>NC_057422.1:0-2500000 GCF_019457755.1 Venturia canescens
ACGCGCTATCCCCCCAAACAAACCACAAAACAATCCCAAACAAACCAAAACAAACCAAACAAACCCAAACAAACCCAAACAAACCCAAACAAACCCAAACAAACCCAAACAAACCCAAACAAACCCAAACAACCCAAACAAACCCAAACAAACCCAAACAAACCCAACATACCCAAACCCAAACAAACCCAAACAAACCCAAACAAACCCAAACAAACCCAAACAAACCCAAACAAACCCAAACAAACCCAAACAAAACCCAAACAAACCCAAACAAACCCAAACAAACCCAAACAAACCCAAACAAACCCAAACAAACCCAAACAAACCCAAACAAACCCAAACAAACCCAAACAAACCCAAACAAACCCAAACAAACCCAAACAAACCCAAACAAACACACCCAAACAAAACCCAAACAAACCCAAACAAACCCAAACAAACCCAAACAAACCCAAACAAACCCAAACAAACCCAAACAAACCCAAACAAACCCAAACAAACCCAAACAAACCCAAACAAACCCAAACAAACCCCAACACCAACAACCCAAACAAACCCACACCCACACCCACACCCACACCCACACCCACACCCACACCCACACCCCCCCCCCCCCACACCCACACCCCAAACAACCCCCCACCCCCACCCACACCCACCCCCCCCCCCCCCCCCACCACCCCCCCCCCCACACCCCCCCCCCCCCCCCCCCCCCACCCCCCCACCCCCCCCCCCCCCCCCACCCCCCCACCCCCCCACACCCCCCCCCCCCCCCCCCCCCCCACACCCACACCCCCACCCACAACCCCCCACCCACACCCACACCCACACCCCAACAACCCCCAACCCAAACCCCCACACCCACACCCCCCACCCACCCCCCCCCACCCCACACCCAAACAACCCCAACCAACCCAACAACCCCCACCCACACCCAAACAACCCCAACAAACCCACACCCAACCCCAAACAAACCCACCCCACCCAAACAACCCAAACAAACCCAAACAAACCCAACACAACCCAAACAAACCCAAACAAACCCAAACAAACCCAAACAAACCCAAACAAACCCAAACAAACCCAAACAAACCCAAACAAACCCAAACAAACCCAAACAACCCAACACACAAACAAACCCAAAACAAACCCAAACAAACAAAACAAACCCAAACAAACCCAACCAACCCAAACAAACAAACCCAAACAAACCCAAACAAACCCAAAACAAACCCAAACAAACCCAAACAAACCCAAACAAACCCCAAACAAACCCAAACAAACCCAAACAAACCCAAACAAACCCAAACAAACCCAAACAAACCCAAACAAACCCAAACAAACCCAAACAAACCCAAACAAACCCAAACAAACCCAAACAAACCCAAACAAACCCAAACAAACCCAAACAAACCCAAACAAACCCCAAACAAACCCAAACAAACCCAAACAAACCCAAACAAACCCAAACAAACCCAAACAAACCCAAACAAACCCAAACAAACAAACCCAAACAAACCCAAACAAACCCAAACAAACCCCAAACAAACCCAAACAAACCCAAACAAACCCAAACAAACCCCAAACAAACCCAAACATTTGGCATTTTCGTCTGCTGCACTTTCGTTTGGGTTTGGTGTTTAGGTTTGTTTGGTTTGTTTGGGTTTGTTTGGGTTTGGCATTTTCGTCTGCTGCACTTTCGTTTGGGTTTGGTGTTTGGGTTTGTTTGGGTTTGACGTTTTCGTCTGCTGCACTTTTGTTTGGGTTTGTTTGGGTTTGGCGTTTTCGTCTGCTGCACTTTTGTTTGGGTTTAATGTTTGGGTTTGACGTTTTCGGCTGCTGCACTTTTGTTTGGGTTTGACGTTTTCGTCTGCTGTTTGGGTTTGTTTGAGTTTGTTTGGGTTTGGCGTTTGGGTTTGTTTGGGTTTGGCGTTTTCGTCTGCTGCACTTTTGTTTGGGTTTGGTGTTTGGGTTTGTTTGGGTTTGGCATTTTCGTCTGCTGCACTTTCGTTTGGGTTTGGTGTTTGGGGTTGGTGTTTGGGTTTGGCGTTTTCGTCTGCTGCACTTTTGTTTGGGTTTGTTTGAGTTTGTTTGGGTTTGGCGTTTTCGGCTGCTGCACTTTTGTTTGGGTTTGGTGTTTGGGTTTATTTGGGTTTGGCGTTTTCGTCTGCTGCACTTTTGTTTGGGTTTGGCGTTTGGGTTTGTTTGGGTTTAGCGTTTTCGTCTGCTGCACTTTTGTTTGGGTTTGTTTTGGGTTTGGCGTTTTCGGTGCTGCACTTTTGTTTGGGTTTGACGTTTTCGTCTGCTGTTTGGGTTTGTTTGGGTTTGGCGTTTGGGTTTGTTTGGGTTTGGCGTTTTCGTCTGCTGCACTTTTGTTTGGGTTTGGTGTTTGGGTTTGTTTGGGTTTGGCGTTTTCGTCTGCTGCACTTTTGTTTGGGTTTGGTGTTTGGGTTTGTTTGGGTTTGGCATTTTCGTCTGCTGCACTTTTGTTTGGGTTTGGTGTTTGGGTTTGTTTGGGTTTGGCATTTTCGTCTGCTGCACTTTCGTTTGGGTTTGGTGTTTGGGTTTGTTTGGGTTTGGCGTTTTCGTCTGCTGCACTTTTGTTTGGGTTTGTTTGGGTTTGGTGTTTGGGTTTGGCGTTTTCATCTGCTGCACTTTTGTTTGGGTTTGTTTCGGTTTGTTTGGGTTTGGCGTTTTCGTCTGCTGCACTTTTGTTTGGGTTTGTTTGGGTTTGGTGTTTGGGTTTGTTTGAGTTTGGCGTTTTCGTCTGCTGCACTTTTGTTTGGGTTTATTTGGGTTTGGTGTTTGGGTTTGGCGTTTTCGTCTGCTGCTCTTTTGTTTGGGTTTGTTTGGGTTTGGCGTTTGGGTTTGGCGTTTTCGTCTGCTGCACTTTTGTTTGGGTTTGTTTGGGTTTGGCGTTTTCGTCTGCTGCACTTTTGTTTGGGTTTGTTTGGGTTTGGTGTTTAGGTTTGGCGTTTTCGTCTGCTGCACTTTTGTTTGGGTTTGTTTGGGTTTGGCGGTCTTCTCTGCTGCACTTTTCTTTGTTTTGCTTTGGGTTTGGGTTTATCGTTCTCGTCTGCTGCACTTTCTCGTCATAGCATTTTTCTTGTCATTTCCACGGCAATTTCCGCAATTTTTTTCGCCATGCTTCATCTCTAATCCGTGTCTGTTTTTTGTTTGGATTTTCGTTATAGGGATGGTGCGGTAGACTACCGCGCCACTAGTGATGAAAAATGAAGGCCTTGGGGGGTCTCTTATCATTATTGTATTATTATCTATATATATTACATTATTATGATTATATTTCCATCAAAATTGAAAGTGCTACCCCCAAAAACTTATAATTTATGACATTAGAGGCGCCACGAGTACTTTCGACCTGCCCTCTATCGAATCTGCACCATCCCTATACCGTTTGGTTTATTCCGTGTCATATTTTTGCCGGCAACGACGACGGGGTGGTGCGGTTATTTTTTATCATATGCAATTATTTATACTGCAATGTGGCAATGAAAAAATATCATTACAATCATTCCATCTTTGCGAGAGCGATATCGCATGAATAAATTAAGTAAACGCATCGCTGGAGAACAAACGTACGTAAACGAGATACCCAACACCTCTTACTTATTTCCCGCTACCATGCGGATCGTGGCAATTCGCTCGATGATTGGCTCGAGCGGCTCGAGGGGAAATATCGAGTAAAGGCGGATCCACAACTAAAATTACCATGGCGACATCTCGCCTTACCGTCCGATACTACTAGACCGTGGTGACGTGACGTTAGGACGCCGCGACACATACCGCATGTCGTGCGTCGCCGCTCGGTATGTGCTTCGCTACAAAATTCTTTTTTATATTCGCATTCCCTGCTGTGTTGCTGCTGCTGCTCGTTTTGTTATTTGCCTTTTGGATTTGTTTTCTATTCATTATTATTGCATTCGCATTCCCTGCTGTGTTGCTGCTGCTGCTCGTTTTGTTATTTGCCTTTTGGATTTGTTTTCTATTCATTATTATTGCATTCGCTTTGTGCGAGGAGTGGTTATCGACGTTTCCTTCGAGAAATTATTCAATTCATGTTTATATACGAAACGGTTATCTCTTTCGTCGTCGCTCTAACCGCATGCACGCTCGCCTACATTCGCATTAACGATAACGGATTACAATTTTCCACAAGTTTTCTCAACACAGTCAATTACTCGTGCGCGATAACGCTTTATGCATGATATGCATTATTCCCATAAATACGTGCGATGAGCATTACCATTGCCGTTTCCAAGTTATATTTCAGTCAATCGAGTCTCTTATATTTTTCATTTGCAACTCTTCCCCTTCATTCAATCGATACAATTACCCTCTAGATTGTATTCTCCATCGCGCTCTGTTGCCAATCATTCCTCCAAGTCTATATAACCTCTGGAAATGTCTTCTGTTCCGTAGATTATTCATGGAGAATGTGCACCATGGGGGCTTCAAGTTTTTCGACTATACAAATAAATATTCGGTGTGTGCCTATATAATCTCACACTCTTCTTCTTGACTCGCGTATCTTGACGACTCTCTGCAAGATGCTTCGACGCTATCCTGACTTTTCTACTTTGTTGGAACAAACGTATCGACCAGCGTTGCGGTGCAAATATTATGCATCGTTCCTTTTAATTATCCGGTAAGTTTTCATTGCGTTTTCGAAATTTGCACCACAAAATGTGTCCCTTCTATACCCAAGCTCCTCACGACTATCCCCGTGTCTTTAGACTATTTTGCAATCCGTCTTTGTTGAATTCAATTTCTAGCCTAGCGACGTAGACCTAGGCAAAACATCTTTCCTATCTACGGCAATGTCCGGATGCCCTCCGATGCCTCCGTTATACACCGATCCGGTGCTTCCACCTGTGCTTTCCTACTTTCTACTTTTTCCATCTACCAAAATCGATCGATATTCTCTCAATTATATTTTTCACAATTTATACATCGTTACTCTTCTGCTTTCAGAGCCCGACAGGCAGCATGCGCTATGGCGTTGCAATTATTGCATTGTTGCCTATTACGAGTATCCTCCCCACCGGATTCTTGTCATCCACCGGAGAATCTGTCAAATTGTAAAAGTTTCTTATCCGACCAAGGATCACGACGGTAGCCGTTATCAAACACCGCTGGGGGAAGAAACAACGACGACGCACCACCCACCACCGATTCGACTTCTTCGCGTCGATTGCCTCGCACAAGTATTTCCGTGTTTCCTCATCACGGATCAAGGAGTACGCATGTAAAGAGGCAAGCCTCACCCCATACACTATTGGTTTTAATAACTCTAAATTCCCTTTACGAAGCATCCCTCCAACACTCCATTATTTTCAATCGGCATAAGCCAACATTGCTCCTTGAGATACATTTTGTCATTCTCTGTGTTCAAAATTTCAACAGATCAATTACACATTAGTAGATCGAATTTCATTTTATTCCCTCATCTCTTATTGTCAACTAAACACGTTCAGCTTTTTTATTTTCACATCGCTCATTTTTATTTTCAACAGTTTCCACACGATGACAGGCGGTCAGTCACGAATCCTCTCGAGAGCAATCGAAAATTTGGGTTTGTCATCATTGACGTCGGGTCTAAAGAATGCGAAAATTACACGTCGAGACGCACCAGCTTTACGAAAAACTTCGCCCAACCACCAGTTCTTCGCTTCTCCAAGAGTTCTCCAAGAAAATGGCTCTCAATCACGAATTGCTCCATCATATCCAAAGATTATTCGTCTGTGATAGTATTCTAATATCAGGGAAATATGGCAGCGGAAAAGCATTCCGAACTTAATCATTTTCCGCACGCCATCATATGTCGTGTCAAAATCTGCTCAAGTAATTTTTATCCAGCTTTGAGTCTAGTCAAAATGTCGTATCAACGCATTTGAGGAGAATGGAATTTCCTAAAAAAAAAAAAAAAACAAAATTTTATCAACTACTATTCTCGCGAAATCCATTGCCCCCCCCCCCCCCCCACTCGTTTCGTTTTGACCAATCTTCTCTATACTCCTTTGTGATTAAGCAGTCATTTTTAAATGATGATTTTTCTTGTGCGTGGATACTCTTTTTTACTGTCCAGTATATATACAACGTACGTAAATAGTACTATGACACATAAACAGAAACAAGTGTATTTTTTTTTGTCAAGTTATAAATCAGAGTTATATATCGCAGCTTATATTGAAAGTGTTTCAACCTCATCCCCATTCATACTAATATTATGGCGGCGTAACGATGCGAGCCGTGTGAACCCCTCGTAGTATATTTGTCTATTACGTAAATGAAAAAGAAAAATTAACATTTTTTATATTTATGTACGTTCGTTTAGATGGGCGTGCGCGCTTAGTTGGTACATTCAAATTATTGTCAAGCTTTGTAAACAATTACAATAAAAGAGCTTTATTTATTCTATGTAACAACGTGTCGTGCACTCAAGGCGTATCAATCTCTCAATTATATCAACCCAAGTTTATTTAATATTTCAGAAGCCGTCTTTTGGTTTGTTTGGGTCGAAGCCGTTTTTGGGGTCGCAACCATGTCTCGGCGTGTTTCAGTCATATATAGGCGGGATGTTCCGGCTTGTTTGGGTTATATAGCCTGTTTTTATGACGATGAATCGAGAACCGAAACTGTCGTGCGTAGTAACCCAACATATCCCTCCACCGAAATCAAGTTTTCGTCTCATCAGCGTGTCGCGAAAAAGTATAACCGAATACATGAGCTTGCCGACGTCCTTCGCAGGGTGACCTTCACCGCGTCTCGCTCCTGCGGATAGCAACTGTTACTTTTTGCCCATTTTCGTACGATAACATCATAATCATAATGTCGCGCAACTTATCACAAGGGACCGTGCGCGCAGCATCTACAGTGTCGTCACTATGTGGACAATTTCAAAACTTCCTAGGTGCTATTTGAAGCAGGCGCACATGGCAATTATTACTTTTCGCATATATTATTTAACAAAATAACATTATTATTTTTTATCATGTCTCCATCGAGAAAATATTGTTGCATTCCAAAGCAGTACTCTAATGCACAATTTCTACGTGTCGAGACGTTCAAGTATATATCCAGTAAAATTTTATTATTTCCCAGAGCCTGCTCTGGGCACACAGTCCATTCTCCGCATGGAAAAGTGAGAAACGGACCAAAAATGGATCTAAACGTTAAACACTCTCAACTCATCCACTAAACTTATTTCTGTTTCGCGACGACATTTAAAACGTCATTCGATTCAAACAGTTTTTTTCCTTTTACGTCATTTTGATTTTTAATGCGATCATTGTTGATCGGACAAAAACCGTATTTGATTACTTTAATCATTATTTTTTTCCGAAAAATTAATTATTTTCAATGATATACAGTCAAAATATCATCAGAAAAATCGCATATTCAGACACGACGAGAGAGCGCAGCGCGCTCATCGACTGTAGTCCTGCTCTCTATAGCTCACGCACGCGGTCCCTACGGACAGTGTTGAAATATGCATACGAAATAATATTCCTAAGGCCTGCTACACACGGTCAATAATATATTGCGCAATACAGGTGATTGCACAATATTATTGAACGTGTAGATGTAGTATCGAAACATTACGCAATCATTGAACAGCAGAAGTTTGAGCTATCTTAAATTTTATAGCGCACTACACACCATACAAACTTGCTTATTGTGCAATATTATATACTGTGCAATATTATTATTGACCGTGTGTAGCGGGCCTTGATTTTATGGCGCACTACACACCATACAAACTTATTGTGCAATTATTGTTGACCGTGTGTAGCGTGCCTAATGCTTGCAGCAGGCAGTTCGCAGCAGTCTCATCTGTTGCTGGTTGCTGCTCATTACGCGAGAGGTTTACGCGCGTGTGTGGCGTGCGTCGGTGCTTCGCTACAAATTCTTTTTCGTTCCCTGCTGCTGCTGCTGCTGCTGTGCATGTTTTGTTTCGGTTCATTTTTTATTATCATTTAACCTTTATACCGAAACGCGAGAAAGTGAGTGCTTCTACTATCAATCTCACCACCAATCATCCACGGCGTACACCACGCAGTCGTGTTTTTACAGCTTGTCTCTTTCGTCGTCGCTCTAACCGCGCGCGCGAGTACATACCCACAGTGACATTAACGCGATAAAGGCTTACGATTGTTACAAGTTTTTTTAGAAAAGAGTGAATAAATCGTGCGATAACTTCCAAACTACGCAACGGTTACAACGTGTATACACGCGCGAGAGTTCGTTGCCGCGTTCACAGCAGGTTATCATTCTCGGTGAAATAAATCTCTTGTCCCTTTGCAATTGCAAAGAAGAATTCTTCAATCCAGCTATAGAATTACATTCCAAATTATGTTCTCATTGCTCTGTCGAATCTTTCTTATTCTAGATAACCTGACGCGAATCTGTTTTGTCCCATAGGAGTATCATGGAGAGCATGCACCGTACGAGCTTGGGCTATTTCGACTATAAATTCATATCCTGTCCGCGAATTAAATCTCACACTCTTCTTTTCGTCTCGCATATCTTGACCAGTCCCCCTACAAGACATGCTTCGACATAGTAACTTCTGTATTTTGTCTGTTGGACGAAACTCTCATCCACGAGTTCCAGTAGTGTGTCAAATTCCATCCCCGATCTTGCTGATCGACCAAGTTTTTCTTGCATTCAATTTTGCAGCATAACAAAGTGTTTTCTTTCTATCCAAGCTCCGTACAACTATTAATATCACCACTATTTTGCAATCAACGTTTATTGGATTCAACCTGCGGACAAGCGACAAAGACCCGGACAACATTTTTCCTATCTGCGGCAATATATCCAGAATTGTTATTGCAAATGAAAACAATGGCTAAAGCAATTTTGTATTCCTCACTTTTTCTTCCAACTCTCTCCTCCCCCCCTCCCCCCCCCCCCCCGCCCCTAATAGCTTGTATTTCTTTTCCACATTTATTCTTTTCCTGCATCAAAATCATTCCTTCTTGATTTCAGTTTCAAGATAAAACATGTAAACTTCCCATTCTCTTCAAACATTGCTCTGGTATCGTATCCATATTCGTCAATCTATAGATTACTATTCTATTTTCAGAGCTCCGGACGGGCGGTCTATGCTATACGACCGTAGGCTTGTTGCATTGTCCAACATTGAGAGTAGTATCCCTGGCGTACTCTTGTCATCCACCGCCGGAGACTTTGCAAAATTGTATACTTTTCTTATCCGGCGACGGAGCAGGATAATGACAGCAAAGAAAACAGACCACGGAGCAGGGAAAGAAACAACTACGACGCATTGTGATCCATATTTTTTATAACCATTGACCCTGCTCAAACGTTTCTGTTTCCCAGTCGTCGATAGAATTAGAGGCAAGCGTCACAAATTACACACAAAATCAACTTTATACCGACGCGAGAGAAAAAACTCGTTATTTTATTATTGTACGACTGCGATTGTGAATATATGAAAAAATTTATGCCAACGAAAATTAAACTGTTTCCTTTACTGCCCTGTTTGCTTGCCTCCTCTCTCGAAACTCGCTAGCTTCTTATCATAAACATTTCTATCATAAAAATTTCTAAATATCTCATATTCGCGTCTACAAATTTTGTGGCGGTCATCAACTTCCAGTGCCGAAGCACATCATTCCTATATCGATTTGTCCATTCCGATTATTAAATTTTATCATCAATTCCTATTTTATCATTTATTAATAACCCACAAAATTTTTTAGTCACCAAGGATCAAGTTGAATTCCGCGTGTCATATTTTATGCTCCAGTTTCTCAATTTCTGTAGAATCTACACTATCTACAAACGATAAAATACATAGCGTTCGGAGTGCTCACGCTCTTCGCTACGCTAAGGCCTGCTACACACAGTCAATAATATTGCACAATAAGTTTGTATGGTGTGTAGTGCGCCATAAACTTAAGATAGCTCAAACTTCTGCTGTTCAATGATTGCGTAATGTTTCAATACTACTACATCTACACGTTCAATAATATTGTGCAATCACCTATATTGCGCAATATATTATTAACTGTGTGTAGCAGGCCTTACTCTCGCCTTCCGTCCGCGGGGCGCTCCTCCGTGTATAGTTAGTTATTGGTGAGGAGTAGAGCGAGTATTCGACTTTCGACTTTCCAAAAAGTTATCAACCATGCGCGCAAAGGAAAGTGTATCTTGATCTCCTTTTCATCTTCAACCGCCATATGTACACACACAGTACGCACACACCACACCGCGATGTACACTAGTATGTTCCATTAATGCCTGGACCTGTCATAATGCAACTTGAACGGTCGGTAACAATTGATATAGGTCCAGGCATTAACTGTTTTAACTGCGATAACAGATCGCTATTTGAGACAAGTTATCTCAATAAAGTGAAAAAATTGTAATTCGTGATATCACGAATACAGTATATACCGCCGCGTCGAAACTACGATGGTATGTGATTTTATTATGTATACATACACAAAACAGATGCGTATATACGTGCGTCTCTTTATATTTGCCCGTTTATAGGTTACGTTTCACTATCCTGACTTTTCTACTTTGTTGGAACAAACGTATCGACCCGCGTTGCAGTGCCAATATTTTGCATAGCTTGTCTTAATTATCCGGTAAGTTTTCATTGCGTTTTCTAAATAAAAGACTATCCCTGTGTGTTTAGACTATTTTGCAATCCGTGCTTCTTTTGGTTCAATTTCCAGACTAGCGACGCAACGACCTAGAGAACATCCCCTTTCCCCTTTACTGCTATGTCGTCCTCCGGCGTTCTTGTCACAAGAGTAACAATGGCTAAAGCAATTTTGTATTTCTCACTTTTTCCAAGTCTCTCCTCCCTATGCGCCCCCCCCCCCCCCCCCCTAATAGCTTGTATTTCTTTTCCAATTTTTTTATACTTTTCCCGCATCAAAATCATTCGTACTTGAATCCCAGTTTCCAGATAAAACATGTAAACTTCCGATGCTCTGGAAACACTGGTCCGGCATCTATATTCCTCGATTCATACATTACTATTCTTCTATTTTCAGAGCAGGATGGACGGTCCGTGCTATGGAAATACAATTATTGCTTTGTCGCGCGTTGAGAGTATCCTGCCTGGCTTCGTACTCGGGTCATCCACCGGGGACACTCTGCTGAATTGTACGCTTTACTTATCCGACAAAGGATAATGGTAGCGCAGACATACCACAAGAGGAAAAGAAACAACAACTACGCACCCGTCCATGTTTTTAATGACGATTGGCCTCGCACAAACAATTTTATGTTTCCCAGTCGGCAAGTGTTACAAAATACAAAATCTTTTTATTGCCACCCTGAAAACTGCGATTACGAATCTCTGTTCAACACTCGATTATCTCCAATCTGCACAACCGAAAGTTGTTGGTCGCTCGTGTTATTATATTATCATCGACCTTCAACCTTTTTCATTTTGACATGAGCAATTTTTTTTCGACAGGTCGTCAGTCACCAATCCTCTGAAAAGCAGTTCAAAAACTGAATCCATCATCGTTGACGTGGGCTCCGAATACTACAATGCGAAAACACTATCCTCGACCCACACACAAGCAGCCTGCTTACGAAAAATTTTACCCGAGTTACTCTCCGACATGCCCGAGTTTCGCGCCTCATCGAAATGGCGATTGAGTTGCTCGATCTATCGGGATGCGAACTACCGTGATGCGACCCCCTACGACCCAAGCTATTTTCGAGTCCTCTCAACTTTTATTCTTTTTTTTTCTATCAAAATCGATGATATTCAATTCGAATTTTCAAATAAAGCATGTTTATATTGCCATGCTCTGAAATAATTGGTCCGTTATCCTATTAAAATAAATTACTCTACTGCACTACAGGCATACGATTGCATTATCGCCTATTGAAAATATATATCCCCAATGGATTCTCGGCATCAACCGGACAGTCCAGAAAATTTTATCAAGTATTTATCCAACAATGATCATGTCTGCGGAGAAAGATGAAGGGGGAAAGGAAACATCGACGACGCATCTATCCATGTTCTTATAACGACGATTGCCTCACAGAAGTATTTCTGTGTTTGACCGTTACGGATAGAATACGTATGAAAAAAGGCAAGCATAACAAATTACAAAATCTTTTTATTATCGCATGACCTAAAGATTAGGATTACAAATCTCTATTCTTCAACACTCGGTTATATCCAATAATAAACAAAAATTGGTTATCTTGTAATTCTCTTCAATTTTGATTCGCTCGTCTCATTTTACGAACAACCTTCAACCATTTTATTTTGACACGGCTCATTTTTTTTTTCAACAGTTAACGATGTCAGGCCATCGATCACAAATTTTCTCAAGAGCAGTCGAAAATCCCAATTTTATCATCATTAACGTGTGATCGAAATACAAGAATGCGAAAACGATACGTCAGCACGCACCAGCCTTATGGAAAATTTTACCCAACCTTTCCAAGATTATTTTCCAAGATAACCGAGTATCAAGCCATACGAAAATGGCGCTCAATCTCGAATTGCTCCATCTGTCGCAGGAGGATTTGCACATCGTCAAGCTTTCTTTGGATAACGAGAAAAGAATATCGATAGCAGAGCTCGATGCTCCATCTCGACTTATATTTTTAGATTTAAAATCTCGATCATTGCCAATCGCCAATATTGAGGCATTATTTTTCTGTGATACCCAAATATCCAGGGAGTTGGACGGAGAAACCTTCGAAACTTGATGATTTTTCTCACAATATCATGTGAAAGTGTCGAGTAATTTTTGTCCAACTTTGCGTCTGGTCAAAACTTCATGAACAAATTTTTGGAGAATGAAATCTCAAAAAGATGACAATTTTCTCAAATACTATTCTCAGGAAATCTACTATCCCCCCTCCCCCCTTGACCCATCTCCCACTGCACCCGGTTCCATGTCGGGCGGCGGGGGTGAGATTGATTCTGCCGGAGGTTACACGTTATTTTCTTCAAAAATTACAATTCGATAATCGCTTAACAAAAAAAATGCCAACTCTCGTTTCATCGTGTCAAATCTTCTCTCTCCTCGATCCTTTGTCATTGTGTAGTTTTGAAATAATGATTTTTCCTTGTCCGTGGAACATTTATGGAAATATGAAAGCGTGAGAACGCTGTCGTCGCCAGCTATCCTTTATCTTTCGCTTTTTGATTTCTATTACTTAACAACGTTACATTGCTGAAATTTAATCTTCGTTATAAATAACTCCGATCTGTCGACGCAATTCATCCTCAATTTCTGCTATGAGGATTGATTCCTCGTGCGGCATTCGTTCACTCTCTTTTCTACTTGATCGGATGCAATATCGAACGTGCTCCGCTTCGTATCGCAATCCTGCACTATTGATAAAGTTGAATTTCTTCGAAGACAGTCCCCCTGGCAAGGGAAATTCAACGGTTCGAGATGGCAATATCACACTCGTGGGACACCAAAAGTTTGGAACACGGATGATACCTTCGGTACCAATTACCACGGCTTCGTTTTGCAAATTCACTGTTCCATTTGTGACAATCGTCGCCAACCGATCATTTCCGTACAACAAAGTTGCCGACATACTCGTATCGACTCCTTCGCCATTCAAATGACCCGCTGCTCTGATCTTCCGGGGTTTCTCTCCTTCAAATATGAAACTCGCAAATTGTATTGTATACACCCCCAGATCGAGTATCGTTCCCCCGCCTTGCTCTTTGGAACTGTGATGGAAAAATAAATTCGAGTTAAGAAAACAAATCCAAGCACGCACGCACAATTGAACTTTATGCAGATCCCAAATGTATATTACGCACTTGCGGCGACTTGCATCATCAAGTGATACATGTTTCATCACTAGAGTATGCGTGGCGATTGTGGGAGGGGGTCAAGCGTAAGGCCCGCTACACACGGTCAATAATATTGCACAATCATAAGTTTGTATGGTGGGTAGTGCGCCATAAATTTAAGATAGCTCAAACTTCTGCTGTTCAATGATTGCGCAACGTTCTAATACTACATCTACACGGTCAATAATATTGTGCAATCACCTATATTGCGCAATATTATTGACCGTGTGTAGCAGGCCTAAAGAAAGAAATCTCGGCTTACCTCAAACGCTCGACGTTGCTCAAGTCGAATCCAAACGATACGATGACTTGTTTAACGATCCCGATTGTCCCTGCAGCTAGTTCTTTTTTTATATGATCATAAGCGGGAAAGAATCGACTCCAAATAGCCTCCATGAGAAATAATCCTTTTTCTTGTGCCACTCCAATCAATTCAGCCGTTTGTTTTTTGTTGAGTGTCAATGGTTTTTCGCAAACAACATTTTTCCCATTTTGCAACATAAGTTTAGCAATCGCCAAGTGTTGGGTGTTCAAACAACCGACGTAAACGACATCTTAAAAAATAAAACAAAATCTTCGTAATATATACAGCCATCAACGCCGCGGCATATATAATTCGGGCGTGTACTCTCTGCTTATTTTGTATATATATATATATATACTCGCCAATGTTTGAATCATGAGCCAGTTGCTCGTAGGAGTCATATGCGTTTTTTATAGCGTGTAACTCTGCAAACGCTTTTGCTCTGGACAAATCGCGCGCTGCTACAGCAACCGCGCAATGTTCCGTTTCGGGTAAAGTTGACAGAGCAATTGTAAAGTCATGAGAAATTTTTCCGGCGCTCGCTATTCCCCAACGCAAAGCCATCTGAATTTTGTTGATCAACAAAACGACACGATATTATAATACTCGAAAATGTTATTAGCCTTTTTTTTTTTTATAAATTTCATTATCTTCTTACCGCGTATAAAGAATAATGTTCTTATATAGTATAACGGTCGTCGCGAAGAATCACCGTATACTCTGCGCCACCATATTCATTGGAATGAATAACACACGGACAGGCGCAAGCAGCCCATTCATTTAAAGCCCCTCCTCCAGAAGCAATTCTCGAGAGAGCGCATGTTTTTAGCACGCACAGACAACAGCAGCGTATGGAGTGTATTAACAAGACGGGGTATCTATGAAGGTATGTATGGATATGGAAAGTTTTTCGAGTCAAGCTATTGAAATGAAAAAAATATATTTATACAATATTGTATACGAGATAACGTGTTATCTTGTTATTCCTATAGCACTCTTCGACCTCTATAATCTTAAATAAATATTGAAAATATCAAGAAAATTGAATCGTGTCGATCTGGAAACTTATTTACACGACTTTTGTTAAATTTTATTAATCAAAAAATTAACTACACAGTTTACGGCCCCCGACAATCATGACCCCGCAATAACATGAAGCCGCGCGGAAAATGACTTTCAAGGGTCGAAAATTTCCAAACTTTGTCATCGTCGTCGCGGCCGAGTTCACCATTAAGATGATTTTCGTATGCGTGCGTGCGCGTGCGCACTTAACGAAAGTGTAGTACAAAACATTTTCAACACACACTTGCGATCGCAGTGCTAGCTGCCAGGCCAGTGCGAGCGGTGCCAAATAAATCGAACGCACTCTGCTGTATTATTACATCATGTTTTCTGTGATTGCGATTAACGACCCCGGAATACTTTTGTGTTCTCGATCAATCAACAATATCCGTTTTTGTGAAAAAATTCCGTGGGACGAGCCTTTTTGTTTTCGCTTTTTGTGTTTTATCACGAGTATCCGCGCATATATAGTTCCATAATTTGCTGAAGCACGTCCAGTATATGCGGTTTACGTTTGGATTGTTTTTTTTTCTCTCGTTATTTCTTGCTTTTTGAGCTTCCCATTTTCATAAATTTTCAGCGATACTCATCGCGCGACTCTGGTCTTCGATGAGAGAGTTATAAAAAAAATTTTTTAAATAAGGATGAATTCGCCAACGGAGGACGGAGCAGACGTGCTATTCGATGGCGATGGCAATGATATTTCGGGCAACAATCAAGAATTCGAATCCCCGGACGTACTAATCCGCTCGGCCTCGCGTAATAACAGTCAACAACGGCGGGGTACGAATTGTAATCCACGCGTTGGACTTTCTCTCTCTCTTGTTATTGCTTTGTGTGCGATTAAATATCGCCAGTTCGATATTTAATCGGTTTCAATGGAACGTCATTAGAGAATAAATGATTTTTCTTCAGGAACGACCATGATTGGAACAATATTTTTGATAATAAACGCGACGCTCGGAGCAGGTCTACTCAACTTTCCTCAAGCTTTTGATAAAGCCGGCGGAATTGCAGCGGCTTCGATGGTTCAACTGATTTTTCTAGTATTCGTCGCAGGAACTCTGGTGATTTTAGCTTATTGCAGCGACGTTACTAATACCTCTAATATGCAAGATACCCTTGCCGGACTGTGCGGTAAAAGAGCTTTGATCATCTGTGGTCTATGCGTCTCTCTTTATAGCTTCGGTTGTTGTCTCACTTTTTTGATAATCGTGGGTGACCAGTTTGACAGAGTTTTGACAACTTATTACGGAATGCAATACTGTCATATATGGTAAGCTTGTATATATCAAGAGTTATATTTGTGCTCGGGCACACGCCTATAGGCGCATAGTACAGAGAAACAAAACACTCAATTATTGTTTTAGGTATCTTTCCCGAAATTTCATTACCTTCGTCAGCAGCTGCATTTTCATTTTACCATTGTGTTTCTTGAAAAAATTGGAGGTACTGAGCTATGCGAGCTCGATCGGATGTTTAACAATCGTTTATCTGATTTTCATAGTAATCAGAGAAAATGTAATCGACGAGAATGACGATGATGAGCCAAAACTGATTCAAACGTGGCCGGATAATGTGGCTCAAGGGATGCAAATAGTACCTATTATTTGTTTCGCGTATCAGGTAAACGAACGACAATGGAAAGAAAGACGAGTAATAATATATTTGGTTCAACGGGGATCGCAGTACGGCGCCCGGACAACCTTCCTGATAGGACTACGCATCTTATGAAATGTTCATTTACAGAGTCACATGACGGCCATACCAACTTACGCTTGTATGAAGGAAAGAAAGCTCCGAAACTTTACAATCTGCTCGGTTCTCAGTACGTCAATATGTTTCATCTCTTATACGCTGGTCGGAGCTTTCGGATACACGAGTTTCGGTATGGGCCAAGTTCCCGAAGACATACTTCAGGGTTATACGGACGATGGCTCGGCCGTAACGGCTGCAATTCTCGCCGTTGCTATTAAAAATTTTGTCACTTATCCGGTTGTTCTATTTTGCGGACGTGATGCTCTCCTCGGTCTCTTGAATATGACCGGGATTCGTGATGCTGGCCTCAGAATGCCTATAACATATTTGTGGTTCGGATCGTCGCTTCTCATCGCCATTCTCGTACCTGATATTGGACCGGTTATCAATCTTATGGGAACACTTTCAGCAGCTTTTATATTCGTTTTTCCTGGTATTTGTCTCTTTCAAAGTATCCTCGTAAAAAACCCGATATTGTTCTCAAACAAAGATCGTTTACTCCTTTTCTTAGCTATACTCGTTACGGCTCTCGGAACTTTCCTTTGCGGTTTTATCTTCGTTCAAACCGTTCAAGCCATCGCCGTCGCAAATAAACATTTGGAATCCCCTTTGGTAACGTTTATCGGATCAAATATTCGTAAGAGTCTTTGCCTGTGAATCCTCCTCTCTCCCCCGCGTACGCGCGCATTTACTCGTTTGCTGTGATAAAATTTTACAATAAACGACGTCTCGTACTTGTGCAAATGCGAGCGTCGGAAAGACTGACGATGAGAGACGATGCATAATTGGATAAACACGAAAACCTATTGGAGCCGTTATTATTGAATAATTTTTTAATCGGCCAATCAAGCCCATAAACACACTCATTTGTATTGATTGGTTATCTAATGGAACCTCTGTCATGTACACAGAAAATAAAGCTCTATATGAGGCTCTTAAACGTGGTAGAGTTTTGATTGTTTTAGCGCGTGTTTCATGGCGTGGCGGCCGAGGGCAATCCGGACGAGGGCTCGCTGCTGTTGCTGCTGCTGCTGCTACTCGTGAGATCGTGCAAAAGTTGACCTTCGAGATCATGAATCTCAATAATAATAGTTTTACAAAAGAAACATTCGCGACTATTTAGTACGTGTCGATCGATGCAGCCGCGGCATGAGCGATGATTACAAGGCTTGAAAGTAACGGCGATTGGATAAGCGTAACAGATGGTGCAGGTATCGTCGTCGTCGCTGATCAATCTAGTCTCTGGTAACAATCCACGATTAATCTCCAAATGTTTTATCATATCTCGAACCGAAACGATATCTGCCTCGCTCACGTCCTCCTTATCTGTAACGTTGAAAATACAAATTATTGTAATATATTCTTCCGTCGTTTACCGACGCCAGTTATACCGAACTTTTTTTTAAAAAAAAGAAAGAAAAAAAATTAATATAGTCACGAACGAGAAAAGAGTATGTGTGGCGATTTTGTGGGAAGAAAAAAAAAACAATAACTGAACGAGTAGTATGGTGATATAACGAAACACGAGCAGCATGTTGTTGAGTAGGCTCACAATTCAACAGAGAAAATGTTTTTATGTTTTTCAGAGCGGGTTTCTTGGTTGTTCCCTCGCCGAGAACGAAATACAGTGAGCTCATCTGAAAACTCGGCTCCATTAGGAGAGTTCCAGTCGTTCGCGGAGCCTCCTTAGCTTCGTGAGCTGTGAAAAAATAGTAGCGATTCGTAAATTTTATCCAAATAATAGACTTGACGCAATACCGCAATATAATTGTTAGAGTTGATAAAAATGTAATGCGATTAAACTTGCCATGTTTGGATGTTATTTCTTGTTGCAAAAGAGCCAAGAGAATGCCAATAACGGCGGCAAGAATCGGAAAATGATCGACAGTCTCCAAATCCGGTATATCCAACAAAACGACGTGTTGAAAGGAGCTCGTTTGGGAACTCACGCGATTCAAAATTTGGCACAACAACTGCGTCAGGGGGAGAAATAAATTGAATAAAATAATAATGTCGATTCCTATGGAATACGTACAAGAGCCAATAATAAACCTGGCATAGCCTGATGAGTAAATTTTCACTGGAAAATTGGGCAGGATCGTTGAATATGGCCGGAGCTATGGTAGCGATCATTTCTATGACTCTCAGAAGAGAAACAGCGAGATCGAAGCAGGTTGCGCAAATTTTGAGCTGTCGAGATTCGATGAATACCCGCTCGGGTCTCGAGGATACATTGTGAATTTCTTGTACCATACCGATGAATTCAGAAAAAGCCCAGTTTAGCTGATTCAGGAGAGAATTTAAAAACTTGATAGTCTGCGACAAATTGTTCAGTAAGACCTGCTTTACGTGATTTTGATAAATAATCGATGGACAAGGCTCTGCAAATACAAGGAGACAGAGATGAATAAATAAGACTTGACAATGCAATAACTATGTTGTTGACTAGCGAACGATGCGAATATTTTGATACGCTTACTGATGGGTTGCGCTATAGAATCCTGTTGCAACATCTTTGGGCCAATTTTTTTCGAAAGATGGGGACTAGTCTCGTAGCGAAAGGCAAAACCGTGTCCCTGCCAAAATCTGACCAACACCCAATTGGATTGTGCCCAAGCGCGGTTCTCATAGGGTCTCAAAAGATTCGTAACAAAATTGAGACGAGATTTTTCTGGTACTCGCTCGAGTCCCCTCAGGGTCAGAGGATTCGAGACGAAACCAGCGAGGGTCAGTATGAGGGTATCCTTGGAGTTTGCGTTAACGATTCGTGGATCTAAAAAATGATTGCACAAATACTGTCCAACCTCGATCAAGAGAGCTTCGTAATCGGGTATCTTTTCGATCGGTACGGTCGGATGGAAATGACTACGCAGACCGAGGCACAAGTCGGAGAGTGCTTCGAGATAAAACTCTGGTACGAAACTAAACATGCTGCCCTCTTGGCTCGATTTAGCGAGCGTCCAGGTAACGACGCGCAACAGCCAAGCTATTTGTTGCTGCTTCTCCTCGGAATAAACGGCGGCGCGTACCCAAGCCATGTGTCGCGATTGTTCGATCAATTTTTTCTTAAAAACACCAATCGTACGAGTCAATTCTCTTTCGATATTTATAGCTTCCTCGTCGTCCTTGGATGTTTTATTATGATTAATCGACTCGAGACGTCTCGTTGCTTCCGAGAGTGCATCGATGTATTCCGACATGCTCTCGCGGAGACCCGCTATTTTCCCAATTTGTTTCTTCGCAGCGGCATGATAAAATAATATTATACCGTCGAGAAGCTCGAGCAACGAGAGTCGTTCGTCCGCGGAACCGGGCCGAGCGAGCCTCCTCGCAGTATCCTCTTCCCTCCGCCGGTTATTGCTCGACGTATAGCCGAGTCTTTCGAGTATCATCGGAACAGTCGCCGCAGTCGCCGCTGCTGACGGCGCTCCCGATGAGTTCATGCTTATCAAACGCGCTAAAGTTGGTATTTCGTTGAGAGCGGCTCGGCCTGCCTCGCCCATTAACGTGCTATTTGGGCTCGCGGTGACGCCAGCGGTAGCGCTACTCGACTCTTGCGCCATTCTTCTTTCACCCTCTTCCATTCTCGCTATAATCTCGTGATTGCTTCCCAAATTCGCAATTAAATCCCTCTTGTATGTCTTGTTCAAATGCGATAAAACACCACCGAGTCTGTCGATACCGTAATAATCGAGGGAACCATCATAAAAAGATCTACAACAAATAATATATGCGTATTATTTAGCAACTGCCATTGTTATACGAGACCCCCGAGATTGGGGAGCCTCGTGCGAAAGAAAGAAGAGAAAAAAAAACAACAACAACAACAACAACAACAACAACAACAACAACAACAAGACGGATTACGTCGCACACCTGCATGGTATGAAAATTGTATCTTCGGTATAAAGCCACAAGACCTTGAAAGCTCCGAGAAGACGATGGAAACAGCACACGGTAATGGGTAGAGGTGTCTTGAAAGATAATAATGCTCCTCATGTACAACCTGTTGCCGTTAAACGAGTCACTCGCATCTTCGCAACGCGGTGTGGAACCGCGTCGTTGTTATTCATCAAAAGTTTTTTATACTTGTCCAGGCAGAAGATTGAAAATATTCGACTAGACGCCACGTACGCCCCGGGGCGTTGCCAGGGATTTGAAAAATCGTAATATCAATCAATAAATAATAGACGAAATGCCGAGTCGGCGGTTCCGCAGCCGCGGGGCGCTTCCGCGATCGCAAATTTGTCCTCCTCTTTGATGTTGTAGCAAATAAAACGACGGCACATTATATAATCGCTTCGACGAAGCGCATTATCATCATGGTATGAGAAGCAATCGGACTCACTCTACCGGAGACGAGATTTTCGTGAAGAAATCGTCGAAACTTGGTGAGAAAAATGGTCCTTGAGGAAGGAGTACGGTTAGTGGCGTCGTTGTTATCCAAGAGGAGAACGAGCAGTTCAACCTGAAGGCATTCCAATTCTAGCGGGGAAACGAAAGAAGCAACAAGACGATTTGGTGAATCGATTATGATAACAATTAACGAGATTGATTATCGAGTAACTTGCACGAGATGACCACCGCGTACCCGATATAGCATTCTTGATCTCGTTGCAAGCATCCATGTAGCTCTTTTTGGAGATATCGAGCGAGTCATCGATCAGCGGCGGATCGGTTTCCCACCAAATTTTATTAACAACCTCCTTCAAACCGTGTTCATCGAGCGGTTTTACGTGAAGAAAATTAGCAAACCTCACACGATCGAAGAGTACGTACTGCAAAAGGTGTTGTCTCGTTTTAGCGTGACGACAAAGATCTATCAGGGGCACAAGGTTGTCGCATTGATTCGGATACGAGATCATCAATGATGCGTGTCTAAAAGACGACAGCAAAGAAACAACTGTATTTTCCAAGCAAACTTTCATCTCCTCTTGTTCCATAAACATCCACATTAGATCGAGACATAGCATTAATTCCTGCGGATTTTGTTGCTCCTGCGACTTTTCGGACGATTTTATTCTTCGGATGAATGGTATAAAAAGTGCTTCGGTTACGTGGGATGAGGTCAAAAGAGGTCCCAAATATTTAATGATTAGCCTGCTCAAGCATAACAGGTATGTCTCGATGGAAACCCTCTTCATCACCCCATTATTCTTCGATGTTTGTTGAACATTCGTTGAGGATTCGTCGAAATTTCGAAATCCCGTATCTCGGCTTCTTTCTTTCATTTGTACGAGGAGTCTCGTCAGCCATTCGAGCAAAAGTAGTACTTTTTTGAGCTCATTCCTCGGTGGTGCTTGAGGGGCCTCGTATCCCTTGACCGGATATTTCAATGGTGTTGAGCCAAAATTTGCCATCAAATTTTCAGTGAATGCGAGACTAACGGTTGGAAAATATGCGATTCCCGCTCCTCTTGGAATATTTTCGAACGCCACCCCAAGATTCCTTCCATTTCTGTAAAATGATACGCATCCCTCATCCAAGTCCAATGCGCAACCGATAATATCACCGGAAAGCCAAGCCTCCCCGTATTTGTACGTAGTTACATTCCATTTTCGTACGCGATTCCCATCGTACGCGAACGACGTAACCGTATCACCTGCAACATTTTTCATTCTTACGCACTTACCATCGACTTGATTGAGCATTGTGTACCATCGAATCTTTGTCGGAACGATGCGATTCGAATAAATATATCTTTTTATCAATCATTTCAATGATTTCTAACATCACGATCTCAACCGATCTCTTCTGCGCTATTGCTGCTGCTGCTGCTGCTGCTGCTGCTGTTACTTCCGCACTCGAGTAATCCCTCGCGTTCCAACAAAAATTCCATAAATTTTCTCGATTTCAGTGTTAAAAAATTTTTCATCACCCGATGGTACCGACCTACGCCTGACTCGTGACTGAATTTACATTGCGCAGTTCCCCAGCCTATTTGCATTACACCTTTGGACCCCAATTGGACTTCGTACAACCATTTGCCGCTGTACAAAGCTGTATTGGCTTTTATGGTACTAAAGTTGCTTTGGGAATTGACGCTCAGTCTGTCCGGCGAAACAATGAAAAGCCCGTGATGAGTAGCGACGTCAAATTTCACCAACTTTGGTCCTATTCGTCCGGGCCGTTGATCTTCTTGTATCTTTGATGCATCATCCTCGGCCAGAGCCGCTTCTATATAACATTCGGCTCGACTCAAACTGTGAAAAGTCATGATTCGTTAACAATGAATATACATTTTTCGAAGCTAATTGCCCAAAAATACAACAAAGGTAATCGTTGTAAATAAATATTATTACGGTAGGCAGCAAGATATTTTATCCATGTATGAAACATAAAAAATGTATAAAAGCAATAAAAAGATTCTCATTACTATTACCTGCTTGGATTTGCAAAATTGTAAACTTTTGATTTGGCTCCACCAATAACACCAGTTGCAAGTTCATCCGATAGCTCATTGAAACCGGGTCCAAAAATTTTCCTCACAATGTCCTGTATCTCCATTTTCCGTCTGCTTGCCCGTCCGCCTTCCTTTCCCGTATTTCACAAATCCGCAATTAATAATCATCAAAAGCTTCCATCGAAATCTTCGAGCTCTCGCCGCATACGGTACAATCAATTTTTTGGTTATTCTTTCGCGTTTGCGCACATTCTCTTGCGTTAGTTGATAAATATAATGAATTCGGGTAGTTTTTTTCCATGATTTTCAATTTTCAATCTCGGTTCAAATTAATCACTCATAATCCAAATCGAGTAATTCAACATATTGAGGGGGTTAGGAGTCACCGCGATGGTACTCAAAGGGGAGCGGAGCTCAGAATAAGATCGTGCAAGTGACTGAAGGTGGATTGAAGGAAGAAGTGACACAAGTGCATGACAAGACCGACAAGACTAAAAAAAAAAATAAAGAATATATAATATACACACGGCGGTTGTGTTTTTTTTGTTCTTATGTTCGGCTGTAATTCCAAAATCAACTACCGGTAGCGCTGTAAGTAGCGAGGTGTAACGCTCCGAGCGGGAATTATAGTAACTATTATTTCGAATGATTTAGTTTTGGATGGGTTCGATTGATAAGGAGTTGAAACTCGCCTTGCGAATTTCTCTTCAATAACTCAAGACAAAGATTTAAATGTTTGATGAATATATTGACGAAAATATGGATCTTGACTCTTCGGCTGACAACAATGTTCTCCTCCTAATTCTATTCCGTTCGACTTTTAGTCTCACAAATCTTTTGATTCTCACGCGCAGACTCCGTACGCTCCGCTCATACGCGGACCAATCACGTTGTTCTTCATTCTCCCACTCATTCGAATTCTGGGGTCTCGCGACCCACGCCTCGGTTTCACACGCTCGCTTCACAATGACACAATGCCCTTATTATTCTAGGTCCTTAGCATAAGAGTGACGAAGGATATGTCCTAGCCTAATGTTTATAAGATGAAAGTGGGTAAAAGTATCGTATTGGAATACTAGAACTATTTATATAAGAAATCAAAGAAAGCCTTATTTCGATACATTTCAACGTATGGAGATTATTATAATGTAAACTATAAGAATGAGTTAGTCAATACGTTCGTATTTCTTATCGACTAGCGGTTATTGTTTATGCTATACTTATATATTAGTCACCCAAGTCCGTCACGTTCCTCTCATTTGTTAATATTTCAATGATCAAATTATCAAATCCGTATGAAATGCTAAAGTACGAAATTCGCAAATTCGCGGTTCTTAGCGCAGAAATCAGCGCACTCTGGTGACGAATTACGCATTCGTCACAGAGGTGGTATGACGAATGCGTAATTCGTCACCAGAGTGCGCTGATTTCTGCGCTAGGAACCGCGAATTTCGTACTGCTTTAGCATTTTATACTGATTTGATAATTTTATCATTGAAATGTTAATAAATGAGAGGTACGTGACGGACTTGGGTGACTAATATATAAGTATAGCATAAACAATAACCGCTAGTCGATAAGAAATAAGAACGTATTGACTAACTACTCATTCTTATAGTTTACATTATAATAATCTCCATACGTTGAAATGTCTCGAAATAAGGCTTTCTTTGATTTCTTATATAAATATAGTTCTAGTTAGCAGTTAGTTCTAGTTAGTTAAATATAGTTCTTTTGTTAGCATTTTTCTTGTCATTTCCACGGCAGTTTCCGGAATTTTTTTCGTCATCCGTCATCTCTATCCGTGGTTGTTTTTTGTTTGGATTTTCGTTATATCGTTTCGTTTTTTTTTTCGTGTCATATACTCTCATTCATTTTTTTTGTTGCCGGCGGCGACGACGACGGGGGGTGGTGCGGTTGTGTTTTATTATATGCAATTATTTATACTGCAATGTGGCGATGAAAAAATGTCATTACAATCATTCTATCATCTTTGCGAGAGCGATATCGGATGAATAAATTAAGAGTAAACGCATCGCTAGAGAAAAAACGTACGTAAACGAGACACCGAACACGCTTCTTATTTCCCGCTACCATACGGATCGTGGCAATTCGCTCGATGATTGGCTCGAGCGGCTCGAGGAGAAATATCTCGTAAAGGCGGATCCACAACTAAAATGACCATGGTGACATCTCGCCTTACCGTCCGGTACTAGACCGTGACGTTAGCGACGTTAGTATAAGCCTTAGCGATTTTTCCGCCATTTTAGGACAACCTTCAAGTTCTGTATAGTTAGCGGAATAAATAAAACAATTCTTATTTATTTTTATTGTTGCTATATCTTGGGAATTATTCTCGCAATTTTTTGCCGTTATTATTATAACGTTTGAAAAATTATTATTTTATTTAAAATAAATTTAAAAGGATTGGGCGTTTAGTTGGCGAAAAGTAACTTAAAATTTGTTTATTTTTTACAAAATCAACCGGAAATCATTTGGGAAATGTATGTGTAATGTCGAATAATTTACGAAGTAATTGTTTTATCATAATAACGCGAAAATTGAATCAATGGTTTTTCGGGTTACGCTATCTTGTCAGGGCGCTTTTATTAGTGTGGCCAACGAAAAACTCCACTTGTATTTTACTTTTCATATGTGGATGCTGGTATAATGGAAAACCAAGTTTCTGAGACGTTCAACGAATCAAAATCATCAGATCGTTTTGAACGACGAGAAGAGCCGTCGCGCAAAACACTCGCAGCACGCGCCGCGGCGCAACTATATACAGATGAAGAAGAAGAAGAAGCAGCAGCCCCCACCCTTACCTGACACAACGACTAATGTCATCCATCCTTCTTCTCCCTGCTTCAGTGTTGGTTCAATTGGTTGCTGACGTCATTGAACACAAAAGCAACAAAAGTAACAACGAAAGGAATAGAATTTCGCAAAATGTTTGGTGTTGGTTGTTGAAGCGTCGCTCTCATCCGATCTGTTCTCGTATACACGCGATAATAAAAAAAAGTTTGAACTCACTGAAACTCGAGCATGACTCCGTATGGATTTTTACTCGGCCTGTGCGCGCTCGCGAGTTTATCAAATGGCCAAAATCTAATATCGGAAGGTTCGACGCCAATCGAAGATTTCATATGGCCCCCCCGTTATACGCATTACGAAAATCTTACGACCCTTTTTTGCGGACTTGTGAATGAGTATCCAAACTTGGCAAAATTACATTCGATCGGTAAATCGGTTGAGGGTCGCGATCTTCTCGTTCTCGAGATATCGGAGAACGTGAAGAATCGTGGATTGCTCGAACCAATGGTGAAATACGTCGCGAATATGCACGGAGACGAATCCGTCGGTAGAGAACTCATGGTTTATCTGGCTCAGTATCTTCTTCGGAATTATCATACCGACGAGAGAATCGCTAAATTGGTCAACCATACGGACATATTTATCATGCCGTCCATGAATCCCGATGGTTTTGAAAAATCTCACGTAAGTCTTACACGTTTTCGATAAGTTTATCGCTGCTGCCTGGATTGAAACGAGCTTTATCCACTTGTCCAATAACTGCATACCGGATGATATTTGGCAACAGGGGCTCTTACCCTCAAATGTTCCTTGGAATCGTTGCTAAAATCTATATGTGCTCTCCCGCAGGAAGGCAATTGCGATTCCAATTCGGATTGGTCAGGACGCGAAAACGCCAACAAAATGGACTTGAACAGGGATTTTCCGGATCAGTTTGACAGCCGAAGTAATAGAATACCATCGGGAGGAAGTATAGTCGACGGAAGACAAAACGAAACTGCGGCTATGATGGCATGGATCGTGTCACAGCCTTTTGTACTCTCCGGAAATTTTCACGGCGGGGCGGTAGTTGCCAGCTACCCCTACGATTCTGGGTATATAGAATCGTCCCTTATTTCCATAGTGAAAAATAATTTATAAATAATTATTTTCATCCGTTTGTCGTAGAACGTCGCGCCCCCGTGACATTGAGAGCAAATCACCCGACGACGAGCTCTTTAAATATTTGGCTCGTTTGTACGCCAGTAATCATGTCGAAATGCGCAAGGGCAACTCTTGTCCGCCGGATAATTTCACAAATGGCATTACAAACGGGGCATACTGGTAAGATATTTTGAAACAATGCTCGAATTCGAGATACAAGTGTTTCCAAACATTCGTTCTCTTCCTCTTTAAGGTACGAAGTTGTAGGTGGTATGCAAGATTTCAATTACGCCCATTCAAATGCGCTCGAGATTACGTTTGAACTGAGCTGTTGTAAATATCCAAATGCTTCGTCGCTGCCGGAACATTGGCGCATGAACAAAGAACCCCTTCTCAAGTATTTGGAACAGGCTCACATCGGAATCAAAGGTGATTATTTGAATTTTTTAAATTCATGACTGATCAATCCTCCACGGGTATGGAGCTGCTGCAAAAGTTGAGGAGGGAAAGGGTGTTTGAAAAATATTTGAAACATCCTCAGGTCTTGTTTTAAATGAGAACAATCAACCGATCGAGGTGGCTCAAATTATGGTCGAAGGAATCTCTCATAACGTGACTACGACGAATCGCGGTGAATATTGGCGATTACTATTACCTGGAAATTATAAGATCAGCGCTAGTGCCTGGGGGTGAGAGCTCAATCGCGTTATCAGCTTTTATTACCATTCGCGCTTCGGTGTAACATCATACAACCTAAATATGTTCTGTCTCGTTGTTATATTTTAGATATCAAACGAGCGAGCCGAAAATCGTAACTGTTGCCGGAAACGAGCCAAATATCGTCAACTTTGTATTGCGCTTTGATTCTTCGCTCGAACAAGGTAAACGAGAGGCGGATTATTCTCAAGAGATACCGGTCTTGACGCGTCTATCACCGCTCGAAAGAATCATCTCATCTTTACACATCAATGATTATTAATCGGGGGTTCTCTCTCTCTCTCTCTCTCTCTCTCTCTCTCTCTCTCTCACACACACACACACGCACGCGATGCTTTTATTTTATCGTGATCAAAACTCACTATATATATTTTTGTTGAGTTTCAAATCATTCGCGCTGGTGGGCGCATCCTCGATTTCTTTTCGATCTCGGTGGAGGGCTCTCTTTGATTAATCATTTAATTTTTATTTTTCCAGCAACAAATCGAACGTAATCTCATACACTTTGGATCTCATGCGCTTTAACATTCTCAGTTTTTATTATTTTTACTCAATTCATGCAATAATACCGCCTGCAAACCGGACATGTTTTGTATATACGCTTCTTACCTATACAAGGCTTATGGTACTCGAGATATCACGGGACACGTGATAATCTCGGCCTCTTTTTTTCCCCATGAGAGTTAAACGAGTACACAAGGTATGTGGGGAGAATGAACATAAAAAACGAAAAAAAAAAAAAAAAGAAGCAAAAAATCAAGTTGTTCCATTAAAATGCTAAAATCAAAAATGTGTATCAGCGGTGATAACTCTTTTTCATTTCTCTCTGGCAACGAGTACAAAAGAATATTTTGATTGAATAATAATATTATATGATAACAATAGCGCGTTGAACATTCTTCTTGCCATTTGAAATTTCATTTTGTTCGTGTCCCCCCCCCCCCCCCCCCCCTCGTCTCTGCGTCTTGCATTGTCTTAAACAACATTTGACACGAAAAAAAAAATCAAAGAGATCTCGCGGTACTCGTTATCGTTAATTAAACTGTTTCCTCTTGTATTCCTCTCGTATAGACGTAGTAGTTTTAACGAACAAGATTAAGCTCCGTAGAATAGAAAGAAAGAATATATCATATTCCGAATGTTGACACGTAGTAACTAATTTTCGTGATCTCGGTACGATTAGATCAATTGGAACTGTAAGGGAAACTGATGTTGCGAAAATTTTAATTTCCAATATGGATATAATTTTTTTTATGCGTACCGAAAAAAGCGAGATACATATTCGAGGGAGATGATTAACGAACAAGGAAAAAAGGCACAAGTTGTAATAATAAACGCAATCGAATGGCCAAAGCGGCCTCCTCCTCCTCCTCCTCCTCCTCCTCCTCCTCCTCCTCCTCCTCAAGCGTGTATCAACCGTGTCTGTATTATTATAAGGAATAAATTTAGAATGAAAAAAAGGAAGAGACGGTGCGAAGAAGATTGCAAGAAATTTCACCGGAAGACGATGTATGATGCGTATATTGAGAAATAAAGTATCCCATTTATTTCGGGGAAAAAAAAGGCTTGCGACGGTATAAACCCCACTGCCCCTCCAGCGATCAGCTTGATCATCGCTTTCTCCTCTTTGAGAGATATTTCATAAAGTAACGGTTATTGTGGCTGTGGGTTATGGTTGGTTTTCAAACAATCGTTTACTCATGGTACCTTGTGCTTTTGTATTACTCGTTCAACTCCCAATAATAAGCCTCTCGCGGTTCTGCGGATTAAAGTTTCCTTTACACGGTGGCGTTGTGTGTACGCGCGTGGGCGCTTGCGGGGTCGTTTTATTAAATTGGTGTATGGCAATTAGAACGATAAAATGATTCGAATATGATGTAATGATCGCGTCGCAGCTTGATTGAACGAATTGATCCTCGTAGAGCGTAAAAATAAAAATCTGGAGAAGGTGAATAAGAGGAAGGACGAGTACGGATTCATCCGCGAGACGAAGTTCGTTCATCACGGATACAAAAATATGTACGAATATATGAAAGAGCTAAACGAGGAGTATCCAAGTATAACGCGATTGTACAGCGTGGGACGTTCGGTGGAAGGTCGGGAATTGTACGTAATGGAAGTAACGTCGAATCCGGGAGAGCACGATCCGAACAAGCCGGAAATGAAGTATATCGGGAACATGCACGGTAACGAGGTCGTCGGCAGAGAATTGATGTTGCTTCTGTTGAAATACATGTGCGAGAATTACGAGATAGACGAGAGAATAACGAAGATGGTTAACGGTATTCGATTGCACGTTATGCCGAGCATGAATCCCGATGGATACGAAATTTCTCAGCTCGGTGATGTATTTGGTGTGGTTGGAAGAGCGAATGCAAGGAAGGTCGATCTAAATCGTAATTTTCCGGATCAATACGGGGAAACGGAGGTAACTATAATAATATGACATAAAATAAACGACGACGTTCCTCTCGGCCGCTCGCATCAATAATATTTATATTGCCTCGTTTGTTATTATTTGATGGTAGTTTAATCGGGTACAAGAACCGGAAACAAGAGCCGTTATGGATTGGATTGAAAAAATACCTTTCGTTCTGTCGGCAAATTTGCACGGTGGGGCACTCGTTGCAAATTATCCGTATGACGATGGTCCGAGCTTCGGAAGTTATTCGAATCCGAGCCCCGACGACGCAATATTCAGAGCCCTCGCTCTCGCTTACTCGAACGCCCATACCCGAATGCATCTCGGTAAGCCCTGTCCGCCTTTGCCCGGTAGTCCACCGGGCCTCCTCGAGGAACGTTTTCCACTCGGTATTACCAACGGTGCAGCCTGGTATTCGGTATCCGGTGGTATGCAAGATTACAATTATCTCCATAGCAACGATTTCGAGATAACCCTAGAGCTCGGATGTACGAAATATCCTCGAGCCGAGGAATTGCCAAATTTGTGGCTCGAAAATCGAGAAGCCCTCCTCGTTCTCATCGAAATGGCAAGTATATATGTCCTACGCCATAAACCAAATATAAGGAGGCTATTCAAATTTATTTGTTTGTTTGTTTTAATTATATTGCGGGGTATGACTTTGTGTGCGTACGCGCACAGTCGAGAAAGGGTGTTCACGGGCTTGTGCGCTCCTCAATCGGTAATCCGATCCCTCGTGCCAGAATAACCGTCGAAGGTATAGATCACGATATTTATACAGCGAGTCAGGGTGATTACTGGCGTCTATTGTTACCCGGAAATTACAACGTGACCGCGAGCGCTTTCGGCTACGAAGCCTCTACCCGAGCAATCACCGTACCGGAGGCTGGTTCGCGCGAGGCTACTCTCGACTTTACTTTGATGCGCGACGACAACGACCATTGGTAACGTATTATTTATTCGACAACCCGACATTTTTATCATTTATTTTGATTCGTCTTGTTCGCGTTTATGCCGAAACCGCAGGTCTTCCGCGTATGATTTCCGTCAGACGATCAACATGAGAAACGGATACCTACAAAATTCTGAATTGAACGCGCGTCTGAGCGAGTTGGAAAATCGAAACCCGGAAACGGCAGAATTCAAGGCCGGTGATTCATTGATCAGCATGGCTATTCATTCTTTAAAAGTAACTCACTCGGTAAGTAGGATAATAGGATAATAATCCTCTCCGCATCGGGAAGAAGTCGCAGCGCGCTTTTTATATCGTGTGTGTGTGTGTGTGTGTGTGTGTGTGTGTTGTGACAGATGGGCGCTCCGGAAGAGAAGAAATTTCATATTGCGCTGATCGGTGGGCTGTACGCTTCTCAACCGATAGGACGAGAAATGATTTTGAGAATGGCGACTCATCTGCTGACGGGAGATCGTATCGGCGATCCACCGATAATGAAGCTACTCGATAACGCGGTTCTTCACTTTATACCCGGTCTCGATCCAAATTTTCATCGTGTCCCGGACCATTGTAACCCCCTCGTTGTTAACGACGAGGTTGGAAAAATATTGATCAGCCAGGAGGACGAGGATGCCGAGGGTCTCGACGCGGTTACCAATAGCTTTCGAAGACTTTTACGAAACGAGGCTTTCGATGGGATTGTTACTTTTTCCGGTGGAAAAATAGCGGTCGGGTAAATAATGCATGGGTAATTTGCATTAGGGGGAATTTCAATGGCGGCGAGTATAGGGATATTAATACGGATAATTATTGCGTTCTCTCTCCACGGACAGGCATACGGAAAGCAAAGGGGAGAACGAGAATGTGTTTAGGGCGATGGCAGCGAGCTATCGATCGCAAATGTCGATGAAAAAATGTCAACTACCGAACAACGATTCGTTACTCCTGGCAAATTATATAAAACGAAAGTACGATATACCTGTGGTAAGTGGGCTATAAAAATACAAGTGCAGGCTGCGCGGCCGCGTATAAAGTCATTTAATCGGCTTCTTATTTCAGATCGATCTGTCGCTCACCTGTTGCAAATATCCACCGGGCGATATGATATCAACTATTTGGCGTGAGAATTTGGTACCGTTGAAGGATTTGCTTATGAAACTCGGAACCGGTGTCATAGCCGTAATACAGAGTGCTCGAGGTGAACCGTTGCGCGATGCCAAAGTACGAATTGAATCGAGCACGTACCGAGTATCGGGGAACATGGCTTATTTCAAAAAGATACTCTTACCGGGAAGTTATTCGATCGAATTCTCATGCCCGGGATACGCCTCGAAGAGGATCGGGCTTGAAATAAAGAAAAATTTTATTACGAGTCTCGTTATATCGCTCGAGAAGAAGGATACTGCGCAACGTCCGAGCAACCGTACCGCCGACATCGCGGAAGCAGACGACTCTTATCGTCTCTTTAACGAATTTAACCGCAAATATCCGAGTATTTCCAAGCTTCATAAAATTGGCAAATACACGAGAAACGGCAAAGAAATAATGGCCCTTGAGATAGGAATACAGAACGACGAGATCGAATTGACCGGTAGACCTTCCGTTATCATCTCCGCGGGCATTGGTCCGGGTGCTCCCGCGACTCGTCATATACTCACCGCATTCGCCACTCATATTCTCAGCAATTACAACAAGGATCGTGATATTACCGGTTACATTGAAAAATTTAAAATCTACGTCGCGCCAAATTTATATCCGCGCGAGACCGATGAAACGCGGACGTGCTCGACCGAGTTGCCTCGGAACGATGTACTCGAATTCCCGATCGGCGCCGAGCTTAATCCTGATTCTCGCATTATCGTCGATTGGTTCGAGAAAGTCAATCCCGTTGTCGCGGTTAATTTTAATACCGGCTCGAAACACGTCGAAATACCGTACGCCGGGGGCATTCTCCGCTCCCTCGCCGACACTTATGTCAAATTCGCTGCTCTTGGCAACTCGAGCTTGCCCTGCAATGCCACCGGTGACGTTCGCATCGCTCCGCGTCCCGCCTCCCTTATGGATTATCTTTACCATTATTTGGGCACGCTCGTGATAAACGCTCATGTCGCCTGTTGCAATACCGACAACGTTCAACCGCTCTCGCGGCGGTACAATACAAACGCCCTCCTGGCTTTACTTAAATCCATTGAGCGGGGCGTCACGGGATACGTCCTTACGGAGGATGACCAACCGATTGCCGATGCCATTATCACCTATGATCGATACGGTCATTTCGTTATTAATCACAAAAATGGGGCATATTGGATACCGTTGTCACCCGGTACTCATACCCTCGCCGTCAACGCTCATGGCTACATTTCCGATACCAAAGTCATCGTTACTCCTGATCTCAACAAATTTTCTCATCTCATGTTCAAGCTTATTCGTGACGAGAGCGTTCTCGGAATGCCCAGATTGGTATTTGTCATTGCTTCCGGTGAGTCAACCGCATACGGCGATCGATTTTCAGCACACTACTTGCCCCGGATATCGTCTTTCTCCCATCTCATATGTTACACACATTTTCACAGGTATAATATGTCTGGGAATCGTCGTTCTTGCGGTTTGCTGTTACGCGAGGTGCCAACCACGGAGAAACGCCCCAACAAACAATTGGAGAGAATACGCTTTTAGTCTTCTCGGCGATGGTGCTAGTTTTTTCGACGACGATGAGAAAGAAGTCGAAATATTTAAACGGCCGGCCAATCGAGGTATTTTTTTCGTTTCTTCCCTCCATCCGTCCCTCCTCTGCGCCGGCGTAATTTCCTTTTTTTCAACAGCGGAAATAGAAAAAGCCAAGGATGTCATGGTTCAGCAGCGGCCCTACTTTGACGACGACGACGGCGAGCAGGAGGTAGAAAAACAATGCTATTCGAGTTCCGGTGAAGAGAGCGATCTGGAATTTATTGGACCGAACGATCGAGATTATGAGGAAAAAAAACCGATTGTAACGAAAAACTAAGCATACGAAACCGTCCCTTCTTTCAATTAGTTACGTAGTAGATAGGGGAACATGGGGCAAAGTGGCCACATGGGGCAAAGTGGCCACCCACTTTTTTGGGGCATTTTTGAATTCTGGGGCAAAGTGGCCACTCACGCAATTCCGATTTCTGGCGGGGCACAGGATCAGTGAGAATTCTATGTTTTTTGAGAAATTGATAGCTATTTGAGGCAGAGGGTGAGAATCATTTTGCGAATTACTGATAAATGTCTATTTTATTTTAATTGACAAAAATCGTACTTATAATGGACTTCATCTTCATCAATACCTGCACATACAAGGTGTGCGCCCATTTTAGGCATGTTTCGCAGCGAATTCAATCTTTGGAGGAATGCGAATAAAGTTAATCGCAGAAAATACACGCAACGTCCGCCGCAGACAAGAATTTTTCTTTTTTCATGATCTCTTTTTTCTTACTCACTAGATTTGCGCGATACGACAGACTCGTGATAATGGCGGTTTTCCCACGATTTGCCCCCGATAAGAACGGGCTTTTGCCACTGGTAATGGCAAAATTTATCCAAGTATTCCGACTAATTCTTTTTTCATCCCATCGAAGGAGGGTACCTACTATGCCTCGTTTCTTTTCGGTTTATCGCGGCCTTCAATGTTCCATGCGGGAACAGTCTATTACAACGTCTATTTAACCAGAAGTGACAATTATCGATTTTCACCGCATTTGAGAGGGTGGCCACTTTGCCCCAAAAAATTTTCTCGACCAAATGAGGAAAAAGAGGATGAACAAAGAGTTTTAAGATTCAACAATAGTCGAAAGATCATTTATTATCTGATAAAGTGGGCTGGATATTCATTTTCGGCATGAAAAAAAATTTGGCAAAATTTATCGAAGTATTCTGACTAATTTTTTTTTCATCCCATCGAAGGAGGGTTCGTACTATGCCTCGTTTCTTTTCGTTTTATCGCATCCTTCAATGTTCCATGCGAGAACAGTCAATTCCAACGTCTATTTAACCAGAAGTGACAATTATCGATTTTCATCGCATTTGAGGGGGTGGCCACTTTGCCCCAAAAATTTTTTTTTTCAAAATTCGAGCAATAAGGAGGTGGAATCAGTTTGGGGACATAAAAATAAGTAAATGACCATGTGCTACCCGACAAAACTCCTTAAATTCCTTAAGTGGGCCACTTTGCCCCATACTCCCCTAATGTTATTTAAAAGTTTGAAAAAAAAAAAAAAAAAAAAAAAATTGTCTCATCGGGAAGAAACCAACTCTCGGGTATTTTTACAATTTTATATTTTTATCGCACGTAAATTAGTGCATGAAATTGCGCGAATACACGTACGTAGAGACTGCGAAGCGATAACGATAATTTATATATTATACAAACTTTTGTAAATCCAAAAGACGAAGATACGAGCGAGGGGAGGAGGGAGAAAGGAGATGGGAAGTAAATCTATTGAAAACGCTGCGTGAAGCGATGGTACATCGAGCAACATTCGACCACCAGAACCAGTGAAAATATATATTTTATGAATAAACGGCGCTTCCACCAATTCTTTTCATACCATCATTATTGTTTATTGATATTATTACACAATGGTATTGTTTTACTTAATTTATATGGGTATGATATATCGCGTTTTATAACGTTAAGCATAACAAAATTCGAGAGGCACGTGTTGCACGATTGCATACATTATTTTTTCTTTTATACGTGTAAGAAAGAGATCGGAGGGCCTACATTTTAACCGCGTTGTTTCATATTTCATATAAAAATATACATTCCTACAATTTTTACGTTCGTTTCACACAACCCGTAAGCATATCCAGTCTTTCATATCTTGTTCCCCCCTTCCCGACTCAGTCGTCGTCTCAATGGTTCAAACTTGTTTGGAGAGAGAAAAAAAAAAGAAAAAATAAAAAATAGCTACCGTTTTAACCTCGATCGAACGTTTAATACTGTTTATCCTTATAATAAAAATACATCGAAATTTTTATCCGAGGTATTAATCCATATTTTACATGGTGCAGTCGGGCCATATGGCTTATGACCCCGTTACGAGTATCGTCAATAAATCGGTAAAATAAAAGACAAATTATAAATTTGCTACCGTGGATGCGTATGCGTACATCGATGTACGGGCGATTAAATCGTGTCACAATTTGAAAAACGTTATTTATTCGCAAAATAACCGACCGTATAATATATAATAGCCTAATAATTCAAATAAATGCACTTTCTTAACCAAATTAAAATGGAAAATATCTGATGATCTCGGTGAAAGTGTGCGAATAAATATTACTATCTCATCGAATACTTGATTTTCGTAAGCAGGCCAACTGAGTACCCAAAGAAAAAAATAACCGAAACAAGCAAGCACCAATTTCTATTGAATGTAAAAAACAAAAAGGATATTCGAAATGTTTGTTTGTGGCGAGATAGGGAAAACGGCTTATCCGCAAAAATTTTTCTCGGGACTTTTGCATAGCATCTAGAACTTGTCCAATTACACGAATAAGATTGTGTATTGTGAAATTCAAGTACAAAAGTTGTGCGCTAGGGGAATCGCACAGGCAGTTGATGATGAACACTTTGTATGAATCGGTGTCCGTAGCAGGCTCGAGCATCACATAGAGGGCGGAAAGTACGAATCGTATAGAATGTTCCACAATATAGCAGCGGTCATTAGTGCGGTATAAGTGACTATGCTTGCCCACCAAACAGCCTTTTCCCATGTTTTAACCTCGAGATTCCGAAGAACATTAATACCAACGAGAAGCCCGGCAATCGCACCGGTGAGATGCGCCACGTAACCGATCTGATCGTTGGTGCCGAGGACGTATCGATAATAAACTGCTTGAGTAACATCGACGATCGTTATTACGAGAAAAACACACAACTGAAGAATGGCAAATTCCATTTGAGACCAATTCATCAGGATGGTTGCGACGTGAGCGGTTATCAATGCGTAGACGCCACCCGAGGCACCGGCCAAAAATACTCCCGGATCTGAGACGGAAGTACCCAACGAACCGGCAACCACGCCGGCTAGATAAATTACAAGAACGCGCCACCATTTGTGTACCATTTCCAACGGAATTCCCAGCATAACCTGGACCAGCAGATTCACGACCAAATGGAACGCACTGAATAACAGAGAGTGAGAGAGAGAGAGAGAGAGAGAGAGAGAGAGAGAGAGGAAGAGGTAGAGAAAGAGAAAGTGAGGAAAGAGGAAAAGAAAAAAAAATATTTCTTGTTTGTAATATTTTGTACTCTTGCCAACAGACGCGTGTGTGCGTCATTTTTCAATCTCAGATTATAATGAGCAAGCGTTCGCGATGACCTCGAGCAATTTAACGATATAAATCGAGCAAACGAGTCGCTTCGCTGGATATGGAATTCGTTTGAGAAACGATTGTACATCGATTGGATGGACAAATAGATAAAAAAATTGATTGACTCACCCCACATGGACGAACATGTAGGTCAGATACCTCCAGGCCTGATATCGCTTGTAAGGATTATAAATGAAAACAGTAGCGGCTGATCCCTCGACGGTCGGCACCTTCTGATTTATGGCGTCATACATGAACAGAATGATCTCGATAATGGATATTATTATCATTGCTACAGCAGGAGGCCTACAGCTGTATTCTTCCTCGTATTGTCCGTCCGGCGAGTCACTCGAGTAACGCGCCGTTTGCGTACCCCCACTCCCCGACACACACGGTCTTTGAGGCACCATTTTATGAACGTATCTTTGTAAATAATGTCCAAACACTCCTTGCATGTCTTTTCTATGAATCTGCAATATAAAAAAACAATCAAGATTGTAACATTTTTGTATATTTCCCAATCCTCGGATCGTCGCATCGTCGTATTACCATAGCTATGAACTCAGGGAATTCTAAATATCCGGAATCATCCAAATCGGCTTTGTCCATCATCAATCTCACCACTCTTGCCGGAATATCATTGGAATAAGTAGATCCGTGGACCATTGCTTTGAGTTCTTGATAAGATATTCGCCCGTCGTTGTCCAAATCGTACTTGGCAAAGATCTCTCTCCAATGCTAAAAAAATAATCATTGCGTAGAATATTCCATTATTTTATTTGCAACCTGGGCGCTCTTGTAACGGACAATGAAAAAACTCATCAACTTACAGCGTCGTTGTATCTCAGGGGTATCGTCACTCCGGACTGTTGGTCCTGTCCGCTTGCCATTCTAACCAGTTTGAAGCTTCTGAAACGTCATCGATAGAGTAATGTTTTACACATAGTCCATACAAATTTTCATATTAGAACCCGCAAATACCAAAATCTGCTTCGATCGATCGAGTATACGATACCGTGTGCTCTTGAATATTAAACACGCAGCGAGGTCATTGACCACCGATGTTAAAACAACAACTCTCACGGTCGGCCGAGACAATTGCAGATGACAAAAATAAAAGGTTCCATCAAACGGTTGTCGAATATAACTGTCAACGTGACGACGACGATATAGCAACCGCGCGGTGAAGAGGAAACACGGATGAATCACAGACCGAATCGAGGAACGTAGATTACGAACGAGTTATTACTCAGACTACCAAGAAAATAGTCGTGAACCACGAACCAGGTATCGCTTTGAGGCGACGACGAGAAACAAGAGAGGGGACCCGCTTGTGTACTCACGCTGTTTACCGTTATCGCGGATCGCGCCGGTCGAGCAACCGCTAACACTACTCAAAAGTTTGAAATATGAAGGGCAATATATAAGCGTGTGTACGCATGCAAGAGCGGCAAGAGGTGCGAGGTGGTTGACTTAATCCGTCACAATAGTAGCAGGAATCGCCCTAAACCGCTGCTCCCACTATATTCCATATGGTTTCCAATAGAGCATCTATGGTGCTCTTCTGTCGCAACTATATATAGTTATGGAAATCTGTGCCTTGGGTTTGGGTGGTTATTGTCCTTCTTCTCCAACAACTTTAACTATTATACCTTCCCGCCACTTTTCGTCGGATATGCTGCTTGCTGCTGCGCGCGCGCACGCACATAACCACCAACCACCACGCACAAGCGCTAAACGCTTAATTCTCGGAAAAACAAATCGGTTCTATTCAAGCCTTTTCGCTGTGTATATATCGTTGTTATTTACCATATAATAGATAGAGTAATAGAGGTTGTTTTGCAATACACGAAAATTCAACTCATTCGGCAAAAATTATATTTGTGCCCATATGTTTATTATGTTATTTTATTGCAACCCAACAGCTGTGCATGCTATTCCGTAGAACTTCAGAACAAGCATCGCGGATTGAGTTGTTATATATCATATCATATAACTTTACATGACAGCATATACTTTTATTCCTGCTACTTCACGCTTCACGTCAGATGGAATACTGGAAAGTCGCGGCGTTGTCGTCGGTCACCACTGTGTGTCGTCGTCGTCGTCGTCGTCGTCGTCGTCGTCGTCACGTCGTCACCGTCACCCCCCATCTCCATGACAACCGTAATCGAACACAAAACTTGCAACACACGCTTGAGCTTGAGCGTGCAGCGGCGGGCGACGGCGGTGCCCGTCGAGCCAAACATATATATGCGTTCGGATCATTTCGGCTACGATTCAGTTTGTAAAAAAGAGTTGTCGGTGGAGGAGAGGGGAGATAAATTTTTATAGAATAGTTATAATTTTTTTCCGTTGCATATCTCCGTAATACAATAATCCCAAAAATGTTGGTTCATCCAACGGGAAGATTGAAAATAGCAGCTACCTACAGAGTCAATCAGCCTATCGAAAACTTTGTTCTGAGGTCGGTACTTTTGCTACGAATTTATTTTAACGTTTATTCACACGCATATATATATTAGGTTGGCGCAAAAAAAAAATCGACTATTTTTTTTCAGGGTCTCCTATGAAAATATGTTAATTTATCATTTTTCAAGAGCCCCCTGCTCCAACAGCTCAGAAAAAGCTTTTTTTAAAGGTCTCGCTCATCATAATTCATTTGAATTTTTATATACTTTGTTTTTATAATGCTTCGAACGTCCTTTAAATATTCATATTGATTATCAATTTGAATTTTGAGTTTCAATTGGTAAGATAATCGATGAAAATACACGACGAAACGGAGGAAAAATTGTAAACAATGTAGATAATAGACCAGAAAAACGGAAATTTTTTTACCGGCGTAGCAAAATTGTTAGTTAACTATTTTGACACCGTGTTTGGTAATATCTACTTGATAATTATTAAAACAAATTGTTCAAAACATCACTACTCAGTATTGTACCAAATTCACTCATTTATATGAGAGTCAATAACTGTTTTGATTAAACAGGTATGTTCTATTTATAATTACATTTTCTCTGCTAACTAGTATAGGGATAATGGTGCAGATTCGATAGAGGCGGGTAGCTCGATATACAATAATACAATAATGATAAAAAAACCCCCAAAAGCTTTCACTTTTCGTCACTAGTGGCACGGTAGTCTACTTGCACCATCCTTATAGTTCTCGTAATAGTTTGAATTGTTTATAAATAAAAATATCGACATATTGTAAAATCATACCCTGTTACGTAAGATTTTTCCGCCATCTCGTTGCGTATCCTCTAATAACCATTATCATATACTTATTGAAACTTAATGAATGTGAATAATCAATATGGAGTTAATTATTGGTTTTTTTCTGGACAAAATTTCGGTGTATCGTGCAAAAAAATTTTTAAAATAAAAAAAAGTCAAATTTCGACGATTTTTGGAATTTTAAAAAATATTGAGCGAGCTTTAAAAATTTGTTTGTTGCATTTGATTTTTGGAGGTGGCTCTTGAAACAGAATAAATTAAAACATATTTTCATAGGGGACCCTGAAAAAAAAAAAAAAAAAATTTTTTGCGCCACCCTAATATATTTATATAGATCAGAGATACTCTGCAATTATGAATCAATTATGGTACATGTCGTCCGTGGGGAAATGTATGAAAACAGAATTTATAATATATTTATATATTGACGTACTTATAAAAATAAAACGATACGTTCGCTTATAATATAAGACGGACGTTTACTTATAATAAAAAGGGGTAATTCGCGTTCACACTGGAAATACTGCAGATATTATATCAGCCGTTATTTGAATTTTTCCAATAGTACGTAAGATATATAGGGGAACATGGGGCAAAGTGGCCACATGGGGCAAAGTGGCCACCCACTTTTTTGGGGCATTTTTGAACTCTGGGGCAAAGTGGCCACTCACGCAATTCCGATTTCTGGCGGGGCACAGAATCAGTGAGAATTCTATGTTTTTTGAGAAATTGATAGCTATTTGAGGCAGAGGGTGAGAATCATTTTGCGAATTACTGATAAATGTCTATTTTATTTTAATTGACAAAAATCGTACTTATAATGGACTTCATCTTCATCAACACCTGCACACAAGGTGTGCGCCCATTTTAGGCATGTTTCGCAGCGAATTCAATCTTTGGAGGAATGCGAATGAAGTTGATCGCAGAAAATACACGCAACGTCCGCCGCAGACAAGAATTTTTCTTTTTTCATGATCTCTTTTTTCTTACTCACTAGATTTGCGCGATACGACAGACTCGTGACAACGGCGGTTTTCCCACGATTTGCCCCCGATAAGAACGGGCTTTTGCCATTGGTAATGGCAAAATTTATCCAAGTATTCCGACTAATTCTTTTTTCATCCCATTGAAGGAGGGTACCTACTATGCCTCGTTTCTTTTCGGTTTATCGCGGCCTTCAATGTTCCATGCGGGAACAGTCTATTACAACGTCTATTTAACCAGAAGTGACAATTATCGATTTTCACCGCATTTGAGAGGGTGGCCACTTTGCCCCAAAAAATTTTCTCGACGCAAATGAGGAAAAAGAGGATGAACAAAGAGTTTTAAGACTCAACAATAGTCGAAAGATCATTTATTATCTGATAAAGTTGGCTGGATATTCATTTTCGGCATGAAAAAAAATTTGGCAAAATTTATCAAAGTATTCTGACTAATTTTTTTTTCATCCCATCGAAGGAGGGTTCCTACTATGCCTCGTTTCTTTTTGTTTTATCGCATCCTTCAATGTTCCATGCGAGAACAGTCAATTCCAACGTCTATTTAACCAGAAGTGACAATTATCGATTTTCATCGCATTTGAGGGGGTGGCCACTTTGCCCCAAAAATTTTTTTTTTTTCAAAATTCGAGCAATAAGGAGGTGGAATCAGTTTGGGGACATAAAAATAAGTAAATGACCATGTGCTACCCGACAAAACTCGTTAAATTCCTTAAGTGGGCCACTTTGCCCCATACTCCCCTATATATATTTTGTCGGTTGAAAAAACGCGGGGTATTGGAGGAAATAAGCAGAGTGCTTTTATAAAAATAACTTTACGCGTATATATAGAGGCACTACGCGGTTGATTTGTTTAGTTCGATTCAGGCCATGTGGCAATAGAGGGAAGCCTCGGTGTGTGAATTTGAACGAGAACGACTACGCGAGAATGCCGTTGCTGCTAAATTTATATAACGCGAGGATGCTTAAAAAATGGATTGTTTAAAAAAATTGTTCATAACGGTTGCAGGATAAAAATCGTTGAGCAAAAATCGTTGTTGGCCGAGTTGTTCGAGGAGAACGAGAGGGAGGAGAGGCAAGATTCGAATTATCTAGTGATCGAGGAGCGGGATTTAGCCTGGCAAGAGAAAATTTTCAGCCCCAATGAGACGAAATTGTACGCGGATGAGAAAAATTGTGTGAGCGATTTGCACAAAGAGTACAATCGTAAGATTCTCCTTGCCGGGGATGAGGAGCAGTCGACGGGAGTCATGCAGAAAGTCTCGCGAGTGTACTCTTACACCCACCGAGACTCGTATTATCCAGATAAATTAATATTAACGAATAATTACGTGAGCGAGCTATCGAAAAGAAACGAGAGAGCGCTACCGATTGTAAAAAATCAGAAACCATTCTCCGAGCGTTACAATAAAAAAGTAGTCGAGGCAGATGCTCCAAACGAAAATCACTATCTTTACAAAGATCGTACGAGGATGTACATACTGGCCGATCTTTCCTCCAAGGACGAGCTCATAACGCTCTCAAATTCGGATACTTCGAGCCTGGATTCGTCGGAAATTTTATTATGCACCCTGACCTACGATCGAGCAGCGAAAACTCTTACGATTGATCCCGATTTAACGTCTCAGATCGATAGTTACACCATTCGAACGAACGATTTATATTATGATTATTGGATCGAGGACGTTTCAAACCGAACAGCTCCCGAACCACTCGACGACGATACCCGTAAATCCCATGTAAGAATGTATCCTCGTATCTAAACGAATTATAATCGCTATCGATACTTACCCTACGTATGAAATTTCCGATATCTGCCGCATCATCCTGTGTACCCCAAACGTATTCATCTTTCTTGTTTCTAAATTATTATTACGCTTTTTTTTTTTTTTTTTTTTTTCATATCCGCCGCGCAAAATGTTGACAAAACGCATTCTCCGCATGCATAATATTGGTATATACAAAAGCAGACGCGAGTATATTAGAGATGAGAGAGAGAGAGCCGCGGCGGCGATGACACACAGCGGGAGGAATGTCGTGCGCGCGCGCGTGCACACGTCGCTCGCGATCGGAGGTTTTGAATATAAAAAAAAAGAAACAAAGACGAAGGAGAAGTTGAACGCTCGTAATCGCGGAAGGCGATCGAGCTTATATCTCGATCTGCTGAGACATTTATTTATTCATTATTTTACTAAATCACACACGCACACACGCATACACACACGGTATATATATATTAAAACAAAAAAAAAACACGATTTCGCAAAAGCAGCGAGCAGCGGTTTTGTTTCACCGCACCGCAATATGATCGAACGGCGAGTTGCTCGATGCTCCCCAAACAACTGAATCCGGACGATCCGGACATATAAAACTATAAGAGACTAAGCGCCTGTATATATATATACTTACGACGCTTACGACGACGACGACGATACTAGCTGTTGAACAAGTGCGCGCGCAATCGCGTTTACGAGACAAATCCGCGCACCACACACGGCGCGATGATAGGCCCCTCGACGCGGGGGCGCGCATACGCACACACATTAGAGAGCAATAAAAGATTTAAAAATTGTACTGTGCTTTCCCCGGTGCGGGGCCGGGGCATTTATCGCGCCTCAATAATCATTTGAACGAGCGAGTAATATAAAATATAATATAGATTTATGATGAAAAGACGGAATTTGGTTGAAATGTTTTCAGAGTTTAATCGAGAGAAGAGGAAGCGGGTATTACGAGCAGCAGAGGCGGAGAGAGAACGCGGAGATGTATCGAGAAATGATGATGCCACCGGGCTGCAACGTTTTAAGATTGTTCGTAAATTTGGAAATCGCGTCGGCCGAAAATTTTTTCTACGAGCCGCTGTTCGTTAATTACAAAGTTGATCTGCCTCGAGATTGGACAATAATCGGCAACGATGCCGATGATGCCGGAGAACGTTTGACCGGAACGAGTCAACGGTGTCATCCAATAAACGGGAAAGCTCATTTCGGTTACCTCACCGAAATTTCACTTGATTTTGACTTGAACCGTCTGAACGCGTCCGAAAATGTACAGCCAGCCTGGCCCTACCTTATATTCACCGTCGGTTCGATTGACCAGTGGACGAGGTACTCTCATCCATTCAAAATTTAAATATTGAAAACGCATGCACGATAGTTATATATAATTTTCATTTACCTCCGATATATGTCGCAAAAGCCTCGCCCTGAATTAATATGATAAAATTCCGCATTTCAAATTGAAAGTTTGAACAAATTTCTATATACTATATAACCACCGCAATGCCACTGGGAATGAAAACGTTATCTCGTACACGGCAGGGGGCATAAATACATAAATGAGCATGATTTTTTGACAAGCGCAACGCCCTCTTCCATCAAAAAAATACGATACGTATGCAAAAAATTATCATCGCGGCTCGTAATGATATAAATAAGGCGCGCGAGGGGCAGGCGAGTAGGACTGAATTAAAAGGAAATATAATGAATAATGTGACTCGCGGTCGTTGTTGCATGGCAAAAGAGCAGATACCGGAACGAAGGTTACGCGTGTATACCGCTACCCGCATCCCCCGGTACTCATAGTTTCGTCTTACCAACATGGCGGCCAATCGGCCGATTGGTCAACGTATTGCGAAGATTTTTCACCGGCGGAACGGTCCAACTGGAGGATATTACTTACTGCGGCATACCGGAACCTCGGCAATCGACCAGGCACCTCGAAAAGACACCTCTCAAGGTTATTTCTGGTGGCTCGATAACGATTAATCTTAATATCGCTCATCAGAGTAAAATATTTACAAAAATACGGGATGAAAGAGACGAAGGACGCAACTCGACGAGCCTCATCAACAGTTTGGACAGTGTCCTCGTCCAGTTCAAGGCTGCGCGGGATCGAATGATTCGGGCCAGATGCGAGTCGATCGATTACACTCCCGTTTATCAATAACATATCGCATATACGCGCATGTCCGCGATCCGGCAAAAGCGTGAACGGCGGACGGCGGGGTACGTATACCGCCGCTAGCTGCTCCCTCATCCTAATATATACACGTACGAATAGCTACACCCGATCATAACGGAGCTGATTTTTATTTCAACAAAAATAACAATTTACATTGAATTGTTTTGATAATAATTATATATCGTGTTATGCTACACCTGTTTCTTCTTTTTTCCTCTTGTTCCACCGTAGGCGTGGTATGCGCGCACCCTCCCTCCCTCCCTCCCTCCCCTCCCGCCCTCCTATATCTCGACTCATTTATTATCCTGCTCGCGTCTACGCCCTGCTGCTTTCATTTCTCGTATCCGCTTAAGCTATTCGCTCTCGTCAATAATATCGCGTTTGGCGTTTTTTATTTCTTCTTTTCGCTCTAATATCGCCGTATCGGCGCGTCTATATATGATACAATTTCCGTGTCGGCTTGTTCTCGCGGCCGACCCCCATCGCTTCGACATGACCGCTGCTATTTTTCTTTCTTTTTTCCCATCTATTTTATTCAGCCTTTAGTCCGTGGACGATTGAGATGGGAAACATCGAAAACTAAATCAGCTTTCAAGTTGAATAGATACATTCGATACAATAGGTACATTATACATCATCATCGTCTTTAGGGTTCCTTTTTTTATTCTGTTATTTAAAATTTTTTTTCTGGAGCATCGACGGAGAGACGCGTGATTCACACTCGTTCGTGTTCGTATTCTTATTCTCCCGCCGTCCTCTTTTTATTTTATTCTTACGGTGCTAAGAATGGCTTAATTTTTTATAAACATCGCTCGCTCGCCGCAATCACCGACTTTTGTATCAGATCATTTTTATTACTCTGGAAGCATTGACAGTATTTTTTTTTTTTTGTTTTTTTTTTCGTTTTTTTTTTTCGTTTTTTTTATTCACAGCGCTCGCTCCGCTCTTCACCGCTCCTCTGCTGCAACACTGTTTTTATACTCTGTCGAAATAGTCAAGGGTACGATAGCGACATTTGCAATCTCAATTTGAAAGTAAAAAAGAATAAACTTTTTTCTTTTCTCCGATTCTTCAAGTTTCGAAATCATTCGAACAGAGAGAACGAACCAATTGTGAAAGACAATAATTTGGATACGAAGTTGAGAGGTCGGAATGAATGACCAACGAGTTTCGTTGTGACGACGATCAAATAACGCGTGCTCGCGCAACGAAGCAATTACCAAAAAATAGAAACGAAGAATTCCCTTGAAGCATCGTCGAGGTTCATCGTGTGAAAAAGGAACGGTCAACGGATCCAAGATTTCGAGCGAAATGGAATAAATAAATTGCCAACCATTTCTCAAGAGCACAATTTTTTCCAATAGGAAACGTTTTTTGCCAAAGCTGGCAACAAAGGTGGTATCGACTACCGCGTCTCGTACCTATCAAAAAACAGTCAAGTATAGCTATTTCAAATATCCATATTGAATTTTAAAAAGCCACAAACAACAGTCGGAGACAAAAGTTAGTTACGAATCCAAAGTCACGTTGTGTACATGTATAAAATTAGGCTTTATAAAAAAGTGTAGTAATACCTCGTTGAAGTAATGGGATGTTACGCAGGCGGGCGAGCGTGCGTGCGTGCGCGCGCGCCTCTCTCTCTCTCTCTCTCTCTCTCTGCACGTGCGCGCGTGCATGTGTATTTGTCGTATGCGAGACATTGTTTTTGTTCGACAATCGGAAATTAACGGTTTTATTTTAATTAGCAAAATTAAATAAAATTCACATTCATTTCTCTGATGATTCAACCAAATTTCGTTTCAACTTGTTTGTTTTCTTTTTTGTTAATTTAAAAAATTTTTTTTTATTGTTTATTCATGAATGAGAGAACGGAGTCTCGGGAGAGTTTCCCTAGTCAGTTCGTGGTTTTCCTATCCTCTAAACTCTACCTACGTTAACCTTAAACGCTAAGCTTATAATTTCTTATTCTACATCCTATGATAAACTAATGATCGATCTAATCACTTGCTCGCTTACAAACTAATTACTATGTACTATGTACAGTGGCTTACGATTACACGTTTTGTTTACCACATCACCGAAAAGAAAACGAGGGACGCGCGCGCGCGCGCGCGCGTGTGTGTGTGTGTGTGTAGTCATAGACGGCAAACGATTATCTTTGTTCATATAATGGTATCGCGTATGAGTTGCACTTGCACTATTTTCTCTTCGTTAATTCACTCTGTCCGTCAATAGTCTCTCTGCTGGTTTTGTTTCGCACCGGTACTCGCTGTCCCATTCGCAAATAAAAACACGCACATTTTCAACACCGCATCATTATTTTGACGATTATCACTTGTTATATATTTACAAAAGAAAATTGTCGCACTCGTGTCCCGTACCATGGGTCCGCTTTGTGTATTTTTCATCGCAACAAGTTCGTATTCGTACTGCACGCGATACTTGTCGGCAGCAACACTCGCGAAAGTTCTACGAGCGCTCGTTATCCCTCAATTACAACTGTGAATAATCACTGATTATTGAATCTTATGGATTTAATGCGCAACGGTATTCCTTCCTGTCGGTAGAGAGAGAGAAAAAAAAAAGACGAAAAGTAAAAGATTCGCGAAAAAAGAAAAATCCACTTGTCGTAAGGAATGATGGCGGACACCGTTACGGTATATCCGGTTTGCTCCGTTTACATCGTAATATCTGCCGGATATATATGTGAAACCCATACGGAGCACCCGTTGGGATAGACCGAGCAACAATTGGAATGCGTTACAGAATTATCGTCGGGCTTAAAAAACACATTTAAAACGTATCGCATTACAAAACAGCGTGTCGAGTTTTTAACAACAACAACCAACAACATCGTAGAAAAAATATGACAAGACATCGTTCGGTAGTAATGACTACGGCTTGTTAACCGATAGCTCTTGCAACGAAGCTTCAATGTTGAACAAAATACAAGCATATATATTTAAAAAAAATTTTTTTTTAAAAAAAAACGGTATGCTCATGGTGCATCTAGAGTGTCGGGGTTTTGTCGAAAAATCTGGATCGGAAACACCGGGTGATCTAGCAAATTGAGAATTTCATAACGCGCTCTTAGAGTGTCGCCTCGTTTCAATCCTCGTCCGAGAGGGGATCATACTGAGCAGACAAGAGAGGCGCCGGTTCCGCCTGCATTTGATCAACTTTCGGTGCTGCACCACCAGTGACAGAGCTCGTAGGCGGAGGAGCCGGTGGTGGTCCTGTATGAACACCGAGGGCACTGAATGGATAAAAATTGGTCGGCGTTGGTGGCGGTGGCTGGGTCGTTTGATTCGAACTTTCGTCCATAATCATTTCACTACCCGTCGAACCTTCAGCAACGCCGACGCTACCTTGTTTATCTTCCTTTTCTATATTACCGCCATTACGATCGCCACTTCCTCCACTTCCTCCTCCTCCTCCTCCTCCCCCCGATTTATCATCCTCCGATGTCCTCATTACTTCAACTATTTTATTTTTCACGTAATCAAGAGGCGAAAGATGAGGTTTGTTTGGGGTATTACCGGAAGTCGTCGTGGCAGTAGCTCCTTCATAAAAACGTCGAGCATAATGATTAGCATTTGCTTCCGGCGGCGAAACGGGTTCCACCGAATGAAACTGTTGCTTTCCCAGCGGAGTTGTTGCTTGTTGTTGCTGTGCTTGCTGTTGTGGTTTCTGTTTTTGTTGTTGTAGCTGCTGCTGCTGCTGCTGCTGCTGCTGCTGCTGTTGTTGAGCTACGCGTATAATTTGTCTTTCATCGCCGGATTTAACCGAGTCGGGTTCCGATCCTTTCCTCGGCTTCCACTGGTCCTCGGCGGACATTTGATATCTAACGGAATAGAAAAAAAAAATGGAATGTCAATTTTTCAATAATGCGACAATTTTTAATGTCAACAAATGTCAAAAATGGGCTTACCCCGCGTAAGACCTATATGAGGAATGGGGAGGTCCATAATCTTTCGTGACGATGTGATCAACATGCTCGCCCAACGTTATTGCTTTACCGCTGTTGCCACTTCCAGCTCCCGAACCACTCGCATCACCGGCTGGACTGTGCGCAACCCCATTCGGTTCTGCTTGATTTTCTCGATGGAAACTCTAAAGGAAAAAAACATTTGTCGAATGAGTTAGCAATGAAAATTGCATAGTAATAAAGGTAGAAGAGCTAATAATTGGTAAAAGAGCTCATGTAAAGAAAATGCGGCGTTACGAACTTGGAACAATCGGTCGCCCGGTCTCGTTGGTTGGCTATTCGAGGTTGGCGTTCCACTCGTATTTTCAACGCTCTGATTGATCTGATGAGTTATTATTGCGTCTATCAGACTAGCGGCCGTTAACGTCGATGTAGATTCACTCTGTTGTTGATTTGACGATTGACTCTGTCTCGTGCTCGCCTGTTGTTGTTGCTGTTGTTGTTGCTGCTGCTGCTGCTGCTGTTGTTGTTGTTGTTGTTGTTGCTGCTGCTGTTGTTGTTGTTGTTGTTGTTGTTGTTGCTGCTGCTGTTGTTGTTGTTGTTGTTGTTGTTGTTGTTGCTGCTGCTGCTGCTGCTGCTGCTGTTGTTGTTGTTGCGGATGCCTGGATGTTTGCGAAAATCCGCTGGTTAAAATTCTCGATGAATCCCTGTCGAGCTGTTGATGTTGCTGATCACGATACATTTGAGCTAGATGACGTCTTTCAGCCTCCATTCGTTGTTGCACCTGAATGTGTTGTTGTATCTGTTGATGCTGATGAAGGTGAGCAAGATCCCGTTCTCGTTGCTGCTGAACCGCCAAACGATGTTCGGCATGTTGTTGCTGCATTTCCTTCTCTCGTTGTTGTTGGACCGCCAATCTGTGCTCCTGTTGTTGTTGCTGTTGTATTTCCTTCTCTCGCTGTTGTTGCACCGCTATACGATGTTCCTGATGTTCCTTCTCTCGCTGTGCTGCCGCAGCCGCAGCAGCTATCTGATGTTGAATTTCTTTTTCTCTGTGTTGTTGATGCACGCCCATACGGTGATCGTTGTGCTGCTGTATATCTTTTTCTCTCTGCTGAATTGATATTCGATGCTCAACATGTTGCATCTCCTTTTCACGCTGCTGCGCTATACGATGTTGCTGTTCTTGCTGCAGCTCTTTTTCTCTTTGATGATGATGCTGTTGCTGTGTTTGTTGTTGTTGTTGTTGTTGTTGTTGTTGTTGTTGTTGTTGTTGCTGTTGTTGTTGTTGCTGCTGTTGTTGTTGTTGTTGGACCGAGATGCGATGCTCAAACTGATGCATATCTTTTTCACGCTGAATTCTCTGCTCCTCCTTCTCCCGCATATGGGCAATATCTCGCTCTCGTTCTCTGTCACGCTGATGTTGATGTTGACGATGAACAGCGGCCATCTGGTGCTCAGCCTGTTGTTGCATCGCCAAACGATGTTCCTGCAGTCTTAGACAGTCCTGATCGCGAAAAGCCCGTGCATTATCGACATAACGATCAGCCATTGTTTTACCAAGTCCCTCATGACCACTACTGGTACCACTCGCCGAAGGGGTATGGCCATGAGGATGAGGCACCGGAAGACTCGGTTGTTGCACAGCAACATCAACCAGACTCGAAAAAGCCTCGAGACCTGCTGGCGGTGGTGGGTAATGCATTTGTTTTTGGGGATTATGCCTCTGAATAACTCCTTGACGAGGTTGCGTATGTGATTGCGGTGGAGGTGGCGGTGGCGGTGGTGGTGGTGGTGGCGGTGGCGGTGGTGGTGTACCTGTGTAATACATCGTAGACGATTGTGAGGGTGATGCTACCTCATTCTTTACCGGACTTTCCGCTACCGATGCACCGCTACGACTTCTCGCGTGCATTTGTTGGCTAGTTATGTAATCGTTCATAATAATTTGGCGGGACGATAACTGTTGCTCCATCGTATAACTCGGTGGTGGACGAGGGGTATACGAGTTGTATTGATTACCACCGTGCGTAACTACAACACCCGGTCCCTGATTGGTATTTCTTACGTTGCCGGTTGTCGTTGGCTGCGAATGCCTCATACCTGGACGATGATAGTCCGAAATGAATACGTGCTGCTGCTGTTGTTGCTGCTGCTGTTGCTGCTTTTCAACGGTAAAAGAGGAAACAGGAGTACCTTGTGTTATCGAGCCAGCCGGTTCCTTGGAACCGGTTTGATTACCGGTAACAAGAGAGCCTGCATTACCGGGCGGTGTCATTTGACGCAAGAGGCCCTCGTAGACTCTTTTTTCGACGGTAAACGGTTGTACAGGTGTACCGTGGGTTATTGAGCCACCTTTGTGAGCTGCCGTGGTACCAATGCTACTGAGTTTGGGTGACAATTTTGGATGAGGTGACGAAGCTGAGACTTTACTGATTTTCGGTGTTATAGGAGCTTGAGGTCGAGGCGATGACGAGTAGACGAGTGGACTTTTGGCTCCGCGACCCTGATCTCCGGGATGTTGATGCGGATGGTAGTAAGCTCCGGATGGCGCAGGTGGCGGCGGAGGTGGCTCCGGACGATACACCGTGACCGATTGAGGCTTGTGCGCCTGTTGCAGAGCGTGATTGTAATCCTGCTGTTGACGAGGTTTCTTTATGCTTAGATCCAGCGTGCCCTCGGTTTCCCGAAGCGCCTGCTGTACTTGCATTACTACGAGACCCTCTTTCGGCAACAAGTCCGATGATTGCACGCTCGAAGCCGGTGGACAGGGCGTGATGGTTGCTTGCATCTGACCTAAGTTTGGTTAAAGATAAAGAAATTAACGATCTGACGAACATGACGGGTGAGAATCACCCAATGCCCCCCCCCCCCCCCCCCCAACTTCGTCGCCCCTTTTCATTGGTTTTTGAAGAGAAAGAGAGAGAGAGAGAGAGAGATGAAACAGAGATATGCATACCCAAATGCTGAGGACTGGCGACCGTTGAACGATGACCATGATGAGGAACGGAAACTACAGACAGGGTAGCGAGATTCGAATCCCTGTTGGACATGGCAGTGGAAGACAGGCTCGAGGATGGTTTATATTCGCGAACGAATGTTATGTCATTTCGATGGTCCGATTTAAGGATGCTCGATATCGTTGGTGTTCCTGAACTTCCGGGTATCGAAGAACCAACGGTCCCCGCCGGACTATTAGGATTCCTCTTCAATTGTCTTTCAATGACGTTGCTCATAAGGTCTTTGACTGTCAATGGTGTTGTCGTGGTGGTCGCGGTAGATGATGCCGGTGGCGAATGATCGACCGGCGGTGGTGGCGGTGGCAATGTCGGTACTGGTTGCTGCTGCTGAATTATACTCGGCACGACGAGTGTTCCGCCGTTACCAATATCAATATCCGTACCACCTTGACCTTCGTCCGCCGTCTCCTGGAACAATTATTCAACCTCTATCAGATGGCTCCATCGAACCGATTGAGTTAAACGGAAGCGCGCGAGCATGCGTTCACCGAACATTATTCAAAATTAAATGGGATAACCGACAAAGATGACTACAAAAAAAAAAAAAAAAAAACAAAAAAAAAGAAATATTTTCTCGTCTAACAGAGGAGGATAACGAAGTATCTTTGTTACTACTACGGCTATACTACACAACTACTACGACTTCTGTTGCTATCTCTACAGCAATGCCACCAAGATACCATTGACGGCCGATCCGTTGGCTGGGACGTACAGCGGAACGTCGATTTCTTACCGTAGCGGAGCTATCATAATCCTCTCGATTGGAGATCGGCTGAGTGACGCTCGTCGTCGGTGGTTGTTGCTGGAGAGATCCCACGTTAGATGACGGTGGTACCAGAGAGATCCGTATGTCCGAGACATTTTCCGAGGGAAATGCCACTTTTATCGTGGCTGAAGCGGCCGTAGGTATAAGAGACGAGGGCGTACTACTCGATATTGTGTTTATCGGACTTCCAGCACTCGCTGTATCGCTCGAATCGTGGACCTTTTCGTTTGTCATTGGAAACGAGAGTAAAAGAAGAGTAAATATTAAAAGGATTCGTTTTCCAATGGGAGGAGAGGAAGTGATAACGAATAAAACTCAAAACTTACGGCTAATTCGTCGCAACTACTCGTACTGCTACCGCTCTCCTCTTCGTCCGTCAGACAGGGCCTTCTCTCCTCTCCCAATGATTGATAATACTCTGCAACGACCTGATCCAATCCTAGCTTCTTGCGATAAGTTAGGTAATAATTTTTGCACTGATGGTTCGACTTGCCGGGTATTTGTTCGGATACTTTTGGCCAATTCGTTCCGTGTTCGCGCAGCGCTCTTCTCAGCTGTTTGAGCTCTTCGTCGTTCCATGACGATCTTGCCGATGAGTCGATACTCTCGTCCGAGGCATCCGTACCGCCGCCAATGAGATGCGGGGCCAAACGCCGGGATATTCGATTGAAACAGGCCGAGCAACATTTCGTCGCGTTGTTCGGAATTTCTGTTACAAAATTATGATGGTTCATTATTAATTAAAAAGATCGCGATCCGCATGGTACAAACAAATATCGCTTCGTATTTGCTTCTCGTTACTCACGGAATTCCTGAACAACGGGATCACGGATTTCCGGTGGAAGATCGAGCCATTTGGGTGGGAGCGCTCTCAATCGTTTTACTCTCGTCTTGGCGGAATTGGCGTTGTTCAAGTTTGGACAACCGGGCAAAGGACAAGCCGTGTAACGTCCACGGACCGCTTTGCATCGACAGGTGTTGCAGACTCTCGCACCCGGTTGAATTTGATCATCTCGAAGTCCGTACAGCGAGGCCTGGCTACGCGACAGAGCCCGACTCTGTGAACCTCCTTCGACCATGGTCTGACAGATGGCACACGCGTGAGGACCCACCACCTGTCTACCGCTCTCTGTAATTACATTTCGATCATGAATATACATTTTGTTTTACTTGATTTACTCTCCCAATTTGCATACACGATTATTCATCTTTTCGCGCGCGCATCCATTTTATGTGGTCGTATGACGACTCGGTCCTACCGACGACCAAGCACAATAGTTCCATCATCACCACCACCACCATCACCGCTACGATGCTCCGTGCAATTTCGTTTCGTTACGCATCTCGCTGAATGTATAAAAATAAGACGGAGAATGCTTACGTTATTGCTTTCGATATTATACAACTTTTTTCTGCTCCTTTGCTCATAGAGCGAAAAATATCTGTGAAACCCACAAGTCGCACGGGGGTTTGAAGGTCAAACGATGGTCACAAACAAAAAGGGAAGAAGAAAGCAAGTAAAAACAGGGGTGTAAATTAGCGACGACAACGACGACGACGACGACGACGACGGGGGAACGGGATAATTGTGGAGATACTTGCTCGTTAACTAATTGAGAGGGTGGCCAATTAAAAAGTTTTTTTCGCCCAAGCGACGACGAAAGCGCTTTGGGGATACAGCGTGTTTAATATTATTATACCGTAATGAGACAACGAAAGAGTTGGAGAACTGTTTGATGAATAATTTTTTATTACTCTACTTTGAAGCAAATAGCCCGTTATCGTGCACAGTACGAATCATTGCTTTTTCTTCTAAAGCCAGAGAGAGAGAGAGAGAGAGAGAGAGAGAGAGAGAGACTCTTATGTACGCGCACATCAACTCGTCAAGTACCAATAACTCTTTTTAACTCTCATTATAATCGAGAGTCGTATAGAATATAGCGTTTGTGATATTTTATTGGAGCGTGCTTCATACCATTCGCTATATTCAGCTTCAATATTCGCTCAATGTCTACCTACGTGTCTCGTGAATAAATTACAACGAAGCAGAAGAGATAGGAGGTGAGGTGAGGTGGAGGGGAACGCGAGCCCGGTGATTCTGCATCGTTATTCGAGGCTGTCGGAAATGTGCAACCAACGACCGTTAAATATCGATATCTACCGAAGAGCGGGGGTGCGCGCGAGCTCAAGAACGCGTCATACAAACTCCCCGGTATAGATCGAAAACGTTAATTGACAAGCAATTCCCAACGGCGATTGCTCGACCCTCCCGCGGGCCGGCCAATACTTTTTTCTCCTTTAATTTTTGCCAATCCGCATCGATGCTTGATTATAAAATAATCGTGTGTTACGGATGAGAAAATGACGTTCCTAAGAATAACTAATACCGTACAATTGTACTAACGAACCGAGTTATACACGAGATCGAAGAGATGCGGCGAGAGGGGCGCGCGAGATTAATGCTCGATTATCGGTATCGTCGTTCGATAATATTGTGGAAATAAAAAATGTGGAGAAAAAAAAATTGCTATGCCTCGACTGGCAGAAACGAGTAGTGGTGAATGGGCAAAAAAAAAAAAAAAAAAAAAAAAAAAAAAAATACCTATTAGATATATAAAATGCATGGTTGGCAAGAGATCCTACTAATTAAGGCGGGCTTGCTGAGTGCGGAACAAGAGAAATGGGCTTCTCATCGCGGAGCCGCTCTGAATTTTTCATACGCCCGAGAGAGCAGGAGGAGAAAAGTTTTTACCACGGGAAAGGACGAAACGCCTCATCCCGCTATTCTAGTATCGTCAAATATTCTCAAGTATCTCGATGAAAAATATTCAGTGCCCGGAGCTTGATACGCGCACCTCCGATCGCTTCGATAATATATTCATTTACCCGTCTAGCGAGCAATAGCGAGGAACCCGCCCGCGACTTCCCGTAATTATCAAGGTTTGGATGACTTGTACCAGGAAAGATGGAGTTGCGAAACGAGCGAGTGATTCCATCTATTTTTTTTTTTCAATTCCATCCGGTATTCCCCGAATACTTGTTTCAGATACGTAAGCGGATTTTAAATCAATATTAATATTAATCCTCAACATAGATATTTCACGACTGGAGCAGGGTGAACATCAACGTGCTAATAATTGCTAAAGCACAGGCTTCGGAAAAGCGAGATCTGGGAGATTAGCGGCGGCAAAAGGGGGGGGTCTGCTTCTTGTCGCTCTCTCCGGCGGGGGGTGTTATCGTCGATTCAAAACTCGAAAGGGTCATCGGCCTGCTGGCCTCGGTACCTGCTTCTCTTTCACGAGATCACGCTCAACTATTCCGTTTGATTCTCCCGCTACTATAATATACTATATACGCCAACCAAACTGTATGCGTTCGTATTACGCATCCTACATATTCATATATATAAATCATGAATTTGCGCGTGAACGATCCGAGCGAGGGCAAGTACGATACGCCATGAGACTCGCGGCAGAAAATACGAGCTAGAGAAAGACTCGTCAACTCGATTAATCGAATTGCTCCGTTCCGTTGTATGGACACTCGCCGCTAATAAAAAAAAAAGAAATGTTCGAGCTCTCGTCGTTCGAGCTCTGGTAGTCGGTACGAGAATCGATCTTCGCCAGGAGGCAACGTTTTTGAATTAATGTATTTATGAGATTCGTGTTACGCGGCCGCTGCGCTACCACTGTGAAAGAGCGGGAAAAAAGATTAAAAGCAAACAACGAGAATCCCCCCCTTGAAACGTATGAATCGTTGCGGAAAACGTTCGGGCGGAGTAAGGGGGAGGGGACAAAAGAAGAGAAAAAAAATGAAATTTTTGCTCTTCGCCATCGGTGGCATTACATATTTATACAGGGCTACTTATCGAATAAGAGGGGGGGGGGGGGTGGGAAAGAAAAAAAGAAAAAAAAAGGAGGAGGAGACGAATCGCGCAATGACGGAAGACGTAATACGAAAGGATAGGATAGCAGGAAGGGATAGTAGTAGCGGGTGGCGGCGGATGAACCGAGTATATATACTCCGGGGCTAATTGCTGTCGGTCGAATCGTGGCTGTGCAACGTGAGCAAATAACATCTGTCAATTAGAGATTGCGAAGAGGATCGTTGGATGGTGGATGAAGTTTGCGAAAGGGAGTTGGCGCCGCGCAGCAACGTTTGCGGATTGGGTATAGGATCGTACAACCGGAGCAATAACACGAATAAAAATTTACCGTATTATACCATAACCGAGCGTGTCAACATACCCTTGTTCCATCATCGATGGACCAATCGGTGAAATTAAAGAGGGACAAATTCTTGTAATATCCCGCGCGTTGGACAGCAGCTCGTTGACGATACAATAAGAATGTTTTTTCCGTTGATTCCTCAACGAGATTTTGTTTTTCATATAAGGAGCGAGAAAGAGGGGGAAAACAAAAGTATGTACGTTCGAGTTAACGAACGAAATTGGAAAGCTGAAAGCAGGTTGAGAGAAAAGAAAAAAAAAGGGGGCCTTCGAAGGAAAAAGGGTATAACGACGTTAGGTGAATTCTCCCGTTGGTTTGCGTAATGCGGATTTCACGTAGAAACGGGGGGACATGCAGGGAGGAGAAGCGGCAAAACCGTAGATTGAAGAGAAAAAGCCTCATCGGGGAGTTTGCGCGGGTTAACGTGTAACAGAACGTACATAATCCGTTATTTGCTCGGCGAAGTACCGAGCTAGCCTGGCTCAACTTGGCGCGCAAGTATACCTATGATACTCTTATTACGTATATAGAGGGAAGAGGAGCTCCGACACACACAGATCGCCCGGGGCCCGAAACGCTTCTCGTACCGTATACATAGAAATTTGCGTTGCGCAGGTATACCAGCCGAGGTATTAATTGGGATTAAGTAAATCAAGACTCTAATTAGCTCGTCCGCTTCCCGCATCGACGTTCAACCCCCTCCTGCCTCCGTATACCTTTCAAAGCCCCTTTCCACTATCCCGGAGCTTCGTCCAATTTTCCCGCCAATTTGCCACGGTTTGAGCTCTGCCGCAAAATTCCATATTTATACCGGCACAGTTAAATACAGTTTGTGCAAGCGCGCATCCGCGCCTCCTCCCTCTCTCGCTCCCTCGTCTGCGAGCGCGTGTTGAACCGCGGGAGGGTAACTTTTGCGAAATGGGGCCTTCTATACTCGGGAAAAAAAAAAAAGTATCTCGCTCCAGCTTCTTCCCTCCCGCGCTCTTCCGCCTTCGTGCCCCGCGGTTAATCATAGAAATTTCATGGATACAGAAAAATATAAAAGCATCTCGTCGTGGGAAGCACGAAAGATGCTCACCTCTTCCTAAACGATTAATTAATCGGTATGTGAAACGGAAAGCGTTAACTCGAAATGAACTATAATGCAATGTTGGAGCGGAAACGAATGCGTAGTAGCAATTCGATTAGAGTCGAGGACACGGACAAGATTTTTTGATGAACAAAAGAGCGAGATTGAATGGAGGGTAAACGACTGCAAAGAGGAGGAGGAGGAGGAGGAGGAGGAGGAGGAAAGAGACGTACCTCGGCGGTGTGTCTTCGTAATATCGTGAAAAGTGTTTGCTCAGCTTGTCTCAACCAGGTTCGGAGCATTAAGCGCCGAGAGTTCTTCTCTCTTTGAATACGTATGTATTTGTACGAATGAGAGTACCGCCTCTCCTCGCCGCTCTTGGTACACACTTGTCTCTTAGCCCGATTGTTCCTTCCGGGGTGTCCGCCTGTCTACACAGTTCACCACGAGGATAACTTTTCTCCTTCTCCATCATAAATTCCGAGTTACGGATGTTAAGAATACCGCGTAATATTTGTGTCAGTTATATACGTCGCGGGCCAATATTCCCCGATTCGACGGCTTCGACGCTAATAAAACCTCGTCCCGCCGCTTGTCTTCGAGCCGGTCCGGTCCCCAGGGAAATGCGCCCAGTTATTCTCACGTTTCGAAACTTTTCCAATTATTCCCCCTCCGTATTGCCGTATCTCATTTATACGATAGAGATTGCTATATACGCTAATCAGCCTTCGGGACGACCATCATTTTCACAAATACATTGAGAACGCGTGCGAGTCGAACCGCAGAAACAAATTCGGTGCTTTTCCAATTTTATATTGATTTTTCATCGAAATAAAAAAGCTCGCGCCAACACAAATTGAAGATGTATCGCGAGAAGGTGCGTCGACGTATTTGTACTTGGAAAATGGCTCGTTGAACAAAGGGCTTCCCACGTGGGGGGCTCCTTTGATTCGGCTATCACTCGCCAAACTCCTTTGTACCCGTAATATTATTCCCACGGGTACGGTTAGTCAGAATCGTCACAATGAGCAAAAACTCGCGGCGGGACGTCGAATACGCATGAAAAATATAAAAAGAAAGAAGAAAAAACAATGGCGGGGTTTGGCGAAATAACTCGACGTTGCGACGCTTCGAGGAAGGTAACGAAACGAGATGAAAGAATCTCGCAAAGCTCGGGCAAGTACCCCCGGTACCGCGCTACGCTCCTCCTGTCATTTATATTTATATGTGCCTTTACGCACCGCCGTATTTACCTTCGTATCATCAGCGATACGTATTTTTCCACTTGTAACGGAATAAAGCTCTGATATAAACGTGACCTGAATTATAAAGGACGGTTGCGTTGAATCGCAAGCGGAATAGCGGGAGGGACGTAGGCGGCGGAATGTCAGAGAGAGAGAGAGAGAGAGAGAGAGAGAAAACGAGGCCCCGAAGGATTAAAATTGATGAAAAACACTAACTAAAGAGTCGCGCCTCTGTTCCACATGAAGAAAGTATACTCGGTCTTGTCGAGGCTCTTACGACGACGCTTCCCCCCCCCCCCCCCCCTTTCGCAACCTCCTCAATCGATCGACAAATAGAAGAGAAAAAATGAATATTTATTGAAAACATGCCGATTTATCGAAGCGCGTCATCCACGGTGTATCCTCGATGGTGACGATGCGAACGAAAGAGAAAGAGGGAGAGTGGGAGCGATAGGGGGAGAAGGGTGTACGATATTAGCCAAGTTGAGGAGAAGGAGGAGAGTGGCGAGGGTGGCAACGGCGGCCAATCTGGTCTCGACGAGGGCGGGTTCTCCGGCGGTGGAAAGCACGCGGACACGGAGAGAGGGTTGAAGATAGAAGCAGCGGGGGGGTATGTTGCGGAAATGGTCCCGCACTGTGCTCCCCCAGCGTTCAAATCACGCAACGCGGAGGATCGTCGGATCGCCCGCGTTCGCCTCCGTTGAGAGACATCTTTTCTCTTTTCCTCTCAGGCTCTCTCTCCCTCTTCTATCGAAAGATCGTGCGGCATATCTCGAGGGCCGAGAGTCAATCGTAGAGTCTCCGGCCGGTAGCGAGAGCGCGAACGACGAGAAGAGCCGAACGGATCATTGCCTCGTCGAAGGAGCATTCCCGCGGTGTATTCGGTGGTGAAAATGGTGTTTGAAACGGTTTACCCAACGAGAAGGTTGTTTCTATAACGCGGTTGTTTTTTTTTTTCTTTTCTTTTCTTTTCTTTTTTTTCGTAGAAACGCGGGTGATGTACAGTCTGTACAGAGCGTGGTTCGGTGGAGAGGAGAGTTATCCTCCTCGTTTGGAGAGTCTCTCGCCACCGGATACCCTGGTCAGAGTTGGTAACGAGGGTGAACATCAGTTCGTTGCTCATCGGGGCGTCCTGGCCGCTCATAGCGGTTATCTAAAGGCTCTGCTAACTCCGACAACGAATTCACCTCGGGAGGGGTCCACTTCTCCGAGCGTCATCTCCGTCACGGTCTCCTCCGTTGGTAATTAATTTCTTAAAAAATTCTAGTTATCGATACTGATATATTGTAACAATTGTAACAAGATTATTCGAAGCGCGTTGTATAACAATGTGGTATTGACCGGTGCTTGGTCGATTGATCAACAGGCGGGGAAGCCTTCGCTCCGCTCCTCAATTACATGTACACAGGACGTTTGGAGGTAACGCTCGAAAATATCTACAGCGTACTTTTGGCGACGCATCTGCTTCACATGCCCGGTGCGTTGGAGCAATGCAGAGCGGCTCTTCTCAGATTGCGTAGCCCGCCGCCGGGACTTTCCGAGACGTCCTCCCCGTCGTGCCAAGGCACGACTACTACCAGGGACCTCTCGAGAGTGGTCACGAGCGCGCCACCCGGTACGATTCTTCGTCCAGTACCGAATCGACTCGTCGCTCCTCCGCTGTGTTGGCCTCAACCAGCAGCTCTCTATCCCGGCTCTGTTCCTTCTCATCTCAGCCTCCCACATTTTACGAATTTTCAGCTTTCATCGGGACTTTCGATTCTTTCGAATCCATCAACGATTTTCCGAGAACGAACCACGACCGCGGCCACCGCTCTGCCCTACGGGTAATCCTCAAACGCGCTTCTACTATCCGTTTTATCGAGCCAAAGAGAAAAATTTCCTTTATTTTTATCCTAGTTTCAGAGTAAACGATCGTTCCTTCTCACCGCCTCGATCGAGTCTCGAGATTAGACGATCCGAGAATCAGGAAGTTCCGAGTATATCGGAGGAACGTGGTGACAACGACCACGACGACGACGACGACGACGACGACGAGAAGGAGGAGGAGGAGGAGGACGACGAGGACGATAACGACGAGGACGATAACGACGACGACGTCGAGGACGACAACGACGACGACGACGACGACGACGACGACGACGACGATGACGACGACGATGACGACGACGACGACGACGACGACGACGACGACGACGACGAAAAGAATGACAACGAGATTGGAACGGTGGTAGCAGCGGAAGGGGTGAGAGAAGATGAGAAGGGTAAGAAGTATAATCAATGGACGATAAAAACCGATGAATCAACATCGGGATGCAAACGAGAAGATGATAAAAATACGAGGAGGAGAAGAAGAAGAAGAAGAAGAAGAAGAAGAAAGAGGAGTGAGCGCGGGGGGGTGAGCAATGAGGATGAAATTGCCGTCGGCATCGAGCGTACGTTGGTCAGTAGTCGCCTCGAAAACAGTATCGAGGGGAGCTCCTCGGCAGATCCTGCTGGTAAAATAAACGAGAGTCGTAGCGGTGGAAGCCGCGTCGGTGTCGTCGTCGAGAGCCCAAAATTGAAAAACCAGAGTGTCGAAAGTTCGGCAGGTACGAGCAACGGAGACGGGAACGGAGTAATTTACGACGTTGCTTGTTGCGACGGTCCCGTCAGATTTCACCGAGTGCTTAACGAAAATTATATCGCAAGACGTCGTACCGTCCCGAGAAGTGATACACCAAGCGGTGACGACCACCACGAGATTCGACGATTTATCGAAAACGACGAGAACGGTAAACCCGAGACAATGACCGTTGCTCAGAGAAATCCGTCGGCTGGTTATACCGACGACCCTACCACCACCACCACCACCACCACTACCGCCACTATGACCACCATCGGCAACGATTATACCAATTCCTCCGGTCCCCTTGCTACAACTTATACCTGCGGCTACTGTCGTCACACGTTCAAGTCACAATATTGCTACAGGAAACATGCCAAGCGGCACTTATTACCGGGCTCCGAGGCCGCTGAAACTCCTCCCTCCGGACGTTATCCTCTCCCTCTGACTCTTCCTCTACCAAATCCCAATTCCAATTCGAATAATTATTACAATTCCAATAGCAATCCTCAGGTCAAGCCCTCTCTCAATCGTTCCGATGGCAGACGCAGAGAGGTCAAACTTCTCGATCTCAACGTTCAATATTATCCTTGCAAAATTTGCGGTAGTAAATTTCCTAGCTACTACTTTGTTCACAAGCACAAGAAACTTTGTCACGCCAACGTCGAGGAAGCTGTTGGCAACCTTCCGGACGGTGAATCGACCACCGACACCTCTGCTGCTCACCTTGTTGTTCAAGGTATGCCAAATTCGGCCTCGATCACCGCTTCCGATTCACCAATCAAAAATCAATCTCGAGGCTAATCCGAATTAACGAGTTTCCCTCGTATTACCCCGCTTTCGGTCGTCGTACACCTATCCTAATTTTATTGTTTTACCGATATATGTATATAGTCCAAATGTCGTATACTTGTCAAATCGTCTACCCCCCCCCCCCCCCCCCTTCTCTCTGTGCTCAATCAATCAAATAAATAAATCATTCTTTCGTTTTTCCATCGAGAACAAAACCTTTTTAAACCCCTATCCCCAACGAACCGGTATATTGCAAATGATAAATATCAATGACACCAGCCAATTATTGATTAGCGTTACAGCGACGCGCCAATGATATTTCATTTTTGTATATTCAATAATAAAAGCTTTATCTCGAATCGAATTAGTTTGTAAAGGGGAAAAAAGGATAGAAAATATGGAAGCGCGTTGGAGACCCGAATTATTACATTAATAACTCTATCTCATTATTTCGGTGGATTTGAATGAATCGGTAGGTAGCGTTGAATCGATAGCTCAGAATTTCACAATTGTAAATGCTGATTAAACAGGAGAATGAATTGAAAGTGAGGCTGCGGGTGGGTGCGAAGGGGGGCGCGAACTAGCCCTCTCCCTCGGTTCGAATAATCCGTTCGAAAAAAGCAATTCACGAGCAATCGACGATATACCGCCGCGGAGGGGCGAGCGCACGCGCGCTCCCTATTTAATCGACGGAGATGAGGCGTCGCATCGGTGATTAATCCTTACCGCCGCAATCATCGTACAATGCAACAATCATCGATCTAATTCGCATTAATTAACGTCGCGCAATTATACTTACCAATGTTATCGTTCGACTGCGCTTCTTCGTCACTCGTTTCCATTGACGTTGCGTGATTCTCTTTCTTTTTGTCCTTTGACCTCGTGCTACCACTGTTGCTATTGTTGTTGCCACCAGCCCCGCCAACGTTACCACTACCGATCAGACTCGATGGTGCCGTTGTTGCCGTCGTTCCTGTCATCATCGTCGTCGTCGTCGTCGTCGTTGTCGTCGTCGTCATCGTCGTCGTTGTCGTCGTCGTCATCGTCGTCGTCATCGTCGTCGTCGTCGTCGTCGTCGTCGTCGTCGTCGTTGTAGCCGTCGTCGTTCCGGTCGTCATCGATAATCCCTTTTTCTTGTCTTTCTCCGGTTGTAACGAAGCAACGATATTGGTACCGCTCGTGTTTGGACAAGCCGATGCCAACGCGCTTCCGCTGCAACTGCAAAACAAAAACACAATGCTAATCGACACGATTTTACTTTATTCCCCACCTCTCCTAATGTCAACTTCAAAATATCAATCATCACAATTTCCCAACAACTTCGAACCCTTAGACTTGTTAAATTCCTCGTGCGCCACTTTGTCCCGAGTTCCCCGATTTAATACGCTCAAATGCAAGAAAGCCAATACTTTTTTTTTCACCTCTAATCGAAAAAATGTCGATTCGCTAGCTCGGCATAAGAAAATATGCAATATTTTTTTTAAGTTTCCAGACGTTATAATGTCATACCTTCTCGCTAATAAAAAAAATGAATGATTCGCAAAAACACAATGGAACAAAGTAAACTTGACCAATGGCACTTCACGTGGAGAACAATTGTACTCTGTTTTCACCGCTACGAAATTCTTTAACGACTTTTCTGTTGCTCGAATGTGACTTCAAAGAGTAGACATACAAAAAATTACGTCAAGAGGGTGCAGTGATACATTCAGGTGTCGAATCTCTGAATGGAATGTAATTGCATCAGTTGTGTTCGTGAGCAACCATAATTCAATTTAAAATACAACACCAGAGGTCGTATGAAATTTTGTCGAATTTCAATTTATATACGCAGCACTTTCGATCGCGACCGAGTATTCGACCAATATTTGGCTTTCTGATTTTTTTTTTCGATCGAGAATCTTAGAAAGAAAGAGAAAGAAATCTTTATTTTTTATTTTAAAATCTCTGGTCCGCTTATTTTCACCAAAATTATTTTATTAGGTGCCAGCAAAGACTAATTATAACTAGTGGTTACAAGGTAAATAATTCAATATGAAAATGATCAGACTTCAGATAATATTTCGGAACGATAAATTTCTTTACTTTGTTTTCGTTAGATTTTTTTTTTTTTAAGAAAATTTTTTCAATCGGACCGAATCCAAGGATCGTTCGATCGAAAGTAAAATTGAACGACCGTTACAGGTTCCGGCGGAAGAAAGTCAAAAACAAACATTATTTCTCTCTCTCTCTCTCTCTCTCTCTCTCTCTCTCTCTCTCTCTCACACTCTCGATGTTTGACTATATTAAATTGTTCATTAAAACAATATTTACATCGAAAATTCACAGAATTTTGAACAGTCAAGAAACATATGGAAAAAATTGAACGATATACCTAAATTGAATGGAATTACGTATATATAAAATGAATTGTATTGGTACTAAACAGGAATGCCAGAACAATACAAATTATTATGCGTGTGAAATATTGTCGTAGACTTATTTTTTTTCCATTCGAGTTAAAAGCAAGTACGCACCCCGTACGATAATAGCGAGGCCTTGAAAACATCCCATTTTTCATCATATATTAAAACATTTAAGAAATTTCATGTTTTTTTAAATAGATCCGTTAAACAAACTCGATCGAGAAGTATCCGTCACCAATGAATTTCAAGTGTTTTACCATCCTCGTAGTTTCGCACATCAAGCGATGGGAAGACGTGTACATGGAATGAGCAAGTGTAGAAAATACCATACGTGATTACCATTACAATTCGTTAGCAGTTGTAGCTACTTTTTTTCTTGGCTGTTTGCCCCATGCGAATCTCTCTCCCCGACGGACTATTTGCGTTGCCCCGTTACTAGCCCCGGAACTTGATGAATCCCCCCCCCCCCCCCCCCGCTCTACCCCGCTCAAAAAATCATGAAAGTAATTTTTTTAACTTTCAATATCTCGAAAATTTTTGAAAGGATACGATAGCCAAACGAGTACGCGAGACTCAAAAATTTACGAATTAATTCTACGGGGTAAAAGCGCCATTCGATCGAATCAATCGCATCAACCGCGCATTCGATTATTCGGCTCTGATGCCTCGTGACAAAAGCACAATAGAAATGAAAGCTACATTGTGAATGATATAGGGATGGTGCAAGTAGACTACCGCGCCACTAGTGATGTTCAAGTTTTTGAGGATCTTTTATCATTATTGTATTATTATTATATATTACATTATTATGATTATATTTCCATCAAAGTATTGAAAGTGCTACCCCCAAAAACTTATAAATATAGAGGGACCTGCGCCTTCTATCGAATCTGCACCATCCCTATTGTGCTCGCTATTGTGAAGACGGAGAATACTTACGCTCCGAGTTTTGAGTCTTTTCCAGTAATTATCTCGGAACTCGAACGCGAATCTTCCCTCGTGTCTTTGACAATCGTATCCTTGACGATGGCTTCGAGCTTGTTCTCTTTATTTTCTTTATTCGCTTCTCTCGCGTCCTTTGTGCTACAAGTCGAAGCGTTCGTTAGAACGCTGGTCGTTGAAGTTGTAGTACTTTGGACGGATGAGGAGTTTGTCGTTGACGTTGACAATGTTGTACTCTCCATCGAAGCTACGCACAAATTCGAGGATGAGATCGTCGAAGACATCGATATGCCTGTTCCTGAGCTTGACAACGTCGTATGGGTCATTGCGAGGCTCGATGCCGTTGATAGCCCGCTAGTTATATTTAGCGAGCCCATCGACGTACTCGTTGTCGTTGCAGATACCGTTGTCGTCGACGTCGTCGTCGTCGTCGTCGGCGTCGTCGTCATCATCGTCGTCGCCGCCGTCGTCGTCGTCGTCGCCGCCGACGACGACGATGTCGTAGACAACGCACTCGCAGTTGTAGCCGCAGTCGTCGTCGTCGTCGTCGTCGTCGTCGTCGTTGTCGTCATCGTCGTTGACGTCGTCATCGTCGGTGTTGTCGAAACCGTTGTTGTAGCCGTCGCCACCGGTGCTACCACCGTCGTTGCCGCTGACAAAGTTGACATTCCTGTTGTCGTCGACGTTGTTGTTGTTGTTGTTGTGCTTATCGTCGTTGAAGAACTCGATGACGTCGAGCTAACCGGTGCGGTTAACACAGTCGTTGCCGCTGTTGCCGTCGTTAATGAAGTAGACGTCGACGACAACGCTGAATTATTCTGAGGATTTTCTTGGGTCTTCTGCTGTTGCTCGCGTTGCAGCCTCGTCGTGACACCCGTCGTTAATATGTCTATCGCTCCAAGTGTCGAGTTGCTATTGTTTACCTGCAGTAAAGGAAGAAATTACGAGTTATGAGACAAGACTGTTAGAGGGTGGGACAATGTCGATGCGATAAGCGATAAGCGATGATGATGGTGGTGGTTACGCTGCTGCTACTCACCTTATTATTAGGATTGTTTCGCGAGCTACGGGTTCGTTGCCGCGATTTTCGAAGGAGTTGCTTGTAATTTTCAGCTTTTTTAGTGAGGTAGTAATGATGCACGCAATCCGGAACCGATTTATGTTCCAACGATTGAGCTATTGCTCCAAAGTTTTTAGGATGCTGGAGATACTTTTCCTTGAAGAGCTCGTGCTCCATTGGGCTCCAAACATTTATCAGCTTGCGCTCCCGATGAAGTGACTCGAGTTCTTCGGGTGGCAGCAACCCGTTTCGATTTTGAAAAGCTATCCTCCTTTGTCTCGCGTCGAGCAACAACGGCGGAATAACCGCATACGAACGCATTTTCTTATCCTCCATCTAGACACACAACCGAACCAATGAGATTGATAAAATATAATAACACTAAAATAAGATATATAGAAAATAAAAATCAGATACCGACGATTCACTGCAACAGTAGCATTACTTTTTATACAATCATACTCATTTGCATAGTCGAGCATCGTTAGATGTGAATTCTCGTTATGACGATACACCAAAAATGTTGAGACTGATCGCATCAGCCCAATGACTTACAATATTGAAAGTACGAGGTTTCAAAAACGTAAAATGTCGAAAAATGCTACGAACGTTCGAACGAGATGTAGGCTCATTGTTTCAAACAAAGTGGTAATGCTAAAAAGTTTCATCGCCTCTTTGCTATTCTATGTAAACTCTATCTTTTTAAATTGACCGCGACGAAACTTTTTGACCAGTAAAAATTGTAAATAATAAATATCACTGAAATTGATTATCAATGACGTTGGTGATACCCCCCCGTTTCGTTTGCGGGTGAGAGCGAAGAGCGAAAGATAAAATTAAAATACCTCTTGCTCCTGAAGACCGTCCATAATTTCTTCGAGATCGGCTTCGCTTTTTATACGAGCGCCAACTCTGTTGAAACGCTCTTTATCCTCTCTCTGTTTTCGTAGTTCAGGAAATACCTTCTCGAAAAATTCACGATTTTTGGTCTCTTTGGATTTTCTTTTTTGGGTTGTCTCCAATCGTTCGACCTTGCGATGCCACTCTTGAACGAGAATTGCATAAGTTTGGGACTGCTGACGATGAAGAGTTGCCCGTTCGGCATGCTCTCTTCGTAACCTAGCAACTAGTCTCGCGCGCATGCACGATTGATGCCTAGTTCGATTCTCTTGGTAAACGTTTGTGTCCGAGGGCTGATTATACAAGGGAAGCTCGACTTTTGGACCCAATCTGTCGAGCAACCGATGAGCTTCTTCCGCCTTTTTCTGCAACAACAACAACAACAACAACAGCTGCTTAATATTATGTATTTTTAATTGACATCTACGAAAGCATCGGCATCCAACAATATGACACATGTTCTTACCCTATTTTCGGCATAAATTTTTTGTGCCAACGACTGATGTTTCGGTTGCAGCGATTGTTCCTCTACCGGTCGTTTGAGACCACCGGCTTCCAAGGGTTTACTAGCCGTTTCCTCGAGTTCCTTAAGCTTTTTCCGAAGTTTACTTATCTGTGACTCTCGTTTTGCTATTTCTCGATCGACTTTTGCTATCTGTTGAAGCAAATCGTCCTTGGTACTGCGAAATTGAGCATCCTCTTGCGTACTGGGTTCCGGTAAAGTAGGCGAGATCGCTTCGGTCTGCGGAGTATATGCGCCAGCCGTCGGTGGCTGCTCCTAACACCAACAAAAAATTCATCATATAGATGATGATAACGTAGCGTTTGACGGTGATCCTCCCTCTTCTTTTCTACTTTAATCATTTCACGGTAAAACAGTTGTACTCGAAGAGATGGAAGAACGTGACAAATTAATTTATACGGGAGACCTAATAGCGGATTCACAAATTTACTTTCGTCACTACAAAAGACTCAGGAATAAAGATTGACCCACCCTCGTATCTATCCTAAGCGGCTGCTGTAACTGCGCGTGATCTTGCTTGATGCAAGTATCAGCCGGTGAAATTGGTTGACATGATTGCTGCTGTTGTTGCTGCGGTTGTTGTTGTTGTTGTTGTTGTTGTTGTTGTTGTTGTTGTTGTTGCTGCTGCTGCTGCGGCAACGACTGCTGCTGCTGCTGCTGAGGTTGACCAAGACGAATTTTTTTAAAAGGCGGTGCTTCCTGAAGCGTAGCTATCTCAATCCCGCGATTGAGATATGGCTCGGTTTGCATCGGCATTATTCCACCACGCGGATTTCTTGCTCCAGTCACGTGATATTCGGTTCCCGTTGGCGATGGTGCCGGAGCTACCGAGGCAGGAGGCAAAAGGGAGATTCGTGGCCGATCACTGCGACTATTAACCGCGTATTCACCGGCAATAACCCCGACACCAATCTGCGATACCGGACTACTGCTCACGCTTATGGCAACCCTTTCGTTTACCTGCAAAAAAAATGAAAAAATGAATCTTGACGATCGTAGGATTGAACCCGTGAATGGCAGACCCCGATAGATTACCAGCCGTGCCAGCAGCAAATAAGAGGGAGATAGGAGATAGGACTTTCACCCACGCCCACGCGGAGCTCGACAGCAGAAACTGTTTCTCCGTAGTTGGGGAGAGGGAGAAAAAAAAAGAAGAAAAAAAAGTCGTTGTAGCAATTTACGGATATTGAATAAAAATAAGAGAACGTACGTTCGTCGTAGCATTTCGATAGGGATCCCTCGTGTACGCGGCCCCGGAACCGGGTGGCGGCGGCGTCTGATTAACGGGAGCCGATGGTGCTGGAGGTGGCGGGGGCGGTGGATAAGCGTGTACATACCGAAGAGCATTAGGAACAGGAACAGTGACGTAATTTCCAGGCGCCGTACCGGTCGCAGTTACGGTAACAACACCGCCTGTCCCGCTCGCACCGACCGGTGGACCAATCGTTCCGCCACCCGACGGGCTTCCTCCGGGCGTCCCTTGAACGTAACTACCACCCCCGACCGTACGGGGAGATACGGGACTGCTGCTCTTGTTGATGCTTATATAGCTCTGAGTAGGCCTGAAACAAAAATTGTGTTGCACCACGCCTCAAATAATATATTTTCGGATGAGTGTTTTTCACAATTATGGAAAACAACATGTTTTGGACAGAATTAGTTTCTCTTCGGACACCGTACTATCATATATAATATATGTATCATACCGCATGGTGTATAGATGATGACCCGACCCGATAAACTTTGCACCCAGTTCTTGAGCTCTCTCTCTCTCTCTCTCTCTCTCTCTCTCTCTCTCTCTCTCTCTCTATCTCTACCGGAGCAGGAGATTCAAAAGGGGTGCGCAAATAGAAGTACTCCTGAATGAAAATGAGCGAGTCACACGATAGTGCGTTTCTTCCTCTTGCTCTCTGAATATAGCGAGAGTTACGCGAGGCGGCAGTTCGATTCGACCCTTGTGCAGCGGGGATGAATTCTCTAAATTTTCCAAAAGTCGTATTCGCGAACAGACGATTTAACGAATGCATCGTCGTGACACACCTCTCATAAGCTTTTGACGTTTCACCGCCGTTGTTTAGAAAAGCCGAGGGGCCCAAACAATCGAAAAAGCTCCAGATTTGTCCATACCCGGTTTTCAATATTCCGAACAAAATTGCCCGTCTTTGTCGTTAAGCGGCGAGGGGAGGAGGGGATAAAATTGGATTCGCAAACGAAGATACCTACTCTCATGTGGTAAGATGAAACAGAAATACCAGCGGAAGAGCGAAAAGAGAAGAGGAGCGGCGTTCGACCAACCGCGAAGATGACAAGGGGCAGGCAGGCAGGCAGGCAGGCAGGCAGGCAGGCAGGCAGGCAGGCAGGCAGGCAGGCAGGCAGGCAGGCAGGCAGGCAGCCAGCCAGCCAGCCCCTCGATGAACATGGGCATCCGCCGAGCTCTGCCGAGCGTCGTTGAGACGCATGCGCTCTCATTACGATTTACAGCGCGCCAGTTTTACAAAGGCACGTGGCCTGTAAATATTGCGCATGGTCGCGGAACGTCAACGCGCAAGCGTCCCAAGCTCGATGCGCTTCCTCCCCGTTTCTCAATTTCATATGCGGAGCACGTCTCTTCTCACCACTGTGCTGCGGCAGGCGGCAGGCGGCAGGCGGCAGCACAGATCGAAAAGCACGTCGCGTAGCAACGTTGCCACATCCCAATCGAAGTTTGCCCGATGCCGCTCCTGTTGTTCTATTTTTTCCACGGGATCCCTCGCTTCCCACCCCCACGCCTGCCTCATCGTGTAGCTTTCTCCGATCGATCGCGCATTCGAAAATTCGAATCGAATCTCTCATCGTTTTCTAACATCTTCCCCGAACAAGGTACCACAGCCGAGTTCGAATACCGAACGTGCACACGGAAAAGTAAAAAGTATAGGTACTAATTTGGTGCGGCAAGAGGAAAAGAAACGATCGATACCGGCCGCTGTCACCGTCCTCCGATTTCAATAATATTTCTCGAGATACAAAAAAAAATGATGTTTACAAGGGTGAGGGAGACCGACGAGTACTATGGAAAGCTGCTCCTCTCCTCCTTCAATGATTGTCGTCTCTTTTTGTTTGGGCACATTTTCGCACATTTTCGAGAAATCGAATAAACGAATGAAATCGTTCCGAGTTCAGCAATGCCGCCGGCATGGAAGCTTGCGCGATTATTCGTGCAAAGTTTGATTTTTGTTTACTCGCAAAGAGCCCCCCCGAAATGAGGAGAAGGGAGAAGGCGGATAGAGAAAGAAAACGACTCGGTGGATGCCGGGAGATCCCCACCGAGAAAGCGCCTCAAGCGTGGACCGCCGCCGATGACATAACGGTCGCTGACCCCCTCTCTCCCACCTTCTTTGTTATACCTTCGTATACATATAGACGCGACGGATAAATCGACCGTGCCACCGCTTGGCTAGTAGCGCCGCTAGTGGTGTACGCGGATTAAGATCCTGAGAGAACGCGCAAAAAAACAACAACAACAACAACTTTTTCTTCAAGACAGAATGTAGAACGACACTCGTATTCGAAATGCAATCAATGACTTTAATTTATCTCTTTTCCGTTTTCGTTTCTAACGAAACTTCCCTTCGTACCGATTACGACCAAGTCTCTTTGCGTACCTGTTAATCGGCAGAGACTTGCCGCCTGCCGCATGGCGCGATATATATTTCGAAATTACTCTAATTTAATAGCAGGAAATTGGCCGCGTCTAATCTTTGAATGGTGGTTTGGTTCTGGGGACGGAGAACGAGTCGGATATGTATTTTTTTTCCTTGTTACTCGTCTACTCTCCGCACGAATTCGCGTCCGCGATATCGAAACGGTGAAAAGTGATACCGTATAGGGGGCTGGCTCGGCTCACCACGCGTGTTCTTCTCCCGTCGCAGTATCTTCTTTCGTCGGTAGATACTGACCTGTGCAATTGGACGGGGGTTGATCTAGCAGGTAAATGCTGATTGTGAGAGGGCGGCGGCGGCGGCGGCAGCGGCGGCGGCGGCGGCGGCGGCGGTGGTGGTGGTGGTTGGCTCTGATGGCTCTGAGCTTGAACGCGGCCCGGACTCGGCCCCGTTCCAACCATCGAGTGGCCATGGCCTCCCCCCCCTCCGTGGGGATGCGTATGGTGGTGATGATGATGATGATGATGCAAATCTCCCCCTACAGGCCCAACCGGACCTCCTCCGACCCCCAGTCCGCTCACAACTTGGACTTGCTTCCCCACAGTCTCCATCACCCTTGGCGGCGCATTATTTACTGCCATTTTAAAAACAACCAACGACAAGCAATTATTATATTTCAATTGTATCGTCGCTCCTAAAAATTAATACAAAAGTGTAATAAATATAATACGGGAACGAACGAGTATAAACTCAAATATGACATTCGATGAGAGGAAAGGAAGCGCTCGACGAGCCTTTACTCGATCCTTTACCCTCCTACTTGATATGACACACGGGGGGCCCGAAATCCTCTTTCTCGCGTTCTTTATTCCCCTCTACCACCAGAGAAACGTTTCAAACAAAGCCGAACACCGGTACCCCGATCGAGTTTCCCCGAGGCCAAGATCGTAGTAATCTCGTTATCGTTAACGTAACAATCCCTCGGAATAAGAATACAACATTTTTCAGTAGCAATTTAGCTGGTGTACCAGCAGCTGATCTCCGCTCAACTTTTATCGAATCGTTCAACGAGAAATTTCATCATTCGTTTGATTCTCTTTTACCTCGCAGTACCGGAACGGCGTTTATTGACGAATGGATGCGCGTGTCGTGTTTGGAAGAAAAATAAATTCCCCCCGCAAATAAATTCCCGCGAGATAATTGGATAATAAAAGAGGAGGGACTAGAAATCAACGTTCTCATAATCCTCTCGACATTTCACCAATTTACCGATAATCGTGAGCGATCGCTCTCGGAGACGCATTTTTCACGCACAGCGACCACGTGCAAATCGAGGTGACTCGATCCGAACTTGAACCACGATCGTGGTAGCGAGCTGCGAAAGAGGGAGAGCGAGAGCGCGCGTTCGTGCATGGGATTGTCGTTGCCGCGGGAGGGTAGAGATACGTCGCCAGAGGCCACCTTGCGGAGTAGCCTCGTTCGAACAACATCTTCTCCGCGTGGATGCGCGTGTCGGATACAACGGAAACTCGTATCGTAAACACCCCTCCCTCTTTGAAGAAGAAGAAGAAGAAGAAGAAGAAGAAACAGTCGGGGAGTTACGAAGGAGCCACACAACGACGGCAACTGATAGATAATTCACGGAGCGTTTTTTTCTCCTCGCTTTTTTCTCTCGCCTTGTCTTCCCCGAGTCACGAGGTCTCGTTCGTATGAGCGCGAAATCACCTAAACGCGAGCGTCGCTATAGGCCAATCATCCGCCGTGCACAATATCCCCGGGGCACAATACTTTCGTCGTCTATCCTTTCCAAGCATTCGCAAACTTTCACATCGTACGGATGTCAACGCTCGACGCGTGTACTCGCGTTCCTCGTATCTTCCAACCTTTCCGTTTTCTATAATCTATTTATACGTATACTTTTATTATCACCTCGTTCTCGTCCTCGATCTCGATCTCGTCCTCGTCCTCGTCCTCGTCACTGTACTACCGTCGCACACGTAATTTTTTCTCCGATACGTTTATAATCGCGCACCTCATCGTTCGATTCCAAGACGGGCCGAGTTACCGGAACGAATCCGTGCCCGTATGCCTCCCCCGATGTTAACTCTTCTTTTGCCGTTTCCTTTGAACAACCACCGAAGCTTTTCTGCAAAAATAAAAAAAAAAACAACCAATCGTTTAATAGCAAATATCGATCGCCCGTTACTTCGCGGCGGCTTTTCTAATAGGATGAAATTTCATTGAAACGAGAATAGCGAGCGGGCTTCGTCTCAAACGGTTCCTTCCTTTTTTCCATTCGTCAAGACAAAGAGGACTCTATTCTTTTGCCGTTGAACGAGCAACACTCGGTTTTCCAGTTTTGTAACAGCAGCAAAAAAAACAACTAGATAGTTTCGCCGCGATCGTGTACTCCGATACGCTGGAAAATCAAATTGTATTACGCTCAGTCATATATTCGAGAGTAACGACGCTCGACGCTATACAAGCTTCCTACGCTTACACGATAGATTCGTCAATGTTGCTGCACAACACGTGCGTTTTCGATATCGGAAAAAATCCTTATTCTTCTCTCTCTCTTAGTCACTCCCCCCCCCCCCCCCCCCCGAACACCGCTCATCCGCCGCGCGAAGGCAAAAGAGGGGGGGAGAGGAAGAGGACGACGATGGCGAAGGTGCTGCTGCGGCATGTCGCTGTCGCGTCGTTGCCGTCATCGCCGCTCTTTACGAGCGCGTCGCTACTCTCGCGCAAAGTCCAGTCGAATCGTTCTCTCGAATGATTCGCAACTCACGCGTCTTCTCTCTCTCTCTCTCTCGCTTGCTCGGCCTTCCCCCCCCCCCCCCCCGCCCTTCCACGATTCACCCTTTCGCTGCTGGTAAACAACTCGGTACGTACGCTTTTAGCGCGTATGAGAATATATATTCCCTTTCAAACGTTCCTCGCTCGCTCGCTACCTACCTACCTACCTACCTACCTACCTACCTACCTACCTACCTAACTACCTACACCACCTACCTCCCGCCTTCTCTCGCGCGCGTGTTCTCTCTTTCTCACTCGCATCGAATGCACGCATCCGAGATGCGCGCGCAACTGTTGACACGCGAGAGGCAGAAAGAGCAATGGCTCCGCGTTCTTCCTATCCCCTCCGCTTGCCACTCTTCTCTGCAACTTTCTTCCTCCGCTATATCGCATATCCCTCGTTCGTCAGAATATTTTTCTCATTCGGTCACGACTCGAGGCTTCTCTTCCTCTCTCATTGGATAAACGAGAGGATGATTATTTTTTTTTAATTCAATGCCAACTTTTGGCCCGTCTCGACGAGAGCAGCTCCTGAGCTTTATCATCGGAAACCTCTAGAGTCTAGCGTGCACACCGACGCGATACGTTCACCGTCTGAAACAAAAGATTGAAAAAAAAAAATGTGTTATTAGGAGCAAATGAATAATCGTTTGATGTAAAAAAAAGAAATTAGAGCCGCGCGTCCGGATGCCGAATAAAAGCTATATACGCACGAAACCCTGGACCGTTTCTTCTTATCTTTAGGCACGATTCGCCACAGTGCGAACTACAGCAGGGGAAATTGGAGCTTTTCATTCGATATGTCACAACGTGGCCACGTTTATTTTCTGGGAAAGAGCGAAAGAGAGCATCGCGGGGATGACTCTCTTTCTGTGCTTAAAGGGGGGGGGGGGGGGGGGGGATAATAAAGTAACGGAAACTCGAGAAGCGTTGTAGCCGCGTCGGTGAGGTCGGAGCAGCGGTGGCGGTCAGGGAGAGAGGGAGTCGTCTCGAAGAGGCGAACGGCAGCAGCAGCAGCAATATTCGAAAGAATATTTCTCGACGTATGAATAAAAAGGAACGAGTATAAAGAAGCAGAGCGCATCTGGGGCCCCGTCGTTGTGTCAGCGTCTTTCTACTTTTGTGTAAAATAGAAAAGGAGGAGGAGCGTGGATGAGCTACGGGTGGGATCGGATAGATTTAAAAAAAAAAGAAAAAAAAAAAAAGTCGAATATCGGGCGTCGCCGCGTCGAACCGCGTTGAACGACGCATAGAATATGGGGAATCGATGAGCAGTCGCGAGGGTATCCGCCGTTCTCACCCGTTCAGGGAACAACTATATCTTGCAAGCATCGGGAAACGGCTGACGCAACTTGGCGGTTAAATATTGCCGAAGATAATCGCCGGGATTGATCGGACGACTGACAACGGTGCGATATTAGCTTTGTTGACTGAGAATGAGAAACAGCGGTAGATCGGCCGGCTCGTTTCGGACGCAGCGAGAACAACGGCCGATTCCCACGGGGTAGAGCCGTATAGAGAATACGCCTTGCGCGTATTTCCCGTACGACTCGCAGAGAAAAATCAAACTCCGGATAGAGAACGACGTTGAAGCTCATCTTTTCCGGCCAATCAATATTTCTAGAGATGATTTAAGCGAATTCCTAACCCAAGATGCGGGAAAAATAAAGGGAAAAAAGTGACTCGATGAGGCGTACACCGAGATAAGCGCGTCGCGTCGAATAATAATTCTTCTGCCGCGATAGGAAAAAAAAGTTGCAAAGATCCTATTCCAAAGGATCTAATATTCCTTGGCTCTCTCGGAACGTGGAATATTAAAAATATATAAATAAATATAATATAGGCTACTCCAGTACAGAGGCGAGGCCGGGATACGCAGAGGGACCGGAGAGGGGGTCACCCCGATGAATTCGCTGCTTCCGGCTCCTGTACGCGCACATTCCTACTCTTTGCCGCATATACCAACCGTACTTACTACTATACTACCCCGATTGTCCGAAAACAAACGAAAAAACATGATACGGAAGGTGTACCACGCGACAAAAGTATTTGGCGATCCATCCAACCACCTTCGAAGGACCACCGGACCAAATATCCCTTAATTTATCGTATTTTTCTCTCTTTAACCTCTCACTTGCCGTATTTCCGATATACATAAATATTCCTCAGACATTGTATAATTCCTTCAAAATATATATGAAATTGAGCGCGACCATTATTCTCGAATCGTTAAAACATTATGAACATATAAAAGGGAAGTGACGAGCGGTGGGAAAACGATAATAGGTGGATCGGCTCGATTAAAATAATTTTAATTTATTCAGCATCACGAAGATGGAGAGAAGATTGTTGTAAGCTCGGCGCGTGCCAAAATAGGACCAAAATAGGACCAAAATAGGTTAGTCGTTGTCTCGCGGAGCAGGGGGGGGGGGGGGGTGCTCTTCTTCTCTTTTAATTGACGAGAAAAATGTTTGTTTTCTTATTGCTCGGTAATCTATAAAAATTCATCGGAAGACGTTTGGTTGGCTCTGCGCTTCGAGCGAGAATACCGTTGTTTCGGGTGGATGGAGAAACGCGTTCCGATTCCTCGATAACGACGACGCAGCGACGGCGACAGCTCTAACGCGTTCACCCTGGCTCAACCCTTTTTTTTATTTATTCTCAGTGGAGGGAGGAACCTACGATGTTTCGTTCATGTTACATGTTATTCGGCTCGATACGCGGCTCTATATTTTTTTATCGAAAACTCCCGCCGCTGCGGTATTATCCTTTACCGAAAAAAGTGTTGATTAGAACCGACGAGAATAGGGGGAGGGAGGAGCTTCTCCATCATCGAGATGATGTTGAACGGTATTTCGACTTTCGACCCGTAAATCGGTAAATGTATATGTCCTATAATAGTTGCCGCGTGTCTCACGCGCGCGCTCTCTCTCACTGTATCGCGGACATAACCCCAACAACTATTTAAACTGCGCACTATTTATTTCTTTCATCGTACGAAACGCACACGCGTACGCGCGCCCTCGGTATGCCATTTTCGAGTATACCGAATTTGCACTTTGATTTGCCAAAATAAAAAAGAAGGAGTACGAATGAACCAAACGAGATTCTCTCTCGTGTAGCGTCGTCTCACTATTCCCGCGCATACTCCAACCTCTTAATTATTTATATTGAGATTATTTTCTATTATCCTTATTTGTTTTAATATGAGATCTCAATATACGTACGTTGGACGGTTAATCGTCCTCCTTTATCGACTCGCTTGTCTCTCTCTCCTCGAGTTCCCCGGAGATTCCTTCTGCACAAATCCAAAACTGCTTGCTCGCACACGCCGTCTTTTCTCGTCGTTGCTCTTTCTCCAAGACTACCACCCCCGACAACCCTATTTCCACTTAAATATTTTATTCTATTCTTATACTCGTTTTCTCTCTCGCGATACGTATCTCTTAAACATTTCTTTCCAACACACTCTTCATTCGTAGCCACAAGTACTTTTTTTCGTCATTTATATGTCACTTTTTTTATTTTCCATTAAGATTCGTGCAGTCCTTTACCCTCGGAACCGATCATCGTCACCGGACTTGGGGACTCCATTGTTTGCCCGATGTTTCAAATTCATGTTCCAAAATAAAAAAAAATAGGAACGACAACGGTGCGAAACGTGTTTGCACAGCATTAGCGCGGAAAATGTACTCGGGGTCTCTTCCAACTCCTAATATTCTTCAACAAACTCATTCCCATTTTTACCCTTTTTTCATAATTTTTTCATTCTATTTTGAGGAGAGAGGGAGTAAGGAAAGAGAGAGAGAGAGAGAGAGAGAGAGAGAGAGAGAGAGAGAGAGAGAGAGAGAGAGAGAGAGAGAGAGACTTCCGACATTGGATTAAAAATTGTATCCATTCACGAGCAAAGTTTTACACACTGTAGATTCTAACGACGACGACGACGACGACGACGACGACGACGACGAAACAACGCCCAAACAGAACCAATGTGAAAGAAAAACCACGCAATGGGAAATAAGAAAATGGCAACGTTTTAACGGGTCAAAACCTCAAAATCGACGATTTCAACGGGAATCGCTGATATACGAGGCACTGTATACGAGGTACTATATATTTACGCACCGTTCTTCGTAAATATATGTGTGCGTATATTAATGGCGAAGATTTAAAAAAATTTAAGAAAAAGTACAAATGCGAATGAGAAACGAGGCGCGGCAAGGGGATAAAGAGGACGGAGAGACGATAGAAATAAATTTATAACACGTCGAAAGCGTAAAAATGGAATAAAGAATGAGCAATGAACTCCGTGCAGCCGAAAAAAAAGCCAATTTTTTATCGCGTCGCTGCTTCGATCTCGCCGTTCTTCACCACAACTCTTCTGTCCTTCCTTATTTTTGGTGTATTCCCAAGCGTTCTTCGCCAATTTGAATCACCATGATGCGTTTCCATAATTTCCCTAGGTTTCGCGAAACAGCAGTAGCAGCAGCAGAAGCACCACACCACCACCGCCGCACCACCAACACCAAAACACCAACACAATTAACGAGCGTCAATCTCACAATTGAAAACCAACTAATAGCGCTGACACGAAATCCAAGGTTCATCCAAAGGGGAATGGAAGAAAAATAAAAAAAAAAAAAAAAACAAATCAAAGCAAGTATGGTAACCTAAACTCGCTTGTTGGCTTACCCGGGAAACAGTAAAACTAGCAAATATTTCACGTTGCGTTCGTATAAAACGAGCACAACGGTACGGGTCCCGTGTGCTTATCGCGTACACAGGCAGTGCGACGAGACCACGACACGGCGTAACGACGTTTTTTTCTCTTCTCTTTCTTCCTATTTCTCGCTAAAAATTCGCCAAATTTTCACAATATCCGTATTTTTATGATTATCATCGTCGAGAGGACACTTTTTTACGCACTCGAAACCTTCGTTGATGTATATAGCGATGAAATAAACTATTAAAAAGTGGAATAGAAAAGAGACGGCGGTGGTCACATACGCGCGCACAGCCAGCCACCGCGGCAAACTCGCACACCCGTGTTTCACACGTACACGGATTCAGGCGCGCGCGAGCGAGCACACACACACACACAGAAACACGCGGGCGCGGATAGAGGGAGCAGCAGCAGCAGCAGCAGCAGCAGCAGCAGCAGCAGCAGCCGCCGCCGCCGCCGCCACCATCGCGCACGCACACACATACACACACACACAACGCATTCGAATGTAAACTCCAATACAACAAAACGAGGACACCCGACCGATAGAGACGAACGTACATGCGAGCGAAATAACCCTGCCCCGCTCTGTACCGACTCTCTTGCGCGCGCGCTTTTTCTCTCTCTCTCTCTCTCTCTCTCTTCCCCTCTGACAGGCGCGCGCGCACACAACTAAGCACACACACACACGCATTATCTTATATACATGCATTTGTCGTTATACTCGATGTACGCATACAAATGCATATATATATATATTTATAAGGTATGGTTTGTACGGAAAGAGAAAAGGAGAGGAAGAAACGCGCGCGCGCGCGCGCGCCCGCTCTATCTCTCTTAGCTCCTCGTCGAAGCAATACAGGCCGTGTAGCGGCCAGAAAAAGAGAAACAATTTCATACAGCTGTGTGCATCTTTGCGTCCCATATATACGAGGGTATACATTTGCGTTGCGTTGGTGAGGCGCGCGGGAGGTTGCTTCGGTACGGTAATACGGCGGGTGTATATGAGGGGTAAACTCGACACTTTTTTATATACATGATTCGTACTCGTACATCCCAGTGAAACGATACCGACGACGATGACTACGAGGATGGAAACGAGGACGGCAACGACAACGGTGATCGCCGAATTGGTAGGAGAGTTTTTCAGGGCCGCGCTGGGTTAACCTGACGCGCGCGGCCAGCCAAACTATGCAGATAAGCGAGCTGAATCACGCACGAGCAAGTCTTTTCAAAGGGACTATGCGATACAGACATGCCAGCCTAAGAGGAGAATCTAAACACACCGTAGACGAGAAAGAGTAGCAGCGCCAGCGCGCGGACGGACGTAACGTAAGGACGGAGGACGGTGGGTCGGGCAACTTGGCCGGGGTAAAGAGTAAAGAGAGGACAGAGGACAGAGGTGAGGTTAAGAGGCAGCGAGAGGGGTTTACCGAGGAAGAGAGAAAGAAACAACGTCGGCAACGTCTGGACGGCGATGGAGCGGGGGAAAGAGAGAAGAAACTCGACTGTTGGCTCTGCATTGGTAGTAGTGTGGTAGTTGAGATCGTCAAGACAGCCGGAGAGGAGGGGGTTGCGTCAAGCCAGGGATGAAAGCGCGCGCCTAGCACCCTGTGCTATTTTTCTATTTAACTCAAGAGATTCTCCGTACCGTATTTTTTTTTTTTTTTTTTTTTTTTTTTTTTTCTCGACTGTGCGGTGCTGTACGCCATCATCCTCATTCGCCATAGTAGTTTGTATGCTCCTCTCCTCCATCGCAAAATGTATATAGAAAAAATGATAAAAAACGATCCTTCGTCGTCCTCGTGAAATTATATTAATTTTTTTATTTCTCAAAAAATTTGAATTCGCCCGAAATAGTATTTCGCGACGTTGTAATAAAGAAAGAATTAACCGAATTTTGCAGCGCTATACGGCGATTGTTCCCACGGTATATTTACAAAATATTCAAATATAATTAGCCACGATATTGGTTCGTATACAAAAGTGTGTTCGAGAATGCTACTTCTTCGATACGAATAGGATCGTTTTAACGTAATTAACAAAAATTCGAGAAAAATGAAAAGTACAGTTGCCGTAACACCCTCCGCGCAGCATTCGCATCGACGAGAGGCGCTCGCTTGACTTAATAGCTGTTCTTACGTCACACGAAAATCGTTGCTTCTACTTGTTCTCGCGTTGACTCTTCTCTTATAAAGGGCATCACGCATAATATATATGCATCGGAAAACAGAATTTACGTCTTTTAGCTATAACTAACTGAACTTGAATTGTCCAGCGTGGATACTGAGCTTGTTATCATTGTTATTATAATCGGGGCGGCATTAACAACAAACAAAAAAAAAGCGTTCGGAGTGTTTGAAAGAATAAAATTATTGGCAAACTTGAGGCATACATGTGTAAGATATATAACAACGGCAATAGCGCTGAGCTGACTGAGCCGAGTCGAGACGCGTTGTTACGTTGGAAGCAGCGGTTACAACGTCGAGGCACGAGGAAAGCCCATCCCCGACCCCGACTTAAAGGAGATAGACCGTTAAGAATTTCATTTGGAAATACGAGACACGAGCTACGTATCATCGTTGATTACCGCAAGATCCGCGTCGGCTCTACTCGCATCATTGGTTCAATATGCGGTTTGAAAAAATGGTAGAAAAAAATGGTGCTTCTCGACAATATCGTTCGGGGATCTTTTGCAAATCGGTTTCATCGTTTCAAGCGTATACAAAAGGTGAAAAATAAACTCGCATGACCTCGAGTTATGCGACAGTCGCGAGTATGCGGTTGGAAGCTCGTGCGTGTGTGTAAACAAGCGCGCGTACATACGCGGTCAAAGGCAGCATCGATTCGCTTTTCGCCATTGCCTGATTGAAATGAAAACAGTTCGCAGTAGAGCGACAAACGTCTGTATACCTATTATTATTTATCCCAGTATCTTTCATTTAACCTAGCTGCTTCAACATTCATTATATCTATACAATGTTTTTATCCGATATACGCTCGTCCATATAATTTATCGCCGAAATGATTTTCGCGATAGAGAAATACTATAATGGATATATTGTAGACTGATCGCACGGGGGAACCGGATGTGCATCACTCGATCGATGACTGCTGCCGCGCGGTCGGCGGTTGGTGCAACGGTGACCCCTGATATTCGCCTGCTCGCGGGACCAAAAAATTCTATTTCTTTCATTTTTTAACTTCAATGAATTTTAAACGACAACTATATACGCTATAGTAAGCAGAATCAGCCGAGAAACATTATGAGCGGCGTGTGGCTATATATACCCGACGAATCTGCTATTTCTTTATAAAAAAAAATTACGATAACCATTATAGTTGCGCGACCGTCCAAGCTTTTCCTTTATGTTCCTCGATCCTCGACGTCTATTTCTTTCCACAACGACAATATGATATTTTAAAGTCAGCTCCTGCATGGAGAAAAAAAATGATGCTACGCTCCTGGGATACGGGATACGAGTTACGGCCGGTGGTAGTGACTGGGTGATGGTTGTATCGCGCGAGCGCGGGCGGCGAGGGACGGAAAGAGCGAGGGAGACGACGATCGTAACACCGTCTCTCGGATCCCGGAGAAGCCGCGCTCTCCGTACGGGGGGGTTGGTTGGCGTCGGTGTCGCGGAAGGCCCCAAGAACCGAGACCGGGAGAGCTCTGCAATCGCGCGCGCGTCGTGTGTGTGTGTGTGTGTGTGTGTGTGTGTGTGTGTGTGTGTGTGTGTAGTATATACGCTTGCGTGTTTGCTCCGCCCGCCTCTGCGAATGATTTGTCGCGAGCCGTGAGGAGGCGAATCGAATGATGAGAAAAACGACGACGGTGGATGGTGGATCCGGCAACCTCGTTGATGATGCTTTCGATAAAACCGGCAACCCTGTAGCCTCTGTAGTTTTCGAGCCGCTTATAGCCGCCGCCGCGCGCGCGTCAACGCTCTTCCTCCTCCCTCCCTCTCTTTCACGCTGCTGCTTGTGCGCAGTCGTCACACATCGACTTGTACGCGCAGTGCGCACGCGCATTCCCGAAAGAGCTAGAGCTCCGGTAAACGGATAGAAGCAAAGAATCCCGTTCTTACCGTGGAGCCGTCTGTGTGCAAGAGCGGATAGTTAAATAAATATGTATATAGCCGTGCATGTTGTATATTCTCGAAGAAACACCGAACTCTGCTATGCGTGTGTCTCTCGATCATCGTCATTAAATTTTCCGAAACAACAGGACCAGGAAAGATTTTTCTTAGATTTGACGATCGTATCCGCATCGCCTCGCAACCTGAAAGATTGGGAAACGGATTCCGTAATGGATGGATTTATCCGGGCGATGAGACAATTGTATATAAATATAATCTTGTCATTGTTCGCGATCGATAAATTTCGTGACTTTATTTTTTCGAGCCGCTAATTTTTTCTCACCAATCACCATATGCGACGTATGTCACATTATTGGTGATTGCGAACGTCGCAAAATACCAAATGCGCCCCGCCCGTGTTCGCGTCAACTCTTATCCGGATGTGTGTATAGAATAATAGATTAAAAGGTGGAGCAGTCTCGCGACACTTGTCGTCGTGAGGCTTTTTTTTCGATAAAGTTATGAACAATTATGGATGGATAGACATGCTTCATTATGGTTCATTGGTTCATAGCATCCGTATATTTACGATTCCAACATTGATAAATATGATTAGATATAGGATCGGCGCGAGTATAGACGGGAGCAGGAACACAACGAGCGGACGTCGTCAATAACCGCGAGCCGCGAGTCCAGGTGACGAGAGAGAGAGAGAGAGAGAGAGCTGCAGCAACTTATCCCCCCGGTTTTAGCCCAGCAGTGGCTTCTTCATTACCTGCTTCTGTTATGGTCGCGCTATTAAGAAAAGAAAGAGCCACGCGCTATTTATCGTCGTTGTTCGCCGCAGATCCCAGATCCTTTCTATATGGAATTGCAATTTTTTTTATTTCGCACCACCGACATCCGGCGCTATTTACCTTTTCTCTCGCATAAGGGTAAAAAATTGACGGAAAATCGACTGGACCTTCAAATTAATTTAACGAACAACGTAATTGTAAGTTTTTGGAACTTGATGAAAAACACAAAATATATTATATTGATTTGCAAGGCCTCCGCCACCGAGGGGGGGTTCCTTTTAAAATTGATAGAATTACTATCGGTTTTTTTTTTTCCAACTCGGAGCGTTCTTCTTTGCACAGGGGTGAACGGTGTAAAATTCTAATAATGCGACGATTTATCGGCGGTCTGCTAAACCGAAACTGGTGTGCTCCAAAAAAAAAAGGGGACGGATGAACGACGAGGCGTCACCGCTGCTGCTGCTGCTGCTCGCGTAACTTGGACGTCCCGCCAGCGCGCGATCATACAGCGAGGTAAAACGCTGCAAGGCCATTATCGTCTTGTCATCCTACGACCGGTTATTCAATGTCGTCTTACTTATTATTAATATGATGTCGCTTCGGGGAAGGCGCATACACGATTTACCTATTCACACCAATTTTTTCCTTCTCCATTAAATATTTGTAATAGGAGGTATATGATTCGGCCGCGCCGCGGAGGTGTCTTCTCTCCGCATACACACGCGCGCCGCTTCCGCAGACGTTTGGTTACGCCCCTTGTGAGTTTGCTAAATCAATGCGATGGAAACGCGCGCGACGCGTACGAATTTCTCACTCGCGGAATTAACTCCGCTATTCGTATCCGGCGCTCTCGACATCCTTCGTTTTCGAATCCCGTATTATCCAGTCGAGCAATATAGCGAATATGACGTGCCGAATTACTATCGATCAAGCTCGATATAATTTTAGATAAAATTATACTTAATCTCGCACAACCGTTTGCCAATTGATATCTTCAAGTATTTAGGGTGGTGCGATGGTTTCGTTTACCCAGCACGAGCCTCGATGATCATTGGAATCGGTATTAACAATGATATGCGGGAGCAGGCGGTTCGACGAGCGAGAATGCGAGAGTACCCAAGTAGAGTAGCAACGACGGAGATCTCGTATCAAATGAAAGAAAAGAGCAACGAGCAACGCGCTAGCCAGTCAGCGTAACCAGCGTATTGACGGAGAAGGCGATGCTCTTGCGCGTCGCTGCTCGCGCGCAACCCCCTTCTCGCGAAATCGTCCATAAGCGTGACCGGGTGCCGCCGTTCGCCGTCGCCGCCGCCGCTCCGTGCGCGCGGCAGATAAATATATCGCCTTTAGAACAGTGACCAATTCGACTAGTCCATTTTCTCACATTGTATCTACTCGCATAGGCTCGTTGCTGAGCGTTGCTCGAATACGTATGGTATGTATATATACGCGTACAGCAAACAAGCCCCCATTACGTTCTAGCCGCGAATCCAACTGAAAAACCTTTCGTGTTCCAATGTATCTTCTTTTTCATCCCGTATAACCGTTCGTTTCGAAGAACATAATATGATCGCTCTTCTGATATAAATTCAACGTGTATTCCGCATACGTTCCAGCTAAGAGGAAGGGGCGCGCCAAGTGATTTCGTTATAGCCGCAGCAGCTCTATGGTGTTTTTCTGCTATGATCGTCTTCGAGACTGGTAACAACGACGACGACGACGACGACTGTTGCTGCCACGATAACGTGTCATTATACCGAATTCGAAAAGGGTGCCGGTGGTAGTACGTGAAAATATAACGGGGGACGGATAACGATAAATTATGAGGAATCGATATACTCGCCTTTCCAACTTTTTTATTCGACGAGTCCTCTCTCTTTTACATATGCTATGTCGGCGAGATATGGTATTCCATGGTTGTTAGTCTAGGGAATTATAACGGTGGTCATCGATGCGGTTCACGACCCACGACGACGATTGCGTCCCTTCAAGTTTCATAGCGCGATCAAACAAACATACGCGTTCCAACTTAATTTTTTTAAAAACTTGTCTCGTTTGGTCCAATGCCGAGATGCGAGAAAAATAAAGAGACTCGTTTTATGTAGCGCCTCTTTTACCGGTTCATCAATCTATTTACATTTTCGCTGCACCACCGTGCGAGCGGGAGATTTTTCGTTTCAACCTCGGAATTGGCGTCCATCACCAAATCATAAGGTATCGGTTTGCAGAAATCCGCCAGGCCAAACATACGGTTCAAAGAATCGACGGCAGCGGCCTCTTTCGCTTCCTCAATCGTTTCGCCGTAACCTATAGGAAGAAGCAAATAGATACGTCAAAAGATATCTTGTCTACCATGCGCTGTTCCCCGATTACGACCAAGTTTTTTTTTCAAAAATTAACGATATATTTGTAATGCAACTGCATCCCAACGATAATGTACGAGATCGTTATAAAACATATATTGTATGTACAAGGTAGTATAACACCGGGTACATAATCTCTCGTGTATCGTTGATAAAAAAAATCAAAAATCATGTATTGATTTTGGAATATTTGGAAATTAATGGAAAGCGAGGAGAGTCCGAATATGCCTGCGTTCGAAAAATATTGAGCTTAATTTACACCGAGAAAGTATGAATCGGCGGCCCCAATTTCGGTACGCTTACCGCTTCCCAAAAATTGTTGGTTAGAATAAAAAGCAACGCGATAGACAGCGAGCAAGCTGTGCACTCCTGCCTGGCCTATCAGTCGTGGTTCGGCTTCCTCCAGATTTTCTCTCAAGAGAATATCATCGAGTACATTCTCGGGCTCTCTCGGACGCCATATCGCGGTGATTTCTTTTTCGTGGAGACAGGCTATCAAAAAATCACGGATGAACTTGACAACGTGAATGGAATTGACATTCGGACTTTGCTCCAAAGCACCGACAAGGGCGAAAAACGTGCAAGACAGAGTATCCTCCGAAATCGGAGATTCCTGAAGATAAAAAAACCAAAAAAAGAAATGAAGTAAAATCATTTCAGAGCGAATATTTCGTGAAAAGGTAGGAACTCGTAGCCACTTACGGCGGTAAGGATGAGATCTTTGGTGCCGATGAGGGAAGCCGCCTTTGCAACAACCGCCGGAGAAAGTAGGTAATCGAGCAGAGCGCTGAGAGAAGCAGAATGAAAAGCTGCATCAGAAGCCTACGTAAAAGGGGTCGATAGGTGATTGACTATCGACAAGAGGGAACAAGTAAAATGTTTACTCTATGCATTCTTGGGGGGCACGAGGGAGAGCCGCTCCCAGATAGGCCGTCACAATTCGTCTGCCAGTTTTTTTGCCGTGTTCTATCAAGTCCGAATTGTCCTGCGACTCGAATATCGGTGACTCTATTCCAACTTTTTGCTGCTCACGCGCTTCTCTAACGAGATAAGAGTTGAATGTAAAAGCTCTAGCCAGAAGCCCAGGCTCGAAACGTTCGGAAAGTCTGCTGTTGAAAGCGTACAATTCGGCATCCTCGTTCCATTCCAAATAATGCCTCCTTAATGATTCCGGTTGCGGGCCTGCTCTCTGCTGGCGTTTCACCAATTCTCTTATAGCCGGTCCCATCCATCTTGCGATCCATCTTCCGTTGCCTGCTGTTGATGCATTTTTTTTCTTTTAAAAAATCATTCTCCATTCTTTAATATTACCGAATCTCGCGAAAGAAACTTAAAATACGAACGAGCGCACGTAGCACTTTTTTTATTTCGTTTTCGTCTATGAGCACAACCCGGAATACTTTGCATTGTATTGTAACCTACAATGTTACCTTATATGCTAATATGAAACGAATATCTAATTCAGTTACAAATGCTCAACAAATTATGATGATTTCATTAGTACGTGCTTCGTTACCTGTATAAAAAAGACTTGTCACTCGTTTACCACTCAATACGCAACGAGAACAACACCGTAAATGATTCATTTTTCACTCTAATTGCTATATGCCGCTTTTAATTAATCACAAATAATACTTTTTTCAAATACGAAACGAAAGGGTCGAGAATGAAAGTTTAAGAAGAGAGACAGGTTAGAATACTAGTGGAGCTAAAAGTTGTCGACGTTGCTGGTGGCTCCCTCTCCGACTACTCACCGATTTATACTGTAATAGTAGCAGCACCAGCAGCACCAGCAGGAGCACCAATTACGAACTAACTTGAGAATTTGAACCTTTTCCTTCTTCTCAAAACATGTTTATATGATATAGTTACTCGGTGCGTTCCGTCGGTCTTTTCGTTTTTTTTTCTCGATTTTCCGTATGAGTTACTGCTCTGCTGCGGGGACGAATTTGTAATAAACGTTTCTGCACAATGAAAAAATATAGGCATTTCATTAAATGGAATTTTTCTGCGTTCCTGCGCGCGTCGGATCGCTGTCGTTGCAACAAAACAAAAAACGTTTACTTGATATTTTTCCCAAAATCTGGTAAAGTCGGTCTTGCGAGTATTGGCTTGATGTCGCAGGGTCGGAATACAGTAAGCGTCGGGTCCGCACTTGACTACAAGACCAACGGAAACAGCATCTTCGAGCTTGTCATTGAGCTCTTTTTTCAGAGCTTCCGGGTCAGACGTGATCGGATAACACTTTTGCAAGTGATTCGCTATCAGAGACGAACTCACCGCAACTCTTCTTATATGTAACTCCTTCACCGCTAGGCGTATCATTTGCGGTGTTATAGGAACCACCGTCTCCCCCCGCCTCCACGATATTCTTCTTCCCTGCGTTTCATTCTCATCCGCATGTTTGTCCTTATTTTCATATTTTTCATCATCGTTGGCCATTGCTCGTCGTACCCGCCGCCGCTTACTCGCTGCTTTCGCTCGATTCTTATTCACTCGATCAAATAAGCGACTATTCATTCCGTTCGCATTTCTTTTTTCCTGCCTCAATTAAAGAGTATCTTATTTATGATGTTTTCGAACGCGACCGTCGATCCCCTTCTTTTATATCGGCGGCGCACATATATACGACCAAATGCGATGCGTAATCTTTAAGAGGATGGATTACTCGATATATCGCAACCAATGAGTGCGATCAGAGAGATAGCAAATTTCGAAATCGAAATTCTTTGACACAGTTTGACCGATTAAAAAAAGGCTCTGTTAGTCGTTTTTTGCCATTGATCTGCGTAGGCTGCGACAGAGACTTTTTTTAATCGATCAAACTGTGTCAAAGTATTTCGATTTAGAAAATTCCAAGTGAGGTTAGTCGACTGATCCATACTCTTTAACTATTTTGTTCGTGCGACAGCAGTGCTCCCAATCCATTATAAAACCATGATACAAACCTAACCTTTAGTGTTTTTTTCGCTGCCGTCGTTCGTTAGTTTTTTTTTATTATATAAAAGAGGGAAGAAGAAGAAGAAGAAGAAGAAGAAGAATAAGAACAGAAAAGGTGGAAAAGTTCTGCATCAATGCTGCTGCCAATGCGTTACTTCGGTTGACTCGTACAACCCCCCGCCCTTATTGTAATATACTGCTCTGCGAGCGGTCATTACTATTCAAGTAAATGGTTATTTCCTTTCTTCATTCCTGCTGCTGCTGCTGCTGCTGTTTGAACCACGAAAGGATGACGACTTGATGACTGACTATAGCTACACTTTTTGTTTTTCTAATATTGGGAGATTCTCATTTGTCAGAAGAATAAAAGCGCGGCAGTCGCGCGGAAGGGTAGGAGGAAAAAAAGAACTATATCCCCCAGAGTGTTATATCTGTGGGAGTTCAGATTCGGGAATGATATATATTATATATATATATATATAGGTGATGGGTGATACTATAGAAGATAAGTTGACATACGAGGGCATCAGGAACTTCAGTATATACAATTAGGGCATATAAAATTATATATGTACAGGTCTATATATATATATATATATATATATGTATACTTGTTCCGAGACTCTGCGCAGAGTCTCTTGCGATAGGGCCATGGCCACGGGGGCATGGCGTAGCGGGTGTGCATGTGGCATTAATGAATGCAGCAGCGTGTACAACGTAGTTATATATTTTGCCGTATAAACGCGAGTATAGGCCCGAGTATGATCGATGAAGGATTTGAAGGAGGAGTCGAAGCAGTAGCAAAAGTTATCGCGTGACGACGGATCAACTTTTCGCAGCAACGGCGTAGTAGCAAAATAACAATTTATAATAATAATAATATATATATATATATGAGGATATTGAGGGATGTCGTCGTTCCGTCGATAAGAGGAATAAGGAATTGGAGGAGAGGAAATAAGTAGGAAAGAGTGTAAGGGGTCGGTAAACCTGTAAAGCAGCAGGCGCGGGCGGCGGACGACAAAAAACGTTTATTATTGTGTTGCCCTCATCTTGTCTCTTGAAACGTTTGTGCGCCATAGTTGCGCTCGCGCGATATCGGTGGTGGTGTGTCCTCATATTATTGACCAGAGCCCGGCTTTCGTGACTTGTACTTTTTTTTTTTTTTTCAGAATACAATTCTCGCGGCACGGCACGGCAACCGCACGCGTTAGTTACGTCATTCGTTGCAGTTTTACCTTAGTCTTTGCCTTAGTTCGCCAACTCGGGAGCGAGAAAAATGCAAATTCAGCAAGGTTTGAAATATGCGACAATTGTTTGCTAACGTATAATAATACATATGCCAGAAAAACTGATTGGAAAATAAGGAAAATAATGGTTAATTGGCGCGTTGGCGCATATCCGGCATATACACGGCGAATGACGAGTGTGCGCGTTGTCGTCCCTCAAACCTCTTAGCCTCGAGCACGGTCAGTCGGTATTTCGGTATTAGACTCGGGACCCTCAGAACCCGTAGGTTACTATAGGAATTGACGACGGGAGAGCAAGCAGTAACAATAAAAACAACACAACGTTGTTTCTATTCTATCTTTGTCGTCCGACGGTGTCGTCGAGGTAGTGATCATTTATACCACCGAATGTGCTACTCGGGTCGATGTTTGATATTTTACGATTCGATTCAACTTCACGCGGTCCATTTTCCTCCCTTCAATAATAATAACATTTAATAAACGAAAGGAAGAAAAAAGACAATATTATAAAAAAGCTGTGCGTTTAATTATACACGTGTCGTCGTTGGATATTACAGAGGAAATCTCGCGTGCTTATGTAGTAGCCATAGATTATTTCTTTACGTATAACGAAGTGTGCTTCGCTCAAGTGAATTATTCTATTACGCATTGGCGGCGGCGGCAGAGGCGGCGGCAGCAGCAGCAGCAGCAGCAGCAGCAGCTGCAACAACAACAACAGTAAAAAAAGAATTATCATAGTACACCGATCGATACGGATTCTCATTATCGTTCCGTGGTCAAACGAAGAGGGAGAAAGGAAGATTTTGTATGTCTTTTCCACCACGATCGTCGACAGTTGTGATAGCCACCCCCCGCAGTACCATTGTTCTACGTCGATATCAACGAGCTTACAAATAACATGCCTCCGGTAATACCGTTCGATCCGGTATAAGGAACGAGTTGACTTTTACTCAGTTCGTATTACAATTGCGCGAGACAAGGTATTTTTGATGTTCTCTCGTACTTCTGTCCCCTTGCACGAACTCGTTCTTGCGGATTCCGCAACAGCAGGAGCGTTGTCATGAAATTTGACACTCGCGATCGACTTGCATTGCGGCTCGCGAATGACTTGCTCCTTTTTTTTTCCACAATATTGTTTACACACTGAAGTTTGGCTCGACGTAGAATTCGGCAAGTTTTTATGACGATTACATTTGTTTTTCAGATAGTCAGAGACACAAAAAAAGGAAGGGTTGTCAAAATGAGTTCTCAGCCGATTCTTGTACCAGGCGGAGAACGTCGTTCTACTACGGATGCTCAATCTATCTCCGTAGGTTATCCAGGAGAATTTAAAACGACAACACCACCCGGCGTCAGTAGATCCTTCAGTAGTCGTGAGTATAACCTACCGTTAATATTTATTTATTCTTTTTCATGTCTTCTAAGATAACTCGCCGACTGCGCTTGGCGGTATGCATAGAAAAATTTAATTCCCATGCTTTTATAGATGATTCGTCGACAATATTTCTGAAATAACATTTCACGCGACGCTTCACGCCACGGTGTACGCTCTTTCTATTGAATCTGTTGGTTCTGATATCCAGAAGTTTGGTAGCTTACTCGCATCGAGGCTATACTACTCTGCTCTCTGTCTCATCTTTGGGCCAATTTCATAAAAAAAAAAAAACAAACAAAAGCTCGGTTATGGTTTGTACAATATCTTTTGGTACGAAGCTTCTCTCCTCGAAACAACAAGTTTTTCTTCTATACCGTAGTTAAGCTTGCATATCGAACGTTCCACCTCTGAATTATAATCCCCCGCTTTGTCAATGCGACGAGCCATTGAGAGTTTGCTTATACGCGTATGTGGATCAACGCCGAGTCTCTATTTACCCTCTCTCCCTTGGAATGGGGGCTCGTCGCCGCGTTGTAATGAAAAAGTAATTGATCAAAATTTTTCAATTGAATATTAACAAGGCCAAGAGAAATTTGTACGAACAAGTTTTGACGTTTGTATCCTTGATGATTTACGCGGTACCGCGAGTTCAAGTCGATAAACCCGTCGAGGGCTGTACTCTCATCAATATTTCTAGACCTTTTCTACAAACTCGTTGGCAAACGTCGGAAAAAGACGAAAAATCGATATGTACGTATTGAACCGGTGCCGTATTCGTGTCGTTTCCTTACTCGTGCCTCGGTTCTTAATTTATTTTCCCATTTTTCCCGTGTTCATGAGCGCACGCGCCCCCAAAAGTAAAATACTTGGGCATCGCAGACGTCGCATCATTAGCTCTCCATTTATTTCGTATCGTTCCGCGTTCCGCGGGCAAACAATGTAACAACGATCATAGATCGTCGTAGTACTCGTAATCTCGGGAATGCGCGTATAACTTGAATATATCGAAAGAAACAAGGATCGCTCAAGCAGAGGATGGGTCGTTGGTTGCGATTTTCGAACGGTAACGACAAACCAAGAGGATTATCGATAAATTAATAATTTAACCTCGAATCTCTTTTGCATATGAAAAACGCTTTGCATATGAAAAAATACTCGTAGCACCGGGAGAGGATCGGCGAGCTCGACACAGTGGCGTTCAACATCAGCCGGTTCAATTACCGAAGTTACCCTCTTCGGAGTCTCTCACGTCGAGCGGTGTTAATCCGACAACGGGTCCTCCTCCGCCACTATCACCAGGTATATTTTATTAAACTGCACGACGAAATTTTGAAAAACTCGTAACCCGGCTCTCGGGATGAAGTGGGGGGGGGGGGGGGGGGGGGGAAGGGAAGGGAAGGGAAGGGAATGCGAGTATTACCCGTATAGGCCATTTTTCTTTCTGTATCTCATTGTACTGTGCGGATCACGTCGTGGAAATTTAATTATGGCTTGGTAGCGAGCGCCCGAGAAAGCCAGAAAAGAAAATAGCATAACATCCGTATTGATAAAATTATGGCTGCACGCATCAGTAGCAGCAGCATCACCGTAGTACCATCGTGTCATTATCGTTTCCACTTCTTGCCGCTTCAACGATCCGATCGCGTCAAACTTAAAAAAATGCCAGTAGGGTAACGTATACGCGGGCGCTCTCTCTCTCTCTCTCTCTCTCTCACTCTCTCTGATTCGAAAGGCGCACAATCATTGAATCATCCATTGGTGAATGAATTGTTCTATGTTGCAGGATTATCGTCGGGAATAATAACCGAGAGCAGCTTAAAAATGGACAATTCATCGGACAAGGTGAGCTTTCGATCGCTTCTTATAGTTTTGTATTAATGAGAAATGTTTGTATTTGTTTGTAAATTATTGCAGTCGGCGGATGCGTGCAAGTTAACGAGAAAAGAATCTTACAAGGCACAACGGAAGAATTACAGAATGGAAAAAAAACGAGTGGCCAATGAGCTACTAAGCTCGCTCAAGGATCCCACCGTAATCGTAATGAGCGATTGGCTCAAAGTAAGAGGCACCCTCAAAAGCTGGACAAAACTTTGGTGTATACTCAAGCCCGGTCTTCTCTTGCTGTATAAAAGTCCAAAAATCAAGGTCAGTAGAATCGCGGCGAAGATAAATATGTATAAAGACGATTATTGTACGTCGGTATTGATCGAATCTCACTGGTGGATTTATTTCAGAGCAATCACTGGGTCGGAACCGTCTTGTTGACGACCTGTCAGGTCATCGAACGGCCTAGCAAAAAAGATGGCTTTTGCTTCAAATTGTTTCATCCTCTTGAACAATCGATCTGGGCACCGAGAGGTCCGGAAAAGGAGGCCATAGGTAAATCAAATTGTTAATCGTGCTCTCCTCTCCGAATAACGAGCGTATAGAAAAATTGATCCATTTATTTTTTCTCCCTTCTCCTTTACCCTTTTGCGTATGGAGCCTAGGAGCCGTTGTTCAGCCGCTACCGACCTCCTATCTCATATTCAGGGCGCCTTCTCAGGCTGCTGGTAAATGTTGGCTCGACGCCCTCGAACTTTCGCTTCGCTGTTCTTCCTTGATCGTACGTTCCGCGAGCGCTGTGCCTCGTTCACCCCAACACGATGCCACCACGACGCACGAGACTCAATGGAGCGAGGCAGATTACGAGAAACATTTCGACGATCACGGTACAACAATATATCTACAATAAATATGCTTGCTTCATCATTCGTTTTCACCATTCACCATTATAGTACGCGGACGGGTTATAATCATCATCGCATTAATATATTTATCACCGTTATAATATTCGAAAAAGTAGCCAAATTCAGTCATCTCGAAGATAACAAATAGCGCTCGTAAAATTTGACACTGACGGGTGCTGCTGACACGTTGAGAAAAGCGGGAGGGAAAGTAAAAAAAAGAAAAAAATTTCTTGTTCCTCGGGCGACGCGTGTATACCGACTCTACATGCATTTATACAAGTAATATTTATATTAAAGGCATTGATGAGGGAACGGACGATAAATTGAGACGGTGGTAGTATATAATAATAATAATAATCAAGAGTAATAATAATACGCGAGGATCGGTGCATTCGCGCGTTGATGCGCGGGCGCACCGTAAGCATTTTCATTTTGAGAGAGAGTTTTGTGTGTGGGTGCGTACTAACGACTGATGGAATTATCGTTGACCCGGCTCCGATCGGTCACCCGTTGCCATCAAAATAATCCGGTTGCGATTGCACTGAGGGGGACCATCATCGTACAGAGCACGAAGCGTCGATACTTGAGCGGCCACCACCAACGATTTACCTGAGCCATTATGCACCGCGTTCGCCCACGACGCCCCAAAGACGATTACTATCCTGTCCTCAACCTCTGTCACCGGCTTTCACTCCCGGCACCAAAAGCCCATGTCCTTCGCCGACTCCGATGTTTCAACAGCTCTATCACGCCGTAGCCTATTGGGAAAAACAACTAACCAAATCGGCAACACCCTCGCCTTCGCCCCCTCCTCCGCTGTTGCCGCCGCCGCCGCTGCCGCCACCACCACCACTCTTCCTGCCCAATGAAATCCTTGAAAATTCAAACTTCCTTGGAAAATCCGGTAATTCTTGCCCCCCATCCGGCGGTGATACGCGGCGCCGCCGCCGCCACCACCACCACCACCACCACCACCTTCGCCGCATATGCCATCTCGAACCCCCGAGACGCATGACCGTACCCTCCGTCCATGTCCTAGAGTACGAGACGACCCACCACCACCACCACCACCACCACCGCCAAGTAGTAACGCTAGATCCTGTATACACCTCGCGCACAGACCTGGACGACATCAGTCAACCGGAGAACGGAGTCGTCGCCGATGCCGATGCCGATGCCGAGATAAGTCCCAGCGACACCGAGTCCGAGCTATCGATCAAGGAGGATGATCATTATTCCGAGACGCCTTATGTCGCTCATGAAAACGAATTTCTCGGATCCGTAAGATATATGTATATATTAATAGGATTCTCTCCTCATTTATTTCTCAAACGCTCGCGCTCTCGTTCTCAATTGACGACTTCCTTCGTTCTTAAATGTCTCCTTAATTTTCACGCAGGCCGGTGAGGTTGTCGCGGAACTTCCCGATGAGCAAAAATCCTTAATTTGGTTTTTGATGAAACAAGTTCGACCGGGTATGGATTTGTCGAAAGTCGTCTTGCCGACGTTCATTCTCGAGCCTAGATCCTTCTTGGAGAAACTCGCCGATTCTTATTATCATGCCGATCTATTGTCTCAGTAAGTACGAAAATTGTTGAGCGCGGGTATAGACGCATTTTTCCATCGCGTATCGCCAAATTTTTCACAACAAGTCAAATAATAATTAACGATCCGCAGAGCCGTACTCGAAGATGACGCGTTCACCCGTATGAAGGGCGTCGTTAAATGGTATTTGTCAGGTTTTTATAAAAAACCGCAAGGTCTCAAGAAGCCGTACAATCCACTCTTGGGAGAAACTTTTCGTTGTTACTGGCAACATCCTACCGGTTCCCGTACTTTTTATCTTGCAGAACAGGTTCGACAGTAACTTTTACATATTATTCATTCAGTTCCCCTCCCCCGTCTCTATAGAACCTTCATTTCTATTCCCGATATTCAGATATCTCATCATCCGCCTATCTCGGGATTCTACGTGACTAATAGGAGAGATGGGTTCACTATCAGCGCAACTATTATTGCCAAATCCAAGTTTTACGGTACGCCCTGGGTATAAACGACCCTCTTTTAGCTTCGATTTTCAATTATTTCCAATTTTTTTATTCCACACCCAGGAAACTCGACTTCAGCAGTTTTGGATGGCGCTGCTGTGCTAACGATGTTACCACGAGGCGAGGACTACACAATGACCATTCCTTATGCTCATTGCAAAGGAATTCTCATGGGTACCTTGTCCATGGAGCTCGGTGGCAAAGTCAACGTCATTTGTGAAAAAACTGGTTATCACACGGAATTGGAGTTCAAGCTCAAGGTATAAAGTGCGCGCGAAAGAGGCTGCTCTCGAGGTCGGAGAGCTCTTTAACTCTGACGATTTATATTTATCGCGATTGGTAATGTTAATGTTGTAGCCTTTCTTGGGTGGCGCCGAACAAATGAATCAAGTCGTCGGTAGGATACGACTGGGAAAGGAAACCCTGGCAAATATTGCAGGTCATTGGGACGGAGAGATCATGATAACTGACAAACGAACAGGAGTAAGTGTTGTATACGAGCGAGAGCGACCGGCGAGGGGATTGCGCAACTGTGCCCTCGACCCGCCAATAATTATCCTTTCTTCCGACATTTTATCGTTTTTCTTTTTTCAGCAAGAAGCCGTATTTTTTAATCCAACACCGGATGTTAGGGCCAAGAGGCTCAAGAAATACACGGTACCGTTGGACAGCCAGAGCGAGTGGGAGAGTGAAAAATTGTGGCGCGCCGTAACCCTCGCTATAAACAACGACGATCAGATTGCGGCTACGGAGCAAAAGACTTTGCTCGAAGAAGCTCAACGCGAACGGGCCAAAGAACGCAAAGCCAACGGCCAAGATTGGACACCCAAGTATTTCGTTCAGGTATCCGACTCCGACGCCATGAGATTCTTTTAATTTTCGTTATTATTCTAAAAATCTCGCCTCGCTCGCAGGACGTTATAACCGGTAATTGGCTGTATCGTCACGCTGATATTCGACCTTGGGATCCGAGAAACGACCTCGTGCAGTACGAGCACGATTACGTTGTGTGCACAAAGACGAGGCACAAAACACCCATTATGCGAACCGGCAGTATAGTCTCTGCGGATCCACAGATTCAGGTATCGCGGAGCGAATCATGAATTATTATTTTTATTTTCATCGATCGGATAGGAAACTGATCTCCATAAGTTGGCTAATCGAAATTTTGTTGTAAACGCTCCATTTATCCGGACAGATCGTACCCGCCGTGCGCGCGTGCGGTAAAAAAATAAAAAAAAAAAAAAAAACAACCGTGTGTATTACCGTTTGAAAAAAATTACTAATCGTTCGCCAATTTATTTGGATAAATGGTTAATTGAATAGAGGAGGAAAAGAAAAAGTAGTACAATATTATTCGCGATGTTGATTCTGCGCGACGGTTTACAAAGTTCAGGTTAAACGGTATAATTACTCTAGGTGCCGTTACTACAGGCGGAATCACGATCCTCCCTTTCCGTTCTCAAGTCATCCAAGAGACAACTTTCCAATAATTTGCCCCTGGCGGAGATTGTCCACGATTCAGCAAGTTCCTCAGCCGATGTACATTCCGATTCTAGTCAGTCTATGGGAAAACGAAGCAGGCGTTCTGCCGTGCGGTACGTTCGACATTCACCTCACCGGATTATTATATCTTTTTCCGCGTAAACAAGAGTATCTTTTGTTATCATTTTGTTTTTTTCAATCATCTTTGAACATGCAGGATCGTCAACATGATCAAGGAAATGGAAGTTCGCATGATGGAGCATGGTGAAAAATTGAATCGTATTCAACGTACGCTGGAACAGCTCGCGGTCAGACAACGCTTACAACGAGACAACAATTACAATACGAATATGTTGAAAAACTTTATCGATACGATGATAGTAATCGTTGTAGTATTTTTCGTGCAATACCTCATCAAGATATGGAATCGCGATAATACCGATAATAGCGGTGTCAATGGAACTTGGTGAGTTGACATTATTTGAATGTTGGTACAACGCGCTTTTGATAATCTTGCTACCGCCGTCGCTTTGAGAATTATTCTTTCGTTTCTTCACGGCGGGCCAAACGAGCCGGAAGTTATAATTTCATAACGAAATGAGAGAACGTCGTCCTATCGTTATCGTCGTCTACTAACTGGGGAAAATCTATCGTCTTGATATAATTGATTATGGATAATAAAATCAGCAGAATTTTCGTAGGGAATATCGTAACGTGTAGTTATTGATTGAACGATTCGCACGAAAAACATAATTATAAATAATCACGCCACTTATTGAATCCTCAATTATTGTGTTATCGATAGTTCGTAACAAAACTGTAAATACATGTACACGGGGGGGGTACTCTCTCTGACGCGAAACAGTTGATGCGTCCCGGTCGACCTCCCCACCGCCCATATTTTTTCTTCTTTCCTCCAAACCCGTTTGAGGCCAATTTTTGATCGGATCCTGTTGTTATCGTTTTTGTTTTCGTAAATTTTATTATTTTTCACGCTTTTCCGTGCTTGCGTATACATTCTCGTTATCAACACACACAATATTTTTTTAATTCAAGACACGTCGAATCACTAGAGCTACGTTATTTATTATCTATATACAATATGTCGTTCCAATCTTCGATGATATCAACTTTCCCGTTTTTTGATTTATTGCTTTTTATTTACGCTCAGAGATTTTCAGGGTACACGGTGAAGGGCGCTCGTTTATTCTAATGGAAATATTGTGCAATTGGTTTGTACGGTTGTAGAAAAAAATACACGTGTATATTATTTTTTAGCTATAACAGGATGTTGTATTTGAGACACAAAAGATAATTATTTAGTGCTGTCGGTGAATTACGACAAGCGTTGATAGGGTCGAACGACGCGCAGCTTTTGAAAGACGCCGCAGGCCGCGTTTCCCGGCGATCGTTGAAAGAATTTCTCATTGCGTTGAAGCAGCCGTATAGTCGGGCTGCATCGATTGATGATTTTCCATGATGCTAATATAAGAGAAGGAACAGTATGAGTATGAGAAAGAGAGAGATAGCAAATAATGAACTTGTAATCCTCGAGTATGATCGAATATACGACGAGAGAGCGTATGATGAGACACGACGTACTTCTTATACCGCGTACCAAATCCGCATTTTTTCATATACGGGAAGACATAGAAAATTGTTAAATCGTACGCTGAAAAAAAGGACGATTCCCAGTTCAGCCAAGTTCAACAATTATAATCCTGTGGTCCGGGTTAACCGGTTCGAGGGTTGAACGAAACTCCTTTCCTCTTTCATTTGCAGAATTGCAGAAAACCAGCGTGTTTGTAAATAATTTATTGATGTCTATAATATGTGTATTTTTTGAAATACAATGATCAACGATACGAAAAATTAGTGGTTGTTGAGAATGTGTTTCATTTGACGCACCAAGGCTGACGCGGATGATCCAGAAAAAAAAAAATGAGAGTGGTGACGATACCGTGCATCCATCCACCCCGATTAACAAAGTTTACTATTTACAGGAATAATCATGGGCGATCGTGGCGGTGGTACACGAGCACATTTTAGAAAGGTAATTCCTCTCGGGTAATTACATTTTGTCCTTCGAGGCAGCAAGCGCAAAATGGCGCTTTTCCTGCTTGATTTTTTTCTTTTTTTTTTTTTACTCGTTCAATACATCACGGACATCCGATTATACGTATATGTCCGATTCGATTTTTATAGAAGTCTTGTTTCGAAAATAATCCCTGATGTAAGCATCTACGCAGTCTTCCTCTGGGGAGGAAAAAACAAAACAAAACAAAACGATATACGACGGAGTAGAGAATAAATAACAACGAGTAAGTAACGAATTCAAGAGTTTCCGCCGTCGTGACTCACCTGGAAATGTCTTTTCGATAATTAACATGTCAGCAATGTGTTTGGCGACGGTTTTGAATAACAATCGATTATCGATAATTCTCTTGGTATAATAGGGCATGAGATATTTAACGACCCACGGTGCTATACGTTCTTTGCATGCTGTCAAATGTTCTTCGATGCGTATAGGCGATTCTGGCATCGTTTCTTCCTCGTCCGGAGCCCCAAACAATTCGATAAACTTAGCACAAATGCGCCCGTGCTTGCGATAATCTTTCATCGAGAGTTCCATCATTTTTGCATCCAGCTTAGCTACTTGATGAACCCTCTCGACGAACCATATACCGCGAATTTTACGATTTTGTCTTTCCTCAGCCGTTTCCTCGTGCGGCGGTGGTGGCGGCGTTTCGATATCTCCTATAGCGCGTTTCTTCATCTTTTTGTAATTGCTAAAGCTAAGCTTTCTCTTGCCACTCGTCCCACTTGAAACATTTTTCTCCTCCATAGAATTTTTTAATGCTTCCCGTTGATGCGCGATCAACGACGACGGCGGCTGCTGCTTTTTCTCCTGGTCTTTCAACTCGTGAGACTCCTCATCGCCTAGACACATCTTTTCAATTTCCGAATCGATATTAGCCTTTGTCACGCCGGAGTGTTTTTCGATCAAAGTCATTAGATCGCTGCTATCGTCACTCTCACAGAACATGTCTTCCAAATTTCGCATCAGCGAGTCCTGCGATCCTTCTTCCGTCTCTTGTCCTACAGTCACCACCGTCGCTGCTATCATATCGTTATCGACGATAGAGCTCTTTGTTCCTCGGAGTATTGTTTCACCGCCGCCACTGCTACCACCACCACCACCACCACCACCACCATCGTCGTCCTTCTCCAAAATCTCTCGTAACTGATCTTCGCTCGAACGTTGGTTTTCCAGAGGTGTCACGACGATCGATCTCCGCTGCCGCCGCTTTTTTTGTACTTTGCCGGGCAACTTTGCGGAGATGCTACTAATTTCATCGCAATGTATCAGTGGCGCAAAATCTTTGTTTTCTTTTTTTATTTTAATCGTTAAATTTTCATTGAGCCTTGCTGTTTCCAGCTGCACGGATTTCGAATGATCCTCGTTCTTTAGTAACTCTGTAATCCTATCATCCAAATTTTTGCTCAGTTCGCTCGTTTTTTTTTCATATTCCTTCGAGTTTGATGTTACAAATGAACTCCGTATGCGTATGTTCTCATCCGAACGGAGAGTCTTTGATTCACATTTTTTTTCCGGTTTCATAATACAATTTTCGTTAGTTTGTATCGCTACGTCCACCACATTTGGCGGCGTTTCCAAAAACATTTGTAATTTTTCATACGTTTTTTTGCTGGATGTATTGCTTTTGATATCCGAAATCTGGAAACAAGAATTATATATATTTCTCAGTGAGAAAATACAAAGTAAATAGTTCAAAATATATGCCATAGTTACCATTTTGAGCATCGATCGTCTGTATAACGATGCTTCCAGGGAAGCCTTTACTGCGCACAATTCCATCCTACTAGCAAACTTTTTCAATTCCAACTTTGTAACTGGCTTTTCATTTTTTTCTTGCCAACATATATTGTAATTACCGATTATAGATTTGTGAAGGTAGGAGAAGTAGACGCGCCGTACCTGAAATAATTATATCTTCATATTAGTTAGAAATATAGTACAATATCGGTTGCGAAAAGAATTATTATTCATTATTGGCTAACCATGGAAGTAAGACGAAGAAATTCATCATTGGATTTAGTGTATTCGAAAGACTCTTTATCGAGGATGGACGGTTGTGCCAATGATGAAACGTCCATAACATCTTCACCATCATCATACGTTAACGTCTCTTCCTCCTCTTCCGCGTTACTGTCATCATCATTATCACCTTCGTTGCTTTCGTCGTCGTCCTCGGCTCCGTCCGCGTCCTCCTCATTGCTATCTTCCTCTTTCTCATCCTCATTATCGTTGGAACAATCGTCTTTTTCTTGTTTAAGAGTAAAGGTCGATAGAGCATCAGAGCCGAACGATTGTGCAGCAGTCATGCTTTCTTTTCTTCTCTTCTTTGGACCGCAATTGTCGAACGAAAATTGAAGAATATATATTTGACGCAACGATGGTCGCAACTGATTATCCGAAATGAGAATGAAAACAACTGAGTATTTTGTTCATAGTATAATAATGGTATACTCGGTATCACGGTATATGAAATAAAGCATTTGATCGATCTTCGGCATCGTCGCTAGTCAAATTTGAGGTTATGATTGACACAACAAAGCGGCTGCTGCGGCGAGCGGAGAATTATCGCGATCCCCGCAACTCCCCGCGCCCGCGACTCGAAGCGGTTATTGGTTATTGTTGTGTGATCAGTCATATCAAAATTGAGGGTAGCGCCTCACGTGGAAAAAGCCTAAACTAGTCAAGAATCGATACTAGCGCGCGTAGCGGTAAACATTTCAACTGAAGTGAAAAACCGATGCTGGTATTGCTGGTATTGCAGCAGGATATAGATCTTGACAGCTGACTCCGAACCTCCGAACCAAATGCGTGCGACAGTGACAGCGCCGAGCAGCTGTTGCTTTCGTATCGTATCCAGTGCAACAAAAGCACGATCTCAACCCGTCGTCGTCGTAGTCCGCTCATGCGGTTTTTTTTTTCCAAGTCCCACGACTTTCCTTTAAAATTTTTTTGTTTCGGTCTCAACATATGTGTCTCATTCGGTTCAGAATCGAATGAAACATGTTTGTGATCGATCGTGAGAGAATTTTTTTCCGAGTTTTGCAATTTTCGAAAAATTTCAAAGTCCCCGGAACTCTGACTTTCATCAGAGTCCCATTTTTCGAAAATTGCACAAATCGAAGAAATGTCCTGCTCCCACGATGGGCTTGAAACACGTTTCATTCGATTCTGAATCTGAAAAATACGTGTGGAGACCAAAAAAAAAAATTTTTTTTAAAGGAAAGTCGTGGGACTTGGAAAAAAACCATGAGCGTACTACGGCGACGGGTTGAGATCGTGCTTTTGTTGCACTGGATACGATACGAAAGCAAGCAACAGCTGCTCGGTCGCTGTCCTTGTCGCACGCATTTGGTTCGGAGGTTCGGAGTCAGCTGTCAAGATCTATATCCTGCAATACCAGCAATACCAGCATCGGTTTTTCACTTCAGTTGAAATATGTTTACCGCTACGCGGGCTAGTATCGATTCTTGACTAGTTTAAGGCTTTTTCCACGTGAGGCGCTACTACCCTCGAGAATGTAGCGACTCGGTGCCTGGCGCGTCCGTGGAGACGTTCAGGCCAGAGTCCAACACAAATCGTGTACCGTCGAGGAGTTTCTGTATAAGTAAGGATTGGTTAGGTCGGTAGAGAAGATCCCTACGCAGTGCGTAGCGGTCGAAAAGAATGGGATCGTTGCGTTTCGTCTCCGGTATGGTCACAGACTCATCAGTAGGGCTAAGTGACTCATACCGTGCCCTAGACGCGCTGAGGATGTCGAGGCATGGAGCGATGTGTATTATATTGAAACGCAGACCTAACCCCATCCGCTTACGAGAAACTGTTCAACGGATTTAGCCGCGTAGTGGCGATGATGAGAAGCTTCGGGAGCCCACAAGAAAACGCGGTGACGCTGGTTGCGTTCATGTCATGTTGTTCGACTTGGTGCGATTACAAAATGGCGAAACCAACAAGTGATCTTGCTGTGGATGCGTTCAACCACTTGAACGTCGGGAGCGTTGAGAACACAATTCTAAACGTTTGTAACGTTTACAACGCCAAGTCGAACGCAAAGTCGGCGTCCAAATAGAATGTACCCTATACGTTTACACGGCCCTCTTATTCCGGTTTAGTTATATCAATATAGATATACAAAATGCATATCTGTCTTTATATATAAATATACCCGTCTGTATATACAAAACCGGAATAATAAGAGGGCCGTGTAAACGTAGTCAATGATTGAACCACTATCGTTCACTATACCATTGAAAAACAACCGTTATTACCCAAGATGACAGAAAATGCTCAGAGGCTTATTATAATATGTTGAAGTTTTGTGAAACAGTAACTGTGTTATCATTTCCAAATATTCATAAATATCATAAAAAAAAAAATTGGGAAAAAAAGAGAACATGAGTATATGAACCCGGCAATCTCTCGGATGCTATGGCTTCCTTAGCAGCGACCGCAGCGATCTCCACGAGAGGGGCGGTCAGCTGACCCTTCGAATAGTGTGAAGAGTGTGAAGCACCGAAGCACCACATGGATACGTCGCTGCGCTCTCTACAGTCCATGAGTGGAACTGGAACTACATATTCCCGTGCCAGGTTCCGTGCCTACCAAAAGCTAACACAACACACGGACCCTGTTGTTCCATGTAAACTATATGTTCTCTGATTATATATATATACATATATTTATTAAAATCAGGTTTCGGATTCTGGGGGTCCAACAAGCAAGATAGTAGAGCGTACAGCCGCTGCTACGCCGCGCCAATCGGCCATCATCATCATCATCATCATCATCATCATAGAAGGGTCATAATCGAAAAGATCGTCTAGCAAGTAAGAACGAGGAGACTCTTCTACATTTTTCAATTTGACAGGTTAATTATAGGCACGGCGGTGGTGGTGGCAATTATTTGATAAATCCATTAGCTGCTCGGTATAGAAAACGAACGCTCCGTTCTCTATTATTGATAAATGATTTTTACTGGTTGTGCTCATTGCAGTCTGCGATTCGTGTCGTTACATCGACATATGTTTCCGGCGTGCTCTCTGCTCTAAAATTTAGGTTAGGAATATTGAAAAGAGTGATGGAGTTTTGTGCAGATTGAGTGAATGATATTATAACGATAATAAAAATAGTAATACGATTCGAAATAAGAAGAAAGAATTTTCAGGTGCCGGTAGGCAAAGACCGAGGGATATCATGCCTCCAAAAAAATCCATGGAGGAGACCGATAGGCTGACTCGCATAGCAATCGTAAATTCGGACAAGTGTAAACCGAAACGATGCCGCCAAGAATGCAAAAGGTCCTGTCCGGTGGTGCGAATGGGAAAGCTATGTATAGAAGTTACCCCCAATAGCAAAATAGCTTCCATCTCCGAAGAGCTCTGCATCGGATGCGGAATATGCGTCAAGGTTGTATAGGCTGGGCAGAAAGGCACGATTCATTAGTACCAGAACGTACGGCTCAGGAAAAAGAGCAAAGGTGATTTATTCGATACGATTGTTACAGAAATGTCCGTTTGAGGCTATATCGATAATCAATCTACCCAGTAATTTGGAGAAAGAGACTACTCACAGATATTCCAAGAACTCGTTCAAACTTCATCGACTTCCAATTCCACGGCCGGGTGAGGTTCTTGGCCTGGTCGGTACCAACGGTATCGGTAAATCTACCGCTCTTAAGATCTTGGCTGGCAAGCAGAAGCCGAATCTCGGACGTTTTACCGTGAGTATGCAACGATACGCGCTCTCGATCGGTAAGCACCTAAACGATCGTCATTATGTTTGGCAGGACCCACCGGACTGGACAGAAATATTGAGCCATTTCAGGGGTAGCGAGTTGCAAAATTATTTCACTAAAATTTTGGAGGACGATTTGAAAGCGCTGATCAAACCGCAGTACGTCGATCAAATTCCAAAAGCGGTAAAGGGCACGGTGCAGCAGTTGCTCGACAAGAAGGACGAGTGTGACAAGCAGACGCAAATATGTAAAATGCTCGGTCGGTATAGCGAGTTGCCCGAAACGGGCGGGCATCATCGTCCGATCCCTCATAGTGACGATTCTTATTTATTATGAATTTTCTGCCCTTTCTGCTAGATCTTACCCATATCCGTGATCGCGGTATTGAAGAGTTATCCGGGGGTGAACTTCAACGTTTCGCTTGCGCAATGGTCTGCATACAGAACGGCGATATATTCATGTTTGACGAGCCTTCCTCGTATCTGGACGTTAAACAGCGTCTCAACGCGGCCGTTACAATTCGTTCGCTCATACACCCGGACAAATTTATCATCGTTGTCGAGCATGATCTTTCCGTTCTCGATTATCTCTCCGACTTCATTTGTTGTCTTTACGGAGTTCCCGGTGCTTACGGTGTCGTTACTATGCCCTTCTCCGTTCGCGAGGGTATTAACATATTTCTCGATGGTTTCGTACCAACGGAGAATCTTCGTTTTCGCGAAGAATCTCTCGTATTCAAAGTTGCCGAGAGCGCGACCGAGGAAGAGGTCAAACGGATGAATCATTACAAATATCCGGCAATGACCAAGACGATGGGATCGTTCTCGTTGAGAGTCGAGAAGGGTCAATTTACCGATTCAGAAATTCTCGTATTACTCGGGGAGAACGGTACCGGCAAGACGACTTTCATCAGAATGCTGGCCGGCAACTTACCTCCCGACGAAGGATCCGGTGAGCGCTCTTCTATCCTCTCTCTTTCTTGTGACAGCCAAAGACAATATACGATACTATTCAATTACCGAGACAATATCATATTTTTTCTTCGCAGACAATATTCCAACGCTTCACATTAGTTACAAGCCCCAAAAAATCAGCCCGAAATCACAGGGTATCGTCCGTCAATTGTTGCACGAAAAGATTCGTGATGCTTACATACATCCACAATTTATCACGGACGTGATGAAACCCCTCAAGATCGACGACATCATGGATCAGGAGGTACAAAATCTTTCGGGAGGTGAATTGCAGCGTGTCGCGATGGCTCTGTGTCTCGGTAAGCCCGCCGACGTATATCTCATCGACGAGCCATCGGCCTATCTCGACTCGGAACAACGTCTCGTAGCTGCTAAAGTTATCAAGAGGTTACTCGACGAATAATATTTTCTCTCATTCTCTCTCTCTCGCTCTCTTGTACATTCCGCATAATTTCCAGGTTTATTCTGCACGCCAAAAAAACCGGTTTCGTCGTCGAGCACGACTTTATCATGGCTACTTATCTGGCGGATCGCGTAATAGTATTCTCCGGGGAACCTTCTCTTAACACGGTCGCCCATACTCCGCAATCCCTATTGAACGGAATGAATAGATTTTTGGAACTGTTGGGCATCACTTTTAGACGAGATCCCAACAATTTCAGACCCCGAATCAATAAGAATCAGTCCGTAAAGGTAATAAGCTAGCGAGCGTTAACTCTATCATATACCAAACTGCATCAACGCCGCACAACTGTTTTTTTTTTTTTTATTTTCCACAGGATCTCGATCAAAAACGGGCCGGGCAATACTTTTTCCTCGAGGAATAGGTATCTCATGATTTTCGGGTTCATCATTCGGCCGGAGGGATCGACCGATACTGGCCACGCGAACGTCGATCGTCCTCAACATTGACTAACTAATTCATCAATCTTCGTACGTGCGCATAACGAATAATCAAACCCTTTTTTCTCGCCTTCTCATAAAACCTGGAAACGTGTCATCACCCCCCCCCCCCCCCCCCCCCCCCCCCCTCATGCATTTTGTACAAAATGAGAAATGCAACGAGAAGAAGAAAAAGATAAAATGTGCTGGCTAGTAAATTCGATAGATGAATTATTTTGTGGCGTTGTCGGTTGTCGTGAAAACGCTAATGATGAACGGGAAGAAAAGAGGAATTGTTGAACATTTATGAATTAACGGGAGAGGCAAATTTATTTCCACTCGAAGCGTGTTAAAAAATTATTGAATTTTTCGTAATCGACAACGAGAGAGAGAGAGAGAGAGAGAGAGCGATACAACGATGATTTTTGATCGACATCTATGATCGATAATGCTGGTTGGCATGTTGGTGCTAGCTGGCGTTATCTCTTGAAACGCTCCCCCCCGCACATAAAAATAATAATTCTAACATCGATAGAGGAATAGTTGTTGTTAGACTATCAGATGAGAGACGTCGACGGTGTAAGCGGCGGGTGATAGTCGTATATCGTCCGTGCGAGGGGACGTTCGTTGTCGTATATCGCTGTCACCGGGCCAGGCACGTCCGGGACTTCTCGGTGGGAGGATCGAACGAGGTACCGCCGAGTCGACAGCGAGACTCACCGTTGCCGGATCGTTCAGCCCGTTGCTCTGAATCCGTCGTTGCTGCGGTGTCATAGTTCGTGGCAGTTTTTTACGCTTCTGTCAAGGGACAACCGTTCAACCGGGTTATTATAAGAGAATACAACAGGGTGGTGCAGAGAGGGGTAAATGAAATACCTCGACGAGTCCCCTCCATTTGTCAGCCGCGTGTCTCGCCAATTCAAGCTTTTTTTGCTTTCTGATCTGATGTTTCTTGTAGGCCATCTCTATGATGATGAGTACAACACCGCCGATTATTCCAGCGCCAACGAGTATGAATACACCCGCCATATTTTTCAACCCGAGGGTATTCGGTGTTTTTTCCTGATGTTCGCACTGTTGCTCGTTATTCTGTAAAATCCATCGCTTGTCCAGCTTTTCCATAATCCCGCCTGCGCGTCGCATTTAAAATACAAATGTAAAAAAAGAGATGAGATTGGAGAAATAAGGCGGATAGTAAAAAATACTATGCGAATGGATAAACTTACTCTCGTGAAAATCGAGTATAGCTATGGTGACCTCGTCCGCCCAGGGTGAACCTTTTTGCAATCCTATACCGTAACCTGACCTACCGAACAATTCACCGGCGGTAACCAATTCGCAATCTCGGGCAGCTTCGAATTCCAAACGAGAGCTGTCCCATATGAAAGCCATGAGTTTACTGAAAATATATATTAATATGATGATAAGAATAGCCGGTGATTGGGGGATATACGGGGGATATACGGGCAAACGCTTCAAGAGTCTCACCCGATTTTGACATCCTGTATCGCTCTCTCGGCCGTGTCGTAATTGTTGGCTTCCATGGTGCGATACATGTTGGACAATTCGACTTGTCGTCTGAAGTACATGTCGACCGCGGAACCTTTGACCGTCGCGCAAGTCAAATTTTCCATCGTGTTTCGTAACTGCGGGCGGATCGATAAAGCCTTTCTCATCATCCAACATTTGAGAATGCGGGAAAAAAAAAAAAAAAAAAAAAAAAAAAAAAAAATACTTACCCGAGCGTCATTGATACCGGTGAGTTTGGTCTTGGGCCTCTCGAGAACGAGGAAAGCGGCCAAGTTGGCGGTGTACGAGGCTACTATTATCATGGCGAAGCCCGCCCAAACCATACCGAGTACGCGGGCCGAGAAGCTTCGCGGTGTACCTGCGCTAGGCGTCGTGTGTGTATATACGTTGATTATCCTCAATCCGGCAAATTAAACGAACGGGAATGGAGAGAGAGAGAGAGAGAGAGAGAAAAAAAGAGAGACTGACCCTCGCCAATGCCGCTGTTGAGGAGTACACCCCAAGCGAACCATATCGCGCTCGACAAGTTGAGAGCATCCTCCTCGGTGCCGTCAGTGTTGGCTAGTTTGAACCTCCCGAATGGCGAGAACCGGTCGAGGAGGTACAGAACTAGCGCCACTACGTGCACCGACACCATCACCAGGATCCACAGAGTGTTGCTGAACGGTTGTAAAAACGAGACGAGGGTCGACGATCTCGAAGGCTGTACGAAGAAACGAATCGCTCCGTTAGCGTTATATATAGGAAGCCGCGCGCCGCGCCGCAGCAACGAGTGCGCATACTTTCTTCTCGAGGATGGTGATGCCTTGGTACTTGAACGGTTTGCTGAATTCTATGAATTCCGCGCGCTCCGGATTTATGGTCAGGGGGGCGACTATCATATCGGCCCGCTCGTTAACCAATTCACCGATCAGCCCGGTCCACTCTTTCTTACCGCCTGCTGCCGTTTTGTACCGGGAAACATGAACCGCGCGAGACAGCATCAATATCTTCATACGTATAACTTGATTATCGAATATCGAATAAACTCGAATAATCTAACTTGTCTTACTCGAGCTATTTTTTATCATGTAACTGCCGAATTGTCCGTCCGGCGAGAGAGCCACGCTATAGGTAAAGTTTATCGTTTTCGAGAGTTCCTTGAGAAGATCCATGCAGTATCCCTTGCAGCAGTACGAGACAGCTTCCCCTGTCAAAGACCGAGCTACCTTCTAATAATCCTTCCTCATATATTATATTTATCTATCTGCGGTAGCAGCGTTATACTCACCGAGATCGCGATCGCCGCTCGTAGTATTGAAATGCGGACATGGAACTTCGTCCTGTAGACAAGATGATTCGGCTGCTCCGTCTCCGCTCGCCCGACGCACGTAAACGAAAGGCTTCTCTTCGATCGTCAAAACTTTGAGATGCGTCGGAATCATAAAACCTTCTGGTTTAGTTTTCAAACGACCGGGCCACATTATACCAGATTCGTTGAGCATCAGCCTCATTTTAGCAGCGCTCTGCATGTTTTTCGTTGTCCGCGCCCGCGTGACATCATTTATTATTATCATATATCGTTATATATTTTGGGGCCGATTTGCGCCGGCTATATTCGCTCGGCGATCGAAATCAATAATATATGCGACACAATAAAATTATATTATTATTCATCATTACCTCGGAATAGATGTATCGTCCGACCGAATCTTTCTCCCCTCGTTCCTTAATATTTACGATGTTGTATTCGGCAAATATACGATCTCCGTTATCGTCGAAGGCGACTCGTCCCGTCGCCCCTTTCTCCAATATTTGTTCCCTTATGTATTTGAACAATCTCTTTCCGGTCTCCCATATGTATCCCGAATCGTTGCAATCTGTAGGAGCTTCGGTAATATCCTCGGTCTTGTTCATCGCTCGTAACGCCGACACGAGTACGTATCTGCGTTTTCATTTCATTCCCGCCGCCGCCGCCGCCGCCGCCGCCGCCGCCGCCGCCGCCGCACGGCCATTTTGTATCGTTAACGCTTGTAGGATATGCATGATAAAACAAGCAAATTTTTACCGCGTCTATATACTCACAGGCTATCTCGTATGTGTGCCTTCTCATCGGTTGCGTTTATCAACTTGAGCCCCAAAAGTCCCTCAGGTGCGTTTGTCGCCTCGAGGCCCTGTTCCGTTACGATCCATACGTAACCGGCACCGGTCATGTTTAATGCCGAAGCGTCCCTGAATATCACTGTCGCATCCGTTTTTCTTCACGTACCGTCGTCGCCCGGCCCCCAAACACGAGCAAACAAATACGTAAACGTTAAATTTTAAAATAATGTCCTCGTTTGCGCGCGGTTAGCGTGCCCCCTTTTGTCCGTTTTACTTACGAGGCATACATGAGGCAGACCCTCGCTTGGGCGTTCTTCATCTCCATCAATTGTTCGGTAAAGTTATCGAGACCCGGCTCGAACTCGATCACCGATTCTACCTGTTTTCAATATTATTTTCGTCATTAGTTCACGGTTCGCTCTCTCAGCAGCGGGGGCCCCCTTCGCATGCGCCTACCAACACAAATATTCATTCTCATAATAAAATAAAATAATAAATAAAAAAGCGCATGCTGCGCGGTCTTACGATCCGCGGAAACGGCGGGACCATTCTACAACCGCTAACATACCTTTTTAATATTTTATGTATTTCGACGCACCTTACCGCGATTATTTATTATTATAACGGCATTTTCCATATCGTATACTTACCCACCCCCATATAACCCCATATAACCCCATATAACCCCATATAACCCGCTTGCTGGCTCTCTCGTTTATGCAAACGCATTTTTAACTTTTTCTTTTTTATTATATATTTAAATGATTTAATAAAGAAGGGAGGAGGGGCTCTCGGGCGGGTGAGGAATCGCGCGCAGAGGGAAAGGGGTAGACACTCGCGATATCGAGGCGTGCAAACGAGCTATATTATTATGCTACATGATTGTTGGTTTTTATAGGAAAGCGAGGCGTGCGAGATAGAGTGCGTAACCCACGTGTACTTTGATCTCCGCGTCGTCCTCGAGGCTCTGGGAAGTCGTTTGAAAACGGCCGAGCAAGGCCCGACCATCCGTGTCGGAGCTATGAATAAATATAACTTTCATGTAATTGAAATGTTTGAGGAGCTCGACCCACACGTCCGCTTGATGCGAGTACGGTGGCACGGTCCTCAGGAACGACACGTGGATGTTCTGCGTAAGAGAGAGAGAGAGAGAGAAAAGAAATTAATATAAATTTGATGGGATCGCGCGGATATGCGGCTGCTCACGCGGTTACTAATATAGTTATAGCGGTATACGTACCTTGTCGGAAAAGGCCGAGTCGCGGGAGGAAATCCCAATAACGGGTATGTGATAAAAACCGCTGGTGTACGATACAGCCGCCGGTGAGAGGTCTCCCGTTAGGGGATGAGAGACGACCACCGCGTAAACTCGCTGGGCGATCAACGATTTGCATACGCTCAACGCCGTACGTATCGGATTTGAATCCATCCCGATAACCGTGTGATAAAAAGTAACTCCCTTGTTTACGTGATGCAGATCAAAGTTGAGCGTCTGAAAAAAGCAAATTTCTATATATATCCTATAGCCAAAATATACGCCATCGCGAGGCCCGCGCCCTTACCTTTATTATGTTCTCAAAATGTGTTTTACTCTCGTTGTTGGAAAGTACACCCCCGATATTGTACAAAGTTGGATTATCGTGACCGATCGCTCCTGTTGTCGTACAGAGCCCGTATCCCTCAATCACCAAAAACAAACACAGAGCCAACTTTCTCCATTCCCGTCGTCGAGCCATTTTCCCGTACTCCGTACTCATCGTGCGGAATCACCCGATACCGAAGAAGAATGCGCTTCTCGCTTCTTATTTCTCGAGACACCGAGATAATATTTTATAATACTACGTTGCTCCGCGCACGCAATCAAAAATTACTCGTTCCTCCAAATTCCTTCAACACCATATTCCCGAGAAATATATTCTAATACAAGAGACGAGGACCGTTAACCGAGAGTCCACCGCCCACTCAAACGTCATCCGAGTCCTCCGCTCCCTTTTTTCCTCCCACCTCGTCGTCAACCCTCCCCTTCCCGTCTTCTCGATGCTTCTTCCATCGATCCGTTCGTCGGATGCTGCGCCACCGCCTTTCACTCCCTCCCGCGCCTCCTTAATTCACCCCGTGTTTTCCAAATCTCTTGATTTTTAATATTCCATTAATATTCAACGCTATCTTTCAACTTAGAAACCAAGTTTAGCCATTAAAAAATTCAAATTAAAGTAAAATTTGAAATAAAAAGTCGTCGTCGTCGCATCTACGTATGTCACACGTATGTTTTTTAATGACACACGCCGCCGCCCGCCGCGGTCTTCCGTTATTATTATTGATTTCCATTTCCACATATATATCATTCAGCATTTCGCCTCTCGTAGTACACTATACTGGAAACAATTGATTAAAGAAACAAGAAATTTCCGTCATTTTTTCCCCCCAATTTTTTAAAAGCTGTATCTCAGTCAAAAATTGAAGATATCTAATCATTTTTTACTCACAAATTACGGATACTGAGAAATTTCATGAAATACCTCGAGAGGAAAAATTTTTACAATCAAAATCAATACAAACATCAGCCCCCGGGTAGCTCATTTTCATTTACCTTCATTTTTGTTTTTTTCGAATTCTCCGTACGATTTTTTTTCCTCGAGATATTGATGGTTAAATAAAAAAAAGACATTTTCGTATTGAATCATGGATATACGCACAGTAATTTCAAGGACGGTCTTGGAAACTTGAATGAACGCACTATAAAATGCTCACCCTCTATTTACGAGGAAATGTCTATTGTTCCATTCTCAATATTCGTTTGAAAAAAGAGTGAAAAAATGTATTTTACCACTGAAATCACTTGAACGTCAAGTATAACTTTTAAAGCTCGATGTATCCACAATAACTCTACCAATTTGTAAGTTGATTGGGTGAAACGTTTTTCTGTCCCGAGAGATCAAAGTTTTGCAAAAAATTAAAGGAACACGATTACTGGGCCTCAAAATGACACAAGCATTATTAAAATATGTTAAAATATGAAAGAGACGATTTTTCGTTGACTTTTCCTACAACTTCACATCGAATATCGCCCAAATTAAAAATACGAAGAAAAGAAAAAAAAACCAAAATTTCCAAAAAATGTCGATTTTTTTTTCAAGTTTCAATTGCAAACGTACAATTGAAAATGCACGTTTGACCCGTTTTTCATACGATATTAGGTCTTGTTGTCCCTACCGCCGGGATTTGCGTTACCCAAAGCGTACCGCGGGAGAACATGTCAAACATAATTGCTCGATCACCCTGACGAGATTTTTAAGGATATATGTTTATATCTTTTCCTGGCTGTCGATGTCGATGGCATGTTTTGGTTTCCCAGCAGTGCTATGGGCATAAGCAAAAGATACGACCGATACACCAATGCCGCCCAACCTACCAATTTATATAAAAATCATGTATTGCGATCTAAAAAAATTGTACGGAGAATTCTAAAAAAACGAAATTGAAGGTAAATGAAAATGAGCTACCCGGGGGCTGATGTTTGTATTGATTTTGATTGTAAAAATTTTTCCTCTCGAGGTATTTCATGAAATTTCTCAGTATCCGTAATTTGTGAGTAAAAAATGATTAGATATATCTTCAAAGTCAAAGAACAAAGCTTCAAAATGCTTTTTTATTTATCGTCATATGACTATTTTTGACTGAGATACAGCTTTTAAAAAATTGGGAAAGAAATGACGAAAATTTCTGTATGTAAAAAATTATATAAAAATTATATATGCGTGCTTTGGGCCGATAATTTATGCAAAAACATGGCGGCTATGCGAAGCACATTTCTGCGCAATCATCTTTTCCGCCCCCGCGTTATTATTCAATTTTTCTTTCTCATCCCCGCCGCCCAAAGTCCCCGCCCGCCGAGTAATCGACCAAGTTCACGGAGGTCCGAGTTTATCATTATTATTATTATTATTATTATTATTATTATTATTATTCCATCACCTACTGCCCCTACTGCCTGCTGCTGCTCTTTTGAATACGATGTTTTTATTTTCCTAACCTCAAAAAAAAGGTAGTTGATGCGCGGTCGCGCGATAGATACAAACAAAGATAGAAAAAAAACGCGAAATGAGCGAATTCAAATTGCATCATCTTGTGTTGGAGTTAACGGAGTTGCTCGAGTAAGTCAAGTATAATTATATTACGATGAAAATAAAAAGGTTCGAGTTCGATACCAAAAGTTGGGAGTTGTTTGTTTCAACGACAGATCGAGTGTCCCGCCGGAGCAGCAAAATATAGAAAAACTGCAGAGAGGAATTGCGACTCCGGAAAACGTTCCGACCCTTGCATGTCTCAAGCATCTTGTCAAAAATGCCCGCGATCCAGAATTATTTGTACAAAAATACGAGCAACTCAAAGCAAAAAAGTAAGTCTGTCGCCCTGCCGGACAACAATTACTTCGCATTCAGCCAAATTCATATTCTTCAGCCATTTATTTTGTTTATATTTTATTCAGAATCGATGGTCTCGGTGCGTTTATGGAGCTTCTAAGACGAATAACCGCTGACAAATCTATGAAAGAATATTTGGCAAAGAGCGGCACGGCGGAGACTCGTTCCGGGGCAGTTGCCAAAACCGGTCTAACCATTACCAAGGAAGATTTGCCTCTGGTAAACGTTAAAAGCGATTGCATATACGAAAAGAGGATATAACGACTCCTCTCGTTCGCCTGTTTCAGATCAGAAAAAATATAATGAAAGCAGCCGTGGAGGGTGAGAGGAAATTAAACAGATGCGGAGGGTGGGCAGGAAGACGCTACGGATCTGGCTCCTACGATCCCAGCTCTACCAAACAAAATTGGGTGACGGAAAGACCTCGAATATCGTGGGATTTTTATGCGGATACAAGCGGTTTTCCTCAGTATGAAAGTACGTAGTCTCGGATAAATCTGCGCTCGGCGCATCCTCCATGATAAAGCCAAGTTTTTGGCAACATGTACAATTTTGCTCTCTCGCTCGTCGCTCTTTGCAGAAGTCGTGCCGTCCGTTTCTCAAGAAACTCTCGTAATATGGGATCTGTTGCGCTGTTTGAAGGGAACCGACGGAGCGTACATCGTTTCGGAGCCTACGTCGGGGCTTGAACAAGTAAAGACGTTTGGCATGAATCCTGACATTTCTATATCCTTGAAACAACTGGCACAACAGATATTGCCTTTGGCCTCTCATTACTCCATGACCGTCAGATTCGTTGAGGAAAAAGTTCTGCCGGACGACGGACAAGTGAATCACGCTCTGCGCGGAGCTCTCAGCTGTCTCTTGAGGGATTATTTGGTACGTTGCGAATAACGCTCCGAAGCTCAGCCGTTAACATTTTTGTGTTCCGTTCAAATAATATTTCGTTTTATACGTTGATTTCAGTCATTCGTTGTACAGCTCGAGATGCAGCACGTACGTGGCAAGCTCAATCTACAAAAGATGTGGTTTTACGTTCAACCGACGATGGCGACTATGTCGATACTCTCGCAAATAACATCGAATATCTGCAAGGTTCGTCGGTGCAAGCGGCCGGCTAATGAGGATGAAAAATAATATTGAAATACCGCTACGATGCGGGATTGTTTGAAAGAGGAAATTAAAATAAATGTCAAATGTCTGTTTTTCGGGTGAAAAGGCAAACGCGAGAGGAGGCAAGGTTCTGAGTCTTCTTCACGATCGAGTAAACGACATGAGCGGTGATGCTAAATGCAAAGAGCTCGGATTATTCCTCATACAAGCGGCCAGCGTTCCTTACATGCAAACTCTTGAAAAGTGGGTATACAAAGGAGTCATCTGTGACCCGTATCAAGAGGTCAGTGGGCTATTCGTTTCCATTTATCCATTCTCGATTCGTGTGATTCGTTGCTATAGCATCCATCCATCCATCCATCCCCCACCATTTTGTTCCATCCTCAGTTTCTTGTTGAGGACAACGAGCTGATACAGAGGGAGGAATTGCCGATGGATTATTCAGCCGACTACTGGGAGAAGCGTTATGCCATGAGACCCGAGAGAATTCCTGTATTTCTAAACGATCACGCCCAAACGATACTCAGAACCGGCAAATATTTCAATGTCATACGCCAATGCGGTAAGAGTTTGAACCGTCCAATAATCAACATTTTTAGTAGATAAAAAGACAATTTTTCGTTTATTCGAACGCAGGAAAAACGGTCCAATGGGGCAAGCAAGAGCCTCTCGTTTATCAACACAGAGAACAAAAATTTATCGCCGCTATCGACCGAGCTTATTCCGAAGCTGCCAAAACGTTGCTCGAGGTTTTAATAAACGAGAACGACTTGATGGGTCGTTTACGGAGCGTCAAAAATTATTTTCTCCTGGCTCAAGGAGATTTCGTGGTTAGCCTCGCATAATATCGTGTGTACACACACACACACACACACACACACACACATACATATTCTCGTCGAATCTCTCTCGAAAATTTACCGAGTTTTATCTCATCTCGCTTCAGGTACAATTTCTCAATCTCTGCGAGTCTGAGCTCAGTAAAAACATGTACGACATTGTTATACATCGATTGGCCTCCCTTCTTGAAGTTGCACTGCGCACATCGACCGCTGATTCGGATCCTTATAAGGACGATCTCAAACCCGAGCTTCTTCCGTATGACTTGCAGTTCCAAATGTTTCGGATACTTTCGATCCAGACCCGCGACGAAAAGGGTATGTCATTCAAGGCGTCACAATCATTTTCGATACAAACAATTGCTAATAACAATGACACTAATGAATTACAGAGTATTGCTATCAAGCGGAAAAACCGTTGACCGGTCTCGAAGCGTTTGTCTTTAATTATGATGTCAAGTGGCCGGTCTCACTCGTAATCAATAGGAAAGCGATTGCCTGTTATCAAATGTTGTTTCGACATTTGTTATATTGCAAACACGTTGAGCGACTTCTCTGCAGGCGAGTTTTTCCATTTTTTTTATTTTTCTTCTCGTGGCATGCTCTTCGATGAGCCCCCCAACATCGTTGAATCAACATGCGTTTCATCATTTTTATTATATTCCAAAGCAGGGTTTGGATAAGTAATAAAATAGCCAAAACTTTCACCCATGAAGCGGCAATGGCTTATAGACAAGCATTCTCGGTGAGGCAACGTATGCTTGACTGTATTCAACATCTCGAATATTACATGATGGTCGAGGTCATAGAACCAAACTGGTTGACCTTTATCAATAAGATGAACAAGGTATTCCATCGCGAGTGGTTGGGGTACGAGTGGGGAGTTTGAATTTTCGAGTTATACATCGGCAACTTGTCATCCGTTAATAAACAATTTCAGGTGAGCAACGTCGACGATGTGTTGAGCGTACATCAGGATCTGCAGGATAGTTATTTGAAAGAATGTATGCTGACAGACCCAGATTTACTCGGATGTATCACGGCACTTTGCACCGTTTGCGTCGAATTTTGTGATTTCATGCAGGTATACATTTTTTTTTCTTACACTTGTTACACCAGGCTTCGATACCGCGTGACGAGTCCGAATCCGACATGGTTTTCAACATTACCGATCAATTTCGATCAATTCCTTACGTGTACGGCTATTTCATTGTTTTCTGCTTCAATTCATTCATTTCGAGTGAAAACCCGGCGTTCTAGTAGTTTATTTTCTCCAATTTTACTTTTATATTAAAAATCGGGGGGGACTCTTTTGCAACGTTTGCGAATTAGTTTTTTTTTTTTCTTCTAACATCTAATCGCGTTCTTTGTCCGAGAGTCGTGGCGCGCTAAGGTTACAAAAATCTCGAAATATATAATCACGAGCAGATATTTCATGATCCGATGTTGTCAATGTTAAGCGTATGAGCCGCTACTTCATTGACGCCGAATTGACTTCGATGATCAGCGCCTGTCAAGACGATGGCTATGAACCCGAGGTATATAATTGTAGCAAAAGAGAGAGAGAGAGAAAAAAAAAACATTCGAGAGTCGGTAGTTTTGTTCGCATCCCAAGCGTTTCGAGTATCGTCTTCGAGCTTGCTAAATTCATCATTATATAATTGAAGCAACGACGCATAGGTTTAATTTTCTAATTGGTTTATTTTCTTTGTTAGGCATGTTATTTATGACAATTTGTAAAACATGCATCGTAGACGCGACATCCGCGGTTCGTGGTTTTTCAAAAACTCGTAATACCTACACCCGGAGCATGCTCGATATCATCGCACATTTTTTCCTATTTGGCACGTTATACCTTATACGATACGAACGAAACAAGATGGTTGTAGCAGTAGTAGGACCGATGTTAAATCGTAACGCATCGTACGAATGAATATATATATATATATATATAATATAGATCCGCTTGTAACGGAGCAACAACCTGCTCTTATACTCGTTGTAGAGTAATATTAATTGACGCGTATGTTCGGATGCTGCGAAACGGGATGCAGCACGAGACTACCAATAGCAAAACAAAAAATAATAATGATGGGATAACGACGGGGACGGTGGCGGCGGCGACGGTGACGGCGGCGGCGGCGGCGGCGGCGGCGGCAAGCTTCGAGAGTACGATCGAAACGCTCGATTCTAGATTCACCGACGTGCTCATCCGTCTTCTAGATCGGATTTGCGATTTGGGTTGCGACAACAACAACGAGAAATTACTCAACGTTCTGTGCAGGTGAGAACACGCAGGCTTCTCCTTATCTATCGCATCGTTGACCGAGCTACCTATATCCTACATTATTTTTTCGAATTTTTCATTCTCATTTTCAGATTGGATTTTAATTTGTTCTACACGGATATGTTGAGACACCGGGGTCGGGGAAAACCCGGAAGTGAGCGCAACGAGGCATCGGGCTGAAATCAGATTGCAGTGCGTTTAACGATTGTAATAGTAACGATAACGGATTGTAATAATAATAATAATAATAATAATAAAAAATTTTTTTTTTAAATTATTGTTAATTTTGGAAATGAATAGGAAGAAAAATGTGGGAATTTCATTGGGATGTCGAAAGGCGGCGAGTAGCAGCGGTCTCAGCGGTAGAGTCCCCGTTAACGTTAACTCGAGTACCGATGATTGCCAGTTCAATTCGAGCGAGGCTCGTTCGGAGACTTTGTAGGCTACTTTGGATCGCTTCGAGAGCGCCGCTCGTTCGCTCGTTTTCCGTAATTTGGCCTCGCCTCTTCAAAACTTGTCTCGCGTATCCAACTATCGAGGGATCCATGTAAAATCGGGAGGTTTTTTTTGAATCGCCGGCAATGGGCCTACCATAAAGCCGTATCTCGTTCGACTTGTATGGTTTAACGGCGATTTTAGGACGAGGCAGATAATCCGGAAATAAGCGTACGGCACGAGTGGCGAGGGTTCTCGGGAGTTGCGGAGCGATCGCCAATCGATCGAGACCCGAAGCGACCGTTTCGGCGTAAGAGACGAGTCTCACTCGCGAAACGAGGGATACGAGCTCCGATCTGTTGAGTATTTCGGCGGTGTCGCTGACAGCGAGACCGTTGAGCAAATTGAAGAGAACAATCGCTATTAGAAATACAAATAGTACAAAGATGCAGTGACTGAGAACGGGACGAGTGACGAATGGTATGTCGTTCGCGTCGAATTCTCCTGTTAGCATTATTATAGTTTTGAAGAGCGAGTGACCGGGATCCGGAAAATTATTATCGTTACCCCCCTCCGAGTCCTTGAAGAGAGTAAAAAAGGCTAGGGCAAAGGCAAGAATGAGAAAGCCGTAGAGAATGAGAAATTTAAGGAAATTTCGCGTAACCGTTTTGAACATCTCAATGCCGGTCGACATCCTCGGATGTTGACCGATCAGGAGAACGAGTTGCCACGCTGAGAGAAGGGCGACTATTGCTCCGATTTGAGGATTCGGGTCAATCATCAGCCATACCGCGACGATTATCAGGCCAACCTCGGCAATGTTTTCCATGCTCGTTAAATAGCGTCGCGGCGATGAAATAAATTGAAGGATCTCCCGAATAGTCAAAATTACGAGTCCTACGAGGGCGAGGGAACCGAGAAGATGATAGTGGTACGTCGTTGTTGGGGTTTCGGGCCTGTTTCTCGTACCGTTGGTTGAATTTTTCACCAACGACGCGTAGTCGTCATAAAACGACGAGCTCAATACGTAAGAATTTATGACCAAATAAAATACGAGGAAAAATATGAAATTTGCGTAAAATGCGTATCTGACTCGATGCCATTTTAGATAAAGAAAGGATGAGAGGAGAGGATGCTTGAGAAGAGGTTTTAATCCTCGATTTTCGGCGATTAAACCGAGCGCGTCCATTTCGGAGGGGACGCTATAGGCGGAGGGGGAAGGCATCAGGCAACGATAATCAAATTCAATCTCGTACTCGTCGGTACGATCGTTCTCGCTGGAGAGGCACTCGTCAAAAAAATCGGCGAGATTGCTCGGCGAGAGATGAGCCAACGGTGATACACCGAATATGTTTTTATGACCGATGTAACTTCCGGATCTGAGGAGGCATCGAACGGCTTCGGGAGACTCGGCTCGCGCGGCATAGTGCAGAGCGGTGTTGCCCTTGTCTGAAACGATCGTCGCAAGTCGCAACGAAAAGGAATATTAATATAATATTAATATATGGGAGAGCGGTGCACGGGTGTACGATGGGGCTTTGTACCGTCTTCGCAACGCGTATCGATCTCTCCTGCTCGTTCCATCACCAGTCCGAATACTCTGATTCGATCGTCACCGTTCTCTCTTCGCCCGCTCGGCCAAGTGGGAACACCAAGCTCCTGGGCCGCTGGAAGCAACAACTTATTCGCGAGTCTCGGATCGACCTTGAGAATTTCTTGCAAAACGTCGGGGTGTCCGAGCTGAACTGCGATTCGAGCTGCTGCTTCCCCGAAACTGTCATTACCGTTGACGCGTTCCTTTCTCGCGAGTTGTTCCGCCACCGCTGCTGGATTATTTTCTCGAGCAGCAGTTTCCAACAATTCCTCGATCTCCCGTTTGTCTCTCGCCTCACCGAGGCTCCGCGACGAGTAGAGTTGTTCGGCGAGTAGAGGAGCTGGCGGTGCTGGTAACTCGAGATCGGGCATCTTATTGGTAATAACGTCGCGAGTCGTGAGCTTTCGAAAATCACGAAATCCATCAAGATCTAGCGGATATTTGGAAGCTGCGAGTAAGAGCCGAACCATTTCCCGTTGTCCCGTACTCGCAGCGATGTGAATCGGCGTAACGCCTTTCGAATTTACGATATTCGGGTCGGCTCGACCCTTATCGAGGATAAGCCGAGCGCATTCCTCGTGCCGATTCCGAACGGCCAGATGAAGCGCGGTCTGTTCTCCAACTCGGATATTCGGATCGATTCTCGGATGTTCCAACAGCCGCTCGATTACACGATCATGCCCAGCTTCCGCGGCAAAGTGCAGGGGTGTTCGGTTATGAGCCTCGTTTATTTTATTCGGATCGGCGCCAAATCCGAGAAGGCTCTCGACGAGGCTCTCGCGTCCCTCGCAGCACGCGACGTCCAATAGCGTCTTCTCCATAGGATAGGGATAGACGAAATCAACGTCGCTCTCGGTTATTCGTTCGAGTGCGCGTCTCGCGAGCCTCTCGAACTCTCGATTCTCGCACGAACGCAAATGTTGAAGCAACTCGGCCCGCTCCGGCGGCGTCTCATCCTTCCCTCCTATCATCGGATCGAGCTCCCGCGACTCCATAACCTTATGCGCGGTTATGCCTCTTTTTCCCTCCTGCTGCTGCCCGGTACCGTCGCTCAAATCCTTTTTACCGCCCACCTAATATATAGACAAAAAACGGGATCGAATTGAATAATCGCGCGCGCATCATTTTAATTGTTTTCTCGTCAACCGAGTTCCGGATGACCGGATGTGCTATTGAATAACGAACCTGCTCGAAATAAAAATTCTACTGGTATATATATTCGCGTGTGATATATATTAAAATTATTCATTCGGTCATCGCCCATTGCGATGAGACGAGACTTGGCAACGTTTCGTGTAATATTTCTATGTATACTATATGCTGGGATCATGAGCTCGGCAGACGCGGTGCGCGGACCTCGTGCGTCATCCTCTCACGCATCAATTGGCACGATCGAGCTCCATTGTCCGTCCACCCACCGTGAGCCAGTACAAGAGAGACCAAAATATTCTTCATATGTATATCTACGCATTTATCTACGCAATTACCGAAAAATAATGGACGCAAGGCTGGCAGCGCAGATGCATCGCGAGAGAAGAAAAACGAATGATATAGTATATATACCTGATGCTAAAAGATTCGATAACTCGGCGATCCGGCATACGAGGATCCTACGCGAGAGAATTAATTAATAACTAGCGGGCACTCGCGGAAGAAAACGCGCGTCTCCATTCCCCGCCGGACGGATAACAATATATGACGAGGGCGTTGGTCGATCGCGCGATTTTACCGCCGCGTCACCAAAATATCGCGATCCTCGGATACCTGAGAACCTGAGTACCTGCTGAGCATAACGAAAACGCGTGACGAGTATAGCGAACGCGAGAGATAACGAGTGGAGGAGAATGATCGAGCGGGACTGACGATTAGCGGCCCCGAGCGGCGTCTGTCGCCGGCCGGCCAGCGCGGCCAGTCGCGGCCGTAGTAGCCCCCGTTCAGTCCGCCGGCTCGACTATATTACTATATATACGATCCCCCTCTCCGTCGTCCTCCGCGATCGCGCCTAAAATAGACGTAATCCGGCCGCGATTCTAAACAAGAAGAGGAATTGTCAGGGATTATCGCGCGGGCGCGCGGGAACCTTGCACAACACTTATTTTCATATTTTTTTCTTCTCATTTATTCTATATAGGAAGTATAAAAGAATCGCGCCTGCGTCGAGTCGGAACGTGCCGGAAGGCGTCGCGAGCAGGTCGTCGCGCAGCAGAGGATGAGGGGCGAGCCGGGTGAGAGGCAGGAGCGAACCACCCAGGCCGCAGGATTGAAGATCGAGCGCTCGCTGGTACACGCGATTCACCAGTCGATCCTTCCGTTCATTCGTTGTATTCGCGCGGGCGCGCGCGACGGGACCGAACCAACCGCCGCAATATATCAATTAAATTTTTCGAGCCTTTACAACTTTATAGTCACTGACTTATTGGCACTCATTTGCCTTTTATACCTACCGTTCTCACAGAGTTTATTCCAAAATACACACTTTTTTCTCTTTTTCTACGTCGTCGCGTCATCTCATCAGTTTCTTACTCCTCTGCTACCTCGCAAACGCCGTAGCCGTAAGTAATGCAACGCGCAATTGCCATTTCTCTCTTTTTTTTTGTTTTTCCACTTTCGATCGATCTGCAACGCATACGCGCGAGCGTACAAACACGCTCACGATTTTTCTTTTTCAAAAGCATCGTTCGATCTTCTAGTTTAATATAATTTGTTTTACGTGGAAAAAATAAAAATGCAGTAGCTTTTTTCTTGAGGGCCGATGATTGTCGAAAGAAAAATTTGAGAGAGAGAGAGAGAGAGAGAGAGAGCAGCGTGTGAACGCGTTATTATTTTCAATTGACGATTACGATTCAGTCTCCCTTATTCTATTTCTCTCGCACGTACTCGCGGATTATTCGAAGCGCGCACTCTTGTTTCTACAGGATCTCGGATAATCGATATATATTCTCGAAATGTAATAATATAATAATCATATAGTATATTGCTCGGTACGCCGCGTTATTATTTACAGCGTAGTAGCGCATCATCGCGAGCGGAGCGTGTAGTTTAATCTTTGCCCACGCTTGTCCTTGTCCCCGCCGCCGTTATGGAATACGACGAGTCGAGCGTCATTCGGAAAGCCGTCTCGGGCCCGTTCGAGATCAATCTCGATGAATCTGGGTGCCCCACTTGTAATTATCCTCCTTTGCTTCTCATACTACTGCTCGTTCGAATGATATAATAAAATTGACGTAGTACGTATAGGTACTACGTCCTCGATCGAGTATGCGAAAGACCAAAATTGTGCGTGCTTCCATCTTCCGCACCCACGCTCGAGCAACGCGTCGTATCCTTACCAAATTTGGTAGGGTCGTAGAAGAGATCTCGCGATATCGAGATTCCTTCTCATGCCGCCGCTTTGAAAAAACAAAACCTTCATTATTCATTGCTCATTCTCCCTCTCTTGCGATATATATTACGTATATGAACTCGCTCTTCGCTCCTCGAGCGATCGGAGGACATTGATGATAACGAGTAGAGCGAGAATGAGTCAGAGATCTCGGTAATAATAACGACGATGACATAGAGTCTTTGATCGTGGGCGCATCGCGCGACTCCGCGCATACTCATCTCCGATCGCCTTGACTCGATCTCGCAACCTCGACCTTCAAATACGCCTCTATGTATTACCGCTCCTGCGCTTATATATACTCGGGCTTGTCCAATATTTCCTCTCTTTCTGTTCTTCAGCTTTTCCTCCTTACTTACGCAAAAGAGTTATTAGACTTTTAACGCGATATATAGAAACGTCGCGCGGGAAACGGGCGATCGTGACCCCATTAAAGCGTGAACGAGAAATGGTGACTCGCTGGCGTTCGAGTCCAAGGCCCTCCAAATCGAATTCCGCCGTATACGAGCAATATCGTCGTCGCCGTTATCGTCGCCCTTTCTCTCTCTCTCTCTCTCTTCTCGTCTCATCGAACGTGGTAGACACGCTACGCGGTGCGCGCGAAGGACGTGAAAGTTGCAATAATTGAATCGCGAGGAGCAGGTTTTTAGTTTTGTGGAAGCAGGGCGCACAGCGACAAGGAAAAAAAGACCTACGACAAGGAGAATAATCATGGGCGGTATGAGCCAACGAGCGTGGACCCCGACCAAGAGAAGAGGTCCGATCGCCGCGGAATACAGCAGCCCAGGACCGGCGTGCGTCACCCTGCCGCCACTCATAGGTACGCGAAATTCGGAGACTCCGCGGCATCTATCCATCTATGCAATTTCACCCCTCACCTTCGCTCTCTTTGCATAATAATATTTATGATTTTTTTGTTTTTTCAACCCGCTAGGAAAAACCGTTCCGGATTCCAAACGAGAACGAGCTCCAGCGTTTTCTTTCGGGAGCAGGTAATCGATCCGTTTTAATGCTGACAAAATCCAAACAAGCCAACACCGATTTATTTTTTCTTTTCCCCTATTATTTTTATTTTCCTTTCTACTTCAGACATTCCAACAAGAACGAGAGCCCGGGTCCGGGACCGGGCCAATACAACGTTTCGGGGCTGTGCGCGAAAGGTAATTCTTAAACGATAATAATGAAAGAGAAGCTGGAGGCTGATGATTCGTTCGCGTGCATTATTGAGATAACGGGGGGGTTGTAAGGCGATTTAATCGTTGGTCGCTAGGTGCGCGCATCTTCGTATCGACCAAACTCGAGCGCGGAATTCCTCGAGACTCGAATCTCTTTCTCCTTTTCTACTCGCTTACTTCAAGTTTTTATATACGTTGAATTTGCTCTCTCTCTCTCTCTCTCTCTCTTTCCACCTTTAGTCACGTCGTCTCCGTCCCTTTTGGTCTTCAAAAATAAGTTATATGAATATCTTTTGGAGAAAGAAAGTGACAATATTCTTATTATTTAGTGGCCTTTGATAATATTCTTAATTTCTGAGTCTAAATTGTAGTTTTATATACCTAATTGTAGTATAAGATGTACAAATTCAGTATTTCTTGCCCGATGGTTATCCAGGACATTATTAAATAATCAATCTCTCTCTCTCTCTCTCTCTCTCTCTCTCTCTCTCTCTCATATGCACGCAGGAAAGGACAGAGCTCTCGCTCTCTCGCTTCACGGCCGTACAAAACCAGGAAAATCGGAATTAACCCCGGCACCGGGCGACTACGATCCCCAAAAAGCTGAGAAAATAATCCAGGACAGTTCACCGAAGTATTCTTTCGGCATAAAACCTCATGCCGAGAAACAAAGCACAACTCCGGGTAAGAAATCGATATCGACCCGTGCGCCGTCGCACCATATCCTCGCTTTCGCCTTATTTTTCTTCTTTCCTATATACCTGTATAATTAGCGCGATAACACGAAAAGATCGCCTTCCACGAAACGCCGTCGTTGCGAATAACGATTTATAGAATAGAAAAAATAACTTTGATCATTGTACCCTCGATCATATAACCCGCTTGAAGGAGCGCGCGCGCAAAGATATTGTGCGGAGACTGGATGCGGACCTCGACGAAGAGCGCCATGCACAATCAGCGGCAGGACTGGGATGAGCGCGCTCATTAATTTCAAGTCTTCTTCCGCCGGTATTATTCGCATTAATATATAAACATTTGCACCCTCGAAACATCGGATAACGATAAAAGGGACACGATTTAATCGTTACCGTATCTCGCGTAAACGTACATACGTCACGATAACAAGACGCGTATGCGCATTATTATTTTAGCCCCTGGAAGTTATAGCCCCGAGAAGCTCGAGCTCGACGGAGCCCCGCGATACACTTTCGGGCGAAAAACAGTTCGCGACAGGATCGATCACACCCCCGGTAAGATAAATCTGCTTTCGCTTCTTATTTCTCTGCCGCCGACGCCGCCGTCGCCACCGCGTTATTCTCATTTTAGTCTTACTTTTGTGGGCAATGACAGCACCGGGCACCTACTCTCCCGAAAGAACGAATCAGCACAAAATGCCACGATATTCATTTGGTACGAGCTGGGCTCGTCTTGACCATAAATCGGAGGACACTCCCGGTAATCTGCTTTTACTCGTGCTGCATCGCGGTTACTAGCTCTCGGTGACGGGATTTTTTCCTATACCTATATAACGTTATTAATATTTTCAATTTTTGCACCTTCAGCACCCGGTACTTATTCTCCCGAGCGAGTCAATCTTCGCAAGGGTCCTGAATACAGTCTTTACGGGAGAGCTCCGGAGGCAAGAAGAGCCAACGATAATCCAGCTCCGGGTACGTACAGCCCTGAAAAAGCTAATAGCCTTAACCGCGGTCCGGAATACAGCTTTTACGGTAAAGCTCCGGATATGAGGCTCAACGATAATCCGGCACCGGGTACGTATAGCCCCGAAAAAACGAATCTCCATCGGGGCCCCGAATTCAGCCTATACGGTAAAGCTCCCGAAGTTAGACCGAACGATAATCCAGCTCCGGGGGCGTATAGCCCTGAAAAAACGAATCTCCATCGGGGCCCCGAATTCAGCCTGTATGGTAAAGCTACGGAAGTGAGACCGAACGATAATCCGGCTCCGGGGGCTTACAGCCCTGAAAAAACGAATCTTCATCGAGGTCCGGAATTCAGCATGTCCGGTAAGGGCTCGGAAGTGAGGCCAAACGATAATCCGGCTCCGGGGGCGTACAGCCCTGAAAAAACGAATCTTCATCGTGGTCCGGAATTCAGCATGCCCGGTAAAGCTCCGGAAGTGAAGCCAAACGATAATCCGGCTCCGGGGGCGTACAGCCCGGAAAAAACGAATCTCCATCGAGGTCCGGAATTCAGCCTGTATGGGAAAACATCGGGAGATAAACCGAACGAGAATCCTGGACCCGGAGCATACAGTCCGGAAAAGGCAAATTGTCGTCACGAGGGTCCGGCATATAGCCTCTATGGGAAAGCTCCGGATACGAGGATCAACGATAATCCAGGTGGGCAGCTTATATCCAGACAGTATAAGCGGGGAGGGTAAGCGCGAGTGAGTCGTGCCATACGCGCATCGCATGCTCGACGAATAACTAATATCGTATATATTATATGATGACTCGCTAGGACCGGGACGCTACTATCCCGAGAAAGTAGAAAATCTGGAGCATAAACCTTATTACAGCTTTGGTAGTAGAACTCGATTGGTAAAACCTAGCGATACTCCAGGTAACGCAATGCGGTCTTGTCTCACGACTTTATATTAATACATACGCGCGCACACCATATAGTGCATATTACTATACGCACTGGTAACACGAAATCCATCATCCTCGCTATATATCCTCTTGCTCGTAAATTCGTGTAAACCCCACCGCGCCTAATTCACCCACATTATTCGCCTGCCTCTTCGATTCCCCGCCTATTTTTGTATCGTCTACACTTATTGCATCGTGTAAACATGCACTCATTTTGTCCATAATCCGTATATCGCGGTTGACTCGTGCGCACGCGATATCATTCCGTTGTGCAGCACCAGGCGCATATTCTCCCGAGAGAACAAACATCACGACGATGAGCCAAGGACCGAGATACACTTTTGGAACGAGAACCGCTTTTCACAAACCAAACGAGACTCCAGGTAAGAGAAGCTGCTCTCGTTTTATTCTCGCGATATACTTATTGCCTGCGATCATGTTTACGATAATCGTGCATGTTCCAGCAGCACCGGGAGTTTATAGTCCGGAAAGAAGCAACGATTTTCTCAACAAAGGGCCCGCGTTTAGCCTCGGTGCGAAAGCAACCGAAGGAAAATTGAGCCCGAGTCCAGGTAAGGATCCGCTTTGATCTTGTATCTATTATATATAAGCTCGCGCGGCTCGCATCAATTCCGGATATCATACGGGATCCCTAACCTGCATTGAAGAGCTTCCGCTGCTGCTGCTGCTGCTGCTGCTGCGCCGATCTCAATTTTTCGTTATTATTTTTACGCATGACCCATTTGAATTCAAGGACCGGGAGTATACAGCCCGGAGAAAGCGTTAGCGATTTGGCAGAATGCAATGCGGTTCACCTTTGGCTCAAGGCTATCTTCCGAGCGGCGGGGCAACGACGATTTACCGGGTAAAAAGATGTATATATATATATATATAAGGGAACATGAGGCAAAGTGGACTTTCCAAAAATTGAAGATTGAATAATTTTTCAAAATTTTTTTTCAAACTCAGGACATGTTTTCTTTAACATTTTTCTTAGTATTAATGTGTCATTGAACAACAAATTGGAGATAACTAACCGAAAAACATAGACACTAAGAAATTAAATATTTAAGTATTTCTCCATATTTTGTGAATCTTTAAAGTTTAATTAACTATACCTGAGATGTTTGTTTCATTCATAAGAATTTTATACTAATCGCATTGATAACAAACATCATCATCGTCGCGATAACTGTGCATGAGGTGAGAGCCTCTTTTGGGTTCCATGTGAAAATAACACTGCGACAAAATAACCGGACAAACTAACATGCGCCAAAATAACACACGACGAAATACCGCACAGAGACAGAATAACGTATGACAAAATAATATACGACAAAATGACCTAATGATAACCGTACACACATCGAAAGCGTTTCAAGCCTATACCTAACGATTTCGCGCGGTATGTCCAGAACACTTTCGATGAGTATGCCCTGAACTTGTTTTTTTGAACGTTATAACTTTTTCATTATTTGTGTCATTTTTATCGCACATTATTTTGTCTCCATTTTATTTTGACGAATGTTATTTTTTGTCTTCGAGTTATTTTGACGTGACACCCATTTACTTTTTATTACTATATTGACATGATGTGCAGCGGATCCAGTTTTCTATCGACTTCAAATAGAGTACCTGCTCGCAAAAAAGTACCTGCCCGAAAAATCTGATAAATTAAATTTAGTGATCTTTGCAGCTTCTTTCTTTTCGCCAGCCAATTCGACCTGATATTCGTAATAATAAGCTTGGTTTGCGTACACGCACTCGCGTGTTAAAATATAACACCGATAATGTGGGCTGAGACGACGTTTTAACAGAGAACTTTTCACGAAATTAAAAATAAATTAAAAAATGGGGCAAAGTGGACAATATTAAAAATCTGCTCTACCGATGATTTCGTATTTTTCTCGAATTTGCGATGAAATTGAATAAAATCTGAAATTTCATTGAATTTCGTCATACATTCGAGAAAATTAGTCAGAAACGTCAGTAGAGCATTTTTTTTTCGAGGTGAAGTCCACTTTGCCCCATAATTTTTTTTTTTTACAGGATATGAAAAATAAGTGTGAAAAATCAATTTTTTAACACAGCAGTAGTTGACAGTACATATTGTAAACCAACACATCTAACTTAATTGCTTATGGTGTCCACTTTGCCCCATGTTCCCTTATATAGGGGAACGTGGGGCAAAGTGGCCACTCACGGGATTCCGATTTCTGGGGCACAGGATCAGTGAGAATTCTATGTTTTCTGACAAATTTATATCTATTTGAGGCAGAGGGTGAGAATCATTTTTTGCGAATTACTGATAATAATCGTCTATTTTACTTCGATTGACAAAAATCGTATTTATAACGGACTTCATATTCATCAACATCTGCACACAAGGAGTGCGCTCATTTTAGGCATATTTCGCAGCGAATCCAGTTTTCGGAGGAATACGAATAAAGTTGATCGCAGAAAATACAAGCAACGTCCGCCGTAGACAAGAATTTTTCTTTTATGATGATCTCTTTTTTCTTACTTAATTTTGCGCAATACGACGGACTCGTGATAATGGCGGTTTTCTCACGATTTGCCCCCGATAAGAACGGGCTTTTGCCACTGGTAATGGCAAAATTTATCCAAGTATTCCGACTAATTTTTTTTTCATCCCATCGAAGGAGGGTCCCTACTATGCCTCGTTTCTTTTCGGTTTATCGTAGCCTTCAATGTTCCATGCGGAAACAGTCAATTACAACGTCTATTTAACGAGAAGTGACAATTATCGATTTTCACCGCATTCGAGGGTGTGGCCACTTTGCCCCAAAATTTTTTTTTTTTTCAAAATTCGAGAAATAAGGAGGTGGAATTATTTTTTGGACATAAAAATAAGTAAATGACCATGTGCTAACCGACAAAATTCGTTAAATCCCTTAAGTGGGCCACTTTGCCCCATACTCCCCTATATCCTTTCATAGCAGTAATAATGTAAATAATATCTATAGTAATTCGCGCCGCCGTCGTAACGTCGTGGAAGTTGACCGATTCTTTATGTTTTTGTTTCTCGCGTGGTATACATTTTGTATTTTTATATTTTATACCCACCATCTGAAGCCCCCCCCCCCCCCCGTCCCGTCTCATGAAATAACATTAAATTTGTATATTGCGCGTGTATCTTGTCCTATGCCAACAGCGCCGAACGTTTATACGATTCCATCGGTTCTGTGCGGAACGAAAGAGGGAAACAAGAAGACAGCACCGGCGTATTCAATTTCGGGCAGGCAAAAAGTATTGACGGACGACAGAACGCTTGTACCTGGACCGGGAACCTACGAAGCCATTAGAACAGACATCCTCAGAGCGAAAAGCGCGTCTTACAGCATGAGCGCGAGATTCTCACTGCCCAACGATCACGCCAAGATTCCTGGCCCCGGAGCTCATTGTCCCGAAAAGGTATTTTTCTCATATTTTTTCTGTACGAGTCTCGTATACGCGGCTACGTAAGCAGGTACAAGCTTCGGTTGTACCGTTTAAGGTTCTCTTGGATATACCACCGGCTCACACTTTTGGAATCAGGCACTCTCCCTACATCTGCAATCTCCGAGATACCGTTTACTGATAGCCGATGCGTCGTGAGAGCGACCCTCAACGGATCCTCGTTATCTCATTTTTTCGACTCGTTCAATCCCATTATGCATAAACCGCTGTTGGTTGGTCGTCTAACGTCGATATAACCCCCCGAGATAGTTAACAAAATATGAGAATTTTATTTGCACGTTTTGAGAACGTAACAATATAATAATAATAATAATAATAATAATAAACATGTATGGATATTGAAAAATGTGTTTGAATATAGAAGCGCGTTGTCCAATGTCAAACGCTAGTAGACGCGTTCTCCGGCGATCCAAGTGGATAATACGTTCAAATCGTCATCGAGCATAACGAGATCGGCGTCTGCGCCAAAATCAAGAACTCCTTTGTGATCATCTATACCGAGAGCTCGTGCAGGATGACGAGTGGCGGCTTCGAGGGCTTCGACCACGGAGCATCCTGAATAATCAAAGCGATCGATAAATAAGCGAATAAAGTAGCCGTCGGTCGATTAATCGCCACCAGCACTTACCTGTGGCACGTTTGAACTGACGAACGCACGTCGCCATGTCGGCGGTGCTTCCGCACAGGGTATCGGTACCGGCGATGTAGGCCCGTCCCTTTTGCACCTCTATGTCCGATTGACCCAATCTGTACGTTCCGTCTTCGAGACCCAGGGCCGCGATCGCGTCCGTTACCAATACGAGGCCTGTCGATTACAATCGTTTCATTATTATTCCCGACCCCGTTGTGTGTTATCGCAATCCACCCTCACATCATAATATACCATCTGGATGAGTTCTGTGAGCGATTCGTAACGCGGCTGGATGTGTATGGACACCATCGGCTATAATTCCGTAATGAATTCTCGTTTCGCTTGGTACTTCATCCGAGGTTAATAGACCGACCAGGCCAGGATCTCTGTGATGAAACTAAAAATCGATCGAGAAATATTCGAGAGATGTGCATCGACGGATCAGAGACACGGCTTGATATTATACGCACCGGAAGCATGGCGTTGAAGAGATGCGTGATGAACGAAACTCCGCATTTGACAGCCTGTTCGCCCTCTTTTAAATTAGCCACGGAGTGTCCTGCAATTGAGCAATCGCCGCGGAGCGAAATGCGCGCGAGTTATTGCGAAATCACTTTGCGCAAAGTCAGTGAGATCGACCTATGCCGGCGGATATCATACCTAAGGAAACCTTGATGTTTTTTCTACGCAGAGCCTCAATGACCGAGCAAGAATTTGGGATTTCTGGTGCAAGAGTGACGTAACGTATGTTGTCCAAGCTTCCGTACACCTCCGTAACCGAATCTATCCCCTAGAGAAATACAAATTCAACGTACAGAACGTTATTTCATGCGATTATCGTATAAATATCCATTCGTCAAATAAGAAATATACTTTGTCCAGAGTTCTAATGGAGTTCTCCTGGTGAGCACCCTTCTTGCTCCGACTGATGAAGGGGCCTTCCGCGTGAACACCTAAAACAGCCGCGCCCTCCTTCCCTCCTTTTTGTTTTTTAATCTTCGGAAGGACTCTGCGATAAATTTCCAAGGGAGATGTCACCAACGTAGGACAGAAAGAAGTCACCCCGTGAGCCAGCAGACCTTTTGCCACTCTGTTCACACCTTCTTCAATATTTTCACGATTTTCCGAGAAGTCTATGCCGAATCCACCTGTCGGCAAACGCACAACGCCAGAATAATTCTGAAAGCTTTTTTATCTTTAGCGAGCAATTAGTTTCATCCTCTTACCGTTTATTTGAAGATCGATGAAACCCGGGGAGATTATCGCTCCCTGACAGTCGATCCGCGAGTCAGCCTCAACTTTTTCATCGAAAAATATTTTTTCCGGGTCGATAATTTTTCCATTGCGAACCCACAAATACTCATTTATGATTTCTCCGTTTTGCAAAATTCTACAATTATGAAATTGCACCAACGGTTTTTGATCGCTGTTACAAGACGCGAGCATTTTATCGAGAAACGACGCGATAGCAGCGGTTCGTTTTATATACCACAAAAAAATATTTTCACTGATCACTCGTTCGTTGTTCAACACTCTGATAAATGTTATTTCGTTCCGTCGTTAATTTCGCGACACGCACCGCCGCTATGAGCTTTCGTTCCCTCAACGAGACATATATATGAGTGAGAGCGCGTTTTGTGGCCTCTGCCTGCTTATCGCGACATTATCACAGAATTTCGAGAATTGCGTGAACCACAAGATTTACAGAACCGTGAACCGTATCCTGCTCGGCCCGCCCGAGCTGTCAGTAATTAGCGATTTAGTTGGCCTTGTAAGTTTCGTCGTCGACGTCGTCGTCCGCATCACGGCAATAACCGCACCTTTAACCCAGTCAGTAACGCGATAATGATTGACCTTCGATCGATGATCGAGGAGCGATTAATAAACGAGGAATCATCATCCATTCGTTCAATTCGTGGTCGTCGTATTCGTGGCTCGCGGCCACCGGCCGTCCGCGTCATGGCGCGGCGCGCGGCTGCTGGTCGCGTCCTAAAATGGCGGAAAAATCACTAGGGCTCAAAAGAACCTAGCCTAACGTCAGGGTCTAATTCCGGACGGTAAGCAGAGATGTCGCCACGGTCGTTTTTGTGTAACGCTCCGAGCGGGAATTATAGTAACTATTATTTCGAATGATTTAGTTTTGGATGGGTTCGATTGATAAGGAGTTGAAACTCGCCTTGCGAATTTCTCTTCAATAACTCAAGACAAAGATTTAAATGTTTGATGAATATATTGACGAAAATATGGATCTTGACTCTTCGGCTGACAACAATGTTCTCCTCCTAATTCTATTCCGTTCGACTTTTAGTCTCACAAATCTTTTGATTCTCACGCGCAGACTCCGTACGCTCCGCTCATACGCGGACCAATCACGTTGTTCTTCATTCTCCCACTCATTCGAATTCTGGGGTCTCGCGATCCACGCCTCGGTTTCACACGCTCGCTTCACAATGACACAATGCCCTTATTATTCTAGGTCCTTAGCATAAGAGTGACGAAGGATATGTCCTAGCCTAATGTTTATAAGATGAAAGTGGGTAAAAGTATCGTATTGGAATACTAGAACTATTTATATAAGAAATCAAAGAAAGCCTTATTTCGATACATTTCAACGTATGGAGATTATTATAATGTAAACTATAAGAATGAGTTAGTCAATACGTTCGTATTTCTTATCGACTAGCGGTTATTGTTTATGCTATACTTATATATTAGTCACCCAAGTCCGTCACGTTCCTCTCATTTGTTAATATTTCAATGATCAAATTATCAAATCCGTATGAAATGCTAAAGTACGAAATTCGCAAATTCGCGGTTCTTAGCGCAGAAATCAGCGCACTCTGGTGACGAATTACGCATTCGTCACATTTGGTAAGTCTGACCACGGTCTTGTATACAGGTCTTGCAACGAAGCCCAATTTCAATGGTGAGCGATTGTCACGTTAATGTCATAAGTTTTCTTTCGCGTCAACGCCGCTATATGTCGTTGCTATCGATGAGTGTGATGCGCAGTGTACATCGCGCATGCCAGTGCTCCACAAGGTTTCCACAAGCGTCTAGCAACTGTCGCGTACATTGCCGTTTTGGTTTTATTTAATCATTTTAATGTCGTTTTGTTGAGTAATAGGAATGAGTAAAAAAAATGTGCTATTTGATATTTTTGGAAAATTAATGTTGATGAAATTTTATTTATGCAACTATTAAATATTCTTACTGCTTCCTTCGTTTATTTTAACATTGATTATCTGAAAACCCTATGAATCCAACTCTAGTTTCCTTTCCTTGATTGTGAGTATTGAAAAAAATGTAGAAATCAAGATACTTTTGTTCTATTCCGAGAGAAAAGTCAAATATTATTTACTAAGCTTTTCTTGAGTTTAAATCATTGCAAAAAAAAATTACACGTACTGAGGATCGAACTCAAGACCTTCAAATAATAGAAAAGCTTTATACCAACCTAACCACAATATCTCTACAAAATATAAGTAGTCTTTTAATATTTAAGTAATTTTGCCACGCTTGAGGTCAAATATTAGACTTGCCGGTTTGTTCGGCTAGTCTATTATCTCATTTGTTTTATGATAATTACCTACATTCTTAAACATAAAAGACAAATCATAAATTTCCATTATAAAAAACTTGTGTCCTACTTGTATATAATAAACACAAGTCCACGTGTGAATAAAACAATACGAGCTAGGCGCATGCGTTACATAAGCACACTCCTCGATCGTCATGCCTCTCGCGGCCGTAAATTGAAAAGGAGAAGCGCAACCATTAAGCTGACATCCCCCACTACCGTTGTTGCAAGACCTGTATACAAGACCGTGAGTCTGACGAATGCGTAATTCGTCACCAGAGTGCGCTGATTTCTGCGCTATAGGAACCGCGAATTTGCGAATTTCGTACTTTAGCATTTTATACTGATTTGATAATTTGATCATTGAAATGTTAATAAATGAGAGGAACGTGACGGACTTGGGTGACTAATATATTATATGTATAGCATAAACAATAACCGCTAGTCGATAAGAAATATGAACGTATTGACCAACTCATTCTTATAGTTTACATTGTAATAATCTCCATACGTTGAAATGTATCGAAATAAGGCTTTCTTTGATTTCTTATATAAATAGTTTTGATATCTAAATACGATACTTTTACCCACTTTCATCTTTTATAAATATTAGGCTAGGACATATTCTTCGTCACTCTTATATGCTAAGGACCTAGAATAATTAATAAGGGCATTGTACTGTGGTTGCGAAGCGAGCGTGTGAAACCGAAGCGTGCATGGCGTGCATGGGTCGCGAGACCCCAGAATTGAATGAGTGGGAGGATGAAAACCCGCGTGATTGGTCCGCGTATGAGCGGATCGTACAGTCTGCGCTTGAAAATCAAAAGATTTGTGAGACTAAAAGTCGAACGGAATAGAATTGGAGAGAACATTGTTGTCAGCTGAAGAGTCAAGATCCATATTTTCGTCAATATATTCATCAATCATTTAAATCTTTGTCTTGGAGTTATTGGTGAGAAATTCGCAAGGCGAGTTTCAACTCCTTATCAATCGACCCACCCAAAACTTAAAAAAAAAAAAAAAAAAAAAAAAAAAAAAAGATTTAGCGTGGATTTAGCCAGATTTAGGGTGGGTTGTTCCAACTTCTAGGTAGGCCTATCTGACAGTTAAAGGTCTACAAAGCAGATAAGCTACCTAGAAGTTGGAACAACCCACCCTTAGCGGGTGACAGGAGACAGGGATTCTCACGTACGATTACCGACAAAAACGATCATCGCGTCTGCTTACCGTCCGAAACTAGCCGCTACGATCTTTGGCGGGGAGGATTTCACCCTCCTCGTCAAGGCTCCTCGCCAAAGCATGCTAGCTGTTTCTGTCGGAACCAGTCGGAACGAATGGTGGTATTTTGTTTGTATTATTTAATTTCAATGTTTTTCACGTTTTTCATTTGTTAAACTAAAATGCTCGGAGCACCACTTATGCACAGATCGCTGCGCTGTGTGAAACGATGTGGTGGGGGGTGGGATGGTGGTTCCGTAGAGTTGTTCCACGTTCCGCAGTGACCAGTGTGCAGTATATTTTATATTGTTCATATTTAGTACACAATGAGCGCAACATTCGTCAAGGTTTGATTTTCAAGTTTCAAAAAATTTGACTCCCAAGATGGTGCCTTGGCATTTCGGGAAGGGCAGGGGTTGGTTAGTAGAGTATACACATCGCTTTATTATTTTTTTATATTTATTATAGCTGGACAAATAACATGTGAGCGCTCTGCGCAGTTGCTGGCGTTGCTGGGTTTTGCTCAATTCGTGATCACTCATCGACCGTCGGTAACATAACTAAACGCGGTTACATACAATTATTCTCCCAATAATTCTACTATCCGTTCTTGATCGAAATAATTCCCGCATGATACATCACAGACATCGCGTGGTGTTCTTTCGTTACGTGGGTAAACTGTCCAGTCGTTGGTCCGTTCGGAAGCACCGTCTGTGATGTTTTTCTTTTGGAACAGAATTTTTTGTAATCCCCATTGCGACGTGCATTTGCGAGCGGCACAATAAGTATATACAATATTGAAAAAACAACGTTGTATGAATTTCGAATAATTCCGCAACTGACGAGTGTGCAACGTGTACTAATAATATGTATAACGAGTTTTGGCATTCACTATGTTGCTGCTATAATACCGTCAATAATTTCGTCAAATGATTTTTATTATTCATCCTGCTGAGAAAATGATCGATCGTTCGTTTTCGTTTTATAATCCATTATCCAATTATCGAAAATTTGGACGGCGGCTCTCATATGCCCGATCTTTTCTTCATCATTCGTGCAAGATAAGACTATGGTGGCCCTTTTCGCGAGGCCGCTGATGACGCGATATTTATAAGATACCTCGCGCCCTCGCAAAGACTCGATGCTTCGGAGAGCTTGTTCCTTGTCCCCAAAACCAAACGTATTAACGCCTTTTTCCAATTTTTTCGAGCCAACACCCTTCTTTTTATCGATCAAAGTTTTCTTCTTTATTTCCACCACCGATTCTTCCTTCTTTCCGCTGCTGCTGTAACTCATCATTCCCCTCTTCCTCCTCAATACATGCGAATGTATTTTTTTTCTCGATATTCTGCTTCTTTCGACGGCTCGTTCCGACGTGATCTTATATATAGCTTATTCGCTAACCACGATTCTCCGTATCCCACTTATATTCTCAATCGAACCTTTTAACCTCGCATTCTTTCGGACTCTACTTCGCATGAAAAGTAGGATACATCGAACGTCTCCTCTGCTGCTCGATCGATAGTCGCTCGCCGTTAGTCGTTGAACACGATGCGGATGCTGCTGCTGCTGCCGATGCTTCAACGTCTCTCGTACCGCTTGAAATTCGATCTTTCTTGTCAATTTATCCCCTTCTACATTGTCTTTTGTTAAATTTTACTCAATAATCAACATCGACTACTTTTTTTTTTGTGTACACTATGGCCGGGAACTGCGATTTTCGATCGATGCGTATGAATTAGCGGTGACGATAGGCTTTTGACAGCGGCGTGTGCGACCATATGGGGGCCAAGTCATCGACACGCGCGCGCTGCTGACATCACGTCATTCCTTCTATCTGTATATAATGGCGTTGTTGCCGCGGATATTACAAACAAATATGTACTACGTCTCGCGTACAAAAAAAAAAAAAAAAAAAAATCAATTTTAGTTACATGCACGAGGTCAAAGCGATGATGGGCGTAGGGGTACCGAATTTTATTTCGACCAAACGACGATGCACTTTAACTCTATGACAGTGCGAGGCACCACCCTCAAAACGCATAATAAAAGCAGTGTGGATCGTCTTTTATTCCGATTGCCACCGGGTGCATGCGTGTTTAATAATAATTTTCTGCCACAAGTATTAATTTATTTAAGGAGCTATTTTTTTGAAAACGCGTGGCATCGATAATGTATTAAACGCAACTGCGGCATTACGTGGTTCGAGGAATAGCTTCATTATTGTAATACCTTCGATGTCACTGCTGCTGCTGGAATAACTTATTTGAGCCGCTCGTTCAACTCGCCGAGATACACCGGCCGGAATCCGATGAGTTCCGCAATTTGCCAAGAACGCCGCGGCGAGCGTTGGCAAATAATCATGTCGAATAATAGAAACAACTCGAATTCTAGGAAATATGGTCGCATAATTTATTATACATCATTACATTTGAATAAACGAAGATGATAAATATTGAATTTACGGAGAGCACCGGGAAAATTCGAAACTTCGGGAGCTCACTATATAGGTGTGTCACTATTTACACGAGTATTCTTGTACTTGTTGCAGCAGCGGGCAAGCGTACCGGCAAGCCCGCGCCCAACAAATCAATAATTTATTGCACACGCGTGATTATATACGGCGAGCTCGTTGATGCATTCGCGCGGCGGCCGCCGAGTATCCTTTTTCCGTAGACCGAATAATAACTTTTTTTTTTCCCTCTTTGCACGACGCGTATCAAGGAACACTCAATTAATGTTGCAAAAACCGAAATGTTCCAAGGGGGGATATGGTTTGTCGAACGACCGAAGAATCTTTCAATTGTTGTTCACGTATGCTTCTCAATTTTCAAGCAAACTATGGATTTTTCTCACTCGACGCACCTTCAATTTTCCACGTTTATGCACCGTGATGAAAAACAATTACGAAAATACATCGAAACTGTTTTAATTGTCACGCCCGCTAACCCATCGATGCACACTTTTCTCCCCTGAGAATATACTGATTATGAATTTCACCCCGATTGAAGCCAAATGTGCTGGTACCATCGGAAATTCATTTTTTATCGAGTGCGAATCTCAACAGACGCAACTACCGACTTCTAGACACGCATAAGGAGCTTGCTCGATTTTCTGAGGCTGGTTTGTCGTCGCCACCACCGCCGCCGTCGCCGCCGCCGCCGCCGCCGCCGCCGCCGCCGCCGCCTCGTTGTCATTGTTGTCGCTGTTATTGCTCGCCGGTAAATGCAATAACCTTTGGCCGGAATTGTAAGCCATATTAGAATGTCTCGTTCTCTCGAGATTTTCGGAACCAGCGACACAATGAGATCTAGATGTATCTTGAACTCGAAGAGGGATCTCAGTCGGAAGTGGATCGTGAGCGGTAAAACGACCGTAATTGAGAAAAGACTCCGGGTAACCGGAAGGTGGATGATGATAGTAGTGATTCCCGGCATATTGATGAGAATGATAACGGGCTGGGGGAGTCTTGAATCCGTCGTTGCTCGAGCCGAGGTACTGGTGAAAATGATGAAGGCTCGACGACGCGTACGCTGCGTATCGAACAAATATTAGGACCGTTTGAAATTCCTCCATCGGGAACATATACGAATATACGAAACGCCCCGTTTCGTTTGACCATTCTTATTATTATCATTATCATCATCATCATCATCATCATCATCATCATCATCATCATCATCATCATCATCATCATCAACATCATCATCATCATTATTATTGTTACTATTAATCGAGGTTCGTTACCGGAAGAGGTATTCGAGTACACGGCGAGAACAGCGTCGTTATAGCCGGAGCAAGCCGGATGTTTGTCAACATCGGAAACGTCAGTTTGGCTCGTATGCTTTACCGTAATAGCCTGACTTCTGGTAACGCTCGTAACGTCACCACCACCTCCGTCGCCTCCGGCCCGAGCCTCGCCGGATATCGTCGGTCCACCTGCCCCGCCGCCGTATGCCATGTTGAACAGGGCCTCTGGATCACACACGAACTTGTAAACGTATCTTTCCCCGGCAACTTTCTGCATTATACCTTTCTCGTAGTAATACCTCAACGAACGACTGAGCTTATCGTAATTCATCGCCGGTCGATTTTTTTGCACGCCCCATCGGCGAGCCACCTATATGCGAGGCATACAAACCCAACATATATATTAACGAACATAAATCGAACGCAAGATCAAACGACGAGGTAACACACTCACCTCTTCGGGTTCGATGAGTTTAAACTCCATTCCCCTGCCGGTCCATGCGATACATGCGGAGTTGACCGGATCATCCAGCAGCGCAACCAAGAATTGCCACAATTGAAGGGATCCTCGTCTGTGTTGTTGTTGTTGCTGATAACCGACGGAAACTTCGCTCCATCCGCAAGTTCCAACGTTCGAGCCCGATCTCTTGCAATAATCCGAGCCCCATAGTAAATTCGGTGAACTGTTTCGCTTCTGATAAGAGGAGGAGGAGGAGGAGGAGGAGGAGCCACCACCGCCGACGCCGCCGCCACCCTGTCGTCGTTCCCAGGATAAATTTCGCAAATCAGGTTGAGCCCCCCCTCCCAATTCCGTCCACGTTGGCGTTATGCTTCTTCTTTGATAAATCTCGGAAGCCGCCCAGATTTCTTGGCGAGATAAGAACGCCGATTCCCCCGAACTTTGGACCGAATGCCACTGGGACGCGGATGAATTCGCGCTCGCGGGCCGATTCGACGTCGGGGAACCTTTCACCTCTCTCACCGATAATCCTGGAGCGAAGTTGTGCTGCTCTCGTTGATACACCAGACTACGAGCTGCAATTTTTAATACGGCCTCTTTTGTCAATCATCTTGTCACGAAACAAACAAAAATGAATTTATTCGAATATACTAAGAATGGATCGATTCGATTTGCAAAACATTTTTAATTATAATGTCAATCGCGCATGCATATATAACGTTATACCCCCGTCGGGTCGCGCGCACGCGGCATATACCACTATGAACCAGCCTAACGAAGAAATCGCATCCGACTCGTCGAAACTCCTTCGTAAACTTTATTATTCATATTTAACGCATCTGTATATTCATACATACCTTTGTATACCCCTCTATACATGTATGCAGCTCGGAGGAGCGTACACCGCGCGCTGGTAGCTCGCATATCCGGTGTACGCTCAATTATTCAAAAGACGAAGCGGTACCCGAGCCAAGCGGCGCGGTGAAACAACCCTTTTAAGCCTCTTTCCTCGTTACGCAACAACGAACCAAAAGCCATTTAGGGCTTTCGCGACAATAACTTTATGCTCCTCCGAACTTGATCTCGATAATATTTTCAAACGCAGCCTCGCCGATTGCTCTCCGAGATTAAAACCGCGTGTAATCGCGCGCGTGTCTCAAAAAGCGTCGGCAAGATTAACCTCGTTTACCCCGCGCAAGGGTGCATGGCCGCGCGCGGTCTGTGGATCCGACGAAGCGATATTCATGTAGGTAATTTTAAATGCAATTACCAATAGTTCCGAATTAAAAGCAGAAATAATAACCTCGCGGGGGGACTCGGGCGGCGGCAGCTACTATTATTCACATTGCACAAACTCTCCCTTCCCCCGTATATACACATCATAAATTCCAAGATAGATCCGAGTTTGAATCGCACGAGGACTGACTTTTCAATATTTTTCAATATTCTCGGTGGGTTGCGAGCAACGTATAAACGGATTACGGATTGAGAATAGCTTTTTTAGGGCAAGCCGCGGCGGGGCTGAGTCAACGCACCGCGAAATCGGGGAATGCGCGGGAGACTCCCTCCTTTCGCGACGAGTCGCGGTAGTACGAGGAGACAATTACGCAAGACATTTTTCGACCCCTCCCGTGCTTCGACGAGTCATTAGGATAACTTCGAACGGTTCGATGCATATCCCAAGATGCCGACTCACTTTTTTCGGGCATTTTTTAATTCTGGGGCAAAGTGGCCACTCACGGAATTCCGATTTTTGGTGGGGCACAGGATCAGTGAGAATTTTATGTTTTTTGAGAAATTTTAGCTATTTGAGGCAGAGGGTGAGAATCATTTTGCGAATTACTGATAATAATCGTCTATTTTATTTTTATTGACAAAAATCGCACTTATAATGGACTTTATCTTCATCAACACCTGCGAATGCGAATAAAGTTGATCGCAGAAAATACAAGCAACGTTCGCCGCTGACAAGAATTTTTCTTTTTTGATGATCTATCTTTTTTCTTACTCACTTGATTCGAGCGATACGACGGACTCGTGATAATGGCGGTTTTCTCACGATTTGCCCCCGATAAGAACGGGCTTTTGCCACTGGTAATGGCAAAATTTATCCAAGTATTCCGACTAATTCTTTTTTCATCCCATCGAAGGAGGGTCCCTACTATGCCTCGTTTCTTTTCAGTTTATCGCAGCCTTCAATGTTCCATGCGGGAATAGTCAATTACAACGTGTATTTAAGAGGATGAATCAGTCGGGGTATATCGCAACCGTGAGTACGAGAGAGATAGCTGCAAATTTCGAAATCGAAATTCTTTGACACAGTTTGACCGATTAAAAAAAGGCTCTGTCAGTCGATTTTTGCCATCGTCCTGCGTAGGCTGACAGAGCCTTTTTTTAATCGGTCAAACTGTGTCAAAGAATTTCGATTTCGAAAATTCCAAGTAAGGTTACCGACTGATCCATCCTATTAACGAGAAGTGACAATTATCGATTTTCACCGCATTCGAGGGGGTGGCCAATTTGCCCCAAAATTTTTTTTTTTTCAAAATTCGAGAAATAAGGAGGTGGAATCATTTTTGGGACATAAAAATAAGTAAATGACCATGTGCTAACCGACAAAACTCGTTAAATTCGTTAAGTGGGCCACTTTGCCCCCTTAGGGCAAAGGCCCACTTAACACTTATGCCCAGGGAGGGAGAGAGAGCTTTTGCTCGCGGACTCGCTACGTCCAAAGCTCCGTCGGAGCTGTTGACTTTTACAACGCGGTATAACTTCGTAAAGCTTCTCTATATACCTCAATATCGCGGTTGCGTATGTTTTTCAACGAGTCAACCTGCCAGTCCTTGCCAGGCTTTTTTGAATATCAATCAATTTCCTGGCGCTGCTCGCGCGGGACGAGCGTTTCACCGGCGGCGGAGCGTGAGCGCAATACCTGATACTCTTACATTCGCTATATTATGCTCTTGCACGCGTTTTTATATTGTCCTCGTTCCGCGTCTTGGTTCTCTTTCCACCCTCTTCTCTCCTTCTTCTCACCGAGCTTCTTCCTTTATCACCCTCCCCGATGAGCAGCACCTCATCCAGTTTTTTCGACTCTCCGTTCACCAAGCGCGATGATATTTATATGATACCGATGATATTTGCCCTTGCTTTTCTTTTGTTCCGACACCCTCGCGAGACGAAGCATCTCGCTCGCTCGAAAAATGTTTTGCTTTCCGAAATGCAGGGGAAAAAAGCAGGATAAGCAACGCCGCCGAATGAAGAAAATACGCGCGGTTTCCGCAAGGGCCGTTGAAAACGAAGAACGAAGGCGCCCCTCGTTGGCGAGACATCGACATAACGCGCAGCGTCCGGAGCAGGCCAGGCCAGGCCAAGGCAGAGCGGAGCAGAGCAGCTAACCTTCTCGTTTGATCCGTAGCTTTTTCTATCTACCGGCTCTATACCTTCCTCCTATTATTAACGTAAACTGCGAGTGAATTATTCAAACGGCTTAATGGGAGAGAACGAGGAGCCAAAAGGAGCAAAAGGGACACGATGAAGGGGAAAAGCGAGTGCACGGGCTTGTGCAGAAGCTCGTAATTCCCAGGTGGTGCGACTGGGAAGTAGTATGTTGAAATCCGCTGCGAAACGATTCGCTGAAAAAATATATTTGGCGAATCAACGAGTGCGCATGACTCGCGGTTTGTACCAATGTTGTTACGACGAATGATTAAACTATATATGTCGCACGCTCCTTATTCGAGTCGATCGCGCTTTTATTATGGCGATATATATTTATTTTCACGCGAGCGGATTCGAGTCTTCGGCAACACACATTACGGAACTACGAGTCTCTCCGGGTTGAGAGCGTGCTTCAATTATTCAATTACTTGTACTTGGAAACGCGTGCAAGAACTCGACTCTCTTGGGAGATGCGCGAAAAAAAAGGCGAAAAAAGCGAACAAGCCCCATCCGTTGCACCCCCGGCGAACCCCGTATAATGTCTTTTCTATATTATTATTACTGTTGTTGTTGCTGTTATTGTCGTTTTCATTGTGCACATCTATAGTCTCGCGGGCGGGACGCGAATATCTATTACGACTGTGACGATTGGCCGGGTGGGGAAGGTCAGTGCTATACGGGCGATATATAGCTCCCGCCGGTGGTTCTTTTCCTTTTGCAAGAAACACAACGTTTGCCATACCACCACCGTAGAAGTGGTGGCATTAGCTCCGTCCGCGGCGTCTTAGGCCGTTTATCCTGCGCTCATATCTCTCGGCAAGAGTACGATTTCCGAGGCGCCAAGTTTTGACCATGCAGTCTTCATAATTAGCCCAAAATAAGATGTTTTTCAAGAGTAAAAAAAATCGAAATTTTGCCTTTAAGGGGGTGAAACGGGGGGTTGAAAGTTGAAGTATCATTATGATGTGTATGCTCCCTAATTTGGACCATGTAGCGCCCTTTTTTTTATCGGAAATGATACTATTTTGCAGTAAAATGAAAATCAAAATTAAAAAAAATAAAAAAATTTAAGGGGGTGGAACGGTGATTTGGGGAAAATTCGTCGAAAACAATTCGTCAAATCACAATTCATCGAATCACAATCCTTTGAAAATTTGTCGAAAACTCGTTAGAAATACTGTTTTTGATTTTTAGGTGGGTCCGGAACATCACTCAATAGGGTTTGTAACGTTGAGGCGCGTTTTTTTTTTAATTTATAAAAATGTTGAAATTCATTTCTCCATTCGACACATCTTTGATGTGTGTGCGGAATCGTTGGGTGGGTTTAAAGCACCTTCGGTGTGTGTACGGAATAGTTGGGCGAGCTTGGAACACCTATGATGTGTGTGCGGAATCGTTGGGTACGTTTGAAGCACCTTCGATGTGTGTGCGGAATCGTTGAACGGGTTTGAAGCACCTGCGATGCGTGCGCGGAATCGTTGGGTGGGTTTGAAGCACTTTCGATGTGTGTGCGGAATCAATCGTTAAATCTTGGCCCATCCGAAATCGTACTTTCCCCAATGAATTGAAGTTATATTTTGTAACAATGTTCGCTTGTACTGCCAAATAAACAAATGAACGCAAATTGAAACAGGAGATGGTAAACAACACAACACAACAACACAACAAGACAACCTCCACGTGGTGTTTTCCGGGTTACGCTAATAGTCTGCAATTTAGCGCACACATTTTGAAAATCAAGGCGCAATGTTTTAATACGGCATTGAAACACTATTAAAAATACTATTTTATACTTCGAAAAATCATTTCAACGCAAGATATTAATACCCTCACGTATTCGCGTGCGTTAGAAATTTATCATCAATAGCCAAAAAAACACTTTTTTTCAACTTCAAATGGTCATAACTCCTTAAGGAAGCCGAATACGCAAAAATTTTATTCTTGTAATTCGTTTTAGAATGGTCGAAATATAAAGAATCAATCGTCAAATTTTGGCGCCTCGGAAATCGTACTCTCCCCTATCTCTCATAACAGTACCTGCTTTGTTTTTGATTGTTGTTATTCATACTATTATTGTTATCACGATTGTCATTACGGGGATAAATAAGTCTGTGACTCGAGTAGCCATTGAATGCGAGCGAGTCCTACTTTTTCGCCTTCTCGCGTGCAGAAATAACGTATACTCAATATATCGCGAAGACTCCTGTATATGAGATAACAAATTTCACTCGTATAATTACTACTGTGTATGCGTTGGTGCGATTAGTTCTCGTAAAAACAAGTACTCCGGCAGACTATAAATATAATAATGCGACGAAAAGGAGAAAGGAGAGAAGGTGCACGAGTCGGATGACGGAGCGAATTGAGGGAATACTACATGCGTCGCCCGCGTTCTTCTTAGATTTGTCACGGAACAACGAGGGACGAGATTTCCGATCGAGTGAGCAGGCTCGAATCGCGACTCGTCTCATTCAAGTTGAGTCTGAAATAAATGATTCGCTGGGTCAACCTTTCCATGAGAAATTCTTCTCGCGTCAGATTTACCAACAGCAACGAGGACGCATCAACGAGCGCTTCCCTCATTATATGCGCATGTATTTCAATCAATTCATATTTTATTCTGCCCCCCGCCATGCACAAACATAACTATTGTAGCGCAAGTTTTTCCAAAAGATACGCGCCTCGAGGGCTCAATGAGGCGCCGCGGCGGCGGTGACGCCGGCTATCACGCCGCAATACGCGCTATACTATAGACTGAATAATATAGATTGAACAATGATGTTTACCTGTTAGAGGCTCTTGAATTCTAGAAGCCGTCAAACTCGTCACGGGAATCGGTTCGATGTAGCCTCGATCCTTTGGCTCTTCTTTTACAGCAACGTTATTTTCCGTCGCTTCCCTATTTTCATCACTAACGCGATTATTTCTGTACCAAAAGAGACCCCGAATTACCGTCGCTCTGTTTTTTTTCGTATCGTTTTTTATTATAAGTATACCTACTAAACACGAAATAAGATATATTATATATGCTCTACCCGAAACAAGATGAAGAGGCTGCGGGACTCGGATCGAGGAAATTGTTGTTTCGAATGTTGGACTCTCGGTGGTCCGAATACTGCGATTCAAAACGATCGGTGTTGACTCTTTTGCTGCATTGCGAGGATCCACGCTTGACGTCGTTACCTGTGAATTACATCAGATAACAGCTATAACTATACATTTTGGAATCGCTCGCTCTTGATGCAATCAATTTTCTATACATTTTTCTCACTGACGCGACGAATGAGACATTCACCGTGCCCCTTTGTATGTTTTTTTTTCTCGCCGCACGCGAGCAATCGTGTATATATAGACTTTTGGACGCTCGACTCTCGTACTCTCGTATACCGCGCGCACATTAATGGGGGGCACGCGTGCATCGCATCCGCCGTCTTACTGTGCGCCCGGCGGCGGTGCATGCGGGAGTATAGAAATGCGACAATGACACAAGGACGCGTGGCGGACCGGAAGCGTCATGGCGCATCGTCATAGCCGCCGCCGCCGCCGCCGCCGCCGCCGCACGCGAGGGTCTAACGGAGACACGGAGCCGTTTCTCTCCTCTTTCTTCCGTTATATACGCATCAAAGCGTACTTTTATTGTATCCGTATATTTACGCGATTCCAGCAGGGGGGAATCGACGATAAATCAAAAGGATATCGTATAGTCGTGGGAATAGTGTCGCCGCTGCTCAACGACGCGCGCGGACCTACGCACCCAATAATTTTATTTACAAACATACCCGCGTGAGTATCGTACTCCGGTTTGTTATAATAGCGTTTCGTGTGCGCGCAACAAGATTCCCTGCTGCTGTTGTTCTGATTTTTTAAATTAAATTAGTATGCGGTCGCGCGCACCCAAACTCGATTCGCGCTTCGCGAAACAAATATTCGGAGCGAAATAGAAACAACCTTTTGTTGGCCGAATAGAAAAATTATTTTCGTTTTAAAAGCTGAAAACGGATCGAGTTTTTTGAGGGTATTATTATATATATTATGATAACCGCAACGGCGGGGGCTGCTTTTGCTGCGTATATATATATATATATAGGTATACACACGTTTCCCGACTGATTTAATAACGCGTTAAGAGGGAGTGAAAAAAGAAGTCCGTGCGCGCAAAGAGCTATATATTGACTCCAATAGTTATAATCACGGGATTACACGATCGAGCACTTTGCGACAATACCTGAGACAACAGTTGGCGCACTTGCACCCCTGCTTGATAGGAAAAGGCTCTGTAAATCCGCGAATATCTCCAGCAACGATTCATCTCCTCGTACCGTAGCGATCCACCCCCCTCACCCCGCGTACCCTCGTGTACATAGATCAAATTCGGAGGAGGAGCGCGCGCGGCAGGAAGGGCTCTTTGTTTGATCTCTGGTATAAATTGAGCCGTCAATTTTTTTCTTCCCAGTCAGCCGCTTCTCGTCTTTGCTGGTTTATACTCGACTATTATATAGAATCGGAGCCCCGATTCGGTTCTAGCTTGCTTCTCTTCTCTCGCGTCCTCTCCCGTACCCGCCGCTTCGTATAGACCTCGGGCTATTTGCATTACTTCGAACCTACCGTTTCGTTTTTCGTTCAGACACTTCCGGAATTATTACTCCATCGCTGGTTAAACAATCACATTATTTCATATATATACCGGCCGCACCTTTTGACATATTATAACTATTATAATAGAGCGTTTTATCGTAACTAAATTAATATATTATTGAAACGTATTTCGATATTCGGGAGATGATGAATTTCCCAAATATCGGAACTTTGGATTCTCCTCTCGCACGTAGGAGAGGTGTCTGTGCAGGATCCATGCACTGACCGGCGGGTTTTTTTGTTATATAAGAGCGGGTAAAGAGCATCGAGTACTCAAAAACGTACTATCGTGACGAAGCCAGGCTAACATAAGTGCAATGCCTTGGTAGCGCATCACCGTACTTGTATTGTACGGATAGACGTTTTGTCAACGTCTGACCCGTCTGACCCGTCTGACCGGCGGGCAGAGTGCGCAATGCCTTGACGATTATTACTCAGTTTCTAGTACAATTTTGGCACGAATAAGTAGGAGGATAAAGGAAAGGCTGGGAGCCTTATTGTCGTCGTACGTACGCGGGCGGTGCTTCGCCGCTGACGCGAGAGCGCTCCGTCCGTATCCCTCTGACAGACTTCTGTCAAACCAAAAATCGTGCCAGGGTGTAAGGCTGTCCCCGTTACAATATGCGCCATGCAGCGATTATATTGCTCGCTTGGGTAATCGTTTATGTTTATGCATCGATGCTACGACCTTTCGGTCGCGGGACCACCGCTGGTGTAATTTGATAACGCATATACATATGTAGTATATACTTATACAAGCGTTCGCGGGCACGAACAGGATATAAAAATACACTGGAAATACGTGATTTTTCCTCGTGTCGCGAGTCGTCGGAATAAGGAATGCGAAAAGAGATATATAGAGACAAGAGAATACCGGAGTTTCGGACGGACTGGGATGGAGGGTGTTGAATAGCGGAAACTACATTGTTTCCGGATGCGATGAAAATAGTATTCGCGCGCAACCGTATCTATATATATATTTCAGGCAGATATAGGCAGGCGGTGGACCGCCGCGAGTCTCTCCGTTCCTATTTTCCTATTTTGCAACGCCCTCGACAAATTTGCTCAAACGGTAAACTGTATACGAGTCGGGCTCGGCGCGCAGTTGCTCCTGTACCATTCGCTAAGGGCAAATGGCAAGAAAGCACCCGCTCGTCTCGTCTTCGACATTTCCCCGTCGAAGAGCGTGAGCGAGAGTCTCGTTAGTGCGGAAATTGTTGGATTTACCACGGGATTGCAGTTTCGTATAGCAACATAATCGATGCGTCTTTCGAAGATCGTGTTGTCACGGTACAGTGTGTATACTATTTCCGATGTGCCGCGATCTTTGTCACGGCGGTATGCCACCAGCGAGCGCCTGATGGTTTATTCTTTATATTCGCGTACCAATTCGATCGCTTACCCGACATATGATGAAATTCTGGCACGAATTGCTCGCTGTCCTCCGTTTCACAGCTACTCCCTGAAACACGAAATATTTTTTTCAAGCTGTAAGTATATATACAACATGCACAACAGCAACAACGTCCCTGGCTTTATTGAAATTCGTGCGCTGCTCAATTATAGTTGGCGTATTAGTTTGCTGAGCCGATGCTGCAACACCCACCGCTGCCTCAGGCACGTTAATTAACATCTCGAAAATGTACTTTTCCAACGTAAGCAAGGAAGAAGGGTGTTGCTTGTTTCTATATACAGAACCGCGCGTTTCCACCCTCTGCGTACCGCGATCATCGCTGCTCCCTGCTCCGCCTCCGATACCGCGCGCCTTCTTCGCGATCACGTATACATATACAAACATCAGGCAATAATAACCAGCGTATACATATACCCACCCGCACGGTAGACACGAAAGATTGAAATTAATGTTATTCGAGTTATTTGGATCAAGGGGTTTCTGCCGAGAGCCAACATTTTTTTCATTTTCTTTTGTTTTTCTTTTTTCTTTTCTCACGTACTACGCGCTCCTTAAAATTGCGGAAAAAAATGGAAAAACGCGCGTGGCTCAATTCGCGGCGTTCTTTCGTATCCAAAAGCAATATTTCCTTTCGACATCGATAATCTTTTTTTTTGTATGTTTTTGCCAAGACCGGTGCAAGCACGAAAATGTTTATGTTTATATCCTGAATCTGCTTAACCGTGCCATCATCACGAATAATTCGAGACGCGATTACCGAACGCGCGCGGTGATCCGCGTTGGAGCGTCTATCGATATCGCCGATGGAATGAAAATATATCTAAAGAGAGAGAGAGAGAGAGAGAAAAAAAAAACGCCCGAACAGGGACTCGAACCCTGGACCCTCAGATTAAAAGTCTGATGCTCTACCGACTGAGCTATCCGGGCAACGGGTAAAATGTTTCCGCGTGACTTTTACAAATTTCTGCGCCAGTGCTAACAACAATGATAACAACGATAGATCGACGGCGTCGTCGCGTTATTGTGCCGGATATGTGCCGGATGTTGACGATATTAGAAATACTCGGGGGGATATATCGTTGCTCAAGATCAGACTCACCGTCTTGAAGCCAGGTTTCGTGCCTGAAGTCTTGCTGTGGATATAGTTGTGTACCTGGAATTAAAAAATACACCGTTAATTATTAATTCATAATTGACAGAAGAAATATAGTATACCTACTTATTGTCGCAAGGAAGGAAGGATTAACGGAAGAAGAAAATAAGTAGGGAAATTGGAAGGGAACGCGACGGAGTTGCTCGCAGAGATGAGTTGAAAAAGCCCCCACCAGCCGGTGCGTGGCGGCGCGGGACGCGTCGAATGGTCGTCGTAAACCGAAAGTGGGTAGGTATACTATATATTGTTTACGCAGCGGCGAGTCGTCGTCACTAATTGTTGTCGCGTGCACAAATCCGATTCGGGTTGTATTTGATGATGGGTCTGCAAGATTCGCCACGGGAGGGAGGTCACTCATCGATAATTCGGTTATAGGCCCATCGACGAAGTACGCTTCGATGCGCCGTGCTGCTCGTCGTCGATAATGGCACGCACTCTCAACGCCTCTTTCCATCTTTATATACTATTTTATTCTCCGATCGGATGCTTCGAATCGAAGCGATACGCGGGTCGGAAGGTCCGCCCGCCCCGTCGCATCGAGCGCTTGTCGCAAAAACGTATAATTCCCTCTTTTTTTTTTTCATGCAAACGGGAAATTTTCAACGGGAAATTGGACGGTTTTTAAGTGAGAATAGGTCGAGCCCTCGTCACTCTGGTAGAATCAGAAACGCGCGCGGATAAGGGAGTAGTATTGAGAGTTTCCTCTGCGTGGTTCAACGCCGCGGTAGCCGGGGTCCCCCGATCGGAGTCGATCCTATTCCTATTCCTGTTTGCACGTTCGTTCGACGAGAGAAGCCCTTGGCAGACCGCGACGGGTTACCGCCAGGAGGCTACCTCGGGGGTAGGGCGTAACGCGATTACTATGGAGAAATTGCAGCATTATAGGCACTGATTGAGTTACAGCAGGGGGGAAAAGATGCCGATGCTGAGCAGCATATTTCTGGTACAAATGGAAACTCACCACCACCGACCTTCTACATAAAGTGTCAATCATCGAAACTGTAGCGCATACACCCACGTCTGCGCCTCGTTCGTATATCGACTCGTTTTTCTTATTCGCTATAACTTTCCGTGAATCTTCCGTGCGAACGAAAAGATTCAGGATCTCGGCAAACAACGGTGCAACGATTTTTATTTCAGGGGAGATATCTCGCGCACTCGTTGCTTTTTATCATTATAGAGCATTACCTTTGCGGTTTGCGGTGTCGCATTTGCCCCGTTCTTTATATAGGCTCATTCGTTTACACGATATCCTCCGTTATCACCGTGTTACGCTTTTTTCTCTCCTCTATGGAGAGGATATCTGGTTATTCCGTACCATATTATATTTACTCTCAATGCGCTCGTCCATGCGCTCCCGCGTATATAGGTTCCCGTACCGCAATCGCCCCCAACGAGAAGCGTATATTGAGACGTACAAGACATCCCAACCCGGCCGGGCGACCTCGAAAAACACCGAGGTCCGGCTCGATGTATTTCACACGATCTCGTACGAACTGCATGACCGGCGCGGCGGCGGCCATATATTTTGGCATTCGATACAAAGGCCCGAGACCCGGACAAACCACGACGCGCGACATAAGCGTTCAAAAGTCTAGATAATACATCTCGAAAACTCGTTCCTCATATTTTATTATAAACTAATGAAAAATCATCCTGAAATTTTGTTATCAACGTATCGTAATTAGACTCGATTAAATCGGAAAAAATACACGGAATCGAAGATAAATGTTTCCTAATTTAATTTTATATGAAAATTTTAGTAAAACAAATGAAAGAAAAATGTAATTTTACAGCGCGCGCGCGCGCCGATCGAACGTTCTAGAAACAATTTCGCGCGACGCGAACACATTTCTTTGGTCAATTTAAATGATTAATAATAATTGATTTTGGTTACAAAATAAAAATTTTGTAAAAATAGTTAAATAATTAATTACCTCAAATTTTGATCGTTTTATTTGTATAAAATAATTTTGGAAAGCATGAAAAAACGGAACGAATCAATAAATTGCGTAAATATACGGGCGCTAAGCCAATCAAAATTAAGTGAGATTAAAATTCGGCGTTCGACTTTTCAATCGTCAAAAGTCACGACCATGGGGGGGTATAAAACTCGGTGCGCGCGACCAATTCGGATGGCAGTCCATTCTGAAATTTCCGACTCGGAACAAATATAACAAGGTTGACCTCAAACACTCTATACCTGATCCTAGCAAACATTATAAAGCCGGCCATACGCGCTACGGTTTACCGCGGAGAGGTCTACCTGTATACAGACGTGTACAGGCGACCGGAGCAAAATCGAAAATCAATTTTTTCGGGTCTGACCGTGCGCGGTAAACCTGAGCGTGCGTGGATGTTTTTCGGTGCCCCATACACGCTATACGACGTCAAGTTGACCTGTACAGGTACAACTGCACAGGCAAACCCGTCAGGTATAAACGTAGCGTGTGGTATGGCCGGCTTGAGTTTTCGGAGGGGTTCGGGAACGATCTCATCCCCGTATAGTCCAATCCTAATTTCCAAATTTCTGATTTATTAACCCATTACCCCCTCCCCCAAACGGACGCTCTTCCGTCTCATCTTTCAACGGCTATTCCTTCTATGAAATCCGTACGGGAAAAATTCATCGCTAATCCCATCCGACGCGAATAATGTCCTCAGCTCTCAGAATCCCCGCCCAGAATTTTCAAAAAAATTTCATTTAAGACAGTTGTGCTTGTTTATTATTTAAAAAAAAAAAAAAAAAAAAAAAAAAAAAAAAAAAAAAAAAAAAACATTTTCTCGCGCTCTAATATTTTTTCTATCGACATTTTCTCATCGGAATTCGATGGAGATCTCTCTGAGGGGTCAAGAGTTTACGATCATGAATTCTAATCTTCAAAATCCATCACTAATAATAATTACAGCAAACATCGCAATTGAAGAAGGTGAAAGTGGAAGTTTTGATGCCTCTTTCATTGCTGAACCAAATGATTCTGGAGATTCTGGCTCCGATTCTGAACCGGGAAATTCCCCAAACGTTATCAATGAAATTGAAGACGATGCTACACCCCTATTGATATGAATTAGTCCTAAACAAAAATTTTCATTATGCTAATTTTCTTATAAATTTTCGTATGTCTCTCGACCTTCGTTAGTCCGATGATGGGTTAGAATATTTTGCCCGTCATCTTGGCCCATCATCCGCTATTTTGGATTCGGCAAATCTGATAACGAATTCGTAATCGGCGCCCTCGAATACCCCTATTTACCACTTTGCGAGAAACTGCGAGCGAAATACAATATCCGACAACCGGCGAGCGCAATCGCGAATGTTTTAGCAAAATAATTAATAAAAAACAAATTTTCGCGTAAAAATCGGTGAAATAATTGAATAAATTAAATCGGTTAAAAATTTTGAAAACACAGATTCCCGCGTTCGACGCGTTCTCTCTTCAAATTCCGTGCTACCTTTTATTAATTTTATTAAGTTAGCTCGAATCGACGCGCGGCCGACGTTCAGGCCAGGTTCTTATTCAGGCGAGAGCGTTACGTTACGGTATACTCACACTTTTGTTTTTTTTTTGTTTTTTTGTTTTTTTTTTTTCTCGTTTTCATAATCGATTGTATTTATATTCTCGTTATATGCGGCGTTCGTCGAGTTCGGCCTGCCAGAATCACAAAACTTTTGGAGAAAAAAATAATGTCGCGATGCGATACGAAGACACAAAGATATCGACCGCGAGATGGGCTCGACGGCCTGCCCGTGACAGCGTTTCTTCTCGGGGCGTGTGACGAGATCTCGGCGCGCTCTTCCTTTTCTCCTTCGTCCCTCCCGCTTCACTTTCTCTCCCGTTTCTCCTCTCTCCGCGCTTCGATCTCTTCATGCGGCTTCTCTTTTTTATTCTATTCCACCGAGTTTCTTCGTCTCATGCATCTCCTAGCGTACACGCGCAAGCTCGGTACTATCGCGCTGCTCATAGTTCAGAAATTACTTTCGAGCGAAGCCCGACTTTCGATCCACACGTGCGTCGGTATATCGTATGACACATGGGCGTCTCTTTTCATCTCATCGGCCGCCGATATATAGCCTCTGAAACTTTTCATATATCGTTTACGTGTTTGCAGTAGACTCGCGCGCACCGCTACGCCTCTTTCATCCCCGTATTCTTTCTATCAAAGAAGCTTCAAAGCTCAAAAGACGTTTTCGTCGGAGAGGGTGCGCGCACGATGAGCGGGTGCTAATAGACTTTTCGTTCGCGTTCCGTTGAAAAGCAACGCGAGACGAGCGGTATTAGGTACTTCCTATATATGCTGCTGGGGCTCGCTCGCGTTTCGAGTCGACCGAAATTAAAAGGTTCCTCTCCTCGTCTAATGTAAGTAACAAAATAAAAAGAGGTTATATTTACCATGCTGATTTTTGTTGTCACCGGTTGATTCGGGTACCGGGTAAGTCGGACAGTAAGCGGTACTATCCGCAGCGAGCATCGGTTCTTCCAATCGGCCATAACCATCGCCGGCCTAAAACATTGAAATGCGTTAAAAATTGTTAAATTATTATCTCGAAGGGCGAATTATCGATATCGGTTGTATATAGAGCGGCGGCGAATGACACTTGCGCCGAAAAGGTTATGAGAAAACAAAAAACGATATAAATGGCCTCGAATGAGGCCAACGAGGTGATGGGAACGCGCGGTTGTTGGGGTGGTAAGGAAAAAGGGTGAGGACATCCGGCGGACGATTGGAAGGTTTCCTCCTTGCGAAGCAATCTTGTGGTAAACCCGATTACCGGCCCAGCGAATTCACGACTATTAGTGCGCGCGTTTTCCTCCCGTATATACCGTCGCCGTATACCTTGGCCCCCCCTCTTCCCGCGACTCCGACGTTTCTATCATCGCGGTGTTCTTTCGTGTCACCGCGCGCCCGACGGCCGCTTTCCCCTCACCATTTTCACCATTTTCACCATTTTCACCGTTTCAATGGTGAATATTCGTTTTATTTTTTGCCTAGGACATTGACTAGGACTTATACCTATATAGATAGACTTTGGAGAGCGAGAGCAGAGATTCAACCAACTCGAATTCGCGTTACAAAACAAAGCCCATATAGGATCGAAAGCTATTAAAACTAGCCCCTACTTCAACATCCTTCTTCATATACAGTTGAGACTGCGCCTAGGACGTTTGCGCCGACGCATTACCCTACCCTCCTTTCAATACTTTATCATCCTCATAATATATCATTAATTTCTTAATCGCTATTAATGATCGCCGTATTACATCCTTGTGAAACGTAAAGTTCCGTGCACGGTGGTGATTCGTAATATAAAGCTCCGCGCCCAACCACAGCCAACATTCAAAATGCTGCGCATTAATATTAATTACGCGTCGTTTAATCGACGATTTAATTTTTTTGACTCAGCCGCGCATCGTTCAATCCGGAACGCAAAACCTCATATCGCAGCATGGGCGCGCCCACCGAGATTTTCCATCTAGCGCAGTATCGCGAACCGCGATTACCTAGATTTATCCTAGATTAGATATTTTTATATAGTTGGCGCGCTCACGAATCTCGGTATGACGGTTGCATCGGTATAACAAATACAAATATAAGGAGGATCCAAGTGTATATACGAGAAAATTTGCGCGAGGTAACGCGCGTTCGAGGACAATTAATCGGGAATGGGGAACGCCGCAAGTGCTGGATGAAGCGCCAAAAGTCAATTCGTTATTAATTAGGTAGCATTGAGAAAAAAAGAGCCTTTGTAGACTCGCGCGGCGTACTTTTATCCTGCCTGTTGGACGTCATCTGGACAAAAGAAAATCGTCTCGCGAGCATCCCCTTCGTGTGTTTCGTTCATCGCATCGTCTCTCGCGCTCTCACTTATCCCGGCTGAGGCGATCGAGGGGTCTCGGTCGCCTCAGCCGGACAATGAAGACGCGCACGGTGGCGGTAGCTCCGAACGACGAACAATGCGAGCTCCGACGAATGAAAGAATATTGTTTGTTCGGTAAAACTCCACCATACATATTGAGCCAACTATATCATATATTGACGCGCGATTGGAGCCGCGATTCCGACGCACTACCAAATGCGACTTTTCACCCCGAATAATCGCTCATTTAACAGTTCGTATATACCTCATCGCTATAACGATAGTTTTTCGTATATAGTATCATATTTTCTTATCCGCGTTATTATTACTATCAATATATTTCTTATCATTGCACGAGCTATCTGTAACCTACGGATGCACCGATGAGACTCGACTATACGAGGCGTCCGCTCTTCTTTTTAATATATCGCATTCACCCGTTTCAACCATAAACCCGCGTGCGCGGTTTCGTTTGATTTATTAATTGCTATGGTCAGTAGCAGCACGCGGTGCGCGAATCTATTAGCTTCGGAATTTATCGTCAAACGGTTATCCCTGTTCGCTCGGGGGCGCGGGGGCTCTCTCGTTGCGTCTAATCTTCGTCATTGACCGGCGAGAGCTATCGTCGATCGCCGGTCTCGAGCATAACCCGCGAGCGCTCCGTCACCTCATATAATCGTGTCATGCTGGGGGAAACGTTTCTTATATATCAACGTATCCGAGAGACTCGTATACGCGTTTATTACCAACGATGACAACGGGAGAGGAGAACGGGTCAATCGAGTCACGCGTGGGTAAATTATACGCGCAGGGGAGAGGGAGCGTGCGTCCGTGCGTCCGTGCGTCTGTGGGAAACGAAAGCGATGTTGAGAATAAACAAAGATAAATCAAATGATTTTACCGGTGTGTCGCGAAGCTATTGAGAAAGTCAAGCAGCAGGTTATGGTGCATGCGAGAGAGCTATATTGCAGAGGAGGGGTCCCTGAACAAGGGCAAAAGCCATTCGGATTGGGAAAACGGGGGCACAGCGAGCCGCTGATGGGCTATATGAAAAAAATCTCTGGACTATATAATAACGCAACGTTTCCGCGTGTAACGCCGTCCGTATAATCGAATACTCGGTTTCGAGCAAAAAATAAAAACAATGCGATAAAAATTGGGGAAAATAAAATGTCTCGGCTCTCGGCGTCAGGAGGCCGGAGAGCAAGAGAGGTCGACCGGGCACGATCCCTTTGATCCTGTTTCCGCAGCGATGAAGCAGGGCACCCGGAACCCTCCGACCCCCCATGACGACAAAGTGGGAATCGGGGATGGGATGGGAAATGATGCCACACTCGGAATCCGGCAACGTCACGGTATCGAGAAAGTATTGGAGGGAATTATTGGGGGGCGAGACAAGAGTGCGATTACAATTGCGCGTTTAGCGGCAAAATAAAGGGTGGTGCGGCGATAGAACGCTCCGCCGCTCGTCGTGGTGCTGGGATACGAGGTGCGACTCGTATATCTTCCGGTTTTTCGCATTGTGCATAATCTGCGATTAAATCCAATCTCGTTGTTTGATAATTTTTCGTATTAGAGAGAATCGCGATACGATTCGAATAGGACAAATATTTTATCCATTATTTATCGATTTTTTTATATTAATAGGTAAGTATATGAAATATATGAAAACTCGGATGAATTATAACACATCTGCGTGTCATATGATGAGCCTCGCGATCGTTATGATCGAATGCAATATTCGCACACTTTTGCGCAATAAGGACACGATCCCCGATTATATTTTGGTATTCCGAAGCCGCGCGCGATCGCGATTCCTTCACAAATATTATCCTGATTAAATGTAATAACGAATAAGGTGTTTCATCTTACCATTCTCGTTAAATCGACAGTAACCGCTGGTACTTCTTGATCGGCGAGGTTCATCATATCGCTGCCGCTCGTCGCCCCGAGTTCTTGCACGCGCTACGTCTCGATACGAAGCAGTCACAGAATCCGATGATTATATTAAAATAAAAAAAAAACGAATAATGTAAAAAAACGTAAAATACACGCACGCAACGCGATTTATGAATAATTAGCCCTCGCGGTCCCGTGTAAAAAAAAAAACGCGTGATCGGGGGGCGCACGCCCCCGCGCCGATTACCGATCAAATCGCACGGCAATCGCAACGGTATGACTGCAACTGGTGCCAGCACCGTCACCCTCGTCGTCGTCGTCGTCGTCGTCGTCGTCGTCGTCGTCGCCGCTGCCGCCGCCGTCGCGTCAGGGGATTTGATCTCGGTGGTGAGTTTCAAGAGAATGTATATTCTCGTGTGGGCGAAGGTTCGGAGTTCGGAGGAAGATAAGGGGGTTGGCGCTTCCGCTGGTACGTCAACGCCCACTGCGTATCACCGCGTACAACCCTGTAATGGATTTTGCTCGAGCCTCGGCGTTGCTCCCTCTCTCCAGATGCTACGGACTAGGGGCGGAGTCACGACTCATTGGATGACTCGAAAACTCCTTCGATAACATTTTCCACTTCCGACCAAGAGCTTTTCCACATTATTTCACCTCGTAACACTTCTGGTACCAATCAACGATCCCACAATCCTTCTTCTTCTTCTTCTTCCATACTCTATGTGTACTAGCTGCGTGTACCGCGCAACCTCTCCCCCGCTCTTCATATCGTTTTTTTTTTATTTATTTTTCGTCTTCTTTATCTTTTCATTCGTTTTAATATTATTGAAATTTTGCATTCTCGCATGCTCCTGCCGAACCGAAAATGGCGAGACTCGTTCATCCTCATATTTATCCGGTAGGCGGGCAATACGCTGCTGCATGCCGCTTATATATTGTACGTATTATTGTCGTCGGTCAATTTTTCCTTTTTACCATTTAATCATACTATTCCAAAATCTACCGCCAGTGTGCTGCGAGTGCGTCGAATATAATAAATGCGTGTTTTGGTATATACACATATAGGTCATATCGTCATGATTTATATCACATTATTAGGATATCTCATATCGCATCATTATATGCGAGCTTCGACTTTTATTTCGACTCCCAGCATGCACGAATCCGTTTCATTTTCGATATTCCTGCATATTAATTAATCATCGGAGGTCCGACGCGATCGCGGTATCTCTCATCAATAATTATATTATATCGTCTGCGTGTATATGATTCTCATATAATGCTGGCTATGAACCAAAACTTTTATTTATCTGGTAACGCTTCGCATCTTATTTATTAGCATATGCATTTTTTCTCCAATAACTACTAAATTTCAATATTAAACTACTAAATAACACGTACACGATACATTTTGGTTCATCCTCGAGCGGGGTCATGCTCTTCTCAATTTCACATTTTTTCGACCCCCAATTTTTTATATTTGACAGAATCATTTCAGCGAACATCGGTCGGTAATATATCCGTTTTACCGGCATGAATCGTTGAATCCGTTGAATCCTCAGCTGGAAGATAACGCTTATCACGTTTGTCGCGGTACGACGACGACGACGACGACAATGACGATATCCCAAAAGCATGTATTCGCTTCGCAGTACTGCTGGCCGCTGGCAGTTGGCAGTAGGTTTTGGAACGAACACCGCTCTGATATCTATTATAGGGATGGTGCAAGTTAGAGGCGGCCACGAGCACGGTCTTGTATACAGGTCTTGCAACAACGGTAGTGGGGGATGTCAGCTTAATGGTTGCGCTTCTCCTTTTCAATTTACGGCCGCGAGAGGCATGACGATCGAGGAGTGTGCTTATGTAACGCATGCGCCTAGCTCGTATTGTTTTATTCACACGTGGACTTGTGTTTATTATATACAAGTAGGACACAAGTTTTTTATAATGGAAATTTATGATTTGTCTTTTATGTTTAAGAATGTAGGTAATTATCATAAAACAAATGAGATAATAGACTAGCCGAACAAACCGGCAAGTCTAATATTTGACCTCAAGCGTGGCAAAATTACTTAAATATTAAAAGACTACTTATATTTTGTAGAGATATTGTGGTTAGGTTGGTATAAAGCTTTTCTATTATTTGAAGGTCTTGAGTTCGATCCTCAGTACGTGTAATTTTTTTTTGCAATGATTTAAACTCAAGAAAAGCTTAGTAAATAATATTTGACTTTTCTCTCGGAATAGAACAAAAGTATCTTGATTTCTACATTTTTTTCAATACTCACAATCAAGGAAAGGAAACTAGAGTTGGATTCATAGGGTTTTCAGATAATCAATGTTAAAATAAACGAAGGAAGCAGTAAGAATATTTAATAGTTGCATAAATAAAATTTCATCAACATTAATTTTCCAAAAATATCAAATAGCACATTTTTTTTACTCATTCCTATTACTCAACAAAACGACATTAAAATGATTAAATAAAACCAAAACGGCAATGTACGCGACAGTTGCTAGACGCTTGTGGAAACCTTGTGGAGCACTGGCATGCGCGATGTACACTGCGCATCACACTCATCGATAGCAACGACATATAGCGGCGTTGACGCGAAAGAAAACTTATGACATTAACGTGACAATCGCTCACCATTGAAATTGGGCTTCGTTGCAAGACCTGTATACAAGACCGTGGCCACGAGTACTTTCGACCTGCCCTCTATCGAATCTGCACCATCCCCTATATATTATTCCCGCTGTACGCCGTGCGATACGCCGCCATCCATCCTATCTTTCGTGGTAAAGAAATATGCGGTGGCGTCACCACGATGCGTTATTGCTTTCTTCTACCGTGCGCTTTCTCCTTCTCCACCACGAACAAAAATAGCGGCGTGAACAGCTTGGTTGGTCGACGACAGCGTACAGCGCGTCGTATGTCGTGTAACGTGTGTAACGCGCGCGCCGTGTAGCAGCGTAGGCAGCAAGCAAGCAGGCTATCTAACCGTTAGGACCAAACCAAAGTGGGCTGTGGGCTATGCAGACTGATGCAAACGAACTAACGAACACAGAAAACAAGCGAGAGCGACGTCTGCTTCGAGAATTTTTTTTTTTTTTTTTTTTTTTTTTCTTTCATGATATATTTGAAATTCGAACATCTCTCAAATTAATTGGCCGAGAATATTGAAAAGTTCAAGTCAGAAGCAGCGCGTATACCACCAACGAACGGTGTCGTATTACGCTGGTGCAATTTTTATGTTTCGAGTGGCTCAATAATCACGAGAGTGTGTAACAAACGCAAAAAAAATTGCGTCAAACGTTTGCGTGGAAGTGTGTTGAAGCAGTAGAAATAGTAGAATCGATTAAGAGCAATACGCAATACCGGCATTCGAGCCGCCGCGAAATCTATGCGTGTGTTCAATTGCGAATTGCGAGAGATAACCTCAAAAATGAAATAATAAACGTTATCGAACGAGCATCGTGTGTCGTCGTTGCTGGTGCCGTACAAAATTGCACACTTTTCTACATTGTTGTATATTCCAACAAACGAAATAATGATTTTACAAAATCGCAAACCTACTTGCGCGTTGCATCATTGTGAGTGAATCTTTTTTCTCCCCTACAATATTTATTCATTTACGTAATTCATTTGCGTTTGTGATCCTGGAAACGATAAATCACGCGCGATATCCTATTCTTTTTTTACAAAACATGTCGTATCTCGTGTCTCGTGCGAGAGTTTGCATTGATTTTTCGCGCACGTGCGACGTGCGACGTTCATGACGGACGAGGGAATTTGGCGCGACCTTGATTCGGTAACCTCCATCTCTATAATAACGATACAAACCCAAACTATTCGTTCGATTTTTCATTTCTTTTTCTTGGTCGTGCTTTAACACACTTATTTTCTCAGACACGTTTGCATTCGAAACATTTGACCGAGACATTGATTGCCCATTCTTTTTTTATTGCGTCAAGAAAGGTTCGATGATGATCGACTCTCATTGATTCTGATATACGCGTTTACTTTTTTCTCTCACAAGAAAAGACATACTTGAAATAGTAGATATATGCAATGATGGTAAAACGATATAGCGTGGATAAAAAAAAAAATCATTGCCTCGGTAAAACCGTGATTTCGTTTTTTCTATACGAATACAAAAAAATTGCTGCTTATTTGTCGCGATATACGATACACTATCGCGCGGCTTAAATATTCGCTAAGAGCAGATCTCTCCGAGAGATAGGAAAAACATTTTCACCCCACCCTCCTCCCGGAGTTTCGATAACCTCAAAAGTTTTTCCCATCATCGCGACAAATTTTTATTAGAATTCAATAATCATTGTTTCTCACGAATATTCCCAAGCGAGTACCCTAGCACAATTCGAGTAATGTCAAAAAGTCCAGAAAGAAGCATACATTTCATAATTGATGCAAATTTTTATAGTCAACATTTTGTTCATTTCAGTCTAGGTAAAGTTTCGGGTTGTAATGCCCAGTCGTAATCTGTGAGATGCGCCGCTCGGGGCACAAGAAAAATATTTTAAATGACAGAAAAGCTGCGGCGTTGGTAGAAAAACAGAATAACAACGAGCGCTTGACGACGATAAGAGTGTCGTTCTCAACGTCGTCCGACGTCGCTCAGAGGCCGCAAGATGTCTGCGGTAGAGGCACCGCCTTTCATTCGTACCATCGAATGGGACATGATGGACAAAACCAAATTTTTTCCACTGAGCATGCTTTCCTCCTTTTCCATAAGATGCTGTCTTTATCCGTTGACCGTGATAAAAACCAGGCTACAAATTCAGAGGCGGAATCACATGTACACCGGTAGTATATACAAATACTCGGTATCGTTAATATTAATTCAGGATTTGGCTTGATGAAGAAGGAAAAAAAAAAGAACAAACAAACAAAACATTGAATAACATTTTGTGCAGATAAGTTGCGTGTACTTTTACAAAAATGATTCTAAAGCGGTTCTTGGTCTACTTTTGTTTCAGGAATGATCGACGCTTACAGAAAAATTCACAGAACGGAAGGTTTTTCGGGCCTCTATCGAGGCTTCTGGATAAGCTCTGTTCAGATAATTTCAGGGGTTTTTTATGTATCCACGTACGAAGGAGTGCGTCATCTTCTTGGCCAAAATCCTTTCACAGCGGATTTAGATTCAAGAACAAAGGCATTGATAGGCGGAGGTGCTGCCAGCACCGTTGGTCAAACCATCATTGTTCCCTTTGACGTCCTTAGCCAACATTTGATGGTCCTCGGCGTCAGTACCAAGCATGGAAAACTTGCTGTCGACAAGGTTCATTATCATATTTAAAGATATGAATGTTTTTAGCTCATTTGAAAATTGTGGTAATGAACGAGCGTACGAGCGTCTTTCACATTCGCCCGAATTCGCCCGTTCATGGTCCATTTTTTTTTTTTTTTCATGTCCCTGCTGTGTCCCTCCGTAATTGTCAAGAGCCAAGAAATTCAATGCCCGTACGCTCGAACGCGGCCTCGGAGACTCGCTCGGTGCTACGAGTTTCTCGTTTCTCTGTGAGCAAACAAAATTGAATTCACCGATCGCTCATGCATCGCCTATTGGTGTTTCATATTGAGCATCCGGGATCGGCAGCTCAAACGCGCTTGGATCAATTTTTGAATATTCATGGATATGTTCCACCGAGTGCACGACCCCCCGACTCTTCTGTATTTACCGGATCAAAACTATTCTTTCTTCCGTTCACAAAGTATCATTCCTCGTTTAGGATTCTATCACTTTTTTTCTTATCACATTCGATTGACGCATGTTTTTTTCTCTACAAACGACGACGCGTATCCATCCGTCCCCGAGACTTTCAACGTCAACGAGAACATTTAACTCGAACTCCGATTCCAAATTTTTTACTTACAGATGGGTATGAACCCTTTGGGTATAAGTCTTGAACCAGGATGTTCCCGCGCTTATATCTCCGCTGAAATCGTCAGACTCATTTACGAGAGGGATGGCATTAAGGGGTTTTATCGTGGCTACGTTGCATCTTTGTGTGCTTACGTACCGAACAGCGCATTGTGGTGGGGCCTCTATACGGTATATCAAGGTATCGATACGCCCTTTTAATTATATTGTCGTTCGTCAAGTTGCGCAACTATGCGGTATATAATTTTTCTTATTCATTTGTTCGTTACCAATAGACGAATTAATACGAGTCTTGCCGGAATGGGTGTCACATCTGTTTATCCAAGCGATAGCCGGGACACTCGGTGGATTTACCACGACAATAATAACAAATCCTTTGGACATTGTCAGAGCCCGTCTTCAGGTGCAACGATTGGACAGTATGTGCAATGCTTTTAAGATTTTATGGCTCGAAGAAGGCTGTAAAATGTTCACCAAGGGTTTGTCAGCGCGTCTAGTCCAATCGGCTTGCTTCAGTTTCTCCATTATATTGGGTTATGAAACGATCAAGCGAATGAGCATCAATGACGAGTACAAGAGTTTTATTAGATGGTAAATTAACGGATAAAATATTGTTTAGAGGAAACGTAATACGCATTATTTGGTACACTGCGCGTAAGAAAGAGAGAATAATCGCGGAAGAAAAAAAAAACGAGAAAAACTACTTGCAAGATTCGACGTACTTTCTACGCAGGAAAGAATGATACATTTTTCAATACCTTTTGATGATCACTTTCAACAAAGTTCATCGAAGTAACAAAGGAAAGAATCGATAATTCAGCCAAAGACAACGATGAGAGGAGGAGCCGGTTCATTCCGCTGTGTTATATCGATCATCCAGATTTTTATCTCGCGATACGTTCGAACAATCGGCCGGTAGATAAAATATACGTATTATCATCGTCAGGAGGGGAAAGCTGAATATAAATAGCAAAATTTATATACTTACATACGCGTGTACGAAGAATATGCGCTATGCTTCGAAGGTAAAAAATTTTTTTGTAAATATACTTCCGATTGAGGCTAAATGTACATTCATGTATAACTGCCGCCGCTATACCCTCGCCGCATTCTGTGTACGTGAATTTCCTCTTCCCTGTTTTTTTTTTTTTTTAACTTTTTTCATTGCCCTTCCGTCAAATGTCGCTATAATACCGGAAAAACCAAATTTCCAATCCTCACGTTCGCGAATTCCTGCTTCTCAAAACTTTGATAAATAATAAATGAATAAAAATATTATTCATTACGTATTATTCGTACAGTGATGCGAGTCTGCCGCGTGGTTAAACGTTTAACCTTGTGGAAAGATTTAGCGCTTGAGGTGGCTCTCGAGTATGCGGCTGCCAGTAATACCCTTTTTTTGTTGCATTCGATAATTCGATCGAAGCAAAAATTTCTCGAGTCCTTCGGGGTCCTTCTATTTTGGCTATATCGTATTGTTGGATCTATATATAGTCGCATTATTATCGAACATTTTGTCATACAACTGTTAATAACGTTACCTTCACTTGCGGCGAAGGGATATCGCGGAAATTCGATAGATGGCAAACATTTTGGAACGTTCGAATCGCGAATAAGCAAAAAAAAAAATTGCATGATAAAAAAATTAAGTGCATCGCGCGTGCTCGGGGAGCGGGATATATGGTATTGGGGACGCGCGCGCGCGCGCGTGCGTGGTATCGTCGTGCAGGGACGAGAGGCGGCGGGACCTCCGCATAAACCCTTTTTTTTTCGCCAATCATAACGCATATATTTCGGTGTTCGTTTAGCGATTATCGATACCATATCGCGATACCGCGGTTTTAATATAAATAAATCAGCGCTACTGCAAGTGAGCATTGATCGGCCAATATAATCACAAAAATATATGCTGCGTGTCCGTTATCGTTATTGGTTGGTTTCAACGAAATTGATCAAACAACCAACGGAATATAGAGAAATATCTCTCCTCTACCAGATTGCAGAATTGGGCTATTCTCTGTCATGCTATTATGACATACTTGATCCTCTTTTTATTATGAATTTTATGATATTCAAAACCAGTAACAGAATTTTTTCATTTCCGCTTTATTTTAATCGTTCAATAGTTGTTTCGTTTAAAGAGCAAAGCAATTTAGCAAAGTCTTGCGAGCGCAAGTCAATATTGAGATAAAAATGTATCTTCATCGTTTAAAAATAGACTATTGAGCACAGACGCATGCGCCACCGGCATAATTGTAATGCTTATTCACGGTCACTCTCAAGGAGACTATAGGGAAGGAGTCCAATCTCGGCAATCGGGCACGTCCGTAAAAGTGTCGGGAAAGAGGGTTCCTATCGAGCGGCGCTGTTGTAGATACTGTACGGGTTAACGCATGCGCATTATGTACACGTTATCACGCGCATGCGTTGCTGCCAGCTGACACTGTTGTTGATAGTTTTTGTGGGTCTAACCTATCTTTGCTATCTTTGTTAAAATGGAATATACTGACACAGTTGCTATTGCTGTTAAAATAAATTAACATATTGCAGTCATTTTTTATATGAACGAATAAAAAAAAAAAAAACATGATTCAACAAAATCAATTGATTTTTTAAAATTTCTGCTATAGTCAAAGAACAATAACTACCTATGATGAAAAAAAGAGATAAAACAAAAGAGGATTTGAAACGCGGACTCCACGAGTATGAGCCTGTCATCGAACCATTACACCATAGGTGTGTTCCACTTATCGCCCAAAACGCCCAAAATGCCCCAATATCCTATCCCAGTAGCCGTCGTCTGGGCGTTACGGGCGATAAGTGGAACGCACCTCATGTAAGCTATAATGATATCCCGAACGGCAGAAAATGCTATTGGCTTATCCGGGCCGCTTGATATATTAAGGTTTTATGAAACAGTAACTGTGGTCACAAGAGCTATAGTTATCGATATAATTTTAAAATATTCGTAAATATCATGCAAAAAAAAATTTGTGACAGAATAAAATTTCTTTCGACATGAGTATATGAATCGGCAATTTCCCGGATGCTATGGTTTTCTTAGCAGCGCGACATACGAGGGGAGATCAGCTGATACTTTGAATGTGTAAAGCACAGGGTTTTACGTTGCTGGAGAATATTATTACAATACATATTAGTATTTTCGATTACGAGCACTCATAATCGTTGATTCAACAATTTTTGACAGGCGCGAAAGCTCTTTAAATCCACGATTCCGCCGCCATGGCGGTCAGTTTCACCAACGACATTGATTTTATTACTATATATATCCGTACACAAACGACAATGCGACGCGAGTGGCCGTTCCTCGAACCCGGGTTCCCGACATTTTCACGGACGTTTTTCTGGACTCCTTCCCTATAGTCTCCTTGGTCACTCCTCTCCCCCCTATTGTAACGATTTACGGATACTTTCGGCGAGAAACACCAGGTGTCGCTGAGCGTTTGTTCATGTCGTTCGAGCTCCCTGAAGCCGCCGCGCGTGTTCGAAAACCTGCTGCTGCCGAAAACCAATACTAGCAGTTGCTGGCAGAGTATATAGGTTTTTTTAGTTAGTACCTACATGGTCCAGGTATTCAGGGAAGCTGGTATGGGAGAAGTATTTTTATTAGATAAATTATCGAATGAAATTGCATGTATTACTGGCGCGCGGCAACGGTCGCCGGTCACACACATTCGCGGATCCATCGGTATTCCGTCGATCCGTGTCGTATGTCGCATGTCGCGTCGGCTTCTCGCTTGTATACCTTGTACCGAATGGCCAATATAAAAAAAACTCGCGCGTTCGTGTTGTGATTATCATTTGCGAAAAATATCGAATCGGGGGTTGGAAGGCTGCAACGCGCGGGAATTACGTTTCACGTCGCGCGATTACGGCCGAAATTACACACGTTCCGTTACTTTACAATATCAACAGAGTCATTTCATTTACAATTTTCATGCGAGTCGAGTCTATAAAATGCGATATGCGCGGTCGCATAAAAAAATTCCGTGGTATGCAAATTTATTTTTCGTAGAAATAATGAAATTAGTGCGATAGTAATATTTCGATGATTCCAAATGAATTATATTATAGTTAACTCGCGTGCTGCTGCATGGTAGTAGTCTCACCCTTGTCCCATCGCTTGTCCGCGGTCACGCCGCGCAGTTGAATTATTTCGAACATTGCAATCTTCGATGAATGAACAATAATGACGATTTTTCATTGCGATCCAGCAGAGTGTTATTATGAGAAATGCAAAACATGTCAATCGATAAAAATAATAATGGAAGGAAGAAAGGTGTGAAAAAAATGTGCCGCTTCTTCAAGAGTCGCTCACTGCTGCGATATATAACTCCGGTATATATATAGATAGTGTGTGTGTATTGGGTAATCCGTAATCCCGTCCAAACTGCAAATCGTGTTGAATGTGATATTATGATTCTGATATGGAACAATTGTAAGTATATTTATTGGGAGCGAGGTAAATCGAGAGAAAGGCAAACGCGCATTTGCTTTATCGGATCGGTGTATTAAATATGCTCCACCGCGCGTTGCGTATATTGCGCGCACGTTGATCCATCAATGTTTTTCCCGCCGGAAAAATAATCGGAAAATATTTCACAATGTGTATAAATGCGCGGGTGAGTAGTCAATGAATTCGGATGCAAAGATTCATTTGTTACGGTAATTTTGTTTGGGTAAGGGAATTTATCCTGTAATCGAAAGAAAACGTACGCGAACGGACATGGAACCGTTGGGCGAATATAAACAAAATCGAAATATCAACATTCCAAAATTTCAAGCCCCGAGTTCGTTCGTTCGTTCGTTCGAGAGGTATCAATAAAAACATTTTCCAATCCCGCGTGAGTTTGAAATTCGCACAAGCACTGCGCGACCAACCATTCCGAACATACCCTACAACCCCCGCGTCTTTTCAACAACTTTTGTCTTTCATTTTATTCGCTACTTCGCTGCGGCGAAGTAATTAATTTCTTTAACTGCACGAACACCATTCGTTTCTGATGCTCAATTCCTATCCTATTGTTGGTGTCGTCGTCGTCGTCGTCACCGCCGCTGTTGCGTTACGTTGTGTCTCGAGCGCTACCGAAGCGTCGAAATTCTCGGTTGGTCCAAGCACGAGTCTTGCGATCAATTTTTTTTTTTACGAGCAGTGACGCGGTAAAAAAAGTCCTCGTGCCTATCTGCATGATCCGACCCCTTCATTAATATGGAGATTCCCATGAAAACATTTGAAATACCCGACCTTTAAGATCTTCATTTTGATCCTGTTTTCGAACAGCTTTCGAAGAATATTATTAAAAAATTAATTTCCCAGTGGGTTTTCAAATTTATTCGCTGAAGTTGATTAAAATCGGTGGGATTTCTTCCCCGAGTTACAAACAAGTGAAATAAAGTAGTCACGGACAGGCACAGCAGCTAAACGGAGACTTTTTTTTCTCTCTTGTACGCAGAAATATGTTTATCTCTTGATAAAAACGTAACTCAATCGATTCGATGTACGCGCGGGGAGAGTTTTTTTTTTTTTCCAGTAGAGGATTAATCGATCGTGCAGCGCGCATTAATGTTGACATTTATAGCTCGTATGATCGATTGGTTTGAGTCATTGGTACGGAATAAGTGTACCAAACGCGATTCGAGTAATTTATTTTTTGTTGGGTCGAGCGTTACCGAGACTTTCACCGCGCTTTCAAGCACCGAATTTGTCCGTATGAATTTTCATTTTCCTCTCGCATGTTCGCGAAGCAACTCGTGAATGATGAAAAATTTTAAGCTCCTCGTCGCAGGATTTCTCGTTATTCTTTCAGTAACGGTGAGCTAACGCGATAATCTTTGAGCCCACCGGGAGTCGATGCATTTTCGGAGGAAAAAGATATTTGCAATATACGAAAGATATTATAATATTTTTCAAAATTAATATTTCGTTGATTTCAGAGAGCGACACGGGCCGATATACGAAAAGAATGTCGAAAACAAACCGGTGTCTCGTGGGGTGAGTATTTCAATTCGTCCGTATGAAATCCTTATAAGTATCTGTGAGCCTTCGTGCCTTATTTTTCATTGTGCTTATTTATTTTTTCTACCATTTCATTCTTAAGCCGCATTGAAGAAGCTCAAATCTGGGGACTTTAATCAGGCTGATCACAAACTCAAGTGTTATCTCCGATGTTTTATGATGAAAAATGGAATTATTCGAAGCGATGACCAAGTTGACGTTGAAAATGCAATTCGTCATCTTCCACCGAATCTTCAAGAGTCATCCAGAAAGGCACTTTTTAAGTGCAAAAATTCGTGTGAGTTTGATCATGTTTTCGAAATATTTTCAATCGAAGCGCTCGATAATATACTTATTTTTTTCCGATAATTACCGTTCGTGCGCGCATACCGCCACGTTCATATCGCGTCCATCATCGGCTTTTCGTTTTGAGTCGTTCATTCGTGCGCAGCATTAATACCGACAAAGATAAAAAAAAAAAAAAAAAAAAAAAAAAAAAAAAAAAAAAAAAAAAGAATAAGACACGGCTCGGAGATAGAACAACTGGGTAAACGAAAATATAATTGTATTACAATGTTTCTTGGGGATTTAGCGAGCAAAAACGGATGTGACAAGGCTTACGAGATAGTACGTTGTTACTTCAAGTCCCAGCCGGAGGTAAGGCTTTCGAAGAGTCTTATACCGCGTATATCCGATTCTCCGACGACGATACACGAACGTCACCTTTTACACTCGGCCATTTTACTCCTGTCTTTTTTCTTCTCGCAGATACTCCGAAGCGTCTCGTTCGTCTGAACCGAGAAAAAGTCAAGATACGGGGAAAGATGCGAGAGCAGCGTTGGAGCGAGAGAGCCAAGATGAGAGAGCATATTGGAAAAGCAGGGGTCTTATCCCGGGGAATCCTTCGCAGTCGACGCCGCCGCCGCCGCCGCCGTCATCGTCGAACCTTAACCGTGAGAGTGCAGAGCACGAAAGAAAAACCGTCACACCGACTTGAATATATATGCATGTTATATGAAGTTATGAACGGAGAAGAGGAGTACCATAAAGATTTGATTTAGTTATTGAGATATATTGAGAGTTATTGAAAAACAAAAAAAATTATTAACATATCGAGGTGAATTTTGTTCCGACTTTTGGAGCAGGTGATTGAAATGAAGAAATTTGACTTTTTTCGACGTATTTCTGGACGCTTTACAGTCAAGAATCGTTATTATGAAAAATCGACCTTGACGAAGAAAAATGGAAAATGAAATAGATCCTGAACGCAAACAAAGATCGTTGCGGTCTCTAAAATTTGCATAACGACGATGAAAAAATTAAAAAGCCCTCCCCGCTGGTAGAGCAGAATAAATAAATAGGCGAAAACAATGACATTCTGAACTTGGGAATAAAGAAACGTTATTTCACTCTTATAATTGACTCTTATCTCTCCTTATCTCTCGAGATGAGTTTGAGAGTCTCGAACGGCGCGCTTCTTCCATAATCCTTTTCGAACCTTCAATTCGTATACGGGATTGAAGTGCTAAAAAGTCGATTTCCATAGGATTTTGTTATAATTGAATATCGGGATTCGTCGAATTCGTTTTGTTTCCCTGTCGTGTGCGACAACCTACCGCTTCTTTACATAACCAGCGATGACGATGCAGTTGAATAATAATCATACATATTCAATGAAAACAGCCGCGCGCGTTTTATGTTGCTCTCGTTCCCCCTCGAGCCTGTGCCCAAACATATTCCTCTGCAAAAAAACAGGCGATTAATATTCGGATACGAGTTTATCTTTCATCCGTATCCGTGGTCCGTGCTGGTATATTGATCTTTTATTTTCGATTGGATCTCGCGCGAACGGTATATCCCTGATAATACGTCTGCGTTGGCACGGATTTCCCCTCGATCGAGATGATGATCCAACAAATTCAGCCTTTCCGGATTTTTCCTCCCAATTTTTCCGTGCCACCTTTTACTCGCATTCACGGAGAATCCTTTATCGACATATTCTTCATCGCGCCTTTTCATCCATCCGCACGAATATAGTTCAAGGTTCGACAATGTATACGGATCAACGGTCCGCACGTGGATCACGTATCTGAGATAAAACGGCCGATATGGCTCATCCGCCTCACCCTATAACTGGCCCTTTTCCAGTTAAATCTTTGCGCGAGCTGCTTCGATCTTATTCCCTCACACGCTCATTGCCCCGCTGCTCCCATGCTCTTCGCCGTCTCCCCCGCGGTCGCACCATACCCAAGCCTCTGAACAATAAATCGGTGCTGCTAGCAGTGCTAGCCCGCGAAAACTACGCTCATTCTCTGCCTTTTTCAGCTTTTGTAATAGCCTTTACACAATATATTACGTACTCTAACTCTATAATATCTTCTCTCTTGACGACTCTTATCTCTTATTATCTAATCAACGCACCGGGCCACCCTCGATTCCACACGCACGAGAAATATTATAAAATTTACCAAAATATTTGAATCGCGATTTTTTCAACGACATTTTTTATCGCTATTACATTTTACCCTTCGCGAGGATGGATTTTTTTGGAGAGTCGCAATAACTTGTCTCGAGAGCCGATTCCATTTTCAAATCACGTACATTGACCGAATCGTCTTGTCCGTCGGAATCAAGAGACGCGGTAGCGGCTCGACTCCAATTATTATAAGTATTATTTTCTCGAATGCTTATAAAAAAATTATCCTCGCGCGAGGCATCCAGCGCTCCGATTTACAAATATCGCTTCCGGTCACGTTAATTTGCGCAAAAACATTACTTTTCGCTGCTACTACCCACCACCCACCACCACCACCGCCGGTGTGCACGAGAGAATCGATGATCGATGTAACAAAAGAATGAGAGGCAGGGAGAGGAGGCGGGAGGGGGGGGGGGGGCTGGACAAACGAAAAAAACCATGGCAGCGTGACACGTCTTATATTTGGTCAACAAAATTTCATCATGGCCTTCTTCGCAAAACTTTTTTCAACTTCCGACTGAAATTGGATCCGCGAGAAGGGAAAAATAAATTATCGTGTGTGGAGAAAAATTACAAGTAGGAAAAAAAAACGAGGAACAAGTATCTGCGGAAATAGACCAAGTTTGAGAAGATCTCGCATCACTGAAGCTCGCCATCATGTGCGACCATTGCTCGTGAGTCTCCTTTTTCTATTTTAATAAAGAGGCCTTCTTCTTCTTCTTCTTTTTCTTCTTTTTTCTTCTTCCCTTTCTTTTGCTTCCTTCCTTCCTCCCTCTTGACCCGTGATTCCAACGATTCCAATACAATTTCTCGATCGTATTCCAGAAAAGTGACCGGTCAGAAGGGCTACGGTGGGCAAGTTACCTGCAAATGTGAAGGGTTAGTTGAAACGAATGCACTCGTAAGAAAATCTCAATTTTATCATTTTACTCGTTGATATATTTAATTAATTATTAATCTTTGGTATTACAATAAAGAAAATAATGAGAAAAATTGTTTTTCCCAGTGGCGATAGAAAAGAGGATGATAGGAGAGAAAGGGAGAGAGGAGAAAGGGAGTCCGACGGACGATGCAACAAAAAGTAAGCGACAAATGGTAGAGAAAACGGTAGCCCGTTGAAATAGCGGCTTAAAGAGCGCTATTTCTATACTAGGCGCGCTTTTTGTCGTTCCCGTTGTTGTCGCCCGGCTGACGGGTCGAGAATTTAGAATCGAGGTCGGACGAAATATATTGCGCAACATTCGAAAAATCCTAACGTCGTATTATTATAGCGAAAATATGAAATCGATACGTGCTCGGGTTTCGAGAATAAGTAAATATAAAGAAAGGACGCATGTTTGGGAGGAGAAAGCGTTATGCATATAGGTCGATACATAGAAGATATAGAGCGGCAAATTGAATTAACTCGTAACCCGAATAAATGTGCAGAGGGTTGGTGGAGGAGCAGGACAGGTTGGGTGGATGCTTTGCTTCGAAATGCTGTGCTGCTACGAAGGAGGAAAACGGTGACTGTTGCACCGGTGGTGGTGGTGCTGCTGGTGCACCACTAAACCCTCCGAGGGGGCCCGTCAAGAAAAGTTGCTGCGCCCATAAATAATATTATCAAGAGCATTATATTTATTGTTGGGCCGTCGTTGACGTTGGATCGATGCGAAATGGAAATATAATTCGAAATACGAGCACCTATACATCTGATTACTAATTTTCAACAATGAATTAAACCAGCTATTAAGCCAGCCACAGCCATTTCTTGTACATATATACGTGCACAATTTAATTTGACAATAATCATCAATAAAATCAACAAAAGATTCGCGATCGTGCGAGTCGTTGAATCATTCTTATTATTTTTTACCGACCGAGCAGCAAATAAATATTCTCTACCGCGTCTATCAACACGACGATTATCATTCATTTTCACGGGGTTCGTCGCTCTTTTAATAATAATAACAATAACAACAATAACAACAACAACAACAATAACAACATCAATAAAAACAATCATCATCGATGACGGGTATGATTATTTCATTATTAAATATTTATTTCAAGGGCGAAAGAGGCTACTGGCAATTGCTGCGGATCTTGCGCTTGCATGGATCTCAAAGACAAGTATAGGGAAGATGCTAACGGATACAAGGATAACGGAAAGATAGAAAAAAAAAGAAATAAGGCTCCAAACTTGGCCCGATAAATTTCATCTTCGTTAACGATGGATCGAACGTTCGACTAGAATTTTATCACGCAATCTTTTGTATTTTTTATTCGACGAAGGACTCAATAAAATGATTATTCATTTCTGCTTTGACGACGCAAAAAAGCATGATATTTCATTGGTTCAAATATATTATCATTCAATCGGAAAGAGCAATTTATACCCGTACAACTTTTGGCGCGGATGGATGCGCGCGATCGATTCATCTGCTCGAGGAGTTTTTGGAACCGGAATGAGAATTATATCGGCATGTGGACAAATAAATAATAATAATAATAATTAAAAAAAAAAAAAAAAAAAAAAAACAGCGTCGGATGTAGCGACTCCGCGTTGGCTCGGTTCACAGGGACCAATTATACGTTTCGGCAGATTATCCAAATACCCTTTCGGAACAATATATCTTAATTATTTAAAACCCGATACGTTATCAATTTTCGTCATTATCGTATTGGAAATTAAAACGGGTCGTAAACTAAAGTAAACGCTTCATCATGTGCGATCATTGCAGGTAAGAAGTTTTGGTTAATCGAATTTGCAAACATTTTTTCGGTAGCTGTATCAGCAGCATCGGTCAAGGTGATAATAATAAGACTTTTTCAAAATGTTTCAGATCAGCGATCGCTCGAACGGATAACGCAGCAGTGGGTGCTCGAATGCAAGAAAAAGCTCGATTCTCGGAAGGAACTCGGTAAGCTATCGTTAATAGAATCTTTTGCTAGAGCGGTGTGGCAAAGACGCACAAATCGATTCTATTCTCTTTAGCTTGCCCATTCGTCGCAAATGCCACCCTAGCGCGCGACCTTATTCCTCGCGTTTGACTAGTCCCATTTTATTCTCAATCCTTGCTGCTTGATTCACCGCTTAACCTTCAATCGTATCATCATTATTCCGAATTCGCATCGATCTCATTATATAATCGTTTATAACGCTTGGGGGATTGAAACTCTTTCACCCTCGAACCCCGCGAGACGACTCGTTCCGCTCGAATATTCATCCGAATAATCTTTTTTTACAATTATTTTTCAACCTCTATCCGATCATCACGTCACGCTTATCTTTGTCTCAAATTAAACCGGTTGGGGCCTATGACCACGCCAAACTCGGATGGTCTATAATAATCGGCAAACGATGAGCGGGTTCAAATGTGCGGTAACATTTGAAACCGATTGCGATGAAAATTGCAATCGCGAATGAAACGTAGTATGTATAGATAAGATTTAATTTAGACAGGATGCTCGGCGCCGCGGTAGTATTGATTTTATCGTTCTAGGCTAGAAAAGACAGTCGTAGGAGAGGCTTGTTGCGCCCGGACGGGTAAGGCATGTTGCGGAGGTGGATGCTGCGAGGGGACAGAATTAATTTCGTCCTGTTGTGGAATCAAACGCGGCGGCGACGACGAAACAACAACAGTAACAACGGCGAAAGCTTCGAGGACATTGAGGGATGAATCACAGGTCGAGATACGGTCGAGGAACCTGATGCATCGCCCTGGTAACTCTGATGCACCGGCTATATCGACTTCGGCAGTTTATAGAATCGAGTGCGCTGGTTTCAATTTTGGTAATTGTCCTGCCAATCCAATTGATACTGTCCGAGGAAACGTTGCACCCACCTTCGACAAAGGAGGTCAGCACTTTCATAAATATTCCATTCAATTACAAATGCGCAATCATTCTTTTCTTTTATTTTTTCATTTTCCACATTTTCATTTTGACGATATTCAATTTTGTGTTCGATATACCGAATCGCGTGCTTTCGTTAATTTCTTCTTCCCAAGTCGTTTCATCTCAAATTTTATATTCACCGGCTCCGGAGTAACTCGTGCGCAACGATATTTAACCTGCTCATTAATCCTTGACCATTCGATAGTCTGCCCTGCCATGATGAATAATCTTCCATGTACTTCGTATCGCGAGCCGAAATGTTTCGGTGGCGATTGCTGCGACGGAGACGCCAATACCAAGAATATCTCCAAGACTTGATATAGAAATATGTATGAAAATTTTAATACGTTATTTTCCTGTTATTCGCTCGATCATTAAACAAACAAAAAAATGGAATTTATAGGACGTAAAGAATACATATGACGACGCATGGTGGTGCTGACGTTGGAAAATAATCATTGATGCGGAAAGCAGTTTTGATTTTCGAATTTCCGTATAGCTTATAAATGAAAAGTTTGTCAGTTGCTGGCGACAAAATATATAATTGATTTATTTTCTTTCCAAAATCGGTCTGATGAGTTTATAGTAGAGCGAAAGAATGCGTCACGGAAATGGGGCAGCAATGGGAATAACGGGATAAAAATGCTGTTGAGCAAGTCTCGTGTGTTTCGATTTTTATTTTAGGGTAATATGGGGCAAAACGGACACAGTGTCCATTTTGCCCGATGAAATTGAATTCCGGGGCAAAATGGACTTTCCCGAAACTAAAATTTCCTAAAATGCATAAAATTTTTTTTTTCGGTTCCAAATCATGTCCTGACCATAAATCATGGTAAATTGTTGAATTCCACGGTGACATCCCCCAAAAATTCAAGTTTCAGAGCGAAATAGATCCCAAACTACTTTCTCACTATTTATTCCCTTTTTTGACTTATTTTTAAAAACCACAATAGTAATCAGTTTTTATTCATTTTTTACAAAAATCGCACTCATAGCTGACATCTTCGTCTTCAACACTTGTACACAAGGTGTGTGCCCATTTTTGCATGTTACACAGTAAATCCAATCTTCAGAGGACAACGAATATGGGAATGTGGGGCAAAGTGGACACTCGGGGCAAAGTGGGCACTTGAAAAATTGTACATTTTGGGGCAAAGTGGACACTTCCAAAAGTAAAGAAAAAAATAATTTTCAACATTTTTTTTTCAACTCACATTCTGGTTCCATAACCATTTCTACAAGTTTTTATGTGTTATTGCTCAATTAATTTGGGATAATAAACAAAAAACTTGGAACATGTTAAATATAAAAGTTGAAAATTTACTTTTTTTGTAAAATTGGTAATTTTACGAAATGGTTATTTTATTTGTATTAATTACAAAAATCGCATCGGTAACTGACGTCATCATCGTCGACACCTGTACAGGGCGAAAATTTAGCGGGCTTCTTCGGTTTTCTCGATTTTGGTGATTTTTTGTATTGTAAAAGAAAATTTCGCGTGCCACCGGTGAGTTAATTTTTTTTTTTTTCATTAATTTTTGTACGAGATAGTCAAGAAAGAAATGGGATAAAGATAGTTTTCTGTGAAAGAAGGATATCTGGAGTTGAGAGCTAAGTTTCTGATGAGGGAAGGAAAAATGGGTCCAGTGGCAAAAAATTTGGAATGTTTAATCGAAAGTGAGATTGGATCGGGGCTGCGTTCTCCTCCTTGCAGTGTTTGGTTTCTTATTTTCTTTCAATATTTTCCAGGTGACGTGATGCAGTGATTTCGTAACATTTTGAACAGTGCGGATGATGTTTATTCTTAAAACTAATTTTCAAATCAACTACGCACATGGAAAGGTACAATTCATATTTTGAGACGGGTGATTACTATGTGAGTTGCGTTTTGCCAAATGGAGGTAAGCGCGAACATTCACAATTTTAATAACTTCCTCTTACCAAAATTTCATTATAAAAAAAAGGGGCAAAGTGGGCATAAAAATTTTTCCTCGCAATGAAGTGCCCACTTTGCCCCGTTTTCATTTTTTTTTTTCAAAAATTCAAATTTCTTCCAATTTGATTGTACATGTGTGAAAATTAGTTTAAATTGTCATTTGAGCATTTTTTTTTCTCGGAGCAGGTGCCCACTTTGCCCCATATTTTTTTTGTTTTAAGGATATGGAAAATAAGTATGGGGATTCAGTTTTTGGACACAACAGTAGATGAAAGACCACATGTAAACCGATACATGTAGCTTAATCGCTTAGGGTGCCCACTTTGCCCCCACATTCCCTTATAACCCTTCGCAAAAAATGCAAGAAACGTCTTCAAAAGACGAGGACTTGGCCTGTCTTGGGTGAGCTTTTTTTCTGTCTGCTAAACTGCTACATTTCGAAAAATGTCGATATTTTGATTTTTATGCCTCTTAGAGGCTCTGTGTCCGTTATGCCCCGGAAATTTTTTTTGACGAAATTCCGGAAACTCGGACCATGAATCAATGGTGGGACTCCGATATAGTGCGAACACCAAATATACTCCAACACAATGGACCCAAAGTTGATTTTTTGCATTCCTCAAAAACATGACAGAAATGGGATATAAGATTTGACTCATTTTTTTTCATTTACATCCAAGGAATGGAGCCTGAGTGGTCCCATTTCTTTTCCCATATTACCGAGTTGACATTCTATTCGGGAACAGTCGCTTAGAACGACTGTATTTCGAAAAATGTCGGTTTTTTGATTTTTATGCCTCTAAGGGGCCGTGTCCGTTTTGCCCCGAATTTTTTTTTTTAAGAATTTCGGAAAACACAAGGACTGGGCATCAATTTTGGGACTCAAAAATAGTTGAAAGACCATATGCTCATCAATGAAACTTGCTTAAATTCTTAAGTGTCCATTTTGCCCCACATTACCCTATATCGCGTAAAAATGTATAAATACAGCCGCGAATCAGTGTCATCGAAGGAATAAAGAGCAGGATGTACGGGTCGTCAGCGGTGAACGAGAGCGCGCGATGCGAAACGAAAGAGAAAGGACACGAGCGATGGAGACACGCCGGTATACGAGCAACACGATAATTATTACTCAAGTTTTGACCGATCCAATGGACAAAGTACACCCCCATTTATTCGTATCGAATAAGATCAATTATATAGATGTAATTTTCTGTCGCGGAGGAGCACGAAAAGCATATGCTGAGATAAATAAGTGAAAGTCGTTCGAGCAATCGAATCTCTTGTATTATATTTCGCGGCTATACCACCATGCCAACTATTATCATCAAGTTTTTCATTGTGTATTGTGAAAAGATTTCCTTTTTGAGAAGACAGACTCAGAAACAAAAGTTGTTGAAAAAAAAAACGTTTAACACCAGAATAAAAATTGTCGGGAAGCTCTTTGCAGCGGCGGACCGAGTGAATATCGTCTCAACCGTATATGTCTGACTCGTTGTTTACCCCTACTACTTATGACTGATGAAGGTTTTAGCCGTTGACATCGATCACGCGCCTTCGATAATGACTTTTTCACTCCGGAAATGCATATCGACGAGATTATTTCTCGTCATTGACACATGAATATATTAAAAAATTGTGGGTGTCCAATCGGGTTTGAGATATTTTCTGATGTGCTGAATGATTAAATCTTGAAGCACGGCGAAACTTGATTCGCTTTCGCTTGAAAATTTTAGTCAAAATTAAAGCAGTCTCAAAAGCGAACTGGGCAACTTTGCTTCTTTACAGAAGTATAAGCGAGAGTGGAGGGGCAGAGCGGATCGCCGCCGCCGCCGCCCCCCCATTGAGAGCAAATTTTTTTTCGACGGAAACTTGCTGCAGGTTTCACCATTTTTTTGAAAATTGAAAATTTTTCTTAAATCAGGAAATTGGCTCGCACATAGGGAAGTATAAGTGTTGAACGAGAGTGATCTTCGTTATAAAAATGTACATTTCTAAGGGAAAAGATAAAATAATAAATACTATCTTTTCTTGTCGAAAAACTGAAAAATTTAACGGTGCGACGTATCCAGACGTGTTATGGCATAGAATTGCTGATAATGTTTTATCAACAACACATTATAGTTTTAAAAAAAAAGCAGCGGAACTGTGATTTTTCTCGTTTTCACGGGTGTCCTTCTACAAAAGCATAAGAGCACTATGAACTTATCTTAAATGAGATAAAATATTGTATCACATGTATAACATGTGTCGGTGAACCATGTTTTCAATAATAGTGACCATTTTACCGCTTATCCTCGTTGCAATCGATTGGATCGATTTTACACATGAGAAAAAATAAATTTGAGGAAAAAATTCGTTTCTTTTTTTTCATATTGAATATTGAGTTTTCGAAGCTCGTCTAAACGAATGATGAAACTTTGTAGTTTTTCAATGGGGGAAAGAGAATATTCTAAATTTTTTGGTGCTCTGGGTGTTTCTCTTTGCCTCGCTCACCTTTAACCTCTAGAGGACCGGAAAGCCGATATATCGGCTCGCCCTGTGATATGGACTTTGTATATAGTTGATACGTGATATATCAGACACTAATTTGGGCACTTTTCAAGGGCGGTTTCAATTCTCAAATCCCGGTCCTCTAAAGGTTAAGTTTTTATACATTTTAACGAGGATGAATGAATAAAAATTTGTTTCGAATAATTCGATTTCTAAAAAAAAAAATTTCAACGAGAAGAACGCTCGCTGAGAGACTTCGAGCTGTGAAGATCCCGTTCTACTCCGAATGAAGTTTATTCGCGGGGAGATACATTCAATAAGTTGAGTCTGTTTCGAGCTTGCTTCAATTAAGTATTATACGCGTTCGGAGTATAACTGGGCGTTGCGTCTGCCTCGCTCCCTTCCGATGATTCTTTGAACGTTTACGAGCGCCTTGTAATGTGTCGCTTCAAATAAAAGCCTTTTGTGGATTTGCCACTTGCAACGGTGTAGGTGACCTCAAAAATTATAGTTCTGCATATTCACATAAACTTTAGCAACGCCGCTCTTTCATGTGACAGTGTTGTTTGCTTCCGAGTTTCGCATCATTCTGCCCCGTTACATACAGCATCCGCTCCATTATTCTCCCTTGTATATCTGAAGCTCCACCGATTATTATCATATTTTTGCTATGTGATGATGAACATTTTTTTTTCCCAGTTTTCAATGTCAATGTGCTCGAAACGTCTCAAAACATCGAAAAATCATATCTAGAAAAAATGTCCGGATGTGTGTGTGTGTGTGTGTGTGTGTGTGTTTTGTAGCACTGCAAAATTCAAACGCTTATAACTCGAAAATGTTTTGAGATACAGGGCTACCGTTTTGCACAGATGTTAATTTATATAAGCTCTTCATTCTCTGATAACTTTGTCAGAATTTTTAAAAAAATACGAATCCCACTCTTCAAAAAAAGAGTGTCGACGCTCTAACTTTCGAAAATTTTAAGATTTATTACTGATTTTTTTTTTTTTATAAATAGATTATTATAATAGGAAGGTTGGTATTGAATTTGGGAAATATCGGTTGAGCGGTTTAAATTTTATGATTTTTGAAATTTTACGAAAATATGAGTTTTTCGAAGAATCATCTATAACCGCTTTAATTTTTGGAAATTTTGTAAGATATTGTGTATAACTGTACTTCCTCTATACTTTCCAACAAATTTGTCGGAATTATTTAATTTAAATCGAATTAAAAGAATGATGAAAATTGAAAGTTGCAACTGTTTTTTCTAATTGCTCGTCATTCAGTTTTAGGAGCTGTATATAAGCCTAAAAAAGTAACAAATTAATTGTTTTCTCAAGCGTTTAGAGAACAATGCTGAAAGCTTCGTCTAAGAGGAAGCCAAAATGAAAAATATAGCACCTCATATTTCATCAATTCTCAACGAGTTATCAAATATTCGAGCCCTCGCTCTCGTTTTGTTTCTTCGTTTGTTTATTTTTTTTCAATTCAACATTCTTCGCATATAACAATCGCCATTTAGGTATAATTACACGTCAGAAGTCATTGATGATGCCAACGCGCCGAATACACGCGCATCGTAACCTGAACGCGCAATCGGAATTATAGATTACCGTCGATGAAAAATTCCGTTGGGCTAAGGACAGAGACAGAGAGAGAGGAGCCGGATGTTCATTAGAGTCAATTGTTAGCTAGCCGAATATCAAATGACCTGTCGATCGCGATATGCGTAGGAATGATGCGCCTAAATACTAAGGTAAATACACTATACGGAATTGTTAGTCCTCTGTTCGCGACAATGTTTTTACATCTCCGTCCTATTGACCAGCGAGGCTAATCAATGCTCAAGCTCAATGAGGGTTCACTAATTCAGCGGTGTCTGTCTCCATCTGAGCTTTCTCGTGTTTACACAGCTGATGGAGAGTGTATGACTCGATATATATGCTCACAAGGGTCCATGCTGGTGCAGATGGAACAAGGGCCAGCGAGGCGAGAGGAAAGAAAAGGGGCTTTGGCTGGACGATGTATTTTCCCTGTGGGTGAATCGTTGGAGCGCGCGCCGAAAAACGTTGTGTTTCAGAGCGCAAGCGCTCCCTGAGAAACGATGAGAGAGCTTTCGCAGCCACGCGGCCGCAGTCTCGATCTAACCGCGAAACTCCCGCCGCCGCTACCGCCGCCGCCGCTGCTGCCTCAGCCGCCGCCGTCACTGGAACGCCGCCACCACCGCCTCCTGCTCCGGAACCCAAGGGCTCACACCCGGGCGATTGTGCATTTTCTTCCCAAAAATTACAATTACAGAGTCAATCGGTTGCAGTCACTGTTCACTCCGCGTTCGCTCGGTGGTGTAACGTTCACTCAATTTTTTTTTCCCTCCCACATCGTTTCTCTTACACGATTTTTTTCAGCCTCTCATACAAAAGGAGGCTTTAATTCTTTTTTTTTTATCCTATTTTTTCACAGCGATCAACCTCGCCTCGATCATTATTTTCATCATTTTTTTCCGCATCGAGTATTATAATTCTTTGTTCATTTATTCGTTCGTCCAGCAAATCGCGGAGAATATCTAACATTCAATAATATTTGCTAATTTTGTGCAATTTGTGCAACGGCTCGAATATTTATTGCGACACTTATCCAAATTGATCTTGTTTATCGGTGATTAGTCGGTCATGTGCCGAAGACACAAGGATTATATCGTATCGACAGCGAGAGTGATTACTTGGTGTGCTGAGAATGAAGAATAATCATGCAAGTGCATCTCAAAATAAATCATGAAAAACGATCGCGCGGTATGAAATGCTGCTGGGACCTTTCATGTAATCATGGTGATGCTACGAAAATCAATCGATCGCGATTAATTGGTGGATCACTTCATTTGCTCTTCTTCCCCATGATGAAACCCGATTTTGTGGGATAATTCGACGCATATATATATATATATATATATATATATATATATGCGCACCACGTAATGCCTCTGCGAATGTGAGAATCGACGCGTACCTCTTAAGATTACCGTCATCGTTGAACCTGCTATACACGCTAAATAGGTGAGCATGTAGAGGATCCGATAATCTCGTACATCGTTCGCAAACTTCCGAATCATGTCTCGACTTGATTTTCTCTCATAAATGTCCTCGCCCCCCTCCCTCCCTCCTCATATTCCAGATAGAAATTATCATTCGATGCGAGGAGGCTATTTCGCTTGGAAAAGAAAAATATTTCAGCCTCTGCGAACCGGAAAAAGAACTAAACAAAATATAGAGAATAAAAGAGTTGATCGAAATAATTAATTGATATATTATGATCAAAGTAATCCACGCGCGGAGATGCATGGAATAGATGGATTCTTGCAATGATCTATTTCGTCCCCAAAATGGTCGCTTGCCCCTACCAAACTTACGAATAACCCTACAAATTTACGATTTACGAATTGGCAAAAACATCCTGGCGTATTCGAAAATCAGAGGCGATTCACGCGCGTTGCGTACTTTCCTTTTCAACTCCCGTTTCTTCATCAAGGCTTTGGAGAAATTCGTAGATAGCCCTTCTCCACATATTATGATATTTTCTTGTCTCGCGGTACCATATCCTGCGAATATAGCGTGAATATATCGAAGATATCGTTCTCTCAAGCGCTCTCTCTCTCTCTCTCTCGCTCGAAATAAGTAATAAATAATGTTTTAGCAGAAATCGCGATTAGTCGTTGATAATATTTGTTGATGCTCACACATACACGCACTTGTACCTGCGTGCTCACAAATAAACACGAATCGTTAATCGAGATAACACATCTTTCAACGTGAATGTATCATTGTTTTGAAAGGCACAAATAGTATATACATATATATCCATGCACACATGTTTGGAAATGAACCTCGATATAGATCTGCTATGTCTTTATCCGCCGATATTGTGGCCACTGTTGTCGTTGATGTCATACCGTTTGCAAAATCTCGTAAATACAGTACTTGAAAGCTTGACACACATTTTTATCCCCCTTCGAAGATCCGACAACCCCCGAAGTATATTTTTACGCGCGTACACATAACATCACGACTGACCCCAATTTACTTGGACGTGGTAATCTCAAGATCGTTCCCTCGAGTATAAAATATATACCCTATTGTACACAATTGAGATTTCGTCTCTCGAGGATCCTCGGTCTTTTATTCTGTTTATTTTTTTTTCTGCCATCCCACGGTCAATGCGCTATACGGCCAAAAGAAGGCGAAAAACTCGTTCATTTGACGATATTACCTCTCTAGAGCAATGACGAGTTGTCTCTTCGATTGCTTTTTCTTTTTTTTTCATTTGTCTTCTCGTTCAATGATAAAAATCATTTGTTACCCAGACAGTTTTCCAATGAAGCTGCTGGGCAAGCACAAAGAATATAGGTTACTGAAATATTTATTTCATGCTTATTATATCCCCTCAAAAAGGTGAATTTTCTTTCTATGTCCGTTAGAACGTTGTGAAATTTGATCGTTCATCATAACTCGCGGGGAATAATGTACACGACATAGAGGAATATGGGGCAAAACTGACACAGTGTCCGTTTAGTGTCTCCATATAAAGTTGAAATCCGTAGCGAAACGGACTTTTCAAAATCTGAAATATTCAAAAATTCATACACTTTTTGTTCAGACCCACACTAATTTTTTTTTTACTTGAAATTAGCCTGAATCGGTGAATTTTGAGGAAAAATGTATGCATGCCGGGGCAAAACGGATGTGTGTGCCCCCCATACATAAAATGTTAAATTTTATAAAATATTCATAAAATTTTTCTTTTCGATTCGAACCATGTTCTGACCCTACATTAACTCAATGTGTTGAATTCTCGGATGTAATGCACAAAAAATTCAAGTTTCAGAGCAAATAGACACACTACGTTCTTCTGATTCATTCTCTTTCGTGGGATCTTTTTTTTATTCATTTTTTTACAAAAATTTTGACTGCTCGCTGAACTGAATATGAAATTCGAAAAAGTAGGACCAGAAATAAATGGTCGGTCTTCAATACAATTCAAACAACAATTATATCTCAGCATAATCGACCTAATGTTGATTTGTTGCATGACTCAAAAACATGAACCAAATTCGACTCAAAATTTGGCTCATTATTCCTTCTCTCATGCGCCAAAGAATGGGGGTTCAAGTGCAGTCCCGTTTCTTTTGTTAAATGACCGAGTTGACATTCTATTCGAAAATAGTCGCTATAAACGTCTGTTTTTCGAAAAATGTCGGATATTCGATTTTCATGTCTCCGCGAGAGGCTGTGTTCGTTTTGCCGCAAAAAAATTTTTGTCACTGAATTCGCGAAACTAAGAAACTAAGAAACTAATCAATTTTGGGACTTAAACATGGTTGAAAGACCATATGCTTGACAATAAAATTTTCTTAAATCCTCAGTCAAGTGTCCATTTTTCCCCATATTCCCCTATACATAAACTACGTTTACACAGCGCTCTTATTCCGGGTTTTGTATATATGTATACAGACGGGTATATTATTTATTTACATCAATACATATGTATTTTGTATATCTATATTGATATAACTAAACTGGAATAAGAGTGCCGCGTAAACGTAGTAATAGATACATTATGCATACACTGCTAAAATATTTGGCGGTTGTTTTTCAGAGTTAAAAAGATTCGATCATCAAGCAATATGATTTTGGGCGATTTCATCGATAATATCGTCACACAAAAAAAAATGCTTAGTACCTAGAACCGAACCCATCAATCTTTACGTATTTTGGCCCGCTGAATCCGAATCCGGGGTCAGATTGGCCAATATACCTCCAAAATTTTGAGTAAATTTCAAAAAACCGCAAAAACGGCGGAAAATCGCAGATAAAAGCATGATAACAGTTGTCTTTGATCTTACCCAGGGTTTTTTTTATGTAATTTGATGCGCTGAATCTGAATCTGAGGTCAAATTGGCTGGTACATCCCCAAAATTTGGAGTAAATTTCAAAAAACCGCAAAAATGGCAGAAAATTGCTGTTAAAAGCATGATAAAAGTTGTCTTCGATCTTAATCGGGGGTGTTTTTTATGTAATTTGATGCGCTGAATTTGAATCTAGAGTCAGATTGGTTGATATATCCGAAAAATTTTGAGTAAACTGCAAAAATCGCTAAAAATGGGTCAAAAGCGTTAGCATGGGTATAGGAAGAGTTTAATTGATCTATATCGAGTATGCTCTTTTTGTATTTTGATGCGCTGAAACCGAAACTGGGCGTCTATTTAACTCGTACGTCCATGGAAGTAATATATTTTTTTTTTTTTTTATTAATTTTTTCCACTCGTATACCCTTCTCGGTTTTTACGTTCTCCCCCCTTGTCCCCATTCCACATTTTTTTTTCCCCCGCCCGTTGCGGCTGCAGCCGACTTACTCCCCACTGTATCGCATTTGCCGTGAGCGAAGGGAAACTGCAGAAAACCTTGCCGATACAGCCGGTACTTGGTTGATCCCCTCGGATGGCAGTGCGAGTACGCTCAAGCGCTCCCACCAGAGGTGCTCAAACATGCACCTCCTCTACTGTGGTACATTGCGCCAGCCAGTGCACGGCTAGAGGGCCATCACCGCACGATGAGAACCGTCCACGGGAGGCCCCCGAAGCCGTACACCGACCGCACATGCATCACAGAGAGGTGTGGCCGTGGATTTATCAAGGTGGAGTCCGAACCACCCGGGATCACAGTAGAAAACACTTGAAAATATTTTCAATTTTCATTGGTGTCTTGGCCGGGATTCGAACCCGGGACCCGCAGATTGCGGGCCCGAGTCCTTGTCCATCAGACCAACCGCTCTCTCCATGGAAGTAATAAAATATTACTTCCATGGAAAAACCTGCTAAAATTGTTCTTTACGAATTTCAAGCAGCTCAATCCGAATCCAGTAGCTAGTAGTCCCGATCATGAATACTTCGGTCGAATATCGTTAAAATAACAAAAAATAGCAAAAAAAACGTCAAAAAATAGTTTTTTTAATGTTTTACACATGCATGATTCACCTTAAACTGTACACAAAAAAAAGATCTGTATATTCTGGATGCAATAAACTAGGACCTGGGGAAAATTATATAAAAAACTTGAATATAAAACTATCGCAGGCATGATTATTCTTTGGTTTGAATTCTGCTTAATTGATTTTTTTTTCATTTTCGATAAGTAATATGAAAATAGAAATATCTTCATCGATCTTAAACCGTCCTTCTCTTGTAACGAATTCTTTTCTCTTCGAACGACCTATGCAGCGGGTTTCTCTTCCTCTTTCTCTCTTTAGCGTCCAGCAAAAATCTGCCATCATATTGATATTCCACCTTCCCTGATACCGATTCTCCATTTCGCTGATGTCTTGATGAAATCTTTCTCCTTATTCTTCACTTAGATCTCTAAGGTTTTCAGGGAAGTAGTCGAGGTGAGAGTGTAGAAAGTGCAGTTTGAGATTCATCAAGCAACCCAAGTTTCTAAAATTTTCCAACAACTCTTCAACTAAATTTTGGTAATTCTCACTTTTCTTATTTCCCAGAAATTTCTGAGAACCGTTTTTGAATCTTTGCCATGCTGCCTTTTCAGTATCGTCCGTTTTTTTAATGAAATTTTGGTCTCCAAATGAACCACGAATTTGTGGTCCATCAAATATACTCTCCTTTAATTTCGCATCAGTCATCACGGGAAAATTTGCTCCTAAATACTGGAAACAATCGCCATCTTTGTCAAGAGTAATAATATAAATAGTAGGGATTTTTTGTGAAACTCGATTGTTGACCTAAGAGCAGTGTTGCAATTTTGAGATCGCCACAAATTTGCCATTGATATGTTCCGAATATTTTATTTTCTCCAATACCATTTGTAAATTTTCGTAATTTTTTTTTCAGCTTGGTCGAGCGAGTTATTGGAATAGGAGCATATGTGTTTCCGTTGTGGAGTAGAACAGATTTGAGACTTCTTTTTGACGAATCAATGAAGAGCATCCACTCATCGTTTTTGTATATGTTTAGTTTGAATTTACCCATCAAGCCTTTCATATTTGAACAGTACACCAATGAATTCTCTTCGTCGTTTGTGAAGAATTGTTGAAACTCTTTCTCCCTGTCACGATAAAAGTAAGCTGATGTTCCTTTTGATAGCAAGTTTTTCTTTTTCAATGTTGCTGCAAAGTATTCAGCTCCATCTTTCGGCAGTCCTAAATCTCGTATGAGATCATTCAATTCTTGTTGGTTGAAGGTTTGGGGAGCTTTGCTTTCATCATCTGGGAGGTAATCATCATCTTCGAAACTTTCTGATTGATAGATCTCGTCAACATCTATGACTATCTCTTCATCAGAAAGTTCCACATTCATCGGTTGGGTAGTTCCGGTTTCATCCACGCCCACTATTTTTGCTGGTTTCTGCACTGATGAAACGTTGGCATACACAATTTTACTTTTGGAATTTTTCGTGAAACCAGTGATGTCGGTGTTACGTCCCAGTATCAAGCTGAACGCCCCTCACTTTTTCGTTTTACATCTTCAAATCGTCATCATCATTCGTCGATAAATAGTCTATATTCGATAGTATATTTAGACATAAAATATATTCCAAAGAACCCAAACCACCCCAGAACAATACATGGATCGTCGTAAACCGATACATCCTGTAAGACTCTGGACGCTCTCGCATACCCTTTTTTTTCCTTCAACTTTCCATTTTCCCAAATTCTTCGAAACGCATGTGCATCCCAGACGCCCCGCGACTCTCAGTCGCCACTAAAACTACAGTACCGGAAATAATAAACAGTCTTTATCTCCAAGTATTGGCTGCCTAACATTTTCCAAACTCACATCTGCGTTTCGAAAGTTATGTTTCTCACGAGTCCCGAAAACGCACGCTCCATATTCAAGTGGAACACGTGCAGATCTTAGAAACCCCGCTCAACACACTTTCCCTAATTCTGAGAAAATCACGCGCGACTTTTCCTTCAATCATATCTCCGGAAAAGTCTCCCTCATATTCAAATCAAATCACCAAGTCAGAACACCCACTTTACGACCTATTAACCAATCCAAACTGAAAAACCTTATAGAAAAACTCCCCTCTACAGCATCCAACCCCCAAAATGCATATCATCCTCTAACTCCGACCAAGTCAAAAAGACTCTAGTTTTAAGTGAATTAGCAGCGAACCTTCACAACATTAAGACTGAAGCCCAATCTTATAAACTTAAACTCGTCAGTCAAATCGCTAACTCGTACAAGTAATAATTTTACCAACTCTAACAGTGTAAATAAGTGTATAAGTTTATCAATAAACTCATCGGTATATTTTGTAGTAAACAAAATATTGTGACCAGCACTTATTTGAGAAGCCTTCGACACCGCTTCAGAATTGGAAAACCCTTCCAATTCGCGAGCACAACCTCAACACAAAGGTCACGTATACCTGAAGATATAACGTGTGTCCTCGGGCGCTGCACTAGTCCCAAGGAAGACTCACCGGCAGCGGTACTCAAAAGTACACCCTGCCTCTTTAAAGCGGCGACTGTGCGTTCCCATCCAATCCTCCCTCTCGGAACGTAACATCAGTCATACAAAAATAGCAATTCTCTTGACCTATCGGTGCAGACCGTATCATAGGTTTTGTGAATTTCAGGGACTCTTGCTTTCTGGACTTATTCCGTCGTGTAAACATTGTCATACACGGACCATAAACTGTATGTGGTATCCAGTTCGCATTCCAGTCTATTATTTTAATACCGAAGCTAACCTCATAAAAGGATTTTAATCATGCCTGCGATAGTTTTATATTCAAGTTTTTTATGCAATTTTCGCCAGTTTCTAGTTTATTGCATACAGAATAAACACATCTTTTTTTATGTGTACAGTTTAAGATGAATCATGCATGTGTAAAACATTCAAAAAACTATTTTTTGACGTTTTTTTGCTATTTTTTATTATTTTAATGATATTCGATTGAAGTATTCATGATCGGGACTATTGGATTCGGATTGAGCTGCTTGAAATTCGTAAAGAACAATTTTAGCAGGTTTTTTCCCTTAAAGTAATATTTTGGAGACGTACGAGTTAAATAGACGCCCAGTTTCGGTTTCAGCACATCAAAATACAAAAAGAGCGTACTCGATATAGATCAATAAAACTCTTCCTTTACCCATGCTAACGATTTTGACCCATTATTAGCAATTTTTGCAGTTTACTCAAAATTTTTCGGGTATATCAGCCAATCTGACCAATCGGATTCAGATTCAGTGCATCAAATTACATTAAAAAAAAAATCCGGGTAAGATCAAAGACAACTGTTATCATGCTTTTATCTGCGATTTTCCACCATTTTTGCAGTTTTTTGGAATTTACTAAAAATTTTGGAGGTATATTGGCCAATCTGATCCCGGATTCGGATTCAGCGGGCCAAAATACGTAGAGATTGATGGGTCCGGTTCTAGGTACTGAGGACTTTTTTTTTTGTGTGCCAGTGATAATTTATATCCGAGTATAGTTTTTAATCCCCATAAAAAACTTTTTAATAGTAAAAAAAATTACGCCAAGTATTAAAAATTGCAACCTTGTTTATAATAATATTTATTATATTTTTCCCTCTAATTATTTATTTTGTTTCTTTGGAAAAATATAATCATATATCAATTTAATCAAGCCAAGTACTAGTGATGTTTGTTTTTTATTATTTTGATTACAAATTTAGAAAAAAAACTCAAGCTTTTGAACAAAAACTTGGCGTGCATGGTTTTTCAAAATGTACCTAATTGAACAATGCACACCAGTATTCAAATTTGTACTATTTTACGTTCTTCTTGTTTTTCTTGCTTCTCCCAATCCTCTCATTGTTCAAAATAGACCGAAGTATACACCCAAGTAAACCATGTACATTGGTTTCTCGAATTTGACTATTTTACATTCTTCTTGTTGCTCTTGCTCTTTCCTATCCAAATGAGTTCGGCAAGGATGCTTTCCATTACCCTGTATCGGAGGCAAATTGAAAGAAACTTTAATTCAATTACATACATAGGTATACGTGTATACATACATCTAACCTGGTGTCTGTGATTCTTTAAATCTAAGGATTAAATAGTACGCCGATTAAAACAGGTTTATTAGTTTCTTTTTGGATATTCAAACTTCTGCTTATATTTGAAGGGAGTTTTTTTTTATCATATGATATTTGATTACTTCCGTTTTTACTATACTATATTTTGAATTTAACTTTCATTTTTCTGAATTTAACGTTCTTTTAAATGGAATAGAAAGCTCAATAAAGTCTCTGCTAGCACAGGCCTATAGGGAGTTTATTTACGGAAATTATTTTGAATACTTATTAGTTTAAAAAACCATGCACGCCAAGTTTTTGTTCAAAAGCTTGAGTTTTTTTTCTAAATTTGTAATCAAAATAATAAAAAACAAACATCACTAGTACTTGGCTTGATTTAATTGATATTATTATATATTTCCAAAGAAATAGAATAAATAATTAGAGGGAAAAATATAATGAATATTATTATAAACAAGGTTGCACTTTTTAATACTTGGCGTAATTTTTTTACTTTTAAAAAGTTTTTTATGGGGATATAATTTCTTTTTGAATTGGGCAATACAAACATAAACATATTTAACAAACATCAAGTTGTATAATACTAGACCATTGTCATTAATTCAATCAAGTTCATGGCTCAATAGGTTAATAAGAAGAATACTAGTGGGAAGTGGTCTAGATGATTAGCGTATAGTGAAAAGTTTTGAGACCGTAAGCGTAGAGGATCTTGAAAAGATAGTCATGGGGTTCCAAAGAAGACAGGTACGGATGAGGGAATATCAAGTGAGATTTTAAAAATAGGGTTTAGTGCAATTAAAGATGAATTCGTTAATATTATTAACGACTCACTAACGAAGAGCCACTGTCCAGAAAGCTGGAAAGCCTCAACGATCGTACCGATTCCAAAGATGGATAAACCAAAAAAAGCGAGTGAGTATAGGCTCATTAATATGTTGCCGATATATGAGAAGGTACTCGAACTTGTAGTAAAAAAACAGACCGAAAATTATTTAGAAGCGAACGACACCATAAAAGATCATCAGTCAGGATTCAGAAGACACTATTCGCGTGAAACAGCACTACAAACAGTTGTGGATGAATGGAAATTAGATATAAGTGAGGGTAAGATGGTAGGGGTTATTTTCATGGATTTAAAGCGAGCTTTTGAGACTATAGATAGAGAAATATTATTAGAAAAATTATATCAGTATGGAATCAGAGGAAAGGCTCTGGAATGGTACCGTTCTTATATGTAGAATAGAACTCGGCAGGTAAAGTTCAACGATGAATGGTCGAAACTGATAAATACGGCATATGGGGTGCCACAAGGGTCCGTGTTCGGACCTATGTTGTTTATTTTGTATATAAACGACATAATTGCAATATGCCCAGAAGATTGCACAATTAAAATGTTTGCAGATGATACTTTAATTTATGTGAGTGGAGAAAGTAGAGTGGAACTCGAAATGAACATGGCTATAAGTGTAGTGGAAACATGGATGAATAGAAATAAATTGAAGATGAACTCAACGAAAACAAAATATATGATTCTCAGGAGTATACAGAAAGAAGTGAGAGGGAATATTGCAGTACGATGCCTAGATGGTACCGAACTGCAACAAGTGGAAACTATGAAATACTTGGGAATAATTATTGATAATAAATTACGATTTAGTGACCACTGCGAATACATCCTGAAAAAGATTAGGAAAAAAATAAGTTTCTTAAATAGAGAAGGTCAGTACTTGTCAGCATATACTCGATGTATGGTATATAAAGCAATTATTGCCCCACATTTCGAACATTGTGCAACGCTGCTAATTGGTATGGGCGAAACTGAGTTGAATAAACTGCAGATATCGCAAAATCGGGCGATGAGAGTCATATTAGAATGCGACAGGTATACAAAGGTGGATGACATGCGACAAGTGTTACACTTCATGTCTGTAAGATAGAGGTTGAACTATAATGTGTGTATATTTATTTTCAAAGCTGTAAGAAACTTACTACCTAGACAAATAAAAAGCAAACTGCAAGTTGTTGGAATGAATACCGATAGAATCACACGGCAGACTGGTAACATTGCGATACGTTTTCGTAGAACGCGGAGTGCACAAAAAAGTTTATTTTATGAAGGGATAAAAATGTATAACGCGTTACCCGTTGATACTAAAAATTGTGAGCGACCAGTGCAATTTAAGCATATGGCGAAGGAATTCATTGTATCTACAGTAAAATAAGATATATATTTAAGAAATATGTAAAGAAATGTATTGCAAATAGCTGAGAAAGCTAATAAATATCAATCAATCTCTCTCTTTCTCTCTCTCATGTTGTAATGAGTGCCAATGACTCAACTATAGTAGAGGTGACGGATTTTGATGAATACAAGTGTTCTGCGTGTAAAAAATATATCACAACAAATGTGTTGAAGTGCAAGTCCTGTGTGAAACAATTTTTTCACCCAGGATGTAAGTTTAAGCATAAAGTGCAGAATGAACGTAAGGAAATAGTGCCATGTCCGGGATCATATGAACAAATTATTCAGAAGAAAGTGACAAAGCCAACAATGGAAAGAAAGACCAGCCGAGATAGAGCATCGCCAGTGGGAGGTAGTAGTGGTGGTACACCGTCGGCGGCAGAAGTGAAAATAGATTGGATAATCACGACTGTAAAAGAAATGAAGGACGAAATGGCATGCAAGAATGAAATTAGAAAAATTATTATAGAGATAGTTCGGGAGGAAATACAAAAGCTTAAAGAATTGATAAAACAGGAGATAGAGCACCCCGGACTACGTACAGTCAAGTTGTCAAAGATGAGAAGAAAGAAAAGAATATAATTATTAAACCGAACAAACAACCAGAAAGTGAGGCTAAAAAAAAGCAATAAAAGAAAGAGTCGATATCAAGGGTGTAACAAGATTGAAGAAAGGTAACCATGGAACGGTGATACTGGGTTATGAAACAGGAGAACAAATTGAAACATTGAGAACAACTATGCAAGACAAAAAAGCGATGCTTTCAAAGTGACAAAGTCAACATAAACGAAACCAAAGTTAAAGATTATAAATATCGATGAGGAAGAAATGAAATTGGAAGACGATCAACTCATTGAGACAATAAAAATGCAGAACGGGATTGAGTCACTCGAAGGATGCGAGATTCATATCGTTAAAAGAATTCTTAGGAAAAGAGAAGAGATACAGAGTGAGGGGAGAAGAGGGAGAGACCGAAGCAGGGAAGAAGGAACGATCATAATAGTAGTTGAACGAACACATAGTGGTTAGTGAGCAAAGAAAAAATCAATGTAGGTTGGAAAAAGTGTCGAGTTCTTAATCATGTGAATGTGAAAAGATGCTACAAGTGCTGGGGTTTTTACCATATAGCAAAGAACTGTACACGGGAAGAAAAATGTAATAAATGCGTGGGAAATCATAAGACGAATGAATGTACGGATTTAATAATTTGATGTGTGAATTGCATGTATAAAAATCAACAATACGGACTGAAAATAAACGTGGAACATGGTGCATTGGATCGGGAATGCCCCACGTAGTACATAAGAGCAATACAAGAAGAAAAAAGAAGAGCAGGCTGGATAGACTGACAATTACAGAAGGAAGAAATGTTATCGTATAAGAATGTGAAAAGTGCAATAAAAGTACGTATAAACCAAAAAATCAGCAAAATGGAAATGGTCTCAATGCTCTTGTTAAGGTCAACAGAAAGGGTAAAAATGAATTGCAACTCAGGGGAAGACAAAATTGTAATTTGCCGAGCAAAGAAAGTCAAAACAGCACGTAGAAAGACGATATAGAAGAAAAATTATTATGAGCGATAGTTTAAGAATATGATTTGGTGATGATTGTAAAGAAATTAAACATAATGAAAAAAAGGGTGTCTGAATAGTATATATATGGTAGTTTCGAATACAGTGTGACGCTGTAAATGGTATGAGTGTAAATGAGTTGAATAAACTGCAAATAGTGCAAAATCTGGTGACAAGAGTCATCAAGAGACGCGGTAGCGGCTCGACGCCAAGTATTAAAAGGAAAAACTGCAGCGCAAAAGAAAAGCCAGCGCGAGCCCTGCCGCTACTCTTATATACGCGAATATGCCAGTTTTATGACGTCAGATATACGAAGAAGGTGAATGACACACGGCCGGTGCAATACGTAACTGTTGGAAAGAATGCTAATCGAATTACATGACAGAACGGTAATACAGCGATACGTTTCAGAAAATCAATGAGAGTGTGCAGGATGAAGCTTATTTTACATATACGCAATAAAATAATCTCTCTTTCTCTTTCTCTCTCTCGCTCTCGTTCTCGTTCTCTCTCGGTTAAACACGTAATCTGATGAATAGTGGATCGGAAATAAGAGTTTTGAATTTAATTTCCATTTTTTATATCCAAACTGATATTACAACATATATAATAATACAACTAATAAAATATTGAAATGTCGACCGTTCTACAATTTGATTTGTTGATATATATTGAACCCTACTCGTTCTGTATTCGCGATTTCTCGTGGTTCTGCTGGGTCATGGCACGCGCTGATGCGGAGTTTAAGATGAGACCGATTTGTTTAGTTATAAACCTCCGGAACCCGTGGAGTCATTCTGTATGCGCGTTTTTATGTATTCGCAGTTTTTCGCATTTTTCCGCGGGGACACAATGTAGTGGACGGATTATTTGGGATGGTCAAATTAAAATTTTATGTGCCTTTATTCGGGGGCTCCGCCCCCTTTCACCCCCGCCAGGGGATCTGCCCCCTGGACCCCCGTTGCCCGCGTTGGCATTCTATATGCCTATCGTATAAATGAGTTTGCTGATCTGAACTCCAAGATTACTGCTCAGAAGGATGCGAGTTCCAATTCCAAGAATTTTTTGCTAGACCATTCGAGCTCCAATTTCGAGAATTTTTTGCTACCCGATCCGAGCTCCAATTCCAAGAATTTATCCTGATAAGCAAATTTTCACCCATGGAAAGGGAACGGAAAGTAGACATATATGTTGTTGAAGAAAATTTTCGATTCTGAAATTGCACCCCCTAATTTTCACAACTGCATTTTAACCCTTTTCCCAATGTCACACCAAACTAATTTTTTCATCATACCAAGCGCATACATCACATTATCATGTCCCACTGTTATTTTTTTCATTCGACTAATTTCCAACAAATGACGGCCACTTCAACTTAACGAGTCAGGGGAAGTCGACTAATCTCGAGTAAAGATACACGGCCGTCTTGACTCTGTAATATTTTTATTTCTTGCAAGCACAAAATAACGAATGACAAGAAATAACGGATGACAATTTTTACTCACTTATTGTTCGTTTCTCAATTTTGAGGGGATATGAAATACAAGATAATTTGGTCACACACGTTTCATAAACACTCTCACTCTCCAAACATAACGCACACATTCACCCACTCATTTTACATTGACCGTTTTCACGGTTCGGTCGGATGACAAAGTTGAATTCAGTAATTTACTTATCTCACTCGCAATGTTTCGATGATCGTTGGCTCCTTTCACCCAGGGAATCAGAAGAACTGCGACGATGTTGATATGGCGCTGGATCTATGAAGGATCGAGATGAATTTGTACTCTGGGAGGGGCCACACCCAATATCGAGTTTCGCGAACATTAATTCCTTCGTCAGACAATCCAGACTAGTAGAGTTATTCCGATGACGGTCCCGGAGCGAAAGAGGACGAGAGACCAAGATTTATCGGGCTCTCGCCGATGGAAATTAGAAAAGTGGGGAGGCAGGACAAACCATCATCTCGCTCGATCCCCGGATCTTTCCATGGGGTGCGGGAAATCCGAAAGATGAGAATCATCTTACAACTCGCTCTGCCTACAAAATTTCTTTTTAATACTTGGCGTCAAGACGCTGCCGCGTCTCTAGATAATATGAAAAGAAAAAGAAAAAGTTAATCACAACGCCCCGTGCAATTTCTGTGAAACGATGCGATTACGCTCGTTGTAAAATAAAAAATAGAAACGGGTCAAATGAACAATATGCTTCTCATTCGTTCTATAGTCGCGAAACGAACGGCAGAAGGCATGAAAGTTGCAGGCGGTCACAAATTGTTTTTTTATCACACATGCGCCGAAAGTTCATCTTTCCGAAATCGGAAGACTGAATTTTCGGTGCATGTGTGGTGAAAAATAGTATGCACTACACGGGAGTGAAATTAGACCACTTCAAACCGCGTGCTTATCACCCGAGCCGAAGGCGAGGGTGACAATTCTGCCCGGTTTGAAGTAGTCTACTTTCCTTCCGTAGGTGTGTAATATACTAATAACCATGCTGGGCATTTGGGGTGCAACATTTGCCGTGCATCCGTTTAACGTCATGCGCATGTTGTAACGGGTTCAGAATTCAATCATTTGAATCGCGTCGACGCGAACCCAAAGTTTGGTGAAAGTATCTTTCCAAAGTCAATATCAATAACAATGAGCAAGGTACGTCGCACACAAAATGAGGAATGAAATATATTTTTTTTCTGATTCGTATATGAGCGCGCAAAGACCGTGAGTCGCGGACCGCGGGCTCTTCGTGAAGAGCTCACGGATTTTTCACTTCTATTCCTCGAATATAGGAGTCGTGGCTCGATCTCTCCAAATTAGTGGTGATTCTGTTATTTGACCAATCACGCTGCCGTTCGCTATACAATCTTTTATTCTCATCTTCAGTGTGTTCTCCTACGCCTACGGCACAAAACTGCATCGCAATGATGACTCATATTATGAAATATTCGAGAGATAAAAAAAATTACTTTTGAAGGCAAACATTTTCCAAATATTCAGAACTTGACGATACTCACGGAGCTAGTGTCAAAATTGATTATTTTACCATCGAAGAGATGGTTTAAGTGACAGTTTCGCTGTGGTTCACGTTCATGCAGGCTCCTACGGATCTATATCCTAGATTTTTCGCGATATATCTACTCGCCGATTGTCAGCAGGAAGACCGAGAAAGGTATCGAACTGCCAAGACAGTTTTTTCATCTATCGATTAAAAAAAGCTGCCAAACTCCGAGGAGCGATTCTTCCGTTTCTTTTTTTTTCCTTATCGAGACCCGTTCGAGTTGTTCGCTCACCCGGAACAAGAAACACCGTTGACCCGGAAGTAGAACGTTTTTTCTTTTTTTTCTCCCACTTCCTTTGCCGCCATGCCCTATATGTAAGGTTATGAGAGCTGAAGCTTTATTCGCTGTACTCGTATACGCGAAAGCTTTTTGGAGTTCGGTGAAAGGATTTTTTTTTTTTTTAAACGGTGTGTAAGAACGAACTTCGGAAGCAACAACGACGAGGACAAAGGCAAGGCGTGCATATAGCAGGCTGTTATATACTCCATTCAGTTATACTGCGTAGCATTATCGTCGCGGTACCCAAACAAGATACGGACGTTGTGCGATTGCGATTGCGGTGAGATGAAAATATAACTATAATCGCGTATATCGAATAATCAATCGTGAATTATTTATTATTAAATAATAGACTCGCGAGATTCGAGGTGCTTGATGATCGATGACATTTTTTTTTTTTAATTATAGGAGATGACGACCATGGAACGGTCGGACTTTTGCTGATATTGTTCAGTTGGTTCATATCGGGGCATATCTGCATTGATGGTTCGTCCCAGAGCGAGATTCATAATTATGAATCTCCGAACCCAAACAAACCCAAAAAAAAATGCGCATGGGGGTAATAAATATATTACCCCCGTGCACATTTTTTTTCATTCCCCTTCAATAAGATTTATCTCTCAGGCAATAATACATTATTGCGTTTGTCATATTACTACCTAAGTTTATCATTTACCGCAAAGATCTTACAATACGCGCTAAACATTTTTTGAACCGTCTATCAAGTATAATTCTGAGGGGACTCGATGTGAAACATTGTATATAGCGCTTAATAAAATCTTTTCTCGAAATACTCTACATTCCTATAGGGATAGAGGAAGAAATTACTATTTTCGTATTGTCGATAAATCGATGCATGCGTGAGGTTTTTTTTTATACATGAAAAAAAATGTGTGCTGGGACACATAGTAGAAGTGAAACTTCAACGGGCAAGTGGAAAAACAAATCGCAACGGCCAAGTGGAAAAACGAATCGCAACGGATAAGTGGCAAAACGAATCGCAACAAAATTTCAACTTGAAGTTTTACGGGCAGATTGTTAATGTACTAGTCCAATTTGAAAACCTGCCCGTAAAACTTCAAGTTAAAATTTTGTTGCGATTCGTTTTGCCATTTATCCGTTGCGATTCGTTTTTCCATACTTATCCGTTGCCATTCGTTTTTCTACTCGTCCGTTGCGATTTGTTTTTCCACTTGTCCGTTGAAGTTTCACTTCTACTATGTGTTCCAGCACACATTTTTTTTCGCAGGTTTACTGCAAATTATGATTTGGTTAGGTTCTCTCTCGCTGCCGCTGCCACTTCTCACCACACGATATCTTGAGTACCCCCTCCACGCGGCCGTAACGCTTTTTCGTGACAGAAAAATCCTAAGACCCCCCGTCTATATAGAAGTTTCACAAAAAAAATGTTAAAAAGTAGAATCTGTATCGCAATTGTCTGGCTCGCGCGATCAATGGACATTCCAACTTGCCTCGCGCACGACGAGATAATGAATTTTCGTCGTTTTGTCGGGAGTGTCGGTGCGATGATTATCGCTATCGGAAATATACCTCACAGGGGACACGGCGAGCAGTGTGCACTCGGGCTAGAAGATATACGTTCGCACGCAGCAGGTGCTGTCCAAAGGCGAGAAGCACCAGCAAGCGTATACGATGACAGCCGTGGATAGAGATGACGAGTTTTTAAATACTCTTGTAAGCGTTTTCCGAATACCACGGTGGCAAGCGTCGATCGCGGTGTATGGAGTAGAGATATGGGCAACTTACGGATTATCGGAAAATTCATACTGATGCCCAATAACGATTTGTTCTGTATAACGACTTGTTCATCGCAATTTCGACAGCGAAGATGGTCCAATATAGTTTTTACATGAAACAGCAAATTTGACATTCCAAATAATAATAAGCAGATTCTTTCCTGCTGCTTGAATCACGGTAGACCATTCACGATGTTTTTCCAATTTTTTTTTCTTTTCGCACTGTTCGACACTCTTGTTTGCTCGTATACCGCTTCAAGGATAAGTTCAGTGTGAATCGTCCAAATTTCAAATTTTTGAAAATGATTAAAAAACTGACCTTTTTGAAATTTCAAAAAATTCTCCAACGGCTGGCTTGATCGAATCGGGCTCAAATTTTGAGGATCGTCTCCTTTTCTGATGTACTTTCAAGGAAAAAATCATTATCAAAATCGCTGACCTAAGCGCGCACACTTTTGTCGAAAAGTAATGGATCGTATATGCACGTATATGCAGATGATGCAAAAAAAATCGATATTTTTTTTCTTGGAGCATCAACGGAAATTGTTAATACATAAAAAAAGTCATTTTCCCAAAATTTCAGATTTTTAAAAAATTTTTTAGAAGGTACTCAAGCCACTTTTCGATATTTTTCTGTTTTTTTTTCTCAAAAATCGCGGAGTAAATTTTTTTTTTGTTTTCATAGCAGAAAGTGTTAATGCTCCATGGAATTATAAATCTAATAAAATTTTTTCACTTTCAGAAAATATTTAAACTACCTCGCATAATTTATTTCTTCTTTTCTGTATATTTAGCTATAAATTATAAGATTAAAAAACGTGTAGCTACAAATAACTATTCTTGTCGTTCTTCCAAAAGAAGGGGTGAAAGTATTTAGCAAAAACAATTTTTCAAAATTTTGGCGAATTAAAATACTTTACTTCAAAGTCTGGTATTTTACCGCAGAAGACGTTATAATTTGTGAATTTTCTAGTTTGCCCATTTATTATAAAATTAATAAAATATTTGACTGAAATTTATCAAAAAAGAAATGTAAGATTATGAATGCAAAATCGCAAAAAATTTTAGTTCTCAACTGTTTGTTTACAATTTGTATTTGAGTGCATACAGGAAGGCAACTTTGTACAATAGACCTATTTCGATCCTGTTAATTCAATTTTTTTTTAAATCTGCAAAAATTACAAGACCAATTTTGGAAGTTTGCTGAAAGATATTTGTGGGTTTGCCTCCGTTGGTCTCCATTTTATTCTAACAGAATTCGGTCCTATTTTACTAATTAATCAACTTAATTAATGACCAAATTACTAAATAATTTTACTAATTTCTATAACGAACGAGAAAACTTGAAAAATTCCAAATTTTATCGGTTTTTGCGGGGAAATATGAGATTTTGAAATAAAGAAGTTGAATTTGGTAAAACATAGCTTTATTTGGCACGTTGTCATTTTTGTACGATGTCCTAGAAAATTTTCCTGCATAACAATATTTATGTTTATGAAAAATACAGGAAAATCGATAAAAATCATTGTTATAACATGTAATTTTGAAAAACCATGTTTTTGCAAAGTACATTCACCTTTTCTTTTGGAAGGACGACAAAAACTGCCATCTGTAGGCACGCGTTTTTTAATCCTATAATTTATAGCTAAATATACAGAAAAAAAATAAAAAATTATGCGAGGTAGTCTTAAAATATTTTTGAGAATAATAAAATTTCATTAGATTTATGAGTCCATGGAGGACCAACATTTTCTGATATGAGAGCAAAAAAAAAATTTGCTTTGCGATTTTTGTGAAAAAAAACAGGAAAATATCGAAAAGTGGCTGAGCATTATCAAAAAATTTTTCTAAAAATCTGAAATTTTGGGAAAATGACTTTTTTTTTATCTACTAACGGTTTTCGTTGGGGCTGCAAGAAAAAAATATGTATATTATATATATATATATATATATTGTTACGTCCCGGTATAAATTGTTATTACCGTGGTCGTAAACGATGCTTCAGTTTCGGTCAGCTGGGAGAGACCGGGGATTGAAGCGATGTCGCTTGACAAGCGGATCCTTTTTGGTTATATTTTGAGTAAAACCCACTTACCTTTACGCTGATGCTTAGGATTTACGTGGATTGTGCTCGACGTCCGCAAGACGGTCCGATCCCTTGTTCTCGGGTCACCCGGTATGTAGCCGACGGCGATTAGAGAGAGATGAGTAGAGGATAACAGGTGGAACCGTTGTTCGCGGATATATTCGCGCGGGTGCAATAAAAACGGAACTCCGCGCGTTAAGTATTTAAAACAATAAAATTATATTCAAAATAATGAGTCGATGATGCGATACAATTTTGAATGGGTTTTAATATTTGTCAGTGCGACCAAAGCCGGAGAAGAACCGATCGGTTTCGTTCGCGAATGAAGACTAACCACCCTTTTGCATTTTTCTTACTGACTCCGGCTATCTTGTCCGAGTCAGTCGAAAATGCTTAGGCCGAGGTTCCCATGATCTTGGATTGATGCTTCAGCATTTTCTCATGGCAAACCGTCTCACGGCGTTCGTCGCTGCTGATTTGCGTTTTCTTATTGCTAGGTGAGACGGACCGCGAGCGGTTCGTCTCTTCGAATAATTATTCTATTAACGTAATTTACTACGTTAATTATTTATTATATTTCTATAGATTCTGTTAGGCAAAAATCAAAACGAATCTCCAGGACGTAACTATATATATATATATATATATATATATATATATATATTAGGGTGATCCAAAAAAAATCGAATATATATAGGGGAACATGGGGCAAAGTGGTCACCCACTTTTTTGGAGCATTTTTAAATTTTGGGGCAAAGTGGCGACTCACGGAATTCCGATTTCTGGGGGACAGGATCAGTGAGAATTCTATGTTTTCTGAGAAATTTATAGCTATTTGAGGCAGAGGGTGAGAATCATTTTGCGAATTACTGATAAATGTCTATTTTATTTCGATTGACAAAAATCGTATTTATAACGGACTTCATATTCATCAACATCTGCACACAAGGAGTGCGCTCATTTTAGGCATATTTCGCAGCGAATCCAGTTTTCGGAGGAATACGAATAAAGTTGATCGCAGAAAATACAAGCAACGTCCGCCGTAGACAAGAATTTTTCTTTTTTGATGATCTCTTTTTTCTTACTTACTTTTGCGCAATACGACGGACTCGTGATAATGGCGGTTTTCCCACGATTTGCCACCGATAAGAACGGGCTTTTGCCACTGGTATTGGCAAAATTTATCCAAGTATTCCAACTAATTTTTTTTTCATCCCATCGAAGGAGTATCCTTACTATGCCTCGTTTCTTTTCGGCTTATTGCAGCCTTCAATGTTCCATGCGGAAACAGTCAATTACAACGTCTATTTAACGAGAAGTGACAATTATCGATTTTCACCGCTTTTGAGGGGGTGGCCATCTTGCCCCAAAAATTTTTTTTTTCAAAATTCGAGAAATAAGAAGGTGGAATTATTTTTGGGACATAAAAATAAGTAAATGACCAATGTGCTAACCGACAAAACTCGTTAAATTCCTTAAGTGGGCCACTTTGCCCCATACTCCCCTATATTTTTTTTGATAAATCGGAGCGGCTATAAAGCCTGATTCTGCGAAAGCCGATTACATCCTCTCATGCGTACGTGCATAGGTGCTTGGTGAAAGCGATAAATCTTGACCCGAATGTCCGGCTCAAACTTTTACAAACGTATACAGGGCTGCGATACGTTTCCCGTATTTGTTCAACTGGAAATACACTGCGTTGCGCAGCACGATTTGTTCGACGCTCTAGAAAAAATTTCTGTTTTAGAGACCCTTCCTTCTCGTATACCAACATGTACCAGCCAGATTCTTTCATTACGTGGCCTAGTAAATCGGAAATGCCTCGTACATCTAACCGCGTATACATGCATTCTGTGACGTCATAAAACCGGCATATTCGCGTATATAAGAGTAGCGGCAGGGCTCGCGCTGGCTTTTCTTTTGCGCTGCAGTTTTTCCTTTTAAAACTTGGCGTCGAGCCGCTACCGCGTCTCTTGATCTTTTTCGCGCGACTTGGCATTTCATCTATGCCTATATTTATTTACCTATATATCAGCATATATTGTTTCAGTTTTTCGCATGGCCTCCAACATAGTTATATAGAGTTCCTGCGATATTTGTATCAAAATTGTTTTATCGAATCGAATATTAAAGAGTTTATATGTAAAATATGCAATGACGGGGACCGCGCGGAGATCCAAAGCCGAAATTAGTAAACACGAACCATAAAGCAGGTTTTACGTCCAGAATAGGGACGAACGTGGACAAAGTAAATTATTTGTTTTCGCTGCCACCAACCTACCTGAAGTGTAGGATTTTTCAATGCAAAATGTCAAATTGATATTTAATTGATCCGAATGAAGTGGAATCATTGAGATAATGAAATAATTAATATGAAATGTAATAACGAATAATAATAAAATAATTAAGAAAATAATTGAAGAGTGCCTATGCTGGTCCTGTACGGGCCTCGAAGTAGGTAATTGGGTCGCTCAAATAACGAATAACTGGTGGAACACAAATTACAAGAAATTAGATTTATTGATAAGTGAAATAATAAAGTGAATTAAAATGAAGTATCGCTATAAAATATAATAGCGATACGACGTCAAATAGGAGGAGAAAGTAGGTGACTATGCGACGACAATGAGAGCGAGCGCAGAGGTTTTTTATTATAATAGCATCTGATTGGAAAAAGTAAGGAAGAAAGACGAAGGCAGCGCCAAAAGAGTTAGAGGAGACCAAGGTCTCGGAGACCATCATCTCCGAAGAGAGTTTTCGAGGCATAACCCCGCTGTTAGGACGGTCCGCCTCAAATTTGGGTTATACAGCTCCCTTGGGTCACATTGTCCTTTCAACCGTTTCAGATTTAATTCCCTTGACACAATTTGGTTGTCTCCGCTTCCTCTTTATTCAATACGACCGAGACACCTCTTTCTTCGTTTATTTTCTCCGCTGCGCACCACCCTTTCTTCACCCGCGGGTAAACGCTGCAACACTGCGCATGAAATCTTCAGTTATCGAATGTTTTAACACTTAGTAACACCTTTCAATATTTTTCATGTCCAATCCAAAACTCGTTGCAAAATTGCAAAGCCGCGATCAACGACATTGATACCTAAGAATGCGCATATACATTTGACTGATAAAACATATTTCCGAAACGGACAAATGAATAAAAAATTTTTCTCGAATCCAATGGATTTCATTACGATCATCGAAGCCTTCGTTATTATGGGGGTCCTTATCTGGTGCATATATATGATGCAAAATAATGTTGAATCTGCATACTATATCAAGAGACGCGGTAGCGGCTCGATACATATACACACTTTTGCTCAGTTATTAATACGACGCGCGACTTGTTGTTCTCATGCAAGTTGTATGAGCCACTGCACGCTAAACACGCAAAAGAACAATAATAGAGGGTAATAATATATATAATAAATGCACGCATTCGTCATGCGGAAAAGCCGATCACCTCCGATACCACCGGAATTATAATTTTAAATATAGCTCCTCCCTCCACTCTCAAATGTAGGCGTGTATACATATTTATATATTTTAACCGTGCGCTGTAACCTTTTTTTCGCATCATGGATGAAATCCCTTTGAGAATTCAGCAACAAAATAAAAGTGGGAATAAGTAAATCGGACGGACGCGTTTCGGCTTCGCTAAGATAGTCATAATCGTCATTATCTTGTGCCTGTTGTGACCCTTGTACTACTGGCTCGCGAAGCGGTCAACGAGAACGCAACCGGAGCGTATAGCATCTGGTAAAAATGATCACACACTTTTTAAGGTCATAGGCGAAGGAAAACTCACACTTCGCACAATATGCTCTACGTGTACGAGGCATGCCATGCCGTGCAGCGCACCAGTGGCGCCACTAACTAGCGAGTGGACTAGGGCTCATTGCGAAGACGGCCTTGCTCAACCTCCTCGATATTTATAGTATTTTCCCCGTCAACATTTGCGTCAGGACGCGGCTGATATTTATGGCTATCTAACACGTCCACTCGCGCAACAATGCCCACAATCGTTGATAAAGGGCTTTCAACAATCGATCTCTGTATCTTTCGAAACTATATTATCTGCTCACCATTCTCACTCAGCTTTGTTTCGTATTAAATTTTTCGCATAGTTGTGCGTGCGTGCAAGATATATCAAAGCAGTACTATTGTGTTCAGTAACCGCGGACAATACAGCGGAGACGCGCACGCTTGCCCGTATAATCAAAGATAAACAAAAGTAATCACTATGCAGTGGAGTATATCAAAAGGGAATCTTTTGTAAATCGATAGAAGCTTGCCCGAGGTGCACATTGGCCGAGGTTATATCTCACGGTCGTCAAGATGCAACAGGTGCGAGACTTTCTCGTCGTGTGTTAATAAAATCATACGGCTGAACAAAAAGTTTCGACTCGGTAACCACGGAAAAGAACTGCATAAAAGTTGCACTAATTGAAAATTTTACTTATAAGTGGGTGCGTATATCAACGTCAAACGCGTTTGTTACAATTTAACTTGCTATGTTTTGCAATTGCAAATACTATTTGAGATTGATGATCGCGTTTCACAACGCGATACGAAAATTTGGAATAAGAGTTTCTTCTTTCTGCAAAGTTGGAATTTTACTATTAGCGAGCGAGGACTCATTCCCTCGCCACTGTAGAGGAGAAAGGATGTATTGTTTACATCGGACTTTTGTTTTCTTCTCAGAAGAACTAATAGGGATTCCCTGTTGAACGACGATAGATCGTGGTGTAGCGAATTCTAGCAGCACGAGTGATTATTTCAGGTTTACCGCCATTATATGAATACTTGCTGGTCCTCTTACTGATGCTGGAGTTGAATACGCTTTTAATCTCCTATTTTCAAGTTGCCTCTTTGCCTCTTGTACACGGATAACGTTAATCAATAAAAAGTAATGTCGCACGGGTACTATACCACCAACGCCGCCTCGTCAATCGCACAGCCATCCAACCGCCTTCGTTTACCCCGTGCTAACTCGACCTGCTACCCCTCTTCTATCATCTTCGTTCTCTTTCTTTTTCACTCTCCGATCATCCGACTATCGGGCAAGCCGGCCGAATACCCGATCGGGGCTCTGCGAGTTTATTATTTGATCAAGTTTAACGGCTGAACGCGCGTCTATAGATCCGATGGTCGATGCTCGTTATACTCGTTTCCCGGTCGCCCTCGAGACACCCACCCCCGTTGTTCCTTCTTTTCTTTCGTCTCCAAAACACGTACTCTCTCTCTCTCTCTCTCTCTCTCTCTCTCTCTCTCTCTCTCTCTCTCTCTCTCTCTCTCTCTCTCTCTCTCTCCCTCCCTCCCTCCCTCCCTCCCTCCCTCCCTTTCTAAGCATTACAACTTTTAATGTTCTCAGAAACAGCTTTATATTTTTGAACTATTTTCTCACTCGATTCCGTTGGCTCGTTCTGCTTGCAATAGAGTTCTTGAAAAAATTTTTATTCCTCATCACCGTACTATTATATATAATTTCCGTAATTCAAAAACTCATCTCATCTCCTACACTAACCGTTTTCAAACCAGTTTTGTACACCTATCTCGTCGACCTAGAGGGGAGGGGGGGGAGGGGGCATCCTCCAGCCTGAGAGTTGCATGCGGATGCTCATGCTTTGCACTGGAGCTTTTCTCCCTGGACTGTTTTTGCTGACTACTTTGTTTTACCTTCGTTTTTGCGCTCCTTATATGTCGCATTCTATCTTAAACAGCTATTATTACTATTATTATTATCACTTCCGCGCTTGATGACTCAGTACTACTTTTGTTATTTATGCTACACTATTCTTACTTACTTAGTTTACGCCATATCATGCTCTGTTGTACTCAATAATTTTATGTTTATCTTCATTGTTATAATTTCATACTGCATATCTCATATTGTATTTTATTATTATTTGTTCTATATTTTCTATCATGTTATGCTATTTTCTTTTGTATTCTTTTGTTTTATTTTATGTTATAACTTATTTCACATGATTCTCATGTCGCCGTAAACTTTTGTACAGCTTCAACTGCGGCGCTGAATTGGTATTTCACAATTTGCCCATAGGATTCAATATCCGCGGATAAATAAACGCATCATCATCATTATCTCCCCCCCCCCCCCCCAGGACAAACAACGTGGTGCCTTGTTCGGAGCGAATCAAAACAGATGGTGTGTAAAAATAAAAAAAACAATTGAAAACGCAATGTGTGGAATTTGAGTGAGGGAATAATGGTCATCGACATTAACACCTGCCAATAGATACTGGTCAAACATTATTTCTATGTAAGTAAATATTGTCCTTACAGATATCATAAGGTATGTTCGCGCTGGCTGAACTTTCCGCACTATTCTGTATGTGTAGTGAGTCGCAACTCACGAAAGTGCAGAAGCTTCAGCCAGCGCGGACAGACCTATAGTCATTCTTTTATTCGTAGTAATAATTGAGTAGTATATTATTTGATATGCGAACAACACCATAGCCGAGTAAATTCAGCGCGGCGGTGATCAAAATGAAGAAAGCGAAGGTATCCTCTTGTTTAGTTGTTGTCTCGTGTCTTCAGCGTCTTTCGCAGATATCCTAATTTGATTATCAAATTTTTTGCACTCTCCATCGTCCGGTTGACACATTCATACACTCGACGACAAACTTCGGTCCTTATGCAACATCTAAAATTCCAAACAAACTTCTTCTTCCCATATAGGCGTTTCACCCTCGCATCGCAGTGCCACGCATATTATTCCGGTTAGTGCTTTGACACGCGAATCAGATTTATAAGTGATGACTTTCAAAATACTCGTAAATGGATTTATTCATCAAACGAGTACCCATATCAAAGATAAAATGCCGCAAGATCATTTTCCGAAAAAGCGTATAGCATTACGCATTCGAATGATATGTCGGATCGATGATTCTGGATTTAATGAGATTTTTAGGTAATCCGTTGATCGCCAGAATGACAAATGGATGGATTGACGAGCACATTTCGTGTGATAAATCATTGTGATTCGAATTGACGCGCGATTCGAGCCGCGTTAAAATGTCGGCATGAAAAGTTCATAATTTGCCGGAGGAAGCTTGAGAGACCCGCTAGTCCCAGGACTCGAATGCAGTTTCACGTAGCCATATCAGTTTCGACATCTTAGGCACGAGGCTATTGTTGCGCCCGGTCGGTTCCCGCGGGTATATATCGATATAACGCACGTGTGCGAGCGACAAACCTGATATCAAAAGAGGTTGCTTGTGCTTTGTATTTGTACACGTCGGTATCACGCGTCCATTCGCATTCTTGCTTGTCTCAACAGGTATAAAGTACTTGTCAAATTGTGTGCATGCGCATGTGCATGTGCTTGACGGCAAAGGCAAGTGTATTCGCAAAAGGGGTCAAACGACGTCGTTTAATCGGTTCAATCATGGTACATGTATACGCGCGAGCCACTATTATAATACCATTAGCAGAGCTTTCCTCCGAAAGCGATTGTCCTCTTCGCCGCCTGTCCCTTTCCCAAGCAATGCAATATATTACCAAATTTATTGAATAAAATCGCAAGCGAAACGGTATAGTATAAGAGTTGATCAAGATCCAATAAGATTTCACATAAGCCACCGACTTTGTGGAGCCACCATCGCCTTCACCATCATTTTCACGTCAGATTCTATCAACTTTTTCTTATTCCACTTTTCGTATTACTCCACGTGTTGGCACAAGCTTACAATCAGTATCCGAAACTAAAAATCGTTGTGGCTCTAATGTATAGATGAGTTTGCCTTCTGTTGTCCCCTTGTCGTTTCATCCGCTGTTCAACCATGTGAAATAACATCAATTACGATGAGCCAGCGGAATCATCGTGGCGGTAAATCTTGGCTCTATCATGCAACTCTCTTATCGCACTAGACGTATCTTTATCGCACACATGATAATTGTCATCAACATCAATATTGATCATTTATTTATTGGCAAACTTACATTTTATAGGCAGGCCAATCGCTCTGATAATGCTCAGTTCAAATTTCGAATTACGATTAAATTGGAATCACCGGAGATTCGTATTTCAAAAGTTGGAAGATTCGTATAATCGTGAGTTAAGATGAAGGTAGAGAAAAGCGAATGCTTATTTTTCATATTCGCAGCTCGGGAACGCAGACGCAGGAAATGATTCTTTAAGACTCGTGATGTCGCTCAGTATTTCATAAAGTGATGCGTTGTAGACCTCAACTTTTATACTCCAATAACGCACGAAGTGGAAAGGCTTATATGTATTTATAATAATTAAAGCTCGTGTTCCGGTCGATCGCCTTTTTGCATCCGCGTGCTTTGCTCCGCCCTTGCCGGTGGGGCATTATTATGCGGAAAAAAAACGATATTTTTTTTTACTTTGCATCCAGTCGAAAAAGGTGATCCAAGGTGAAAAAAAAGAATCCCAGAAGGAAAGCTCACCAAAAAATTTTTTCGAATTGCGGTTTGCGTTTGAAAATTTTCTATAAGAATAACTCAGGAAATGATTGAGACCTCTGATCATTGTATCATAACTCTTCAGGAAAAAATCACACAAAAACGACAATGATATGTTTTCATAGAAAATCGATTCCCCTACAAAAATAAGCCCTCATGAACATTCTGCTTGGAGCAACCATTCTGGTGCTATCATATTTTGAAGTTGGATCGATAGAAAAAAAAATTTTCATAATACTATTGAAATCAAATTTTTCGTTTCACAAACAAACTTCACGGAACTTTTTCGTAGAAAATTACTTGCTCTATCAGAAAATTGTTATTATTATTCGAATTTTATAATTTGAATAAAATTAATTATTTTTATAATTTATATATTTTTATATTTATATTTTATAATTAGAACAAATTTAAATACTGCTTCTTCGGCCAATATCCGTGCTGCTACCTGGCTCCAGTATGTGGTAGCTTGTAGTGCAAACTTTTTAACACTAACTTCACGAAAGGGAAACACAGCAACATTTTCCGCCGCGTCCCATCCATTGTTTAGAAATGTTGCTATACGTTCTCAGAGAGCTTGAAGTATCGGCAATTTATTATTCCTGTTCATGTTCCGATTAGTGACAAAAATCGAGAACAACGTCAGAAAATAAATCCAAATCCTCAGATAAACTTGTATATTTAGTTGGTTTGGAAAGCGCCGGATTCTTTGGAAAAAAATTACCTACAAATAGACAGGTTTTATCTGTATTTTTTCACCGCCATCGATCTCTCGGATTAACAGTAAAAAATGTGCAATGTTTTCATGTTGTAGGATGTGCAACCAAGACACGATTATAAAGAATTTTTGGAGCCCGCGTGCATTTTCTTGGTTGGTACAGAGCGAGATGTGCACGTTAAACGTTCGGGCGCTATGCATTATGCACGATGGACGGTGAAAGTAATTCATTCTTTAAAAATATTCATTTTAGAGAACAATTCGTCCTGTCCGAGAAAAAAAACGGTCTTCGGAAAATATGCATATTAGTTGTCATGTTTTTATATCGAGGCGTGGTTTCGATCTTCTTGTGCTATTTCTGCTCCGAATCAAGATCTGGAACTGATGCAAAATTTGATCCGTTATGGCGAAGTGAATCCTATCGTATCAGATGCAGCTTTTAAGAAAATAGTAAGTCACTTGTGGTATTTAAATGAGAAGGTCATTTTTTGTCATTTTTTGACAATGCCGTGCCGGTGAGCGTGAAGGTTAAAATATTGCAAGCACTGCAATCTCGAGCAAAATAAAAAATTCAAGCTAGTAATCATTGAAAAAAGTGATTACAAAACGTTGCTTTCAAAGGATATAAGCGATTTCGTCACACAAGAATCCTTATTTCTTTTCAACCAATTTAATTTACCTCATGACTTTCTGAGGGTAAATATGGACTTATGGCCTAAAAATGCCAGTTATTTAAGCTGCTCAGATTTTTAAAAAAATTGAAAAGTCGTCAATGACGTGGCTGAATGTGGCATCGCTTTGATAGAAGCCTACAACGGCTCATTGACTAAAAACGAAGAGCAGTTACAATATTTATTGAAAATAGTGCAAGCTCATCGTCAAAAATACTCCAATTGCAATAAAGGCACACTTAAAAATAGCAATGGGTATTATTAAATTTTACTCCGTGTAAGCAAAAGGGTTAATAACCCTCGTTTGTAATTTTATGTATGATACCGGTCGAAAAAAAATCATGGCAAAAAGTAAAGGCTTTTCAAACTCGATTATTGATAAATGTCGTTGCTTTTATTATTCCTTTTCATACCCAATTGTAATGAAAACGAGATGGAAAGTTTATATTTAAGAGTTTCTTAGTGGAAATCATTGTTATCTTATGGAAACCAAGCACGAAACATGTTTACAATAATTTGATGAAAATCATAAAAATAAGTATTTTATTTTTATTACCAGTGTATGGCATTTTGCCTTTTTACAATCCCCTCTTCCCTTATTCCACTCTCCCCCCCCCCTCCCCCCGCCATTGCGACGGCAGCCGACTTACTTCCCATTGTATCGCATTTGCCAAGGGCGAAGGGAAACTGCAGAAAACCTTGCCGATACAGCCGGTACTTGGTTTATCCCCTCGGGTGGCAGTGCGAACACGCTCAAGCGCCTCCACCAGAGATGCTCAATCATGCACCTCTTTTACTGTGGTACGTTGCGCCAGTCAGTACACGGCTAGGGGGCCATCCGCACGATGAGAACCGTCCACGGGAGGCCTCCAAAGCCGTAACACCGACCGTACACATATCACATAGAAGTAGGCCATGGATTCATAGAGGTGGAGAGTCCGAACCATCCGGGATCACAGCAGAAAACACTTGAAAATATTTTTCAATTTTCATTGGTGTCTTGGCCGGAATTCGAATCCGGGACTTGCGAATTGCGGACGCGAGTCCTTGTCCATCGGACCAACCGCTCTCCCATAAAAATAATTAATTTTATTCAAATTATAAAATTCGAATAATAATAACAATTTTCTGATAGAGCAAGTAATTTTCTACGAAAAAATTCCGAGAAGTTTGTTTGTGAAACGAAAAATTTGATTTCAATAGTATTCTGAAAATTTTTTTTTCTATCGATCCAACTTCAAAGGGTGATAGCACCAGAATGGTTGCTCCAAGTTGAATGTTCATGAGGACTTTTTTTTGTAGGGGAATCGATTTTCTATGAAAACATATCATTGTCATTTTTGTGTGATTTTTTCCTGAAGAGTTATGATACAATGATCAGAGGTCTGAATCATTTCCTGAGTTATTCTTATAGAAAATTTTCAAACGCAAACCGCAATTCGAAAAAATTTTTTGGTGAGCTCGCCTTCTGGCATTCTTTTTTTTCACGTTTTTCGGCTGGATGCAAAGGAAAAAAAATATCGTTTTTTCCGCACACCATAATATACAGGAGAGTATGGGGCAAAATGGCCCACTTACGGAATTTAACGAATTTTGTCAGTTAGCACATGGTCATTTACTTATTTCTATGTCTCAAAAATGACTCCACCTCCTTATTTCTCGAATTTGGGAAAAAAAATTTTGGGGCAAAGTGGCCACCCTCTCAAATGCGGTGAAAATCGATAATTGTTACTTCTCGTTAATAGGATGGATCAGTCGGTAACCTTACTTGGAATTTTCGAAATCGAAATTCTTTGACACAGTTTGACCGATTAAAAAAAGGCTCTGTATTATAGAACCATACGACCAATGTTACCGCGACGACAGAAAAATTAAAAAAAAAATGATCATTCGCGAGAGCTGCGAAACATTGTTGAATTGCTGCTTAAAAAAATTTCTACCATTTTTCAAAATGTATTTCATCATTAATTTATATTGTTGCAGATGAAATACAGTTGATCTTCCGATAAAAATGGGCTGGTGATAATGAATTTCGCAATGGACGATTGGACACGACGATATAGTTGTTCACTACGCACACGAACGAATATGACGATAAAATCATCGGACTAAAAGTTATTACGAGTATCGATTGGTAAAAAAATCTAAAGTGCACTTATACAAGCGTATAAATGAATTCGATGCATATCGTCGCTGTTGATATACGGGATCGTAAAAATCTGCTATTACGACTTGTCCCTAAAGTCGATGCAATTGCATGTGCTAGGCGGTCGATATTCCGATAAAATAATTTAGGGATAGTTTTTATTAAATTAATCATCGTCGTTTTTTTGTAAGCCTGCATGGACGCTGCGTCGATTAAATCCGATGGAACCTGTTGGCGGGGGGAGGGTGGTATATGTATCGGATTTTAAGAAGAGAGGCTAAACGACGACACTGGATTCTCCGAGAGCCTCGCGGACTTTCGATGCTTCAATCGTGTTGGCCCATTTCGAAATGCAATTTACCCGCGGATGATTAACAGCATTACCGACACGAACTCCTGGCGGTACTCGATGAAAATGGTGGTAGTGCTTATCGGTCCGTTCCATCCGAATGAGAAGAATCCGTAAAAAAATTGAGTGAAAATCGTACAAGGTTAAAAAATAGCGAGACTGAAAATTTTTTATCAGTAAAAGTGCATGGGAAATCGTCGAAACCTGATAAGAAGAACCCGGCGGCAAAAAACACGCTCCGGCAAAGAAAAAATTTATTTCGTTTGCGTATTTTCGAAATTATCGAAATACGCTATTGAACGAAATGATGTGACAACAAAAAGCAAGTCCATCGAGATAGGAAGCGCGCGAGCACATGAAGAATAAGCCAGATAAAAGAGAGAGAGAGAGAGAGAGAGAGCAGGGAGGAGAAAAGCAGCGGTGTTGGGGATATAATTCGACGCAAGTCGAGGGAAGAACATGTCGATCAACGACAGTGCCATATACCTCCTTAATTGGGACGATACTTCATTATTGGCTCGTGATTTGAACAAATCCTTCTATAACACGAGTTATAACGAAAGAAACGAAACATCGGATGACTTTTGGGATCTGGCTGGTGATCGAGCTTGTCTCGCAGCGCTTCTATTATTGTTTTCCATGGTTACGGTATTCGGCAATATGCTAGTAATATTCGCGGTATTCAGAGAACGTTATCTGCATACAGCTACGAATTATTTCATAACGTCCCTGGCATTCGCCGATTGTTTGGTCGGCCTGGTGGTAATGCCGTTCAGCGCGATCTACGAAGTACTGGAAAATCGTTGGTTATTCACGACCGATTGGTGCGACGTGTGGCGTTCGCTCGATGTATTATTCTCAACCGCATCGATACTGAACCTCTGCGTCATAAGCTTGGATCGGTATTGGGCGATAACTGATCCTTTCACTTATCCAACGAGAATGAGCCGTAAAAGAGCATTCATGCTGATTGCTGTAGTATGGATATGTTCGAGCGCCATATCCTTTCCTGCGATCGCGTGGTGGCGCGCCGTCAGAACCGAACAAGTGCCAAAAGACAAATGTCCGTTTACCGATCATCTCGGTTATCTCATATTCTCGTCGACTATTAGCTTCTACCTGCCGCTCTTCGTAATGGTTTACACTTACTACAGGATATACAGAGCTGCTGTTATACAAACGAGGAGCTTAAAACTCGGTACGAAGCAAGTCATGATGGCATCTGGTGAGCTTGAGCTGACTCTCAGAATTCATCGCGGTGGCGCTACCAATACTGATGCAAGGCATCTCTTTCGTACTGCATCAAGTACACCCGAAGATCTTCAGGATCTCGAGGAGCCTCTCACCGCAATTCATAACAATGGTCTTACGAGAATGCCCTCTACGAGAATAAACAGCAAACAACATCTTGGCAAGAATTTTTCATTGTCGAGGAAACTCGCAAAGTTTGCTAAAGAGAAAAAAGCAGCTAAAACATTGGGCATCGTCATGGGGGTCTTTATCGTCTGTTGGCTACCTTTTTTCGTGGTCAACCTGCTCTCCGGTTTCTGCAGCAGATGTATATGGCAAGAAGAAATCGTCTCAGCAGCCGTTACGTGGCTCGGATGGATCAACAGCGGTATGAATCCCGTCATCTACGCTTGTTGGAGCCGAGATTTCAGACGGTAAGTCACCATTTTTTCCTTTCCTTATCTCTTCTCTTTAGTATTTCTTTACGCATATATCGCATTCTCAATCCGCGCATCACGCCACAGCAGATCGATGTCAAATCGATCTGCTATCGATCTGAATCCTTTTTGATGTGGCAGAGAAAAAAGGCTCCTCGACATCGGTTGGACCCCTTCCTTTTTCCTTTCCTTCCTTCCTCCCTCCCTTCTCTCAGGCTCTTGCCTAATTTAATTCTTGCCCAACGATGCGGATAATTTAGCTTTATTCCGGGGGATAGAAGAAAGAAACGGCAGGGATCGGAGTTAAGAGCAGGGGGCGTCCACTTATAGGAGAATAACGTTACGGAATTACGGCGGGGCAAGAGCGAATCGACGGAGGTTTTTTTCCGTCTGATGGGGCGCGAGCAATTGAGAGGAAAAACCATTTTTTCCCCAATGTTTTCGTACGAACAAAATAAAAGACGAAAGAACGAGGACGAAGAAAATTTGGCGTCAGAAACGGTTCACTCCCCTCGCGGGTGATGGGATGCTTCCACATCGCGAGTTTCGATGGAATGAATGCGTAAACGGAAGAAGAGGCCGACAATAAAGTACATATATAGTTAAGCTATGGATCAGACAATCTTAATCTTTGCCAAGGATGAATAACTCCATCGGGATACCGCGAATCTCGGTTCATCCTCTTTTATACTTGACCCCTTATACTTGAGCTGCGCTTCTTCGACGCCGCTCCTCCCATTTCTATAACTGATTTGCCTATCGACTTTTGCTCATGCGACTAAGAATCACGATTGAGTAACGCGATAACGCCCTTGTTTAATCGTCTTTGAGCCAATATTATTACATACAATTCATTTCCCATAGGTTCAAATTCCTTGTATTAATTTGCCGATTTCTCTTCAAATGAGATTTTTTTTTACCGCGTCTGCTGTGCTTATTGGGGAAGCAATTATGTTTCGAGCAGTATTATTATGATACGTCTGCGCGCACATAATTTGCTGCTGCTGCACATGAATAGTACGTGGTACAGTAATGTCTGCCGAATTGAGTATCTGACCACCAAATAGAGAGCACCATTGTCCTCGCTACGCGGGTCGATTGATCAATTCGAAAAGTTGTCAAGCCGTCGTTCATATGCCTACACTACTAACGTGGATCATCCTGTCCGATTCTATAGCGATGAACAAGTCAATTATGATTCCAACTTGTTCGCGAGGAGCTCGATGGGCTCTAAATTGTTATTGACCTTTGTTTTTTTTTTTAAATAATCATTACTAATCATTACCAATTAGCAATCATCAAGCAGTTCATGAAACAATAAAGGTTTCTCTTTTTATTGAATGATAAATGAATAAATACGCAGCCTGCTCATTGCGGTCGTCAACTTTTTCACGTGGTCATTCTATATGAGCGGGATGATCGGTTATTCAAAACGAGTGTCAAACGTAAAATGTCGACAATAATGACCGAAGATCGCGTCTTGCATCTTATCGTTATAGAGGACGGATTAAAATTAGGGATGAAGGAAAATACGCCGGTGTAATACATATTCAGGGTGAGGTAGAAAAAGTGTTACAGAGCAATAGCACTGAATGCAATCGCATCCAAAAATGTTTCAGACAAAAGTTTAATTATTCGAGAAGGTCTTCATACCAGACCCACCCTATTTGTTTATCGGTGGAGGCGCTTTGAAGACTTGAAAGTCAACTATATTTTTTTCTTTTATCGAAAACTATATTTTATGTAGCGTAATATGGTAGAATATCGAATTCTGAGTAAAAAGATATTTATACCTTTATTGGCCATAAACTTAATACGTACCGAAAAATTTAACTTTTAAACTTGTAAACACTTGGTTGATCGCTGTTTTCATTTCGGCGTATTCTTTTTTTTTCATGTCATCAGGCGTGGTAGGTGCTATCACCATTACGCGTTCTTTGACAAAACCCCATAAGAAGTAGATCCGGTGAATGCATGTTTCGCTTATTTACATTTCCTTTCATTGTGAAGTTAGATTAGTCAGAAAAGAGCACATGGCTCGAAAATGGGATATCCATGCGCCTTTTTCTACGAATTCAATTATAGAAATTGATGCGATTTAGGATATCATTGCTGTACAAATCCTTATGTAATGACATACGATGCGAATGGAACTTAATTGTGTTGATGTAAGATTCTTAATACAAATCGCTAACTAATTCCACTCTCTCGTTCCATTTTTCTGCTACTCGCATGTGGATTTAGTGCAGTAAAAGTTAAGATAGTACCCGTATTATTTTCATTAACAATCGGTCGACGTCTGACTCGTGTTTGTTTTACTGTGCCGAAGCGACAGAAATGGTTAACTAATATCGCTTAAAGGCCATGTGCGATTTTCGTTGCCTATCCGGATAACGACGAGTTGCGTACAAATCTTGGGCTTTTCTATCATTTTTACGGCATTCACCCAGCACTGCATCAACAAAACAGCGATCAACCAAGTGTTTACAAGTTTACAAGTTAAAAAGTGAAATTGCTCGGTACCTATTAGGTTTATAGCCAGTAAAGGTATAAATACTTTTTTACTCAGAATTCGATACTCTACCATATTACGCTACATAAAATATACAGTTTTCCATAAAAAAAATTAAAAAAAACAGTTGATCTTCAAATCTTTGAAGCGCCTCCGCCGTTAAACAAATAGGGTGGTTTGGTATGACGACCTTCTCGAACGATGAAACTTTCCTCTGAAACATTTCTGGATGTGATCAATATGTTCAGTGCTATTGCTCTGTAATACTTTATCTGTCTCAACCCTGTATACGTTACATCGAGCCAAAACGACTCCAATATCGGAGAACCAGTAATCTCATTCTCAGGATAAATGTCTTGTCACGTCCCGCGTGTGATTTCAATATACGCGGTTCGTGACGACGGCCTCCTCTGACAACTGCGCGACTTGACAACGGAGCGTCCTTGAGTGCGACCTCTGTGCATTGCCTCGTGTCGCCGCTGGCCGGAAGCCCTCGGAATCCGCCCGATCAGCATCGCCTGATCGCGAGTTCGAGGGACCTATCCATGGGAACGACTAAAGTGCTGAGATGTTGAAAACTCCGTCATGACGATCGCTTTCGAGCTCTCGTCGCCGTGGCGAGGATTTTTGTACATTAGTTCCGTTTGATCTTCACTGACACTCGGTCGTCCACGTGGATAACTCCGTAGGTTAGCAACTCGCGGCGGTTTAGTAAATCCTGAAAGATCGGTGAAACTGCATAGAGACCGTAAGCCTAACCTCCGATAACAAACGCGAAGTGAGCAACACACTGCCCCTTGCCTCACGGACGTTCTATTGCCGAGTCTTGCAGACTTTTGCGTGCACCCTCTATTAAGTTATTTCTCAATTTGTTATTCTTTCTAAAATCAAGTTAATTCTGTGTATGTGTGTGAACCGCGCGTCAAACGAAGGCGCGGTTATTGTGTGCGGAGCGGAACGGGAGAATTGTTCCCGTTCGTGTGAAAGAGTAAGTGGGAGTAAATGTTAATTCACGGTTCCGTCTTCAAAATTGTACCTCGAGTCATTCAAATTGTAAACCTTTTTGTATCTTTCCTTTTCGCATACTTTTCACATATATTTCTGTTCTCGTCGAACCTTCTGTTTCTATGTCAATAAATCTAATTTCCCGGTTAATAATTAGTTGAGCGACCCAATCTCCTGCTTCGGGGCCCGTACGGGACCATATAGGCACCTTTTCGTTATTTCTTAAATTATTTCGATACTTAATCACTTCAATATTGCAATATTTCGGTTATTCCCATAATTATCCAATTATTTTAATTTCATTAAGACCAAACAAAATATCTACTAAATATTTCACATTTCAAAAATCCTACACTTTGTCTAGGTTGGTGGCAGTAAAAACTAAGTAAATTTCCCGATTACGTTCGTCCCTTCTGGACGTAACAGTCTATAACTTATAATATTTTCCGAAATGCTATAGTTAATTAATTTTTAAAGAAACAAATTTTGAAAATTTTCGAAAACAATTAGAAACGCTATCGCTCCGGTAAAGAGTCTCTGCCGCGACTCTAGATCCGCGCGTCTATTCACTACTATGTATTGTGACTGAAATTTTCCCAACTTGTCACAAAATTAAATTTTTCCGCTCATACTGTTTTATAATTTCGACAGAAGGTTCTCGTGGGCACCGGTCACCGAAGTGACACAGTATGATCGGAGGAAAATGATAGTTTGCCGGTTTGGCTTGCAGCGGGAAAGGTGGGGTGATCCGGAGAATAATTGACAAGAGCACACACTTGAAATAAAGAATTGTCAGTTTATTATTCTGAAGTCGCTTTCTAACAAATTTTTAACAATGTCTGAGCAGTTAATCATGCTTAACAAAAAAAAAAGAAAATAATAAATTCATCGCGAGGAGAATTTACCGGGAAAAATCACGAATTAAACCGAAAGACGAGGAAAAAGTCGCGAATCCACAATCACACCATATTCACACACTCGATCGGGGACCTACACTCATAATCTATCCCGAACCCGTATTTTCTGTCACGGTTCTACTTGTGGTCAGAAATTCGTTAAAGATGGAATTTTGCTGTTAATAACATTTTCAGGAGTGAATAAAACACCGAGTCCCCGCACTGAGAAAAAAATGATGTTGATTCAATAACATTGATTTTATTGAAGAAAAAATAATTGATTCAAATCTAATGTTTTTTTGATCGAAATTAATGAAATATTGCTTCAAATAAAATGTGATTGTTGTCAATAGCACGATGATATTGAAATTTTTCAATGATTCAATCAGACATTTTGTCTATTGAATAATATATGTAGATGAATTAATAAAATATTTAGTTGTTTCAAAAAGTATATGATTTTGAATTCGAACATATGATGCAAAAAAATATGTTATTGGAATAACAACACATGCATGATTCAATCAAGTAAATAGCTCTAATCAGGTTTGAAATACATTGTTTCTTGGATCCAATAAATATTTTCATTGCATTGATTCATTATTTAATTCATTTGATAAACCAAGTAATCAATTTTTCGATACCATTATTCATTTGCTGATCAAAATGATTATTCTCGAGATTTTTGAACCACACAGAGGTTGCAGAAAACTCATCCAATTTTTTTTTCAATTTGTTTGTTTTTTTTTTAAATAAAAAAGCTATTTGTATGAGATTTCTGAACAGTTACCGCGTAAACGTTTGAGTGGTAATTTTCTGTAATAAACTTATGCGATTTTTGTCCGCCATATTGGATCTGTCGATTCGAATTTTAAAAATCGGATATTGGGTTCGTTATCAGCGATCCCAAAACCCGCAAAAACACATTTCAGGTCAATTGGGTTGATTTCAAGAGTCATCGAGCGATGGCATACGGAGCGCCGAGTGGCGAAAATTCGAACTAAAAATCGAAAATTTTGGATTACGTCGTGAATCGATTCACTAGGCGAACAAAAAAAATATTTAAAAAATAAATTGAATTTACCTGGTTCCGGCTGTGGTCCCTTTCCGAACATTAAATAAATCTCACCAACACAATAAATATACAAAGATATGATGCGGTTAGCTTGCGCTCTGACGCCAGTGACAAACTATATTATATTGAAAATTATCTGAACGATTACCATAACAAAAGGGAACACGGCCGGAATTGCACTACTTTCACCGCACGTTTTGAAATATTTTATTCGCGATTTCGATGACAACTCGCAGAGAAATCCAGTAAACGGCAAACTTAGTGTCTAACACTGGTCCGCAGCCATTTATTTGACACTGTGAGTTATGGATACCGGGTTCTGCCTGCTAACCACAGGTTCGCTAGTCTTGATATCGGTAAAAGCGAACTAGCAATACTGTCGGTAAAGTGAAATTCGGGAAAATAACAATCCGTCGATCTCTGAATTTTTTCAGAGTCTCACGACGCCCTTTGAAAAAAAATTTCTTTTCGGTCATTTCACGAGTGTCTCATTCAATTCAGAATCGTTTGGCTTTGAAACGTGTTTCAATCTCAAGATTCGAATCTCAAGATTTTTTCAAAGTCCCACGACTCCCGTTGAAAAAATTTTTTTTCCGGTCTCCACACGTAGGGGAGTATGGGGCAAAGTGGCCCACTTAACGAATTTAATGAGTTTTGTCGGTTAGCACATGGTCATTTTACTTATTTTTATGTCCCAAAAATGATTCCACCTCCTTATTTCTCGAAATTTGAAGGTAGGTACCCTCCTTCGATGGGATGAAAAAAGAATTAATTAGTCGGAATACTTCGATAAATGTTGCCATTACCAGTGGCAAAAGCCCGTTCTTATCGGGCAAATCGTGGGAAAACCGCCATTATCACGAGTCCGTCGTATCGCGCAAATCTAGTGAGTAAGAAAAAAGAGATCATCAAAAAAGAAAAATTCTTGTCTACGGCGGACGCTGCTTGTATTTTCTGCGATCAACTTTATTCGTATTCCTCCGAAAACTGGATTCGCTGCGAAATATGCCTAAAATGAGCGCACACCTTGTGTGCAGGTGTTGATGAAGATGAAGTCCATTATAAATGCGATTTTTGTTTGTCAATCAAAATAAAATAGATATTTATTAGTAATTCCCAAAATATGATTCTGCCTCAAATAGCTATCAATTTCTCAAAAAACATAGAATTTTCACTAATCCTGTGCCCCGCCAGAAATCGGAATTGCGTGAGTGGCCACTTTGCCTCAGAATTCAAAAATGCCCCAAAAAAGTGGGTGGCCACTTTGCCTCATGTTCCCCTATGTCTCATTCGATTCAGAATCGAATGAAATGTGTTTCAAGCCCATCGTGGGAGGACATTTTTTCGATTTGTACAATTTTCGAAAAATGGGACTCTGATGAAAGTTAGAGATTCGAGGACTTAGAAATTTTTCGAAATTTGCATAAATCGAAAAAATGTCCTCCCACGATGGGCTTGAAACACGTTTCATTCGATTCTGAATCGAATGAGACACACGTGAAATGACCGAAAAAAAAAACTTTCAAAGGGAGTCGTGGGACTTAGAAAAAAACCATGAGCGGACTACGACGACGGGTTGAGATTGTGCTTGTTGCACTGGATACGATACGAAAGCAACAGCTGCTCGGTCGCTGTCCTTGTCGCACGCATTTGGTTCGGAGTCAGCTGTCAAGATCTATATCCTGCAATACCAGCATCGGTTTTTCACTTCAGTTGAAATGTTTACCGCTACGCGCGCTGGTATCGATTTTTGACTAGTTTAGGCTTTTTCCACGTGAGGCGCTACCCTCGATTTTGACTCTTAAAAAAATTATCGAAAAATCATCATTGAATTTTGAAAATTCAACATCGGATTCGTCATCAGCGACCCTAATATCCCCAAGTGACAAGTTTCAGATCAATTGGACCGATTTTTGAAAAGTCGTCCGTTGTATTAGATACGCCATTTTTAATTTTGAAAATTTGTAATTAAATTCATAATCAGCGACCCCAAAAAGTTTTGAGTAACAATTTTCATCAAAATTGGAGTAGACGAAACATTTGTGACTAAAAGAGTTAAGTTGCAACTTATATAATGCCTTTTTGAGTTTATATCTAACAAGGTCCTGGTAGTCTAGTGGATAGCGTGCGTACTTAGAAAGTTGTAGGTAGGTAGGTAGGTAGATCGATATCGAATCTCCATTGCAGGTAGGAATTTTTCTTTGATTAAAATGGTTCCAGATATGTACCATATGTATAACTGTGATGATCATCACGGGCAGTGAAAGTAGTTTTGGGTTAAATAATTCAATTTTTTTTTAATTTATTGATCCTTTTTTTCAGTGTACATTTATGATGCTGAAAACCACAAACGATATAGAAGCGATTCCATATTTACTTTATTTATATGAATCTAAGATTCATTCGACTATTCGTTTAATTGCACTAATTAAATGAACTTTTCTCTCAATAGTATATTCATTCCACTGGTTTACAGAATTAATAAATTGTACTACTTATGTGATCCATCTAAAGACAGAAATTATCATATCAAATACACGTTTATTCGATTTGATAATTGATTGAAGTATATATAATATAGTGTGAACTTCATATTTACTGATTTGAAATAAATATTCATTTCAATCAATCTAATATACGCTTGTTTCAGTGTTCGGCATTACCGTACCGAATGCAGATTCTGTTCTTATGAGCAATTATTTTGTTCGATTAATAATATCAAGTATTCGGACAAGAACATCTGCTATTTAGTGAAAAAAATATGTAGTTTAATGAACTACATTTTCCAATATATTCATTTAATTGTACCGATCTTACATTTCGGTGGCATTATTGAATTACAGATTTAATTGAATACATGCTATATTTTTTTGAATCAATTACTTTTTTTTCTCAGTGCGATATTCGGTTACTCAGCCGAGTTATCTCCCGTCGCGTACGCAAGAAACCCCGATCCACGCACTCTTTCTCACTCGTACTCTCTCACACCTATTCCCGACCGTTTCCCACGACTTTTCACGAACAATTATTACGCCAAATTTGAGATGTTCGCGTGCGGTCACACAATCCGCGTTTCACCGATTTTACGGTTATATAATTTCGGAATCTTATTTCAAGCTATCGGAACGCAGATTATGAAGACCAATCAACACGTAGCGGAGACACCACCATGACCACAGATTTCTCGAGTTGTTCTCGGTAAATGATTGATCTCTTATTAAGGTAAAGGATCAGTCGACTAACCTCACCTCGAATTTTCGAAATGAAAATTCTCCGCTGTCGTTTGACTAATCAAAAAAAGGCTGTGTCAGCGGACGCGGAAAGATGGCAAAAATACGCTGACAGGGGCTTTTTTTTATTGATCAAACCGTGTCGCAGATATTCAATTTCAAAAATTGCAGCTATCTCTCTCGCACTCACGGTGGCGAGATAGCGACTGCTCGATTACCTTAACTCCCAACAGCCCGCAGGGCTAAAAAGACGGGAGTTATGCGTTTCACTGCGATCAGTGGGTGGGCGGATATTCCTTTGTCGCCAGTTTTCTCGAAAACGGTGAGAGTTGTCTTGACCAATTTTTGACATAATATTCTATATATGCCGGACAGTGTTCTTATTTGTAGTATGTCAAGATTCATCGTAAACTTTATTTTATTTAACTTTAAAAACTTTGACGTTACACATCGTTTAAACATATCGCAATATGACCATATTTCGATCATCGACTACTTCACACCATTGTATGTTGCTATTTTCACTTCAAACTTTTTCAAGGGTAGGGTCGTCCCAACTCGACAGTGGCGGCCAAGTGGCCAAGTATGTAAACTCTACACTATATACAGCGATATATCCATGGATATATAATTCGCGATCGTACAACGGTGGAGAATATTTATATATAATATAAAGTTTACACACTTGGCCACTTGGCCACTGTCGAGTTGAGACATAGTTGTGACCTTATGGTTTTCCAATATAAAAAAATGTCAAACAACCAAGAGAGGGTTTTTATGAAATAAAAAAAATGAAGCTACATCGGAAATAAAAAAAAAACTGGAAACAAAATGAATACATTTTTTAAGGAGGGTGGATAGCGACGATACAATGTTGCCATGCTAAACCACGTTAAATACATTAAAAATTTCAAAATGATAAGAATTTAATAAAATTTGGTGAACACATTCTTTAGTGCCAATTTTGACAATACAAATTTTTTAAGATTTTTTCGTCTGTACAGTTATCGAGTAATTGATCACTAAAGTTCACGGATATAAGCATAGCGTTTCCATATATATAGGTATACATTCCGGGCATAAGAAATCTGCTTTAATGCGTAATTATTCGATAACTAAGCAGAAGAAAATGGTGAAGAACATTATCACCAAATTTGATCAATTTCTTATTATTTTGACGAATGTAGCCATCCTCCTTAATTTATTTTTCACTTTATCCTTTGAACAATAAAAAAAAATAAATATTAGAAAAAAACAACAATATAAAAAGGATATATGTGTTTCCAGAAAATACTTTATCTTCAAATTCCTTTACTTAAGAAAATAGAAATAAACTTTGAACAAAATGTTTTGAAAATAGAAGTAAATATTAAACAGAATGTTTTAAAAAAACATTGTTAAAAAACTTTAAACAACATGTTTCAAATATAACTTTAAACAAAATGTTTCAAAAAACATTAAAAAAACCCCCTGTCTGAAAAATCGTATAGCATATTGAAAATAAAATGAAGTCGAGAAAAAAATAAATGTTAGAAAAAAACATTGAATAAGATATAATGGGGACTTTGAAAAGTATGAAATAAAATATTTTAAAAAAACGAAATGTTTCAAAAATAACTTTAAATAAAATGTTTTAAAAAAACATTTAAACAACTCCCGACTGAAAAATCGTACAGCGTATTGAAAATAAAATGAAGTGGAGAAAAAAAATGAATTTTAGAAAAAAACAACATTGTAAAAAAAATCTGCGTTTCCAGAACATGATTTATCTTCAAACTCTTTTTCTTAAGAAAATATAAAGAAGTAAACTTTAAAAAGACTGAAATAGAATAGATTAAATATAATTAATAAGATAGATAAAAAACCATTTAATTGTTAAGTACTACTCCTTCGAGATTCGATTCCTATGGTTAATATTGATTGATGGTAGGTAAGTCATTTACATACAAAAATAAAAATTTTATTATAATTTTCAAAGTTGAATGATTGTACAAAGAATGAAGGTGATAATAAAAAAATGTAATCTTACAAACAACTGAAATATGTTATAAACATAATGGAATTTAATATTTGTCGGGAGATGTTTCTAGTTCTTGTTCAATGATTTGATCAAAGACTTCTCCCGACAAATATTAAATTCCATTATGTTATTGTATCATATTTTATTTGTTTGTGAGATTACATTTTTTTATTATCACTTTCATTCTTTGTACAATCATTCAACTTTGAAAATTATAATAATAGTACATTGTGTAACAAGGAGGCAAAGTGTTCGGTTTTTTTATTTAAAAAATTTTTTTTAAAATATATTAAAAAAAAGGTCAACTCCTTGGAGTTAAAAGTGGTGTTTTATGTACTCCCCCACCACTAATCTACTTCAACAGTCGGTAAAACACTTACTTTCCGTACCGCCGGCAGGCTCGAAAAGCGAGGAAAGCGTGGTTGCGTTATATAAAATTTTTATTTTTGTATATAAATGACTTACCTACCATCAATCAATATTAACCATAGGAATCGAATCTCGAAGGAGTAGTACAATGTTGTTTTTTTCTAACATTCATTTTTTTTCTCCACTTCATTTTATTTTCAATACGCTGTACGATTTTTTAATCTTCTCGTTTCGGGAAGGAAGCGAAAATAACAACGCTATTCTCTCTGTGCGCGTGGGCGGAGCCAAAAATCTAATACTACTGCACTAATAGTATTAGTGTATTCATGCATACTGCCAACGCCACCATAAAGAGGGCTCCGGCATTTTTGGAGGAATACAGAACTATACGTATACACGACACACGCTCACTTTCAAAGTAGTATGTGATACGGCAGTCCAGAGGCCAGGAGAGAGCGCCTCTACCGAGGCCCCTCCGAAAGGAAAGAAGAAGAAGAAGAAGAAGAAATAATTCCAAGCGAGAGTTCACCGAACGACACGAATAATGAAAGATTGAAATTACGGGGTGCCAAAGCTCTCGGGATCGCACGTCTAGTCCGCTCAATACTTCACGAAAATCTGAGGATATCGATCCTCGTTACGCGGCGCGTTACCACCCCTCTTTCCCCATTCTCATAATTTCGTTAGTCGGGTGACAGGTGCGTCGCGTCAATTACTAAATTAGGCGTTAGACGAGGGCCCGATATATCGCGGGAATAATTATTTGTCTTGTTCTAATAACGACAGCCTCTAGCCTAATTATTATTTCTATGGCGATTGTGTGGTTTTGGTGTGGTGTAATTAAGTTGGTGCATACGAGCCCTGCTCGAAGTATGCCGACGATTTGAATGTTCCCCTCCTCTTCGAAATCTTTCCTTCGTTCTATTTGCTCGAGAAACGGCCAAATGTATGAACCCTGCTCGAAATGCAATTGTATAACGACGATTGGCCTTCCCTCGGATCCCAATTCTAATCTTTCGGGAATTATTGGCATGAAATTATACAAAATAAACAAAATTGCGTGATGAATTATGAGTTCCTTTCCGTAATCTTTATCCTAAAATCTTTACGTAGCTGATGCATGGCCGAAGTATCGAGCAAAATAGACGGGAAAGCGTTCCACTCGACAACTGTGAGAGGCAATCGGTGCTTATGCAGAAAATTTGTAAGGATAAGAGAGATGGGGACGATGCAAGTTCGATAAAAGCCGCACCGAGTGTTACGAAATTAGTTGGAAACTATTCTCAATTCAATTCACAGGAGTGCGAAATACGGTCGTAGATCTGAACGGAGGAGTTTGGTGAGCGCGCGTGGTGCATGTGCACTATTCGTGGCGCACCCGAGTACAAGTGGAACAAGATGAATTCCATTCCGCCGCGTCAACTTTTATCATTCAACACTACACTCTGTTCCTCCCCCCCCCCCCCCTTTACCCCTCCCCCTCGCGTGCTCGGTTGCGACTATCGAAATTCAAATGCTTTCATTTTCATCTGCCGCAATGGGTAACTATTTGAAAATATCACCTCTCGTCTTGCATGTTGAAATTCTCTTCTGATAATTTCCGCAGTCGTCGTAATTCCTCAATGTTCAAAACTGGCTCTCATGTTTGTGATAAAATTGGTGCAGTACTTTTTGTGGTCGTTCAACGAGCATGTAAACGTTCTCACCGACATCCCTTCACCTTATTGTTGCAACAGTGTGAAATTACTATTTATTTAATTTCAAAAGGCAATATAATTCAAATTATACATATTCTTTCATGACCAGTAGTTTATTCAAATCGATATCAATTAATTTGTTGTACTCGATTGATCGCAGATTTTTTTCAATTATTTTTAAAATCGTTTTTGCGCGCGCACACACACACACATTCAGATCAATACTCATTCTTCAGTGCATTTATATATTATATTTATATCACATCGATGTCGATGAATTTTCTTTGGTGACTTTGCCTAGTATAATTGTTGGAAATATTTTCGATGATATGAAGGGAAATACAGTTATCTCGTAATATTTTATGCTGGATGTACCGCAGTAGCGCTTGCTCTGGGACTGGAGGGAGTGCAGGTTCGATGACGAAAACGTGTTGATTCTCTCGTTAGTTTCATAAATTGAGAGGCCGCCCTCGAAAATGCCTGTTGTTACGGAGAATGCTTTCCGACCAGCCTCGTTGACGTCTCAGAGCGAAGAGAGCGAGAATCGAATAGATCGGCAGGTGACGAATGTCGGGGGGCGAACGAAGATAGTGGTGCAAGTCGATGAAAGATTTTCGACGTATCAATCAAGGCGCTTGATTTAAATTTGGAATCTCACAACAGGGCTCTAAACAGGCAGCGATCACTTTCCACCGCTATAAATATGTTTTTTCTTTGTACACAATCGTCACTCCCTTGTTCTTATTTTTCTAATCAGCTTTTGCTCCTAGCTCGATTATCATCCAAATACAGATTTTCCAAAAAGCCTCATTCACGATATATCGTGTGTTACGCATAAATAAATGTTTTGTATTCTTTTCTCTATACGAGAAAATGACTTTTGCGATACGAACACTTCGCGCATATATCTTCCATAAATCGAAATTTCGTATATATAGAATATTTGTAATTGAAGATTCCTTTTATGGGTGAACACACATGAAGAATGAGGCGCCAAAAGAGGGACCGAGGTAAACGAGAATTTGTTCTCGGACATTCACTTGATCGTATTAGTTTGGTTAAGCTCCGCGCAGTTGGGACGGGACAGGCTCACCGAATAAAGCCGGTTATCTGGAAAATTACGTATCCCCCCTCGCGAACGTCCGTCTCTCAGCTACGGAATTCCTTCTCTCTCTCTCTCTCTCTCCCTCCCTCCCTCTCCCTCTCTCTCCCTCCCTCCCTCCCTCTCTCTCTCTCTCTCTCTCTCTCTCTCTCTCTCTCTCTCTCGATAGAACTGTTCTAATACAAAAAATGGAAAAATATGGAATTAAAGGAAGAGTCTTGCAATGGCTCAAATCTTACATAGAAATTAGGTATCAAAGGGTGAAGATGGGGGAAAAATTATCAGATTATTACGAAGTATGGAGTACCGCAGGGATCGGTGCTTGACCCAATTTTATTTCTAATATATATAAACGACATTATTAAATCGAAGACCGAATTCTCCACTATTAAACTTTTTGCGGATGACACATTAATATACGTTACAGGAGAAAGTACCGAGGAAGTACAAATGAAACTTCAAGATGCACTTACTAGAACAGAAGAATGGCTGAATGTAAATAAACTAAAAATGAATGCGGAAAAAACGAAATATATGGTCGTACCAAGGCATACCAAGGCAATATGAAAGCGAAGGATTTTTATAGCGACAAGATACAAAAAGAAATGACAGCGATTGGATTAAAACAATATGTAAAAACACCTACAAGAATCACAAAGAACAGTGAAACAGTCATAGATCTTGTATTCTCAAATAAAAAACTAACAGAAGTAAATTTAGCCCCGATGATAACAGATCATGCTTGGATTTCAATATTACCAATAAAGCACAGCAACGAAGAAAAAAGAATAACCGAGATAACTACGAGGGATACAAAGCAGATAACTGAAGAAAATTTCAAGAGAGTATGGAACTTAGTGCGAGAAATAGGAAAAATAGATGATAATGTGTATGAAAAAGCGAACAAAGCGAACAGGCTTATTAGAAATATAGTTAACACATTAGACATAATAGCACCAAAGAAAAAAGTCAAACTATTGAATAAGTGGATAGAAAGTGGTACTGTGAAGAAATCAAGAATGTAACGCGGATAAGGGACCAATGGTATAATACAGCAATTCAGTCAGGGGAAGATATGGATTGGGAATTGTATAAAATATATAGGAACCTGAGTGTAAAAATGATCAAACTGAAAAAGAAAAAGTATTATGAAGATATGATCGACAAAAAAAAAACTAATCCCAAAGCAATATGGAAAATAATAAAAGAGTTAATTAATGGTACAGTAAAAACAAATGATATTAATTATCTAAATATTAAGTTTACCGAAACAGATAACGATAACCAAAGTAATGGAAACATCAAGATGGGAAACAAACTGAACGAATATTTTGTAAATAGTATAAAAGAAATAGTAGATAGTATTCATTATGATGTAAATATTAATAATAATAGGGACATAGGAACGGCAAATGTTAATTTGCCGATGAATAGATGGTCAAAATTCGACTTCACAACCGACGAACACTTAAGAAAGGTAATAAACGATTTAGAATTGAAGAAAGGTACCGAAGAAGGCATTTCAGCATATGTGCTAAAAGAGACGTTTGAAGTCATCAAGAATGACCTCGTAGAGGTAATTAACAACTTGATGAGAGAGGGAATTTACCCAAAATATTGGAAAACATCCACAGTAACGCCTATACCGAAAGTTAACAACACTACTAAAGCCTCCGAACTCAGACCAATAAATGTATTGCCGATATATGAGAAAGTATTAGAAATAGTTGTAAAAAAACAACTGGAGGATTATATAAATAGTAGAAATAATATACTAATAGACAACCAATCGGGCTTTCGTAAAAACCACTCATGCGAAACAGCCTTGCAAATGGTACTTGATGAGTGGATAACAACAGTGAGTTAAAAAAACATCATTGAAGTCTTATTTATGGATCTTAAGGCCTTAGGCCACTCTAGAGGCCGAAAAAAATAAGCTTTTTGGGAATTTTTTTTCAGAAATACTACAAATTAAATCGAGATAACAGAAACGTGATTTTATTATTCATATCAGTGACTGCTTACAATAATTTTTTTGAAACGATTTAGTGCAAAATGGCGGCTGTGCAGCGTTTTTGCGATGGCTCAACTTTTCAAGTTGGCCGGACTCATAACTCAGGCAATTTTCAACCGATTAACTTGAAATTTTGAAAATATCTTGAAAAATACATTGTCTATGGAAGTACGTAGGATTTTTTTTTTATATTGCGTAGTTCATTCGTTATTAACAATTATCTGACAATTCTTCAGTTCTCAAGTTTCTCAAGATCTTCACTTTCCACTTTAGAAGGGCGCCATTTGGCCAAAAATCAATATACCGCAAAAATCCTACGTACTTCCATAGACAATATATTTTTCAAGATATTTTCAAAATTTCAAGTTAATCGGTTGAAAATTGCCTGAGTTATGAGTCCGGCCAACTTGAAAAGTTGAGCCATCACAAAAACGCTGCACAGCCGCCATTTTGCACTAAATCGTTTCAAAAAAATTATTGTAAGCAGTCACTGATATGAATAATAAAATCACGTTTCTGTTATCTCGATTTAATTTGTAGTATTTCTGAAAAAAAATTCCCAAAAAGCCTATTTTTTTCGGCCTCTAGAGTGGCCTAAGGCCTTAACAGAGCTTTTGAAACAATCGACAGGATAAGACTAATTGATAAGCTAAAAAGTTATGGTATCGAGGGAAATGTTCTAAAATGGTTTGACTCATACGTAAATGGAAGGTATCAGCAGTTGAAACTGGGGGAAGATGTCTCGGACGTAATAGCAACAGATTATGGTGTACCTCAAGGGTCAGTCTTGGGTCCCATATTATTTATATTATACATAAATGATATTTCACAAGCAGATAATAGCGAAACAAGAATTAAATCATTTGCAGATGATACTATTATGTATATCACGGGATATTCGGGTGAAGGAATAGAATCAAAATTACAAATAGGACTACATAGGCTAGGAGATTGGTTGAATAAAAAGAAAATTGAAAATGAATACAGGCAAAACCAAATACATGATAATCCGTAGTGTACGTAAAGAGCACAGAAGAGAAATCACAATTAAAATACGAAACGGGAGTGAGCTCGAACAAGTCACAATAATAATGAAATATTTAGGAGTAATGTTAGATGAAAAATTACAATTTAAGGATCACTGTGATACGATTATTAGAGAAGTTGCAAAAAAAACGAGCTTCCTCAACAGAATAGGAAATAACTTAACAGCGTATACGAGATGTATTATTTATAAAGCAATCATAGCACCTCATTTCGATTACTGTGGTACAATATTATTGAACATGGGGGAAACAGAATTGGATCGCTTGCAAAAAGCCCAAAACAGAGCTATGCGAACTATACTTCAAGTTAGTAAATACACTAGGATTAATGAAATGCTTGAAGTACTCGGATTTATGTCGATTAGAGAACGACTCAAATATAATGTTAGTGTCTTTATTCATAAAGCACTCCATAATATGCTACCGACTAAAATAAAAAAAAAACTCATACCTGTTGGCAGAAGAGAAGGGATGTCCACAAGACAAGTTTTAAATGTAAGAACAACTGCCTGGAGAACAACGAGTGTGCAAAAAAGCTTAATGTATAAAGGAATAAAATTATATAATGATTTACCGGGCCATATAAAGAATACGGATGACATTCGTGCGTTCAAAAGAGATACCAAAATACATATTTTGGAGGCAAGAAGGCGGCATCCAGAATAAAGAAATTAACGCGAAGACTGAATAAAATCAGGCAATTGTAAAAACTTCAAAATGTAAATTCTTTTATAGCCAAAGGGCTAAATAAAGTAAATCAATCAATCAATCTCTCTCTCGGCTCCAGTATCTCGAATAATAGGACAAAAAAAAGTGTAGCACGACAAGAAGGAAACGAGCGCGAGAGCGACAGATAGAAAAAGAGGGAGCAAAACAGGCCGACTAACGGCTAGTTCTTGAGCAATTTTTCAATGAACAACTTCATATTTCGTTCCATAAGATATATATTATTCATTTATATATCATATAAGACCAATGAAGAGAGAAGCTTCTTCACGCTTCTTTTATCTAGTCGCAGTAGTGCGCCAGTAGTAGCAATATACTCGTATACATGTATATTAGGGTGCTTAAAAAAATCGATTTAGTTTCGTGGGCCGAAGAGGGGTGTTAGTACATGTAAATAAAAGTGACTTATTTCCAAAAATTTGAGATAAAAAAAATATATTTAGCGGTTCCTCAAACGACTTTTCTGTTTTTTCATATTTTGAGGAAAATAATCTTGGGAAAATTCTAAAAAGTTCATGAAACGTAATGCAAACATAAAATGCACTTTCTTTCTTGAATAGGAGAGAGTAGAGTAAAGTGGAACAGCCGGGCAAAGCGAACTCCCCCCTCCCGCCGAATTTTTTTTTTCAATTAATAAATTGATCCGTCAGCTTAAGATCCGCGAAATAGTTATTATCGTTGAAAATATAGATATTTCCAACATATGTGATTTTTATACAATTTTATCTCATTTACGATAATTTCATGGTACTCTTAAAAGAACGTGGGAAAAAAGGACACCATAAGAGATTAAGGTATTTCACGGCTCTTGAGCTGATGGGTCAATTTAATGATTGGAAAAAAAATTCAATTTGAAACAAAAATTTTTTTGGTCAATTTTAAGATTTTAAAATAATCTTAGCCGAATAGTAAAATTTCGCAGATTTCTAATGGAAAAACATGGTCTAAATTTTCGCGGGAAGAGGGGGGGTTCTCCTTTGCCCTATTCAACTTTCTGAAATCGGAAGATTGAATTTCCGGTGCATGTGTGGTAAAAAATAGTATATACTCTACGGGAGTGAAATTAGAATTATTTCACTAGAAATTAGAAAATAGAAAAAGACCAGCACGCGGTTTGAAGTAGTCTACTTTCCCTCCCTAGTTGCGTAATATACTATTACTACACTTGAAATTGGTCGAAAGATTCTCCCTTGACGGATTTGTCAATTAAAAACTCTAATACGTGATTTTCGATCACTCAAAACTGCCATTTGGGGGAAGGAGTTAATTGATTTATCTCTTCAACATCTCTTTCATAGCATTTATAATGTTTTGTTTTTATTTTCAATCTAAAACTCCTTTCTCCGAAGATGCGATTGGATTTTTCTACGATGGTGATCAGTGGCTTTCTTCCACAAAGCTTACAGTACAGTATTGTTTCGCGTCTTTCTAAACTCTCGACCCGTGTTACGTCGTTTTACAAGAATTTTCGCACCATTGCAAATCAACATTATAATATAGTATCGACCCCGAGGGAGTTTGTTATTAATAAACGAGGCTCACTCTCTGTCATATCAGGGAGACAGGAAAGCCGATCGTTGCCGGTGTTGACCTCGATGATCCGTAAGGTCTCCGAGCTTGGTGCTCTTGAGAAGAACGAGGACGGAAGGGTGGGGACCGTTCTATTTCGCACGTAGGAACGTAGGACAAGCTCTCGAGCTTTGGAAGAGGCGGAGGAAACGAAGCAGTCAAGTCGGGAAGGGGCTATTGATTTTGCATTTACCTCGGGTAAATATCCGTGAAGCGTGATAGTTACACGTGGGATTGCACGTAGGTGTTTCCTCCCAACGCGCTAGTAGTACGTTGCTGCCTTTGCTGCCACTGCTACCGCTGCTGCCCCTGTACCACACCAGCAACGTCGTCGATGCTGTGCTGTTGCTCCGTTTTTCTTTTGATCGTCTATATATATATATATATATATATACATGCAACCTATACAGAACCACGGTCAACGCTTTGCGTTGATTGTTGCCCGCCAACGCTTGTGCTATGCGTACGATACCTCGTGCAACTAAACTGATTCCCATGCAGACTCGCAATTACAATTTTACAAACGAATCAATCCTTCCAATCCTCCCATCCGCATACTTAACATTTTTATCTATATATTTATTTTCTTATCGTAGCCAACCTACTTCCTTCCTCCCGCCCGCCCCTTTTTATTTAATCTTTTATTGTGATGTCAAAAAAAAAAAATTACCACGAACATTCCAAGCAAAATTTAGTAAAACAAGTCTTGTTCTCTCATTCAGCCATGCATATGAGTAGATCCATTGGATTTCGTCCAATTTCTCGGGAGGGGTCTTTCGATTTTGCTCAAACTTGGGTACTTTAAAGTACCTTAAAAACTATCCCCAAATACCACCAAATTTCAAGTCTCTAAGTGCTCAAGGTCACGAAAACGAGCTTTATAAATATCAAAAAATGACCATTTTTTGCCTCTTTTAAAGATGATAGTTCACAAAAACTTTAAGTCAAATACGTTCAAGTCAAATAATACTGGGTCCATTTCCTTTAGTATGCCATCTAGATTATAGAAAAACGGGGTCCAGTCGTCCAGATCAAGAGGCCTTTCATTGTGATCACGTTAAATGAATTGAAAATTTCCATAAAATGACCATTTTCAAATTGATGCTACAGGTTTCTTTCTAGCTTAATTGACTTCTAATATGGCTCATTTTTTTCATTTTTTATACCTTTCAAGCGAGTCATGCCGAAAATTTGGATTGCGCGAAGAAGCCTAGAGAAATATCATTTCAAAGTTGGGCTTTTTCGAAATTTTACGAAAAATCGCTAACTTTGACCGTGCACCACGGATTTCTATCAACTCCAATGTTCACAAAAATTTAGGTGAGAGTAGTTCTTTATATCTAGAAAGACCCGCTTCGAGGAATTTCTTGGCCCGAACTTCCATCACTCTTTACAGCTTGCCAAAGATCACACAATTCCGAGTGCTTTGACATTGAAAAATGTATGATGCAGTGTTTCTAATTTTTTTTAAGGCTGTTTTACGAAGTTTTCAGTACAGTCGTATTGAATCGAATACATATTCCCCATACAAACAGCAGTACATTTTTTGAAAAATAGAATCTTATGCTATACAAAGCCTTTCCATATGAATTTTCGTATTTAAAAATATAATTTAAAAAAAATATATATTTTCAGTTCATTCAAAAAAACTTTTTCCAATTGTGTTGAACCAGCTTTCAATTTTTATGAATTTCATTTTTGGACTTGGTTTAATACAATAATAATTTTCATCATGTGAAACTTAATCATTTTTCAATCGTGTGTAATACAGTTTGAATTGAGCTTATATGAAATACTAAAAGGTGCGTTAATATCTCCTCATTTCTTTGTATGGTAAACAATAACGGTGCAAGGATGAAGTCGTAAGACCACTTGAAGGGCTATGAACAGTGTGAAAGTTGGAAGTTAGATGGATTTAAACAAAACCTTGTACACCTCTTTTACACACTCAGACGTACTGGAAAAATTTGCTTTTTTTTTTTGCTTGTGTTGAAAATAGTACTCCTGGAATCGGTGTTGACAACAACTCTCAAAAATGGAACTTCTCAGGACGAAAAACCAAAAAGATTCTTAAAATATATGAGGTATTCTAGTCCAAGTGTGTAAACCCGTGACCCTGACCCTTTCGGATTTCTTTGATTTTTTTTTCATGCTCACATTGAGTCTTAAAAACATCCTCATCGTAGTTTTAAAGTATTCCGAACCTCCCTCATTTCTGAACAAAAAATTTTTCGAAAAAAAGTCATGTTTTACAAATCTGAAAAAGTTCTAAAAACACCGTGATAGTATATAAAAAATTTTAAGCCATTACCCGCAGTGGGCAGATTATTTTTTCGGTGTTTTACAAGCTATTAACGTTCTCGAAATTGTAGAAATTTTCGGAATATTTCACCCTCAGCCGATACTGAAATATTTTGGTACTCAATTTTATTTCGTTGATGATTTTTGAATAATGTAATACGAATTATAAACCTTAAAATGAGCATAATGGATACGTGATGCCTGAATAATGCTCCACAACATGATATAGAGTCTGGAGTTCTTAATTTTTTTTTCAGAACAGGTATAAAAAATTCTATTTGTAGTATAATTAATTATAATTATTAAGTCAGATTAATTTACGAGAAATAGGTTTTTATCGCAGTTTGGGTGTGCGTGAAGGAAGCCATGTTACTTGAAGTTTGTTACTTGAAGAATGTTTTAAACCTGACATCACAAGCATGAATGCTGTAAAAAACTAGAGACAAGTACATTTATGTTTTTTGAGCAGTCACCTGTAAAATCACGGAAATCAATGATTGTAAGACTTTTCATTCAAGAAAGAAAACGTTTTCAAATATATACAAAAGTTGCCAAGTACGTCGGATTACGAACATGATTATGATTCCATTTTTCAAAAAATATACTGCTGTTTATATGGTAAATATATGTTCGATTCTATACAACTGTACTGAAAACTTCGTAAAACAGCCTTAAAAAAAATTAGAAACACTGCATCATACATTTTTCAATGTCAAAGCACTCGGAGTTGTGTGATCTTTGGCAAGCTGTAAAGAGTGATGGAAGTTCGGGCCAAGAAATTCCTCGAAGCGGGTCTTTCTAGATATAAAGAACTACTCTCACCTAAATTTTTGTGAACATTGGAGTTGATAGAAATCCGTGGTGCACGGTCAAAGTTAGCGATTTTTCGTAAAATTTCGAAAAAGCCCAACTTTGAAATGATATTTCTCTAGGCTTCTTCGCGCAATCCAAATTTTCGGCATGACTCGCTTGAAAGGTATAAAAAATGAAAAAAATGAGCCATATTAGAAGTCAATTAAGCTAGAAAAAAACCTGTAGCATCAATTTGAAAATGGTCATTTTATGGAAATTTTCAATTCATTTAACGTGATCACAATGAAAGGCCTCTTGATCTGGACGACTGGACCCCGTTTTTCTATAATCTAGATGGCATACTAAAGGAAATGGACCAAGTATTATTTGACTTGAACGTATTTGACTTAAAGTTTTTGTGAACCATCATCTTAAAAAGAGGCAAAAAATGGTCATTTTTTGATATTTATAAGGCTCGTTCTCGTGACCTTGAGCACTTAGAGACTTGAAATTTGATATTTAGGGATAGTTTTTAAGGTACTTCGAAGTACCTAAGTTTGAGAAAAATCGAAAGACCCCTCCCGAGAAATTGGGCGAAATCCAATGGATCTACTCATATATATATATAAAATAATATCAAAAATGTATTCTTGGATATTTATATACGGTTATTGCCCTCGCTCAAAGGCTCCATATACCAAACGCAATATTTTACGTATGAAATCGAGATGAAGTATGATGATAGTAATAAATGAGACCCGGAGTCATTCGTTTCTCTGGAAATTTTCTTATTAACATTTTCTGCCGCATAAACGATGCAGCAAATAATGAGGATGTATTCGATTTTAATTATCAGCTTGATTATATATCATATTTCATTCTTATACCGAGGACGGAGCGATGAATTATTTTTCTTTTCCAATGTTAACAAGTCGTGACTTGAAATACAAATCACAAAGACCAGCGAATGCATTACCGCCGATATATTCGAAAACGCTCGAATTCTTATTGAGAATCATTGAGTTTTCGAAATAACTCACGGTGTATCTATATCGGGGAACATGGGACAAAATGGATACTTGAGGATTTAAGCAAATTTTATTGATAAGCATATGGTTTTTCAACCATGTTTGAGTCCCAAAATGGATTTCCGGGCCTAGTTTCCCGAATTTTGTGAAAAAAATTTTTGGAGCAAACCGGACACAGCCTCTCGCGGAGACATTAATATCGAAAAACCGACATTTTTCGAAATGCAAACGTTCAAAGCGACTGTTCCCGAATAAAATGCCAAATCGATAATATAACAAAATAAACGAGACCACTTGGGCCCCCCTTGCTTGGCACGTAAGAAAGAAAAATGAGTCAAATCTTGAGTCGAATTTATTTCATGGTTTTGAGTCATGTAAAAAATGAACTTTGGATCGACAGCGCTGGGGTATAATTGTTTTTTAAACTATATAGGAGTCCCACAACTGATTACCGGCCCTAATTTCCTGAATTTCATTAAAAAAATATTTTCGGAGTAAAATGAACACAACTTCTCAAAGGCATGAAAAATCGAAAAATGATATTTTTCGCATTTCGTGAGAGCTGCTTTCGGATAAAATGTGATCTCTGTGATATGTGGAAAGCAATCAGTAGTTTGGGATGGAAGAATTTTATGAAATTAATAAAATTTTAGATTCGATGTGAGACTATTTGGTGCTAAAACTTGATTTTCTTGTGCATTTCAACAGTTTGAGGTAATGTAGGGTCAGAACACGGTTTGGATGCGAAAGGAAAATTAATTATTCAATGATTCGTTTGATTCGTCGATAATCACCGAATGGGAAGCAAACACGATTTATTCCCCATCATTGTTTGTTTCGACGAGCGCGTCATCGTGCTTCGTTAGAACGTTATTTCCGTTATGTTGAGTGTGTACGCGCGAACTCGCGGGGGATGGCGATTTTCCTGATTTATCGGTTGAGGAGAGATTGAAGCGAACAAACGGTTGAAACAGCCAGAATAATGACGATCCTTTTGCTGTTGATATCAAAAGAAGAGCGCTCTGGATATGCGAATATATAAAGGGGATGAAAATTCAGTGTCGAATAAGAAATATGCATGCGAAATTATCATTCATTCGGAGAAAAAAAAACTACACGCGCATATTTGCAGATCCTGCTCAAGCGCAGTCGTATAAACCTATTGTGAAAAAATATCCAGAAAACAATGTCGCCTGCTAAATACAGTAAGGACCCGGGTAAAACGAGCTGCATGTAAAAAATTGCTCAATGATTTTCTCATTTTTTAAAATATTCAAGATTGACAGAGAACATGCGATGAATAAATTGTCGCGATTACCGATTATATGGAAAAAGATGATTGTTCATGCACAAAGTGCATTAAACTTGGACTTAAGAAAACTTTTTGTTGGTGGCTTTTCCTCGTTCTGCCCCGGCGCTCGCCCCTGTCATCATCCATCTCGCGCTCCGATTTTTTTTTATAATCTAATTATTCAATTAAAAAAATTTTATGGGCCATACCTGCGAGGGTCCTCGCATTATACGAATGCATTCAAAAGCCTCGAGCGCGGTCTACAGGGGGGTTACGGTGAGTGTGGTTTCACTTCTGTTGGATGACAAAATTTTAACCCAGAGTCTTTTCGCTTTTCCTCGTCGCGGTGTATCCTTCAAATAGGACGCGTTATTTCATCGGAGGCAAGAAAAAATGGAATTTTTTCAAGCGTCCGTTTATACCGCAATCCCAGCGCGCTCGGACTTGACCAAGGCCGTGAGTAACCTCCCTGTGATGCATGCGCGGGCTCGGTGTACGGCCTTGGTGTTGGCCTTTTGTCGACGCGGTTCTCATGATGCGAACGGTTTTCCTTTAGTCGTCCCTATATCCATTGCGGCTTGCGCTTATTGCATCACACTCGAGCGGGTCTCGTCTTCCGCTGGTCTGAGAGCCGCTGCGGTGACCTCGCTTGAGCGTCGCCTCGCAATGCGAACCACCGAGGGGGGCCCTTATGTATCGGCTGTATCTATATGGGTATAAGCATTTCCGCAGTTTTCCTTCGCCCGCGCGCGGACGAAAGAAAACTGCGCGATACGCGTTTGCATGCGGATAAGTCGCTTGTAACTGCACAAGCAGGTGGCGAATCGATGGAAAGAAGCAACGAATATGATGGGCTCGCGCGAGCAAACAACATACACTCAAACTACGTGTATGTAAGCATCATTCGTGGTGTTAAGAGAGAATCAATGAAAAATTGAAAAAATCATCAAGAGACATAGGCAGGTATAATGCGGGAGATCTTTGTGGCTGCGTTATTTGAAAAAGTATATTGTAGCCGCATATGCCAACGAAGCTCCGAAAACCTTATAAATGTAAATAAATATAAAACGGTGGCGTTTCTTTCTAGGCTCTTATACCAGATCAGTTATCAAACATGCTGTGCATATTTGGGACATTTTATTTGAAAGACGGATTGATTGATAAAAGTCGCAAATCCCTTTTAGGCCGAAAGAAGAAAAAAATAAGGAATATCGAGGCGTTAGCTAACCGTTAGGCTTTCCTCAGAGCCAATAATCAAAACGTTTTTGGCATCGTCCATATAGTTGTCAGGGTCTCCACTTTATCGAGAGCTTTTGTGCGACTGACTCACGCAGGCGCCGTAATAATGTCCATTATTTAACGATGATTGTGCTTATGTTCGTATCTTATCATTGGTTCGTACCTAAAACTTGTCCTGAACATTTTTTCCTCGAGTGTCGAGCTGAGACCCTGCCACCGTGAGTTCATACGCTGCCGCATCGCGTTGTAAAAATGAAAAACACATACGTTTGTTTGCAGACGTATTGTATCTATTGTGAAAGAGAGAACAAAGTTAAAGCATTATAAATTTTGTTTATCTTATAAAAATCCGATATCTGCTGTAAGGAATGTTACTATAAAAATGTATATCTTCGAGAACTTGGGGATCCTTGAATGAATGAACTTATATTCTCGAACACCCTGTGTATACGTCGCGTAATAACCAAGGTCACAGGGAAAGTTTAACCAAGCTTAACGATCCTTCTTCCTGCTCTATAACATCTATATATGCATCCTGTCTGCGAGGGAAAGCTCGATCGCAGTTAGGATAATAAGCCGTGTGAGTATAATCTTGGGGGTTCCGTAGGTCCAGCGAGATTGCACGTCGCCAAACCCCGGGTTAAGAGGTCGTCGCAAGGAGGATCTTCTTCATATTCCGATAACTTATGTCCTTGCGGACGCTTCGACAGTAGCCTGCTCCGTAATCCAAGATCTACCGCGTTATACGCACCAAGTTCGTTATTATCGAGGTACATGGATCAATTACCTGTTACCGAGGCGATGCTCGAAGGAGCCAAGCGCGCATGCGGTAAGTCGCAGTCAAAAAGCTAAGGCTAACCCCCTTTCTCCGATTTTATCCGCTGGCTTCGTTTCAAGAAAATCTTGAACATTTCACTTTAGACTAATCATAAAAAAGAAAGAATGAGAAAGGGTTGTCGGTTTGTAAGCTGGAATTAACCTGATAATTTGGTATACGAGTGAGAAGGCACAATTGACAAAAGTAATTCACACAATGAATTCCTATATTTCTGAAGTATTACAAAATCAATTGAATAAAATAATCGAATCAATATGTTAATTAAAGTATCGAATTTACAATAAAATTTCGTTGTATAGACAATCTGCATAATTTCGGGAAAATTTCCCTGTTACATTTTTTTCCTCTCGATAATTAATAGTCAAAGTCATTTTGAGATTCAAAGATATAGAGCGAAACGTCGGCTCACCGCCGCTAAACGCGCATAATACGGTGCCTATGAAAATATAGAAATCCAAAAAAGGATCATGGATTTGCTACTCGATATTTCCAGTATGGAGTCGAATTCTCGGTCGCAGGCTCGGCACGGTTCGCGATGACTCGAATGAAACGTCCGATCTCTTTTTGTCGTTCAAAATCATCCAAGTCCTCACGATAATTTAACAAAGCGCGCGATTTCATGATTTAGGGTCCCCAAATTTCGGTTGAGACTTTTGTGACGGATATTGACTTTTGCCAGCCAAGATTTTCCAACGATTCCTGATGCTGTTTGACTCACCTCGAAATTAGCCAACTTAATTAATTAATTAAATGAGCATTTTGAGCTTAGCGACTTTTTAATTCTTCTTCTTCTTCTTCTTCTTCTTTTTCTTCTTTTCGTTCTGTGCTAACTCTAGTCTCTACTTCACACAATTTGAGACCATGCAGCCACGTTCATGTAGTTTTTTAAGTTAAAGGCAGAGATCAAAGGCGCCGAGCGCAAAATTTGTTTCGCGTATACAAGCGTATATATTGTAACGTAACGCTCTTGCCGACCTGGCCTGAACGCCGCCACGCGTCGGTTCGAGCTACCTTAATTTTAAAAGGAGCAGGTATGAAAGAAACGTGAGAACGCGGAATTTAGATTTTGACAATTTTAACAATTCGGATTTATTCAACTTTTATCGATTTTACAGGATCATTGATTTTTTGATTTGTGGTCGTGAAATGTTCGCGATCGCGCTCGCCAATTGTGAAAAATTTTGTTTCACTCGCCGTTTCAAACAATTTTTAATTTACGCGTTTTTCGTCTATTTTCAAAATAATAGTTTCGATAATTCAATCGTGTTTCGATTTTATACAATAAAAGAAATTATTATAGGTTTGACGCGATATAACCTCAAATTCGTACCGCGGCCTTTTTAATTATTTGAAATTTACAAGATTTACAAACTTTACAGAAATCTCGGTTTTGTTTGACTCGGACTCGATTAGTTTCAACTTTGAATTTAAAAAGAGAATTTACAAATTTACAAATCAATTTACAAGAAAAATCATTCCTGATTATAGCAGGCAAAAGAATAATAAATAAAAAAAAATAGGTTCAGTTAGGGAACAAACCCCAGACTATGGGATAGAAACGTCGCCGAATCCCTCCGAGAGTCTGAGCATTTGGAAGGTTAAGGTAACTTGCCGTCCACGTGTTATGGGATCGAGACGTCCCCGAATCGCTCCGAGAACTCCGTGCAACGGAAAGCTTGGAAAACTTAGAGGTTAGGTGTGGACCCTGGATTATGGGATCGAGACGTCGCCGAATCGCTCCGAGAATCCAGGCATCCAGGAAAATTAGGATAGGTTAGATTGCTTGCTAAAATCAGGAAGAATGTTTGAGGTCAGCCTTTTTGTTCCGAGTCAGAATTTTGAGGAAGGACTGCCTGCCGAATGAGTCGCGCAGCGCTTCTTATACCCGGGTCCCCACCATAAAATTATCAAACGCCGAATTTTCGGTTTTTGGATCGGTTCTGCGCATCTATTTCTAACGCCTTCTCTTATTGGCCCGTTGCCATGATTCATGCTCGCCCGTTGGTTGCGCGGGCTAACATACGATGCGCGGACTACCGCTTTTCACGTTTTTCAGCTTTGTGTGATTATTAACAATAAAAACTTCAATTTGATCAATTAACTTTTAATTTCCTTTTTTATTTGGCATTGTTACTTTGTTTAATATGATTCGAATAATTTCAATCGCTAAAAGTCACGTACGCGTCCTATAGCCCATTAACGCTCTATCCGCGCATGCGTCATAAACACGCGTCTTGTTTTATTTGAATTGACACCAATTTTCTAAAAGAAGTAATCTTTTCCTTATTTTTCTTCGATTCGTTATAATTTTCCGCTTCATTTGAGCCTAGTTACAATATTTTACGAAATCGCGTTGAATTTTAATTAACAAAACAAAAAATATAATAGTTCGAGTTTTTAATACGCGGCGCCGCTAGTGTCGTGCTCCGCCGCTTGTATCAGGCCTTTGTATTGCCCTCCAGTACGGCCGCCGCCGGCCAACAGTGACGCGTCTCACCGGTCGTTGTACGCGCTCGGTCAAAACATCGCGCCGCGTCGATTCGGTCGCTCAGGAGGAGGTTACGTTACAATATGTATATTAGATGTGGTACCTATAATTTATACCGCGCAAGAATGCAACAATAATTCTAGCCGGCTGATACAAGAAATTAGTGGGCAAATTCTATCGGGGAAGGGGGTTGTGGAAAAAGTATAGTTTTTCTTTTGGTATGTTGATTACGTTTTTTCAATTGAAGAATCCAAGCTCTCGCGTCCAAAGGATCCATTATCTTTTTATTAATTGCAACCTTCGGAGATGAGGATCGCTCGAATGTTTTTTTCACAAGGCGTCGTCGTTGAATTTGTTTTTTTCCGTATGATCGTTTGGTCCGCCATTCGAATATGGCGATTTCGACAATTAACGATATCAGAGACATGCCGTATCCAATAATGAGCAAGAGGAAGCCAGGAACGAGAGCAAGTAAATTGACATTCTTTTCCGTGTCATCGGATCGCGTATAAAAACCAGCTTCTGCCTGTGAAATATTTCTCGCCCAATAGCCAATGATGCCACCTTCGACGAGGCGAGAAATCGTATCGTCGAGATCGTTTAAATAAGGTATACCTCTCCATACAGCGAAACTGAGTGGATAACTGGCAAGAGCTTCCTTCATACGATGAACGTGTTTACCTGCAAAGCTCGGGGTCATTGAGGACACGTTCATCCTTACCGAAAGAGCCAAACTCGTATTTTTCGTCGCAATGAGATCATCGAAGCTCTTTTGGTATTCTTCATACTCGAAAATCAAAAGTTTTTCGCTTATTATACGACCGATATTGGCGGATTCGATATCGTCATCGGAGTAATTGGAAGAAGAGGCGCCAGAACCGTTAGTTGCATCGAAGAGTTTTTTGATTATGGTGGTTCCGCCAATGAGGTAACTCGAGTCGGCTAACTCTCGAATCGTCTCAATCTGGGCGTCTGAACTTGCCATCAGTTGTCCGGCCAACGAAGCCAAGTAGCATTGGGTCAGAACATAACCAAATATAACCCAAGAAATGAATCGAATTCTGGAGGAGACGACTTTCGGTTGTGTAGGCCACGCGACACCTATTACCAATGACAATATTTCGAGAAACGCGACATTCCGTTTGATCACTAATTCGATGCTCGATGCGAATATCAAGAGTCCAATGACCGCGAACCAAACGTTTTTGCTGAGAGGTGAGATGAGTCCGTGCAGCGATACGTTCGGACGTATCGGTATCAACCAAATGTATTGAACCACGTCGTAGGGCAGTGTATACTCGGTTTCACCCCAGGGTGACCATATCAATCCACCGATAACCATATCGGTTGATTCGCTCCCATTTCTACCCCAGAGAATTTCATCGACCTCGTTTTTTGATGGATCACCCCCGGCACTTCGTTTGATCTCCGTCGCGAAAATAATGAAATTCATTTGAACCGCTAATGCGTTCAAGATGAGGCCCTCGAAACCCTCGAGTTTCGATATGTTTTGACCCGATGAACCCGATGAAATATCCAACCTCTCGCTCGCATTCCCTTCAGTCGTATCCTTCCGAATGATTTCGTCGTTTGAAGAAAACTCACCCGTTTCGTGGCTCGATCGCTTCGTCGATTCATCCAGTATCGAAGCGTCATCACTGCCGCCGTGGCTCTCTCCTCCCTTCGAAAACATTACGTAAGGTTCGTAATTGAAAAACGCCACATTGACGATCGACCGATTCATTTTTAAGGGTAGATAGATCTCGTTGAAGCCATTCCATTCGGTATCGTTCCACGTGGGATTATTGACACACTCGGCCATTAAAACAGGACTCGTCGGTGCGGTAATGAGGTTTGATTTGAAGGACAAACTTTTGGCTATCAATATCTTGTGTCGAATCATACCGAGAATCGCTACGTTTGCGACTCTATGACCCCATAAAAAAGCACAAACTTGGTCAGATTCTTGAAGGAATGCTTCCTTATTTGGGTACCTCGGAATCAGAAGTACTAAATACCGGCAATCCTTGCCACAAAGATTTATCAGTTCGAAATCTATGTTGGACAGTTCCCAATAATTTTCCAAGATTATCAGGCCACTACGGCTATTTATGTGATCCCAAGCTGGATCTAAATGACCACGAAATACATACACCGATCGTATTAGTTGTAATGCTGACAAATAAATCTGCGATATTTCCAGGTTATCGGATGAATTCTGGGGCAACAAAACGGGTATGCGGGATGGTTGAGACGACATGTGAGTCTTCACGAAAGACGATAGGCAATCCTTTACCCTTAGGACCTCCTCCAGCCTTCCGTATTCCTTTATTTCCGATATTATTAAATCCCTCAAACCAAATTCTTCCCCGTAATATTCCAATTCCCGAGGTATGACGATCGCATTCGCACACTTAATTCTAGCAACTAATATCGTTATAAGAAAGATTGAAACTCTTTTTAGCAACGATAATTTCAATCTGCCTTCGGTATTAGCCATTCTTTTCAAAAGACTCGCCACGCTACTTTTCGGTGCTCTTTCCGGGACGGCCGATTAACGACTGCCGGAGATGCGCGCGCTCAACTTTTTTCCACTCGAAGTTTATTTAAATTATAGTCGCGCGTGTCGCGAAGGTACGCGTGTCTGTTCCTTTGATAGCAATCTATCGTGCGACAGCAATTGCTTTTTCCGCTTTTTTCAACGAGGTTACATGACTCAGCCATCGATATCGTGATCAATATTTCTTACGAGCGTATCGTTAACGCCCAGGAATGTCATTCGCGCGCGATTCATGAGAGCACTGCGTATATAGACACAGACAAGGAATAATGTAACAAAGTCACGGAAATTTTCACAACTCTACTGAAACTCGACATTCAACCTTCTTCCAATCTTGGCAAAATTCCGCGCTTCGATTTTCTACGCGGAAATAGTCGTTACGCTGCGGTATGCATGTGCGCAGCGCCCTTATAGCTTTCTTTCATACGAATATATTGGCAGATTTATCAAAGACCCTTAATTATTATAACTGGTCAGAAGGAAAATTCACACGCATGAATGAAAAGAATCAGGTTGCATGGCACAACGTCCGTTTTGGCCGTTCAGCTTTCTCCTCAGTGTAATACATTGCTACTTTGGTAGCGAGCGACAATCGACCCAAGAGCCCTGAAATAGGACGAATGTCGCCATAAATGCGCGTCAAACTTCCGGGGATGTCGTTGCCGCTGCTGCATGCAACGTGTGTCACTATTATTGTAATTTACTTATGCAAATATATACAGGGTGGCCCATTTTAATTTTGGTCATTTTAATATCTTGGAAATTAAGCGCTTCTGATGAAAAAATTTTCGGACAAAATTGTCAGGGTTTGACGGGGGACGTCTAACGACGTTAGCAATTTTGATCTTCAGTTATTGCCTCAAAGTCATTTGAAGGTCAACTTTGTTTTCTTGATAGGAACTACATATTTTTTTATCGCAGATTCGTATTTTGTGTTAGAAAATAAATAACTATTGTCTGACAAAGTTTTTGCAAAAATCTCAAGTTCAAATCGAAAATTGATATATGTAAGTTTTAGAGAATAGTATCTCCCATTCGGTTCGCTAGCGTAGCTCCAATTGTTGATTAATGTCTGAACTATCACTCTTCACCGTCGACATCGGCGTTATATCCAGTGTGCATTACGTGGAGGTTACTGATCGGATTTTACTCACCACTTGGCCCTGAGAAGGGCCGTTTGTTATTTTAACACCTGTTGCTGCTTGATGTAGCGCATTTTTTGTTCAAAATGGCCTCCATTGCTCTGGTTGCACAGGTTGAGCCCATGTCTGAAATTGGTAATCACCGATTTTCATGCTGGTCCGATTTACTTGTAAAACTCAGCGCTCGTTCACAAAACACTTTCACTGTTATTCCTATCCATATAAGTGCGATAACGCTTTTTGGATTCGCGTGAATATTGTTTTAAGATGGTGTTAAGCCGAACTTGGAAAAGTCAGTGGTAAGATTCAACCAATAACTAATTACGATACTTATGAGGTAGTCAACATTTTACTGACGCTTGGTGAATGTTGTAGGGTTGACCGACAAGCAGCTATTCTTTATGCTCAACGCCTATGCATGGTCGCCATCACCCTTCTTATCAAGAAATCATAAACATTGAGAGACGATCTCGTAGCAATACACTTGTTCGTCAGAGAGGAAGAAATTAGAACGTGAACGGAAATGACCCACGACTTGTTGCTATTTTGGGAATGGTTCACGTGGATCCACATATGAGCACTCGCGCAATACTACGACAACTCGGAATACCGTGATCTACGGTTCAGCGAATCTTACGCTCCGTCCGATACCGTCCTTATCGTATCCACCTGCTACAGGAATTGGGTACTCAAGACTACGCTCGAAAACTTGAATTTTGTCGCTGGGCAATCTGACAATTGGATGAAGATGAACATTTCTTCTCTCAAGTTTCCTCTAGCGACGAGGCAACCTTTCACAATACTGGTTGTCTAAAACGACACAACTCCCATTATTGGTCACCAGAGAACCCTCATTGGAATAGAGAAATCGGCAATCAATATCGCTGGAGTCTCATCACTTGGATAGGGATCGTCAACGATCAAATTACCGAGGCACATTTTTTCAATTGTCCGATCAATGGTGAGATATACTTACATTTGCTTCAGCACCATCTTCCAATTTACTTTGAAAACGTTCCGTTGAACATCCGACAGCAGATGTGGTTTCAGCAAAACAAAAGGATAAATGGCGTTTTCACAGTCAAAGGATGGGATACGAAACGATATCAATTTCAACTCAATGAAAGATACGTATAATGAAACTGACCATACTGATTTCTTAGATACAAGACCCGGTAAGCGATATCGACAAGAAGACGAAGATGATGAAACGATAAAATCCTCGTTGTTAGAGCTACACAAAGAAGTAGGGAACAGCAAAGATATCCTCAAGAATATGTCAGCGATGACGTCGGAGGGAGAAGGAAAGAAAAGCCAAAAAAGAAACAAAATCAATGGCAAAAAAGCAATAGAAGAAACAAGCTCAAACGGCTCGTCCATACCGATACAGAGAAAAAAGCTAGTGCAAGAATATGACAGCACGAATCTAGGTCCGTTTATCCACCTTACGTGCACGGACGAATCGCATCGATCCCTAGGCGCGACAGCCAGAGCCCTGATGAAATACGGAATTAACTATGCCACGATTACCAGGAATGGTCGTAACAAATTCATAGTTTCATTTAAGAAATACACAGACGCAAATGCTCTAAGCAAGAACACAAGATTAACTGGGGACCAGTACGTCGCAACAATGCCATGGTACAAGGTTTTTCGGAAAGCAATAATCAGAGGAATTCCACAAGACATGAGCAGTAACAAGGTCATTGGAACAATCAATGCCGAAAACAGAGAGCTAGTAGCAGTGGATACCTACAGGTTTACCAAACGATCATTGGTGAACAATAAGGTTGAGTATATCAACACAGAAACGGTATTTGTAACCTTGAAAAACCAAATTCTTCCAAGAAACGTTATTATGTGGAGATGCATATTTGATTTGAAACCGTTCGTGAGCAAAGTTCGTCTTTGTATGAACTGCTTTAAGATTGGACATATCCAGAAATTCTGCAAAAACAACCCAAAATGCGAAAATTGTGGGAATGATAACATGAAGGGGCATCATGTCAAACACAAGCTCCTAAGTGTAGTAGTAGTAGTAGTGGAGTTTTACATGCATACCCTTGTCGGGTTTTTACATGGTGTGCTTCCTGTATTTCCTCTATTTTATATATTTCCACTATTCATTTTTTCTTTCCCACTGTTTTTGTTTTTTCCACTACACACACTGTGGACCTACTTTTTTTACGTGGGTTCAGAACCACAGAGAGTACACAGCTTGGGACACTTAGAAAAATCCATTGGTGTCGGCGGCGGGAATCGAACCCAGGCTCGCTGGGTGGGAGCCGGACCCGTTACCACTGAGCCACTGCCTCTCCTCACAAGCTCCTAAGTGCATTAACTGTAACGAAGAACACCGAAGCACTGATCCACAATGTAAAATTTTCATTGAACATCAATGAATCAACAAGATAATGGCATATGACAATGTATCTTTTGATGAAGCTAAAAAACGTTGTGTTGTCTCACATATTACTTCTGAGACATATTAATTCTGGGTTGTTATAGACCTCCGAATAAAAATATCAGTCTGAGAGCTTGGAAAAGATTTTTCGATTCCTTCTCTCGATACGACAAATTTTTGGTCACAGGGGATTTCAATACCCATAATACGAGCTGGGGTAGCAATTTGACGTGCGCTACAGAGAAAATATTAGAAAACTGTATAGAAGAAAAGAATATAATATTATTGAACAATGACACCCCAACATTTATATCGCATCCTTTTGGCACACAGTCATGTTTAGATTTAGCAATGGTCAATGAAGAATTGGCACTCGTGTATAGTTGGCGAGTAATCGAAGACGGATGGGGTAAGAGGACCAGAATTTATCCGATAACCAAAATATCATGGGAAAACTTCTCTGATAAGCTAGAGTCAATGGTAGAAAAAGAAAGCGAAAAGGAAAATGCTGAGATTATGTCAGCCATTGTACGGTATTTTTGCTTTGTCGAGATGATATATGAAAGTATACGCTGTGCCATCCCAGGGCATAAAACAAACTACTCGAACAGAAAACAAAATACACGTGTTGCAGGACCGATGAGCCCGGGGTGGAACAAAAAGTGCGAAGTGGCAAAGCGAACTAGAATAGAAGCACTAAACCAGTTTAAGCGTACCGGTACTAGAGAGGATTTCATGGAATTCAAAAGGAAAGAAGGGCAAGCTAAATACACGTTTAAGGAGGCAAAAAATTTGCAAATTGCTTCCTCATGATGGTCAAGATTCACGATGCTCAAAGCTTACTCTATGGGATGCTATATTTTTCATTTTGGCTTCCTCATAGAGGAAGCTTCGAGCATCGTGCATCTTGACCATCTTGAGGAAGCAATTTGCAAATTTTAATTTGCAGCATTTTTTTGTATACAAGGAATAGATGTATTTTCTCTACCTTCTTTTACGAACTTTAATTTATCTCTTTGTTTAAATTCATAAAAAAAAACTAAATGACGAGCCATCAGAAAAAACATCGTTTTTCTATTTACATTGAAATTAAAGAAAATTCCGACAACTTTGCTGGAAAGTATAGAGGAAGTACAGACTTGTACACAATATCTTATAAAATTTTCAAAAATTGAAGCGGTTGGACGATTTTTTGAAAAACTCATATTTTCGTAAAATTCAAAATGTCATAAAATTTGAACCGCTCAACCGATATTCCCCAAATTCAATACCAACCTTCCTATTATGATAGTCTATTTATAAAAAAAAAAAATTATTAATAAATCTCTAAATTTTCGAAAGTTAGAGCGTCGACACCCTTTTTATGAAAATTTCAAAACGTCATCAGATTCGTAATTTTTTACAAATTCTGACAAAATTAACAGAGAGTGAAGAGCTTGTATAGATTAACATCTGTGCAAAACGGTAGCCCTGTATCTCAAACCGTTTCCGAGTTATAAGCGTTTGAATTTTGCAGTGCCACAACACACACACACACACACACACACACACACACACACACACACACACACACACACACACACACACACACATCCGGACATTTTTTCTAGATAGGATTTTTCGATGTTTTGGAACATTTTGAGCACATTGACATTGAAAACTGGAAAAAAAAATTTTTCATCGTCACAAAGCTTCCTCGATGAGGAAGCACAAAAGAGAATTTTGTTACTTTCTACCAAGGGTTGAATATATTTACTAATTCCACGTACATATGGAAAAAGATCAAGTGTTTCAAGAACAGATGGGCAAATACAACTCCACATGAGCGAACAGATAGTGAACAGAAAGTCAAGGAAATTGAAAACAATATAGCAAGTCTATGCTCACCGTGGGCAAAAGTTAGAAAACCGATATTCACGAGCGAATAACCAGTAACAGTCTTAGATAATCCATACTCATTGGGGGAATTAGAAAAGGCAATTGGGTCAACGAAACCCCACTCTTCACCCGGGTTGGATGGAATTGATTATAATCTAATCTAACACTTTAAAATACAAACCAAGAGATATTTATTGACTTTGTACAATGACATCCTTCAATCCCAGGAATTCCCAGAAGAGTGGAGAAACTACTTGATCTTCTTCATACCTAAAGCCGAAGCAGGAAAATTTCGACCTATATCATTGGCGCCTTGTTTAGCTAAGATCCTAGAAAAAATGATTAACGTCCGGTTAAGTTGGTGGCTGGAAAAAAAGTAGTTGCTGGGGTATACTCAGTTCGGATTCAGAAAAATCGGATTCGGAGAATCTTTTGTACTTTATTTATAATTTAACATCTGAAAGAATACTTAATGTCAGGTTAGCCGGTCGCTCACTCGCAAAAGACATTCAAAGGCTTGCCTCAAGGCAGTGCTTTAAGTCCCTTATTGTATAATCTGTATACGATTGAGTTGGAAAAAGTAATAAATGACGATTGCGACATGTTACAGTTTGCAGATGATATCGCGGTATATTCAAAAGTTAATCCAATCTGATTAGGGCTGGCAACGGTGGAGACGTCCATAGAAAAAATCAAAGCTTTTCTTGCGAATAGCGGCCTTGAGTTAGAGCTAAACAAATGTAAACTAGTCATTTTCTCTAAAGGAAATTTCGCAACACTAAATGGTCTTTCTATAAATATCAACAAAATTAGAATCAAACCGATTACGGAAGTCAAATTTCTGGGAGTTACCTTACAGTATAACTTGAAGTGGAGCTCACATATTACCAATGTAGTTCAGGCATGCCAGAACGTTTTCAAAATAATTGGCTGTTTGCGGCATACTTGGTGGGGGGCAGACCCCACAGTTCTCATGAAAATATATAGAGCATTAATTAGATCGCGGATTGAATACGCAGGGTTTATTGTAGATACGGGAGAGGAAAAGTTATTAACTAAATTGGATCGGATGCAATATAGGGCTATTAGAATCGCTCTTGGACTTAGAAACTCCACACCAACAAACATCCTGTTGGCAGAATCTCGAGAACCACAATTATCAGCTCGGAAAAAATACCTATGCAAACGAAATATAGCAAAAACAATGTCTGATCAAAAACACCCGCTGATCGAGATACTACAGAATATGAGTACGCGATACGAAGACCCACTATTGGTCACAAACATCCGGAAAACGATCCTTCTAGAATGCTTTGAAAAAATAGAAACCTTTGCACACACCATAGCTACCTTCGAAACACCGTACTTCTGTATCACAGATTTTCAAGCAACAATATACCGTCTGCAGATTTCATATAAAGAAGGATTAGAACTACAGGAATCGGTGGCCCCACAAATACAATTTCTATCAATTTTTCACGGGCAAATCAAACATACCGAAACGTTTTTTACGGACGGTTCGAAAATGGGAGACGAGAACTTTGTTGGGTAAGCCATTTACAGAGTTAAAAACGAAGCACTTCTGAAAAAAAGGATCACATCCAACGCGTCAATTTTCACTGCAGAAGCTATGGCCACACTAGAAACCTTACAAATTATAGATGAATTACAAACAAACAAAGCGCTCATCTTCTCCGACTCACGCAGTGTGTTAATGGCGTGCAAATCTCTGTATACAGACACAAAAACATCGCATTTAATTCTCCAAATTAAAGAAATCGCGTGGAAGCTGGATTAAAGAAAAATCAAAGTAAATTTCTTTTTGATTCCTGCGCATGTAGGAATAGCGTTTAATGAAACCGTCGATCTAGCAGCAAAAGCTGCAATTAGAGAGGGTCAGGACTCTCATTTACTAGCACCTTATTCGGATTTCTTCAACCATAAATTTAAATTGGAATTAAAGAATGAACAGTACGATCTGTACAGGGAAACTAGGCAATTTAAAGGGTCCACCTATTTCAAAGAATTTTTTTAATATGACTCGAAGCCCTGGTATGAAAGATGGAAATTGAAGAGAAAAGTGATAGTTTTATTAAATAGAATAAGAAGCAACCACAACTCACTCAATTACAGTCTGAATAGATTGAATATAGTACCAAACGACAAATGCATTTGCGGTGAGTATCAAGATACTCCCAATCACATATTCTGGCAGTGTGAGGTATACAAAGACGAACGAAAAGAACTAAACTCCGAGCTAATAAAAGCAAATATATACCCACCATACACTGTTGCTACAGTACTGGCTCACAAATCGGGGGAAAATAATTTCGGTGATAGTCAAATTTATTAGCAGTATAGGTCTAAGAATATGAAGCCCATACTGATTTATTTTGGTATATATTATAATATTTACACCTGTATCTCTAGATATAAGAAAGAAGGAATTGTACGACGCATTACTTATTCATACTATCTGAGAAATGTGATACTGTACTATAACGAAATAGCTAAACTTAACAGCCGTATAGATTTAAGGAAACGAGAACATGTAAACTATTGTCAACGAACTGGGAACTGTAATATAAGCTGATGTATCGTTAGTTGGTTTGAGAATGCTTGTACCGGAAGGATAGCATAGGCAGCCAGATGGTGCTCAAAACCCTTAATAAAAAAAAAAGAGTGCGGAACTTCATAGATATATATTTAATACCCAAATCGTTGGATCTGAAGAGGAGAACCGGTTGTATGGCCCCCAAGATCACCTGATCTCAGTCTACTGGACTATTTTCTGTGGAGTTGCCTCAAAAACACGGTCTTCAAAAATGCACCGACCACACGGGTGGATACGATGGAGCGGATTGGAAGAGCGTGTACAATGCCATCAATGCCATCAATGCCAACACCATCAGATAAATGATTATTAATTTCCGACATGGGCTTAACCTGTGCATCCATTGCAATGGGGGCTATTTTGAACACGAAATGCGCTAGATCAAGCAGTAACAGGCGTTGAAAAAACAAACGGTCCTCCTCGGGGCCAAATGGTGTGTAAAATACGATCAACAACCTCCACGTGGTGTACACTGGGTAACGCCGATGCTGACGGTGAAGCAGTGAAGCGAGTGGGTGATACTTTTCTCCAAAACGTGGAATATCAATTTTCGATGTGAATTTGAAATTTTTGCAAAAACTTTGTCAGGTAAAAGTTACTTTTTTCTAATACAAAATACGAATCTACGATAAAAAAATATGTAGTTTCTATAAAAAAAAAAAGTTGACCTTCAAATGACTTTGAGGCAATTACTGAAGATCAAAACTGCTAACGGCGCTAGACGTCCTCCACCAAACCCTGTCAATTTTGTCCGAAAAATCTTCATCGGAAGCGCTTAGTTTTCGAGATATAAAATGACAAAGTTAAAATGGGCCACCCTGTATATATACCTATATACGATCGTGAAATGTATTTATTCGCGTGTAAATTTGTTATAAGAATATACTCTCGTCGTCTTCGTACAACGGGTGATGGGGATATGCGTGATATGAAAAAAAAGAAAACATTATATCGGATAGGGCGTGCTGAGAGCAGCGGTATCGCGTACGGAAAACCAATGTTCCATTCCAATACGGAATTTCACACGATTCAGCCTTCCACTACAAAAGCATGCTATTTTTTTAGTATTCGAACAAACGAGAAAAAGTATTACCTACTCGGTTGATTGACAACCATAGAGGCGGCAGCAGCGAGTCATTATTGCGCACAATTTGGCTGCGCATTTGGCAACACATTCGTCGACTATAATCTATTGAATACGTACGTTTATCATTGATTACAGAGCTTTTGCCAGAATTCTCTGCGTATGCTGCCCTCGCAGAATGAGGCGGAGATACCAGCCAGCCTTCAGATGTAAACCTAGCCAGGTAAGCATATATAAGTAATTCCTCATAAAATGCATGCGGCGAAGTTCTGCGGTGCGGAAAAAAAGGAAAAGAAAAAAAAACCAAATCAAAACGAATCATTATCGAGGAAATTCTTTTGGTCGAAATATGAAATCTGTAAAATTGTTATTCACATTTGTGTTTGTGACGCGTAACAATGAGCAATCGATAAAACGAAATTGTCTGATTTATAAGCACTGATATTGTTTTGCGATGAGGGGTATGGATAAAAGCTATCCCTCGAGACATTTCCTGAATTACTTGGGAACTTCCTGCTGCTTGTCTTACGTATTGTCATATAAAACCAACGAATCGTCCCAAAACAATGACGCACATGCAAATTCGCAGAGTCAAAGATTTCTTTTTATGCGAAGCTTGCCAGAGATCGAACGCCGACAGCAATAGTCACCCCTGCTCTACGATATACATCAACGACGAGACTTGCCCAATTATTTCCTCTCGTAGACTTGACTCATCTTTCATTTTTTTTTATCCTTCCGCGATATTACTTGCCCTATTCATGCTCGATCAACTGCTAGTATTGTAACGGGACAACCTTATCTCTTGACCACGAGTTCTCGTTTCACGAGAATCTGTCAGAGAGCGACGGATGGAGTGCTATCGCTTCAGCGAAGCATCACCGTACGTCTATAAGGCTCCCAACCTTTCCTTCTTCCTCCTCCTTTCACCTACCAAAATTGTACTGAAACAAAAGAAATAATTGAAAGATTAAACGAACTTACCTTAAGTGAAGTTCAATCTTAATTGTATTTCGCGCCTCTTCCTTCAGATCACTGGTAGATGTTTAGAGTATGGCACGTATTTTCATAAATTGTCTGTGTCGCGTCGTTGAATAATTATTGGTGATTTATTTCTTTAACTTTTTCCCAATACAGTTGTGGTGAATATAGTATTATCCTTTACGATCTCTAGATCGTAGAATCATGTAAACGTCATGGACGCTTCAGTCCAGCCTGCCGTCTTTTTTATCACGTCTATGTTGAAGCCACTTCGTTTTACTGATGACGTGGACGCATGTCGCGTGCTACATGCTGTAAAAATGCTGGTGTCAATTCCGCATAGATCTAGTAGTTTTTTAATCCATCTACTGATTGACTGAGTTGATATTGACTTTATGCGGTTTGCGATAAGAAAGGAATAATTTTTCAAAATCTTGTCGAATATCCTTGGTTCTTTCTAAATAATTTTGGAGCGTCGTGGCTACACAATTTTTAGGGTTTTCCATGTACACCGGAAGTATTAACGTCGGTTGTTTTCTTTGTTTATGAGACGTCTTAATTCTTGCTGGTATTTTTATCTCGATTTTATTCTTCCGTTTCGTAACATCATGTATATTTATTGCGGCAAGGGTCTGCATTCTGTGTCCAGTTGTTAGACCGAGTAGTATGGCAGTTTTCATGGAAAGTTGTTTAAGTGAGAGTTCTTCATTGTGTGGCCATTGATCCAGAAAATCTAAGACCACATTCGGATCCCAAGTGTCATTATATCGTGGTTTTGGTGACAGTTTATTTGCCGTTCCTTTACAAAAACGCTTAACGATTGGATTTTCCTCCACTTCGGGCCCCAACAAGAGCGATAGTGCCGATCGATAACTATTAATCGATCCGTAACTTATTCCCCTCTGAAAATGTTCTGTGAGGAATGTTATGATGCCACTAATGTTGTACTCGTATACATTAAACCCACTGACGTATGCAATCTGCCCGCCCCCTCTGAACTGTGGTTTCCATGTTCTCGTTCGGGACGGGCCCTCCCCGTTTTTTGAAGACTTGACTGATGATCATTCTTTAGTTTTCAATTCTTTACTCGTTCGTTCCAGCGTCTTGGCAATCTTTATTTGTTCTTCGATATCTGTTTCGAACAATTGTGCTCCAATCTTTGTTATGTTTAACGCTTCTTTTAGATCTGGATTAAGGTTAGCCAGGACAAGTGCTCTCCGCGTGAGAGATTCGTCTCGATGTACCTCTGCAATTAGTCTTGCGGCATCGCTGACTGCACTTATAAATGATAAATCGGCGTCAGTGCGTTTTATTACCTGCGATAGGGCTTGTGTGAGAGCCGACAATGCGGCTATTAACTTGATCTGTTTCTCGATCATTCGACCGTCTCTGTTCACGGCTCCTTCGGGTAGACATACCTTCATCACCAAGTTTAGAGCTGGAGCGTTTATCTTTGGACAATTTTTGGGGGTCGCATATTTCTTTAGGAGGTCCTTTTGTTCCTCGCTTGGTAATCCATTTTCAATTATTTCTAATACTCGTAGTGCTATCTCTTCTTGGATAGATGGTCCCTGTGGTTTGTCAGGGTTTAGACGTCTCCCAATGGCCTCGAGGACGGCTTGTGTTAGTTCAACCGTTTGCTTTTCTTCGTTTATTGTTGCTGTTGCAACTACCGTTTCTACTGTCCCTGGTGATGTAGCCGATCCTGCATCTTGCCCGACGGTCAGTAAAACAGTTTCCCTATTATCCTGTACCAACGCCTGTGTCTGAGAAGGTGTTACCGATCTAGGACTGTTTTCTCGTTCTTCTGCTGTCCTTGCTGCTATAATGCTGACCGATCGTGATCTGTCACGGCTTTTTGAGTAGCTCCGTTCACGATGTCGATCGTCATAGTTGCTGTCCGAGTACGATGACTCCGATGAGCTCTTAGAACTTGAGCGACCTGTAACATTATAAGGAGAGACCAGAATTTGGCCGTTACCCTTCTGTCACTACATCATTGGATTCATATCCTGGACAGCTATGTACTTGACCAAAGTACCTTCTTGGACTCGTGTCTTAAGGCATTTTATTGTTATTGCAATATATTTTATCTCTACGTGGCTTAACACAACGCTTGTTCACTCGTCCGCTCGAAGAGACTCGTGTCTCATCGGCGAAGGCAATTCAAGGTGTTCATAACCTTACAGGCTTATATAGCCTCTTGGCTAGCCCGATTTTTTTACCCCTTTACGAGAGGAAGGACTCTTGTCCGATAAAAAACTCATGTTTCCTTGTAGGTGTCTTTCTGACTCTTGTCAATTCGCAACGCCTCGTATTTGCGTTGCACACGTATAAAGAGAGAACAAAACGACTTTTACTTACGTCGACTGCGACAATGTTTTCGCTTGTATTTTTTGAGTTTTTTCTCCAACCTTCGTATTCGTTCCTCCGTTGGATCTTCCTCGCGATTTCTCTTGCGTCCCATTTTCGACTTTTCTAGTCACAGACAATTTTTAACCTGTTTGTGCGCTCTGCACAAGAAAAGGAATGACGTAAGTATCGGAGACGAACCGGAGGGAGACCCGAGAGTGACGCTCCTTTTTTGTTTACTTTAAACCTATGTGGGCTATCTATTGGGATCTGACAAAATTCGTGAGACATCTGGTGTCAAATTTTGAACTACAACCGGGGTGCAACATGGACAACTAACACACGCACAAGTCACTTGAAGATGTGACACATACATGTACGTTGCACCCCGGTATGCACCATTTTTAGCTTGGCCACGCCTCCATGTCAGATCCCAATAGTAGGAAAGGGTACTACCAGTGATCTGAAGGAAGAGACGCGAAATACAATAGAACATTACCTCTCATTTATATGAAGTTTAGAACGTCAACCATCAAGGCATTGCACATCTTCCCGGTCAGATGTTTACAAAATGTATATCTGTACAATGGGAGTACGCTGACGTACTCCCAAAGCATTGCACTTCGCCTGGCGTCGTCACGATAGATCGTTTTCGATCTCTTTACCCGCTTCGAGAAAAATCCGCCGGTCAGTGCACGAAACTGCACACTAACACCTCCTACGTGAGAGAGGAGGATCTAAAAAAATCCTAAGTTCTGATATTTGGGAAATCTAGAGTCGCGGCAGCGACTCTGAGACAAGTACATTTATAAGATATGACGAGTTGCTGCCAGAGACTCTTTACCGGAGCGATAGCGTTTCCAATTGTTTTCGAAAATTTTCAAAATTTGTTTCTTCAATAATTAATTAACTATATCATTTCGGAGAATATTATACGTTGACATATTTTTTATTATTTTTTTTCTTTCGATTGCGACCTCTTCGAACTCTGTAGCTTGACGCGTTTTGACCATCTCCCGAATATCGAAACGTTTCAATATATATACACTGAGAAAAAAAATTGTTGATTCAATAGCAATTGATGTTATTGCGGAAAAGTTTTCTTTATTTAACTACAATGTTTGCGGAGAGAATGAATCTGCGGTTTGGTCTAATAAAACTATTTTATTCGTTTAATTATGATTAACCTCGTGATGATCATATATTTCATTGGCACCTTGTAATGCCACATTTCGTTGTTCCAATGATGTTTTTTTTTCTCAGTGTACCTACATTTGCTTGAATCAATCTAACTTTTTTGTTTCTCAATTTTCATCTGTCCAGGAGAGAATAAGGCCATTACCCCGCCTCCGAAAGGAGAACTTTCTTTTCATATTATTGTGCGAAAAAGTGGCACGGTTAACTCAGCCTTCCCCTGCTATTTCCATTCGTCGCGTTATCCTTGCCGACATCTCAGCTACAAAACTTGCGCGTCAAGCTTCATACCTCGCCGAGGATGTAGAAACGAAATAAGGGACGAAAATTATGAAAGGCGAAAATGCGAAAGACTCCGAAAGAGTGTCGATCATAAGTGGCAATGATTGGAACGGGTCGTCAAAAAAGTAGGGTCGACGGAGAGCATGTAGAAGAGTAAGAAGAGAGGGGATAAAGATGGAAGCGGGTTAAATTCATGAAGCGATAACTAGTTGTACGGAGGATTTATTGAAAGAAATGAAACAATATAACCGTATCAAGAGTTTTTTTGATGCTCAACGAGCAAACTCCATCAATGTTCAATATAATAATTCTTTGCACGCACTATATTTTTCACCAATAACAAATCATCTCCCGGATTTGTTGAAACTCTTGATCGCGATGATGCTTTCGTTGCTGTTAGGCACAAGATAAATGGGAAGCTCGGAAACGCCAAGATCTAATTGCGTAAAGTTACGTTCGAACCTCAATGTCACTCATACTCTCTTCCATTTCTGCCCCAACAGTACGCCTGAACAAATTTTGTTTTCGTCGAAACGGACACATGTTAGTCCCGGGATTTCCATTACAAGTTATAGACAACTACGATGCAGCTTGTAAGAATCGGAGTCACATTTCCCGAAAACGCGCCTCAATTTTCTTCTCATTATGTAGTTTCAAGCTCTTGAAACCAATAATGGAGCAGGGAAAATCGAATGACAATTTTGTTAGCCGAAAAAAAGTTTCTCCTGATGAGAAATTTAACTAGACTATATGAGCGTATATTCTATAGTTTTCGTCGCGAAGCTTGAAAAACTAAATTAACGCTAACTGAGTTATTACATGTTTTTTACGTTTATATTGTTTGTCTGTATTTTAAATGTGCGGGCGCATAATTATTAGCCACCTCTCGAAAACCCCGGGGTACCGATTTGGGTGAAAATTGATCCTAGTCAATCTCGGTTGATATTCCGAGACTTTGGTCTCTCAGAATTGCCTAAGAACAATTCGATAATGAAAATATATTTCAATCGTAAATAGTGGTTAAACGAAATTATTCGTAAAAGAGCGCAGAAATATGAGAACTCAACTCACCGTTACGTTCATAAAATCGCGAATGTTTTGCGATTGCGTCGTTCATCGCCGTTTTTATTGCTCCATATTTCTCTCTCCCCTAGGTATTTTCTCTCCATGATTATACACGGTTATCAATTGATGGGTTCATAATTTTTTACTGTAGCACAAACGTTCACGACAAAGCACACTGAGAAAATGAAGTTATGATTCTCATCACAAACGGTTCATTATGCTCGCGATATATCGAACCAATATCCTGTTCAGCTCTAATATGGCAATTCGGTAGCCGGAAGTGTACAACACCTCTGCGAGCCGCAGCAGCAGGCTCTACTGCTTCAACCCCACAAAGTCTATTTCGGTACTTATGTAGAATATGGTATGAAAGCTTACGCGATGTGTTGAATTTGTGGGTGAGATGAGCCAATAACGCGCCGGATACAAATATATATAGGGGATACCGGGGCAAAACGGGATACCCGAAAAATGAGAGAAATTTTTTTGTCTTTTTTTTTTAATTTTTATCCTAGTCCGAAAAGAACATAAAACATATTTTTTCCAAAATGTCTTGTTTTTTTTGGATTTTCATTTTTTTTCAAAAAATTAGTTTTTCTCAAATTTCTCTTTTTTTTACATCGCTTTTAAAGTGAAAACGTTTTTGCACAGATATACAAAAGGTATTTGTAAATCTGCCTCGCAGATTACTGTCTACGACAGTAATTGCAGATATATGTTTGCGGACCATCATGTGTGGTTACACCTGCACACGAATCATGTGCCCACTCTGCACAATTTTGGCACTGAATCCATGATTCAGTGGATAAAGAATACAAATTTTTACAAAATAAACATTGGCAATCTTCGTTATTATTCATATCATTAATTTTGAATTGAATTACAGAGGGTGCGTTCGACGTACGTTAGAGCGTTGTAAGCGCTGAGAGCGCTCACAGCGTGCGCTCGACTTACGTTTGAGCGCTGTATGTAAGCGCTGATATCGCTTTCAACGCTTATACAGCGGTAAGTCGGAAGCACTCGGTTACGGGTGTAAGATACACCCAAGGTGCATTGAATTAAAATCATAGTAAAAGGAAATTCATGAGTTTTTGAGGGGTACCCCGTTTTGCCTCGGATTTTTTTTTTTTTTTTTGAAAATTGAAAAGAATTCCAGTACATTTCTTAGTTTTTGGTAGTAAAAAATAGACAGAGCTTCCCAAACTTTTGAAAAGTTCAATATTTCCTTAGGTATCCCGTTTTGCCCCGGTCTCCCCTATAGGGTAGTATGGGGCAAAATGGACACTTTTTAACTTGGATTTAAGCAAGTTTCATTGATGAGCATATGGTCATTTAACTATTTTTGAGTCCCAAAATTGATGCCCAGTCCTTGTTTCCCGAATTTCGTAAAAAAAAAAATCAGGGCAAAACGAACACAGCCCCTCAGAGGCATAAAAATCGAAAAACCGACATTTTTCGAAATACAACCGTTCCAAGCGACTGTTCCCGAATAGAATATCAACTCGGTAATATGGGAAAAGAAATGGGACCACTCAGACTCCATTCCTCGGATGTAAAAGAAAGAAAATGAGTCAAATCTTATATCCCATTTCTGTCATGTTTTTGAGGAATGCAAAAAACCAACTTTGGGTCCATCGTGTTGGGGTATATGTATATTTGGTGTTTGCACTATATCTGAGTCTCACCATTGATTCATGGTCCTAGTTTCCGGAATTTTTCCAAAAAAAATTTCCGGGGCAAAACGGACACAACCTCTACGAGGCATAAAAATTGTTGTGTCCGCGAAGACCGTCGCGAAGGGACGGAATTATCAAGGACTTTAACCGAAAAGGATTTAAGGGATTTAGGCCAAAAGAGCTGAACTCCAACTCGATACTTTTACAACAAGTTAACAATAAGTTTATTTAAGAAGTTAAAAATTCGAGGTTTTATTGCCTCGAGGCCAATCGTTACAATTCTCGTCAAAGACTGTCGAATTTTGGTTAGTTGGTAAATTTATAGACTCGGGGGTTTTTCCCCCTCTCGCGACAATATGGCGTGATATTCTTTCTCGAAGTTTCGGTGATGACATCAAGGGTCGATGCGCTCGTTCGGGAACATCGATATTTTGCCGTCGATGCATTTATGCTGAGAACGCTTAATTTATATACTCTTTACTTTAGGAGTGCGATGTACGGGCACAACAAGATTGAAAAATCACCATTTTTCAAAATGCAGCTGTTCCATCGACTGTTTCCGACTATCAACTTGATAATATGGGGAAAGAAATGGGACCACTCAGGCTCCATTCCTTGGATGTAAATGAAAAGAAATGAGTCAAATGTTATATCCCATTTCTGTTATGTTTTTGAGGAATGCAAAAAATCAACTTTGGGTTCATCCTGCTGGGGTATTTTTCGTATTCGCACTATATCGGAGTCCCACCATTGATTCATGGTCCTAGTTTCCGGAATTTCTTCAAAAAAATTTTCCGGGGCACAACGGACACAGCCTCCAAGAGGCATAAAAATCGAAATACAAATTTTTCGAAATGTAGCAGTTTATTAGCAGACAGAAAAAAAAGCTCACCAAGCCAGCCAAGTCCTCGTCTTTTGAAGACGTTTCTTGCATTTTTTGCGAAGGGTTATATTCATCGTCCTCCGAAGATGGGATTTACTGTGTAACATGCAAAAAATGGGCACACACCTTGTATACAAGTGTTGAAGACGAAGATGTCAGCTACGAGTGCGATTTTTGTAAAATTCAATAAAAACCCTTTTTTCCTTATTCGTACATTGATTGCTATTTTGGTTTTTAAAAATAATTCAAAAAAGCGAATAGATAGTGAGAAAGTAATTTGGGATCTATTTTGCTCTGAAACTTGAATTTTTTGGGGATGTCACCGTGGAATTCAACAATTTACCATGATTTATGGTCAGGACATGATTTGGAACCGAAAAAAAAATTTTATGCATTTTATGAAATTTCAGTTTCGGGAAAGTCCGTTTTGCCCCATATATTACCCATATATTGCCCCATATATACATGAATCCGGGTGATCAACGTTGTTCCCATTGACATGCGTGAGATTTTTCTTTCTCCGCGGGTAACTTATTTGGTGTATAGAATATGATTATTGGTATATGATACGCATGGTCGATTTTCCTTGTCGTGTCGTGTCGTGTGTTACAGTACGCAACAGGAATGGGAGCAGGTGGACAGGCGAGCAGCGTCAGCTACAGTAGCGTGAGCCAGAGCAGCGAGGGTGGTTGTTATAACGCCAGCGGTAATTCCCAACCCGGTGGTATGTGACGACACGCGGGGCCCAGACAAGGGCCGAGACGCGACCGCGCTATAAGATTTCGGGACACGTGATTGTAGGTCATCAATGATGAACCGATCAGCATAGATAACGAAACTACGAATGATCTCCAAGTTATTGTCGCTTCGAGAGACGCGGAAGAAGAGGGTGACGAGGAACAGGCGGCTGACCTCGAGTTAGATGCCAGATCCGTAACCTTGACTTTCGAAAACGACGATAGCAGAGAGACCGTCGTCGTTGGATCTGCTTTGATGCTCTTGGAACGTAAAATCTTCAGGATGCGAATGGAAGATTCTATAGTTTTCTTGCCTGAAATACCTGAGGAGGAAAACGAGGATGATGATACACCAGACCGTGAACAACCTCCAAAATCACTCCCCGTTGATGTCAGCTTTGTTCCCAGTATCGAAAGCTCATAAGCTCTCGCTTCTATTCTGTGGCCGTGCCAGAATAATCTTGTAAAAAATCCTTTCTCGTTCTTCCTCAAACGCAAACGAGCTACGAGTAAACCAAATAAAAATCTTCTCTCGAGTCTCTCGAGGAATGGAAAAAAATTGTAAATTCGCTACACTTTCAGAACAACCTTTTGTTTGTCACTCGACAAACAAAAATTAGTTGACTATTTTATGACGCAATTTTCCATTTCACTCGTGTGGTATTACCAGCAATTTCTTGGAAACAGAGAAGAAAAGATATCATACTCCATAGAAATGCTTTCGCATTATAATAGTATAACAAGTGATTTTATCCGTTATCGTCATTAATTCTTATATGAATTTCTTGTTATAATTCGGTACGCGCCTTTAATGAGGACAGTTTTTTCATCAAAAAAATAAATGTAAATAAGTAATAAATAGAAAAACCGAGAGAGAACTGACATTGATATGTAACTACCAGTATTAAGGATACACGTTTGTCTCGAAAAACGCGCGCGCGTGCGCGTAATATTTTTAATCTTTGAAAAAACTATTGATAGAGCGAGTGATACGTATTTTTATTTATTGCCAATCGAATTGTTATATATATATATATATTGCTGTGTACGTCGAGGCGATTTTATAACTGTAATATACATGTACTATCTTAAATAATATTATAATTATTGCTAACAATATATGATATATTATGACATATTGTATATAAGCGTAACATAACGAAAGATGGGGGGCAAAGTAGCCTCACCGCGGTAATAAACGAGCCGGAGTACGTTTTCTTCGGTACACGCTCTTTTTTGTGCTAGGACGCTGATAGTGAGTATATTTGGATGCAACAAGACGCATTTTAAAGAGAAGATATTAGACTTCAATTTGATTTTTTTTTGAAACGTCTCTACGACTTTCTTTACGTGTACTGCGTCATTTTGAAAACGTTCCTTTTTCGACATTATTTTTTTCGTTTTCAACTGGACCGCGTTTTGAGATAAAGTTCTCTATTCTCTACTCTGCGAGCGAGTCCTCCAAGACACAAGCCTCAGCTTTAATTTTGTTTTTGAAAAAGTTTAATACGATTATTTTCGCAGAATTGAGAACAAAGAATTTTATCTCAAAATGCGGTCCAGTTGAAAAAGAAAAAAATAATGCCGAAAAACAAACGTTTTCAAAATGACGTAGTGCGGGTGGGGTTCAATATGTCGAATAACTGAATTGTAGAACAGTCGATATTTCGAAATCTTAAAAGTTGTGATATCAGTTTGGAGAAAAATAAGTTATTCGAAATTCTTATTCCCGATCGACTATTCAGCAGATTGCGTATTTAATCAAAAATTCTTTCTTTGAATTCGTATTTACCCGAAAATATATATTTCAATAGTTTTCATTTCGAATGCAATTTTAACAGACTATCCGAATGTCAAAAGTTCATATTTTCCAATTTAAAATGGACGGAGAGTAATTGTTTTACAGACAGACCAGAATGTAGAGTAGCAAAAAATCGAAAGTGAATTTTTCAAGCCTATAAAATTTAGATATGCGGAATAGCGATAGCTCGAAAAGGCGAAAGTCAATATGGCGATGTTTAAAATTGGAGATCACTGGTCTGAGTAAGTGAGTGAGTGAGACGCGTGTATTTGGAGCTTCACTCCATTTCTTTATTTTGATCGATCGACTTTCTAACGTTTCGCTATTTTGACTGTTCGACTTTTTGGTCTTTCAGTATTTCAACCTCAGTAATATTTGGTCTTTCGTTATTACATTTTCAAAATTGTGAATTTTCACAGTATCGCTGACTGTAGTGATTTATGAATCGAAAGAGTGATAGTCGAATTTTCGAAAAATCGATATTTTAGTCATTGTCCCATGGGCGATTGTTATATTCTATTTTCGATGCAAACGTGCTTCGAACCTTGCAGTTTCTACTTTATTTATTTTTGGCATTCAAAGCTCTAGTCGAATCTATCTGTCTCGATATTATCATTCGAAGTTTATAAACTCGAGATTTTAGCTGTTCGAAATTTTAGTCATTCCAACATTTGATCCCCATCCACGTAGTACACGTATAAAAAATCGTAGAGACTTTTAAAAAATAATCAAATTGAAGCCTAATGTATTCTATTTAAAATGAGTCTTATTGCATCCAGATATACTAACTACCGGCGTCGTATCACAAAAAAGAGCGTGGAAACTTTTCCGGTTTTTTGTTCGGAAACTTTTGACAAGTAGTGTAGGTATCGGTTACCGGCCGCGGACAGTCTTCGACTCTTTCCGTGTTCCTATTTTTCATTATTAGACCTTCCCATCTCGATGGATCTTTCCGGAAAAAACTTATAAACCAAATCGGATCCTCCTTCGCCGCGCATGAAATGAAAAAAAAAAATTAAAGTCAAATGTTTGGGGTCCCTTGTACCGAATTTTTTTTTTATAGCGAGTATGCACTTGGCGTTCACTACACATCATGCGCTGCCTTCATTTTATATAATGGTGCAAATGTTATTGACGCTTATCTTCGTCATACATGACGCGAACCGCCATCCGTGGCGTAACTTGGACCACAATTTTTGCGTACCGCATGATGATGCAGCGTATGTACTTTTTAAAACTACATGAATACAAACCAGAACGACATTTTAACTTGTGTAAATTCAGAAGCTCGCAATACGTTTTTGGGTTCCACTTATTTTCATTGATATTTCATTCAATGGAATTATGGACAATAATTATTAATCCCTCCTTCAATCCATTAAATAGTGATTCGAATTTATAATTCAGTGACGAAACATTAAAATAAATCCAATCAACGATATTAAATTTGTACAAATGTCAATAATGATCGTATTAATTCTCAATGCGAATTAATAAATCGGTGTCAATGAAACAATCATCCTATTTTGCTTACTATATACATACCTATAGAAAATAATGTTCAGCAACTTAGTTTGAGTAACGAGTGAAATTTTCTATATTACAGTTGTATATTTCTACGGTTCTCTGAGAGTCCACTTTGCCACTAAATTTGTAATTTTTGAAGAGTTCGCTTTGCCTATACTTTGCTTTCTAGCTGCTTCAATCGGGATATAATTGAGGAAATCCAACGTTTTTTTGTTTTCCATGCACGCAGGCAATCAACGTTAGTTCTGCACGTTGAAAAATTATTTATTTTACCAATAATCGAGCAATTTTAATAATTACTTTTGTAAACTTCGAACGAATGTTGTATTTATATTTTTGTAATTTTCATTGAAAATAATGATAGGAAAAAATCTGAAATTTCTCCGCGACGCGATAAAATGGGTTATTACGTGATGAAAAAGTAATCGGATCTTTGTGAGTAAACGGAACACCGAGTTATAAAAAGTCACTGCTTCAGTTATTAGTTTGAATAAACGCTTCTTGTTACTTGAAAGAAAAAATAAATAAAATAAAATCACATCATTTAAATAACGCTGAAAAACATAACTATCGTGAATAAATAATACGAAAAACCCTTGTACCCGTGGTCGACGCTTTATTGATAATTTTTTTTTGTTTTCTAATTTGAAATATTTTTAAAAAACCCGTGTGAATCCACATTTCTTTTGTACATACGTTTTTTAGTTCGATTGATAAATTTGTCATTTCGATTTTATTTTTCAGAGTGAAACTTTTCGATATGCTCGTGTGGGCAGACGATTTTCCGGCAGATTCTCGCGAAGATCTTATAGGGGTATATTGATAAAAAATGAATACGCTTCAATTCGGATCATATCTCGTTACACTGCATTTATTAACTTTACCAAACTCGATGAGAACAAATCCCTTATTTGAGTCACAGTTTGCTCTGGAGCGTCCTAACGAAGAAAATTTTATATTTCAATCGCAGCTACAATCATCATTTTTACATGGTAAATACAATAATACAAATTTATTTTTTTACATGGTTGCTGCGTGCATTATCAATATTGTTCTTGTACGAAAGGTAAGGGGCGAATATGGTGCAAAGTGGCCACTTCCAAAATTCCGATTTCCCGGGCAAAGTAGCCCACAATTGTTGTACAAATTGTTAGTAAATGTCGTTTATTTTATTCTGATTGTTGATAAAAATCGTATTTATAACCGATAATGTCATCATCATTAACACCTGCACGCAAGGTGCGTGAGCTCATTTTGCGCATTCTCCGCAAGAAATCTAGTCTTTCATTTTATAGGTGAAAAATCTATTGCAACGCTTGATCGCTTGTCACTCATCGGTCTCGTCAATGATAGATTTTCACCGCGAGGGGTGGCTATACAATATCAACCATGCAGATGTAGATTCGGAAAAAGAGAATGAAAAAAAAATTCTGAGACTCAGCAATAGTCGAGAAATGATTTGTTCTTCGATATACATACAAAAAAAAGTGGGGTCAATTCTGGTAATAATGTATCATATGCGTACATATTCAAATTTCATTTTTAATTTTTAACCGATTGGGCTTAATTTTTACCTTGATAGAGGTGAAAATCGAGCGTTAAGGCTGACATTGCTAGATTTTTCAATGAAAAGTTATTATGCGATATTACCCGAAAATTCCAAGTTCCACACTAGACTCTTTTGTCGAAATAAATCTAAATTCACTATCCCCGAAGAGATGAAAAATAAGGGTTGGGGTGAAATTTTCAGATTTTTCAATGGGAAGTTTTTATATGCAACATTACATAAAAAGTGTTCATTTTTGAGGATACCAGATTCTTTTATCGAAATAAAATAAAATTCACTATCTGCGAAAGCATAAAAAACAAGAGTTGGGGATAAAATTTTCAGATTTTTCAATGGGAAGTTTTTTACATTACATGAAAATTCCAAATTTTTTAGGACACTAAACTCTTTTATTGAAATGAAATAAAATTCACTATTCCCTAAGGGGTGAAAAATAAGGGTTGAGGGTGAAATTTCCAGATTTTTTAAAGAGAAATTTTATGCTTTTCCACATAAAAGCTGTGTGTTTTTTGTAGAGCACGACAGTCCTGTATCGAAATAAATCAAAACTCCCGACCTCCTAAGGTGTGAAAAATAAGGATTGGGGGTGCATTTCGATAAAAGAGGCTAGTGTTCTAAAAAACTTGAAATTTTCATGCAATATAGCCCAAAAACTTCCGATTGAGAAATCTAAAAATTTCACCCCCAAATTTTCACCCTTTCGCTGGTAGCGTATTTTATTTCATTTCGATAAAAGAATCTGGTACCCTCAAAAACGAACATTTTTTATGTAATACAACATAAAAACTTCCCATTGAAAAATCTGAAAATTTTACCTTCAACCCTCATTTTTTACCCCCTCGGGGATAGTGAATTTTGTTTGTTTTCGACAAGTCTAGTATCCTAAAAAATTTGGATTTTCTATGTAATATAACATAAAAACATGCCACTGGAAAATCTGAAATATTCACTTTCAACCCTCGTATTCACCCCTTTCGAAGGTAGCTACATGAAAATTAAGTTTTGGAATGAAATCAGTAACCTCGGAAACCCCTAGAAACGAATTTTTAATATATTTCGGTAATTTATTGGCTCGTACCAGTTTTGGAACGAAAACCAAAAAAAAACTTACCAATCAACCGGTTAATAATAAAAAAAAAATCAAATGTAAAAATGAAACTTTTTCCACTCTGTAAATTCTAACACGGCTCCGTAGTTCTCGAAAATCCCTGATCAATTTATCAACGTTCAAAGTAGACATTTTTGATTGACAATAATTTGCGAAAAAATCTGATAAAATTTGAATGTGTTGGAATTGAAGAAGAAAAAAACTTTCCTCTCTCCAAATTTTTTAAAAAACCCCATTGATTTACTACAGTTACCACAATCAATGTACTCGAGGTTCCGCTGAAAAATAAATGAAAATAAAAATATATCGGAAAATTGAGGAGACAAAATGTTTTATCTGAACTTCCGGCCGAGTTGAAAAAGAAGTCAAACGAACCAAAATATCAATCTTTTTCGAAACGACATAGTACCCGTAATAAAAGTCGTAGAGACTTTTCGAATACACCAAAGTAAAGCTAAATGCCTTCCCTTCAAAATGCGCCTTGTTGCATCGAAATATCTAAACCAGCGGCGCTGTAGTATTAAAAAGAACGTGAGAACATTTTCGGAAATTTTTCCCTGGTAATATATATATATGTATAGTTCTCTCGCCAGGTACGCTACTACGAGTAGAAGAGAGAGGGAACGAGTCTTCGCGGGCTGTCTCTCCCGCTCGATCGGGCGTGACTAGAGGGGATAGCGCGTTCAGTGGACTGGGCGAAACGAAACGGGACAAAAGTCACGTTTCGTGCAAAGGGCGTATGTCCATATGTAAATAGACGCTACTTAAGTCTTTCTGACTCCAAGCGACTAGAGCGTACCGAAACACTCGATTTTAATCGCTTAAATCATCATATCTCGGGATGGAATGAACGGACTTATATGCAACAAAGATCAATTGAAAGAGAAAAATCGAAAAAAAATCATCACCAATTTTTAGATTTTTAACTGCAATGGTTTGTCCATGAGAACGGTTCGAAAAACGTTATGACGTCATAAATCGACATATTCGCGTATATAAGAGTGCAGCAGGGCTCGCACTGGCTTTTCTTTTACACTCCCGTTTTTTCTTTTAATACTTGGTGTGGAGACGCTACCGCGTCTCTTGATATATTTTTATCATCAGCGTTTATGGATTCATTCTGACAACAACATTCCGTGTAAAAAGAATCGGTATTGCATCTCGAAAACTCGATCGGAACAAGGTTCATCATACATTTTTCGAATTTTTCTTATCCCGAGTCCCAAACTCCAATCACCTTTTCCCGTGACCGGCACGTGCACCTACCGGTTACGAATTATACCCAATCTGTATATATATATATGGGAATTATTATTTGAACAAAGAAGTACGTAGAGAGCTCAATCCCCTTGTTCATTCGCGATGATGTCTATCTAGAGCAAATGAAGCGATTTGAAAGCAGTTTGCCGTTGTAATCAATTCGGTAAAACTAACAAATTCATATTATACGAGCACTTTTACCGGACAGCTGCGGATGAGAAATCGTCGATGCCATGACGATCCAATGTTAATTGCACAAATGGTTTATCCAGCACAAATAATACTCGCTAGTATGGCATCCAAGACTTGTTTTGCAGATATACTATCAAATATGCTCGAGCGAACTCTCGCAGCGAGCTCGGGGCACATTTCTCATGGCTTGAAAATCAAACGAATATCAAATTTATGTATATCCGCTCGGGAGAGGATCGTCACGTACGGTATTTTCATTGACGTTTGTGCATCCTGCTGAAGTGTGCGCGCGCGGGATACGCCTAGAACATATGTCCGCCGTGTATCGCTTTGCGGTGCAAATAAGCATCATGAAATATTCAGAAGTTGTATTGCCAACCATCCGCGCTTGCTCTTTCACTCAGTTTCTTCAACATTGCTCTTTTATATCTCACTGAGACAACCCGCTGACGTCATATTATCTATTTATGCCTATTGGCCTATGTATGCTATACGCGCATATACATATATTAGGTATACATACGCGTGAATTGGAATAATTATTAATTGAAGCGATGAGAAGGAACAGTACAAGTCGCTCGGGCCCAAGATTGACTATCAAGAAGATGCCTTATTTACAGCAGCATTAAAGAATCTTACGAAGCAAATGTGCGTAAATGAATTTCAAAAGTAAATATAGTTGGAGGAAGAAAAACCTTTTGAAAAGAAATTGGGCTAAAACATCATTGATGGGGATACGAAAAATGAATGTCTCGAATTGCTGTTTTTTGTATAATAAAGATATAGTTGAAAGCAAACGTTCATTTATTATATAGTTCTTTATATATATGTGTGTGTGATCACACGCTAACTTTGAACACTGACCTTTCGTTTCTTATATATCCTTTTTTTTTCAACTCTTCCTCGATCATTAGATCTGTTCGCGCTGGCTGAACTTTCTGCACTTTCTATATATTATACACATATAGTAGGGTGTGTCGAAAAAAATCCATATTTTTTTTCAGGCTCCACAAGCATTTTTCTTCTTATTATGCCAAACGATGAAGCTAGCCGAAAAGAACACCTCGAAATAAAATTATTTCAGCCGGGGCCCACCGCATACTTCAATTTTCCATAAAAATAACACGTGAAAAAAAAACTTCGGTGAACATTGTTCCATATCATCTGTAAAAAAAATTGCACAAATATTCTACTGACATATTTTTGTAGAGAATTGAATTCCCTACATATAAAGTCCTTCGAGCCATTGGCCTAAAACCAACCGTTCAACGGTTACAGCAGTTTGAAGTTTCTAACGTCACCTAGCCAGATTTCGCATGTATCATTTTCTATTTTCGAGGTCACTCCTTTTAATGGTGCTGTTTAAATTGGACTAAAAACTATTTTTAAGTATAGTTTTTCTAAAATAACTTTTAGGATCGTTATCTAGGCAAAAATATCGGGTACATACTGTTCTCATTTGTTTGAACGAACGACATGAATTGTTTGTCTTTCCACTTTGAATAAATTAAGAAATTCAATAACCAAACCGAATGCACAGATACAAATATACATAGAAAAAGAGAGAGAGAGAGAGAGAGATAATTTTATTATGCCCTAGCTACGCTATGGGGCAAAGAAAGAATACAAACAATATTAACAAAATAATAATATGACAAAATGAAACAAGAAAAATGAAATGATAATTGAAGTAAATCGCATTTCCATTTAATTGAATGATAATAGAGATCTTTTGGTTTCTTAGAACTATATAGAATTCAGGTAGCCTAAATATAAGCAAAATAATAATGCAGAACATAATATCATAACTAAATTTTAATTTACTTAATACTAAGAAGTAAGAATCACGCAGAGGGTAAGATTCATGACATACTGGCATAATCATGGCTCAGAGATATGCAAAAATGTGAGGAGTTTCGATTTGAAAATATTCAATGACGGTGCATTAATAATATCATGTGGCAGAGAATGCCAAAAATACGCTGCCGACAGTCTGAAACCATTGTAATACCGTGAGGTCCTATGAATCGGGATACTGAAAATTTCAGTTCTCGCTAAGCGTTCTAATCTTCTCTCAGGATGGTTAGTAAGAGGAAGTAATTCACGAATGTAATCAGGAACAGTTAAGAATAGTCTACGATAAACAATGATTCCAAGAAAATAACGTTTCCTATTGACGACAGATAACCAGTTCAGTTTTTTACGATATTGAGTTATATGCTCATCGCGCTTAAGATTAAATATGAATCTAATACTAGAGTTGACTAGTCTTTGCAATCGAGTATTTAACTCCTCGGTAAGACTATAATAGAACAAACAACAATAGTCAATGTGAAGCAGAATGAGAATAGAAACAAGCTTTGTTCTGAGCGGTATAGATTAAAGAGTTACGGTGATATTTTAGTTTATGCAGAATATCATTTACCTTCCGAGATAAAGACACTATATGCTTTCTGCAAAACAGATCAGATTGTAGAAATAGAGCCAGATTTTTCACTTCAGAAGTATAATTCAATGCGGATTGATCTACAGATATTTTTGGAAGAATTGATAAATCGATTTTACGAATGTAAGAATTTGTGCCAATATAGATTTGTTGATATTTAAAGACAACCCATTCGAAAGTGCAAACTCAGCTGTAACGTTAGAATCGTAAGTAATTTTTGCAATAGCGTGATTTAGTTCAGAAGGTTTACAATGTAAATAAATTTGGGTATCATCAGCGAAGAGCATTCTTTTGCTGTAACGAATATCATTGCCAATGTCATGAATATGCAACATAAAAAGGAGTGGCCCAAGAACGGATCCTTGTGGTACTCCCGCTGTAATGCTCAACCAATTCGAGCACTTGCCTCTTTCATCAACAACCGCCTGAGATCTATTTGAGTGATAAGACAGAAACCATTTTAGCGTATTACGATGAAAACCAAGTTTAGCTAATTTGAGTAGTAAATTAAAATGTGGCACAGTATCAAAAGCCTTACTGAAAGTCGAACAAAACCATAATGGTTAGGTTACCCTCCTCAGATGCACATCTAGTATCCTCAACAACTTTCAGAAGAGCAGTTTGCGTACTGAATGACCACCCGTAGCCAGATTGAAAAGGATCAAACAAGTTATTCATGATAGCATGATCATATGTTCGCGAAAAAATAAGTTTTTCAAATAATTTTGAGAGGTCAAGTAGATGGGGCGCGTTTCAGCCGGTGAAAGAGGCAATTTGACCTTAGACAAGGGCTTAATAAATGCTCGTTTCCATTTTGATGAAAAAATGCAAAGCGTAATTGATGCATTCAGTAATTTAGTGAGATAGGCTGCTAGAAACGAATGTGCTCTTTTTATTGCAAAAGCAGAAATGCCATCAGATCCTGGTTTGAGCGAGGAAGATTTTAGTTCATTTAACTGTTTAGAAACCTCATCCTCAGTTATAGTAGAAAACTCGAAAAATGGTTGAGCCACAGCAAAACAAGAGAGATTGATTGATTGATTGATTGATTGATTCGTTTTATTAGCTTCCACTACAACTGCGTCATTTTTTGCAGAAAATACATATTTCCCTCTACAATAAGTTCAACTCAATGTTTCATACTATAATACTTAATTTTATTCCCATTCATCCACACCCAATTCCATTACATGCTTTTTCAATCTCCACTTGAACTGTTCTATGTTTTCCGCATTTCTAATATACCCAGGTAGATCGTTGAATTTTGAATCCCTCGTACACTAAAGATTTCTCCCCTGCCACTTTTTTTGTTCTCGTTATCGCTATCTTATCTTTTTGTTTCTTGTATTATAGTTATAAGTTTCACTTACAGTTCTCACATAAGGATGCAGGTACTCTGGGGTCAGTCTATTTTTCATTTTATATACAAGTGTGTTTACATTATATTTAATTCTCTGTCTTACACTCATAAATTTTAAAACATATAACATCCCTCGAATCAGGAAGAGCATATTGACCATCAATATCGAACGCATAGCCCTGTTTTGCGTTTTCTGTAATAACGATATATTTTGTTCACTACAGTTTAACATTACAGAGTTACAATATTCGTAGTGCGGTGCAATAATTGCTTTATAGATGGTTACCCTCGTTTGTATGCTCAAGAATCTTTTAATTCTATTCAAAAATCCTATTTTTTTACCAACTTTTTTGCGATGTACCATGCATGTTTCCCCATTAACAAATGTTCATCTATCACAACTCCGAGGTACTTTGTTTCTCTTACTTCCTGAATCCTCTCATTTCCTATATTAATGACGCATTTATTTTTTATATTTAGTTTTCTCGGGTCATGTATTACCATAAAAACAGTTTTCTTTATGTTTACCTTTAGTGAGTTGCAATTTAACAATTGATCGAGCTTTTTTAGTCCTTCGTTTAAAGTACTCCGGATAATACTCAACATACATGTCGCTTCATCACTTTGTCGAACTTTAGAGGTGTTCATTGCATTTCGAAGATACAAGTTTTGATATCATAAAAATTAAGCACCCAATGACTTATTGAAATAAATTTCCAAATTCATCATGCAACACCTCAAGTGAATATCTATGCGCATTTACATGGCCCAAAGATTTTTCAAAACTCGGGTGTATAAACAAGCATCAACGCTTACTATTTAAATTGAAATAATCTGAATAGAATTAATACGGACATATTGAAGTCTCTTTTAGGCTTCAAAGTATTATGTCAAACATTTTTGGCTTGATCCGATAAAAAAAAAAAAAACATCAAAACAATGAGGGCTCGAACTCTCGCTCGACAACTCGATCCCATATGACTCGAGCGGAAACACCGCAAAATGACCGGTGACGTCACAGTGCGAACGTCACGCCGCCAAGCGACGAATTGGGTAGCAGAAAGTTTGTCTCTTCAAGCCGCCCGTAAGAACTGGACTTCTATGTACTATGTTCCCATTAATGCCTGGACCTGGACCTATCATAATGCAACTTGAACGGTCGGTAACAATTGATAGATCCAGGCCCGTGGTCCAGGCATTAATGTATAGTACCGTACGTCTGAATTCGTTGCTATGGTACACGTGCGAATGTCCTTACTGCTTTTGTAAGGTCGTTAAAGTGTTTTTTTTGCTAAAAGAACCTATTTCTTCTTTCGGACATCATGGAAACTAAAAAAAACTTGAACGAACTGCAAACTTAACCTGTTATTCTTGTCGATTTCAATATCTATTATTGCTATACCTCGATTAATCCTGTGCATTTTCGTCTGTGTAAATGGAAAAAATCAAACCTGTATATATCAACGAAAAAATTTGCGAGTGCGAAAGGTTTTTTTCAACATAACCTGCTCTTCATTCCAAGATCGAGCTTTCCCGACCAACTCTCAGTGTGAATCTATTTCTCGATTTCTTTATCTTGACAAAATGACATTATTTCGCGTTAACAACCGGCCAATGAGATTCCATCTAGTTGATCTAGAGGATAAAGAGCGCGCGTTTATAGAAGACATAATAAAGGTAATTTCTTTTTGTTCTCCCTCGTCATTTGGCAGAATACTAAGTTTTTCGTAAAATATTTTTATTATTTTATTTATTCTCGTTTTCCAGAATCTTGGTGGAGTCGTTACAGATGATTATAAATGCTTAGTAAAATTCACATCACGGAAAGCATACGGGTATCATCGCTACCCGAGAGCCCAAATCTATGATGTTGAGTTCATTAAAGAATGTATGATTGCGCAAATGATTGTAGAACCACATCAATTCAGGTATCCACAGGAAATTTCCTGTTTCCTTCTTTTCATTACTTCCATAAAAATGTCATATGCGTTTTTAAATTTGCAGTAATATTCATTTGTCCAACAGATTAAGCGCACACTGTCCTGATGACGATTACATCATGGAACATTTTCTATATGGCGGATGCTCCATGGACAGGTGCAACACTACTTTGAGGAATAACGATCAGCACCGAGTAGGCATGTCAAACAATTCAGAAACCACGACTCGACCAGCAACGGACTGTGAGGAGGACAATTTAACATCACATGCAACTAACGAGACCATGTATACAGCCCTTTCAAGAGAAGACTCAATACCTGTCGCGGAGAATTATGTGGACGAGTCCCAAGCAGTGGTTCTCGCATCGGACTTGAAAATTTACCAACCAATTTTGGCAGGCGGCGATGCGGCCAAAGAAACGTTGTATCACGAAAAACAGCCGTGTAATGTGGAGTATGAATTAGAAGTAAAACCAAAAATGGCAGTACTTGAGAAAGAGAGGAGGGAACTGGCTTTGAAAAACAACGTAGAGAGAACCAACTCAACTCTCATTGAAGACGCGGAAAACGTGGATCCAGAGCTCGTTTCGATAAAGGAAGAACCAATTGTTGACCTTACGAGTAGTTTCGATAGTCCAGACACAAAGATGTCAGTAAAGTTGGAAAAAAGTCCTGGCGATATAATCTCAGCGTCTCAGCAGTTGTCAACCATCAGTGATTCGGATTGGATTGAGACAAAAACTAACTTGTCAAAGAAAAATGTTACGACAAAGTTTGCCAATGCTGCGATACTCGCTGAGCACATGAAAGCAAAGGATGAAATTCCAAATTATCCTGAGCGATCAGAAGATGTGAACGTCTGCTACAGAGGCTTAAAAGGTGCAACTAAACCGTCGGAAAATGCAAGAAAACCGTCTCCGTCACAAGCATTGAAACGAAAACTTGTGTATGATGAAGACAGTTTAATTTCTTTAAAAAAAGAAGCGTCCAGGTTTCTCGAAGACGAAGAATATATTGAATACTCTTCTGACAGCTCGCTTATAGACCCTTTAAATGAAACCCGATCGAGGAGAAAAAACTCTCGCAGGCAAGAGCAAGACTATTCACAGAGCAGAAAGAAAACCTCCGAGAAGGGTCCGACGAGGAGACGGTTTGAGGAAAGGGAGAGCGAAGCCGGCCCGAGCGGCATTCGGAATCCCGAAAGCGATCACCGTCATGAGCTTGATGACGATTTCAATGATGACGACGACGACGACGACGACGACGACGATGCGTGGGATGCTCCATCCGAATGTCACTGCAATGCCAGAAAAGAGCTGACGTACGTAAGATTTTCGTGATATATTTTTTCATGAAAATGAATATATGTGAATTTAAAAAATAATCGAATTTGAAGAAATGTATATGCAGACCGATGTGAGATGATTTTTCGATTAATTATGCATAAATAATGTAACAGTGCCGTTAATTGTATTTTAGGGGATCGAGAGTTCGGATATGGCGTGCCGGTTTAACAGCCGATATGGGAGAGCGAGATCCTGGGTGAGTATTGAGTATTGAGTGAGTAGTGAGTAAACTCACTAGAATTTTGTTACCAGCAAAGTTTCGGTGAATCGGAATAATTTTATGGCCTGAGTGAATTTTGCGATGCCGAATGCATGAAATTTCAATTCAATTCAATTTCAGTGTGAGGGGCAGCCCATTCAACGTCAGCGAACAAGAAATAATGATAAAATATTTGCTTCAAAATGGCAAAGTCCGTTACGCGAAGGGATTAATTGTATGGAAGCAGCTGATCCATGACGGGGTAAGTTGCGAAATTGGTAGAAACAGCCAACAGATTTATTCATCTCTCCTTCTAATTCCATTTTAAAAATTGCACGTTTTTTTTTTCCAGTTGTTGCCGCATAGGACGCCGCAGTCGTTACACAATCACTTTACAAAAATTATCCTTCCAAAAATTGAAAATTTCAAAAAATTAACTGCCGTTGAGCTGCAACTATTTTTGAATTTAAGGAAAGAGAAAAGACGACGCAAACAATAAAAGTTGAGAAAAATATTTAAAAAAAAGAACTCAACATATATATTTTTTCACATAAAAAGTATTATTTATTCAATTTATTGTTTTTTGTTTTATCCGTCGGTTAAGTACATAACGCCGCGTTTTCATTGCTACTTTAAGTAAGAGTTCTCTAGTCGAGATTTCGCCACGAACTCGTGACGAGCAATTACGTATGGCCAATAAATAAGTTTAAGCCTTGTCTGAACGAGCTCTCGATTGAAATTCAAAAAGAATCAAAGCTTTAAAAACATGAAAAAATATATATATTTTTTTTATTTTTCTTTTTTAGTCATGAGTTTTTCAATGAAATGTTGAACTCGCTAAAGAGCGCATAAAAACGATTGCGACAGAGTCGTTCAAGACTTTTAACAATACACATCGTGTTGATCGAGAAGAAAGCCCTTGAGAATGAGAGAGTGGTATAAAATGAAAACGATTGTTCTTAAAAGTGTATTATTGGATTAAAGTTTTGGAAAATTTGATCAACAATTGCTACACGAGTTTGTTTTTTTCCTTTCGAAGACAAAATTTATTTTTTGAAAATTAACATATGAAACGACCAAATTACACGTGGACTCGCAGACGTTCAGCAGTTCGGAAATTGTCCCTATTCAGGTCTCTATTTTGGGGAAACATTTCCATTGAGTACTTCAGTATTTGTGTTGTTGAGTAGAAACGCCATGGAAGGATGCAACGAAGATCCAGCGGATTGAGCGAGCTTTTGCAATTGCACTCTCGACGAGTTTCAATGACATTCTTTCCAGTTCGTTGGAAGCGGTGCATTCACATAATTTTTTTCGCGTTCGAGCAGCAATCGATTTTCCCCAGTTTTTTTTTTTTCATTCGGCGAATATTGATCAGCGAATCGAAGCTTTCACTGTCGCAGCTTGTCTCATTGAACTTAAGGTTTCCCGTCAAGTCTAGGACCTAGAGAGAACAAAATATCAAACTGTTTAAAAATAAAAAGGTTGAACGTTATTTGCAATAAGAGTTGCGAATCAAATAAATTTTTTTTTAATTTTGGAATCGGTCTGTTCGAATTTTATTAGAGGAGAATTACAATATGTATGTCGATGTCCATCTTTTGCTTATGATTGGAAATAATTGAGCATTGGAAAGAGATTCGTAATCGTAGTTTTTAGGTGAATAATAAAACAATTTTATATTTGGTGACGCTTACCTATTTCCGTGCGAATTGTTGCATAGTATATGGATGGGTACATCATCGTTGTTTCCTTATCGCTGTGGTCTTTCTCAGCTGCCCTTATCCTTTGTCGGATAAGGATTTTCTAAAATTTTGCAGTCTCCAGTTGCCGACAAGAATCCACCGGGGACATTCTCCATGGGTGGCAATATAACTGTATCGCCCCAGCGTAGACTGCCGGTCCATTTCTGTAAACAGAAGAATAATCTGAAGATTTACGAGAAAATAGAGAATGGATAAATTTTGCCAGAGCATGGAAAGTTTTCATGTTATATCTCGAAACTTGAATAAAATATCAACGACTGATGGAAAAAGTAGAAAAGCACTCAAAGCACACTCAATAAGTGTAACCATTTGTCGCTGAAAAATTTGATTGCAATAAAAACTTACCAAATCAGCAAGATCGGTAATGATTGACTTTCGCACTGGAACTGCTAATGTGTTTCTTCCAACAAAGCACAGAAGTTATGAGGTCCGAGCACCTTGTCACAAGTTGTATATGCACACGCCAGTCGCCCTGACAGGGTTAGAACCACTGAAAATTGTAATATACTGTGGAAGTGGAAGGCTCTTTACTTCTCTCGGCGTTTTGACGAGAGAGACAGTGAAAGACGACTGAAAATGTGCACAGCTATCTTGTTAGTACAGTCCACCAAACTAACCTCAAAAAATTTAACTCCCATAAGGGGTGTCCTCGGTGTCCTAATGGGCCCGATCTCCTCGGAACGCCCAATCGCCGTGGTCAGCCGTGGTTGAGATTGTCCTAAAATGGCGGAGGAAAAATCACTAATGCTCAAGAACCACCTAGCCTAACGTCGTCTAGTTTCGGACGATAAGCAGAGATGTCACCACGGTTGTTTAGCTGGCAGACGACAGGGATTCTCAACTTTGTTGATAGTCGAGAATAGAGGACGTCGTACAGGAATACGCCCTGCACGTCCTGTTGAGAAAATCCCTGTCGCCTGCTAAATCTTTTTATCGACAAAACGACCGTGGCGACATCTCTGCTTACCGTCCGGAACTATAGACTCTGATGTTAGACTAGGTTCTTCCGTTCTAATGATTTTTCCGCCATTTCAGACTTGCTACACACAGTCAATAATATTGCGCAATATTATTGAACGTGTAGATGTAGTATTGTAACATTGCGCAATCATTGAACAGAAGTTTGAGCTTATCTTAAATTTATGGCGCACTACACATCATACAAACTTATTGCACAATATTGTTGACCGTGTGTAGCGGGCCTTAGTACAATCTTCACTTTCCACTCTACCCGCTCAATCAGCGTGTTGGAAGAAGTGTTGCTTGCACGCCAGGAAACGATTTCCTGTTCAGACTGTACGAAAAAAATACGAAAAGCAAAAAAAAGGATGAATTCTGGTTTTGCTGCCCGTTGCCTGCACCAAAGTCCGGTGACATGGTAAAAAGTGCGTATATATACGCCTACGCAAATAAATATAGATATTTACGAATCCATAATTCATTTTTATTCTCATTTTCCTTGCACCGTACCTATATCATGCCGCAGCAGCGAGTACGGTAAACCACCCGTCATAGGTAAACCGTTGACCTAGTATATGGGTGCGAAAGGTTCAGAATGAAATGTGTGCCTTCCGCGCTGTTTCGACTCGTACATCAAACAAGTCGGGTAGAGAGCCAACCAATGGTAAGGAGCCGCTTTTTTTTTTCTTTTTTTGTTTTTCGTTCACCGTATATAAATTATTGTACAACGTTATTCACTTAACAAAAATATACGACAATTTTATGGTAAACTCTGCGTGTTTCTAGCAATAATGTAAAACGTATCTCAAAGACGTTGAGAATGATCTACGAACCACCGAGTTGCATTGCTTTCCGCGCGTAATAACGTTCAAGTGCTGCAACAAAAATTGGTCCAACTGTTCTTTTTTCCCAAATGGAAACTTTGGTTGTTTTCCCAATCTTTTCCACTTTTTCTCCGTTCTCATTAAATTCCGTATGTACCACGGAATTCTTGGCATCGATCAGTGCTGTTTCTCTCTCGTCAATCGTTATGTTCCTGCGAGCTCTATTGCTCTCTTTATCCGAACATGCTTCGTCGGCGGTAGAATGATGAATTTTTTTACCACCCAGCTCATCTTTCGTGTCGTCGGAAGTGATTCTTTCCTCCATCGAAATTTCCTTGTTTATCGTTTGGACGACAGTTTGATCGATCTCTGACTCGGAGAGTGGCGATTCCGTGGCTCGTTGACGATATTGACGGGTTCGTTGTTTTACGTTTGCTCGAGGTTCGGGTGAGAGCTTTAATTTGCGATCACCATTCGAATTGCTTACCTCTAAAGTACTGGTATTGTCAGGTGATTCATCGTCGTCCATTGTTCGTCTATACAAGTGTCTATAAAATCCAGACATGTCGGGCTGTTTGGTAACATCACCTATAGATTCCAAACGATCTATTTTCTCTTCTTCTTTTTCCATTTTATTGAACTCCTCGAGCTTAGCTCTGTAAGCTGACGTAACAAAACTCTCTTTGTCCGCGAATGTTGCTCCTTCTGCCTCTCGCTCTTTTTGCACCATACGCTCTATTCTATGTTCTTGCTCTCTCTTCCTTCTCTCCGCCGTTTTCAATAAATCATCGATATACTTGGCCTTCTTTACCTGTGTCTTTTTTTTTCTGTCCTTTTCCTCCACGTCCTTCTTCATGTTATCGAATACTTCGTCATACTGACATATCGTAGGATCTTGTTTCAAGGCTTTTTCTATATTTAAACGAGTCTGTTTCTTTGCAAGATTTTTCTGGCCTTCGGCTCTCAAAGCTTTCTTAACCCAATCCGATCCATCCTCGTCGGAAGATTCTTCCTCATTCCCAAATACATTGCTCGCTCTTGGAATCGATAACGCTTTTTTTTTTGGACACATCAGGCCAAACCTGTTTTCAATTAATTGAATTTATAATTAGAATCTGCTGAATCCTCGGTTCGTCTGTCATCGTTGATATCAATAACAAACATTTGAAAAACTCATCCGCTCTGTTCAGGTACACTTACCGCTTATCATTCGTTCCGACGTCCGCCATTTATTAAGATTTCGAATTTTCGTGGTGTACAGTATTACTTTGGAATCCAAAAATGATGCTCAGTCTCTTCGATCTTTATTATTCATCAAGAGTTATAATACGCGCGAATGAATGGGCTTTTCGATTGTGACTTTTTTTCCTTTGGTAACGGTGTGAATACTGCTAAGAAAAAAAAAAAACTTCCATCACCATTATCCGTGGTTATGCAGGCTCGACGACGACGATACCTGTGCTGGATGATGATGGGGATGACAGACGGTAAGAACAATCCTCACAATGTGGCGCGTGAGGCACGGTTTGTTTCTTTATATTGTCTTTTTTTTTCGATCGCGCGGATTTTACGTTCAACTGTTAATTTTATTATCAGATTACATATTATTATTAGATCTACAATAAAAATTTCTTTAAAAATTAGTAATAAGATAAAACATATAAGAAATATTTTAGTCGTTGTAAGTAGGAATCTGCAAGTCCGGTCGAGTTGCTACATCTGATGATCTGGTCCATCTGATACATCCAAATAATAATATGTAAGCCGTATTCCAAATTCCAAATGTGCTGGCAGCGCTAACGCTGTGTAATAATAAGCCCTATTACCATAGGGGCCATAATTGAAAAGTTTACGAAGAAAAAAAAGTTGCGGTTATAATCTAGTAACCGTGAGGGCAGAGGGCAGCACTTGCGCCGGAACAGCGTTGCAGCATTGCATTGTAGCGACGACGACGACGACTGGCCGCGACAAGCGGCGAATGATCACGTGATCGAGGAAATCGACTTCTTAGTTTGTGGCCACGAGGTTTTGTGGTGGAAATTAAAAGTTAACCGGGGTCGTTGAAAAAGGACCACTATTTTTGTATAGAAATACAAAAATGCCCTCCAGCAATCCCTTGCCACCAAAAGAAAATGCCTTGTTTAAGCGAATATTGGTGAGTAACGCACGCGTCTAACTTTTACTTGTGTTTTGGGAATTCTTCACCCTTTACCCCAACCTCCGTTCCCTTGCCCCGCGTTAGTTTCTCGAATGCTCTGGTTGAATTAGAAGAAGGAAGACGGAGACAGCGAGATCAAGAATTGCACTGTCTCGTCTCCTTCGGAACATAACGACGTTTGTCCGCGTGCGAGATCTGATAGACGAAGAATGAGAAAAAAAAAAAAAATTAAGCAACGAATTCTGACCGAACCGTTTGATCGATAAAAAATAAAATGGCGTTTTCGGAGACCGTTAGGATAATAGCCAATTTTTTCTTCCTAACCCCCAAAGAATTATTCGCCACTTTCATGAAAAAAGATGTAACCGATGCCCGAGAGTTGGCAGGGATTAGTTTTATTATAAAATCAGTCGTTGATGCGAGAAATTCGACAAGGATATACAGGCGTGTAGCACGACTTGTTTTCATGTTGATATTTTGATTGCAGCGATGTTACGAACACAAACAGTACAAAAACGGTTTGAAATTTGCTAAGCAAATATTGTCGAATCCAAAATTCAGCGAGCATGGGGAGACCTTGGCCATGAAAGGTCTTACTTTGAATTGCTTAGGACGCAAAGAAGAGGCTTATGATCATGTCAGACGAGGCCTCAGGAACGATCTACAGTCCCATGTTTGTTGGCACGTCTACGGCCTTTTGCAACGATCCGACAAGAAATATGACGAAGCTATAAAGTGTTATCGCAACGCGCTCAAATGGGACAAGGACAATATTCAGATCCTCAGGGATTTGTCATTGTTACAGATACAAATGAGAGATCTGGACGGCTACAAGGCAAGTAGTCCTCAGTTTTTGTCGTTTCGCTACATCGTATAAACTCGTGAGTTGCGTATGAAGCAGGCTCGATTAGCTTGTATAATTATCCGTATGTATGTTTTGTATGTTGGCTCATCAGGACACGAGATATCAGCTATTTATGCTAAGGCCGACGCAACGCGCCTCTTGGATAGGTTTTGCAATTTCGTATCATCTGTTGAGGGATTACGAGACCGCTCTCAAGATACTAGATACTTTTCGCGATTCCCCTATGGTGAGGCTCGATTAAAATCAATTCATTAGAAACAGGGTCGATCGATCGAGCAGTATTTCATTCGTGCTATTAATGATTTAAGGTTTGCTACGATTACGAGCACAGTGAATTGTTGCTCTATCAAAATCTGGTGATTCAAGAGTCCGGCGAGAGCGAACAGGCCCTCAGACATCTCGATAAGTACGGCGATCAAATATGCGACAAAGTCACCGTCAAAGAGACTTATGGTAATATTTTTCATAATCCAAGAGAGCGGCTACTCGACGACCGCTCTGTTTTCATTCTGTCTTACAATGAATTTGTTGCTCGATCGAATGCTGCGACTATTGCAGGGAAACTCAGACTCGAGCTCGGACAACACGGGGAAGCGGTTCAAGTTTACAAGGATTTATTGAATATTAATCCCGAGAATACGACGTATTACGGGAAATTAGCCGAAGCCGAGAGACACGCGAGTCCGGAGGATACACTTCGTATGTTACAGAAATACGAACAACTTTTCCCGCGCGCTCTCGCTCCGCGTCGTCTTCAATTGAATTACGCGACGGGCGATCAATTCAAGCAACTGGTCGATCAATATTTGCGAAAAGGTACGTACGGAAATGGGAAATTGTATCAACTTGTAAATTGTAAATATATAATTTAATAAATTTGCGGCCCGCAGGTCTTCACAAAGGTGTTCCACCGTTGTTTGTAAATTTACGCTCTTTGTACACCGATCAACAAAAGGTCGATACGATACAATCGTTGTTACTCCAGTACAAAGACGCCTTGAAGAACCATGGCCACTTCAGCGATCTCGAGAAAGATAATCCACGCGAACCAGCCTCCGCCCTCCTGTGGACTTATTACTATTTAGCTCAGCATTACGATCATCTTGGAATAACGGAGAAGGCCCTCAACGAAATCGACGCTGCCCTGGCTCATACTCCTACTCTCATAGAACTTTTCGTAACCAAAGGTCGCATTTATAAGGTAAAAGATACCGATGAGAATTTTTGTATTTTTTTTTTTTTTTTTCGGTTTTTTTGCATTCTTTCGGCTTCACGAGGGTATCTACGTTTCACGTTGGAATTTAGCATGCGGGCAACGTTCAAGACGCGTACAAATGGCTGGACGAGGCCCAAGGTTTGGACACGGCTGATCGTTACATCAATTCCAAATGTGCCAAGTACATGTTGCGAGCAAATCTTATAAAAGAAGCCGAAGAGACTTGCGGCAAATTCACGAGAGAGGGCGTACTCGCGATGGAAAATCTCAACGAGATGCAATGCATGTGGATACAAACGGAAGCGGCGAACGCTTATCGGAGACTCGGAAAATACGGGGATGCCTTGAAAAAGTGTCACGAGGTTGATCGAGTGAGTACTCGCGTTCAATTGCTTTTTCTCTCTACCCTTGAACACACAAACAAACGCACATGCGCGCAAGCATGTTTTTTTATTTCCCAAATTCTTCCGTATTAAGATAGCGCGTATTCGCTTCGATCGTATTATATAAGGCTGGGAAACGAATGTTGAGGGTTGAAACTTGTAACGAATGATGATCCGGATTGCAGCACTTTTCCGAAATTATCGAGGACCAGTTCGACTTTCACACGTATTGCATGCGGAAAATGACGCTGCGCTCGTACGTTGGTCTTCTGAGGCTAGAGGACGTACTGCGTTCACATCCGTTCTATTTCAAGGCCGCGAAATGTGCAATGGAAGTTTATCTTCGGCTTCACGACAATCCTCTGCCCGACCCAACGCAGATTCAAGAGATCGATACCGGTAAGTTATTGAACTTTGCATCCGACGATTTTTTTTAAGTTTTATTTATCGTTCCAGTCTCGAATAAATTCTGTTTTTCTTTTTATTTGGCTCTGCGCGCATCTGAATTCACCGCTCGATTATAATAGCAAAATAATAATAAAATGACGAATAATAGTATGACGTTTAGAATGAATTTGCTCAAGCGAAATGCGCTTGACAACTATCTATGCCGGATCCCAGGATAGATCCTGGATTAAGTTATGAAAAGCTCTGACCCTCCTCACGCTTTTATAACACAAGTTTAAGACCATTAATCACAGACAATCAGCAAACACACTAGAGTCGATAAAGCGCGCGCCCCCCCCCCCCCCCCCCCTCTCCGTGTTTCCATTGGTTACGCAGCAAGTTCTTAATATCGCTATATATAATTAATTATTTAAGCATTCGATGGAGAAAATTACGCACTATTGAATTGGTCACATCTCGTATATACAGTCAATAAATATTCTTTGTGCACTTGGCGCTGCCACAGCGATCGCTCGTATGACATCCGTGATTGCATACGCGCGTATGTGTGTATATTAATTCACAATGGCATCTCGCAATTGCCGTTTTTCTGGGTTTACAAATTCAGGTTAGGTTCAAGAGCTTCGGGTGCCTCGTCGCCTCTGCCTCGAAAACCTTGAGATCCCTGGTCTTGGATAGAGATATCCCTCACCGTTCTCATCTCGCCTCTGAGTTATCGCTTGCGGTGTGAGAAAGTAAAAGTGGCCACTGTCTCCCGGTAGTTTGTAAGCAAAGTAGGAAGCTTTTTCCCCGCCGTTGTTGTTGTTGTTGTTGTTGTTGTTGTTGTTGTTGTTGTTGTTGTTGTTGACGGCGGCAACGGTTTCCCGCAAAACCGAGGGATCTATGTATTCGGCGTCGGGATTGATGGGAGGCTTTGGATCTCGATAATTAACGTCAATGTCATCGCGAAGGGACGGGAGCGATGGTCTTGCGGAGGTTGCGTACGTTCTCGAAGTATCCGGCCTTGAACGAGTCAATGGGAGAAAATTTGTTGGAGGAGCTGATGCGATTCGATCGAATTGCTGCTGCTGTCGTCTTGGCAGCACATTTGCTCTACCAATGTATTCTTGATTATCGAGTTGGGTGTGATGTTGTCGATAATGGGAGGGAATGAGCGAGGGTTGCTTGCGGACAGATTTCTCATTGGGCTCGAAACCTGGTATCCATTCGCTGTCAGGGTTGAACGACGGCAATGGATTCTCGTAATTGACTCGGGTATCAGACTCGAGAGAATGAGGTTTTTCCTGGGGTTGGTGACCGTAATGTACTTTGACCCGTGGTATCTTGGCACGAGGAGGAGCGGAAGCGGGAATTGCCGGTGCGACACCCGAACTCGATCCTTCCTCGTAATCATTGGAGAGATAATAAGATTCAACTTGCGTATAACGAGGTCGATCGGTAACGACGAGTCTCGAATCGGTATAGTCATTGATCGGCGTCGTACCGGGCAAACTTTCAACTCTGATCTTTTTGCCGAAATTGGTAAAATATTCTCGCGTAACCTCATCCAACAGTTGATCATCGTTTTTCGTATAGTAAACCTGATGGGGATTCGTGGTCGTATCCTCATCATTCGTTCGTGATCCCGTTGTTCCGGTGTACGAAACGATAGGTCGTTGCAATCCGTTTGGATCTTCGTATCGAGTATTCCGAGCATCCGAACTTGTATCTCGTTCGTCTTCGAGCTTCCTTTCCTCGTAATCGTACACCGGCTGCTGGTTATTGGCTCTCGCGTACGACCACTCGTCGAACGGTAGTCGCGTTGATGCGATTCGTTTCTCGTTGTAATAACTCGAACGTGGATTTTCACTCTCGTAATTATCGTATTTTTTCTCCTTTCGTTTCAAATAATCCGCCGATTCATAGCTGTATTGATAGATCGCTTTTGGCTCGGTGGCTCGATCATAATCGTAACGATAACCTTCGTGCGAGACACCCGGCAGACTCGTTGTTCTCGTAGTTGTCGCGTACAACGTTCGCGGACTCTGTAAATCTTCCAAATTCGACGTCGTATGCGGACGCGTACGAGCGGTGGTAATCACCTCATCGTCGTAGTACGAGGGCGAAACGTCCCCGAGGATTCGTGAATTCTTGAGTTTACCGCTCGATAAACCTGAATTTATAGCCGGAGCTTCGGAATTTATTGAATTATAATAACGGAGAGTCGTTTTTTCGAGAGGCCTCGCATCAACCGTGTCCAACGGTCGTTCAGTCGTTTGAGTAGTCCGCACCGGCCCAAGGTGGCCGTCATCATCGAAACGAGACTGTTGGTTTTCTTCTTCTTCCCCTTTGGCTCGATTCCTTTGTTGGTGGGATTGGCGGAGATCGATCTGTTGTTGCAACCTGTAGTACAGAGAAGGGGGAGTTTCGGTAGTCGCGCGATAATAGATCTTTGGGTTCGGCGTTGTTTCTTCCTCGTTGACCTCTTCGTAAAAATAATAGGAGGCTTGATGCGGCCTCCGAGTCCCGCCTCGTTCTTTCCCCGTCGGGGACGGAGTAACCTCGTTGATCTCGATAGGTCGGTCGATCGTCGAAGGCGTCGAGCTCGAGTAATAACTGACGAGAGGAACGGGTTTGCTGCTGACACTGGCAACCCATCGGGTCTTTGATTTGATAGTTGTCTCATCGATTTTCGAACCGCCGGTCACAGAGTTTTCTTTTCCCGTGTACGATTCCGTACTTTCGATGCCAGACCTTTCCTTACCGTTGACCGAAATTTTTCTAACAAGTTGTTCTATCCTTTCCGGCTCGGCGTATAATTTTTTCGAGTTGGACCGGAGCGTGGTACTCTTGTATTTAATACCACTGAGATGTCTCATATTTAAAGATGAAGAATTTTGAGATCCCCCCGTCGTATATTTCGTCGTTGTCGCTGAGGGGCTCTTGTACACTTTTGGAAGTGACTTACGAGTTGGATAATATGTTCGATCGGTTCCCGTTGAAAGAGAGGACGCCGCGTCAGGTCGAGGCTTCGTATATTTCGTTCGCAATGTCTGCTGCTTCGTCGACGTCTTTACATCGACCTCCAATTTGGAGAAAAAGTCTGGCGGGGGTGGAAGTATTATACCTGGAACGAGCGGCCCCGGTGGTACCGGAGTCGAATTTTCCTGTTTGTAGATAAAACTGTACGGGGCCGGATAGTATATCGATTGATCCTCTTCGTCGTAGTCGGAGCGATTGCCGGGTGGTACGACGAATACCGCACCCGGTGGAAGGGATGGATAAAACGGCCCGATAATACCAGCGTTCCGGGGGGGTGGTACGTGGCCGGACTTGATATTTCTATGCTGATTCTTGTCGCCGATTGCGGTGGCATTGCCGCTGAGACGTTTCTTCTCTTGGCCGTGCGGATCCTCCGTGGCGATTCCTCGATCCCCGTCCGCTGCGTTTTCTCCCGGTAAAAGTTTTTCAGTCGAGTTCCCAGGCGTCTCGAATGATTCGTCCTCGTGACAAGCCGCGATCGCGGAGCAAGAGGTACCATTGACGACGACGAGGATCCGTACCGGTCCGTTTTCAGTGAGTTGTACCGGAAAGGGGGGCGGTACTTTCGGGTTTGGGGGTATTTTGACCTGCCTCTTTGGCGCTTTGTAATCGTCGATCGGTAACGAGTCGTCCGCGTTTGTCGAAAGTCGGTTCGCATCGTTGTCATGCTCGGGAAAGTTACCGCCCCGTAATACGAGCACGTGATCTTCGGCGAGCCATATGTCATCCTCTTCCAAGCCACCGAGATTTTTCGCATTGTCCTTGGGTACTTCGGGATTCGAGAGGTAACTTATTATACCCGGTCTCTTGGCCCTCGAAGGGTATATCTCATTCTGTATAAGTCCGTATTTGCCCTCTTTTACCTGTTGCGAAAGGCTCTTCTTCTCGTCGTCCTCCTCTCCCCCCCCGCCCCTCGTCTCATCCTTCTTTGATTTTTTCTCCTTGCCGTTACCGGCCGAGGATACGAGCAGATCCTCTTCTTCCCACCACCTCCCCTCGTCCGTTTCTTCATTCCTATTTTCCCTCGTATCCTTTCTCGTTTCTTCTCCTCGCTCGAGCAATGACGCGCTCTTGGCTCTTGTACCCGTATCGAACCACCTCATGTGACCACCGACCAGTCTGTGGCTCATTTTCTTCTCCGTTGGACCCATCTCGAACTCTTGACTCTCCTCGAACCTCAATGAATTTGGACTCGAGTGATCCAGCGATCTGGTACTACTTTGCCGACGCTCGCTAGTCCCGTCGTCGTCGGCCGCCTCCCCGATCGAGTGACGTCTGCGCCTTTCTACGGACATACTCGTTGCTACGTTCACCGCAAATATTGTCAAAACAATCACGAGAAACGTTTCCGTCGACGCGAAACTTGTACGGTGACGAGCCATTGCCTATATCTGTAACAAATAATCAAATGAAAATATGGAGCTTTAATTTTTCCAAAAGTATTCGAACGTTCAAAATCTTCGGGGACGCGTGTTCAAAGTTTCCGAGAGTGGCATAACTCGGCGTGGAATGCGGCATTAAACTTGGCGCACCCGAGCGTGGGTGCTTTCACGCAACGTTTCATACAGCTTTCACCGACTCGATGCGCAAGTTTCGGAGAGCTTCGTTCGTTATATTCGTATCGTTATAATCGATCCCCGGGACTGATTTATCGCGCGAAACATCGATCTTTTGCCGCGCGACTCATATTCGCTCAAATGTTCATTATATATAGCATACTCGGTTGAGCTTTAACGAAACGCATCGTAGTTTTATTTCATATCAAACTTTTATTTGTTTGGTAAATCCGGGCACGAATAGAGCGAGACGAAAAGCGGTTCGATTCGTCTTTATTTGGAGCTGTACTTGTATATAGAGAATTATGAACGAATTGGATCTCCTGGTATTGGAATCAACGGAATGCCTCGATAGTTACGGGGCCGGCCCGGTGCCACGCCTTTCCCTCGATAGCGACGGCAAAATCAGCCGCCGCGGAGTAAAATCAACGTTGGTGAACGTTCGTCGACAAATATTCACGGGTCAAATCGAGTAAGAACCAAGACATAATGACGCGAGCGAGCGCACGTTTTTGCACTCGTGATGCATTCGCTCCGCTGTCGACACGAGGAATGAATACACGCGCGCTACGTCCGCCTATATCCAGCCGTTTCGAGAACGCGACAATTTCGCAGTCATCGTAGTACACGCCCAATATTACGCGAAAGTCACGGAGGAGCCTCTTGGAAACTCGCACTCGAATCGATTTGAAAAAAAAAAAAAAAAAAAAAAAAAAAACAAATTTGCTTTAAATTCAAAAATGTTTTAATCATTATGAACAATGATTGGCGGCATTCCATAATGCGATATGTATATAGGTGATCTCCAATGATTTTTTGCGTCCTCGCGGTCGTTGAATATCGAGAACTCCTTGAAAAAACGAATCGCGGAAAAGTATAACGCGAAGGTAGAAAGTGTATCGTAGCTGGGGCGTTACTCGTCGGCTCTCGGTTTAAATAAAATAATTTGCGGTGGAAAAAAATTTTTCTACCGTGGCGCTCGCTCGCGAAATTTCTCCACTCTTGTGCCTTCATCATAAACATTCGCGAATCGATGTTCTTTTAATTCTTAGAACAATAATTGAATAGGCAGCCCTTGAAAAAAATAGTATCGTAATAGGAACGTATTTATCAACGATCGTTCGTTAGATTCTATCGAACGTGAGATACGCGTGACTCGAGAGTAACGATTCGTTCACGCCGAGGGGGGGAGCCTATGGGCTGTCTCTCACGCCTACAGCCACCCGCTCGTTCGCTCCAGCCCACCAAGGACGCGAGAAAATATTTCAAAAAATCGGTTGTAACTTTGTTGAAACCTCATTTAAATGAGAAGGGTGGCGAATGGGGGAAGCACCGAATTGAGTATAAGTTGAGCTGGTAAATGTATCGGGCTTCCAGAACGAGTTTTGCCGGTCGTTCATTCATAACTACCCTCAATATTTTCGCATAAGCGCCTAATCCGCTGACGACTAACGCGAGTTTGAAGCGCGCGTTATGTCCAACAACGGGAGGCTTCCGATGATTTGCGGATCGAAAGAAGAAAGTATCCGTACCTCTTCATTGTATTCTTAACTGCGCGTTATTATCATATTGCGATCATCATTGTATCGAGAAGCGTATCGGCGGTGCCAACCTATTCGTCATCGTCCAAGTAACCGATCCAATGAAAATTTTCCATTTCATTTCAGCCATTTCACCTCGATTCTCTCACGACTGTCTCACGGCAACTCGATATCGCTCGTACTCTCGTATACGGATACGCGGGCGGGGGGCCTCCGTTACGTTTGTTTCGCTTTGTTGTTCTCCTTCCCCGGGTAGTTCTATAACCGAGCCAAGAGTCATACTTCTGCGGCCCGCGCGCGCTCGGGCGCTCTCGTTGCCCCGAAGAAATATTGGTAAAGGCGCTTGCAAAATATCTCACAAATGCTATTTCGCTACGGTGGCAACACCTCGTGTACGAACCCGCGTCGCGAGAGAAACGTTGAGCATTTCTCTCGACACATTGCTCCGGCACCACGAGCGAGAGGACCGAAAATATTCGCGATTTTGAGGCTGCGCACATGAAATACAATTTTTCGATAGTCGAGCACGACGCTATACATTTCTTTCGGAATTTCTCGCACAGTTTCATTTTTTCTCCTTCTCGTTGGTTATTGAATCATTGTCGGGCGCCCTATAAGCTTAGTCATTAATCTTTTGTCCCGGTGTTATTGGCTAAGAGTATTTTTTTTATTTATCTCGTATCCTCGCAAACGCTCCGGGAATAATTACTTTCGTCATCGAGAGCGAGTTCGCTCGATATAGGTTAAAGATTTAAACCCGATCGGGCCAGGCGTTTTGAAGTTTCGAAGGCTTTTTTTCGTAGACGCATTGTTCACTCTCGCGCGGTTCGGTATCCAATCCAAATAATGCAACACCGTGTAGACCATTCGTGCGTTGACTAACCATAACGTATTTAAATAATCGTCCACGCACCGGGAGGCGTTACGTTTAGCCTTGGACCTTGACTATACTTCAGGTCCATAGAGAATCAGAGGTGTAGCTACAGGCTGATGAGGACAAACGGGCGTTACCCTCCGACTCGAGATTCGGATATGGCGGCAGCACGTGCGTCGTTGAAATTGTATATACACGGTGAAAGGCCGCGCTGGTGACCCGCTACTCCACTCGCCTCAGTCGCGGCCAGGGTGTGTCCGTATAGTTTAAACTCTCGAGTTTCGACACTTGCTTATTTCACTGGTTCACGTGCCTCCGACTGCATCGTAAACACTATTTCCTAAAACACCCTACGATTCGAAAATTCAACTCTTTTTTTCTCTTCTTCTTCTCGAAGCAAGTCACCAAGTCGTGGAGCGAGTTGAAAAAGGACCGATTGACCCGGATGAGAGACTTCTCGAGAGTACACCGACGCACTCATGAATTACGTTCTATATACTACGCCCATGCGATTATCGATAGTTGTTGGAGCTGTGACATCTTGACGCTTATTTGCCAACTAATTCTTTCATCAGTATCGATCCAATTAGATTTATTTAGCTCGGCCACACTCAAAATTTATTCGGGCAAGTCGTTCATTACGCGCTTCGGTCGCTACATTTTCCTCATTCTTACGTGATTTCTGTATATACTCGATGATCGCACGCGCTCGAATGTTACGAATTTGATTCTTCGAAATTCGTAATTCATCGAGAAATACGTAGTCATAATTTTAGCGATTGTAATAGGAACAAATCTGGGTCCTTTCATTCTATTTGGATCATCAGTTTTTTTGTTTTATTGTTCGCGGAACCTCGTTGAGCGAGCGCGGTTATAAAGAGATTCTACAATACGCCCGCACCGAGCCGATTTACCGTTAACCAGCGAGTTCCGCTTATATTATACAATTCTATCATAACTTTCGCCATCGGATGCGTTACACTTTCGTCGTTCTGGCTATTCGCCGTTCGGCAACCATCGGGAGGCGGAGGGTCTCGGCACCCGCGCTATTCCTAATTCACAACGCGCATTTTTCATGATTTTTACCGATTGTACCAAGTGTACCAAGCGTGAGTCATGCACAGGATTCGCAGCACAGGTACGAGAGTCAAAGAAACGTTTAAACATTTAAACTCGAGTTTTATTGTTGCGACGACGACACGCGGTAACAGTTGTTGATCCATCATCCACCCGACAAAATATATGTATGAATTTATGTGACGCAGTTATTTCCACTCACGCATAAGAATATTACGAAAATTTTGACAAATTGTGCTACGAAGCAATGAGATAGCGGTTCGAACATTGTATTCCCGATTCAATGTCTTTTCTTTTCTTTTTTTATCCTACGGATAATAAAATAATCGGGGGGAGGTGTGGAGCATAAGGCAAATGGAGCGATTCGAATTTGACAAAAATAGACGGATGATGGTGGTGGTGGTGGTAATAATAATTATTATAATAACAATATCAATAGATAAAGAGAAGAACACCGTGGTTGAGCGAGAATATATTATATGTATGTATATATATATAGAGAGAGAGAGAGAAAGAGATTAAACGGTTGGATGGTGGTACGAAAAGAGAGCGTGAAACTCGTAAACTCGAGGATACAAGTTCTAAGTGGCGCGAAATACCTTGGCATTGACCGGTTTGCTCCGAGACGAGGCAATGCGCTTATGTTTTATTGCATAATGTTTGCTCGTCTCGTTCCTCATCCCGATAAGCACCTCGCTTGCGACGAGAATCCAAAGAACTATCTTGATCTAAAACCAAGATAGGCTCTAGGATCGAGTCGGAGGAAAGTAAAAGAGAAAAAAAATGCTACTCGTGTTTTTCAGACCGAATGCTCGCTGTCTCTTGTGCCTATTCAAAGAGATTGGGGGGTACGCAGGGTAGCAATTATCTCGCGACTTTTTACGAAAAAATTGAATAATTCTTGGTGTTTTGCGGCTCGAGGTCACTATCCAAATTATTGTCTAACTCCATGCGCATCACAGTGGAATTGTATAGTGATATTATATAATCAGCTCATTAACCTTGCGGCTCGGAATGAAACTTTCATTGGACAATGCTCGGAGGGCGTCGCGACGTTCCACCGTATATATACTGAGTGTACCTTCGGGTGGTCAACTCTCGCTCGCTCCTTGTTATTACTTTTCTCTCACTATTTTTCACTGTTTTTTTAATCATCAAATTCTCTGCAAAACATCACAAGCATGATGACTCCTGCATGCTTGTTGGCCTCAACCGCTTGTCGCTCTTGAAACGTCGTATTTTCTTTGGGTGTTGTTGTCAACCCTATTGCGCTTCGAGACCACTCGAAACGAAATTTCTATACGCCCGCTCATTTATAGGGGAACATGGGGCAAAGTGGCCACCCACTTTTTTGGGGCATTTTTGAATTCTGGGGCAAAGTGGCCACTCACGCAATTCCGATTTCTGGCGGGGCACAGAATCAGTGAGAATTCTATGTTTTTTTTAGAAATTGATAGCTATTTGAGGCAGAGGGTGAGAATCATTTTGCGAATTACTGATAAATGTCTATTTTATTTTAATTGACAAAAATCGTACTTATAATGGACTTCATCTTCATCAACACCTGCACACAAGGTGTGCGCCCATTTTAGGCATGTTTCGCAGCGAATTCAATCTTTGGAGGAATGCGAATAAAGTTGATCGCAGAAAATACACGCAACGTCCGCCGCAGATAAGAATTTTTCTTTTTTGATGATCTCTTTTTTCTTACTCACTAGATTTGCGCGATACGACAGACTCGTGACAATGGCGGTTTTCCCACGATTTGCCCCCGATAAGAACGGGCTTTTGCCACTGGTAATGGCAAAATTTATCCAAGTATTCCGACTAATTTTTTTTTCATCCCATCGAAGGAGGGTACCTACTATGCCTCGTTTCTTTTCGGTTTATCGCGGCCTTCAATGTTCCATGCGGGAACAGTCTATTACAACGTCTATTTAACCAGAAGTGACAATTATCGATTTTCACCGCATTTGAGAGGATGGCCACTTTGCCCCAAAAAATTTTCTCGACCAAATGAGGAAAAAGAGGATGAACAAAGAGTTTTAAGACTCAACAATGGTCGAAAGATCATTTATTATCTGATAAAGTGGGCTGGATATTCATTTTCGGCATGAACAAAAATTTGGCAAAATTTATCGAAGTATTCTGACTAATTTTTTTTTTCATCCCATCGAAGGAGGGTTCGTACTATGCCTCGTTTCTTTTCGTTTTATCGCATCCTTCAATGTTCCATGCGAGAACAGTCAATTCCAACGTCTATTTAACCAGAAGTGACAATTATCGATTTTCATCGCATTTGAGGGGGTGGCCACTTTGCCCCAAAAATTTTTTTTTTTTCAAAATTCGAGCAATAAGGAGGTGGAATCAGTTTGGGGACATAAAAATAAGTAAATGACCATGTGCTACCCGACAAAACTCGTTAAATTCCTTAAGTGGGCCACTTTGCCCCATACTCCCCTACTAATATCGCAAATTCATCATTCATTCGTCGACGAAATTCAAAACGCTAATAAAACGAGCATTGTCCTTCACTGACGGAATTATATAGATTCTATGTTATAACGTACACGAAGAGAAAATTTCACTAAAAACTACTATGGTGCCATAGAAGTAGGGTTCTATATCATAATATTTATTAATTCTTACGTACATACATAGAAATTTTTTGTGAAGCGACTCGATGAAAATTGATGTGTGACGTCAAAATAAATACATCGGTACACATGTAATTCTGTTATTTACCATAGTAAATTTCTAAACACTTTGGCGTATTATCGATGCTTGTGTTCGAGCTCCTCAAATTTTACTATGTTCAACTGTAAATTTCAATTGTGAAAACAGTACTAAGCATAGTAAAACGGTATAATAATTCTACTTGACGCAGATCATCATTGAGTCAACATAAATTTTACAACGTTTCCTTGGTGAACTATGTAGGAAAAAATGGCACAGCTTAAACCTTTGTCACAGCAAAATAGGCAATTTAAAAATTTTCATTCAGAATTGACTTGGAAATTACAATGTTTTTGGTAAAAACCTCCAAAATGGGCGATATAGAACCCCAATACCATGGCAGCATATTAATTCTTACTATTTTTTTCTCTCCGTGTATCAACGATTCGCGTCTTTTTCCTCAGGGCACGTTCGCATATTCCCTACTAAGATCCGGAAATATGATCAGTGTTAGAAAGGTTCGCGTCATTGCCAAATCATTCTTTGTAGAAGTTAATCGCTTAAAAGAGAGAGAGACCCCTGAACAATCATTATCACGAAATTCGGTCCGTTTGAAAATAAATCGAGGCGGATGACAGGTCGCAGCACCGCATGCTTCGTTGGCATTATTTGAATATTTATCCAAAATTTTTTTATACGCGTACACGTTCACTCTTTTTCAAAACTCGTTGAAATGTTTCCGGAAGAAAAGAAATCGGGCCCATTGATAATCGCAGGCCGATTCTGGGTGAAATGATTGGTCCGTATGTACCAAGAGGATCGGCATTTTCCGCGCGTATGCGAATGCATTTTTTTCGATCCTCGCCCTGTCCCTCTCGCGCGCGTATTAATTTGCAATATTTTTCTTTCCGATTAACCTATCTAATTTACCATTTATTATTCATTTTTTTCCCATTCATCCTCTCGTCAACCACTCAATAGGTTCATTTCATTTTTTCTTTCGCACTTACCTACCGGAGGATTCATCAAATTGTTGGTTGACAAACGTTCCAATGAAATTTATAACAATTCGAGAATATAATTATTGAAGTAACGCATCGCGTGTGATCAACTCGGTCGACAGTTTCAGATTTTGAGGTTTCCAGTTTATCAGATTTTCTACCTTATAGAATCACTCGATTATAGAGGGTACACTTTCACCGGTATCTCGCGAACCCGCTTTCCTTCGTATATTCGCTTGTATTAATTGATTTTTCGAGCATACTTTGCTCGCGTTCCTTCAATTCTTTCGGACAAGAGGAGAGTAGATGGAAAAAAAAAAAAAAAAAAAAAAATAGAAAATGTCAAGGAGAGGCGAGTCGCGTTCTCCGTGATAAGTTGAAGCGCTTTTCCCTTTCGACCGATCAAATCATAATTATCGTATGATATATATTTTACTTATTTATTCCCTATAAGAGTACGATGCTAGATCATCCGATTCGAAGGTTTACCCGACTCCACAGAAGCCACGTGTACGTCTTTCTTACTTTCTTACTTGCTTGATCCCTCGATAGCGGCGACATTCGCTATGATAGCGAAAGCAATTATACAAAACGATCATTTATCCGCGGAATGGCAATTCATAGGGAAGGAAATGAGGCTATACCGCTCGTAGTACCCGATCGAAGAGAACTATATAATTAGTCTAATCTCTCAGATATCCAGCGATGAATTAAGAACCTCGCGGATATCTTTCAAAGTGAGCGAACAAGAAAAAACGATGAAAAAAATTTCGGGGATGTAGCGTGCTCTCGAGCTCGAGCGGAAATTCAAACTTTCACGGAACTACTATTCATGAGAGGAGGAAGGGATTGGAATAACATTGGATTTAAACATGTTTATATAAATATTAACGTATATGTTTGTGCGGTGTGAACCGATAAACGCGCTGCATGCGGGCATTGATGGGTATTTAAAAAAACAGCAGCATCGTGCTCGAGCTCACAAAAAAACTGTCAATCGCGTCGACTCAGGCTGTGGAGAGTGGACTATATAAATACGGTCTCTAAATTCCTCATCGCGTAGCCCCGCGATAGCTTCGATATTAAATGGGCCAAAAAGTTTCGAACGCGCGTGCGGCTGCGGTGGTATGAGGAGGGAGAAAAATTCCAACGGATGAATCAATTAATCAAGTATTCACGCTCAATAATTCAGGCTGTTTCACACGTCGGGCATTCAACGCCTGGCTGAATTAACTTTTGCCGGATACGATGCGGAATAAAAGGAGAAACGAAAAATCGCGAAGATCGGCTTTTGTTGCAAACGGCAATACGACCGTGTACGTACAACATTCGTATCGTTCCAAGTATTTTCAAAAATCCGCATAGGATCGATTATACGTACCGACTAATAGTAAATTTTGACTAGTCTGTATATGTAAGCGGCAAGAGAAAAAAAATTAAAATTGGAACATTCGGATCCGTTATCTCTTTCTCGAGCGTATACTCGTCGTCGAAAATATATTATATATTTTGTCATACGAGAATGAGGTTTTAACATCACGATAAGCAGATCCACAACTACGTGCCATTATTTCAAAACAATATCAATATTGACGAACTTTTTCATAATCTCAACAGCTTTGGAACGCTCGCTACCACACGATTTTTATACCAACGAGAGGTTTCGAGGTTCGCGCTCAAACGGTCCGGGTTAACTCGAAAATTTAGGATTTATCAATAACGACTCTTTTGCTTCTCGCTCGTCGTACACGTATCTCCCTTCCGCGAGTCGTTACGATTGATCGGCTCCGGACACACCGGTAAATGCATAAATCAACGGATATACGCTATAGATATATTAGCAATGAGCCGTTTGCACGACTTTCACCGGTACATATAATACCGTTAGGCGTGTAAAATTACTGCGTGATCGGAACCGACTATGAAAAATGCACTCGCCAGGCGACAACGACTAATGAAATAAAACAATATATATATATTAATAGCAATCGTGCTGAGAATTTCGTAATTTTATTTATACGTTCGTGTATAAGTCAACAATAAGCCGTGATGCGGCAAGCAGAAAAAATATTGTACCGATTCGTTGAAAAAAAAAAGAAGCCGATGGGTTTGGATCTTGATCGAGTATCGCGGCAAAATAAAAACGTAAAATCACTCACGATGAAAAGATAAATATTCAACGCTGTCTCCAGAGGGAGAAAAAGATGTCGTATTTTTTTCTCTCTCCCTCTCGTCAAAACGTTGCTTCAGCCGCACTGATATTTCTTGCTTTCTTTTCATATATTATTATGATATTATTTATTTATTTTGCGTAAACCACATAAATCCTTTGCACAACCTATTTCCGGTATTTCGACGATTTTTTCCTATCTTTTATTTCACTCGTATTGCAAACACGTTGGCCGATCGTGAAAAAACATGGAGATGAAAATTTTAAACGATCGCCGCGATCAGTAGCAAGCTCGAGCAATATCATTGTTGCTGCTTCTCAACTCGCCGATCAATCATGTTGTAACCGGTCGTTACATCCGATATCGTGCCTCTTCCCGGTGCCGGATTCAATTATTTATCCCCTTTTACCCCAATTGTCCGTCGGCCGTGATTCTAAATATTCATATAGTACGTATCACGCGTATGTCATTCAAACGAATTGAATCGCGGAGAGAGACGCACAGAGAGAGAGAGAGAGAGGGAGAGACTCCGTCCTGGTATCGTGATATACCGAGTTCTCGCTTTAAACTGCTGCGTTATCCCTCGTGTCTGCACATTCGCTTCTCGATAAATCCGTACCTCCACTTGCCCCCACTCGAACATCGCGACCGCTGTCTCCGCGTTCGCCGCGCGACGTTCTCCGCTCTCAAATCCCTTTCCACTTTGATATCAATGACGCTGCCGCACCAATCCCTATTTTCGCCAAATATGCCCCATATTACACGCGTATTTTCCATTATCATCCGCATGTTAATTACAAGTATTTTCTTTCTCTCTCACTCTCATACGCCTGGAGACGCTTTGTATTTCACGCGATTACTCCGCCCGTACGGTGAGAAGGAACCAAGCGGCAAGTGCATCGTGGCACGTGCTTTGCCAACTTTCCACTGGAATTATTTCGGATAACTTGAACGTTGAACGTTCAACTCATGATTGCCCCTATATCGTTATATATTTGCGTAATGCGTACTAGATTTGTTAACCCCTGTAATAGACGCAAATTGGTTCGTCTCGATCGTTCATGAACAATCAAGGGAACCTGCTTCTCTTCTTCTTCTTCTTCTTCTTCTTGTCCGTAATGCAATGTCGCGGGCTCCGCGCCAACTCTTCTTCCACAAAGTTATCCACATTGAATTAGCCTGCCGATTTTTTCGGCAGGGTTTCGGGAACTTGACCAGCAATGTTCCGCCACCTCCGCTCGAACCACGCGGTCATTGCGAGTCCTAGCAATACGAATAAATAGTCAACTCGCATGACCGAAATGAATCGTTTGTACTTTTGCGGAAACGGTTACATTTTCATGGCTTCTGCATGAATATTGATCGTTCGAGATTTATTGTCAGTTTTGAATCTCTGAAACTATATGGCAGAACGTGTACAAAAATATAAACTCCATCATATAACAGGAGATGACGCTCTCGGAAATGATTAGTTAATGACCTTTGATCCTCCTCGTTGTCCTTGTGTCGCTCGCGCCGCTGCACGGCTATATAATGATTCTCCGATTTCCCTTCGTTCATTCATCTGTTTTTTTGCAACGATAATTGACTCATCCGAGAGCAAGGTGGTTGCCTTCTCACCGCCGCAAGTTTCTCCGGGCGACGAGGCTGCTGCTCTTCTATGTAATAAATATCAATCGCGGGATCCCGAGAAACATTCGTGATTCTAGAAGCTATGCTCGAGCGACGTTGGTGAACGTGTCATCTCTCGTAGAACACGTACCATCTTTATTTCTGGCTCGAAAGATTCATTGGAAAACTCCTTGACGCAGCGAAATAAGAATGATTGTACTCTTATTATCGTTGTTTTGGTCTACCCGCGGGTACATTTTTCTTTTCCCTTCCCGCTCCATTCAAACGGTGAAAAAAAAGTGGCAAATGAATAAAAATACGGTAAAAAAGTAAAAAGACCAAAGTATAAAAGTGTGCGTCATTGTTTTCGCTACGCGCGTCAACGTGGTTTCTCCGGCATGCGTAAAAAAAGGTAAAAGTTTCATTGTAGCTCGGTCGATTCTGCGTGTGAAAACGGCTGGGGGGGGGGGGGGGGGGGGTCACTTTGACTTTTCCGTCCTTTGTTTCTTCGTTTGCCACTGCGATACGAGAGGGTACCACCTAAGCGAAAGTACAGCAGTAGCAGCACCAGCGGCAGCAGGAGAGAGGAGCAAGTGCTGGGAGCCCGGTCTGTATCGCGGCTGGGCCATGACTTTTTTCTCCATCAAATAATTAGTCGCATCACGAGAGTCGAGTCACGGCAACATTCTCACTTCTGGTAGCCTTCGCGAGTCCTGGGAACTGGAGCGAGAGGTCGCGCGCCAACCGCGCTGAGCCTGCTGAGCGCGCGCCCGCAAAGTGTCTTCCCAGTTGTTTCAAGATCACGGTAAAGGGCTATAATCTCGCTGAGCAATCTTTTTTTTTTTATTATTACCGCGCGCGATTGTAAAACTATACCTCTCCGTTAAAGCTACGCGTCTGCGCTCCTGCGAAGCTCTCACGCGGGAAAGCAATCTCCTTTATTTGATCCCGTTGTCGTTGTGACTTTTGTGCATCGTAAGAAACACACGGATTTGTGGATTCTTATCGCGTCCAGGACGCAAGAAACTACGTGGTCGTGCGTGCGATGCAATCGCGAACAAGAAATTATGGAAAAACCGCGGGTCGGCCAACTTATTGATCGATGCCTTTCCGCATCGATTATCAATATTGTTATTCACTTACTTCGTATAACGACCGCACAAATGTAGAAATGAAAGAAGATTGAAATGAAGATTTTTGAAAACTCGAGACTATGAACCAGCTCCAACACCAACTTGTTCATCATATTTGTTTGTTATTATTCAAAGCCCGTTCAAGATTTCACAACTGCCGCGGTAGTAGAAGCTCCCCTACTCCCCCTATTTCACGATGCGGGAATCTCTCTTTTCATATCGTGAAAAGAGATTATAAGGAGATACTATGGCGTTGCAATTTTATTTCACTCTCAACGAGAATAAACTTTCCACCGTACGAAGAAGAGGCCATCGGACTCTTCCGAGTCACATGCGGGAGACGCGCGCATTCTCATGTGAAATTAGAAATTGTCCCTCACCTCCGCCATTAAGGATCCTCCGAGTGACAGAGAGAGGATAGGAGTTCTCTCGTGGTCTCAATTTTTCATGCGGTACAATGACCTTGTATAAGGGACACGCTACGTTGGCAGGAATAAAGTATAAGAATCGCCTCTATGTGCCGCGTTTCAACGCTCGGCAACGCGACGTTGGCGAAAGTGTCGCGCGCGCGCGCGAAGCGTTAGAGCAGCCTTTGGATAAACGCGCGTTTCACGTGACTCGCTTCTATAAAACCGCCCCTTCATCCGCAATCTCGGCCGCGCGTCAACTCTTATTATTTCATTCTCCAAAATTAATTCCTATCCTCGCGTATTCAAATTTTCTTTCTATACTGAAATTCGGTTTGGATAAAACCTTACTTTTGCTTACATTTCATTCTTATCGCCAACATTTTTTTTTTTCTATTGCTCCAACATTACAGAGCCGTGACTCCGACTTGAGGTACGCATATATTTATTTATTCCGTCGTACAAGGCTTCCCTTTCGGACGCTGCTTCATCATCCTTCCGTTGTTTTATTATATTATGTCGAAGCGTGACAAAATTAACGAGCAAAGGTGAATTTTTAGTAGTATCTCGTGGTTTTTGGGTTATCGTTGCGCTCTCGCTTGTTACGGTTTTCTTCGTTGAGACGGAGCACGGCTAGCTTTCTTGTCCGAAAAGGTGTGCTCGATGCAACGTTTCCTTCAGCAAAATGGAAATTCTTCTTCCCTTTCGGTAGTCGTCGCATCTCCGCGGCGGCGTCTCCTTTCTCCTACTTTTATACGTCTCCGACGTAACAACAATGATAATAACAATGAACTGAAACGCACTCACGGTTATCAGCATTTATTTCGCTTAAAACGCCATGTAACGCCCGCGGCGTAACGAAACTCTAACGCGTAATAATTCTACTTTCTTCGAGCATTAATACTGCTCCTCTTCTGAATTTATTCACGAATCGTATTACTCGTATTGCATGCGCTTCTATTGAATTTACAAAAACGACCCAGGAGGAGCTCACGCGAAAATAAAAGCAGAAGGCTCCTTCTTCGCTAACGGTGAACGCTGAAATGCGCAAAACGACATTTTTCCCCTTTGAAAAATAACAATCTACATCCGAAACGAATTGCAACTTGCAGACTTTATTCAGAGTCCGCAGAAAGCAAATAATGATCTTGATCGTTATCTTTCTTTTTCTCCAACGCTGTGAGCGCGAAATAACGTCGCGCTCTCTTTTTTTTTATATATATATAAATCAATCCCACCAAATCAAAAACTTCGCCTGTTTGTTCTCAATCGTTTTGAGAAGAAAAAAAAAAAGTTTACCAAAGCCTTTCCGTAGCGTGCGCCGAATTGTGTTTTATATACGGGGAATAAGCGGCGGGGTAAACGATGCTCTTGTGCGCGTTTCAATTCGCATTTTCCTTTCGTACAACATCTATAACGTAAATCTGGTGTTGGCCCGTTGCTTGGTGCGACGCGCTCTGCGAGTCAAGCGCGCACGCCTTACTTCTGTCACGGGCGCTCTCTCGTACCGATTTCACACGCACGCGTAACGGCGGGAGTGGCTCGGTAAATTTTGCGATTTTCATTGAATATCATTATAATAAACCTCTCAAACATTTTCGGTATTAGATACAATTTTACCCTTTTTTATTCGGGCGGTATCCAACCTTTTTCATAAAAAATCATCAATCATCGATCAATCATATATATCCAATGGATTCCACCTGCTTCTTCGTACACGCCTCATTTATAATATGAGTCTGATTTTCACCGTTTCGCGCTGACTAGCCATACGTGACGAAACTGGATGAATGTTTACTCTCTCAATCGTTTTACTTATCGTCGTGTCCTCGCGCAAAACTCTGCCAAGTCTCGTGCTCGAGGCCTTTGCGCTTAGACTCGTACCGTATCTTATTCCAGCTTGAATTTTCCGGAAACTGAGCCATTCCTCATCCAAGAAGCCCAGCAAATTCAGGATAAAACCAACAACACTGAAGATTAATGGAAAGAAAAAAAAAAAACAAATAGAAAATAGCGATTTTCGTACGATGCCCCGAGATTTTTCCCCATACACGCTCTGTGTTGACTCCCCAGCTGTTTATTTTACAATTTGACAATTTTTTTTTTCATTTGCAACGGTCAAGGCGATTTGAGTTATTCTGATGAACGCGCGATGGGGGGACTCGAGCTTGTTCTTGGAATTAGAACGATAATTGGAGTTTGCAGGGTCAATTATTATTCCTTTTATTTTTTTATTATTTCTCAGCCCGACAATTATCTCGAGGAATCAGTTTGACTCTCCGCGCGTAATATATGAACGTCCCTGCATTTGAAATGGCTGAAAGAAATATTGAAAACCTTGGTTCAACCGCGCAAGGATCGTTTGGCAGTATATAAAAAAACCCGTTGTGCCTTGAGTCACGTTTGAGTACGTTTCATCGTGGGCTGAAATAACATTAGATCGGCGATCGCGCAGGATCACCATATTTATGAGGTATATTTTGCTTGCGGTGGAATATCGATGCGACTCGGCCCTTAATTATGCTTATAGCGAATTTAATAATATTGTCATTATACGCATGACAAAGCGTTGACACGAATAAATATAATCGGTGCACCGCAAACGAGGCCATTATATTTTACATGTTCCAAGCATTTTTTCATATTCGTTATATCACACATTTGTTCGCGGTTGTAAGATTAAGAAAAAATAACTAAATAAAATCATGCGGCAGATGATGGGTTGAGCAAAACAAAAAGAAAAAAAAAACGATCAAATTGTCCAAACGGTCGTGATCGCACAAGACGAATGCAAATGTATTCCTCGCGTTTTTCCATCGACCGATTGTTATTGCTGTTTGCAAATCATCGGCCCACGTTATTTTGTCCGTTTTAAATCAATCGCTCGTCAACTTCCGCCTTTACTTATTTATTCATTATAGCCGTTATAATGGGCGGCGAAACAATCCTTCCAAGAAAAGCGTCAATTGCTCAATCTTTCTTATATATATGCGGCCGAGCCTCGCGTCGTATGTGCCGTGAAAAACTCGGTGCCTGTATACGATACGAAATCATACGAAGGCGAACGATCATGCGACATTTTACAAAGACGGATTGTGAGAAATAGGATCATACGCTGACACTGTGATACGCAAACATCAATGATCCCTCCCCCGGACATCCTATATATCGTCGGTTATATTAAGAATATCTTACCACGATTTTTTTTCAAAAATCAGCATCGATCTATCTTTGTTCGTGCATATTTTTTTTGGCGAAGATCCCTTAACCTTTATCAACGACGGTGATTATAGCTGCAACAGCGGTAAAACATGTTGCGTTATTCGTTATTTTCATCTCCGTTTTGTATAAGCTTTAATAACTGCATTCGCGACACAAGAGCGCTTCACCATTCATTGGATGGCCTTGCCGGTTGACACTCTTCGCTGTTCGCGGGACTCTATATTATATTCTCTATATTAGCCGCTGTCGCCACACCGCCGCACCGCCGCCTCACTTTGCTCTCGAGACTTGCGCAAGTTATCATTATTTTGGAACTTGGTTATAAGATATCTCCTAGGATGCATTTTTAGTCTAATCGTTTGATGATAACTCTCGATTGAAAAAAAAAAACGTTCGCTCCCAGATTAAAATAATTTTTTTCGGAAATGAAGCAAAGAAAGCCGAGGTTGTAACGAGAGTGACGCGCATCGGAAGAACGGAGAGCGGAAAATTCGTTCCGTATTGAGGTGTCGCACGTACCCCTCTATATAGACGGCCGTCGATTGGTAGCTATATCTTTTATGTATAATCGATGACCGATTATCTCACAAATCTCCCATGGCGTATCCTTATAACGATTCGTAAATAATACATTGATTCGTCTGACATTGTTCTTCATGTAAAACTATTTTATACCTTTGCCACATACGCGCGGTTCTTTCTCGTTACGTATAGTACATCAAAAGATAGATCAATAGATCTCTTTCGAAGCACTCCTTCGCTAGCTCGATTAATCGAGTTATCGAGTATGCGTTAAATTTTTAATCCATCTTTGGATATACAAATATTTTTTTCTACAAATTTTCACACTGCGGGGCTGCAACGCGGTAACGAAATGTCTCGTCAAAACGGACACAAGGGACTTGAAGGGAAAAATAAAAATTGATCAATTTGTTTTAGCGGAGGCAACGTCCGTGTTCCGACCTCTCTGAAACGTGGAATCCCCGTGTTTATATTCCATTCGGCTCATAAAATAATGAGCCGAGAATAAGTTATAACTGGTCCCGATAAGTTGACTTTCTAATAAAACAACGCACTCCTTCTGTGTTTCACGCGTGCATATTACCAGTACACTGTGAAAAGTTACATAAAATTCCGTGTGTCAAGTAGAATTTTATATTGAGAAAAATTGGCGTTTGGAAAAGTGAAAACAAAAAAAAAGGTTCAACGAGAACCGCCTCTGATGTAAATATTGAGCGATCAAGCTGATCTTTCATCAGTTTGGGTTTGTTTCAACGATTCGCGAAAGAGAAAGAGAGAGAAAGGAGGTTCGCATATCGATCGAGTGTAGCGATAAAGTTTGACAAAGCATACTTTTGAGATGGTTGATTCATGAAAGAGCCGAGGAAGATTACCATTTGCGTCTCCGGTAGATTGAGAATTCTATTTGAATGCTCTTGTTGCTCCGTGCTCCGCACATTTGTGGAACGCAAAGGCGTGTATAAGGCCCATTTGGTCAAGGATACGAAAATGTATACCGAAATAAATCTCGATTGTTGTGCGAGAATTGAATTTTATAATTTCGGAATTTCATCAATATTCCGAGTTGTATTATGAGTGATAAGTTCCGCCGCATAGGCATTATTATCATAGTTTGCCCATGGCGTCGATTTTTCAAGTTCGAACGTAACGACAAATCGTCGTATCTCGTAGATGGATCTCGGCGCATGCCCCGGACGTTCAGAGCGCCATCTTTTCAAACCTAGGGCGTTGAGATGATTCCACGGCTTTAGACTTTGGACTATCGTACGTGTAATTTGCTCGGCGAGAGCTTGGAATCCTTACGCATCTTTTTGTTTCCTCGAAAAATTTATAATTATAAAAACATATCGTTTCACCGAAAAATTTGATTTATCATAAAAATAAATAACGCTCAGTTGGACACAAAAGATACGGGATGTATTTTTTTTTTTTCTTTTTTTTTACGTAACGTGACAAGTAGCCGGGAAACTTTGTTGAAAGATTTAGGAATTCGCCGAAGCAACTGGCCAGGCCAACGCGCTATTTACGTATGAAATTTACTGAGCATGCGAGACGAGACCAGCGCGAATTATTTCAGTGCTTCGTAATAATGCATTCAATATTCCTTTTACATAATTAGAAAGTGCGCCTGATTTTTCAGCGTTATAGTAAAAAGAAATTGAACTGCCCGCGGTGTTATTCAGAAGCTCGCTAATTCTACCGAACCGAACCATATGTCGCAACACTAATGCAATATTCTTCTTCCTTTTGTTTTTCTCATTTGTCATTTGAAAAATTACAAAAAAAAGGAAGAGAAGATTTTTCGTTCGGGATAAGAAAAAATTGTATTGTCTAGCTCTAGCGGATTAATTGACGATCCGGATATGACTAAACGAATGATATTTTGTTATTTGGTAGAAAATTTAGCACCCTCGGAATTGAAGAAACTGAGAAACAAGCAAAGAAAACAGCGCAGGAAGGCCGAACTGGAGAGGCAACAGGCTGCGCAAGCTCAAGAGAAAAGGGAACAACACAACAAGTCACGGCAGCAGGCTGATCCTGACTTCGAACAACCCACTCTCGACGAACTTATACCGGAAAAACTGGAAAGGGTATGCCGAAAAAATAGTTACAATATATATTCTCTGATGATAAATGCATGCTTCCGTATATAGAACGAAAATGAATATTTTGGGGAGAAATATTTAATTTATGTACAAACGCGTGGTCGTTGAACAGGTCGACGATCCGTTGGAACAGGCAATTAAGTTTTTGCAGCCTCTGCAGAATCTTGCATCGGACAGAATCGAGACGCATCTGACGGCTTTCGAGATATACATTCGTAAACGTGAGTCGATCGATTGTAATAAAATAAAATCGTTTTTAATTTACCTACATGTAATATGATAATATACGTAAAGGTAATAATGGTAATTGGTTACAGATCGAACTTTGCTAATGCTACAGTCAATAAAGCGAGCCCATCGATTGGACGAGAATAATCCGGATCTTCACGCGTGTCTTGTACAATTTATGCGTCATGCAGAATCGGAAAAGTTGGAGGGACCGGTCGCCGAAGTGGTCAATCGTCAAACACGCAACATATTCTCCAATTCGAACGCTAATCAATTGAACGCCGATTTTTTGATGAGAAACAGGCAATCGTATCCCCATCTTTTTCAAGGTGCTCGCATGATGTATTTATTGGATCCGAGTACTCAAGCCAAGGCCCTCTCTCTCGTAACCGACATTGAGTCCTCCGCTTTGGAGGGTGTTACATTGTCGATATGCGTTCGAGTTCTCGATTCATTGAGAAACAACGAATTCGGTGCTTGCGAGACAACGATAGCCGAATATATGGAAAAATGTCACAAACGTTTTACTTACGCAACCGCGTTTCGACCGCCCGAGGCTACTAAGACGACGAGCAACTTGAATCATCAAGATAAGGAAAACTCCATTACCAGCCGTCTCGAATGATCCTCGAGTCTTTCCCTCGGACGCGTTCAAATTTCCCTCATAGAATTAGCCAATCGACACGAGACGAAGGTTTTTTTTTTTAATTGTACCAAGTAACAATAAACGAAAACGAAACACATAACATAACACGAAGAAGAGGATCGCGATAAAACACGTATTGAATGATTAATCTTAATCAAGAATTTTCCTATCGAATTACGTGAAACAGACGGGGAGGGGTATGAAGAAAAAAAAATTATCATTGCTCCTGCATCCTGTAAGATTTCGATGCGACGGCTGCGGCAGAACGAAGCAAAAAAAAAACTGAAATTTCAGAACGAAAACTGAAACCTGTGACTGGATTGACGTTACAGCAAGTGTGTAACGGTCGGTGCTAGTGGTCGGACAGTGCTGGATGAACTATCTTAACGAATTCTATGTGACACTTATTAATGCGTGTTCAAAAAAAAAAAAAAAAAAAAACGCTCCTTACACATTCACGGTCTGCAGCAACTATTAATGATATATTATTGATGGAGACACGGAGGAGCGCCGATGACGACGACGACGACGACCATGATGATGAATATGAAGGGGGAGAACGCACACCGTGATTGTGAGTTTAATCAAGAATAACGATTACATGCGATCCATCCGAGCTCCTGAGAGATAAACAAAATTGTGGTTGGAGTGTGCGCGTTCCACTGGTGAAAAACAAAATTTATATATATTACGAAATAAACGGAGAGAGAGAGGAGACAAAGGCAAAAGTTGTATACGTTTGTATTCGCGCATTCTTCATTCATCAATCGTTTATAACGCAAACAAATCACAAACCGAGTCGAAGTCAAATTTTACGTCCATCGAGCACTGATAAAACTACGAGACCGAAAACGGAAGAAAAAATACTTTACTTAAATTGTTTTTTTTTTTTTTTTCTTTTTTATCGTAGCCTCATGGAGTTTTAAGAATATCAATATGTTTAGTCATTGAAACTATTCCATCTCAACCTCGCACTTTTTCCAATATGAACAAAGATAAACAGAAGAATGAGCGGCGTAGCTGGGGGAACTCATTTCTGTTTTTCTCAACATACACCTTATCAGGAATTTTTTTCTCGGTATCGACGGTGGAAATTGGAGAAAAATCGAATTTTTTATCTATAACATATGATTTTGCACAACCGTTTAAAATTTTTTCTTTCGATTTCGGTTTGATATACTTGACTGAATAGAAATTTTATTCCTCTGTCACGTAGTTTTTTTTTGGTATAAAAAATCGAAGAATCCATTTGTTATTAATGTCAACGTTTTATTTTTCAAACATATAAATATTATTTCGTTTTGCTTTTTTTTCCTCCAATAACTGTAACATCCAATGGCATCAACAATAGGATGAAGAAATCTTTCGATCAATCTGATAATTGCTTGAGAAAAGAATTTCAAACGGTGAAATTGAAGTAAAAAAAAAAGAAAAACCTGTCTCCGTCTGTATGTAATATACAGAAACTCTGCTACGTTATTAAGCTCGGATGAAAAAGTGGAAAATGAGAAAAAAAAACTGATTTCAATTATACAGCGTACTTGAATAATTTACATCTATGCGAAATTAAGAATTATTTATTGACAAACCTTTTTAATCTTTATATCACGAATGAGTGAGTGAAAGAACGTGAGAAAGAGCGATGATGAATTTTGTGGAGCGAACAGCCGCGGAACATCCTCGTAAAATCGATACAAATAATGGTAGTGAAATAGGCATTGTTAAAGTGTACTGAACAATTTTGATTTTCCTTTATATCAAGTCCAATTTCATTTTTCAATTGTCCAAATTCCCTTACTGTGTTCTGTTAATCCGGGTCTCAAGAACAATCCAGCCCGGCACGTTGTTGGATTTCAACGTTGGGGACACTACGTTATCGTATTGAAGATAACTTTGAGTAGCGTCCGAAGAACATAGAAAATATTATCTCGAAAAGAGACAAAGGGAAAGATTTTACAAAAAAAAAAAAAAAAAAAAAAAATTCATACGGTGTAATTACATTTAATGCTATATCTTCTGGCTGAATATTTAAAACTGAGACGACGGTAGAGGGAACTCGTGTCAATTTGATGCAAGTACTATTGCTATAATCTCATAAATGGTTCGCATAAAACATCATCATTATATTGTCATATATCCTTCATCGTTCATATGACACGTGTGAATATTAAAATTAAAAAAAAAAAACCGTATTCAAATTGAATATATATATAAAAGAAAAAAATGAATAAGAATGTAGGAGAGAAAAAAAAGAAAGGGAATTGAGCTGCGGAGGATAAAAATATCCTGTGAATGTGAAAAGATCATAATTGTCTCGAGATGGAGTTTTTCCAATTTCAAAACACTTTGTACAGTACGGTGAAATGCTCGATCTTGAAAAAAATGTTTAGGTTAAACAAAAGGTGGAAAGAGGATGAGAATTTATAGGATTAACGTAAGTAATTGTATGATATAGCCGCTTCGAGATCGCCACCTCGTGAGAAGGATCGTCATTCTTTGGCCCAAAGCTTGGAGTCCCGTTAATTTTGCAATTTTTCATGTAATAGTGAAAAAAATCTTGTTTATTAAGCCACTGGTACAATTCTATTGGGAAGCCGTACCCGTGAGTATCAACTTTTGATTAATTGAAAATCGAAAAATGCTATTTCTCACGATAAACCTCTCAGATCCCCCCCATGTCGAATAATAAAGAAATTTCATGATAAATCTACGCGAAATGATATGCGCAAGATAATCTTTCATATAACTTCTCTTGCTCCTCTTTTTCCGTATTTATATGGCTGCCGACGCGTTAATAATAGCGAATATTATTTATATAACTGATTCGTGCGGAGTCACTTGTAAAACAAATAGCGTCCAATAAAATCGTCGATTATCAATTCGAACTTGCATCATAAAAACCGTCACAAATATAAAGGATTGAAACAACGTTGATACAAATTGAACCTTTCTTCGAAGGTTGTAAAGCAACGACACGTGCACGTACGAGAGAGGACACTGGTCCGACTCGCGATCGTCATTAAGCATCTTATGAGAAGGTTAACCGCAAACATATAACACGGTTCGGTCTAGAAAGATTTATTTCTATATTCCCCTTTTTATTTCAAATGTCGAATGATTTTTTCGATGGCGTTGTTGGCAATTGATTCATATCGTTCCAATTCATACCTCGAAAATTGATGACGATGCTCTCATTCTTTGGTAGGTATTGCCTGGAAATCAAAAATTTAACTGTTCTTTCATCATCCGGCTTCTTTTTTGTGAGCATCAATCCAATTGTTTGGCCGACTTTTTAATCCACAGATCGGTTTGCAAGAAAAGAAAAAAAAATTGAACTACTATCAAACACGAGTCCTCGATTATCGATTATATGAGATGTTGGTGGGGGAAGAACGGAAGGATCAAATCCAATAATTAGAATATATGAAAAATTGAGACGTACCGATATTCAACACCAGCCGCTTCGAACATTTTTTTGGCTGCTTTGGTCGTTTCCTTGTAAGAATTTTCATCGGACAAGTAAACAATCGTTCGGATACCCGATTGTATGATTATTTTGGCACATTCGTTACACGGAAACAAGGCAACGTAGATCGTGCAACCTCGGACGTCTGAGGAATTTCTGTTCAATATAGCATTGACCTCTGCGTGACACACTGTATATGAAAACAAGTCTCGCGTTATCATCATCACCATTAAACAGTAAACACCAAGTTTATTAGAAAAAATAGTAAATTGGGGTAATTCATCCGATACCGTATAAAAATTTTGAATCCATTTCAGAGTCTGTAGTGCTCTTGCCCCAAGGAAACAGGTCGTCGCTGCAACCCCTTGGCATCCCGTTGTAACCCAAACTGATTATACGTTTGTCCGGATCTACGATACAAGCACCAACTTGTGTAACCGGGTCTTTGCTACGTTTCGCAGCGAGAAAAGCAAGCGCCATGAAATACTCTTCCCAGTCGAGGTAATCGCTTCTTTTTTCAGTCATCGTGCTCTATTCGAAATATTTTTATACGTAAGAACGCTATTGGCCAGAATATTCGATGATTCGGGTAGCGTTGATGATATAGATCCTCGAAGCGCGTGTCACACTGTCACATGACAAATTGAACGCGTTGACGGAATTGACAATGGACTCTAGATCTCTCAGCACAATCTCAGCAGCTCCATAAAGTACGATCCTGGCGACACATTGTAGCGGTTTTAAAAACATATGGAACAAAAGTGTACCGTTTTGCGATAGATATTGAATAATTAAAAAATTTCTCAATCTGGCCAACGGCCAGTCAAATAGAAATTGTGCGCACCGATGATATGTAGCATCACCGAGTGAGCTCCATTGCTGCGCGCGTGTGGGCTCCCAAAGCTTCTCATTCCCGCCATTACGCGGCAAATCCCTCGAGACAGTTTCTCGTAAGCGGATGGTTAGGTTTCCGTTTCAATATAATACGCGCATCGCCCTACCCCCTCAACCTCAACATCCTCAGCGCGTCTAGGTTCACGGTACGAGTCATTCAGCCCTACTGATGAGTCTGTGAGGTCTGTGACCGTACCGGAGACGAAACGCAACGATCTCCTCCCCCAGTCTTTTCCACCGCTACGCACTTGCGTAGGGATCTTCAACACCGACCTAACCATCCCTTACTTATCCAGAAACTCCTCGACTTTCCACGCAACTATGTAGACTCTGACCTGATGACGGTCCCCACGGACGCGTCTGGTACAGTAGCGCGCGCAATACAATAATATCCCACGGCCGTGCACGAGAGCAAGAGCAAGTTTCGTTAATACGCTCTGCCGATAAGCCGGGGCTCTACTATGAAAAATCTTCGGGAAGCATGCGTGCGGAGATGAGTAAGTTGTATATTCGCGCGCGCAGAGGTGCTGAGTATGCGTACATATATAATATCTTGATAAATGATGGAGGAATAATGAAGCATCAAGCTTCGAACCACCTTTAATATAATTAGGCAAATGGCACGAATAACAATGCGATATGATATTGCACTGATCCGCGACATTGGATATACTATATAGGACTACACACGATGCACGGATGGATCGTGCGTAGTCTAGCACGAGAAGAGGCGCAAGAGCAGTTTGACCGACATGCCTGAAAGTACCACCACGGGAGTAGTAGAGTGATACAAGGTGAAAAAAACGTCAACGAAACGCGATGGATGCGTATGATGTTGCAAAGCTTCCGAGTCAGGAGAGGTTTCAGGCCCGACAAGGCGGACGAGGCACGCTAACCGGCACCTCCTGGTACTACCACTGAATCTGTCGACTTTTTATTACATGACCATGTTGTATCGGTATGTATCTATATCATCGTTCGACGATAGGTAAGCAAATATACCATTCGATAGACTGGCACAAGAGGAATAGCAAAAAAATTAATACATAAACTTCCCAGTCCCTTATTCTATAGTTGGAACTTTTGACTAACGAGTTGCGAGTACTTTTTTCCCGGGATTCAAACGCCAAATTGCTATATACGGAAGGGGGAGCGGTACTGTCAATATGTAATTTCATCATTATAGCAGGGAAAATTTTCGAAAATTCTCTCGGGACCAATCTTCATTTTAATATCCAGAATTGAAATGTTCGTCGTACACTTGGCCACATTCGCGGAAGCTAGGGCCCAAGACATTTCGCATCGCGTCTATTGCCAAGTACCAAGCTTTCCGTTCTTTTAAAGATTTTTTCTTTATGGGCCGTGCATGCGCCTACGTTCGATTCTATTTCGTAATAAATTTTATCGATTTTATCGAATACGGGTTTGCTGATAAGCCACGGATCAGCAAACGCGAGAGCGAACGACGGAGCTGTTCCGCGAGACTCTGCCAACATTCTCAAACGAATTTGACTGCGGGGAATGCTCTCAAATTATAATTCAAAGTAATATGAAAAATAGTAAATAATGAGCGCACATACGTTTAAAACATTGGCTCGCTTGTAATTCAAGATGAGCACCTATTATTAGTAAGCAGCTTCTTTTTTTCTAATACAATTCTTCTCTCTCGGTATAACGATAATGTATAATAATATATTATAGTTCGGATATGTGCTGGGTTCAATTGGAGAAACGAGGTGGATCCTCGATGAAACGAGACGGCGTTAGAAAAAAAAAAAAATGATGAGGGGAAGCGAGACCTCGCGGTTCTGGCGAAGAGCGAGAGTATTGATCAAGGAACCGTCGTCGGAGGGCCGGATTCGTTTACACTTCCGTTATATGTATCTGGTCGTGACATGTCCTACATAGACCGTGTTAAGAGGCTGCGATATGAAAAAAAGGTACTAGTTAATCGGTCGTTTCGTTACACAACTTGCGGGACATAGAAGATAAGAATGTAATTATTTGAATGAGAAAACGAAGCGAAGCTCGATATTAAAGGGACAAGGATACCGACGAAATAAACTCATGAATAAATGTACCAGGTATATTGTGAATATAGATAGGGGGCCCGGCAGGAGGATGAAATACAATCAATTGATTTCTTCATAATTTTCGGGCGAGGAATAATAATTGATGACGTTTGAACGAAAGTGGCAAACGGCTAGGGGCGCAACATTGGTTCTTGCGGGGGACATATAGAATGTAATAGGGATACAGCAGGTGCGTTTGCAGGGACTCGTCCGCGGTTGCGAGCGATCGAGTGGATTCGCACAACGACAATGTCTGACAATCCCTTTCGACTTTTGATTCAGCCTGTATAAAAGAGAAAAGCGGAAAGCGGAGAGAGCTTTTCCTAAGGCGGCGGGGATGCGTCAAATATATACATGTGTGCGTGTGTGCGAATGATTATGCGTCGAGGGTACACGCAGCTCGATCGGTCCAACATTTTGCGCATACGCTAAAATTCATGTACTCGCGCGCGCGCGCGCGCCGGCATCTATAATCTCGTCCATCCGATTTCGTTCTAAAGGGTGTCGCACGTGACAGGCGGGTCAGGATTAAAAATTTTAAATAATATAAAAAAAAAACAGTTGTTCGTTCGTTCGGAACGAAAATTTGGGACAATCGGGAGTCACGGAAATTTTTTCAAGAGTTGTGAAAGAATGTTTTGCGAATGCGATAATTGAAATTCGAAAATCGACGTCGTAAAATCAATGGGGTTGCAAATGATACGTTGGAGTATTCGGTTAGGATAAGTTGGTGACACGTGGTGTCTGACCGGTCTGGCTTCACACGCTTACATTAGTACATACTATACGAGGAATATATAGGTAAGGATAGCGATAGGCGAGCGATGGAATATGGAGCTAGAAAGGAGGCGATAAGGGAACGAAGGTAAAGACGAGGGAGGGTAGAGCGGTAGAGGCGCAGAGGGTTAGAGAAGCGAGCAGCAAAGGGTAGGAGACACCCGAGATGGGAGAGGGCGAGTATAAGGGATTACATCGAAAGAGGAGAGGGATAGCAAGAGGAAGGAGAGAGGAGAGGAGAGGAGAGCGGTGGCGCGGCACGAGCGACCGGGCCGCCTCGTCGTTACTCGTTATTCTCAGTATAGCGGCAGTCGGCTGAGTCGGCGCGTCGGCAATCGGTATGGGAACGATAGAGACCGGTACGATCGTCGTTTCTCAATAAAGTAAGCGCGAAGCTTTACTTATACTGTAGGCTTTATTTTTTTATTGGTAGAATCGGTATGTGAATGAGAAAGGAGGAGAAAAAAAAAACGTTTTCTGATAAACTGGAAAATAACTGGTTAAACGCGCGTCGACATAATCGCGTTGCAAGTTGCAATATCTGCGGGTGATTTTCTTCTGAAACCTCAAATTCGCCTTCGCTTCGGCGAGAGTTTTACTCACCAAGAAGAGTTACGGCGCGTTACCTTCGTATTGGCGGGCATAAACAATTAAACGAATGTCAATATGTATCTTTTTACATGTAATTGATGTGTCCATATGGACGTTTTGGCGTCCGTCGCTCATATATATGCGCGTGCAGCGTCCGTTATCGACGTCGTTAAAGAACTGGACTGAGAAACTAGGCGAGGAGGGAGGTACATTTATTGTCGCGCGAGAGCTCGACCAACGACATTAAGGATCGAATGATCGGTACGTAATAAATCATATATGGAAAGACCGGCTGCTGCTGTCCGACATAACGCCTCTTTACGCATCTCCGATGGATCGTTAATAGTTTTCTCCCGACTGACTAATATTATTCTTTCTACTTGACTCACCATAGTTTCTCGCCCACCAATTTCATCGGGCGTCACTTGGCTCGGCCGCACTTGTTTTTTGTTTTCGTCAACCGGCCAGCGAAGAGCCCTCGGTCCTCGTACGTTGTCGCATTCAAGGACGAACGCGACGCGACGTGAGAATCGTTCGAGCGGCGAGCGCTCTGCCCCTTTGCCCTCGACGACAATATCACTTGGTGTTTGGTTTTTTTTTCTTGTTTGCGCGCCGCTCGAAGCTGCTTAAATTTTTTCTTCTCGACTCGAAAGACACCGGCGCACGCACATACACAAATATATCGCGAATTTTCGTTGAAATAATATTTATTATTAGTGATATATTAGCTCGCGCAAGGATCATACAGCTATAAAAGAAAACATTTGGTACGCGATATAGAAAAAGATTTCATGGTCGAAGTATACGCGCAATGAATTCAAGCTTGTAGAATGGTTCGCTACACATATGTATTTAGCCATATCAAATGAAAGCAATGTTGTCTTGCGAGTAAAAGACAATGCCGACGAATCGTCGCAGCCTCCATTCATTCGTATATAGCGTATCGCGATTATTCGCGATGAACCATGAAGAGATCCGCTCACGTGTTACGTGCTATAATTTACGCCTGTCGCATTGATCACGATGGGTTCAAGATTATTCGCTCACCGGGTCGCGGTGGTCTTATATATATATTTCACGACGCATGCTTTTTATTTTTCGAATCTATTTGCAAACCGATATCATTTTTCCTAGCCGCCTTGAATAATCAACCTTCACAATTGAGGGAATGAGATTTTTTTTTTTTGCCTCTGGATTCTGTTTCTGCGAGTGCCTGGCTCCGTGCACGAGCAGCCACGAATCGATATTGAGATATGTATTTCGTTCCGCTTTTGGAGGGGTGTACATAATTCTGTAAGCCGATAAGCGCGCAAAAACCGATTCCTTACAGCCTGAAAATTCAATGAGAGGATGATGAAAATTTGATCGATCGAACGGGATTAACGTATTTTAAAAAATCTATATAGACTCAGGAAGATATATAGGAACTTGTATTCCAGAGCATATGATTCGAATTTAAACGGATGCTATTGCGTCGTGTCCCGAAGAAATAAAAAAGAGCTTACCCGTTAAACAGTCGTGTGTTTGCTTGTTGGGCTCATTCAACGAGACTCCGCGCTGAATGTCTTCTGGAATCGTTTTTCATTATCGCGTGCTCATCCACCGTTTTTGTTTTAAGAGAGTCGAATGATGACGAGTTTCGCCGCGGTAGCGCGCACAGAACTTTCGAACGTTGCAACCCCATTCCTAAAACTTTAACGCTTCTTTTCCACATGGTTTTTCCATTCCGAATGATTTTTCATTCTAAAACAATATTATTATATTTCTCGCAAGGCGAGAAATTTTTAACTCGCCCGATCGGGAGCAGTGCGACGCGCGTTAAGTCATAAAAGAACTTGTAAGGAATCGGGCAACGTCCTCGTGACTCGCGATCTCCTCGATGCAATATCAAACAATCGCGGCACATGCCGCATAGCACCACCTGTGCCCAGTACTTTTCTTCCCTCAAATCTCATTAACGGCATTTCGGATCGAACGATCTTAATTATTTATATCTCAAATTTCATCAATAGTTTATCGCGCGTCCGGCGTTATCATATCGGTGAAGTAAGCGCAGGCGCTATCAATGATTTTTTTTTTTGGTAATTATGCAGTTTGGTTACTTTTTCGAAAAGTGGGGGAATTTTTTTTTTTTTTTATAGGCCCCTTCGATTGGTTGCCGCTAATGATATTCCATGGGGGGAGGCTAAAATTTCCCATAAACTCCATGAGTTATGGGGTTTTGAAGTTATCATAAATATTCGATATATTGACGTTCGTGCTAGGGCGGGGGGGGGGGGGGGGGGGGGGGGGGTGAACACACACACACACACACACAACCCACACGTGCACTACCCAAAGAAACGAAATTGTGAATAAAGTGAAGAACGTTGAAAATTTTGGTGGCTCTGATACGGGCCGATGAAAGACGATTGAAAGACGATGAAATCAAAACAAACGAAAATATTCAATAGCATTTGCATTGTTATATTATTGTGCCTCTGCTGTGTGTGCGTGCGTGTGCGTGTGCGTGCGCGTGCTTGCGCGCGCGCGTGTGTGTGTGTGTGTGTGTGTGTGTTCACCCCCCCCCCCCCCCCCCCCCTAGCGCGACTTCAAAGCCTAGTGAGAACTTCAAAACTCCATCATTCATGCAGTTTATGGGAAATTTCAGCCTCCCCCCATGGAATATTACTTACTATGATGCAATCAACAGCTTCAAGGAAAAAAAAAATGTTTACCAGCATTTTTCGCAAAAGTAACCAAACTGCATAATTACCTTTTTTTTTACCTTTAACCAACATTTTTCTAGTCTTTTCAATCACGCGCAACATTTGACTTTTCATATCGTCTACTCGCACCTCTTCCGCCGATACAACAATAGCTCGATTTACCAGCGAGAGGATCAATTGGTGGACCAATTTATCTTTCTTCGCAGGCCGTTCTACGATGATTCCCCTTGGGGACAGACTTGAGAGAGATATGATATGATATGATATATATTTATGCCCTAGAGTACTGTGGGGCACATGAAATTAAGATGATGTAAAGTATACAATTTTTTAACAATAAATTAATATATACAATTTTGACTTATAAGTAGTGTTTAGTAAGTATAATGATATATGATTTTTAATAGTTTCAATGTTACTGTAGCATTATTACGAATTAGATACACTTTTATATGAAACTTTCGCATGGTTAAGAAGATTCACAGAGAGAATAGATTATATGCATATATTTTAGGACTTGGCTTACATAATAATTGTTACATTTCATAGTGAAATGATAGTCGAATAGGCGTTTCTTGAAGATAGCAATTTTGATACAGATATAATGAGCGCCAGAAGCGTATAGCGGATACTGAGAAAGATTTATCAAAAATGGCAGTGCGGTGTGCCGGCATATAGAGAAGGGATTTTTGGAGTGTGGAGTGCGCGCATTGAGCGTCGCGAAGATCCGGATTTGTTCTAGGAGGAGCTCGCTAAGATAAGATGGAGTGTTTCGGTAAAGAAGTTCAATTATTCGGTTATGTCGTTGTAAACCAAGCAGCAATAATCTAGGTGCGGTAATACAATTTTTTCAACGAGTTTTAGCTCTTAATGATGGTGAAAGAGATCTCCTGTTTGCCCCTTTAGCTTATATGCAGTGCAGCGTGAAATTTTCAAGAGATTGAGGAGACATGTTTACGCCAGTTTAGATTTGAGGAGAAAATAACGCCTAGATTTCGCGCAGAGAGAGAGAAAGAAAAATTGTAAATTGTAAATTGTTTCGAATGTTGGTTGACGAAGCGTTTTGTCTACCGCGTACACGGATTTTTATCTCGTAGAAATTTTGAGTAGTGCGGCATACATGCCACTATAAAATGTAACAGGTTTTTTGGAGCTTATAATCGGATCTTGTTCGTGACAAGCTCGCTCTCGCTCCTCTCTCATTATTCACCAGCGAAATCTCTTTCGGATGTTCCTCCGCTTCGTGATTTGCGTGTAGAGAGCTATGGGCATAACCGTGAGAGTCCTGCGCCTCGGACCTCGGACTCTTTCCTTCTACCGCTAGTACCACACGCGGTCACGCTCCAAAACTGTCTTATTGCGCTTCAATCTTATTACCGCTAACGGGGCGCGCACGTATTAGGTACTACTCTTCTCTCCTGCGGAGAAACATCGTTTCTTTTAAACGAAACGGTTACATCGGCGGCAGCCGCTCGGGGGCGAATATCTCCAATTAAACGGCGGCTATTTTGGAATCCCTTTTTTTTCTATATATATTTATCAAATAAACCCAAGTTGAGACCGTCGTTTTGGTTTGGAATGCTCCAATCGGATCGTTCGATGAAAAATAAGATGGGGTAATGCGACAGCCGCACGGAAATAATTTCAATATAGGTAGTACTTGAAGGGAGAATTGATTTCCAACCGATATACGCCTCCCTATATTTAACTTTATTAATTATTTAATAAAACTATCAATCGAAAGGCGAGAGAAAAAAGAGAATGAAAAATAAATGTTCGATGGTGAAACTTGGCACGAATATCTCGCGTGTTTTGAGTTAAATCGTCCATCTCGCTTCGCGTAATTGTGCGTAATAAGCGCGCGCGCGCGCGCGATAATTAAAGTGAACAATAAGAGAGCGAGAGAGGTGAGGCACGCTCTGTTTATGCGTTTTAATTGGCAATACTAATAGCTCACGATTCGCTCTCCCTGCCACCGCTTCTAAGATTCTTTCGCTTCAATCGATTCATCACCAATTTCCCCCTTATTATACCCGCGTCATTACGACGGATTAAAAATCAGTTTCAGATTCAGACCGAAGCAAGGATTCCGTATATACGCGTATAGGCGTTCGTTACACGTTACGTACCGATGACTATGATGCAATAGCCGGCTGATCTTCCTACGCCATTTTCAAAACACTTGGCCACATGTACGGGGCATGTATCACTCGTATCACCTCTACCCACCCATTCAAGCACTCACGCCCATCTACATATGCGTGCGTGTGCCTGCGCGCATGTTTTTTTTTTTATTTTTTTTAATTTTATTCAGTCACACTCGTACGCAATGTGCTCGCATAACTTATGAACAATTATGGGTTTTTGCGCCGGGAAAATCGTGTTGACACGGCTCATCCCGCACAACCCACAATTCGTGCGGTGAGCCGCTCCGTTCTTTTTTTTCGTTGTTTTTTTCTATCCTCTCAACATCTGCGAGGGCGAGAGCATCGGAAGCGGGAAACTATAAATATGACAGAGCTTTCGTAATTGTCCTGAAAATTTTTTAATGATTATTTGCAACCGGTATACTCGCGTAATCGCAATACACCGGTATAACCGACCGATCATTCCTAACTACGGTGACCATGAATAACATAAACGAACGATAAATATACGAGAATGAGCAACGGGGGTGAGCGCGATTCGTCTTTGGTGAAAAAAAATTTCGGGGCAAAACGGGCCGAACCTCTCGGGAGGAAAAATGAGTCAAATCTTAAGTCGAAATTGGTTCATATTTTTGAGTCATGCAAAAAATGAACTTTGGGTCGACCGTGCTGGGCTATAATTGCTGTGTGAACTAATATTGGAATTTCGTGAAAAAAAAATTTCGGGGCAAATTTTGAGCAAAAAGTAGTTGGGCTCAAAAAAAAAAAAAAATTATGAAAATTTTTGAATATTTCAGATTTTGAATGGCCCGTTTTGCCTCGGATTCCAACTTCATGGGGCAGAACGGACAGGCGGTCCATTTTGCCCTCCTTTCTTTCGTCATTCTCCTGCATGGGATAAAATCTTTCCACGCTTCCTTTTCTCCCTGCTCTTGCGCGCTCAAGGGCCGCCACCCGCGCGGTTACATTATTATCTTACAATAAGGAGGGCTTGCTGATTCTCATGCGGAATTGGAAAATTTTCAATGCGTGATTATTCCGCCAACTGCATGCGAAATGATCATGTGAAATTTCGAAAATATAGGATATAGGACGTAGGAGGGTTGCGGTTGTGGTTAAATGTTGTATCGAGGGGCTGTCGCGGGTTAGCTACAACATCCGGCCAAAAGTTTTGAAACGTTTGCGCGTTCGACCACGAGCGTGTATATTAAAGAAATAAGCAGCGGGAGAAGCCCGGGACCCGGGGCCCGGGTTTCGCGGCGGCGGACAATAAGATTCAATTGAGGCTGCCTCATCTCTGCTCGGAAAGCGCATTCTATATGGATAGCTCTCAATTGTTCTGCTACCGGCCGCGGAGAGCCTCTTCAGCAGGGCATTGACTCTTCTTAACTCCCGCGCGCGCGCGCGCCAATTGTACGCGTGTGTTGCGACTTGATACCTATCTCATGCTTCCTCCTCGTATTGCCGTTTGATAACGATGTGCGCGGACAACCTGAAGGACCGCCGCGATTCTTGAGGATTCCCTTATATATAATTAGAAGTAAATGTGATAAAGCGCGCTTCGCGATGATGCGTTCGTGCATGAAATAAAATGAAATGAAAAGCAAAAAATCGTATTTTATTGTATCTTTTGCAATGAGGGCTCGTGGTATATGTTATATATGTATTACACGCAGGGGCGCATAGTCGCGAGGCGCGTTCCACTACGGGCCATGCTGGCAAGACGGAAGTCTTTGTTAATATTGCTGTTGCTGACTCCGGTGTCGACTCGACTTGCGGATAATAAAAAGAGGAACAACGACAAGGGGTATTCGAGGAAGTAGTAGTCGCAGTCGCCGAGAGAAAGTAAAGAGAATAAAAAGAGGCGGCAGCGTTTTACGAGATCGATGAAAAGTGATGAGGTTCCGAAGTGTGTCGTGTGGGAATGACAAAACGCGATAGTGCCCTCTCTTAATTCTTTGCTCAAAGATTATCTGGATTCCCGAAAAAGCATCCATCTCGCCGACTCTCTCGTTCTCGACGATGTCGTACACGAATCGTTTCCCCCCCACGCAAAACACGAGATATCGTAGCAGCTGGGGACCCTCCTCCGTATCGGCCTTCGCTCGCGCAGATGTTCCCAGACCCTCGCCCGAGGAGGAAGAGTTTGCCGAATTTTACAACGAGCGTCTTCATTCCGCCCAAAGTCGACAGCTCCTACCTCTTCAGGAGGATCTTGCCGATTGGATCAACAAAACGATAAGTGAGTATACCTTATTCATTTTTTTTTATTCGGCGACAATCGCTCAGTTATCCTGCTCGTGTTAGCTTCCAGAGATTGCCCCAAAGTATACTATTTTTTTTTTCCTTAATTATTCGAAAAATTATTGTCATTTATCGGTAGCCTCTTGGCACGATAAACAAACAAACAAACGCATAACCGAACGTGAAAGCGATGTGAATTCGGCTCGGCTTTGCCGCAGTTTATTTGAAAAACTTGTACCAACGAGAATTATCGGGTTGGTTGAAGCGCGCGCGGCACAGAGTTCGCAACGCGCAGTGGGTGCGCGACCTCAAGGTTTCATTGTTTATCGATGGGAGAGAGCGCCCTCCCGTTGAGCCCTGCCGCAGATGTTCGTTATTTAAGCCACCACGAGTTTTCGTGCTGGGCTTGCGGCTCTCGTTCCAGACTGAACGAGAGCGCACAGCGTGGCAAATCGAGCGGTCGTAAATAAAAAAAGATTCTCGCGCACGCACGATTTCGGAACAATAATCGCGGATGTGCATGGCCTTACAATAGCCTCTTTTTTCGAAACTACCGCGCGCATCGAAAGTTCGAATCGCGAATGTATAGGAGCAGATTCTTTTCTCTTGCTTTTCGATTCTCGATTATCCCGAAATATGATAAATTTACTGCATGTGCTATTAAATATACCGCGCTGAAAAACGGCATAAACGATGACAACCTCCGTAGAGGAAAACCGATAGTCTCGAATCGGCATTATCGTTAAAAAGTTTTTTTTTGTCTCATCATTTCACTCGGAGCAGTTTATACTACGGGAGGGAGCCTCCGCCTTCAAGAGCTTCGGTTTTGTGAAGAATCATATGCGGACGAGCGCAGAAATAAATAAAGAGCGAAGGGTCATTTAAATAGCTGGAGAGACGATGAACTGCACGAGTATTTGACAATCGGGAGTGCGGATATATAGACTGCATCTGTCACGCGTAGTACGAGCGCATCTTTTCGCAAAGATGATTGGTTTGTAAGGGGGCCGATCTTGTTGCGCCTCTGTACGGACACGATTGAAATAGCGCGTAGATTGTGGGGGTTGGCGAAAAAAGATCATGAGTTGGGACGAGAAGCACCGGCTCGATGTCCGCTGTCAAGTTGCACGAAATCATTGATACAGCACTAATTCATTAGTGCTATGGGACAATAAAGACGAGAAAACGCGTGCTGGTAAGTATCCAGGCGAAATGCGGATATCAGGAAATATTTTTAACAAGTGTGTCACAACAAAGTTAGATGAATAAAATACGATTCGGTCGAGCGTTCGCGATAAAAAAGAAGTCGTGTTGCCGTGGTCCCATTTTGAATTATATCCGCGAATATAACTATATAATAACTAGCTGCGGTGGGCGAGCGCCGGAGAGGCGAGAGATTCAACCGCGCATTTGTCGCGACTTTTAGTTGCATCGGTTGAGATCGTCGCGACTGACCATCTATAATTTAGAGACAAAAACTGCAAACTAGATCCGACAGTATATAGATGCGTGCTCCAAAAGTGACTTGGTCGTCGGAAGAGCTGAGCGATTTATAGCGATCCACCGGTGTGCGTACCCGCGAAAACAGCGAGGTATTCGCGGTGTTTAACTTTCGTTGTATGTTGTATGAGCGCATGTCGTATATTCTTCGCGAATCGTGAACTATGCAATTTTGAAAATGGTGTCGAAACGCGCGGTGACGCTAAAAGATAACGATAATTGCAATGTCTTATACAGTTATTGCAAGTCCCGTAAATAACCGGCATATGCTTTGGACAATTCCTGCAACCCTGAATGATGCTCTTCGAGCATAGTCTTGAAAAAATACAATATACAAGAACAAAAAATAAAAGGCATCAACAGCTGCATCGTTAAGTCCGGCCATGCGTTCGACTGGTATATAGTACACCTGGCCTGCTTAGTTTATTTTCCTTTGCTACAGAGAATGTAACAACGTTCAATGCGCATATACGCGTTGGATACGCATGTATACAAGCCAATAACGAGCACACTCGCAAACTCGATTCAAATGTATATGCGTATATTATAATCGATCTGCGCGGGGATCGAACCGACGCGGGACGCGATTACTGTCTCGGCACGACCGTTTTCATTCCAAAAGGGGACAATTTTTTTCATCTATCCAGTCGTACCTCTATATGTCCATTTTTTCCGTGCGTATACCCATTTTATTGCGAATATAGTCTCAGCATTCTCCGATCGCCAACTAATCGCGCTTGCCTCGAGAATAGAACGATAACCCGTCGAAATAATTTCTCCTAATCCACCACCGTTGATATATGTATGTGTAGCGTGAAAGAGATGAATGCGACACAATATGGATATTTAGCCAGCCAGCAGGATTCTTCAATGAATTTGGCTACTTTATCGAAAGTTGATGAAGCAAAATAATGACGGAAATTATGGAGAAAGACGTAGGTAGGAAACCGGTAGGTCCATCGGATATTCGTCCGTTGCTTACCGAAGAAATTCGGAAGAATAAATTTGCCTCCTTTACGATTCGGAATTTCGTAAATCATAAAAGGAGGAAGGAGGAAGAAAATGAGCCCGCGGTACACGATACAAAACATTCGCATGGCTCGAATGCTCGTTGGAGGGCTCGTGAGTTCGAGAAGGACTCTGTGCGAACCCCGAGAAGATAGAGAAACAGAGCGAGAGCAGGGAGTTGTGATGAGAAAAGAAACGAGTAGTAGCCGAGCTGGGTCGGGCTCGACTTCCGGTGAGTCACCAAGGCATCGCAATACCGCTAAATCAGCTTTTATGCTCGTATACGTACGCACTCGGGACAGAGAACAAAATGATGATACGTTCAAAAGTATATATGCACGCCGGTTATTTGACTATAGCCGCTGCAGGGGGCACGCGGTAAAGGATTTTTGAGCCTTTGCTCGCCTCTCTATACTTTTTATTATACGAAAGGAAACGGCTGCCGTTTATGCAAGAAAAATTTCAGACTATCGATGTAACAACGTTTTTCCCGCATTCTAGTTGTCAAATTAAGAAGAGACAAAAAAAATTCATTTATTATAAAATAATATTGTTATTTTTTTGTAGACACGGACCACGTAACCGGCGAGAATTTCTTTGACGCTCTCGATAATGGCGCCGTGGTTTGTAAATTGGCTCGGGTAATACAGGAAAAAGCAAGAACAGCCGTTGATGCCGGAAGAGTCAAGGGGGTGAGTTTTTCGATCTCATATCGCAATCGTAAGGGTTCTCAAAAATCCTCTCTGCGTCAGCCATAGAATTGGAAAACGAACGATAAAATAAACTAGGAGGAGGTATATCGATTCGCGTTTTAAAACCAGAGACGAGTTTAACTGAATAATTGATAAGCCAGCTTTGGGGTCCAATTACGACGCTGAAGTTTGCAACGTTGGACTCTAACGAAATGGACAAAAAAAAACATTTGTAATTCGCCAATTTTTGATTTCACAAAGTATCGGTGCAGCTTGAAAACCTACGAATTGCAAATTCGCCAGGAAATGAAATTGGAGAATTACTGAAATTATTGGAGGGTTTCTGCGGCATCCCGTGTCTGTAAGGTGCTGCCTCGTCAATGTGGGATCAAAGTAGTTCGTAAGAGGTACTTACAGGTTGAACTACCATATATAACGAGTCAGTCAAGCTCGGACCGAGGTCGTATCGAGTACTCATCAAATAACAGAATAAGTCACCGCAAAATCATCACCGGTTTAAATCATTTCGTTGGACTCGAACATTGCAAACTTCAGCGTCATGTCCAATTTGAAGTACTAATGATAGTATAGTCCGTTCATTACATATTATTGTTTATTGCTATTATTTTTTCGTGATAATAAGCTGTGTTTTAAAGTTGACGACTCTGATTTCCAGCCAACGCCCGTTATACGAGGCAGATGCTGGGAAAATGCAGCTCGGCGAAGCTTCTTTTCGAGGGATAATATGGAGAATTTTATACAATTTTGTCGACGACTCGGAGTTCACGAGAATCTTCTTTTTGAAAGCGACGATCTTGGTAAGAAATGCAAATCTCTCTTCTTTCTCTCTGTTCGTCGAGCATTGTGCCAGCCACAGTTTTGAATTTTGTAAAAAATAAAATTCTTGATGGTTGTGTGCATTCAAGCGCGCACGGGGTGCACATTGCGAATGATGCTTGACAAGAGAGCGAGCGGATCGTTACTCTGCGCCACGTATATAATTATATACCACACATCGAAGTACGGGGCGGCGCTTCGACTGCTCCTATTTGCCTCAGAAGCACATCTAACTTGTACCCGAATAGGACGCTTTTCGGGCTTTTTTTCTCATGTTTCCAAGCGTTCTCGCGTTTCTCGCGGCTGATACAAGCAGCCAAGCGATGATGATTTTTTTTTTTTTTTTTTTTCATTCTTCAAATAATTGTTCAATTTAATGATGAGTGCGACAAGGCAGGCCGTCTGCCTGTATCGCCGCGAGGGGCTTTTGGAGAGTTTCAGTTTTGTGATATTAAATTTTCGCTTCGAAGACATGCATCAACGAGTATCGACGAGGAGACAATTGCGGTTGCATTGGTATTTTACATGTTAATCGATATGGATTTTACAGTTTTGCACGGTCAGCCACGGAATGTGGTCCTCTGCCTGTTGGAGGTGGCGAGACTCGCTTCGAGATATTCGCTCGAGCCACCGGGTATAGTTCAACTCGAACGGGAGATCGCAGCCGAGCAGGAAAGAGATTTACACTGTCTATCGGACAGCGGTATTTCGCACAGCAGCCTCGTATCATGGCAGTTTCAGCCACCTTCGCCGACCCCATCGCCCAGACCCCAACCAGACAAAATAAAGCACAGCAGGTCAGTTTTTTTATGGTGCCGGTGATAGTCTAAAAAAGCTCAAGCGACAGTGCACGCATGGTCGAACGTTTACGGATAATAAGATATTATTATATAATTTGAGGCAATCTTGGGAACGAGTTCAACATGTTATTTCTTAGGCTTCTCTCAATTACTCTCCCGTATACGTACAAAGTTAAAGTCGAATTTTCGAACGCCCTGGAAAAGGTTTTTTCTTCGGTGATATAGATATAATGTTGACCGGTACGTAACAGCTAGCGTTGTTGTCGTGCGTATTGAATTTTGGTACACTTTTTAAGCTCGGCATCGGAGGTGGCTACGGTGGCGAATCGATGGCTCGATCCTCCGCCGACGGTCAATCACGAACCGGAGATGCGTCGATCCGCCAGCGACAACGGTCCGACCGGAAGTGACGGTGTGCCTAGCGATACGACCGAGGACGATTGGTCCCGTGGAAGTGCCGAAGATCCCGATGACGTGCCATCACCCTCAATTTCACCCTCGCCGGCGGAGCCACCCGAGCATACCGGACCAATCACCGAACTTGATCGAAAGGTCTCCGTACGATTTTTATAATTCTCGAGCCTCGGAAATGTGATAATATTTTCGTTGTACCACCATTTATCGGCCTCTCTTTCGATTGCGCGCACTCGCCCTTTTCTCAACATAGCTGCGAAATATGCGTATTTTCAGGTTAGAAAAGCTGCCGAGGCTGTACAAAGGCTCTGCCAGTGCCCTTCGGAAAAATGCTCCAAGCTCAAAGTTCGTAAAGTCGGGGAAGGACGTTATTACATCGCTGGACGAAATGTTTTCATCAGGGTAAAAAAATTATAATTATATAAATGGGAAAATGCATGGTATAGTGTGAGCGGTTGTTAATGAGAAGATTTTTTATCCGCAGCTCCTCAAAGGACGGCACATGATGGTGAGAGTCGGCGGAGGCTGGGACACCCTTGAGCATTTCTTGTCGAGGCACGATCCGTGTCAGGTGAGGGTTCTCACCCGCGAAACTACACCCCCACCCCGCAACAACAAGCACAGCTTTCTTCACATCCGGGCAAAGTATCGGAGCCATCCGTCCGAATCTCTTTCCGGCCACTGAAATTACTCACTCTTTGCACCTTCTCTCTCTCTCTCTCTCTCTCTCTCTCTCTCTCTCTCTCAAATCCTTTGGCCAATCAACTCTTTCACTCTTTCATGCATTCCTCTATCGGTATGGCCGTTTATTTAACAAACGAATTTTACGGACGATTTTTGGAAAACGAGAGTATTTCCACATAAGAGTTTTCATAGAGTTCCATCACGTGCGATGGGTCTCCATCGTTCCGGACGCATGTTCACGTTCAAATCATCATAGTCTATTTCACGCAGTCTGCCTAATAGATATTTCAAATACATATAACATATGTATTTCGAGACATTAGTATTTTGATAACTCGCATATACCGCTTGTACCATGAAACGACAAATCGTTTTTTATCAGTCGTACGGGATAAGCGCGGCTCAAGTTTGTCAAAGCGCTCGTGAAGCATCTAGCGCCAGATATAATCGATTAAGGTGATCTATCACTTGCGCGAGTCCGAGAGTAAATGTAAAATGGTTGCACGGTTTACTCGGACGTCCATGATTTTTGAGAAAAATAAAAGTTACACCTTGTTCTCTGATGATAATAAATATTTTTTTTCAAATATCAAGCGTGCAATGGAATAAAGCGTGCAACAGGATTTTTACCGACTGAACAACTGATAGATCATCTTGAAGATCTTGAACGACGTGATCAGCGATCGATATATACATATGTGATAAATACTTGAATCACGATATCACACTCGCACGAGAGATATATACTTGCTACGAATATCGTACAATCACTATTTTTGCATACCAACGAGATCCAACGGTTAAAAGTAACGGATACGCGTCATCGAACCGTTTCGACGTGTCTCAACAATAACAAATGTAAAGAATTTATGCACCTAATAGAAGAAGCACGTTCGATACAGTCGTTCCCGCCGTGGTTTTAGTAATCGAAAAATGAGAAAGATGAGGAACAGCAACAATTATGCAAACACAATCACGCAAAAATTCACTTGTGCACACATTTATCGACAGCAAGTAATTGAGTGACGAGTATATAACGCAATGGCCACGATCAAGATCGAAAACACACCGAGTGCAAATAAACTCTCAGGAAGACAAGAAAGAAGGAAGAAAGATTAATCGATAAACTCGACTCATATGCCGATTGACGGGATATTTTTGAAACGTTAACACTCAATTTAGGCACACCTAAGAGAGAGAGAAAAAAAAACAATAATATTCTATTGATAGCGGGTAACAAAGTGCAACGATCGAGCGCATTTATGGCCATTGCGAATTTCCGTCGGTTGCACCTCATGATCCAATTGGTTTTTATACATATTTATTCTGTAAACATTTGTGGGACGAGTGAGGATTAGCATTTTTTGGTTAAAAAAATCACGATGAGAAGATCTCGTCGAGAAGAATAGGTTGGCTAAAAGTAATTCGGAAAAGGGTAACATTGAGGGCCCGAACGCAACTCCCCAATGAACGTTGGTTGATTGCGTGAACCTGCCAAAGTGTACACCGGACAGACCAAAGGTGTCTGTTCGATGTACACATATTACCAACGATCTGAGCGAAATAGTGAGGTTTTTTCGTCGGTCGAGCAAATCCTTGTTACTCAATATATTCACCGTATTTAACGCGGTACAATGAATTATTGAAAAAATTCTTGTATTATCGTTGCACGCCGTACGGTTTACGATAAAAACTCACGTCACCGGGAATTGTAATGTCAGCGGGAATTTGAATTCGGTTTTGTCCAATCGAGGGGACAATATTCCATTATATAGATGGAAAAATGAAGGACGCGTATTTCACCAAAAATACGAGCCCATCTAATCCTTTCGATATGAGATGGTACTCCATCCCCCCCCCCCCCCCCAATGCCAGTTGTATGCTTCACATCGTAGGCGTCCTATCGTCACGTATATACATATATATTTATATTTATATATACACTCACACACACACGTAACTGCCTGTAATTTTACCTTTTGTATTTTTATACAAATCCTTAGGGTTAAGGTGAGACGACGAGGGGTAAGTTGGAAAAGAGATAACTCTGGGCGTACCGAGTTGAACGACAGTGTTGGATTTTTTTTTTTATTTATTTTTTTTCAGAAATGCAAGAGTACACTCTGCAAAGGAAGAATACCAAAGCTACGGAACACGAGACGAGTTTTTTCGGCGCGTTGAGGCTATTTACCTGATTTTTTATTTCATTTTTTTTTTTTTAGTCTATCCCGATAATGCGAAATTGAAGGAGAAAAATTGCAAACTTTTCGTTAACAAAAGTAAAAAAGTTGAGACGATCGAGTGCTATAGCAGCTGCGAGAAAAAACTGCATCACGATCGATCGAATCAATTGGTCGCTATAAATATATTTTAAATGGAAAACAAAGAAAAAGAAATCGAGGATATGAAATAAACTTGAGTTGATCATTTTTGGATTTACAAAAGAAAGACAAAAAAACGGATCGTCAGGTTTGTGAGTACCTGGTATTTTTCGGGTCGTTCTGAAATACGTATCGAGTTGATGAAAATTTTTCTCGCGGGAGAATAGTCGAACACGATGATATTAGTTATTAATACACCACACACGAACTTATGTGCATTGAGATTTATTTTACAATTGTATTGTAATCCGATTGTTACCTTTTGTTGAGTAATAAAATGTTTAATTGCAAAGTTCATGGAAACCATTATCAATCCAATTACGCTTACTTTCTTCGAGGATTAGGAATAAAAAAAAAAAAAAAAAAAAAAGCACTGGTTTCAAGTATCTTAGTATTAAATATATTTTCTATGTAAAATACAGAGAGCACTGAAAAAGTTGGATTTCTTGTTTGTGATTAATTCGAAGTGTACGATGATGGTTTCATTGAAAATGAAAAAGGTTTTATTCGACGATTGCGATCGCCGTTGTAATACTTCTCGCCGCTTTATAGGCTATGATAATACTTGAAGGAATATTCTCGTACGAGGATGAAAAGATATTGTGGACGGATGGGAGTGGTAGATGCATTTACAGTAAACTGAGGGGAGTCGCCGTCTTCGCCCAATCCGATCACGCAAAATTTAAACATATTGTATACGCACGATTTTCTATAGTATATCATATTTTTATACGTATATCTTATAAGTCTTTCAATTCAGCGGAATTATTACCAGGATTTTAATCTTCCTCGTAAAATTCATTATTTTTTTTTATTTTTACCCAAAGTAAGAGTGTGATGTTGAGCCTGTTGAGCTATTTGCGTCTTCCTCCGATTAAATTCAAGTATATCGTCCTCCAACTTTTTCCGACTTTCTTCAACTTTTTTTTTCTCCTCCGTATGATCTTTTTTCAACTTGTCGAATTTGTTGTGCAGCTAGTCCAAAAAAGATCACGTATAACAAACAATTAGCGATTTTTTTTTTTCAAATTGTAATTTATTATGGGGGGAGTTAAGAAGTAATAGATTAAAAATAGTCACCTCTTTTTCGGCTTCCTTGAGCTCAGCCTCGGTCTCCTTGACTCGTGCGACAAACATTTGACGCATTTCGTCCTCTTTTTGTTGCAATTCTTGCAAGTGAGTGGAACGTTTGGCCTCACAGGTTTGCTGAAAACTCACCGGTTTGTTCTCGCTGTCGACGTCGCTGAAACCCATCTACGAGATTCGTTGATATTAATAGAAATTTACCCCGCCAATTTCACTCTCATTCATATTTTTATGGTTTTTCCATTTGAGAGAACAAATTTATGATGAATACGGCCGAACGGATCTGTTCCCGTTCCCTTTTCACACCCTACCTGCTCAAGACGCTTCTTTCGGTACAACTCGTAATGGCGACAGTGGGTTTTTTCTCTCATATCCTCCATGTTGGTACGTATGAGCATTTCTCGTAATTTGACGAAATCACAATGCGATTCGTTCTCAACTTGTACGGTTCCCCATGGATACTGACGAGATCGCATCATTTTATTGCCAACGCGTACAAAATCCGTGCTTCCGACCACAGCAAATGGCACGTGATTATTCATAGAGGAATTAACGTCCGCTACGCTCTCGTCATCCGTTGGAAATTGGTATATGTGCACCCCGTTGTTTTGCAGTTCCGATATTATTTTACTCTTGTATTTATAATAAAGATAAAAAAAACAATAAACATTTTTTTCTCTTCCACAGCCTTCTTATTGACACAACTTTTGTGTCTCCAAAAAATTTACTTTAAGTTTGAGCTTACTTTGAATTTTTGTAATTCAGTTTTTGATATTGTGTCAGCCTTGGCAATAATCGGTATGATATTGACTTTAGTATCCAACTTTTTCATGCACACCAAGTCGATGGACTTCAATCTGAAATTTCGAATAAATGAATGGCGACGTTCCGATGCACGTTCGGCTGAGTAATGCAGAAAAAAAACATAAAAAAAGAAAAACTGACCCGTGGCCTGTCGGACAGATGAAATAGAGACAGACGTGAATTCTGCTGTCGTGATAAGTTGATAAGGAACGCTTTATCTTCAGTTCTTCCTGCAAATACGCCTCAAACTGTGCATCTATATAATCAACGACTGCCTTAAAACTGTCTTCTTTGTTGATCTGATCTCCGTAACCGACGGTGTCGACTATGGTCAGTTTTAGCCTGACATTACTCTCTTGTAGTTCATATGTATGCGCTTTAAGTTTCACCGACGGCAGATTGTGGGGACTCTGATTGGATTCGAAGCTTGTATTAAAGAGCGAGTCCATGAGCGTAGATTTTCCGAGTCCCGTTTCGCCTGTTTATACAGTTAATATCCGTTTATTGAGAAATCTTATTTGCATCCGGTAAAATTGAATATATATTTACACATAAATACACATTCAAACATTGGAGAATACTAATTCAGCCTTTTATATTAGCGGGAACATAGGGAACGTATTGAGTTTTGACTAAACTGTCGTTGTGGACTAGAAGAGATAAGTAATGAATAATCGAAAGCAATCGAGGCATAAAGAATAATCGGGACTCGTTCAAATGACAATGGATTATCGCTAATGACCGGTAATGGACAGAAGCAAAAAAGGATAATTCATTGTATTCTATTAGTTATTGGAAATCACGAATGAAAATTCATCATTTGACAAGACGACACAAAATATTTGCAGAGAAAATTTGGACGATGACTTACCAATGCACAGGATATTGAACACAAATCCATTTTGCACCGATTTATTGACCAGTTGATCGGGCAAACTGTCGAAGCCTACGTGGCCTGATAGTTTAAGATTTCGAAGATTGGTTTCCAACTAACAACAATGAAAACAATAATGACACCACAACGTAAATAGTAATGGAAGCAGTTATTGATAACCTCAAAAGCATATTTGGTCGGATTACTGTTAAATCATTAAATCAATACAACAACAGAGCAATGTGAATCCAAAATGAAATTTTATCACACCGTTATTTCGTTCTGTTATAGACCAAATAGTGATTAAAAAAAAGACTGGAGTATGACCAACGCCCTATGGGAGTTGTTCAAATTTTATCAATATAAATTATTTTTTAAACAACGCAAGTTTGTAAATTATTTCACAAAGTTTGAATTTCAAAAGGGCGAGAAAATGTAAAGACACTGTTTCGAATAACGTTAATATTTGCATGGATAAAGATTCACCTTAGCGCGTTCAACGTCGACGGCAGCCATTTTTGATGTGTCACAGCACTGAGCACACAACAACGGTGTGTCAAACACACAACAAAATACGCGAGACGCGAGACGCGAGTCGTTGCTGCTGCCGTCTGGAGCCACAGACAACCAGTATCCACCGTCAGGCCGTCAGGGGCGCCTGGGCAGCCAGCAGCAGCAGAAGCAGCTAGAGATTGTTTTTAGTTTAGTCGTGGTTTTAGTTGAGAGAAAGATGGCGAAGAGTGCAAGAATATATACATATAAGAAGAGAATATCGTAAGCGTCGGTCGGTCAGTGCCATGCCTATATACGCGGTATCGTCCATTGTTATAGTTTTTCGATAGAATTGAGAAACTGGACCAAATAAATTACACCACAAGAGTGAAATTCTACTTATGGCGAAGGAAAAATATTTTAAATAATCCTATAGAGATAAACAGTAAATGGGATGCGATTACGATAAGAATTTTTAGCTTAGATCATTGCGCTAAGAACAAATGTGTTGAAGAGAAGTGAAAAATGTGAAACTACAGGAGAATTATGGAAGAAGCAGAAGAGGATCGAGAAGAGAAATAATATATAATAGAGAAAAAGTAGAATTGCGATCATGGCAATTCATATATTACATACGTTTCGAAAAAAGCAAGAATTTTATATTTTTTATAATGGAATGGGCTAAAATGAGGGGATTTCGTCAACTGTTGTTTCTTAACTTTGCCGGTACGGCCGGTATACCGGGATATCGGCGGGGCGATGGCGGATCGCGCGAACACCGCCCGCTGTCGCTTCGGTCGCGCACCGGCGGCGTGACCGCGCCACCCGGGTCATTATCACCATCATCACACTACCACCACCGCCTGGTGCTATGCTATGCTAGGGACATTTAGCTTTAGCATACTGGCAGACTCCTCACAACAGTGTCTACTTTCTAACATGGCAGATCAATTTGTGTGTTGTATTATCATGTGACGGGGTAGAGGCTCGGGACTTTGAAAGAGGCGGTCTTTACGCGCTACGAAAAATATCTTTGTTTTTGTTTATTATTTTATATATTTGATTGATTATCTGGTTGAACGTATGGTCTCTTTCGGTATCTTTCTCTCTCGGTCTTTTTCTCTCTCTCTCCGTCTCTCGTAACGATCGAGGGCTTTGTGGGTGCGTGATTTACGACGCTCTGGTGCGTCTGTGGAAAAACGTTATTACGATAATAACGATGGCGGACATGAAGAGTCCGCCGTTCAGCGACATCAAGAGACCGGAGGAAGTTGTGGCTATGGCGATGAACGATAGCCTCAAATTCGCCGTCTTGATCGGCCTCATCGAGGTTGGACAGGTCTCCAATCGGGAGGTCGTCAACACCGTTCTACATCTGGTAAGTGTTTCGAATTACAAGACATTTAAAAGAATAAAAAAAAAAGAATAAAATAGGAAAAATCGGTATTCGATGAAGATTAATAATTTGCCACATGTGTGTTGAATTTTTGTGCTCGGTCTCCTCGAATAAACATTAAATCGCGTCATCTACAACTTTCCTCATTCTCCCCTCGTCTCTTCCCCCTGCTCCTTGCCGCTGCGCGTGAATTCTCTCCTGTATTTACATACGTGTGTGAATATTCGTAACGTAATGTTGAATTGTCGGTTGAAATTTATATTGCATACTTGTGAGGATTGACTCGTCGTTTCGAATAAGATATTACAGAAGGAGCGAGCAAGCGTGCGAGTGAGAGTGAGAGTGAGCGAGCGAGCACCCGGTTCCACGGTTCCACCAACTTATCGATCATTTTACTTATATGCTCCATGGTGGCAACAGTGGGGGTAAAACGACACGCGGTTTGACAACGGAGCCAGCGTGACACTGAACAAAAACCCCCTTCTTCCCCCCGGTACGGTGTGACGATTTGCTATCGCCGGGACGTAGTCTTTGCTTTGCTTTTCGCCCGATCCCCGATCCCCGAGCCTCGGGATCAGAGCATACGTAACCAAAAATTAACCTGCAGAAATTAGCGGCATTCCTTCATTGCAATTTACTTTCATCAAGTTTATAAATACTGACGCATACGCGATGTCCCTCGAAACACACACTTTCGTACCGCGAATTCACATTCTCTTGTCTTAAGGTGATCTATCAGTTGCATGAGTGGTGAGGGGATCGGTAACTGAAAAACAGCAGGTTGTTTTGTGTGTTAAGATGATGGATCAGTCGGTAATCACAACCGTGAGTGCGAGAGAGATAGCTGCAAATTTTGAAAAGGAAATTTTTTCACATCGTTCGTCTGATCGAAAAAATAAAAATGTCATCGGATTTTTGCGATCGTGCTGCGTACGATGACATTTTTATTATTTTAATCGGACGAACGATGTCAAAGAGTGTCAATTTCAAAAATTCGAGGTGTGATTACCGACTGATCCATCATCTTAAGAGGAGAGGGGTCACCGAGGCAGTTCACTCGTGCAACTAGGCAAGATAGATAATTGCCTCAAAAGGAGCGAGTAGGCATGACGAGTTTTTCGGTGAAAGTTTTCAATAAATCGATCGCGCGCAAGAAGCAGGCCCTGAATGATGGCGAAAAAAGTATTATATTTGTCCATTTTTATTCAATAACGTATGTCGGGATTGCTAAATATCGGCCAAATCTCTGCTTTTATTCGAATAATATGCGGACGATATTCTTTCTTATAACGTCATCTTTGATCCTCGATATTAGTTATGTTTGAAAAAACACATGTGGCATTCCCCGTCGCACGATTGCACCCTCAGATTCCTTTCTAAATTATTGTCAAAGTTTTTGTCTTTCCATTCGCCTTGGCCAATTTTCTCTGTTAGATCCGCAGGCAAGAGGAGTTAATCACAACGTTTCATCTACATCGAATAACACTATTCCAAAGATTATATATACCGTTAAAAAAATTATTATTCCGACTGGAACTCGGGCCAGTATACCAAAACAAAGAAGATCGGGTTGGCTCACCGCATAAATCCCCAAATCCCAATGTATGATTTGTTTTTCCATCCCCGCCCCCTTTATGATAACATATTCATTGTATATATACACGAGCGCTCACAAAATGTTTTGCCAATTTTCATCACTCACTAGATTTTTTATTCGCTCTCGTTCGTTGTCTGCTTTTTTTTCCTTATTTTTATTGCTTTTTATTTTTTTAGGCCTTTGCCATCATGACTCCGAGGTTCTAGATCAAAAGGGACACTGCAGCATCTCGACGCCAAATAACTCAATATTACATTTTATCCTCTCTACGAAGGGGGTAGTAAAAAATTGTTCTTTCGAGATGTTGATATTGGTAGATCATTATATAATTGAGTATTGGTACGATTTTCGTTGCGGAAGTTTGGGATTAACCGAAATTCGCATGCACCCCGACATATAACGAATCTCGAACGAGAGCTGTCTCGCGGGCGCGCGCGCTTTTTTTATTTGCCCTGATTATTTATTAACCGTCTTCCTTCGATCCTATATCGCTCAAAGGTTCTTGCTTCGACGACGGAACGGGACATATCATGAGGATTGTTGAATTTGCACATTTTTCAAATGCATGCGCTGTATAGAGTTTTGGCTGACGAATGCTTTAAAGTGTCCCGTTGCACAAATGGTGGTACATCCCCGTTGAAAACCGAATGCACGATTATTGTTGTTTCTAATGTGCAGTAGGGTATACGCCTGTACGCATCGTTGTCCTCTTCGAACTCCTCTTATATTCCATGTTTTATTCTTATTTTTTATTTCTTCTAATGTATGCGATGTATGTGATGTTCATTGAACGGACACCCTGGAGAGGTAAAACACGTGACATGCACGTATTGAGGGAAAAAATTAAGAGATGATTCTGCAAATTTTGGTGTATATTAATCTCGCATTTTCTCATTTGCTTTCGGTACGCAGGTTTTATTTAGATCTGCATTGGTTTATGTGTATTTTTTTTTTTAACCTTGTCTCGCTACGGAATGGAATACGTTTTTTCAGCATTTCCACATGGTAATGATTAATCGCTGTTTATTTTATAATCACAATCCTTTTCACATTAATCGCGAATTCAACTTGTCTAAAATGTAAAAGGTCCTCGATCTATGATCGTTTTAATGTTCTCGCAATGTGGAGAGGTCGCAATGCTCGACCGGAGGGAAATTTCCTACTCCCAGTCATCCCCCATTATTTTGCGATCATCCAACTCTGATTGTCAATACGAATGTTAATGCGAATATAGTGATAAAGTCAATGGCGCGGCGTTCTGTCATTTACGTGGTTATATGTCCACCGTCACCAAATCGAACGTGTGTGTCTTCTTCTCCTGAGCAACATTCTCTTTTTAGCAACACATTACGAGTTCGATATCGATACAAACAGACGATGCTAATAGTGACAAAATTTTTATCGATTATTGAATTTTTTGGTTGTTTTTCTTTTCTACGAGAAGCAAGAAACATGAATGATCAGAGCGAGCAATCTCGTTAAATTCATTCAAAACAAAAATATAGGTACTACAATAGATTTCTAGCCGTAAGCGTCGTTTGCTCTTTGAACTACATACTTTGAGTTGAGATGAATATTTTTGTTGTTCAGTGTAAGTTCAATTTGTGCAAGTCCCGATATAGATACTCGGAATGAGTCGGACTGGAAAAAGCCTGGTGTGAACATTTACGATTCAATGCTATTAATAAAATAGCTGCGTCATCGATATAGCGACAGGACTATTCAATTTTTGAAACTAGATTTCATTTCGCGGCGGCGCGTGTTCTATTTTCATTTGTCTCCCGACCAGACTTGCGCTCTTCCTCGTTTTTACAATCGCGCACCGTCCATTCGTTCGCTAGAATATCGCTACATAAGGACACGTAGCACGTATACGCGAGAGAAAAAAAAAAGAAAAAAAAATAATGGTCTAGCGTGTGTAGCAATATTTTATAAATTCTCAATGTACGTACGACAATGGAGGATGGCACGCGAAGCACGTCCCATGCCTGGGGCGCGATCGATCATTCGACCAAGCCTCGGTTGGCCCGAGAGTATACCCTCTCTATATAATATGTATATAAATGTACAGAGAGCAGTATAATACCACTACCATGAGCATGCAGTCCTCCCTCTCACTCTTTCATTTTTCATCCCAACCTGTAGTCGCTGGCGCACCCCTATTAACATCGCCACCGCGCGCCGCTACACTGGGTATCTCTATATAGGCTTACTTAAATTCGTATCCTTCTACAGTAGCGTTCAGTCGCGGCTACTCCCCATTTATCATATGCTCGTCACGGTATATTCGGTAGTTTATGTCTTTATGAATTCGATATGGATCCGAACGGTATTCATACTTACTACAGGAGGGGGATCTATAAGGGTACGAATGGACGACCCGGAGTGTGTGTAAACTGCTTGTAGAAATACTTTCCGGTTTATCGCGAGTAATATCGGTGGTAAGCTTTGAAAAAGCAACTCTCAAATGAATTTACATTACAATTGAAAATAAAAATAGGTCTTTGGTAAAGACCTGTTGTCGGTAATACGTGTCGTCCGCGTAACGTCGCAGTCCGAGTCGTGCGTGTCTATAGGTCGTCGCCAGTAAATTGGTAGCGTAACCTCTTGTATGTCCGCGCGACAGTCGGTTGACTCGTGGATACTTATAACGATTGGCTTCCTTCGCGGCCAAGCGCGAAGGAAGTAACGATATCGAGGAAAATCATAAAGCTTTTGAAAAATTTTTCTTCTCGATAAGATTAACGGGAGATCCGATAAATATCTTGAATTTTAATATAAATTATTTTAAGCTTGACCAACGGAAGACAATCTTGTAATCTTGTACAACGATGCATTTCTCGTTGGACCAAGCATCCCCATTTCGGATAGAGAAACCTTGATGGTTCTCTACCAGTATCAGCTGCGCATCGTCCGATATAAATATAGATACCATTCGAATGCGTTTATATATTTCCTAAATCGTTCTTATCATGATGAGCGATAGCGTTATCATCGGCGGATGATGAGTCGTCCTGTCGCTGTAATCCACCATTGGATTCACCGAACTATTAGCGCATGTTAACAAACATGTGTGCGCTACGCTATTTGCGCACTACGCTTCCATAATATTTTTCTACCATGACAAACGGAAGTGTTATCACTTGCTATCATTATCCATTCATCTTTCATATACAGGGTGAATCATTTAACGTGACCACTTCGAATAATTCCTAAAATAAGCGTTGCATATGGTACATATGTTGTTTTGATAGATGGAGACGTTTCGAAGATTTGAAGCTCAACTTTGTTTTTTTTTTTTTAAGTAGAATGCTATATTTTTTATATAAAAATATGGTAGAGTATCGAATTCTGAGTGAAAAAGTATAGACCTACATTAGCCCTAAACCTAATAGTTAACAAGTTATTTCACTACATTCCTTCCATTACCAATGATACCTATGTAAAGACGGGAAATCGTGATGGTATTGACAATAGGATTATCTGAATAATGTAATTCATGTTTTGTTGCAGAAAATTTATTTTAACAAATGTTCGAAGTGATGGCCATTAACCTCGACACATTTTAATTGGGAGAGGTGCAGAAATCCCTTGGACTGCTGGTTCGCCGGATTTAACACCGCTTGATTTCTTCCTATGGAGAGCTATAATGGATTATGTTTACCGTGATGTTCCTACAACGCCGGCGAATATGCGAGAACGAATTACAAGAGCCTGCGCCGTTATCACACCAGAAACTATTCGAAGATCAAGAGAATCATTAGTCCTACGTCTTCGGAAATGTGTCGAGGTTAATAGTCATCACTTTGAACATATGTTAAAGTAAATTTTCTGCAAAAAAACATGAATTACATTATTCAGATAATCCTATTGTCAATACAATCACGATTTTCCGTCTTTACATAGGTATCATAGGTAATGGAAGGAATGTGGTGAAATAATTTGTTAACTATTAGGTTTAGGGCTAATGTAGGTCTGTACGTTTTTTATTCAGAATTTGATACTCTACCATATTTTGTTATAAAAAATATAGCAGTCCACTTAAAAAAACGAAGTTGACCTTCAAATCTCCGAAACATCTCCATCTATCAAAATAACAAATGTACCACATAATGTGCCCCTCGAAACCGTGCAACTTTTGTCTGAACATTTTTTTTCATACAACGCTTATTTTAGGAATTATTCGAGGTGGTCACGTTAAATGATTCACTCTGTATATTATGGTTTACAATACGTACGAATTGAAAAGAAAACTTAATCACGCTGGTCTCTTCTGAATTTCGTTCGAAGGATTCGAACCGGCAGTAAGTTACTTTCTTACCTCTTACCGGTATCTTCGGATGCCAACCAGAAAAAAAACACCACACATTTGTACACTGATTATGAAACGAATGCGCGTGAAAAATTCTGTCAATAACAGCTGTGTAGACGGTACAGGTTACTACGAAGTCGCGGCGTTGCCAAACTCACTGGACCGACTACGCTAGTCGCAATAATTTTTCTTTCGACCAATTGGGTACCAGATGAACTTCCTTAATTGTGATATCTCATTGATCCATGACAACGAATGAACAAAACCATATGGCGGAAAAATGTTTGAACGCTATAGTGGGCTTGTCGAAAAAAATGTTGTATATAAAAAATTTCATTTGCCGTACGAGAATAAAAAAAAATGTCATATCTACGAAAGGGTATAGGCATGAAGTTTCATGGAAGTTCGTCCCAAGTATACATGTATTACGTGTATGAGAACACACCCTTGGCGCACCCTCGAAACGTTATTAACATAAACCCTACCACCCGGAACTCTTCGAATCTTTCGCCGTTTGACAAATAACATCTTGCATTCGATGATTTTTTCCGTCTTTATTTTATCCTCCTCTTTGGTATTTCGATGTTAGCAGCAGCAAAGTTTGGGTAATTACCTCTGAAAGTGGGACTTTAATTGTTGTGTTAATTATCCAGTTAAGTATGCGAGAAATGGGTTTATGAACCCTTCGAGATTCGTTATTGTCGTATAACACCGATTTATACACGTTTGTAAGCTGAAAATAGATGAGAAAGAAGAAAAGACTCCCGAGCCTCGTCTCGCATCACCGTAATCCTGGACCGTGCAGTGCATCGAGTATTCGCGAAACTAAAAATTTCTATTCAATACCGAAGCAAGAATATTGAGTAAGGGCGGCATTTATTTGTTATCTACAGTGACGTAATAATTACCAAGGCTTATATATAACGATGGAACTTGATAAAGAGAGAAAAAAATGATTCTCATATAAAGATCGGATCAATCAGGAGTATCGCGGTGATTGTAATGAAAATAAGCCGAATAATAATGTCGGCGGCTTTCTTGCAAATGTGTACCCCGCCCTCGTATACATTAGTCACCTACTCTTTCGAAATTTCTTACCTTTTTTCCTAATTTCTTTTGAATTCTACCGTACCTGAATATCGTAGACACTTACACGGAAAAAAGTTTGGCGCATGGTACAGGACTGAGAGAAAGTGAGAGAGAGAAGAGTCTGGGTTCCCGCAATAAGCCCGTGTACCTGTCACTTGTGTAGATCTTTTGAAGTAGCTGGATAGGAGACAGGCAACGTGTGAACGAGTGAACCGGAATAAAAACAGCGGCTGCGTCTCAGTCTTGTGTCAAAGCTGGAGTTCTAGTAGGCATTAAACGAAGCGGTGACACCGTCGCACATTGACCCTCAAAGGGCGCCGTAGAGAATCACCGAGACGTCGTATACTCGCCTTATTCCCTTCACACGAAAATTTTTTGGGGATTCATTCATCGAGTTACTAGCCAATCCATTGGATCGCTAATCGTATGCCATTCGAATGCGATATTGAATAAATGAAAATGGCGTGGCTACCGGTGTGAATTATTCGGCATGAAAAGTCTCTTACATCGTTAGGGGATGATTTTTAGGTCACGAGGGAGCCTGCACGGGAGGCGAGTGGCTGTCGTCACATACGGGGAGCGATGTGTATATACCCGTCGTCGTAGACGACGTCACGTACGTAGACAGGTATTGCGCGACGTGCATCAAGCTCCCGTCACAAGTTTCGCTCGGTCAGGTGTTCCTCTTTCACGGCACCTTTTGTAAACTCTTGTCGCAACACAGAACTCACTCTTTCCTCCCCTCTTATCATTTCTTCATGCGATGTCGTTGTTGACATCAAAACCATAGACAACAGATATGCGTCAATTCGACGCTACATGTTTGCTTTCCTTTTGCTTGAGCAAGATTTCAACGACCCGGGTATGAATATATACCTTTTGGGATAGTCTGCGCTTTCAATCAGTTTTATTTTTGTATGTTTTATTTTTATATTTGTACATTTGGTTCTTATAAGTAGTGGTTATTTCATCCGGTTTCCACTGTGTCATTGTCCGATGATATGACAATTTCGTTATTGTACGTTTATTGTAGAGACTTTTGATCCTTAATACTGTTGAACAGGAAATATCTCAGATACCTTGAAACCGCGCGGCGGTTCATGAAGATCCTAGTAGTAGTTGTTTTTCCGTCGTAATAAATCCTATTTCTATCTTGTTAGATATAACCGAATACGCTTTTATCAGTGAAGAGTAATATTATTCGAGTACCTAATTTTCAATCTTCCAGCGGTTGATTTTAACAACTTCGAGTTTGTGATGCTTTGACAATTTTGGGGGGTCCGATCATCAGTGACGTAAATTCACCATCATCCCGGTAGCCGATCCCGTTTACGAGGAAAAAACAACTCATCAAGCTGGCACAGAGCGGTTGGTCATTTTCTCAATTGAGCGTGACATATATATATATATATATATATATATTCCATTATTTACTCTTTGTTTTTCTTCCTCTGCGTTCAAATCGCTTCCGCCTGGACAACGACCAATATTTATTCAAGAATATATCACTGGTGAACATAATACCCGATTTTTGTTCGATCTTTTGAATATAATTTATACCGATCGCTGAGACGCGAAATGTGGATGAAAGCACGCTGGCACTGCGTGCCCGGTTTCAGAGCTACTCCCTTTTCTGCTGTGAACGCGCCCTGGAAGATCAAAACTGATTTTATAGCAATGTATGACTTAAAACCGCACTTTGGCCATGCTAAAGCGTGTTTTTCGATTTTAGGGCTATAAAATGGTATACGATACTTGTTACTTAAGTTGCGATACTGGCAACTCAAGTAACACGTAAAATAAGTCACACCTATCGCAATGTACCTACTAATAAAGGTTTTCCGTAAAAAGATGAATGGATTTCATCGGGAATAGACGAAAGGCAAGAGCGGATGGAGTCTAAACGCCGGAAATGAGAATAAGGCGAAATATTTATATTTTCACACATACGCGCGCGTGTGCGTGCGTGGAGTAAGCGTGCCCGGACGCGTGTAAAGTGGGTTTTGCCGAGGTCCCGAAAGTTTTATGCGAACGATCTTTATCTAATTTTATTCGCTCTAATGCATCTTTAATAAGACATTCTTTGGTTCGTGGTCGCAGCGCCACTCACTGATTGTGAGTGACGGATTTGCGGGTTAACATTCCGAAATAATTCATATTCCAGAAGTAGCGAGTGGATAAAAAAGAACAGTCGCTGTCAGGGGCAGCTGATGAGCTTGTCCTATCCAGATATTTTTCATACGGATAGGAAGAAAAAAAGGATGATAGTAAGAATTTTTATACCGATAACATGTTGATCTTTGTTTGGGATGGGCGATTATTCGCCATGGTTTGCGAGGTAGTACACATCGGGTTGTTATTGAATGCGTTCTAAATTTTATATTATTTCATTTTATTTCATTGCCAAATTTCTAAAAATGATTTTTTTTCCATTTGATATCTCGAAATGTCTTTTTTAAGAAAGAGTAACAGACAAAGTATATCAGTCATTACCCCCAACTCTAACTATACTGCTAACCGTTAGCTATTCATTCATTCCTGGACAAGACTCGAACCGAACACATACAATATTGAGCATCGATAAATTCGTAATAAATGCCTGCCCCTCGTATACGATTGACATGATATTTTGTCACAGTTATTTTTGGTCGTGTGATTTTTCGTTTGTCATATTTCGACTGATATTTAAAGGTGCTACCGGATTATTGGGTATGTATTTACGTAAAACTGATAAACTAATTCGTGATCAACGCTTAGGTTGAGAGAACCATTTTCTAAATGTCATAGGATTGCTTTTGTGTTTGCGCAGAGCGTGGATAGAATCAAAATGACAACTTCTCTGCTCAAAAAGCTTTTCAATCAATGTGAAAAATTTAAGATAATAACATCTTTGATATGTGATTTTTCGTGGAATTTGGATAAAGTCTTTTAGCGGAAAAACATGATATTTTTGTTTATAATCGTATATCGGGTACTACTATTCACTTATTTACTGTACTTGGGAACTAAAAAAAATTCACATGCCGGTCTATCCGAGACCGTTTGTGTTTACTAAAATGTTGAATTGCTTATGTTACTTGTTGAAAAAAACTGATACGAACAGAGGGCTACTGCATTCGAGTTATCCCGCTGATTTGATACGATATAAAAAGTCTCGGTGCATCATTTATTTCTAAAATATCGTATTTCATAATAAAGCAGATAACTAATTGTGGTAATAGATACCGACAGTGGAGCTTATCCCAATTCCTCGGTTAAATGTAAACAGTGGGAGACTCTCGAAAGCTGCGAGTTTCACAGTTAGAAATGCAACGAGTAAGGAAACAGGATTTGAGTTTATTCCCAGAGTGCAATTATTTTTGACGACTTGATTTTGACGTACCCTGTGAGCTCGCTGCGTCTGTAAAACAGTTAAACATAGATCAATGGGAAGCGTAACGTCGAGCATATATATTTTATAATCATTTTTTGACTCTCGATCGAGAGTCAATGTTACTGCTCTTCTTTCTGGTATCTCCGTAACAATATTATTTCAGCCTTGGGAATGTGTAGTACGAAGAAAACAGAGTTTTCTTCTTAGTCCGTTTTTTTTCTCTCGTTAGTGGTAATTTTGTGAGAAAGGCATCACAATTTATAATCGTTGCGCGACCGTCTTGAATAAACGATTTTGTTCGTGTTCGTGGGAGCACGCTAAAGATGAAGAATTACGCAAGTTCAAGAGTACAGAGCTCGTCGAAGGTACTGCAACGGAATACAGTATTTGCATCTCAGCAATTGAATATTCAACTTAAACTCTGTCAACCTGATTCGAATAAATGACGGCAAATATCGGTTAAAATTTTAAACGACTCAGATGTGTAGAGATTGAGATGTCGAATGTCACTGCTGCTACGTTGTTTTCCGCTCGGTAGTCTGTTCCGCTTCTTGATAATGGAATATGAAATGGAGTAAACGTATATAGGATTGTCAGGCTGTACATATTATTTGGGATCCTCTACGTGTTTGGCATAAAAAAAAAGAATAAACCGTGTGAGTTTCGTCTCAGGTACGCAACGGCAGACTTATCAGTGGGGTTCTGCATACTGTATCCTACTCCAGACGCTTGTGAATGTGAAGGGTTTGTAGGAAGGACGGATTATATGTTGAAACGCATGTAGTCTCGTAGCGGATGTTGCGCGAATTACTGGAGCGCCATAAGTTATCTGTTCTTTTCGCCCTTTAGAATTCGTCTCGAATGCGATTCCACATGCTGGAACTTGGAGGCACAAGGGAGAAAGTTCAAGTAATGTTGATGCAGCATGGCTTCGTCAGCAATTTTTGCCAACACCTCTCCGTCTCTTTTGAACTCAAGCCGTGTACATGGATGATCGGAAAACGATGCGGTATCCATCGAAAAGTCGATGAAAACCGACTATCCTGCTTGCGTCGACTTCATAACCAACCGTATAGAGCCCAGGATTTACTTTATGACCCAAAAACTCTGATCTCGTTGCTTTCGACAACGTACCCGTACTGACACCTTTCTCAGGATTGCTATTAAGATGATTAAATTAAATCGCCAACGTACACTATTATTCGTGTCTACAAGAGTTTGGCAACTTCGAGCTTCGTGATTGATTAACTGATCATGATCTTCGAACGAACTATGTCTAGAATTCATATTTTGCATCGCGATACATATTAGAGATACATTGGAATAAAGATTGAAATTTCAATGACATAGTACCTTTTTATCGTATCATCCGATTTTGTTTTACGGGTTGTAGCAGCGTTCTCTTATCTCATATGACTATATTTTATTTATAGTGTTAATCTGTTGAGCAACTATGGTATATTGACGACAGAGAATATCTACATATATCTATACATTGAGGGCAGTTGGGATTCTAAGCGGTAGTAGCTTCGTGTCGACTTGACACCTCGCCGTTTTGCACATTTATCCGTTGTACACGCAGTTACAAATACAATGATATTATTAAGTGCATGGTCATCACCGGCTGACTGACCCTTTTTTTGCCATCTTCGAAACTTATCACTAATAACGCATATTATGATTATTTGTGAAAAGAAAATTTTCTTCGTGCACTTATTTATTGCAATATTCATTAGATTTCATAACGATTGCGCTAGGAAAAAGAAAATGCCCCCAAAAACTTTACTTTTTAACGTGCAACTGCTTCTATAAATTTTAACCTTTAGACGACCGAGATCTGAGAGTTAAAGTCGCCTTTGGAAAGCGCCTAAATTGGTGTCTGATATCGCGTATCAACTATATACAAATTTCATATCAAAGGGCGGAGCCGATGAATCGGTTTTCCGGTTTACGGCTGAAACGACGACTGAAAATTCCATTTCATCAGAGCATTGTAGTGAAATTGTTTTGTAAAACAAATATGACATAAATATCGCTAAATTGTCAGAATAAAATTTTTCCTGAATTGACTTTGACCCGAACGTTCTTTTCACCTCGACATTATTTTATTCGAGGGTTGGAATATTGATTTCTCGTTCTCAATACCACCACTACTTCAGTTCTAACCTTTTTTCAGCTTAATTTGCGCGGACGTGAGGATGGTCGATCGCATTTCAAAAAATCGACTGTTCACAATGTTGTAATTTTTGTGCTTTCAATGTAAATATCCGGATCAAAGGGATATATTAGCTCAACTTTCATTCCAATAATTCATTACCTCTGGGACCATTGACGTCACTTGTGTCGAAATGATATCATCAAATTTATAAATATCTGTTTGGTCTAGGAATCGCTAATATTCGTTGGTGCATCAATTTTTTTTTTTTTACGTAGTGTTGCTTAAATAAAGCTCAAACTTACTGAATTTTGTTGCTACAATATTGTTGGCAAAAAAGTCCCTCACTTCGCATCCACTCGATACAGTTTGTTAAATAGAGTGTATCGGATACAACACTATGATAGAGCTTTCGTAGCTTTCTCGTTGCGAAGTTTGCACCTTCATGAAGAATTCACTTCTGCGGCTTATTGAGGTCGTGAATCCAAGCAAGGCTAGAGCTGACAACCGAATCTGATGGGTTGATGCTTAAGGGCGATGACCATATCGTACTCAAAAAATTCATAAAATAGAATCGTAGAATAATAAAAGAAAACATTCATTTTCTTTTTTCTAAACTCAAACAATATATCGGTAATATATGAACCAAGTATGTTCTGGATAATTAATTCGGTAGATTAGTTACAAAGTTGGAATAGGCTCGTCTACGGTCCTTCCATCAAGGTTCATTCGTCGGATTAACAATGTACCGTCTCTTCAACGGCTCTTATGGTTCAAGGTGATTCATCAGTTGTTTGATCGGTAAAAATCCTGTATAACACGGTTTATTCTGATTGCGAGTAGCTTGATATTTGAAATGATATTGAAATGAGTTGTACGCTATTCTCATTTAATCAGAGATCAAAGTGTAATTTGTATTTTTGTCGAAAAATCAAGGATGTTTGAGTAAACCGTGTAACCAATTTTCAGCTATCTCTCTTGCTCTCATGCTACTGGTAGGTATCACCTTAACCGCAGTTGCACGAATAATTTAAAGTCCGATTTCACGATGACCGTATCTTATTGATATTATGACTGACAATGAATAGGAGCGCATGATTATTTTTGCGAGTGTAACGTAGCTCCGAAGACCTAATATCGACATCACATGAGGAATGGAAGACTCGAAAGAAAATATTTTATCTGCGTGGCACAAGAAATCCATACCGAACTCCGTCTCAAGACATCTCTAAAAATTGGGCTGCCCACAGCAACCTTATTCGAATAACTTTCATTTCGAATATAACGTCATATGCACCGGGTCGAATGTAACTATTGTATTAGGGGGAACTCAACAACGAAGGGGTAAAACCGTAGTGGCCGCTATAATTATATCGATCGTGGTAAATCATATTAAATTAAAAAATGATAAATTCCGATTGTGGCAATAAAACTGTATACCGATCATAACGATCGGAGTCCTTTTGTACGCATCAGGTATGACTCAGACCGGATGTATTCTCCTATTTTTGGCTTTTTTTTTTCATATGAAGATGCCCCTTGAAATGTAGCCCCTCTCTAGTCTCTAGGGACTAGAGGTAGAGAAAAAATTGAAAGCTAGAAACTCTTAATTATAGACTCTCGCGTAGTTGAGTTCTGTTGATGTATCGATGGTTGGTAAGTCAATGATAGTTTGCGACAAAACAGGGAACTCGGAATAGGCTTGACGAACGTTTTTGATGCTTGTCTTTTTGCTGCTTTGGCATTATACAGTTATTCCATCTTAAATTTCTTTCTTCTCCATCACGTAAACAAGTTGTCCTCGAAATTTGACATGATTCGTCTCACTCTTAGTTTTCGCTGTTCCCTAAGCTGTCCGAGGGTAAGTCATTGGAGCCAGTTGAAGCTGTCCGGTGAGCAGTTCGGTAAAGCAGATTTCTTCTCGAACTTCTGCGACAGACTTTTGCCACTTGTTGGTGGTTTTCCAATGGTTTTACCCTCGGAGACGAATCTACCGAACGTTATATGTATATCGAGTTTTTTTTTACTGCTCCCGATCGAGGTGGTTTATCGTATTATCGTTGGATGGTGTGAGTACCGATTTGTTATACCGTCAGGAAATAGTTGCAGCAAAAAGTAGAGGAGTTGCAAGTGGGCCGCAGCGAACGTGATGGACTATGACGTGATCGATCCTCGCAGTGCGTTCAGAAAGGTTTTTTCGTCAATAAAGAGAATAAAAGTTTTTGATTGAAAGGGCATTTAGTAGGGATTACGAGGTGCGTCAAGGGCTTTAGTACTAATATAGCAGTGCAGTGGGTAGGATATAGTAGTACTTAAATTCTGGTGCTCGGACGCATTCTCACTTGTTTGTTAAACCAAGCAAATTTTAGCAAATAGTAGAGTTAGGCGGGCAAGCTAGGGGGAAAGAAAAGTGTGTATATTTACGCTCATCTGCCCATAATTTAACAGGGTAACAAAGCTTGAGTTTGCCCAATCAAATCGAATCGGTTATGCGCGAGGGAGCGCGTATAACCAATATATTTACTTATTTCTTTGCTTATCCTTGTCACATTAATTATACAGAATGTTTCATTATGATACAAACGTAAAGAAAATATATGAAGGACGGTTATGGGAGTGTATATGGGGCTAGGTAAGCGCGGAACTTACGTGAACGATGAAAATAGCAAAACTACGACTCTTAAAAATAGGTAATATATATATATATATATATATATATACATACAACGTCAAGAAGGTTACTCGGTACAACTTTCTTGAATACTCGAGTGCATAGAATATATACCGCAGTGTCTTGCTTGTTTAGATTGCAGGCTGCAGAGACTGACCTCGAGAGCTCCCTGGTTCCCCCTGTTTTTTATTCCTTTTACATTTTCATTGCTAACGATACTAACGAGCTCTCTTGGTTTTTTGCGTTTTTACATTTTCAACTATCTTCTCCTGGGTGAGTACTTTCGCTAAACCCACGACCACCGTTATCTGCACCATCTTGTCTTATATACCTTCCCTAATCTCCGGTCTAATAATAATTTTGTGCAAATATAAACAATTATTCGCTCGGTTGCTTCGAAAGATACAGCTCGGTCAGAGCATTGCTTTAATCCGACCAACGTCATCCGTTATTCTTTCACGAGTTATGTAACGCGGATAGGGCTGTGCGTCGAATCCGCCGTTATCGCGAATTCATCAGGTTTCAGGTGTCCAGTAACGCCCCAACTAGGAATCACTTTTCTAATTCTTTATTCATTGCTTGTATTTATTCTACGAAAGACATGAGTGCATGAACATATGGGCGGATGATTAAAAAAAGACGTTTTTTTTTTTATTCTCAAAGTGACACGGTCATTTTCTCGTAACTCTATTCTCAAAGAAAAATCTTATGTTAGAGATCACTTGGCGGTTTTTGTGATTTAGTTTTATTCGTTCATCAAAATTTTTCTTTTCGTGTTATTGATGAACGTGCGAGCACTTGAGGAAAGAGTCGTTTCTCCAAAATTTTAATCTATATATACCTAGTTAATTGAAAATCTACAAGTTCGTTCGAATGATAGGTCCGATAAGGTCCAAAAACTATGTCCTCCCTTGGCATAATGACGTATTTACAGATATTGAATATGCTATATTCGAACAACTTTATCGGCTCTGAAGCCTCAATTTGAGGTCTAACAGGTCCTATTTTGGGGAGTGAGTTTTTGTTGAAAGAAAAATGATAATTCATCCAGGGTGATTGGAAGTGTGGAAAGTATCGTAAAAGCTGTACAAAGCTCGTATATGCTCTCGGTGCATATACGTATTTGGTTCCAAAAATTATGTGCGCCGACGGCTGATTAAACGATTTGTCAAAATTATTCTTAGCACACGTGTCATGTACCCCGGAGAAAGAATTTTCCTTTCAACTCTCGTTTTAAATAACCACCCGTCGTGATAACCCTTTTCCTGGGAAAATGGTTCCGACTAAAGGATGTACCTATAATTTATTTTGCACCCGATAATGCCTACGACCGTCCTGTTGAATCTACCAGATTTCTTTCTCTTTGGGCACGAGTTAGCAGAACAAATTTGGCGACTTTTTTTGTTCTTAAATAACAATTTGAGAAAGTCCTGGTGAACCGGAAATCAATGTCGAGTCTTCCATTATCATTAAGAGCTGGTGAAATAGCCAGAGCGTACGCCTCAAACTTGTCGATATCAGAGAGCAGACGAATCTATATCTACTTGAGCTATCGACAATGCCCCTTCCTACTCTTTCTTCTCATTCTCAATACTTTCCTTCTGAATTTCTTACCCATTCATTATATTTATTTAGACATTTTCTTCCGTGTCACTCAATTTCTCGTCATCGTTTCTCCTTTGTTACCTCAATCTTTTATCTCATAATAGTAATTTCAGTGTTTTGAAAATGTTTTTTTTTCTTCGTTTCTCCATCCAGCACTGCTGTGCTGTTCATTCGAACATGCTTTAACAAGTAAAAAAAACGATTCTGTGAGAATAATTGTCAAAGTTAATAAATTAGCATAGTATAAATTGTTGGAGAGTCCTGAAATGAGTATAGGAGAATCGAAAATACAATATTACCATGCGATTGCTTGTGCAATTTTCTGTTTTAACAGATTTTATGTTTTTATTCTCGATTTCATCGCAAAATTTGGATCCTCATATGGATGGATCGGAGTAGGTGATTTCTACATGAATTTTGTGATGTACAAAAAATGTACCAAAAAAAAATCCATTTCCGTAGATCGGTGGTGTGGTGCGGAAAGCTTATTTCCTGGTGGCGATGGTACTCTTAGAGCCCAACTTGAGAGCGTTTTTCGTACTCTTCCTGAGTCTATGTAGGATTTAAAGGTAGGCTAATCCTCAATAAAACTTGTCTCTTGTCGTTGGTAACCTCAAGCCAGCACTACGAAGAGCGTTTGAAGCGCTTGAAGCTCGTTGGAGGAAGAAGACTATATACATGATTATGAATACTATATATTATGAATACTATAGGCTGGGAAAAAGAGACAATCGGCGACAGTGAAAGACCCGCTACATTTGCCTGTTAAAGTGTCCTTTGGCATTTCAGATACGTCCTGATGCCAAGCAGGTGCAAACAATGGCTCGTTCTAGGCTCCTCGAACATTGCGTCTTTTTAGTCCTCGCGCTCTCTCTCTCTCTCTCTCTCTCTCTCTTCGTTCATCCCTGAACTGCAGTCAAGAACTGCGTTACGTTCAAACGATTTCTTTGAAACTGTCTCATGTAAGATCCTCGTTTGTACGGGTGACGGAACTGTACGTTTTTTTTTTTACCTTTTTCTTTCAACAATCGCACAAACTACCGCTCGATTGCTCCTACCAGCATCTTTGACTTTTCTCTTTCACAGCAGTCCCAATTTTCAGTGAAAACACCGTTATCCCTATTCGGTGACAGATTCAAAAAATGAATTGATCGCAATTGAGTCAGCACTGTTGATACAGCAAGTACAAGGTGAATTAACTCTCTGTCAGATAAATTTTTTTGTTACTCACTTATTTCCTTCCTTCGCAGCTTCTTTCTGCAAAATCACAAACGTACTTCTATTTTTGCGATATCGATAATAGCAGCATTCATAATCAAAAAAATACATTGTCGCCGATTCTCGCTGACCGTATTTCGCACAAATTGTAATTCGTATATACTGTTTTTAATTCACTTGCATTTTTCTCGCTCCTCCATCGTGAGAGACGGTCCGTCATTGCGGAGCGGGAACTTTGTAATCAGGTTACCGGATGTCTCCTTTCTGTGAGTACCAGGACGAAGAATACCAATAATAACGAAAAAAAGAATGAACGATGATTCGACGATTGGCCGGATATCGAAAAACTCGAAACCGAAGTCGAATGGATCTCAGCAAGTTCTCCTCAGTTATTGGAATATTATGCTCCAGCAACGGTCTTATGATCTCGCTAGAATAGGGAGAAAAATTCTATAATGCTATGTTATTTAACTATTTAATATTTCGCTTCACGAATAACTTTTGTACGGACGATTATCGTACAATTTGATTTTCGATTTTACAATCGTCTGGGCCTACCTGTCTGCCTCAGCTGTTGTGCCCGTAAATCGCACTTTTGGTCTTAATCCCTTAAATACTCGTCCTTGATAACTCTTCCCTTCGCGACGGTCTTTGCGGGCACAACAAAGCCAATGTCATGCGCTCATTTCTATAGTCTAGTTTTGTTACGAAATAACATTACCGATAATATTTACCAATAAATAATTAAAGTCCATAAACCTCTCCCACGACATTACTCACTGAAATATGACGATTGCTGTTCGACGACGATTTTAATTTTAAGCTTAGAAACGATTCAGGAAATGAGAGTGCGGAATGGAGTTGGAGTGTATGCCTTGCTTCCAACTGATTTTCTCCCTTATAAAATATTATTTTTATGTGTTGTACCGCGCGAGAATAACAATATTTCATGGCTCTGAGAACAAAAATTGCTCCCTTCATGATTTCTAGAGTTCTAGTTTTTTTTTTTGTGAAAACAAAAATATTCCAAGCCTTGCGACGTTCTCAGGGATGCCAGTCTCGAACTGTTCTTCGATGATCAAGTTCGTAATATTGAATTCCCCATTATGTAAGTAGATAAAAAAAGAAATTCCTTGGGGCACTAATTTGGTAGAGAGATATTATAATCTCGGCGAGCCTCGGGCCAGCAGACCACAGGGCTGTCAATGTATTTGTCCCGAGACTCTACCGAGTCTCTTGATATCTGACAAACGAACGTTTGCCTATTTTGGAGCTACGAGTGAGACCCGAGAACGTAATGGTGTTCCGTTAGAAATAAATACAATTGTGAAGAATAAACTTTTTCTCATGCACGCCAGATGAGACCAAATTGTATATCCATATTTACTATAGGCACCATGAGTGTTGCGACGATCAATCTTTTTCTTTTATATACGATAGTTTTAAAGAAAAATCTACGACGTTGTTGCAAGTTTGACAGGGCGTGGTGAAAATCTTAGCGAGATTGAGGTTCGCGATACATCATACGCTTGAAAAAAAGCACGCTCTGAAAGCTCTTACACACGCGTATCCTTATATTTCCCAGTGACTCTACGGTTCGTTCGTTTCCTTGGAAAGTTTCCATACCCCCATTCTCGACAGAGATTTTTTGTTGTACAAAGAAAAGCTGATCATACTAAACGCAAGAGCTTTGAAAGGCTCTACCTAATTTTATTACAAGTGGTTATCCCTATAAACCCTCTTTCCCTCTATAGGGTTTGCCAAAGCCCAGCGATTTCCCTTGAATGCAAATGAATATTCCAATCATATGCTCCCTTTCAAGTCGTTTGGTTTATAAACGCGACACGCGGAGGTGGCTTCTCGCGTTACCTTCAGTCTTGCTGTGAGCCTGCTATTATTATCGTATCCGGTTAAATAGTTTTGTTTGCTTGTTGTACGGCGAGTGATTATCGTCGGCGGGCTTAATTTTCTGTTCTTTTCTGGGGTTTTTTTTTTTTTTTTTTTTTTTTCATAGGCCTACAGGGAGTAAAACACGAATTGTCACTCAAAAATGAAAAATAAGTAACTCCGATTTGTTATGAATTTATAAATTGAATATCTCCAACGTTCCATTAAAGTACTTGAAAAATAATATTATATAATTACAATCTTACAATAGTAAGGGTTTATGATTATTGAAAATAGACACCGAATGCGAGTATTAATAAAATAAAAGAATCTCATCTCTCGGAGGAATACAGGCAGGATCAAGACGGAATTGGAAGACTCTAGATGTCGAAGTGATCCTATGAAAATGGAGCTCGTGTTATTAGTGTCGGTTATATCGTGCAAGTCGAACTAGTTATATCGATCAGCAACAGCTCAAACAAGGTATGGTGCTTGCACCTACTCGGTAGAGGGAGTAATCTTGCAAACACATGCTCCTTTTAGCAGTAGTTAATCCGCGCTGAAGGTTGACCGCAGTTTGTAATCGTTCAATGGTCTTCAAATACGTCTCTATAATAGTAATGAACGTCAAAGTTTCAAAACGGGAGTAAAAACATTTTTCAATTCGCTCCGTCGTCCAAAAAAACATCACAGTGATGAACGCTCATATGCAACATTATTTGTCACAATTCAAATTTTGATCGCAGTGCAATTTTAGGTACATTGAATATAATAAATGATCAATTTCTGGTGGAATATGGTACAATAGAATTCGTACGGACGGGGTGCCACTTCAAGGTCCGCCAATCTCGAGGAGAAGATGTTTGATTACGAAATTAAGCACGACTGAGAGTTGAAACTTGAGTTCCCTGCGAGTACCGAGCAAACATTGACCCTCTGCATTATGCCATCATTCGCGTACAGGATCGTTTGCCCAGGCTTTTTAACTGTAGAAGACCATTTTATAATTCATCTCCCCAAGATTATTGACCGCACGTTCATTCGACAAATGCTTATTTTTGTATTTTTCTTTTTTTGCGCCCGTGCACTCGGGTCTCTTTGTACTTCATTCATTTTTGCAAGTGTCTGTGTCGACAATAATTTTTTTTCTACAACGATGAAAATAATAGAAATCAAATACTTTCGTGTGTGGCTCCGGTGACGACCAGAGATAAGAAATTTCTGGTGAGGTCGAAACTTGGTTAGATGATTGTTTATTAGCTTAACACCGACTGGGGAATTGATCTCGTTGAACGAAAGGTAGATTTTCTCCCTGATGGTGCTAATTAACCGGCGCGAGAGCACCTACATGCATAACGTGTTGCTCATGGTAATTTTTTTTTTGCTAGTGATCGGTTTTTTTTTGTCTGCCATAGATAAAAATAATTCATCTTCGATTCACCGTTAAAATGAAAGCTTGAGAAAATTTCGCTTCCGTCTTGGCTCAATTTATTGTATTCATTAGAAATGATTTTCGGTTAATTTCTCGTGATGCACGATGAAAAGAGCGTAGAGCTTAGTGAACAACAGCGTGATATTACTCCGCTACATTTGTAACACACGCATATTTTACGGAATTTATGTCTAGACACGGTGTATGGAATAGCGCAAAGCGCCAAGGGGACGAAGAGGCAAACGACCGCAGCGTTTCGCACTCTCAGCATGACGTCGTAAGCGAAGTTTAATCGAGCATACAGGCGTCGCCCTAGGAAATGCTTTTCCATTGCGTTCTATCTCGTCTCTTCCTCGTTTTTCCTCCTCCTCTCGCCCCTCTTTCCGTTGTTTTTTCACGTTCCTCTTTTTTTTTACTCCCTGTTTGTATCAGCACTTTTTTGTGCAACTTTCTTTTTTTCACAACGGTGTTTGCGTTGTAATGTTTAATTTTCATTCGCATAAATATAAGTGCGAGCCGGAATTACAGCTACCCTACAGTTTTCAGGCAATCATCATTTGGGGATCGTCGGGGGCGATTCATCGACGACGAATCCGTCTTGATTTTGTTTGTTTGAAAATACGGTGATTTTCGGAATTTAGCCAAACGCCAAAACTGTGGGAAAAGAGGGTTATAAAATAGGCGTTGCGTGATCGCTCTGGAGGCATTTCTACCTCAGTTTTTCTCTGATTGATTTATTGAAGCTTCACTCCCTCATAAGCGACGTTAATACAAACTAAAGATTAACCCTTGGAGCGAGCCAGCGTTAATTCTTTGAGCCATGCCCTCTACCAATGTCTCGGCCGACAAAATGTGTCGGGGAATTTTCCCTCTTGATTTGAATCGTCTCTTTCTGTTGTGAAGCATAATTTTGATTGGAGCAACGTGCCGAATACGACATTGGAGAGAACCACTGTATGGGTTTCTTGTCGTCATCGTCGCTGCCGCGTGTCTGCATGGATCGCTGTGACGGTAGTTAATGCAATCGAGTTGCACCTAAATGCAATTACGCTCGGCGGTGTATTTGCTCCTTCCTACAATTTGCACTTGTCTGTGTTCTCACATCAAGCGACAACGATCAGCACCTTGGAGCAAATAGACGATAATCATTTACGGTCCGTATCATCAACCTCTTAGAGGACCGTGGAATTCGACTAGGCACCTATAATCGTCAGATACGATCTATTTCAATAACCATTTCGATTGAAATTCTTCCTATCGTATTGAACAATTATTAAATTGTGTGACTGAATAATTATGCAAAAGGTCGCCTTTCGTCGTTCGAACAATGACGCGGGTTCTCGAATACTGGGATTATTCTCTTTTTCCCTTCCTTTTTTTTTTATGAAAATGTCGATATTTGCATTCTCGTTTACGCTATTATTCCTGGTAGATCGAACTATATATATATATATTTTATACTACCTATGTGTGTTCGTACGTATATAATATTTCTTCTCTTTCCGCCGTTTTTTCCCCCTTAGTTCCCCTTAATTTTTTTGTTTTATTTTGCACATACTACTTTCTTTCTTGATCATTTTATTTATCTAACGCGGTACGAACAAATTTTGGACTATTTGTACCAACGCACATATTATTCAATTGTACCTATACGGGTCAATGTTCAACGATGGAACTTTGCGAAAATACAAAATGGATTGGATAAATATAAAATTTATTGCAAAAGTAACATGCTTATATTACTTTTATCTTAAGCTATCGTATCATTCCAACTTTGACGTTTTATCGAAATATGCATTTCTGTGGACGTAGAATGTTGCGTAAAAAATTAAACTTCTGTTGAATATCTCTTTCTCGGTTCTCCAAATGAAAAACGAGATATAACTAAGCTATTTTATGATATATTACGTTGGGATGTCAGCGACCTATTTCGATTCAAGTATGAATTCAGAATTTGAAAAAAAAACTCATTGAAATCGGTTGCGAAACGTATGATGATCGCACCAATTGACTGCTTGAAATGAAAAAAAATTAATGAAAAATTAATGAAAAAAAATAATATTATATTTATTTAAAAACTACGTACGAAGTATCGTAAAATTGAACTGTTACTTCGTATATTCTATTTTTCTTAATTTCCGATCATTCATGTCTCGGTATATGTTTTTTGTTTCAGGTACGTAATAGCCTGTGATGGAGCAACATTATCAAGTTCATTATGAATCGGTATAGTCAGCATTGAGTCCGATGGAGTTGTACATCCCCAGACAACAAATTACGTCGCATCGATCATACGGTTTTTTGTTTGTTTGAATTAATGCTTGCCACTCGATAGCGCGCAGAAATTTTTCTTCATCTCATGCCAGATTGAAAAAACGTTTTCTTCCATACTCATTAATGGCAGGTGTAAAAGGAGAAAAGATCAAAAATGAAAATATTCGGATTGAAAAACTCCGATAAAATGAACATATTTCGGTTTTTCACGATCTGTTTTCGGTTTCGCCGTTTTTTTCCTATTTTGATGTAAATTTATAAAAAGTATGGAAAACACGAATGGACGATAAGTATAATTTCGAGCAGGATTGATACTTACCAATCGTTTGTTCTGCTGTAATTTCACGCCAATTGTCTTGGCTAATTCTATGTGGAATGCGACAAGATTCAGGCGAATTTGGTAAAGGGGGAGCTGACAATTTACACTTTATACGAGAGCTATAATGGAAATTCTTCTATACTCTTATTCATTCGTAAGGAGATGAGGTATGAAGGAGGAACAACGAAGGATATGTCTGGGGCAGTACTCAGGGGACAGACTCCCAATTAGACACGAGCCAAATGCCCAATGTCCCAACTATCCGGTATATATAGATATTCCATTTATCATCGCACAATGGCGGAAAATCATCTTCCGCATGACCGGCAGTTGAGAAACCGGGAGAGTTTGGTTTGAATCGAACTGGAACCTTGCCTTTTCTTCCTTGCGTTGTACGGAAACGTCGAAAGAGCAGGGCTTGAGTCTGATTTGCGAGTATTTTGAGGTATATAGCCGTAACATGCAAGCAGGTAAAAGAAGACGGTCCTGCATGCGGCTCCACTAAAAATTTCAGATTCATTGAAAGCTACCTTAATTGAGGCGACCCGGCCGAACGTAGGACACGAATTTTCGAGAAGATCCGAATAATAAGCGGTCAATGTTTTTAAGATTCGGGTTAATAAAACAGTTGGCGAAGTTTGTTGATTATGCGCGGGTGCCGAATGATGCATAATATGAAATCCGCATAAAAATTAGTTCACCGTTCCAACGATGTGACAATGTGAAGCAACGAAAAAGTAAAAAAAATCATTTTTGTATGATATTTTGCGCTCGGGAAGTTGAAATTCAAATTTCGGTTATTAATATTGATATCGATTCGATTACGCATGGAGCATGGAGTCCATGCAACGTATGAACAAGGAATAGTTTTCATTGAACGAGGAGGAGTCAAAAAATGTTGGGATTCTACTTTTTTTGTGCGTTTAGGTTGCAGCATGAAAATGACGAGGTTCTGCGTCACCTGGTTCCACGAGGTTCATTCGAATCTCGCTAATTCGCACAGGTTCCTGGGCTTATTCGAAATCTCCGAGAAATTCTAACGTTCAATCTGAGTAATGTATCAAGTAAACTTATGGGTGATCGTAAATGTCGAAATATATCAATAGTTGAACAAGCACTAAATATCAAGCCCGAGAAAGCCTTCGACAGGTATCAGCACGGTGTAAGCGAGGCGAAGGGTGATTCGCTGCTTCCACTTTACCTCCGCTTGACGCTATAACGCGTCGCTATATCGCATCCTTCGCTAACTTCCGTAGTAAAGTACCTTATCGACGTTGCATCGTTCGATAAGGTCTGCGTTATCACGTGGGCCTGATCGGGCAACTTTGGATGTTGGACGAGAATGTGTAAAATTGGCATCGACGCAGCTTCGCCTTTCACGCCAGTGAGAAATTTCATATAACAATTCGAAATCCGCGGGGACTTTTGACGAAAGTTTAATATCTGTAGAGAGATTGATGAAAGCTAGGTAGAAAAATCAAGATATGAGAAACAAAATCCGTCGAAGCATGACTCAGATATAACGAGTTTTCAGAACTACGTGTAGAATGTCCGTAAAGAGTACGAGCGAAGAGGAGCGCCCGGGTGCGGTAATCGAAAGGAAACTCCATCAATTCGGCGGCTGATATTATATTAGCATCAGCGAGGCGGGGTCTGTAGGACTTCGTGAAGAAATTTGTGCTAGCTTCTTGTCACACTCTGGCGATTAATAATACAATAAATAGATGGGGTGGACAATACGAAATAATTTGGAATAAAAGGAAGGATTGATGCGGATGAAAATAGAGCGAGGAACGCAACGTGATTAAAAGAATCCCGTTGGCGGAGCGGTCTCGGATGGGTTAGGGTGGGTTCGTCGGGATGTGGGCGAGTGGGAATGTTGTGGGCGGCGGTGGCGGCGGCGGCGAGAGCGGTGCGGGTGGCGCCGGGGGCTGCGCCGTCGCCCAGCATCCAACGGCTCTTTTGTCGCCCCGCTGCCGCCGTCAGGGCGGGCGCATCCTTCGGTCCACGGAACGAGAGAGTCATACGTTGCTTCGTTGCGAGGAGCTCTGGTTATATCGGTCGTGTCGCGTCACGCGTTTCATCCTTCCACCGTGTAGTCGTGCGCGTCTTTTCTCTTCCTGACCCAGTTATAGTAAACAGTAGACGGGCATGCGATAAGCGTGCGCTACTCAAGGGCCTCCGAGTAAGAGGGAGAGAGAGAGAGAGAGAGAGAGAGAGAGAGAGAGAGAGACAGGAACCCTTGCGTTCTATCATTCAATCTGGTGTTTTTTTTTTTTTCATTTTCGATCTTTGCCATTTTGCTCGCGCGGTTAATTTCGACGCGGATAAGTGAATTGGAAAATTTTTCTTTCAGTCCAAGTTGCACAATCGTTTCACCATCTTTTCTTATCGCGTATCAACACTTTCGGATTTGTGAAATTGTGCGAACATTACGATATTCCGAAGGACAGTCGTCCGGTCGAAACGAATCACACGGCGTACCCCCCTAGCCCCGAACTTTCTCTAATTACCATGTTGTCACCACTATAGCGTACTACATGTGACGAATAAAGTCAATTAATCTCAATTTCTGGCAGCGGATGAGAAGAATAAAAAGTTATTCATCGACCTGTTGTGAGTGATAGTGACGCAATTGAGAATTTACTGTTTATTCAGTGCGGTGAATTCTCCGAACGGTTACAGATATCTAGAAATGGATACCTTTTTAATAATAGGAATGTTTGTCCTCTGCTACGAGGTGTGTGATTTGATACGACATTATGCAACCTCCAGGTCGGCGAATGAGACCGATCAAAACGTAACCGATTCGGAACAACCTTCACCAGGAGTATTTTCAATATCACAGAAAATGCAGAATTCACCGGCCTGTTGCTCTCAATAGGGTTATCACTTTATTATCACCAATTAGTTATTGCCCGTTGAACGGTTCGTTAGACGTTGGTCTATTCGGTCAGTAAATCGAATTTCGAAGTGCGATAGGATCTAGATCAATTGGCGATATTGACGCTCACATAACGACTCGTCAAATTGCGCGGGGGTCAGTTCCGCAGCGTTGTCGCGATTTGTGAAAGAATTAATGTTAATCCTTTGACGTCAATTTGACGGGTTTGTCCATTGAAATTTTCACCTTTCAATCAAAGACGTTAATGTGATTGACGCGCGAGTGTGGGTGAAGGTGTCGGTGGGGCTTTGTCCGCAATTGCATATGTTCGCGTCAGTGCTGATGAGGGTGGGTGCCTATGTTGGCATCATGGGACACAAACCCTGGCTCCTCACTTGAACCGAATGTCGGCTCGGTGCATCAAGACTGATACCAAAATTGTTAACACTCGCGGAATATGCTAAAATCTTTATCGGAGTTTGTAAAGTCGCCTACAATTCCGATTGCCTCAATTCTGAGGGGCAGTAGCAGGGGCTTATTAAACGTGAGTGAGTCGCGATTGCGGCAGAAGCTAAAAAGTTCTGTGGAAAAGCTTTTTCAAGTACAGATAGTGGAAGCTAGTAAATCTCGTAGCGCGAGCGTCTCGAAACTTGTGTTTTAGACGTTTGTCTCTCCAACGAGTTTGGGTTGTTTGCGTAATTATGATGAAAGTTAAATTTTGAGGAAAAAGCGTTTCTTTTCTTTCGAAACGGGCAACGAGATCGTTACGAAGAATTTCAATTGGTATACAGTTCCATCGGCTTTCATCATTAATAAGTTACACACTTCATAGTATTGTAAATCAAATGACGTTTTGAGTTTTTTCTTGCAATACGAGAGACACGCTACGAACATACGGGTGTAATATTCGAAAAACGAGTACGCCAAACGTTCATGAGAAAGAAACGTGTGTTTACGATTGGTGGTAACGGTTATAGTGAACTCTGTGAATCTATCAAAAGTCGAACTGCTCCATGCTGGATAGTGTATGGCCAATCACTTGGAGCAATTTTATGAAATTGATGACGGACGCGCAGTGTGTTCTAGATGTGTTTTTCGGGTCAATCAAATCGCCTAGACAAACCTATTCTCTCGGTAATTGATTCGTGCCGATCATTGGCCGACTTTGTCCTAGGAAGGGAGATTATATGCGGCGTTGAGTTGGAATTAACCGAGTTGCCTCTCCTTGTATACATACATCAGAGACAAATCCGAGTATTATATCCGCCAGCATCAAATGGTACAATGTGTCCGAATATCTACCAATGAGGCTATATAGCTGTCAGCCGAATTGATCAGTTTATTATTTCGCATTCCATAGATATTCGGCTCACCAATCGGATCCCACAAAGAACAAACGAGTTTATCCTCCCTCATCAATGGATTCTGGTTTTTGTCAGATCGGAAGAGCTTAGAAAATTGCCGTTACTCGGATTAACGCGTAACTCGAAAGGGTGTGGTTTGTGAAAAATCGACTTCGAAAGAGATATGAAAAACAATAGATAACCGTCGGTCGGGGTCTTTTGTTAACGAGATGCGTTCGTGATCTGTGTTCTATCCTACGAACGTACGGCACCACACGTCGCAGCAGAGATTCAAGGATTATAGAGAGGGATGGACTCGCTCGAGCGACTAATGAGCGCGGCTCCTCATCATCCAGCACTCACTGCCGCGTCGCGCACCCAAAATGCTTGCGTACAGGCAAGTTTGTGCTCAGTTATTGGGCGCAAAGGTCGCCATTTGACCGGAACTTTTTGTCTAACCGGTGACACGATGGAGGGCATCATACAGTGCCTCGTGTTCCTCAAAGCTTTTTCGGTAAGGGAACTTTCGTAATCCAGAGTCTTAAATTCCTCTTTAACATTTCTCATGTACAAAATCCGTTAACTCTTTCATATTTTCCACCGATGGATGAAACTGAAACTCGGGACATGACGCGAAGCACTCATTTCAAGATTGCGAATAAGCAATGTTCAGGTGACACCAAGTCATGTCGAGTATTGATTATTTTTTTTCACAAAGGAATCATGGTGTTAATGAGAAATTGATTTTCAATTCGATAAATGGGTTCAATTATGAATATTCCGAGCTGTAGCTGTGTTAATTTTAAGTCGGAGCTTATTTATGACTTGTACATCACATTTTTAAACGTCAACTACAGTCTTTGACGAAAAATTTCCTAATGAAATAACAACTTACTGTCGAGATTGAAAGTATTAGGCTTTGGAAGATGTCTATAAAAATAATTCAATATACATGTTGAAGAAAGTCATGGGAAGAATCACTCGGAAGGGCAAGGGTTCGACAGACGTGGCAACGCAGGATCATCGAGGTAAATAGAAAGGGAATGATAAGAATATGTATAAAAATGAAGACGGCGGTGACGGCAGTGATGGAGCGTGTTCGAGGTTTCTATAGATTCGAACCTACCGTCAACTTTCAATTCCATCCTCTCTCTCTCTCTCTCTCTTTTTGTAATTCTCTCTAGGCTCGGAACATATGTCGCATATTATATGGGAATCTGGGGCAAAGTGGGCACTTCCAAAAGTGAAGAAAAAAATAATTTTCAACATTTTTTTTTCAACTCAAATTCTGGTTCCATAACCACCTCTACAAGTTTTTATGTGTTATTGCTTAATTAATTTGGGATAATAAACGAAAAACTTGGAAAATGTTAAATATAAACATTGAAAATTTACCTTTTTTGTAAAATTTGTAATTTTACGAAATGGTTATGTTATTTGTATTAATTACAAAAATCGCATCGGTAACTGACGTCATCATCGTCGACACCTGCACACAGGATGTGAGCCCACTTCAGACATGATATGCAGCAGATACAATCTTCGATCGATTGCGAATAAAACTCCTTGCAAAAAATGCACGAAACGTCCGATGACGAAAATTTAGCGGGCTTCTTCGCAGCTTTCCTCTTTTTATTCATAGTCTATTTATTTAGTGATGTTTGAGCATTTTTTTTTTCTCGGAGCAGGTGCCCACTTTGCCCTATAATTTTTTTTTTAAGGATATGGAAAATAAACATGGGGATTCAATTTTTTTTCACAACAGTAGACGAAAGACCATATGTAAACCGATACATGTAGCTTAATTGCTTAGGGTGCCCACTTTGCCCCCACATTCCCTTATATGTATAGTTCATGCCGACGCCCTGCTGCTGTGTGCTGTCTGATGCTAGCGTTCTTGGCGCTCTTCAAGTTTCATTCTCCACTTCTTTTTTCAGAAATTTGGTTCGTAAGAGGCTGGAGTTCTTGCTGGCTATCATCGATGCCGCGTGCGCGGTCTGCCTGAAACGAAGCACTCCGAGTAGTTGATACGAAGGGACGATAGAAGCCCCTTTTATCGCTGGCGCCTCTATCAGCGCTGTCCAACCCGCGAACCTCCTTGTCCTCCTATAAAGTCGCTCTGAATATTTCATTCATTCTATCGCCTCTGGCTGGAAAGGTTGAAAACTATATTTTACGTGATGGGAAATTCTCCTCGAAAGAAGAACCACTTTTCGAAGCTCCGTTACTGCTCGTCCTGTCACCACAACACTTGCGTTATTTGTAAATTTATTACAACGCGGAGTTATAACGCAAAATCGCCACACATTATCATCATGCGCATAATTTTTGAATTTTAGTTATAAATATATGGTAAAGAAAATATGTGACCTAGCAAAGTGGCCACCAACGGAATTTCGATTTATGGGGCACAGGATCAGTAATAATCCTTTGTTTTTCGTGAAAATTATAGCTATTTATGTTGTGCGAATTACTGACAAACGTATATTGTATTTTGATTGATAAATATCGCACTTATGCATATAACTGAGGTCACGTTCATCACATAATATTCTTGGTAGACGAAAATTTTTCTGATTTGGTTGGTCTTCCTTTTTTTTTTCTCACTACATTTGCGCAACACGACGGGCTTGACAGGGCTAAATATACTTTGCCCAAAATAATTATTCGATCATATATTCGGAAGTAAAAGAGTGGGGGAGGTAGGGTCCCCCCAGAACTTGTTTCTTTTGGTTTTATCGCAGCCCTCAATGTTCTAGCCGAGAACACTATATTACACTATCTGTTTAACGAGAATTGGCAATTATAGATTTTTTATTGTATTTGAGGGGGGGGGGGGGGGGGGGTGGCCAGCTTGCCGCAATTTTTATTTTTTTTTTTCAAAATTCGGGAAACAAAAAACTCGTTGAATTCCTTGAGTGAGCCATTTGTCCCATATTCTCCTATATTTTATTTTATCGTGCACGAATGACAATGTAATACGCTAGTCCTCTCCATATGTTGTTCTCGTCCGTACATGGAAGTAAATAATTTTTCTGAGCTCCAACGATAGATCTTTCGTTTTTTTATTTTTTGTTTCTGCAATCGAGTTTTTAAGGAAAAACTGATCAGTGTCTCGCCGCAATTCGCAAGAGTCGTCGTGCAAACCCTGACATTGTGCGCGTCACTAGCCGCGCCGTGTATGATACTTCGCCAAGTTAATAATCACAGGAAGTCTGTTGTGCTTCTCTCCCGCTACGTCTGGTCACAATGTGACTCCGGCTCGCTTCATAAGACATATTACCATTGGATAGGCTTTTTCGGTGCTCTCTGCGTACGAGGGTGGATTACAACGTCAATAATCTTGTCGTCATCTAAATTTCACGGTTCGAATAATTAATAAATCCTTTGAAAATTTCATCATCAACCGCACTGAAGAACTACATCATTTGCAATTAAATGCAAATGATTATAATTTCTTCCAAAAGTTTGTAACATATCAATTGAAGCTTAATATCTTCAATTGTATGGATATGATGGAATGGGTCGTCCTCTGGGGGGGATATCACGACATCCGTAGCCCCAAGTTTTGACCAGTCTTTTTATTTGGCCCAATATAAGACTTTCTTAAGCTCGATCGTCTCAAGATCCTCTCATGAATTGAAATTGAAAAAAATCCTGCTATTCGTTAGTTTTTCACTGTTTCACGACGAATTGGTTATTTACTTTTAGCCAGATTACGTTTTACATAGGTCTCATTAGTTTTTTTGTTCCACTAGCTCCAATTGAATCGGGGGAGGGGGGGGGGGGGAGAGGTGGAGACCAGCTGCTGCAAAATTACCAAATGGTAATCGATTGTGGTAACGTTCGAAGTTGCAGTAAAAGCATCTAAATATCCGCGAGACCTCGATATTCGACGCTCAAACGCACACATCCGTATGCGTGTGCGCACATATTTATAGTCATCATTTTTTCTTGAAATTACAACTTTCTTCCCAATCCTGAATCATACCTGAGATATTAAAGAAGAAAAATTCCATTTTCCAATTGGCTTTTTTTTTTTTTATTCCGTATGGCAACAATGACGTGAACTTCGAAATAAAATAACTGCACCAACGATATGAGAAAATTTGCACAAAAATATTTTTTATAATTAGGGTTAGTCGACGCATACATGATTTTTCAGCTTATTTATAGTGATTGATTTTGAACTGTAGCAAATGCAAAGGTCATCGATGAATACGAATAAGATAATTCAAATCCGCTAGATGTAGAAGATGATTTTTGTTGGAATATGAATTGTTTTTCAAAAAGAACATCGAACAACTGAATCGTACCAACTTTTATGTGCTTATTTCGGTGCAACGTTCGAAAGCCTTTGCTGCTATGGTAACGATGATGAGCGAACAATTGGCTCCACGCTCCACTGCTAATTATCGGATTTCGTTATAACCATAAAATGTGAAATTTGCAGCACACGCTTTACGTCGTTTTTTCCTGTTTGCGAATAATGTTCATCCTGTGATATTTGAACGCTCTGCGTTCGAAATGAAATGAATATGATGAACGATCGAAAGAGTCGTTTTTGTTGAAATTCAGTCATTTATTCACACCTATTTTCCACGATTTTATGCCCGTTTCTTGATCCGTGTTGGGATATCGAAACAATTAATCAATCACGTGATTCTTTATCGGTCATGTGAAAAAAATGTACCTATATAGTAACGTGAGATATTTAATATCGCTCCGTTGGTATTTAAAAATGCTTTTTAAACTTGGAAAATGTGATGGAGTTGCGCGCGGGTGGAGTGGAGAACCCTTGCGGGACAGTCGAATTGACGGGGCAGAAATGGTGGGTTTAACTCGGGTCGGATGGTTGATCCGTTCTCCGTTCGCAAATGGATGTTGAAAGGTGATATCGATGACGGAGCTATTAACGCTAATGGATGACGTTTAGCGCTCTGCACTCCCTCTTTCTATACTGAGCCTTGGTCTACTTTTTCCACGTTTATCCGTTTTTTATATTCCGTCACATAAGAATCGTAGAGCGCGTTAATTCAATCGTAAATAAGTAGAGGAATGATTGGAGTCGGAATTGGAAAAAAAAGTTGGACCCGTTTCTGATGGATGATTTTAATTAACTAGTCATTAAATCATAATCACTTTATTTGAGTTTCATCCTTTCTGTGCCGGTAGAACTCGGGTCATTTACCTCGAATTCGCTTTCACACAATGTTCTCCAGATAAGAGTTTAGAATTTGATGGATGTCTAAATGCGATCACTCGTTGACGGTATATGTCTGGAAAAATTGAATTCATACTCATACGTGTTAACTCCTATAACGAGCATTCCTATATTCGTTAGTATTTATCACCGAGGTTAGTGCTATTTCCGAAAAGTTTTCCCTCGATTCAAAATAAAATAGGTCTATTCACTAGGGTAGAATAATTCCAACCCACATTTGGCTAATTGTTTAACTTTTTTCATTGTTTCATGCCGGTCGAGTATTTTAGGTATATACTTGAGAAAATATGAATTTTTTGCTGCACTTCACAACGTGCTGTCATAGTTGAATTAAAAAAAGTTTCTCTACTGTCACGTGTATACACTCGATTCCTGGTTACACGTAACACTCAACTGAAAAGAGAACACTCTGCTCAAAGTATTTGTCGCGTAAGTTCGTTTGAATTACGAATAACGACGTTACATTTCACGATATCGGATCAAACCCTTAATTGTTCTTCAACGCTATCGTATCACTTTATTTGAAAAAAACCAGTGATTATTGTTCTGAATGTCCGGAGGGCTGTACACGTAAATGACTGAATAAATCTAGGTTTCCGGCAATAGTATATTACACTACAAGGGCGGAAAGGTTTGATATTCCTGCACTGCGCGTCACAATGCCCGAAGCGAAGCCGAGGTGTATAGCCCGTGTGGTGTATATTATTTTTCTTCACAGCCGGTCGAAAGTACGTTTCTTCCGAAATATACATCTATATCGATAAAAAATGTTTTGATGCCTGCCCCGACATTTGCTGCACGAGCGAAGCGAGTGCTGCCTGTTGGGGGGGAGGGGGGAGGGGCAGGCATCAAAAAAACAAAATTAGCAAAGATAATTTATATGAATATTTGCATTCCTATGAACCTGAAAATAGATCATTATCCCGAACGACCATATTCATTTTATCAGTCTGGTCACTTTATTTTTGGCATTCGCATTGATTTTATCTGGAAGGATAAATGTGTGTTATTCGTTCGGATTTGTAGCTGCACTACAGTGCTGTTTTGATAATAGTGCTTGGAAATAATATGAAATTTCCATAACATATTTCCGAATGAATAACATAACCTTATTCGTACGATTTGCGGATGACTAGACACAATCTTTCAAAAAACACGTAAGCAATATCGATTCAAACGTCAAACGGCAAAAGTCAAAAAAATAATTACGTCAAACCTTTCGGAATGCAGAATAGTATATTACACACCTAGGGCAGGAAAATAAGGAAAGTCTCAGATCACATGTAATTGTCGGCCGAGGCTTTACTTTTTCCTGCCCGAGGTGTGTATACGATTTTTCTGTTCGACGCAGGCGGAACACTTTCGGCCCGGATGCCTACGTGTGATCTGAGACTTTCCTTATTTTCCTGCCCTAGGTGTGTAATATACTATTTCCACATCAAGTTAAGGCAAGAATGTGTGCCATCAATTTTATTTTTTTTCTTTTTTTAAATAAAACTGCAGCAATGACAGAAACTATATTCTCAGTGCATACGAGGGAAGTTGGTTTTTCGTTTATTTTTTTTCCCCTTTTAGTTCGGAAAATGCCTGAAAATTCGACGCACAGCTGGTTTATTTTGGTGTGGGGCATCAAGGAGGAAATGGACGAGCGGCAAATAAGTAAGAAAATTTAAAGCTTTGTTTAAACGCGATACGATAAATTACTAAACCACGGAACAGGCTTTGTCCGTAAAACAAATAAGTAAGTTGCGGAGATTGCGGCAAAGGCTGAGGGAAGTAAAGGGCTTTGGCAACCTTCGGAAGACACAACAAAGAGAGCGAGAGAGAGAGAGAGAGAGAAGGAGAATGAAACGAAAGCTCCGGTTGAAAACAAGATACGCCCTTACATAGAGAAGATATACCACCAAGAATTTAGCCGGGGACTGATGCATTGTTCATTCCATCCATTGTCCAACCATGACTGGTATGAATGAGGCTTTCGTCTGCTTATCAAAGTTGATACTCGAGGGATTCACGACACAGGCGACCTTTTCAAAATTATGCTTTCTCTTTATCATTGATTTTTTCGTTATTTCCCCCATGTCCCTCTAACAGTTCCAGAAAATACTGTTCAATCAATTGAACAACTCGAACGCTTTACGAAAACACAAAATAGTAATGAAATTTTGACGAACGGCTGTTCGCTAGCAGCAGACATATGCTCGAGAAGCTTCTAAAGCGAAAAATCGATCCGAGTTTGCACAGATTTATCTTCAATTCGCATGAAATATATACAGTACTAATGTCTATACACGTAATTTCTCCTTACATAGTTTCGACAGAAATAATTGAATCAATTCTAACTCGACGTAGGCAGATCCGGTCCAAGGGTTGTTTGATTCTGGGCAGGTCAGCATTCTGCATGTCATAGCAAGAGAGGGGAAGAGAGTATGGTATAGAGAGTTGGACGGGAATACGGGTAGATATAGAACTAAAGAGAATCGTGCTCCGACTGATCTATTCACAGATCCACCAGGGTAAATTAGAAGGGTGTCCAGAGTTCACCGAATCAATTGACAACCGCAATTCCCAGTTGCCGTGGTTGGACATACGGTTCTCTCCAATTCTGCATGGCTTGTGTTAACTCCCGGCGTCCTTCGTGTTATTATATATATATATCTTTGTCTATGCGTCTCTGCTCTTTCTCTTCCTCCCTCTCTTCTTTTTGCAATAATTCTCTCGTTCGGACCGGAGTTCCAGCCGTTAGACAAGTCTCTAGGTCGTATGGGGGTGGTTGATTGCCGCAATTCCTTTCTCAGCCGTACTATGCCTGCGTTTTCTTTCCAGTTGCGCCCTTAACTTTTCTCCTCTCCTCGTGTCACATGAGCTTTTATTATATTCATTTGTCTGCAAACAGTAATATGATCATACAGTTGTGGTTATTTCCCGCAACCGTTGTCGAAGAATGCTACAAAAATAATTTTGTTTTCCTCAATAAATAGCAAAGAAAAGTAAATCTCTGTTTAAGGAGTTTCGGTACAGGCGATACAATGTTGCCATGCTAATCCATGCTAAAAAAATTAAAAAATTCAAAAAGTTCAGAATTTTATAAAATTTGGTGAACATATTCTTTAGTGCCAAATTTGACGACACACATTTTTTAAGATTTTTCTTCTACACAGTTATCGAGTAATTGATCACTAAAGTTTACGCGTATAAGCATAGCGTTTCCATATATATATAGGTATACATTCCGGGCATGAGAAATCTGCTTTAATGTGTAATTACTCGATAACTAAGTAGAAGAAAATTTTGAAAAAATTTGAGTTTTCGCACTTGATGTTGAAGAACATTATCACCAAATTTGATCAATTTCTTAATATTTTGACTTCTGTACCGAAACTCCTTAAAATTCAGATTTTTTCATTCCATCGTTGAATCTTCCCTTATAAGTACTTGTTTCGTAGGCATGACTGGTTCCGACACTAATCGTCGGATCAAAAATACTTCATCGAAATCTTTCTCATATCGAAATCTTTGTGAATGATCATTTGAGAATTATGAAGATATACAAAAATTTAAACCAGTGTGACCATCGGTATGCGTAAGGATTTTTTTTTAACTTTCCATTACGGAATTGAAATGTGAATAAAATTGCTTAAATTTCGGTAAATCATTATTTTTAGAAATGTAATCTCATCATTAACGATGTTGAAATAGACCAAAAATTATCAAGCTGTTTTTTTTTTTTTTTTTCGTATCGTTTCAAATTCTTTTATTTCTGCTATCGTTGACACTCTTCGAGCTGCCGTCTTAAATTTTATCTCTCATTTCGCGCTTTAGCTATTTTTTCTTGACTCTCGCGTTCGCTTCTCTTTGAAACCGAATTGCTAATGACCATGCTAAAACAAGATTTGAAACAAGACGAAAATTCTATTTAAATGTAGAATACATTTGGATACAAATTATTTGTGAAGGACAGCATAAGATTGTATAGGCAAGATAGAAGTATAACTTAAACCGAACCTCAAGATCGCGATCAATGTAAGCTTATCGTCTGAATCAAAAGCTTACGGACTTATTGATTTCATGATTTAGATTTCAATATAAAAATTTTCGTGGATAACTCGGATAATATATTCCGTTGAAAAAATTAATCAAAAGAAATCTAATCGACAGGTGACATTTGTGAGTGAAATCGGCATAGAATCATCGAGGTCGCGTACTCGATCGAATGTATGTAGTACACAGGATCAGTAGGCGGCGGAAGCAAGGACCTTGCCATTTGCGTCAAAAGCGGAAGAGTTCATTCTGCTCGTACATGCTTTTAAACACGTGATATCGAATGCGAGCATTGCGAGCACAGCCGCCATTAAAAAAAATTGAGTACACATGTGAAGAGGTAAGCGGGATGAGGGACAATGGAACGGGGTGGGTGCACCTGTGATGCGACCCAGATTTTGAATCCATATTCGTTTCATCTGCGATAGAAGAGGGGAAAAACCGCAACTGTGATTTCCAATGACGTTTGTACGCGCACGTTGACAGTGCTTGTTTTCCCCCGCTTGTTCGTATTTTTCTCCGACTCTATATGATGAAGCCAAACTGTATGAGTTTTTCCGCTGGATTGCTCATTGAAGATGTAATAATAAGATTCAATGAGGGTAATCCTTGTAAATCCGGAACACCGAATGATGAAAAATTTGCCGGCTATATAGTTGTATCTCTAAATAAAACCCTTAAACTCTGAGAAATTCTTCGCTAGGGTTATTTTTTAAGGCAATTATATATAAATAACGGTATTGTTTCGAGATATCTTAAAATGACTTCTCGGAAAAATCATAACTCTCCGGTTTATATATTCTCACCGAAATATGAAATTGATGAGAGAATAAGAGATCGACTAATAGAGGAGAATCACGTATTTAAGAAGTAAATAACAATTGATCACCAATCGAGGCTATAAGTAACAACGCCGCGCTGAGCTTTCAATAACGATAAAAAAAGTAACCGTTATTGTTATTATGCTCTTTGAGAGCAGTCAGCATAATTAAAATTATATAACGTTGAGTTTTAAGAGTCAGAGTCACAGAATTCGAATTATTAATGGAGAATTGCTTTGAAATTTCATTAACGATGGGTGTGCTCTTTCCGCTAATCGACGATTCGAATAATACATGCACACAATGGTTACCGTGGGATCATACTCGGCTCATAAGGAATCTTTCGGTGTATATTCCTAAAGGCAAAATGGCATCGAAGAGGGATGACGGGGATAATATAGTATTAATTGTTAGTACGGAACAATTCCTCGTTAAGGTGATTTATCACTTGTTCAGTCGGTAAAAATCCTATTGCACGGTTTATTCCGAGTAGCTTCATATTTGAAAGAAAATATGAGTTACATGCTATTCTCATTTTATCAGAGAACAAGGTGTAACCTTTATTTTTCTCAAAAAATCAAGGGTGTCCGAGTAAACCGTGCAACCATTTTGCAGTTATCTCTCTCGCATTCGCGCAAGTGATAGATCACCTTAAGGCTTTCGATTGCGGGCCGTCTGAACCATGATTCATTTCCGATTTATTCAATATATTGTGACGGGATTTTTCGGTCATTGGTGGCTGAAAGGTTGGAAATAAAGTTCGGTTCGAGCGCCGCAGTTGATTTTTATAAACAAAAGTAACAAAAATAAGTAAGATCAATTTTTCCGAATCTCAAATGTTTACAACAGCGGACTTAATTACTAAATGTATCGCGGGGGGGAATGTACGAGACGGGGCTAGCTCGGAAAAAGAAAAAGAAGGTGGAAAAAATGGCTCAACGCTTTTGAGACTCAATATCTTCGGATCGACGGGCACCTGTCACTGAGGCGTTTTACATACACCCGTAAGGTTGCAAAAGAGAACAATTAAAATAATAATTCGCTGAATTACGACGCGCTAATCGACGACAGAACCGATTGGCGAAGGGGGGGGGGGGGGGGGTAGATCACGCGAGAAAAAGGCTCAAAACTAGCATCACAGCACTCACTCGCATTTAAAACAAAAAGAACAATCTCAAAAGATCAATTCAGATCACCGGGGGAGGGGGGGGGGGGGATCGATGACGAGCCAGAGGGCCTCGGAGAAATTTCAATCGTGGAAAGGGTGATCGGCGAAATTGAGACGCGATCCACGACGAAAAATGGTGGAACGACGTGTTTTTGCCGCGGTGTTAGGAGAGTTAAAACGACTTACTTGGCGTTGAACTTGAAATAATATGACATACGATTCCTTCGTACTCAAACTTAGCTTACAATTACGATAGTCCCCAAAATCAAGCCGGTGGTCGTTGAGATACTTAAAATAAATGGGGTTGAATGAAAAACTATTCGTAGCGTGTGGAAAACACGGGGAACTGGGCCGTGGCACGCACGCCGGAGTCGTGATGGAAGTGTTCGATCTCGGTGCTCGCTCGTCGTTCTTTCTTGTTGCGCATAAATGATCGATTATGGATCCTTGCGTGCGCCGATAAATAATTATCCAATCGAACTCTTTTATCTCGGGCAGGAGTAGCGACTCGGCGACGAGAGAGGGTGAGGAAGGAAAAGGGCTAACGACGAGGACTATCGATTGGCGATTGTTTGATGGTGCGGCGCTGTTATCAACTGACTCGATCGATGTGGCGCCGCCTGGATGGAGTTCGGCCTTGCGCGCGTATTTTCGGTTGACTAATTCTTGATAGCGGCGGGGCTGTGTTAGTTCTGCTATAACTTGGAATCTCGACGCCAGAAAAAACTCGGGCAATGATTTTCTCGAGTTGGAGAGAATTCTTCCTCGAGAAGACTTTCGATGATGATGATCGGTTCCATGACTCGATAGCCTTTCATACGATGTTTTGGCCTTTTGGGAAATGAGGAAGGGACTTTTTATAAGTGGGAGGGAATTATTTGGAACTCGACGACGGAGACTCTCGTTCAGGGGGAAAGGGGAATTACCATCCGTTGCATTTTACGTATCGACGATGGCGAGTGCCAAAACGACCGAAGAAACTTATGACTAATAACAATGGCAATATAGAAAAATGAATAGATGAAATTAGACAAGAAAAATAGTATGGTTTGCAAAGAATTGAAAATACGAGAAAAATATAGCGATTTTTGATGCTTCAAAAATGAGTGAGTGGTGTGGTGGATTCCACTACAACGCGGGGTGTTGCGGCTCTGCCCCAATGTCACAATATATATGTATATTATTAATAAAGATTTTGTTATCTATGCAATCCTTGGTTTATAACGGAAATAGTTGTTGAAAAGTGGCGGAGGGAGATTCCAAAGAATCTTAACGATCGACGGTTTACAGCATTGTTGTTATTTCTCCCTCTGGAAATGAATATATACGCATAGAATTGAGAACATTTAGATCCGTGGATGAAAAAGAAAAACTGCTTGTTTGGATGTACATTTACGAATTGACATTGTTTTTAGTGGATAGGTATATGTATACAGGATATCAAGGTTACGTGACGTTGTATAACACGACACGCTCGTTGTCGTAACGTATGAATGCTCTAGAATGACGTAAACATACGTTTTAACCTGGTTCTGCGCCCTTTCCATGTAATTTATACGCGAGTTGAAGAGCGCTCTATGTTTGCATAACCGTCGTATTAGTTTCCCGTTTACTTTTCCCCTTTCTCTGTTTTCTTTGGACGCGCAATGGATTGCAAAAGCTTACGGTTACCGTATGGTAAAGCAGAGAGAGTGAGACAGGCAGGCTTAATGAAACCCGCGCGTAAAACGAACGGATATGGAAGTATTTGTTTTCAGCCAATTCAACACTGCACACTCTTCAAAGTGTCACACAAGGTGCGCGATATCGTTGTTTCACACGATTTTTACATGTAATCTAGGGAAAAGGAAAAACGAAAAATATATAATAAAATTTTGAAAGTTAAGGAGGCTCGGTCGCGAATGCCTGCGCAACAAAAAAAAAATAATTTTTTTATATCTCATAGTTAGATTATCAATAATGACATGTGCAAAATTTCAGATGGGGTCATCGACCATTTAAGAACGAAAAAAAATAGTGAAAGTTAGGATTTTTAACACGGGTCTTATGAAAGAGTCACTTTCAAAACGCGTGTCCTAAGGGATATATATATGCACTTACGCAACAGAAATAAACAAAAAAAATAGAGTATTGTTCTCCAAATCGTAAGGATTCAGAATATATCAAAAAACGAATTAATTGTATAAAAACGTCAAGTATTAACGATTAACACAATTTATATACTTATTTTCCAACAATAATAAATAATGTTATATATCACAGGTAATGAGACCGAAAAAAAATCGTAATAGATCGTTGAGTATTTCTGTATGAAATCAAGTCATTTTCAACTGTTGAATTATTTTCTTTATATTTTGACGTTGCCACTTTTTTGTGAGCAGGATCGTAACGTCAAACTGTACCTTTTTTTCTGTTCTTTTTTTTATTGATGTGTGACTGATTATTTCTATTTTAAATGATTAATAATCGTTTTATAATGCATTGTGGTAATGTAAATATGCGCATTTAAAAAAAAGACGAGGTGCCCCGTTCATGCACCCACAGAACCCGGCCCTACGCGACCGAGCTTCCTTAAGTAATTTCTAATATCGCTTCAATTTCCAACGTTTTCCCTTTCCGCAGGATTTTTGTTCAATTAATTTCACTAGCTACGTCAATTTCGGAATATAAACATTCGTACGAAGGATCTAAATGCGCGGGTGGTGTCAGCTATATCTTTCCAGAGTACGAGGAAAGAAAAGAAAAGTACTTTTTTTTTTTCACAGTCGGTCAAAAATACGTACTTTCGGCACCGATTTCAGTGCCGAAAGTATAACATTTCTGCGCTGTCAAAACTGCACGGATTCATTTGTTTCAGCGGGAGCAAAGACTTTTTTCTGCATTCCGAAAGGGTTGACGTAATTATTTTTTTTGACTTTTGACGTTTGAATCGATATTGCTTACGTGTTTTTTGAAAGGTTGTGTCTAGTCATCTGCAAACCGTACGAATAAGGTTATGTTATTCATTCGGAAATATGTTATGGAAATGTCATATTATTTCCAAGCAGCACTATACTGCTACAAATTCGAACGAATAACATACATTTATCCTTCCAGATAAAATCAATGCGAAGGCCAAAAATAAACTCACCAGACTGATAAAATGAATATAGTTGTTCGGAATTCCTTTTCATAAAGTAAGGTTGTGACGCGTGAATTAGCTGTTCATTGACATCGCTTTTCCGCGATTCCGATTGGTTCTCGTAATGATCTATTTTCAGGTTTATAGGAATGCAAATATTCATATAAATTATCTTTGCTAATCTTGTTTTTTTGATGCCTCCCCCCCCCCCCCCCCCCACCGGCAGTACTCGCTTCGCTTGTGCAGCAAATGTCGGGGCAGGCGTCAAAACATCTATCGATAGGTGCATATTTCGGAAGAAATGTACTTTCGACCGGCTGTGAAGAAAAATAATATACACCACATGGGCAGAAGTTTGATAGCCCTGAACTGCGCTTGTAATGTAATATACTATTGGCTCAGTTCAGTGTTTTCTGTATAACTTCTAATAAAGAAGGTGGTTGGCAGAACGGTGAAAAGTTGCCCTATCAATCTTTTCCAGTTATCTCGAATAATTATAAAAATAAGCTTATCCTCATATATCGCTCGGTATATATAGGTACACGTATACTCGATACCTTCTTATATAACAAGTAAAGAATCAACGCGATTTCGCAGAAAGCACAGGAACTCGTTTGTAGTGGGGCTTTATGGATGGTCCCTTTATCGTTTGGTGAATGACACTATACTCAATATCGGATAGAAATTTCCCACGTGGCTCGTGCCTCGTTCCTCCGATCCTCTCACTTTTTTTTCTCCTTCCCGTTCTCGCTACACGAGAACTCGCAATATATTTTTCGTCTATAACGTTTCGTACCCGTACGGACGCCCACACGCTTTTCAGTAACGACGCGCCAACATTTCACACCAACATACATAAATGTCGAGGGTGAAGAATAGGGGAAGACCAACGAGCTAGTTGGAGCTCCTCACTTGAGTTTTTCTCCACGTCCACTAGTGATATTACGAGCCTTGGACGTACCGTGTATGTACACATAAATGCATACCGTCGGTACAATTTCATTAGGCGAACACGTTCATAGAATCAAATTGATTTTACAGTGACGCAATCCCAAATTTCATGTCAACCCACTTTTTTCCTTCATTTTTTTTTGCAGACAGTGATTGTAACTAGTTGGTGCCCGGAGACCTTTCTTTTTCAGGGGAACAATCTTGATTCGACCATCATCATCACCGCCATCAAGTATACTTTTAATAATATTAAACACAAAGTGTTTAGTCTGTGGTACGGCTTCCTCGGGTAGAAATGCGTGCACACTCGAGTACGGCACCACCGACAGCGTTGAGCTGTGATGCAATGAGCGAGTCATTCGCAAATATTATAGGTACTAGTTACATCAGAAAGGGGGCGACGGCGGTGGCACCAAAGCCGAACACCATCGAGCGCACCGAGCGTACGTTACAGAGAGGTGCTTTCCGAGCCAATCGAGCTGCTGGAATTAATAGAGAAATGAAACGCTTGGAAAGATGCTGAAATTTTCATGATTGTTTTAGCCGATATTTAAAGGGGGAACCCGATGAAGACGGTGAGCCCGAGCAAGGTTTTGGATTCACCGGACCAACCGCTCTCGCCGCTATAACTACACCACAACCTCGATTGGTGAAACCTTGTTTCATGTTTCATGCAATCTTATGTAAGCCGTATTGATCGGTCTGCGTTTGGTTAGAGAAAGTGGGCCTTGTTCCATCTATCGGTAGACGCGCGCAGAGGCGCCAAAAAATGGTGTATGCACATTGTTGAATGCTTTGCAAGTGTTACGCACAGTCGATCACGTTGCGCTTAGAACGGTTCGATTGATCGAAGCTGGAGTGTGCATTATCGTTATTTCAATCGCCAAGAGAAATAATTGTTAGGGATGATCCTGGTCCAATGAAAGTGATAGAGTCGACAAATTTGCTGATCCTTTCATGCATACGAAATCATCTCTGCGGTCAATTTTTCTGACATTTTCTGGACCTAGGATTTTTGGGGACGGTAATGACGCATCATCCGTAATCAGATTTCTTCAATTCAAACTGGGTATCGCTCGTTGAAAAATGAACTAAATATCTTACAAACCGCAGTGATTCGAGTTTCTGATTCTTTTGCGATATCGTTTATTATGGATCTGGAGTGGAAAGAACAAAACTTTCGTATAACACATTAATAAGTACAATTTTTATTCAATTTTGTCGAGGATACATATTCTGTTGAATTTTATTTGCGCGCGATTGTTGATGCATTTCGGACGAGATAGTAAAAGCCACAAGACTCACGTGCAAACTCGTCAAGAGCACTCCATGTCCGGTGCATGCGGGTTAACGTTGATCGTGATTAAGCTTCAAAATTTTCATCCTTCGTTTCTCGTGAATAGTAATATCGAACGATTAGTGTTCACTCAGTTAACAACCAATCACACGTATAGGTCGATTGATTAATTTTGCGTGTCCATTAGAGATCCACGTATCCACGCACATTAATCGAATCAGAGAGCAGCAAAGTCTTCGGGTTTTAGGATACATTATTTTATATTTTTTTCGGTGATAAACCTTGTATTATACCCCAGTTAATCATTCGAATCTTTTTGGTGTACATGAAGAGAAAAATGTTTATGTTCGTAAAAAAGAATATAAAAAAAACCAAGTAATTATTTTTGAATTTTTCAACAAAATTCACTGTACATTTTAACAAATTCGCGATGTAACTTGAAACGGTGTGAGTGGTAAAAAAAGCAGTGTTAATTTCTCGTTGTAAAAGTAATACCAATCAATTGACACTGAACTAATTCGATGTTATTGTCCTAGTTGACAACCCGTAGTATTCAAATGATGATAAAAAAATCATTGGAGTTATTCGGAAAGAACTAACGTTCTCCCGGATAAACAATATAAATTGTTTATCGAATTCTACCGCTTTTTCTAGCAAGAACCCGGCAGTTTTCACTGCTGGAGAGTTCAATTCCCATTGAACTAACCAACAATGGAAATTGTTGGAGATGTGCGGAATGAAAATCGTTTCTTCGTATAAACAATACAAATTTTTAATTCTATTTTACCGCTTTTTAAGCGAGCAGCAGTTTTTACTGCTCATCCATTGGGTTATTCGTTGAAACCTGGTGGAAGCATCGCGTCGCGACACCTGTCGGTAGTCTTCGCAGTAGCTCGTTTCGAGTTCTGCAGTACCGACAGAGGAGGTGAGGGTGCGGCAACGTATTATCGTGTGATCCATCATCTTAATTACTCTCTGGTTTTTTACATATACTTTCTCGCGTGAGTTTCTAAATACATAACAATACATTTGTGGCTGGCCACGAAGTAGCGAATATGAAAATATTGTGTAGCCCGCCATTTAACCTTTTGCTATACTCATTCGGTTCTTTTAATTGAGAGAACATATGAATATTATTCCTCGTTGGTTCATTGTAACTGTTTGAGAACATCTATCAACTACGTATTTTTCGTTCCAAAAAGTAAAAAATTATTTCAAATGTAAATCTATAGAATGATGAATATATTCGCTGTTACGGAAGCAGAATTACTTCAACGTCGTTTCATGTATTTGCTATATTGCGGTAATTGCACATTAATGTAACTTGAGAAATTTTATGTGATTATCGAAAGATCGCTCAATGAATTGCTTTTCTCCGTTGCAGAATTCGCATTGAAAACTTTTTTCCTCAGATTCTGTCTTTCTCTCGCTCTTCGTGTTATATGGAGTAATCCATAGTACAATGAAATTTCATTAGTAGAGCAGCCAATTATCTTGATGATGGAACGAAGAGAGGACAGTTTGAGTGGGCGAGACTCTTGGTGCATTTTTTCTTGGCAAAATTTATGTTAATTTCAACCGTCCCTGATTACCGTGCGAGAAAAGTGAAGAGAAGAAACTCAAGTGATGATTAAGATGGAGAGAATCGTAGCAATATACTGGACAAGGTCAAAAAGATCCAATTTGAAAAGTTGCATTCAATGTACTTAAGCATTTATTATTTAATTAATAGCATTTACCTGCTCATTCTTATTAATATCAATTTCGTGAACGATAATTATAGTCCCGACGAGCGCTGACGGACAGCGGCGGCAGCTGCAGCAGCAGTAGCGGCGCAGTGGTGCGGTAAGCCTTGTTTTATATCAATAAATATCGAAAAGGTTCCTTCGATCCGAAGTTTTCGTCAACGGTCTCGTCGCTTATTATGGCATATAGGAATATATAGGCCCGAGCTCTGCGGCGTTCTCTTCCGACAAACGAGGATTTGATTATTTTCTTCAGGCATATGTCCTGATAGAAAGCAAACTGCGCGTGAAATGATAGGTTTGAAAACGGGTGTAGTATAGCCGTGACTGCGCCCGCATTCGACTTTGTCGTCGCGCTTTTCAATCCTCGATTATTCAGGAAATAAATCACCCATTGGTATATTGACAAAATGAGTTTCTGGTCAATCGCTCGTAACGTATTTCATCGCGCGATTGACATCATATTATAGAGCGCTTAATGAAGTAATAGTAGATTGCAAGTGAAATGATTTTTAAAGCCGACATCTAGTCGTATATTTTCCAGTGAGGATACGAATAAATTTGTTTTCCGACGGAGTCGCCGACCGTTCGTGGATAATCGCAATGGGAGAAGAGCGGGGAGGGGGACGAATCGATAAAGATACAACAGAATCAAAAAGGCATATGTACAAGCGGGACAAAGGATGTCGCAGGGACAAAAAATTCTTCGTATTTCTGATGGAGAGTTTTACATTGGAGAGTATAATAAACGCTGTAATACAAGTTTGCTTATTTTTAGTGGAAGGAAGAAAGAGTTTTGCGGGAGAAGGAGTTTTCTCTCTTGCGCTTTTAGAATCCTTATTGATACATACATGAGTATTTTCACCCGAGCCCCGCAGCAGCAGCAGAAGAGCTTCTTATATATCCCGGCAAGAGACCGGAGAAAGAGCCGGATATATCCGTGCGGAGGGAAAAAGAAAGAAGGCGCGTCTAAGAGAAAAGGAGAGAACGAAAGAAATAGCGCGGACGGTTGAGAGCATGGGGGGGGGGGGGGGTATAGAGAAAGTGGCGCGTGACGCGAATGCATTCAGCACATACCTACTCGCGTTAGGGAAGTTTTGTCTTTCTTTATCGTTTTCTTCTCCCTTCGCTTCTCTTTTCTTACCCTTCCGTGCCCTGCCCTCGCAGACCCTCTCTTCATCGCGCTCAAGGCAAGCAAGCTTCGGGGTTGGGGTCACACAAGCCCGAAAGCTTCTCCGTATAGTATACCTAATAGAACTCGTGAAAATTATGGCTCAAACGTACTTATCTCTGTACACACTCGGAATGTTACCGATAATTAACTCTCTTTTACGAACCTGCCATTTCACGGCGCGATATTATTCTTTTCACTCGACGTTACAATGCGATCCATCTCGCATGATTCAAAATGATTATTTTTGTTAAATTTTCTCCGAGTTACTCTTTTGATATTAGTCACTAAATTTCTTTTTGGACGCACGCTCTATGGGGTTGGTTTGTAATCGCGTCCGATGCGGAGAAAAATATCATCGAAGAAGGAGAACAACCGTCGAAGCTGAACCACACGAATGCCCCCGTTAAGAGTTCATATAGTCGCAAGAAAAGTAGAAAGAGAAGAATAAGAAGAAGAAGAAGAAGAAGAAGAAGAAGAAGAAGACGACTTTCCAGAAGAATGAGAAATGATAACGCGCGCGGGGCTGGAATAGCCGTGCAGTCGCTTTGAGATGTCGCGCGCATGGTTCGTTTGATGAAAATTTTCTGGTATAGTTAGAGCGATATCGGTGCTGGATCGAATGATACTTCTATATTTGAACGATGTCTTTAGCGTTATATATATAGCCTCTGACGTTTTATTTCTGCAATGAGTCGAGCTTGCCTTTCCAGACGTCCGGATAACATTTTTTTCTAAAGCTCTGTAAGTCGATCTACGGTCGTGGTTGCAGTCAACAAGGTTGACTGCGTGTGGTACACGTAGGCCAACAACTCCTCTCGCCCGTATATCCTATTCCTTGCTGTGTAGCTCGAACCCTCGTCGACTATACGATTTTGTCGCAGGGGGAGTCTCGAATCTTCAGCACGAAATATGGGTCTATCGCTTGACTCGTAGCCTGAGGGTTATCAGGAGTCGACCCACCCATTACGTTGTTCTATACTCCTGCGCAAAATCGGCCAACTGCTGGGCGTGATGATTGTTCGAGACGTCCAATGCGGAACACACGCCGAGTTTATTTTCCGAGCTATGCGAGATTGCCCTCATGTTGCTTACGATAAGAGGGAACCACCGATATAGAGCCTTACGAGGGATGAGAAGAAGGGAAAAGCAAGAAACTGCGGACAACCGACCCCTTGTAATAATAAATAAATTTCTACTGGTTTAGTGTCCTCCGCCGCGACACTTTGGCCTAACTCGGATAGTTGCTTATCTCTCCAAATGGATTTGAACTTCGGGGACGTGCTATTTGAGTAAATGGTGCAAGAGCAGGTTATTCACGTTTATTTAAAATAAATCCTAAAGGAATCCAAACGGGACATCCGTGTGACCCCTTTTGCATCGACATTCGGCACAAGAGTTTTCTCCTCTACCTCAATCATTCTCTTACTCGAGGGGAGGAAATCTCTTGATCGCTTGAGTTTATTCGCGATCAAAACGTTATTCTCCGGGGTCTGCTTCTTCAGTTTCGTCGCATTGATTTTCGTTTGCATTAATTTTTTATACGGACCCGAGATTATAGTTCTCTTGGAACTAGTTCGACGTAGTCGTTTTTTTTTTTAATACGGGATTGCATGATATAAACAATCACTTCTACTGAGAATTTTTCCATTGAAAAATTAATTTTTTTCAACTCGGATGGCTCCAGGCAACGACGAAGCGCATTGCTTTGAAATGCATCAAAATTGGAATCTGTTGTGTACAATTCAAGCAGTTGTTTGGTGATATGTTACAGCAATAGAGAAAAACTTGTATCAAGTCTCCGTTGAGCCGAAGATTCAATTTTTAAGAGAACCTTTTTTTTTTACGGATCATTAGCTACATGACAAGAATAACGCGTTTCTGCTTGCTTACTCGTCAAATATCGTCAAGTGTAACGCCAGCCAAGACAAAAGATGTGTGACCAATCTTCTCTTCAGTTACTGACTCATCCCCCACTCTCGCAACTGATAAAAAACCTTGAGCTACAGAAAATAGCCCTTTGGGGGTCTGGTACGAGAAATCTAGGAAGAAATCCGAAGAAAAACGTTCCTGTTGATGGGAAATGCACGTACTATTTCTTAGAACGGTAACAATGAATGGTGGGTCGTTCCTGGATATCATGTATCTTATCGCATCAGTCTTCTTTAATTTTTTCACCGCTGCATGATCAAGAGACGCGGTAGCGGCTCGACGCCGAATATTAAAAGGAAAAACTGCAGCGCAAAAGAAAAGCCAGCGCGAGCCCTACCGCTACGCGAGTATGCCGGTTTTTTTCATACCGAAAATAAGTAAATTTCGTACAGGTTTCACTAGTTTATAAAAAGAAAGTGAAATCACAATGAAAAATAATATGTCACACTGTGATGCCATTTTCAATTATGAATATGAACGTTTATGGAAACTGCATTCGAATTTCAAATTTTTTATGGGACATGGCTCTCGATTGCGCTCATGATACTTTGAAAGCTGCAGTCAAATCTTTTGTAAGCGGCGAATAAGGCGAGAGAGAAAAGTTGGAGAAGAGAGACGTGCTGATCGAACGGTTTTGCTCTAGAACATATATGACAAGATCGTTTGAAACTTAATGATAGATCTTAGCCCGTACGACGGTTAGGAAACTCTCGTTGAGAGTTTAGTTTCAAGTTTATCGCATTATATAGTCACTTTGGCTAATAATAATATAAATATATTTATAAAAAAAGATGCATAATTTAGGGAGGTCTTGAAACTCTCAAGTTCCCCCCGAATATGGAATACTTGGAGCTATCAACTCTCCTATAATTGCTATGAAAATATTATATATCAAACACCCACCAGAGCACGTATCAGATAACATATTGTTCAACAACTTATACTAATGTATACCGTGATCTCAAGGCTCTTTGCGAAACGATAAAAGCCTTGAAACAATTGAGGTTTCGCACTCGCTACTCATTAAATTGATCTTGAATTTCGAATAAGATATTTTTTTTCAACTATGACGGCACATAATAATCATTTCTTTTTTTATGTTTCCTTTAAAAATCACCCTCTGTAATAAATTTCTCAGTCAAAAAAGAGGTTGTATGCCGGTGAAAGAAAAACGAGATGGGGATCTCCTCCTTTTCGGTGTATACGTCAGCGGTGTACGTACAAATCGATTTGAGCCGGAGGCAAACACGTTGTTGAGAGAGAACGAACGAGGAAAAAAATGATTCATCCGGAGGATATCGATAGAAATCAGTACTGTAGACCGGACTGTGCCTAGTCATCAACCGTGTGACAAATGTCAGGTTCTCCTTTCTTCTTTCGGTTCATATCTTTTTTCGTCATTTCAAAAATTATTATTTGCCATTTTCTCGGATTATATTTCTGATTAAGCATGCTCCCATACGCTCAAAAGCGATCTACGCAAGATCGACCAGATAATTGCTCTTACGGTTTTCTAATATATCGTTAATATTGGATCGATGTAGGCAAAAAAGTTTCAAAATTTCTTCTCTCGTACTTGAATCCATGCTATCTGTATCGTTTTGTCGCAAATTCACCGAATAAAAGATTTATCGAAGCTAAAGTTGAAGGCGCCAGTTTTAACTCAATAAGATGCGCAGCAAAAAAATATAATGAATTTGCAATGTCCACGATATAATTGTCAGTCAGAGTCCATATGTCTCTGCTTTCTCAAATTTTTATCAAATAAAACACGACCAATTCTTTGGAGGTTCGTACATCGAACCTTATACTTATTAATACTTTTTAAACTGCGTGAATATGAAAGAACATTGGCTCAAAGATTTTTAACTGTGACGCAAAAACCGTATTTCCTCAAGTATACGAGTAAAAATATCGACGCATGGCTAGAAATGTCGTCGTGTGAGTATAAATCTTACACAGCAAATGACGATTATGAGTATACTGGCAAGTATCGTGTGACGTATACATACTTGCCAGTATACTAGATTCATGTACAAACAACTCGGCTATTATGGTGGAACGGATTGTTGTTGAAAATACAATATGAAAGTCACACCACATTATTTATTATGTTATTTTGCAGAAATTTTTCGATGTTGAGCTCCGCTTGGGGTGTATCACAAGTTTTTATCGGGTTTTATTAAATTTTGCGCAGGCATCTCGAGAAAATAGCTGGGCCGATGGTATGCAAAATAGTATGCGCTTGCAGGAGGCATTTATAAAATTTGGTCTATGCCGATAACGCGGGAGGCAGGAGTAATAACTTTCATAATATATTTCGAACCGATGTCGAATTTACGGATTTGAATACGTAGCGGGATAGGATTTTTTCTCACATCGTCATAGTAACGTTAAAATAATATTAAGCGTTTCAATGTAAGAAAATTTTTGGACTATTTTTTCATCGGATAGTTGCTCTTCTTCATTTCCTCTCCAACTCTCATATTATTCTCTGAAGCGTTATCGAGCAAGCAACATACCGCAAATTCAAATTACATTCGAGGTGAAATTGACGTGTATCAAGCATTCTTCCGTCCCGTATTACTTCCCTCATAACAGAGGTTACATATGACGACTAAATTTAAATTAGACATATTCGTAGACATTATTCTTCGCGAATTAATTTTAGTTATTAATCTCGTTAAAAATCTCTACTGTGAATTATAGTCGAAAATATAAATATATTACTTTGCACTATAGTATATTGACTTGAAAGAGCAAAAAAATGTCCATTCTACCACAATTTTTGATTGTCCTTATATAGGAACAAACAATTGCCGTTTTTTTCCATTATTAAGAGATTTGTTACTTTTAGAGAGAACTTCCTTTGAAACGATTTAAAATATTGATAGTTTCTATAGATTCGATTTTATTTCCAATAAGAATTTTCACGCTCTTACTTCGTGGAAAAAGTTGCTTTCAATGAAATCACCCTGATATTGATTAATGTAAAAAAAACCGTGGGCCCCAGCAAATGCCGTGTTATTTAATTCATTAAAAACATGGAATTTGCACCCCAGACGATAGTCGTTGCTCGACAATGAAGCCTCGTTAAACAATAGAACATTTCGTCATACTTTTGTCGATTAAGAGGTCACATAAATTCATGCGTTCATTAAATTTTCTAGTTACGCGAATGAATTATTATTTTATCAAAATATGTATACCGCTGCCATTTCCAGAGAAACGTCGTCGGCAATTCGTCTATACCTTTATCAATATTTTTTCATCGTCGATTTCGTACGCTTTCACAAAAATAAGCCCCGTATTTCTACATCTAGAACAATAATAGTTCGCAGATTTATAGGGGCCACGTTCATTGAATTTCGTTTCTATTCTTGGCGTTCATTTTTTGATAATTCAAATGAAATTAAAGAAATTTACGATACCATGATGACTTCCTCGACTCGACCAAAAAACAATACAGGACAGTTATTCTTTCGTGCGCACCTTCTCTCCATTCCTGTACGATCATGTTTCTTTATGAAAGTATAAAATCTGTAATAATACACAGTGTATATGCATGCAGTTTCTCGAGAGAAATTGCCAATGACTCACTACTTTTTATCCAAATACCTGGCGATAGAACACATAAAAGGGGGAAAATAGAGTGCACTGAGAGGAAAATAGAAACATACATATGTATAGGGAACGAGAGAGAGAAAAGGTTTTCCATTCCTTTTGAAAATGGCCAACGAATCGTGTCGGATCAAGTCAACAGACGAGAGTGAACCATGCGCGCTGGAATGCGAATTGAAAAGTTTCGAGTATTTGACTTCGTTAGGTGCTGGTTTCCCTTGTCCCCCTCTCTTATCGCCCTCTATTGCGACAAAAGAACGTTTGGTATTTCGCGGGTATTGAGAAAGCAGTTGCGAACCAGGGTTAAAATACGGACTGTTGTGGATCGGGGCGCGGGAAGAAGGGAAAAGGTGAGCATGACGTATGTTTACGAAACCTGCAAGCACGATTGCATGACCTGGTTTCAACGAGGGATGTAATAGAGGGATAGCATAATAGCACAAAAGAGAGAGAGAGAGAGAGAGCGCGCGAAAAAAACGTCTGGACGCCAGGATAGGAAAAGGGAGAGAGAGAGAGAGAGAGAAAAAAAGGATTTGTAAACAAAAATTGGGAATTTTATCGATGTGGCTTTTCTTCGTCGGTCCCTTTTGTTGCCAACGGCAAAAATATAATTCTATTCAATTATTCATATACTCAATGCGTTCGCAAAACTTCGTCAAAGTTGAATTTATGCTAGATGATAATTATTCCTCAATCTGTGCATAGCTATGATTTGTGAATGAAAATTTTAGATGAGTATTTCATTTCGATCGAGTAGAAACGTATGAATAGTTATGAATATTATACATAAGAAATGTTGGGACTTGTATCGAAATGATATTAAAACATTGCGGGAATGATTCTTTTTTGTCTAAACATAATTGTGCCAAATACAGTCGTAGGGAAAACAAATTATTCAAGTAGTACGGCACTGAGCGGCATCCAGTACAAGATGTATTGATGTCAAGGGGCTAAGGATAAACAAATTGAATTGACATCGACAGATGCTCCTCGCAATTCAATGAATCGAGTGCCATCACGACACGAACGTGGAAATGAGAGGGAGGGAGGGAGAGAGAGAGAGAGAGAAAAAGAGCGCCGTTGTTCGGAAATGAGATTGTCTCGGAGTCTGGAAGAATGTGGGAGGTAGAGCACGAGAAAATGGTACGTCTATGTGCGAGAAAGGGAGAAAGTTTGCAGTTATAGAATCGTTCTGCTCGGCCGCCAAGCTGTATTGAATAGATTTTTTTTTACTGATACTCTCATTAACCGATCTCGTCCGCATTTTCGAGATTATTGGTTATCGATATCTCTTGCTAGGAGTGGTTCTGTGCCCCGTAGTGAGACTAAGCACTTGAATCCGGGGGAAGGAGAGAGAGAAGCTGAAACCGAAAAAACACGAAACAGAAGTAGATGAAGAGAAAGGCGATATATAACGCGAGTCGGGGGTTCTCATCGTTGTCCCGGCAACGATAAGGGCATGCGCCTGCGATCGAAGAACCATTCTTCTTCGAGGGAATAACAATTATTCCCTTCAGCTCATTAATTATGTAAGCGGGACACTGAGTTCAATCAAATTTTCGAACAAGATCAGACCGTGCCATCATAATCATCGTACGAATCACCATAATCTTATATACCAAAAATTCTTGCATTTTCGTATTCCATATATAGACACATAATGGAAAAGAGAAAGTATGATGGAGGTAAATTTTAACCAAAATATGTCAACAATTTTGTTACAGCGATCACCACCGAAGAAAGTGTTTTATTGCACGAGTGAACGCTCGTCGCGATTGCCGCCTCCATCTTCCTGCTTTTTCCTGCATTTTTCCAAAATTCCTTCAAACGTATTCTTCGTCGTCTGTGAAAATGCTACGGTCCGTTCACGCATCAATGAATTGACTTTTTTTTACGAGGTACCAATTTTAGGTAGCCACAGCAGTATAACGTAGAAGAATTTTTCGGGCCGGTTTTGGGTGGAGCCAGTAGTAAGGGGTCACCACGGTTAATAACGAATTCGATTAAATCGAAGCTCCGTAGACTCGCGTCTGCGCGCCCATATACCTAGAATCATAAGTATATTACTTATTGTGCTTGTCATGGGAAAGGCTTGTGTTCGACGGATGAGAGCCGTATAGTTTATTCAATTTGTACTCCAAAATCATTACTGAAAGCCCTCCCATTATTTTTAGCAACTAGATATACGGCGATTGTCTAACTTTCTCGAAATGAGATAAAAAAGTTGTAATAAATTTTGAATGATTCGCGTGTGACGCAACGAAGGCAAATGTTGGCCGTATCGATTTGGCCTGGAGCTGTATAAACAGTCAGTTACCTACAGAGTATACGAGTCGGCGTATTTTCTGTATACGGGAGAGCAACCCTGGCCAACCATAGCGCCGGCAGAGTTCCGCCTCCCGGGTACAACATACCACCGGTACCAACGGTGCACACCCTATTAAATATGGCCAATATTTTTTAAATTTACTCCTCGCGTACATTCAAACTCTCGGTAGTATACCTTCACAAAACGAAAATCAATTAGAGCATTCTGTAGCAATTTCACCGACGCAACTTACGTGTCCGATCTTATTTTTATCAAGTCTCAACAGCGGAGAATTACGGAATCGTCACTGTTTTCAATATTATTGAAACCGACATTGAATCTGGAATATCAGGGCGGAGGTGTTCGAATGGATTTTTAATGGACCAATCCGGTAGAGGGCGATGAAAAATATTGTACACGAGAGGAGAGCGAGAGGGAGGAAGGGAGAGACGGAAAGTTACCGGGTACCATTTATACTTTTTCTCAGCGCTTTCGTGTATTGCATTGAGCTCGCAATGTGTATCATTTAATCCATCGCGCATCGTGAAGCGGCACTCCCGTGATTTCTCGGAAAGTGCTCCGGCGAGTATGCACCGATTGTATGAGCTGCAGATTTTTCACAAAGCTTTCACATTTGTATGCGATCTATCACTCACGACTGAAAGCAAAAAGTACCCAGTTGGGAATAGTAGCAATTCTGTCACCTTGGAATATCCGAAATCGAAATAAGAGGTATATGCGTATGCTTGTGCACTCAAACGTTTCTACAAACTTTCGATCCTCGTAAAAATTCAAATCACACGTTTATATGTGTAATAATGAGTAGTGACTCGTGTGGAAACAATCCGGGAAAAAGTACGAGACGATGACGAAACAATATATAGAACCAGTTTCTTCATACCGGAAAACATAAACACGAAAAAACCAAAAAACCTCTTGTTTGATTCGACTTGCCCCTGATATCTCTTCATTAAACGGAACAGAGAACAATGTAATTACTGGAGCGATGTCGCGAGATTGGACTGCAATCTCACTCCGAGGAAAGTTCTTAGGCATAAGGCATGGAGATGAGAAGCACAAACAGTCATAACACAGAGGCAGGCTATTCTCCACGAATTTCATCAGTGAAGAGATTTTTCTTTTTCCCGTCTCTTTTTTTATATCTCTTCTTTACTCCATACCTCATTCTCGTTTATTGCAATTTCGTTTCCTATTCTACGGTATTTCCCCTTATTGTTTCTTAGAAATGGCCATTGACCGTATTTTTTGTCTATATTTTATATTTTAATCTTCGAATCATTGTTACTTTTCTTCGTTCCTCGCCATTCAATCCTTACCTGCTGTGATGAAATTTTGGAAATGTCGTTGTTTTTGTTTGTACTCGGCATTTTTTTTTTGCAAGTATCTAACTCTCAATTTTATTCCGTTCATAAAATTCATCGAATAATTTCAATCAATCGTTTAATTGCGATGAATTATATAGGAAAAATCACGCTTTTCGGGGGAAGTAATTCATGAAAATACTGATACAAGCGTGTAGAGATGAACTGCATATGCAATAATATAAGAAGCGCCTAACCTCTGTGCGTACGACGTATTGATAAAACTTATGTTGTCCTCTATAAAAGGTCTGTCATCAAGCGCCATTAGAGAGCATTAGAGATATATTTCGATAATACGGGAAGAAGTACCAAGGGTTTACAGAAGAATGAGAAAGGGTTACGGGGTCTATGTGTATGTGTATGTGTGGAGAAAGCATTCGTGTTGTTGTTAAAACGTCGTCGAGAAGTTCCGTGAGACTGTTGATCTCAAGACGGTGGAAGTTTTGAGGCCGGAAAAGGCCGGGTGAGGTTCTGAGGAGGAGGAGGAGAGACACCGAGAGCAGAGAATTCGTAACCGGTCTAAGAGAAGGTCGAAAGAGACCTTGTGTTTCCGACAGAGATTTGCAGACCGCACGATTGTCCGAGCCTTTGCTTTCTAACATCTGCTTTCTCTCATCCTCCTTACCCATTTCTTTTATTCCTCTCGCTCGTGGGGTTGTAAATTCACCAACAGCTATAGATTCCTCCTGGTCTTGACTGCTTAACCAAGTTCCTCTTCCGTGCGAGTTTCCGCTCCATCTCGTTGGCAAGGATTTTCCAAGATCTTTCCTTCAACTCTGCATTAATTTTGATTCGAGTGCGGCGTTGCTGCATCGTGTCCCAAGCGACTTTTGCACTTCTCCGCTTGAGTTCGGATCGGAATCTATTCTACTCCCATCACCGCCATGTATATACATATACTTTGAACGTTTACGACAATTTCTTAATAGTCCTCCTTAGAGAAGCTGTTGAGAGTTTGGTTCATCATTCTCTGCATAGCCACAGACGCTCTTGAACCGGAGAAAACTCTCCCTCGAATCCCTTACCCTTTAGTGAGCAGTATCCTCTACATAGCGAGTGAGTTCTTTCATTCGCTGCATCGAAGGATTTAATGATTCATTGACTCTTGCCATTAATATTCGTTCATTACGTTAATATATGTTAGTTTAATAAAAAGAGAGAAAAGAGTGCATAGTTGGCAGTAACCAGTTGTTGCGGACTGCGATTATTCCATAATTAACTCCTTTCGAACTACAATTATTGATTATTCCCGCCTAGAGTTTAGATTCAATAAAAATGAAAATTGTTACGCGGCAGCTTGTCGAGAAGTACTAAATAATCATTTCTATCTGTTCGAGTACGCAGACTCCAGACTAGAACGGATCCGCCTCATTCCGAGTGATCCATGGTTCTTTCTTTTCCAACGATCCAGACACTTGATAACGCAAATTATTTTTCACTTGCGCGCGCGATTATTTTCGATGCCATTTTCGATCGTGCTCCGAGATGAATCTTGTGGTGAATATATAACTTATAAAGCCGCATATATTTATTAAGAGCCAACTTGGTCTTATTGTCCTTAGCGTGCGCCGGATACTGGATGTTGAATCAGAAAGTCAATCAATGCTCGATGGACGCGGAAATGCGAATTCAATCACGGTGACGAACTCGAATGTACATGCGTATATACATAGTGAAAATGCGTCTATCACTTTCTGGCTACCTATGCATAGTGATAGTTGTTCATCATGCAGCCGCTTCTCTTCTCTCCTTCTCTATGAGGCTCTTCTATCCCGGAGAGCTCCGTCGAAAAGCAATCTAAGCTAGACGATCGTCGCTCGTACCCACAGACCATCTATTTCTCTCCGCAGCTCGAATCTCTGTCCTCAACTGGTTCATGTGACACGGAAGCGAATCCCATGCAGCCGCCCTGACATCAATGCTCGCCGCCACCCCCATTGCGTATTACATTTCAGTCGCGATCCACGTACTACATCAGAGACCTGTTTCCATGGTGTATACACATCATTTCGTTGCAATGGTATCTCAATGCGCGGCTTTGGAGTAACCAGTGCTGCATGTAACGAGACCCGGCTTATTCCTTAAAACACTGGCTCCGGCGGCATATATCGAATTTCGAATCACTGTAGTTTGTAGTTGTTACCAGTTTTTCTAATCTAATATGCAATCGATCACACCAAATGAATTTTCTCTTTTTTTGCTCATTTTACTTTTGATCCCCAAATTACTATAATCGCGTATAACTTATCAGTTCGATCGGAACTCCGTTTGTCCAATGGTTTTAAATAAATTCCTAACTGTTTGTCACCGCTAAATGAAGAGCAAAATGGTCAAAGCTTATTGGAGATGGTCAAATATATTGGTAACACTCGAATGTTAATCACTCTTTGGCGTTTGTCCTTCATCTCTTTCCCGTTTATCAACGTACTAATTACGCATTCACCAAATAGACCGACTATAGCAAGGGGTGTGCGATTCGGAGTGTCAAATCACACTTCGCGAATGGTCCGAATCGTCACAAGTTCAATTACAACGAGCGTGGTGATCGGTGCTGCAAGTTTCTTAATTTCTTACTTCTTTAACCTCTCTTTTCCCACTTCTCTTTGTTATCTCGAGTATATCAATTTGATATGTGTCCTCGGTAAATTGTTAACGATAATGAGGTTACTCGTGATTTTCGGGTGCATCAGATTTTTCATAATCACAAAATATTATATATCTTGATTATTCATTCTGCAGCATGCTGCTACTGGGCCCGGTACCCTCTTCCGAGGGTCTTATTCGTTATCATTCCGACACTAACACTTAGAACGACGCTCTTCATATTTTTCATTTATATCTCACAACTATTATTTGTTATTCTATCGCTGCGAGAAACGTTTCACGTTCCACGTTTTTGTTGTTGTTGTTCTTATTTTAATTACTTTAATTAAAAACGTTGTTCAGCCAACTGTGGTAGAAGCTCACAAATTCGAGACGTTTATATACCCATTCGCTCTGTATTCACAGACTCGTGGAGTGACGCGACGCGTTCCTCTAGTACGTTATACGAGAGTGAATTCAAGATCGATGCAAACGTGAGAATGCGACGGCTGCATGGATTATATTATACGGCTCTTGATACGCCAGAATAAAGTCTCATTGGGATCTCGATTGTCGCCGCACCAGCCAGCCAGTTACATTCAACATGCATCTCGAAATAGCTCGTCTCAAAATTGTTGCAACGCAACTTGCCGTAAATTATCGTAATAAATCCCCCTATATGACGGTTTATGCATTCGGTTGTCTGCGACCGCATCGAATTTTGTTAACCGTTCTCCCGAATTGTTTCCAATCATTTTTTCGGGATAATCCTATATGTTTATTGAATCTCACACTCTATTAAAAACAAAGATACAGAGATTGATTGCGTGACGATACATGCTCGCTTATTCGCTTCGTTCGTCATATATAGATTTCATTATACAGACGTCATGTATACAGGATTCCGAAAGTAACCATTTATCATCATCAACCCTCTATGGGAAACTCCATTACCTTCCTAGTAGCAGCGTATTACATTACTATTTTTTATCTTTTTTTTTCCCATTGCACAACATTGAAAGAACGCCGATTCTTTACAATGATACGGAAGTTTTCATGAGAGCCAACTGTGCTTGATTGATAACTATTTTTTTTTTTTTTATATACGCCAACCGCGATTCGAATATGCTACATATATGATAGTGCGGAGGCAGACATCTAGCTTATTATCAAAAATGGTACTCCGTCAATGTGTTACAGTACCAAGTACAACGCACATACCTATGTTCCCACATATCTTTTGAGAGGCAAATTTCTTGGATAGGCAGAGGGACTACGTTCTTTCACTACCATTTTGGCGACATTTTCGAGATCCAAGTCAGCATTTGTACTACATTGATGAAAAGATGACTTATTTCCGTTCATCACCGCTACAGATCCGGAGTTACAATATGGCTCTAGGCGAAAAAAATACCCTTTCTCATATTCTAAAATATTTCTAAGCTTCCAACTGAATAAGCCACCGTGCGGCGACCGATTTCAAGAATCTTTTTTTTTCCGTGAAATATGCATGCTTGTCCATTGCCATGCAACTAAGCTAATTTGGACGAAATTCGCGACCTCGAATTTGTACATACTATAGACTGTGTGTATAAACTTATCCTCTTCTATTATTGCCTTTACTCTTCATCCGTACCTCTTGTACTAATTGTAGAAACTTTCCCTAATTAAAGCGACGGTTAAGATTGCGAGCGAGCAGATATATACCTACTACGGGACTGAGAGTAAATACTGTTACGCGTATATTGTACAAGAAGATTTACAAATGACGTGTTACCAGGATGAATCACGAAAACAATATAACCCCATGTTTCTCGACTCATCTAAATTCAAGTGAATCGATTGATTTTTATTTTTTATCCCAATTTTTTTCACTCACTAATTGTAAATTTAAATAGTATAACTCTGTAAACAGAAATATGGGGGTTGATCAATGTATAGTGGTGTGGATAACGTTTGAAAGACTCTGACGAGCCTGTGGCGGGTGCGTTAGAAATCTTTTGAGGATAAAATATCAACATTATTCGTATATAATGAAACTCTAGTTTCCATTTTTTTCATTGTCGGTTTCCGCGCGGGAGGGGCTCTCTAGACCGAAGGGGTAGAGACCGAGCTGCCGCCCACAATTTTTCTTCTAGCATGTATACCGAGGGTTATTCAACGTCGAGGTCATAGTTGCCGTTGGATATGGTGATGAGGCTTGAGAGAGAGAGAGAGACGGCGCAAAGAGAAAGCTTATAGAGTAATACGAAAGGGGAACGAGGAAGCTCGTGGAACAATGCTACATATATTTGTCAATTTTAACAAGTCTTGCGTCCGGCTTGTCGGCTCCCTCGGCTCCCCAGTTTCCCTACCTTTCTGGTCCTCAACGATGACGACCTAATTAGGGGTAGTCTTGACTCCAATATAAATGTCTCGGAGATGAATAGAGACTGAAAGTGGATAGAACTTGGACACGAGGATACGTTTTGTAACGTATACATAGCGCACGAATACGCGAAAAAAAACAGAATGAAATATGATGGTATATCACTATGAATTGTCGTGATTTCGAGTGTACGATTTTGTGAATTTTTTTTTTAGAAATTAAAAAAAAAACAACCGTTGCAAACTAACTGATCCGAAAGAATAAGGTTGAACCCTCAATGCGAATTAAAATAAATTCGTATTGCAGTCATGTTAGTCGTATTCCTAGAAAATTTCTTTCAAAAGATAGCGGCGCACAAGAGTTTTTGAAATAAGGAAAAAATTTAATAAGCGAGTGGTATCCAACTATAGAGGATGCGTTTTAATTCGCTCGAATGTTGGTATTTTATTTTTCATGATTTTTTTTTCACTACTCTTTACCTTTGTCTTTCTCTTTGGAATGATGCATTCCTGATTAACAAAAAAAATTTGTACTTTTGCAAATCACCATTTTTTTTCGATATAGAAACTCAAAAAAATTAGCGGAGCAATTTTGATCGTGGCTTTTGTTGTCATTTTCACTAATTCCGACTTTTGGTGTGCCCACAGCATTTTCGAATGGGTTTCGTGATATGTCGCAATCACGATTTCAGACGCCTTAAATTTTCGTTAAAAAAATATTTGAAATGCTATTCTCAATTTTTATCAATATCATCATTATTATTGATTCCAGGATCGAACAGGATTTTCTTCAAGTATGATGTCGTTCCCATAGCTAAACTTTGATTATCGCAATCGTTGCGCGGTAAAGTAAAAGATTGAAAGCTTCTGCGATACTTTTCGTAAATTGCTATGACTCTCATTAATAATTCGATGCGCTGCGTCTCAATTTTTTAGGACTATTTAATTAGAAGCGGTAACGACTTGATTTCCTTCACCAGAGTGATAACCTTTTCGTATGAATCGTCTCTTGAAATACGTTTCTGCATTCACAATCAGTTAAGCTTCCGAACTATTATAGAAGTAGCAGATTCTATTATCGAACAAAAATGTAGTAATTGTTTTTCTGTTTTACTGTTCGCAGTTGGTTGGTGGAGAGTTCGACATGGAACTGAATTTTGTGATTCAGGATGCTCAGAATATCAGGCATATGTTGGAACTACTAGATCATTGTCCTCCGAATCTCCAGGTGAGTTGCGCTAATCAATAAGGAGCTTTATGACGTTGGTTATAATCGAGGAGTAAAAACCGACGAGTAATTCCCTTGGACGGCTTGAAAAATCTTTTTGGATTTTTTTAATCGATTTTTTAAATCATACTTTATTATGTTGAGGATATTAGAGAATCTAATTATGAATAACTACTAACTCCATGATTAAAAATAGACGACGGGTTTCCGTATGATATAGTTAGTTCTATCGAATTGGTCCGATTATTTGTATATAGGTCACGATTATGATATATATATAAATTTTTCTAGTTTCGTATGTGCTGGGGTGGCATTTATTCATATCACGTAATCCGGGGATACGAAATAAAAAAATGATCCGAATATGTTTAGACACTCGATATTTCAAAAATTTAATTCGTTTATTTTCGTCGCAGCTCCGATGAATTCTCTCGTTGCCTTTCTATTGTATTTTATTTTGTTTTCTTCAATTTTGGAATCTTTTTCCAATTTTGTTTCCATCATTTCCTTTCAGTATTCTCTTCCGAATCCTCTCCCAGCGTGCGCAAAATTGATCCAAGTTATAGAGAGTTGTGGAGAGACGCGTCTCGTTCGATCGTCGTTGCAATATCTCAGTTGTTGCCTGCATAGCTCGCTAATATATAGATTCCAAGAACTCCACAGCTTCGACGAGTCCCTTTTTTCCTTGTATTTGGCTCCGCATATTTACTTTATATATACTGTCCTTCCCTTGATCAGATGTTGCTGATATGGTTGAGAATGAATTGGTATTTACGGCCCGATTATTCAAATTGAGTCATACCCATTATTGTTCAAGCATCAATGCTCGAGAAGTGGCGCTCAACTCGGAAATTTCGGTTCGTCAATTCTGTTCAAGAGAAATCCTAGACATCGCTAAAGTTCCAGGGAAAAAAAGGGAGTAACATATAGTACACTCGAAATTGAGTGCACCGTAGCCGCGTAGCCGGTCGCCGATTAAAGTAGAGAGCTGAGTTACGCGAGCGATGCTTCGACGGCACTTCGATTGTGCTATTTGGGCATGCCGGATATCGTAATCCAATTTTGTAGATGTCGTTTCAGAATCATCGGATGAATGCTTTCATCTTCGTTCCCAAGTGATGCGACAAAAAAAAGAAAAAAAAAACAAGCAACGCGAAGAAGCTAAAGTATATGTATTGTTGTTCTCTATATATTTTCTAGTACGAGATAATATTTCACGCGTTAACGGATCGACATATTAAGATGGTTCTCCGAAAGTATATACTTTCAATGCGGTGATCTTTTGTGCGCGCTGCCTGCCAGGAAGAACAGCTTGATTGTATGTATGTTGAATATAGGTATGTTACGAATCAATCAAATAAATTCTTTTCATTTGGACTTTTTCTTCTATACATTGTGTCATTGGATACAAGTTGGAAAATTCCGTTCTTTGAAAACTACGGGCAAGGCATTGCTGTTATTTCTAAAATTCCTATTATAAAACATTTCTTTCATCGCGTGTTCAGGAAAAGCAAACACTCGCACTTTGTTGTATGGACATAAGAATAGAGATACGTAAAATAATATAGAAAAAAAGTGAGCCATTTGAATTCTCATTTTTACGGAAATAAAACTAGCGTTGGAATGATTGCGTTCAGGCCGCGAATTGTATAATTCATCGCGTCTCTCATTGATCAATGGATGTTGGCCGGATGTTGGGTGGATTTGAGTATCAATTCGTAATCTCTTATTGCAGTTTCAATTCAATCGTAGGCAAAGAAAGGTGCTCACACAGGGGGTAACAGTTTTTCTACGGACTTACGTTGAAAAAATTCTATTCCCGTACGAGTACGGGGTAAAGCCATCAGCTAGCCTCTATACATGCCCAACTTGTCGGGCAACATCGGATTTTTCGGTGACCCGTTGGATATATTTGGCATGCTTCAGCCCTATTGACTTTTACTACATTTTTTACATTTTCCTCTCAGCCTTATTTGACCTTTCTCCTCTGCCTTTTCCTACTGTTTTTCCCTTTTTCCTTACTCCTGGGTCTCTCTAATATTCTATACTATATTTTTTATACTCGTTTTTTTTTCATTTCCTCTTACTTTCATCTGCTCTCCCTCTCTTTTTCATGTAAACTTCCACTTTTTCTTCCCGAAATCCCTGGTCATTTTTTTTTTTTTCATTATTGTACATTCTCCTCTTCAATGTGTATCTGTTTCCATGTTTAATATTCGATTTTTTTCGTCCTTTCCCACTCTCTTCTTCCTCTCTTTCTCGTAGCATCTTTTCATCTTGTTCCGTTGTTCCGTCCATGAGCGTCGGCCGTTCTCCTGGGACTGTGGAACCTTCCGTGATTCCAAAATCTGCCAGGTCACCGATTCGGCGCTTTCAGCCAAGTAAAGAATCGCTTATGAAAGCTCAATTTACGCTGATTATCGGAGAAAACCAAGTATCCACCGGCGGACTGCGAATTGTGAAAAAAACTTTGGCCAACTCTAGGGTTAATCGATGTGAAAGATTGCGAATAAAAATTTTTGTATTTGTAAATTGGAGCGCATATATAAAATGAATTAGTATTTATTATCTTGGAGTTGTAATGAATTTTTAACGTTGGTAGTGCACATATCCGGGAAAACTTGATTTTCAAGCTACCGAGCCAATTCGAATATCAGAGTGAACGACAATATGTTTAAGCGATTCGAGCGTACGCGCAGAGCCGCATATTCGTTTGTCATCCGTTTGAACAAGAACGAAAATATGTACTTATTTTTCTGAAAATGAGTATAGAAGTATAATGTATAGAAACGCACAAAGGTAGGAAAAAGTATTTTTTAATTTAGGTTTTGTTCGCGTCAACGGGGAGCCAGAGGTGAAAAAGTAATTGCGGAACGAAGATGGCAAAAAGGTTTAAGATATTTTGTACGTTTGGGCACGAAAAAGTAAAAGTTTAGGAAAATGCTTCGCCGTGGGTCAACATGCAGAGGTGGGAATGAAAAAACCTTATAGTAGCTAGCGTTTACTATTTCTCCAAGGATTTCGCCTCGAGGATGACGTGAGCGCAGAGAGAGGGCGGGGTAACGGGTCGCAACAGATATATACTCTCCAGAATTTAGAATAAGGAACGTTGCTGAAAAAATGTGTATGACGAGAGCGTTAGGTTTTTGAGATATAGAAACTTTTTCACTAGCCGTTCTTCAAACTCGTATGCGTATACTCGTCGCTCGAAGCCAAATAGTTATTGCTATAATTACTCTCGTTACCCGTTTTACGGTCGAGCATGAGAACATAAAAGAAAAGGAATTTCCAAAGATTTTGATATCATCCCTCCATTCTCAAGGTTTTTTCTATTATTCCAGAAAACTAAATTCACCTGATCGGTAAAAACCAAAACGTTGTTTGAAAATAGAGTAGATACAGATAGATGTAGATTTGAGTATGCTTTGAAATAAATTTATAGTTGTGCGCTATATAATAAGCGCAGATATATTCCTCCTCGGAGAGCCAATCGGAATATTGATTATTTCACAAGAAACGGCCATTTTGTCGAACGTAATCCGGATTGGAAGAAAAACAGATATATATAAAAAAGGAAGTGCGGAGGACCGTAATCCCGTATAAGCTTCTCGCCTATATAGATCGTTAAAGTGGAAAAGTTTCCTCTCGACATGTAATAAAAGTTAGCATCAAGGTACTCGTATTGTGAGCAGTATTGATAAATCCATGCCCCCCCCCGGATAAAATGTGCATGGTGGTATTTTCAACTGTGAAGAAAAATGGCTAACTTTACATAGCTCCTAGTGACAAACTTGATTAGTCGGGTATGCATGCAGAGATCGGAAAGAAGCAAAGAGATACAACAATTTTATTGTTATTACGCAATGCTGAGACCGGTATGATGGACTTGGAAGGAATATAACGATCTCAGCATCTCAGCGGCTTCGTCATCGAAGGGATATGTTATCTTTATAAATACGATTCGCGAATGGACATGAGAGTTGAGGTGGTGGGCAAATGTCACGAGTCTACATCATACCTACTCGGTCGTTTGAGCCCACTTCAAGGGCGAGTCAACGACGACGAGAAATGTGGTAGCCTACGATGCGTATGACTACTTTGGGGAGGCCACGAGTGGAGAGCACTCGGTGAAGTGCGAGAAGGCGTTGGAAGGTCGAGGCGTTAAGATGCTTGAACGTAAACAACCTCGTCACTCTCGTCATACCGAAACTCGTTGCATAATCTCTTGAAGCTATATCCGTTGCCACTTTACTTGCTGAGAAACTCTTGTATATCCGGACCGTGTTGGTCCGCTCTCAAGATGGGAATTGACAAAGCAAACGTTATATCATTTCCCAATCACTACAGATCAAACATTTTCATCTAAAATGTTAAAATACAACCTCATCAGCTCATACAATTGAGCGTGCCTTGGAATTATTGATAGGATTATCTCGAAAAATTTCTCAATCAACATCTTGTATGGACTTGATCAAGCATATTCATTACTCGAACAACAACAATGCGTTTTTATTTGAATCACACCCGCTTAATTTCGTAGCCGCTGTTTTTTTTTTTTTTTTTGGAATGACACATCGAAAACATTGACCGTCATACTTTGAGGACTATCCGATCAATTTGGATTCAATTTTCTACAGGGATTCTCTAATTAATAATGAAATTTTTATTCCCAGATTTTCTCATTTAAAAGGGTTAGTGTATGGGGGGTTTTTCTTTTTATTTTGCAAATAAAAAGAAAACATTTCTCAAGGAAAATCTTATCTTTGGTAAATATAAAAATTTTTAATATTTCACCTCCTCCGCACATCTATACGTCCACGCGCGTTTTATACATGTTACATTGAATACTTATATTTCTAGATCACCTGCGCTCAAGTCTTTCCGTTCGACTAGTTTTTTTGTACAACAATCGAATGGTAATGTTTTGAAACGTTTTTTTTTGGATGCTGCAACAGCGGGTGCTACTTGGCTATTGTTCGTCACCGTGTTCATAGATTTCCATCTCTTGTTTATCCATTGACAGTGACCGCCACTATGGAGAGAATATATCGAATATATCGAAGCTCACGTAGTATCCTAGAACTTTGTCGTTTTTTATTTTATTCGAATAATATATACAGGTGTATCGACCAGAAGGGGCGTTCCATCCAATATGGCGAGTAAAAATCTTATTTTTTCTTTCCTCTTGTTTCGCAAAATGAGCCACACGTTCGCACAGCTCTCTAATATATAATATCTACAAGCTAGTTGTTATATATAGCATTGCGTTCGATCTCCATCGGGACAATGGTGCCTGATGGAAATTCTCTTTTGCAAATATTCCTCCTCATTACTCCCCTTTTTCTTGCACCCTCGTAGCTCTTTTTATTTCCCTCTCCTCGATCGGTCGCTGCCTGTCTCTGCCCTCCTCGTCCCCACTTATCTCATTTTTTTTCACCGTTATCCTCTCTTGTCTTCGGCACGAACGAATGTCTACGCATTTGTTCGTTTCGTAGTTACTGCTAAAAATAACCCGTCATCATGGAGTATCTATATGCGTGACTGAAACAGATTCTCGGATTCATCAACTTCTTGTATCCGGCGAATATTCTCTTTGCTGCAAAACTTTTAATTGATCAAATTCTTCATTCTCGTACAATTTTAATATTTGAAATTTAAAAATTCCACATCATTTTTTTTGCGTATACCTTCACAAGATTCAACAACTCTATTCCTTAACTTCAAACGGTTATATATATTTATAACATACGTCGATTTCAATGACAACATATCGCGCACTGCTCTTTTATTTCACTCCAAACGTAACAAAGAAACAACGACGTGAAATTTTACGTACGTTGTAGCTGGAGGTTGGGCCACTTTTTTTTCGATTAGCTGTATCCTCAATGCATTATCCGTTCATTATTTTTTCTCAGCCCTAATATGCAATCTTTTGATGAATAGGGCTTTGTCTTTCTGCGGTTCATTTTCCACGAATAAATTGTCTTTGGTATATAGCTCACGTATACTCTATTCTTACAATCAGGTATAATTGCGGCATTTCACACCGATATTGTATTAATTCAGTAATTACGATAGGATCGATCAAGAATATCGCGTATTTCAACGAATGGATTTTTATTGTTTTATTATAAAAAATAAAATAAAAAATCCAACGGAAACATGAGGGTAGTTGTTAATAATTTGCTGGTCGAACGACATGAAATAATGTAATTCCAATCTTCATCGAGATTGAACTAGTACGGTAGCCATGTTATATCGAACCCGTCGTACTTTTCTCCATCGTCCTTGCTTTTTTACTTTTCCCTTTTTCCCTCTCCACCCTCGCGGTATAGTCTCGATGTGCGGCTTATCAACTGCTTTTAAACGTATACTTTATAGCTTGGAATATATTGTGCGCGTACTGCGAATCGCCCACAGATCGTTACGTGAGTTATGGATGCCCGTTCGGGAGAGGATGCAACTGTATGAGATATTTCGAGTCTCTAAAACCTACACCCGGAAACATGATTCGTTTCTCGAGACAGGAAGACCGTAATAGTCGAATCGGCAGTTTGTTCACACATATACGATTTTACAATATAAATATTGTAACGGGACAGTCTTATACCCCCTGACACGATTTCTGGTATTACAGAAGTCTGTCAGACGGAGCGCTCTCGCGTCAGCGGAGCACCGCCGATACGACAATAAGGCTCCCAACCTTTCCTTCTTACTCCTCTTTATTCCTACCAAAATTGTATATAAACAAAAAAATAATGCAGCATATTATTCCTCGATATCGAGAAAATTGCTTATTATCGCAGTATGTTTTGGCCAGACTATGCCCCCGATCGCGTAGCGATAAAGCATTGCTGGGCACGTGATGCCCCATACCGGACGAAAGTATCCGTTAAGCTCCTTGGGTTGCAAGATGGGGAAATCGGAAGGCTTTATCCGCTTCTGGCAAAATCACAGCCGGTCAGTGTACGTCAGAGAAGAGGTTCTAAAAAATCCTAAGTTCCGATATTTGGGAAATCGACCATTTCCCGAATATCGAAACGTTAATACCCATATGCACTTCCGCTCTCTATAACTCAAACGCCCTCTACGTCCCTCTCCTCAAAATATCATGCCTATATTATTTCATCGAGCTCACTTAGACCTCAATTAGAATTATAAAGCACTTTTTCTACTCTCCAATCACCAACCATCATACGTATACTTTCAAAATCGACGACGAATTTTCAACTCTATTCTATTTCAGGTAGTCATGAAACGTAGGTTCATTTTAGATTATTAGAGCCATATCTTCTAATATCGAGGATACGAGGAATGACGGTGGGAATCTCAAAGTCGCGTGGAGCAATCCGAAAAAAAAGACGCAAGCGTTACGCGTATTTCTCACGTTTATCTTCCATATAACATATGATACAAAGGCGACTATGCAGTAGATAGTTATGCTGGTTTAATAAGAGCTCGCAAGATAAATATATATTCAGGGGTTGGTTGATCATCGCGGATTTCTATTTTCCATTGAAATAACAAGGGAAAAATAGTGATTTTCGCTTATTCATGTTATACTTTGCGAACGAGTAAGCAAGAATAGCAATATTCCAGGCGTTTTTTTGTAGAAATTTCAATGCTCCACAAAAAAGATCCCCCCCATTGTATATGATGAATCTACTCTTTTCCCGCGTTATTCGTGCTTGGTCAAACTTGAATTTTTCGCAAATTTCAACCTTTCTTCACTTTCGTGAAATAAATGATCGATGAAAACAGCGTGCTTCTCCGAATTACGAGTTTGTCGAGTTGTGTTTGATTTATGTCCAGTTGAACTATGGATGTACAAAGGTTTTGTTAGATTTTCTCGTTGGTATGATATAGTTTCGATAGCACGATATTCGAACGATAACAATATAAATGAATGACTCGCTCCACAATGTTAAGCGAGTCTTCATTTATTTGACACACTGCTTCAAGTATTTCTTATATAGAATCGGACATATCACTATTATCACCGTCTTTTTTAGTGCTTTTTAATAGTCAACGCCGGGGGCCGATATCGCGGTTCTCGACAATTTCTCTAGGAAAGAATTTAAAGATAAAATATATAGGAATAACGAATAGCGGATGAAACGAATAATAATCATAACGTGAAGCATGCATGATTGAGCAAATGGAATGAATATTTGGGTAAGAGATTTGGAAATAAAATGTTGATAAAATTCCAAAGGTGCTTTCATAACTGAACGTTGTGGAATAATGGTGGCGCGGAGCGCACGGATTTAGTGTCGTTAGGCCATCCCGTGAGTAGAATATATTGATTTATCAACGTCTATTCCAGCGCTGGCTCCCAGCAGTAGCCACCCTTCGGCTGGCTGTCTGTCTGCCGCCTTCGTGGCGACATCCCGGCATAGTAAAATTTCTCTATTCCGTAGAGTTCCACTTCTTGCTCGTGCAACAAAATAGTACATTACCGGGCTTCTACGCGACAAACAATTACACGCATCAGAATGCATCAGCAGTATCAGCACCATCTCTAAATCTCACGTATAGATAAATATTTCATTCTCTTCCTTATCATTTTTATTATTCTTTTCTTTTCGAACTATTGAGAGCTTGAGTTTTTTAAAAAAATATTTTCATATTTTTTTCAAACTACTCGTTTGACAGGCACGAAAAGGCTTTATGGCTCGATTGTTTTATATTTACGAGCGTCGACAATTTATCGTGCGCCTTCTCTTTTATTTGTTTTAAACGAGAAAGCAGAGTAAAACGGCAAAGAGAAGAATTTTCATTCATGCAACATGCTCATTCTCCCGCATCATCGAGCGGATTGAACATATTTTTATTTCCGTTTAAATTTTTCACATGTGCCTCAGTAGAGATACAAGGGTGGGTGTATGGAATTCACGAAAATGGGGGAGGATCCGGCGCGGCTGATACACCTTTGTTCGGGTCAGAGTTACGAGCCAACGAAGATGTATTTGAGGGTGAAAGAGCTATTGAAAATCGAGCGTGCGCGCGAGGCTCGTGTGCTCGGAAGTCTAAGCATCAGTCTATAGAAACAGAGTAATAAAATGGATCTATGAAAATTTATTTTCATCAGATACCTGGAAGAAAAACTACCGAATTACGGGGACACATGAGCATATCAGAGAGCAGAGAGTATAAGAATAGATACATACTATGCTCTGATAATGATGTTTTCCCAATTTCAAAATTCATCTTTTCTTTCAAAATACAAAACTGAGGTTAACAATATCCGGTGGACTTGAGTTATATTTTTGTCATCAAGTGTAGAAGCAAAATCAGTTTTATAATTTATGTTCAATTCGCTTGTATTGTCCGGATGCACATCGTTTTTAGTCCTTCGTCATTTCTTTTTTTTTTTTGCAATTTGTATATATCGGCGTATAAATTAACTAATTTTTAGATTATACAAAGGGATGCTGCCAAAGTTCTTAATGCCATTATTATTTTTATTCCATAAATGTTGAATCGAACTCTGTTATACAATTATTCTAAGAAAATTTCATATCTTTCGCATTTGGAAGTGTCATTTGAAATTTTCGCCATTTTTCAAACGTTATTATGCACCCTTCGATGTCACGGTGATTAATATACCGATGGTAGGTCTTGAACCTTGTGGTGATTACTCACGGCATTCACAGCTACTGAGGACGAACAAAAAAATCTGACCAAAGATGTTGACGAAAAACTTGAAAAACGACGTCCCACCTTTGATGACGAACACGTTTTTATCTAACTGCTCTATTCTGAGTCCAACTTGCTTCTCGATCTATTAGTACAAATGGACAACACCTTGTCTTGCACGGTCGTAACTGTTTTTTCTGGACTATATCCCCGAAATGAGAGCCAATCTCACATCAATATCGTGCCGGTAAATCAAGTACATATGTCGCCTACTCTTTTCAAATGAGAAACCGGAGCTCAATAAAAAGCCTATTTACCGCTGATGAGTAAAGATATATCGTAGGTATTCTGTCAAATTTTGGAATTGAGCAAATATAGCTTGATTGAAAGAGCAAGGTATATGATGAGTATGAATCAGTCTTCAATAAAACACATTATTACATGTTTCCAATGCCTTGCAGACTTCGTTCAATCTATTTTGAGAACGAAACGATGAAATCTGAGAAACGAGATCAATGCGGTAACGGGAAGGAAATTCATTCGTTTACGCTGTTATATTGTAACGTAACGCTCTTGCCGACCCCGGGCCTGAACGCCGCCACGTGTCGGTTCGAGCTACCTTAAAGAAAAGGAGCAGGTATGAAAGAAACGTGAGAACGCGGAATTTCGATTTTGAAAGATTTAACAATTCCGATTTATTCAATTTTGATCGATTTTACAGGATAAATTCGTTTTTGATTTGTTGTGAAATATTCGCAATCGCACTCGCCAATTGTGAGAAATTTTGTTTCACTCGCCGTGTTGAATTTGAACAATTTTTAATTTACGCGTTTTTCGCTTATTTTCAAAATAAAAAGAATAGCTTAAGTTAAGGAACAAACCCCAGGCTATGGGATCGAAACGTCGCCGAATCTCTCCGAGAGTCTCAGCATTTGGAAGGTTAAAGGTAACTTGCTGTCCATGTGTTATGGGATCGAGACGTCGCCGAATCGCTCCGAGAATCCAGGCATTCAGGAAAATTAGGATAGGTTAAATTGCTTGCTAAAATCAGAAAGAATGTTTGAGGTCAGCCTTTTTGTTCCGAGTCAGAATTTTGAGGAAGGACTGCCTGCCGAATGCGTCGCGCAGCGCTTCTTATACCCGTTTCCCCACCATAAAATTATCGAACGCCGGATTTTCGGTTTTCGGACCAGTTCTGCGCATCTTTTTGTAACGTAGTTCTGGATTGGCCCGCTGCCATGATTCAAAGATTCTGATTGGCCGAGAGAATTATCATATGATGCGCGAAATACCGCTTTTATGATTTACAGGATTATTTTACAATGAAAAAATAAAAAATTTACTCAATTAATTATTTAAGAATTTTCACAAATGTTTTATCTCATAACAAAATTTAATTTCAAAAGATTTAATGTGTTCGAAAAATTGTTGTTTGGGCCGCGTTTGGTTCGAGAACATTCGATCTACGCATGCGCAGTAAAGCACATTTTTATTTTATTATTTACAGGATTTTACTACGAAATTTTATGTCGCAATTATTTTTCTTTGATTCATTATAATTTTCCGCTTCGTTTGAGCCTAGTTACAATATTTTCCGAGATCGCATTGAGTTTTTATTAACAAAAGAAAAAAATATGATAGTTCGAGTTTTTAATACGCGGCGCCGCTAGTATCGCGCTCCGCCACTTGTATCGGGCCTTTGTATTACCCTTGCCCTCCAGTACGGCTGCCGCTAGCCAGCAGTGACACATCTCACCGGTCGTTGTACGCGCTCGGTCAAAACATCGCGTCGGATCGCGATGTTTTTCGAGGTTAGGTTCGCTTTCGGGTCGTTCGGAAAGTGTTACGTCACAATATATCGTTATACAGTCGTTGATGAATTTTCGGGAGCGATATGACAATGGGACAAATGAAATTGGTATTAATGGGAGAATGGCTCGACGTGTTAATTTGCATTCGTGTCTCTTTATTCCGCCACCTGATTCCGGGTCTCGTGAAGAGACGTTTGTATGCGACAAGAACTAAAATTAGGGGAGCAAGAAGTTGAAAGAAGGCGGTGGGAAGAAGAATTCAAAAATAAGCCAGGCTGGAATGAGGTCGAGGCTGGTGACGCGTTGAGGGAGGACCCCTCGATCACGTACGCAATTTATCCAAAAAAAAAATCCAATTTTGTCTTCATTGATCACTTCGTAATAAATGATAGAAATAATTTATTCTGCTCGCGAAAAAGATTGTAGCATGAAAACCGCCGTTTCAGGATGAATCGTCGATATGAATATCGGTCGCAGTCGCATCTCATCATTCCCCCTTTTTTCTTTCGAGCCCTTCTATCCCTTATTTATCGCCATCATAACTAGGAATTTCGGTGCATAACAGGTATGCGAAGGTACCTACTGCCGATCTGGACGTTTGATCATCGTCGGGTCGGGTGGTTCATCGCATGACACACATAGACAAACCGTTGGCGAGAAGGAACATACAGCTGGGAAGAAACCTGCGGGCCAGGATGTCAATATGCTGATGAGAATTTAGTTCCACGTTATGCTTTCATGGCATCTTATCTAGGTCCACTCTCTCCTGCTGCTTTCCTCAATCCCTGTACGTCTTTCTCCTACCTGTGCACCGCGCTCTTCCGCTGTTCTCCCTCTATATCATGCACTTAACCCGCAAATAGCCTATAGTTATAATAACTACCGGGGTAACTTATATACAGAGCTCGGTGTGAGAATCCGTCCATCCCCTCCTTTCCCCGCGCGGCGTCAGTAGCATCAACGAGCCAATATCCAACCGGCAGCGATCTCCTTTCCACTCGCACAAAGCTTATCTGGATATGCCCTCCCGCGCGCCTCATCCACCAAAGCCATATTCTCTTCCTTCATAGAGCTCCAGGGTGTGACTCGCTGCTCCTCCACCAATCTCTCCCCGTACATACATTTCGCATCTCGATTCTCCACTCCACTCCACACCACTTGAAATCGCGTCCTGGTTTCACGATATATGCATCATCGGCCCTTAGGCCATCTCCCCCCCCCCCCCCGTACTCTCCTCGTACTCAGTCACCGGAAAATTATTCGGCAACGCGATAAAAATTGAAACATTCATTGCAAAGATTCTTCGAAGAAAATATTAAAAATTCTCATGCGCCGCGTGTCGTCGCATATATACTAAAGATTAATACTTTTCCCAAATTTGCATCATTCGCTATTTCGAGGTTCATTAGCGACTAATTTCTATTTGGAGTGGATATAATGAAGGTGAAGAAAAGAGAAAAACAGAGTGCATCTGTTTCAAGTTTTACGTGCCGTGAAACGCATAGTTTCTGTTTCAGAAGTTTATGTTAGAAATATCGCGAGTAACGTAAAGTTTAATTTTATGCTACTCTGCTTCTCACTGTTGGAATAATTCATTAGAAGAAGACGACTCCAGGTGTAGGTGCGCGTGTGCGCGTCTTTATGCATAGTCACCATCGGAAAATCTCCGGAGAATAGAGAACCTACAAAAGTACTGATAACTTTAAGACTTCCTTCCGCTAGACGCAGAAATCTCCTGCAAAATGAAATTGTTTTTTTTTCGTAATAACTCAAGCACGTCCTCGCATTTGTTTAATTCCTCATATTTATACTTTCTTACTTTTACATATTTCTATCGATGACTTTTTTCGTTCTTCTAATCGTCATCATAAACTATACTATCGACGGTCTCTAACGGATTGATGATCGTTCATTCACGTTGCAAAAGTCGATTGTTCCAGCCAAGATAAAAGTTGAACTCCCAATTCAGGAAAAGTCGTAAATAAATCACAAGACTTCGCTGTGGAATCGTTCTAAATTTCAGTGAAAGCATTATGATATTACAGATATTACGACGAACAATAAAATACGTAAATTCGAACCATTATCTAAAATACTTTTTCAATAAAGTGTTTACCGCAGTCCTGTACATATATGTACGTGTTCCCAAAGGTTCCTCCGTCCTCGTAGTTAGTTGTACTTGGCTCGAATTGGTGTGACAATCTTTGAAAATATCTCTTTCTTTCTGTCATTTATACGCAAGGAAGTTTGTTTGATTTTCATGAAAATTTAGATATGTTTTCAAACATTCAAATATGTTTTCCTGTTTTTTTTAACGGAAATTTCAACTTTTCATTTATATAGCTCCATGCGTGTGATTGAAAAATGTATTCATCCTATTTTGTACAACGAGAATTAAACTTTTCCCAACGAGAGAGATATGAGCAGAAATTTAGGGTGAGAAGCATTCTGACGTAACATTACACGTCGGTGGTACGTAGTGTCGTAGACACGAATGTGTGTACGTTTGAAGGGGGTATATGAAAAAAATGTACCCGCGCGAGCTGCCTACCAGTAAGCAAATGGGTCCCGTGTGTCCTCTCTGTGTCTCGGTAGGTGATCCGGTTATCAGGTTGCCGAGCCAGTGATTTCGTTTCTAACCAGCAAGAGCAGCCCTTCGCGTTTTAACCCAACCCGTTCCCACTTTCAACCCTCAAACACGTAATTCGTGTTTAACCCAATGACTTTACGCAGTCCTTGTTTGCGCTCGAAAGCCCAATGGCGTGCCTACAAATTAGTACCTGTCTCATACTCGCTTCGAACGAATCGCTCATACGAATGCGGTACAAATAGCAGCTTAAAGAGTACAAGCGCTATGCTATTTTATGAAGGTGTACAGTACTCATCCTAAAACGCTGCATCTAATCTTTGAACAATCATTCGTTACGACTTTAATTTAAATTTTAATCTAAATTTTATAAAAATCATTTGTAGCCACTTTTCTTTGGGATATAGTCCTCAGCAGCGAAATTTTTCCATAAAAGATTCCTCTTCTAACAAGTGCAACATCATAAAATTCACGTTGAGGAAAGAAAATATACGCTACCGTGCTAACATTTTGAAAGCTTCAAAGCAAATCCGAAACAGAATTTACCAAAAATTATTTTCAAGCGGGAGACCAAAATGGATACTTGTAATTTTGCAACATGATTCCTATATATCGAACAACCAATAAGAGCAGAAGGACTCAAATGGATTATATTCGATCTTGGATAACACTCATACCGGATGCTTGAATCGGAGTCGAAAATATTGACCAAAAACTATTTTCCAACAATACCGCACGATATCCTTAGTCTATACATCTTAATCTGAACTTTCGAGTTTCGAGATAGATCGACTCTGGTCTGTGCCGTTTTGTACCGTAAAGGTTTCTATATAGTTTCAGAAGGGGATGGGAGGAGAAAGAGAAGCATGAAAGGAACTTTAACCACCTTCCGAGACCAAAATGGGCTTCGATGTTGAAAACTTGAAAGCGCCTGGGATTACACATACTGCTATAGACGACGAATCATTAATATATATCTAGCTGATGTGCGAAGGAAAATTTTGCTTGTGTGCGTGCGTTGGCAGAGAGAAGCTGTATTGTCTTTGTGCCGTATACCCTCACGAGCTCTTCCACTGGTATTGATATACACGTTACTGACTTTTGTCCAACAAGAAATAATCGGTCTCTCATAAACTGTGTCACGTTTCAAATGACATACCGTTTCCACCCCTATTCACTGCATCAAGTCAAAACACATCTACATCTACCTCTGCTCTCCCACCGATTGTTATCATTTTAAAAAACTCAGCGCTCGCATATTTTATTCATCTTGAACTTTATAACTTCACCCTTTTCTATCATCATTTTTTTGAACAAACAAGTTTCCACATTTTGAGCAGTAAAAGAGGAATAATAATAGGTAAAAGTATTTAAAGAGTTAGGGCTTGTCAGACACTTGGTAAAGTCAGTATCGTTGATGAATTTTTCCGACACTGCTTCAATTTATTTCATAAAACTTATAAAACAGAGTTATCAATTTTTACTTTACTCGACCATATGGTGTAAAAAACTATCGAAAACTAGTTTTTTATGCGTCTAGACAAGCCGTATCAACTGTACTTATATCTGTCCAGTATGGTTTTCAAATTATAATCGACACCACCTTGGAAAACATATAGTTTTGAGAGAAACCCATTTAAAGTTATGCGCCCGCGCGGATCTGCCGCCAGTTACATATAGGTATCTGTCGTCGTCGAGGGTCAGAGAGTTCTTTAGTGTAAATGTAGGCTGTCCCATAATTATATACCTGAAAGTTCAACTTGAAATTTTCGGGTTATATTTTTGAGACGTCATACTTTGCACGGTATATTTGTGGTCTAGCAAGCTGTCGTAAATAAACGGTATTTTCATTACCCTAGCTGTGTGATAAAATGAATGTCCCTCTCGTTGATGCTGCCTATGTTCACTTCCATTTTCTCGAATAATTTCTTTTGAGTACTGAGAAACCCGTACCACGGCTCTTCATTACCTCTATTTGTCGCTCCCTCCAGTCGTTAGTGGCTTAGCGATCCTTTTATTCACGACATATATACATTATCATTTCTAACATTTTTATTGGTCTCGGGTCACGTGGCATTTCCAGAAACTCTGCGACCTTTAATGCTTCTCTGCTACGTTGGGGAGCGCTTTCAATTATGTTAATTCGGATATTCATTACGTGACATTGGAGCACCATTGTAGGAGCAGCAGCAATAGCAGCAACAGTAGTAACGCAGCAGCACATTTTATTACAATAATTTTATTACAAGAATTCTTTTATACCCGCCCACATCACAGGCGGAATAACGTTTTGCTTATTTTATTTCAATCTTTGCGTTTGTTGTTGAAATTGAAATCCAACCGCATTGTTCTTGTCCGCATGTTGCAAGTAATAATTGAGTCAACTATTTGGGAAAAAAACTCATACGCAATTTGAACCTCCATTCGTTTGAATTTCCGCAAATAAACGTTAACAGGATATCTAAGTGGGATAAGTATATATTTCGCCGCTCCTTTCTCTCATAACTAAATACAAGCAGCGTATTCCGAATTACAATTATTTATTTTCAAATGTTTTTTAAATATTTGTACAACTTTGACTTGATCATTGCCAACCACATGAGCATTATGCGCACTAGAAATACAGGGATTTGAGATATATCACCTTGATATTGTGTTCTCAGACTTTGCTTTATTGAAATACGCGAATTAGAATTTCTACCGTCCCTGTGTGCAGCTCCATCGTTCACATATAGCACCGAAATTTTTTTTATCCATACCGATGATAGATTTTAACCTGAAAGGAAAATTCGACTTAACGGCGTCTACGTGTCCTCTCGGATCTTAAATATATAAGGCTTTTTTCCCTGTCCCTACATCAGTAACCCCATATTCATTTGCCTTTGCTTTCTTCTTCCCCCCACGTTCGACCCATTTCATTTTCATTATCTGAAAAGCATTTCCCCGGAGGAGAATTCGATCTTTCTTGGCGGCTGCAATACTTGCTCTCTCTCTCTCTCTCTCTCTCTCGCGAGCATCTTATTTCTTCCCTCTCTTAACCCCTCATCTCTTTTCTCTTTCAATTTATCTTTGTCCTGCAGATCTGCCCCTTGAATCCCGCCCGTCGCTCTTAAAACAGTTACTCTGCTTAAGAGTATGGATCAGTCGACTAACCTCACTTGGAATTTTTGAAATTGAAATTCTCTGACACGGTATGACCGATTAAAAAAGGCTCTGTCAGCCTATGCAGAACGATGGCAAAAATCGACTGACAGAGCCTTTTTTTAATCGGTCAAACTGTATCAAAGAATTTTGATTTCGAAATTTGCAGCTATCTCTCTCGCACTCACGGTTGCGATATACCGACTGATCCATCCTCTTAACGATTGTTATAATTATTTTTTTTTTCGTACACATCAACCACCGTGTTAGGTTTTTAGTCCAGTCTCCCAGCGATCCGGTCATATTTACAATCCTTGCAATTATCACAATCTATAGATACAATACTTATGCGATCGAAGGTACTGATACCCTAATCCAGTTGTAGATGTCGAGCACTTCGGATACCATTAATTGTCGCAACCATCGCAATGGTACGATCACATCAATATTGGATGTCCACGGGCTTAATGACAATCATGAACAAGTTGTGCGAGCGTGTATATAACGGTGGCGTGACGAGATGCTGCGAATCGATCGAACGCGCACACAGTGTTTCGCTCGATCGGATCCCAATTTAGGTGGGGGACCATCGTTCCATCGATGGTCATCGAGCAAGAAGGATTTTTTTTTCAATCTATGGAGATTATCGATTGAAAAGCCAGGTTGTATATTAACATACTATGTACGGATATGCAAGTACCTATAGAACCTATTGCACGAATAGGAAAAATGCATGCGGCGCGGCGGAGCCTTCTGACGTATACGTGATTATGACAAGTATACTCTGTAATTGGAATAACTGATTTCAACTTTCCCAGCAAACATGCTGGTAATCACTTGAAAACCAGCACGAGCACGTTTCGTGTACTTTTGTTTTATTACGTTATACCATAAATATAGCTGTATCGCGATTTGATCTCGTGCGGCTTTTCCAACTGAATTCCAGTTGAGGATGATCTTGGAATTACGGTTTCACCATTTTCCACAAAACCAGGTTGATTCTTTTTTCTGCATTAAACGAATGTCTGATTAGCATGTAGGTATCGATTAGGGTGGCCGCAATTCGGGTCACTTTTTTTTTGCAAATTCCTTCGCGGAAACATAATCAACATAAAAAAAAAAAAATGTGCACCAAATTTGAATGCGTTAGGAGAATTTATACAGGTGCCACCGAAGAGTTGAAGTTTTAAATACAAAACATGTGTATTTATCAAACTTGTTACTTAAATATTATCTGCCTCCCATAATAATGACGATAGAAATCTGAAATTTGGTACACTTGTTGTTCATATTAAAGGGTATGAAACGGATTTTTTTCAGATTTTTCCGAAGATTATTTCCGTGATTTTTACCGTTACAAAGATAACCATATTTTGAATTTTTTTAGTACTTTGATCACGTTCAATCGAAGCACTTTTGAACGTTACTTTGATGCATTTAGACAAAGTCTGAGCCGTAATCAACAGTGTACACTTAACTATAACTCATACAAATTGGAATTTACGGGAGATTTCGTCGGCGAAGCGGTCGAAGCAAAATCTACTTGTTCGCATCTGGATACATTTTATGGTAATCTCCAACGACTTACAAAAGGAATTGTTTTTGTTCCTTATCGTTAGTGAGTCTGCTGTTGTACTCTGTAATGAGTTTGATTCGTCTTTCGGCAACGTCGTCGACAACAGCAATATTTTTCACGATTTGGGCACCAAATTGATAGCTCGTACTCAAACACTATTGGGAGACATCGCGATTGAGGAAGCTGGTGTCAATATAAAACCGTTCAAAGAAAACCATTGATTCTGGGGTTATAAAAAAATCAATGTACTTATCAAGCAAAGACATAACGTCAGGTTGAAAAGAATAATACCTTCAAATTCCTAGAAAGTTACCCAAAAAACCAAAATTTACTTCCTTCTTGTATACTACATACCCTTGTGCCCTTATTCTTGAATGGCAGAATTAAAGTCATAACTATAGTTACAAACGAACGAAGAAAGCGAACAAATTTTATTCATTCTTGCATTAAAAAATGAACAAGGCTCAACACTGGTAAGTGCCATCACTATGCACAATTTATAGAAAAAAATCATCATAATCGCACAACATGATCCATAAAATGATACTTCATGTCCACTACATTTATATCACGTTAAGCTTACTTTAATATTTTTAAAAAAGTAAAAAAATAATTCCACCCATTGATTTAAAAAAAAAAAAATTGTTTTATATGTAACTTCACAGGTTCTTCAAAAGTGGGAATAAAAGACACATTAATGATGAGAAACGAAATTTAATCATGAAGCAAGTGGTCGGAAATTTTTAAAAAACGTATCCAAACATTGGCAGAGGGACTTTGTTTGAAGCGCTTCATCGATGAATTCTCACACAATTTCAGATTTTGATGAGTTATTGGTAAGTGTACACAATTGATTACGATTCAAACTTTGTCTAAATGCTTCAAAGTGACGTTTAAAAGGGCTTCGATTGACCGTGATCAAAGTACTAAAAAAATTCAAAATATGGTTATCTTTGTAACGGTAAAAATCACGGAAATAATCTTCGGAAAAATCTGAAAAAAATTCGTTTCGTATCCTTTAATATGAACAATAAGTGTGCCAAATTTCAGATTTCTATCATCATTATTATAGGAGGCAGATAATAATTAAGTAACAAGTTTGATATATACACGTGTTTTGCATTTAAAACTTCAACTCTTCGGTGGCACCTGTTTAAATTCTCCTAGCGCATTCAAATTTGGTGTACATTTTTTTTTTTTGATGATGATGTTTCCGCGAAGGAATTTGCAAAAAAAAGTGACCCGAATTGCGGCCACCCTAGTACTGATGAACGTTGCGGTAATACGAAAATTCCTCGAAACGGTGGAACGCATTTTGCAAACGGTTTGCAAAATATTTGTCCCGAAAAAGCGGACGGAATCTGATACATGAATGAGAGGTGAAACGGAGGCTAGAAAATCTATTAATCCTTGAAAACGGTGTTTTGACGCAGCTGCTGGCATTTATTCGAAACAAGTTTGACGTTCCCTATGATCGAGCGCTTTTTTCCCAAAAGTGTAACGGAGTGTTTCCGACTGGCGTGTCGGGGAAATTCGCGTGGAAAAAATGAGTAAAACCGGCGAGATGGAGATCTCTTCCTTCCATATGCACCGCATTCACATAGAAGAGAGCGACGCGTTTGCCAGCAGTTGAAACGAAAAGGATTTTCCATACGATCGATTTCCACATTCACCGCGGGCTTAAGATGTATCTTTTTTGCCAAAATTTGAAATGGGATGCAAAGATCCTTTTTTCTCTCATTGGCAACGGTAAAAAAAAATGGCAGAAAACGAATAACCGTCAGCATAAAAATATACTTCCCTGTGAATATAAATAATTTCCCCAAGATTATGTAATTTAATGCCTTCCGTCATTGTATTCTGTTGAAGCAGAACTATAAAAAAATTCTCATTCGACTTCTCAATTCTGTATCCCCGCGCTATAAGCCGACTGAAAGAGAAGTATTCGTTTATGCTATGAATATGTCGTTAGATTGGTTATGAGACAAATGTTGCTTGCCCGTGCTCCCGCTTGTCATACATGAATTATATAAATACATGCGGATCGGATGAATCGCGAATTGCAGACGTATAATTACGCTTCATTATAAATTTGTGGACTCGGCTACAATATTCGTTTGGGTCATATACTCGCAATTTCGCCTCCGATACAAGCATTTTCGATTAATCGATGATGTTATATTTATGTGCGCATCAAGAGTATATACAACAAAGCATACTATTCAATTTATATTCGCGGCTATTATAATAATACCGCGCGAATATATCATACGTTATTAATTTATTTTCCTCTCTTCTTCTATTTATATGAAACGCATTTCACGCCAGTAGCCTGGCAGACTTATTCCCTGACTTCCTGCTCTCATCGTCATTCTTATTATCAGTCAATATTATTTGACTCGTATTATCATCCAAGGAAACGAGAGCGAGTGGGAAAGAATGAGGGAAAAATTGCAATATTCGAACGAACATTCATTATTATTTTCAAATATGCGCTACGCAACAGTGCTCAAACACTATCACATTTCCTGTATTTCAGAAAAAGAACTTATTCATACCGATTATTTGTTGAAGTCGGTTAATTATTTTATTTTACAAGTAAATGATTTTTATTATTATTTTATCATTCATTTCTGAATAGGTTTTACTTGGCGTGATGAGAATATGAGATAGGTCGTGAATTGGTGGGAGCACGAAAAGGTCTATTGAACTTTCTCCGCCAGGAGAAGAAGAGGGACGTTGCTGACGTTAAAACGTTGAGAAGAGATGTTGTGAGTGATCAAAGATACATGATTTTTGTAAGCATGAAAAAGTGTGAGCACCCGACCCCTCGACGGTACGCCCCTGCGTTGGCGCTTCGGTCGCCCCGTTCTCGCTCGGCCTATAAAACGACCAGTAAAAGACTAAACGCGTGAGAGAGAGAGAGAGAAAATATGTAAAGTGAGTTCTTTTCCTTTGTAAAAGTTTATATGTTATAAGTCAAATAAATATTAATTTTTAAACTTAGTTTGGTTATCGACATCCCATATCCATATGTAACAAGAGAAAAGAGAAGAGGTTTTTGTATTTCCAAACAAGAAAACTTGGTACATCAAACCGCATACATCCATAATTTTTTAGTCGGTCAAGAAATAATTAGTCATTCCTTGAGCGAGTAATAGCCGATTTCTTTCATTTATAAATTCTATTTATGAAGTAGTATCACTGAAATTGAATGGTCGGTAAATGGCGCCGTGTCTGGCAAATAAGTTCAGTGAGAATGAACCGTACGATGGGGGTGGGGGGACGGTGCTCTAGATGATAGCACACTTCATTTTCTTTTGTTTTCAACGCCCGTACTTTATCGAAAGATGCACTCACTTCGGTAAGTGCTTTATCGTAATAATTACTAACGGATAGTGTGCTCGAAACGCAATAATAGGGGCGGCGGGGAAACGCGATGCGAACAGGCAACTGGGTGAGAGATAGCAAGGTGACATGGTATTGAATTTTTTTTCAACAAACTTATCTCGTTATCCGCGTGAGTTACCAAGCACCTAATTGTTCCGTGTTTTCTCCGTTCCTCCGTTATCCTATCTACCGACATAACGCGAATCGTACACTTTCTATCTTGCATGTTGACATTTTTTACGAATATGATGACGTGTTTTTCGCGATTCATACAAGTCGAAACTTGTTGTTAAAAGCCATTAATTCGCGGTATATACCTGCAGTAACAACGATCCAGAGATTCGTAAATGCACAGATAAAAATATTATTATTCATAGTAAATAACTTAGCCTTGGTTGCGGGAGAATAATATAATTGATTATCATATGTTTGAAGGGAAGAAAATTAACTGTATGAAAAAAGTATTTGAGCTAGGGCAAAAAATATTTCAGCAAAGGTTCTCAAAGTCTTGCTTGGAGATGAGACAACAAAATCTTACTGCATATGAATTATAATATACTTTCGAATTTATAACTAACTAATGGTTAACGAGATATTCTCGCAGGGAACGAACAATTTAAAAGAAAAAAAGTAAACTTGATAATATAAGGAATAAGGAGCGCATATACTTTTCGCAGTTTAACATTCTCGAAAAGATTTACTTTTCTCTTTTTCGTTTCGGTAGAGTTTCACATAAAAGAAGGTGGTATAGTAGTAATACTCGTGCACAAAGTAAATTGAAACTAATTGAGATTGCGCTCAAGCGAAAAATTTAACGCCAAGATAATTCCCCACTTGAACTTACCAAAGTCGATTATTTCACCACCGGAACGATAGCATATCTAATTCGAAAACCGTTCGCGATTCGAAATGTTAGAGAGGGTTCGGAGTATAAATACGAGGCGATCGGCGCTTACTCTTTCCCGCTCCCTCTCTGTAAATCTACCTAAAACTCTCGGAGTATTTGCCCGTTTCCTGGATTTGACCAAGAATGGACTTGAGTAAATTCCAGATGGCATATCGATTCCGTCACAGGAGATACGAGACTCAATCTCGTATCTCCTGTTTTCGTCGAATTGCGTACACGCCAATCACCCTCTGGGATTAACGCATACAAGTTTCACTACCGTTCCTATAATTGAAGTAAACATACGCCGGAGCCTAACACCATTCTCCTGATTAACCTCTAATTGAATTCAAATTATACGATCTGCGTCCAGGCGACTCGCCAAAAGAAAAGCGCACTCCGTATAAGCGAAAACGTCTCCGAGGGCTCTCTTTGTTTATCCGTCAGTATCTCGCGTCGTGCGTCGTATGTTAACCGGACATTGAAGAATTTGAGGGATTTGCACTAATTCCTGAATACACCCGTGGCATGTGACGCCTCATCCATCTACCCTCGAGCACCATCCTGCAAGCGCCTGCTGGTGATCTACCGCCATCGCGATTACTCCAGCAAAATTATTATTCGAACGGAATCGGTTATATTCGGGAAATTTTGTGATTCAGAAAGATGGATCAAAGACTTCGAGAGAGCTGCTTTTTAAAACGCTAGAAAAAAAAAATAAAAATAAAATGCGCTGACATATTTGAGGGTGCAGGTTCAATTTGGAAGGGAACGATTTGAAAATTAGAGAATCTGAAGGAAAGGGTCATTCTGAAATTCGCCGTAGAGAAAACCAAAATATGTCGACGTTTGCTTTCCGAAGAAGTTACAATACAAAATAAGGAAGCATCCTATGATTTTCATAACTATTCTCCACAATTGTATTTTCTCTTCTTTTCATTAACGCACACATGGCCTCGTTTTCATTGCCTTTTTTGTGAGAAATCGAGTGAGTGCGTTGGTGGAAAAAGAAATCGAATGTCGAGAAGAATATTTAAAATATGCATATATAAAAGTATTTATATAAAGGTGGGATGAATTTTCGAGATAATAATTTGAGCGTAGAACGCGTATGCAGATTTTAGTAGTAGGGAATGTAAGGGATAAAAACAGACTAACATCGTGCAATTGCTCGATGGAAATGGGCTGTACGCGCATGCGCACACGCGCTAGCCAGCTCCCTCCTGAAGTAATGACATCCGCGTCCTGCATGCGCTAGCCAACTTTGCTCGAATCACGCTACCGTCTCGTAGCTCTATAACCTTGTCCATCTCCGAACATTGCTCGAAATTTTTACATTTTTTGCGATGAGTGAACGCTGATTTCTCAATCAAAAACTGACCTAGTTCGAATTCGGATCAGTAATTAAATTGACTAATTTTATTTTCCATTTTGTCTATAATCTTATTAACGACTTCAATATAGGAATTTAATCGAATAATTACTTTTTTTTTAAATACCTTCGAATTATTTGATCTTCATCATTTTATTTTATTCATTCGGTACTTGGAACGAAATATTTGAATTTTATACTGTGAAATCTTGGTGAATCTCGGTAGATGTGAAATGCATCATAGATTGCTCATACGCGAGAGTGCAAAACGTTTGAGAGTCGACTATTACGGTGGAAAGGAAACGGAAGTAAAGTTGGATCAAGGTTTAGCAAGAGTGCGGCAAAGTGGAATACATGACAATGGAAACGAGAATTTGGAAGGGTAAAAGAAAGCTTTGCCAAGAGCCCTATCCATTGTTTCACGTAAACGTTTTGGAATTATGATCTTGCTAATTTGCACAGTCCAGCAGATATTTTCACGAAATACACCCAGCACTCTCCAAGATTTTCTTGCACCGCGTTCATTACAGCTTCTTTTTTTACGCTATTCTTATAAATTATGTGATATTTAAATATATCAAAATATAAACTTTCCTTTCAATTTTTCGAGTTGCATATAGCAAAAGAAAAAATCTTGGTAAGGAATATTTTGTTCCATGTATGTGAATTTAATCCGAAATTGTGCCACTCGTATATATACTGAGACAATTCGAAGATAATTGTTTCCCCCCCTTCACAAGGGCTGTGTGTGCACACTCGTCCACTGTGTGCATTGCATCATTATATTATAGTCATTTCCATACATATGGAGGAAGATTGCTTCCAGTACTTAACAAATGAACCTCTGACTATAGCTACATTTCCATTTTTCGGTTCAACTGTTTGTTGTTCTCTCTCTCTCTCTCTCTCACACACACACACACACTCTCTCCCCATCTCTTTGCAACTGCATAAAGGCTAGAATTTCACAGGTGCATGAATGGACGCAATTTCGTAGAGTGAACAATTGTTTTCGCGCTGCCGAGAAATTCACCCGGATATCGATCAAATAAAATTTTCTCATTCACGACGGGTTTGAACAATCTAACACCTGCACTCAACACCTGGATACAATTTTAAAGTGACGTACTCACTCATTCCTGCTAGCACGTATTATCGTGAATACACATTTTTTTCGTCAAAAAAAAAGGAAATTTCAATAAGATTCTATACATAACCAGTTATGGTCGGTTATATTCTGCATAACCAGTTATATGAAAAAATAAAATAAAATAAAATACGCGGCAAAGCCTAATCCATATCTCTATACTCGCGTTGTTAAATATCAATACCATTGCTGCTGATCTTACCTGTTTCCCATCACTTTATTGACTGATGACCGCGATTCATGGAGTTTCTCGAATCGACTCGAGTCATTTTGGCATACATTTTTAACACTTAAGGATTTAAGCAAGTTTCATTGATGAGCATATGGTCTTTCAATTATTTTTGAGTCCCAAAATTGGGCTCAGGCTCCATTTCTTGGATGTAAATGAAAAAAAATGAGTCAAATCTTATATCCCATTTTTTTGTCATATTTTTGAGGAATGCAAAAAATCAACTTTGGGTCCCTTGTGCTGGGGGGTATATTTGATGTTCGCACTATATCGGAGTCCCACCATTGATTCATGGTCCTAGTTTCCGGAATTTCTTCAAAAAAATTTGCTGGGGCAAATCGGACGCAGCCTCCAAGAGGCATAAAAATCGAAATATCGACATTTTTCGAAATGTAGCAGTTTAGCAGATAGAAAAAAAAGCTCACCCAAGACAGCCAAGTCCTCGTCTTTTGAAGACGTTTCTTGCATTTTTTGCGATGGGTTATATTCGTCGTCCTCCGAAGATTGGATTTACTGTGTTACATGCAAAAAATGGGCACACACCTTGTGTACAGGTGTTGAAGACGAAGATGTCAGCTATGAGTACGATTTTTGTAAAAAATGAATAAAAAACCTTTTTTCCTTATTCGTACTTTGATTACTATTGCGGTTTTTAAAAATGAGTCAAAAAAGCGAATAGATAGTGAGAAAGTAGTTTGGGATCTATTTTGCTGTGAAACTTGAATTTTTTGGTGATGTCACCGTGGAATTCAACAATTTACAATGATTTATGGTCAGGACATAATTTGGAACCGAAAAAAAAATTTTATGTATTTTATGAAATTTCAGTTTCGGGAAAGTCCGTTTTGCCGCACCCTATGTATAGGAGAATACCCGTCGAGAATTATCATTTTGTCTGTAAACGAACGACCTTTTGAGAAGGTGCAGGTATAATAAAAGGGAAAATTAATTCATTTTTGAGCCTAGGAATGATTTGGAATGATCATTTCAAACGAGTACAACTATAATAAGAATGCAAAAGGAGCTTTATTTATGGTAATAAAAACCATCCCCGCAAGGCATTCGAAAACGACTCAAAGCCTTACAAAACATTTCAATTTAAAGTTGGCTCGAACTTGTTTTTCTCCCTCTACTTTTCTTTCTCACATTCTCTATAGTCCTTTATATATTTCAAAAATGCATGCAAGATATTATTAACGGGAAGAATAATAAATCCATGTCCCCGCTCAACGGGTTTTTATCATCTAATATTTTTTCGTATTCAGATCCTATCGCAATGTCAGAATTCTTATTACAACATCGATGAGCATATATTTGACAATGAGCAAATGAAATTTTCCGAATTCTTCATTCATGATTCACGTTTTTGCACGGTTTTTCTTCTACAAGTCGGAATTTCTTTGCTTCTTTTTCCTATGATAAATCATCATCATAAGTTACAAAAGTTAGTTCGAGCAGATATTCCAATATTGTGCTCAATTCAATTGAGTATAGAAATTTGTGACATCCAATTTCAGACATTAATGTAAATAAATAACAATCACTGTTCGTTGCTTCAATGCTGCTGGGTATATATCTCGCAATATAAAGATCCAAGAAATAATGGTCGAAATTTGTAAATTGGGGAAAAGATATATACTTGTCGTAGATTCGATAATTACGGTTTTGAATCCTCGCGATGGCTCTCGTAACGGAACCTCCTGCGGTCTTGATCTTCGGCGTTTCTTACATTAGCAGACAGGATTTGGAGGCAGGAAAACCAGCTCGATACATCTATCATTTCTGGGAGAAAACGATCGGCCGATCGATCGCTCCCCACCCGGGAAAACTGAAAAATCCCCGACTGGTCGCTTACATACAGAAATCTGAAAGCGGCAGTTGGTGCAACGAGGTTATAGGAAGAGGGTTGCAAAAGTAATTAGTACCGAGGAGATTGTTTGTTCATTCATACAGATATATGCCTTCGATAGCGCGTTTTTGTACTTATTTACTCTTCCCTCTGGGCTCTCTACTGGCACATATTGGAATGTGGGGCAAAGTCGACACCCGGGGCAAAGTGGGCACTTGAAAAATTGTACATTTTAGGGGAAAGTGGGCACTTTCAAAAGTGAAGAAAAAAATAATTTTCAACATTTTTTTTTCAACTCAGATTCTGGTTCCATAATCACTTCTACAAGTTTTTATGTGTTGTTGCTCAATTAATTTGGGATAATCAGCGAAAAACTTGGAAAATGTTGAATATAAAAATTGAAAATTTACCGTTTTTATAAAATTTGTAATTTTACGAAATGGTTATTTTATTTGTATTAATTACGAAAATCGCATCGGTAACTGACGTCATCATCGTCGACACCTGCACACGGATGTGAGCCCACTTTCGACATGATATGCAGCAGATCCAATCTTCGATCGATTGCGAATAAAGCTCCTTGCAAAAAATGCACAAAACGTCTGATGACGAAAATTTAGCGGGTTCCTTCGGTTTTCTCGATTTTGTTGATTTCTTTTATTGTAAAAGAAAATTTCGTGTACCACCAGTGAGTTAATTTTTTTTTCATTAATTTTTGTACGAGATAGACAAGAAAGAAATGGGATAAAGATATTTTTCTGTGAAAGAAAGATGTTTAGAGTTGAGAGCTAAGTTTCTGATGAAGGAAAGAAAAATGTGTCTAATGGCCAAAAATTTGGAATTTTTAATCTAAAGTGAGATTGGATCGGGGCTGCGTTCTCCTCCTTGCAGTGTTTGATTTATCATTTTCTTTCAATATTTTCCAGGTGACGTGATTTAGTGATTTCGTAATATTTTGAACAGTGTGGATGATGTTCATTTTTAAAACTAATTTCAAATCAACTACGCACATGAAAAGGTACAATTCATATTTTGAGATGGGTGATTACTATGTGAGTTGCGCTTTGCCAAATGGAGGTAAGCGCGAATATTCACAATTTTAATAACTTTCTCTTTCCAAAAGTCCATTATAAAAAAAAGGGGCAAAGTGGGCATAAAAATTTTTCCTCGCAACGAAGTGCCCACTTTGCCCCGTTTTCATTTTTTTTTTTCAGAAATTCAAATTTCTTCCAATTTGATTGTACATGTGTGAAAATTAGTTTAAATTGTCATTTGAGCATTTTTTTTTCTCGGAGCAGGTGCCCACTTTGCCCCATAATTTTTTTTTTTAAGGATATGAAAAATAAGCGTGGGGATTCAGTTTTTGGACAAAACAGTAGACGAAAGACCATATGTAAACCGATACATGTAGCTTAATCGCTTAGGGTGCTCACTTTGCCCCACGTTCCCTTATAACCCAACTGCTTCGTGCTCGTATATTCCTGTAAGGTCTTATCCTGTAAGTTCTTACCTTTGAGATCAAATACTTGCCCGTAACTCTACAACCACCCAGAAATAAATGCTTTTCTTTTTCAAGCAAAAAAAAACTCAAATATCAGCATCCACGATACTACTGCGCGACTGATGTATAAAAAGAAGCAATGATTCATATAGTTAATCTCGCGATTGATAATGCCTTTTGGCTTCGAGCGACCCTTCGCTTTATCGCAATCTCATTTGAATCTACCCGAGCTTTTTTGATCCTTTAAACTGTATTTGACATGTCGAGCATTAAATTTTCACCATTTGCCAATTTGCGGTTATTCAACCCGTGACCATAAAGCGAAGGTACACAAATTTTCATTGGAAATTCGATTATAAACGTTCGTCGAGAGATCGGAGAGGTAGCCCGTGCTGTTTTATTAAGCCCAAGGGGTATTATGTCAACAGTTGGTTTGCCTGCCAATAACTGCATTTCAAATGTATAATATCAATGAAAATCATAAGCGACTGCATGATTTATATGGCTCTGTCAATATTCACGAACTTGATCTCGGCATTGAAGATAAATCAGGTGAGAAAACAAAATTGACGGGGATGAATTGTTCAAGTGAAGGGGAGGCGAGGCAATACATCGGGATCGGTGTAATCTATCCTATAGCGCATGGCATTTTATAGGCAAAAAAAAGCTTACCCTAAAACCGCGAGATGAAGATTCAGCTTGTACATATATCATATGTTAAAAAAAAAAGAAGGGGCGGAAAAGTTGCTTGCCACCGTGAGCTAACGTTTACGGTTCACGTAGCATCAACTTTGAACCTGGGTTGCCGGTCCTGTGTGGAGTAAAGGGGTTCGTGGTCAGCCCGTTTTACACTCGGAGTGTAAAAGGTTGCGCAACCTCCTGTATTCGAGACCTTCTTTACTCGCGGTTCAACCACCTACATCCCACCGTGTCTTCTACATTTAATCCTCGCCAAAATTTTCCAAACGTTCTTTTACAAGTTTGGAGCATCCTCAACGGCGCACCAAAGTAACGCTTTAACGTTATTGTTGTTTTACCGCAAAGTAGAAATTTTATCTTTTCGATCAGCATTTTGAGATATTAAGTTGAGCAGAAAATGAGATACGTTATTATTATATCTCTTTGGCATTGCGGGTTTTTCTTTTTTCCTTTACAATTTCTAACTACTTTATACTCGTTTGAAGTTCACGCTCCATAATTTTCTAATTTGTTTACTCACATACATGTAGGTATACAGTTGTAAAAACGTCCGAGATATTCCTATGTTTATTACAGTGTCCACAACAACAATAATAACACGAATTCTGTAATTATCATTTGGATTACGAGCTTAATATCTGCGCAGATCACGTACTCTCGCGCGTTTGGTTTTATCGCGGTGTAAATGTCTTCTGTACTTATATATGCATCCAATGTTCCTTCTCGACGAGGACGGGGGGAGGAGGATGTTATTCGGTAACCTACGAGGTTGATAGGATATATCATACTCAGAGTATCCATATTATGATATTCGATAACTTAAAAAAGCAAGGACCATACTTTTGTTTCATAATGGTTTTACGCCCTTATTGTTGAGTCACAGAAAAAAAGGTTCATCCGCAAAGGTATTTGAACCTACCATCGTATAAGATCGGTGCAATAACTTTTGTGCTTTGAGGCTTTCCTACTTTTTCGTCGCGGCAACATTTCGGTAACTGCGTTAAGAGGAACGAGGTCGAAAGTTACGCCTTAGGTTGGAAGAGATGTGACGTGTACACAAGAGCTTCCATATAACCTCAGAAGAATGGCCAGCACACCGAGAAGTTTCAGGGATCCGCTTGTCCGCAGTGTCGCAATTTTATAGTTTTAAAGTCAAAGAGGCGAGAAACTCGTGGAACGTGGTACTTTTACTCCTCAAACGTTTTGCCGTTAGACGTAGATTGTAATGTATATATTTTGTTCGCTCTACATCTACATACATATATTCCTCCTCGCAACTTCATTAGTGTCTCCGACCAAAGTCGTAAACATGGGTGTATGTCTCGTTTTGTTTCCATTTTTTTTTTTTTTTTCGTTACAGTTCATCGTTCATAACCGTTCTCAATGCTATTTTTCATTTTACATTCAAGCGACAGGTAAATAAGTTCGTTCCAATTCGATATACTTATATAAGGTAATATGGGGCAAAATGAACACATGAGGCAAAACGGACACAGTTTCCACTTTGCCCCATAAAGTTGAATTCCGGGGCAAAACGGACTTTCTCGAAACTGAAATTTCATAAAATGCATAAAATTTTTTTTTCGGTTCCAAATTATGTCTTAACCATAAATCATGGTTAATTGTTGAATTCCACGGTGACATCACCAAAAAATTCAAGTTTTACAGCAAAATAGATCCCAAACTACTTTCTCACTATCTATTCGCTTTTTTGACTCATTTTTAAAAACCACAATAGTAATCAAAGTACGAATAAGGAAAAAAGGTTTTTTATTCATTTTTTACAAAAATCGTACTCATAGCTGACATCTTCGTCTTCAACACCTGTACACAAGGTGTGTGCCCATTTTTTGCATGTAACACAGTAAATCCAATCTTCGGAGGACGACGAATATAACCCTTCGCAAAAAATGCAAGAAACGTCTTCAAAAGACGAGGACTTGGCTGTCTTGGGTGAGCTTTTTTTCTATCTGCTAAACTGCTACATTTCGAAAAATGTCGATATTTCGATTTTTATGCCTCTTGGAGGCTGCGTCCGATTTGCCCCAGCAAATTTTTTTGAAGAAATTCCGGAAACTAGGACCATGAATCAATGGTGGGACTCAGATAGAGTGCGAACACGAAATATACCCCAGCACGATGGACCCAAAGTTGATTTTTTGCATTCCTCAAAAATATGATAGAAATGGGATATAAGATTTGACTCATTTCTTTTTATTTACATCCAAGGAATGGAGCCTGAGTGGTCCCATTTCCTTCCCCATATTACCGAGTTGGCATTCTATTCGGGGACAATCGCTTGGAACGGCTGCATTTTGAAAAATGTCGATTTTTCGATTTTTATGCCTCGTAGAGACTGTGTCGCTTTTGCCCCGAAATTTTTTTTTACAAAATTCGGGAACCAAGAACTGAGCATCAATTTTGGGACTCAAAAATAGTTGAAAGACCATATGCTCATCAATGAAACTTGCTTAAATTCGTAAGTGTCCATTTTGCCCCATACTACCCTACTTGATTTTTACAATTAAATATCAATGTCGATCTACGACTGTTTTTCGAATTACTTGAATTTTTCTTAATACCGATTCACAGAATTGATGAAGCGATTGATGAGTAAGGATATAACGAATCGATGGAAATCACACATCCGTTTCACCGGCGTAAATATATAAATAATTATTATAGTCTTTCGTGCGCCTTATTTTGATACTCGTCCGTAGTGATCGCGATAAGATCGGGTCTATTCAATTGTATTCCTGCAAAATATTATTACTGCCAACTACCCTGATATTCATTCACTCATTTCTTCATTTCAAATTTTCATTTCTTCAAATTTTCACAAGATTTTCCAAGATTTTCCGAGCGTGCGCACTTTGGTGAGTACCGCATTCACTCTTAATGTTTCCGACTCTATCATAAAAACGCGAAAAACCTCTCGACATATTCCGCCTAAGAGCAAAGAAAAGCATCGAAACGCCAACCATTAAGGGCAGAGGGCTTTTTTGGGGGGGGGGGCATGAGCACATCTATACTCGTGTATAGTATTCTTCAGAAAGACGCGAGACAGGAAGAAAAATTGCCGCTTGCGAGCAGTTCATACAGGATTGAGCTGCGTTGGTAATAAACAGAGAGAGACATTTTATTTCGAGTCGTCACGATACTTTTTCCATCTTCTCATCACTCATTTTTTGGTTCAGAACTCTCATGGAAATAGCCCAATTGACCGGTACGTAAACAAAGTACAGTTATAACTTACAAGGACACATAGGGAGGTTGACCCCTCCGATTTTGATCTAATTTATATATGTTGTAGTACATCGAAAACTAAGAGACACGTATTTTTTTTTATCGGCCCATAAACGGTTTAAAGGGGTAAAAATAATCCCCGATTTAAAAATTAATTTAAAAAATTTAACATTTAAACATTAACATTAAACATTTAAAAAATAATATAATCAAATTGCAATCTTTAACTCATAATCAGTTATCTTCTCCAAGGTATCAAAATTTGTTTCCATATGCTTGGTACAAAAGTGGTTATACAAGCGATAAACCTGAAGAATTTGTCAACCCTGTTAAATTTACTTTCGGACAATCATCGAGACCTCAATGTGATGTTCAAGGTTGTGAGAAAGTGGCAATAATAAGATGTTCGTGGTGTAAGAAATCACTTTGCTTGCAACACTTTTTTGATGAATACCATTACTGCACGGACTATAAAAACTAACAATAATCTAAAAACTATATTAACGTATTATGATGGTAGTTGAACATGTATTTTCGAGTTTGAACATATTCCAATAATATATATAAGTGGTTGTGCTACCGTACAACAATATAATTAAGAATAAAAATGTTTTTATAATTATATAAGGTATTACGACGAAAGAGGTGATTTACCCCCTTAAAAGCGATTTTTTCCAAAAAAAACCCCGAAACACGTATCGATTAATTTTTCGACCTCTACAAAATGCAGTTGGTACCGTTCGAATCGGAAGAATAGTTTTTATGGTACAAAATAAAATTTTCGAATTAGGGGTTGTTCACCCCTTAAAAACCCTTTCCCCTAGAAAGCCTTGGGTGCGTTTTCCATGATTTATCAATATAAATATTTTAGCGTTGGTTTCATTCGAATACATAAAGCGCTATACAAATACAAAATGCTAAACTGAGAAACCACTCCGTGAGGTGCCCATCTTCGGGGGTTGTTTTCACCCCTTTAAACCGTTTATGGGCCGATAAAAAAAAATACGTATGTCTTAGTTTTCGATGTACTACAACATATATAAATTAGATCAAAATCGGAGGGGTCGACCTCCCTATGTTTCCTTGTTAGTATTCGTATCCTAAAAGCGGGGTTCGATAGTTTCATCGATGCACTTATACCGAATAAGGGGGCGAGTCCAATTTCGTCATTTATCTATCCGCGCACTCGTCGCTCGCTCTCACTTCCTCTCTTTTTTCTCCTCTTTGTTTACGTTCATTCGTATATAACATCTCCCGTTATTTTTTTCATCTTGTGCAAACAGAAAAAATTCTCCTGTGTTGTGATACCCTCTATCTTTTCTTCTAGGGAGTAGCCCCGTTATGAGATTGTTTCAATCGAGATAACGGGTAAAATGTCTTTTTGCATGAACAATTTGAGCTAAAACGCTCTCCGTGCTTTTTGTATCATTAAACGTGACCATTACGACATTCTCGTTCTCGGGATAGTGGAATCTATCGAGAAACCCATTCTGCTCTCACGTGCTCTCCATTCCCGTTCTCGTTTTATTTTCTCGCTGTTTTGTCAAAGTGAGGTGAGTTTTCAACATTTCACCGATACCGTATGATAAAAACTACCCATCAATGCGTTTCTTATGCCAGCAGCAATTAACCTCTACCTCTCGCAAAAAATCATACCATAATATATTCCTTTCGATTAGCTAGGTTTTTTAAATAATTTATACTATATCGTTTTGATGTGCATAACGCAAGAGAGGATTAGATTTGATCGAAGCGGTAAAATAAATTTTTCATATCAATCATTCGGAAGCGATTGCGTGCTGATGATTTGAATTGTGCTTGAGGCATTTGTTGGGACGCATTGAACCAAGTTATTTCAGGGGCCCGTACAACAGTTAATTCCAAGTTGGGGTACATGCAATGGACGTTGTAAGTTGCGGTAGCTTTAACTGGCATCGTATCGCATCACTATCCGCGCGGTTATTATTTGTCTTAACGCGGTATATGGCCGCCGCAACTGCCGACAAATCCCGTCAGTAAGTGCTGACGCCAGTTCTACGGGTGGAGGTGCTCGCGGCTCATGTATAACTATAGTAGAGTATAATTGCCTCGCAGTTGGCCTACTATAAATTTTCCATTTATTCGCTCGTCCTGCGCTCCCGTGATCATATATATCCGAAACACTTGATCGTTTACCAGAGATTCCAGAGTATCATTTTTCGATCATCTGAAACTTTTTGGTATTCGTGCTAATTGCCTAAATATCGGAAGTTGGAATTTTTAAGATCCTCTTTTTTCCTGTGTACACTGGATGCTCACTAATGCATTATCGTGACGCGATCGGCGTGCTGCGATAAGCAATCTTTATTATTGCTTTATTTGTGAACAATTTTGGTAAGAAAGAATAAGGACAAGGAGAGAAAGGAAAGGTTGGGAGCTTCATTCGCGTGTACGGCTGGTGCTCCGTTGACGCGAAAGCGCTCTCATCCCTAGCTCATTTTCTAGCAATCATCAATTTTCAATTTGCGACCGCAAATAATCCCCCCCCCCCAATGATTCTGACGCATATAGTAATGTAACTAGTACACAATGGATTGTTTTTTTTCTTTCTAAATACTTTTCTTATTTATTTCAGTGGAAAATTTCTATGCTATTTCTTTTTAAATCCTTTCGAGGCCATACACGTTACACCCCGTCACCCATTTTTCATTTGATTCGAGGAGCGTGTCAGTCGCTCTGTACAAGCATGAAAATGTTAGTGCGTGTGTGCGCGTCCACGTGTTTATGCATATATCTATATCGAGGGGTAAATATGAAACACGCAATTGTCGTACAGATGACTCTCGTCTCGTAGTGCAGAGGTGATATAGAGTAGCTCCGGTAAAAGCTCGACGAGTCCTTCACCACTTTTCGTCCGCATTGCGAGAGTTAATTAAAGCCCATGCTCCAACGAACATATCTGTTAGTCTCGAGAGCGACTTGGAGTTAGAAAAAAAAAATCTCACCTGAATTACATGTGGCTTGATTAAAAAGTGAACGCGTTTCCTAAAGCTCGAGTTTTATGGAGATGTAAAAAAGAACGTCCGAATTGGTGAGGTAAAAGATCTCTCATGCATGGTACCTGTCGTCTTAAATTTGATCTTGAATTTGTTGAGACGCGACGACCAGAAATAAATAAATCTCTGTGCATAAAGAATTATAATTATGTATTAAAAAGAAAAGAAATGTTTAATGAATCAAATATCACGAGTGGTTTGGAAAAATTGATTACAAAATTGAATACTTTTTTTGAATCGAAGATATCGTTTGCGTCATTATACACATCGACCATTTCACGTGGGCCGGAGAAATCGTTTTATACTTAGGTACAATGCTCTCACGTCATGTTATCTTGGTCGAAGCGACACTTAACTTTTCCGTACTGGGGTTCGAAATTGAGTTTTTGTTGTTGAAACAATTTCTCGTCGTATATCCTCGAGAGTTGTTTTTTCAAAGAAAAAAGAGAGAGAGAGAGAGAGGAAGCGAGGCAGTTTGCCTCCTATGAAGACGATGATGTATACACCATAGTTTAGTAAACTCCGACGACATCCAAAATATTATTTACTTCATCGTCTAGCGGTCCCCATCCAACCAGCACCGGTTCGAGTCCTTAACGGGCGCACAGCGAAATCATTCACATTCGTGTATTATGAATATTCTCAGTCTTCAAACTTCTGAATTGAATATTTTATGAAATAGCTCTCTATGCGATTCAATTCGCATTCAATACTGACTCGAATCGCAATGACCCGTCCAAAGTTCCTAAATACGGTTCACGCTGTGCATAAATTTCAACTTCCTCGTTATAACAAATACTCGTCTAGTATTGTATTTTATTAGAATATCCAACGATACCCGTTCAATTAATAAATTGTGATGATTAAAAAATTGGTCGATCGACTTTGAGCAGATTTTGCGAAACATTAACATTTTCTCTCATAATTCCTTACATTGCAATATTCGATGTGCGGAATGAGGATACCGAAATACCCCTGCGATCGCTTTTTGCAAATGAATTTGTTGTATTTGGATACCCCAACGCGACCTTTTCGTAGCTCTCGACGTTCATATACCGATAAAATAGAGAAAATATAAAGAACGAAAAATTGCTTTTTTTTTCATCTGCTCTTTCGTTCGCTTCAATTCTTCTTGAATCTGCATTGGATCACCGTTCACGCATTGACCAATTGATATTATAACTATATAAAGCCATTGTTATTTAAATAATTAAAAAAAAATCGTGTCATAACATCGGAACAAATAACGTTATAAAATGAGGCATATGAACCAATCATCGTCGAGTCCATATATATAGGTGCGACGATAAGAATCCAGGCATGTAATTTCCATGAAATTTATTAGCGGGCACAATGATCGAATTTCCAATTTTCTCAAAATAGGAAAAAATGTGTGCGCGTGTTCGTGTGTGTTGGCAAGGTTTAATTTGCCGTATATAATTAATTGCGAGAGGTCGATATACCCCGAATAAATAATAAATAACCATCATGTGTGCATATATGAATAGTCATTATCGGTTGATAGGGCGATCAGGCACTGGAAGTCATGGGAAGAAACAATTCGATGTGTCAACAGATATAATCACGAATATAGGTATAGCGCAGAGGCGGAGACACCAAATCGGCTACTTGCCTATAGTAATTGCGTTACCAATTCATGAATATCAAATTGATAATTAAATAAATAGGAAACAATGCGAATTAATATCCGATGATAATCTTTATGTTGGAGATATGAAAGTATTGGCTCTTTTGTCTTGGCGATATTGTGGAGAATTTATTGGTACGAAGAGGGGGGGGGGGGGGGGATCTCCCGGTACGCCGGAACCTAGGATCGATCGCATCGATGCGCACTGTGTGTATACCGGGATCGACGGATATGGATATACGTATATAGAGGCTGATATCGTGGTACATATGGTATCGACGAGCGCAAATAGAGCTTACGCTCCCCGGGGAAACCTATATCGACGTATGTACGTACAAAGTAAGAGCAAACGGCTTTGGAATGTAATAATCATGGAATGTGATACACAGAGAGGAGAGCGTGTATTTCGAACGATGGGGTGAAGCAGCGAGCGAGCTAATATTACGAGAATTTGTAAAATATATACGACTTTCGATACTCGGTGTATATACGTATTATCGCGAGAATGTTCGAGCTAGCATTCGTTCGTTCGTGATTAATATACGTTTCGAAGAATGAAATCAAAGCCGCAACGCGATGTATTCGGTAGTTGCATGTGGCCTCCTGAACCACCAGTCGCGGAAGCAGAGCCCCGAAAAAATCGTCTTTTCCACTTTTTTCAATCTCACATGCGGAACATATCTTAAGCGCCACGCCCATCGCTATAGCCGATTCAGTCCGCGCGACGTTTATCAAATTTCTCATTGACGATCATTGATTCAAAAACATTCCATAGTACCAGGCTGACTATTTAGAACGTTTTATATATATATTAATACACGTCGTCGTTCGTTCGCTATCGAAGAATCACTTCGTAATAGGCATAGGCAGGCGAGATTCCTTTCAAGTACTTTCTTCTTAGTTGAATATATATCAAAAATAAATGTCGGCAAGTACAAAAGGCACGATCGCGCGTTTATATATATCGTATCATTTTTATTTTAGTATCGTTCGAAGGACGCGGAGGAATACTACTGCGGTTACGAGGCTCGCAATATCCAGAATTATATTTATAATCCATTCTCTCCCGAATCTCTGAACATCTTTTTTACGCTTATTCTCCTCATCTGGCTTGATCAGGAGACACTCCACGAAAGATGAATCCGCCTATATATTGCGAAGGGGTGCGAATCGCTGTCGGGGCAGGTATCGCTGACGACTCCGATAAATGAATATTAATAATTGCCCACGATATCAGAGAGGATTCGGCGAGGGGAGGTTATTGAGAAAGTCGCTCTGACGGTTACGACGATCGCACGCGGAATACTGGCAAATCTCTTGCACGGCTGCTTCGATCGTTACCGTAGAGCTTTGAAGAGCTTTTGTGTAATAACGAGAATGATGAAGGGCCGAGTGACGAAATGTCGGCAAATTATTCCGATAACGCCCGATCTCATTCGGAATCCGATACGATACGATTTTTTATCGGAACAAGCTACCGCGTCCCTCTTTTATAAACCGGAGAGTTTCTTTTGTATTAGACGTAATAAAATGTTCTGGAAGTACCGTATAAAGGATTTTGAACGATTTTTTTTTTCAAATCGTCGGTGCTTTTATCGTCCGAGACGCCATTTCCTGATTAAATTTATACGTAACTCGTCGCAGCCTGCTTTTATACCGGCGAGCAGACACATTTTTTTTTGTCTCTGAGAATAAAATATGCTACAACGAAGGGACTGCGCAGCTAGAAAGCTTTGTGTGTAACGGAAGTTTAACGAAATATAGTCGTCCCTGAGAGTACTTTGAAAGTTAAGTCGAAGAGGGTGAGATCGGAAATTGTATTTCCACTGTACTAGCGAAAAGTCCGAGAAAGAGACGGATGGATCCTCGTATCTAATATATATACGATTGTCAGTCTGGTTATGTAAGCCGGCTCTTTGATTATGTCCCACGGTACGAGATAAAATTTCATTTATTCAGCAGACTCGGAGAAAAATTTTGAAAAAATATCCAAGGATTGCGGTATATACTTATTTGAGCTCGAAATGAAACATTCCATTGAATTATGATGGTACCCGGGGTGACGTTTTACTACTTTTTCAACGAACCTTAATAATTTTCGTTCCAGGCTGAAATATGGAGCGTATTCATCGCCATTTTGAGGAAAAGCGTGCGCAACTTGCAGGCCTGCACGGACGTCAATCTTATCGAGCACGTGTTGCATCGTTTGTCGAGGGCAGAAACCGTCGTCGCAGGTCATTGTTGTATATCATTTTTTCACTTACCCAACGAGAATTTTAGTTGTACAACTTGGTTCACGATCGAGCTCCGCCAGCACAATTCAAAATCCGTCGCATACTTATTTCAACTCGAACGATTTTAACTTTCGCACTCGCATATACTTAATACGGTCTGCTGAGAATTTTGTAATAAAAAAATTCATAATAGAAAGTCGAAATACGTTGTACGTGCCATTGACATAGTATTAAATTATATTGCAGATTTACTTATCGATATGCTGGGCGTTCTCGCGAGTTACAGCATAACGGTGAAAGAATTGAAGCTTTTATTTGGCGCGATGAAAGCGGTGAAAGGAAAATGGGTAAGTCGCGAACGTTATTGAACGCGAGTATCATTTTTCTATATACACATATCGTTTAAATATATTATATGCCGCATAGAATGATAATGATAAAAAAAAATATGTAATTTCATAAGCTTTTTTCGTGCGTAGAATTTGTCGCTTGAACGTTAATTCACGTATGATTTTACAGTGTAACGAAGTAATAAATGATTTCCAGCCACGACATTCAGCGAAATTGCTGAACGTACTTCGCCAAATGCCACAACGAAACGGACCCGACGTGTTTTTTAGTTTTCCCGGGAGGAAAGGATCGGTGAGTAGGATAATTCACGGTGGACAACGCGTTCTAACGGTGAAACAAAAATTTCTATGTGTGAAAACATGAAAAATTCTATCGCGCGACAAAGATGATACATATTTCCATACTTCAAATCCTATACTTTAATGAACCTGACGTGACCTGGCAAACTTCCCGAAGCATGACTCGTCAATTAGGCTTGCGGTTATAACTTTACCCCCGTCCTCGTTATCGGGCAGGCGGGCGGGCAGGCAATTTTATCACGCTTCAACTAACTCTACCGATAGAAACTTGAAGCTTTATTCCACATTCGAAAGCAGATTCACTCTCTGCTATCTTAATAAAAAACGAACGGTTATCCGGCATGTAATAAGAATTATTTCGATGGAAAACGTTCGATGAAATTGACGCACGTCGTGAGGCGATAAACTTTTCATATAAGAAGCACTTTGAATAAACAAAATAATCGTTATCGACTTTTCCTAGCAATCTTTTCACATAATAAATTTTTCAGGCTGTTGTTTTGCCGCCAATGGCGAGGTGGCCGCACGAGAGTGGTTTCACTTTTACAACGTGGTTTCGTCTCGATCCCATAAACTCGGTTAATATCGAGAGGGAAAAGCCGTACCTCTATTGGTAAGTGCTCTTTTCTCGAGTATTTGCCGAACACAACCGCGCGCACTCAATTTCTTCAGAAATTTTTTTCTAAGATACCCCCCACCCTCCCCTTCCCGCTGCCTTCTTCTCACTTCTCTCAGCGCTTCTTTCAAAATATTCCTATGAACGCGGAATGAAAAAACTAAAGAAGAAAAAAAAAACTTTATACATGCAACTTTTTTACCCGTCGACTGGACTCAGTTTCAATTGCATGATTGATTCCTACTTGACATAATAAGATTCGTTGCGTTGGTAATTTCAAGCGATTGACATTTCGTCTGGGATTTTTTCATGCAGCTTCAAAACTAGCAAGGGCGTCGGTTACTCGGCACATTTCGTAGGTAACTGCTTGGTCCTTACTTCGATGAAAGTTAAAGGCAAGGGCTTCCAGCATTGTGTCAAATACGAATTTCAACCGCGAAAGGTAATTACGGATAATTCGTCTTTGTGCGTGAATACCAATATTTTTCGAATCTCGATTAGGGTTTCAAACAACAAAAATGTTCACTTCGATGGTGATGAAACAACGAGGCGAGACGAAGATTTAATTTTTCATAATTCATTTCAGTGGTACATGATTGCCGTAGTGTACATATATAATAGGTGGACGAAGAGCGAAATAAAGTGTCTAGTTAATGGCCAGTTAGCTTCGAATACGGAAATGGCGTGGTTCGTGTCGACGAATGACGTGAGTTTGAGCTTATTGTGAAATCAATGAAACTTTGCTTAGTTCATTTATCCTTACGTCAGAATAAGTTATATAAATGAAGTGAAATATAAAATCGTATTTTTCAGCCCTTCGATAAGTGCTACATAGGCGCCACACCTGAATTAGACGAGGAGAGAGTTTTTTGTGGCCAGATGAGCGCCATCTATTTATTCAGCGAGGCTCTTACCACTCATCAAATTTGTGCGATGCACAGATTAGGTCCTGGCTACAAGGTAAATGCCCTGAAGACAGTTTTACATGCCCCTATGGTGCGTAATATGTCGAAGATTTGGTCTCTCGACGTTTACAAACCACTTGGTTCTTATGATTGGATCTGAAATTATGAAATATTAAAAAAAAATAAAAAACAAATTATTGTAAAAATTCGACAAATGTTTCAGAGTCAATTCCGGTTCGACAACGAGTGTTACCTGAATCTACCCGACAATCACAAAAGGGTGAGTGACGAGCAGGAGCTCGCGAGCATGGTGGACCAAAGTATGCAAACTGTAAGCATTGGTTTTGTTTATTTGATTTGATTATCATTTGATATTAATCTTTCGCCTCCTTCAATATTTGTGTCACTCGTAACTACGCGTAATTCACCAGCATAAGCAGCGGTTATAGCTACGAAATATTGTGAAAGAGGTAAATTATCCACGCTCAATGGATAAACTCGAAAATGTCCATTGTTCTTCATACTCAAAGTTCTTGGATCGGATCTTACTTCTTACTTTCGAGAAGTAATTAATGAAGGAATTCAATCTAAGAATTTTTCAATAAGAGACACATGCAAGATTTTTTTATAAAATAAAAAAATTCACTTCTCGGCAATATCATGTTCGGTTTGATTTTTCGTAGGTGCACGTAGAACGAATAGCAGCCATTTTTTTTTTTCAATATTCTTGCATGTTTCACTGCCCGCTTGCAGGATCAGCATTCCCTTCCTCCCCCACTCCTTTCCTCGCCTCACCCATCATTCGTATTGCGATTTCATCGGGTCACTTGTCCTTCGTTTCTTCCGTAAAATCAAATTAAGTTTTGCTTATGAATATTTAGTTTTCGTTGACGTCTTTGTCGTCACTGTTGCCGTTGTTGTTATTTAGAGATTGAATAGTGGCTTTTGTAGTCGTTGAAGGTATTTCTCGTTGCGCCTCGTTCAACACAAATATAATTAATATTCTTTTGTAATTTATTCAGGTCCTTTACGATGGGAAGCTGTCCAATGCAATTGTGTTCATGTATAACCCGGTAGCAACGGATTCTCAGCTCTGCCTGCAGAGTGCACCTAAAGGAAATGTCTCTTACTTTGTACACACACCACACGCTCTCATGCTCCAGGTAAATTCGTTTTTTTTTCTTTTACCATCATTACCATTTTATCCTACGAATATTGTGTTATTTTTATACAACTACGAGAATTTTTTCTTTGAGCCTTGTGAAAATGCTTTCCGAGAGTCGACATCAAACAATTGCAATGAATAATTAATGAGCGATACGACAGAAATTATTTTATTTTTTATCCACCTTTTTTAAAATAATAAATCAAACGGTAATAATGATGATGATGATGATGATGATGATACGTATTCTACTTAGGACGTCAAAGCCGTCATAACTCACTCGATACACAGCACGCTGAACTCCATTGGTGGAATACAAGTACTTTTTCCACTTTTTTCCCAATTGGACATGCCTTACGATTGTATAGCACCGAACGACATCAAAAGAGATCCAACGTTATGGTAAACATTTGTGTCTCTAATCAATTATCAAGAGACGCGGTAGGGGCTCAACGCCAAGCACATAAAAAAGGATAAGCCAGCGCGAGCCCTCCCGCACTCTTGAACGAACCCTTTGAATAGAAGATTTGAATATTGTATATTATTTACGTTCCAACTCGTTCTCCAAAGGAATAAATTTTGCAAGCACCTTTCTTGTATCCCATCGGCATCATATAATATCGGATTTTACTTTCTTTTTTTTTTTAGTTCAAAATTATTGGGTTTTATTTGCGATCTGGTGGAAACGTCGCAAACGGTCCAGCAACATATGGTACAAAATCGTGGATTTTTGGTAATAAGTTTTATGCTTCAACGAGCTAGCAGAGATCATTTGACGACTGAAGTTTTGGCATCATTTCTCGAGTTGACTAAACATTTGGTCACTTGCCTCAGCGCCAACAGCGATCTACTTCTCAAGCAGGTAAAGTAGCCGATTTTTTCGTTACAAACAAGATTATGTTCTTCCTGGTTTCACGAGATTTGAATCGTTCGAAATTTTCAACGTTTCAACGATCTCGCTCAAGCAGTTCACTCAAATACGTTACATTCCATTTGAAATAACGAATCAATCGGTATATTCGTGATGGAAGAGTACTCGTAGTCACATTATTCATTGTCAAAAGGCGATGATGTTGAAAAAATTTTTTACTCGTTGCCCACTTGTTACGATGTGTATATCGTATATTTTTATCTATTTAAAAACGAATGAGTATACGTGCTGTGTAGATATGTATTTTGATCGTATGGCATGTCATTGAACCCGTCACGCGTAAAACGAGCTTGTTTTAACTGATTCGCATGCAATCTACCGACTTTCCTAATAACGTGTTTTCGCACCATTTTTTACGGTTTTTCTATGCACAACTTTGATCGATAATTACCGCATGAAAGATGAAACTGTTTTAATCTTGGCGTTTAATTGATTATTGTTCACACTGATGGATTTATCAAGGTGTACAATATATATGGTTGTCAAACGCGAGTGAAAAACAAAAATACGAAATTTTTATTGTTAAGGAAATTCAATCGCGTTCGTTGAGCCAAAAAGCCATGGTAAACATTGTTTTTTTTACATTGAGATAACGTCTCATGAGAATTGGCTGTAACAAAATAATGGATAAAAGTCGGCTAGATTGTCGTGCTCGAAGAACAGGCAGATAAATGCTGATGTAGATGTTTTATTTTTCATTCTTAACATGGCAGCTGTTGGATCACGTACTCTTTAATCCTGCATTGTGGATTTACACACCGGCGCCAGTACAAACGAGACTCTATTCTTACTTGGCGACAGAATTTTTGAGCGACACCCAGATATACTCAAATGTCAGACGCGTGTCAACGGTTCTTCAGACCGTCCACACTCTCAAATATTACTATTGGGTTGCAAATCCACGGGGTAAAAGTGGCATAACGCCTAAAGGAATGGGTAAGAGTGCATATAAATTTCGTTACTATATCGAGGTTTTCGTTATACCTAATATAACTATTTAATAAAAAGTTACGAAACATCGTTACAAATTCGTGTTAAATATTTCAGACGGCCCGAGACCACAACAAAAAGACATTCTCACGATAAGATCTTACATACTGTTATTCCTGAAGCAACTTATTATGATCGGAAATGGCGTTAAAGACGACGAGCTACAAAGTATTCTCAACTACTTGACGACGATGCACGAGGACGAAAATCTTCATGACGTGCTACAAATGTTGATATCATTAATGTCGGAGCATCCCTCGTCGATGGTGCCTGCTTTCGATGCGAAACAAGGTGTCCGAACCATCTTCAAATTGCTCGCCGCCGAAAGTCAATTGATAAGATTACAGGCTCTCAAATTACTAGGATTTTTTCTAAGTCGAAGCACGCACAAGTAAGGAATGCTATTCGACGGTATAACAAATTATTCATCTTATATACGGTAACTAGAAATGAATTGCTTTTTTATTTAGAAGAAAATACGATGTTATGAGTCCACACAATTTGTATACACTGCTGTCCGAAAGATTGCTACTCAATGAGGAAACCCTTCTGCTACCAACTTACAACGTTCTGTACGAGATCATGACCGAGCACATTAGTCAGCATATACTTTACACGAGACATCCGGAGCCAGAGAATCACTATCGCTTGGAAAATCCGAGTCAGTCTTGAGATTTTTTTAAATTACTTTTAATCGTTTTTATTTTTTTTTCTTCTCCCAAACGTGCGGGCTTATCGCGCTAATTGACTTTGGTATTTATAGTGATATTGAAGGTCGTTGCAACTTTGATAAGACAGTCGAAACAAACGGAACAGCTTCTCGAGGTGAAAAAACTCTTTTTGTCCGACATGACGTTGTTGTGTAACAACAATCGTGAAAACAGACGTACGGTCCTTCAGATGTCCGTGTGGCAAGAGTGGCTTATTGCTATGGCTTATATTCATCCGAAAAACACGGAAGAACAGAAAATCTCCGACATGGTTTATTCGCTTTTCCGGATGTTGTTGCATCACGCGATCAAGCACGAATACGGAGGCTGGCGAGTTTGGGTCGATACTTTGGCCATTGTTCATTCCAAGGTTAGAATAAAATTGACCTAATGGGGAAACAATGGTTTAGATGACAAAGGTGATTCGGTAACCGAGATAATTCTCATTATCCTCATAGGTGTCGTATGAAGAATTCAAACTTCAATTCGCACAAATGTACGAACATTACGAACGGCAGAGATCGGACAATATAACCGATCCCGAGGTCAGACAACAAAGACCAATTAGCACGATATCAGGATGGGATCAACAACATTCTGGGAACAATGGTTACGGTAGACCAGCCACTTGGACCGTTCAACCTAACCAAGAAATGCAACATATAGAGAGAAATTACAAGGTACGCTATGTCTTCCGCTAATCTTTGCTTGTTTTCGTAAGGCCCGCTACACACGGTCAATAATAATGCACAATAAGTTTGTATGGTGTGTAGTGCGCTATAAATTTAAGATCGCTCAAACTTCTGTTCAATGATTGCGCAATGTTTCAATACTACATCTACACGTTCAATAATATTGTGCAATCACCTATATATTGTGCAATATTATTGACCGTGTGTAGCGGGCCTAATATCGTGTTGCCCCTTCCCCGGTCGCTAACCTTGGCGTAAAACGTTTTAAGGAACTCGATGAATCGAACGATCGTCTAGAGGAATCCTGCAGCTGCGATTTGAACTCGATCGATAACACAGAGAGCGACGGTAGTCCGTCGATGGTGAAATCTCGTAGCGAAACTCTTGAAACTCCACAATTGAGCGAGGTCATATCGTTGGATTCTCGTTTGAGTGAAAACCCCGATACTCCAACGACAGCCCTCGAGAATCATACGGGGGGAACGCCGACGATATTGGAGGAAGCGAATAGCGAGGCTATTTCACTACCGACGACGACCCAAGAGACGAGCGAGATTCTGTCGATCGAGAGCTCCAGCGATTTGTACAGCGAAGTAAGAAAAAATGGCTCCTCCAGTCCAGAGTCGGTAATTCACGAGATGACTAATAAGACCGAGGAAGAGATCGAGAATCATATGCTCGAACACGTTAATAATGTTGTCGTAACCGTAATAGAACCACCACCCGTGATGGATGATTCGGAATCTGAGATTCCATATTCAGAAAATACGTCGCAACAAGCTATTACGAGCCCCGCGACGATTGACGAACACGAAGTGACGAAAACAGATCCCGAGGTGGGAGCAAAGAATGTTATCGAAAATGAAAATTCCGCCGTACAAACAGGAAGCGAGGAGAATCGCCTTATAAGTGACGTTACAGGTGCCACTATTCCATTTACCGAATCTATCGAATCGATTGGTATAATCACGCGAGAGATTGGACAGTTGGAGGAAAAAACGAAAGTCGAAGAGGAATCGCCGTTGGTAGAAGCAACGGTAGAAGAAGATCCAAGTGAAATAGTGACCGAAGAGGGAACTTTGAGTATCGTTGAATGCAAGAACGAAGAGTGTGCCAAAGAAATCGAGAAGGAGGAGCAAGAAATTGAAGCGAAATCCGAGGAAAGGTTGGAGCTGGAGAAAATTGAGGGATCAAAAGTTGTTAATAACGATGAGTCAACGATATTTCAAGAGGGTATCGGAGGAACTTGGCAAAAAATCGTTCCCGAAATCGAAACGGCAGCCGCCTCGCTTGATCTCGACAAAACCCTCGACGAAAATGTTACTGTGCTGTCGATAAAGCAGCAAAATGTCGAATCGATCGAAGAAACGGGTAACGAAAATCCAAAGGTGTTGACGGAACAGGTGCCACAAGTTTCCGAAGTTGGTAAAAAAGAAAATTCGTCCAAGCCACAAGAGGTTCAAGACGCGGTGGATGAACCATTAGAAAAGAAGCAGGTCGAAGCATCGGGACTCAATGAAGGAAACGAGGCAATATTGAGTATAGTGGAGAATGATGAAAAAACGATCGAAACGGAAAATGATAGAACGGAATATAAAGTTGAAACGAATGAAGAAAAAACAAATCGGGAGACGAACGATGATTCGACAGAAGAAACTCAAATTTCGAAAGAGGAGAGTAAGGATGAGTGTACTAAGGAGTCGAAGGAAAGTAACGATAAGGTCGAAGATGATGTAAAAATCTATAATTGCTCAACTAGCGTAAACGAAGAGACGAAAAGTGGTGGTGGTGATGGTGGTGGCGAGTCCGGGAACGTCACTACGGTGACGGAAGAAGCGAAGAAATCGGACGGCGAAGGAACACAGTCGCATGAAACTAAGGCTGAAAGAGAAAAGGAGACGATCGAGAAAAAGGAGAATGAAGTTTTCGAAAATAGTGAATTAAGCAGAAGCGTGTGTTCTCTCGATTCTTCGAAAGACGATAAAAGTGGTGTTATTATAAATGATAATTTCCGCAATGAAAATACGACGAATGATGTATATTCGAGGGTACCGTCCAATATTTCTAATAGCGATACAAGTGATAATACAAAAATGACGAGGGACGCTAACGCGATTAACGACGTAACCGATCTTGTTAACGATAGTGTTTTTAATAGCAGCAATGTTCAAAGTACTGTAAATAACGAGACTCAAGTGCCAAATTCGAAACATCAAATACCAACAATATCTACGGTCTGTGATGCAACTAAAAGTTTACCCGATGGTGTGCCTCATAACGTTAGTGATAATGCGATCGAAAGGGACGATTCTCTTTCGAGCCAACATGTGACTCAAGAACACATCGATGTTCATCGCAGATCGAGCCTACCCAATGTCAACAACGACAATCTCGTTGACGACAACTCATCCGATCAACCACCCTCGTTACCCTTACCTCTGAGAAAAAACTCGTCACCCCAAAAAAGACCAAGGAGTGCCTCTACGTCCACTCAAGTGGATCCTAATCATTTCGGTAATTTTTCTTCCTTTATCGTTTTTTCAAACGCACCTCATTCTCAATGTGCTGCATTCGTATTTCAATGAATCGTTTGCTTTTTAGAGTCGAAGAGAGCAAAACAAGGAAATCCCTCGACGACACGGCCGATGTTTAGTCCGGGCCCAACTAGACCGCCCTTCCGAATACCCGAATTCAAATGGTCTTACATACATCAGCGATTACTTTCGGACGTGCTTTTCTCTCTTGAAACCGATATACAAGTCTGGAGAAGGTGAGGATTTTTCAATTTTACCTTTATGAAATGTTTCGACTGAAATTCTGGGTCACTTTTTTTACTATGAAAAATATACGATCGAATCAACTGCTAATTTTAATGATAAATTTATTGATCAAGTTATCAATCGTGTCATTTTACGTAGCTGAGCACTCGTTATATTTTGCACAATATAATTTCTCATTTTCTTATTAACGTGTTTCATAGTCATTCCACCAAGTCAGTACTCGATTTCGTTAATAACAGCGAAAATGCTATTTTCGTTGTGAATACCGTTCATCTGATATCACAATTAGCGGACAATTTGATTATTGCCTGCGGTGGTTTACTTCCGTTGTTGGCTTCGGCAACATCTCCAAACGTAAGTCATGATATCATCGCACATTTCTCAATGGCATCTAGATAAACAGAAATGTTTGAGAAAAGAAAAGTAATATGTATGGGAAATTCAATTGTCTCCGTTTTTTTTTTTTTTTTAGAGTGAATTGGATGTAATAGAGCCAACACAGGGAATGCCGATCGAAGTTGCAGTATCGTTTCTGCAAAGACTAGTCAATATGGCGGACGTACTTATATTCGCGAGTTCGTTAAATTTTGGCGAGCTCGAGGCAGAAAAAAACATGTCGAGTGGTGGAATTTTGCGACAATGTTTGCGATTGGTTTGTACTGACATTCCGTACAGGTTATTTGAAGTAGAATAAGAAAAATCAAACTGACTTACATATATATATATATATATACATAGCGTATATCGTCATTGTTTCACTGGCAATAACTCCGTTGCACCAAAGATTACAAGTCAACCTTATAGTCGATCTAAATGATAGCTCAAATTATAGATTATTACTATTTTTTTTTTCTTACTTATATTTTCTTTGTTCGTTTTTTTTTAAACTAGATTGTATAAAAATAATTGAAGTAGTAGAAAACACCTGTTGCAGTAAAATATATATTGTTTTATACGTTCATTGAAATTTGATCCACAGAAAAAAAAATTTTCACTCAATATCTTAGTGTAAAAGGACAATCGCTGGTATCGAGAGAGGAGAAGAATTGATATTATATGCGTCGTACACGTTTTATCATATTTTTATAATCACAGAATAAAAATGCTTGTTTAGGTCTGTACTTGTGCTGTTAGAAACTGCTTAGAGTGTAAAGAACGCGGCAGATCGTACAGCATGTTAGGTCGGCAGATTGGTACTAGTAATAAATCACAGCACATACAATCCCTCATACGGGGAGCACAAACGTCGCCCAAGGTACGTCTTCTTACTACTCGAACAGTGCTAGTTACTTTTTTCACTCATTTTTTATTTATTCATTTTATAGCACGGCATGACCTAAAACCGCATTTTAGCCACACTTTTGCGTGTTTTATGTCATACGGACTATAAAAAAGTTTTATGGTTATTCAATAATCGCTGCATTGACGGTTTTCCGTCCAAAGTCCTGGTTGCGAAAAAGAAGAGAGAGAGAGATTTTGCTACTATTTCACGGTAGTGTAGAATTATGGGTGGGGGGGGGGGGGGGGGGGGGGAACATTTACCAGGAATATTTTTCATCTGAATACGAAAAATTGTTATTAAATTTTCATTGTACAACAACTACTAAAACCGAAACATGAATCGTCAATCGAGCGAATCCTCAAAATTAGTTGAATTACCGAAACAATACGAGTAGATTATTACTTCTTGTAACGGTGGTACATAAGCAATACTTACAAACTTCTGTAGGATCATATAACATTGATCAAATGAAGAATAGTTTCTGTAACATGGGAAATATATGGAATTTTGCAGAATATTGTGGAAAATTTGGCGAACCAAATGAGCCCAGTTAAAGATCCGGAAAAGCTCTTGCAAGACATGGACGTTAATCGTCTAAGAGCTGTTATTTACAGAGATGTTGTGAGTAATGAATAATAAAAATTGATGATAATTGAAGAAGAAAAAAAAATTACACATTGTTTTATGCAACGTTCGGGGATTTGAATTGCAGGAGGAAACCAAGCAGGCACAGTTTCTGTCTCTGGCTATAGTTTACTTCATCTCTGTATTAATGGTCTCCAAATATCGTGACATACTAGAACCCCCGATTTCTCAGCGTCCGCCGAGTCCCGTTCAAACGATACAGACAAATGGTGCTAATCTGAGAACGGGTAGCCCATCAGGTAAGAATTTCAACTATACAGTAACAAATTTTTGTTCGTTCCATATTTGTTCTGTCGTTTGTACATTTTTTTAGGGATAGCGTGTCTAGGGAGAAGTAAGCGCGGTTATCTTACGAATAAATTTCCATTGATTGCCTCATCAATTGATAACTCATAGTTCATAGCGCATTCCCATTTAACTCCTACCATATTCGAGCTCCATTTTCGTCACTGACCTTCACGAAATCAAGGAGTCGTGGACCATTGACTTTAATCGCATACACCCCATCAAAAATCATACGCTTCCTCTATCTTTATATACAACGAAAAACACGACTTATTATCAAAATTACGTTCTATTGAAATACATATTACTGAGCCGGTCCACGGTTAATTCGTGAAAATTTGTTTTTTCAACTTCAAAACTCTTACGTGTCAGATATTTATTGATTGAGACTCATTCGATGTATAATATCATATATACATAGACTATATGATACAGACAAAATATGAAGACTACGCTCCATCGTTTTGTTTCATTCGACTTCTTGATTGGGTTATACAATAGAGCATGATTTTATTTATTTTAACACTATAACAGCATGGTAAATCAAATATTCCACGACTGCGAGCACAAACCATATGATTATTATCGTCTGAAAAATTTTTTATTTTTTTTTCCCTACGATAACAAGGATGAATTTATTTTTTAACGGAATGTAGAAAATTCATAAGGATTTGGCTCGGAGATCATAATACGCGAACAAGTGAATCTGTTTCATTATGGTAAAACGGCAAACGAACAGGGTTGAATAACAGCTTGAGTCGCGCAGCAATGTGGTATCGCGGCAAAAATTTCTATGCATCGTTGAACGGTTTCCACAAACGTGTATTTATATTCCGGAAACATATATTCGGCGAATTACCAAAATAATAAATGAAAAAAAAAATCACGCCCCCAAAAACCAAGTATTTTCGAATAATTTTTATCGTCGAGGCTCGTCTCCGCACCACCTCGTAGCAAAGCATGTGTGGTTGCACTCGAGTAGGCATCAGTAATTATTAATTATATCTGTATCTGACAGTGAGAGTTTTGATGTTTGTCGAATGTGTCTGCACTACTTTTCATTAGAAAAATTCACATTGCCGTTGTTATCAATGAATTTGTACAGAAAAAATGAAACATAATTTCATAAAATAGGGACGCGGTTATTATTATGATAAATGACATTATCATGGATCGTGAGCGCGTTTCTTTCCGATTTCCTATCGTTGCTCGATTGAAATATTTGGATATCAGTAGAGATCGCTCGTGGTAAACGATTTTATCATAATTTCGTGAACGATCAATTTTTCGAACAAACTATACAAGCAGACAGTCTGAAAATGGATTAAATACTTACATATGTATCGATGAATAAATGAATAAATCATAAAGCGAAGGAGATACCATATCCAATTCCGGATCATTCGTCAATCGAACGTCAAATCGAAAGTAAAATCCAAGTCAGGCTCGATACGACTACCCACTGTGAATTCAGACTCGACATCAAATTTGATCTTTGAAAATTTTTTTGTGCACGTTCATCTTTATTTTTGTTTACCTCTCATCAATATTTTGTTCATGAAGAGTAATATAATCAGGCAGAAACAGTCTGGTCCGAAAGGAGCTCCGAGCATCCAAGTTCAGTCCAGCCGCGATAAATATATTTAACATTGACTCGTACATCTGATTTGAGTTGAATTTTCCGACCATTACAATTTTGTCTCGTCTTGGCGATATTTTAAATCACTCTCGGATCGCGGTTTCCACTACCATGGTTTCTCAAATGTTTTACTTGATATTTGTGTTGAGGCCTTCACAGCGTCATGCTTCTCGTAAAAGTATTTGAATATAGATAAGTGTAGGGGTAAAAAATTGGTAGCGCAATCCTGTCAATCATACGAGTTCATCGAAATGTTGAAACGGGAAATTCTCATGAAAAAAGTCCTTGGGCATCGAGGATTTTCAATATGAATACGCGCTCCGACTAAAATGTTATTACGCCGAGTTTCCTTCATAATCAATCACTGTATCAAATCATTTCCACAAATAAATAAATATTCGCTGAACGGCGGGATATCTTAGAAAAAAAAGGAAAATAAGCCAAGGACTTTTTGATTGAGAGTTTTGAGGCAACTCGGTTAGCCGGTACTGGGAGGAGCTTCCCAAGTTTCGCAGCTTCCCGAGTTTCTCCTTTTTGTGTTGGGAAAAAGATTGGAATGCGTGGTAACGTGGCAAATGTGGGTTTTCTCAGGAGATGGGAATGGTGGTGGAGGAGGGCGGCCATTGTTTCCACAGTGGTCACACCACGTGTATCCTCAGTTCCTCCCGGGTACTCACCCCAACGCCAATACCAATGCCAATGCGAACCACCATATGAGCCAGCACCACCACCAGCACCCGCTACCGGCTGCCAGGCACTCTAATCGCCAGACCCCATCCAGCTATTATCTCCCGAATCATCACAGCAACCATTATAATAATCATCATCCGAACAATTATAATTATCATCGTCACCATCATTATCATCATCACAATAACAACAATCATCATCACCCGCTTCAAAAGCATAACGAACAACCCCGAAATCTCTATCATAGAAACTCCGGTGTTGGTCTGCAAGGTAATTTTCATTCCTCGAAATATTAACAACAACAACAACAACAACAACAATAACAACAAATTATTTGACGAATCAAAAGGAAAGCGAAACGTACGAATGTGGAAATGCAAATGCCTGTCTGCATGCCTCCTGCTCGTCCGTCCGTCCGTCCGTCTCTTTACGTAGCGTCATGTTTTTTATCGTTGTTGCATTAGTTATTCCCGCTTTGAATGTATCGTGTCCCCAATTGCAACTTATCAAACGAATCCAATTATGCTGATACTCGCATAATTATACCCGAGCTAATATACACGTGTTTCTTTACTTTTCACCATCCGACGATGCTTTAATTTCACTGCTTCTTCATATTTTAACGTCCTAAACTATTATTAAACTCATTCTGGGCACGATAAATTATGAAAATAATTATAATACTGGAAGGGTTGAAGAAAAATTGATGTACATTGCAATTGTACACCAGTGTGTACGATCGAGTATCGTTGGAAACTATTAAATTTGTCTTTTTAAATGATTTTATTCATTAATATATGAGTTAATTATTCGTTTGTCATTACTATCGATTTTCATTATATTCAAGATGCCTGCGGATCATTTTTTATTCAAATACTGTTTCATCTATCTTGCGTTATTTTACCATTTCTTTTTCTACTATGTTGATCGATCAAGCGTTTTCATAGTTGTTATGAATAGTCCCCTTTCTTTTACTGTGATTCACCCAGAGTTGTAGCTACAAAACTTGCTCAATCCGTTAATTTTTTTTTCCATATCACCGACTCATATAATGATTTATAATTTTAAAAAATCGCTCATCTCGTAAATGCTCTTTATCTGGTTGAAAGTTTTCACACGACACAAAAAATATCTTCTTGGACCCCTTATGAAAATTGCATTGTCCGAAAAAAGTAGAAGGGCCGCTAATTCAGATTAAACTTATGAATAGGATTTTTGATCAATGACAATGTTGCGTCGTAGCTCAATTTATTTATTTCAGCTTTCACAAATTTTATTTCGCAGCATGCGAGAGAGGAATAATTTTTTTTTGTTTTTAATTCATATTTCGTTACTTCCGTCAGCGATCATTCGTCGGTTATTTGCTGCATGTGTTTACAATTGAATCGAAAAATAGTACTCAAATAAGTCGTCAATTACACTGGGGCGACCAGCGGCTCAGAAATGATTTATGTTGCCTTAAAAAAAAAAAAAAAACATTACGTATATCCGTGTCGATATCGAGAAACGAAATGGATCAGAATGCTCATGTGATGTGAATAATTTTCAGGAAGCGGAGGAATAATAAGCCAGTCGGGATCTCAAGACGATGGTGAATACGAAGTGATAATTGTCGATGAAAACAATTCGTCTATCCTTGCTGATCACGACGTCACGTCATCCGGTCCTCCTTCGACGAAAGTAAGTCGAATCATTTGCTTATCAAGTTTTACTTAATTATTCATTCAGGAAAGGAGTACACGATTTGCTGGAAATTAAAAAAAAAATGATCATTTTCGAAAACATTTGAACCGGTCGATTCTCGGACAAAATTCATGTCTGCGGATGCGCAATAAACCTTCTGGCTAATACTTGATTCGTATAAAGAAATTTTCACGCGTGATTAAAATAATAGATATTGGAATGTTTGAGGAATTCTATATTACGCAATCGAGATGAGGAGTTATTTTTTCCGTAGCACAAGCATGTGACATGCACGCGTGGTAAATTGCACGCTCACGATCCTCGAATTCTCGTTGGCAACACTTCTGGAAAGCAATGAATCTTCTTATGTCTCTTTTTTTTTTCTTCTTTTCCAAACTCTATTGAGATACTATGGTTGACCCTGCGATGATGTTTGGCATGTCTATTAGTTGATTACTATATAACTGTCGTTGTGCATTCCGTTGGTCCCCGTTTTGCACTTCATTCTATATCCTTCGATTTATTACAAATCGATCGGACTCGAGAAAGCGATTTTCTTTTCTCTCCACTGAGCGAGCTTTTTTCATCAGTTCCATTATTAAAGTTTCCGCTGCGGTTGAGGTTATCTGTGAATGCACGGTATTGAACGGTTATTACTACACTGAAAGGCGTAAAAAAAAAATGAATCAGATTTCCTCTGCATTTCTTTTATTTCCGATCGAATTCTATTGTTATTGAAGCACGAAAAAGTCAATTAAATTTCCTGTATTTCTCAACGTTAACCCTCTCTCTGCTTGCATCGGCTATGCGTACTAACTACTGGTTCTGAAGGGGGGTCACAGCGGTGCACCTCGATCGCGGACAATCCACGAGGATTACGCCTCGTCGGAACAGACGCTTGGCGCTTTGACGAGGTCCGAGCCAGTCGCACGAAATATTCAGGTAAAATCTCGATAAAAATGGAACAAAAAGCCTCAATAATCGATGAGAGGAATTGTTCATAAAATATAAGAAACCTTGAGGAGTTAAGACGCGTTCTTGAATGACGAAAAAGGAGAAAGAATTCATTACACTTTATGTAAACGGACGAATTTAAGCAAAAATCTAATTGCTGCTGTTAAATCTAATTTCTCATTTCAACTACCCGATATTTCGACTCTCTTCTTGCTGTGTCGTCACCGCTTGGGATCACGGATGATGAGCTTCGTTTTATACTCGTATCGATATATAATAATAATAATAATAATAATGATAATTATTATAGAAGATTGCGTATCAAGTAGTGTACATCGATATTTGCATGCCTCGACTAAATATCTCTTTTCGTCGTCCGTCAAGTTCTTCATCATCGGTCAAATACGCTCGATTTTCGGGCCTACTGTCCAGAGTTTTAGCATATTTTCATCGGATTCGATGGAATTTTTATGCCGATTTCAGTACATTTTTTAATTTTTTTTATACAAAACCTAAAAATTTTACAAACTTTTGATTTCAAAGATAGTGGACAGTCGGCGTAAAAGTCGGCGTGTTTTGCCGCAACGCTATTATTATCGTTGCTATCTTTGACATATAATATTGTTGAAAGAATCTCCAAAGATATCGAATTACAAAAATTTTCGTTGTTATTAGAAATTGGTAATTTAGGAGTTCATTTAGAGACGATGAAAATAGTTAGAGTAGCATAAAAAATTTTGCCAAGACGTAGTTCTATGCAAATCTACAGTTATGTGATAAGATTTGAGATGTTACTCAAAATTCTTGATCGAATGAGTCTTGTTAATTCTTGGTCGATTAAATTATCGATTAATCAAATGGGTTTTTGTGGAGGGTTTGAACGGAGCGATGACTGTAACAAGTTAATGAATCGAACGATGAACCGTTAAGGGAAAGGATTGACGAATGAACAAAATGAAAACAAGAAAAAGACGATAGAATCGGCTATGAGAAATACAGCCAATATTCACCTTTATCCCATAGAGCAATGACTCTAGCGAAGAGGCGATGCAACGCAGTAATATCACGGCTGATCCAAGTCCGTCCGACATTACGACTGACAACGAGAATAAATTAAATTCTTCGGAGGAGGCTTGGACAGATGTCAATCTCAACGAAGACGGTGACAATTTACCAATTACCAATCCCCGTGAAGATCCAAGAAACATTCACAACATTGGACATGTACATGGTGAGCCAAAAATTTTGAATATTAATGAAAATCGATGAAAAGAGTGAATATCTATCCCAATTGATCTCATTCAAATGTCTTGATAGTCTTAATAATAAATGATGATAATAATAATCAATTGATTGAATCTTCGAAGGTGATCCGGACAGTGAGGGGAATGTTTTGGAACAAGATAACCTGTGCGATCCGGGACGTGGAGAAAAACCAGCTGCCGAAATTTCAGTCGTTCGCGTTCCTGATAGACTCGTGGTCAGCGCAGCATCGCCCCGTCCCGATGATTTGCCGATCAAGGGGCTCGTCGAACATATACCTGTCCCCACGCCTTCTCGCGAAGCTTCTCTTACCCAAAAGCTAGAAATGGCGCTTGGCTCCGTTTGTCCATTGCTCCGGGAAATTATGGTCGATTTTGCGCCATTTTTATCGAAAACCCTTGTTGGATCGCACGGACAGGAGCTCCTAATGGAAGGTAAAGGTATGGCGAGGCAATAATATACTTGGATTTTGCAATATACGTATTCCAGCGATACAAATGCCTTTGCTACGTCATTCATTTTCAAGCGTATTACCAAAATAAAAGTTTGCATCTCGAAATTTTTTTTCATGCTCAATGATACGATTGTTTCGAGCGAGAGAAGAGGAAATAAGAAGCCTCGAGCTACGCTTCTCGTTGATCGATCAAAATTCACAACTCGACATTTTTTTCCAGTTTCATAACATATTTTACAATAGTAATCAATATGCTTAGCATCATTGAGACATTGAGACAATCGTATACGAATTATTTCTCGGCTGATCGATCGACCGATTAAACAGTCAAACTCTTTCGGTAAGATTTCGGAAAATCGAGAACGTAGCTCGAACGAATCGGTCAATGATCTTGTCGATGAGACGAATTCTCATTCCACTCGAACTGCTGCACGAATCAGTATTCCGCGTGTTGCACACGAGTACAATTCAATCCTCGTCTCGTAAGAGATTAAAAAAAAATGCGCGGAGACGAATCTTGGAATCCCCATTGAATCCCCCCTCCCGACCGCTCTTCGACAAATATTTCGCATCCGAACTGAACTTTCACACCACGTACTATTGCGATTTAAGGTTTGACGACCTTCAAGAATAGCAATTCCGTGGTCGAGCTCGTGATGCTTCTGTGTTCCCAAGAGTGGCAGAATTCATTGCAGAAACACGCTGGCCTCGCTTTTATCGAACTCATCAATGAGGGAAGGTAAGACAAATTTCATCAAGGTCGATTTCATCGAATCGAGCGAAGGATGTTTTATTCATAAAAAAAAATAACCGAATTCATTCTAGATTGCTCTCCCACGCGATGAAAGATCACATTGTACGAGTCGCGAACGAGGCAGAATTTATATTAAACAGGATGCGCGCTGACGATGTCCTGAAACACGCGGACTTCGAGGTTAGTAGTTTTTCTTATCCACGAATATTGAACTCCGAGTTGTTGACGCGCTATTCCATAATGCACTTTGATTTCGGTTCTTTCTCAGTCTCAATGCGCCCAGAGTCTTCTCGATCGCAGAGAGGAAGAAAGGATGTGCGATCATCTAATAACCGCAGCGAGAAGACGCGATAACGTTATAGCTAGTAGACTGCTTGAAAAAATTCGCAACATACTGTCCAACAAGCACGGAGCCTGGGGCTACATGGATCCATTGGCAGCCAAGTGAGTACAGTGATACAGACGATTATTATCTGTGTATTAAATAAAATAACGATCCGGTTGTCGGTAATGGGCGACCTATATACCTTTTTTCGAGACGTCTTGAGACTGTGAATTAATGCAAACGATTGTTTTAATTAGGTTGGCTGAATATTGGAAGCTCGATGCCTGGGAGGATGATGCACGTAGACGGAAGCGTTTCGTTCATAATCCCTTGGGCTCGAGTCATCCGGAAGCCACGCTCAAAGCGGCTTTGGAACACGGTGCTCCGGAAGATGCGATCCTTCAAGCACGGGAGGAGTTCCACGCCCATTTGGCAGCGTCGCGCGCCCATCAGCAACAACTACAGTCAGCCGATCTCATGGACGACAGTGAATTGCTCTCGGATGATCGCGATCTCGACAATGATCTCGTCGGTTAGTTTTTTTATTTTTTTTTATTTTTAACATTCCCATCTCAATTCAGAATTAAGATATTGATAAAGAACGAATAAATCATTGCCACCAGGCCCGGTTAATATCAGCACGAAAGGAAAAATCGTCGCTCCTGGAATCGTTGCACCGGGTATCGTTTCAATAACTTCGACTGAACTCTACTTTGAGGTCGACGAGGAGGATCCGGAGTTCAAAAAAATCGACACCGAGGTAAGTGGCCAACGGTGATAATTTTTTTTCGGACGATTTTCTTTGCTCACGTCCTTCATCGGTTCGGGCCTACAATCTTGCTTCGAAACAGACTCGCTGATTCGACTTCAGTTATCACCGTGACAAATTACCTTCGAAATATATTTTCGCCTTGTTATTTGTTCTTTTCCGTCGTTAGGTAGAGAATAAATTTTACGTACCAGACGCTTAAACACCGGCATTTAGAGCGTGGCTCATTTCCGACGCAATCCTTTTTATCGGTTTGACAAATGGTCGATGGAATCGCTTACGTGCCCTCGCAACTTGGAAGTTGTTTAAGCGACTTGACGTCGCGAAAGCGGTCATTTCCAGTAGCAGCGTCTTTTCTTTGTTCGCTATGTCAATGAAAATTAACTTGGAATATCTAATATAATATAGAATCTTTCATGACTCGAGCGTTGTCTCCGGCTCGACCCCGCGGTTAACTCAATTATTTATTGAATTATTCATCGCGATCCGCCGCCATTTCTCAAGTTCTCTCGCTTCGTGCGAAGCTTCAATAGTCGGGACACTCATTGGGATACGAAAGTGTCTGTTCGGTGGTATTGAGAGAAAAGCCTCGTTTGATGTATGGGAATTTCGCTCGATTCTGATGATGAGGTTCGGTAGGACGCTTGAGAAAACACGCAACTGAGTCTTGACGGGAGATCGAGTGGTCGATGAATAACGAGGTTAAATAAATCAACGTGACCCTGGCAAGGTTGATATTAATGAACGATAGTAATCCATAAGTGATGAGACGTGGCCAAGAGCTTCCACTCGTTCAGCCGATGGTGTCGCTCCGCCAGGGGCCAAGAAAGCTTCCTTCGCTACTTGAAATTTGTAGGCGTTGCCTCGTATCATATGGACAAGTCTCTTGTTTGGAGATATTTCAAAAAAACGAATCCGCTCTTGTTCCGAATAATTTAACAACGTCTTCGTTGCGCGCTTGTAGCATCTTGACTTGGCTTCTTATTTTTCCAAGATTTTTTTTTCATTCACACATGATATTGGAATGAAAGTGAAGAAGGAAAAATTTCGAATTAGTTCAAATTCTCCGCTCACCTCACTTTGGTCAAGTTCACGATGCTGCGCGCTGGTGGGAGATGCGATAAAACTTTCGATGCCTCGAAAACGGCCAAGTTCGTGAGACGAGTTTGAAACGCCATGATCCTCCTGACAAAATCATACGAACAGAACGAACGAATGAACCTATTGGAAATGAGGGGCAAGAGAAAGTGAAAGAGAGAAGCGCGGAGGATCCGAGCGAGCGAAGATCTAGCCGGGGAAACGATTATCATATATCCGTCGTAGATCTCGCTTGGTTTGTATAACCGAGGAATAAAACAAACAGAGGTATATACGGCCCCATGGGGGCCCAGAGTGATCTTCAGGCTCGGCAATTATGAGCCTCCCGCGGGGCCCTACCTCTTTCTATCCTCTTCTCTCTCTCTCTCTCTCTCTCCCTCTTTATACTCAATTCTATAGACCATATAACCCACTCGAAGTTTGCACTCCCCGAGCGTAGTTTACATCTATATAATTAATACTTTCCTAGTTCTCTTCTGCTTACGAAAATCTTGATGTCGATAGAACTATTCGCGGATGTCCCAGTTATTGGCTCATTATTGGAAAGTTTCAGCAGATAATTCGACTAGTTGTCATTCAATTTCACTTTCCACTATTGTCACCTTTGTTAAGTTTGCGTAAATTTTATTGAGTTTAAATTTACGGCTACGGCTTCGATCCCCATCCAGCGTTTTTTTACTCCTGTTCGAACTGCGAATTGTAAGGTTTTTTTTTTAACACTCGAAAGTGTTCTTCGAGATCGAGTCTTTCAATGTCTTATCCAATCTTGTTCCATAAACTACCTTCATTATTTTCGGAGACCTTGGCATTGATACGATTGCCCAGAGAGCCAGAACGATATCACCTTTTCAAAAATTCCCGGGAGTAAATCCCTAATAATTTATTTTCGCGATGATAATGGAATGGGTTGCTAAAATGTCCTATCGGTTTCAATTGACAAATATCCCTAGTAAATTTCACGGGTTTATTTTCATTAGGATTGAAGCAGAAAGGGAAATCGAATGAGATAGGTAGGGATGGATGAATGAATTATCGTTCTCATCGACGGCGGCACGGCGGTTGGCTCGGGAATTTAAGGGGCTCGTTTTTATGAAATCCAGAATAGATAACCCAAATTTTCTCAATCTTAACGGGTGGGCCAATTAGCTCTGAGCTTGCAGCGCTCGTGCGTTTTTAAAAACTTTCAACTGTCTTTACATTTGCACAACACTGCTATACCCGCATCGTACGCAACGATTTAAAAAACGTTTATCTTGTTTCAATTTTAATCCATGGATTACTTATTCTCAGATCAGCCAAGACTTGAGCGATCGTAATGCGCGGATTCAACGCCCAGTTATTGCCTTGTGGGTGAAAAAATGCATATCCTGAAAGAAATTTCTCCATCATGCTCACTTGGAATGCATTTTTAGTCTCTCTCTCTCTCTCTCTCTTCCCCCCTCTTTCGCTCCTCCCAACTGACTATTGTGTGTTTGTCTTTTTACGTTCTCTTGCCAATCACAGGGCTCTTTAAGGGTTAGTCTTCTCTCTTTCTTCATATCTCTCGTTCACAAAGTTTGCCAACCATAATTCTGTCTCTCTCTCTCTCTCTCTCTCTCTCTCTGCGCCTCATTCCCTTTCCCATCCTCGTTCTTTATCTCTATCTACCTTTCTTCTGTTATAATGGCTCGAGCAAACGTATTTATCGTGATTTATCGTTTACACGGTTCTTCTTCTCAGCTAATATATGTATACGAGGATATGTGAGGGTATGCATATATTCGTGTCCGTTAGCTCTGGCCATATTGAATGCCCCATAGTCCAGGGAATATATAAGCAGCACAAGCGCCGTTCGATTACGTCCTGTGAATAATTGATAGTCCACGGATAGCATTAATATATAAAACAAATAACGACCGATCCGCGAAGCTGGAAAGTGATTTTTTATGTCCATCGATGCACGAAACTTTAGGATCGTGCCGCAGGTGTGTGCTCCAATTTGAGGAAATACTCCGGTATACTATTTTAGATTATTTTCATTGGTACACCCCATATTTTTCATTCGATAATTTCTTTTTCTTTTCTTCTTCATTTTTTATTTTTTATCGGAAGAGATTTCCAACGCCGTAAACAGAGATTGTTATTCATCAATGTTTTTCCGAATGGGTAGAGCTCCCACAAGTGATTATTATCGAATGAACGAACGGGCGAATAAATTACGCCTGTCATTGTAAGGTAAGAAAAGGTGGCTGATGGATAAAAGGGCGCTACGTACAGCAGCGAGTTATCTCGGTTTTACGCACTCAACACTCTCCTCTTCCTCGCTCCTTCCCTCTCTTGCTTTTATGCATATTTATGCGATATGACGCACGTTCCATCTTTCCGACCCTCATGTATCGCCGGTATCCCCGTAATAATCCAACTATAATTACGTTTGAGTTTACCGAGCACTCAAACACGCTCGTTAAAGATTCACAAACACTGTCGTTAGAAAGTTTGAATGATGGAGATGAGCCGGTGAGAGCAGTGACGCTCTTTCGGACCCTCAAAAAGGGAGCTCACTGTTCTCAGCCTAATTGCTGTTACTTTGCGAAGCGATGGTTTAGAGGGACAAAGGGAGAGAGAGAGAGAGAGAGCATGCACGCCTCGTTCATCGATAAAACTACTATCTGATGAAAGGATTCTTCTTAGGAATCTCCTTAACAGGTATCAACGTGTCAGATCTTTTCTTTTTCATCTTTGTCAATTGCTCCAGCCTATACATTTTCGTATCCGAAATGCGCGTGAATGAGAAATTCGAGGGAAACCGTGAAATTTCTGCCCATGCAAGTCGTTCGCTTTCACCAAGCTCCAGCATTACAAAAAAAAACTCTGAAAAACTACTGTCCTTCCCTGAGCGATTGTCGAGAGAATCCGTGAAACCATTGAGCGACCACCGAGATTAATATTATTATTCAATGAACAAATAAATATTTGTGGTAATGAAAAATTTTCAAGAATTTTACACTTGGATCGGTCAAATTGAATTCTCTAAAAAAGAAAAAAATATCAAATCTAAGAGGGTATTCGTTACCTGTTGAGTGTAAACTTTGAGACATATGGTATAGACTAGAAAAATGTCTTTTCATATAGCGGCATCGCATTCGACACAATGTGTGTTGCTCCTGATGCTCGCTCGATTCCGCAACGTCGCCTTTATCTTTAGTGATCTCATACTCTCTTTGAGCCTTGTACGCTGCCTCGGCGAGTGCTCCAACGGTGATAAATAACCTCAATCGTATTTTCCTCTTTCCTCCCGTATAAATATGTATATACGCATAGACTCCTATGTCACTTCTCTCGTTCAACAATATTATTTATTGTTACGATCGAATGAAAAAAGTATTCTGTACAGCGCGTTACCGCAAAGCCCCAACTTCTCACGAGCGCACTTCGCCTTATCTCCTCTCGCATGAATATTATTATTTATTCGTATTTGTCGAGCCCCGTCTTCCGTTGAGACGCACCATCTGGACACCCTGCCGAATTAGACAGTTTTATGGCATCAGGAAACAGTATGTTTGTTTACTTCATACTTGTGGATTATTTGTCGGAGAGTGAAAATACGAGCGTCTCCAAATGAAAACGCCGAATTTAGATGGAGATTCGATAATAGTCGCTATATACGAGCCATCTTTATCGTGGTTTGCTCCGAAAGTTGAGCAGATGCTTCCAAATTAGATGTGCACTCGGAGTTTTGACCTTTGGATCACGTTTCTTTTCGTCCTGAAAACTTAAATTTGGGATTCTCCGTTCAGTTTAAAAGTAGCTGTTGAAATCGACTCGAAAGGTCTCGAGTTGAGAGTTAAAAAAGAAAAGAAAAATAAAGACAGGCGAGAGGGCAGTTAGCTCGGTAAACATCCATCAATTGGTGGGCAGGGAATTATACGGGGCTCGTAGCTTTTCGAGTTGTTCAGGGCTGCCGGGCAGAGTCTCGTACGGATTTGAGTTTGGGGCAAGAGAACGGGCGTGTTTCGCTGCTTCCCAACGAGCTAACATATAATCACTGCTATTAGCGCGGACATTACTCCGGTGGTCCGCCAATCTTATTCTTCGGCTTTTCTTCCTATATAACCTTACTTTGTGCTTCTCTGTACAAATAACGAGACATCCGAGTACATGCGGCGGATGCAACTCTCTGTACACAGTGAATACCGATTCTAAGTTGGATTCCAAAGCATCCAACTTATTAGAGGGGAACTAATGAAAATTTTAGTCTTCCGTGGTACTTGACTTTCCATCGGGTTGAATAATATTCATTTATCCAAGAGTATAAATCGAGAAGGAAAATTGAGGAGTGTAAGGTGTAGTTCCTCGGTGTCAAAATTAACTGCTTTATACGAATCTCAGGAATTTTTGTTTCAGTAATAACGACGTTGCATTCATAATATATTGATGTAAACTCACGTGGGCACACACCCCTGAGTATATATGTAGAAATTTTGATGATAATTTCTCACAACATAATAATGGGCAAGGTAGTAAGACGAGAGAATTCGAATTATGTACCTACCATGTGTGCGTGTGTGTATGGTACCTATATACATACGTTTATATACGTATATGTCTAAACAGAATTTGGACGGTCGACGAGTTTTTACTGTGTGATTTATTCGTGGCGTGCCTTAAAAGTGGTGGGCTATGGGCGTAGTCGTCAAGTTTGTTTCGACTATTTCACGAGGTGCGAGCCACTATTAATCCCTGAAACGGGAACGGGACGATGATTGATATTGTTCGGTTGAACATTAGGTCTCGTGCCAGGATCATCGGGTGAACGGCCTTCACCGCTAAATATCATTCAGCATGGGATGAACCAGCAACATATTCGTGATTTGTATCACTCTTTGACCCGGCCGGTCAAATCTGTTTTTCGCTAAATTCATACTATTCAATATATAAAAAGCTCATTGACCGACGAAAATATGAGTCCCTGTATACTTGTATTCCCGTGTATTCTGGGAGGGATTCAACGCGGTCACGAAATTATTGGCACGAGAGACAAAGCTTACTCTCCCAAATTCTCGTTTAATTCGGGTGCTGCTGGTAATTTTTTTTTTTTTTTTCTTTCGCCGATACCCATCCAGTTGGCTCACCTTCTTATAAACTGATGAAGCCTCTCACGTTTATATTTCGGTTGTCCCGTTACAGATTATTGTTTAGAAAGTAGTTGTCGTTGAACATTGAGTTAATGAATAAAGTGGAAAGAGCAGGTGCGCGCATAACACTCAACAAAAGATATGCGAAAAAGTTGAGCAACTGAGAGTGAAGCTGGTTAAATCTGCAGACCTACAGGGAAGATGAGATAATATAACACATTATGGTATACAGAGTGTACCTATGTATGTGGATTTTGGAACATGGTATATGATATATTGAATGGCGTATAGCGTCACGATACATCGGAAACGGTGAATTATAGGCGGGGCATTCTGGCGGGTCCGTTCGAATCTTTGGTGTGTGTGACGGATGGCGCCCACCTGTGGATTCATTCACTAATCTCTTCGCTAAGCAAACAGCCCGACCCCGCACCCCGTCATTATCGCTGACGGCGTAAGTAGCGCTCTCATTTCTCCCTATCCCCTCCTCTCAATCTTCTCCTTTTTCGATCCCCTCCACTCGGGATCTTCTTTTTGACTCGATATTTATTGTGAGAGGGCCAACGCGAAATCACGTTTTTGCCACCGCCGCCACTCCATCTCGTTCGGCCCGAGTCGGCTCGCTTCTAATCGAGCCGCCACCCTCGCCTATCATCGCCCCTTCTTTTTTCATCCGCTTTAAATTTTTACGAATAATTGCATCGAATAATACTACAATATTGAATACAATAAGTATAAGCACCCGATCTCTCAGTAAACCAGTAGAATCTATCGCCATTGGTTCAATTAGTGCGCAGTATTCTTGTACATTCAGCGATATGGATCGAATTCCAAAGGTTTTTACGCGCAGTTTACGGTTTATACAGTTCATTTCTATCTTCCGATTATTTTTGGATTTTCGCAATTTTCATATACGATTTGCATTATATAATTTCCATGGCTAATCACCGGTGATGCTTAAAAATATTTTTCGGAAAAAAGTCAAACAGCCTCGGTCGAAATGCCACGAATTCAACGATTCACTGAATTCATCGAGTCACGAAGTTTAAAAATTGAATTTTCGGAACGTATTTTTTGCTGTGATTATAATTCTTGTTTCATGAGTCAACTAGGACTGCATGGTACATCACTGCGTACTTGAGCCGCAGGTGCGAAGACCTCCGGAAAAACACCGGGGGTTGTTCAAAAAAGGGTTAAAATAAGTCAAGCGAGCGATATTTAAAGTGTGTCTACGTCTACGTGTGTACATACGTATATATACGAACGATAAAGTTACGCCTTTTTGTAATTCACGTGAGAATATTTGATTATTTATGGTCTCGAAGATCGCGGGGTCTTGGGCCACTGTCACGAAGGGGGCGGAGGAAGAGTTAGAAGGAGGGAGTGTGTCTTTAAACCCATAATTATACAGCTACGTCTGTGAGTCGTTGCGCTCGTATGTATGCAGCACGCATACGCGTGGCTCTACGTTCGAAGAGTAATATAGGTGTCGTACAATTTGAACTCTTTTTTTCAATTCGATTACATTTTTTGTGTGTTTTTTGTTATATGTTTTTTAATGCTGAAATGCAACAAGTTATATGCGTTTATGAATCGACCATGCAATTATAAAACGGCATACCATTATTGTAGGTGAATTTTGAATAATTCGATAAGTCTTCATTTTTATCTGTTTTCGAATCGTCGTATTAAAAGGATGAACGTTTTAATAATTCAGAGAGTACGATGGCGCGGGTAATAAAAAATTTAATCATCAAGTGTCGCTAATGAGGATTCGCTCATAGGTCTCCTGTTTCGTCAGTTTCGTCGTAATTCATTTCTCGATCGCTACGCGATAGAATTTACGATCCCTTGGAGAATATTCACATGCGAATCGAATCTTCACTTCTTTCCGCCGAATGAATAAAAGCTGTACTGAAAATAAAAGAGGAAAAAGCTATTGTTGAAACATGATTTCCAGCGTACAATTGCACCGATAATTTATTGGCAAATGAGTTGGTTTATTTTGCGAGATCCATAACTTCTATAACTTGGCAATCAATTTGACAAGGGTATGATCGGACAGGTCGCTGCGGTCTTTTTTCGCGCGTCGTTTGCACACTCTCCAAAATGTAAAATATAGCGGTTTAAGAAGTCATTCCTTCGATGCGATCTTTCCTGTATCCACATATCGTGAAATTCGTGACTCGATTCGATTTTTTCGTTTTCGCAAATTTCGTTGGCAGCTCGTTAGGCGGAAAGGTCAAATTGAAAATGATTAATGAAAAAAAATCTGCTATTTTTCGGTATATGCAATAATAATACACAGCTTCGATACGTGAACATGACTCGTGCGACTGAAACGGTCATTTTTTAATTCGTTCGTGTTTGAGCACATCATGCGCGGAGCGGAGGAAAAATAATTGATCAACTCTTCCGTTAAGGGTCGTGAAATTGACCTTGGAGATGGAGCTTCGGTATGATTTTCCGAATGACCTGTATATGTATAACGAAACCGATGTCATGAGGAACCAATAGATGCACGCGCGTCCGTAAATATACAAATACCCTCAGGAATATTATAGTAGTCGGGTAGCGATGGGCAAGGAAGGGGTGGGAAGGAAAGGAAAGGAAAGGAACGGAACGAAAGAAGGATCGCGATGATCGGGGATCGGTGGCGTGCCTCGTGAAGGAGGGAGGTCTGCCCGCGGCTGGAGACGCGACGTACCTTGAGTTATGGCGCAGGTTAATTATACAAAACATTCAATTATACCTCCCCGAGAAAAAGCCTACACAACTTTTCTTGCTTATACATTCACAATATGATTCGCACACATTGCAACAGACTCGTTCGAACGAAACCCGTTCACGAGATGCGCGCATACATAGGCCCGTATAGGTATTAGATATACCGACCGATCGGGACTGGTGAATCCAGTCGACATGCTAGCTCGTATGTTGTCTTCGATCAGTGCGCATCAATTCGTATCGGTTTTATTAAAAATTAATATTCGGCAAACCATGCGCGTGCATGACTTGTTATTATTTTCGTATTCATCTTCGATCGCTTTCGCGCACACGAGTACATTTTTTTAAACCAATATTGTTCTTATCGATTAATTTTTCAAGATCTTTGGAATTTATGAAGTTCAACTCAAGAGTCGAACTTGGCTGTCAATTTATTATATTTTTTCTTTTCGAATTGGTATTTAAACTGCTCGTTTCGTAATTCATATATATATATATATATTATATATATAGGCGTTTAAAATAGCTTACTAATTAGCTGGAGCAAAGTTATTAGAAATTATTGTAAATCACTTTGTTGCGAACCCTTGAAAAAAAAATACGTACTATCCGCACTGCGACGTATAATAAACCATTCGAGCAGACCCGGCTAGATCGTATATGTTTGTGCTTCAATCGCCTGATCCTCGTGAATTGATATCAAATAGATAAACAACCGACACATGAAAGATACTAAATTAGAGACTATCGCTGTATCAGATCGTTTGGAATTTTGAGAAATTTCTGGGAACCCATCCGTACGCTCCCACGTTGTTGCGTTAACCCATAAAATAAAATAAAAAAATAAAGAGACAAAAGGTAAGAGAAAGCCAAATGGAAGTAGTATTTCTGGATGAGCTACTACACGTAGAAACTTGTAGTCAATTAATCAAAAAATAAATTTTATTCAAACTGTGTCCGAAGCGCGACAACGATTTTTTGACGATGCTTTCATTGCGAAATACGTTGGTTCGTAAAAAAGTACTAACGATTTCAACATCGTACTTGAAAAAAGAGAAAAAAAAATTAGTCTTTGAAGCGGGTTGGAAATCTGAATGACCGACAAGTCTTGTATACATATAAGACAAAGAAAATGGATCATCGAGTTGAAGCAGAACGCTCCATATGTAAGTCGATGTTAATTACCAAGAAAGTTTGTCCGATGAAAAAACGTGATCTCCCGTCGCGAATTCGTCGTCTAACCAACCGAAGAGAGTTAAGATTTTCAAGGTATGCTCTCGAGGAGCTAGCGAAGAAATCTATTCGTACCGTTGTGGAGCACGATCGTACGGTCTCACGATCTTACGAACACGCTTCGTCTCTTGGGGTATTCTTGTTTGCTACGGAGCTTGTGTCATCGGATCGGCCATTGCTACGAGCATGCTCGTCATTAAGTTACCGAAATCTTCAACAGATCGGACATAGTTGGATTTCGGCTATGAAATTTACAGTAGGATCCCGATTTCCCGCGACAACCACGCGCGACTCCGCTTAATGTCCGTTCCCCTCAATCTTCTCGCATCAGTTGTATTCAATAACTCAAGGCTTAACGAATGATCGAGAATGATCGGACAGATTCATTTTTGTACGTGACGCACGGATGGTGAGCAGATTTAAACAGGAATAATGTATACAATTTTTATAGGAAAAACGTACGAAAGAATATGCATACGAGTGCAACCAGGCTAGACAATAATCATTGCGGATAGTTGAAAATACTACAACCCCGAGGATACGCGGAGCTCTTGTGTGACCGTGGGCGACCATTTATCACGAGCCGCGGTCCTCCGGGGGGATAGCTTGAAACAAAAGCCATGGGAGTTTTTGAAGAGGGTACGTTTTATCTTTCGATGAAGGAGACGTGTGGGAAGAAGAATAAGAATAAGAAGGAGAAGGAAGATGAAGAGATGCCAGAGTTTGAGGGAGATGGTGAAGTTTGGTACTGTGCTGGGTTTTAGGCGCGTGGGAGGGATATATAGTCACTGCTAAAAGCGAGATGGAACAGGATGAAGTTGAAAAGAGAGAAAGGTTAAAAGCAGAAGAGGAAGGACAATTTAGTGAAAGAGGACGAAGAAGATGAAAGATGGAGCAGAAAAGAAGGACGAGAGAGAGAAAAGAGATTGCCACAACGCAGAGAAGTTTACGCGCCGGCGCCGGCGCCCCCCGCGGCCTCAGACGCCGCAACCATAATACCAAACGAATCTGAATGTCATAAGGACCAATCTCCGAGACTATCACTGGCGCCTCTGCGAAGCAAAAGAATCTCTCTCATTTGAGCAGGCTTTTCGCTCGGAGCACGCGCTTTCCGCGGACTTGACAAATTAACCCACGGCGTTTTATGATATTTTTTATCAATTTTTGCAAAAACTAACTCACGATGTGTCTTCGAATTTCGTACTTTATCGAGTATCGATCTCGTGCGATTTGACCAATATATTGACTACAACGTTGATGTTGACACACCCGCACTTTGTTAATGTCGAATTTGATACTTCTAATTACTCCAATTGACGTTATTGATATGATGTATGAAACCATCATTGAACTATTTGAAGCGTTCAAGCTTATATCGTAATTGACGAATGTAACAGGAAACGTGAGGAAGAAATATTTTGTCGACAACCGAGAGAAGCTTAATCCTAATAGTCTTCCTCAAATCGGTGTTTGATCGTTGTTACCTAGGCTACTTGGCAATGTCTTAAAGACAGGATAAGGCTCAATGAATTCGAGGATACCTTCAAAAAACTATTCTCCGTTTTATGGCATGTTTCCCATGTTTCCTTTTTTTTCTTTTTTTTTTTCAATTTATTTTAATTTTTATCGTGTAAAACGAGTCTTTTATGTCCGTTGACTGAAAAAATATCATATTTCTCTTCCACGAAGTCACGTCCCTTATATACGTATATTTATATTTATCTCATATAACGTCACTGAAAGTTCGTTCACAGCGGGATATAGCGCGATCGTGCTCAGTTGGGTACCAAACAACCGAGTACACCGTACATAGGTATAGTATACGGCATTTGTACATCGGCGAACATTTCTGGGTATCGACACTGAAAATATTGGGGAAAAATGCGCTATCTTTTCAAAATTTACCTTCTCAAAAATATTCTGTTATTAATATTTTCCCGTATTTACCCTTCGTCATTACGGGTCACATTAAAAGATGACTGTCACGTGCACAGAAATCATTACAGGAGAAAAATATTGCTCGTAAAGTAAAATTTACAACGTATATATAACGCCCAGTGATTCGCACGCACGCGCGGGCGCGCGTGAAGCGAATTGTCCAATGACCGGACACAACCTCATAAATGACCACAGTATTTCATTTATTTTTTTCAGTTAATTCATAAGTAATAGTAGGAGACTTTGCGTGGAAAATTATTTTCTTACCACGCGCGCTTCGTCATCAAATGTTTATAAAACTTTTCAGTTTTTAGAATTTATTAATTTTTTTGTGAATGAAACTGTTAATTTTTTTATACGGGCGAGCCGTTTAACTGCGAGGTTTGTATATAGCTCGACGCGTCGACACGAACCCAATGTCCGATTGTATCAGGGCAAGGGAGATCGCGATGTCCCGAGACTTGGATCTTGATGAGAAATCTTGGGCCGTAGGTAGGCCGCAGCACTGGATCTCGTCAGTTAGGATACGTTAGACTCGCGGGACTCGAAGATACTTCGTGTCCACCGATCCGAGTTGAACGACAACGAATGCGAAGAAAAATAGAATAGGTGAAAAAGGAGAGAGTCCTCCGGGCGAGTTTGTGTTTAAGGTGAAGTTAACGAAGGCATGCTGCTCGACGACGAAGAATAAGACTGAAGAAAGAAGGGACATAGCCAAAAGAAGGCTCAGAATAAGAACGAAACATTGGAGATGAGTACTCGAACATGCGCGGCGATAGACGAGAAAGGAAGCGTTCCCCGTTTGCATCGTAAGATTGAAACAATGCAACCTGGAAGATATAGGAGCAGGCGAACCTCCGAAAGCGTGACGATTCGATGTCTCTCGTATATATACGAGTATTTTGCGATTTTCAAGGGCTCGCAAAAGATTGAAAGACAAATAAAAAGATGGAGAGAATGAAAGATAAAAGTGGTGGAGGTGGAGGAGAGACAGGATATGTACCCGATCCGAGTCTAGGATGGCTTTAACGAATCCCTCTAATAAATAACCGTGAGGGTTCTCGGCGATTCGAATGGACTCGGTCTTCTTATTCCCCCGCGCCTCGTCGTCTCTTCTCGGCTATGTTGTCTCGTATCTCGTATCTCTTTTCCGGTCTCTTTTCTGGGTACCTTTTCTCTCGTATTAGTCCGCAAACTCCGCCGAGGTTGGTGGATGTTCGGGCCTCGATCGCAAAGGGCTGCTCAAGGAGTCGTCCGGTGGTATCCTGGCGCGAATGGGATTTTGGAGGGGAACTCGTTGGTAGATATGGCCTGCTGGCCTCTCTTCCACATCTCGAAGATGGATGTCCTACGAGGCGCCGCCGTCACCTGGCAGACCTTCCAGACTTCCAGTTGCCGAGGGACCACAGCGACCGTTCCTCGTGCCGTCCTCCGGCACATAACGAGTCTCGTCGTATACGGGATGTCCCTAAAATCGTTTTTAGCCTTCCGGAGACGGTGAGACGATGCCTGAATAAACCGATAACGACAAATACATAGAATCCTATATATATATATATATATATATATCTCAAGATATCACGAGAAGGAGAATGCCTCCTTTCGTACCCTCCTACTCTCAACAGACATTAATGACGCAACAGCGCGGTAGGCGCGTCTTCTCGCCTGTGTCGCAGACGAGACTATTTTTATTTTCACATTTCCACCGCTTGACGCGCATCATTTGACTTTTGAGTCACTCTGTAGAAAGCTTCGGATATGCGTCCGTGCTCATAGTTGATCCTGAATCCCGATTCGTTGGGCGCATACGCTACGAAAAGAACGGTAAGGCGACACCTCAAGCATCGTAAGGAGAAAAAACAATACTGAGACATTGGTTCAATCGCGACGATGCGAACGATGACGACGGAGACGAGTTTTCTTGCTCGCGCGCCAAGTCGACGCCTCGGCCCAAGTTTTTTGAGTTCCTTCGAGACATTCGTTATCCAATCGTCGGAATGAAATTCATTCAACGCCGCGAAAGCTTATGCGATTCGCACCTGGCTAGAATAATGGCTGTTTTTCATGGGGGTGATAAGTTCTCGTTCCTATATATATATATATTCTATATACACGGAACGATGTTTCGAAGCCATTCAATATAAGGACGACAATCAGATTTCCGATTATCGAGTCTTCTCATCATACTTTTTTTTTTCTCAACCTATCGTCTTTCATCATTTTTTCCTCAATTCACAAACATACTTGGGCCGCCCAACTTTCTTTCCTACCTGTTCTCGTGCGCCCGCGCATCCCTCGTGTACCATCCCCACTCAAGGATCTTCGGCTTGGGCTTATCTTCGTCTACCTATCTTCTTTACGCTTATTATACCTCACCAGAAAACTACGGGTAAAGAGAAAAAAAGGGAATGCAACGATGCAGCTCGAAACATGATTCCCAGCGGCTGTCAGCCCGCCGCTACGACCCTGGGCTCTACCGCGCGAATAACAGGATCAGGTTACCGGTCTTGGAAAAAATATTATCCGGAGAGAGACCGCCGATAGTTCAACATGTTGTTTTGTACTCTTGCAGAAAGATCTCATTTACTTTTACAAATAGATCGGGGTATTTTACTGTTAAACAAAGTTGAAACAGTGACGGCCGGCACTGGCTGGTTCGCTGATTCTTGTCATGACGTTTCAACATCGATTTGACGAAATATAAAGGTGACTTTTTCGCTATGATGATGAGGTTTCATTGCGATAGACGAAAAAGGCGGTCGGAAAAATCATTTTTTCCAGAAGGAGCGAGTCCGGGCTACCCTACTGGCACGCATTATTCACGTATAGAAAGTAATCGAATAGCGCTCGTTGATTGACGTCTATTTAATAGAAATGCAACTATATACGCAGCCCGGATGAGAAGAGAACGGGATAACATTAACTCATCCGGGAGTCGAAAACGCAGGTCTGCACACGACGGGTGGGCATTGTAGTTGAAAACCAGCACAGTGGACCTGCACTCCGCGCGTTCCTTCTCTCTTTCTCCTTCACTTTTCTTCCTTCTCCGTCGCACACGTGATTTTTCTCTCTCTTTTTTTTTTTTTTCTCGGTCCGCGCCACCAGCTCCCTCGTAAAATCAAACGTTGACACTAGCCACGGGACACCGAACGATCTCACAACTGTTGTTTCTTTCGTTCTTCGTCCCTTTCCATCCTCCAAGCCCACTTTTCTTTTTTACTCTTATTTATTTACATTTCGCGTTGTTATGTTATTATTATCGGATACGAGAATGCCGACAGCCGCAAATAGGTAGGCGTAATACTGAACTACATAGTATCCAAATACGACTCGTGGTTTTGTGGATCTTTCGCACACAAAGAGGCCTGCGGCTCCCATCCTTCTCCCCAGTCAGCACAGAATCTATGTATGCATATATGGACATATTTTTAGGCGGTAGCTCCTGTGCCGTTTATGCTTTACATATAGGTATACATATTCGGTATTTGACGAATTATCCATGCGACGGAGAAACTCCCACTTGATTATAATATTTACTATCTCTGCATGGAATCGTATCAGTCGTCAAGATTCGTTCAGCGAAGACATTCTTAAAAAACATTTCAAACTCTCTTGGAAATTTCAACTGCAGAGAAAGAAAGGTTTATTTTTACATTTATCAATCGCCTTTATTCGTCGTAAATTCACGAGACCCCCGTTTTAATACCAAATATGGCAATGTCGGCCAAAAAATTTATGCGCAAATCTTCGAAATAATTTTAAGCTTTTATAGAATGCCTGCTTTTCGCATAAAAATATATGAGCCATCATAATTTCTCATCGCGATATTAATCTCTGAGAATATGTCAACTTCTTCACGATATTCGTAAAAATGCTCGGTCAAATGGAATCCACTCCATTTCCAGCTGGATAGTATGATATTTTGAGAAAGAAAAAAATGTTAATCGTCTTTGAAACTAACGGAGCAAAACACTCGCGTGCATCGATTAATTTTCGGCAGGTCGTTCCTTAAATTACGGATTTTACGATTGCGCGTTTACCGATCTTAACGATCTAATCAGAGCGGAGTGGTTCGCGCCTTGGGGCTTGGAGAAACGATGCCGCGGTATATTGAGTCAATGTGACGAACTTGAAAAGTACCACCTCAACACCCTGTCTCGACGCCTCCGGCTTCGGGAGGGTTGATCTCTAATTTCCTTTCATCTTTGCCGAAAAACATTCTTCAAAATTTTCCACCTCGTCTTTTCATCGTTTATCATGTTTGAACGTTTGTGTTTGTAAGAAAAAATATTTAAATAGCGTCGCAGTAAATACAGGAGCAAAATCAATATTTCAAAAGCGATTTACCTTTCCAAATAGCAGTGGTTGTACGAAAAAAAATAGTATTACCGATGAATTTTATCCAAATTTTTCCACATCGTTTCTCTTTACTACGTTTTCTATGCATTCACTGACCTGCTTGTACATAAAAATCATGATTTTTATGACTCGAGAGGTATCGCGGACTATAACGAAGAAGTTTGATAGTCTACAGGTGGAAGAAAGAAGCTGTGAAGAAAGAAAGAATAGAACGAGGCTAGCAAGATGGCATATATATTTTACGAAAAAGAGTGAGAAAGATGATGGCTGAGACGATTGTGCAGTCAAGTTACAAGGAACACCGGGCTCCGAGCGAGAGAGAGAGAGAGAGCTCGGCGAGCAGGCTTTCTACTTGGCCGGAAAGATCAAGGAACCGACACGCCTCCAGACCGCCTCCTCTAATCATCGGCTCATTACTCATTAGTACTAATGAGTCACGCGTACCGTATCGCGCGAAACAACGCAATCTGCTATACTAAAACATATATATATATGTGATATACGTGAAAAATATCCAACCACCGCTTTGTTGAGCACTCCGACGCCGCTTTTATATCGTTGTTCATACTTCAATGAAAACATAGATACGTTGCTTTTAGTTCATTGAAAATGAAGGAAAATCAAAATATTCTGCAACTTTTGTTCTGCCGATTCGTCAGTGCAAATGAGTTGACATGGTTGAATAAAACATTTGAGCGATGTAGGAGAAAAGTTTTATAGGCGCACCATCTAATCGCGTTCGGTCGCGTTTTGTGTTGAACGCATGCAAGTCAAGACTGTAGATGTTAAATACTTATTCGCCCGAAGCTCATAAGCTTGCCGACTATTTTTATTTATCGGCGTGATCGATAAAACAAGGGTAAAACTGGTAGAGAGAAGACTGCTTTTTATAACCGGATCTCTGTTGTTTCGAGGTGGCGCCTTTGGGGCGATTGAAAAATCATATATGACTCGACGAAAGCAGCGATAACTTTATGATCGATGACGATACTAATCAAGTGCCAGGTCTCATTTGGTTCAAGCATTTACTAGAGATCATTTTTCTCCTTCTCTCATATTATTTTTATAGACTGGACTTTGAAAGAAATTCTTGGCTTCTTATTTTAAGCATCTTTCTTGGGATTTGTCTTCGGAACGAATACCACCTCAGAGCCCTCTCTCTTTCTCTCTCTCTCTCTCTCTCTCTCTCTCTCTGATTTCGCTCTTCTGCTCTTTTCCTTCCTGCTTTGTTGAACGATGTATCAAGTGAAAAGTTTCATAAAATATTAAAAATTTTTTGTGTGACGACAAATAAAAGATGAAAAATTTGCTACAAAGATTCTCATTTGTCTTTCGATAATGAAACACCAACTTTCATTCGCAGCATTGTTACATATTGGAAAAGTAAGATATTCGTGTTGTTGATAGAAGCTACCGCGTGTGCCGTGAAATGAGAGAGAAATAAGATATAGATTTTATCCATTCTCGGTGAGTTCGATCCTCTAGAGGCAGCTAAAGCCCGCTCGTCTCGTTACATCCGTCACATCCGTCGATCCGTAAAATTAGTGCCACCTGCCACCCTCCCCGAAATCCATCCTCGCACATATAGTATACATTGAACAATCGTAATGCTCTTCGTGCTCCGAATGATCTTCGATCCTTACGATGCATATATACAGATCTATATGTATACTGATTCATCACTCTTTTTTTATCTCAAGCTCTGGTGTGTAATGCATTTATAATACGAGGCTCAACGACCCCTGACCTGTTCACTCGTCCGAAAGTCATTTGAAATCGAATGTCTGTTACTTCGCCAGATACTTCACAACCAGGATAATATTACAACATGTTCATTCTCTTCGTGCATACTCATCGGATCACCGGAATTACTTCATAATTTATTATCGTTATAAAATTGTCGGACAATATACCACTCGAGCAGAGTTGCAACAACAACGAAACTGTTTGACAAATATTTTTCGCAATTTTCTACAAATTATTTACAAAATTGAAATGGTAGTATGCGGAGCATAACGCGGCAAAGGGATCTGAGAAACGATGTAGCAGCTTCGTGAGGCCATGAGTCTGAAATAAATAAGAAATCATTAGATTACATTGGTACATCCCATGAGGAGACGGAGGGGTGTTTGATGGCTTTGCGGAGAGCAGGGGTTTGTAGGAGCTGACTTGCACGCGCATTATTATGGGCGATTGCGAAGCAAAGTGTTCTACGTACGGGATATAATGTGATTGTTTCCATTCGGACGAACGGAGGGTCCATCGAAATATATAGGATCATTCAAATTAGATACACGAATCAAGTCGATTATTCTGGTCAATGGTATCGTGAGAATCCCTATCCGCACTTAACTATATTTCCAAATCGTGATGCGCTTTAATTTACAAAGAGAAAAAAAAAATTTCTTATACTTGGCCGGCCTATTCATGATAGATTATTTGTGTATTTTTAATTATTTTGAAAATACCTCCAACAATTAGATTGACCCGCGAGTATACATTTTATTGCTTTATCGGCGTCAGCTTGTGCTTATATAAACACAAATGTCGAGCGTGTAGAACAATTTTGCGTTATATTCACCAAGCGTAGCATTGAAAATACTCGATCCTGGGGTATAGAGCGATGACTCGATCCCCCCATCTGATTTACCAACAGGCGGGGACGGATCTTCTCTCGTTTCATCAATCCTTGAATCGGTTTCGGCTCCATCCACCACGAAGAGTCATATTTACTGAACCGAGACCGGGAGCAAATGTGACCGGTTATTATGTCATTCGGGACGAGTGCGCGGATGATTATTATATATATATATCTCGAAAAAAAATCGAGCTCCTTTTTGTTCGAAGCACATGCCTCTGTCTTTTCACTAATAATAATCAAATGACAAAGAATTGCGCCGAATGTTTTGCAAAACAAATTTATTAGGTCTATTGAAAGATAGGGTAAGATTGGAAAAAGAAAGAGCCGACAGCGAAGCTGTAAGATTTGAATCGTATAAGAACAAAGAGATACACGCAGATACGATTCGTATATATAAGGTGAAAACGAATAACCAGAGATCATGTTCTTCTTCTGGTGGTGCATGCGCCGCATAGAGGGCTCCCTTGTTGGCGCGTCTCAGTGTCCTGTTTGTATTCTCGCACAAGCTCGGATGTTATTGTCCCTCGGGGCGCTGTGAGCTTGCCGTATTGTAGGGTATTCAATATGTTTGTCGATTTACGTAGGAGGTTCTATCTGATTTTCACGGAATTTTTTGAAGAGTATACTTTTCGAATGTGGAAAATTGATTTGTTCAATATTTTCTATCGATTAAACAGTTTTACGTTGTTAAATAAATATTCACTCCTTTTTCACTAATATCAATGCGGTATCAATAAGTAATTATTGGCAAAAATCGAGTTATTGTAGACGTTATTAGGTAAACCGATCGTTGAAATAAATGTACAAAAAATATTTGAACTCGGGCGCCAATGTGAATATCTCGCTTCAAAAAGGGCTACAAAAAAATTTACGAAATGGGGAAAAAAAGGCTTAGCATGGAATTACCTTAACGGTAGTACTGTTGAAATTTGAATAACACGAAATACGATACGAGATTAGTGGAAGCAGCAGGCTTTGCCGAGGGCAAAGCCACCACCCTCTTGAAGCTTTCGTATCTTCCACTCGGTGAAATTGACTGATCTACCTCGGTGCGTTTCTGAAATGTACCATGAAAAGATGCGGCCTAGTCGGTCAGTTTCATCGCGTAGAAATACCAAGATACTCCAAGCGTGTTTATACGCGCCCCTGTGAAAAAAGAAGCGAATATATGGAAGTAGTACTGCATGAACTTTTTGAATCGTCGCGATCACAAGACCCCATCTGGTATAGGGTTACCCCTGAATTATACACCTATAATACGAACACGCATGTACATGCATATACGTCAAGTGTGTATAGTTCTCATCCGGATTAATTGTTGGCAGCTTGTTTGATGCCCCCGAGATACAGAATTCACTACCGAAAAATCTTTTTTTCCAAGAACACACCACACAACGTGTCTCCGATTCTCTCTCAATCTCTTTTTCAATCTTTTCCGGTGGTCTCTTTCCCTTTTTTATTTTCATTGTTTTCTCTTTATTTTTTTTTTTTTTTTTTCATCAATGAGATACGTTCTCAGATCTGCTCGAGAGATTTTGATTCTAAACTTTTGTCATATTCAAACATTCAACCAGGCCGTCCAACATCTGGTCGCAACGAATTAGCTCCTTCGAGAAAAAAAACAAATTTTATTCCTTGCTTGAAAGTATATAATTTTTTATCGAATTATGCGAAGAATTATGCGTAGTTGTCAGATGTTTATGGACCACCATTTCCTAAATTTTGAACCGGTTATTTGATTTGTTTTCCATTATTATCTCAATTATAAAATATTAGATAAAAGAGAAATTTTCATCTTTTAATTTACACGAGGACCACTCTATACATATTCATTTGATGCGCGCGGTGACCGATGTTTACCTCGGAAATTCTGTGCACCACTCATCCTCTCGCCATTTCTCCAACTTCTTATTATCATTATTTTCTCGAACTTACGCGCGTGTGTATTTGTAAGTACGTGGTTCGAATACCTTATTTCGTACGCGTTTAATCGTAAGAGCAGTGCTATTTTTCGTTATAGAATTTTTACATTCGATTTTTAAGTTAAGAGAGTGAGAAAGAAAAACATAACATATAAGGCTGAACATTTGATAACTTCTACATTCTTCTTCGAAAGGAAATATTAAAACAATTTTTATATCCATCCGGTTTTAATCTTGTAAAGATGTACCTCTAAATTATCTTTGTTTTTTTCTTAGATACAGATTTTGATTCTATTCTGTTGGCCTGTTTCCCCTATGACCACAACTATTCTCCATTTCCATCCGAGTCCACCCACTCTGCCAGCAATTGGCTTTTGATTCTCTTGATCTAATCATTTTTTTAATTCATTTTTCATTTGACACAAATGTCCGAAATACTCAATGGCGAACGAGAAAGAGCAACACTGCGGATTTGTGCTGGTAGTGGGCGCGCTCTGAACCACCCCCGCCCGGAACAAATCGCATTTCGCTTCGCCCTCGTAGGGATCACGCATACACCCCCGATTTGAGGCATGAAAAACTGGCATTGGGGTTCACGAACTACGCAAGTGGAAAACATGACTATAAATCGTATTGCTTGTGCGATTTTTTTTTTTCAACTCTCGACCATCCGCACCGACAGGAAAATGAGAATTGATCATTTTTTAGTAATGGCCCGGCATCGAAACAAACCAGATCAATGTCTAAGCCAAATTTTGAAAACAATGTCGCTCTTATGGTTGATGGTTGATATAAAACTTGGAGTAATTCGATACAAGCCAAGGCCCTCGTACTATACTCGCTTGTTTCCCCCAATACTAAATTATATATATAAAGCAACAACTCACCGGCGAACCCTCAACCCTTTTGAACCCTTCTAGAGGTTAAAACCATTACTAACAGAGTGCTCCTATAATCCGAGACTAGAAGGGATGACAAAATTTTGATAAAAAATGCACTTGACGAGTACCATCGAAAAGGGCTGACATTTTGTAATTTATATCGAGTTTTAATACAATACGTACGATCGGTCCAGTCAAGTCCTCCGATGTATGAATTCACTTTCGGTGTACACGCTTCTTCCTTTTGATCAATGATTTATTCATTTATTTCATGTCTAAAACTATAATAATCCTCCCTCATCGGCCCGGCGTATAGCTGAAAAACGATTGGTGCTGTCCCCAGGGTGTTACAACTCTGTTCTACCCTGTGATATCGATTTTCGAGACTTACGTGTGCCAAGATCGTTTGTATCAATTTGAGAATAATTTTCCCAAAGCGACACAGCGTGCATATATATATATATATATATATATATATACGTATACATGTATGGTGGATTACTGAGTGCGATGAGTACTCCCTCATAAGGAAGTGCGTCTTTGGTAGATGACACTTAACTCTGACTACAACCTGTGAATCATATGACGCTAAACATCGAACCCGCTTGAGAAACAATGGGACAAGTACGAATATTATTATTACTATTATCGGTTCGTACGGAAAAATTAGTAAAATTATAGTTTAATCGATTTTTTTTTCAATCCACCGTAAATAAATCGAAGGAGGAAAAACTTTTCGAAAAAAACGATTACAAATGATGAAAATGAATAAACAGCCTTCATTTATTCATAGAACGAATCTCGTTCGGAAGCTAGTACAGACATTACGTCTATCGTCTCGAAAAACTTGGAGCGATTTCACAAAGTTTAGATCTCGTGTGTAACAAGCCGACAAAGAGTTCCGACGACATTTAGTAAAACTATTGGGGTCCAAGGAGCACTTGGAGGAAAGAGCAAACTCTCGTTCTGTGCTGGCTAAACGAGAGCCACATAGTCGACCCAGCGGGACATTAACCAGATCACCGGATGCCCCCATGTGACAACTTTCTCACCCACTCGAAACACACACCGCAGCGACTTTATCGAATCCTTTTTTTTCGTCATTCACATTTTCGTAAGATATTTTCGTCCGCTCGATTTCAACGAATGAGTCATTTCTTATTTTCTCATTATTCCGATAGATATACCGATCATTTTCACTCAATTCTCGTTTATTTTTATTTATTATTTTAGGCTGGCCATTATAACATTATAGTACATTCGATCTTCGACTCATTTAAAAGGTATTTGAATTTTTTTTTTCGTTTCTTTTCTCATATCCGACAAATTCGTTGGAATGCAGTTGAAGCCATCAAGAAGCTCCTGTGTTCCGACACTTGAGTGGTTTAGTCCATAAAACTGTAGCGGCCCTTTTGGTGTAATGTAGTTCGTCGGTGAGGGTGGAAAAGATGTATTCGCCTGAGCACCTGGGGCTTCCGCATCGCCAACTCGATGTATAAAATTTTTGGAATTAATATCTATCGGCAAGCATTTTTTATTTTTCAAGTTCATATATTGATCATTAGAAAATTTCCTTGAAATTATCTGTTTTTTTTTTCTTCCACTATACCATTATTTTGAGGCATTTGACCGAGTTATCGGGCTAAATATCATTCGTTGTAATTATTTTTCGTGGTACTGAATTTATTTAAAACTGACGTAATATTGTACCTCAATACAACATATCCAATGGGTCTTCGGAATAGCCAAATTTTTATATCTAGGAATTTCATTCGGACGTTGGAAGTCGAGTCATCCCAACACCGATCGAAATTTTTTCTCAGAGCTATCGAGCGGAATCGAATATCGTAGGGAGACACTTCTACGTTGATACACTAACGTGTATCAACGTAGAAAGGAAAAAAAATTAACCATTCGGGAAAACACTCTGCAATAGAAAAATACTGTAAAACGGTGAAGGGGAATTGGACAGCTCGATTGAACATTTTTAGCGTAAAATATCGGCGCATAAAACCGTTTATATTTATGGATCAAGATTCGCTGAACTGATCGAATAAATGCATTTCGTTGCAGTAATCGGTTCGCGACTTCTCGACCCCATGTTTATGTTAATTAGCTAAACAGGAAAACGAAAAACACTTCCACGAGGTGAGCATTTTTTCCTTTTCCGAGAATCTCAAATATTTAACAAAGTCATACAATACCATAAAAACGATCAAATCATGCAATCTTTCGATAATCAAGAAAAAATATAATCATTTAGTATTAAAGGTTAGCGAATTGTGAACGCCCGAAAATAAGTGAAAAGTGGAATTTGCCAATACTGTTATATTCAGGAGTGAAATTATCTTCAATATACATTATTCCGTGCGTATAACAAGTATCTAATGAAAGCTACATATAATTATTTATTGAGTGGATCAACGATCCTACTGCGCCAGATTCCTTTTACGGTGGGCTCAAACCTTGGTCGGTGAATATTCTGCTGCTGTAGTTGCTGCACTCGTGCGTGAATTCGTGGCCGGTTTTCTCTCCATTTCGTCCCACCCGTTCCTCGACATGAGCCCCGCGGGATTCTCTTTTTTCGCTTTTGCTCATTTTTTTATCCCTCCCTTCTTCTCCCAAAAATGTTGGTTCACTCCTTCTCTCGTTCCCCATCGTTTCCCTTCTCACTCTCTCTTTGAAATTCAACCACCCCCGAGATAGGCTTTTGTCTTATTATTTTGTCGAGAGACTTGCCAGGCATCTCGGGCAATACGAGTCTCTCTTTTCTTTTCTTATATATTCCCTCCTCTCCCTTGTTCCTTTTTTTCTATTTGTTTCTTCTCCCTTTCGCTTCTCTCTCTCTCTCTCTCTCCCTCTTCCTTCTCTCTATCTAACTCTCTCCCGTTCTCATTCCTCCTTCTCTTTTCGATTCGTTGAAGTTGCATGCCTCCAGCGTGCATAAACTTAGCGGCTTTATCTTCCAAGATTTTTATAGCGAGAGAGGCCTCTCGACGAACCAAAACCGAATCGACATCCAGGACGACCCTATATGTGAGATATGCTCCCTCAAGTTGGCCTGCAATTTCTTACCGGTAAAAATTTGGAAACGTACGGGAACTTAGGGACTCGAAAATCAATGTAACTTTTCACTTCTACTATTTCCGAACATTTAGATTATTTACCATATGGATTTATCTGGCATCGCCCACAGTAAAACGATTGTCGGATCAATTTGAATTGGGCTGGAGAATGAGCTCGTTTAATTGAAAAAAAAAACCCATAACTTTTCTTTTTTTAATAGCACAAAAAATATTGAGTATTTTCAGTGCCACAATTCCTAAAAATATCCAATCAATAGTTCATCTAATTTTTTGACGAGAAATATCCAACTTTCGTTGGTCGTATCATATCCCGCGATTTTAATGATTCATGCAACTCTAATTACGAGCTGCTCGATCTAAGAATGCTCAGACGAATTAATTTACGAAAGACCGTAATTTTATTGTTCACTTTATGTCAGTCATTAATTATACCGGTTCAATGTTATTCTCCTCATCTCTCCCTCTTTTTAAACCTCTATCTTTGCAATTCCAACGATCGAATATGTTGTGACTCTGAATTTGATTATACTACTTATCCGAGTTTCGATCACGTAGACCCATATTTCATAGGTATCTCGCATTAAACGAGCAATTATCATCGTTAATGACGTTACCGGCTGATGAATCAGAGATAAGTACAGATTTATGAATATACATGACCAAATGCGATAGGAAAATTGTTTTTATTGTATATGCGTTCGGAGGAAATGGGGAAGAGAATTGAAAACTCAATCAAAGCGAGAATAACAATGGACAGGGATTGCTTAGGAAATACTGATCGTATCATTTATTGAGTTATCGCATTCAACAATTTATATTCGATGAGGTTCGAAATATAAAATTCATGTATTTCAGCTAAAACCAAGGAATTCTTTCAATTTATGTACAATTTTGATGAGACACATCGAATTCCCACCCGGCGTATTTTTCTCTCGAAAAAATCATGCAATAAACGTTTTCAAAGGGCTTTTAAAAAATGTGCATGTTTATGAAACTTAAAAAAAAAAAAAGCAATCCGGTAATTTATTCTGATTCTTCTACTCATTTATCAAGTGTACTACCAAAAAATTTACGATGGCCGTGAGAAGGTGGTTTTTAGTACTATCAAAAGTGGGGTTCGGGGTGTCTTAAAAGATCACTGCAGTGAATTTATCTGCACTACAGCTTTCATGTCGGCAAAATCATATTTATGAGATAGGAAATATTCAGTTCTCTCTCTTATTCTCATTCACTGATTTGTTTCACACTCTGATCACGGATCCAGCGATATTGAATTTTTATACATTATATAAAAGTTATAATGCATCTCCTATGCAATCCGCTACTTTCTACGTTAGTAAAGTGCAATAGAGTTTTTGGCGCGTCTCCAGAGGTGGAAATTTTGTTACGATATGTGAACTCTTGAAGTTCAAGTATATGACACTGTTGGATTGGATATATACAGAATTGTTAACTTTTATCGAGTTGCATTACTCTCTCTTTTTCACCATCAGTATTAATATCCCCCCCCCCCCTCCTCTTCTTTCCCCAACCTTTCTTATTCAAACTTGAATGTTCGATTCAGCATGAGGAGAAGATACATTTTTTTCATCGTTATATCACTTTTAGAAGAAGTGTCAAAACATTTTTTTTATGCCTTAAATTTGTCCAGAATGATATAATATATTTTTGCATAGTAAGCGTTTTTGAATTGAATAGTAAAATTGTCCTTAGCACGAAACGACGTTATTTTTTTGCAAACTGCGAGAGCGTTTCAGGTACGGGGATATAAGTTCAGGTCTTATCAGTCGAGGTTATTTACGAATTAGCGATAGTCAGCGAGGATACAACGTCGTTTATTCCGATAATAAGAGCCAAGAGGTAGCTATGCACGACAGAAACATGCCTAACACGTTTTTCGTGAAGCTAATGGACTTAGACATGCGGGAACAAAAGTTTTAAAAAATATTACTATGCAAGTTGATGATTCGCGCGAGTATTGCCGATTTTGTTTATTTATGTACCAAAACATGGTGAAATAATCCTTCCCCGCATTTGTTTGAGCTCCGTTCATTACCCATTTACGGATTTTCAGGTTTACATAAATTATTCTTTTTAGCATCGATCATTGCGTTGAGCGTTATGAAGTGTTGAAGAATATGCAAAAAAATCTTGTAGTCGGGCACGCCCGTGTCTGACACTCGTTGAACGGTCAAAAAATGAATAAGAGTCTCGGAAGAGTGGACTGTAAAACTTACGATGCCTAACTTTGTCTGAGAACGCGAGGCAGATAGATGGATAGAGAAAAGAAGACGGAGAACGGCGCGGTGTGTTTAACGACATCGGTGTGATGACGACTAAGAGGCCAAGAATTTACGAGCCAATCTAGAATATTCGTCCAACCTGCGTAGGAGAGAGAGATAGAAAAAATTGGAAAAAAGGATTAAGAGGAAACACATGCTCGAACAGTTTCGTACGAATAAATGTAAACACGATTGCACGTTTGTCGTCATATAAATATTACGATATATATTTCTTCACATATCGTTACAGTTCAATAAATATCTTTTAGTCGTATTTACAAAGCGGTGTAGGTTGGAGGTCATTAAGAACAGGGATTACAATAGAATTGAGTCTTTTAATAGAGGCTACGACTGAGAGCATCGAATAATCTCAGGCGAGGGTCTCACTTTTTTTATCGGTCGCTTCAAATTCCGAGTTCGATTATTATAAGAAGAAAAAAAGAAATAAGAGAAAAGAACCGGTAGATCACTGCGACGGAGGGGGGGTCAACCGTACTTTTTGTTCAGGTTCTCGATTTTTTTTTATGAATATGGCACTAACTCGATGCAATAGCTTTTTCCGAGTTTTCTTGTGTTTGTTCACTTAACACATTTATTCGTAACGAAGGACACGAGAAAACTGATGCATGGAATCCACCCCGGCGACGACGAAGAGCGCCCGATGAATGCTCGAATGACGCACCATTTTTGGCCATAAAAGTAAACGCGATGCTTCATCACGCGTTCGAGAACCGGCGATGTGGATCTCGACATCGCATTCGGTACCAAAGCCAAGAAAGCACTTGCAAAAAAATCACACAAAAGCTCATTTATTCACAAATTAGAGTTTCTCCAATGCTCTACTGTTGGTCAATAATTCGCGAGTAAGTCTCCAAACTTGCTTAGCCGCGTTTTCCAACCCACTCGGAGATTTGCCCTTGAAGAGATCGAGATTCGGTAAAAAGTAATGCGGGCATCTTCGACACTGGAGGCTCGATATTAGCTGAAGAAATATTCCATTGATGCGGTCACCAAGACAAGCTTCGTCCCACTCCGCCTCATGGGGATGTTTTTCGCACTCGTATAACAAAAGTGTTTTCATGTGATAGCTCGTTACTGGATTACCCGGCAAATCTAGATGACGATCCCTCAATGTCTTGAGGATACTGAGACAACGTTTTCTACTGGCACCTTGGAGAAGACGATTTTCAGCGTCTATGAATGACAATGCCCACGCGTCGCCCTCCATTGCCGATTGTTTTCCTTGTAATCCGATGCACTCCTTGGACAGCATGTCGAAACCTTCGGCTTTGACTTCAGCGACGATATTCGGATGGGGCCATGGTATATGGGGTATGGGCCAGTGGGATGCCGATCTTGGCCATAAACCGGCACACTTGAAAGCCGGCGTTATCTGGACAACGTATCTTTCTCGTATTCGAAGCTTAACCTCCGTCGTATCTGCTATCATTTTCACTGAATCTCTATACGCGCACTTGTCACACGCTTGAGCGACCAATGTTTGAAATCTCGAGCGTATCTTACGCGCTGACAGATAACCCGATGCTGTTATAAACTCGACCCACAACGACATGGAACGCTTACGGCCGTCGCTGAGTTTCAATACCGCACAACCTGGCAATGTCCCGTCGTCAACGAAGTTCAACACTCCCATTTGGTTGAGATAAATAACTATTTCGAATTCGGTCGGCGATATGACGTCGAGACCGTCGAACCTGCCATTGTAATCCGTTAATGATGAGATGAAACGGGGCTCCTGGACTTCAACTTCTTTCAGCACATCCTGAACAACTCGACAGACTTCCTGAATCGTTTTCGCAACCTGAGCTTTTCTCGTCATTACTCGTTCTCCGAAGTATTTGTTTATTTGATAGACCATTTTTGACTGGGCTGCCAACATGTCAGCGGGGACGAGCATCCTGAGATTATCCTCGAACCCCGGTTGGGGATGTTCAGTCTCGTTTTTATCCTTTCTCGATCACCGCATACTTTTCGCACCAACGATTCCAACGATTTCAACGATTCCAACCGGGCGATCTTCCACTTATTTTGTTAATCGATGTTATCTCTGCGCCCGTCGGGACTGCTCCCAAGTTTCGTATGCACGTGATTCCACGAGGTTCCTTATCGCTTGGTCACTTACTTTTTTTTATTATTTGCCCAAGAGATGGGCGTCAGCCAAATATCGAGACTTGGCTTCTTTTCGAAATTGCGGTGCCGGTTCGTCTCGGCTCCGAAGCGGCAGATTGCAGACTGTGCCGGTTCACCTCTGCTCACCGCCCACCCGTACGAAACTCTCGGAGTCACCCGAGGCCAGGTGAGCGTACCAGCCCTCGATTCTTTAGGCGACGCCTCTCATCGTCAACCGTTCACCAATGCGCGAATGCGCGAACGGCGCTACCATAATCAGACTCCGCCCCTTCTTCGAATCTTGCGTTCTCCCGTTGCTCGCTGCATCGATCGAGGAAACCTCGACGTCTACCGCGGCAAAGAGAACTCTCACAGTCCAGGAGATGTTCACTCGTAACACGCTGCTTCTTCCATAATATATCATGCGGTAAGATTCTTTTACTCTTCGCCTTGCGACAAGAGCTTTGCATTAATATCTTGCCGTAATGCCCGCTTGTATACATATACGAGCGAGCTACAACAGTATTTGTTGTTGCTGCATACAATGTCCTCGAATCCCGTTGCATAAATTACCCCCGTTACCCCGCTTACCCGTTTACAGTCCCTTGAAAATTCTTCTCTACCACCCTTCACCCTTCTTCACCTTCTTGGTCAATCCTTAAACCGTAATCTCCTTCAATATGGCGACCATTTGCGGGGTGAGAGGCGGAGCAAACTTGCAAAACCATAAATTTCCGTTTTTCGATTACGCGCGCGGGGAGGGGGCTAGGAGAAACTTATTCCTCTACATTTTACCTGCTCCCATTGATGATTTATTAATCAAAGCGAGATCTCTATAGTTTTATCACACCGCCGCACCGAAAATCATAGAGACAATAATCGTGAGATCGCCGGCTATTGCGGAGATTCTCGAAGTAGTAATCTGCGCGGAATCAGTGCTCCTGATGATTATCTTATGTATACGTATGAGCTATGGGCAACATGAATTCTTGATAACGGGAAATATAAGTTGGCTAACCTGACCGGGCAGAGTACATCATCTCCAGGTAATATTTCGTTTTCGCGTTAAATTCTTTCAACTAATGAACCGCAAACGTTGCCAACAGGCATTCTATTTGTACCTGTGTACCCTCATTTTTTTTTTAATTGTATTCATGTTTAACCCCGTGCATGGGTTATGGTTTCTTTAGCAGTTTTACACTTTAATTTACAAATGAGATAGCGCGCGCGTTCATAAATCTAATTTTGTTTGATAAAAAGATACTTACCATATTCAATTCGAACGCGTATGCGGCGGAAAGCGGAATTGTATTGACCGTTTACTACACGCGTGATATCTCGTTTGGTGACGTTCCGTGGAAGTAAACTAGTACTTGGAGATAAGACTACAGATATAAACGAGTTGTTCTACTCAATTAATACATCCAGTATAGTAAGAGAGAATAGAATCAATGTTATCGTTGTATTCTGCTGCGATCCAAGGATGTTGCGGAACATTTAACTGATGGGTATAACTATGAGTGGGTGAATTAGAAATTTGTAGTACACAGTAGGTCGGTTCGAATCACGAAGCAGTTACGGCATCATATTTGATTATAAAAAAAAAATACTGGTTCCTGTAATATTGCTGAATTATTCTTTGGTATACGTTGAAAATGCATACGTGTGATGCTCTTTCACGAATCCAAACGCTGCTATCTTCATTTAAAGATCAACGAGAGTTGATTGTGCTGATTTTCTCTTTCATTAATATAGCTACCCCGTGAATGAATAACGGAATGATTATTTTCGAGATAAAGATGTCTTCAAAAACATTTCCTCGCAAATTTACGACGATTTTATAAATGATCGTTCAAATTCGAAATCAAAGACTGCTTTGATTGAAGAGGAAACAAGAAAAAAAAGTTGCACATCTGCAAAAAAGTATTTTCATAGCATTACGAAATCACGTAATTGATGGATTAAAACATTAGAGAGCAAGAGAGGTTCATTAACGGGAAGACACTTTTTTTGAAAGACTATAATAAGATTCATAGTTGATGTACCATACATAAATTATGATGGAGGTAAAATATTACAAAATTCAGAGCGAATATTTGAGTTTGGTTTTTTGTCTACGCATACTCGACAAGCTGATATATATTATTTCGACTGTTGTGGCTAATTTTTTTAATAAAAATAAAATTTATACGTAAAAGTTATAGGAAAATTGCTTACAATAAATGACTTGGAATCAATAGACCCATTCATATTTCGGAAATAGTTGTGAAAAAGATCGTGGTAACGATATAGCAACCCTCGTGTTACTTAGTATTTTTATTCATATGACACTATTGTTTTTTAAAATGAAAATATATTAGTCGGGTACGGTGAATTCAAGAGGACGATATTCAGGAAGCTTCACAGTTTTTAAAAATGACACAATTTTTTCTAATTCGATATATGCATTGTCGTGGATATATAATTGAATTGTGTTTCTATTCTCTATCTATATTTAACGTGGAATAGACAAAGAGTTAAAGCTTTTCGAGTGCGCAGCTATTGGTTAAAAGTTCTCTCGTGAGTCTCCAGACTTGTTTAGCAGCGGTCTCTAGGCCAGTCGGTGATTTGCCCTTGAAAAGATCGAGATTCGGTAGAAAGTAGTGGGGACATCTGCGACACTGGAGAGAAGATATGAGCTGGAGAAAAATGCCGTTTATTCGATCAGCGAGACAGGCTTCGTCCCATTCGGCTTCGGTTGGGTGTTTTTCGCACTCGTACAGCAAAAGAGTTTTCATGTGATAACTCGTGACTGGATTTCCAGGTAGATCTAGATGACGATCCCTCAATGTCTTGAGTATACCGAGACACATTTGTCGGCAGCCACCTTGAAGAAGACGCGTTTCAGCTCCGGTAAAGGAGATGAGCCAAGCGTCACCCTCCATCGTCGATCGTTTACCCTGAAGAGCGACGCTCTCCATGGACAAGAGATCGAAACCTTCGGTCTTGACAGCGGCAATGAGATTCGGTTGCGGCCATGAAAGATGAGGTATGGGCCAGTGAGCTGCGGATCTTGGCCATACACCGGAGCACTTGAAAGCGGGTGTTATTCGAACTACCAATCGCTCCCCTATCCGTAGTTTTACTTCTGTAGTGTCCGCGATCATTTTCACGGAATCTCGATACGCGCACTTATCGCAAGCTTCGCCAACCAGAGTTTGAAATCTTGAGCGTATTTTTCGGGCTGAAAGATAACCCGAAGCCGTGATGAATTCAACCCAGAGTGACATCGAACGTTTTCGACCATCGCTGAGTTTGAGCACAGCACAACCGGGCAGTGTTCCGTCGTCGACAAAGTTGAATACCCCCATTTGATTTAGGTACAGAATAATTTCAAACTCATCCTGAGATATTACTTCTAGACCCTCGTATCTACCGTTACACTCGATCAATGAAGAAACGAAGCGTGGCTCTTGAATTTCGACTTCCTTGAGAACATTCTCAACGACCTTACAGACTTCCCGGACAATTTTTTCGATTTGACCTTTTCGCCCTTGTACTCGTTCGCCGTAGTACTTATTGATCTGATGTGACATTTTGGTCTGGGCGCACATTGCGGACGTTTCACGAGGATGCAACATTTTGGTCGGCCTCGTCCGCGTTCACCAGCAAAAGTTTCGCATACCATTATTCATTCTATTACAACCCTTTCGATTCATTCCCGATCATATTCCGTTCGTTTTCCCTCTCATTCATCAGCGTTTCAATTATTTTCTCGCTGATTTCTGAATCTAAACCGGCTGCCTGATGGTTATTTTTTATTATCGCGGCTAACGCTGATGTAGTCGGCTTGTCGAAACTATCACGATCGCAAACAACAACAACAACAAAAAACGGTATCCGCGTTGCACGATATTTACTTGCTTGATCGCGGCATTGGTGGCAGGTGCCAAAGCCACGCTTAGAGATAGTTTCAAGTCTCGGGCCACACACCGGCTCGATCAACGGCCTTTGCTTCAGTGCGTTTGGCTCCAATGTCCCGCCCACCGATACCAAGCCGCCGGGCTTCCTTGGCGGCTGCGCGGCTCGGCTCCGCCTTCTTCCGTGAAAACCGCGACAAAGCTTCTTATCATTTCCCTCCCTCTCCCCCTCACTCCTCTCTGTATCCCTCTTCTTTGCACCCTCTCATTTCAGGCAGGCACTGTTTGGCGTTTTCGTACAGCAGCCGCGCAGAAGTGAATCACCGAGATCACCCTGAGGTGCCTCACGTCCCAGCCTGCTGGAATTTTCTTTATGAACCACCAGCATCGGCCCATGACTATTTCGTTGTCACTCCAATGTCAAAGTAGTCGTGTGGAAAATCATCTTCGCGATTGTATTTCCCATTTTTTACGTAAACTTAATCTTTAGTTTCAACAATTGCTTATCCGTCGGAGTTGGTTTTGTGAGGATTCGAGGCTATATCACTGCATTCTACGACTACCCAATCGTTTAAATTTCAATGTTAGTTTCACAGTCTCTGTACCAATTTAATCGACAAGTTGACCTGTACCGACACTCGACAATCTTTTGGGTACTCTTCTCTTTTGCTCTCTCCCTCTCGCTTTCCTTCCTTCACGGATAATTGAATAAAGCTCGAAAATCCAATCTACTAGAAAGTGGAGTGGTAGATTGGTATACAGCGAAAACTGTATATCCGTCCACCCTCCAGTTTCTTCTCTCTAATGCGACTTGATTCATGAGCGACGCACGCGTGCAGGCAAAGCATCCCTCGATGCTCACCCCCTTGGTGTAGTTTTCTCACTTATTCCTTGTTCCATACGAGGAAGCCATCAGGTTTCTCCCGTGACTCCAGGGGGTCAAATGCTCTGCTACGTTGAGCACAACCCCTGTTCATTTCTCTCTTTTTGTGCCCACCCGGAATACTCAAGCTCCCCAAATGTGTCTTTCATCATCCGATTTCGACTTAATTCGCATTTTGCTCACTGAATTATTCCTACGACTCGGAGAAACATTAGTTTCTTAATTAGCCTCAAGTTGCGAAATCGCCTAATTCCATTCTCGGCATAACTGATTTCAACAATTGAATATCGATAAATTAATCATGCGAGGCTTTCCCGATTTCTATATATATCATAGTCGCTGAAATGTATTTAATAACATTTTTACTCGTATCTAAATTTTGGTTTTTTTTTTTATTTTTTTATTCACGTCACAAAAAACTCGATACTCTTGCAGAGGATTGTAAGGTATCAATGCCAGGATCTCTCAGGAGAAACGTTTGGATAAAAGATCGTATACCTATTATGCCGCAGACCACGTATAAAAAAAAAAAAAATTCTAAATGACCTGCTCCTTGTTGAAAAGAGTAGGCATAGTCGACTGATGTTTGACAAATAATCCCCTCAAGCTTTGTGAAATATAACATGTTTGGCGGTATTTGAGAAATAGTATCTGTATTCCGAATAGTGTACATGGGACTTTTTATTTTCACTATTGTGTAATACGAGTATAGAATTCGATAAGAGGAAAAGGCCAAGTTTTGAAGGGACATTTGCGCGAAATATCGGCTAACTTTATAATAATAAAAGCTACACCTTCACCCAATGGTCCGACAGATGCAGCTGCTTTTTTTCAGTCTTTAACGTGATATTTATTTTATTACTATTTTGACAACGCGAGAAAAAAATCATCTTTGCACACAAGTGTCAAATTACTTGTTCATATTTGTTTAAAAAAGAAAAACAATTTAACGTTCTTTTATACCTAAAATTTCCGGCGGCGATTGAAGCTCCAAGGGGACTTGTTTCGTCGTAGGAACTCATGTCTCCATTGATCCTTGTAAATAAGCTCGAATGAACATCCCCGAATAATCCTCGAATAATCCGCCGCTCAGAGCGTTGAGTTCTGACAGCCGGCAAAGACGACGACAGTGGCGACGGCGGGTAGTCCGAGTTTTCAAGAGCCACGACTCTTTTCGTTTCTTGCCGCGGATTGCCAAGCTTTAACTGTATCGTGATCGGTTACATAGCTCTGATAGAAGGAAAAAAAAAAACATAGCGTATCAGTCAGATCAGTTTCAGCGCAGCGCGACAAAGAAATTTTAGAAAAAGGTTATGGACGACATTCGACGCCCTAATCCACGCATCTGCTTCCGGAAAGAATGCGGCAATTATTCAACATTTTTTTATAACGAAGCCATCCACGGAGCGGAAGGGAAAACTTCTCACACCCTCGAAAACATCCAGACCTTAATTAGATAGATGGAAAGTTGTCTTAGTTTAGAGGCCCAAGCTCTTTCTCGTTCCCGATCGTTGAACTCCGATAGCCCAGTCCTGCTGCTGCTTTTTGTTTCAAATACCGTCCCCACTAATACCGTCGATGCTGAAAATTATCAAACGGAAAGGGAAATAAAAACAATTGAATGGTGCTCTCATACGTACTTCTACGAATTATCATATAGATCCTAAATTCTGGGTAAATGAATCTACAAATTTATGAGAAAGTACAGAACATAATGAACTATAGATGAGACATAAGATTTTCAAAGGTTGGATAAAGTCAAATGAAATTTGCAACACGAATAATTCGTTTGTTTATTTTTTTTTTACTCCAGTAGTTGAGGTTTAAATAATCTTTAAATTTGTGGCGAGCAAAGTGTCGTGGGCGTCTGACTGTCTGGTCTCCCGAGCGATCCAAGAGTGTTATCTCTTACCCCAGCCAAAAGGTACACGAACCCCAACATTTCTATGAGAACACGCACGTGGCTCGCATATTTCACCGCGTCACAACAGGAAAATGGTTCAGCCGTTTCGTCGAAAGCTTGAAACATTAAGGATCCAAAATGGAAAATTTTCCGAGACTCGTTCTGGTATGTTGTGATGAACGTCTTCTCATCACGAAGTGCTTTATTCGATCATCGATAATACAACCTACCATGAACTACGTGGCGCTTAAGTGCATCAAGCTGCTTCTTGATATATACAACTCTTCGGAGGGAACGCGCTCTTTTCTCTTCTCGTCGGATGAGGGATGGATCTGTGCTGATGAAACTTGCATTACTTTGAGATTTGATCTACTTCCAACGGTATGGTTGCATTTAATTGATCCACGCACGCGCGAAGATAAATGATTCGTTACATCAACGCCACAGACACTCCTTCGATCGTGCTGCATGAACCATCGTGTTTGAATAAAAACGAGCTCTTTGCTCGTAAAAATATTTATCATCCGAATGGTCATTCGATCATGCACTGGTACATCATCCGGACATCGATGTAAATTTACTCAGTCAATAACTTTTCTATTTTTGCGAATTCGTTCTATATTTTAATGCTCTTCTTGTTATCCAACTTTTTTTTAGTTACGATGCATCTTGAGGAGCCTTTATTACAGCGCACACGGCGTCGTACCTGACGAAAAGCAAATTTCTACTCGGCTTTTTAGCCTCGAAATTCGAGTATCTCAAGTACGCGTCCTTCAAACTCGAGTAGAAGCTTCTTTAGTCCTTGAGAGTTAGACTCTCCGGAAAAAGGCGCTCGTGTACTCGTGAATGCATCTACTGGAAAAAGGTCATGTCCCGAAGAGTCGCACTTGTGTATTATACCTAGAGTATACTCATACGCGGTGAATACAAAGATGCTGGGGACGGTGATGGACTTGGATCATATTGTCCGGTAGCTTAATCCGTTATTGTTGTATACCGCCGGTGGGCTGCTAAGTGGTTTCCCATTCTGTACCTCTCCCGGTGCTTTTGTATCGAGAAGATATTGCGTGCGTGCGTATACGCACGGTGTTAACGGTGTTAACTGCATCGAATGCAACTCCGGATATGTACGTGTGTTGCATGGCGGGAGAACGGAAAAAGGGCACATGGAGGAAAGGGACGATGCGAACGAGACACATGTTGTTACAACACGTTCCCCATTGTATGTCACCCTCTCTTCGGTGACCGCGAGGGTTGCTTTACCGATACACACCGCTCACTAATACATTCGCCCCATACCTCGGCATAGATTTTCGGGTATAAATATGTGCGCTAGTCTCGGGGGTTACTCAAACATACGCGTATCTGTTTGTTTGATAGGAAACAACGCCTTGGGGAGATGCTCTTATCGTTCACCGCTTGACACTCGATGACACAAATTAGGCTCGAGTTGTTGGCACGTTTGCTCCTTTTTTATCAGCATACGAATCATGGTTCGATTATGGCGGATTTGATTTTTCATTTTTTGTATTGCGAGACGGAAAATTAACCGATGAAAAAATGAAAATGATGATAATCGCTCATAAAAACTGGATAATGGCCCCGCGCGGATGATCCACAAAATTTAGGGATGCTCACCATTCCGTTTTACGATAAGCTATCGCGTGCGTACTATTTTATATTTCTTATATATCACGTATATGCCAAAAATTGCGTGCGTGTATTGGTTATTATTCACAGTGGAGTAATGAATTCCGAAGCACGAACCATCCCTTATCGGACAGGCGCAGTATTTGTTATGCTCGACTAGATGGCTGGGACATGCGCACCAATCCCACAGAGGGCGGCTCGCCATTCTCACCTCCCTTTTCTTCCCTCTTTCTTCCAGTTTCGAACTTTGCGGAGGTCGCAAATTGAAGCCTGGGCTTTCGCGACTCGTTGCTTAACTTTATTTTTTTGTCCAAAAGCTTTTCAAAACGATGTAAATCAATACGGGTTTGAAAAAAATATATATCGCTCCAAATCAAGTATGAGAATCACATGCGTTATATAACAATAGAATCATGTTGAATTAAAAAGTTTCAAACATGAATAAAATGTAAGTAGTTTGAATTGTCGAAATTAATATTGATGAAAGTTGGAAAGTGAGCTAACGAGCAAATGTTTATTTTTGATTGTTGTTTTCTTTTGGAGTCTTTTACGACAGGCTGCGAACGTGAACCACGCTAGAGCAATAAATTCGAGATGCTTTGGAAATTTGAAACAAAAGCGGATGTTTCGACACATTCCTCCAAGACATTTTCCCCGTTTAAGTTTCGCTGAAGACCAGAGACGTAGAATTTGTTCTTCCTCTGGGGATTCGTAACGACTAACGTCCGCCGGATAATTGGGTTTTGACGGTTGCCAGTGTCAGCACAAACTACAACTGTTTGGCTTTTTGAGTCCATGCGACACGTGCGAGAAAGAGAGAAAGAGAGAGAGAGAGAAAAAGTCGAAAGACCGAAGGAGGGAGGAAACGAACAGAAACTGAGAGGCTAACATAAAAGAAAAGAGATGAATGAACGAAGAAGAAAAAATGAAGAAGGATAAAAAGAGATACGAATATAAGCCCCATGAGTTTATTGCGTCGTCACCCGCGTAGAGCTTTGCTTCACAACGAACGTCGCGAAGAAATAACTATTTTTCATATGCATATGAAAAATAGTTATTTCTATATATATTATATTAGTAGTATATTATATTATATATATATATAATATATTATAATATATTATTATTATTATTATTATTATTATTATTATTATTATTATTATTATTATTATTATTATTATATATATATATATATATTACTAAAATGTACCAATGCGTTACTCCCTTCTCAGCCATTTCAGACTGCTGCATTATAATCCCGTTATGTCTCTCGTTCTTGGTCAAATTGGTTACTTCAACTCTGCTATTAATCTAACATTTTTTTCAATTCGATGAAAACGATGATTGCTCGCGAAAAAAATATTCTTGCTTTTCCTTGTATATTCCATGTGAAATGAAAAAACTCGACATCATTTTGTCGCCAAGAAGAGTATAGTGGAAAAATTGGCATTAAATATAAAAATAAATTTGTAACTATGATCCGCAAGTATCTCGACGTGAAAAGCGCAAACGACAATTAGCGTTGAGAGATTATTTCGAGTATAATTGAGTTCAAGAGAACTTGATGTAATTAACGCCCTCTCGATAAATACTGATTAAGTCAAAAAAATGAGAGGCCTGGTAAAAGGCAGGGTTGTAAATAATGCTGAATAAGGGTTCCCTGCTCTTGTACCTCAAACCACGGACTCTCTCTCTCTCACACACACACACACACACACACACACACACCGCTTTCCTTTTTTTACTGACCGCTCAATTTTTTTTTCAATTCATTTCAGTTTTTTTTTGTACGTAAACATCCAAGACATCTCCCTTGTCCCTTTTGCCGAAGAGCGCAAGTCTGCGAACCAAGTCCTGGAATCGATTCCGGACTCGCGGCCAAAGGCTCCTCCCACCATGACGGCCATCTTGTTACTGTTATCCTTCCTACATTATACATTTACAGACACTTGAGCTCGTTTTATTTTCATATAAAAATTTCTCACTGTTCAATATCAAATATTCCATATTATGTCTTTCCAATTACTTTGCCATCTTCCATCTCCTTAAATTTTGTATCTCTTTCATGAAATTAATAGTAATTGAATATCATCACAATATTATTTCGAACATTAAGAACTAAAAATCCATTCTAATGCAATACCATTAACTAAATTCAAGAGAGGTACAAGGAACGTCCCAATCGTAATTCGTCCCTTCAACTTATTGTTCCAGGTCCTCAAATACTGCGATCATTTACATGGAAAATGGTATTTCTCCGAAGTTCGGGCGATATTTTCTCGTCGCTATTTATTGCAAAATGTGGCCATCGAGATATTCCTCGCGAGCAGAAGTGAGTACTCGATTATTTTCATCCGACTAATGTATAATTACTAGATTTACAAATACTACAACATTTCGTGAATATCTATTGTTGTGCGATAAATAGTAATGTAATCGCATTATAAAAGGCTGTTGAACGAGAATATCTTCCGATAAGGTGACGTTGAAAATAGATCATTAAACATTTCCGATTCTGCATCGGAAATGCTTACATTCACGTTTCACATGTCCAGAAATATTCGAATGAATCGGTCGGACATTTCAATTTTTTTTCTACAAACGCATTCAACGTTATTTCACACGGCCTCGTTCCCAAAATCTTTCTCTAATCTTAGAAGAAAAATAAAATTTGTGCATAAGATAAAAGTCTTGGAATTTCGAGCTTGTCTCAAGGCGTGCGCCGTAGCTGACTTTTTACACGATAAATATCTACCCGGCATTATGGTATGCGTTTTTGTTGTTGCCTATATTTATTATTCCAGAGGTGCGTATCGAAATTTCTGTCCGATCATCTTAACTCTCTTCACGACGACCAATCAATCCCGTACTCTCAATTCTATTTGTCTTGAAGCGCTTTACATATTCTTTATGTCTTTATTTTCTCACAAAAGTAGCGCTTTGTTTGGGTTATAATCAAATTGAAAAGTAAACTCGCTAATTTCCGAATATTTTATGCAAACATTTAATAAACATACGTATCCATTGCTCATACGTATTCCAAATACTGTTGCACCGATGACTCGTATAAAATATATAATCTAATTCACACTTGATTCGTTAATTGCTTCCTCTTTACGAAATTGTTCAATTTGACATTTATTATAATTGCCCATCAAAGTTACTGACAAACTTTCAGATTTTTTTGATATTTACGATAGAAGTGGTGACTACCAATGCTTTCCCGCGCAAAACTCGGGTTTTCCAAAGTCCTATTGCTTATATATATATACAACGTGTTGAGGAAAGATACCTATAGAAGAGTCAACGGAGAGCTCGATGTCATTCTCAATGATTATTATGCCAGGCGACCGATAAATTTTCTCGACGTCCTCTTAGATTCTAATCTGATCCCCAAGTTTCGATGCGTTCCTCAAACGGTTAGTTCTTCTGGAATGCAACCCCGAACGGACCATTACCGTTTATATATTCTCATAGTTTGAGAAAAAAAGAGATAAAAAAAGTGCGTTAAAGAACGGACAAGAAAGAGAAAGAAATTACCGCGATGTCCCGGTATAGCAGGAGGCGGTCGGTGAGTTCGTTAAAAATGGCCGCCGGATCGCTTTGCACTCGCGGTATATCTCGCGCGATTAACAATTAAAGCATATGAAAAAGAGTACAAGTATGTATGAGAGGACGGAGATAATATGGTTATTTAGTACACATGAAATTGAACAAGTTACTTTATACCTTCACTTCGGCAACAGTACTTTTATCCTCCTGACAAGAGTTCAATTATACTCGAGATTTCAATTTTTTGTTTCTTTTTTTTCTTCGTCTCTAGGATAATGATAATCGACGCAATCGTATATAACGATGAAGAGGAGAATAAAAAATATTAAAAAAAAAAACTATAAATAATAACGATAAATTTGAGTTTGTGTTTTTTTTCTTTCTTGTGAATCTCATCCGCGAAGCTTCTTCGAGCTAATTATGGTTACGATCTTGTTGCACGCTATCGGGAAAACATGATGGGAACGGTAATCCATTCGTCAAAGTCCCTGGAGAATTTTGCTCTACCTCCGCCGCCGACCCCCTCCTTCATAATTCTTCACTAATCCCTCTACCACCAACTGAATGAACATTTTTTGGTCCCATGAAAGGCTTACCGTCCATTGGTGCGATAACAATCTTACCGTTTTGCAGACATGAAATTATTCTTCATCAACTTAGTGCATGACTGCTGGGAAAATGAATTTTCGAGCTTTGACCAAAGAAATTGCCGCTCGGATTCGATCAGTTTAGATATGAGTTTTTTAAATCCATATGGAACATCGAGTACTTGACGGTTGATAAAAATGATCGTGGATCGTGTGGAAGATTGCAAAATGCTTTCGAGTCGAAAACGCGTGTGTGAGGTTCGAGAACGTGCTCGATGCAGCAGCAACTCTTCGTTAGCCTGACATGTCTACTTTCAATGTTTTACTGCCTTTATTTTTATTATATATTACCTTAGTCGTCGGGAGGAACGAAAATTGGAGGACCACTTATAATGCCTATGCGTCTGCTTGACGCTTTTTTGTCAACAGCTTCGATCCTGTTCGCGTTCCCAGATCAAGCTACGGTGAAAAAGGTGATCAAGGCGCTACCGCGGGTCGGTGTTGGCATCAAATACGGAATACCCCAGACCAGGTACGTGATTTTATATACGTATCCGTATTAGAAAAAAAATAAAGAAATAAAATAACTTGGAAGAGATACAGGTTGGTTCAAAATACGCATTCGCGTCAATTAGGTCGATAGTAGGTGCAATCGATCCTTTTTATTCAGCCATTTCAACCAATCGGCTATCATTCGTTCGTCGAATTTTTCAAGAATATCATCTCTGGAAATTCTGTCGATCTATGCAATTCATCATTCCTTGGAGTGATCTTTGAGTCACTTTGTACGCGTGTGTATATTTCAACTGTGTTCTTTGATGCGGCAAAGGCTCTTGGCTCAGGTAAGAGAAGGAGAAGGCCGACGACGACGACGACGACGACGACAACCGAGATCTCTCACAACCCTTTTCTCGCGCCCTATCACTACGCAAAAGATCTTCAACGTGTATATTACGTTACTACACCGTGGTTGTGTATATTGGTGTGTACGACGATGGTGATCGCGAGGCGATTCGCTGGGTCCGAGACCAGCGGATGACCATTTTTCTTTGGCTCGACGAATCTTGGCCATCCGAGACATTCGTGTTCTTCCCTCGATCTTCGCGCTCTGTATCCCGTCCCTCCTCATATCCCATCCTCATTCTCGTCTTCTCTTTTCTCTCTCTCTCTCTCTCTCTCTCTCTCTACCTGACCCATCGTCCCTTTCGCGGACGACGATCTGCCGCGGCTCGTTTCGAACACGCTCGACGCATTCCACCATTTCTTTGTCCCTTTCCAAGGCCTCATAAAAATCCTGCTTGCTTCTTGAACAGACATCCGTGGTCGTACTAAGCAATCCACTCACTATCTTTATCATCATCCCCCTTGGTCGCGATCCCATCCATATCGCTATTTATTTATTTTCATAATATTTCACATTTAATACGTACCAGTATCACTTCATTATTCATTCTTTGTTTTTGGCTGCTTGCTGCATAAACTATTGCGACTTTGTTCCGACAAAAAATGAATTCCCATATTTGTAACCGCGTGATCCCGAGGGCACATCTGTCAACGGATATTTTGCTAGGACATTTGTCGCATATCGCATTGAGGTTCGAGATCAAAAGTTCGTTAAAATGTGAGGTTAACTCCGTTTCGAAGAGTTAAGTCGTGAGGATTTGTCCCGCGAGTTAAAAATATATGTAAAAATATGTATTTAAGTTAAAATAGTATAGTGTGTATAAAATTAAGAACGAGAGCGGCGAGAACACAGGTTCGCATCTTTGAGGCTCCGTCCATTAAATACTCTCTGAGCTGCGAAACCTCTCCGGTTATCTATATGTATGTATATACTCGATAGAAAAGAGAACCGCGTTCAGCGAGAGATACGATGCTCATAAATATACACCGGTCGTGGGGCGAATCCAACGTCTCATCCGAGAAAGATTCTTCACAAATAAAAATAATTCGAGTACACGTCCTTGCTCGTCTTCGTTCACACTGCGACTTTACCAATTCAATAACATTCCGAGGAATTTGTGCTTTTTAATATTTCCTCTTTCTCCAAATATATTAACAACGGTCTTTTCCAAAACCGTCAATTATTTTTTATCAAGAGACTCGGTAGAGTCTCGGGACAACAAGTACATTTTTTCCTCTTTCTCCAAATATGTTGATAACGGTCTTTTCCAAAACCGTCAATCATTTTTTGTGCCAGTTTAATCTCCCTTATCGCATTTGTACGAGGAAAAACTCTCGCCTTTATCGGATTGAAGCTATGCTCTCTCGTTTTCTTATTCTTTTGAAATTTTGAAATTTTAAGGACAGTGGAAGAGAGCAGGGGTGAGACGACGAATTAACTTTACAGCGAATTATATGGATTCCCTTTCTCCTCAAATTTTATATTACGTATCAGAGAAATACGGTGGTTTCCGTATATTTATGTGTCCGGTCGTCATCCCAGAGCCAGCTTGTTTCATTTTTTTTTCAGCGTTTCGTTGACTAGTGAGAAACTGGGAAACGCGGGGAGAATCGAGCCCTGGTTGCATTCTCTCAACTCACGAGAGACTCAATCCTAAATCAGGGAGATTATTTAGAGGGCCAACGTCGAGTGCTCGTATAAAAGTTTACTCGCGAGAATCACTCTTCTGTGTACCGCTACTGCCGTTATTTTGCTCTGCTGTGTACGAACTTTTTTGTTATTTTTAAAAATTTTTTTTCACATTTTCCTTTGATACACCAGTGAACTCGTAATTCCTCCTAAGGTTCAACGAAAGCGAGCAAAATACGGAGAGAAAAGTTCTAGCGACTGTCATAATGTTATATTTATCACTATTCCTAAAATTATTTTCAAGAGCATGAGAGAAAAATATGAATTATTTTTTCAGGAGAGCCTCGATGATGTCACCACGACAATTAATGAGAAATTCAAATATGACGCAAAAATGGCAGCGACGGGAAATATCGAATTTCGAGTACTTAATGTTTCTCAACACGATTGCGGGTAAGTCTTGAAATTGTATTCCATTTGTGAAGCTCTTACACGTACGCACACGCGCACACTCACCGAGTCATCGAGGTGTTTTTACACGTCCGGGGGGTAACGGGATTGCATGGAATTTAACAAACTGTAACGAAAGTTTACCTCCATTTGGTCCGTTGATCCTTCGTTTGGGAAAAAAAAGAAAAGAGAAAAATACAAGGGGATGAAAAACGAGCCGCGCATGTACATTACTTTCTGCGGACATTGGTTTCAAAAAGACATAACGCCCGGAGCAAAGATACACCCGAGGCCTTTTTATGGCTGCACACGGGCGGATGAATTCTGTCGCAGTGCATTAGGGATGTTCTCAATCAGCGAAGCGCGCGCTCGCGCGCGTTCCGGGGTGTGCATCTATCCCATCGAAACTTAGTAATCCTCTATCTATACGGGCACTACCCCCGAGGATCTCGGGTACCCGAGTGAGCTCACTCACGCTCGGGGTAATCCTCTTCCTCGCGTCGAGGGAATTTCAACGCCGCTGAGACATGCACCAACGACCCCCCTTGCTACATTCAGCTCTCTTATTTTTCTTCTATCTTCTCGCATACCGTCATTGAGTGTGTAAACTACGTATACGATCGCCACGTCCGAAACTTCATTTTTCTCGTATATAAGAAAGAAAAACCATTCGAGGTTTGTTCTAGAGAGGTGGAAGGGTGCTTGCGTGAATCAGTGCAATGCGACGATTCAAAATATATATCGACAGGAGGGAGCACGCAACGCAACGGTTTATATATATGACTTTTTTCAATATGCTCTTGTTCTTTTTTTCGGTGTCTCGTGTGACGACGACAATTACGGACGTGTAATTATTTGAAAATTCGAGACTGCGCCGGGAATCGGCCACCCGCCTCGGGGAACGCGCTATTTACGAGGCTCATATATTAATTGCGCAAATAAATAGCCCCGGGCGTCGGTCAGAGAACAGCCCTAAGCCGCATATTCCGTGGCTCCCTTCCTCCCTCTCCATCATCATATTTTACGTATACCAATACTATTTATGGGTATGCGTATTGGTATACAAGGTGTCTCGATTCGAGCGCATTGCGAACTATTATAATGATCGAAATTTAATACTATGCGTCCCGAATAGAATGTTTAGAGCCTCCTAGTCTCAATCCGAGATGTTCAAACAAAAATACACAGACTTTTTTATTACATATATACTTGCCCCGCTATAATACCTTCGCTACGTTCTTGCATGAAAAATACAAGGTCAGCTCTGAATAGTTTTCGAAATATATACTTTGCCTCTGTGTTTCAAACAACTTTTGCGTCGGATGAAGCATGTTTTTATAAATTTTTTATATCTGTGGACGCGGTAGCTGCGAGAGCTGCTTTTAAAACGATACACCGTGTATATGTGAAACAACATAAACATATATGTAGCCAAGTTCCACGGTGATAACCGGTCGAGCTCGCTCGTTTTCGCGCGCTGCTGTGACCCGCTGATAGAATTCTATGCTCTTGCGAGTCTATGTGCAACCCGCCGGGCATATGCGCCTTCTCCTTCCTCTTGCCTATTCGTTTATGAAGAAATAAATAACGGTAAATCGAATGTGCGAATAGCGATAAGCCGCATTCCACTTGAACACATTTATTTGAAAAAAATCACTATTCGTATCGTATTGCGGAATGTAATATATCGCGTATGAAAACAAATTCGAATTACTCCACAAAACCATTCGAATTTCAGTCGGACAGAAGTCACTCATCCGAGGGTCCGCGTGAATAATATGTTGGCGAATTTGATTAATAAATGAATCCCGGGGGTCGTTGCGCGCTTCGTTATATTCCATATAAATTTCGACGACGTAAATATCTCAGATCAAATATGTATATACCTACGCGATATAAATTAAGGCGAAGAGAAAAAATTTAAAAAAAAACTTGGTAGAAAAATTCATGTATAGGAGGCGTGTGAGCGATGACTCGTCGCCACGTATCTCGTACAAGGGTTAAGGAAGAAAAAAAATTCATTTATACGATATACTTAATGTAAAACTCGCTGCTCTTCCGAATCCTCACTCGCGGAGATTCAAATAAACGAGCTCGTCTCGCCTCTCGTCTCAGCTTGAAATATTTTGTTGTTACGAATTTTCGTGTTCGCGCCGAGACTACAATTTTTGTCGGGGGTCGAGAAAGGGGTTGGCGCGCGATATTGTCACTTGTCAAAATGACAAAAGGTAGTCAATCCCCTACCCGAACCGCCGTCCAATGAAACACAACCTGCAAAAAATCGACACAAAATCTTTCGTTCGAAACTTATTTATAATATTACCAAATTTTTCATACTTTTCATACTTTCGAATCGTTAACAAATATAGCCCAACAGCTGCTGGTATAATTATTCTTCCCCATACCATATAATAATCGTCAATTGAATAATTATTTGTTTTAATTATTAACAATGAATTTGATGTAGTTTTGTGATGGAACGAAATGAATACTTTTCTTCATCATCGCGATTCTCCAAAAGATCAATCTTAGATCTTTTTAAATTTTTTTTATACTTGTGATCCGCCATACCCGTGCTGTTCTGGAAAGTGTCGCGAGCATACCCGCTGTCGTAGATCGGTCCACGAGCCCTCGCTCAACCCGGACGCCCCCATTAATAATCACTTTGATGCATAACGCCCGGCCCTACTATTATTCACGTCTACTCTTCATACGCGTGTATTTATACACAGCTCCGCGCGCGGCGTCGCTTTCTCAATGTATTGGTGTGTGGCCGCTCGTTCGGCGTTCGAGAGACTCGTTCGCGGGGTGCGCATCATTGCTGTGATTTACGATGCATTGTATATATACCGAGTAGCAACGGTATGCACCTCGAATCCGTTGCTCATCCGCGCGCGCGATTTCGATATATACGCACGTGAGAATGTTTATTCGTATGCGCGCGGGTATGCCGATGCCTCCCCCTCCTCCCGTATGTGCCCCGTATATACTTATATCTCCGTTTGCTTATTAAATCTTTCCAGGTTTCAATGAACCTCCGAATTTTTATGTTGTTTTTTTTATAAAACTTGGGAGAAAAAAATAACATTCGAAATAGAATATCGAATTTCATATTAGAGTTTTATCAAGAGACTCGATAGTCTCGCGACAAGTCGATCGACGTCTCCATCGTCCGCTGGCTCGAGGTTCGCTATTTTCATGTTTTCTGTACTCCTATTTCGATTAAAGAAATTCAATCTTTCTATTTTAGTCAACACAATTGAAGCTCTTCTCATTTGAGCATGTGTATATTTTTGTAATAAGTGTAAAAGGAAGTATATGTGTGCAGCATGGGAAGTGGAAGCGACTTGTCTGCTAATGCATCTCGGGTGAGACCCGAGTTTTGCCATGGATCTCTTAAGTTTGTGTATTAAGAATATATCCGCGCATGAGAGAGCGAGAGGAAGCTCCATAGTGAAAGTGAGACCTCGGAGTGACAATTTCAAGAGCGATTAGCCGTCACGGTTTGAGTTATGCTCTTACTAAACGGAGCACCGCGCCCCATTGAGACTCGACGAGTTTTTCGTAAAAATAGAAACGAGGGTCATAGCCAACGCTCTATGTCGACGACCAAGCGCTTCGCCTTTTAATGTAGGCTTGCCAACGCCTAAACTACCCTCCCCTTCCACATCTAACGGAGAACACGCAATAATCTTTCAATTCTTTCAGCGTTTCATTTGTTAATTCTATATCGAGCGGGTTCATCGAATTGTTCACTTCACGATATTTCAATAACACTCGACGATCGATCGATCGGAAGATATCGAGTTGCCAAGTTTTCCATCGAGTTTCAAATGCTTTTAAGGCTACCATTTCAGATAAACGAGCATAATACACTACCGATATACTTTTTTTAATATTTTTATTGGGAAAACAACTTTTATCGAGGATGCGATCACCACTTGTTTTTCCGCGCCAACTTTTCGAGTATGACGAACGTTGAAGGTCATCCTGCAATTCTCATCTGTTTCAGGCCGTACGTATAACGACTTGAACCAATATCCGGTTTTTCCCTGGGTGTTGACGAACTACGAGACCAAAGAACTCGATCTTAGCTTACCCAGCAATTATCGAGACTTATCCAAGGTGAGGCATTCATATTGATCGATTGCAAACATCATTGAGCTGAAGAAAATAAGCAGCTTATTTTCTTCAATAGTTTTTTTTTTCCCGATGACGAGATTGAAGAAATGTTCTTTATATCGAGTTAATAAAAAAATATTTTATTCGTCTCTTAGCATATGCCAAATCATCGAACAACCATAATTGATTATTTTTCATGCGTGCAGCCCATTGGTGCCCTCAATCCGTCGAGGAGGGCATACTTCGAGGAACGCTTTCAAAGTTGGGAACACGACAGCATCCCACCTTTTCACTACGGGACTCATTATTCGACTGCTGCGTTCGTCCTTAACTGGCTCATACGAGTGGTACGTCAATATGCGTCTTACAACACATCTATTCCCAGTTACTGTCTTTTCTTTTTTGTATAAGTCTTGCTTAGCGAATCATCAATCGCTGGAAACAATATGGAAAGTCCAAAGTTCGTCGACTTCTTCCTTTCTTATGTCCAGAGTGAAACATAAAGAAAAATCCAAAGAGCAGGCTTTGGTATGCGAACTTATTTTTTCAAATAGGTGATATTTGTTTCAATAAAACATTTGTCCGTTAGTCTGGTTTGTGATAAAAATTCAAACGTTTCGTCAGCCAGCAATCCAGGAGCAGGTTAAAAAAGTAATTTGGATGCCAGGATTTTCGGGACAAAGCAATAAATAAAGATGCTCATATAACCGGTAGTTCTAATCCTTTGTTAAGCCACCCGCTTCCCATTAACAGATCGTAAATTTCGCCGACACATTTAGGCAGTGAGTTAACACTAATTCGGGGGCGTTGAAACGCCCTCGTGGACTCGAAAAGAGAAGAGAGATTGTGAAAATATGAAAGGAAAAAAAGGAGGTAAAAAATGAGGAGTTACTCTCGACGCTCCGTTAAATATACATCTGTTTTGTGCCACACATTTTCTCGAGAATATCCTGTCAAGTTTCTTGCCTCTTATTCCACGCTTCTCTCCGTTCGGCAAGCACGCGTACCGCAGGGATTCGCTCTGTCACTCGTCATTGCGCGATAAAAAAATTACATTTTTTTTTTTCATCACAGACGTTTACAATTTGTTGTATTTTTTTTCTCCTCCGCGTTTGAGGACTATTTTTGCTCCCATCCCACCCATCGTGTAAATTCCCTGAGCAAATAGAAAAATCTGCATTTCCGCATTCGACACACTAAACTGCGATTCTTTTTACATGCATCATTTTTTTTTACAGTAATATATGAATATTTTCAGTTTCACCAAAATCTATAAGGCAAAACGGTTTAATTTGAATCAATGAGATTCCTCAAAAAGAATTATACATTATTTTCAATAATACACTTCGCGCCGGCGGTTTGTTGTTTCAATATTTTTTTTTTTGTTTTCAGGAACCAATGACGACCATGTTCCTTGCTCTTCAAGGTGGAAAGTTCGATCATCCGAACAGGCTGTTCTCATCGGTGGCACTTTCGTGGAAAAACTGTCAGCGCGACACGTCCGACGTCAAGGTTCGTTAGAAAATTTGTTCAATTGCACCAATACAACGACCCGGTATAATTCTGAATTTTATTTTATGTTGGAGTATATTATAATAATAGATTCTGTTATACCAATACTTTGGTAATCCCCATTATTAGAACGAAATGTGATTTTTATTGCTCAACATCCTCAGGAACTAATACCGGAATTCTTCTTCCTACCGGAAATGTTGGTGAACAGCAACCGTTATCGTTTGGGTAGACAAGAAGATGGAAGTTCCGTTGGTGACGTTGAACTTCCACCCTGGGCATCCTCTCCCGAAGAATTTATTCGAATCAATCGAATGGTAAGTATATTATTTATCAAATGTCGCGATATAATTCGTATGATAATTAATATATACTTACAGTGTGCCCGCGTCGGGAATCGCATATCCCGTTTACCGTTATCGGTACCAGTGGGTTCATATGCTTTCTGAAAATAGACTTGCTTTTTTTTCATATTTTATCATAATACATGGACAGATAAGTATTCAATTAAAAACGTACATGCTCTTTTCATTTTTTCATCTCTTCGGAAGAAGAAATACCTTATATCTGGTGGGCACACGTCTGGTATCTGGGAGAACGTTTAGATTCATCATAAATGAAAATGTATTTCAAATGAATTATAAATAGAAAAATCTATATCTTAACAGGAATTTCCAAACTAAGAATCCCACTCACGGTTGCGTCGATGAGTTTGAATGTTGAGTGCGGAAATTGGTCCCCGGGGGTAACCGCGTAATAACACGAGGGTTAAGAGAAGAAGGAGAAATAATTCGAATCCACAGTTTATGAGAAAATGTTTAACAAATATTTTAAGCGCTCGAAATCTCTGGGTGATGTTTAACGCGTGGTAAAGATAATATCCATTCAACGGAATATTGAAAATTGTTCACGTTCAATCATTGTTTACAATTTTTTCCATAACGCATAGGCCCTGGAATCTGAGTTTGTCTCTTGCCAACTTCACCAGTGGATCGACTTAATATTCGGCTACAAGCAGAGAGGTAATGAAACATTCAGTTATTAGTGTAAATTATTGACATTACCAATTGTCGAATCTATTCAATGGAATTTTCCAAATTTGATAATATTAAAAAAAGATATAATGTCAATTTATCCAATGCGGTGTTGGCACAGTGAGATTTTGATGATCCGAATATTAGAAAAAATTATGACAAGTGTGCACAAGTTGGAAGAAGGATATGTGGTAAAAATGCATGAGAATCTGTTGAATTAAAATTGTCACTGGCGCCTCTATATCCGGCGCTTCCCGGAACATTGTCACGGGAAATGTGAGACTTCGAAGGGAGATGTAAAGTGAGAAGCACGAGCTCCAGCGTATGGAATAAATTAGTTTTTACTCGCGCCTCCTTATTCTCGGATCTCTCTTGGTCTCGGAGTAATTGGGCGCGTGTGCGGCGAACGCGACAATGCGTTTCAACTCGTAATACATGCCACGTTGAAAAATCTTCGAGATTTACGGCCAGTCGGAAGACGTAGAAAATCTATTCAAATTATACTCGATAAAAGTTGTTTGCTTGAAATGAAAAGAGATTTTCAATTGAATTAGTTGAAACAAATTCGATCGACAATTTATCGTTCCAGGACCCGAGGCAGTTCGTGCGACCAACGTTTTTTACTATTTGACCTATGAGGGTAGTGTTGAATTAGATACCATCACCGATCTCGTGATGAAGGAAGCGATCGAGAATCAAATAAGAAATTTCGGCCAGACCCCGTCTCAACTTCTTATGGAACCTCACCCCCCTAGAAGTTCGGCAATGCATTTGGTAATGGTCAATTTAAAAAATTATTTACCGCGCATCTTTTTCGATCGCACGAGCAAACGTGATAACTCCAATATCCTTTGAATCATTAGTATGGATTCATGAGCCTAATATTGTTAATTTCCCATGAGGTTAGTGATTCGACATTGGCGAAAATAAAAATTTTTATTTTTCAGTCTCCGATGATGTTCTCGAGTATTCCCGACGACGTGTGTATGACAATAAAATTCCCATCGAATTCACCGATTTGTCACATCTCTGCCAACACCTATCCCCAACTGCCATTACCGTCGGTCGTCACTGTCACGACGGGACAACAATTTGCCGTTAATCGTTGGAACACCAATTACGCTGGTATGTCAATGAGAATATCTTTCAAAAATCTACAGAGACTGCCTCGAATGAATAAAAAAACAAGGTAAAAATATTTGTAAATTAAATTGTTCGTTTCCACAATTATTTTAGCATCTGTCCAATCACCGAGTTATGCGGACACGCCACAAGCCCAATCGATCAACCAACCTTTGTCGATGGATCCCGTTTTGTGTAAGTAGTGCTCGCAGGAACTAATTCTAAGAGACCTATTGATATGTTTGTTTATTTCGAACGCACGATAGCTTTATCTTATGATGAATAAATATTCGGAAACCAAAATTTCAGCTCAAACATCGAATAGCTCGAATCCAGCCCTGCGTCGTCATTTGGGCGATAATTTCAGTCAAAAACTAAAAATTCGTAGCAACTGTTTCGTCACGACTGTCGATAGTCGGTTTTTAGTGGCGTGTGGATTCTGGGACAATAGTTTTAGAGTTTTTTCCACAGAAACAGGTACGTACAATTCAGTCCGTTCAGTACTTGTTTACGTGTGTTTTTTCTCTCCTCATGCGACATTAATAGTTGACGGAAATTTTGTTAAATCGTAGATTTAATTTTTCTAAATCATAAACTGAAGCTTTACAAATTTTTCCCATAACGACGATATTTTCAGTATTAATTGGCTGCTACTGTCATGTAATATGAGAATCTTGCACAACGATGCGTAAATGATGTCAAATTTGTCCATTTATCGATGTGTATTAGGAAAAAATATACAATGATTTATTTAATTGATTTTAGCCAAGATCGTACAAATCGTGTTTGGTCATTACGGTGTCGTGACTTGTCTGTCACGAAGCGAGTGTAACATAACATCCGATTGTTACATCGCTTCTGGTAGCGCTGACTGCACAGTATTGCTGTGGCATTGGAACGCTCGAACGCAGACGATCGTGGGTGAGAGCGAAGCTCCTGCGCCACGAGCAACTCTAACAGGTCACGAGCAACCTGTCACCGCGGTAGTTATTTCGGCGGAGCTCGGTCTAGTAGTTTCTGGTTCATATTGTAAGTGAATGAATATTGTTAGGAGTGTATAAAATGGATTGCCCGGAAATGTTGTTCCCTGCCTTAAAAAAAAATATATATATATATACATTCTTTACCCGATTTTCACCATTGTCGATGTAGATGGCCCGGTCTTGGTACACACGACGTTCGGTGACCTTTTGAGATCGTTAGACCCTCCAAATGGTTTCAATTCGCCTGAAAACATCGCTATGTCTCGTGAGGGTGTGATCGTAATAAATTACGAACGTGGACACATTGCCGCATTTACTATCAACGGAAAGAGGCTACGACACGAAGCTCATAATGATAATCTTCAAGTGAGAATAGCGCACAACAACTTGGTTCAAGATTTTATATTCCCAGGATAAAAGACAAAAAAATGAAAATAATCAATTATCATATTCCAGTGTCTACTGTTAAGCAGAGACGGCGAGTACTTGATGACCGGCGGAGATAAGGGTATTGTCGAGGTCTGGAGAACCTTCAATCTCGCTTTACTCTACGCTTTTCCCACCTGCGAGAGTAGCGTTCGCTCATTAGCTCTCTCTCACGATCAAAAGTAAGTGCGCTGATTTATCGCCGCGGTTACTCATTATTATCGGGCGAGGTTGCCGAAATATGAGCATTTTTATTGGTATGATGCGTGAGAAACGATGGCGATCGAAAAAAAAATGCGTTTTCAATGAATGATTCTTTGACAGATTCCTTTTGGCTGGTCTGGCAAACGGTTCCATCGTTATTTTCCACATTGACTTCAACAGATGGCACCACGAGTTTCAGCAGCGATACTGAAATTACGGATTCCTGTACGTGCGCTATTAGGAAACATAAACAAAAGAAGTTTCCGTCGTTGAACGTCTCGTTACAACGTATGGGAATGAAAATGAGGGTGCTAAAGTACAATCGAACATTCCGTATAAAAGCCGAACATTCCGAAGGCATTAGGTTTTGTAAGGAACGTTTTATCGACGCGCGTATGATAGTTTTTTTTATCGGCCGAAGTAATCGATAAAATTTTCTTACTTACCGACTCACCGATGATAATGGGCTCTCGGTGCGAAAGCATCGATTGATTTAATGACAATTCACGTGGACTCATAGCAACGTCAATCGTGTGTAGTATTGTGGAAAGCAACGCTCGACGTAGCAAACAAATACCATATTATCAATAAATAATTGAGAGCGATTTTATACGGTTAACGATACAAGTGAAGTAGATCGATCAATTTCGCCGTTGGGGTACTGTGGCAAAAGGATCTTCAAGTTCCATATTTCCCCTTCGGTTCATCGAGATCTATACCGAATGTACTAGAAGTGAGAAGAGAAAAAAAATAACGAGGGAAGAACCAGGTAGCGCATATAACGCTAGTCAATTACGAAAGATCCTTAACTCGATATTGTTGGGATTTAAACGGAAGCTTTGACCTTGAGTCGCAAAAATATAGAGACCTCGGGTAAATTTGAGAGTTATGCTAACGACAATGTTTCCCAATGAAGGGGGAGGGGAAGTAACGTATGCCAAACGATGAATAACCTTTATACCTTGTGTTATATTGCTGTTGTTTCATTTTAGCTCGCAATCCGTCGAAGTGAGATGGTTTGGTCGTTGTTTACACTAGTAATTCCTGTTGTAAATACGATAATCTTCGGTGTTATAGAATGCCATTTGTATTTAAAAAAAGAAAGCCCACACGAGGTACACACATATATGGTACGCAAACAGAATATAGCATTACCCCACGCTGGCACTTTCGCCTTTATATTTCAAACAATTCTTTCCCCGCTAACGAGCAACCATGATCACGAGTACATTTGAGAAATACTGAAGATCACACATTGATGAACAAATGTTGAATATTTCTTTGATTCATTTTCGAACGATGTGTTTCTTTTTCATAATCAAATTAATTCTTTTCATATTTTAAGGCGAACGAATTTAGAGGAATATTTTTACAACAAACACCGAGTGTTGGCAAAAATTCTAGATTCGTCTGCAATTTTTCTCACGCGTTCCTTGAAAAAACGCTTACCAAGAAATGTTAGCGACTAAAAATGTTAATTTTATCAAAGCCGTCCAGCTTAAATCCGCCAGTATATTTCTCGATATTTTCGCGAACGGGTCACGTGTACTTAAACCGAAGGAAATGTGAAAAAATGACGGAAAGAAAAATGAAAAAAACAAAGAAATAAAACAAGAATATCGAAGCCGGGACCGAATATGCGAATAACAAAGTAAAAACAAAGTAAAAACAATTAACATAGGCTATTTGGGTGATGAAAGAAAAATCCAATTATTGTAGTAGATGCAACTGTGCAGATATGCGTAAGTGAGATCAAATTCTCGGATGAGCCGGAAGAAAATAAGTACGAAGCGAAAAACAAAGATTTGAAAGAAATAATCATGAGTGGTAAAAAACTATTAAGACGGCTTTATCGGTTCACCTGTTTTTTCTTTTTTTTTTTTAATTGCTCAGATTGATGAACTTTACGCGTATATAGAAAATGCTAATATCCGTGAGATATTCATATATATATATATAATATATAATGGTGCAAATGCACCGAAAAATATTCCGCGTATGCAATCGAATAGTCAAAGGAAATCGAAACGATAATGAGAGGATAATATTTATATCCTGGTCATAAAATAGGCACGTGCTTTTGTAATGACTACACTATTTTGTCACCAATAATAAAAATATACATATACATCTGTTTGAATTAATGAAGGAATATTGAGTAGCCCGTATTTCGTTAAATCATTTAAAAACAAACCTCTGAACTGAATCTCTCATGATTTTCTTCGTGTTGTTTGAACATTTTTGCAAATGACGATTTGAAATAGACCAATATTAACGCCTTTTGCGTTTTCAAATTCTCGATTCATTTTGTAAACACACAAAACTCGGTATCAGCATTATCTCTAGAGGAAGGAGGGAGTTACTGTTTTATGAATTGTGAGCGAAAGGATGATAATGAATGATTCGGCGATGCGCAAACGTGCATGGGAAAAAAATACTCCATACGGAGACGGAAGGAATTTTTCACACAACTTCATATACTCGCCGAATGGAATCATTACCTTTTATTGATGTTCTCACGCACACTTAAGATCCAGCTAGTCAAGAATTAAGTACATAAGAGAGAACAAAAAATCAACCTTCGCAGTTCCAAGTGTTTTAGCCGTCAGGGTTAATTTTGAATTGAGTAATAATGATATATTGTACGCTTAACTAAATACATAAAGAATAAATTTTATGATCTATGTATAAGTGCATGGAGCCGTTGTCTTAGCAATCAACCACTTATGCTTGAACATTTCATCATAATTCATAATACGGACAAAAAATTCAAAAGGTAGAGAGGACAAATGGAAAAAAAAAAAAAAAAAAAACAGGACATGTAATTTATAATATCAATATCGTGGTGCATTGCCGTTACGGACTTGTTAAAACGGTCTCTGTACTCGAGAACATAGTAGAATTAATGGAAAAGCCTTCGCCTGTAATGTGTGTTTTTCTGTGTGAACAAAGAGTTAAAAACGAAGCAAAATAATCAGAGTCTTACGATTAAAACGCGGTCAGGTTATTGTTTGGGGAAATAGTATTATTATTGCATCTGGTGCTTTCGAATCAACATTATCTTGCGAGCGTACGAAAGAAACGTTCTATTCTCGAGTTTTTAAGCTACAAATGAAATTTAAAAAACTGACACAACAATGATTCGTTTCGAAACCATTGGCACTGCCGAGAAGGATTTTTAACATATTTGTTTGTGACTGTCCGAATTTGAAAGGACATCTGACATTTATCTAGGCTCGTAGTGCTGGCTGCTGAACAGTACCAAGATGAAAAAGAAAACCGATCAACAAAAAATGAAATATACGATAGCTCAAGAGAAAACACGTGCGTTTTTTGATTGACGAAAAAGCGGATTTCGCAAGCAAGAATTTTTTATATTTGTTTATAGGTGTGTGAAAGTGTGAAAATGCTGTCGCCTCGACGCGAGTTTGTTAGTGAATTCCCTCCATAAACTACTGAATAAAATGTTAACTCAAATCAATATCTGTCCGAAACTCATAAAAGAGGAGAGCAAAACGAAGAAAAAAGGGGGGGAAAAAAAGAACGAAACAAAATATAATCATAAAAATAAACAAACAACTTCGGTATAATTAATGCTATTTTGAATAACGCTAAGTACAACGCTATGAGAGTTTGCCTACATTATTATTATGATCACTTGTGAATCAGGAGAAAAAAATTGATACATAGAAATGGGGAAACGAAGAAAACACTTGGGAATTCGGTGCAAAATATACGTGTGTCCGCGTCTGCCAATATTCAAATTCACCTGTATATGCATATACATGTAACGACCGATGTGAAATTGAATAGAATATAAGTATTGACAATGATGCGGCATAACATAACGATAGCAGAGATTTGTATATTCGACGAAAATAAGCACACTCGATGTTTACGTGTCAAGTTGTTTAATTTGGCCCATAATTGTTATCAATATTATCTTTATGAACAATATGATTATTATGATTATCATTATTAATATTATATACCAATAAAATCCAAAGTGTAAAGCTATGTAAATTTTAACCGAGGTTTTCGTTAGTGTTGTTTACGATAAAAAGTACCTACACACGTTTTATTACGAATCATTTATTTCCCTCCTCCTCGTGAGGTTACCACGATGGAATATTAACGACGAGAATTTAAGCTAGCCGGAAAATCGTAATTGAATACAATGATAAATGCTTTGACATAAGTGGACAATTTAGGCAAGAAGAACGCGAGCATAATTTGAAGAATGATGATCGTGAAAAAGCTGAAATTAATATAACTTTTGCATAATTGGATAGGCCTAAATATTCCGCGGATCGTTGCGCAAAAATGTGACGAATCCGATTCCCTGCGATTCCGTATTTTTCAATATCTAGTTTCCCTTTGCAGTCGAGCATTACTGGCTATTATTATTATTGATGTTAAAAAAAAACTTTTATTTGATGGATAAATAAGAGACACGAGAAAAAATCCATATTGAAAGAAAAAAACAACTTTGAAGCTTATTCTGCAAGGAGCCGAAAATGCGCGCGTGCGTGCGCACGCGCGCGCGTGTATGTGTGTGTGCGTGTATGCAGTGCGAGTTATCTAAAATCGTTGCTACTTACGACAAGCTCTATTACTTATTTTATACTTAGAAATATCGTTGAAGTAAGAAGCGAGAGAGAGAGAGAGAGAGAGAGAGAGAGAGAGAGAGCGAGGAAAACAAGGACAAGCTGTTTCACATAGAAATAATACTTAATGGGCAAGTTGTATCTCAGAATAAGGTAGACTAATATGTAAAAAAAAAAAAACTCGAAAAACAAGTAGAGAAATAAATGCAAAGTACATTTGATGTTCCGGATCACACCATTTTTTATAGCCTTCTATTCCGGAAATCGGAATAATGTCAAATTCCAATGTTCAAATCGTGTCACAGGAATAGTTCATCAACAGAAAGAAATCAGAGACAATTTTTTTTACGCCCAAAAGAGAGCCGTTAAGTAAAAACAGTAGAATTCAAATTATAACATTTCCATTTGAACACAGGTAGTATGAAAAAGTTTAATCGAATTTGAAAATTAAGAGTATTTGCTGGATTTTGGGAGCATCACATAAATGAAGCAGCGTTTTTTTTTGCTTTTCATTTCACTCTTTATTTGTTATTCACAATCACAACGGGACATTTCATGCCTAAAATACACTGTAGTTATGTACTCATTAGAAAAGTATTTTGACTACCAATATCGGGACAATCTTTCACCTATCTCACAATCATGATTACTTTTCTTTACATTCATAATAATCCATCGTTGAAATTTTTTTTCTCGTTAATTGAAGTAATATTTGGACAAGATGAGCAGTACAATGGATTAAATATGTCTCATTCTATTTATCTCAACTACGTTTCGTTCAATAATGATGTATAAATATATAGATGTACAATATCCAACATACACATATACGCGGAGTTTCATAGAAGATTGAATCTGGAGTTGTTCTCTCATTGTTTTTGATTTTCAATTCATCATCGATTGTGGTTTATAGCATGAAAATCCTGTTTTTGAAAAGCCAATTTTCGAATGAGTAAAAGAATTACAAATCTTCATAAATAAGTTTTTAACTTAGAAATAAATGTATTGACCGATTGATATTCCACTTTTTTTTTGTAAAAATTCAGCACCCTGTACATGCGTTGAATTATGGATATATGTACGCATTCGGGTATACGTATTATCCGTGAACTTGTAATAGTATGCTCGTATGTGTTCATATAAATAATATGCGTGATTGATATGCGTTAAAATCCGTATAGAGTGTTTCTAACATCTATATACCATAAAAAGGCAGTAAGGTACAATGTTGGAATAAAACGAGAAACGATTTTTTTCCATCACGAGGATTTCCTTAACAATCTGTTGTTCTGCGTAATTGCGGAAAAAATTTTCTGTCAGTTTCATTCAACTGTGCCTAATTTTCAGTGCGCTGTTGGCTTCTAATGGACTGTTACTAAATTTACAGCTTTTACATCGAACATCTTTTTGGACATACGTTAGTCCTTTACATTGACTGTCGCGAAGCTCTGATATATAGTTTCTTCGCTCGTTAATGTGATTAATAGAAATCATACTTGATATATATTTTTATTAATTATCTACACATTCATGCGTGTAAGTACTTTGCTCATTCGAGGCCTTCTCCATGCAAAAATTATTCATCTATCGAATCATAAATGATCCAACCCTCGTTTCTTGTTTTTCTTCTCTCTCATTTTTCGAATATTTCATTAATTTTTAGCTCTCTCCATCTAAATCTATGCCGCCGAAGCAACTTTGATTGAACAGCTTCGCTACTTGTCAGACTTGATTTGAATATCGAACCGTACAAAATGCTTCTTCTCCATTAATAATATTCTTAAACAACCCACGATAAGGGAAACTATATTGTTATATCGTCAATGAAAAATTTTTATTTAAATATCTATGTTTTTCAATAGACCACGGTGAAACTGAAAATGCGCTCTTCTTGTGGTCACTTAAAACACGAATCACGACTGATCATATCAGTTTTTGACAAAAAAGTACTAATGTTAATCAGTTCTCAACCATAGCCAAAGATCATGCCATAAAAAGTGACGCTTTCTCGAAAAAAAATTCAGACATTATTACAGCGACATTTCTAGTTGCTTATAAAAACAGATCCAGCGGTTTTGGAATATTTTTTTCCTGAATTCAGTTGAAATAAAAACATAATTTTTTCAACCACGATTCCACAATGATTGATTTTATACCAAGGGATGGATTTAAAAAGAAAAAAGAATGTTCCATTCTGTATTGTACATAAACTTGAAACGCGTACCCACGGTGAAAATCATTGGGCTGCTCGTTCCCAATTTTCTATGATAAGTGAAATGCGATCCGGACGTCTTCTCCAATTGCATACCGCATCAGCTGCGTATATCGTCACATCTTTACAGTCGGTAGTATGCATACACATTCTATATTCTTGGAATATGGATATACATACATTTTATCATATATCGTAAATTATTATCAAGTTCACGATCGAATTTTTGAGTATCTGTCGCATAGATGGCTTATCCGCAATGCAAAGAGCACCGATTCTGCTTTAATGTCCATTCATTTATCATTTTACTTATTTTTTCTTCCATTTATTCTTATAACCACCAATTGCTCACGCACGCTTTCTTATCCTTCGCTATGTTCCGTAGTCTTCGTCTTATTTTATTTTTGCTTATTTATCGTTTGTTTCTCTTCATTATGTATCACAATGATGGCCACTAGGGCTATTTTTCACTGAAAATTATACAGCGATCAATCGCTACGACCCAATTTCCCTTTTGTTATTTTTGATATGTCGAGCGTAATACAGTAGATGGTGAATTCCGCTATAGACTTATTCTTATAATTTATTGTTACTTTTCTCATCCTTTGACCATTATCTTTAACGTTATCGTCATAGTTATTATTATTATTATTATTATTATTATTATTATTATTATTATTATTATTATTATTATTATTGTTATTGATTTTACTGAGAATCTTAAATCAATTTTCGAGAACCGGTAAATTTTTCTCACCCATCTGTTTTCCGAAAAATAAGAAAATATTTTCGGATCAAACATTTTGATCGTTGCACGATTCTCGATTTTTCACAAATGTTTTCACGTCTTGTCTAAACGCTCATTTCTTATAAGAGCAAAACGGAAATTACTGGTACAAAACCGTACTGACCGAGGTAGGTTTTTTTTCCATCATATTCGATCCTTTTCAATGATCATCAAATAGATTTTTTATTGGGTGACTTACACCCGGCCCCGTGGATCCATTTCTGGTATTCGCCATCTTCGTATGTTTCAGTTGAGAGTTTTTCTGTGATCCTCAATGGCAAAAAAGTTCAGGAGATCTCTTCATTTTTTCGATCAAATAGATCGATTTGACGGGTTTTCCTTTACTTTTATATCCTCGATTATATCATTGTCTGACAGAATTTTTTTTGTTTCAGGTTCAACGGCTCCGGGCGCGTGAGCTTCATCTGCATAGATGTTCGGTTAATTAAACGATCTCTACCCAACCCCTACGTCAATTTCCATACTTCTTTTCGTTGATTTTGATAAATCATTTATATACCGACCTACTGTTCAAGCAGCTCAAGCTCACTGGAAGTGGTTCTGAGCTGACCGACGGGATGTGTCCTGCTACAGTCTCGAGAAGTGGATACCATTGGGCGACGGGTTTGCGTGGATTGTCGAGCATCTCCAGCCAGTGATCTCTACCGATTCCGATGAAGCTCGCGCCTATCGCTGTGCATCCCATTAATTCATTTGATCCGATTCTGCAACAACAAGAAAAATGTGTGTGAGAATCCGATGAATCCGGCTTCTCGTGAAGAGTTACCGTTTAACAACGCATATCCGATATACATCCCATTACCTGTCGTAATCAATGACTTTCACAATTAGACTGACTTCCTCAACGTTATCGGCTGGTACATCGAAAACCAGAGATTCGTTGTAAACTGGGCACAACGTATTTTTCTTGACCGTTGTCTTTTTCTTTTTTATCCTCTTCCCTTGGCATAGCAAATATATTTTGACGTACGGATCTACGATTCAATTCGATACATCAAATGGTGAATAATGAGAGTTTGATACCATTTCATACTCAAAATGGTAGACAAGCGTGACGTTTTTAAATGCATTCTCACCCGACGATCCGGTAATATCCATGGCCTTCAAATTACGTGCCTTGATGATGGTAACCGTCAAACGGCCCGCAGTTGGCAAATAACAAAGAGTCAACATCAATTCTCCGAGATCTACTTTTTCCTGAAGTTAAAAAAAAAAATCATCTTTCCACGTGTCTCGAGTTTGCAAAAGATTGGCAAAATCGAATTTGAAGGTTCATCGAGCCCAACACTAGGTATATATAGGGGCTGGTTGTCGTACCTGTTGAGCGCAAAGGATGTCCATCGTATATTCAATCTCTTGCTCTAAATCGGTACAATCTAAAAGTCCTTTCAAAACCACCTGTCCGATGAGGTCGTGTCGAGAAAATCGATCGAAATCGTAAACCGAAAATTGAACGTAACGTTCCCTTAGATCTTCATAGGGCACGCTGAAATTGACGAGATTCAGTAATTGGTAGGAAAAAATGTCTATATTTATAAAGTTGAAACTCGAATAGTACATCTTAATAAATTTCATGATGGTTTTTTTAATAGTTACAACAGTCCGAGACTGTAGTATCATTTATTGACGTAAGTAAGCTCTGAAAAACAGGACTTACCTGAAAATAAAAGTTTCATTGAATATCGGAGCTAAATTTTTCCGGTGCACTTTTGTCTGGAACTTCTTCTTTCGGTCAGGCAAAAGATAGACCTTGACGTAAGGATCGCTGCTTCCGGTAACGTCCTTGACTGGCAAACCCCGAGCCTCTAAAACCTGTTGATAATCATTTGACGCTCAATGAAGTACAACTACATCGGTATTTTTCCGAAACTTTCTGAATATATATATATTCATTTTTCATGCTGCTTCATTATTGAGTACAAGCGCTTTCTTCCGATCCCAATTCCCTCCACTTTAGCGCCCGTTAACGAATGATACGTGATACATTTACGTCCATCAGGTTCATCATAAATCTGGGACGGAAATGAAGGTTCTCTTCGAATGTTAAACTCGAACGTGAATGCGTCGATTGTTACCCCATTGGCCTGTCACTAAAGACAACACCTCATCTCTGAATATATGTACGGCTCCCTATCAATCCGGTAAAATCAGCAGGTTTGATGCGCAATAACGTTCACATCATACCAGAGAACCGTGCATGTTCGTACGGCTTTGTTAAATTCTGATGGAACACGAGTCGACTTCCAAGTTGTCAAATAAATATTGATATGTAATTCATTCATACATACCGCTTATTCCGACGTCGCTCGTCGGACAAATAAACGCTTGTATCACACGAACGCACACACACGCACGTATATACGTATACAAAGATTCTTTACCTACGATGTTGTCAAAATACTTCAATTCCAAAGATAGGAGACAATTTTCATGTTTTCAACTTTACACAATCAAACTTTCACAATGTTTTCTCCTTTCTTATTTACTGCGACACTCTCTGTCACTTGGAAACTACGATGTATATACAATTGCACGAATTTCAGGATAGTAAATCTCCATTATAGTCATGCATGAAAACTACATGGTCTTCGGATTCCGATTCAGAATTACTCGAAGCCATTTTACCTTCGGGCTGACCCGAGGATGTTGAAACTATTCGTCGACATTCTCAACTCAAACCAACTACCAACCTTAACGACCAGACCTTCGATCTCTTTGTCGTAGCGTAGAGCGAAGTGAAGTTTTCCAGCACATTCCATCTCCGTGGTACTCGAACTTTCTGTACTCTCTTGCCTCGTTAGATCTTTTTTGTACAACTCCGGCTGGAAGGAACGTGTATCAAATAAATTATTTTCTTCGATCGAACCATCTCAAAATATGGATTCAGTTCATTATTCGTCGCGGTGAATTCACGCAATAACGTCGTTTTTTTTCCTCTTTTATTATTCGAATCCCGACTACACGAGGCTCCATGTTCCTTTCCTTTTTTAAAAAAGACATTTTGATGTATCGAAATTTGAAACTTTTATTCGTTGCCAAGCATAATTAGTTGCCGCCGAGCACATGTGAGATATCAAAATTAAAGCGGGCGTTACGCGTCGGCTTTAAAATCTACGGTAACGCTTTCACGGTTATTCAATTTTTATATTTTTTTAGTTGACATTGATTAGAAAATAACGCTGCATGCTTCCAGTTACTCACCTTGATAAGACCGAGGCTCGAATCACTACGATTTTCGAGACTACAGATGCTGAATTTGATGTTTGGTAAATCCAAACGATGAGACAATTGACGTTGGAAGGTTTGGTGACGCATGGGTACAATAGGCAGCGTCGTTTGTCGTAACACCTATATTATATCGTTTTTATTAGATTCGAAAGATAAGAACAGAACTGATTTCGAAGAAGTACAAAAAAAACCCATTTCATGAACAAATATTGTAGTACAAAAAGGAAAAAGTTCATTCATTTGAATTGAGCCATCTACAATTTTTAAAACATCTACAAGTTTTTAAAGTAAGATACAACTCCGAAATGTGCATTAATCTTCGGATAGTCATAGAGTGAAGTACGCTTAGAAATGGATGCTCGGGTGGAACAATATTTTTGTGTTTCTTTTGTGATACATAAAAGCTGAGGCATGAATTGAAATGAATAAATTTTGAATAAACTTTCTTTTCGTTTCAACTGATAATTATGAAAATTACTTTTTTGCTGTCTTTTTGTTCTTGAACGTATTCATGAGTAACAGGCTCAGATTGAAGATCGGGTAACGAATGACTAATTCGTATGGCATTTTGCTGAGATAGTTCTCCGTCGGCTTCGTTGTCATGCTCCTGACGAGCAACACCCAACAACCATTTCCACGTTGCTGAGCACTGAAAACTCACTGCGGCGAGAAGCATGAGAGCCATGAGTGCGACACCAGTGCCTATTAGGAACTGATAGGGAAAGCTTTCGCTCCACTCTTCTGTAAAATATTTCAGACAAAGAATACATCAGTGCATTGTTAAATGTACTTGAAACGGTTGTGCGCAGTTAATAGTTTCAATACTCTATCATTTATTTATACACAAAAACACTCATGCAACAAATGATGAATTTGAGACAATTCTATCGGCACTCGTCTGTAAATGAGAAAAAATATCGATGAAAATTTTAACCAACAACCATGTTTGGATAATATCATTTTGGCAATTTTTTCAGGCAGACAACTTGTCTCTACATGAATCTTCATGAATCCTATGAAAATATTCATCGTCAGCCTAATTAATTTTATACCGAAAGACCTTTTCTGCTAATTGCGTCTGTACCGGATTCCGAGGTTTTTTTTTGCGGTGTGGGTATTCGAGTTTCAACAGTAGATTACCAACAGTTGTACACTAATTATCTCCCATCATTTCCTTTCCTTTCTGGATGAAATCAGAAACTCGTACCAATTATTCGTAGTGTGTGGAAAAGAAAGAAAAGAAATCACCACCCAATGAAGAATTTCTGGCTAGACTAGTACAAATCAATATTCGATGGCCCGTACCATACGTCGATCATTAAAAAAAAGTTCCTTTTAGCGGTGTGGACGATTAAATATAAAAATAATTCCGTACGTAGAGACAAAAAAAATTTTGACACTCGCATAAATTTCAATTGTTGTATTCGTGTAGGAATATTAGAATTTTTTACAGGATGAAGAAAATATCTGAAATAAACGTATAAAAAAGTCTTGTGTGTATAAAACGTAAAAGACACATTGTGTTGAATCTCGTATGAAAATTTTGCAATGTACAACAGGTCCATAAATTCAAAAAATGATAGAATCCACGATCCTTGCCCGAAGCTTTTATATAAATTTGTAGCATCGTAATGGCAGGACAGTTTGGAGGGTCGGAAAGTTTCTCGCAGTTCCATGAAGATGAATGAATTGAAGGGAAGGAAAAAATGGTTCGTCATAGGCTCTAAAAGCACGGAGTTATTTCTATGAGGGGGAACAGTCTTCGAACTTTCCAGTATGAAGAGGCAAGCATCAAACGAGTTCGTTGCCGTGGTAAGGACAAAAACTTTTGACAGTTTTGAATTTTCTATGGAACATGTTTGCGCCATATGCATACGGAAAAAAAATAAAAAAGTGTTCATATACATATCGGTATAAACACGTTAGTATATATACTACTCGAAATTGACAAAACAGGGGAAGAGTAAAATAAGCCATTTGGACTTTTGTATGAATATGAAAGCAATTCTGTTCACATTGAGCTTATCAGCAGAAAATAAGGTTTGTTCCTGCAGACAAAGAACGTCGCGATACCAAAGGGAATCCCAAAACATCCTCGATACAAAAATAATACAAAGTTCTTTTTTTTAATCTCTATGCTTCCATTTGTCTCGAATTTTCGAACAGAACATTTCCATCGTCTCCTGATGTTGCATAATTACATCTCAAAGAATGATCTCTGTGGTCAATCATTTGCATCGTTCGTGCCAATAGAAATCGAGCGTGTCACAGGAGAAGATCCATTATTTCGTTAATTTTTTTATTTATAAGCTTTAAGGATGCGTTATCAACAACCACAAAATGCATTTTTTCTATTGGTTGATTTTTGTTGTTTCCTAACACCGACGTAACCGACAACTTCGATAATCGTATCCCCAACGACTTCCTCTTTGATTGGTGTGATTTTAGTCTCGGTGCGATATTCACGCGTGACAGCGAGTGCCGCCTCTTCAGCTAATTCCGGGGGCGCAGCTGCAACCGCAGCCTCAGCAGCGATCATCATTTCCGTGAATTTGGAGGCCTCCTCCGCGCGTATCAATTTATCAACTGCCTCGGCCAATTCGTGATCGTAGTTTTCGTCAAGTTCGTTCAAGATGTCGATATTGCTCATACTATTCGCCAATGCTTGAGAGAGAGACTTCAGAGGACGTCGGCCAGGAGGCGCACGCATTTTTTCAGGCACTTGCGACTCGTCCTCGGAGCTCAAACTCTCAACTGGTCCTCCGGATCTTCTACATGCAAATGAAAATGTTGCAAACGTATGGGTCTAATCGTCATTGAAGATGCCATTTTTATTGGACACTATTGGGTTGGGCTAAATTTTTATATTCTCTTCCATAATGAGCAAAAATAGCCAAAAGAGGCATTTCGAATGGGCTGCGTGAAATTTCTGCACTGATTTCGATATTTACAGCTCATGAATTTTCCTCTGTGGAAGCATAATCGACTGTTATCACGATTCCTGGAAGCGCTTTGATATCCTATTTGCCGTTTATATATTGTATCTTGAAATTACTTCTAGAACTAATATTACTTTTAACTTATTCGTTCATTTTCTCGAATACGACAGCGTTTCGAATAATTCGTATATGATTGCTCAAAATTGTGTTCTTTCATTCGGAATATTACGTGCGAGTTTGTTCCGTAACAATCGCACGATACTTCATTAAACTTTATGAAGCAGAATTCCAGTATGAAATTGCGTACTGATCCAGATAGAAATTCGTATCGAGCGTGACGGATCAATTCACCTGTGTTCCTCGATATGCGTCATTGCCATTTTATCGAAGCGTTCCAGTATCGATTTGCGATTGACCCTGACTGAACGTTGTTTTTTTGACTTCCGCATCCCAGGATCGCAGTCCTTGACCGTGTCCTCGTAGGCTCCATCGCAGCATGGAAACATCGAAGCAGAATTTTGTGCCATCGACTCGTCCTCGATTTATAAAAAAATTTCGTCCCCTTACTCGATCATTCCAGCAAGTCTGGTCAATTTTTATTTTCATCTGTTTGATTAAAAACTTTTCAGCTCTCTCTATATATCGTGGGCATGTGTTGAAAACGAAATAATGTCGATGCTGATAGCTCCAGATTTTTTTTTTGCTAAAGTTTACCCGTGGTTGGAGGCTGTTCGTTCTTCGTCGCCGCTCGCTTCCTTCGACTACAGATTTTCGAGATTCGTTCAACTTCACGTGATATCGTGACGTTCCATTGTTTTCGTTATTATTCAACACTGTGATAGCCTTCAGACTCGTTCCATTGACACCGGTCCTCAATCATCAAGGTCGAACTGCTGCAGTTATCGGAATTTATTCTTGGCCTCTACGCGCGACTCGGTGCTTGTCTATTCAATGTCTATGGGAGCAAGTATTCCGAACGAATTCCGGGGGAACGAATGAAATTCGGGAAGCTTCTTCTTCACTGTAAGTTTGCTATTTCGTTTCTTGCTGAGCAGGTATGTCGCTCTCCAAATCGCTGGCAAAATCGAGAATATCAACGAGGAGCGCGAGCAGTAGCGTCGACGGTACATCCGGGGTTGCCCCAATTTTTGAGGTTATTCAGCCACAGAAGCCAGCAAACAACCAATCTTGGTCCAATGAAAAGTTTGATTGGCTTCATGGAAACTTGGAGGATGCTCCAGCTGAGCCGACCTTTATCCCATTCCGTGTTTTTATAAACCATATTGACAGCTACCATGGAAAGAAGCTCGCAGAGGTAATATCTCGATATGTTTATGCAACGTGGCCACGGATGATGCAGGAGCTATAGTTTTTTTTTTATCTTTTTTTTTACATTTTATACTAACTGAAGAACTCTATTTTTTTACTATGCTAAATTTGGAGCGAACTTTCTTCGTATAGAAACAACTATAAAAATCCATAATTTAGTAGATAGTCAACGCTTAAACGTAATATGCTTTAGGTTAAATTACGAAAATGTTTCATTTTATGCGCATTTTCATAACCGTAGCAAATAAAAACATCAAAAATAGCGGGCAATCTAGAATCTCGTTAAATATACCTTAACGGAAATTCAGGACCTGATTCCGAACCTTTTCATGTTTCAAAGAGGAAAAGCTCTTTTTATCGCATTTTTCCTCGTACATTTTCGGTTTATAGACAATCCTTCTATTTTATAGACATGTGTAAGTACAGTGTAATTTTTTTTTCCTTCAAAAAACGCGTTACTTCGTGAGTAATTACATAAATTAGAAAAGAGGGTGCAACGACCATCCAAGACTAATAAAACATCAAGTCACGTCGTCTGGTGGCTTTATGAGTGAATATTTAAATATTAAAGAGAGGAAAAGGAGCCCGCTCCCGGGAGAATATGTATACATTTCTCAAAGGTGTGATTGTACCTCGAGTTTTCGGATATTTTGACAGTCTCTGCCGGGTCGAGACCTGGGAATTCAAAAGCAGGCTGTTGAGGATAACACCAGCTGGAACGAAGATACCGACGAGTGGAGAGGGAACACCGGGGAGGATATCAATTTGGCTAAGGATAAAGTTGAAACAACGACCGGAAATATCGAGGTTATTGGGACCGTTAAAAATAAGGAGGTTCGCTGGAAACATTTTCTTGAATATGCTGATTATTACTTCCGAGTAGATTTTGCTTTCGGTCTTACGTTTTAAATAGTCATACTTCAATGAAGAATTAGTGAAAAACATTAGTTCACTCCCACCTAAACTCTCCATTCACGTTGTTGAAGTTCAATTTTTCTTTTCCACAGACGAAACGACCGGAAGATGTCACCATGATAATAAGAACGTCGGAAAACAGGGAACTACTGTTACGTGAGCTAATGAAATGTGGCGTAGTGATCTACGATATAACCCAGGATGACAGTCAAGTAGAGGAGGCGAACTGGGCTGTCGAAGGTTGTTTAACGAGTGCCATAGCGCAGATAATTTTCTCAAAGTTGTCTCATTCTTGCCGGGAGGACTTACAAACTAGTCTAACTCTGAAAAGGAAAGATCTTAGTCATCCTGTTCCACAGGGAATCGTCGATGAGATATTAAACTGTCAAGCACGATTCGTCAATGTTACAGTGGGGAAAAAATGATCGAGCACTTTATTTTTCGCTGTAGATTCTGTTTCCTTGTAGATAAATTCAACTATTTGTGATATATTAAATATGATTTTTGCGAGCGTCCCTGGAGAATATAACGCACTCATGGAACGTTTCCAAGAGGGTACGGGGAAACGACAAATAAAGCAGGGGATTAAGAGAAATAAAGAAAAATGAAAAAGTCGAGCAAGGAGAATTATCGATATTTCTTCTCGGGTTTTTTCTCTCCGAGCCTCTTCGGTTTATTACACGCATACTTTTTCTTCTTCATCCGTCAAGTAAGGTCCGTGATCCACTGTCATGCCCCACACATTCCGTTGAGCAAAAATTTATGCATTTAGCGAAGTCGCATTAATTACTTTTGGTAACTATATACTAAATTTAAACCCAGCACAATCTCAACTAAAACATTCTCGCAAAAAAATGTTGGAACCTCCCCGCTTTGTTTTAATAAATGCTACTTACAAATTTTTTCAAATGTCTCTGTGGTGCACAAAAATTGAAGCTGATTAAAACATTTGAAGGGGTGATTTATAGCCATTGCGGATGAATTATTGAGATCTCGTCGGGAGGACCTGAAAATTTTTGAGCGGGATACACCGACTCGTCATTTTCTCCTGATCTCCACGTTAATGACTTGGGCGTCGACGAAGTCGCTCGATCCCGAAGATCCGAACTTACCTCTTACCGAGGCAGATTACAGGAAACGTAGACCCCATCCCAACTTCAAAGAACACTTGAAATGCGAAAAAACTGTAACCACGATCGCCAAACGAAACGAGATTAGCGATAAATTGAAAACAGTCGTAATTGGCTCTGGTATAACTTACGGTGACGAAGAAGGACCTTTACACTATCTTTTCAAAATGGCATGGGATAATGCCGATTATTTACCTATTTTTGGTAAAGGGACCAATAAAATTCCTCTCCTGCACGTACGTGATCTCGTCGAGTAAGTTCGTATACCGCTTAACCTATTCACCACAATCAGTGAATCTTGATGCTCCTCTCATTGGAGATTATCTGTGTAAAATCTAACTTTGAATTCTCGAATCACTTTAACGATTTATTTTCAGGATTGTTTACATGCTCATAAGAAAACATCCTAAATCAAAATACATTGTAGCGGTCGAACCTGAACTCATTTCCCAAGGAACTATTGTCAGGGTGAGTAAATGTTTCGACAATTCTAGCAATCCCTCCTTTCTTATCATTTGCTGACTCTCATGCTCATTAGGAGTCGTACTCTGTTATTTATGTTATTCATAATTTTTGAGAGTTTATTTCGAGCTCTATTTTGGAATTTCATAAAATAAAAGCATTGTGCTTTGTTGGTCGTTGGAATGCGTAGAAACGTGAAAAGTAAATAATTTGAAGAGTGATCGATTCGCGAATTTTTGTTCGCTATAAATTGAGTTATCGGTCATGTGTATCCTCGAAGGAATTTCCTATGCAATAAGCGTCCCTTGCTATTCTTTCGGGAGTCTTTGATCCTTCCGTGTACCGTTTTATGCAGGAAATCAGCAAAGCTCTTACGACGGGGAAAGTTGAGCTTATTACGCCCGAGGAAGCATTCTCATTCTCAGAAGTATCACAACGAAGTTACGACATAGCAAATATCAATATAAATATCGTGCCTGGTTTCATAACTGAAAATCCAATTGAATGGGATCGAGGTTCGCCCTTTCGCGACAAAGTTGATCATCTCGTTGAAGAATATAAAAAATCGAGGAATTTAAAACCCCTTAAAGTTATAATCGTTGGACCACCTGCTTCCGGAAAGACGATGCTCGCACGAAAGCTGGGCGAACATTATGGAATTCACTACATCCACGTTAAGAGTCTCATCGAGGACACTATACAAAAACTGGTAAATACAAGGAGCCTAATAAATATAACTATACATTTATCTTGCTACGAATAACCGATCAGTTCAATAACTTATATTTTATTTGACGTATTTTATATTAAAAAATAAATGAAAGACCAGAGAAATTGAGATTAGTGCTACTGCTACTTTGGATGCTGAAAAAAAAAATAGTTCCCGAATTGATTTGGAAAATTCCGATGAAGAATACGAGGAAGAGGATAAAGCTGTCAGGCTGGCTAATCTTCAGGAGGAGCTGGCCGAAATCCGTGAAAACATTGCCGAAAATGGTGGACGCCTTACCGATGATATACTCAACAAGTTAATTTCGTATTTATATTTATTAATATACTCGACGAAAAATTATTCTATTTATTTACCCGAAATTCATGATTTCGTCCGAAAATTCAGGAAAAAACGAACTCGACAAAAAATAGCTATAATGGACGTTTTTTGAAAGCAAAAAAGGGTTTGAATAAAAATCTTCTAGCGGTGGGATTAGGAAGTTTTTTCAAATCATCCCATTACGATTTAGGCACTGAAGAATTTATTTTAGGCTTATGAGAGTAATCAAAGTAAAGTCGGATAAAGTGTGCATATCAACGATGTACACATATTTTATTTCCGCTTCTGCAACATATTTGGAGAATTTGTTTCTTCGCTTGAGAAGCTATTTGAAAGAACAAAAATGAAATTGAAAACAAAAGTTTATAATACGGAAGTGGCTTTTTTTCTCCGATGGCTCATAAAACGGAATTTTGAATGAGATAAGAGTTGAAGGTTCAAATATGTTTGGTTTTGTGTAAAATGCTCTGAATATTTAGCTTTTTTTTGTACCTGAATGGAATACGAATGAATCAAGTTTATGTTTGCACGAGTTACGGTTCACATATCAAATATAGAACAGAAGTTGGCCCCTTCGATATTCCAATGATTCATTATCGGATCTTCGTTAATTATATTCTGAGCACGATGTCATGATTATTCATGGTGCTTTGCCAATTAAATTGCTGCCGTTAGCGATCATTTGGTGACGCGCTAATTATTCAGCAGGGAAAATGTGAATTCTATACTAAAACCGGAGATCGATCGAACTTCCTGACAATAATACACAATAATAAAAGAAGGAACGATTGTAATTATCGCAAAAGGAATTCATCAAAAATTCAATCAAATTATTTTCTCTTCTTAATGCTCTTATCGTATAAGAAAATTAAATTCGAAAGGCTGCTTTTTCTCAAATATGGCAGGCTTTCTGTAATTTAATGTATTTTTGAAAATTTCCCTTGTAGTTTATTTCCGTGACAGCTTCTTTGGAATAACGTATCTTTTAAACTGGCATATTTTGAAAAATAAAACTTCCCTTCCTTTCAAATTGAAAAAAAGTTTCACATGTTCCAGACTCTTAAAAAAACGTCTTTCATCAAAAGATTGCCAAAATCAAGGATACGTGTTGGACGGATATCCAAAGACATTATTACAAGCGAAAAATTTGTTTGAAAGTGACGAGGACGGCGAAGAAATCGAGGAAGCTGAAAGCGCTGTTTCTGACGATACACTGATCGGAATAAATAAAAAAATAATGCCTGACTTCGTGATCGCTCTGGAAGCCAGTGACGAATTCCTCATTGAACGCGTTATCCATTTGCCTGAAAAGGAAATTCAAAGAACTCATTACAATGAAGAAGGAATGTTGCGACGGCTCAAAGAATACAGGTGGATTGATTGTTCAGATTTTTACATTATTGTTCGCAATAAACATTCAACAGGAATAAATTTATTGTTATTGGCAAGCCGTTGTTCTAATTAAAGCTTCGTTCATAACAATTCAATCGAATCATTGATTTTAAAGAGAAAGAAATACCGATGAAGAAACGCCTTTACAATTTTTTGACGAGCTTGAAAATCATCCTCTTTCTATAAATGTCGAAGTTGATGTCTGCCCGGAAATGTTTTCCATTTTTGTTCAGTGCATTGAGAAGCTTGGCGAACCGAGGAATTACGGTAAACGATTTTTATTCCGTTCCTTCAATATTCTATAAACGATTTTCAAATACTTCTCTTTCCAACCAAAATTATCAAATCGTATAACATCACATGCATTGTTCGATCAAGGTTGATCGCGCATTGTAAATTCGATTAAATTTGGTAGAAAGAATTTGTAGTACGTACATTCACTGGCCGAGTTTCATAGCGAAAACGAAAAGCCAGTGGGAGTAAATCAGAGAGAGAGAGAAGAGCGATAAAAAAGTAACGACGAAAGGAATTTTGGTCCGTAAACAGGACCGTCGGATTTGGAACGAGAAAAAATAAAGAAGCGTGTCGAGGCGGAAGCTCTCACCATTTTGAGAATCGAGGCTGCTCGCAAGGATCGCGAGGATTTGGAAAGAAGGAGGGCACGTGAAATAAAGATTATGGAGTGGGTGAGTACCAAAGAAGCTTAACTTTTGACACGTGTACACATAAAATTTGTCTCACAACTTTTCCGCTATTCAAAGTGATTCTCCTTAAAGTCGATATTTTCGTCGCGCAAATTCTCTTCATCATTGTTGCTATGAAATGTTGTTTTTCACGCGTGCACGTGCATTATTATTGTAATTAATTTCGCTCCAGCAATTGTAAATTTCTCGTGAGTTGTAGGAGAAAGAGGCGTTAATAGTGTAATTTATAAATAATCGGGCGGACATATTTAGCCACATAAAAAGCATTTGAAAAATATGAATCTGTTGTGTTTGTTCGGTTACATATAATGAAGCCCAAAGAGAAGAACGAATAATTTCAAGATTTTAAAGATTTGCTATCCAAAAAGAATAATTCTGCAGTACGAAAGAATTTTTTTCCTTTTTATGGTTTTTTATTTGTTGCTCGAAAAAGTTTTGAGAACAAAAGCTATTCCGAGAGTTTTTGTCGAGAACCTGTGATTGTGGGCCATAATTCACCTCATGAATTGAACTATGGTGAAAAAGAACTCAGACCGTCTGGAATTTCGAGTAACAGAACAGAATATTGTGATTTTTAGAAGCTTCCCAAAGCTTTTCGCTTTATTATTTTGTTGTGACTTCCAGCTTAATACGTGATTATAGTAAAATCTTTCGAAAATTCCCACCACTGTAAATGAATGAATAAATAATATTTCGTTTGCCAACTACTTGTTTGAGTATATGAGTTAAATATTTAATATTAACACTATAATTGTTGGAATTTTTAATAAGTTAAATTTTTTGTGAGTAGGAAAATTTAATGGATAAGTTGAATCACGAAGAAGAGGCACGTCTATCCACAATGGTTGAACCTTTGCGACATTATCTTGTCAAGTACATATTTCCAACATTGACGAAAGGATTGATCGAAGTCACCAAATTGAGACCCGACGATCCCATAGATTTTCTTGTAAGTCAATATCATATCATATAAAATTCAAATAAATTTATCAGCTTTATTTTGGTTTTGGTTGGTTTAGTGATTATTCATTTTATTTTCTTGACGACAAAAAAGAACTGGACCGATTCAATCGGCGATAAAAGCTCCCTGTGATAGCCCTTCTTAAAGCGACCTTCGTCGTCGTTCTGGCTTAATTTCAACAAATGTCAATCGAAGTTTTTGCTGTTGAGATAAACGACGTCTCGGCTCAACTTTTTGGAACAAAAACAATTGACCGACTGAAATCGATAACGTTTGGGGGATATTTTTTCGGATAATTTTTTCTTCATTCGATCTGTGTGTTGTCGATAAAAATAAATTCTATTTATATCAGGCCGGATCAGAAGAAAAAGACCTTATTCATATTGTAGTATATAATATGAATTCGAACAAACAGAGATTTGTTTTCTTTGAAAGAAAACGTTTACAAGAAAACGGTTGTTTTCAAAGAAAAACAACCATAACTGAAATCGCTCAACGTGTCAGTATTTTCCTTATGAAAACCGATGCATGAATATTCATATAAATTCGTATTTTTTTATGTGTTATAATCGAAGCTTGCATCTTATAGTCAAGATCAAGTATAACAATTGTTCCGTGGGAGCAGAGCATCTTTCGTTTTCTTGGCCCTCGTGTCAACATAACAGTCCATAGTGCATTGGAAATAAATGATTGCGGCTCATACTTTGGTATTCTCTTAGAGAAATAGAAATTCGAAATTAATATAGTAGCGGTGATTCTGTTAAGAGAGCTGGTAAGCTTGCGGTCAAAAGGGCGATCTCGAACGTTGGCTTCGATACGTGGAATACAGTGGTGTTGCCAGGGAAAGGTCAGCCGAGGGAGACACTTCTACCACTCCTCTTTCTTCCTCTCGCCCACATCGCCTTTCCACTTCCTTTTTTTCTTCCCTCATTCTTTCAGTCTTTTTTGTCTTTCTTTTTACTGACCATCTTTTACTCATATCAGACAGTGTTGGCAGGAGAACGAGGGTTTTTTTTTTTCGTGTACACATTCCCAGGACAAAATAGTCGCGATGGTTGGACACTCGTCTGGATGAGCCTGATCTCTTCAGAAGCACCTTCAGAGAGTGAGAAGGTAAAATGACTGTAACTGTAGATTCTGTTTGACCTTGACTCTTTTGAAAAACCGAAGCCCAATCCTGGGCCGGAGGTATCACAGTACGTATCATGCAGCTGTGTGGTTGACCGAAGATGATCCTTACTACTGCGACGTAGACGCTAGCCAAGATCAGCCAGATACCCAGGTATCCTCTACAAATTTTTTTTTTTTCGATTTTCAAAATCATCCCATTACAAAAATATATTTAATTCCCTGCTAGCGTTTGCAGATCAAAATACGCGGATAGTTCAATCCGTCCCAATCCCATCTCGTATACTGACAAACTTATTCAATTGCCTTGAAAACGATATAAAAATCGTCCCTGCTGGTTTGGATACGTGTTCTCATTCGAGTATCGATTAAATTAATTGTCCACAAATAAATACGTAGAGACGGATGCATCTACTTGCGCGTAAACATCTATTTTTGTTGGAAGGAATCCTCTAGTTTTCATTGGAAAACTCTTAAATTTCATTTTTGTATAGACGATTGGCAATTAGTTTTGAAACATTGATGTATCCATAAGGTGCAAATAATACACAAATTCCGACGAGTTGAGAAACATTTTCCTCTAGCTCCTCGTAAAATGGGGCCAGCGAGTCAATGTCTCTCGAATATAGAACCATAAAATATACAAAACATTTGAGTCGTCAGCCTTGGCCAGCTTTTTTATTTCTTCAAAACCAACCTTAGGCTACAAACTAGATCACATTTAGAGTCATTGTTTGATCAGTAAATAAAAGTGTTTCCCTATAAAGTGTTAGTGGTGAAATGAATCGCTACGTTAATTAAAAGCTTCCATTGAATTTTGTACTGCAGCGTAATTGGAGAAATGAAGGCTTTTTCGATGCTTCGCAGACTGCACCCACGAAATCCATGCACTTTTCCGGTGGACCCGGGAGGAGCCCAAAAAATCCTTCGAAATAAAAAATGTTCTCCGTTGACACATTAAGCATATTGTACGAATTTCAAAATAGTCCCGTCAAATGTTTACGTGGTATTACGTAATGATAAAACCATAATAACCAAGAGTATACGAAATGTAAGAGAAGAGAATGAAATAGTTGCTTTACGGAAGCCACACGTATTCAGGTGAGACCGAGATATGTCGTAGCTCGGTATAAAACTTAACGTGAAACAAGGACGATGTCCAGAACAAAAAGTGGGACGTTTTCCCGTCATTGTCGGGGTCACAAACGGCCTTGTGTGCACTCACGTGCTCGCTCATTGTGCTTTGCTGCGCAATGGCGTACTTCTCTCAGCTGAATATACTTTACTTCGTGGGTAAGCAGACGGTATATGAGGTCAGCATTTATTTTCGGGTTTTCCTTCTGTCAACAAAGTCGGAAGAATGATGATAGGACTTCCAAATTTACTTTCTTCCGATTTTGGTCATCATTGATATCTTCGTATTCTAACACCCGAGAGCCTTCGTCATATCCCTTCTAATAATTTCGACTCGAGACTTTCAATGGAACATTCATTTTCAATATTGATATGACATTTATTCTTATTAGTGGAATCATTTTTGAAAAAAAAGACTGTTTACAAAATCAATTTACTTAACCAGGGAAAAGGTTTTTCGTCTATGGAAAATAAATCTATTGTTACGAGATTTGATATTTTGGTTATCGAAGTGTTTTTATTCTTCCAGATAACGATGAATAAAATGATGATCAATTTTGTATTTTCTCAATTTGCAGGCCGAATATTTATTTCGTGAAAATCCAGAGGGAAAAATGTTCGAGCCGGACTATACGGAAACGATGAGTATGCTTTTGGATGCGATCGATGAGCTTCAAGAAGGGATATTGCCGTTAGAAGAATTGGACAATGAAACGCGGGAGAAATATTTGAAGAAAGAAAATCGAAGACCAGATCGGTTTGGGAAGGCTTGTAAGATTTCGAGCAACGATGGGACTATGGTGTTGACGGAGGACGATGAGAATGATAAGAGCGATGGGGACCATCTAGAAGGACAACGAAAAATTGAATGCAGGGAAGAAAGTTCTTATTCCGACAGCATGGAATCGCACAATCATATGGCTATTCATCCAGTAAAAAATAGTCATTCCATGATCGCTTCAAGGTTTTCCTACGAACAGATTGGTGAGAGTAGCCAGAATTCCATAGAAAATTCAACCAACTTTTCTCTCGAAGACTCACCGTGACCGTATCAGGAGTTGCAGAGTCTTTATAAACAATATCCATCAATTCAATGTTCTCTTGATATTTTCGCGAAATAAACGTAAATTTAAAAAATACGAACATATCGATGCATGTTCCTTCGTCATGTCGATTTTTCTTAGATTTCCGAGCTTCTGCACATGTTTCTTTTAACTGTAAAACTATATGAAAAACTGAACAAATACCTTTTTGAGTAATAGTGAAATCAAGAAAAACACGTTGGTGTACAAGGAAGGGAATACGGAAAGAAAAAAAAATAAACGAGAAAACAATTTGTCACTGCTAAGATCTATATAACGTTATATTATGTGAAACACAAACCTCGTATGGTACACGTTGTTTTTTCATTTACCCCCGATTTCATTTAATATAACTGTAATAATGACTTGAAATAATAATATTGATTGAATGCAGAGTAGACTTATTCCTTACAGAGGTTGGTAGGATATTTGCAGGGGCTGGAAAGGAATGTGTTACAATATTTTATTTCAGCTTCCATTCGGGTCATTCGTGCACGCAAAAGGAACGGGAACAAAAATGTTCCTGTATGTTATCGCACTACATAGCCTTGTAAAAAGTTTATAGTTTAGAATCACTGCGAGTGCTCGTTTTTGCGGATTTTCTTTGTCGTTTAATTAGTGGAGCCGATGCCGCAAAGAACGAAAAGGGAGTAGCGAGAAAAATGAGAAAAAAGGGATGGATCGAAGTGGAAAAGAAAATAGAACAAATACACCTGACTCCAGAGAAAAAAAATGTTGATAATAAAGATGAAAAAATAATGCGATGAAAAAAAGAAAAAATCTTTCACCAGAAATGAAGAGTAGAGAGCGAGCGACGGGCTGTACGGTATAAAGATGAACAGAAACGGAAGCTTCGAATCGGACGCGACCATGACCTCTGGCTTCCTGGCAGACTACCTTCCACCATTTGCTTCCACTCTTCGTCGGATCGCCACATTACCAACAATTCGAGAAATCTCTATAAAAAAGACACAAAGAGACGGAGCTACCGTTCCACGTATCCTTTGTTTCCAAAAGAACTTCGAAAGCTTTCGATGATTATTAATTGTGAAGGACTCAGGTCACGTGTAGACGTTAGCCACCCGGTCAGATATTCTATATATATTTATTTTATATATATATGCGAACAATGCGGTAATGAATTTTCCTGTATCGAGTTGACAGCCTGCTCCGGGGCATCACGACTTTACCAAACTACAGACACATCCCTCCAATCTCATGGGAAATTCTATCCCCATCCGGTGATAATGATACATGTTTTTATCCACTCCGTGTTACTTCCAGTGATTTTCCCTTAAAGTTCCAAATTTATATGGAACATATGTGGATGTGTCAAGAAATTCATTCAAAAGGTTCGGTTTTTTTTTCAAAGTATTTCTTTTTTTTATATATGTATTTAATGCTTAATTTCTATATGATTGGGACTTTTCAAGGCACGTGTACACTCGGAGGGTTCAAAATAGTAGATCATTACATGCTACTTGGATATGTGTAATGAGTGAAGGAAATGTGTAAGTGGTTGAAAAGGTGAGTTGAAAAAACTACCTCCTCATAAATTTTAGAGTATTTCATTGCGTTATTGATGCCGATGGATAACCGATATAAGAATAAACTTTGTAAAAGATCATATCATCGATGGTTAAAATAATATTAATTGATATATCGGCTTTAAGGTGAGAGATTCGCAAAGCTTGGGTGCGTATTATACCTATAGCTCGATCGATAATTGAAGATCAAGTTTGCCTCCGTTGAAATTCTTGCAACTCGGAGAATTTCGTTCTCGTGATCGAAAAGGACGAATTTCAAAACGGTGTTATTGACGTCGAACTCTTCGGGTACTTGAGAACAGAACGAGCTCCGTCTTAACGGTAATAGTTGTGGTAGAAATTCTCAAGGTTCGATACGTAACAATCAAAAGAGGCTTCGTATACTTGGAATAAAGAGAAGAGGACATAAGTAGCAGCTCGAAAACATCGTGAGCTTTCGAATTGAGCCGCAGGCGTTGCGTGTAACGGCCAAGGACGACCGAAGGATCAAGGAGATAGAAAAACCACATTTTAACGTTCATCTGCGTTCTCGAAAGCAGGGTATTTTTATTTTTCCAATTTTTAGTGTGAAATTTCTAACGAAATATTGTTGCTGCATACGCATGCATACAACGTTACTTAAATTTATTGAATTCGTCTTCGAGACAACGTTGCAATTCATGATTAACGACTCCAAATCTCAGGATGTTTGAAAGATTATTTTTTTCAAGTATTTCCCATGAAATATCCTACGTATGCAACGAAACTTTTTTCATTTTGATTTTTTAATAGTGAAAAACTCGGCCAATTAATTCGCATTAGATTTCTTGCATCGTTTAACAATGATTCATAAGGATATAAGGGCACCAATTAACTCGATGAGTCCACGGAGTAACAAATTGAACGATGCGTTTTATTCATTCCTTCGAGAGTAGTATGCTTGAGCCGCGCTTGTACAATCTATACGCGGAACGCGCTCGCTATATATCTGTACCTCTAAACACCTGTTAGCGTACGGACTTGTGCGAGCAGGGAGTTGGAGTTCGGTGCTAGTCACATTCGATCCCCTGGTCCATGTGTCACTTAACTTTCCCGAACGTTAACTGTATAATGCTTATGGGGCCAGAGATACCTCGCCAAAGACGATTAAAAATATAATTGGGTTTTCTTGCCACACATGCGAACATTCGAATACTCAACGTTATCAGGCTTATCTTTAACATCCAACACACTCAAAGATAAACGCACTAGGCATATAAGAAAATTAGCACCATTGACAATCGACTCACGATTTAAAAAGATTAGCGAGAAAAATGAGTGTACTATATATCAACAAGCTCGCCGGCTTCCAGGAAGTAACTAGCAAGAGATATACGGTCGTAGCAACAGGTACCCAAAATTTTTTCACTGACAAGTGCATTCATATGACGAAAACACAGCGCTTTTTGTAATCCTCTTGGTGTATCGTTACTTACCAGCATATCCTTGGAGAGAATGATTGGCTTCCTCGCTGGGTAGGACAGTCTCCTCGATTATACTGTCGGAGACAGTCTTCACTACTCCCATATCGCGTTACCCGACAACTTCAATTGCAGGGCTATTCGGTCGACGGATACAATCAATCGGTGAACGTTTTTTTTTTTTGGGTTTGTTTGTTTTGTTATGTTTTGTTTTGAGAATAACTGTATTTCAGTTGTCGTTAGAGGGGGTCAGGAGAAATAATGAAAACGATTTGTTGCAATCGAAAGGGTGTGAAAACGCGCCACCAATAATAGGGGAGTTGTTGCGTCGATGGTCGCGCGATAAGGACGATGTCGTTTTTCCAACTAGATAGTACCGCGTCGTCGAGCGGTCTGGATACGGGTATCCTTCACGCACAGTTCTCCGTACTTACGATAAAACACCCTGTGTATTTGCGTCTACATTTGCGCTTGCGTCGAGGACTATACCCCTCCGCGTGTCGGTTATCCCTATATGGACTTTCTCCGTAGCTTCCAAATTGTGTGTCTATGTACATGGGTGTTTTTGACGAAGGGAGAAGGGAGAAGTTGATGAAGAAGGAGCGGTGCTCACCGGGCTGGATTTGCCCTTGGCAAGGAGTGAGAGAGGTAGAAAAAACCAGCCCCACCGACTACCCAGCCAACCCGCAACACACATTCCAACGTAACCCAGACACACGAGTCTAGACCTCCAGGCCGGAGGACAGGAGCTGCTAGGGTTACACGTGTTGGACCTCTATGGTGCGTTTATTATATAGACCATGCTGGAACTTCAGCCTAGCTGGAAGAGGCTTGGAGAACCAACCTTCGCTCTCTCCCTCCCTCACCTTCCTTTCCCGTGCAGGGGAAGATGTGCGCGTCACGCGAGTCTAGGTGGGGTGCGAGTTCTGGGAAGCGCAGGCAGATCACAGCCAGGGCCAATGTCGACCAACTAGGTCTCGGTGAAGGTCTCCCGACTTTCGATAAAGCCGCGCGTCCTTTTTCTCTTTCTCTTCGTAGTTTTTCTCGCCGTCTCACTCCCCCGTCCACGCGCGCGCGCACACACACACACACACACACACAAGCGCACACACACGCACAATCTTTCATTACTCGTTCAACCATCGTTTCATCCCCATTCCAAAAACATCCTCCCTTTTCTTTCTCTTTTTCAGATTTACAAGCCCGCGGATACTTCATCTTTCTCTCGGCAGGGGCAGCGTTTTGACTCTTCACGGTGTGTCGCTTCGTCGATCTACCTTCGCCAATGTCCCTCACCCAGTCGTTATTCCCGTACTTGCATTTGCTTTCGGATCGATCGCAGTTATACGTGCCCGAGTCAAACATTCGGTTCTTCTATTGTACTCCTTCTGGCTGATTGTGCTCAGACCTGGATCAAATTGATAGAACTTTAATGTAATGCGCATCCCAAGGTTCAACCTCACCACTTTCACACGCAACCATTTCTTACGACACATTCTCGATTAATTCCGATTAGACATCTCGTAAATGGTACAATATATTTGAGTTTCCACGACGACGAATGATGCTGGGCATCGATGTTGTTGGACCGCTCAAGCTTATTGAAGCAGGTATCAAATTTCAATATGTTGCATCCGGATCGATCCGGATTATAGATTTAGCCATTTTGGACCTTAGAAAATAGCGTTATTCATATGAATCGTTAATCCATCAACGTAGATTCCGATATATATTTTATCAAATATCTGGAATAAGTATTTCCGTACTCTTGTTACTCAGCGCTTGCGCGTGCGCGCGTTCGCTTGTGTATATTCCTTGATTACTTGGAAAAAATTAGCGTTCATGTATCATACTATCATTGCAATAAAGTACTTCATTATAATTTATTATAAGAGTTAACGTTCGGCTTATTGAATAATTGTGATTCCGAAAAGTATTCCCCCAAAAGAACTGAAAAAGCCTTAACTCTATAAGTTAAATCATGGATATAACCGAAATCATCGCAGGCACGGAGAAAAATTCGTCGTCTGACTTGAATTTGATTACCTCTAAAGAGCGACGAGCGGTTCACCTCGCATCATTGATATACAACTAACTCCGATTTCTCAGGGTCAGTTAGTTCACTGAGATGGCAAAGAAGCATATAGTGAAGGTGGAAAAATCGAAATTGTCTCCTAAATGAGACCTGGGAACAAAAATAAATCAAACTTGTGTATTCAACAATATCCGGCACTCGGCACGTGAGTCATTATGTAATTGAACTTACGTACCAAGATGCTTCGGGTGAGCCTTTGTTCGAAGATCCAATTGCACAACGTCAATATAGATGCAATTAATAAAACTTTTCGAATACTTGAAAACTTGTGTACGTCGCACAGGCAGAGTTGCGGTGGTAACCGCTACAAGCTTCACTATATTTATAAACATTATATTTACAAACAACAAGTATATATAATATTTATAAACAACATGATATTTATCAACAAGTATATAAAATAAGCCGTATCGAAAACAGGTGTCCGTGTTGTGCCTGGTAGCTTTCTGTACTTATTCTTTTCCTTGGTATACGATGACTAGATAATGGCCCACACGCACACAAAGCAGTGGGATTGAATTTCGCTTGCCATACGATCCGTTACGGATTCAAATAATTGACATCCGTTCCTTTCGTTTTCCAATTTCTCACGCTAATAAACTACGTACTACATATTTAACCTCTCCATACATAATATAGTGTAAAACATATGCATATGCAAATATAATGTATAGTGTAACATGTGCATGTACCGGCCCATAAAGATATATGTCTAAGCATATACTTGCAATAGGGTTTGCTAACATGGTCAACATGATGGATTTAGCCGCTTTCACACCATTCTAGAATAGCTCACTGTACACGTGTGCATATCTTTTCAAGGACGGGAAGAAACGTCGATCGATACAAGTTCATTGTATGTGCGGCTTCTTGCAATCACATGTATCTCAATCCTTTGATGCGGCATGCACGCATCGTGAAAAAAGTGTCATTTATATAACAGGTGGTTCGATACTTTGAAGTTATATTCATTAAAATCCCTTTAAAAGGAATATTGAATATTTTTATATTATTGTTCCTGAACCGTCATATTTTTCCATCCGGAACAATAGGACATTTGGTAGATTCATCCATCTACTTTTTTTCGCCTCATTTTGTAATAGTTGCAATAAATTCCTGAGGGGTTGGAATGTAAAATCTAACTGGGGGATAAAATTTCATGGTGTAGGTAAATTGTCGAGCTTTTGAAAGTACAGGGATGAGATTAGCTCCCAGGGTTTCGTCAAACGACGGAATAATGTGGGACTCCAAGCGGCGAGGGTTAAAACAGGTCAAGGTCATCGGACAACCCTGCTGTTGTTCAATATCGCAGGGTGGATGAGACTACCCTGCCTCATGCCAACCCTGCTGGATGGTCTGGGGGGGTTTCCGGTGATACAGATAGAGAGAGAGAGAGAGAGAGAGAGAGAGAGAGAGAGAGAGAGAGAGAGAGAAATACACCGACTTGTTGATCTTCCCGCACGAATTTCGGTGTACAAACTTGTTTTGATCTTCGACCTTATATATTTTTCCCTTACTCGTATTGTTTATTTTAGAAAAAATACTCTTCTATTCCTGTTCTGTGAAATTCGCATATCAAGAGACGCGGTAGCGGCTCGACGCCAAGTATTAAAAGAAAAAACGAGAGTGTAAAAGAAAAGTCAGCGCGAGCCCTGCCGCACTCTTATATATGCGTATTCGCTCTGTGCACGTGGGCGGAGCAAAAAATCTAATACTACTGCACTAATAGTATTAGTGTATTCATGCATACTGCCAGCGCCACCATAACGGGGACTCCGGCGTTTTTGGGGGAATACGTATACACAACACACGCTCACTTTCAAAGTAGTATGTGTACGCGCACAGAGCGAATATGTCGATTTGTGACGTCATCACGTTTTTCAAACCTTTCTGCCGGATAAACCATTGTAGTTAAAAATCTGAAAATTAGTGATGATTTTTTTTTCGATTTTTCTCTTTCAATTGATCCTTATTGCAAGTAAATCCGTTCACTCAATCCCGAGATATGATGATTTAAGCGATTAAAATCGAATGTTTCGGTACGCTCTAGTCGCTTGGAGTCAGAAAGACTTAAGTAGCCTTTGTTCACCTTTGGACATACATCCTTTGCACGAAACGTGACTTTTATCTCGTTTCGTTTCGCCCAGTCCACTGAACGCGATATCCCCTCTACTCGCGCCCGATCGAGCGCGAGAAACAGCGCGCGAAGACTCGTTCCCTCTCTCTCCCACTCGTCGTAGCGTGGTAAGAGATCTATACGTATATCCAAAAATGTTCTCACGTTCTTTTTAATGTTACTGCATCGTTGGTTTAGATATTTGGATGCAACAAGGCGCATTTTGAAAAGGAGGCATTTAGCTTTACGTTGATGTACTCGAAAAGTCTCTACGACTTTCATTACGAATACTACATCGTTTCAACAAACATTGATATTTTGGTTTGTTTGATTTCTTTTTCACTGGCGCAAGTTCAGATAAAACATTTTGTCTCCTCAATTTTTCGATATATATTTTTTTAAATTTATTTTTCAGCGGAACCTCGAGTACATTGATTGTGGTAATTGTAGTAAAACAATGAGGTTTTTTGGAAAATTTGGAGAGGAAAAATTTTACTCCTTCAATTCCAACACATTCAAATTTTATCAGATTTTTTTGCAAATTTTTGTCAACCAAAAATTTCTACATTGTACGTTAATAAATTCATTTGGAATTTTCGAGAACTATGGAGCCATATTAGAATATACAGAGTGGAAAAAATTTCAATTTTACATTTGATTTTTTATTATTAACCGGTTGACTGGTAAGCTTTTTTTTCTGGTTTTCGTGCCAAAACTGGTACGAGCCAATAAATTACCGAAATACATGAAAATTTGTTTCTGGGGATTTTTGAGGTTGCTGATTTCATTCCTAATCTTAATTTTTATGTACCTACCTTCGAAAAGGGTGAAAATGAGGGTTGAAAGTGAAAATTTCTGATTGTAAAAAATTCACCACTTCGCATGAAAGTTCGGCACTCTCGTGCATCAAAAACTTGTGAGAGTTTTCAACAGGGTACGTGGTCGGGCATGGGCCAGCCAGTGCGAGGGAAGCAGCGTCGCCTCTATATAATATAGCCACCGGGGGTATGATGCGCGATCGAGAAATGTTTGTACTCTGCGCGGCGCTGCGGCCGATAAACGAAGCTCGACGTCCGTGTTCGCTCCACCGCCTCCATCGCAATTGAAGCATCATTGCGCTAGATTTACGCACTCACGTGGCGTTCGCTTAACGCCATGTTCATGCAATCTTGCCGCAACTTTATTTTTTTGGAACGTCATGGATGGTGCACATCAACTTTTTCATGATTCGTGATGGCACCCGGACTAAATAATGATTTTACATCAAAAAAATTATGTTGATTTTTTTCAATCTTTTTCATTGTTATCTCTTCCAAAATGGCATCAACTTTCCAATTATATTTTTTATGACTCAGATTCATTCGTTTCGGCACCTTTCCCAAAAAACGTAACTAACACGTGATAATTGAAAAAAAAAAAAAAAATTCCCACCAAGGATCGATCATGGATCATCGTACGTCAAAGGGGGTTCGCACGCTACCACCTCCGCTAACTTAGCAATTGGGTGAGTACAAATACTTTCGAATATATGACTTTTAATGGCATTATATTCGTGACCATTCTACCAGTAACAACTAAAGTAAAAAAAGAACGTCAAGTATTTAAAAAACCGCTCCTTTAGTTTCGAATGATCTTTACTACATTTTCAGTAAATGAAAAATTTCCTTTCCCGTTATTTATTGCTAAAATGACTTAGTGGGATGATCAAGATAGGAAAAAAAATATGAGATCATTTTAGCATAGCCAAGGATTTTGAATAAATTTCGATTTCTGCAGAGAATCATGTTACACCTCCAACTGTACCGGCTAAAGAGTTTTGTGACTTCAAGCGTTCCCAGAATGATTTTGCGATTAAGATATTTTTATTCTAATTTAATGCACAAATTCACTGTCAAAATTACACACAAACTTGGCGTGGATGGTTTTCAAATGGATGCTCGGCGAAGGAATGCTAATGTTTCATCCTTCTGCATCTAGAGCGAATTTCAATGCCCACTAATTCATTTGTTTTTTATTTCGTTATCCTTCATCCAGCCATGTATGGATTTTTAACTTTTTAATTATGAGATTCAATTTGATTGATTGTAAAGTAGCTCTGCTCGTTAAAAATCAAATATTGAAAGGGTAATATTTTAATGTACCTATTCAATAGTTTGTAAAGTAGCAACGTGTGTGAGTAAAAATGTCAATTTTTCGATAAAATATGCCAACGAGAGATCCCGGAATTTACCAAACATTTAAATATATGTACATCGACTTTTAATTACTCACATTCTTGCTGAAATTTTTCTGTGAAGGTGAAAATCGCAAGAAAGGGTGATTCTAAGAATTTCATGTTTTTTGTGTCGTTTTGTATACATTTATTCCGTCTTCGACCTACTTTTACTTTTGTTAATCGTAAACGAGAATGCACCAAAGTGAAGGTGCAATTTAAAGGAGATTTCAAAGAGAAGAGTATATTCACGTAATTAGAAGGGAAGAGATAATTTCGATATTTGATTGATTGTCCTTAGGATAATGATTTTATTAGTTTTTCTCTGTCCATTTCGAATCTTGATATTAAATTCGTTGATATTAACATATGGGATATTTTTATTAATCTTTTCAAGCTAGACCATGATGAGAAAAGAAAGGAACTTTCAGTCGTTTGTTTCAGATTGCGCATTAAAGAGCTGGTTTGGTCAGAGACTGTCAGAATAGAGAGCTCGTGGTCTTGACGGTTAGTGTAGCGACGATCGGGATTGTGGTCGTCGGGCTGAGAATATCGATTTAACTTGTTGCAAACGTAAACAATAGGACAAAGCAGTGGAAAGTGCGCATATAACCTGTGGGTTGTTGCGTGCCTCTGTGTGTGTGCGTGTGTGTGTGTGTGTGTGTCGGTAAGAGAGAAGTGTGAAAGATGCGAGTGAGAGAACATTTCTTACTGGATGACAAATAGTTCGTTATTACATAGGTATGGTATGAGAGCACTTTATAATATGAGCCCAATCGTTCAACATTTTTATTTAGTTCTATTTTTATCACTAAAATCTTGAACGATGGGATGTTAATATATCATGCTTTCAGTTGGAAGGCGACGACAAAAATTATTTTGAAATTTTATTCCAGATTATAAACAAGTTAAAATCTGAAAAAGCCACACGACGATTTTATTTTATTCGACGGAATGCAGAATAAACGTCTTGCTCATCACGTATGGGTTGCTCGTCACAATTTCATTGCACCCGATGACTTCAATTTATTTCATTTGGATAAACGAAAGAAATTTTTATTTATTCGATTCAATTTAATATGATTTTTAATCGAATTTAAGTTTTTTCCAACCTACCCAATAAATTTTCGTAAAAAAAATGCACTAGATATGCTGATGATTTTCAAATTGAATTTCAAAGTATAAAATGAGGTTGTAATAAAATTCGACTGACATGATTAAAACTATATATATATTGTGGGATGCTGTACATGTGCTCTTGCTGCTATGGATCCGGCAGGGAGACACGGGTGGACGATGCGAGTTCTGCACAAGGATTTCTTTACCTTTCAATCAAAGTTTCCATATTATAAGCTGCACAGTGGTATCTGCAATTGGCATCATCAACGTGCAAACGTGCTGAAATTTCCTGGGCTACAGAATTTTCCTTACGACCCTCTAGTCACGTAACAGTATGAATTGTTTAGAGAATAATACGTACGGCTGTACAATTAGCAATCATCGAATTAGGCTCATTGTTTTGAGATTATGTCCTTGAAGCAAATCGTTCAAGTTATAAGGCAATGAGAGAAAACTTAATCACTAGTCAATCGAATTGTTTGTTCATTATCTCATCTGAGAATTTATAAAATACAAAAATTTCCGGGCTTGTCTACAGAAGAAAGAAGTATTCGTTACATTTGTTTTAGCATAAAACTCTGTCATCTCAATGTAAACTATAAAAATTGAAGGAACACTAGATCGGTTTGTTGCGTGTGAATCACGATAAATACAGGGCGTTAAGCGAGGCATTGATATTAGAACATCGTGTTTTCCTATGCCGGAGGACAATTAATGTGATCTAACTCTTTAAATATTATATTATCAAAAAATCACGCATAGTCACGTAACTCGGTGCTTCGAAAATCATTCGAAGAGTATTCACATAAACACGAGGATGTAAATACCTTTACACGTTTAGTATTAAAAGAGCGGAATATTTTATTCGCACAAGATTTCCTTTAATTCAATGAAAAACAGATTGAAAAAAATTTGAATTAATATTTTTTGAACCTTCGCTATCAGTTCTCAGGGCTAGATACAGTTTTTAAATTCTAAAGCCTAGTTGCCCCTGAATATTGACGCAATGATTCTGATATGTTCATAAGTGAATTTATCGCCCACGAACGTGGGTTTTAATGATTACATTTTCTAGACTTTTCCATAATACAATTCTATTCTTTTCGTATGGAACAAGATTTGTGAGAATTTAATTCGTAAACAAATAGCCAAAAGATTGTCGATAAAAACGGAGGTCTCTTAACCAGTATGTCATTATTCAACTTCATTGTTCTGTTTTCGTATGCGTGCATGAAAACATATTTGATGTTCAATTGATTTATAGGAAAATGATGCATATTAACGAAACCAACATTTCTGGTTATGTCATACATACGAAGAAAATTATTCCCAATGTACATACATACAAGAGGAATCGTTGAATCTGCACATAATTGATCGCTACAACACGAGAGCATTTTAATCAAGCTCTGGATTATGTTCGACAGACAATGTTTAAAACGCTCGTATAAATTCAATTGATGTTGAATTGTTGGCGTTAGGGAAGAAGCCCGAACGAATAAGCAATCAATGCGGAAGAGGATCTTGCCTGGATCGAGGTATAAATTTGGTACTTGATACTTCTGTTTTGGGATTGGATTTTTGACACATCTATACGCTTTCGCGCCAGCGTGACGTCAGCAGAGGGTCGAGACCAATGACCCATATCGCAAAAGCTGGGGATACATGAAATAAATCAAGATCAAATGTGCTGTTAATCTTTATATCTTGACAATGATTTAAATATCAAATCGTAATGAAAGAAATTAAGTAAGCGATGAACAAAAAGTGAAACATTATCCCAGCAGTTCGCTCGTCAATGTTTTTACGGAAAAATAAATAATGAATAGCGGATTCGCTTACGAGCTAAATACGATTTTCAATTGTAATTATCCTCGGAAGAAAACAAGGGAATATTGAAATTCTATTTATCGATTGTTTAAAAAACCTCCGATGACTTTATTTATATTCTATAGCATTTATAAATGTACACTTTCATGCAACGACAGTACGCGGCCATCACATTTATTAACACGATTCGTTGGAATCAAATCATCATCATCATCATCATCATCATCATCATCATCATCATCATCATCATCATCATTATTGTCATGATGGAAATCGACTCGAAAAAAAAATTCAATTTCGTACAAATCGGGCGAAGAGCTTGTAAATAAATTTAAATATTTATTAAGACTCAGGAATCCCTGCTCGTTTTACTACACTCCTTTTCTTTTCAATATTTGTTTAAACTTTTATTTGATATATTCTTTTTTTTATAGCACCTCAACTCGTAATAAAGGATAAATTAATTCACGGGATTAGCGGCTTTTTCTCCTTCTATTGCATTTTACTTCGTGTCATTTTATTTCATGACATCTTATTGTCTGTGAGAAAATTATTCATCTATTTCCCCCGAAGTTTTACATTGCGTCTCATTCTCTTCTCTCTTCTTGTTTATAGCAAGTTGAATCGCAAGAAGGAGAAAAAATTATCACTCTCGACAATGAGTGCAACGCACGAGTCCCACTTCATCGCAATTCATGCATTTCAGCCAGTAGAATTCCTTCATAAAGTCGTTCCGAACCGGTGATTTTTTACTTCCATTGCAAACTTGACACGGCAGAAGACGACAGCCACCGCAGATGATGCAAGTCAGGCATGCGTTGGGACTCTGAAATTCAAGCAATGCACAAACATTTTTAATCGTACCTGCGGCTTTCCCGATATATAAATATGCTTACATAAATATCTATTCAACATTTTGAACTGCTCCGTCAAGAGTAATGTTGACGTTTCATTGTAGGCTCGATAATGAAATATGCGAGAGCAGGGAACGGGTAAGATGATTTGTATTATTTATAATAAATGTATAGGCGGCGTTGTTACGCGCTGGTCGCGATTTTCTCTAATCGAGCACACCTGGCCTCGGGTTTGCATGACAGAAAGGAAATGTGTTCCAGATTTCAGCGGAGTTTGCGATGCTTGGGAAAACGCGAGAACAAAAGAAGTTGTTCACGCGACTGGAGCAGGATCAAAGAGTTTCTACTTTTCTTTATTTTTCCATTTGCATAAAAATTCACGCATATTGTTCAACCGATTCGGACGATCGGTTTTTAAGTATAAGTCGATCGAATGTAATTCGTTGATGTCCCATTATTCTTATGTATTCATGCGTGCATTTTTCTATGTGAAACCGTGGCGAATATAGGCGCGGATATACGTGCGTACCGTATGTATATCGTATATATTATAACGCATATTTTTATGGGTGAAGTAAGAAACATCAGGGTGATGTATAAACTTGGCGAGCACAGAATGCGAGTAAAATAACTGTGAAAATGTATGTATATGGCTGTTGAATATATAACTGACAAATACTGAGGTGGAAGTGGAAGAAACGACCTTTCCTCTCGTTGCAAGGTAATCCGTTCCCCATCCCCTTCACCATAGATCTTGTTCGACATGGTACAAATTTACGGGCTCATTGGCAGAACACGCGGGCGGTTTACTACCATGGAGACAACGAAGGGAGAAAGACGCTGCTAGATATAGTATATACGAAGTATATATGTGTTGCGGGATAAAAGTGAAAGGATTGTATAACCTTGCGTTCGCACTGATCTCACCAGAGTCAACGTATACAAATTCCATTCCTCCCTGCTACTTTTCTATATCTATTTATTCATTGGAACATATCGATGAAGTCAATGATTTGCATTAATTATATCACAGATTTCATATGATTAGGAGCCGCTGAAACACGCTAAATTCCAGGAGTTTATCCAGTTTCATCCAAAGTAGCTATACCCATCACTCGTGAAGTGACTTTTGTCTTACAGGATTATGCACTAATATTAGAATTGCGATTGAACGCGATTCGCAAGCGAATAAAAAAACTCCAGATATCTCACAGATTTTAAACGAATTCGGATAAGTGAAATACTTTTTTACTCAAGTGAATATCCTCCCTTTATCAAAAAGTATCCTTAATGAGGGGCAAAAAGACATATTCGGTTTTTGAAATTTACCAATTTTTTCACATCTAAAACTCCTTCTTTGAATGTTACCTAAATACCTAACAACCAATTAACAATTTTTTGTGGCACATTTTGTGTACCGCGCATTCATTGTGGAAATGAGATTTTATTTAGAAAATGAGAATCGTCAACTGTCAAATTTTGCAAGTGTCAATGTACGTATGATATTATAAATCTAATTCCCTCAATGGATTACCTTATAAGGTTTGAACATGCGTCGTAGCTCACCGGACTCGTTGAGTCGTTCAACCGCGTCGGCGTTCTGAAAAGAGAAATGATCATAAGAATAATAATATTGCAGCAGCATTAGGAATACGAGCTGTCTCTTTCACGTTCTGCTCATGCTTTGCATCTAGTGTCAAAATGTACAGAATGTACCTTTCGCGGTTTGGTGGAATTTCAATGTTCATCTCTTTTCCTTTATCATATCATGGCCACAATCGAAATAAGCAACACTATACTTCAATCAATAAGCATGGTTAAAATCCTGAATAAGTTACAGAAATCTCCGGAACATTGAAAGTGATTCGATACCGACAAAGATGGTACCCCCGAAAAATTTACTTTCTCATTCTTCTACTACTAGTGTACTACGCTCATGATAAGACGAAAGCTGGAACGAAGAGTGGGAAAAATGTAACAAAGAAACAAAATATGAGACACAAGAAAAATAAAGATAAAAAGGGGAAGTAGGACGAAATAATATGAAAGAAAGAGAAATGAAAAAACCTAGACAATGCTGGAAAAGTGAAGAAGAATGAGATGGAGTGAGAGACAAAGTAACATCAGAAAGGAGCAAAATATATCATTGTAACGCCGCGAATTATGGCAATGCTAAATGATTTATTGTGCGTGCATTTGAATATTCGCAGATAGCTTGTAAAATAATAATGTGATGCGGGTGATTAGGAATGTTATGTCCTCCTCTCTGTCTATGTACGTAGAAGAATCTCAAATGTATATATATATATATACATATATATATGAAAACGTGTATTATACATGCGTACATGGCTACCTCTCTAAGAATCCATTGCTGAACCGTCATGGCTGCTGATTTTTTTTCTTTTTTCACTATCGATATATCTATCACTTTGATCTTACAAGTGTAGAGAGTAGGTGTGCTATGTACCTATCACAAAAATAAAGTATACACAGCCTCACCTCTCTTGAGTCTGTGTCCTTGGATCATATTGCTTGACATTTCACTTGTGTCTGTATCAAACGCTGAAATTCTTTTTGTCATTATTCATCCATATAGATTTTTTTTCGATTTTACTTTAGAAAAAAAATTTCACTTCGATTCTGAATTCTTGATATTATCGTGCGAACACCAACAAAGCTTTTTGAACAATTATTAAAATTTGAATAAATATGGTCAATCGAGTGTTCGCCTACGTGTGGTTAAACTTTTATTTTTTTTAATGAAGCGTACATTCATTTCGTTGCAAAGTGGAATGGAGTTAGCGTGCCCTGATATATGTTGAAGTTCACTCGCTCCCGGACCAGCGGAAGAAAGATTGATCTTATACAGTAATTTAAACGAGAGCTGAAACAGGTGGTCGTCCACAGCTTCTTTTTCGCTGATTGCCGAAAATAAATTTACGTTTTGATACACATATTTATTGGAATATCTTCCTGGTGATATGAACATGCCGGTCGTAATATACATCAGGGAGAATCATATTCCTCTTGAGATATTAGTAATTTTTGTAAATCAAGCTTGTAACGCGTAAATTAAATAGGTAGGTACGGCGATTGTTGGTGATGATTTTCTAGTAAATATCTATTGATCGTTAATCACTTACACTTGGCAATGATCGATTTTCACCACATCTTGAGAGGGGTGGCCACTTCGCCCCAAAAAAATTTTTTTTTTAAATTCGAGAAATAAGGAGGTGGAATGATTTTTGGGACAAAAAATAAGTAAATGACCATGTGCTAACCGATAAAACTCATTAAATTCCTTAGTGGGCCACTTTGCCCCATACTTCCCTATATATTAGATTCGGACGAATATTCATATTATGCATTATAATCCAATAATGTACCAATAATCACGACCGTGGATACGACGATTCTAACTAGGAATTCTCAGTAATACTGGTATACAAACGTTTTTATTGGTTTTTTTTTCTTTTAATTCAATCTAATGCAAATGAACCTGAGATTTGGTCGTTCCGTGATTCTAGCCAATTGCTTAAGTCAACCGCCTCTAAAATAGCAATAAAATGTATTATTATAAGATATGTAGAGAGAGCGAGAAAGGGCGAGAATGTTGATGAGAACGATGTTAAGTTGAGAAGAGCCTAGACAGAGTCTCATAATATAGAAAGGGGAGACGACACGCTTCGGATATTCGGAACGTGCGAATTATTCCTTGAGTTATTACATACGCGGAGATTGAGAGATATACAGTACGCGGTCGTGAGTTCCGACCACCTACTGTACCGCGATTGAGGTGCCTGTTACAAACCAATTTTTATTGAATCCCAATTTATATTTGTCAACGAAATTGAAATCAATTTCCATTAAAAAAATCATGGAAAAATATTAGCACCAAAATAAAAGATTGACGTTGTTTTCTTCATAATCTTGAAATTTCAAATAATCATCAACTGATGATTGGTGGATAAAGATGGGGTTTCGTTCGCTGCTTTTGTAATTCGTTGAAAGAAATTAAAAAGCTCAATCCCCAGAGCCAATTAGCTGAATTCGAATATTTCTGATAATCTAAACGGATTTTCATTAAAGATGTTACTCGTCGTGGTATCGAATCAAGCCAAGTGTATAGTTCCGCTGACCGAAAACAAAGGGCAGCTACCGAAATCTCTATACAGCAAGAATTTATATAACATCCAAATTATAAAATATCGCATTATAGTATCAAATATAAAAAAAATATTTCCGTTATTCAACTTACTCCAATGTGTTGTCCATCGATAAATAACTGAGGCACTTCAATATCCTCGCAACCAATTCTTTCCTTGAGTTCTGTTTGTAATTCTCTACTCATGAACAAGTCTCGTATATCGTGCTGGACCATGTGAGTCTTGAGCATCTGAAGCATCTTCAAGCATGCGAAATAGGTTTCCCTTACGATGCTCATAGATGTTACATAAACAACGATCTTGCCTGCATCCTTCGTTTTGTAATTCTGGAAAATCAATTGAAGCTGAGTGAATTTTTTAAAATTTTATTCATTGAAAATTATGATGATCATTTGAAAATAATGTTTATACCGAGATCTAATTATCAGAAATGGAAATAGAATCAGGGGAAATCGACCCATTTTTAGTGAAGGTATACGGCCCGTCTTGACTTCCTATGCCTAAATTTTTGTTTTTAAGACTTGGCGTCAAGACGCTGCTGTGTGTCTCTAGGTAACAAGCGGCAAAGTTTACACTCGTTATTCGCTATTGTTGTCATCATTTGATTCTTTTTTTTTGTATATCATTGGATTAATAATATTTTTTTAAATGATGGTAGGTTGCATAAACCATCATGTCATTGGCAGAGCTGTACCAAAGTGAAGCAAAAATATAATCGAATAAAAAACAAGGAGAGACCTATTGAAAAATGAGTGAAGATGAAAAATTAATTTACGTACGTTTTATATTATTTTATATGATGATATAAGCAACGAGCGAGCGAGCGAAGGTGATCGTGATTTTGCTAGATTAACTTTCACTTGCTTATGTCTATAGCTGCGTGTATTCGGTCTTTACGTATATGCACTATCTTTACAAATGAATAATATTTCGACAAAAATTTATTGATACGTATCAATGCTCCTTTGAACTTGGTTAATAAGGCATGTCTTCCTGCTATCTTAATTGAGTACAGAACTTGGGATAAAAGTTAACATTTTCATCGCTATAAAATGTTTCTTCTCCTTCGTCGTACATTTATTTGCAGATATATGCTTACAGTTGTCATCACTCTAATTCATGTCTATTTTAACAGGACAGCCTCATCCCCTGACACGATTTTTTTTAGTACGATGGAATCAGTTAGGCTACGGACAGAGTGCTTTCACGTCAGCTCAATACTCGTGTTTCGATCACGAAAAATATGACCCGGGAAAGATGTTCGAGGGCCCACCAACCAAACCAGACAGTGAAAAGGAAGGAACTCACGGTTTTTCTTTCCATTTTCACGACACGTCCTCTCTGTTCGATACTTCACGAGAATCTCTCGAGAACCAGAACGTTACGCGTAACGAGGATTTTGTCTCCCGCCCCTCTCCTAATTTCGAATACTCCCGAAAATTATTGACAGGTCCGGCGCAATTACAAAATTGGTCCGAGCGTTAGACAGGGCCCCAGAATGAGTTTGAAAATCGGGAAATGCTACACACGATGTTAATGCATTTTACCCCTGGCTCGACCATTATATTTTTACGCAAGAAAACGGACGGTGGAGTTCGCATAATTTACGGGACCTCGCGAGAATGATGCGATGATCGCCGTTCGATGATTGTCGACGGGAGAATCCGGCGGGTACGACGGTCCTGGCGTAACGATGGAAAAACAACCAAGTCCTCGATGCCAAACGAATATTTTCCAACTCGAATATTCTCGAGCCTTCCGTGAGATTTCCGTTGCCTCGTCCTTGTATCAATAACAGAATGCGAAGTCCTTTCTCTCTCTCTCTATCTTTCCCGGGATCACTCACATGAAAAAAATGTATTCCAAGACGCAAATGAATAAAATATTAACAAAACTATCGCCCTAAGCAAGCCCTGTGAGATAATCGTGTGGCCGAAGTATCGAGCAGAAGAGCTATGGGAGCGCTCTCCTTCCGATACTCTATGCTTTAGTGACGGTCAAAAATAAAAAACCGTCACAATATGAATGAGCTCGTAGCGGGACATCGAATTTCCAGTTATACGCACCAGTTATGTTTCACGAGAGAAAATATGCAGTACAAGCACGAAAGCGTGCTATGTAGCATTTTTTAATATACCGGGTATGTTGTAAAAAAAAAAAAATTACCCGGGAGCTCGTTCATCGCAATTGCTGCCTCATTTACTATTGATCGAATCAATATTTTTTTTATTGAAAACAAATATGTATGTGGAATTATTCACAACCTTCGAATGTTATTCCCCCGTCTATCTTCTATTATACACTTTCTTTTGCCGATCTTCTCAGCTCGCATTTGGCACGATAAATCTTCCGATCTTACGTGGTACTCGCAAGTGCCTGTTTACTCTTGCTATTTAACGAATTATCGAATTGGACCGTAACGGAAGGAAAAAACTTTCCTCGCAGAGATCCGGAACGAGCACTATCCCGATCAATATAGTGAAATATAAAAAAAATGACAGAAATAAGATATATTAACATTGTTCCATCGCATCGATTTTCACTCGGGCATCAGAGTTTGAAAAACTTTTAAAACATGTCCGATGTTGACCTAAGGGATTCGTTTTCGGATAGTTCCTCGCAGATCTATTAAAAATATGATCGTTTTGGATGGAGCAAATAAAAGTTATGACGAATGAAAAACAGAGATTCGGCATATATACCATTGGACATCTCGGAAATTGTTGATTTTGAAAAAAAAATTCGGTTTCAGGGACTGAGGTATAGATGAGCGGTGAAATAATTGGAATGAGATAAGCCTCGACCTTATATACAGATAAGTCCTCAAGAATTTCCATTAATCCTATCAATGAGTTGTTAAGTTCGCATTCAAACGTCGATCATCTCGTTATAGACGGGGCAAATGAGAGACCTTCAGGATCGGTGCTATGAATAAACAGAAGTACAGTATTCGAGCCATTCAATGTTATATTCATTTGAGTGTATCGGATTCACACGAGTAAATCGAAAAAGTTCGATAAGGACTTTTAAACTCGACCGAAAATTACGCAGGAATTTCCATGTTGAGATCGACTTCTTTCTTTTCTATATTTTACCTGCAATAAAGCCATCACACTCGTTTGAGAGAACGAGTACTCTACGAATTATGATACGGAATTGTTTCTCTGATAATCTGTTTAATATTTCGGAGCGCACATTTTTTTTCACAATAGTTACTGTACAAGACGTTACAGTTACAACAGTAAATACTTTTTGATATAAAGAAGCACAATTCCTCGCTCGCGGACCCTGCCCTCGGTTTTTACAGTACGTGCACAGCTCGACTCAAGATGCGAGGAAAAAGTATGCTGTTTTCGCATAGATTCTCTGAGTGATCGAGCCGCAACGGAAAGGGATTATCCCTTCTTGTTTAGTTATTAAATTTACGTACACGCTATCTCTCGTCTTCGCGCTCGAGGAGTTTGTACTGGTGTTGACGTCGAGGGAGCTCATCTCTCGAATAATTCCCTATCACAATGTATACTTAATTGTGACCTCTAGCTTTTTTAAACCATAATGTATGGGTTTGTAATATACCGAGGCGTGTATGAATTAATGTTATATTTAAAAGTCGTTAAATGCCATTTAATGATACATTACGTGTAGTTTATTGTACATTAACGGCGCTTCGTTCATAGAGCATGGAAACTTTTACACCGCGTGATACATCCGACTTTTAATTGCGATTGTTCCGCAGATTTTAGTCGAGGAAAAAGTGTTTGTGTCAGATCACGCGCTCTCCTTGCTCCTTTTGTTTTTACGTATGAATAATTCGACATGTGTTCGAAGTCTCAAAGAAGAAATGACTGTCATTAAACATGACGAGTCGTATTTCTTCCTGCTTTTTTTTTAGAATTCAAAGAAAATTTCGAATTTTATCTGGCTGAGGAGATGGCGACTTTTACTTTTCTTCGTTACGAAAAATGAACGGGATTGAAATAAAAAAATAAAACCCAGCGTTCGGCAGATGAATATATAATTTAAATTGTATGATAATGTGTGGAATCTGAAAAAGTGAAAAAAACCATATGCACCGAGAACAATAACTAATTTCTTGTTTAAAAATTATCCATTCGGAACTTGGGAAGAATGATGACGGAGTTCTCCATCTTTTTACGCGATTCTCGCGCTCGCGAATAGACGCCCTCTCGACTTCCGTGCGAGCTGCGATGATTTCTCCACAACTGGGATAATGTTACGAGAGATCAGGTCGTCTGTACTCGTCCTCCTCGAGTCCGACTAGAATTCACCGTTAGGAAGCTTTGCGACGGAACGCTATGCGAATGAGAAGTTTAAACAGGAACCAACGAGAGAAACAGAGAGCAGGCTCTCGAGGTATGATCGAGAATACTATTTGTGCTCTTTTCGGGCTGTTGGAGCGTAGCGGAATCTACGACAATTCAACCGTTTCCGTATACTTTCTTTCAACTTTTTCAAACTCTCATTTACTCCGTTCGTTTTTATTTCACAGATTCGGCTGGTAACTTGGCGAGTACAAAATCGAGAGTAATGAATTTGAGATGCAAAAAACATTGAGAAATGTCTCCGTTGCAATTATGATCCCACGTGATGTGGAGGAACCTTCGAAACGGAGAACTTTCCATTGATAACATTTTGTTCGTAAAATCTATCACGTTTTACCAAAAAAAAAAATCGATAAGAAAAAATCGAAAGACCGTGATTCTTTATGGAAGTGAGAACCGAAAGGGCTAAACCCTCTGCTCTATCATTTGTGTAGAGGTCAAAGAAACAGAACTTTCACGTTAAAAATGCTCTTGCTCCATCGAGCATGTCGAGATTTATGAGCTTGACGAAAATACCTTGCCGTACAGTCCAAATCTTCATTGCCGGAACGCGATTTTTTTCGCTGTCGGTCACGTATTAAAGACGCAGAATTTATTAGTTTCTACTGTAGATAGTGCCGGAGGATATTATTATCGTTAGTGTGGCAATTGCCGAAATGCTTCCAAAAGAAAATTTGAAAAGAGTTAATTTTTTTATTGGCCCATTTTGACGGAAAAAAGCCACATTTATTTTTACTACCGGTCATTACACGTTTGATGTTGGTGCAACGGAGAAATAATTGATCCAAGCGCAGATTTAATAAGGGGAAAGGTGATGGGTATTGAATAACCGATCGCGAAAGAGTGTGAGACCGGCATAATCGAGAGAGGCAGGGAACGAGATAATAATAATCGATGATCTCTCAAGTAGTCGATGTGTCTGTTATAATCAAATATTAGCATACTAATAATAATCGGCGTATGAATAAGTTTTACGGAATAATAACGATGACGATCGTAATTGTCATGTAATAGATAAAAAAAAAAAATCATTCGTTCTGTCGATGTGAACAAGCGAATCTCAAATTATAATTCTTTTTCTATCTTTTCCTTCTTTTTATCATTCCGCTGCCCGTCGCAACCCTCTCTTCGCTTGTTCATTCGTCAGGGAAACCTCAAACTTCGAGTATTCTAGGAAACAATGTCAAAAGCAATCTATATTGGGATCCATGTACACGCACACTCACCTAAAATACAGGACATTGTTCCGAAAATACCTTCGAAACTATTTACGAGTTCCATGGACTCTTTTGTATTTCGTGTGGTCTCTTTGACCGTACAGATTAATCCGCTTGATTAAATTGGGAGAATGGAGAACAAGGTCTCCTGTTAATTCGGTCTGTCATTCCGAGATTTCAAACGTTACGACTCATCCGTAATTTATCACAACTGCTCGCGGTTTTTCGAGCTTTTCGAATACTCACGAACTTCAAGGCATAGTTGCTTTCTACTTCATTTGAAAAGAATTTAATTAATCGATTGTTTGACAAACACGATTTCAGTCTTTCTATATATGGATACGCTACGTTATCATTTCAAGAAAGCAATCCTGCGTCAGAGTGTCACGGTGATCGATTTCAATTTTTTCTATCGCATGAGTTTATTTTTTTTTTTTATGCAAGTTTGGAAACAGAAACGGAACGAGTAAAACGCTTCTAGAGTTTTTCAAACGCATTCATCTGTCGTTTGGTGTTAGACACAAACAATATTATGAGCATTCACAAGAATTTGATTTTTGTTTACTTTATCGTTATGAATATAGTCACCTCTATATAAAACGTTCGATAAAAGTGTCTCAAGTGTCCCTAGTATTTGGGCTCTTCATTTTAATTGATCATTTACACACCTCGTTGAAAACCTCGCTTTCTCTGAATCATTATTCTCGGCGTAGGAGTACGTTCGCAATCTCTGTGGCCATTTCCGTAAACTCCGAGACTATCGATTTTCATTACTTGAATTCAGCTACCATCGGCTTAGAGAAACGTCGCAACAGTATAAGCTCGATTTGTGCGACAAATAAGAAGAAATTTTTGTCAGTACCCACGCGCACTCGAATTCACAGTTTGATTTTCTGCATAACACTCCATCAACAATAATTCTATCGAGTGCACCGGTGACTTACACAATTCTGTGCCGTGTGTAACAAGTCCCATTAGTCGTTAAAATGGTTGAACCGCGACTCCCTACTCTATTCGATCACATCGTTTCATGCAGTTATCAAATAACGGGGACGTAAGGAATGTTCTAATAGAATTTTTTCCTCGCTCCTATAGTTCACTTTGCTTTTCCGATAACTTGCTCGGATCGCTCCTCATCATGAAATTTGATAATATTGATGGAACTTGTTTCTCAGAATTTAATTATGGAATAGTACCAATCCACTTCTCTGGTCCATAACAAAAAGTAAGAGCAAGTGGGGGAAAAGAGAGAGAGAGAGAGAGAGCGAGGGAGATAGAGGGTGGTTTATGGAGTTGTTCTTTAGCTTAGTTCATAATAGTGCACCAACTCAGTCGGAAAAAGAGAATTTCGTTAAGTAAGGCGAGAAAAGTTTCAGGAGCCCATATGTACTATGTAAAGGAGCATAGTTAATGATGGAGCAACGTCGATCTGCAATCTCTGAACATTGTTAAAGTAAAGAATTATAAGACATAAAAAAAAACTTCTCCCGATATATAATATTTTCGAATAATATTTGAGATGTCCGAATACGTGGATTAAACTTGAATGAAAATAGTCTGACTTAAATTTCTAGTTTATGCAGTTTTTGTATTTTTCAAGACCGTAATCTCTAGCTATTGGAATTGTCAACTCCATATTTTTTCCAGTTCAACATAAATGTGTTGCTCACATAAACAAACTTTTCATATCGAATGAAACTACTCGAAGAGAGACGCGTCGCGAATCTCAACGGAAAATAATACTTAATATATAGGTATACACCTTTTCTTGCGCTTGGCTAATGCTAGCTTGATTATTATTCTTGCAGGAGCTTTGATCATATATGGGGGTATAACCTGTGGCTATTTTGGGCCATAAACTTGTGCGTACGACTCATGAGTGAGGGAAGATGTCGTTGGCCTCTTGCAACAAGAATGAATTGCTTCTCATTAATTTACGCTCATGTCCCATCCATATTTCTACTACTACATTGAGTCTAAGTATACATTTTTTGAGGCTGTATATGCATAAATTCATAATATTGCATTACATTGTTACATAACTCATAGAAATTCGGTACATGAGAAAACTATGGCCCATGTCAACACAGCTTCGGGTCTGACCCTCTCTGAATCTCACCACTGCTGGTCAATGCAAAGTTCAGGCGGTTGAAAAAGAATGCTACTGAATTAATTAACGAGAAAAAGAAAGCTCGACGATTTTCATATGAATATTTTTTATATTTGCTTCAATTTTGGCGATTAGTTTCTAGTAATCGGGTTGTGATTTTGTATACGCGTGTAAATATAAATATTCTTTGTAATAGCGCACATAGCCAATAGTTGTTGATTCAGTAATTGCGAGACTTGTTGAGCGACGAACCCGTGTTTCTTCACTATTGGCGCAATAACCCGAGGATTGGGTAACGTTTTTGTCTTTTTTGCTTATTTCTTTCGACGACCGGTCTATGCAACGCATACGTTGCTTTACCTGTTTAAATGCTGACTGGAACGCGGTACGAGTTGTCACGGTTCCGGAAACCATAAACGATTCCATCTCAATACTTTTTGAGCTCTTTCTCATATAGTTGAAAAAATGCTTGAAACATGGAATTTCTTTCTGTTGCTAGATTTAATTATGGTATGTTCCTCCAAACATGGAACGTATGCAATTAGCCAGTCTCGGATAATCTAACGCCTTCGTAAGAGATCGTAAAAGTATCAACCGCGGCGAATGCGCCAAGATATCTTTGATCGAGCGTATAAACAAGGTGGACACCCTATAGACGCGTAGACGCACCTGTGAGGCGAGACGCGTGATGAAAACGAGAGGGAAAAAGATGCAAAGAGCGCGACATGTATCACCGTCTATTGGTATTTGAATTTTCGAGATAGAGATCCACCAAACTACGCAATCGTGCACAACTCATATTTTTTTTATGTCATGCATCAATCAAACATTTACATAATTGATTCTTGGCAGTTTCGAATTCTCAATCGGAAAGTTGTGGATATATCATCAGGGGGTTTTACACAAGTATGATGCTCGGTCAAGCAGGTTTTACGAACACCCTTGAACAAAGAAAGTTCGCAATCGAAGATAGTTACGGAATAGCCACTGAGAATGCTCGTAAAATTATTCGTGAGCTGAGAGTATCATTCATCGTTTTATGGGAACTCTGTGTTTGAGTTCATCCGCCACAGCACACAATTGTATTACTTCAGAAGCATGTAGTAAATGCGTTACGCGCATTCATTTAGCATATTTGATTGGAATAGAAAAATACACGTGTCAGGATCGTCGTGAAATGAAAAATGAAAATCATTAATCAACTTCGATAGCAATGATTCATCTTGAAACGAAATAACCGTAGCTCCACCGGCTATCCACATTGTGATTGCGAAGAACCGTGAATAAATAAAAGTTATTATTGGGAAAGCGAGGAGCAACGGGGAGTGGATGATATAAAGATTTTTCCGTTTTCTCTGGCATTGAATATTTGCGTCGACAAGAATCAATTGGATACCGAGATTGTGGCAGTTTTCCTCAGTTGCACCCAGATAGGCTCGTAGTCAATCTTAGCAGTCAGCTAACCGAGGAATACAGGGACAGAGTTGCAAAGATTGGGTGAAAAAAAAGAGCAAAAGGATGCGGAAGAAACTAAAAAGAGAAAAAAAAACGGAGTCGAGTAAATACGCAAGGAGGAAAGAAAATCTCGCACGGGGATATAGAAACCGACGGAAAATTCAGAGATAAAAAATAGTGGAAAACTATAAGATGTAAGAGAGAAACAGCATGGAGGGGAATGAAGAAAAAAGTTCGAAGGTTGCAATGCTAATTGAATAATCGGAAAAGTATATATACGAATTCTCAAAATGCGAAATGAAAGTTTCGTGATAACAGTAGTCGTGTAATATGCATACCAACGTTGACGCTGGCGCCTGATATTCTATTGATTTGGTATAGAGATAGGAATAACGAGAGAGGTAGAGTTCGTGCGGTATATACTGATTAACTTGTTACGTCGTGATTCGGTTTAGGGTTTCGAATCATACCGGTGGCAAAGACAACCGCCCTCGACGTACAACGCGTTTCCACGTGGCTGAAGAAAATTCAAGAAATCGTCGTGTACCGATAGCAATTCATTCGAGTATATATGTTACGATGCATTCAACATTGATATTGCGACGTATGGATTACACTTGAAGTGGAAAATAGTTTATTCTTCGATTTCGTCCATCGATGACTATTTGGATGAATTGCAAAAATTGAAATGAGTAAAAGAATTGACGAAGTTGCATGATGCTCGGGCAGTACGTTCCACGATATTGTGAGGTTCTTCGTGTCGCGCGATGTCGGCTTCTTTGACCCGCTTTCTCTTTTCCCACCCGATTTGTCTCGTAGGGACATATACGCCAGAAACGCGACACACAAGCTTCATCGAGCCTCGTGTAAAACAAGGCGACGCCATTTTCTACATCTGGAAAATTCACGAGTCGTTTCTCGCGTGTATGTCTCTCATCGTGTCCTGTATTTTAATGGACCCCTTCGCGTACGTTCGTTTCACTGTTTCGTGATCCAAGCTGTTTCGAAGATTGCGCAAGCCTCAGAAGTGAAAAAGAAATTTCTGCTCTTGAGAAAACAGCATTCCACCGGATAATTTTCCCTAAAACTTTCTACTTGTTCTCGCAAAGAAATACAATGAAACTTTTGGACACGATTCTTCAAATGAATGCCTTAGAATCAATTTGGTATGGAATGAGTCGCGTGGACGGTGGTGGACACGCTTTTAAATCTTATTAAACGTCCATTCCTCCTGGGTAAATTACTCAGAGATCGAGCGATGAATAAAAATAAAGTATTTCATGAAACCAAGTTAGATTATTCCGCACCTAACGCATGGTCGCGTACTTCTAGCACTTCCGATTTTGCACGCGCGCAGGGTTGAGCTTTCGCTTACTGTATATACTACAACGGTAGAAGGGTTCTTCAACGTAGAGGCATCTTCGTGTATAGTTTCCAAGCCAACTCGGCTTTTGTCCTGATAGCGTTTCGAGTGTGAATCCTCGTATTCTATTTCAGCGATGAATATACTGCATCATCCGTTTCGTATTGCATAGACTTATCTAACGTTTCGTTGAATTGCAGAATATCCGGAGTTAGTTTCGTATTATTTGACAACAATGCAAATATGATCGCGTATCAGGGATCGTGTGTGACGATATAAGAAGTATGCTGAAACTTACAATCAAGATTTTTTAATTGAAAGAGTCATCAAGTTTTCCATGAAAAAGTAGTAAACTGTTTTTACCACAAAGGCACTGTAAATGAGATTTTATGTACCCATAAAATGTGTGAGCTAACTCCAAATTTAAAAGCCCGCGAAGAATGGAAGCGATTCAGGGTGCTTCGCTTGTCGGATCGATTATCCCTACCGCTTGATTTGACTCAAAGTACTCTTCATTATATCTAATGGAGAATACTATTAACGCGAGAAGAATAAAAGTTTAAATAAGAAATTCGCATTCTTCCAAATTTTCATTGGTCGACTATATGATAAAGCTTTTCGCGAGATCAGAAGACGCGGCATGTTTCTCATTTACGATTTATTCGTTCCATAGCTGTCGTCGTCAACACGCAGCTTTCCTATCACATGTGTTGTATATCACGTTTTGTGCGATAGTGCAAGATGGAAGAGCCCTAGGCGTCATGGGGCGAAGTAGGTCGGCTCTGAGAGTAGCACGCGCCACGAGAATTTCCTTGCAACCATCTTTCTCTCTCTCTCTCTCTCTCTCTCTCTCTCTCTCTCTATCTCCGTTCCTCACTCTTTTCACCCATCAACTCTCCTCATTCTTATGTATTTCGTACATTAGACACGGTACATACTTCATAGCAACAGCGTAAAGTGCGAACTATCGCTTGCTACATGAATACGATATTACGTACGAGCATTCTTGAAAATCACTCAACCCTCCACATTCCTGAAATGAAATCTCTTCCGTCGATGATACTTGAAATAAAAAAGCTTTCTACTCTTTCGGATTGTCTGAATAAAAAAAACTCCTTAATTGAATCACGAGAAATGATAAAATTCAAATAAAACAAGCACATGAAGCTTCGTTGACTGTTGTATTGTAGCAGAGTCGGTCCAACTTGATTCAACGATTTTTCTTTTCGGAACATTCCGCGTTCTTCACGAGATTACAAAACTTTTGCTGTGTATAGATAGTATAAGACGACTCTTGTCCAACATAAATGAAGTTACAACGAGCAGAGGAAAAAGTAATATTGCCGGACTGCTAGCCATATTTTGAATAAATTAATTCATAGATGAGATAATTCAAAAAGGAGTATGCATCTGTGGAGCCATCATTTCGTACACGAAAATCAGTGGTGTCTGTTGTAAAAAAAAACGTAAAAATTCAAAAAACAATTTGTCGATCTTTTTGTTGGCTTCGAGACTGTTTGCGGTGCGAAGCACTCCCGCAAGCATTCCTTTGGGAGTTGATTTCTACTTATCTGAATTATTTGTAACGTGACCGTGATGGTGGGTGACTTAGCATTAGCGAAGCGGAAAATTCGGGGTTTTCTCCGAGGCAATGAATAGGCTGATATAAGCAAAGATGTAAGAATATTTTTCCTTGAATACATTAATGTTGGTAGTTCTAGAAAATAGTTGAAAAAAAATCTTCAGATTCTTTTTTATTAGACTCATTATTATGTGAAGATGTAGTAATGGCAAACGTGTTAGTATGATTTAGAAAAATCGGTATGATGAAGTGAAAAAAATATATTTATAACAGAGGGATGTACATAGAAAAAGTGGTGTATTAACATGTATTATCGATGACACAGATGATGCTACTAAAATATCAGAACTGATATATCCACCTGTTGACGATGTATATGATGTATGTGATTTATAAAACTCCATTGGAGGGCAAATCATTAGAGTTGAAATCCCCCCGATGCTATACTTCCGTAACAAAGATGCCTTAATTATTCTAAACCATATCTTACACACAGATTCGAAAAGCGAGAAGTCGTAATTTCGCAGTTGAAAGTTGTACGCATACACATGCATGCACGCGTGTAGCACAAAAATACCGGTGAATAACGCTATGGTTAATTATCGAGGGTACACCAGGCGGTGTTGCGAAACGATTCGAGAAAACGAAATGATCGGTCGGTAGAGCGCGAATATTCGAGAAGTAATGACGGTCGCTCGCTGTATTCGATCCTGGTACGCGGTCCGAGATATTATTATATATATTGTTTGTATATGCGTTCACCGAGTCGGTGTCTCATGGAAAAGAGCACGTTTTGTGGCCCCGAGACGTTATATTCACGCGAACGTTCGAATTTCTCGTTTCGTGAATGCCCAATCGAGTTTGATTAGCAGTATACAGCCCTCCCTCTCCTCGAGCTACCAATAAATATCATACGCTCGGTTTATAAACCGTAACCTCTTGATGGAACTCTTGCCTATACATCGAGGCTCACCAAGAAATTTTTCAATTCTCCTGTAACAATGTCCGGTACATATATGCGAGATGTATAAAAACTAAAAGAGCTATTCATATGTTTGCTCGATATAATTATAGTGGAAAATGAGTAACAATTAAGGCACTGACACTCGTATATTTATGAATTATTTGAATCATCTATCAACATATTACAAATTTATTCGTATTAATATTATATCAATCGCAATGATAATTTGTATGAACGCCAACTTTTAAAGAATTTCTTCGTAGATAATCAGATGCAATTTCTTCGAATTATTAAATTAACGTCATTAACGTCTTGAGATTGGCGTTACTTGCGCGCAAATCCTCCGCAACGCCCAATATTTCCGAATATAAACAACGTATGGAATTCAGGTGTAAATGGATATTTGTGAGATCCGTGGACCAAAAAAATATAACACCTACGGTAAGTACTCGGGAAGACAAAATCTAGAAAAACATGATCAGTTTCTTACGTGCAAGTTATACTGTTGCGTGTTCTGAGCTATATATCTCTGACCAGGTCCAATCGATTCTGGTGCATTCTCCCCTCCCCCCCCCCCCCCTTCTCCCCTTGCACCTCTCGCCACCCGTCACCTTGCAACATTCTTATTACTTGTCGGACCAGTTCACAGATCCAGCGTTCTCTCGCATAACGAACACTTTTTCCAATCCGAGCGAATATTTTTTTGTTCCCCGCCTTTTTATTCCGGCGAATGCTCTTAATATCCATGTACATAAGTCTCAAATCAGATTTCTTGCGAATTACGAATTGAAATTCGGAAAAATTACACCATCCTCTCTTCTTCAATTTTCATTCACTCGGAGTAACAAGTCACTTTTTTACTGCAACTATGGCTAACTGCAAATATTAAAATGGCTGCAATAAAAGTCACTCACAAACCATTTAGCAGTTGTTATATATATGATTTGGAGCTTCGTGTATGAGAGAGGCTCCGTGACAGAACATTCATTCTCGTCCATAATTGTAGACCGGATTCATTTACTTTTTTTTTGGCGATCAACGTATAGAATGTAATATTTCTACTTGAAACAATAACGATTGGTATTTTGTCGCATCGACGTATAATCAACGTGATCGCATCGTTGTGATGGAATGGGTTGCTGGTATTACTTTGTGAGCAATTTTCATTAGATAGTTAAAAATATTGACGAACTAGGAAATGAAAATCATTTTTCTGTTCTGACACGTTTCATAACAGATGAGCTGGGACACGAATGGATTTTTTACCTCAATGCACTACTTATAGTAACACCGAAGTGAAAATATCATTTCTTAAACTTTTTTTCGGTTTTTCTGATTGTAGGATAACTGAATAATTCATCTCCCCCATACGCAAAATCATAAAAAAATATGAAATGACTGCATGAAACTGAGCCTTAAATTCTCGCGTGCTTTGAGACTGTCAATTCTGACAAATATTTGTGTAAGAATTGAAGGATATTTCCTTTCACTCCTGTAGCCTTTCCATCGCCGTTTATGTGTAATTGACGTACTTTCCTGGCAGATCACGTGGGTTAAATCAAAACAATATTGCATTCAAAATAGAAGGAATTTTTGTTTATTCGGAAAACGTTCGTTGTACCATCGTCTTTGTTTAAATAGCAGAATGGTGGGCATATGGGAATAAATCTCAAAACTGTTCTCAATTTTTATGTACGATACGATGAAATTACCCCAGTTCACTTAATCGAAAAACTATTTTATATAACGGTAACGAGAAGATTTTATACAGGAACGAGCATTCATTGGGCAATTGAATTGCTAAATTTTGATGTATCGTAAAAACGGTTGAAAAAATTCGATAGGGGAAAATGCTTTTTTCATTTGTCAAAGTATTTAGAATACTTAAAATTGAAGATGTGAAATAAATGTATGTTCCTGAAGCACAAACGATTTGTCTATGTTATTGTGAAGATTGTCGAGAAGCGGTTTGACCTTTCGACACGATCGAACCCTTTGCAGAGTTGCAGACAAGATCTACACTCGGATGGATGTCCACTTACTCATGCATCGGTTTGCGCATATCGACCGCTTAGCTGAACACATTTATATCGATAGAGTTTCTTTCCACGAGCCCTTATGCAAATGTGATTTAGTAGTGCATTACAACTGCACTCTTGGGAAATCGTTTCACAGGACCCCGAACATGAGTATATTGAAGAAAAAATGTGGTTCAAGTACTCCGATCGGCACGTGGAGACCCATCAAAGGTGTACATCGAAATACTGAACGGAAAAAGCCAAATAAATCTGTGAAGCTATTATTGAACTTATTTTTTGAATCTACTGCCACAATCGAGTTTTGCCTCCGAAAATTCCTTTGATCCACCCATTCGGTTGAATGAAGTACCTCTTGATCCGGCATTATGACAATTGCTCGAATTCAGCTGGTTTTATGCACCGTTCTTATTCATTTGTCTATGCCATCGCATAATATGCGTATGAGGCGAATATGTAGAGGATATGCGGTGTATGGCGGCGAACCACTAAGATTTTTGGGTCAAATTTGAGCGAGTCAGCGAAATACCGGTTTCGATGAAGGCGTACCACGACGTTAATATACTTCATTGCCCCGAGGTCCGCGTCGTCGTGAAGGCTTTTTAATACTCTTTCCCATACCGAATATTATTCTGTTCACGGGGTCAAGGAAACTTTCACGAAAGAGAGACAGATGAACATACGTGAAGACACCTTCTATCCATAAATGACGATTTCAAGAATTCTCCAAGGAGCCTCACCTTCTTTTTCTCTTACTCTAACTTGATATCTCATCACTCACTCAGATCCAATTCCTATTACAATATTATATATATATATAATGAGCTAGGTTAAGAAAAAACTTTCAAATTGTATTTTTGTTTTTTTTTTTATTTTACCGTCAATTTTACTATTAGGATATACTACTTCAGTTAGAATTTATTAATTTGATCAATATAGCCCTGGGAAGCTTCAACAATCGAATGCAAACATAAAACAGATAAAGCAGCGAATGAATCATCGAATGAAAAAAGAAAAATGTTTTCAAGTCGAACTGCTAAAGAAAATGATAATTCACGAAGTTTACAAGAAAAATCCGTTTTTCTTCAATGTTTGAAGAAAACATGGTCGACGTTAAGGATTTTTTGAATACCAACAATAACAACAACAACAACAACAACAACAACAACAACAACAACAACAACAACAACAACAATAATAATAATAATAATAATAATAATAATAATAATAATAATAATAATAGACTCGAGCGGACCCCGTTGCACATATATTCAAGCATATTATTCCCAGCTATATATTTTTCCAAGGTTGTATATATATAACTCATTTCTATCTCACCGGCTAGCACATGTATATGGTTGATTACCATTTTGAGATACGTACTTTTCTGTATAAATAGTTTCAAATGCCAAAGATCGAAGCCCTTATTGTATCAATCCGGAACACCCCGCGTGGACAAACATATTTCGTAAAATATAAACATGCATTAATTCTCACTCAGTAATCGTACGTGTACCATGTTTTTTTTATAATTTTCAAAGCCAAAGCCATGGGAGTGTCAGAGTTGCGAGACAAGAATGTACGGATGGGAAAAACTTGAAGAATATGTTGTTTTATGAAAGGAGAATAGTGAGTACGTTCACCTTGGACTTGAGTCTTTGGCCTCGTGCGAAGGCGAAAAGGGGTCATATGTCGGGCAACTCACCGATGCTTCTTGTCGTGCCATCTTTTTATCGAGTTTTACTTATTCATGTCCCATTTGGGATTCTCTTCGTTCTCACGAACTCGATTGAAAAAATGAGCGTTCTCGTCGTCCGGGGTGAAGTCATGTTCTTTTTTTTCTAATTTCGGCATTCACGAATCAAAGCTGTTATAAGCGACGAAAATGTGTTTCGTCAGCTGCTAAAAACATCTAATCGTCGCGACTTTCTCTTCAATGATGAACTCGTTCATGAAATGAAGAAAAATATATATTTTCGTCGACACTCTGAGGTGTTTCAAAATGAGGTTTGAAAAATGGCTCCTTAAATTCGGTGTACACAAACATTCGGTGTATATTCTTCTTGCAAAAGTATTCAGATAACAAACCCTTCTGAGTTTCTTTTGGAAACCGCGAGTCGCAAAAACCGGTGAAATCTGTTGTTCGGTACTGCGAGAAGTTCGAAAATTCAATAATCACAATGTTGCGGCCTGCGTCTAAATTAATTAACTTCGACCACTTCCACTTTTCCTGAAAACCATACGACTAACAGTGTTTTGAAATTATTGTCCATTAACCGTTCTCATGCAGTTGAGTTGTATCGGTTTCGCATCGGTGGCGCGCGTAGACGACATTTTCCTCAGTGCACGCAGTTCGTTCGGTCAAGTGACCACGAGCACTATACGGGAATGATGAGCTACGCGACCAAAACGACGGAAGTTTTCAACTACCACGTGTTCCACACTCCGATTAACCTCGTTGATAACAAGCAATAAAGTTGAATTTATTAATTAAATAGTTAAACCGAAGATTCTCATTGCATCGTCCACAGGAGCCGATTTAAACAAACGGTGCTCAACGAGAATCGAAGTCCTTTTGTGAAACAAAAGAACACATCGGCCATTGCCCTTGATTTTTTTTCATGACATGAATAAACCCTGCGCAGAAATGACGCGATCAAAAATCCGAAATCGTTCCATAACGATGCGTTTAAAGAAATGCGCGTAATAAATGTATGTGATAAAATCATAAGTAGAATTAGCGTCACGAAGGTTTGTGTTTGACGTTTGAGAAATCGGAGTGCATGGATCGTCAAACTGTTTCTAAAGCGTGGCAAACTCGAAACTGTACAACAGATGGGTCTCGTGTCGTTGAATTTTTCAAATAAAAGAGGGGATGCAAATAGAGGATTTTAACGGTAAATCGCGAACAGCGATGGGGACAATATCAAGGCGGTTTCAGTACAGCCAAGCTCTGTTAACAGTTTATACATCTACAGAAAGCTACAGAAAGACCACGTGTACAGAGTCTTGAACAATGAAAAAAAGTGAGTGTGCTTTAGACCACACAACTGAAGTAAAACTTTTTTCGCAACATACAAATGTATGGGTCATTCCACCAATTATGGAATTAATTTGTGCTGGAGAGTCTGAATTATGCATAATGGTCATTGCTTTTCAAAAATACGTGTCACTGAGCTTTCACGATTTTTTTCAATTTTTTTTTGTCTAGCCGTTTCTAAGTTATAGAGGTTTAAAAATTTGAAAATTTGGAATTGTTAACTTCTCGTGTTGAAAATATTAAACCTCTGAATTATTTTTCGGAACACTAAACGTAGTTATTCTTATGTGAAAAAACCTCAGCTTTTCGATAAAAATATTTTAAATATTCTCAGGGATCAGATAAATCCTGAAAAAGCAATTATAACTTTAAAATTGCTTTTTCTCCTAATGTACCATTTTTTAAATATTTTAGAATATTTTTTTCGTAAAGTTCAGACTTTTTTTTATAAAGAAACAGTGCTATTTTATTTTGAGATTCTTAAAAAAAATCAAGTATAAAACAATCAAGTTGAATGATACGTCATAAGTTATCGGTATGTGCCGTACTGCACCAACGGCCGTCACGTCATTTATGGGTTGAAATTCAAAGATCTCAACATATAACATTATATTCAGTAGCTGTGTACTTGAATATGTATATAAAAAACAAGAAATTCTTGTGATTTTTCGTAGAGGATTACTTTCTCTAGTAAAAAAGTGTTACAATTATTGTAATTAAAAATTTTTTATAAAATCACTTATTTTTATTGTTTCGTACTTGGTTTTCATATCGTTCGTTTAAAGTTATTGAACTCAAAATTCACACACGCTTTACTGAGATGTATATATTTCATGAACTGGCAGTGAGAAAAAGAGAAAAAGAAAATATACGCGCGAAATTTCTGTCACTTGCTCCTATAGGGCTTCTATCAATGTTCGTGTAAAGCAGGCTAACGCACTAACACTGCGTAAATGAGAGAAAGAAAATGTGGATGCGCATCTCTCTCTCTCTCTCTCTCTTGCTCCTACAATACTTCCAAGTCAGGGCTCAAGACTAAATGTAAGAGTGGGGACGATAGGCCTACACTGTGTATTAGATATTTCTATCTCTACCAACGTATATCTCTCTCTCAATTATCGTTCGCCTCGCCCAATCACACGAGCCCATGGCAATGAGCATGAGAGAGAACGAAAATGTACATGCGCATGCGCATTCACACTTTTCGTAGCACTTCCGTTACACACTTCCGTAACAAGATTTTCACCACTTTACTCCCCAAGCCCAGCGCGCCTATAGAAGTTTTACTTCAAAAAAAATTATATATGAGATGACTAAGTGAGCAAAAACTTAATCGAGCCGTCGCGGTTATCTGAAGGTAATTAGTGCTCTTCACGAAGCTGCTGATATTCTGGATGTGTGTTCAATTATGCATCTGTCGCTAATATTTGATTTGTCCATCGCATAATTAAAAATCATTATTCACAGAGTGGTAATATTTTGTTGGCAACCACTTGAACTTGAGCACAGTAAGAGATGTTTGTGATGGAAAAATATTTGAACAAATGTATTGTATGCCAAAAAAAAATTAAAGATAATATGAAAAAATAAACAAATTGTACAATTGCTCATTCGTTGATATACGTTTCTTTATTGAGATATTGTGTCCAAGTAGATAGTCCAAAAAATAGCTTTGCCACATATGTTCGTTTTTATTGATTAACTCTTTTCGAGATGGGACCAGGAAAAGATGGACAGTAGATTTTTTATCGTCGACTGGTCAAGTTTCCCATTGTGTAAATAGATTACAATAAAATATATCTACAACGGCACAGGTGCATAACTGGAGTGGTAACATAGGTACAGAAATGAATACATTGATCAGTTGATACGATTTCAGTCACGTACTATCTATATCATATCATGTTGTGCCTGCAGCTGCGATGTTCACGTACAAAGATCTCAAGTTTCTATTTTACTAACTTTCAATATGGTTCTATCAATCCCCCGGAAGCATCGAGTTTCACATATATAGCCCTTGCATTACATAGTAAACTTGCTATGTAGATTATTTCTTTCATCCTGGCCGGTGCATCTGAATGAGTGTTGCGATGGTTGTTTCATTCCAATCAAATTGAATCTATACATTCTTCTTTTATTTTTATTAATTTCATACATTTAACTCGGGATATTATATTTTTTATTATTTTCTTGTCATTCTGATGAATTTTTTGTAAAGAAAAAAAATACTGAATAAAAGCCATCAGAAAAAACTTGGGTAAGAATCGGGTAGAGAGTATGTTACAATTGTTTGGAAAAAGCATCGAGCTCAAATCATATTTTATTTGAAAGATGTTCGATTATATAAATACTCATACATATTCAGGCAGACACATAATAATGTTACATGCATCAGTTGCGTTCCAGTGCGTGAGATGACGCATCAGGAGAGATTAATGTCCATCACTGGTACGACGCTTTGATCATTAGTCTGTCAATATTTCAAAGCGAGCACGTGGATTGGAAAATCCCCGCAACAGCTTGTGCAACCTCAAACAGGCTCATTCAATTTTCATTTTGCGACTAGTATATGAGAGTGGGCTCTCGATCAATGCAAATCTCTAAATGGAAAAGTTGATGTTTGAATATTTTTTTTTATAAAATCCATCATTTATTCCAAAAATGGAAAACCGCAAAGAATTCAACCACTAGCAGAAAACCAATTAAAAAAATTCATTTGACGAGAAAAAATGATTTTTCATCCGTGTTTTCATCGATCGAAATCAAATATTGGTTCTCATCGTCCATGGTATTTTGCAACTTGCTAACTCAATAATTTATAAAATAGTTTATGGAACAGGGCTATGTCTAACGTAGAAAAACGTGGCACTCACCTTTGTAGATGATTTTTGAAGAAAAGTGGCGATTCCGGCACGAACCCTATTTTTGACACCGCGAACGGTGCCTTTGGCACTTCTAATGGCTTCACGATCAAGAATTTTGTAACCGGCGAAAAACTCATCGCTTTCTTTTTCCTCGATTCTGGCATTTCCATCGTCCTCGTTGTTGTTCTGATTTTCATTAATATGAAATTTATAAAATCTATCATCGTCGTAAAGATATTTGGTGCCATTTTTTCGATTATAATTCGCGTAATAATCAGCAGCGGCATTTTCTTCGTTAAACCGATCCTGCTCACGCTTGCGCTCTTCGTAAGTGCACTCTTTGACCATCGGCGAAGATGGAAGGGGAGAAGCGCGTCCGTTAGAGACGGGACTTCGGACTCGAGGAGTGGAGAATGCTTGTGACAAGGATGAGGCGACGGAGGGTGACGGGGAACCACTGGTGGAAGACGAACTCGAAGGGGCGATCACGTCGGACGGTAAAATTGCGATGTCCGCGGTAACCTCGGCTGCACCGTTATTTCTCTTGTTCATTTCCTCGTCTACGGTGACCTTGCTACCGTTCAAGCTCATCTCAATGTTTTCCCTCATTTTACTATGGTTGTTGTTGCTGCTATCGTTATTGTTGTTGTTGTTGTTGTTATTGTTGTTATTGTTGTTGTTCTTGCTGTGATTATTATTATTCTGAACATCACCGATGTATTCGTTTTCGTCGGTAATCTCGTGTTCTTCGCGCCCGACCTCGACGATTTCAGTACTGACCTCATCATCACTTATGACTCTACTGTTCCCCGCGTCCTGTTGACCTTCACCACTATTTTTTATTTCGCAATTCTCTGATTTTGCGATGTTATCACCATTGCCAACAAGTGCTATTCCATTCACTCGAATGCTTTGTTGCTCAATGATTCTTGATGCGTGCTCACCGCCATTGAGAGAATCGCAACTCATGTTGCTCTCGTTGTCATCACTGTCAAGTTCCAGGCCACTGCTTGTTGCGCTACCCGTGCGGTTGTGTTGTCCTTTTTGGGGAGCAACGTTTCGGGCGAGTTTCCTCATTGCGGAACTTGCTCCGTTTACCCCCAACAAAACGGTGCTAGAATTTTTCTTCTTAGGTAATGGCGGTGGTGTACCGTCAAGATCGCTACACGTACCACTGTCGAGGGTATCACTGGAAGAACATTGACCGCCCGTTGTCATCATATTCGCCAACGAATTTGAAAACGAGCTGTAGTAGAAACATGTGTTACCACGATTGATCGGGGACCCGGTGATAGCCTCGTTTGTAGTGGCACATTGTTCAATCATCGCGTCCTGCTGTTTTAACGGTTCACGATTTTCCAGACTCACAGTTTCTTCCACCCGGTGGTTGTACGACGTCGGTTTCTCCAGCGACTGATTGTCGTTGGTTCGTTCGTTCACGACGCTTATACGGACACGGGTCTCGGTTTGACCGGGAGGCTCATTAGTAGCGCCGCGACCGTTCAATAGTACCTCATTATTACTGCTCTCCCAAGCATCCGCGCTTCCCGAAAATTCGTCCCTATCAATAATTGTCCCGTTGTTCTCGTCGTACGACCGTTTGACACTTGACTTCACCACGCTTACCGATGCGTCATCCGTTACCTCAGGGTTCAAACGCACCGTTGATATTACCCTACTCGTTTCGAGCTCCGGATTAATACGGATCTTAACTACGTGCTGACCCGGCTGATGACTCGACGTCGACTGTTGTTGTTGCTGCTGCTGCTGCTGCTGATGCGTACCAGTTCTAACGACTGACGTTACGTGCAGCTGTTGCTTCAACTCCTCCTGATTATCCTGATGCTGCCTCGTCCCGTACCCGTTTACCGCTTGGACTTCCGGGATTGGAGTTTGCCTCCAGTTTGCCGGTGCATTAGCCGTGCTGTTCGTAGCAGCGACAGAACTAGTACCACCGGCACCAACGAATACCGTTGCTCCAGCGGTCTCCGGTGGAAGCTGTATCTCAGTGGGGGCAATAGCCAGGATCGACACAGTCTTCCGAAGACCACCGGCGGCTACCGCCGCGATGCTGTTTTCCGAAGACACACGTATCGGGGATACATCTGAGCTATTCGAGGATGACGTTTTTGTTGAACCCTGAAGAGCTTCGGGGGTCATGACTGAGGCACTGGGATCGCTTATTAGATTCTTCTCTGACAAGGCTGAACGAACCATCATCGTGCTGGTCTTCTCCATTTTGTTTTTTTTTTTTCAATATTCAAAACCTTTAAGGCTGCCTATATACTACAGCTACCATGAGATATTTTACACCGGTGGCATTCGTACGTCTGTTCGACGGCCTCTTCTTTGACTTGTTCGCATGAATCTGGCTTATCTATCCTTGCGTGTGCTCACTTCTCTCTGCTTACTTTTTCTTCTGGCCTCGACTCTCACTCGAATTCTACAGTCACTTCCTGGTTAACGCTCTACTGTGGCTTTCGTTGGCACATTCCGCAAATGATACCTCGGAGCAGGATTCATCACTGATAAGGGGCGCGTAGGGGAGCATAAGTAACAGTGATACCCACACTCGGTTGGATCGAGCGATACGCTCGATGATTTTATTCTTTGGATCACTCGCACGCTTCGCCGATGACGAATATCTTGAAAAATATTACGTTGTAGGAATCAGAAAGGAACTGTAAGCAACAAGAGTACGAGATCGGCCTTGGAAAACCGCCGGGGGAATATTTATCTCGCTCCTTCCGAGGAAACGGGATCTTGGGAAGGATCTCTTCACTACCTATAATAAACGGTAGAACAAGCACGTTCCTATATTGCAGCTGGTGGTAGACTTGTATGTTACCGCACAGACTACTTCCCTACGTGACTCTAATTAAGCCTGCTGCGCGCCCAACACTTGACTACAGGTATACCGACATAATTGAGAAAATCTCCACGACCTCCTGTGAAACTCTCTTGGTTTTTCTAGATCTTTGCGATTAGACTCTTCGTTTTCCTGATTTCTGCTAAATTTTTTATTCCCCATAAAAGAATGAAGTACGCAGTAGATAAGCAAACCGGAATCCCAACTCCGACAAATCTTTTCAGAGATGAAAACAAATATCTCAAACTCAAATGCAAAAGAACCAAAAAATGTTGGCGAAGACCAGAAAGTTGGATGATACGAAGTACTCTGGCAATCGGAATACGATGTCATTGAGACTTGACTTTGCTTGTAGACATGTTTGTGAAGCTGCAGAGCTTGGTACAATTAGACCCAGTGCCTGTGTATTTTCTCGCTCGACGGGTCCCCACCCCTGTAAGCGCAGATCTACCAGAGCTGTGTGTTGTACTCCTGGTAATTCTTGAACCGAATGTCTCAAACGCCCTCGTGGACCGCCGAGGTGCTTAGCTCTGTTATCCGCAATGCTGGAGTTTGTATTGAGAGAGAAACAGCCGGCGAGGATCGATCTGGAGGGGGGTTTTTTATGTTATTTTCGGGGTGTTCGTCTATGCTGCAATAGCAACGAAACCGCTTTTGACAGTTATATAAAACCAGTCTACTTTGCACTGCGTCTTGTCCAGTCTCAATTTGTAATTTGTATTGCGACAAGGTAGGCAGTCATAAAATCACAGTACCCGAAACTGCCTCACTGCCCCCCGAACACCAGTCTCAGGTGAAATTGAAAACCACTTTCTTGATATCACTCGTTGCACCACGGCAAATGAACTACCCACTTCTATCAAAATAATCATATTACACGAAGACTAGCCTATCCATTAAGCTTGACGCTTGAAAAAAATGGCCGAAAAACAAATATGTCAACAATATTGACCTCATCACAACAGCGATAGTAACATAACTTTGATCCAACAGCACTGTAGCTCGTACGATTTTTGACTCGATTTTAAAACTTGGTACGTCGGAGTTCCTAGCTTCATGAGCATTAACCGGCGGTAACTGTACTGAGAACGTGTGCTATGTAAAGACTCGTTCAGCTCCTCTTCGAGGCTGCGCTCAGGCAAGGGGCCCCGAGAAAGTAGTGGGGCTAAGAGGCCCGGGATGTTGGGGACGGGATACGCCGTGACGACAACAACGAAGACGACGACGGTGCGTTAAAGTCCCCTCTCCGCCCCAGCGATCTCGTCAAGGAAGGCATCAGCGGGTATCTACTGAGACCAGGAGCAGCAAAGAATAGAGAGCCGAAATGAGAGGGAGTGGGAGAGGCTAGAGTGGAAAAGAGAGAGCGGACGCCTCGGCTGCGGTGGAGATGGTAAAATGGGTCTCGTGTGCAAGGCAAGCCAAGGCAGCTAACTTTTCCAAGTTTCTCGCGCAAACATGTGTGTTCCCGTGTGTGTACGTGCACGCGCGCGCGTGTGTGTTGTTTTTTTTTAATTTGCCCCGAACGTTCACCAGGACGTAGAGGCTGGTACAGTGGCGTCCTCTTACGAGCCACGAACAACCGACAATCCGGTTTCTCGCGCATTTAAATACCTGTTCTCATGCCGTCAACCAATACCACTACATCCTGATCAATAACACACGTCCCAACACACAACTAACTTTGGCTAACATATGTGTATCGATGTCAGCGGCAACAGGTTGTCTTCCTCGAGTGTATCCACGAATATCGGGTGCCCTCGCTGCTCTCAACCATTGTATTTCCAAAAAAAAAACTACTTTTCAGTATAGTTACAGTCCTATACATGCTAGTAAATTAGGTTTTAACATTTCAATAATCTTATGCGATAATGTTTCAAATCGATCGATCGATCGATCAGAAATAATTACCATGACGTCACACTTTTATCGAAATCTTCTAAAGGATCATTCATAATTCTTCACCAATTTTAATGTACCATATATTATTCTATTCCTTGAAGGATCTTTGAAAAATTCTGTAAGTAGATTTCTCTCTGTGCGATAGTTACTTTTTCGTAGCTGATTTGTTATTTCGCAAAATGTCTCTCGTGAAGAATCTTTCGGATTCAGATTCAGACACCCTGTAGATAGTCTGGAAATTGGTGTGCAAACTCATATCGATCCCTGGTGGACAGAAAGTCGTAGCTCGGAATCCTTCCAGTGACCAATCGGATGACTTGCCCCTCTTTTTTAGTTATTATTTCGGTATATGTGAATATATGCATATGGAAATGTGAGAGTGCGCAACGCAAACTCCGAGACTTCCGCGTGCGGTTTCTTGGCCCAATGAGATCAGGTATTTTCAAATAATGCTTGACAGTCTCACCTTGATGTAGCACCGAGTACGCACCTGCCGAAAATTCCACCGATCAACCTCTCGGCCTCGAGAATGACCCAGCGAATACAAGTATATTTACACATACATTCAATATACCATATGTAAATGTGCACGCACGTGCGTGTGTATGCTCATATTCGTTCATAAACATTTGTCCCGTTTGCGTGAAAATTTTTGGCAAGAAGGAACGAAATCTGTTATGTCGCCTGGTATCTTTTTCTTGATGAATAGACGACGCAGAGGCGAATCTGTTTCGTGACTGTTTCTATCTTTCTTCCACACATGAAATATGAAGTTTTTTTTTCAAAATTACGAAAATTAAGACCTCGTGTATGTGAGATGTGTACGCTTTTTGTCTACATATATTTGCATTCTGCTTGCTACAGACGCACTGGCACTCCGATATCGGAGACTGCGTGAGGATTTTTTATTCTGAAGTATTGAAAGGTAACTGTTGAATTCTTATGAGCAATTTCATAAATTTATACTTCATTATTTAAACGAAATATTTTTGTATATCCAATGAGAATTTGTCCTAAAAGTTACTTACACGTATCCATTATTATTGATAAATTTAACAATAACGAAAAAGAGAATTCATTTAAGTTATTACCTAACCCACCAAATTTCGTATAATGGAAGAGATCAAACTATTCTTTTGAGATGAAAAATACTACATCGAAATACTATATGTATAACTCGGTGACCTATAAGAAAGTCTTTACCACTACACGTTGGACAGTTATAATTGGCGGCTTTTGCATTCCTTCTCGCCGCATTATACATTAATAACAAGCTCCCCTTCACCAGGCTGTTTTTTTTATATACGTGTAGTCAATGAAGAGGAACCGGAAGGCAATTGCATTAATAAAAACGGGAACATTTTTAGGATCATTAGAAAAATCTTTCCATGATAATGGTGAAAGTTGCATGGATCTGGGTGAGATACTAAAAGAACATGATGGATTTTTATTTCCTTTTCATGTTTGATCCGTGATGAGAAAAAATTTGTATTTAAAAGTTTCATCGAAAATTTATTCGACGATTAGTGATCAGTGAATTTCCCAAAAAAATCGATAATCGACCAAATATTGTTTTGCGAGATTCCTAAGATTGACTCATCAGCATTGAGAGATTTTTTAAATGTGTCTGTGGTGCGCGGAATCATAAACCCCTGTGACTGACGACTAAAACTGGTTCCGTTACACCATCACACATCTCGTGTCTGTAGATGCATGTAGCTACAGAAATTCCAACCCAGGCCCATTCAACTTATAATACCACCTTTTTTCATATAACGAGTCGATCATACAAAAATACCGATATCGTCACTAATTTTTTGCTTCTTTTTATAACTTTTCTTAATTTAATACATTATTACTACAATTCATTATCAAAGCTGGGATTATTCATTTGCCAAATAAACGATTGTCAATTTTATTCGTCTCGGACTTCGTATCGAGATGATGTCATTTTTGAAAAATTTTCAACTCGCATCACCGATAATTATTCAAGAATTTTGGTGTAAAATATATACGATAGAAAAAAAATGTGTATCCCTAGATGTACTCGTAGGATAATATTTTTAACGCTATTCGAGCTATTACCATATAATACTCGTTTTTGAGAGCGATGTGATGCGGTACAATTGTGTTGTTGTGAATATTGCGATAATTATCAAATTCGATAATCTGTTTAATCGTAACTTAACAAGAGCGATTCCGCTCATTGTCTCAGTTTCGATGGTTAAGCAGGTGCATGGTTATACCCAAACATGCTTCGAAAAAGCCGGAGAAAGTATATATTCACCTGAATTAACCGTTACAACGAATATTTTCTTCCCAAATACTCTATTATCCGTTGATCAGCACGAAATATTTATAACGAGGGGGAGAAAGAAAATTAATTTCTTTTCTTTTTCTCATTGTTTTCTTCCTCCGTTATTACAGATTCATATACCGAACTTATCCAATGGAAATCTCGAAACTTCATTGCTATTGTAAAAGTGTCTACCTGTTCGTCACCGACTATAGTATACATTATTGTGAAGAACATTATCTACAAGATTCTCTGCGTGGTATTTATTTAACTTTTTTTTTTCTCATAACGAAAATGATACGCATTTACGCATACATACATTTTGGAAGTGCATCATTCAAAAGAGGGGATCGTTAACTTTGAAGAAGTTTCAGGGCTCAGTCAGTATCATTTTTTATGAATACGGTTAATCACAGAGTAAACGAATTGCTCTGAATTTATTGGAGAATGTAAGTGTTAGCACATTTGATTTTCTCATTCTCATTCCATGGGATTTTATGACACTTGTTTTTAGTTTATTTTATTATCAAACGTCGATTGAGTCAAACATTTTTTTTCAATTCCACTGATCTATTGTGTGTGAGTTTATCTGAACAGTGAAAATAATTTAACAATTTACTACGATGAAACTATACTCGATGACGTATGATTGTTTATAAAATTTGATTCTGCCGTTTAAAAATTATCAATTCGCCGGTTACTCAACAACGATATAGATTTTAATAGACTAAACAGAGAATACTCAATAAACTCGCTTGAAATAAATTTATAGTCGCGGAACTCATTGAAAAACGTCAACAATATTTATTTGACGACGACTCCAAACGTTTTGCGGCAATCACTCGTTTACGAAGTTAATTCCCTTTCTCTCGATAGGAACCATACGTTCATAGCTTCGGATCTTCCTTTCATAATTACCGGTCCTCGGTACTCCAGCAGGAATTGAGGATCCTGATTTTCTGGCATACAGAGATATCTGGAACACAGGATACAAAAATTATCGTTAATGATGACGCGTTGAACTTTAATCAAAATTAAATTCATACGTAAACAAGAAAAATAATGTCATTGGTCGATACCTTGTTCAAATTTTCGCAAAATAATTGTAAACTTGGAAAATTTACATTTATCAATGACGGGAAATACTGAGATAAAATTTTTGCTTTTCCTCGGGATAATACGACTGACCGGGCGTATATAGCATCAATCTTGATGTCAACGAAACCCGAGACCCTAACCCTCATCTTATTTCGTAACGTTCGCGACAGGGTTATTGAAGAACCGAAGGGGAAAATTGAGTCGAGGAAAGCCTACGAATGAACAAGTACTTAAGGTATAATTTCATTAGTACCCTATTCTTAGCTCCGCTTCAATTTTTTCCTCTACGGCAGCTGTCATTGAAACTTGAACAATTGCGAAAAGATCATACCATTCTCCGTTTCTGTCTGCATCTTATCATCTCAATCGAAAGTGAAGTTCTTCTCACAAAATTGTTATTTTTTTTTCGTATTATTGAAAAATATTAATTAGAAACAGAAATGGAGTTAGTTATCGACTGTTACTTCGACAAATTGTTCGCCGAAATGGAGAGAAATTGCCTCGTGTCGCGTCACAAACGACGTCAACTTGTCAAATTTTTTTCCGACGTTATAAATAGTTGTGCCGAAGGTAATGTTAAAAAATTTTCAAGTCGATCTCGCGACACATTGCGAAGTTGCCTAAAAATTAGAATTCCTGCGCAATATATCTAGTGAAAATTTACTCTCCCTTTTTCATTCATATTCAAAATATTAATGTCAATCAATCAAGATAAATTTGTGTGAACATGTTTTTTTTTTTTTCAATTTTGTAACACGTTCTACATGTAAATTTGTATAAAATTATTTAGTGATAAAAAATGAGCGCGAATACAGAGAATGTGCGAAAAGATTCGATAAAAAAAGTTGAAAGTACATGAAGAAAATATTATTGATCGTAGCGGAGAACATAAGGAAGGACGACGTGTGTGAGAGGATCGTACAATCGGCATTACGCTATCATAACATATCGATGTCTGATAACGGATCGGTATGTTTGTTGGGTAAATTTCACAACGTGTTGTACGTCGCGGCAAAATTGTGCTTTGATTGGAATTTGAGTAACAACGAGATAGTAAGTCGATTGTTGAACGACATTTTTTATTGCGAGAAAACGTTCGAGAGAATTTTTGTCGGTGCTATATTTGGTACGCGAGTTACTCATTTTTTGTCAGGCTGGAAGAGCGATTTTGATGATCGCGACGAGAATATAAAAGCTCTGATTTATTTCATGGATCATGCGATTGCCGCGAAACTGCAATATCGAACAGAAAGTTGGAGCTCGAAAAGGCGATTTATCGATGTACCGATGGAATCTTACGGACAAGTTTTGCCTCTTAGAGTCGCTATACAACACGGTTCGCCGGATATTCTTCAAGTTATGTTGCGTTACGGAGCTTCCACGGAATCTGAAAAATTCTCACCGTCGCCCATCGAAATTTTATTGACGCGACTGAACGAATATGAGATGGAAAAAGTTGACGGAGGTAATCGACGGATCAACGAAATCCCCGATAATTTGATCAAGTGCCTGAAATTAGTGCTACGAACGGTGCCAAACGCAAGTGTCAAAACTCCTACCCACATTGCTGAAAAATTTGGCCTCGAGACTGTACCGTTGTACGAACACTATCCAAATTTGGTCGAGAGAAAGCTCGTACCACCCGATAGAAGCGGATTACGGCCACCCGAATTAACGCATCTATGTAGGTGCCGAATACGGCGCAGTCTCTTCCTCAATTGGGCCCTGCCTCACGGTATCAAAACACTCCACATACCGGATACCCTTCGAGACTATCTCGATCTAAAATATGACTGACTGAATTTGAAACAATCGACGCTCACCAAACTATACTTTCAACTTCGATGCTAGCAATTACACTAAAAATCTATTGAGATTATAATAAATCAAAGAAGAAAATAACTAAATAAATGCTGTCCGAGTTTTTTTATTTCTGCATTCCCGAGCTGGAATAGAGCTCGACGATCCACGGAAGCAAAGTTGGATGTTGCTCCGTGACAGCATACGCACGCGCATGCAAGAATTACATGTATTCGTGTATATATAGAGACCGCTGTATGAGTAATTCACTTTTACCTGCGGTCATTCCGACTGAGAAAATGTTACGCGAGTACATCTCCGTACAACGACCGAACTTGTTCGTATAATAGCATACAATTAAAACATCCGGATTACACGACGCGTGATTATACGTATTCCTTCTCGATACATCGTTTTACTTCATCGAAACCTTACGCAGGGAACTTTTCCTGTTGATTGCCAGTTCGATAGCAATCAATGCTGATGAAACGAATTCGAAATATTCGACTCCTTTGAGGATTGGAAGCCGTTTCACTTTACTCTCCTATGATATTTAAATAAATACAATAAAAGAGAGGTTGCCGCGAAGAGCGAAGCAATTTCGTTCCAAAAAATGAAAACATAGCCTCCATCGTTCCGACGAGATGTTGTTTTTTTAAATCATTTCTCACAGTCGATGAAAAAACAGCGGCTTGCCCAATTCTCGTGCGCAATTCATTATAAAATTTACCTGTAAGCGTCCTCTGACACATTAATCTTGCCGGGTTCACCGGTCGTTTCCGTTCTGCTCGTTAGATTGACCGTGTTACCAAAGAGGCAATAACGAGGCATGCGATGTCCAATAACGCCGGTAACGACCTCACCACTGTGAATACCAATAGTGATTTTCTGTAAAAACAAAAAAATACAGCTTTCTAGCGCTCTGATGTTTGCTCCAAAAACAGGCAATTTTATTCAAACGTTCATATACAAGGGCGTGCTTCAACGTCATAATTTTTCTAATTTCATCTGAAAATCGTCGAAATTAGAGATGAAGAATCAATACAAAAATTGTTAACACTCGATAAAAAAAAAGTTCTCTCTAATAGCGAATATTTAAACTTCTCGTCGTTCACATAGGCTAAGTTATTTTGATAGAAAATCTAAATTTTGTACGAATCACTATATCTCACAAGACTAACACATTCTCGGTGTATGCCGCAGAATAATTTAAACGTTTCTCTGTATCATAATTGCTGCGTTGATTTTTGTGGAAACGCTATGGGGCTAGGTTTGCATATTTACCACAGGCTCTCCATCGATCTGGACATCATCGGCGGCGAGATCCATCATGTCCAGGGCCAGACGCGCTATGCAACGAGCATGGCTGCGACATGGCTCGGGTAATCCACTGGAGGCCATGTACTTGTCACCAACAGTTTCCACCTGCGTATATATTTCAATATAATGTATTCATAATTATATATAGAGTTATTTAAACATTTATCAAATATGTATATATGCAAATGCATGTACATATTATTATGAATAATTACATCTCATTTGAACCTTCATATTATGAGTTTACGAAAATTCATTTAGGTTTATACCATTAGAAACGTATTTCTTTGGTAGCTAATAATTTCATAAGAAATTTGTTCTTCAACTATTACTTTCGATGAGTGAAATCACGAGAGGTATTGCGTTGGTAACATTATCTCGAAAATAATTGAAATAGAAAAGTTTCTCATCAATACGTATACCTTGTAGACGTTTGGATTTTTTTTTGGATCTGTGAGAACGTCGAAAGCAATATACAGCTGATTAAGCATATTGACGATTTTCATAGCTCCACTGGAGTCCGTATGTGCTGCACAGTAAGCACCGAATCCTACGATACCCGAGAACAGAAGTGTGACACAATCGTATTTCTTGGCTAGCACGGGCCTCGAATGTCTGAGCTCATTCGCCACCGATATCGGCAGTACCGAATACAGCAACCTATTCAACATGATTTTTTTATTTTTTTATTATTATTCTCTCGATGAGTGCAGAGAACCGCAGAATCATATTTTTTTTTTTTTTTTTTGGATTGGTCGAAAATTGAAGTATTATTTTCCAGAGAGCCGGTCCTACTTAAACCACGATGCCGTATAAGTGTGTGTAATAAAAAAGAAGGTGAGTATACGATAGCAACTAAATTTTCGGGCAAAATGGTGGAGCAACACTGGAAGGACGAACGCGGGATATTTCGTCGTTTTATAGCCGTTTTAAGATTCAAAATAATGAGGATAAAAGCGATATCCGGATGAATTAAGTTGCGACGAGTTGGTGAGAATTACTATATTTCGGTGAAATCGTTCCAGAATACTCAGAAGTAATTGAAGACCAATTGGAATAAAATTATGTAATCAATACATGAATATATTCAATAATTAATCATTTATAATACTATGATTGGGTATCGGGATAATTTTATATTATAACGCTCAAATTCTTATTAGCGCCGAATACTAATGACGGCAGGGAACCTCGGATTTGGAGAAACATCCGAGAAAGTCGATAATTTTGTGTAAGAAGTAACAATAATGAAGAAAGTCCGAATGAGAGTTAATGAAGCTTTGTGAATTTGCTGAAAGCATAATTAATTTAATACAATCGTCATAAACGAATGATGATGAGTTACCCACAGTTTCCCTTAGCCCTTGGGCAAATGAGGATAAACAGTAGTTATACTGTAGCTTAGCTGGTGCATTAGGAAAGAGCACTTGGCAACTGTGGACAACACCTTTCGGGCAGACGACGGTCGAAGTTCTCTCAGAAACATCAACAAAAACAGCGAGATGGGTTCGCGAAAAACCCAATTATATACTAATACAGATATACTCATCCGATACCTATATAATTTTTTTTTTTATTTCCTATTATCAAACAGAGTTTTAATTAATCCTCGATACCTGTCTGTTTTTTGTTTCTCTCCGTCGAGTTCCCGATATGTTTGCTGAAGCTTATCCGTTAAGAGTTCCAAGTTTCTCGTTAATTTGTAATCAGCCTCGAATTGCTCTGACATGAGAACCAAGTCCCGGGTTGCGTCGTGAAGTGGAACGTCACTCAAGTATAATCCACGTCTAGTTATCCAACAAAATAACAGAAAACATCGAATATATTTCAAGAACACAAGTTATATGCGTAAATAATTGATTCGATGTTTATTGAGGGTATATAAAATTTAATATAAAATTAGTTTGAGGAAAGTTTGGAAAACTCTTGTTTACCCAAGACTGATAAAATCCCTTATTTATCATCATCATGTAACCAAAATTATCATGCACAAACTACATTATCAACAAAGGTTCAATGAGTAAGTAAAAAAAAATCTCACTCGATGTAACAGAAAACTTTAATTGAAAAAAAATCATACGACCAAAATCACAAAAGATTTTTGAACATTGCGAAAATCGTTTCAGAATTATTATATGTAAAAAATCAGATCGAATTAAAGCAGCTTTGAGAGCGTTTACCATAAGTTGGTACACCCAATTGAGAAATCGTTTTACGATTTTATCAACTAAGGAATTTAACTGCCTGATCTAAAGAACTTTCTGATAATATTGATATCCCTAGTAATTTCATTGAGAATGAATACTAAGCAAATTTCATTTGGAAATGAAATATCGTATCTCCGGAATGGGAAATCATTAGTTGAGCACTACACTGCTATGAATGATTATAAGTGAAGCCAAAATTACCACTGAATTGTTGACAAAAAATACATTTTGCTCTATTCGTAGGTATATTAACATAGTTATTGTTTTCTCCAAGTATTGTGCGAGAGGAAAAATAATTATAATACCCGTTCTCTTTTTCAACTATTAGCAGAAAGCGCTTTGTAATTAAAAATGGCGAGACTGAAAACTTGTTACAAAACACTTTTACCACGTTTATCTAGGAAGACGACGGTTTGTGAGATTTCGAGTTGTTCATTACGCAATGTCGGGGATCCAACATTTAATTTGAAATTGCATCGCCATAAAAACTCATGATAATTATATAGACATGGAATATGAAATGTGGTATAAGTATATTACTTTCATTCCGGTATGAAACATTAATATAAATGGTCCAAAGAAATGGTCTTTTGACGGTAATAAATATTTTTCAAAAATTAATTTACATTTGCGTCCTTACCTTGTCAAGTCGTCAAGATTCATCACACTTGGATAACATAGAAAAATGACTAAATCCGATTCTGGTATATACAACATTTGACCCTGCATAAAGACACAAAAAACATGAAAAATGCGTAACGATGCGAAAATATTGAGCTAGGTGCAAATTCTTATTCCCTTTTGCTCCAAGAGGAAGCGGTGATACCAACCTTAAGTCGCAGATTTGAAAATTCCTCAGAAGTTTCGACCTTCATGACATTCTTCTTTGTTTTTAAAACGTAAACTGTATTGATGTGTGATAATATGTTCTCGAATGTTAATTCAAGATGAGGCCTCACCTACAGAATAAACCAATGGTATATTCAGCACCACCACACTAATATGATATTAGTATTTTTCAATAGCTTCTTCTTTTTATGGGATTGAAATATGAAAGATGATTGATTTTCTAATAAACTTTCCCATGATATGTATCATTTTCATATACAAAACCAAGTGATTTATTTTATTTACATTATTTAGACTCACCGTTAGTAAAATGTCACTCAATTTACAGACTCCGCTATTGACACGTGGTATTACTCGTGTGATTGTACAGCCAGTTTGAACTATCGTTAAATTTCGATTGAACATAAAATGAAACGGGAAAACACGACAGAAAGTCGCCGGACTTACTTTGGGCTCTGAAAAATAAATGAATAAAGATATGAGTACCGGTATATGGTTATCGAGAACTGACTGACGGCTAAAAAAAATTTCATAGCAAGATATAAAGTAATTCACCGACGGATAGGGTCTCAAGATCAGCTATCATTGGCTTCGTCGTAACACCAGGTGCTGAAGTGTCAGTTATGAGAAATTGTACGTGATCGCATTCGTTCTTTGTTTTAAGAATCTGCATGTCGACATCGGTTCCATGAAGTTTCTTCGCGACGGTCTGCAAACACCGCATATTCATTAGAATGATTCATTCTCATTTTGATCGATTTCAATTTTGCTGTGTATTACACATATGGTATGTATATATTAATAATAGTGATAAAGTTACTTTGACGATTCCTATGACAATGTGCTCCAGCCCAGGACGATCGGAATAATAATGAAGTACAAGAGCTCCGTCTTCTGGTCTTTCCGTACACCGAAACGAAGGTGCTCTCATTCCCGGGTAAAGTGTACCCAAATGATCATGCAGAGCGTCCAAATTCTGTAGCCGATCGGTATACGTAAGTGGAATCCTTAACTTATATTTCGCACGTCGTGTAGCGAAAAATCTTAATGACGCTCAAGTAGCTTGTGGTTCACGGATCATTTATGACGAATAAACAATTTTTCATGTATTACGTTATCAACGTATTATTATAGTGATTTTTGACGATTGATATTCGTATGCGATCGGTGAATATATATTGAAACTCATCGAACCGTATTGGTCATAAGAAGGTCATAGAGAACCGAAATGTGATTCGTAGGCAGGAGCTATTTTACAGTTAAAGAGAGACTCTATTTCTATACTTTGTTTTTTTTCCGGTACTTTCGTTCGACGGCTTCGTATTATCCCCGGATATTTGGTTATAGCTTTTTTTTTTACCTCATCTCGTTAAGCATTCGAGAAAAGGAAATAAAGTTCATTGATGAGAAAGTGGGTGTGGGATTGCCGAAGAGAACCCCGTGAGTTCAATTATTTATGAAATTGCAGTTTCGCGCAAGGAAAGTAGAGCCGTTTAAAACGTTCTTCAATGAGTCGTAGGCGGATATACAGTGCTAGGAAACGACGTGAATTTTATTCTCTATCAAAATGGAAGTGCATATTGCAGCTGATATACGTAAGTAATTAAAAAAAAAAAAACAATATATCCATGACCTTTGAAATTTGTGTTTGAGAAACAGTTCAAATTGTTAATAAATCTGGTGGATGTTCAAACTGATGGTAGTAACATTTGATGGGAATATAATGCCAGGTTGAGCGAGATAGGTACATCAAATATGCACGGTGCGTATGAGAATCGTGTGTGTATGTATGCATGTATAGAAAAGCTTGCAAGAACAAACTCAATCGTACTTCCGTTTGTACGGGGTGTCTCAAATCTCAAGCTTTCGGTTTCGATGAATGAATAAGGCGATCGGCAAAATTCTAGATAGCCCCCCTGTGCTCATACTATTTTTAACAATGTCCCGAAAATAAAAATGAAAGAAAGCTCTTTTCTCGAAAATTTTGTCATGTTATCATCCCTCCCCCGAAAGTGACTTTCGAGACATCCCGTATGGTATATGATATACTTTCGCAAGATGGCTGTGCAACGTGTTTTCCCCTTTGGGGACCTCGCGCAAGGTACACCTTAACCGTAAATGAGCACTCAGGGATTTTCAAAGTGATTACATTGGACGCTTCTTTCCATCGAGGCTACGTGTGTGTATGCATACAAACGTGTATACGTCGCTGATATGCCTGAATCTCTCGTTGGTTTGCTCGTTGCAATTAATAGGGTTATGGGCCAAAGTAGCTGCGGTATCCCCGAGAAAATTATACGTAGAGGTGAGTCTAAGCTCGCTTCGGTGTTCGTCCCGAAACCACGGACGAAAATTTAATAATTATACATCCATTTAATAATAGGAAAAATGTGCATATACGCGTATAACCACCGTAACCCGCTCACGATGAAATTTAAACGAATCACCGAACAAAATAGCTTATTCTTCTAAAGTCTACATATTTATGAGAAATACGTAGAACGTAGAGGGAAAAAGAGTGACGAAGCTTCTCGGAACAATCACGCGAAAAGCTCGATTTCCCAGTGCTCGCGCGGTGGGAGAAATAATTTAATTTAATATGATTTTGAAAAGTTGATCGAAATGTTTACGTCTAAATACCTGTAGAAAATCTCTCGGCGTCGCTCCGAGAACCTCAAGAATTTTATCGTACCCCGAGTCCTGACAAAACTCAAAGAACATTTTACCGAATAACTCGAGTATCTCGTTGGCTGGAATTTCTGCAAGGATACAAATTGATTTAATTTGATGTATTTGCGTTGTAAATAAATAGACGAGACTATATGCTCGGTCCGGTTGCATATGATATCCCGGCGGTGATCGATCGTATTAATTTTACAAAATATGAACGAAACATTTGTACTTTACGCACTTAGACGTTTTTCGGCGGCTGAAATGATGTTGTACGTGATTTCGTCGTCGTATATTTGACGGACAAGAAATTGACCGTCCATGTTGACCGCAGCATCTTTCCTAAATCAAACAATGATTCATGACGGGTAATGAATAAAATAATACCACAATCGGTTGAAAATCGTTGAAATTTATTTATGCGCCAATAAAAACGTATAGACAAATATTTTCTTGCCAGGCTGCTCGTTTGAGAAATGTCTGTAACGACACATGTGGATTTTCATAGGAATATTTATAGGATCGACAAAGTCTATATAGAAAATAAAAATCAAAGTATTCTCCAGTGGTGAAAAATAGTGGCATGGTTTCCCATAGCTCCTCCAAGTGAGAGCAAACGGTAGAAATAAACGGAGAGATAAAGATGGTTTCAACAATGGAACAAAAAGGGATAGAAGTTGGTTTGCTTAGTGATATCGGGCTATCGGAAAAGTCAAGAAAAAGATCCAGATATTTGTCCGTGGTTTACGAGAGTGATCGTTTCATACTGGTCCCAGCTCATATCGCGAAGATGAAATAAATCGCTCGAATGGTGAAAAAGTAAGTAATCATTCATTTTCATGTATTCGATAGTATTTCGGCAGCTTTAAATTCTAGTTTGGCTAGCTTATATAAATACTTTCTTAGATTGAAACATTTTGCCATACAATTATAAATTTTAATTCTATGAAAAATTGTCCATTAGCATAGATCCATTAATAATTTCATTAATTAGATGAATCATCAATTTGAAAAATAAAAAAAAAAGTTGTATCAACTGCAAATAATAGCCCGAACTGTTAAAGTATACGATTTATTCTGGAATACTTGATGGAAAGAATGAGCTGAAGCACTTTACGATATTGGAGCTTTCTCCAAACGAATTCGACTTGGTAATAAAGAGCTCTTCCATGGCTTAATAAAAGCGTCTAATATTATCATTTTCATTTTTGTTCTCCAATGACGTTTATTTAATGGAATTTTTACGTGTTAACAGCCCTTAGCGAGCTTTACTACATAATCATTTTATATATTAGGTAAATTAATGATAGAAGATTTAAATAATTTCATACAAAATATGAAAGGATCGCATAATCTATTTCAATGGTGGAAAAGGGTGATCGAACAAAAATCACCGTTACAGGAGTCGGGTCATAGCACAGAACGTGGAAAGATATAATTCACGATGATTCTTCGAATTCGCGGGACGTTTGTAACATCAAATAAGGTGACAAATGCAAATAGGGGTGGTTTTCTTGTTCAAATCCTGGTGAACCCAATTTTTTTGTCGTACGGCATGATTATTTTGGATCAACCGAATAATTTTATTTAGCCCTCTCGAGCGATAAAACAATATTGACGAGAGGGTAAAGGGGATGAAAAATATCGACAACATTTACACACGGTGATAAAATCAAATGCGTGCGACCCACAAGGTTTCCCAAATGTAAAGCAATCTTCACTGCGGCAGAAAATAATTCACTAGAATAATCAAATAAAAAGAGAAAATCAATGTAAGGATTTGCAATAACGGATATGCATTCAAGAATTATATGAGTGTAACAAAGGGATGATAACATAAAAAATAGTAATTTCATTATTTTACATACTTGATCTCCTCCCATGTCTCGTTGTCAAAGGTCTTCACTACAAGTAGTTCGAGGGCGTAATTCACAAAACCGTACTGCACACAAAAAACATGAGAGAGGTATCAAAAATAAGGAAAATGTGAGAATTCCAACGACGACAATCACGGAAAGAAGAATCAATTTTTTTAGTATTTTTATTTTTCTCGATAACTCATGTTCAGAAGAGGAAGTAAAAAAAAATCCACTGACAATGTGTTTTTTCATTCTTTGATAACGCGCGCAAAACTATCTGTTTTTTTTTCGTTCTCTTTTCAATAATAAAATACTAGATATTTTGTTGTGATGACGTAATTATGAATATATTTAGGTTTTTTCGATTGCGAAAAATCGAAACGTACCATGATGATCAGTGCGATACGGTCAATGATACCGATCTCATAAAAAATTTCATCATTCCATTGTATTTGAGATGAGAGAGCGTGTTTACCTCATGCACACGAGACGCGTACTGGAAACGAGTTCGCGTCTTCGCGGCAGACGATAACTATCGATTTTCACAACCCCCAAGCTGCGCGCCACCTAGATTGAGCGCTTGTTCTACAGGCTCCGCCGCTACAGTGCGCGGCTTCGCTTTTCAGCCACTTTCACCCCAACCTTCCAAACACCTACAAATGCGTTCGCCAACTTTTTATCTCCCGTTCCACTCATTTTTTATACATACCCGACAATAATGAACCACGTGGCAATGACTTCCTAATCAAAGTTTTTCTCTCGTTTCCAGTGTTGTTAAATTTCAATTTCTTTTTAAATAATCGAAATTAAATAATCCGTGCATTGTTCTCTGTTGTTTATAATTAACTTTTAAATCTATTACTCAAAATATCCGTCACGATTGTACGGGACCTTGAGTAGCATATCGATTACATCTAAACGAACTGACTGTTTTATTTTATTTATTATAATATTTTATTTTCAAACAAGCCTTGCATTTGTTCATATTTTTCTCAAAAATCTTCGTTGCCTTAATTTCCAACGATTCCTTGATTCTCACGACCAGGTCCTTTATCATTTTACTCATTTGTTCACATCAATGAACCTACACTGAACGAACTTTTTATTGTATTAAAGTCTAAATTCATCAAATGGATCGAAATATCCAAATTTTTCACTATATATAGAACAATGGTTTTTTCTTTTCGACAGTCCGTGACCTCGAATCTTATCTCGAGCTACTTCACACCACATATCTGAAAGCATTTGGTTTTGTCCCACCTGCTAACCACTTTGATGAGTCATTAACTATTTTTTAATTGCGAAAGTCGCTTCTTTCTCTGCTCTCTCTCTGTTTCTACTTTCCCTCCATCTGTTGACACACTTTTTACATCATCAGCGGGTGTTCTCAAATGAATAAAGCTCAAGATAGGTACTACAATAGACCCTCTGGCTGTAGTTGCTCGAAAATAAGTTTCTGGTTAGAATTCCCGAGATGTAAAGAAAGTGCGAAATTGCTCACCTCAATTCGCATTGAAAAGTTTTTCGTTTTGAAATTGAACATATGCACGTCCAATCAGTATTTACCGAGCTTTTTTCGATTGCTGTTTTTTCAGGTCTGGCTATGATTTCGCTTAAATTTCTCACGAACCTACAATCAAGACTCGATTCTTTCACTTTTCTCTGTTTCAGTAACTCGGAAATTTATAAATTCGTCGAATTGTTCACACTCATAAAAATATGAATTTCATTCTCCATATCTCTGAATAATAAAATAAACTAACGATGAAATATAATTTTGTCCCGCTTTCCCCAAGTTGGCCCAAATAGGCACAATTCCGTTTTACTTCCGTTCTTAAAAGGCATGAAATCCTGAGTATGAGGCGAGACATTATCAGCAGGCAACGTTTGAAAATCTCAACGTGAATTTTCCTTCCTTTCGAAACTAAGCGGGTGGGAATTATCTGGGCTCGTTTTTTTTTTTAAGATTATTGGTGAAGTACTCCTCTTTCATAACCGATTTTTTTATAAAAACTGAGAGCGCCAGAACCATGACACACATAAAGTCTACGATCATCACATCAAATCGTCTGAAATATCCCTGTGCTTTCGAAGATGGCAATGTCACAATAAATTCAAACTTGTTTGAGTTTGTAATCTGTTTATAACGTTGTGAGCAGTTTCGCAATGAAAATTAACAAATACACATATGTAAATGACAAATTTCAAATGAATAATGATTCAACATGAATTATTTCGAACCCAATTTCGTAATCAATTACATAAATAAATCAAATAATTGAATTTCCAATATAAAATTCGCTGGAATCTCTCGTCTGTTTCATACCTGATCCTTATTATTGGGAAACTCGATCCGACGCGTAGCAGCATTACGGAGCGTTTCGAAAACACTACACCGTTACAATTTGTGTATAGGTAAAAATCGAAATTTCCGATAAGTCAACATTCATTGGAAAGGAAAGGAAGCTTTTATAAACCACTGGAAAGGGCTGAGAGGGCTGAAAGTGCGGCACCTCGTGATTGGCGTAGTTGCCATTAAAACTCGTGCTAATGAATATGACATTAGGCTTGCCCGTGGCAGAAGAAATCGTATTAACGAACGGAACGAAATGGATCGGATGTCCGCAGTGTTTAATAACTTGAGAGAGCTCGACGAGTCCCGATTGAAAATTTAACGAGGCCCGGGCTAGTAAGTCCGCGTTAATATTTAACGTCTAACGGGTCTTTCGGAACTTAGCTGCCAACGTTTTGTACCTTTAAAAATTCCGACCTGACCTAGTTTTGGCGAATTTTTCATTTTTCTGCTTATCCTCCAGCTACATGAGAGGAATCGTGATTTATTCTTATTTTTCGTCTTTATACTTGCAATGATTTATTTGTTGTCGCTTTTCAGTATGAGCTCGAATGATAAAATTCATATAATCCAGAAACCGATGAACAACCGGGTTCGAAGTTGTTTGGATCACTTTGCAGCCATTCCATTTAACTCATTCCATCACTTTATATATCTCTATCCTCCGAATCCACTATCCTTTATGTTCGCGTTGAATCGCCCCTTCACAATTTTGTGTACAAATACGCTTTATCAACGCAGCGTTTTATCGTTTTTGCACGAAAGCTTGTTTTTTCAGGTCGATACCTCGAAAATTAACTTCCTATCCTGCTCCAAATGGTTAATGCTATTAAGAACTGAAAAAAAACCACATCATGCTGATTGCAATGATCGATATATGAGGTTGGAAATCAAAATTGGTTGAGAGAAGAATAATTTGAGCAAACTATTTTCTTCATGACTGTTAAATTAAAAAATTTGTAAGTCTTGTCTCTGGAAAACCATAAATAAAACTGAAAATAAAAAAACAAGCCAATTTTGTACTGCTTGCATGTTTTTCCTCATCTAACTGTAAGTTTATGTGAAAAGTTATATTTTCATTTGGTTGGCGCCAGTGAATGACATTTTCCTTGAATACTGTATGTCTCAGATTTTCGTATATAATGGACCAATAAATGTTCGTGGAGCGAGGAAAATCGCCGACATTGACTCTCATTACTCGAGGGCAAGTAGTATCTACGAGTCAACATAGCGAATAACCTTCGATAACATGATTTCAGCGAAAGAGTACTGAGCCACCAATACATTAAATTCATGATTGCTCTATAAACTTTTTCTCCCTTATATGCAGTGTCCAATAAATGTAGCACAAAAATTTCGCTAACTGATCAACCGTTTTAATGGAAAGTCGATTATTTCACTATACCTTGTAGTTCCAATACAAAAAATCAGCTATGCCGGTTGGCCGCCATTTTTTTAATGACGCAGAAAGAATGTGTTTGTAAACGTGTTTTCTTTTTCCATCTACTTCCTTCCTTTCTCACACTAACCTGAGAACTGATGAGCGTCGTTGATTGTAATCTTGCAGGTGAATGTTTTCTATTTTCTTCAATGTTCGAATGGATTTTTCATCGATATGTTTTTCTTGAAATTGAATCCATTGTATATCTGTCAGGTCGATTCATGATTGAGAATCAATTTTTCGCCCAGAAATACTATAAAAGGGCAGATGAGCCTTAACGAAACGATGAATTGTGTAATTAAAGTAAAAGGGTTAAGGTAAGCATTTGAGACACCTTGTGTATGATTCACATAAATATCGTTTCCTACATATGTATATACACATATTATATCCATTTAACGCTTATATTTTTAAGGGTTAAAATCGTTATTCTTGGCACGGACTACTCGACAAAGTAATTCAGGAATCGCCTGGCTGCTCTTCAAAACTCAATTCGTACTTTGCGGTTACGGGAGGTCGTGGACGGGGAAAGATTTTATGAGCGAAGGAGGAGTTGAATATAGGCGCGTCTTTTTGTATTCTTCGGCTGTCTCCCTGTCGACCTCCATCTAAAACGTCACCCACTACCGACCTTGGTACGAGCCCCGCGTCCGCTTTCATATTCACCCTCGTCTCAATACCATTTTTCAAACTCCATTAGGTTACCAGATTTTAAAAGTTTCGTATCGTTTCATTACCATCTTTTTGTCTCGCTTCAATTTTCCTTCACACCTCAATTAATTAATAATTCACTCTGCTGTTTCCCTGCTTGTATCGAACTGATATTCATATTTTTACCAATAACGGTTGTGAAAATATATAGGCCAAGGAAAAAGGCGAAATTTTATTTTAAATGATGAGGGTCGTTGAAAGCGATCAGTCGATTTTGATTATTCGTACAGTACGAGTTATTCATCGGCATTCGAGTAGACACGAAGAACTCAATCTTACCTTTTTCCAATTGATGAATGTATAGTATTTTCGACCACGATTAAATAGCTTCGATAAACGCCCATCAAAACATGTGGAGAATATTTCCCGACTACTAAGTAATTTGATTTGAATTATACTCGAGAAAATTACAATCACCCGATAGTTTTATAGATATTGCTTAAAAAGCGATCAATAGTCTTCGCGATTAATACCAAAACTTGCAAACCGTTAAAAATCTTATTTCATCTTTGCTGACCCTTTTTCACATTTCAACCAAGTTTTGAGTCATTATTTAAGCGAACTCTATCCAAAAACTTCTATACTTTGGAAGAAAATTATCGTCTGATCATTTCTCACCATTGACTATTTCATTCCAATCTTTTCGTTTTCTTCAAATGGAAGCCCAAGGCGAAAACTAGTTGCTCTCTTCTCGTAACTCGAACCCGGACAGGGCTGAGTATAGAAAATATTTTTAATAAAACGCATAGTACAATGATGTAGATCGTAATGGAATTGTGAATAAAATAAAGAGAGAGAGAGAGAGGCAGAGCGAGACGGAGAAGAAAAAGACATTCCGTAAGACGTGTGAGAAATGCTTTTAAGTTGATAGGTCACATTACTTTTCAGCCCTTTAGCCATACTGTTTCTTATCTTGAGAATTATTATCTTGAGTTTCTTATCTTGAGATTGACGAATTGAATTTTCAGTTCTTTATTTCCATCATGAATTGAAGCAATTGTAACATTATTCCAAATAATTAGGATCTATGCCATGTTTAACCAACACTAATTCCGTTAATAGTTTCGTTGAAAAGGATAAGTCAGTGCTTCCCTGTTGAGAATTTTGCAATTTAGCGGAACTCCGAACACTCAACACTACGAACCCTGTATTTATTCAAGATGTGTGAAAAATCTTATCCCTATACTCGTAGGAAAGAAATCAAACTTTTGACACTACTAGCTCCTTCTCTTGGTCACTGTTGGACGGGACAAGTGAATTATTCTTGCTGGGGTCGTTCAATGGAGAATTTTCATTATAAATAATTACGGCCTCCTGAGAGATGAAAGTAAAAAAGGAGGAGTACGTTTCTCGAACGGAATCAAGCGGGCTTATACTTACTATGACGAAGTAGAACACAGGTGTTTCAAAATTTGGTTGGCCGTATTCTTAAATTTTGTATCTTCTTATAAACCTTGTAATTAATTATAGGAATGGGCTCGGGCGTTCTTATAGGCTAAATTTTCTCGTCCGATCAACAGAGGTGTTTCAATATTTTATCTGTGTTTGTAGTTATCGATGTGGGAATGACCTCTATCCTCAATTAAATTTCCTGATGAGTTTCCGGAAGAGGAGACGGGAAACTGATCGTCCCTCCAACCCCTTGTTGGTGGTTTGCTCGTGATCCCTAACTCTATTTCGGTCATTAGAGCACAGTCATTATGCTGCTTAATATGTGAGAAACCATCCGAATCGTCAGCATCGTACTATTTAAATCCGTTCATGCGTTGAAGCCAAAACCAATATATGATGAGCGAGTTGTTGATGAATCGTAAAGGAAATGGCAATTCTTTCGAAACCATTACACCGTTTTTATTCATGGGCACGAAATAAGTTCAAAAATGATTTACTCAGCAAATGTCAATGCTGTACATAAAAATATCTCTTCAAATACATAGCAAACGTTTTGTTTCATATGAAGCGATCATATGGATGCTATATAAGCATAAAAGCACAGTGCCAACTTGCTGGCAATAGTTCTCGGGTGATCTGGCAGAATAGGATGGTGTTCCGCGATATGCCGTATACTATCCCGTTACCCCGTTCCTCGGGATATCTCCAAGGAGTGAAACACAATGTTCGGACGACAAATGAAGCAAAGGTTGGAGGAAGGATTTCATTCAACGATCGATAACATCATCGCGCAACTTTTGAGATTTTAGGTTTCTAAATATTAGGCGTCAGTCGTAAGGATGGGGCTTGACCAGCGATAGGAATAGTAATTGGATAGTTAATGGATAATAGGTATTACACCTTTTTTTGAAAACTGTTTTAAAATAATCCTGAGATCGTAATAAACCAGTAGAATTTTTATTTCAATTTTATAAGACCGAAAACTGTCTTGAAAACTATTTTTTATTTACGATTTTCAATTTTCGCGCGGAAACACAAGCCGCCATGTTGTTGCGGTTTGTGATGTCACTCCGTTAGTAAACAATACAATTGCGAAAGACCAAGTAATAAGATTTATAAAAATAATGAGTTTTAGTGGTATATCATTGGTGTCTCGTGCCTGAATGCAATAATACAAGTGTAAAAATACCACAAAAATTGTTGATTCATCGCCACCATCAACATATTTATCATTGGTAGATTTGTACTTTCTGCTTTCACAAAACCGTTTTCCATAATGCGATTTTAATCAAATGAATGATAAAAGTTCATAAACGTGCATAATAAATTGTAAAATTTCAAAATAACACGGAGCCCACAATAAGAATCTAGATTGTTTACTATCGGAGTGACGTCACGTTGGAATCCAATATGGCGAATGGCGTTTTAGACATCTGAAAAACAGATGAAAAAAGACGATTTTTTAAATTGAATTACAAAATTTACATTGGATTTTTATGAATAAATATTGACGTTTCTCGCTTACTTTTTACGAAATCTATCATAATTATGCATTTTTATATATTTTTTTACATGGTGTAAAATACCCTATTCAAAATGGCAAATGAGATTAGAATTGTTCGGTTTTCGATCGGTTCTCCATTTTTTTCGTTATTCACCATGCATAGACGTGCGTGTTTTACTATGCATGTATGTAATCGAACGAATCTATCCCCCCGTCACGGATTGTCTGTGGCACTTGTGTCTATTGTCGCGGATACGAGGATTCATTCGTTTACACAGTATTATGCTCTTGAGATTCATTGTCATTTCAAAGCACCTAATATATTTTGCAAGCTATTATCGGCCTCGTATACAATCCAAACCAAACGGAAGTGTATTATATCTTATACGTATATAGAATAGAGTAATATCTGACGATAGAAATGGTCACGTCATGGAAGACTAGCCATTGCGTGAGCTACGTGCCTCTCAGAAGGTATATTAGTAATTCAAAAATACTCGGCATGTTATTCTTCTTGTACAAGAAAGAAATTTGAGATGCAAACATTTTTTCAATCTATAGCTCTTATTACAACATTTCAAATTCACTCCTACCTTTTCAGAGTGAAACCCCGGTTTTTTATTAACAATACCAAAGAGCTCAAGAGAAAAAATCCAAAGACTCGTCGTGTTATTACCTTAAAGTGATCAGTGTAATGTACGAAAAACATTGCTTTTTGGGAGACGAGACTCGCTCTGAACTTTGCCAATAAACGATATCCAATCTCTTGTCTTTTCCATTCGTGTGCCTTACTGTGAAGCCAATTTTGGGAATTTTCTGTACCTCAAGGTCATCCTAAACTTATGACGTGGGATATCGTTGATTTTATTGCTTGTAATCTACACTTGTGGTTAAAAATACTGAGAGCAGGTGCCCTTCATAAAAATGGAGATGATCCCGAGTGCTTGAGTGAGGAACTTGTAGTGAAACATCCGATATTACCGTATGGAGTATTGCATTGCCGTGCGAAATTGAAGCTCTCTTACTCTCTAGCTCTATTTTTAGCATTTTCCGCATGAATTTCTGCATAGTTGGCTTTATCATAAACTTTACTCTTATTACTACTTAATGGTAAAAAAAATAGTCATTTTCGGTGGGGGCAGTTTGAAAATTATTCAAAAAATCACAAAAAAAAAGTTTCAATTTCTATTCAGGGATTTACATCTTTTTCGAAAACGTTACGGCTAGGCATAGGTCCTTATTTTCCGCATCGTTTTCCGGGTTACTAGCAAAATAACCATGAACAATAAAAGATAAAAATGTCTTCATATTTCATGACCAAGTCTGAATTTACATAATTTTTTGAAATAAAACATCCCTCGCAGGCTGTGCGAGATACGCTGAAAGAGGGATAAAATGCTAAATTCCCTGAAGGTTGGATCTCTGGAAAAGAAAAAAGAGGGAAGAAACGCCCTCATCTGATCGTCCTTGTGCTCTATCGTCATCAATAAAGATGTATACTACAGGTTGTGCAGGGAACGGAGCATAAAGCTACGGGGATTTAATTAAAAATACCGTCACGTTTCTGATATATCGATGATCGGTAGTCGTGATGCTTGTGTCGCAGACAAACTTCTCTACACGTAAAAAAAATATCATTAATCGAGCATACGACTGTATTAGAGGCAACATTAATCACAATCCGTTTATATAGTAGAGTAACCAATGAAATTGCAATCATTCACTTTTTTCCATTAATCCGAGATGGCTGATGAAAACAAAGTCAGTCACAAAATAAAACGTGCACTTCCCAGGTTCATTCCATCGATTACTCTGCCCCAATATTCTATTGGATTTTTTTTTTTTTTTTTACCAGCCTCAAGAATGCAATTTGCAGGGTCATATCCTGAACCACTTAGCTTGTAAGCATCTACTATCACCCACGTAATGAAACGAGGATAAACCCAAAATGAAAAGTCAAAAGCATTTATGGGGTCAGTAAAATTCTACATTTTCCGGCTTCAGCTTGCTTTGAGACGAATTTTTATTGATCTCGTGTGTCAAGAACTTGAGAAATAAAGAATAGATATGAGAGAAGGAAGAACTATATTATTCCGGAACTTCGAATTAAGCTTCGAAGTAGATAATTGATTTTATTACAATTGCGAATAGCTCAAGAATGACAGCCTGCGACATGGTGAAACATGGTAGGTTATCGAAAAAAGTTTGTACGAAATGGTATTCTATTTTCACCTTTTTGACAACTTTACTCAAGAAAAAGACATAGTTTTTGGAAGCGGAGACTTTTTGTGCTTTTCCAACTACGCCCTGAAGTTGAATACAATATAACCAATGGCGAAGCTGATACGATTCTCTCGCTTAGTTGAACCTTCTTTTTTGAGCCAAATTACACCAGTCATTTGAAAAATGTTAAACATTTATTAGAACCAAAGCATTATTCGAATGTAATTCAAATAATATATTTGAAATATATATTAATTGAATATAAATTCAATTATAATGACTTTGAATTTATAGACCACTGAATTTTAGGGAACACTTATATTTTTGTTTGCACTGTATTTTGAAGATTCAGTTGAATTACTATTAATGCTATTAAACCCCAAAAACGAATTTCTTTTCATTAAAATCACGTTTTGATCGAATCCCCCGAATTAATTAACGGGTTTCTCATATGGCTGGTTTCGTGCACAAAATATGAAATGGTCAGGCAACTACCACCAATTTTCATTGTTTCAGTCCTCCTCCTCGATGTCGGTAATATTGAATAATAAATAAAACAATGAATTCACAATTATCCACATGAGGGAATGTTTAGGATTTTTTTTGTTTTTTCCTTTGCTATTCATGCCGTTAACGTATACAGAATATTTTGAGTTATCAAAAAATCATTGGGGAGAAATTTTATTCTAAAACTCATGTATTAAAGGAATATTCAAAAATGGAGTCTACCCATTCAGGCCGGGTTATGGAAAACTTGCAAATCAACTCATATTATTTATCCGTCATTCTGCTCTCAACAGCAAGCTGCTATCTCATCTCTCACTCTTTCCCTTCAGTCCTATGCCTCTTTCTTCCAACTGCTGCCAACCTCTTTAGGAAATTTAACTTCTTCGTGTACCCTCGATAGAGTGTGCGCACCAGCCACCACCTCAGCGACAAAGTCTCTGTGGGCGATTCTTTCGCCGAAGATTCTCGTATTGACGAATTTCGGGGTTTTCATTCCTCGTCCCGAATCTCTACATTTGGTGAACTATTTATAGATAACCGAATGTATACTCAGTTCTGTACTCCCACCACCGAAACAATCGCAGAATTCCAAATCAGCCATATTAATGTTCAGATTAACCATCTGCGATTATGGGTGTAGGTGATCGGGAGATACTACTGCTGCATCCTGTGACACCAAGTGCTAAAAAGAAAAAGATTGACGAGGCAAGTCGAGACGTGCAGCATATATCTGCAGACAAAATATTTACTCTAAAAACCCCGTTGGGGTGACAACTATCTTATATCATCGTACGGGACTAGATTCGCGTAGACGCAATGTAGACCGGATGAATAAGACATAAAATATGGCAATATCATTTCATCTGAAAAGAATGGAAAAGAGGGGGGTGAAGACGAGAAAGCGAGAAAGGTATGGGGAGTGTTCGTTTTTTCTCGAGCTATCGTATTATTGTGTAGGGGAACTTGTGGTGACATGGACGTCTAATGCTTAACCAGCACGTGATCTGCTAACTTTATTACAATTCAAAAATTGATTCCCGGTTCTTGTTTCGGGAATTTCGTAAAAAAAATATTTTCGGATGTGAAGGAGGGCAATAAGATGAATCCTCGTCTAAATGATCAAGAGACGCGGTAGCGGCTCGACGCCAAGTATTAAAAGAAAAAACGAGAGTGTAAAAGAAAAGTCAGCGCGAGCCCTGCCGCACTCTTATATACGGGAATGTCGATTTATGACGTCATAACGTTTTTTCTTTTCTCTAACGCCGAATTGTTGGGAAAAATCTTTTGCAGTCGTATGGTATGTTCGGACCTAATATCCAATCAGTCTGCAAGCAATGAAAGATTTTGGAATGAGATGGAACGTTCGTTCGATGAAAGCAAGAAATGGTCTTTTCTCGGCTCACAACCTGCTTCATCCATCATTTCTAAACCCCTTCATCGCTCCTCTTTCTCTCAAGTGCTCCCGTACATTCTCATCTCCATCCGACACCAATACGTCGAAACCGAACCAAGTAGAATTGGCGAGGAATCGATCACCCAGTTTCACGAGAGAAACGCACCCTTTCCCCAGCTATAATAGGTAGATAGATACCTCTTCCAGGCTTTTATCCCTCCGTTCACGTCGAACTTCACGGGAGGTTCTTCCCCATTCTTTCACAACCGATTATGTGCTGGCCAGAAGGAAAATTAGAGTCCAAGATGTATGAGGGTATCGTAATGGTCTATATTTCGAAACCTCCTCTCGATATGTAACAACAAGGTCGGAAATTGGCTGGCAGGGATATCGAGAAACATGAACAGCACTCCCCAACAAATCTTTTTTCCTTTTCTTTTGTTGACAATATTTCATACTTTTTGTTATATGCTATTTGGTTGAAAATTGTAACATTTCACTTGGTCAAATTAAACTTTTTCACACGTGTCTATGATCATTAAATTTTATTTGTGAACAAACCCGTTTTTTTTTTTAATTTTATGTGTTTAATACGTGTATTGGGATCTGACAAAATTTGTGAGACATCTGGTGTCGAATTTTCAAACTATAACCGGGGTGCATTGCTCATTAATACATATATCAATTAACATTAGTGTTTTTGCGCAAAATTAAACAAAAAATGGAAGTATTTGCGTTTACGCCTCGTGAAAAATTAAAAATAAAAAAATTACCAAAAAGAGAAAAAAAGAAAAAAGAAGTTTCTATGACTAGAAGTTGGACCGGACCATTAGCAAATATCACTTATTGTTAAAACTAGCATTGGCTATTCTGAATATTTATAACTAATGCTATATTTACACGATGAGCCTGTACCACGCACTGACTTAACACGGCGATTGCACCCCCGTCTGCGCCATATTAAATTTAGGCCACGCCTCCATGTCAGATCCCAATAACGGTGATAGTCTGAATTATCAATAGGGTACTTTCATTCTCAGTCACGATCTTTCGAAGGATCCCCCTCCCACAATTGTCCACTAATGCTACCTCAATCTTTAGCTCATAGTCGATTTTGGTTTAGCAATATTGTACAAACTCTCCAATCTTGCTTCTTGTTTTGCGTGTGTTTGCCTTCCGTTGGCCTCTTGTTTGTTATATTTTTTGCCCAATGGTTTTTCCGCGACATAATAAAATTCTCATTTATTCAATACCGCAGGTACCTAGCGTGGTTAACCTCTAATAATCATAAATGTGTAATAGAAATTATACGCGAAAAAATTCAGTAACTAATTGTCAATTGTAAGCGGCATTTCACAATTATCGTATCAATAATTGTATGGAATCAAGGACTGAGTGATTTAAAAAATGTAAAAACATACTCGTACATCATAACTCCGACGCGTTAATCCTATTCTCATTGGTGTTGTTGAGCGAAAATTAGTATTCTTCCTGGAACACTTTCCAAAATTAGAACCTTCCAAATTCAATTCTTTATTTTACCGTTTTTAATTAACTCTGGAGCTATCAATGCATACGATCAGTGAAATCTGATGGATAAAAAAATGAAAAAAATAATGACCTCCGTACCGGAGAATAATAGCTACAATTTATTTTATCAAAGATCCACACCAAAGATTATTTTGGAAACAATAGATCGAGTTCTGCTAATCTGAAACCTTTATGAAACTCTACCAAGGTATTGCATGTCTGAGCCCGAGGAAGGTGCGCGACGGACATTCATCAATAAAAATTTATTTTTTAATGAAAAGGATTTTTGTACCTAATAACCGGCGATTCATAGGATAGAAAGTTAATTGCATAAAAAAAAAAAAAATTCTTTGCACTTACGTGTCTTTTATGGTCATGCATCATGGCAGAATTTATGACGATGATTTAACAATCATTTAACAATCATCGGCGTAGTGTATTTAGTAACGTCTATTGATAATATGATGTATTGATACAATTAGTATACAATATGTTATTGATACATTAATATCAATATCTCGAGCTATTTGAGCCGGTCACTCATTACTGGAGAGGTATGAATTTGTATTTTTTTTACAACTACTGTAATAATGCTCATTCACCGCAAACCTGTTAAAAAAAATTGGAGTCGTTGTAAGATAGTGCCCCAATTCTGCATAATTACTGTCAATTTTATTAATACCCCGTATACGATTCCATCTAGTTGAAATAATGAATTCGGCTTTACGGGCACTCAAATGTTTCAAGCGCGCGCGTGGGCATTTCCTCGGCCATTCTCCGCTATATCGACGAGAGACATACATATAGGTGTGTCCAATCTATCAATCTCGTTTAGTATCGATTTCACGTGGTTTCACGCTCGCTCAGTTCGAATAATCGTTTTATCGTCACCAGAGAGTCTCGACTTAGATGCGGATTTTGATTTAAATACATGATGTACAACCGTAAATCGCGGTGGTATCCCAAAATAATACCTATATCCTGTAATGTCGTAGAGTAGCGATAATTGAAAATCAGTATATCAAATTCGAGGAAATCAATAAGTTGTCTATAATATAGTCTTTTGCATTATTAAACAGTCGCCTTAAGAAATTTGTTTCCTCCGATCGATTCCATGAAACAAGATCAAAGTATCAATAAAACACCACGAAAAAATAAGATTTCCGAAGAGTGTCCCTTTTCCCACTTAAGGACACTCCTGCTGGACGTCTGTTCGCAGCATCGCAAAGAGCAGCGCAGCATTACTTCTCTGTTTCTCTCAATGACACTCCTTTTATTGGTTTCCGGTTGCTCGATTTCCGCGGAAAATAAAAATAAAAAATTCAGATCGAAATTTTTAAACGTATTTCTCATAAATTTTCTCATTTGGGAAATAACCTATTTAACTTTCTTATTGAGACTGTTGCATCGTTGAATAACTGATTTTAAAAGTCACCAGCCACGATGCATTATTTTTAAAGACTATAGGTATCTCTACTTTCTATTTCTATTATGGCTCCAATAGATTATAGTATTTTATCCTTATCATACTAATTACTATGTTTTTCACGATATTATTGTATACGCATATGATGTGTACCTTTCCAACCATATTTGATTTATCAACAGCATCGACATATTCGGAATTATGGTGAATTCTTGCTTAAATTTGTCAGCAGACAAAATTTCTCGAAATGGCGAATGTATGTACGTGTCGGCACAGAGAAAATTGTTTGCTCTTCAAGACTCATCTAAACGAGATATGGCAACGAGTGAATCAAAGAAAGAGAAGGAGAAAAATAGCGAGCGGCCTATCGTCAGTCCATAGCCATATACTGATAGTAGATCGAGCACCTGGCACCTTGCCAACGTTCGTTGATCGTTCAATTATTCAAAGTACTACGAGTTGAATGAGGCGTGCACGTTTGAAAGCACCCACGTAAGCTCTAAATATGTATATTATATTCTTATATTGATATTCAATAATCGACAAAAATTTCGCTCGGCAAAAGGTTGAAAAAAAAAGTAAATGTGTGACCGGATGAAAAAAAAAATCATTGGAGAACACAATCAATCCTCTAGCAATGCGAATCGGAAAGTGAATTTTCAAAACCGTGTTCTTTGTTCATTTTGATTTTAAGTGAATAATCTCGAAAGGTACTTAACAGTGAAAAGTGTTGAAAACAAGCTCATGATGCACTTACGAGCGAAAAAAGTTTGGTAGCTCGCTTTACCACCAGCACACGTTCACGGTTCGCCCGGTCTCGTATTTGTAATTCGACAAAGTTTCGGAGCGATCCTGACGTGAAGGGCTGCTCCCGATAGAGTTTCGTGCATGTGGGCGCTCCTTCGTTCTGGTACACTAACCGCATTACCTACGGGGTGCAGCCTGCCAGATTCTCCAACGAACGAAATTTTCTGACAATCAACGTGAACCTCCATAAATTTAAGATTCTAATAAGTTAACTTACCATCCACTTAAAACTCTTCCTAACAGTTAAAACTTTTATCATATACTGTCACAAAGTTACTGATAAGTCCAAGTTTGTCAAAAGATCGAACTTCTGTGCAGCCAGAGCTCGCAGAATTTAATAGTTGAAAGTAGTTTCAAAAAAAAGGAAATCGCATTCGTAATGCTAATTTCGTAAAACAATTGCTATTTTCGAATCACGTAATTCACTCAATTGTTGACACTCCGGTCGTATGCATCTTTTTATTAATCATGGATATTCTAAAAAGAAGAGAGAAACGTAAAGATACGCGATGTGGAAGTAGATTAAAGCTGTGTTCAAATCTGTTAGGCTGAATAGAGGTATTGGAATTCCTATGACTCAACCAGGTTTTTCATATTTTATAACACAAAACTTTATTTCCTTCATCACATCGACAAGAAAATTGTCTTTCGTGCTTGCGTTAATGAGATCTGTATATATCGAGCGCCGGTTTGTGGTCGTGGAGCAACCCCGTCCTCAGGGATTACCAGAGAAACCTTTCGACGACGACGACGACGACGACGACGACCGGGCAACGATGATGACGACGACGACGCTGAAACGACAACGATGTTCTTAAAAATACGTTGAGAAAGTCCGTTTGAAGGCCAGTTCTGATAAGCGCATTCTTTAACGTTTGTAACCGCCCTTACGTCCTTAATACTTTTCTTCTGAAAATGTATCGATCCAAGTTTCCTCACCACAAAAACTATCCTCGTTTTATACAATTTGTGTGATAAACCCGATAAAACGATAGAAGCTTTCCAAACTGGCGAAAAAAAATTGAATCACAGATATCTTTACCAAATTTTGATTTTACTGATACGTAACATAACATTAAACGTTCCAAGGATGGACTGAAGTGAGAAAATTAGAATCCAGGAAATTCGTTTTACGAGGTTGACATGATTCTAAGTGAATCGATCATCAAGTTATCTAAAAATCAACTCCGAGAAATGTGAGAGCAAACGGAGATAAAGAGAAAACGTATAAAACGGATAAGCAGAGAGCATCGATCTGTTTCCAAGTATTGCGCACAGTCTTCGCATTGATCCGGGTGCTTCGCAAAAAACCTTTCAGAAAAATATGAGAAATGTATTCTTTCTCAATGTTCACGTCATGCAATGTTAACTTTTCTATCCGTCGGTCCATCAGTTCTTGTTTTACTTTTTGTATTTCGTTTTCAGTCTCGTCTAACTTTCCAACCCTTTTCCACCATTTGCTGTCACTCACGTTGTCTTTTTCCCCTATCGGTTTCGATCGATTGGCTAATCGGTCTTCGATTCAGCACGTCCATCTGAATTTCACAGAATCACGGTAGATTCCGTTTCGCCCTCTGATTTCTCTGATGAAAATACGGGGCAGTTAGAAAATTCGTTATCAATCACAGTTTTTTTTCCAAGGCATCGATCACAGGATTTTTTTTCGGGTTCCTCGAAGCCTATGACGGGTTTGATTATTCACGTGCAAATTGATTCCAGTAGTAAAGAATTGACGTTGAACAAAACGAACAGTGGAAGCAGAGAAAACATCGAAAAGCTCAAGATCCGCGCGGCTAATGAGCGCTCATTTGATCAGCTTTTTTTCATTCGAAAATGCAAAATGGAATGGTGAAAGAAGCAGAAACTGGTCCAGCGTTGTATTTTCGTTAAGCACAGGCTCGAAAGATACACGCTGCTAATGCTTATTGGTATACCATCGGCTTCTTTACGGAAGAATTCAGTCCAGATGCAAATTGATGTTTCAAGACATGTTGTTTTGAAAAAAATCAGGTTCAGTCGAGTGTATACTATCATGGAGGATTGAGAAAACGAATATGCGATGAATATCAAGACTTGTAAATCATAATCCACAAGAGGTTCCGCACAGTATACCCAAAGAGATGATCGAGCGACAAATAATTATGAGTAAGTGAATGTTTTTAATGATGATGGCGATGAGGGGCGTCGATACAAATCGAAACGAGCTGGTGGGATGATGCTACGTGAATCACGCAATGGGGGATGCAAGCCGAAGAAGCATGCAAGGTAGGAAAATTAGAAAAAAAATACTCCGATTATATGTTGTACGCGTAAGAAGATATTATAAGGATAACCGGAGCATATCTAGTGGCAAAGAAGAGTGAATTCCAAGGAAACAGTACGTTTTCCGGAATCGTATCGCGAGAAGCACGCGGTGTGACTGAAAGGCAAAAAACGCAGAACCCAGAGTATACATATATACACACGTATCGACCAATAATACGTGTACGAGCAGGATGGAGAGCGTGCGAAGCTACATACCGGATGAGTTTGGAGTAACCCCGGTACGCTCGTATATATTCTACGTTAAAAGGGTAGAATCGGTGATAGAACGTCACACGTAAACTTGGCAACTGGAAGGATCGATAGGTGGCGTGATTGGCTATCTAAGCGGACGAAAAGCTTCAGTCATCAAGATGCTCGTGTCTCCCTCTATCCGCAAGCTTTTGTACAAAGTGGTCCAATAACTGGCTGTTGGCCAACGACCTAGCCGCAAAGCGAGAGATCCAAGCGCAAGCGCCGTTTCCACCCTGCGCGCATCTCTTTCCTCTTGCACGATAGTCGACTCTGCGCTCTCGCTTCTAGCCTCCGAACCTTCCAACAGCCTCTTTTCTTCCCCCATCATCCTCTACCACCCAACCGCCACCCTTTATCGCTACATGAACTCTCCCCTACTTCGGAACTGCCACCCGAACGCTACCCCCTTCTCTCCGCCGTCGCCCGAACGAACGCTTCCCTCTCCAGCGGGGACGCCCTGAACTCGGCTCTGCCAGTCTGACTCGGTCAATTCCATACTAGTATGGCGCTACGCGCTCTCATACACGGCTATCCGAACCACGATGAATCCCTCGAGCATCACGTCCGTAAATACGCGACGACCTCGTGAATATTTGCGCGCGAACCGATAATCATCGTAATCCTTATTTTCCATCGTTCCTTCGCGTTCCGGTATCTTCCTTTTTTTTTCTCTCTCTCTCTCTCTCTCTCCCCCTCTCACCCTCGCATCAACCAATCGCTTGCTTTCTCTATGGTCACGCGATGATCTTCAAGCATCACCGATCGTAGTTATACAAAGCTTCAATATTTCCCGCAGTGCTCGAGACCTCTCGGTGATGTTACTTTCCTTTTGTTCCTTTCAACCTTCTTCTTTCTCCCTCCCCCTTTTCTGTTGACAAACAAACTCGACATTTCGCTGTTTCATTGTTCTTCGGTAACGACAAATAACATTCATCGTTTGGACTCCGTCAATTCTATTTCTATTGTATATTAATGTACTAAAAAGTGATGTATGAATGGAAAAAGATAATTTTTTTAGATACTTGCTATACCGATAGCAAGTTTCAGATAAGAACGACGAATCCGTCGGTCGAAAGAAGAATGGTATGAGAACCGTGAGAAGAAAAAAAAGGCCCTGAATACAGAATTCGAATAGAAAATCGGAGAAGGAAAAAGCGTAACCACCACCTCGTGGTATCATCACGAACGACGAGCTCACACGGAAGTGCGGTTTGGAGGTGATCAACGACGCGAGATTCTGACGCCGTTTCAAGTATTTCGATGCACCAAGTGAAGAGAGATCCGTTTATTTCTTTCGACGAGATAAGTCCGAGGCTTATCAGAGATATCTTCGTACCAGTGATTGCCCAGTCGCTTTGTGCGAGACAAGTGTGCAAGGAAAAAGAGAGTGAAAAAACGCGAGGACGGGGTGGTGATAAACGTATCTTTGGTAAATACTGCAAAAAGCAATAGCGGCAAACCACGTCACGATCGATCGAAGAAAAAGGTGCCGAGGGAAAACAACGTGATACACGGAAACGGACAAATGAATAAAGGCGGGTAACAAGTTTGGAAACAAGTTATATATCCAAAATGGCATGTCCATTTTCACGTGGCTTTGCGAAAACGCGTTCCGAAGACGAGAATATAAATTCTGAATCAACAAAAACCCTCTCAAAGGAGGATGAAGCGTCGCGGAGCGAAAGAACGAGGAAAACAGATCGAGCTAAGCCATCCAGGCAATCCTCGGTACAGATCACATCCTCCTTGCTCGGTGAAGAGATCGAGGAAGAGGAGGATACCCAAACCCTCAACCTTAAACATTTGAGAGCCGCGGTTCTCGTACTCACTAATCCATCGGTATGTTATCGCAGATCCTACCATTTCGTATTCCCTCGATTCTTCATATCGTCATTCGTTTCATTTGAATTTCAATGACACTTTAAAAAATATCAAGCTTCTTGTCTTCTTACTTCTTAAAAACTCTCCGACGAAAAGCACGCATTTAGATAATACTAAAACATAGAAATAGTGCTCGTAATCAGCAATGAAAATGGATATATGAGGTTTGAACATAGGACACGATGATAACTCTGAGCCCGCCAAAAACCATGTACGGACAACCGAAATCAATCGAATCAATAAAAGAGAATATTTTCCACGCAAACACGCTTTATTTCCATACTCATACATACTTTCGAAGGTTCAGATTTATCAGCATTGAGCAATACTTTTTGTTTCATTTTATTTTTTATTCACGCTGACTGAACTAGCAGCTAGCCCGTAAATCGGTCACAGTCATTCCCTAAGATTCATCAACACATTGAATATCTTTACATACACACACACGCGCGATACTTTTTTTTGTTCGGAATAGAATATCTTGGGAACAAAAACAACACGAGAGTAGTGGAAACGAAGTTGGGTAGCTCGTATTGCAGCGGTGAGAATGAGGTTCGAAAATTATATATTTAATAAACGGTTAAAATTTTCCATTTTTGACGGATTTAAAGATATGCTAAATGTTTTGTATTTGAAAAACGATATAGTCTTTTCATTATCTATATTTTATACATTTATAAGAACAAAAATAATTGAAAACATTGAAAAGGGTAAGAACTGGCGAAACTCGAATTCATGAACAAAGTAGCGGCCCTAAAACTACGCAGCGCGGTCAAATTACCCGTTTACTTTGCACAAAAGGGTGCACAGACGAACGTTTCACTGAAAAGAACGAGGTGGAATGAAATTGCATTTATGTACATATGCGCTCTGAATGAAATAACGAATTATACACGTACGTATGTACCAGATGTTCTCTTCAGTCAATTTTATACCCTGACGATTTATATATGCTTGTCTAGAATAGAGGAGTCAGCGAGAGTGCAATTTGTGTACATGAACGAACGACGGAAATACAGACCTCGCCCACACGAAGGTAAACAGAATTTTCTTTGCTTTCTCGTAGGAAGAAAAAAGTGTGAGAAAAAGGAAACGCGCGGCGACGAAGACGAAAATCAAAAGTGTTCTCAATTACTGATCGAAACAGGGAATCGTAGGCCCGTAGTGCTTTTAAAAAAGCGATAGCATCCTCAAGAATTTCAAAATATCTAATTTTATTATTTTTAACTCTTATTTCTCCTATATTTTTTTGTCGTCGTTTTTTTATTTATTTTTTCTCTGTCGTTTTATTCTTTTACTCCTATCTTTTCTATTCCTCCACCACCTCGATTCTCCTCCCCCCTCCGCCCCTTTTGCTCCCTATCTTTATTCTCGTTGACATTAGAGACGTTGGCATCGAGTTCACCCTCGTTCGTGGAGGATTATATGGAAAGGTTTTCGATACCCCGGGGCTGGGAAAGCGGAGTGAAACCAGTAAAAAAAGGACGAAACAGGGAAGAGTGGAAGAATCGAAAGATATTTTGTATACATACACTGTACACATTTAAGAAAATACTACTTTTTCTCCTTCAGTAGAGCCAACCCCGAATACAGACCCTCTCAAATCTCTTTTGAAAACAGAAAGTATTAATATTTGGACTTGGGCTTTCGAGTTGAACGTGAAACTGGAACTCAGCAAGCAAAAATGAAAAGTAAATATAAATAGTGCTCCTCATTAAGGATAACTTGTGTTCTTAGTCTGGTATTTTACAAAGGGCTGCTAGTGACTATTTATAAAAAAGTCACTAGCAAATGGGACATATGGTGAAAAAAGTGATGCATAATTCAACGAGTTTCATGAAAATGTTGTCTTTCGAAAGGAACAACTGAACTATACCTGTAATTTATCGGAAGAAAATTCACCCAACAATTACCGTGTTCAAACATGATATGATATCATGCTGACCGTTGTTCAGAAGTTTACTGTTTTACAATTCAAAATACAGTGACATTTGCTCATAAGCGTCGACAAGTATCTGCAATTTAAATATAGTAATTTTTCGTGTAAGAAACTCTAAAATTACCATGGAAATATGTTGTTTCTAGAATTAATGAAGATCACCGTTCCGGAGAGAGTTATATATATTCTATATATATTTATATACAAAAAAGAAAGCCCTATCACATTACATCCGCTCGTTTTATCTGCCTATTTGATGTCTTTATGTCCTATTCAACTGGTCCCGTTCGCACCCTCATAATTTTTCATCTTATTTTCCGCTGTGCTCCTATAGAATCAGCGGCAAAATTCACTATCCAACTAAAAGCTCGGTCTACGCTCCGTACGAGGCGTGAGCCAAGGCTGCTGAGGGTGAATTCGTAATCAAATGACTCGACGCGGAGTCAGCGACGCGTAGGCCTAAGTATACGAGATGGAAAAGTCGATTTGAATAAGCTTAATGAAACGTAATCGGTTGTACGTTACCCGACGTTACCTGTTGAATATCGTCGTCTCCCTCTGCCGTTGACTTTGAGCAAACGAATGACGCCTAAATAAGACAGAAAAGGGTGAGAAACTGAAGAATGATAGTTAAAAGGAAAAAGGAATAGGTACATTAGACGTTTGACAATTTTTCTATTCATATTTTCGTTTAATATTCGTATCCCACAGTGCATTTCTATTTGCAGTGCAATACATAAATAATTCATGTATTTCCTTCGGACCTCGAATATTTTTATGAGAATAAAAATCGTGTGCCGAAGAATACGGACACGGTTGGAGGGTTCACAAAGAATTCGTTGTCCAAACAAGAAACTGTAAACTATTAACGGTTCATTGGCAAACTCTTTCGCGCTTCTTTCAGCTATATAATTAACCCTATCCACAGGTGCGAACCCCGGAGCATTCTAGGGACTAGTCGTACTTCTTCTCCTTTTCTTTTTCATTTTCCACGATTTTTTTGTCGCATCTCCTTTGCCTTTTGTGCATGATAGGAGAAAAAACGTCTCCAGTCAACAGGTCTCGCTTTTAACGTGGAACGTTCTCCAGACTACTCGCCCGGGGTTAGAACGTAGACTCATGGTTCTATAAACGGTGCTGCTCTGCGAACGAATTCTCACAATATAGGGCTGCTTCCGGTTTGTTGAGCAAGTCGATTCGAATAAAGCCGAGGGAACGAAAGAAAAAAAAAGCACAGGAATGTTTGTATGAAAATAATGAGAAGAGTCGGGAAAAAAACGAAAAATTCAAGCGAACCGCAAGCATCACCCTCAAAATTTTCTTATAGCTAAATGTGGCTGGCTCCCCTAGCCCCTTCGTTTGTTTCGTGCCACATTTTTGTTTACCTTTTTAGCCTTGTAAGCTTTTCGTGTTGTCTACATATAAATTAAATGTAGGCTACAATTAAATTATTAAATGTTGGCGAGTGCATGAGATGTCTTGTCGTTTCGGAACCTCGAATGCAGCATCTGAACTGAAACCAAACTCCATCGCGTTGCGAGTTTCAATCGATCGAGTGGGCATCTTTTTATTGCGCACAAAAAACAAAAACCATTTTTTGTACTAAGTAGCTCCATGTAGAGCCCATGTATGTAGTACGTCAATTCCATTAAAAATGGAAAGCTCGCCCGAGTGGAGTATGAGCACAAAAAGTTGGCATCGTGAACATGGAGGGATAGAAATTCTGGCACTGCTTGGTTATATGCGACCGAATTCTGGTACGAAAACAGAGAGAGAGAGAGGGAGGAAGAAACAACAAAACAGCGAACAATATCGCTCGATATGAGTCCACCAGCCCATTAAAAATCATTTCCGCTGATTCAGCAATTTCTTCCACATATTCATAGAAATTTTTCAGACACATGAGGCATAATACTTTCTCCAGTTATTCAAGACAAATCATTAGATTCTTTTACATACTGAATTTTATATACCACCAATTACACATGAGTTAAATTAAAAGCAAACCACAAAGTGGTTTTAAATCTTAAAGTTCCGGGGTATAAGAAAAATCTAAACACAATCGAAAGGATTAAGTGTGACGTTTTTCAGTTTTCCTTTTCAAAATCATGTTATTGAGATATCAAACAAGACTTTTATCATTTATTCTCGCTTTCTATTCCGGTCAACTCATCAATATTCGACCCAAATTCGATGGAGAGAGAGAGAAAGAGAGAGAGAGAGAGAGAGAGAGAGAGAGAGAGAGAGAGCGAGCACGGCAAGCTGTTAGCCTAACAAAGCGCTATTACTGAGCTTCCGGATATGGTTGCGTAAGAATATTAGTAAATTCAGCCTCATCTAACGAATTAGTACACAAAATAACATTTTGTTCTACCTAATGGGAATCCTTACTACCGGGACTAAATATCTCATTCTTTACGGGTTTAAAGAGCCACCAACGAAGCATGGCAATCAGGCATTCTTGTTGGTTCTCGTTACAGTTCCAAATACGTATACATCTGTTTCGATGTACGGTCGACGAAATTGGGTGAGGAAACGAGAGAAGATTGGGGATGAGAGGAGCTGTAGTTTCGCACAATTAACGGCTGCTCCTGCTGTCGCAGGAAAATAACGATTTTACTCATTTACCCCCCCCCCCACTTCCACCATCCGCCAGTTGCAACAAGAAATGAGAAGAAAAAATGTGTTCGTGCATAACAGGTGACAGGGGCTCCCCCAAATGGTACTATTCATTTTCCCTTTGTGGGCTATCGGACAAATCAAATTTAACCGGCTAACTGGTGAGCTTTTTTCCAGTTTTTGTGCCAAAACTGGTACGATCCAATATGTTACCGAAAATCACGATAATTTATTTCTGAGGGTTTTCGAGGTTGCTGATTCCATTTTCATGTGATAAAGCATGAGATTTTCGCAGTGAAAAATTAACGAATTTCACTCTAAACCCTTATTCTTCACATTTTTGGGGGTAGCGAATTTTGTTTGATTTCGATGAAAGAGTCCAGTGTGATAAAAAACTAAAAATTTTCATGTCATATAGCATGAAAATCCGTTGAAAAAACGAAAAATTTCACCCTCAATCTTCGATTTTCCCCATTTCCGAGGGTAGTGAGGAGAAGATTAAGTTCAAAAATCGACTCAGCGACCCAAAAAACCATTGTATACCAATTTTTGTCCAAATCGGTTGAAAATTGAAAAAGTTATTTCAATATGTACACATATGATACAAAACCAGAATGGGCCCGACTTTTTTTGTGCATATATGATCCAATGCCAGTCAACCGGTTAATTGGCTGTGCTTGTATCTATAAAACAATGAAAGTTCACAATCGTTCGCACTATCAAAGTCCACTCAAATAAACGATGACCACATTCATGACCATATGAACGGTACCTATGCCTCGCTCTTCTCTTTCTCTCTCTCTCGCTCTCTTTGCTTCTAGTGAGATAATTCGATATACCAGTGCGGATTTGCGAAATGCTAAGTTTCCTCATTGGTGATGAGCGACACATAGATGACCCTCTATTGTGTCGAAACTTATTGTGATAGTGAATTCAATGATCAAGAGCATTGATCTTTTTGGTGGAAAAAGAAAATCTGAATTGAAACGATATTTATCACAACGATTTTGTAGTTCTGCATATGTATGTTAGAAAGCTTCAAGAGGGTTAGAACGATGGCATATAATAATAAAATGAGGAGACGCTGCTAGAATCAGAAAACAAAGTAAATAAAAATAAGCAGTTGGGAGCAAAACAAAACTTGTTGAAGCTTTCAATAGCTAAACGAAAAGAAAGATGAGGAAAAAAATACTTTTTTTGGCGTTTGTGTTAGTGGAATATATGGTGATTGAAAGGGTTAATGACGTCAAGAATATATAGAAATCTATAGTTTAGATACGCTGCATATGTCTTGCCTTGACTTTTTAATATTTCGTGTCAAGACGCTGTCGCGTCTTTAGATATGTAGTAAAGCTTGCCGGACTTTTTAGAATTCTTCAACTCCGCGTTATCCGAACTTTCATAAGGATTTCATGTTATTCGGCTTACCCTTTTACGACGATAGTGCGTTTTACCCAGAAAGCTTATTAGAACCCAAAATCTACCATAATTTCTTTCAAAGTCCAGTAAAAACGCTCTCTTACACCGTCCAATTCTTTTACATAAAAAATTAAGCTGAATAAAATGCAACGAAGGCCAAGTGCTCGCATATTCTGGAGACACATGATCTAATCGATATGACTTTGGTGTGATACTTGGGCACCCTCGAGGGTAGCAAATTACTCCAGCTGACCTACCTGTCTTTCAAACTCTCTTTCCCTTGTAGAGAGAGAGAGAGAGAGAGAGAAAGAGAGCTTTCAGCTCTCTTACGTATAACGCTCGATCCACCGCATAAAGTTGATATATAAAAGGGTGGCAGAATGGGAAAGGAAAGGGAGAGAACGAGGAGATAAAGCAAATATGAACACAGGCAGGAATAAAGAGAGCGACAGAAATCTCTTCCTCTTCTGCTTTGACTTTTTTCTTACTGGTTCTTGATCCCGCTTACTAAATCGTGAGAAACAGAGCTTTGGTAAAGTAAGCCTTTTTATGAACAGCCTTGAAAGATTTTTCATGTTTTTCCCTTTCAGCTTGAGTTTATTTACTGGTTTGCTCGTAATCTGACTCGAGTCTCGTTCACCAGATGACTCTTCCACTCTCAAAAATAGCTCCTTTTCTCGGTCTATCCTCATTCTTCAAGATTTCGAGTGCACTACGAAGCTCGCATTTTCCAAGTGTCGAGAATGCTTAATGGACCTTAGAGCAGTGAGCGCCCAACCGAACCTTCATCAGTATTTAAAAGAAGACTACAAATTTCGTTGTAGAAACTTTTCTTTCGAATTCGTATGATCAGAATTTTCAATTTTTACGTCAATGTTGAAGGCTTTAGTCGGTAACGTAGAAATTTCGGGTGAGAAATAAATCATTCGCAGGTCTTGGAACAGTCTCGAATTTCAATTGTTGTCGGTCAAAATACGGAGAATGCGGTGTAGTCAAATCAAGAAACATTGAAATGCTTGGGAGAATCAGTCGGGGCGAGTTACGGATGATTTCAGTTGATCCAACGACAGGTCACAGTGATCCTAGGCTCCCGAGTTCTAACCGATCGAAAGCGCCTATTATCCTTCCTCCATCCATTCCCGTATATCTGTCTCTCTTTTACTACCATTCGTGGATTGAATGCTCCTGTAGAAACTTCGTTACTCAGGCAAATAGCCGGAAATCAGGTCCGAGATAGCGAGCTCTCGACGGCACTCAGAGGACATCAATGTGCTCGCTATGCCTTTGTACATCTCGTACATTTACGCATACGTTTCAGCCCTGACTCTACAGATTTAATCATTCTATAGATGAAACTGAAGAGAGAGAGAGAGAGAGGAAGCTCTACATGCGTTGATCATCGAGTGAGTTCTTGAAAGCATTAAGTTCCATTGTCCAAGTACTCTCGTCATCCCCTACGCGTGATCCACGCCGATTGACCACTGCTTAGAGAGCGAAGCGATTAACCACTCATACCAATAGAGTTGTCAATAAAGAACAGAGAGTTGTCTACGGAGTGTCATCAGTGTCAGCTCGATAAGAGCCTTTTCGCAATAACCCGGCCATTTACTGCGTGTGCTATGTTATAACGAACCCACTCTTCCTGCAGAATACCAATTCGTTATTTCGTAAGGTTTTCAAGTCGAATTGCATCTTATATTGATGGATGTGAGCATCGATGTTGCTCTCATCACCACTGAAAACGAAATATTCTAGCCTTTTGGAGCTTCAAGGATAATTCGCTACCCGTCTAACCAGCTGCAAGATTCTCACCAACTCGTGTTTCAATATATATATACATATATATTCTGTTACACTGTAATCCACGATTCTGAAATGTTTAGGGTGGAGAGTTAGTCGCGTTGATTACGCCAGATGAAGTGTTTAACGCCTTGAACTTATTTTTCGCTTTACCAGTCTAGCGAGAGTTTTATCGCTTATAGCCTCTATCACTCTCTACCTAACCGAGCGCACGATTCAATTCCTTTCAACAGTCCTATCCTGGGATCATGGCCGATGGATGACACCTCAACCTAATGCTAATCTCTACATTTGTACAACGTATAAAGTCCCAACTCGTATGATAATTCTGATGAAACGTATTTTACTGTACTGGATCAACCTCTTTGGAAAACTGTTGTAGTACAAAACTTTAAACTCGGAAATACTGTCGTACTGACGGCACTCCGTATATTGAAACCTTGCGCAGCATCACAAAATTATCTGGAGCGCTCAATCTGCACGTTCTCAACCTCGGGTAAAAGCATTGATCTACGAAATAGTCATTTCCGTCACAGGGATTTCCACGTAGGGGACTTTGCAAAGCATGAATGAGTTGAGTGAGCAAACTCCCAGGATTTCGAGCCGATAATTTGATTTCGCGAACCGTGGCTCCTGAAAGCCCGGGTCAAGGAGTAAGGAAGAACCTCTCGGCGATTGATTCTCACCGCGAATAGATTCAGATGCTATTTTTCTCCCTCTCTCTTTCTCTTGCCTTTTGAATTTCTCATGATTGGAAGATGAAAATCGTAACCATAGCGTGGGAATGAGGGCACAAATTTGGCCAATCTTCTATGGACCTTGGAAGCCTGATAATCGATTGTATGTGCTATAGATTTACATTTAAGATGAGTCAAAGATTATGGCAACCAGATGCAGAGTGTTCGAAGCTACTCTACTTTGCTGTAGAGATACATCGGAGCTGTTGATGTTAAAAAAGAGCAAAGCCATTAGTTAACTTACATATATAGTTATTTGTCAGACACATATTTGCGCGTTATCTCATGAATCTGTGTAACGTTTCGTCCTTAATCTTTGCAGTCATGGACACATTCCTGTCTCATTAGAGAAATACGTGATATTAGTACCTCGCTTCGGAAGGAATCATTCTGCGTATGAAATTCCGCATTACCGCTGATCAATAACGCCTACGACGACTGCCCCATAATCGTGACCGGACGGGCCTTTCATTGATTTCAGGTTAAATGAGAAGGTATATTTGCCTCAATTTATGGACTAACGATTAGATGCAAGCTCAACACTGCAAAATCACGATCGAAACAACTCCTCTTCTAATTCAAATTCTACTCTTTCCGTTGTATCATCGCCCACGTTACAAATCATTCAGCCTTTACAGTCGACAAGGTGCCCTTTTACAAATAATTTATTCAGGATACATATTGGCTCCCCCTCTATCACTCCCTTACGTATGAATCCACGTATTTGTCATCACAGATGTATATTTGCATATGGATACCGAAAATCTATATGAATAAGAAATTGAACGACATTGCACACGTTTTTCCCAGACGAATATGAATCCCAGGGTCACTAAATATTCACAAGGATATGAGTGAGGGTCTCCGGTTACGATGAATCCACGAGAACACGTTCCAGGACATCCGAATGATTTGGAGATTTATCGGGCTTGGCACTAATCTAATGCCCTCTGTCGTTATACCTTCTCAATTTCGTCTCCTTTCTCTTTGTGACCTTCTGCTTCTTGCTACCAACTTTTTCGCAACATAAAAACAGCCATATATTTTCCATTCGAGTTTCCGCAGAAAGGGGTGTTCGATCCCCTTTCGAATTGAAAGAAGCAGTTTTCAATATTCCTGCTATGATAGAATATATTGTACAAGTTATTCAAGTGTAATAAGAGACAACGTTCGACGAAAGCACGAACGATTTTTGAATATCATTCCGTCAGTAGTCAAAACGTCTGATTCGATTTCATGTTCGATTGACCAATTTTCGAAGACAAAATACATTCAATCGAAATACTAATTTCATTACTCATTTCCATTATGTATAGTGGAAAGTAGGGCATAGCGTAACAGGCGGGCAAAGCGGAACACTCCCCTGAAAATTTAGAACATTTTTTTCGCCGTTAGAAATCTGCAAAATTTCGTTATCCGGCTGAAAACATGCTTCAAAAACTCAAAATTGGAGCAAAAAAAATTTTTTTTTTTTGAAAATTCAATTTTTTTTTCTATCAATAAATTAAAGTATCAGCTCAAAATAAGCCGTGGAATAGTTATTATCATTAAAAATATGGATATTTCCAAGATATGTGATATTTATACTATTTTATCTTGTTTACGATAACTTCATGGTATTCTTAGAAGAACGTGGGGCAAGAGGACACCATAAGCAATTAAACTAGTATCGGTTTACATACGTTCTGTCAATTATTGCTGTATTTAAAAAAATTGATTTTGCACACTTATTTCTCATATCTCTATGAAAAAAAAAAAAATATGAGGGGGGTTTTAACAATATTCAAAAAAGAGTTCTTCGTTTCATGACGTTCTATTTCAACGAAACTTCATTGAAAATATTAAAACGGTAATGTGGGCTGAGACGACGTTTTTTTGTGCTTACCTTGCCTCATTTTTGAATTTATTCCGAAAAGTTCCACTAAAAGTTCTTCGCTTCTTGACGTCCTATTTCAACAGAACTTGGTTGAAATTTATGAAATGAAATTGATCAATGGGAAGAAGAACAAACGCACTGTTCTTCTCACACTCATTTTCATCTGAAATGTGAAAAAAGATCTTACGACTAAAATGATTCAGATTAAAATTTGACTGATTGTGAGAATCCACGACTGAATTCTTCTATATGGAGATCGAAATGGGATCAGCTCATTCGAAAACGAGAGTAGCATTTTCCCCAGCGAGTTTGCCGTATCGCTAGGAGGAACAACTGCTATTGTTTTATTGAATACACATTATATCCATTTTCCATGGTATTACCAAAAAAGCAAAAGAGTTGTGGTTTTTCTCACTTTCAGGTGTGTATCCTTAAAAAATAAGAGTATCATGAAGTTATCGTATAAATGAGATTGAGTTGTATAAATATCACACATGTTGGAAATATCCTTATTTTCAATGATAATAACTATTTCACGGCTTATCTTGAGCTGATAAGGAACTTCATTGATTTAAAAAAAAAATCAACTTAAAAAAAAAATTTCCTCCAATTTTGAGTTTTTGAAGCATGTTTTTAGCCGAATAACGGAATTTTACAGATTTTCAATGGAGAAAAAAATATTCTAAATTTTCGGGGAAGTGTTCCGCTTTGCCCTACTTTCCCCTATCTAATTGCTTGTGTTGAAACACAAATTTATCGAATAACAAGATAGCCTCACAATTATTTCCTTATCTTATTTTTCATTTACAAATGCTGGTTGAATTAAGCTCGAATCCTCGGTAGCACGTCTAAATATCACAGTCAAAATATCTCACGAAAAAATATCACGGACAATATATCACCACGACAAAATATCACGCGTCAAAAGATCACACACACAAAATCTCACAAAACCACAAATAACTGTGACAAAATATCGCATCGATATAGTATATGCAGGCAAATCACGAATATATCACGGATTAATCGAAGCTTAATGTTTGTTTGTGTGGTGATGTATGTGTTTGTCTGTTTGGGTTTGTTTGGGTAGGGATGTATGTGTTTGTCTGCTTTGATTTGTTTGTGTAAGGATGTATGTGTTTGTCTGTTCGGGTTTGTTCGTGTAGGGTTGTATGTGTTTGTCTGTTTGGGTTTCTTTGCGTAGGGTTGTATGTGTTTATCTGTTTTAGTTAGTCTATGTAGAGATGTATGTGTTTGTCTGTTTGGGATTGTTTGTGTAGCGATGTATGTGTTTGTTTGTTTGAGTTTGTTTGTGTAGGGTTGTATGTATTTGTCCGTTTGGGTTTGTTTGAAACCTAAAATAATTTAATTGAAACCTTTAATAATTTAATGGTGATATACTGTCTGTGTGATATTTTGTCGTGTGATTTGTTGTCGGTGTAATATTTTGACCCGTGTGATATTTTGTCGTCTGATTTTTTGTCGGTGATATTTTGTCATTGTTTTCTTGTCGTATGATTTATTTACAGTCATGGCACCCGAATCCTCATATTTTTGGAGGATTCTTTACAAAGGTAACGCAACGCTTTTTCATTGATATTTTCTGTCTGGCCAATATTACTTTCGATCTCGTCAAAACCACGGGGTACATATTTAGCTATAAACATTGAAAGCTACTTCAACTATGAAACTGAAATATGTAAGACTCTGGCATCGTAGGATTAAAAAATTCACTTGGAACGGGTTCTGTATACCTTCATGTTGAATATATTTGATCGATTATTCACCCCTGTTTCGCTCATTTTCGCATCGGTTCGCTTTCGACTTTGAACGTCAATCATGATTATTTGGACCGTGCGCCATGTCGACTCCATGATACACAATTGAAATTAATTTATCGAAAAAAATTGTTCAAACGATCTCGCAGCTTGAACGACAAGTGGCGGGTACAAAATGGGGGAACGAAAATGCGTGAAATTTGTACGAAAAGTGGCACGTTGGAGTGCAACTCTTTCGTTGATTGCAACATATTTCGTGAAACAGTGAGCTTCACTTGAGTTTTACAAGTAATGAATATCATATAGGTTATATACATAGCAGCATATCGATGAACTGAAATGTAAGATGATCACCTTCGTTTCATGGAGAATCACGCTGACGCCGGATACAGAATATTTCGATTAAACAAATAACCCTTCCATTTTTATGTTCTACGTGCAATTTATGACTGACGATTATTGTTTTTAATAAAGCAAGATTGGATATTTGGAAGGTATCTACATTAAGCTGAAAAAATGAGTAATCACAACGTAATAAAGGATAACTTGAATAATGTTAAAGGAACTTGAATACATTATTAAAAATTATTATGAGAATGTTGTTATAAAACAAAAGAATCTATAAATAAAAGAAATACGTCAACGAATAGGAAATTTATGAATGTTTTTTTTTCGTTACAGAATGAAGTGATGGCGGTAGCGCTGAGTGTCCTCTTGAGTAAGGACGAGGTTTCACTTTCAATTTCTGAACCCTTGTAAGTATTTCTTGGGATGTTTTATCACTCATTCTTTCAACCATCTAAACGATCTTGATTGATGTATATACACTTGCGAATAAACATATATGTGTGATCACATTCAGAAATAAGTACGATACATAATGGACAGCTTCTTTTATAAGCTATACAGGTGTCTATAACAATTGCATTTCTTGTAATTGCTGATTCAATAACAGAACAGCGGAGCTTAATTTTCCGATGGAAAACTGTGCCAAGATAATGCGTGGATATGTCATAAAATTCGTTGCGATTTTTAAATATAGCGTCATGTTGACATTGAAATGCAGCCTATAACGATTGTCGTCATTGAATATTAAAGTTCGCTATCGCATGTATTTTTCCAACCAGAGAACGAAGCCCGTAAAGTCAGATAATAAGTCTGCACGCGATATTCGAAACGCAGTCTGTCAATGGGCATTCAGCGGGCCGCACAGCCAAAAAAGCAATAAACAGAAAAGTATGGTAGCATCATCGGAGTCATATTTGTCCTCTTTCTCTCGTCCGTCGTTAAATTTCTTTCCCAAGCGTATTCAGTTACATCCAGCAAATAGCATTCGAATCTCTATCTACTTTCGCTCGTTCCTCGTCGTTATAGCACATATCGATTCTCGTCATTTCAATTCGTGAGATTCAGGATCCAAACAAGAACGCGGGTGAGGTTGGTTCCTCGAGCTTTTGCGTTAACAGTTCGAGCCATTTCAATAATGGATTTCTCGGTTATCCCGTCGGGTGAACTTCTATATTCCACGTCCCGCTTCTTTTCACATATTCGATACGACGATGTATGCGAATTTATTTATATCACGGGACTCATCCGTGAAATCTCATTGCTTTTTTCCGTTCTATTTAAATGAATCTTCACATTCATTCTCGAGTATCATCGGTTAAGTCGCCAATACTTTATACAACGGCTTTATTGCTACATTTTTTTATTAGTTAATATGAAAGTGTTTCCAAGGGATACAATTTCTTGAATATAACATTGTTTCAGTGTTTCATGAATGTTACCTTGGAGGGAAAAAAGCATTCACATCTGAACAAATTTGTTTCTATTTTTTTTTTTGCAAAATTTGCATAAGTGAAACGTGTTAGGGATAAGCAATTGAGATCGACCGTTTTTCGTAATATTTCCTTGAGTGTTAGATCTGTGGAAAAATTTTTGTGCATTGTTCGAAACATTCATATGGCACATGCAACCGCTGTAATTAACTACGAAAATTTAATCTAAAGCCCAATTTCAGGCTCCAACAATCAGCTGAAATCAATCTAAACTTGGTTGCATTCACTTCTTAGACTCGAATATCAAAACTTTTCCATTTTTATCTCTGATTGACTGTAAGTCTCGTGCACCCAGCGTTATACATTATTTTTCGGTAATTACCTGCATAATTACCTATTTTTCTCCCCATGTTTACGATAAAGCCCTTTGTATGTTCCAGAGAAGAGCTCCTGACGAACCTCGAGAATGAGGAAAACTACAATCTACTTAAGGACATTTACGAGACTCTTAACTACGATTGCGGTGAGATTTCTACTGTTCAACATGGCAGAGTGTCATTCTACATCGAACAACGAGACATTGAGTCATCTCTTCAGTCAATCTTTCCATCGTTGAAACTGTCCAAGTGTAGCAAGTATACAAGCGCGCCAACCCTTCATCGGAGCGAGTCCCGATCGTAGCAACCCGACATTTTCTCGCCTGTTATATGTGCTCGTATTTTTCGTTGACTGTACTTTTCCCACGGAACCGCTCGTACTGGACGAAAATCTTGGAAACGTGTTAATCTTTCCATATGTATCAACTACCCGCTTCGTCAGCTATCAAATTTATCGACAATATTTCTAGTAAGGATCATTTCCATTATGAGTTTGTCATTTAATACAGGAGCAAATATTCATGGCAATCATAATAGATATCTCTATAGCCTTTTGAAATGATAATTCTTCATAACGTAGCGATAAGCATTGCCAGCGGGGCAGAGTGTGTTGACATTGTGGTTTGTTTGGGTTTGTTTGGGTTAAGCCCAAACTAACCCCGAATAAACCCCAACAAGGCCAAACAAACCCAAGGCCGGAAAAATTAAATGACAAACTCATAATGGAAATGATTTTATTAAAAATTTGTTAATAAACTTGAGAGTTCAAGAAGCGGGCAGTTGGAACATACGGAAAGATTGACACATTTCCAAGATTTTCGTCCAACACGAGCGGTTCCGTGCGAAAAGTACAGTCAACGAAAAATACGAGCACATATAACAGTCGAGGAAATGTCGGGTTTCTACGATCGGGACTCGCTCCGATGTAGGGTTGACGCGCTTGAACACTTGGCACGATATAAAGTTGCTACACTTGGAGAGTTCTAATGATAAAAAACTGCACTGGAGAGATGACACGATGTCGAATTGCTCGATGTAACGTTGACAGCCAGCCTTCAACATTATGAATTAACTTTTCTTGTATTTGAGTTGACCAATTTTGTCGGATTCGAGACGAATTGCCGAATCAGCTCATATTGTGGCCGGTGTTTTTTTTGCCCAAAATACGTCATTATTTCGACATTAAAAATTGGTTAAAAAATATTTTAGAAAAAAAATGCCAAACACGTTTTCTCGGATATCTTCGATGAAGAGCTTTTCCCCAAAATATAATTATGCTACAATTCGTCATTAGTATGTGAATATTCGGGATGAGGCTTTGCATGGGACGATGATATTTCATCAATCAATAAACTTTTCAAACAATATCAATAAGCCAAACGATTAAAAAAGCATATTATATTAATTTTATTATTGCAGCAAGTTAAATCAATATCGGTATACTCCGCGCCGAATATCTTGTGGTCCCGAATGAGATCGATTCCTTTGTACTCTTATACATAGTATAAAATAGCTTAGTTAGACTTAAAATCTCTTCACAAATATACATGTTTAGAATGACCTGCAACTCAGGAATTCTCACTACGACTTGCAGAATAGAATTTTGATTATTCGTGCCGTAAAGTTGTGCGAATGAAGAGATGTTTATTCAGGATTGGTCATATGTCTGCTACGCAAATATTTGGAATAATTTTTTCCTACTCCATTTACCTCATGCTCCTAACAACGGATGATTGCTTCGCGAAAACAAGCAAATTACTCATCCTAACTAATATTATAAATGCGAAAAAGTGTTTGTTTATTTGTTTGTCCTTCCTTCACGTCCTAACTGAGCAACCAATCTACTTGATTTTTGGCATAGAGTTAGTTGAAAGGACGGAGAGTAACATAGGCTACTTTTAGTCATAATTAGTGTTTTATTTCTCCCGGCAAAGTTTTTCAAATTACCACACGAGCGAAGCTGCGGGTAAAAACTGGCCAGTAGAATTGGATGTTTCGCATAAGCGGAAGAATGCTTTTCTGTACGAATATTCTTTCGTTGTTATTTTTCTGTACTGAAAGCATATATTGATGATTGCCGAGCAGACAAGGTATTACGCAGATTAAACTCATATCAAATTAAGTTTTTTCCTTGGGAGTTTATGACTCGGCAAAAAAAATGTCGTGATGAAAATGACTACTATCGTGACGAACGTGACTATAATAACAGAAAGCAAAATCAAGATAGAGTAAGGTCATAATCAACGTATAAAAATAAGCACGTGCTCTCCGTCGATTTCAGTAAAAGCTCGTGTCGCTCGACAAAAAATATCTACTTTTTTTATCCCTAGAAAAAAAAACATTGTCATCGAGTCACCGGAGACGTTCGTCGTCGTCGTCGTCGACTTTTTGTGGTACTATATACTGCTTATTCTCCTTTAGGTCGTCCAATATCTTTGTGGGCATGTTACTAACGTTTCCCTCGTTTCTACTAACAAAGCAGGGACCTCGCCGCATCTTCCACTTGTTTGACTATCTCGTACCCTTGTCATAAACTTCTTTCGTCCCGTCCTTTCTCTCTCTCTCTCTCTCTTCCTCTTTCTCTCGTTTTAGCAGTGTTATGATACCCACGCTATCCCAGTTTTTCTTTTGTATATTGCTTTAATATACTCGTAGGGCTTGTATAACGCCGCTTTTCAGTAGACATGACACATTCATTTTAGAATTACGATTTTCATTTCTTGATTTCAAAGAATGCAGAAAAATCGACTTTATCTCCGTAAAGCTGGAGGTATTTTCGAGCATACATATTATTCACCATGAAATATACAACTGTTCCAGAATTCGTAACCAGCTGATCATTACAATTCAATTCGAATTCAATTTGTAAATTTCTTTTTACAACATCAACTATTAAACTGAAAAATGCAAGAAAATTCATGTGGATGATTCAAATTGTACTTGGCCAAAGACGATCGTGCACAAGTATGACCAGAGCTCTCCTTGACGACCTCATTTTGAAAGATCGTATAATTCATAGGTCGAGAGCGGAGAGATGGATAGAGAGACGTAGCGTGAGGTAAAAGATGGATGAAGAGACAATGAAGAAGAAGAGAAAGAAAGAACTAAACAGAAAAATAAAAATATTTAAGAAGAATAAAAGAAAAATCGAGAAAGTAGGTTAGGGACGGAAAAAAGAAAGGCAAGGTGTAAAGTAGAGAAAAAAGACAATGAGGCGTGACAGTAAAGGGCATTAGCATGAAACGTGATCGGCATTATGCCGCTACCCCTGTAAGTATAGTTTGGCTCTATTCATTCTGCGAGAACTCAGCCTTATACGATGCTAATTCTACATTTTGACGTATTTTGTAAAAGTACGAAAAAAAACTATCCCGAACTATATGAACATGAAGAATTTCATGGTAATAAACGAATGAAACAACTCGGACGCGCGGTTCCATTGGCTATTCGGATCACACAAACTCCGTAACATTTTAGCCCGTAAGTGCGCTACTGACTCGTCGCATAGGCTTTACGTTTGGCAGCGCAGTTGCGTTTCTAAAATCTGTTAAGACCTAGCCGGACGAAGTATGGGCATTGATCATATAGTCGACTATAGTTGTAGAGTCGACCTTGATAACAGAATACAGACTCAATTAACACAATAATCCGTCGGATGTTATAAAATCCTTCAATTGAAAATTGTGCATCGTCCAAAAAAAAAATAATCAGTCCGAATCAAAAGAGAAAAAAAATATCTTCGAGGCTATGTAAGAACAGCTATATCTACGCGTAATCATTGGACTTTTATTTACAAAATAACTCTGCATTTTCTTAGTTTTCTTTGATATCTTCTCTAAATTTCATGAAAAAGTAGAACCAACGCATACTGAATTCCATCAATTAGCCATTTGTCAATCTACTTTCAGCATTGATTTTTGTATTATATTAGTATTTTTTTTTTTTTTTTTAAGTTCTTTGCCAATCGTTTGAAAAATTAAATACGCAAGCCACTTGAAAAAACGTTGATTCATTCTTATTCACATGCACTCATATATATAGATGTATCCTCCACTTCACAGAATCATCTCTCCTCGTCTTTTATCATCAACGCATATTCTCGTTTGTTTGGATTATAAGACCCTACTATATAGCAACGGAGAACCCAAGAGCTTCCGCAGGAAGGAGAACGAAAGAGCCCCTCGAGTGAAAGTTTGCGCCAACTTTGAATCGCAATGCTTCGAGGCACGCGCCCGCTGCACCTTCTTCAACTTGAGCTTTTTATTGCTGTAAAAACATACTGTAATTTCATGTCACATGGTACGGTCGGTGCTTCCTCTTCCTGCAATTAAACTTTATTATACGAGTAGTACAAATTAAAATATTCATTGTTTTCTACTTTCAGATTATCCAAAGGTACTGTTTGTGTTGCACTTTATTCGTGAAATATCTCATTTGCGAAATATAATTCTTTTGCACTCATTTGTAAACACATTCATTATTAAATTCTATGGATACATAAAAATACAAATTTCAATACGATAATGAATGGATTTCTACGTTTTTCCCTATTCATTATCGAATTATTTCTCTTTATTGCGATAGTCATTTATTTTTTTAAATATCGTGTATAGAAAAATTTCGTAAATTATATCAAGGCTCGACGCCAAGTATTGAAAGAAAAACCACGGGTAGAAGAAAAATCGGTACGACCTCTGATGCACTCTTATTTATAAATATGCGAATTACGCCGATTTTACCGTCACCGAAAAATTGTACTCGAGCTATTGCACTAAAAATAATTATCTTCTTCGTAGTTTACGCATTTAGAATTAGACTCGTTAGCTCACTCAGTGGCTCTCGTTTTTTTTTACCCTATACTGCGAATCGTTATATAGTCGTAAACAGCTCAAGATAATTGAATTTCCTGGACTCGTCTGAACATTACCAAATGAAAAATTCCATTTACTAGGCTAGTACCAGGTAAATATCGTTTGCGCCTAGCCAGCCTATCAATTATTATGACTTGTTATTCGCCCTCATGTGCTGACTTTTAATTTCTATATTTTCACTTCATTCGGTCCCGATGTTACGACTAATGCAAATTAATTATTCAAGTGTTGGCCCCAGGTTGTTTTTACCCAACTCGGAATATTCCATCGCGTGACAGTTAATTATCCTCAATCGCTAAGCCATAGTTGCGATAATTTACGAATTATTCTTTTATTGATGGAATTTTGATTGTTAATTTCATTGCGCGAGTTTTGTAGTCTGATGATATGATGTTCTTTTCCAGAAATTGTGATCAAAACATTTTATTACTAAATGAATTGAAGTCACTATTATGGAGTGACTAGATAGGAATTTTTTTTTCCAATTCAGGATAATGCATTTGGCGTATAGTGGATTAAAGTCTTCGAAACTTCGAAATAGGAGAGCTTGACAACAGTTCGAAGCAAACATGTCACCAGATTGGAGAAGACGATACATTCTCAAGACGAGGCAGCAGGTTTATTTATATCGCTTTGCCGGCATTAATATCGGTAAAAATAGGAAAGCGTGAACTTTTCCTTGTGCATTAAAGGCTCAACTTGCCGTCCTATATAACGATAACGACGTGTCCTATCGTAGATAAAAAGCTTCTTTGCACATATACGGAGTGTATCTGAGAAACAAAAGTTATGTTGAAGAATCATCTTCAATATTCGAGTTTATTGTTTGTGGGAACTCGATGATTCAATTAATAGCGTTAAAAATGAATGATTTTTGTATCAATGTTCACACTGCTAATTTTCGAATTTAACATTAATCCATAAAGTGAAATAAGAATGAAAATAAAAGCGAAATCTGATAAAGGCGTAGACAGCGCAACGAATTCATTTTGTATTTGCCAAATTCTTTTTCATATAAAATCTTAAGTTTACCCTCTGCATTATCGTCACCGAGACGTTCTGTTCCGCAACACCCGGTATATCGAATAGTATATATCACGCTCTTGAAGCTCATATTTTTCTCGGACGTTTCTCCAGCAATATCACCAGGCCATTTTTCGCTACACTCTCCTCCAGCTCGACTGTAATTCCTTGTAGTGCCATTCATGTCTGAACGTTTACTGACTTCAACTACTGGAAAACAGTATCCACTCACGTTTGTCAGTAAAATATACTCTTTGGGTGGTTTTCTTTCAGAATAGATGAAAAAGCTCAACGTCGCATTTCCTTCTTCGAAGATAAACAAATTTATTGAGATTATTATAAAAATTGCTGTAATAAAAAAATAAGTTAAAAGTCTGAGAATGATCAAGTCCATCGGTCAGCACCACGTTGTATTCGAATAAAAAGATTTCTAGCTGTACTGAGAAATGTGTAATGTAACGTGTTTGGTCAGCATTTTATTGTAATGCTATAACGATGAACAATAGGGACATATGAAACACGAAGCTTGCACATTACTCGTATATCGTACACGAAGATTTAACTCCCGAGGCTGGGGCATGGGATTATTGAAATGAATATTTGACTAGGAAATGTTGGAGAGCTCCGGTTAAAATGTGTATTGAAATATATAGGACTACAGACTTTGTCGCTGTACCAAATTCCGGCCTGTTAGATTCTTCGACTCTTCTTCCTCGATGCAAAGATGTGAGTTGTCGCTTTTGCCGACTCGTACACCAAACAAGAAACAAAATGGAAGAAACGATCGATCGAGACTCTGCCTGCACTTCTAGTACATTCTATTTCCCTCTGCATCCATCCCTTTATTTCTACGCAGATGTGAGTTTGTGTGAGCATGGGCGTGTGCGACTATAAAATCTTTATAAGGAAGCGAAGATAAGTGGTTCACATACTTCTTTGACTCCAAACTCTTTACCACGATGAGAGGGCTGAGAAGAAAAAATATATATATAAAAAATGCGTGAACTTGCAATAACTTATCAACAGCCGTAACTATTCAATTATTACAAAGACAAATTTTAAAGATTTTATATTAAATCTTGAAATGTACTTGTCTTGAATCGCTACTACAACTCTAGACTCTATAAAAGGTCCATTCTAAAATCAACGCATTATATTCCCTCTCGTCCTCATTACTTTTTATTTTTTATGTACCATAAAATACATCATCGTTAAATCAAGGTTATATTTTCATAGATATACAAGGGAATGTGAAACATCTATAATGAAAAAAATGTTCGTGCCGCAAGTAACGAAGAGTTCCTACTTTCCTTATTACGCTTGGTATCACTCAAACGTACGACGTTTTTGTAAACTAATCTCCGTCAATAGCTCTCGATCTCTCCTCTTTTCATCTTTTGCTCTTTTCTCTGCTTCTCCCTACACATTTTTCATACAGTTTACCCGATTTCATTACTTTAATTGTCTCATTCATCCCAACTACCTCTTTTTCCTATTGAATCATGTTTTTTTCCTCCCTTCATTGTTCCATTATTCCTGTGAGCTTTTATTATCTAACATTTCGATAAAATATATATATGAATTTTATCTTACAACGAAACGTCAAGGATAATCCGTGCTTTCTCGACCAGTGAAAGCAGCGAGCAAAATAATAGAAAAAACGTCGCAGAGACAAATGTGAAATCTTTCTCGCAAGACTTATTTCCCTCCAGTACAGTTAAGGAGTTTGTCGCGTCTCGCTGACGAGACTCTTGTACTCGAGAAGGGTGGCAAAAAACTTTTCCCTTTCTCCTTTTCGCTCTATCCCAAATAATCTCCGACTCGAAGCACACTCAGTTTGTTTTTCCGATACGCTGGTATATACGAAGCAACGGGAGACACGAGTGAAATTTTCCAGGAAAAATATCTCTAGGGCTTTCCATTTTCTATTCGTTTCTTTTAGTACTGAAGCGGTTGGACATGATTGGTGGCATATTTGTTGTATACGTGTGTAATCGGTTTCCGAGAAAAATCAAGGTTTTTCAAAATTCAGAATAATCTTCATAAAAATTATGAGCACCGAATGTTTTTGTTTTCTTTCAAAAAAGCATAAGCTCAGTTGTAAAAAAAAAAATTAAAGAAAAATTTTAACTTTGTTCAACAAATTTTTGACACAAACAATCGCCCAATGAATTGACTTTCGTCTCCCAGGATTATGTAGAAAAATTTTCCTAAGAATAATATTGGATCGAGTGGGGAATACGTGGATAAGCGTATGTATTGATTTTAATACTGGCGCGACGGTTGATATGAATTCTCACGAATGGAATACATCTCAAGTTTCTATTGCTGGGATATAACTTAATTTTCAATGTATACATGAACAGATAGGGAACAAACGCAAAAAGCGAGAGAGAGAAAGAGAGATAGAATTACCGTCCGGATAGTACATGCTCCGCATAGTCGTTATTTATGCTACTACTTACAAGCTGCTGATTGAAACTGCACAGTCACTTGGGAGATTTTAAAGGGATCATCAATGCTATTTTCTTATTCAGTATGCACTGTACCAAGAGAATAATAAAACCTGTTTACACAACCTACTTGTCCATTCCGTGTCTCAACATAACCTCGAACAAATAAGGTTTTCTGCAGACTCCATGGGAATTAAATAATGAAGTATAAGTGCTACTCCGGCGATTCTCGGCCCAAAACGTATCTTTCACATTTTCGTTGTCGCAGCCAACTGTTAGCTGCAACAAAAAATCTATCAGTACATAAACAAGAATGTTGAAAGATGTATTATTATCATTATTGGATAAGTATTGATTATCATTTACTAAAGTTTCAAGATATTGAAGTAAAAAAATGATTTTATTTCTAATGGAAGCAAAATCCGTTTTTGAGCTCGTCAGTCAACAGCTTGAAAATAAGTCGCAGTGATCGCTAAAAAATAATGATCTCTAATATATTGAAATATCATTTACAGATGTGGACGTTAACGAGTTTCTCGATCATTTGGGACAGGAATTGATATCAACTGCTTGCGTCGGGATCCTCGAGCGAGCTTTTCGTTGCCTCGGAAATGACCTGACTGCATTTCTAACGACCCTCGACGGAGTTAACGATGTGGTACAGCATCAATCGGGTTCGGAGAACGAGGCAGAATTTGTCTGTATCGCAACGCCGGAAGCTCTTGAATTACATTTTACAACTGACCACCCGTCCATCGCGTATCTTCTCGTCGGAAGTCTCAAGGCTATTGCCAGTCAATTTTATAACGACAAAGCTGACGTGTACATATTGCCTGATCCATACAACACCAAATTCTTCAGGTAATTTTGTCTTTATAACTTTTATTTTATTCCTAATCTCTTTCTTCGATCATTAAAATGAAAAATCATTCTAATAATTTTAGATTTGAATAGTTCTCAAAAATTGTGACGAGACCTTGACAAATGAATATCGTCGATCTAAATTCGATGATATTCCATCGTGGATATTAGAACAATCGCTTCTGATATCCGTATCGAACCGTCATCGTTCCCAAATACATAAAACCATTAGATTCTTTGTACGAAAGTGAATAATTATGCTGAATATTGCGCCGCCATATACATAATTAATAAAGTTATTATGTGATAAGGACGCTTTAGTTTAGATCTCGGCCAAGATACAGTTTTTTCTCAATTCTCGTTTTTTCATTGGGGGAATTAGGTACTTTTTAATCGTAAATCAACCGATCGGTCAATTGTGCTCTGTTATAAATAAATAACGAGTAAACGAGTTTGTTTTTCCGTAGATATCGTATAACCCCGGAGCGTTACGAAGAACGGTTGCTGCCAAAGGACGAAACTGATGATGATTACGATGTAGTGACGTCACAGCTCCGTCCACTGTCCCTCGAGGCTGCCGATCTTCGAATGGGGGTCGCAAGTTTCTGCAAGGCTTTCCCTTGGCATTTCGTGGTCGATCGACATCTCGAACTCGTTCAGCTCGGTGTCGGTTTCATGCGAATATTTGGACAATATCTTAACAGGCTCGGCCGTGAGATATCGACCTATTTCGTTTTTACAAGACCACGAGGCGTTAACCTCACCTTTCACGAGATTTTAAAACGTGCGAACACGCCCTTCGTACTTGCCCTGCAAAAGCCCCAAGGCGCCGATAAATTTCTTGCCGAGGTAATGCACTCTTTGTTTTAAACAAAAACAAAACAAACCGATCCTCGTACCATACACTTTGTGATTTTTGGGTGTTCTCCCAATCGAATATATACAATCAAACACAAACATGTGACGATATATATAACGCATCGATGAATATTTGATTGATCGTGCTGACCGTTTTTTATCGACCATTCCGATACACATCAGACGTCAAACTGCCGAATATCCCTGTTGTCAGATAAATTTATAAATGGAACACTTTTGACAAATAAAAAAGTAAGGAAAAATGAGATACGCGAGTCACGGTGGAATTGCGAGAGATGGGGCCACGCTTGGAATGGGGAAAAATCATTCGATCGGAAGACACGTCACCTATATCTAAGGGAAAGGGATATACTAATATTATTCTCTCGCGAAAGAACCTGAAATATAGGGAGATTTGTGTTGACACCTGAACGGAACGATACAATTTTATATTATCCAATTTTTTTCCTGAACTTTTTCCTCGCTCGATCATGCCCCAGATAACAAATAATAAAAGAAAATAACCATAATATAAGACAGATCGAACTCCAATTTTTATCTTACGCGGAAATCATCTCGTGATTCATTACCGAATCGAATCGCAGATGAAGGATGGATGGGTGACAAAAAATGTTCATAGATTACGTACTCAAGTCTTTTTCACAATTTCTCTTTTTTTCGTGATAAAAAAATGCTCAAAAGTCAAACCATATACAATTATTTCTTCGGCAATCACGATTAAGACAACCATCATTGTGACAATTTTGATATTTCCATTAATTATATCAAGATATCATATGATCATAATTACGTAAAAAGTTATCGATCGTTCCATGTTCCAATACTTATTCACAAAGCCTGTTAGGATTTTATTTTTTCTTTCTTTTTCGATGCCACAGTTTCAATTTTTACATATATCCTCGTTAAAGGAGACGCAATAAATGGGACTTATTTTTTATGAAGGGACTGGAACTGAAAGGTCAAATGGTCCATTGTCCAGAATCGGACTCGATATTATTCGTCAGTTCACCATTTTTGAATGGTCTTGAGGGACTCACCGGCAGAGGACTTTTCATATCTGACATTCCGTTGCACGATGCAACCAGAGATGTTATTTTAGTCGGAGAACAAGCAAGAGCTCAGGTAAGCTTGGATGTGTTATATCGATTTTCATTGCATCAGTCTTTTCGATAAATCCAACACGATCCCCCTTTTTTTAATACGACAAAAGATCACGATTTATGATTTTACATTTACGCATTATGAATTTTATTTCAGGATGGATTGAGAAGACGCATGGACAAATTAAAAAGTTCAATTGAGGAAGCAAATCGTGCGGTCGATGCTGAGAGAGAAAAAAATGTCAGTCTTCTTCATCTTATTTTCCCACCGGACATCGCGAAACGTTTATGGCTTGGTATGAAAATAATCCATCTTCGATTGAGCCGCCCCGCATGCCGCTAATCAAACTTCACTAGCGACGAGAAATTGTTTTTCATTCGAACGGTACTTTTTTCTCAAACGTGAAAACTTTGTTGCAAAATTTCAAGTCAACGGCTTTTTATTCAACGGTCGAACGTAAGAAAGAGCACTTCTAATTCTAGTCCAAGCGACGAGATTAAATTGAACCAAGCTTGAGCAGCTTTGTTCATAAGTGACATTCTCCTGGGCAAGAAAATAAATGAGAATTTACGATTATTTTCAACAGGCGAGACGATCGAGGCTAAAACGTACCCCGATGTAACGATGCTTTTTAGCGATATTGTCGGATTTACGGCAATTTGCTCAACCGCAACTCCTATGATGGTCATCAACATGCTCCAGAATCTTTACGAACGTTTTGATCGATTTTGCGGCCAGTTGGACGTTTACAAGGTGCGAAAATAGTTTTGATTCTATACAAGAACACCAAATAACGGCCGTTTTTTTTCTCTAAAAAAACCGTTCATAATTATTCAAAGCGTATAATTATTTTTTTTCATCAAGAAGAAGCATGATATTCCATATGGAATTGCTTGAAATGATGCTCCAGGAAGATTATTTAACTACTGCAATAAAAATAATAATCGATGCGGAGATTGCTGAAAGTGCTAACGTTTCGATAAAATTCAAATCCGGTCGTTAATTTGGCGACAGGTGGAGACGATAGGTGATGCGTATTGTGTTGCGTGCGGGCTTCACAAAAATACCAACACTCACGCGGAACAAATTGCGTGGATGGGTCTGATGATGATACAAACGTGTTCTCAGCATCTGACGCATGAGGGCAAGCCTATCAAGGTGAGGATCACGGAGAAACGTCACGAGCCAACACTAAATCGTTGTTACTATTGTTGTGAAAGATACCTATATAACTTTGGTAATCTTAAAAATTGTCATTATTATTCTCGGACGAGTAATTCGAGCGTGCAACAAAGAGAATAATAGGAATAAAAATAATAATGATAATAGTTAGAAAGATAAAGGGGAAGTTGGTCGGACTAATTAGGACTGAAGAGTATAGTACTGTATAGATACCGAATCAAGAGTAGAAGCAAATTAAGCTCATGCATCGTTGACTCCCAATAATAAGCTGGATTATATGAGCGCAAACGAATCTCTTGAATTCCCGTGAGTTCTCTTTAGTACCAGCGAGGAAGAAATTTAAAAAAAAAAACTAAATTCACTTGGCCTGATAATTGCCTGTGATATACCGACAAAAATCTCATTGTCCATTGGAAGTTCGTAGTCGCTATAATCAGTAAAAGTTGAAAAACCTATTTAAACTTTTTCTATTTGAAGGATTCAACCACCGAGAAAATCAGATTTTGGCGCGACTGATATCTCCCGAGTCGTTTGCATGGTTTCTGGAAATTCGATAAATCGATTGAATGATATCATTCAAAAATTCATGTATTTTACGTTGCCCTTTCGTTACAAGTGGACGATGACTAGCTCAATTCAAATGAGTCAAAGATTTGTTTTGTTTCTCAAGATGCGCATAGGGATTCATACTGGTATGGTGCTCGCGGGAGTGGTTGGAAAAAAAATGCCGAGGTACTGCCTGTTTGGACACAACGTAACGATTGCCAACAAATTCGAATCGACGAGTGAACCACTTCGGGTCAACATAAGTCCCACCACTTACGAGTTAGTCAATCTAACATTTGTTTCTGTATTGTTTGTGCATAATTTTTTTGATTAAAATGAAGAATGTTTGTTGCAGTTGTCTAATTCAGAGGCCAGGATTTATTTTTGAGGAGCGGACCAAGGATCATCTTCCGAAGGAGATGCCAACCAATATAAGTGGAACTTGTCATTTTCTCAATGATTACAAGCATCCAGACATCGGCGATGATGACCCATTGGAAATTCATATTCAAGCGGCGATCAAGGAATTAGACATCACCGGAAGTGTGTAGAAACACTTTGATCATCGTTCCATAACGCATATATATTTTAAAAATTACAACAATAAAAATGTATGATTGGCAAGAAGAAATGTGTATCTGCGAAGAAAATAAAACGTCACAAGATCGAATAAAGACTCGAGTTCACGAACTTGCGTTTCTCAATCAACGGCGAGAGTGAGTGCTTAGTGTTTCGCGCAACAAGACTGATACTCAATTCGAATCGTCACCATCAACATGAAAACAATGAGTTTATAATAATATGATGATCATAATTACATACATACACGTGAAGATGATAATTATAAAATCATGCGATTCGGCAAATATGTATATATAAAACAAATATTTAACGCCAAATCGTCGCGGCAAACAACATGATAACAAAAAGCAAAAATACAACTGTGATGAGTATTGTTTCGAAACACTCGTATCCCCATTCCTAACTCGTTAAGATACAATGGCACTTTCGCATTGAAATGGCGAAGAAAGAAAAGAACGGAATGTAAAAATATAAAAATAAAAATAATAAAAAATACTTGATAAGATGCACTCTCGACGCGGTTAATTTGAAATAACAAAGTCAATTCATCCCTCATCAGCTATAAAATAGTTCAATTCTTTTCCAGAATAGGAGCATCAGCACTGCTCTCTGTCGCGATAGGCTTCGATATTTTTTTTTTTGTAATTTGCTCGATCCGTTAAATTATAAGCCAATCAGATAAAATATATTTCAAAAAGGAGAATGATGTCGTATTGCTACAGCTTTTTCATGATTCAACGATATTTGCATTGGCTGCCGAAAAAACTTACAAATTTACAAGTTAAAAAGTGAAATTACTCGGTACCTAGGTATTAGGTTTATGGAAAATAGAGGTAAATACTTTTTTGCTCAGATTTCCATACTCTACCATATTACGCTATGAAAAATATAGATTTCCATGAAAAAAAAAAACAACGTTGACCTTCAAATCTTCGAAACGCCTTCACCGATAAAAAAATAGGATGGTCTAGTATGACAGCCTTCTCGAACAATGAAACTTTTGTCTGAAATATTTTTGGATATGATCAATATTTTGAGCGCTATTTCTCTGTAACAATTTATCTATTCATTGAAAATATTTAGGAGGAAACAGCCTCTAACGAATTCAGGGGAACCAAAGTTTTAGCTATAGGAGCTTGAAATCTGGATTGCAGAGACGATCATCGTGGATATTCCACATCGAAGGAGCAGTATCGGTGGAGCAAAGTTATGATAGACTTGAATAGCTGAACGTGAAACCAATTAAAATTCATGGAGAGTAAATAGATTTTTCAATCGGATTGAAGTCTAGAACATTTTTTGTTCCGATATATTTTTCATTTAAAAACTAAAAATCGAACCGAGTTTAATGTGAAAAATTGAGGGTAAAATACCCACAGACGGTGATTGCGTACGTACCAATAGTCAGACTCTGTCCAGAGCATAGATTGTATGAATGACAAAGTCCAAAACTCGCACGTAATTTGGTACGTAATCTTTGCGCTGAATACTGGTACTTTCTTATTTTTTTCTTTCGAGTATTGATACTTTGCGGTATATTCGTTATAAATAAAAGTTTTGGCTTGTTACGCTCTACGAATGATCATGTGTTTGGTATAGGATCGTGCACCACGAACGTCGGGGCAGGCGTCGGTCGGTCAATTGCACGTTTCGCTTTATCGTTCGTTGATGTTCGTTGAAATTGGTTGAAAGAAGCTCGCAATGGGAGAGTCAGAATTCTCATTTATCGACGATGAACGGAATAAATGATATGCTATAACTTTTCTTCACGGTACAAGTATTGTTCAAAATGAATGAAACTAAAATGTTAATTATTAGTAAATAATAATTGGATCGAATAGATGAACCGAAATATAAAAGTTTTTTCATCATAAAATAATCATAATTGACATTCCTTTTCATGATGTACTTTTTTGATTATTAATCAAAATCTCGTTTACAAGGCGAACTGCGTTATGAGAATAACGAAGCTGAAAAACATTAAAATTTATTATTTCTTCATTTGTACACTCTCCCAAAACCAAAAAAAAAAAACCCAATCGTTTTCTAACAAATTATTCCACGTAAGAGAATGGATAACAGTACAGTCGAAGATGTAGGCGCGGTATAATGTACGGATGCATGCCTACGAAAGTACAGATGAGACGGAAAAGTGGACAACATTGCAATTGTACATTATGCGTAATCAGTTCCGTTCACTATAGTTCATATACATGCGATTCCTCTTACGCGCTACATGTCAAGATGTCATACGAATGTCGTAACACCGCCTCTCACTAGAATAATCCGCTTATAATAATGAGGAATTTTTTGAAGTACGATGATCGAAAAGAGACAAAATCGGTCCGGATCGCGCAGCAACCGCCTTTAGATCTTGGTCATGGCATTATACATAAACACATAATTTTTTTTTAAGTTCTCGCGGTTACTGATTTCTTCATTAGCAAAATTCTCGGCATAATCAAAATATCTATTTTTTCATTTAATAAACGAAACCCTGAATTAATCTCGGCAGACAATGAAGCATGCTCGGAAGGTAAAATACCGATAGGCAAACAGTTATTCGCTTTATCGACCTTTGGGGCTCTTGCACACTCTCCGAACTGAATTTGATTTCGATGTAAGCCATATTCCAAAACCTGCTGCCACCGCTGCAAACTCTATAACAAAGCACGTACGCGCAATACTAGCAGTAGGTATTGAAACAGCAAAATAATTTATGAGCACCTTGGAATTTTGAACAAATTGAAATTAGTCCGTTTGACGCGGATGTTACAAAAATGGGCAATGCGAGTGCTAGAAAATTCGATTATTTTCTTCATCTTTTCGATACGGCTGGGTCACAGTAGAAATTTAGTTTTTGCTGCCGTATGATTGAGCACCAATAATATGGGTCATTGTCGTAACGCAGAAAATTTCGTTTCACACAAAATTTCAACTTTCCGCAAATTGGTTAATTTAAAAAATTCAATTAAACACACGAAAATACTCGCTTTTTTGCCCCATAGGGAACCTCTTACTTCTTAGATATTTGCTCCATCATTGCCAATATCAACGTCCAATCTGTATAAACGTATGAATAAACATAGTATGAACATCACAGGAAAGCTCCAATGAAGCGAGTAAAATTAAGACATCGAATCCAGTGGGACAATTTTGCATCGCCAATTAGACTCGACTCTTCCCTTCCTAACACATCATATATGTGAGACTTGAAAAGGGTAGACGCAGAGAAACACGAAATCAGGTCCTCTGCCATTTAACTTTCTCCTCTGCATCGTCAAAGCTGATTTCGCTTATTTCTCGTGAAGTTGCACGGATCTCATCGTAAGAGGAGTTCCTTGATGGATAAAAAATACATGAACTTGAAATATAAAATGTAAAAATAAAATCTCATAATCCACCCGTACTTCTGATTTGACTTTGATTTTCTTCTCCAGTGATAAACACGTCCGAAGCGTAGAAAAAAGTGTAGAATTCAATTTTCAAATGACTTTCTTCTCAAGTTTAAGCTTCGTAAGCGCAAGGCCTAATGAGTCAAGATTGGTATGACGCTTGCTATGAGAAACTTTCTATGGCCTGAAATTCAATAAAAATCCATCGGGAAGGTGATTCCTGGGATACCAGTTTGCAAATTAAAAATCATTCTACGATTCGACAAAGTTATTACGAAAATCCAGGTTGCCCGTAACACCACATTTCAACAACCTGTTCATCATGAAAAAGGATCGGTCAATTGTAATAAACGATTACCCGAGTAAGTATAAAAATCGAAAAAAAATCGTCACCAATTTTCAGATTCTTTCATGAAATGGTTTGTTTGTGAGAGCCGTTTGAAAATTCTGGGACGTCATAAAACCGGCATATTCGCGTATATAAGAGTAGCGGCAGGGCTCGCGCTGGCTTTTCTTTTGCGCTGCAGTTTTTCCTTTTAATACTTGGCGTCGAGCCGCTACCGCGTCTCTTGATCGCTTAATTTTTCTGTCTGTCAAATAAAAGTGCCCCAAAGAGAGTTGATACCGCAAATTGAACTTATCATTTAAAACAATCTGCAAGGAAATGTTGAGAAACACGTCTCCGGGGACGAGCATCTTCGAAATTTGAAGTAATCGCATACATACATATGTTTATAGTTTATGGCTCTTACGATTTTATATATGTATACAGACCTCTTGGGGCATTCTCGTCGTTAGATACTCATTCACGCTATTGCCATACCAAACCAAAGGTATTTTCAGGGTCCTGCAGCTTTAATACGCTTAGCATAATCCAAATTCCTCGCTTAATTACATTCTCACGATAGTTTGTAACAGTTCCGAAGAGCAGCATGCGGCCAAGCTTCGAACTCCATCTCTCTGCTGTCTCTTTCTTCCATCCTCCTTCGTTCAGTTGTTGAATATGATCCTTTGAATATTTCCACCGGCTTGCTGAACCGTCAAGAGGACATTCGGCAAAGTTGCTGCGAAACTTGAAAAATATTTCTACAATTTTCAGCATTATTATCATTATCGGTATTATCATCTGGCAGGATGTTCATGAAAATATTTTCCTTAAAAGAACCCTTGGATCGCATAACCTTGCAGAAAAAAGTCATTTTAAGATTCCTTCCCAATGGACCGATGAGGGTTATTGGTCAGAGCTATAGCTGTAAATGAATAAGTAATGATACATGTATTCCCTGCTCCGCGTTCTCTTCGTAACTCCTCAAAATGGCTATGCGCATGAGTCATTAAGGTTAATAATGAATATTTCGTGAGCGGTAGATCGTGGAAAGAATATAATTGAGAATTTCGCTTTTTCGAATCGCGCATTCGATCATCGAAAAATTTGAACCGCTATTTTCGAGAAGCCACGTGCATCACCGCGCTTGTATACTCGTGTCACATGCACGTATTTCGTTGTCTTTTGATTGGGACATGAGACAAGCCTGAAAAATTACTGTCTCATGCTAATGCATCAAGACATCCTGACGAAGGCGGTGTTACCTATATAAATACATGGTGTTTCTGTACCTCGCACCTGCTGGGAAGAAGCTTTCATTAAGGAACACTTGATAATTTATTTCCGTACAAGACTCCTTCGTTTCACGGTGAACTAGTGTCTATTGAAACCTAGTCTCGCGCCATGTTTTTCACGTAAATTAATCACTCTGTACATAGTCGACTTTTTAAATATATGAAATAGCGGGTGTCCGAACCGTTTTGAGGAACTCGACAAACGTTTTTCCAACGAATATTCTGCGCGCGAATAACAACAACAGTGATAATGAAGAAATTTTTAAATCGCTGTAACGACAATATTGATATTTCGTTCAGAATTATAAGGCGATATTTGGTTATAATTGAACATTTTTTAAACTCACCATTTCGTCACCCTGTATTTCTTATATATATATTAACCCCATAGATCTCTGGTATACATTGTCCTCGCTCAATGTCCTATATTGGAGGAGCGAAAAGTCCGAACACGTACCGAACCAATATACATTTCTCGTCCTTTTTCAGCTTCTTGCAACGTTGGAAAACTTTGCTCTCGGTGAGGAAAATTTCACCGTCTCCTCTCTCTCGCCGCAATTAAGAAGATCCATTTCACGACCATTCAACCTTGTACAGAAACTCGAACATCCTCGAGAATATCAACATGATTTTCTTAATTGCTACGTAACTGATGAATCCATTTAAATAATCACTCACGTTTTTGGAGTTTGATCCGTAATTGAAGAATTTTTTAGGAGCAATAAAAAAAATCGTTTATCCGCTTTATAAGTTTGCAGAGAAGTAATTATTGAATCGTAATGAAAGAAAATTGTAGATCAATCATAAAAGTCCTCTATTTATCCGATGTTGAGGAACTGCGACAGGAAAAGTTCTTCTTTTTGACGCTCCATTGGATGTTATCCTTATTGCTGGCAAGCATAGTACATTCACACGGAGTATTAATGCGTTCACAGAGCAACGAAGCTGTCTACGAGTCCGATTAATATGGCTGGAGTGTAGAACGGGTGAATGATGTCCCGTGAACATATTTTCCTCTCATTCAGCCGGTATTAGGTTCCGTATCATTATGTGCGTATCCGTTCCCTCGTTCGTGCAATATTAAAGAGCTTGCCACGGCCCCATTTGTCCACTTGCCTGTGCATAAGCCTTCCAGCCTCACGCTTTCGATATTATACATGAGAAAATGGACCACCTGATAAAAATATCCGATCTTGATTCAAATATTATTATAAAGATGCATGTTTATATTCGTAAAAACATGACGTTAATCCGCTATTAATATTACTTCGGGAAATGACATGAAATCACATACTACAATCGAAGAAAATCAAATGACTTTGGCCATTCATAGTATAGTACAATGACGTATAACAAAAACGAGCATTGAATAAATGTAGGTGAATGAGAAAAGAGCAAAATTCAAGACAACCTAGTCACATAAAAAGCGACATTATTCTGCTGGTTTATATTGCCCCATTTTTTCTTATCTGCATAAACAAGGACCCCTAAAGTGTGCGTATACGTTGACAAGAATACCCGCGTTGCACATCTCATCATATTCATATTCTCTTACTCTCTTCTCATTTCTCTATCGCACATATCCCGACGCTCGGAGGATTACAACGCGACGGGACATTAGCCGAGCCAGCTAATTTTCATTATGAGCATACACTCGCAATTCGTTTCTGCGCTCTACGTTGACAACGCACGCAAACAAGCTGCAGCCTCCGCGTTTTGCGATTTCATTCGTTCCTGCGCACATGATTGAAACTCCCGACAAATTACTTCGAATTCATGGTAAATACGCAATTATTGAGAACTCACTCCACTTTTCTCAATATTAAAATCATTCGAAATTCATTTATTTTCCGCACAATTTCACATTTTTCTTTTTTATTATTCCCCCAAGGATAATAAAAAATATTTATTTTTCTTCGTCTCTTAGCACTCGATCGCGACGACAATTTTCTATCTAAAAGAATGAAAGAAGGCATCGATCGTTCAACAATAGGCTGCTTTTATTTTATCCCTCTCTTCATATCCTTCCAGCAGTTCATCGAGCCATCGCAGACTGTTTCTCCAGCGTCTTTCAAAACGGGTCCCATTCATTTTCCATCAATGCCCGATGAAAGAGATCGAGTTCTCGTGTGCTTCTCCGCAGAAACAATGAATGAAAACGTGGCGAAACTCAAATAAAATCTATCCGTTATAAATATAATCGAGCAGGAACGATTAGTTCTTTGCGTTCATCAATATACTTCATTGATCCATTAGAGAGATCGCGATTGAATGACGATATTGTTGGTACTTGAAATAACGAAAGAACAAACAGACAAATGGAATATCGACAAATTCGATCGAATAAAATAAACGCGTCATTCGAAATGGAAACTTCATTGAATAACTACTATCCGTGAAGCAAAGCTTGAAGATAAAACAGAGAATCAGTGAAATTTTTATCGCTTGTGCCACCGTACCTATAAGAGTAACGGTAGCTTACACATCCCTTATACGTACGGTTGATGCTTTCTACCCCGAGTTAGCCCGTTCTCATTGAAGACTGAAACAATGGGTAGAATATTATGTATTGTGACTTCCATTCTGTTTATTCTGCTTGCAAACTGCGATGAATCGTTTTTCAACGGAATCCATCACTTTATATTCACTGCTCTAAAATTCAGCACCATCGTGGAAAAAATATTGCAATAATTTTTCGAAAGGAGCAAGGTGATCGGTTAATTATGACTTTGAATAATGTTTCCATATTCTATACGTCATACGTAGCCTAAAAGAATATCTGCATGTATAAAAAATGAGATTTGGGATTTTCGGGGGACACCAGCAGGCAACGAAGTTCTTAAGAACTTGCGCGGATACTTTTCCGGGGTCCGACAGGCTGATTCGTTTATTCGATTAAATTGGAAACGGTGAAGGCAACCCCAAGTTGTATTATCGGGTTTCTCGGGGATACGAACACACCCCACAGTGAGAATGGAGCAAGTCACGTACGTGAAACAGCATCGAACTGATGTATCAAATATTCAGTCAGTCTTGTACGTTAGTCGTGACGTATTCTACTCAGCGAGCCAAAAGTTCTAACCAGAATTTCCAGGTTGAACAAAAATTGGGGGATTCTGGAGAGACAAGACCTTCACTCTTTTCTTCTTCCATGCTCGCTCGTTGAAATATTTAGGTCATTGAGAGTGCTACGACGAGCCAGCTCTTATTGACTATATTGAAGTATTTCAATAATGGAATTGAAAATTATAATCCCACCTAGGAACTTTTCAATCCAGAATTCGATCGACTATATCAATTGTTTGAGTCTAATTTTTGAGATGACCTGTACATACTCCAAGGTTTCCTCTCGTGCCCCGCTATACATTTTTCTTCTTCGATGCTTTTACATTATTGATTCGCTCATTGTACATTTCAGGAATATCTCACGTATTCTAGAACTTGGCAGTTCCAATAGATTCAACTGTCCCAGTCACAATGCTTCGTCGTTAACCGGATGAATCTTCATTTCCAATTTGTCGATATAAGAGTACAAGGTAGAATGTTCACATGGTAAATAAAATATATGGAGGGTCCAGTGAAGGGGTCTGATGAAGGGTTTGAGCAGAGGAAAGGAGAGTGAATTTCCCATTTGTGCGGTTACTCGAGTCATCGACAGGAAACTTGGAGCGATCGTGTCAGAACCGAATTTCAAGTCAATGTCGGACGAACGATTCTTTCTTATTCATCCGTTCATTCGTCTTTACCTTCATCAACGTTCGTTCCTACTCTCTTCATATTTTAAACAATTTTTTTGGGATTCCTCGTATTATTCTCGAACTTTTAATGAAACTTTTAACGAGTTCTTTCTGGTTCATACATTTTTTCATCTAGCAGTCTCGTTTCTTTTTTTGTTTCTTTCAGTTTTTATGCTGTCGTGTCCTGGGTATTATTCCCATTTTCTAAACCAAAGTATTCGTCGAGCGAGAGTTGTTGTTACATATTAGAGAAAGAAAATGAGAGAGAAAAAAAATTCAAATTCATCTTCATCGCAGGACGCCCAATAACGTACAAACGACTGAAAAATTATTGCGCATATTTTTGTATGGAAGGAATAAAACAAATAATGGAAAACAGCAGCAAAAGAGATATAAAGGATTGGTATACAGAAATATAAGGTAGAATAATGGATAAGTAGAGGGAGAAGAATCGGAAGGAGAGATCGAGAGCCACGAAAGCCTAGGTCGGCTAAAAAGTTTTCTTCCGGCAGACTTTAATTAAATTTACTTCCTTCAAGCCTGCCGTTTCATCTTGAACGCCGAGATATCGAGCACGGCGGATGGGATTCTCTTCTATGCCATCTCTGCAGTTTGCTCTCTTTCTCTCTCTCATTTTTATTTTTTCCTTTTTCGTTTGACCCGCTCTCTGCTGGCCTCTTGACGTTTTGAACTCCTCTTGCATCGGAGCATAACTACCCCTTGACGCATATAACAAAATAACTCGTTTATGCGGCCGCACTAAACTTTGGTCCACAATAATTATATCCACAATAACTATTGCACACACGTATATAGAAATTTGATAGTTTGACCAGCTACCACAAAATCAGTCCAGATTTCTGGACGTTTGATAGCGAAAAAATTGATGAACGAGAAAGAAAATTCAAACTTCTAGAGTGCATCTTTGTGCCGGAGATACGGACCAAGGAAGAAAGAGCAATAAGGAATAGAAACTATGGATATCGCGCGCACCCGCGTTTTACCTTTATAATACCTATCCACAATGCATTATAGTATAACCCATAGTCGACAAAGCGGCTCGCTACACTTCTTTAACAAAGCTTTCCAACGTATGGGTTGTTTCAGAAATTGCAGGATGATAAAAACATTGTTGAAGTACGAAAATTCGGTGAATCACCTGAATAAAATGCTCTGCGTGCATTGTTACCAAAGATCGTGTCCCAAGGATTTTTTCAAATTAGATTTTGAATCGTCGTGTTGAAAAATCATCGAATAATATGTTTAAAAAACTATGCGGAACCCAGAAATTTTTGAAAAAAAGTTACATTGACAATCGGTTCACGTAGCTAAATTTTGATTTGTCAAACTAGGGAACAATTCCAAGAAGGGTTATTGTGCAAACCTTTGGCATGAAATGTCCCATAAAAAATATCAGTCTACGATCCTGGTCGCGTTTCAGCAATTTTTCTTATTCGGATTCGCTTTCTCTGCACTTCTATCGCTCGATCATTAAAAGCACTATTATTAATGAAGCTCGAGGCCGAAGACGTTGCGAAACAAACGCTCGCTTCATTACGGCTCAAAGCATAACTCCACATCGGAAATCCGGACGGTACCGGGTCGATGCATCAATTTTAAACAGTAACGAAGATAGAATTATTTTCAAATAAATACAACAAAATTAAACGAAAATAGAAATAATGCGCGAGTTAATCGATACGAAAATATGGCCGAACCTGAAATGCTACACGATTTTCATTTTATAATAATTCTTCCGAGAAACGTTGTTTCAATGGATAATTCATTTGAAAGAGAGTTCCTTATGGATTTGCGAATGCGGTTGAATCTTACTATTTTATAACTTAGCGCCTACACCGTGCTGCGATCTTTTGATTACACGGCATATCTCGAAAACTGAAGTAGTCGACAAACTTCTGAAACTGGGAATTCTTTATTCGAGGCGAGAAAGGGCTGCGAGCCTGATGGCCCAAATTTAGATCATTTATATACCTCTATATACGTCTGAATTTCTCTTGCCGCGCGAGTGACTTTTTACCGCATTTCATATATTAGCTCTATTAATTAGTGTCATTGGAAAAGTAAAAAACAAAATCCTACGTCCAGCACAATGTGAGTGGTTGTATCCACGTGTTCTTTCATTAGTAAATTCATGCCCAAATACACCTCTTCTGTGATGCATTAGCTGAGCAGCATCAGAGGTGGGATTACGGTTGGTCGAACGTACCAGTGCTGCTTTTGAAAACTGCTGCAATGAGTTTCAAATTGAAAGGCTAAATAGAATAATCGAAAAACCCAGAGAGACGTTAAATTTGAAAAATTGATGAAACGATCGTGATGAAAGTATGAGGAACTCAATTGTATACCTTGATCGGTGTTACCTGAATTTGCGTTTTCGAAATCGAAGCGAGTATAGTAAAAAAATCGGTGCGACAGATATGCAGATTGCTGAAAAACACTAACTCGTCAATAAAATGAATACCGTATTCGACAGTATATATACAGGTATATGTATTTAGTGACAAATGAACGATTGACGAGAGCTTTTATTTGACTGAAATAATATTCGTTGAAATCACCGAAACGAATTTTCAACTTCGTAAATCCGAAAATGTACATGAAAATTGAACGAAAAAGAAGACGCAAACGAGTCGAAAAAAAAATTGTACGAATCGTTCGAGTTGACGCTCAATCTATTGGAATATGACGCGATAAAAAAACTCTCGGCTCATGAGAAAAATAATTCAGGACGAAATCAGTCGTCGTAATATTTTTGCGCGTGTGAAAAATCAATTCCAATAACAAGAGAGCTGTGCGGTTGTCAGAAAATGGCGTAAAAACCGATATGAAAAATGAGAGAATTTCGTCGAAGCTGTAAAAGGAATTAAAATAACGAAAAAAACGTCACCAAGTGATATGAAAAATGTATCTCGCTGAGTTGGATTATTTGGTGAAACAGCAGTCCGTACCACAGATGTCGAACGATCCAACGGACGTTTTAATATGATTGAGGCAGCTTTGTTCACAAGTGTAATGTAGAAATATACGCGGTGTCCCAATGCGCTTCAAAAAGTCAATAACGAATGAAAAAACTAATGAAATGGTTATGAATTTGTCCACCGATATCGAGTTATTTTTATAATTGTGCCCTACAATTGTGCGCTACTTGATTAAAAATTTGAAGGATCCTTCGATTTATATATTTGTGGATCCGGTGTGTGGTTTGAGCTTTTGTTGAATACTCATTGTTGAATTTTCAAATGATCAGCGCCGGATTTGGGAATCGCGAAAAGAAGGATCCCTCGAGTACGTCAAAGGATTATTATCCGAATTAAAATTAACGATCGGTGAAACAATGAAACAGAATTGATAACTCCCGGCTGAAATTTATTCGACAGAAATATAAAATTTTTATTCGCCTCACATACGCATACATACTCGTATCATTTTTTTATTTCGCCAATTCTTTTCTCCTAGCTGGGCTTGACAGTTTATCGGTTTTTTTCAACGATTGAAAATGAAATAGCCCGGGAATAGAGTAGAGGCAAAAGTCCGTGAAGGGAAGAAAAAAAAAGTGTCAACACACTCCACCGAACTCGAGGGTAGAATTTGTCGTCGCCCGGGAACGAGCCAGGCTATGTTGAACCATCCGCTTAATTTTTTTTCAGCCCAGTCTCGCAATAGCTCGACAAATAAATCTCTAAAAATTTCTTTCTTATCGACTATGGAGTTCATGTAATTTGTGGTTTTTATATACTTACCAATTGGAAATTTGAGTTATAAAAAAAATTCTCCAGATGATTCCTTCCTTCATTTCATTGTTGGAATTGTGCCATAATTTGTTTCACCAGTATCACCCGAGGCATAAAATTGTCGGGATATTACTCCAGTTATCCGTTATATAGCGTGGCAGTAGTTTGTTTTCGTCGCGATTACAACATTATGCCATTCACACGTAAAATGATATAAAATTTAATTTTTCGTAGATAAGAGATCTAAACTGCATAAACAAGCGCCCCATAATCTCGGAGAGAGAGAAAAAGAGAGAGAGCAGAGATAAAAATGGCTATAACGATATTTTCATAAAAAAGTTGAAGTGGAAAATAAAACTCAAGACACGGATCTGTATATATATATGTATTATGTTGAATCGTGTTGACGTTTGAGCATTATGACTTGATTGGTACCCGTACGTGATGGCATTAACAGAGGTTTTACGACGTATCCTCAATATCCATATGTGCACGCATGTGTATTCGTGTTGCAGGGATACACGAATAGACGAATACACGGATGGGCGGATGTACGGTTAGAATATATATTGGAACACTCGGGGGTGTGAGAAGACCCTCAATATCGTCGTGGCGTGCTGGAGTCAGTGTATAACTGACAAGGTAATTCGAGCGAGTGCCTCAATCCAGGATATAGCTCTCGTCGTCGCCGGACATGATACTCCCCACAAACACTGGTACGTCGTGCTTCGCGAACCATCATGCACGAAAGCAAGCCAGATCCACGAGGGTCGAAATATAAGAGACTGGCCGGAGTATGGATATAAGGTATTAGGAAAAGCATTCGATAACATTGGACAGGCGAAAAGACATTTTTTCACTCTGCTGACAAGGATTTCAAATAAAAATTAAAAAAAGCTTCTAACTATTCATTATGAATCTTGAACAACGAAGAATTCCATTCGATCCGATCAAAAGTTTTTTCCGCATTCCCGCGTATATTAACGACACCTCGCCGTTCTCAAGATATATTTGTATACTTCCGGTCAACAGTTTTCGGATTGCATTTCATTGCGAGGCTCTTATTGCTCTGCAAAATCGATGTACTTGCAATAAATATATGTATATAAAAAGGCAAGATCCAAGTTGAAAGATAGACACAGGAGCGTGGTTAACTAGAGCGAGACCGTAGATGGAATTCCTATCTAAGTTGTACATATAGAGAAACAGATATGTATATGTATGACCACAAAGATATGTACACGAGTCTGGATACATGGTTAGAGAGTCATAGATACGCACCGCTCACGAGCAAGATGCTTCTTAACGTGAGCATCGGAGCAGGGTTAGAGAGAAATAGTGAGTTTCGGAAAATTGGCGACGAACCGGAAATGGCAACTTTCGAAGGCTGCATTCGTTTTATACAGCGTATAAACTAAAGTACAGCCACAAATACATTCGTATACGCAGGGTGTCTCAACCTTCGGAATAAACATTTCAAGAAAAAGTATAAATGAGTTTTTTATTTGAGTAGTCGGGAGCGACAAATTTTTGAGCGTATCTCTTACCCGCGTTTGCATATCTACATTTTTGTGTTAGTTCGTTGATTCCTCACAAGAACTTTTTCCACATTTTACGAAGCAAGCTCTCTGCTCGCGATCCGATGGCGACGATATACACGTAGGGAGACCGGGGCAAAACGGGATACCTGAGGAAATATTGAACTTTTCAGAAGTTTGGGAAGCTACTTTTTACTTCTAAAAACTAAGAAATGTACTGAAATTTTGTTCAATTTTCAAAAAACAAAAAAAAATCGAGGCAAAACGGGGTACCCCTCAAAAACTCATGAAATTTTTTTTACTATGATTTTAATTCAATGCACGTTGGGTGTATTTTACACCCGTAACCGAGTGTTTCCGACTTACCGCTGTAAGCGTTGAAAGCGATCTCAGCGCTTACACCGCTCAAACGTACGTCGAGCGCACCCTCTGTAATTCAAGTCAAAATTAATGATATGAATAATAACGAAAATTGCCAATGTTTATTTTGTAAAAATTTATATTCTTTGTCCACTGATAATCATGGATTTAGTCGTAGACAGTAATCCGCGAGGCAGTAATCGCAGATTTACAAATACTTTTTGTATATCTGTGCAAAAACGTTTTCATTTTAAAATTGATGTAAAAAAAAGAGAATTTGAAAAAAACAAATTTTTTGAAAAAAAAAAATCAAAATCCAAAAAAAACAAGATATTTTGGAAAAAATATGTTTCATGTTCTTTTCGGACTAGGATAAAAATTAAAAAAAAAAAAAAAAAGACTAAAAAATTTTCGCCCATTTTTCGGGTATCCCGTTTTGCCCCCGTCTGCCCTATATCAACGAATTAATAATTCAAGAACAATGCATCGGAAAGAAAGTAGTTGTAAGGAAAAACTGTTTTCCCCGGTCGGTAAGTATACGCTGCTTCGTAATCTATCTCGATGCAGGGACGTATCGTCGCGATTTTGAGGACCCCTGCTATACGAACGCAGCCATCTATTTGTATATACCTGCATGTACTACGCGGCTGTAGGTATATACAAAATAGATGTGGTCCTACATCTCGAGATGCGCATCTTTTATTTATGAAGCTATAGGAAGGTAGCGCGTACTTGGAGAATGCGACTGCGATATATATTGCACAGGGTTGCATGAAAAATTGAGGAATACCAGATGCGATAGGTACAACTTTCGTAGAGACGAAAAATTCAAGAGCCAATCACGTTCTTCCGCTGCGATCAACGTGACAATCGTGCACAGCACTATTTTCAATTCAGTGATTTTATTCGAAGAGAAGAATAAGGGTAAAAGCTAAACGCGTATATATACCGTCTAGGAAACGAATCGTCGTCATACGCAGAACAAAATGTGCATAAATTATCGCTCCATCCGCAAAATCAATTTTACTTCGTTAATGACGATAGCAGGTGTACTCGTCGTTGTCTTATTAGTTCCGTACTCACATCATTCTGTGAAACTGCTGGATAAACGCATTAAACTCGGTCTAACACACCGTTCATTTTGCAGTCGCTTTCATCAGTTTTCTTATGAAGAGTTTCCTCACGACAATTCACGTTTCAATTCGAGGGTCGCGGTGACGAGAAATACATTTATATAGAAGAAGCGGGAGTTGAAAATTCCGGAGTATTCTCGTTGTATCCAATGAAGTCTCGTGACCCGCGGTTAATTGAGAGCTTTTTGTTTCCTCTCCGAATCATTGTCGTTGAAGCTGCGCGATAATTTCTATATTTTAATGTAAACGAGTGATGCTAAGCGGAAGGGCGTATTTCCATCATCTCTTAGTGGGTTTTAGCACAAGCTTTGAACGCCCTTTTTCTCACTGACCGTCGATATATGCGGATACGAAAGCACGTACATAGGGGTGTTTGGAATTTATGACCCTCGTCCTTGTTGGACAAGACCGCTATCGTTGGCTGCACGCATCACTTGGATTTGTCGAACGATGTATAAAGAGTCCAAGGAGTTGGAAGCGAGTTGGGTAAAAGCGGAGGAAGGAGGGTCGGGGGTACCAAAAGAGCTCGGGTGATTCGATACAATTTATCGCCGGTACTTTTGTGACGACGATGGCGGCGACAACGTAGAAGCGAAAGAGGCGAGCAGGAACGAGTGAAAGGGGAGATGAGATCGAGTTGAAGAGAGTGGTTAACACTCGCGGAGAAAGAAAAGAGAAAGATCTTCTTTGCTTCAAAAACGGTCAATGCACATGGGGAATAACGACCGCATTTAATTTATATATCCATAAGAGACATGCGAAAAGTTAATAGAGGGAGGACGAAATTTATCATGAATCGTGTGCGTGACCCCTTCCGCCGCTCGCCACAGGCCATTTTTTCGAAAAATGGAAAAGAGAATTTGATCATTTCGAATGAAATTAATGTTCGGATCCTGCTAGCCAACTGTTCCGCTTTGCCCCACTCTTAAACAAACTACAGGGGAGACCGGGGCAAAACGGGATACCTATAAAAGGAAATATTGAACTTTTCAGAAGTTTTGGCAAGCTCTGTCTATTTTTTACTCCCAAAAACTAAGAAATGTACTGGAATTCTTTTCAATTTTCAAAAAAAAAATTCCGAGGCGGGGACCCCTCAAAAACTCATGAAATTTTTTTTACAATGATTGTAATTCAATGCACCTTAGGTGTATTTTACACCCGTAACCGAGTGCTTCCGACTTACCGCTGTAAGCGTTGAAAGCGATCTCAGCGCTTACACCGCTCAAACGTACGTCGAACGCACCCTCTGTAATTCAATTCAAAATTAATGATATGAATAATAACGAAAATTGCCAATGTTTATTTTGTAAAAATTTGTATTCTTTGTCCACTGAATCATGGATTCAGTGCCAAAATTGTACGGAGTGGGCACATGATTCGTGTGCAGGTGTAACCACAAATGATGGTCCGCAAACATAATATATCTGCGATTACTGTCGTATAGACAGTAATCTGCGAGACAGTAATCGCAGATATACAAATACTTTTTGTATAATTGTGCAAAAACGTTTTCACTTTGGAAGTGAAGTAAAAAAAAGAGTATTTGAAAAAAGAAAATCAAAATCCAAAAAAAAACAAGATGTTTTGGAAAAAATATGTTTCATGTACTTTCCGGACAAGTATAAAAATTGAAAAAAAAAGACAAAAAATTCCTTCCATTTTTCGGGTGTCCCGTTTTGCCCCGGTCTCCCCTATATACGTATTTTGATTGATATAGATTGGAGCACGAGAGCACAATCACTCGCATTCAATCAAGTTTGAGTCTGCTCAACTTTGCAGTCCAATTACGATGTGGCATTGGCACAGAAAGTTGAACTATGTACTCATAGCGCGTATTTGTGAATTTCATACAGGCGCATGTATGGAGCTTGCGCGCTATGAAAACACTGCAGATAACTATAGCTGGTACTCTCTTTGCAGTTGCGTTATTGCTTTGCTCGTCCTTTTTCACCAGCCTGCCCCCTCATCGCGTTACCCACAGCGGTCACATTTCTCTTCACTCTCATTCCGCGCCTTTTCCCATTCATTTATATGCACAAATGCATCCAAGTTTTTATTAAGATTGTTGATTGCGACAACCACCAATTTTTACGCGGTGTAACTGAATTTATTTCATTTCAGAAGGGAAGCGTGAAATCGGTGGTTATAAAAGTTTAGGAAATAAAGCCAATGTACAAAGAAAGGGTTTGGTCTAAATCTGCAATGCTGAACGAGACTGATAAAAATCGAAGAACTGAAAAAGGAAGGAAATGGGCTGTCGCGGAAGAAAGAATGATTGACATGCGTTGCTCGAATAAGCCGAGTGTGCTCGATTGATGAAACAGTAACAAGCTCGTTGAAACGTACGGCCTCGGTGAATTCGCAGACCGTATTTCCGTCGGTAAATAAAAACACCAACGACGAGTACAGGTAAGATTGCCGGGGATATATGTTCTGCCTTGGTAAATCGGGAAAAATCAGTTCGCACAATCTATCGATTGCTCCAATTAAGGGCATTTGTGTACAGAAATTTAAAAAAAAATGCTGTCGAAGCAACGAGTTTTTTTTATAGAAGAACTGAATGAACGAATAAAAGTCGCTGCTTATGGCCCAGATTCTTCGCGCTTTCATCCAAGCGAAATGACCTTTCGTCATTGAACATTCAATGCGTATACATCACACGTTCCATGATTCAATTGTTATTTTACGATATATAAAGCAACGTATTTCTTGTGTGCATCCGAAAAGCGCTTGAAAAGAAAAAAAAAATAGAAAAATAACAGTCTGTTTTTTCGTATAGTTCCCGGCAACGAAAAGTCGCAAAAACAACTCAGAGACTAGAATAAGCAGGCTGCAATACAATTTTAGAAAATATGTGTGTGTATACGTATCGAAATTGCGTTCGTGCATGTATAAAAGCGAATGAAAACTGTGCAGTGTTACGGCGGAAGTGAGTATAATGATATTTATGACAAAATTGATTTGTTTTAGAAATAAAATTTTGGTCCTTTCGTGAGGTCGCATGAGACTTTTAGCACAGAATCACGTGTGCGGGGAACAGAATAAAGTACGATTTACTATTCTTACACACATGGAATATGTTATATTTATTTATATACGTATGCACACATACGATATAAAACATTCGAGCGATACTCGGAGTCCCGAATGTTTGGGGAATCGGCCGCAACGGGGGGACGGTGGCGCGGCAATCGCGCATTCGAGGTTCCAGTATCTCGTGGCGCTCAGTACGCCGGAGTTCGCAGTACGCGGCAGACGCGTCGTAATTCCTTTAAACCGGGTTAAGACGCACGAGACTTATCACGGTCTTGCAACAAAAGTTTCCTCTCCCTCTTTTCTTCCATCTCGTGAGTCATTCCGTGACACATTATGCGAGAGTAGCTCGATCAAGGAATTACATTGAGAACGGAAAAAACTCGCAAAAAGCATTAAAAGGTTGGAGCAAAAATGGAATAACCTAAAAAAAACGCCGTACCGTTGGACTTTTAGAACTAAATTAGAGCGAAAAAAGTGCTCGGCAGAAAGTTTTTTCTCGACAGCGATCGAGTAACAGTGGAATTTTCCTTGTATAAGTGTTGAAATAATCGCTCCAAATATAGAATGGAATTTGTTTGGATATAAAAAGAAAAACATCGTATAAGAAAGAGAGTGTGTGCTTCGGTGATATTTTGTGGTTTGTCGAGGTGTGACAGCGAAGAAAACGTGAATTCGGCAAACCATCCATACGTAATATACATATACGTGTGTGCGTGTATGTGCGCGTATGTATGTATATGTATGCACAAATACATTTACATATATATGCCTATAAATATGCGAGAGTGTAAATAAGTAGCTCAATGGGAGAGTAAACGTAATCTGGTGGAATAGAAGCTAGTCCAGGTGTAGTACGTGTGCTATATATACGCACACTCGACACTTACACACTTATACACAGTCATACATACAGGCATATTTGAAGGAACATCAATTTTTATTCTCACATATGTATATGTATATATAAATACGTACACGTATATTCGTGGCCATGTATGTATATATATATATAAATATATATAAATATAGGCAACAAGTATGGCGCGTTGCCGCGTGATTTTGCGATAGTCTGAATCTTCCGTGCTTCGCTTCTTGCGTGTTTTTAATTTTCTTTTTATTTCAGTTATTTTTTCAGTCGTTTTAACGTTACAACATTTTCTTGTTTCACGGTGATATCTTGAGTTTTGTGAGTTTTTCTGTGTCGTGTTCTATGTGCAGTGTCTGTGTAGGTACTACCGAGAAAAGGATAGAAAAGGAGCAAATAATATAATATTCGCGCCAGAGAAGTGTCCGTCTTTACAATGCACCATTCTTGCTGAGCCTCGAGGACGCAGCAGCGATTATTGCCTTGTACGGTGGGTAAGTGTCCAACGTGCGTTATTTCGCTCAAGTTTTTCTTTGTTTCGTATTTATTCCTTTTGGGGCATACGGTCAAGCGAGGGGGCGCCGATCGAATGACGCGTCTTTCGACCATGCTTCTTTTTCTTTACTCCTCGCCCTTTCCTCAACAATCCCATTGGCGTCGATCTTACGCATCACGTTCGCTCCCATATCCAAACATGTTATATTACACCTTGCTGCCATATGAATGAATCTATTTCAATATATTATTTGATAATTCTTCTGAATATCATATTTCAATATGTCAATATTTTAGTAGTCGAGTAATTTTTCATGTTCCAGTACCGTATATCAAATTTCGAAGGCTGTTAAATACCAATTATCAAATAATTCATCATAAGAATTGTTGAGTTTCGATAGATGCTTTTTCGACGTTTTTATTTTTTCATCTTGAATCGAAATTCGAGATAAGCAAATAAATTGACGTTTCATTATATTTTGAAAAAAAAAAAAAAACTAGTAATCGGTAATAATTTCGTTTGTTTTCTCTAATGTCTAAGAACGACGGCAAAGCGCATACAGAAAATGTCGCGTCCGTACATAAACTGTTACAAGAATGAAGTCTCGTGGTGATGTATTGTGGAGGTTTCGTGGTCGCTTCTCTCGTCTCAAACAAGGCTATACTATTCTCACTGGGAATATTATTCATTGAATCCGGTTCTCACGCCTCCATTGTATGCACCATATACGTTTATATAGAGCTTATTATAATTACACGAAAATGGTGTTCTTATGCTTATTGTCAATTGGGAAGTTCTGCAGTAACCGTGAAAAATGCGACTTATCAACCCGCTTCGTATTATTTTTTCAACAGTATTAAAGCTCCGAGCATTTAAGGTCATACGTGCGTGGGTGGATAATAATTTTTGTTCAGGTCATTGCAATTTCTGGATGTAGGATGAAGTTTGATACTTGTGTATGTTATTTCTCAATTTTTACATACAATCCGTAAAAATCTATCGTCCTTTACCAGTAATAATAAAAAGGTTGGTCTTTCACATTTTATAGTGAAATTCTATGAAAACATGTGGTATTCGTGAAATCTTTCAATATTTGATCGATTCTCTTGTACCTTTGACGGCATTCTAAAAGATTTTCTTTACGATTTCTCGATCGAAGATCCACTTCGAGTGGCTCATACTTTGTTCTCTCTCAATTCTTTTTCTGCTCCTTTTCCCCCCCTCTTGTCTCTCTTTCTCTTTATCTTTCTTTCGGTACGGAATCTCGGGTCTTATGTGAGCGAGCAAACTGGCAGGCCGCAGAAGAAGAAGAAGAAGAAGCAGACACACAACCAGGCAAACCTTTTACAGGATGGTATGGCCAACCAACACGATCTATACAACGAGGACGACCACACTGAGCAGCTTGTCGAACCTTTTTCTTTTTCTCTCTCTCTCTCTCTTATTCTTCTTTTTCATCCGTCGTCCTTCTCGCTCTTTCTCGTTCTTTTCAAGTCCTCGGTTCAAGCAGGGGCAACTTGGGAATATAGAAGGAAGTCGAGAAACAGGACCGAACGTCCAAGTGTAGTGGGAGAAAAGAGAAATGAGAAAGAGAGAACGAGATGGAGATAGTGAGGAGCTGACGACGCTCGGCCGTGCGAGGTCATCCGGTTCACTTGGCTTCCTCGCCGAATACAGGCGCGGCCTCAGTTCCGATGCTTCTCTAATCTCAGCGAGCGGCATCCTCCTTAAGGATGTAAGAGAGCGCGCGAGCTTTATCGTTAAGACGGAGAATCTCGGTTGTCGTTTTTTTCCTCCTTTCTCTTCATTCCTACTTCAACTGTTTCCATTCTTCCGGTATCGTTATCAATTTTTCCCTCTTTACGAACATTATTTTGTCCCGATTCGATACAATACAGATTCATTTTTTGCCAACATTTTACACGCCAGTATCGATCAATTGCGTATATTCGGAAACACGTACGCGCCTCAGTCTGCACCACTGAAATTCTCAAATTCTCTAATCTCTCGTCTCGCACTCGTGACTTTTATCGACCTGAACGTGTCGCCGAGTTTAGCACTTAACTTACGTTCATCCACCTCTGGATGTTTACGGACCTCGCTAATTCCCATTTGTTACGCTTCGCCGATTCTCGCTTTTCCTTCCTAGCTCTCCTCTCGTCGCAGCAACGTTCGCCTACAGAGCCTCCGCCCCCCCAACCGCGCTTCCATCGCTGCCTCGCCTCTTCCTCATCCCTTCTCCTAGCATAATTTTCGCGAGTTACGACATTTTTGACCTTTGACCTCCTCTCTTTGTGTTGATTTTTTTCGTTCGTTAATCCTTCAGCTTGATCTTTGCAAAAGTGCTTTCCATATTTTTTCTTTAATTTTTTGATGCAATTTTTAGTTTCTCCATGAGCGAATGCAACTTTTATTTTAACCGTTATTTTTAATGAGAAAAAATGAAATCTTTCCATTAATTTACTCTCTAGGAATAAAAGTTTCGAAAAATATGGTTTAAAAGTCTCAGTATAATGTACAAAGGAGGAAATAGAAGGGGAAAATCGAAACTTTCATTCAAATCTGTGTTGACGTTGAAACATCACACGTTTCGTTCAACAACAGGGCAAAAGTAATTTTATTGTCGTTTGCGTTATAAGAGTCATCTCGACGACTTTCTTCGGGCTAATATTCTGTTGAATTTTCATGACAGTCCGTCCGCTGGCTACCTGGAGTGAATTTTTAAATTCAAACTTTCCCTCGGGATTAAATTAAAGCAAAAAAACGGGTTTCCTCTCTCTCTCCCTCTCTCTTTCTCTATTTTATCTCTTTTTTCACTTGATAATTGATCGATGTCATGCCCGGGCGTACCGAGTCATCTTTGCACAAGCTTGGAAGGAGAGTTGAGAGTTGAGCTCTCCGTGCTCCGAACGATTTTTTTCAACGTCGAAACACGCTAAAACTGTAATGTTTTACGCTACGCGATCGCTCTCTCCCCAATTAGCCAATTTGACGAAATAGTCATTCCAGTAATGACACTTATACCGATAACGAACTTGCCATGCACGAAATGCTACGAAAGAGTCTCAGAAATCTGGTCAACCGAATCAGGGTTCCGCAAGCGAGATGTGCTAGTTCGAACTAGAGCGAACTAGAAAAAAAAACAATTATAGTCATGATCGAGAGAAATAACTTTTTAAGATAAGTCAACACAGAGCAAAAGTTTCTCTCTTTCGTCAGAAGTACTTGCTTGCCCCGTTGATAGAATCGCTGGATCATTTGTGCCGGTTAATGAATTCAATGACTTATGCCGAATCGCCGCGCTGCGCGCGCAGTTGCATGGGCTAGTGGAATGAAGCGCTCGATCACACTTTGACACTTGTCTCCATTTTCGAGAGGAGAATTTGTGCCAACGTGTATTGTACGGAATGCTTCGTCGATCCGCTTATCGTATATACCATTTTTGAATGACGTACATACAAGTATGTGTGGGTTGCGTGAATAATGGGTTGAGATGTGAGTGACACGGACATCGTAACACGTGTCATCGAGTAAGCTACGTGTTCGGCCTGTGTACCCTGACGAGTATATACGCGTACTTCATAAAATATGTCTCTTGTAAACCGTTTCGAGGATTGATGATTTATTTTTCAAAGGAGCGTGCGCGTCCGGTTGTTTCTTAGCGCAGCACATCTTTATCTACCCAATGATTCGCGAAGAATCCGAGAGACAGTCGCGACAAACGCATTGGACCTTTTTCCTGGACATTGCACGAAATACGTCCCCCACAATGATTATTGCTCTGGAATTGTATGTTCTTTACCACACGTTATTTGATAGCATTGTTTGGATCGCAGCGTCAACGAAGAGGCTATAGCTGGCATCATGAGCAATGATTGAACTGACAGCCCTCGAAATATCTCGTTATGTATATAATTGTGTATATTTGTGCTAGCCTCGGTACACGCATTAGTTTTGTGGCATGTTATTGAACGTTGAATAGACAGAGGCCTCTTTCCGGTGTCCGCGTCGTCGATCCCGTGTTGCCGGCTCGCGTCGCGCGAGACACATTGAACGAGGCTCTTCTGTCCTGACACCGACACAGCCGCCGCCGCTGCCACCGCAGCATCATTTGACTGCCGCGAGAGAATGTCCCTGCGTTTCTCTGTGTAACACCCGAAACTCGTTTACATCCATCCATCTTTCGACAGTTACAAATATATACGTATGCATGCTTTTTTTGCGCGTTGAACGATAAAACGTCCTTTGGATTGGGAAGTTGAATATGTTCGAAATGGTTCGCACCGCTGACGTCGGAAACGAGACAACGCGCCCATCACCACCAACCACCATACTCCCGGCAAGCATCCTTCACCATCCGATTGTGGGTTAGAACGACAATAGAGGCTAAAAAAACGTACCGGCAAATCCTCCCCTATACCCTTAACGGTTCAATCGTCCAGCCCCTTTGTTTATTTCTCATTTATTTTTCGTTGGGATTCTGTTTTTCTGATGCTCGTTCGTTCCGCGATGTGCGCGTGGGTGTCGACTTTTTTTTCAACTCACTGAGATCTCAACAAATCTGCCTCGCCGCGCAACCTGCGCACCCACGCTAAAACGAATCCGGAGCCCGATTTAACTCGAAAATGCTGTTTAATCGGTCCCTTGTTTCTTCATTTTCTCCTGTGACACTGAAGTTTGCAACGTTAGAGCCCAACGAAATGATTTTAAAAAACTCTCAAATAATTCCCGTAAATCTCCAATTTTGTTCTCTGCTGAATAATTTGAAATTTGTAGTTTTTCAATCTACACTAATGATTCGTGAAATAAAAAAATTGGTGAAGTACAAATCTTTTTTTCGTTAATTTCGTCCAACTCCAACGTTGCAAACTCCAGCGTCGTTTTCTCTTGTGGTGAAGTTACTAGAAAACTGGTTACGAGTTCTTAGGATCTTGGTGGATCCATAAATTTAAGATTACAATTGAGATGGCGAAACTCTCTACCAGTCGCTGGCAATCGCACGGTGCATGTGAAGATAGGAATTGTTGACCGAATAAGCAAGCGTCATTATCCGGAGTCGGGTCATTGTATCGCGGTGTCATTATTTTACGTCGTGATGTCGAGGGGGAAAAAAAATATTTTCGGATAGACAAGTGCTTAACGAAAGCCATCGGAATTGATCTTTCATTCGGCCCCGTGAATTGAATTCTTCCGATGGACTAAACTTGTTCTAAATAATGCACAGAGATGCGCAGGCGCTCAAACAAACGCACATGTATATCGATGTAAAGAATCAATCTCGAATCATGATGGCATTTTTTATGGAAACTTTGGAATACGAAATCACACAATAACTATGTCTCGCTCTCGATAACGAGAGATATAAGAAAAAGGAATGAAAGTCGAGATTCCGTCTGTACATGTATGGTGTTTTCGAACAATAGAAAATCTACATATTCTCGTCGAAGTGTGACAGAGTTCTCTCCTCGATAGAAAATTGCTGCGTCGTCTAGAATTCACTGTGAAAATTGCGGTTTGATGAAAAAAAATGGATTCGATGAAAGCTGCGTCGAGTCTGTCAGTTTACCGACTTTCCGAAAATTTCGAAATTTTTACCGGGTTGAGATTAAACAATGGATTCAATTGTCTTTTCTCGTGTGTGATAAATTTGTATTGTGGGTAACATGCGATGGACTCGTGCTCCAGTCGACAGTGAAATGAACGGTATAAATTTAATACGTGGGAATAATAAAAAAAACCATCCAATTTCGAAGACCTACGTGTGGTCAAAGTTGACCGCGCGGAACTAAAGTCGGAGTGTTGTTGGCTCGGGATTGTGTGCGGTCCAAGGCGATGAACGGTCGATGTTCTAATTGTTTGGCAACACGCACGCAAGGCTTGGATTAAAAAAAAAAAATGACAAAAATATGAGACTGAAATCCGTGACGGAAAAGTTTTTTGCATTTTTTTTTTGAAGACTAAACGCAACGACATATTCCGACGATGAAAGTATCGTCTGTCGTACCAGAGTGTAAAGATAACTTGACGTATTCTCCTTGCTTCATAATGGCTGTCAAAAGAGGGGAAGCGAGGAAGAAAAATAAAAAAAGTATAACGCGGAGAAATTCCATTCGGAATCAACGAACTTCTGTCAGACGGAATCTTCGTTTCTCATATGCTCTTCATACACGGTACGACACATACGCTCATATAAATATGGATTACCACGAGTTATGTTATATTTCTTCGAGTCATTCTATTTCGCACGGGCTCGATTTTACAGCGCGGGCAAATGCGACTATGCGTGTGCTTTTGCGTTCGTAAGCTTGATCCGCTCTACCGTAGAAAAACTTGCGGATGTGAGATCGGAGGAAAAAACGGACGATCGGAGGACACGCACGCCGTTGATCCTGCACGGTGTCCTCTTTTCTCTTGTTATTCAATTTGCGTACTCCGCATGACTTTCCTCGGAGCTCAAAAAATCAAATTCTCAAGTTCTTCTCAATCTTCATAAAATACATTTCTTATCGTCATAATATAATGAAATATGGGGCAATATGAACCTCGTTAACTTGATTAGGTCAATGGCATCTAATTTTTTCAATTACGTTTTCGGTACACAGTTAAATAGAACTATTAGTAAAATTATTACGCTGAGAAAAAAATCGTTGCACCAACTAAATGCCTTTAGTTGATATTTTTGTTGCTTGATCTAACTAACATCCGCTTGCAATAAATAAGAATTAGTTCGCTTATTCCAATCACTAAATTTTGGTTTGTGTGAATTAACTAAACGAGTGAAACCAAATCTTTTGTTCGAAGAACTCAAAACATTTGTTTAGTTTTACTTAATTTACATACACTTTTATGATATATTGATTTGAATATCAAGTACTGAAGTTTTGTTGGACCGTTTTGTTGAGAATGACAAACATTTTGTTAATCGAATCCTACTGGTCAAGTTCGATACAACTCAAAATTCGTTGAAATGTATTATTACTTTATCCAACATGATTTATGGAAAATAAAAAATATTTTAATAGTCGAATTTTTTCTTCATGGAGCTTAACAAAATCTTATCGATGACGAGCCAAATGAATTGTCTATACAAAAGTCTACCTCGAAAGAAAGTTCAGTATATTTTATATATTATTTAGTTAAACGGATTTGCTTATTTCCTGACTAACCAACTAAATTTCTGCCCGATCAAACAGTTGATTTTCTTTATTCCAATTGTTGGTACGAGAAACTTTTTTCCTAGTTTTCCAATACTAGGCATTCCTAGTATTGAATGCCTGTGTTCGATGTTGGGCTCGAATCCCAAATTATGAGATGTTAATTTTAGAGACTAAAGCTAATTGAGGTTGAAAATATAATTTGAATTAAACATTTTTTTTTTTTTCGTGATTTTCATACGATCTCCGATTCGGGCTGTTCGTGTTGCTTCGGAATTCAACTTAATGGGCAAAACGAACCCAGTATATCTGCTTTGCCCCGTGTTCCCTCAATTTTCAGGTTATGTTCATCACCGTCAATTGTCAATTCTAAAATTTCTTGTCTTTTCGATAGAATTGACTCGAATTAAACTTTAACTATTCGAGTATACTAGACAATGTCTACTATCGAAGTTATCTGGTACGTGAAATAAAATGTCAAGGGCCCGCGGAAGGGTTTCGCGAGAATTGTTCGATCTCAGAATAGTTGCTTCTTGCCTGCTGTACCGATGCGGAAAGGGAAATCGCATGCCAGTTTCAAAGTTTCGTACTCTCCAAATTTTCATGAGGATAATACGAAGCTAGATGTCTATATTACGTTAAAATGGGTATAAAATGCGGAGAGACGGGTATCCAATATTTTTTCAACGCGAATAATTTTCTTTTCTCTCCATCTTCGCCGGAGACTCTTTTCTCCTTCTCTCCCCGACTCGTTCGATCATCTTTCTCAGCTTGCTTTTGATTTTTCTTCGGTCGTTCCATTCCCCACATGTCCATGTTGGTTCCTGCTTCTATCGTCCCCAGGATCTTTCCTCTTCTCCTTCAGTGTTTCGTATCGTTTTCTTCCGGAGCAACTTTCGTCGACAATCGCGAAACGTCGTTTTTCTACGTAATTTTTTTTTTTTTAATATCATATTTTGTTTCGTCATCGATTTTTTCTTCTTAATTTATTTCACAGTAACGTACTGGGCGACAAGTCAAATTGACTTTTTTTTTCTATCGTACACAGCGTCTTCCTCGTACTCTTTGCACTTGCTCATTTTCTCCTTATCCCACTCGTTCGTAGTCGGAGGCAACGAGCGGCATGTTGAATGGTTTGAATTGTATCGGTGAGCTTTAAGAACACGCAAGACAGGGATAGACGATGAAAAAGAGAAAAATGAAAATGGAGGAAAAGAAAAAAGAGCGAAAGGCTAAGGAATAGAATATCCTATCCGAGTCGAGGTGTGGATAAAGAGCGCGAGAGAGAAAAAAAAGATATAGGAAAATAAAGAAAGAGAAAAACATCTACGGAGTCGAGATACCGCGAGTGAGAGAGCGAGAGAGAGGAAGAGAACACGCGAAAGCGGGGTTAAGGTTGGCAAGCCAGGCTTGCCAACCACACTGATACGAAGCCGGAGAATCGCGAACTTAAAAAAAAGTAAACAAAGAGGAGAGTGAAAATATGTATAAAGAAAAAAGATATCACGTTGAAAGGGAAAGAGAAAAGTTTTTTTGCTTTTATTATTCCCATATTATTATTTAGTTGCTTTGCTCTATTCTTTTTCTCATCCTTTTTTCTACTTTTCTCTCTCTGGTTCTCGTGCTCGTTTGGAGTAGCGCCTCGCTGAGTTCCCTCTCGCATCGCGAGATGCTGCCTGGGGCCTCGAATTCCGCTTTGTGTGCGGTTATGTGTGTGCGTGTACGGGTGGGTGAGAAAGCAAAAGAGAGCGAGAGAAGGAGCTTTTGTGCTTATATGCCTCGCTAGGAGGCGCGCGCTCCGACTCGCAAGATTGCACTCGGATTACACTATGGAGGGTCCGAGGAGGGATAAGGCAAAAAACGCAAAGATGTACGGTATAACAGCCGTATGGATGGTGTATAAAGAAAATGTGAGCATTCAATGGCGTCAACATTAAATTCGTGCGGTCCTTATTTTTCTTCTTCTGCGGTTATTATTTTATAAATATGAACTCCTCATATTGCGCAAACGGATATATATTTGGTGATGAAAAAGAGAAAGCGCAACTGCACGCGTTTTCAGATGCAAACAAATCTCACTAGCAGTCGAAAACGTTGCTTTCCGTAGAATGATTATATTCACACATATTTTTATATATTCGATGCATTTATTCACACACGACGACGATTGTTGTGGGCGAGAATCGGAGCAGGGCGCCAACCAAACCAAGTTACCGTTTTGCGTGTGCCGCTAGTCATCTTGGTTCTTCGCCCGTGACCAGCCTCGCTTCTCCTTCCTTCTCTCTATCCCTCCCGTTCCTCGCTCTTTTACAGTATATATATATATATATTCGTATGGTACAGGATGCCTCGAAACTAATGTTGAATCGCCTTTTTTCTCGAAAGTATTCCGAAGGATTCTGGAGCAGATTTTTCCCCAGGGTTCATCGCGTTGCTATAATAATACTAGATCTACTAGATTCATCGTAACGTATTAATAAATAATTAATCATCCGAACATCGCGAATCGAGGTCCGAAATTGTTGGGCATAGCTCCTCGAGAATTTCCCGATATACATTATATATGTGATGATGTACACGTGAGCATATTTGATTATACGTATGCTCTATTAACGTTGGGCGGGTCTCTTCCATGCTAGAGTCACAGAGATTTTAGCCCTCATGATTGCTTTGAAATGTCATCTGACACGCGGAGTCTTTGCAAGCAAGAGAGACGAGGCTCCGTTTCCCCTCCGCTATTTCACTTCTTCATTTTTTATTTTCTCTCCGCTCCAATCTGTGTCCATATGCGCCCGTTTGCGTGATGACAATGAGGAATACGAGATTGTGCTTCCAACGAACCTGAAACGAGGGAAAGAGAAAATACGAATACTACAATTCAAATTTTATGTTACGATTGCGTCTCGTTTTCTCTCTCTCTCTCTTTTCCTCGCTCTCGGCTCGCTTCTCCAAAAGGATTCGCATAAATAGATAAACAATGTCGTAAGCCCTTTATTTATACCTCGGAGTCAAACCGACTTCGAGTTCTTCCAGCCATTTTATAGTTTTTTTTTGTAGCGGAAAATGATGTATATAATTTCACATGTGTTATGGATAATAGATTTACGCGGAAGAGAAAGAGAGAGAGAGGGACAAAGGAGTAAGAGAAAAAGTTGAAAAATGGAAACTACATGCACAACAGGACTCTAGGCACGTAGTAAAAAACCACAGATTGCCCAGTGGCAGCGGTGCGTTGGTAGGCCGTAATATAACTATATACGTAGCGAACCATCGTTGACCCAGGTTTTTGAAATATTAAAACCCCTTCCCAGCCCTTTTCTCTTCCGTTGCTTGAACAGGGTCAGAAAAAGAGAGAATGAGAAAAAAACGCCATCTGCATGATAAGTTTGACCGGTCAGCCCTCCGCTATTTGGACTCTCTCTTTCTCGCTCGGCGGACTGTTCATCGGTGTGTGGTTATCCTTTAAAACCCCACCCTCCGCTCTCCTATACCTCGCCCTTGACTCCGTGATCCATCGACCTCCGAAAGAACGAGCAGAATGACCGCACACTTTGCTCTCTCGCTGGACCAGAACGTAACGCGATTCGAAGCTTGCATTCCCATGATACCTATTTCTCACTCTTCTCTCCTCTTTTTTATTCATATGTGCATCTATTTTTCTTTTATTTTCGCCATTTTCTGCCGCTTCAATTTTATAGTTTTCTCCTCATTCTGTTTATCCGTCGATTTTATTTCCAAATTTTCTTCCCTTTTCTCCTGACTCATCATTTTTTCTACCCATCCTAGCCAAATGGGCAAGTTGAATATATTAAAATTGTGATCACGCTCCGTTGTTTATTGTTGCTGCAACCTTTTTTTCGCGCGCGGCGTTGACCCTTGGGAATGAAAAAAATGTCTAAAAACAATTTCGCATGTCGCGTAAATTTATTGGCTCTAAAACTGTCATCGGGTCAGAAAAAAAATGAGGATACAGATAAAAGAAAAAAAAACACATACACAAGCACGCGGTGTGTACTGTGGCAGTTTCATTGAACGGAATAAAGTTACCAAGTACATCTTAAATTTTGTTTTTATTGGCTCTTTTTTTACCTCTTCTCGTTTTTTTTTTTTTTCCATTCTTTTTCGTTTCTTATTCACCCTGCACATTCTCTTACACTCACGGAATATTTTGACGCGTAGTCACGGGCGTCCGTGGAGTCGTAAAAATTTTCCAAAGTATTTTTTTATACGTTTGTTGGGAATAAAATTGATTTGCAGCCAGAAATTCATTTTACTCGATAAAAATTGCTTGTAAATAGTAGCTGAATCTTTTTCTTTGCCATCAGATTATACATATTCTGAAACGTGCTCAAGTTATTCAAGGAAGAAGCATTGTCTTAATTTTTTTTTCAGGCGAAATAGAACGAAAGCTTCCTTTTTAAGACCCTCTTAATATGAGCTTAAGCGAATAAACTCCAAACGTTCATTCCTGTTGGCATGAGTAAATTTCTTACTCTCTCTCTCTCTCTCTCTCTCTCCCTTTCTCTTTCTCCTTCTCACCAAATCGTATATGCTGGAAAAAACATTTTCCACCTCTTCCGGGTGTATAGACCAGAAAATCGTTGCAAAAGAAAGGTCGCAGGCAACGAGAATACTCGTGGTAGAAAAAGGCAAACAGGACGAATTCGAACGTCGTATAAAAATGCCGAAAAAGTGGTCGTCGGTACCATTGCAACGAGTTACGCAAAAAAAAAAAAACAAAAAATAAAAAGTAAAAGACAGTTATTGGAAAGTTCTCAAGCAAAAAATACAGCACACATGGAACTGTATTGCGATTGTTCATTTGTATGGGGAAATTTGATCGATTTATATCTAAATGAGTCTTGAAAATAATAGCGATCATACTAACTCCAAAACATTGAAATAAAAGTGACACAACAAATTCGTTCACAGACTGCATTCTAACGAGAACACTCATATTTCAACCGTAAATTATCTATGTATATCAATTCGTGTAATTTAATACACCCAGCACGGATTTACAAACGCACGAATACAGATATAGAACACTGGTTTTCAATTACGATGCATCTCCCTCCCCTGACTCAGGTGTCGAGTCAAAACCGTACACAACTCATACATCTTTTAATTCAATTCGCTCGGCTCGCATATTAGCTATTTCCATAAAAATTTGACGAAAAATAATCCGGTCTGCCGACTACTTGTATTTTTTTTCCGAATTCGTTCCTTTATTACGTGTACGATAAATTTTTTTTTTTTTTCATCCCAAGTTTACGGGTTCTCCGAGTACCAGTGAAAATTAAACGAATATTCCATGCGCGCGTATCGCATTGTGAGTCAGCCTCGGTTCTCGGTTCGAGGTGAGGCTCCCCATACGCTGCTTTTGCGCGTCTCCTCACTCTTTTTACTATGCGCATGCATTTTTGTGTTCGTATACGTGATATTTGTGTAAATACGCGATGAATTTCGAACGCTAGCTATGCTGGCTCTCGCTCTCGACAAAACATGGACGGATTTAATTTCATTGTTGATTCGGTTCATCGTTCGTCACAGTCGCGTTCACATCTGTGCCATCCAGGGAGCTTCGTACAAAGCCCCTTTAAGACGCGATTTGCAAGCTATTGCGCGGTCTCTCGGGTGCTTCCTCGGGATAAGTACTTCTGTACGTTGAAAACACTGAATGGCTTCGACGAGGTGAAAAGTCGTCGGTGAAAAAAAAAAACTCGAGAAATGCAATCATCTCTGCAGGTTATGTATTGCCCGTTCTTCACACGTTATTAATCGATCCCTTTGTTGGTTCAAATAATTCTAACCGTTCTATACACGAATGCCGTTCGTACAACCGGCCCGTTTATCCTCCTTTTTTGTGTGCGTAAATTCTAGATCTTTTTTAATACTCGTATACGATATCCGAGACGCATAGGCAAATAACAGAAGCGTTTTGAAAAGAAGTAGATCGACGGTATATTTTTTTTCAATTTTTCCTCTGGAAATGTCTCGGTTTTGTCTCGAGCTATAAATGGAAAAGGAAATCTTTATATCTTGTGAAAATGCAAAGATTTTCTCGCGTTAACGAGGAGCTATAAAAGGGAAATGGGGAGCAAAGGGTGGAAATAAATGTGAAAAGGCACCAAGTGGTCTCGTGCTTGTCTTCCCTCGTATTATGCATCGATGAAAAATGGCTTAATAAAAAAAATGTCTGAATGTACGTGTATGTACTCGCTCGGAAATGGTTTATTCGGGTCTGTGCCGTGTAACACAGGTCGTTCCACATTCAAGTGTAAATCAGTCGTGTGTGAGAAATCCTGAAATTTAAGCCTGGTTTAATTTTCCTCGGCAAGAGTTTCTCCTCCGTCAATACGCTTTTTCCCTGGTACATCATTCGTTTGTCCCGTACACAGATAAGAGCCCTTCGGAATCCTCATTCCCTACGCGAATGCTCTCGTTTTGGTGTTTGCATATAGAGGGTGTTTCGACTGAACTTTCTCTTCACGCGCCTTTCGATGTTGATCCGGATGCAGCTGCAAACTTTGTCGGAGTTCAGCGTTCAATTTCTACATTTTTATTTCTCCGATAAGAAGCCTAGAATTCATTATGCGAATAATATTAACTCCCTAATTTCTCTGAAACAGTAAAAAAAATTAAGTATCGGACGCACCCGATATAGTATTTTTTTTTATAAAGATTATAATAGGGCAATGCATTTCACCTATGAAAAGCAGGTCCATGTGAAAATCAAGTGAATTGTTGTGTGCACATTTTTTATGGCAAAACAAGGAACCTTCCACGAGACGAAGTGTCTCGTTTATCGAAACATTCAAATAAGCACATATTGTACGGATACAGTTACGTGTATTCATCGAGGACAGAAGATAAAGAGGCACACCACGCAATCACAGAAGCACACAATACCGACCTTTGTTTATTTCCCCCTGAAACTTGTTTTTTAAGGCTCTTAATTTTAATCGGAAAACAGATACAACGCGCAAAAGACCGAACCTACTTGTTTAGTCGTGAGTGATTGGGACGTTGAGACGATTGTGTAAATAAAAAAGGAAGAAGACTATTGTCAATTTATTAATAACGAACGATGCTTTTCTGCGATGTCAAGTGTTGACATCTTTCAGTCGCTTCACTGGGTATTATTTTTTTCCAACGAGTTGATCGTCCTTTTGTTGAACTATAAATCGAATTTTTCTCAATAACGATGTTTTTCATATTGAAACTGTACATCGAACTTACGTTCCAATATATTGAACATCCAATCATGCAAATTTTCCTTTTTGCGTTTATCTTTGACATGCGACATTCGTGGCATATCAAGAAGGATACTCTTATCGTTGCACAAATCGATGTAGATTTGAATTCTGCAGAAAGCGATGATAAAAACATGCTTGCAATTTATAGTTAGTACATCGTCGACAACTCGTTCCGCGGTGACGGTAACGCGATCGATCTATTTGAAATTTAAGAGCAATTGTATTACCGTCGACAACCTTGTTTCACGAATCTTATTTCTAACAACGAGGTGTATACCAAGATCTGCGCGATCAATTGAATTTAGATTATTGTATATTTCGATATGCGAAATAATTGATAACAAGCGGATTGTAAGAATAACGAGCGTAAGCTAGACACTTATTTCAAGGGATAAGATAATAATTGAGTCACTAGGAAATCAAATCATTCGCATTCCAAGATAATTATGAGTAAGAATTGTTACTAGCTATTATTTGTTATAGCAGAAATTTCAATAATTTTTCAACTATGAGTATGAATATTTATATTATTCCGCGCAGTGGTCGGACTATCAAACGTTTCAAATACCGAGTTCGGTTATGCAAAATCTTATTAAACTCTCGTTTCTCAATTAAAATACTTTTCGTGGTCGGGAGATTGCTGAACGAGGTTCCATCAGATTTTGAATTTCTGATTTCTCGAGATTTTTTTTTTTTTTTTTTATCGCCGTTTCAATTTCCGGCGATTTCTTGGTTTTCCGTATCTTGATGGAAAATCGAGGATGACGGGAAAGATTCTGATCTGTTCTATGTCGAATTTCTCCCGAGTGACGAGAGTATATCGAACTCTCGAGTAATATGCAAAAATCTAAGAGTTACGGCTCTCGTCAAATCCCTCTCTTCCGGGATACTTGCTCGCCTGCTCTTGCGCTCGACGTCTTTTAATAACTGGAATGATTAACGCCAATGGGAAAAGTTGGAGCGACGAGAGGAAAAGTTTGATTGAGGTCGTCCGGAAGTGGAAGCATATTTGTCACCTCGAGATATCTTTTTTCCTTCTCTCTTCCCCACTCTTGGTCTCGATTCACCGATTTTTCCAGCTTTCTTTTCAACTACAGCCAGCATCATGCGGGTTTTTTCACTCAGATGCATATAATTTTAGGTATGTGCAAGTACACATGAATTTTCTATAAAATTTTTTTCCTTGAAAATTGAATGTATCTGTAGCCTTTCGATTTTGCATCGAGAGCTAATTTTACAAGTTTCTTGCTACTACTCGGCAATATTCATTTTTTTACATAAAATATTTCTTTATGTCATCATCGAAAATAAACACGAAGGTGCTCATCGATACAGATGCGAAAGGCTTCAAAATAAGCACATATCCTGAAAAGGAGTCTGCACTGCATTCGCTTCAAGATATTTTTTTATCACCTGATGTACGATTGCACTATTAATATATAGATAAGGCGGAAATAAATGGATTTTCGCAGGTCGTCGAGTTCCTCCCGGCATTGCTCAGCAGAGACAGCATCGTTTCCAGAGTCGTATTCGTACATACGTATCGACCATTTGTTTTCTATATATATACTTCATGGTTTATTGTCGCGTAGGTAGGTGTCTCCTCGTGTCATATTTTTATTAGTCCATGATGCGTTGACATCGAAAACCTCAGAGTTTTCTCTCCGGTCGTCATTGTTATTATTTATTTATTTGTATGAAAAGGAACCGATTCGCAAAGCACCCTTGATTTTCGTATTCCCTAATTATATAACGGTAAGAACGGGGCAAAACGGGGTCCCTAAGAAAATATCCGGCTATTTAGAGGTTTGAGAAGCTTCATTCATCACTTATTCTTAAACACTAGAAAACCTACTATCATTTTTTTTTGCCATTTGAGAAAGAACATTCTTGAAGTAAAACTTCTATAGGCGCGCTGGGCTTGGGGGGTATAAACTGGTGAAAATCTTGTTACGGAAGTGTGTAACGGAAGTGCTACGAAAAGTGTGAATGCGCATGCGCATGAACATTTTCGTTCACTCTCATGCTCATTGCCATGGGCTCGTGTGATTGGGCGAGGCGAACGATAATTGAGAAAGAGATATATGTTGGTAGAGATAGAAATACCTAATACACAGTGTAGGCCTATCGTCCCCACCCTTTCATTTAGTCTTGAGCCCTGACTTGAAAGTATTGCAGGAGAACGAGAGACAAAAAGTGATGCGCACGCACATTTTCTTTCTCTTTTTCTGTCATTTACGCAGTGTTAGTACGTTGCGAAAAAAGTTTTACTTCAGTTGTATAGTCTAAAGCACACTCACTTTTTTTTTCTTGCGACAAAAAAGTAGCACGATGCTCGTTTGACTCATCCATTTTTTTCCTACTTCTTTTAGGGTTATAATATATCATTGGAAATACATGATTAGAAATTTAAATAATCACACATGCAAACAAAAATACAGCGCCTAAAATGAAGTAAATTGTAATGTATTACTGTCTTGGCGCATGGATTGGATGAAGAAGAGCAGAATAATTGTCTAGAGGAAGTATTTCGTCATTACGGTTTTATTATTCCACAACTCTGTTTCGCCGCTGCATATTCATATGGGTTTATAATCATTTCAATCCTATTTTTAGAGGCATCGACGCAAATTCATGTTATTTCAACTCAGCACAGCACACTGTATAATGTTATTTTTATTCTGAAATTCGTCACGTTTCTTGAAAATGGTCTCGTCGCTTATTATATTACGTTGAATGCAAATGCCGTCTTATTTCAATTCGTCATTATTTTCAGCGTAACTTTTTTATTAAAAATTTTGAATCAAATAATTTGATTCGAAGGATTTTCATCAAGAGACTTTATCTCCTTCGGTAGATGACAATTTTAAAACTGATTAACTTCTCATTAATATTGTGTCTGGTTTGTAATTATTCTATTTTTTTTTGCCTCCAGTATATCGACTGTTCGTGCGCGCCTTCTCGTCTTCGACACCATGTTAACCGAACAGTAATGGTGAGTTATATTTTCATGATTATCAATCATTTTTTATAGATTGGAGAGAAGTCCAATTGAAAAATCAAATATCACGATTCATTCTACAATTGCAAATGATAAATCTGATTGGAACGTCTACCCATTTAGCGGGAAAGTTGAATGAATTTTATTGTCATTCTGGGCCTGAATTCTGTCGGCACGGCCGACTTTGTGTCCAAATGTTTGTTCGTGGGACTACTGATTTGTGCGACGTCCACGAGGCAAAGAACTTTGTAAACATTGGAAAAACAGGGGTTAGACGACGCATCTAAAAAGTGACCAAAGCCAAACAGACGGAGAAAAACCACAGGCCAATCTATTTACGAGTTTACTCGAAGTAAACTTCGTAGTTGGTTGACCCTCGACCCGAACTTCGTGGCAATCTTAAATTTTTTTTTTTTCACACTTTTCCAATAGAAATACTCACGACTCGAAACAATCACAGTTAATTATTATGATAATAATTATAAATAAAAAATAACTTATATAAAAAACACCAATTATTTGCGCATTATTTTGATATGATTGACTCTATTCATAAACGGGCGGAAATTATTCTATAAAAAGTGTACCTAACAATTCCGGTTATCCCTAGCGCGCCAAAACGCATTAAGGGCAAATTATTTTGATTCTTCCTGTAGTATAATTGGCGGAAAGAAATTACAGAAATCGCTCGAAAAAAAAACTTTAGGCTTTGTTTTGCAGCGCGAATGCTTCGTTAAATGAGACAAGACTAATCTTGCACTTACGATCAAGAGCGACTATTAGGCAGTCGATGTAGCTCGTTTATGAGGGCTGACTTCTCTCTCCCTCTCTCTTTCTCTCCCGTTTCGGCCGATGATAGCGGTGATAGCCTATAAAACGTAAGCACAGCCTTCTGCAGCCCGGCTATAAAGAAAGTAGAGGGAGCAAAGATGATAAAAAAAAGTCAAAGAACAAAACTCAAGATTACCTCATGTCGAGTTTTTTTTAATCCTTTTTCGCACCCCCATTTAATTATTTTTTCTTTTTGTCTTTTTAGCTTAGTTATAAGATTCATGGTTTTATTCGTCTCCTCCCCCCCCCCCCCCCTTAATGCATAGAGAACATTTTACGCCGAATCGTTCCACGTTAGCTCGCTTCTTTATTTTTATTTTTAAGACAAATTCCCTGAAGCTTTTTCCTGAAATTTACTCAGTGGAATTGCGTGATTTTTTCAACGACCAGGTATGTTTCTCGTATTTGTTAAAAAATATTTTATATATATATATATAGGGGAACATGGGGCAAATTGAACACACGGGGCAAAACGAACACCGTGTTCGTTTTGCCCCGTGATCGCGAAATCCGGGGCAAAACGAACACGACTCGAAGCGAAAAGTTTAATATTAAAATTTCCTGTTTTTTTTTTCTTTTCGAAACCACAATGGGCACAGGGCAGAGGCAAAATTTTCTGAACTACGAAAAATTCTTTAATTCTTGAATTCCCTTATTTTTTAAATGAAATGATGAACAATGTAAGAAACAAAGAAAATTGAATTCATTGGAATTGTTTTCTACAGAAATCGCAATGATACAATTCATCCGTCTCCGGATGAAATATAATCCACGGTGAAAAAAATTGAATTCATCCCAACGTCTTTATTGCGAAAAAACTAATTTTTTGATTTTTCATGCCTCCCAGAGGCTGAGTTCGTTTTGCCCCACATTTTTTTTTTTACGAGATTCGAGAAAGAGGGAACGGGAAAACTGATTTAGAACATAAACATAGTTGAATCATGATTTATATATTGGTGCAGTGAATTTGGAGTTAATTTTTTTCATGTTATAAGAAATTGGTGAAAAAATCCGCGACTTTAACCCATTTATTCGTCTCGGACATGAAATAAATGGGCCCGAGGAGGTCCCATTTCTTTTCTCACATAGCAGAGCTCGTCTTACGCGCGGACGCCGTCGCTTCCAACGCGTTGATTGTGAAAAATGCAATTTTCGGATTTTTTATGCCTCTCTGAGGCTGAGCTCGTTTTGCCCCACAAATCGTTTTTCACGAAATCCGACCTACAGGGAACGGGAATCTGTTTCAAAACCTAAAGATAGTTGAAATATCGTTTATACCCTGGCGCAGTGAACTCCAAGTTCATGTTTCACATGTCACCAAAAAAATGGGTTTAGAAGCGATCTGCGACTTAACCCCATTTTTTCCTCTCGTGCATCCAATAAATGGGCTCGAGGGGGTCCTATTTCTTTTCTCGTATGCCAGAGCTTGCATTACATCCGGGAGCAGTCATTTCCAACGGCTGTATTGCGAGAAATATATTTTTATAATTTTTTTTGCTTCGCAGAGGCCGAGTTCGTTTTGCCCCGAAATTTTTTCTTTTCGAAATTTGAAAAATTAGCGATGGTAGTCAGTTTTGAGACTCAAATACAAGTGAAAGACCGTGTGCTCATTAATGAATTTGTCTTAGTTTCTTAAAAGTTCAATTTGCCCCATGTTCCCCTATATATACCATGCACACATGCATGGATATGTGACACAACAAGTTCGCTACAGTAGCTCGACAAACTGTTGGACAAGTTTTCCCGGTGAAGTTTCCAAAGAAGATTGGAAAATGGCGGCGGCGGCTTCGGCCTTCCACGGAGCTTTCCCCATTAGTCCCCGATCTCCTTCGAGACTTGGATTTCTCAGTGTATATACATACAAGATATACGCCCGGGTGCTTTACTCCACTTCTTTGGCTTCTTATACCGCCGAAGCTTATAGAATACCAATCGTCCGAATTTCCCCGGAGGTCCTCCGAAACTTTTTTCTCTTCTCAAGAGCCTCCCCCGCCCACCCCTCATCATCGGCCTACTCTCTCGTCGGGACTCTTTCGTTTTGACCCTTTTTTAATATTTAATGCTTACATATGGTTGTGACAGCGATATAAGGATACCGATTTATATCCCGCATGCGAATATAACGCATCTATCGAATGAGTAATAAATTATGGTAAATCTGTTCCTACTCTCATTCGATAATTGAAGCGAAACTGGTATTAAATGGTCAATATTGATCGTACGGAGGCCGGAGCTGTTAACTCATCGAAAGATTTTTTTCTTCGTTTTCACTTTTTTTTTTAAATCCTCATTGACGCGCACTCGAACGCTCTTTCAATCGAAAGGTCCTACAGACTCAAGTATCCGTGATGGTTATGGTTGAAAGACGAACAAAAAATGTCGAGATACTCGCCAACGTTTAACAATTAACGAAAAATTATTGCTTCGTATGTTTTCTTTTTCTTTTTTTATCGGTGAACGGAAAAATTTCAGAATTTATAAATAATTTCTCACGAAAATGAGAGATAAATCTATTTATCTTCTAAAGTCAATACAATCGTGAGTAGACTTTGCAAGAGGGCAATCCGGTACAAAAAATATAACGAAAGAAATATCGGGGATAAGGGTTGTCGGAGAAAATACATGCCAGAGTCATACATTAAGCGTCGTTTTTCTTATCGATCTTGCAACTTTTTTCGCTTCTTATACTTATTTTTATTTTTATTTTTTCTTCGACGTACTTTTTATTTTTCCTTTTTTTCCTCTAACTGTGACTCAACATTTTATATATAGCTTCAATTCCTCTTTCCTTTTTTGTAAATGAGATAAATCTGTTGTTCTCGAATCTCCGCGCGAGGAGAAAAAACCTCCTGGGAATTTTCCCCACGCTTCCTATCGACCGGTTAATCCTTTTCCTCCTTCTTTCCATTTTCACTTCAAACATTGTAAAATTTTATTTTTGAAGTCTTCGGTGTAACGTGGTTTTTTTGACCGGGCCCGTCTACTATCCGTCTTTTATTGCGATTTTTCTATAGACTTTTTTATCCGCTTTCTCGCTCCATTTATCCTCTCTTCTGATTATTCCTGTCGGGGTAACGTAAATTTATCGATTCTGTTACTAATTTTGGATCTGACGTAATTAGATATGAACATCGGATGTCAGAATTTGGAATCGTATATCGAGTGCGCCCTTACCGACATAGACTGTACGTGTAACTCGAAAGTCCGCTTTCTTCTCTCTTGCACTCGTCTTCTCTTTTCTTCCCCCTATGCCTGTTCAAAAAAAAAAAATAATACGATTCAATGCTAACCATTGGGTAACCATTTTATTTTTAATACAATATAAAAAATAGACGAAATTCAATCCATAATTCGTACATCATGGAATTTTGATTCTTTTTGGTCCTTAACGATGGATTATAATGAATGATGTCTGCCAATCATAACTTCTCAAGCTGTATCAGCTCGCGTTATCTCTCCCGTCGGTCTGTCGCTCTTACTCACACTCTTGCAATTTTTTTAAACCCCCAGCGTAGTTAATCGAACGACTTTGCCATAAAGTTTCGCCGAACAATTTTTATGGACTTACGTCATACGGTGTCTCGTCGCTATTCTTTTTTTCTTTCCATATACTCCTCTTTTTTTTTCTTTTTTTTCAATTTTAACACATTTTTTCTTTTCCTTTGCTTACTCTTCTTTTAAATTTTTTTCTGCATATTTTATCATTTTTTTCTTTCTCTCTTCTCGTACCTCACGCTCTCACTTTCTTTTGTTTTGAAATTCCTTCAAGTTGACTCTCATCAATCTTGCTGTACATGCTTGCCGAGGAGTCCTCACCCCTCAGCTACAAGTCCCCCGTTCTTCGAATCCACCATTTTTTCCGATATAGAAAAGACACGCTCCGACACCTGACGCGCCTCAAGATTTCTTCCCGACGTTCGTTTAACCTTGATATCTTTCAACCGTCCTTCCACAAAGTCCTCCGTTACACCGGCTTTTCCGTACGCCCACATTCATTCATCATCCACTTTTCCAACAACTTTATCACATTTAACATTTTAATGCTTTTTTCATGTGCCCTTTTTTTCGTGATTGCAGGCTCACGGTTTTCATCGCGTAATTCCATAGGTCATTTTGTCAAATTTCATTCGAAAATTTACCATCAATACTTCACTTATTTCTTTTTTAACCCGCACTGCCGGCCTCTTTTGCATATAGGTCACGTTTTATGGTTTTTCGTTTTTCAATAATTCTCGCTACTTTCACTCCTCCTTCCCTTACTCTTGTTAGAGCCGTGTGGAAAATTTTCGCCACGCGTATGATATGAAACTTCGGGGCAAAAGTTTTAGACTGGGAATTGGTGCTACGCGAGAGAACCAGAAGCGAAAGTCCGCTTCTAGCCCGGGTGGAAATTTTCACAAACTTCGAGGCTGAAAATCTTCCCGAACTCCTTCCTTTTCTCATCCTCCCTCTTGTACTAACCTCTCCATCATTCCTCTAGATTTAATATCTTTAATTGAATCAAACCTCTGCTTACTCGTCTCTATTCGAGCTTCATGAAAACCTTGGATGCTTTACCTTCGTTTGAAATTTCTATCGCGTTTATTCGCAGTCGTACTTGATTTCAGTTCTCGATTTTCCAATCCAAATTGTGTTAATAATTTTCGTTATTACATCTGATTTCCGATCGAATAATTTTTTCAATTTATTTTTGCGCTTCTCTCTCCTATGCTCTTGCTATTCCCGTGCTATTTGCTTTTTATAAACTCAAGACTATTGGTTTTTTAATCAATTAACATATTACGGACTACAAACTTCTTTTCTTGTCTCGCTGAAAAATAATGGTCGCTCTGTTAAGAATCTCAGAGCGCTCATATGCATGGGCGCTCAATGGACCAGATAAAATAATGTCCTTTTAGAAATAATTGTTATTATAGAAATACCAAGGCTGATCGTATGAAAATGTTCATCGCGCGATGATGCGAATATTCATTCGTTGCAGTACTTGAGCTTCCAAGTTCTTAAGGAATTCTCTGTCGATTTCGATTGTTCATTCCATCATTTGCCTTCTTCACTTTTTCTCTAACGGTGTGTTTACTCTCAAAAATATATCTTTCTAAGCATGTGTATGTATATGCGTGCATTTTTCTAGTGAGTTGGGATACTTGGAGAGTTTGAAGGACAAAAGTTGAATGGCTTCCTAGATGAGCAGCTGAGGCAAAACTTGCATATGTCTATACGTATTATCCCACCCTTTCTCGTTTCGTTATACATATAAGTATCATTTCGTCGAAGAATTTTATTATTTTATTTCAACTTTTGTTGAACTTTATAATAGGTCATCCAAGTATCCCGTTTCCCGATAGTTGCTTCTAAAAGATATAAAAACAAGTGAGGCATCGCATAAAACAATATCAGTGCTCTGTTTTTATTGATTTTTCTATTCATTTGATAATCATTTTGGTAATTTATTCATTAATTCATAAATACGTTGAAATATTTATTATTCACGAATGTTCCTTGATATAATATTTTTGCACACGTCAATTTAAAATAATTTTTAATTTTCTGTGATTCGCAAATTTGGCTTTGATTCACATTTTCTTTGTGGTATAAATACTATAAATGGGATGAAGGATCTACCGTATATAGTTCGACTTAAATGAGATATGCACTCGGCCAGAACAATATGACAAGGGATGGATGGAAAAAGGAGAATGAAAATTCAGGATTAAATAGAAGAATACTGGAAAAATCGTTGCCGCCTGTCGTACACCCTGGCGAAAAATTGTGTCGAATAAATATATGTGTATTCCAAGTCGACAGAATTGATAGAACGGAGCGATGAAATTCTGTCAAACCAGCGCGCGTATATCACACATTTTTCATTTACATATGTACATTATACGTATATCCTATGTATATGTATTATATACGACTACATAATAATGTAGGATGCTCGTATGTGTTGATTTGAGAATTGTTGTATATAGGGATCGGATGTAATGTCCTATCGAATGCACGCGAATGCTGTGTACTCTGGGTGCACTAGAGCTCACTCGACTCTACCTCAGCTATGTATTCCTATCAACCCTTTCGCTATAACGCACTTTCCAGCTTTATGCCACCGATGGGTTTGGCACATGACTTTGACATGCTCATGTAGTACAACCCTCCTTTCGCCCTCCAACACTCATCAAAACACACATACGTATAGTTCGTACCTTCTTTTTTTTCATTTGATACTCTGCGTTCTCTATCTATTTGTTTCTATTTCTTGTCCTCTTTTCTTTCTCTCCCTCTCTCTATCTCCCTTTGGTGATATTTCAAATTCACACCTGCGTGAATATATACACGATGTAAACACGCGGAGGTGAGAATCGCATAAGCTTCGTAATATATCCACATACATGTTTATAGGCGTATGAATGCACGTATATATGAACAGATTGTCTTTCTATATCTACCGATATATCCGTAAATAAACGAGGCCCTCCGCGCGTTCATCCGGTATCACTCGATTTGTAAACTGCTACCATTTGTCGTGTGCTCACTCTATTTATCTTTTGTTCTTTACACGATTTTTAGCGTTGACCGATGAAAAAACATTTCTTTACAATGCGCCATTGATGAAAAATGTCAGTGTTGTATGAGCTTGATATTCAATTACATGCTAATGGTCTGATTTAACCTATTCGCATCTTTGTCAGTATGTATCATCAGTCGATATCAAACTTTTTCACAATCGTTGCTCGTTTTTTGGACGTTATTAAAAATTTACCGTTTTCTTTTGGTCTGCGCTGAATGGATTGTGGGCAATGCGATCTTCAATATAAGTAAACCGCGTCAATTTACGTACGTTTTGATTTAATCAACTGATTCACGAGAAATTTCAGCTGGCATGTCCTACGGCATCATCATGCTTTGACATTATACCCAATCATCCGCATTCAGCCAACTAAATATGTACACATGCGTAAATCATGATGCCATACCCCTAACTGCATACTGTCATGCGCTAATTCAGCCTCAAGTCATTTAACCGATCATTTGTATTTTTTCAACAGGATTTTGGCTTCTAGTTGAGAATATGTCATTGAAAATCATCATTGATTCTCGATACATTGATTATTCGGTTGAATTAAAAAATTGAGCGAATTTTGATGGTAAAATGAACGGGCATGACATATCGGGAGATGAAATGTTTGCAACTAAAGAATTTTGAGTGAGATATGTCCGGGTAACGTAAAATATCTCTTCTACCGAATCTTTGTTCTAAGCTGGTAACTTTTATCAAAACTTCACAATCCGTGGGGAATGAAATTCATTGGGTGGAATCGGAGTAAATCAGTCGCGGCATCAATTTTTTTCGTTGCCACAAAACCGGAGCGAGACTCGATGAAAAAAACAACAACGAAAGTTCCACAAAATTGTTACATTTTTCTTTATCCTAATGGAGGTCCTGAGGGCTTTCGCATAAAACTTAAATTTACTTTCGGTCGTTGTTTCGGGGATAACCTGAAAATGGAAAAGTTTGAAATATCCTTCGTACGCTACGATTTAGGTCTCCTCATACCGGCGCTTTTATGAAAGTTTATTCCTTACATTAGTCCGAAATAGCAAGATCGGAGGTACCGAAAAATATACGTGAAACGGTCGTTTAACCGGATGAGCATATCGAAATATAGAACGTAGCCTAAAGTGCATCATACCGTCTAATATAATACGCTCGTGTCGTGTGCTTAAATTCTCAAACTTATTCAAGAGGATGGAATCTCCCCTTGACCTCTTGTTTTTCAATATATCGACTGACGCTGGTACGATAAATCAAGATTTTCCATAGACCACCAATCTTCACGGCCATGTTTTTTCCACAATTTTCTATAGGTTATCAGCGGAAACGTTCCTTCGATAAAAACTATGTCAAACAATAAGGAGCGGAGTACCTGTGGGGTATTGTAAACAGAAATTAGATTCGGAGATTGGAAGTTGAATCGGAAAAGAAAAAAAGGATGGCCACCAACCAAGTTATTGTAAACGAGGCACTCTCTGACTTGCTCTCTGTCCTCCCGCACCCCTTTTACCGATACAATCCCGTCTTTGTCGAATGATGCACTTTACTTTTGCTTCTTCGGACCCTGGGATGCCGCATCTGCCGTACACGCAGCGCATGCACTAACCCAGTTCGCGGATTAGCCTTGGAACACTATCACCGAAACATCCAATCTTCCGCTGCGTTGCATGTACAGCTAGCCTCAATAGTACCAATCGATGCACAACTTTGTGCCCATTTCGTATATACCGAAGCTTGCTCGCGCAATCCCAAACTTTTCACCCAGCTTTCACCATTACGCTTGGACAGAGGCTTCTGAATCCCCGCAGAGTAACGTGCTGGATATCGAAGGGGCCGAGCAGCTTTGGGGGCTGGATAAATAATTGGCAATTCCAGGCCTTCCACTATGCTTGGTGAACGGGTTCACTGTTGCTCACCCTTCGTCTTCCATAGCTCTTTATACATATAGATCTCGTAAATCCCCCCCGGCTCTCTCTCTCTCTCTCTCTCTCTCTCTCTCTCTCTCTCTTTCTCTCTCACGTACTTCCACTCCACTCCAAGATTCACCCTGGCAACCTATTCTATCCCTATTTATCCGCGATTTTCGTAACCTCGTTTTATCGAATGTGGCCTCTCCTGGCTCCGATATCCTGAATTTTATAGCGCCCACACACGTACGCGCGGACGCACGTAAACGCGTAAAACTTCACACATTTCGGGTGGTGAGTTTTTTCTTCCTCCGTTCTCCAATTTTGTTCGCGCTGGGAAAAAATCTACGATTCTGACACTTCGGGATCGAACCAACGACGGACCAACGAGTTCTTCTCGGATTTCACAGAGAATCACAGGAAGAACCGATTCCGTAGGAATCGACGGTATAGATCCGAATGAAATCGGTTTTTTGCTCCATTTTACTTGCTTTTTCTGTATCAGCCAGGAAAATGAAATGATCCATTTACCTAAAAAAACTCGCGCGGCCCTGGTGACACGTTTCTATGCTACCGGGGCGTGCCTCAAATTTTACCATTTGTGTTTTTTCCTCTACCAACATTCCAGTATTTCGATACATTTTTTGTTGTTCTCTGTGTTTTTTCTTTTTCTTTTCCATTGAAGTTGGATTTTGATTTGTTTGGTATTTTCGGTTCGATTTTGCCCATGGTTTTCACGCTCGTCAATTTCAGGCTGGTATTTTTGGTACCTCCGATGTAGTGTGTAGCAGGGAACCAAAAAAAAAAATGGAATAGTCACTTTTTCTAGCTGAGCTTGTTGAAACGAAGAAAGAAAAAAAAAGAGAATGGTAAAAAAGAGAGCAACTGTTCGGGCAATATTCGCAAATGGAAATGGAAGGATTAACGCTTCGTTGTCGCGATGTGCTATCGGTTGGTGCGTTACACCGAAAATTCGTCTGCCCGTTCTATGCCAGTTTCCCGTCTCTTTTTCCCTTGATATTTATTCCGCGAGTCCTGGCTCGAGAACGATTCCAGGGATTTTCACCTGGCCCTTGACGCGAAAGTGTTCCAGCATCACCGGATTTACTAAGGATCGATTGTATTGCAGGGGTACCGCCATTTACCTAGTACAAACCGCGATAATCGTTTGCTCTTGCGAGAATAATTGTTCCAAGTGTATATCCAAGTATACCAAAGTTGGCTGGAAACGTCAAACACGATTCTGAATCAATTGCTTTTTGCCTACTTCCTTCATATTTATATTGAGTATTGATTGAATAGATTTACCACAAAGACTTCATTCTCGGATAAAAGGTTCGATTCACGTGCTGCAATGATGCAATATAAAAAGATTCGAGTGTAGAATGTAATCTTGGCAGTGACTCAACAAAGTTAGTTCTATTCCTTGATTCACTCTTGGTGTACTATCCGTGGTTCTTGTTTACCACTTGTCGTGGACAATAGACATGGTATGTAATCGAGTAGAGACCAATGATATTTACCGTGGTATGAATTTATTGTAAAATCGATCGACCGCATGCATTTTCGACAGATATAGCGCTTTTTTTGTTTTTCTGTTGAACAGTTGATTACCAACATAAAACTTTACGTTGAGAATCGGAATGGTGTTATTCGTTCGTATACTCAAGGATAAGAATGCAATAAAATTTTACAATTCAACTTCTCAACTATATTCGACCTAAAAAAAAATTCGGTAGAAAATTTTTCGAGCGAATCGAGGACTTTTACTCATATACTTAAAATGAAACGAGAAGCAAGCGTCATTTTATTTGTTACTTTATGTCACAGTAGTTTGAAGCTCGTCGTACTTTTGTTTGTTTTTCCGAATTATCCGGTGATAATTCACTGAAAAATATCGTGATGATTTTGATTCACTCAAAAAGTATTGCCAGGATTATTTTTTCGCGACTCGTATGGTTGGTAGATGAGGCGTGGATAGCACTACCCCTGACCCTAAATACTCAGTTCTGAGCCTACGGTCCCACCACTAACACAGTAACAGAAAATCGATGCCGCCTACCCGGGCCAAAGTGTACGGTTATACACCGGTTTAGTTGCCCTTGAGCTCTTCATTCCGATACTATTTTCTCGTATTAATTTCTCCTCTTCTTTCCTGCTCACAAAAGTATATTTAACAAATGACGCATATACGATTGCTCATTGGAAGAAGGTGAACATAACTGTACACTTTAATGAATCCGGCTTTGATATTCCGATTGAGTTGACTGTCAAAGGAAATACATGAGATTCAAGACTGTCAACTGACTCCGCATCGATTGAGCAAATGAAAAAATCTTTCTCTGTGCGCGTGAAAAGAGAGATTTGTGAAAATGACTTGCTATCTATGATTTGTCATTCCACTGCAAAACCCCCAGGGTTCTTAAGAAAAATGTAAAAATGAAACAAAACATTCGCGATGAGGATTAAGAAGAGTCAATGTCAGGCAGAATAGCTTTTGTCAATTTAACCCTCTGCGAGACTCGTTATCCACTAACATTCAACGCCCCTTCGTTCAGACGACGCAAGGGGAGTTTTTTGCTTTACTTCTCTTTCTTTTTTCTTTTACAAGAAATCAGTCTCTCGTGACGCAAGGCTTTCCACATTTTTTTATCCCCTCGCTTACGCCCTCACTTTCCCTCCTCTTTCTCTCTCTCTCCCTCTCTTCATTCTGGCTTTTCTTCTTCTTCATCCGGTCTCTCTATAACGCTTAGACGCGCCCAGACATTTATGAATCCCTCTCACGCTCGCGCATGCCACTCTAAAACCCTTTTTGTATATACTCGAGCGACGCGCTCAGCCAAGTCTCATGGCACGCTGCATTCAAATCCGAACAATATATATACACATATATAGCTATTTCTAAATCCGCTTGAGCTATATATTTTTTAATCTCACCCTTACTGAGTTTTTTCTCCCAGCAATTTAATCCCGATCATGTGCCCACTATTTCTTAACATACCGCACGATAAATTCGACTCAAACGCTTCAACTTTTTAAACGAAACGTATTTTTAGAGTGCACATTTTAGATTTTCGAACGAATATTCAAATGATTGATTGAAATTCATATCTTTTGTTGATAGATTTTTTCATTCGGGAGACATAATAAAAATTTGCTGTATTATTAACTATGGACCTTGACAGTTCATACGTGACTGCTCGACGCCATATATTTATACATATATTATTTAACGTCTCGGGGATCTAAAAACGTCGAAAAGCCCAGCTAGCGCAGGTGAAAAATCACAATCTCTATACGCTTGGGAGCATAAAGTTTCCATGCGTCGACAAGAATGAATTTACGGTCCACGCGCAAATAAACATTCATGATTGTTTATGGTTTTGTACCGAGGCATGGTTCAGAGAGAGAGAGAGAGAGAGAGAGAGAGAGAGAGAGAGAGAGAGAGAGAGAGAGAGAGGGGGGGGGGGGAGGGATGCAACGTACTCTTCACAATTTTCCGTACCAGTCAGCCGATCCGAATACCTTCAGCCTATATACGCGCATAGCGAGACTGGAAGCGATGAAATTTCTATTCGCGTTCAACGGAAAATTGATGAAAAATTGAAACATTCATAATTATTCGTTCATTTTAAATCAGCTGTACTCGTAAACTGTGCAGTACTCGCGTTAACACGGATGTGTATTGCATGGTCACGTTTAATGCCTCACAAGTACGTAGATAAGCTCGTATATTCGGTAGAAAATGGTGAGCCTATTGTCCTTGCTGGTGTTTATGTTAGCCTTCCGCATATCTTCGGAGCTTTGCGATTCGCCCGATTCGTACACAATATGATGCCCCAATTCTCGCTCTCCTCAATTTCACTCACACCCTCTCCCAGGTGCAAATTTTTTCTCATATGTATATGACAAACGATATGTGATTTTATTATTCGGCGAATAATCAAGATCAATAATTCCAACCTTTCGATCCCAGTGCTATTGCGAGTCGCAGTACTTATACGAAAATTCTATCGAGAAAAAAAATAAGTTAAGGAAGAAACAAAAGTGGATTATCAACAGTGACTGCTAATTCATGGGAGCATCACATTTTCTCGATGCCATTTCTCAACTCCGCCTTAATTTTCTATATACCCCGAGGGATAACGACCATCTGTATATTATTCGATTTATAGAGGGAATAAAAAAGCACGAGTGGCTTCGATTTATTTCACAGCTTTCCGGCGCCCATCTCAGAAGTGCCACGAGACTGTAAGTACGGAGATTCGCGACTACAACGGCGAGAGTTTACCCTCTTCTCGAGATAAAAATCCATATGGTGTCCCAAAAATATCGGCAAGTCAGTAGGAATCATAATCACTGCGAAATGCTAGAGAAAAATGCTTGTATGTACATGCATAGCCTTTTGCCATACGTGCACTCGTCATAAATACGAGACCTATACTCGCAGTAACGAGACACACGTATCTGTTCATGATCGTTGAAGCTCGTTCGATACGCCTCAAAAAGCGAACCCTTCTACTATCTCATATTTATTCTCAAAGACCTCAGTCACACCGTGTACGTCAACTGTAACCGGTGTCGTTCTTTCGTCGCTCGATTTCAGGCAATGAATATTGATAAGGTTAGCTGCTTGTGCGTGAGCCACTCCGACGTTTAATTATTTACTCGTAGTTTCGCCTCAACCGTATCTCGTATACATATACTCTTCCTGCTATTTCTTTCTTTGTTCCGTTCCATTAACTCAGACTGTTGAAGACAGTCGCCGACACTCTTTTCAACGAGCATTCTACGAGCTTGTTTCTCCCCGTTTTTTATTTTGTTTCGCTACATCAATCTCGATACATCTTCAGTTCCATGCCATCGATCGGAAATCAATTTTCTTTTTTCAATTAACTACTCGAATAATACTCTTTGCTCGCTATCTATACGTATAAAGCATTATCTCTGTAATTTTTCACGTGGGAAATAGGTTTGAAAGAAGAAAATGGATCGAGTAGTTACACCCGCATTTCGCCACCAGCGGGGGATAAGACAGATCGCAAAGACGTACATGTGAATTCATTCTTGGAAAGTTAGCGTTCTCAACCTAGCCTTGTATACAGTTAAAAAGAGAGGGGGAGCGAGAAAAAGGAGAAAAAGTACATTTCTTGGGGGAAGACAGAGTGGAGAGAGCCTGATGCGCGTTTACCTCGCGGAGGATCCATCACACTCGTGTTTATAAACGTGTGGGAGATACATCGAGAATTGTCGATACTTTTTTTTCCCCCGAGATATCCGGTTTAAGCAGCCGTACATCGGCTGCTTATCACGCATCTCCGAAGCTACTTCGAGTGATTTATAACCGTGAATTCTACCCGCCCACCATTCGTTCATTCGGTTGTACAACATCCGCAACGACATAACAGTTTTTTTTACAACCTTACCGGATGTGGAGCTTTTCTCGAACGAGGGAGTGAATAATAACAACCATCATATAAAAGACACCTTAAAAATGAAAAAAATCCGAAATCTGAATTTATGCTTGCGTGAAAATAAATGACATCCGAATTTATCGTCGCGTGGTATTTCCGACAAATTTTTCGAGGAGCTACGACTCCGATTACTCTAAGAAATATTGAATCGCGTCTTATGAAACTCCTGAAGCAACGTAATTATATGAGTTTCATGTTGTCGAATAACAACAATTTCATAGAATTGTACGAAGCTTTTCCAAAAGTCTCTCATCGAAAACAAAAATTTATCCATTTAAAATTAGAATCGTGAAACCACAATCAGTTTTCAACATTTATCAAAAACTTTCATTAATTTATCCAAGCTTTACCGTGTTGAATATCCATTGGGGAGGGATTAAAGCCTACAGAGCGAGATGGCGGGTTGTCACGTGATTCTAATGGAAACTTAGCATTCACTCGAGCGACTGATCATGATAATGTTCCTAACCACAGATGACCTTGCAGCGTCAAAATCTTATTGAATAGTTTCGTACAGTTGTATGAAAAAACATTAGATACGCATTTCTCAGACACAAGTTGTCGATCAACGTCAATCATTATTGTTTTTAGAGTGACGTCTGTAAGAGTAGACAAGAGAATGGAACATGCTGACTTTTTTATTACCCTCGCTCAATGTTTAATTATATCGTGTGATATTTTTCTCGAAATCCATTTTTTCGGATGTAATTGGTTCTATCGTAAATATTTACACAGAATAATAAAAGGATACGAGATTGTTGGACTCTTTTTTTCCATCTGTAATTATACGAAAATCCATCAATTACCCGTGCATACGTTCTCCATTATTATGAATACCTACCATATGCCCTTTCTTTCCGGATCGTGAGGCAGGAAATTCCTTTTTGTACGCTATCACGATTTCTGGCGTTGTAAAGTTGCAATATCGATCAAGAGTACTCACAGAACAGCAATGAAGGCATATACGTAAAGTATACATGTATGTAAATATATAAAATATGTATACATACGGTTAACATGGTAGAATCTTGTTATTTCCGATCGTAATTACGGTTAAAATTGGTCATAATAATTTATAAGTCAAACCAGTTATACATCGAAGCAACGTTGCGATTCGTTTTGCTCAATATCAACATCGCTAAACCGTTTTTTATCTCTCCCTTGTATTGTTTGTGGTCCTAATGTTGTAACGAGTTAAATTTGAACTCAAGAAAAATGGCACGGCGAAAGGGAAAGAGAGATAGAGAGCATCGGATAGCGACGATGAATTCCTCTTGAGAAAAATGTTTCCAAGCCAAATGGGATAGTTATTTTATATTATTTTATTTTATTTTGATCATTTCATCATTATGGGAGCGAGTGACCGTCAGCGAAGAGAAAAAAGTTGAGATAATGCGAAACATCATATCGAAAAAACATCGTCGAATCCGTCGCTCGTCAAAGTCATCAATATTTTCGTCGTCACCGAACTTTCGAACCAGGAGTTGCCAGCTCGAGGCTTATCACCCGGAGCTGTCTCATTTCGCTATGCGTCGCATAGCATCGGGGATCTTCGGAAAATCTCGGCTCGCATCGGTCAACGACCACATACAAAACGTTCTATCGAAATTTTGAGAATAATCTAAATCCCGAGAGTATAAAAGCGCGACCCCATAATTAAGGGTTGACTTTCGGGTTGGAGCACAACCTGACTCAACGTTTTCTTTCAAGCCGCCGCCGACCCCATCAAGAATTCGACTTCACCGAAATTTCGAGGGAAAATCCGTGGTCCTTTTCCGAAGTTTCCATTACTGAAACCTGACCGGTGAGCTGTCGTTTCACTTTCCTTTCCGTGATTGTATTTCGTTTTTCGTTTGGAAAAGAGCTCTATTTTTGTATCGGGACCAAGCGTCAAGTCGTCGAGTAGAGAGCGATATTGTTTCGGGGTAACATTATAGCGTTTGAGAGAATAATTCAATTTTCGTTTGCGGTGATGAAACATTTGCCGCTTTTTGCGTTGTTATTACGAACAATTGCCGAGAGGAATTCATTTTTCTTGTTCCGCGATGTCCGTAGGTTAAGTGCTTGTATCATTGAACTTTGACAGTTGAAAACTATTATAAACCGTTTAAATCATTGAAAGAAAAATAACGAAAATTCATTGTAAAAATTTCCGGAAGCTTTGACCTCCTTTATTATTTTATTGGCCGGACTTGTGATATATCTGATAAAGAAATAAAAACTGTATTGTAATTCCGGAAACGAAAAATTTGAGAGTGGATTACTTTCGTCTTCGTCTAAACGTCGCCTCTCTATCCCATGGTTCAAAATTACAGTTACGACCGGGAAACCCGAAGATCTCATTCTCGATAAATTTCAATATAAATTTGTTTATGAAAATTCATGAACTGGCGCCCATTGAGATTGAGGCGTTTGTGCGACTCACGGGAAAAGTTGTTCCATAACATTACTTTGCAAAACGCTATGACCTTTTATGATTTAATCGTAATATCACACATACTCTAGACCAGGGCGATAGTCGTGGAGAAAGATAAAGATTTAATTGATGTAATTTCATTTGATACTCGACTATATCTAAGCTGAGGTGTTGGAAATTAGGGTACAAATAAATGTCAAAACAATTGGCATCAACTACTCTAGAAGATTATTTAAAAAAATAAATAGAGAGAAAAAGAGAGTTTGTTCATTATTTTGAGGGATCGTGAATTGCACTCCTGGGAGTGAGATTGATCTCGAAATATTAAACTTTTCCAATGGTATCTGACTTGGCAGACCGGAAAATAAGGAAAAGATTTACTGTTAGCTATACATGTCCATGTTATACATGCATGACTATGTGCAATAGTGGGCAGGCTCAGTTGGTGGGCTTTCGTATATACCCGAGAAAGCCGACGAAAGGGAACGATATCGCACAGTTTTTTCCCCTATCCCGCCTACTCGTTCGCTCTACCAATTCCATATTCATAGTCGTCGGACACGACCTTCCACCTCCCACTTCCCTTCCTCTCTCTCTCTCACTTTGTCACATCGGCATGCCCGCTGAACCCATACCAAAGCATCCACTACCTAACCCCCAACCCTCCATTTCGACCGTAAGTACAACGTGAATTCCACGCGTTCGTTGCGGTCACAACGTCGTCTGGACTTTGCCCGACCAACCGCAGGATATGCCTTTTCGCAGCAACCGTTGTCGTTCCATAAACCTTCGAGCTTTTGTTATCTATATGGAATATCCTGGATCAATCGCATGCATCTTCATGGCACATTGGACACGGCCCATGCGAAATTCCATCGTCTTCGAGTGATGTCCGGTGCGTCTTTTTGCTTAGCCGCAATTCGCAATCATAATTGAAACGGAGTTTCATTAAGAAACAGAGTTTACATTAAGGCACTCATGCTCTGAACGAAACGCTGTTATTTGCTGGCCATCTTAAACCCTTGTCCGGTAAACCACCCTGCTCTATACGGCTATACGGATCTTCTCGTGAATACCGCTTCCAGATGCAAGACCGTTCCGTATACTACAACAGAGCTCACATACATCATAGGTCGTTAAAACTAAGATGCAACGAGCATCCCAACCCCTCGAAACCTCCGGTTCTCTTTCAACTATGAGCAAAGTTTTGCCATTCCGTATTCTTAGTTTCGTGCGAGGGACAATGCTAGGGGAACGCGCCCAACCGGTGAAGTATCACCGAGAAACCGCTTCTCATCCAGCTTGGACCATGCTTACTTGTCTTCACGAAACTTCAGTTCAATGAACACGCCACCAACTTCTTGATTCCACCATTCTCATGCTACATAGATTTTAATAACCTTGGACCAATGATAACAAACTGCTGCGTAATCAAAAGTGCCTGGGCTCTCGCCCTATACCAACCCCAAGTGGGTTTCGTTGAGTTTAATAGCAACTCGAACCTCCGATCAATTAATGTTCTGCATAGCGTTTTTCTCAAAGTGGCTTGATGTATTTCCATGCATCGTCCTTGAAAGCTTGAACTTTGATCTGCACGTAAATCAAAAGCGAAAACTTTTAGTAGTTATGGGTAGTCGAACGTGGACAAATTTCGGTTCTTCGAGCATGGTCGAAGACCACGCATAATTCTCTCGCGTCACGTGGCTCACTGCGTGCCCTTTGGTGATTCACATGTTCCACTTGATTCCTTTCCGTGCTCAATTAGTTACAGGCTCTAGGGAGTTACCGGCTGAATCTTCCGCTCGGACTTGAACACCGAAGATCCGTGACAAAACGTGAGCGTGAAACACTCGAGTTTCTTTCTGGACTAGTCGCTGAGCGAGTGCAGCACATTGATGATATTGCCGGAAAGGGTACTGAGTCTACGTGAGTCTTCCTGCTAGCTATGATATCTCTCGTCGCAATGATCTCCCTTCCACTCTTCTGTTGTCTCTCTCTTCGCGCCATGACCCGCCCGAGGTTGGTCGGACGTATCCTTCGGTTAATGGAAAATACGACAATTCGACTTGCGGCATCAGCAGTCAGAGGTTCAGACCTCTCCCTCAGCATTCTGTATGAAGCTCGTCACAATGAAGCTATTTGGCTGCACAGCTCCCCACTATAAACTCACCAAGTTGGTGGAAAGTTGTTTCCGGATTGTCGTTACGAAACTATTCGCTGAGCTGCTTCTGCCGCTCGACTGCTGCTCAATTCTATTCCCCGATCCTGCATGCTACCCTATCGTGACGGAACACCACGAGTGTGGTAAACATAGCACGGACCGCACGGACGGCTTCTCTCTGCCATCTACGACCAAGTTGTTCAGCCCTTGGGCGTTATTTCCTACGCCTGAGAATAAAAAAATTGACAAAAGAGTTCAAAGACTCCGCCGTCCGTTCTTATGCTTCTGACGCCGTTGGGTAGTTTGTCCAGAGTTACCGCTAGTCCCGCATTTGGCTACGGACGACCCTGGACAATGGTTTCCCGTAGTAGGCTGTAACTACGTGCACGAATCATATTGAATTCGGAGTATAGCCCGCGTACAGTATAGCCACAGTTTTACTCCTGAAGGCCTGCTATACGTTCCTTACACTTTTATTATATAAATGATTGAACAATGGATGGACCACTCGAAGACCTGAGATTTCTCATTCGATAAGGTTGGAATTCAATTCCGCAAGTTACAACTCTGATCTATACTCACGGAACGTATCGTATCGATTTCGAGGAAAAATTCTTCCGTAGAAATATCCGGCAATCGTTTTTTTCAAAATACTTTTCTCACTCCCGCACTGGATTCTTTATTGCTAATTGAATAAACGCTGATATAGGAATGATAAACTCCGAAAGAAAAACTGTCGATAGTCATTGGTTTAGTGGATTTTCAACAATTCTCGGACGTGTGGTGCCGTCTCGCTCTCGGTACCGCTCGGCATTGTCTTATCCATTGGACTTGATCAAGTTATCTTCCGCACGCTGACCCCGCTATTTTATATCGTTACACAAGTGTGCCGACTTAATAGAATAACTGAGCATCGGACTTTTGGTGTAAGGGAGGCAGCGGACAGAGATGAAATGAGAGGCCGTGCTCAATTATTCGGCTTGCCGGACTGCTTCAACTCGGCGGAGCTGTCCAGTAGCTATTTCTAACCTATATACCTCACCGACCACTATCCTCTTTCCTCTATTACCTTTTGCCGTAAGAGACGGAATTCTGTAAGTTAAACTATACGATATAGCTCTTGCAGAATTCTCGGCCATCGTGTATTAACCAGTTCTTTATGCCCGTGTAACCTCCGGCTGTTCTAGCTTGACCCGACCTATCCTCACACTTACGTGTACTCTATTTTTCCTGACTTCTTTTTTTTACCTATATATAGACCTGGTAGCAAAGAGCACACATCACGATGTATCGGACCTATTTGAGCTTTGCTGTTGTTGAGGGACCTCTTTCGGACTATCCACTGTTTTCCTATTCTTTCCTCTTACAGACTGGTATGCAACTTTAAATAGTTGGAATTGCACTCGTTCTTGCAATGGTATAACATTGCGATTCTGGTCTTTTCCTTTTTCTCCTTCTAAACCTTTCTCCAGTCAACTTTTTCTTTCTCTCCCTCTAATACCGTTTTTGTCTGCGCTACCGTTACCCTTGTCCAAAAAGATTGAATAATAGAGTCCCTCCTTTACTTTTGCTGTTTTTTTGATGGAAACGATCGTCAGAATCCTGCGGGTCAAAATTCTTCTTTTGTAGAAACGTGCAAACGGTGGTTTCACAGTACGCTTTTGCTATAAACCATTTTTTTGTTTTTTATTTCATTTTTTTAAAATACTTTTCCTCTTTTCTTTACTCTTCGCAGCATTTTCCTAAATTTTGTAAAAATTACATGATTATAGAAAACTCAAGTTCGAGCCGAAAATTTTACAGCACGATCACATTCAGAGTATTTTCATGTTCAAAAGATAACACGAAGAATAAAGAAAATGCGATGGATGTATAGGTATATATGTAAAACTCCGAGTGCCTTTTTGGGTGAACTAATTGAGTAATTGCATCAGTATCGTTGTGACACATCGACAGCTTGATCACCACGATAAGTGAACTTAAGTTCGTTCCGTTGTCTCGACCACTTTGGTTACGATCACTTGACACCCGTATCCGCATACACTATTTGAGACGCGACCGGATTCTGAGACGAATATTCTGGGTAAGTTCGAATCTCGTTTGAAAGTTGATGCGGCTCATCAAACTGATATTTCCATTATCCAATTATCAGCCATCGAGTCATCGCATGGTGATCAATGCTAAAAGCATTGTAAGCTTCGCAGGAAATGTCTACGAGCGAGCTTTGATTGGATCACGTATTATTCATGCACGGAATATTTTTCGCAGACTTTCTCTTTAAGTAAGTCGCGTTTCTCAAAGATCCAGGAATCGGATTTGATGCTTTCTGTTATCTCTCTCCGTCTCCCTTGGCGGCTTTCTCGACGCTGAAAACGGCACGTAACTCGTGGTGCGCGTGGGGATCGAAAACCTTATTGGGCTTGAAAATTATTCTAGCGTTTTCCGAGTGTTTTACCGTCATCTTCTGATTCGTTTATCGTCAAGCAAAGTCCCCCCGCCGTCCGAGTTTATGTAAGTGCGGTGCTTCTCCGACCGTTCGGTACACCATTTGACCATCTATATGTGGCAGTTTTCCCCTATTTTTTTGTTTTTTTTTGTTTTTTACTATGGCAGAAACTTAAGGCGTTTCAAATCATTGAGCACGTGCTGGGCACGACCGCGTTAAAAGTTACCTACGAGGTACGTGCCTCACCGTTCGTCGCGTATACGCTCCGCCGCGTTACTAAAGCTAAAAATATATACAACCGAAAACTTACGGCCCGTTGCGCGAGATTCGCCCTCTGTCAAAACAAGACAGATGAAAACGCGCTAGCAAATTGAGATATTCATGGATCGTTATAACAACGCTATCACGTGTGCTTTTCATCAAATACACGTTGGTTGTTGGTTATTTTTTCGACGCAAGATCGACAAAAATAAAGAAGAAAAATAGAAAACGAAGGAGGGAAAATGGCGAATTATTTCTTTTTCTCTGCGCCTGGTCTTTTTCCCTTTCAGCCTATTAATTTTCCATTACGAAAATAGCACTCCAAAAGTCTGTTAAACTCAATATCTCCGCTCCTGATAATAATAAATCCCATAAATGTCCGACCACCGAAAGAACTCGGTGATATTGAAAATAAAAAATTGTAGTATTTTTATGGAAATTGTCACGAAATACTGCATAATGTATATAAGTCACATATGAATACGAAAGAAGATCCCCCATATATGCAACGTTTAAGCAGGAGTATCCTCGCGTTTGGTGGTGTGTTATCGCATAATGACGAGCCATCCGTCTCTTAAATTGGTGAACGCTACCGGCGTAGATACTCGTAGTCGGCTCCACGAGAATACTGCAACGTTGAAGATACTTGTCGACCGTGTACCGAGGAGGAGTTTCACCACATTCAAGAGGCGAAACGACTTTGTTTGCGGGTCGATTCGCTTCTGCGATCCTTCATTCTTGTACTTTTCTCCCTCCTAGTTTCACCCACTATATAAATTCATGTACTACATTCTGCCGAACTCGCGCTTACAACATAAATCTTTTCTCATTGTATTGTTGATATTTTCATTATAAATTCGCTCAATGGTGAATTTTGTTGATTATTTTAATCTGGAAAACGCATACTCGACTGATTCTCTGTTCAAGTGCTAGTTCTCATTCATATTTATAAAAATAAGTTGAAGCGTATAATAAATTTATAGAACAAAACGGCTCTATAGGAGATTGTTTGGCCGTTGAAAAAAGTTTATGATTGATCCGCGTGGATCAACTTTTCATTTTTCATCTTCCTCTTCCTTCCTCTTTTATACTCGCGATGTTCTTTCTTCGCGGTTGTTTTCACTCATTTCCATCCGTTTCTATGGAGTGATTTTCTCTCTTTCTACAGCGTGCATAAACTGTGAAAGGAGCGTGATTTATCGCGCGAGACGAAAGATTCCGGATTTTCGTTTTGGATTTTTCTCGTGCATGGGCAAAGAAAAAAAATACTCCCTCGAACGCCGACGACTAATGGCGGAGTCGTGATGGTGCACCCTTCACTGTATTTTACGTTTTACGTATATGCATATACGTATATACATTTAACCAAAAGTACGCGCTTTTCACCACCGACTGGTTATCGTTGCCAAGAAATCTCTCTGTCCTCCTTTGTGACCTGCTTCTCTCTTTCTCTCTCCTCGTATCAAAAGCCTTTTTATTTCTCCCTCTGAACTAACCTCTCAAACGATGTCTCCGCATCTCGTCTCTCCTGGTCCATTTTGTGAAGCGTTCATGGGACGAAGCCCTCGTAAATTCAAGCGTGTTAGGTTACAAAATTGGGCTTTCGAGCTCTCACACTTGACACCGCATCATCGCCGAGATATTACGTTGCAGTTTTACTCAAAAATTCACCTCTGCCTACACTTTTTCTTATTTCACACCTCGAAGCATCTTGGTGACTAAAAACCAAAGGATTCTTCAAATAAAATTCATTGTTTCATAGAAGTTCCATATTATAATATAAAAGAAAAAGACTTTTTTTATGATGAAGATGATTTCACAAAATTACATCCTACTATCACTCGTATATCAAGTTACCGAGTTGTTTACAAGTTTTTTTTACATCCTTTCCAAGATTTATGAAACTCACATTGGGAAATATGACAGAACTATAATGAAGCATAAAAAAACAAAAGAAAAAGACGAATCACTCACCCTGCTGTTCGCAATTTCTCCTTTCGTTCGTTCCCTTCGCTTTATATTATCTAAATAAATTCTGCTTCACCCTCGATCGCTTACCATTGCTTCGTTCTGTTGGACTTTGCTGTACACGAAAATTCGATATGCAAAAATACGTGCTCTTTGTAAAAAACCAAGTCAACTTTTTCATTGGATTGTTGGGAGAAACGATTCCCGCATATGTATTCCGCATATGCAACTCCGTCCAACTTTTTCTATGTTATCATACTGCTCGTATACTCCAAAAAGTAGGGAGTAATAACTCCCCTATAGATCAAACTGAACATTGAATATTTCCGAACGAGTAAGCGCAACCAATTTTGAACTCGCTCAATCTCCCGCTCGAGCTAGATCCCGGAGTTGAACGGCCAAACGTAATTTTTACATGTCCATGATAGGCATATGTACAATGTAGGGTAATATGTAGGTAAAACGGACACAGTGTCCGTTTTGCCCCATAAAGTTGAATTCCGGGGCAATAAAACGGACTTTCCCGAAACTGAAATATCATAAAATGCATAAAAATTTTTTTTTTGTTCCAAATCATGTCCTGACCATAGATCATGGTAAATTCTTGAATTCCACGGTGACATCCCCAAAAAAATTAAGTTTCCAGCAAAATAGATCCTAAACTACTTTCTCACTATCCATTCACTTTTTTGACTTATTTTTAAAAACCACAATAGTTATCAAAGTACGAATAAAGAAAAAAGGTTTTTTATTCATTTTTTACAAAAATCGCACTCATAGCTAACATCTTCGTCTTCAACACTTGGACACAAGGTGTGTGCCCATTTTTTACATGTTACACACCAAATCCAATCTTCGGAGGACGACGAATATAACCCTTCGCAAAAAATGCAAGAAACGTCTTCAGAAGACGAGGATTTGGCTTCAGAAGACGAGGCTGTGTCCGTTGTGCCCCGGAAATTTTTTTTGAAGAAATTCCGGAAACTAGGACCATGAATCAATAGTGGGAGTCCGATATAGTGCGAACACGAAATACCCAGCACGAAGGACCCAAAGATGTTTTTTTGCATTCGTCAAAAACATGACAGAAATGGGATATAAGATTTGACTCATTTTTTTCATTTACATCCAAGGAATAGAGCCCGAGTGCTCCCATTTCTTTTCCCATATTACCGAGTTGACATACTATTCGGAAACAGTCGCTTGCTGCATTTCGTAAAATGTCGATTTTTCGATTTTTATGCCTCTGAGGGCAGTTTTGCCTGTGTCCGTTTTGCCCCGATTTTTTTTTTTTTTTTTTTTTTTTTTTTTTTTAACGAAATTCGGGAAACAAGGACTGGGCATCAATTTTAGGACTCAAAAATAGTTGAAAGACCATATGCTCCTCAATAAAACTTGCTTGAATCCTTAAGTGTCCATTTTGTCCCATAGTACCCTACATGATAATGATGTATATGCAGCGCGTTCGTGAAATTGATGGAAAATTGCGTTACAAAATGTTCAACATGTCAACTATCGATAGGGGCATGATTTTCAGTCATTATACATGCTGTTACGTCTTGATAATGCCCCCTGACCTAAAACCAAGCCGAAATAGAAAGGAAATAGTAAACACAGAATAAGGCTCTATTGAATTCCGTAGAACATAAGAGACGAAATTATAAAGAAGAATCTGTAAAGAAAGATTTCAGTGAAGAATGATGTAAGACAATTAATGCGACAAATTCCACAACGCAGGAAAGGAATAAGGATGAGTTATCCCACGCCGAAAAACACACAGATTAGCCTTGCTCGCGGAACATAGCAGTTTGCACGCGCGCGCGTGTGTGTGTGTGTGTGTGTGTGTGTGCGTGCGTGCGTGCGTGCGTGCGTGTGCGTGTGCGTGTGCGTGTGCGTGTGTGCGTGTGCGTGTGTGTGTGTGTGTGGAATCATCTAAGAGAAAAAGATGACATTCTCGAAAATTCTGCGCCGCAAACGAATCGATCGTACATATGCGAGACCCTTAATAAGTATAAGTGTGTTCTTCATTAAGTATTTGTGTGAACGAAATAAAAAGAAATAGCCACGCGAATCTTTATCACCTGCACGTGCAGATCGTCTCTCCGTTAGGAAAAGACCGGAAATACCAAAGGACAAGTTAACTGCGCATTTTGTCAGTCAGAAATACATTGGGAGGACAGTAACCAAATGAGGGCAAAGCCTATTTAAACTGGGTCACAAAGAGCCCAGTGTACCATTTTTTCGCCGGTCTTTGGAAAGCCGTCACTACGCCAGTTTATTTTAAAATAATTGAGAAAAGGACTTAGAAGAATTTTCTTCCGAATCCAGTCTTAATCGGGACTTAGAAAAATTTCGTAGAAGTAATCGCAAATTCAAATTCCAGTCTCAACTTCGCGAAATCTAAAACGATTGTCTTAAATCAGAATCTAACGAAATCTTCGCTTAACTCAAAAATAATTAAATAATTATAATCAAACATATTATAATAGACATTGTATCTTATCATCGAATGAACTTTTGTAATCGCTCGAATCCCAACGACCTGTTTCCACCAACGACGACGTTTCGAAACCGGATATTGTAAAGGAAAGGAACGGATTAAGAAGAAATCCGAATAATAAAATAATCTACGTTTACAATCAAGAGAAATCTTGTGAGTACACTGAGAGAAAAAATTATTGAATTTGAGAACATGTATTTACTTATTAAATCAAAGTATTGTTTCGATTATTTATTTGTTGAACCAAGCGAATCACTGTTGATTTGAAAACATATTTTCATGAATCTATTACTTCATTATATTAAACTCTTATTTAATAGTATCAATTAGATGCATGATAGATTTGATTAATTTTTTTTTTGCTTGGTATAATTACATTTATCGAATCAAAAACATTAGATTATTTGAATCTACAAAACGACTTTAAAACGAAATTGATTTTTTCGAAAAAATTATTTTCTTGCAATGAATTCATCACTATTTTGTTTCTAAAAATATTTTTATAAAATAATTAATCTAATTGTTACTATTAAATAAGAGTTCATTATAATGAAGTGATAGATCCGTGAAAATATGTTTTCAAATTAACAGTGATTGTCATGGTTCATCAAATAAATAATCGACATAATACTTTTCGCAACTTATATAATTCCTTTTTCAGTTTATATCTATAACAATGTCGTGGTAGTCCAATGAATAGCGTGCGTACTTAGAAAGATGTAGGTGGGTAGGTAGGTAGCTAGCTAGGTAGATCGATATCGAATCCCCATGCAGGTAGGAATTTTTCTTCGATTAAAATGGTTTCAGAGATGTACAATAATAAACTGTGATGACCATCACGGGCAGTGAAAAATAATTTTGCAATTGATAACATAATATAGTTAAAATACATAAACAATATAATATAGTTAAAATCATGGTTCATAAAAAGATTAAGTGCTTCCTTCAAAAACATACATGTTTTGAATCATAAAATGTTTTATTGATTCAAACTACATATTACATATAATTGATAAAAAATTGTTAGATTAAAGCAACTACTGTTATTGAAACAAAAATTTATGAAATTGACTGAAATAAATTAACGAAGTAAATATATGAGGGAACCAATCTAATATGTTTTTGCGAATAATGAAATAAATGATTTTTTCGCTTCAAAATTACATTTTATTGGTTCTAGTAATTTTTTCTCTCAGTGTACTTGCATAAATATAAAAGAAGAATATACATCATCACACCTTAAAGGGTACACTTCCATATCACCAGGGTTGCAACATTCGAACTCGCAAAAATCATTTTCTTTACTCTTATATTCAACAGACGTTGCTCTCGTCCCTGGGTAAAGGACTTGAGTGTCTTGACCCGAAAGAAGAGTCAATACCGCGTTGCATTCCCTATTAAGGGTGAATGATACAAAAGTCGAAATAATTAGAAATTGATCAAATTTGGTGATAATGTTCTTCAACATCAAGTGCGAAAACACAAATTTTTTCAAAATTTTCTTCTGTTTAGTTATCAAGTAATTACGCATTAAAGCAGATTTCTTATGCCCGGAATGTATACCTATATATATGGAAACGCTATGCTTATACACGTGAACTTTAGTGATCAATTACTCGATAACTGTACAGAAGAAAAATCTTAAAAAAATTGTATTGTCAAATTTGGCACTAAAGAATATGTTCACCAAATTTTATAAAATTCTGATCATTTTGAATTTTTTTATGTTTTTAGCATGGTTTAGCATGGCAACATTGTATCGGCTGTGCAATATATCCTTAATTCAATATCCTCTACCGGAACGTAACAATGCTGTGCGATCATTTGAATACTTATATGTGATACTGTAATGATATTCAAGAAGATAATTTCTCACTTTATTTATCCTTATGTATCTATGTTTGATATATATAATATAATTCCTTTTATCTTGGTCGTATATAAGTGCGTCACCGCGGTGAATTCATGAGATTACTCTAAAAAGGAAAAGGGAAGTGGGGGGGGGGGGGGGGGGGGGTTGAGTGTGTATGAACAGGGATGAGTGCGAGAATAGGCACCAATGAGGTGAAACGAGAGCGGTTTATGTGCTATACGAGCTGCCGGAAAAGTTGGGTAAAAAGCGGGTAGAGTTGCAAGAAATAGTGACCATGGTACGCACTCGGAGGTTTTGAGAGACAGTAAACGCGAAAGAACAAGAAAAGAGAGAGAGAGAGAAAGGTACTGGGAGAAAAGGGGGAAACAGGAAGGTAGTTGTATTTGCTACTGTCCGGTGGCCCTTTTTCGATCCCGGGTGGACTTCGGTGACGAAGAGTTGAGCTTTTTTATTCTTTGGTTTTTTCCCTTGTTCATCGTCCATTTTGTCCTTCTATATGCGTTCTATCCGTATCTTTCACTCTTTTTCCTTATTTTTGCCTCCCTCGCCACAGTTTGTTTTAATTTTCTCACTCCTTCATGGTGCGCAGGCTTATGCGGCAGACTCTTTGTTTCCACACCTTTATATTTTAACAAACGAATGATTCATGTCGGTTGTACAACACTCGTTGGATCATTAACATGGAATAAGTTGGAAAACTGGCTTCAGCGAAAATGTTCGTGCGGCTGCGATCTCGGAAATTTCTTTGCAGTTCAAATCCGTAGAGAATAACTCTTAAATATAATCTGACATGTTATTAAATGAAGAAAGGACTGTGCTAATAATGAAAGTATTTGATATGCGCTTCGATGAGTCCCGAGAGCCGGCGCGTATACGAAAATCTATATGCTGCATCGACTTGGTAAAAATTTTATTAATAATCTTTTGTGACTTCTCGTTAGATGATGAATCCGTTATGAATATATTTGTTCAATCGAGATCCATTGAAGCATATGAAAATCTATATGTTTTTTTTTTTTTTTTTTTCCAGTCGATAGTTCGACGCAGAATATTATATGTATGTGTTGTGTATATAGATTGGTTGAAGAATATTTATTCCGTAAACTAGAGCTTGGTAAAGTTACGGCTCGATGCTCAAAGACTCGCACAATCCCCTTCCTTCTCCATCCCCGACCGTACCTTTTCCCGAATCTTCATTTTACCTGGTGCGGGATACATGCGCTCTGGCACACTTACCCTTCAGTAGAGGGTAATGCACATGAAGGGAAGGAAAGCGGGGATTCCAGGTTCATTTCTCCCTCGACGGCTTCAAGGAGCTTTTCGGGGAGAAATGGAGAACGCGGAACTAGCACACGCTCAGCAGGCTTGTCGCGAAACTATGTGCGCGTGAGGAATCGAGGGAGAATTTAGTAGTAAATCCCGTGGAATCTAGCGAGAAATAGTAGTAAACACGTGCATACGTTTGTACAGGAGGGCTCAAACTTTTGGCTTAGCATTTGCCGCGAGTGCATATTTCGGTCATGCCTTTTCCAACGAAAAACAGCATCTCATTTGGTATCTTGGATGCATCGCTTAGACAAAACGAATTTTGTGCAGCAGTGTCATGAGAAAGCGAAGAAAAGAAACATTGCCGCAGAAGTCTATCAAATTGGCTCTGCTCTCAATAATTCATTCTGTAAGAAGAGTGTACTAGCGAAGAGGAAAACGGCTAGAGGCTTCTGCATTCAACAGGATTTAGCAATCAGAATATATTGTTCAAATTTGAAAAGACTTTTTTGAGTAAAGCTGTACACGAGCTTCCCCTTCCGCTCATCTCTATAACTATCATACCTATGTATGCGTACTTCAAGATGGAGAGCGAACGTTCTTACACTGGCGATTGAATTTCGAGATAAGGCAGGGAGCGACGGAGGAAGAAATATCTTCATAGTCTCGCAAATTCCTTTGAGGCGCATCAAGAGCTCTTCCTTTTCACTCTCGCTACTTCGACTTGGGAACTTTATTATTTTGCCAACAACAAAAAATACGTTGCAAATGAATGAATCAAAAATCTCTCCCTCGAATTGAGCACATGAAATAGTAATTTAATTCCATAAAAGCGAGTAGAGTAGCAAATTGTTTACTTTCGAACGCATCTCCAATCATGAAGTATCGATAAAAATCAATAAATAATATTCGAGTCACTGGAAAATCCCCTCCGCATCACTTTTCTCGTACATTTCGCTTCGCTCCCGGTTGTTGGATTTGCACCAATTCATACGTAATAAGTTCACGTTTTAATATTTTTATATCTTTCCTATTTTCGCTCACTCCATTGGAGCTCTTGTCGTATCGCTGCTTTACCTTTGACCATACCAAGTATAATAAAGTGCATTGCTTGACAAACTTTGAAAGAAATGTTAGAATTCGCGTTCCGACGAGAAAAATACAGAGAGCAAAACGAAAGAGAAAAGCGTGAATGAATGCTGGGAGAGAGAGAAAAGGCTCTCGCATGTAACTATACGGTCGACTATCTTCGAACGCTCCGAAACAGAACCCCGGTCTTCCTGTCATCCCTCCCTCGCTCTCTCTCTCTCTCTCTTTGTCTTCATCTTCTGTCTGCCGTTCGTCGTCTCTGTCGCTGTGTCATCTCGGCGATTTTTCCAAGTTGAATACACTCGCTTTTGCCCAAGTTCCGTTACACCCGCTGCTTTTGCCATTTGTGAATGAAGCTCTCCCCACTGATCGAGAATGAAAAAAACATCCACCATCAACATTTGACGGGGTAGGAGGAGAAAGAGGATCGGAGTTCAAAGGAAAAACTGAAACGGTTCTGTCAGAATTCACCCTTTTGCAAACCTCTTCCCATATGCGCGCAATGCCTCTCTCCCTCATATCTTATCATATCTTACTCGTGTATTTTGCTTCCGTTCACCGTAGTTTTGCTCTCTCTGCTATTAACATATTCGGTTTGCAACGATCCACACGTAATGTCATGGATCAATGTTGGAGCTTCTCGAAACAAAAAAAAAAGAAAAATAGAGACTACGGGGAGAATCGACGATAATCGTGGTCCAATCTTCGTGTTTACAAGTCCATTCAAAAGTCGTGAAACGGAAATAAAATGAGAAAAATATACATATATATATATGAAAAGCGAATTCTTAAAAGTACCGAATTTAGAGTAAAGGTGAATGATTGCCGTATAGATCGAGGCAGGAGAATCCCATAGATCGTTTGATTATTCTGGATTGGTGCCAAGTGAGATTAGTCGATGAATATATGAATATACCACACGCGGATACTAAATTTCTATTCGCGTTTCCAGAGTTTATAACTCTACAGAGACACTTCGATAATCGTCGGTAGTTTGGTCGAATCGATACGAAAAATAGCGAGACGATTTCATCGCCACGCAACCTCGGTCTTTCCTCAAAATTGCCTATATTGATACCTTCCTTCTGGACCTCTATCCATTTTTCTTTACTTCTTCAGCCCCTTCATCTCTTACTCTCTTACTTTTTTCCCCCATTTAAATCTTTCTGTCCGCGTTTCGAAATGTATGAGACAGTGTATGTAAAAAAAGAGTGCAGGGTATTGGAGATTCTTCGATAAATCCCAGGGACCGACGATCGGTCTTCGTTCCGATCCATAATCGGATTAGCGAGGAAATGTCTCTCAAGATCCGCGGGCATTGAAGATGAGACTGCTAGCAGGAAATAAATTCGATGCCAGTTGAAGAAACTCTCACCCTCGCACTTTACCATGTCTCCATCGCCCATTTCCGTTTATATCTGTATATGTACACAAGTAGAATATATAGACTGATTCCTATCCTCGAGTATCCTCACGTGTATACCGTTTTTATGTGTAAACCCAATCCGGTCTAGCTACTGTGCTTAAAAAAAAACCTTCGTCCTATAACGGACAGCCAGTCCTTACAAAATTGGAGACTAGGCGACCGCTAGAAAATTCTCTATATACTCTGATCACTTCAACACAAATCCCCAGCCACACGGTACAAATTGAAGCCTTTTCTCCAATTTTCCCGACAGCCCGCTCATCCTCCATTGTTCTTTGGCTGATTCATTATTTTTTCTTTTCACGCTCGCTCTTTTGAGCACGGGAATCGTGAAGAAAATACATAAAATAAATATCTTGTATGGATATGATTTGTATTTTGAGCCTTTTGTTGCAAATGCATTTGGAAGATAGTATAGAATATAAAATCCAAAGTTTTATAGTAATCTGCATTCGAGTGATGTGTGATGGAAAAATATTCATCGAATACACGATGCCTACGAACGATTTGGCTGTAAATAATATAGAATTGGTAAACTTTGTAGAGCTTCTATATGTCGAGTCTCATTGTGTCGAAATTATGAGAGGAAAAGGGGGCTGAAAAGATCTATATATTAGAGGAGATAGCCGAGATGAGATAAAGCGAAATCAGGATTGCGAGTGATTGAACCGAGTTGAACATCGTTGGAACTTGTCCAAGAATGTCACGGGTTAACTATCTCTCGAACACACACACACACACGTGCGCGTGTCTTTCCACCATCGAATTCCATGTGATTTGGAACATTTCATGAGTGGATCGTCGAGTTAAATTCGCCTTCTTATATATTGTACATTATATATATAAATTTGTATGCTGATGTATGACTTCATTCAATTCTTTTTCACGTCATTTGAAATGATAGCCGTCGATCTTTGACACCGCAACAGATCGCCAGATATACATTGAATCTTATCAAATTGTGTTTACAATGACCGAAATTCTCTAACATAGCACGAATATTATTGGACGTATCGAATGATTTTATTTTGTTTGTCTATTTATTTTTTCTACTGTATTCATCTCCTGACAGCATATTTTTATCTATTACTATGAACTTAATTTTATATTTTTTTTAAGATAAGTGAATTTGATGAGTAAAAAAAAAACAATATGGCTTAATAAAAGCTTGTCAACTAGTCGCAGAGAGAGACAATGACCGAACGGTAGGACAGGCCACTCAGATCTAGCAACGGGTGGGTTGTTAAAAAGTTTGCTGTATAGCTTCTGGCATATGAACACTCGGCTTTATATATATATATATATATATATATGGAAAGTTATGACCTGAATCAGGCACATGCACATTCTATTGATTGAAAAAAAGGTGCGTGCGACGAAGAGAGTTTCGAGGGATATCGAAAAAAAATGTAAATCAAGCTTGCTGTCGAGTTCGAGGACGGGAGAAATGGGCGAAGGGCGTTGGAGACCGAGAGGACAGTCCGTTAAAGCTCTCTCTTCCCTCTCCCTCTCTCGCTCTCAGTCCCATAAAAGACTCTCGGATATACCCGAGCTTTGCACCGTTAATTGAATTTTCAATCTTCTTTCATACCCGTCCCATTCTCTTTTCGTCTGCATTTTTTTTTCCTCAATATTTTGATCTCTCTTTTTCTCGGATCTTTTCTTTATTTTTTTCGTCGTGTCTTACTAGCACACTTTATATAGCATCACGCCTTAGAGTCAAATGTTCCGCCTATAGGCTGATTACTTGAAATAAAAAAATTCCTAGTAATTTTTAGACTTTCCTCTATTCCAATTGGAATTTCGATTTTGTTTCAATTGTTGTCAATTTCAGCTATAATAATTTAAAATGGAGTTGAAACTGTTTTCAGCTAAAAACAAAGTATTTATTTTTTCTTGTATTTCCTTCAACCGTGCGTTGTATATAGACTTGGGAAGAAGAAAAATTAGGTCGATCCTCCAAAAACACCAGTAAGTTTCACTGACATTTTTCTCCGGTTTTTCCGTTGTCCGCGCGTACACGTTACGACAAATAACGAGGGACGGAATCCCAACACTTCCAACGTTCTCTCGCCGAAAAATCGAGTAGAAAATATACCGCACGAGGTGGAAAACTTTCTTTCCCTTTCGCCTTGTCCTTTTTGTCGCTTCCTTCGGGTATACCAAATGTGCCATAAGACGTGAAACGCGTTTCTGTTCCTGAACACTTTTCCAATGGCATTTCATTCGGTGTGCGTTATTATAGCTCTTGCACAGTTCTCACAAAAAAGAATATCCATGAGTAGGACTTTTTCGGATTCGGTAATCAGAAAATTCAGTCAACTTTGTTCACTATACATCATCAACGTTGCGATACCTGCTCGCAAACCTTCTGATTTATTCGACCTTGCGTTGTTATATGTGTATGCAATATATTATATAATGAATCTACATAGGTTGCGGCTTGCCACACTGAAGAAGAAACACATTAATAGATGAGGGGATGAATGTTTTAACTCTCGTTAGAAATGGGATGTTACATAATTTATTTCGTGCCGTAACGATACGCTATCCGAATTATTTTTCGTAAATCTCATTTCTTCGTTACGTCGGTGCGAATGTGGTGCCCGGGTAAATTTTTACTGTTACTCAAACTCGACGTTATAGAAAATAATTATTCCACATAAAAGTCTGTCGATCGCTGGACGGTACAATAATCTTCTTTCGAACTGAGTTAATTCAGGTGAAAACGTTGAGCGATCATCAAAATTGGTATTTTCCGACGATGAATATTTTCGGTGTACGCATCGTTTTTCAGAGCACCATAACCAATACAAGATTTTTCATACCTCAAGGATTTTCTCGCAGTTGTGAAGCTCGGTGAAGCTCAATTTATATCTGCTATATCACGTAAAACCGAGTCCGAAATTTTGCCCCATAGACCCACGTAGGGTATAACTCCAAGAATTATTTATTCTGAAATTCTCTCATTTGGAGAAAATCTCTCTTGCTAGCCTCCGATTCACATAAACAACATTCGTGTGCATGAATAATGTATGTGCATTTTAAACATGTAAACCCCTGTGTATACGGGAGCAAACGATTCTTTTCTGGCTGAATGAAATTTGGCACGTCTCATTCATCGCTTCGTCAACATTCATTAACCCTGATTTGATGCAATTTTTTTTTATAGAGAGCCTTATCCTTTTGTAAGAGGGGAAATATTCTTTTTCTTCTTCCGTTGGGACAAGTGCGAAATCGGAAACAGCCCAAATATTTTAGCAAATATGTTTGTAATATCAGATGCGTATGTGTTGGAAGTAAAGAAAAAAAAGAAACTATAATTATCAAAACTGCTCACCGACAACTTCCAGATTGCGGCCCCTATATTCTTACCGGGATTTCATAATTGATGCACTACGTTTCGTTATCCTACTAAATATATCATTTGTTTCGGTGCTGTTTTTATCATCTTTCCAATAATGATGCGCTCCTTAGAAAAAATCATTCATCGCATCCCGTCGTGTGTAAAGACAACATTTTTTTTTCTTTTCGACATATTCGTAACTAAATTGTTACGAAAAAACTAATTTTTTTTTAATTCCCAATTATTTTTTCTTAATTAATGACAAAGAGGAAAAAAAACGGTTTGATGAGCGTAATTAAGACGAAAAGAAGCCATAATGTATATTAGCGAAAGGTCCCTGTGACAGGAGGAATTCTTCGGGACACTAATAGAGTCTGGTGTCTCGTTACTCGTCGTGCGCAGGCTGTTGGTTCGTGATGAATTCACCGAGCGGCGTAATTGCGGTTCTCGATCGCGACTAACGATCAATGGTTGACGAAACAGCGGAAGAGCGAGTGAGAGATGAGGGGGCAGGGCAGGGCGATGAAGAGGGACGAGATCGTTGAAAGATTAAAAAAATGCGAAAATATGGAGACGGAAAAAAAGTCGTATATAATGGAGTATTCATTTTTTTCTTTCTTTTCCCGCTTCAGTTATCGCTTCGAACCAGCAGCAGTGAGGAAGGTAACAATTTATGGACGAGTCTACGAGGCTTTTAGATTCTATCGATCGATCGAGCAACCATTCAGCACCATTCTCATTGGGCAACACCGGGCCAACAAGTTTTGTAAGTCGATTAAACAAATAGTTTACGAGTGATTTGCCTCGATACATAATCTCTGGAGAAAACCTGGCGAATACCGGAGTCTCTTTTGAACGGATGACATTTTTTATTTTTATTTTTTTCACGATATGAGATGTCTTTCTCGTCTTGGCTCTGGTATATTATAAAAACGTACGGCTGCTTCCACTCGGCAGAAAAAATGTCTCTTATTGTCACCGGTTTTTATATTTTTATTGTCAGTTTAATAACATTTTCGCTTCGCCGAATTTTCTGAAAAATGTTTTGGACTATTCTGTGGACAATTATCTATTTTACACGTGTTGAAATATTTGCGTATATTTATTTAAAATCTAATTAAAAATGACACTCTGATTCTTCAAAAAGTTGATCTCTTGCCAGTAGAGCTCAAAACTTTTGCGTTGGTTTTACTGTCCCGATAATTTGTGACGACTTGCTACCGCTCGAACAGTCAACACAAAGAATAGAGACACAGATGAGCAGCGGTGACGATAAATATGGCGAAGGACGAGAGGGGGAGGTTGAGTTGAAAGCTGGATTTCAGCCAATCTCAGTCTTCCACCAGACCGACAATGACCCGCGAAGATAAAAAATAAAAGGAAGCAAAAAGCGAAGAAAAAAGTAGAAACAATAAAACAGACAATGGAAATCCCTCGCTGAGAGACAAAAGGAGTATTCAATGGATTTGAAGGACCGCGTCGTCGATTAATGCCACAGAGAGTTACTCCAAAAGTGCCGCATGAGACCATTCCATCTCCTTTGTTTCTTTTTAGATCGTTGCACCCTTGAGAGGTCTCACGTATGCCCTTTTTCTTTACATTTTTCTCGCGTGCTTTTTTTTACATTTTTTTCGCTTCCTCGCACTCATTCATTAGTGATTTTAATGATTTCCTTCAATTGTTAAAAATAGTAGTAATAACCCACGATCCGAAGTAAAATAATGCTATTAGAAATCGATTGGAAATTTTGTGATCGATCGTTATAAATTTCAAAACTCGAGGGTTTGATAATATTGAAAAAATGCAAAATATAATGCAGAATAAGTGGTTAAAAAAAATGACACGCGCACATCTAGAGCCGTCGAGAGCAAAATTTTGGCATTATAACGCGGCTTGTCTCGCCGTTGGCAGCTTCACGAATTTGTTCGGGCGAAATTGTTCGGATTACGTATGATTGATAGAGTCACCGGTGACGGGCAGTCGTTGTATAATCAGGGGTCGTTCATATCCTCCGCGAATCTCAGTGTCCAAAATTTTTCGTCTCGCTCATTTCTGTATGCCCTGCTTCCCTCAGTTCGACTGCCACGAACTCGGTGAATTTTAAAATAATTTAAAATTCAACGCCCGTCGGACGACCTACCGTTTTCAGTAGCAGGGTGTAGGATCATCCCTCCGGTTCGCTCTCGTCGTCCGGTATTAAATTTAAAAGGTACGGCTATAAATTTTCGTGGGCCCACGTTCGTTTGCACACTAACTTTCTCTTTCCCTCCCGTTCGTGCACCCCCGCTTTTAATTCTCTCCCGTTTACCTCTTCGGCCGAGAGGCAAAAACGAAAAAGTACCTACACGCTGCATTTGGCGAGAGGTTCGAGGACCATGTGCACTTGGAGAGGGTGAAAAACCCTCGCGCACCACCGATATGGCTCATGTCCCGTTGTCCAGGAAAAAAAGCATGCACAAAAATCGAGAGCATGCACTTACAAAATTGTTGAGTACAACTTCGCGACCGTCCAATTCGTTCGAAAAAAGGAGTATAAAATGAAAAAAAAATACGACTCACTCGGAAATATTTCGTATATAATAGACACAATTCGAGTTAATATTGCGTAGATTATAAAAGGATGGAAGAGTCCTTTACAGGACTGCTACTATACCCGGGCTCGATATTATCAGCCCCGTTAAACGTCACTTACACCGGACAATATAAAATATGCGCCAGCATGTATTCCGCGGTCCCGAATTCAATTCGAGTTCTTGGTTCGTTATTCCCGGTATCTTTTTTTTCTCGCATTAATTTCATCGAGACACCAAAATACGAATGACATTTTTTAAATATTTTTTTCCAGAAGTACGATAAAACATTGAATGCAATAGTTTTTTAATTGTCTTACACCTAGGTGTAAGTGGCGAAATAAAAAGAAATGTGATTTATCGAAGGAAAAAATACCTGCGCCCATCCTTGCATGTTGAGAGTACCCCCGCGGCACGAGAGGATGCGCCGATCCTTCGTTACGACGTTCGCCCTTTTATATGAAGTCGAGCCGTTTTGCGCAAGGGATTATCTCCATTTTCCGACACTTGAGAAATTTCCTTTGATGATAACTCCTCTTTGAGTTGAACCCTTGACCAGCGGTGCTCGGAGAGGCCTCGGGCATTCGGCCGCGCAGAGGGCCTATACCAAACTTACTTTTCAAATGGCCTTATTCGATCCGAGGTACTCCGCATGAATGAATTAGCCAGCAAAAAACCATTTTCATCATTCGCGCACTAACATTTATCAAAAAATTTCTTCAAGTGTATCCACTTTCACAACTATTCTATGTGTAAAAACGCAAAAGAATGAAAAATTGAAAAACGATATTATTATATCTCGTTCATGAAGTTTTGTCTCTATGACCGAGATGACGCTGAAGTTTGCAACGTTGAAGTCCAACGAAATGATCTAAAAAAACTCTCAAATAATTCCAGTAAATCTCCAATTTTGTTTTCTGCCGAATTTTCAATTCGTTATTTTTCAATCCACATCAACGATTCCTGAAATAAAAAAATGATTAATTATAAATCTTTTTTTCGTTCTCATTTCGTTGGACTCCAACGTTGCAAACTTCAGCGTCATTGACCGAGTAGACTTTTTCCAGTTTTGGTATCCTCATCAATAAGGACAAAATAATGAGCGAACGATCGGCAAGCTTCACTTTTTAAACATTTTTTCCATTGATAATATTTTGGGTCTTTTTTCCGTACGCGGGGTAAGTCAAAATTCTCAAATACAACTATCATGAACTAATGTGTTTCCAAATCGTAAACTCAATGTCTGACACCCAAATTTTTAATATACATCGTGCTTTGCGTGATGCGATACCGAAGCAAATTTTACCACGGAATTTTATCGCGTTGTTGTTGACAATGAAAAGGAAGCTCGAAGGAGAAGAGAAGAAAGGAATAGCCTGAAACGTCACTCTCTGCAGCTGATAAAACATCATCGAGATATTTGCTACGATATTAAAGTGCAGAGTAAACTCGACGAGCCATCGACTTTTGCTTTTGTTTCCCCCTCTCTCTTTCTCCCTCCCTTTCGCTATCTCTCCGCTTATTTCCGCTCCATCGATCGCGATAAATTTTCCTATGATTCGACATGACGATTTTCGATAAGTATAACATTAATAAAATTATCGCGCTCAATTTCATGGAATATAAATCAGTACGTGCATTTAATTTTCCAGACGAACACAAAATTATACGGATTGTGGTGTCCGCATACAAATTTTCGAGCACACATGCACATACCACATTAAAATAAAGCTCGTAATACAATCGTCGAATTCTAGACGAAACGATAATTTATACTTTTTTCACCCTTTTTTAAATTGTCAAGAACTACGCGAAACTTGGAGAAAAAATGCAAATGATACCAAGGTAAAAATTAAAAATATGCCAAGAGCTTACGCTGTTCTCGTATAACGCTTGAACAAACTTACGAAAAATGTTTCGCTCCGAGGCTTTCGTCCCACTCAATATCTTGTTTCTCCTCCGCGCTCATGTTTATCCAACTATGTACAGTGTTTCCTAGCATGCTCTGGAGTTAAACGTCATTTTTATTTCCTCTTATTGTTCTTCTGAGCGAAATTCTCACTCACAGGGAAAACCGTGGTATGAGGATCGAGAAAAAGTGGGTTTTATTTCTATTTTTAGTGAATAAAGGACATATTGAAGTTAACTAGGAAATGAGGGGAATAGACGCGGGTTATTTAGCATATACGACAATTCGCTACGATGTACCTACTTTTCTCATCTCTCGAATATAAATAAGGGAGTCACAAACTTCTTACTCGATGTTAGAGTAGAAAAGTGCAAAAAACAAGTGGGGCTCGTTGGTGTCTCTGCGTCGGGAGAAGGTTTTCGGCTTCACCGTCGCGTATTTGGTTTCGCAACGCTTTTTCGCTGTGCTGTCATTTTTTTTCCAAAAATAGAACAAGAAGAAATTAAATGAAAGACCACCGAAGGGAGCGTACAACTTTTGCAAAAAGTTCAAGAATATTCTTAGCAGGATCCACCGTAGGGAATTTCTATAGACTCACAGAGTAATATTCTCATCCTCCATTTTGTTTCTCACTCTCTTTTTTTTTTCCTCGAGCCTCAACGAAGCTCGGTTATTGAAGAGAAACCCAAGAGAATATTACCCTCGTCAATTTGTACATATAAATTTATCTATATACACGTATATATACATGGAGGTTCACGAACATGGCAAATTGCCCCTTGTATCTAAACCCCAGCTTTTCGTTTATTCTTTCTCTCCTTGCAATTTTTTGCTGCATCGTCGGGGGAGCTTTGTTTTCGTGGGTTTTTCACTTTAACCCTGGTCATTTCATCACTACGAAAATTCTCAAATACTGCCTGGGTGAAAACGTACTTCTTTCATCCCTTATATTTGATTTTTCAACTTTGATCCAATTCATCCGTGAGAAAAATGAGAATCCGATTTTAATATAACCCGGGTGATCGCGCAGCCGCGATATTTTTTCGGTTACCATATGCACGGGTCTGACTGAGTAAAAAACAGTTAAACTTTGCGTATATTTTTGAGTAATGTATTGTGATACACCAATGATTTTATTACAAAGATATATGTTTCTGGGGATATTGACATATATGAGCATAACTGTGATACAACAACTGACTTCTTACATTGTCGGTGCTTCTATTTAAGTATATTTGGTGTATTATAATTTTGGAACCGTGTCGAAACGTCTCTTCGATACGTTTCATGAAGTTTCGAGACATTCGATATCCTTTGACCGTTTCACTTCCTATATTCTCAACATATATCAGTTCCCACGTCACGTCATTCACGCTGTTCGGTCTGACCCAACGATTGAAATTCTGATACTGAGTGACAAGAGAGAGCTGTACGAGGGAAGCGCATCGGAGACGATACTTCCAGCTTCCAGCCGTTAAATTTCAATCGATTTCTCTTTATGGTTTTTCGCTATCGCGGGATCGTATTTTGAGGAGTTACACCGAGGAGGCTGACAAAATACCTGATTTCGCAAAATACAAAGATTTTTTTATTCGATTCCCGATCATTGGATAATATTATATTCAAATGCCATGCAGTTGAAAAATAATATTGGATATCTACGCGATAACATACACCACGAAAAAAAAATATACATTTTTTCATCTTGTGTAGAGAAGCAAAGGGCGTGAGATTCTTTTGTTCTTTTTTCGTTGTTTTGTAAAAGAGAAAGAAGGACGATGACGACGAACGGACGAAATAAAACGCGTCGCATTGAAAAAAAAAGGAAAAATACGCAGAAAAAATGAACATAAAAGTCCCGAGAACAAGGAAATAGGGCGGGAAAAAAGTAAGTAAATAAAGGACGTTGACGACGAACCAGAGGAGGAAAAAGAGGAGGAGGCAGCGAAGGAAAGAAAAGGAAATAGTAATTGTACGTCGTCAAAGAAGAGCACGAGCTTTTCCGCGTGCTATCTTGCCCTCGGCCACTTTGCAATTCTCTACGAAAAGGAAAAAAAAATTACTAGCCCCGTATAGAAGAAAAAAAGTACCCTCTCTCTTTTGGTGAATTTTTTTGGCATTTTTTCTTCACCAGCTTCCTTCATCTTTCCACTATCTTACATCTTTTTGTCTTTTTTTTTTTTAATCCCGCTGGAGTAAATTGCGAGAATATAATAGAATGTATGAATTTTCCACCCTCGTTGCTCGCGCCAAGTGAAAACATAATAGGAACATCCCCTCCCCCACCCTCGATGCTGTAAAGCAGGAGCAAGCTTTCCTTGTACCGAGGTAGCGAGGGAGAAAGGAAAAAAGGAGGAACGAGAAAAAGTATTTCACTCGACGTGTGCTAGGTTCCGAAACAGAGAAAACGAAACCCGGAGACTCGCAGAAACTTGGAGCAGATTCAAATGCGAGAATTTCTCGGATTTTTTAACCCACGAACAAGATGGGAATGAAGCTTTTTTTTTCTACCGCAATGAAATTCTCAATTGAAAACTTATGATTCTGCATTTTTTCCCTTCCGATTTTGTCGAATGTATTCCGATCCCAATTTTGTAGCGGATCGTCATCCGAACGCGTGCATAAAACTAAATTACAACATTGCGAATTTCGAAACAACGCACACTCAAATTTGGAAAATTCATATTTATACACGATTTGTTGCACGCTGCTTCAACTGTCTCGTTATTTGTATTGCTCGCTATCTCTCCTCCCCCCCCCCTCTCTCCCTCTCCCTCTCTCTTCCTCTTCCGCATCTATATCTAAAAGAACTGACTAATTCTGCATACACGAGGCTTAGATAAACCCGAGAAGACCACGTTGCATATCGAGGTTGAGGGGATGGAAACGAAGAGTCACTTTATCAGGTATGCTTCAACAAATATCTAGCTGTCGAAGAATATCTATACTCATGCGCACGTTGCCATGTGTTCCGAGTAAAAAAAAAGGAAAGGTGTTAAAAGGCAATAAACCGAAAAAAAAAAACTTATGGATTCTGACACCAACGTACATATTTGTCGACACGAGTCGCACGAAATTGGATTCACAAAATACATCGGTTCGCTCGACGAATCGATCTGTGCACGCATATATTCCTTTCTCATTTTCGCTCTCTCAGAATCGCGAATTTCCTAACCAGGCACGTAACAACGATAACAACTTCATTGCTGAACGGCATGCTACAAATAAAAATCATTTGCCCGTACATTACTCGTGAATATAAGTGTACAAATATTTCAATTATACTTACTTATTATTTCTGATACAACAACCGTGCGGATTTATCTTCCCTCTGAATTGAACAACACACGGTATATATATATCTTGACATAATACGTTTACACGAAGAGAAGCACCGGTACGTATCGTATAATATATAATATGCATATGCCGCATAGATTTTAGTGGGAAAATCGTAACGTATGTGTATAGCATATAAATCACACCGGCTGTGTTCTCACTGGATGGAGCGTGGACGATTCCAGTTGAACAAATATCTATGAATAGGTAATCATCGATCTTTTATTAATCCTCAGGGAAATGGCGAAAGCAATATCCACAAATATATCGATATGCAATGTATACAACACCAACGGCCGTAGTCGATGCGGTCGGGAAATGGACTCGGGCAATCGCTCGTGCGCTCTTTTATGAATATATTTTATGAGATGACTGATATCGCGGAGATTCGGTGTATTATATTGTATTAGAAAGAAAGATATACCGGCATATACATGGACATTCGTATTCAATTGGATTTTCGACAGTTTTTCCTTTTTAAAGGGGGCGATGATGAATCGGAAAACGGATTACAAACGTTATTTAAGTTCCGGGACCCTCTCAATAATCACAGTGGCTTATAAATAAAAATAAAATTATGCATTCAAGGTAAATGTGAGATCGCACGATTCTCGTTGTCAACAACGTGACCACTGTGGGTTTAGACGAATTCATTTATTATCATACTTCATATACTTTTTTTTGCATATTTAATATTCTCGAGTGGAATCTCTACGAGTTGGATCAAAGAACACCATCCCTTTTCGCATTTTTCGTTAACACTGAAAGTGATAATGTTTAAAAAACTCCACGCACGAACTTACCGTCGCTATTGGGACACATATAATCCCCCTATGTCTTATCCTAACTTCATCTAACTGCGCTTGCGCTATTCTATACTACATTCGTGAATCATTTAACCTCTAGTTTCATCTCTCCGCCGCGATCTTATCGCTCCTTCCGATCTATGAACACACACATATACCGAGTGTACCGGAATTCGATACTAAAAAAATCGAAAACTTCGAAAAACGAGCTTCCCCCCCCCCCTCTCTCTCTCTCTCTCTATTTGTTTTTTTGTTCCATGGTCTTGTGAATTATCTTTTTCATTCGTCCCACTGGCACTCGTCGAATTTCCGTAACGTTTCAATTCTTGAAAAAACGTCAGTCATAGTCATGAGGTTATATGTGATATAAGACAAACTAACGATACCGAAAACTTTCATGAACAGAACATATCTAAAGTCATCAAACATCATTTTCCTGCGTCACACGCGCAAACAGTCGCGGATCATCGTGAATTTCTCTGCTACACAAGATAAACATCCTGTAAAATTCGTTTCAATCCGTGATATCCCTCGATTCATTATCTCGTAGATATTCCAGGTACGTGAACGATAAAAGAACTCCGGAAGGTTGGATCGTGTCACCTCTTTACAACAAAGGGTCGGAGAAACGCGATTTAAAAAATTCTTTTTAGACCGCCTCACAGCGACATATAAAATGTTCTTGATGAAATACCAAAGAAATTCTCAAGTATAGCCCATTTTCCTTTGACGTACTTTTTTTTCCATTTGTTGTGCATCGTCATTGTTACTTTTTTCATGGCCATTTCTCTACTCGTTTCTTGCTAAATATTTTTGCAGCAACGCCTCATTGAATATCTTCGTTGAAAATAATTCTTTGCTTCTTTTTCAACCTTGTGCAGGATGAAAGGCTTCTTGCAAACATTCACCAACAAGTTCGTCATAACAACTGAGACATACTGGAACAATGATAAATTTGTAACAGTAGGTTTCGTTTTTTTTCCTTATCGGTGTAGCAACTATAGCGTGATTCTATAATTTCGATGTTATTTTGCGATATGACTCATAATCGTTTTCAAATGAATATTAATCAAAATGATTTGAAATTAAAAATCGAATTCCATGTTTTTTCTCTCTCTCTCTCTCTCTCCGATGATTTATTATCCCTCGTTGACTTTTGTGCACTCCGGAACCACTCGACCATTATACCCAGAATGTAGAAATCTTTTGTATCTAGAACCGCTGGGTTGATTTTTTTTTTTTTTATTGCCGATTGATCCAAACGAGGTGGTCAAACTCTCTTTTCACGGTATTGACTCGCGCATATACAATTCACTTAGTGAACAACAATGTTACGACATTGACGAGTGCGAAAGAACTAGCCGAACGTGAATCGATCTCATTCACATCGAAAAAAAGGTAGAGCGCTAGCTCTCCACTCGAAATTTGAGATCATGTAACATTCAATGAAAAAATACAAATAATGATAGTTTTTTATACCGATGATATTTTTTATCCTCATGGCGCGATTGAGATTCATCAAATAAAGTAGGACTCAATCTCAGCCCCAACGCATTAAGAAGAAATGGCGGCCCATCTGGAGTCACGTGGCTTTTCCTCGCACCTATATACACTCATGCAGCGATGACGACTTAAACGCCAGTTTAATTTCACGACTTCGGGACTTGATCGGAGTTCATGGCGGCGATTTAACATCCTTCTCTTTTTCTCTTCGCCATCGCTGTTCGTACAGTGACGGAAGCGAATGAATAAGGCGACCGGAATGGACCTGTTTGACGTTGTATGTATATAGTATATAGGATATCGGGCGAGCCCTGAGAAAAGCGTGACCAAACTCCGAATGTTCTTCACCGACTGCTCGTACTGCGCTTTTTCTCACAGCTTATAGAACCAGAGAACGTGTGGTTCTATGAAATAATAAACATTAATGTATTTCTCTCTTCTACCTGTAGCTGTGGCCAAGTTGAATTCTACCCTGGAAGTCTTTCGTTTTTCTCTTCTTTATCCCATTTTTCTCTGACTTTTCATAGAGTTTATAATTATTTTGATAAATGGAGCAACGATCCCGGAACATTTATACGAATCTCTCTACCGCCCTCGTACAAGCTTCCAAAATCATAACGCTCTACCTTGCCATTTTGTACGGTCTTTTCATCGCGTGTTAATACTCGTCGACACTTATAACGACCTCATGAGTTTCCTCACTAAAGGAAAACTTGGCGCGTTATTATAATGTTTTGCATTCGCCCGAGGGCTTATCAATAGACCATTAATTTTCGCCGACTATAGGCGAATGTTCTACGTTACTTTGCATAATGGTACGTTGCTCCCTCGTCATGTTGTGAGCCAAACTTTAGTCGGAGCAACTTGATCGGAACCCCCAGAGGATTTGATCTTTCTCTCTCAAACATTACATAACTCCTCTTCCCAAGCATCCGCCAGGCCTAAGCCGCCCTCTCATATTATTTCTCAGTTTGTTTTAAATAAATACCGGAGAATCGAGGTTTATATTAGTTGTCGACTTATCGAAGTTTGTCTAGAAAAGAACGATCTAGTTGAGCATTTTTCAAAATAAATTTCATCAAGTATTACTCCGCTATAAGCAGATTTTTCTGTTTGTTTGGCGAATATTGGACTGATTCGCGATAAAAGCTTTGTCATTATGTTTCTTTTAAGTTGCCATTTCGAAATACCAAATGGATAATTAGGTCCATCAGGTGGATTGCCTGCCCATGCGACCGTAGATTCCGTAATCGCGAACGGTACACTTACATATACATATATTTCGATGCACATCCGTTTACGCAGATTTTTCTCGTGCCTTTACAAGTGATTCATTATGCTAAACGCAAAAACGGGTTATCACGGGCGCTTAATTCGCGCTTCAAGTTTCAGCATAAATATAAAGCCGGCGGATCTACCGAGAGGTAGCCCATCATCCAACTTGGTATCTAGCTTGTTCTCTCTTAGACGCAACCGGTGCATAATGTTCAGGAAGAACTACTCTAGTATGTATGCGTGTATATAACGTCCCTACTCTTAATATACATACAGATATTCCTCTAGAATGTCGTATAATATAGAAGAAGGCGTGTTTGCACGACATTGTAGTTACGAGTATTGTGTCTCAACCCCATAGGATCTTACATTGGACGACACGAGGATGCCAAAAACTTCGTGACAATAGAGAATATAGCGGGGAAATTTCTCTTCCAACTATGCCATCTTTTGTGATTTACCAGGTGTTGCGTTTCGCAGGATGTGGGAGGGAAAAAGAGGGTGGAGGATTAAAAAATCAGAAGGTTGCGAGAACCGGTCTAGAAAATTACGTCACAAGACTAGGAACGTTGCACGTGAATGCTTTTTTGCGAAACTTCTGTCGTGGGTCATAGGCTATTTGTATGAATGAATCACTAAAATTATATAGCTAATGTAAGTACATAACTATCGGATTTTAAACCGTTGAGCATACGGCCAGGCTAACCTTGTTCCGGACCTCTATGAATTTATCGTCTCTTGATGATATCCTAACCTTCCTTTTACAGAGTGTTAGGTGATTCGTATGAATAAATTGAAAAATAAACAGTGGAATTATTTTTTGTAGAAAAATAACAGTAACTATTTTATTTGGTATATAATACAAACTGCTCCAATGTGGACAGCTTGGAGTTCCTTACGAATCTGATTTACAAAAATGCTTAAAAATAAGGGAAGAGGAAAAGTACCCCTTCTTACCAACTAACGAGAAATTTTGATTGGCTACTGTAATATGAAGAGAGGAAGGAGCAAAGTATATGTTCAAAAAATGTAAAAACTACAGAATACTCGAATTATTTGCGTGGATTGCCGAAACGTGGCATACCGAATTTTTCAGAGCTTGACGATGCTAATAACAAAAAAAAATGCTGCAAATTGCTTCCTCAAGATGGTCAAGATGCACGATGCTCAAAGCTTACTCTATTAGGTGCTATATTTTTCATTTTGGCTTCCTCATAGAGAAAGCTTTGAGCATCGTGCATCTTGAGCACCGTGCATCTTGACCATCTTGAGGAAGCAATTTGCAAATTCAATTTGCAGCATTTTTTTTGTATACAAGGAAATAATATATTTTCTCTACCTTCTTTTACGAACTTCAATTTATCTCTTTGTTTAAATCCATAAAAAAAACTGAATGACAAGCCATCAGAAAAAACAGTTTGCAACTTTCAATTTTCATCGTTTTTCTATTTACACTGAAATTAAATAATTCCGACAACTTTGCTGGAAAGTATAGAGAAAGTAGACTTTTATACACAATATCTTACAAAATTTCCAAAAATTAAAGCGGTTAGATGGTTTTTTGAAAAACTTATATTTTCGTAAAATTCAAAATGTCATAAAATTTAAACCTCTCAACCAATATTCCCCAAATTCAATACCAACCTTCATATTATAATAGTCTATTTATAAAAAAAAAAAAATTATTAATAAATCTCGTAACAAAGCTTCTTCTACGAGGAAGCAAAAGAAGGGAAATAACGTTTATGAGGTGGATGCGTGAAAATTCCCACTTCAAAAAATCTTCTATTTCCAATTGCCCCAAGTGGACGCCACATGTCGGCCATAAACCCTCTGTCCATCCAGCCCTTAACTTGCGCTGGGCCTAGCAGTGCCACCCCGCTCCGGCCTAGCTATAAAAAAGCGGCGCGTATTATTCGCGTTGCAACAATGAATTTCCATATATCCTGACGAAAAAGTACTGTAAAGATTCAATTACATAGGATCGATTTGGCTTTTACGGGAGTAGCTGAGTGTGAATTATATATACATGTTGATAATCGACGTAGAGTATACGTTGAAAAGGGTGCGAAAGAAAGAGAGAGAGCGAGAGAGGGAGGCAGTCAGGCGATGGTTCGAATTTCGATCAGGTGTATGTGTACGTTCTTTCGTAAAATCGCAAAATCGCAAACCATGTGATACATGATACCAATCTATTCGCTCTAGGGGAATTTCTAGAGGACGCCGGACGTACATAGAAGCGTGAGTGGGTGGATTTTGTAGAGTGCACGAGTGCGCAATGGTATTTATCGCTCTTTCTCTCCATCTCTGTTTTATCTAACCCCTTCTCTCTCTTTCTCTCTCTCTCATCCTCGAGTATCGCGAGTGGCTGGGCCGTGTTCCCAATTCCCAGGGTAAAGCGATGTAAAACCGGAAGAATCAAGAGCATGACTGGAAAGAGCGTGAGAGATAAAGAGCGATGAGCTGAAGAGGCGGATAGAAGAAGAGAAAATTTGCAAAAAGGAAGCGTGAGCTAAAAAAACGAATTGGTATGGATCACAAATGTTCACAGGCAAGTCGGGCCATCCGCATTTCGAGTTTCTTCCCTCTCAACCCTAGTGCCAAATGCACGTTGGCCCACGTGTGTTAAATTAGAATCACGCCGAGGACCAAGCCGAGCGTATGTGCAAACAAGCCGGAACGAATGATCCGCATGAGAAAATTCGTGAAAATTTCGCAATCTCGTTCGGCCCGCATATTATGTATACACATTCGATATTGTATGTGTATGTACTTTCATATATATATTTCTATCAGCATCGAATGGAATATGTGTTATACATGCATGTTTCAGATCACGTATCTTGTTCCCTGTTTTGTTTGTTTTTAAAAATGTTCACCCCGATCGCTGCGTACAAACCTGCTACGAAGGATGGTAATTGTCCATTCATTTTTTCACCTCTAATTGGTTATCATGCGAAAACGACCAGTTTTACTCGTAATTTATATCTCCCGGGGCAAGGGTCGTCACTCTTCGAATGCTTCATTTTGTGTATAAACTTGTACGTTTACCTATTCAACTAGAATAGTGAAGGAAAACATTTCCATGAAACGACGATGAGAGTATCCAAGATAAAGAATCACAAAGCGACGAGAGAAGCAAACGGGGTGGAAGAGAAATGCCAAAAGGTTTAAGTATACGGGCGCGCGCTTTTGCGTCTATTTATCGTTACCGAATGAGAAATTTCCATTAAATGGGCTTTCCTTTATCTCGAGCGATGTGTTATACAGCGTAGCAATCGGAAGCATTGTACATAAGTTGATATATATATGCAGAGGAGCCCAAGAGTAAATAAAAACTTTTTTGCTTTATCAATCGTGCCCCAAGCGTCGGATACGTTTATTTTTCTCACTCGATGACGTCGAATGCTGGTTTTCAAAGCATGATTGCCGCTCGATATTCACATTTGCTAACATAAAAACTGTGCCATGTGCGAGTATAGTCGAAAGATTCGGGTGATAGTGTATCTTCCGGTCGGTAACGTTTCTGATACTTTGCTGCGACAAACAACGATGGCATAGCTGGGTTCTTTAACTGAGAACCTAGGAAATAACTGGAAGATTTCGAGTGACAGATTCCGAATAGCTTGATGAACGATTCTTGTTGTCAGTGAGAGCTCGATGAGCGCTCGATCAGGATGGAATTTCGTCTCCTTAATTCTCTTCTCAGAACTGCGAAACTTATTTTTTTTACACCCTCAATTGTATTCTTCTCTCCCAAAGAAAGAAACGCGACAACGATCGAAACACAGGCCGTTGAACGTTCCACACACCGGCTATGGTATAGAGTGACGCTGAACCGCTGCCTTTTCACCCTTGGAGAATTCTCGTACGTTGGAATCTTGGTCTCCAAGGACATCATATGTGGCTTACAAGCCCTTAGAGAGCCATTCCTCCCTCACAACCAGGAAACCATTAGTGGCAAATTGTATCGTCCTCCCACGCCCCCTTCTTTCCTCGTTCCGCGGGATCCGCACCATCACCACGTTTCCAAGTATCCCGGCAACTCGCAATAAAGGTTTCATACCTAATTAGCTGAATTCCAGCTGCAGAGAACATCAAATAAAACGCTGGATATGAAGTTAGTAGACCATTAGGCTTTGCAAGGACACAACCAAAACTAGATGAGAACTTGCCCATATGGACAGAGCACCCTCCACCGGGTCTCGAATTGCCGCAGAGTATGTTCGATCATTTGGTTTAATGTTTTAATCTAATTGAGCGTTAATGCCGAGAGATTTAAGAATTTCATCTTGATGTCGAACTCCCATCAACATCTGTTCATGTTGAATACCAACTTCCCCTTCGAACGATTATCATAAAGAAAATAGGCAACTGCGCGCGTTGAAAGTATTCTGTAATTGCTTTTTGGATATAGTAAACTCTTCCATTTTGCCCTCCGCGAGAACAAAGAGGATGGCCCAGAAGGATTTCAGTAAGGACCATGATCCAACAAAAGTTATTAACCAGGGCGGATCGCTGCGAACATTCTCGTGCGAAGAAGAACCATCCTATTTCAGGAATGTAAGCCACCGACAGCTTATTAATGGTAACTTAATCGGCCGCATTTGCGGGGCTTTGTGATGAGATAGGTAGACGCTAATCACCATAATCGTTAGAACTGACCCAAATCCTGCGATGGGATATTCTAATTGGTTCCACGGGTGTCTACATCATTTCCACTTTTTCCCTCTGAAATTTCCAATACGCTCCACTTCATCGCTGTGAATATTTTCCATCGAAATTGTAACTGCATGTAGAAATTGAAGCAAAAAACAAAGCAGCGACATCAGAGCCTCATCGATTTTATTCATATATCTTTCATAACGTGAAAAATAAATATTTTCTCATAAAAATCCAACCGCACAAGAATTAATGAATTCACCATAGTACATTTAAGCTTTGCTACCCTCGTTCGAAGGTACCCCTATGAAAAAATCAATCACAAATATGGAATGAATGGTAATTGAGAAGTAGAATACAATGAAACCAGAATCAGAAGCGTTGCACACAAAAATGAAAATAAATTCCACGTACTTGTAGACTAGAAAACTTCGACTGATCCATACCGAATATATCTAGAGTCGCGGCAGCGACTCTAAGACAAGTACATTTATAAGATATGACGAGTTGCTGCCAGAGACTCTTTAGCGGAGCGAAACAAAAGTTTTCACATTGATGACTTACCCTTCAGATTTGATTCATCAACCACGTTTACTTCATTCCATTTCGTCGTCAACAATACAAAAGACTCTCACGACATTTTGGAAGATATTACTGCCGGAATATCACCCTCTAAAATACTCGCATCGACAAGAGGTCGTAATGGAATCAATATTAGCATTGGTCACTTCTAGTGCACCAATTATTATTTATCATCATTATTTTTTTCTCTCTAGTTTTTTTCTTCTTTACTAGAACGCACATGTTTCTCAATACAGCTCCTACTCATCCATTTATTTGTCGTTCAAATATCGATTCGTGGTCGGTTTTCCTTTTTTTTGACGATTTCTAACGTGCTTGAGTTGTCTCTCATCCCCCCCCCCCCCCCCCTACCTTTCGAACCTTCTATTGGAAGTATAACCACGCTTAACACGAATTGATTATCGATCCGCCTATTCGTCATTGCTTTTACACGCTCTACTCGTAGGAGCGGAAAAAAATCAACGTAATATCGAACATGGTAATATTCATCAAAGCGTCACGCAGATATGTACAAAGGTGCCGGTGCCAGGTGTGAATACAAAATCAAGCAAATTGCATCGTCATGAAAAAAAGTCCTCGGAAAATATTCGAATATTGTTCTGCATTTTTATTGCTGATAATTGATATCAGTTTAAAACGGAGCATTGATGTATATAGTCCAAATGATTCATTCGCTGTGGGCTGATTGGAAAATGATGAATTTGAATGAGTTGATTGAACTTGATCAAAATGACTATTAAAAGTTTGTGAAAAATTCTAGTTTCTGAAGTGACTCGATAGTGCCTTTCGGCTTTAGGTAAACTTTCATTATTAGGCACACACGATTCCGGACTATTCACTGTCAAGTGTCAGAAGGCACACGATTCTCCCACCTAAGAAATTATCTGGCCTGAAACCCGATGAGAGCAATTAGAATTAAGAAATTTGTCTTAACTTTGAATTCTTTATGGCTGCTGAATAAAAATAAAAAAAATAATATATTGTATTGTACACGTGGAATTTCAGGTTTCAAGAAACGAATTATATAAATTCCTACTGTTTCCTAGTAAAAACAATTTTTTATTTCCAAATATGGCGAAAGAATGTTGGATTTTTCCGCAAAAAAAATACGAAACCGTCACAAATTTTCTCTTATTTTCATCCAGAAGTTTATGCCACAATACGATGCGTTAATGCTTATCACCCACATCGACCTTAGAATTTCGAGCAGACCATTACCGTTTTCACGCCAAGTACGTTAATGACAGCGTGCACTTCTCGTAGATTTAACTAGTTTCAGAAAGGTGATATAAACTATGAATAGTTATTGTTTGATCTAAAAATATAAACGTTTTTACGTGTCTAATGGCACGTGATCGTTGGAAAGGCCCTAGTATGCTGTGTAATATCCAATGCTCCATTTTCTTCAGACTCTCAAACCAAAACGAGTGATGAGCGATTAAAAAAAAAATGGAAATGTCGCCCTCTGCTATTTAATGAAAATTCTGTGAACGCTTCAAACGCCCTCAGCGCTCGACGGCACAGGTTGAGACTTTGTACGTTACATTAGATTCCCACAGGCAAAGCTAACTCTATTAAATAAAAAAACAGTGAACAATGTCTGATATGATTTCGCACCCCGTTTGAGTGGGTTCGTGAAATTAGTTGGATAGTTCAAGCGGAAATCGGTCTAAGCGGCCAGCTAAACTAGCCACCGCCCTTGCATTTCCACTGCCACACTATAAAATACGATATCCCACCGTTGGCCAATTTAGATATCGATTCTCAATTTCACAAATGGTTACGCGTTTCGCACAAATGATCCCGCTATACGGCCCTATTGAACGAATATTTACGAACATCCTCTCAGGGCATTTCAGCTTCATAAGAGTGTGAAGTACGACGTACGTGAAAGCTTCTATCAATGGGGGAGAGAGGGCTTCCAAGTGGTCAGTAACACGTGCTCGCACGTATTCACGTGTACGCAGATGCGCTTGATGAAAAAAAAAAAACACTGGAGAATTGAAACTTTTTTTTCATCACCTTGGCCTTGTTTCACCTGCTTCCACCCGACATTTTGGTAAAACAAAAGAGTAGAGGAAAACCACGGACCTACGAACCCATTAAACCCGGAAATTCATGTTAAATGGGAAAAGCCATTTCTCCCTGTAAAGTACTACAGCCATCCACATTCGATGACCGAGTCGAACATCATCAAAATATTCTACGATCAAGATATCTGTTATATGTCGGATCTGCGTCCAAAACTATTAAAATTACGAGGCAAAACTCTTGAGTTATAAAGCCCATCTCGAAAACCCTTATCAGTAGCTCGTTGAACATTTATTCACCCCCACCAAATAAATAACACTGTGAATCCGAGGGACTAGCTTTATACCCTCGTTTGATCAAATATGAGTACACTTTGATCACCCATCATTCACGTTTCAATCGTGTTCTACACGAAAATGGCTTTCAACTTGTTCCGATCCATCATGTTATGCGGATCTTGAAATGAAAAATCATCTAATGGTGAAACCTTTAATTTAATTTACAACATAACTAGGAATGTTAGAGAAAGACGAATTTTCACAACCGTATAAATATCGTTATCAAGAACATTCTACTCTATAAGTTAAAAATTTCTTCGGATTGACATTTATATATAAAATTCTCTTAGCGAGCACAGATAAGAGATATTGAGGATTCTCGTCGCATCTCCGAGAGAACAATAGGCATTAAACTGGCTCCGCGTTAAACTCTCGCTGAATGAGACAGAACTATGAAAGAGGAAACTTTACGGTTCGAATTAAGCACAAGCCTCTCCTTATTCTCCTTTCCTATTTCCTCGTTCAATCAAAGGTCGAATAAAAAGAAAGGGAATAGAATCCAAACTTCGCCGAGTGGAACGATTGACTTTTATTCACATTTTTCAATTGGATCTCACAATTAATATCGATGAAAGCCCTTATGACTATTCAGTTGGGCCCATCGTTAAATTGTTATACGTCATAGACTAATCAAGATTTAACTAATTTCATTAGACTGCATAAATCAATATTAGCTTCATTCGTTCCATCAAATTTACTCAAATTGGAGGAGACAATTTTGTTTTCCACTAACGATCGGGCAAAAAAATTAATGTCATTGAGTTTGGATGATAAGTTGAGAACTTGATGCTTTTCTACGCGTGGATAGAAATAGCATTTAATGGAGCCAATGCTTTGCACATAATCGCATCGAGCATGGGCGTGAATTTCGCTCCAAGGATTTTGGAGACTGTTTCCAATGCTTCCGGTCATAAACATCGCATGTGGATGCAGTCTATTGAATTATAGCTCGTTAAACGTGTCATAGTCAGTGGTAACGTTCGAATTATCGGTTTACGATGCTTCAACACATCGGTTTACGGAAGAGACACGAACAGTGTGACAGACAGATGAACTGAATCAACTCCGTTGAAGATCATATTCAAAATTCGTAGCACATTCTCTACTATCAGACTGTTTACATACAATGGCATGTGCCATTAATATTGATAGACGAATAATGCGACTGAATTGTTCGTAATCATTATTTTCATATGCCTTTACTGTTCATCGCTAAACAATTGACTGTACAATATGCTATTAAAATTCAATCAAAATTTCATTCCAATTCATTTTCTAAATATAATTACTGTACATGGATGTCCAATCGTGTTGTTGGTATATAGACCAGAGACCACCTCTCTTTTTGGTCATTAAAATTGCAGCGCCAACGTGCAAAAGTCAATTTCCTGAAAAAGCAATTGGAGAGTTCGGTTAGGGGAAAAGATCGAAGGCAGCGTTCGTCGAATCGTGAGGTGGTGTAGCCAGGCTGACGTATCCTCGGGTTGCATTTGAAATCACGAGGTCGAAGTAATAAATGCAATCTAACGAGAAAAAGTAAAATGCTCCTTATAAATGAGAGCCCCTACAATGATGGATAATGATGTGTTATTAACTAAGGACAAAAGAACTATGAAATGTTATGGTTTTAAGTGGCTAAACTTATTTTGCGTGCATAATACTGTGCCAAAGTATCACGCGAAGAAAAGATGACTAAAGTTTGATGCCTTGAGTTACGAACCTCGGTGCTTTGTGAGCTGAGTATGATGGCATCGCAGGGGAGTAGAAAGGTCGCGATGAAGGGAAAGGATAGTACCATTAGAGGTTTGCAAGGGTCCAGAACAGGCTATTCAGTTTCAGGAAATTATTCCCACGTGTATATGAGCAATTTTGACTGCAACGACTATCTCCTCTGAGCAAGAAAATAGCCAACTTCGCATCCGTCATCGTCGCTCGAAGTTGATGATGTTTTGGGCCTTGCACTTACATAAGGGGGTACGAGTTTCTAAGAAGTTGATCTTTGACTCGGCTGCGCGTACCTGCGTCGCAGTTGAGGAACACGGTTGCGGGAGGAATCCAAGCTGACGCACCGGATATCCTCCTTCATGCAGAGACAACATGATGAGAATTACCTGCATCCTTTCCTATCTAAGAGAGGTTTCGCATAGTCTTAACGTATTTTGTTGGCTTTATAATCCAAGTTATATCCAGTCTTATACGTCAACTTGGATGATCTTCAAATTTCAACTTCGTAGAGCAAGATATTTTATCATTTACCTATTTATGTCAGTAGAGGGCGTTTACGCGGCTCATGCCTCGGTAACGTTTCCGTCAACGTTGTATTGTGGGCTGGAATTTGTGGTATCAGCTTCCGCATTGAATCTCATTGTCTGCTTGTCTTAATCCACCCAGGATACGAAACGGGATTATTTCAACCTAGAGGGAATGAAGAGGTATAATATCGTAGAATGCCATTCTTCTTCCGCCTCCATAGCTTCTCGACTCCTTCGGCAAAAAAACAGGTTAAAGAGCCTTTCGGTTTGGTGGAAAACGCCGACTGAAAGTTGCGTTTCCGGTATTCTTCGAGCGTTGATGGGCCAAGTGGAAAAACAAATGGCAGAGATTGTTACGTTGTTACGGATGGTTCGAGCTTTGCGAAGTTAAATTTATATATTGTCTCGGCTTTCTTAGCTCGCATATTTCAGACTTTATCGTAGTCAGCCTATGAATTTAAATGCGCCGATTGACACCGTAAAAATCCACTTTGCGAGCCAGCGATGATGCTTTGGACTCAATTATTCATCGTTAGAATGAGAAAACCGCAATTTTCAAAGCATCATTCCAAAACGGAAAAATGTTGAGGTCAGAATTTCGTTATCGAATTTCGTCGGACGATCAAGCATAAGGCATATCACGTTCGGTTGAACAGCAAAATATTTAAAAGCTCGACTAATCCGAGGCTCTTGTCTACAAGCTTATCGGGCGTATCTATACTGATGTTCTCGTTTATATGTCACGGTGCACACATAAACGTAGAAATATTGCAGTAACGCGAGGGTTTCCGCTGTACGTGTATACCCCATAATAGGGGGTTGTGATATACGCATATTGCAAAATATATGAATGGCTCCAGGGAGACGCTTGGTTTGTGGCCTTGCCAGCATGGATATATGACGCGGCCCGCGAATCACGGATTGGATAGTTAAATATATTTTCTCTCGGCTTTTTTTTGACCCATTGACATTGACCGTTAACATTTCTTCGCCATGCCAACAACAATTCTCGACTGCGGTTTTGAAGTGAGTTTTGTATACGTTTGCGGCTATTTTTATAATGTATCTTGGGAATTTCATAACCTACAATCGAAGCTTTTGACCAATATGAAAGGGGAAGGTATTGCTTTTTGACCAAAACAAGGCCAAAGTTAGCAACATCATTGCTCAGGTATGGGTTGCAACTCTTTGCAAATACCGAAATACGTCAGAATTGTACCTGGGCAGCTGAAATCACGTATGTTCGTGGATCTGTTTGTTTTTTCTACCGATCCGTCTCGGGTAATTTTGATGGTGTATCCAAGGAACATAGAGCAAAAGATACCAATCGTATGATATATCTTAACGAGTGATATGCGACACTTCTGACGTATACGACGTGTTAAATGGTACTTTATGCAAATGTGGGTGCATCGGACGACGATGCGTCAACACGTGGCTGTAACGTGTCGCATAATTCAACGAGCGGCGTGAGTCTGTAAACCAGCGGTCAGAGGTCGAAGCAGCATACCTGTGTCTAGAACCTCGTGAGGGTTTATCCCCATGGTTATAACACTGTGAGAATGGGATAACTATACTCCAAATTGTACATGTATATCAAGTAATATAAAGTAGTATATCCTTCTCAAAGTTTCATTTCCCAAGTATATAACTACACAATACAGTTTACACAAATCACTCTTGAGGTAATCTGTCTAATTTACGATGAGTCTTGAAGCATTGTTGTGTGTTATCAAAGATACACCATAATAGCAATAGAAGAAGTGTTTTCGATAATTCAATCTTCTCAGCACACTTTATTCCACTAGTAGTAGTAAGAATCGAAGAAAACTGAGAGGTAAATGAGCTATAAATATCGATTGTCTAATACGACGCGTGCCTTGGTAATTCGTATTCACGGACGTCCCGCACGCGCCGTCCAGTACACATAACCTTTTGTTTATATCCGCCAATGATTCTATATAAGTGGCGTTGGAAGTTCAGACTCACGGGGATAAGTGCTATACGTGATTCGAACATTCGGTGCGTGTGCACATGAATTCGGAGGTACGTGATAGGTTTGTCCAATCGTTCAGTGTGCAGGCAAACATACTCTTGCGGTGATTTTTATTGGAAAATAACACAAACTTAAATCGCGATACAAATAAATGCAGAATCGACTGGGTCGTTGTTTCCCCTTTAATTGGGTCAATGGCATTTGATAATCTGAGATTTATTAAAAAATTCGATGTATAAAAAAATCGAAATTGGGTCCCCGGGGACACAATTGAATCAATTTTATCAAGTCTTTCAGCTACTCATCGGACAGCCACCCACCAGGATTTGATCTGATTCCAACCCGCATGCTATCCAAACTAACATGCCGAGTTAACTACGATCTTTACGATCTGTATCTGGTTTCGTGATGTTTTCTAGTAAATACTAACTCGCTGACACCGAACGTCATTCTCACGCGACGTTAAGTTATCCAGCGGTGTTACTGATCCCCGCTGACAATTGCGGGACTGCCCGGGGAAGCCACGTCAACACGACGCGAACCAAGCTCGTCTTCGTTCACGTCCTCGTCGCATATCTTTTACCCGGATCGTGTTCGTGACAGTGGAAAAACCGCTCGCCCGACCCCATCTACTTTTCTTTCTCTTTCGTTTCTTTTTACCTCCGCCTATCTTCCATTTTCCGCATCTCCCCCCTCCACTCCGATTGAGGATTTGAGCTCTTCTCGTGGAAAAGCTCTCTCATGAGAAATGATGCATAATTTATCACAAGGTGTACTGTACTCTCTCTGTCGTCGACCTCTGTGTTTTTAAATTTTCCCATCACATCGTATATATCCACTCTATTCTTCTTGGAGTTCTTCTTCGGTTTTGTCTTTATTTTTCGTACTCCTTCCACCAGTTTCAACTTCACTAAATGAACTTTGTTGGTTCGTTGATGATAAGTATTGAAGAAAAAGGAAATCTCAAGAAAAAAATTATATTCACAATTAATCCTGAATACGAAGCCTCTTGTGCAAACGTTTAAGCTTTTTTCAAATTAATTTTTCTGCATCTTGAAAAATGATCGATAGATCGACAATTAAAAAGGCTCAAAACATTGAAAATTCGTTGTTATTTTTCAACCACGTCAAAATGAAATTCCTTCGATTCAAGGTCACATACGTTTCGTTGATGTTGACATTTGGAAGAGAAGAAATGTAGTCCGTACATGAACAACTTAGATTTCACTACTCCGAGTCAAGAAGACAAAAATAGTATAAAATCTGCATCTACCTGTAATCGAGAAGGTCTTGGATTTTATAAAACGAGAGGCGAAGAATAAGTGAGAGCAAAGGAGAGAATGAAAAGAAGGAAAGACCAAGGGGAGGCTTATTCGCTACAAGTCTGGTACTACTGTGTACCAGATGCTGATACATCCGAGGCTCACGCGAGGGATGTTTTAGTGTCGGAATAAATTCCGTATCTCGTTGGTCTCCCAAGAGTTGCGCGAAAGGGGTGAAGCGAGGAGGAAAAGGGAAGAGTTTGACTGAGAGAATCACGAGAGAGAGAGAGAGAACGAGAGGTGAAGAGAAAAACGGCACGAGAAGAATGAAAAAAATGAGTGGTATAGCATCGAAGAGTCAAACTCGTTCGCTCTTCCAAGGGGGTTGAAAACGAGGAATGAAAATGCAATACTTTGCTGCCACGTTGTGGCTGCTCCTTCGTTTCTCTATCCAGCCTGGCTTCCACCCCATAGCGTTATTCGCACGCGTGACTCACTGCGCGGAGTAAGCGGAAATCTCGAGAGGAAATATGGCGTATATAAATTGTGACGCCTCTTGACGTGTCTCGTAGCGGATAAAGAGGGATCGAAGCGGTGGCTTGGCTTACTACATGTGCACAGACATTATGGGTATTATACAGGGTGTCTCACCATCGATCTCCTCTTTCCTAACCGCTCGAACAGCGACTTGCTCGTACCAAACCGCGTCATTTCGAGAAATGACGATTCGTCATGAGAAAATATAACGATCCTTTTTGATGAAACAAAAAGCTTTTAACCACGGTCCTAAACGTGTGTGGTTATGAGAGTAATCAACGGTATTGGGACACCACATATTAGCGGATCGTTCGTTTTTCCACATCTTTTTTTTTTGTTTTTCCTTCTCAGCTTAACGTAAATCAAGCTCGAACGAGTGAGCCTGTGAATTTAGTTCAACAAAAACACTCGAGATTTCTCCACCCTATTAGAATTATTTCAGTTCGTGCTTTTCTCAATCTCCTCTCTATCCGCCGTCTACCGTGTCTCGACAAAATCTTTAAAAAAGAAATGCGCAGCAGTATTCTTCGATCCGAGGAATTATAAACGAAGCTTCCTTGCTCACCGTTACGCTTTCACCTTTGCATTTTAAGCAGTTCCCTCGACAATTTTTCATGGTTTTTCCATCCAAGCGATTGCCACTCTCGAGTGCTCTCGCCCTTTTTCGCCACTCTTTTATCCGCTATCGGCTCGGCCAGAGTTGCATCCAAAATTCAATCCAGAATCAACGTGTCAGACCCAGAAACTCATACTATTTGGAGTTGCAATGTTTCACTGTACACGTGTATACACAATTGTCAGAAATTTTACTAAAGATCTTGGCGGGTCGAAAAACGAGTCCTGGAGTACCCTTCCATATTTGCATCGCTATATAAATGCTTTATGCATGCACGTGATAAATGAGTATACAACTTGTAAATCATACCAATTTCTCCGACTGCTACTATTCATACACGAAAATATAACGAATGATATACGTAAAATCAACGATCGAATTCTATTGATTCTGGCAGTGATTTGCTTATACAATGAAAAGTGGGAGATACGTATCTGGATTTTCATCAGTGATGCACGATGTTCTTCCGTCTTGTCCTCGCTCCAATCGGTCCACGGCTCGATTGAACCTGTGGAAGATATCGTCGAATGATTCGAACATTGAAGCCTGATCTGGCAGATTGCCCACTTCGATGTATGCTCATGTAATCATATCGTATAAATAATCGATGTTAGTGCAAACGAAATGTCCCCGGTAAGAAGACTCCAAATAAAAAATATTACGTGACAAATGCTGATTCAATCTCATTTCATGGAAAAATGATTCACATATGCATTGTTCCGTATTTTCAAATTGATATTATAAACATACACGAGACTTAATCATAAACACGGAATCATTTTCCATCGTACTTCGGTTCACGTGTATGTGATCACCGTTTTTTCTCTTTCGTTCTCTTGCACGTCGATTTTCATTTACGATTTGATCCTCTCGATACAAAGAGTATTTTTCGAACGAGCAGGAATTATCGTTGATCACGCGAATCGAGGAACGAGAGAAAAAGGGAGGAATGAGGGAGGACTCGGGATTGATCGTGTAGAGTCGTTGTTCCAGGTAACGAGACCGCTCGCAGGCACACGAATAAATCTGATGTATATCTATGAACACATGTATATATGTTACATGTGTACGTATATGTTTCATCACCTATCGTATTTCATCCCCGCTAGGCCCACGTGCGATCATCCATAACGATCATTTCGGAATCCGACCGATAACGGGGATCAATTCGTTCGGTATTGTATACATCTTTCTACAAAAGGGGCGTATGTGCTGTCCTTATGGGCAGCCATTGCATACCCGCCGCGTATACATATCTTTTCTTCTTGGCCTCTGGTACTATGATGTTCGCAGTTGAAGCGATCGACTCAATAGAGGAATCGTTGGCATTTTTCTCGACCAATGTGCGGTTAATAAAGTCGTATCAACTGATCGATTGGAGCACGACCATACAATCCGTTGATCTGAGGGAGCAGCGTTGCCTACGATAAAGGGTCTGCTGGTCCCAATAAAAAGCCAAAATATATCTTGCCATGAATCTGCAACTAAATTACCCAGAGACTCTATTTTACAATTAAACTTCCTATATACATACCCGACACGTTGGACACTACTTTTGGGACAACTTATAAGAGTATATAACCATGCCATACATTTTGAATCTCCTCCCGATCGTCTGAAACGAACGAGAGGAGATTCGATTAGGATTTACGATCCCCTGGAACGTAAAGAGTGGCTACCGGTGTATTTACGAGGAATACTGAAATCAGGACTATTCTTCGCGAGTCTACACACGCGCGCGCTCGCCCACACATACGCGTATCCTTACTCTGTACTCACAAGGGCACGATGCTGTTCCAACGAATAACTTTTTCCGGGAAGCCCATCGTCGCCAGATGCTTTCTCAAAGTCGATCGTGTTACACATCCTTCGATACAGCGAAACCTCGTTGCTATTACATAGATACTTACTCCAACATGCCGTATACCTCCGTTCCCTCCTTAGCCACCATATTGTTTTTATTTCCCTCTTAGAGCGACCAAATGTTACGGTGAAAATTTCAACATTCTAAAACTTTGGAATAAATTGTGATTTTGTTTAATCTCACTGTGATATTTCACAAACATGAAAATAAAAATGGTGCCCATTCCGAGAGAAATTTCAGCCAAAGCTTGAGATAAAAAATACTATTATTCATCGTATACATCGTATGTGTGAATATTACACCGTGACCTCGATTTGAGCGACCCCGATTGATGGAATTTTTTGAAATATGCACCGCTCATCGATCGGTTTGGATTTAACGAGGGAAGAATCTGATCCAACCTGATTTTGCATCAAATCCACAACGACGGTAAACTTAACCGTGCATAATCTTGATTTATACGAAGCCAGTACCACCGCCGTTAGTATATAATCGGCTCCCACGGGGTAGATCTTCTACGTGCTTCGCTATATTGGAAAACGCTGGCAACAGATCTTGAAATACATTACATTTGAGTTGTATCAAAGATCGGTTTTCGGTGAAAGCTTTTTTTATAAACTACAGATTGTTCTGGGTGTTTTGTTCAATTTCTTGAAATTTCTGCGCGCAAAAGTTAACAACGCAAAAGTAAACGGAAAAATGAATAGCGAATAAGGTAAATAAAATTTGTTGCCGATTGAGAGTGATGATATTTTTCCGATTGTCGGAGCTTCGGCTCAGAGCAATAAACATCAAGGATCTTACGCATCGTTATTCCAGAGGAAGTAAAATAAAAGACATACGTATTAACTCAGTATTATTGACCGGATGACATATACATGCACGATTAGATGTCGTCTGATCATTTCTTCTGGTTTGCCAACGCTTGGCACATACCGAATGGAAACGAGGGAACGAAATTAAGCTCTCGTCGACTACTCTGCTTGTTGAGCTCCCCCATAACTTGTACCAACTTCGATGTACGTAATCCGATTTAAAGTTTGTTCTATTTGAACTCTTGTTTGCAGGATCCGTGATAAGGATGCGTGCACAAGATCGCAGGCGTGCTCAAGCATCGAATTGAATTCCGCGAGTCCGTTATATATCGACAACAAATACCCGGTCCTCGAGTGCCGTTCTCTTTTTATGACCTAATATTAGTGACTCGACATCGCTTGCGGAGGCAAAATCAAGAAGGTTGTCGGCGTGTTGTGCAAGATTTCCAATCATCGGCTCACCGGGTAAGTGCGCACTGAATTCTCTCATATTTTTTCTCCCCCCTTACCTTACCCAATATCCGTGTTGACTCAACTCAACCGTAAAGAGTCGCGTCTTTTACAAATTTGCAACAGTTCTCGATCCCAACTGATTGTGAGTCCGGGGTTATGCGATTCTTTCCACCTTTCCATGTATTTACTTTCAAGAAAAAGTTTTTACACAATGCATAAGAAAAACTGGTTGCATGTGTCTATTACTTAGAAAGAAAATAAGTATAATATACCAGTATTTACGTGTTGCGTTCAATCATCGCTGTACCATGCACCAGCCTGGTACTGTGATTATTGTTACTTTGCCATAACTCGGCCATCATTCTACCGTCGTTATTGACATTGTTCTATGGGAATATTGCAGCGACGCCGTCATACTGGTCTACCTACTCTAAAACCATTCGAATACTATTTTTCGATGATTGTGTCCCAATTCACAAATATTTACGAATTTTACTATATGCGTTCTGTTCTGTTCTGTGTACTATTTATATATTGTATTATGACTGCGTTTTCTGCAAGGTTAAAGTTTCATCGGAATATTCGACCACGTGCACTTGGTCGATTTGTCACGCAACTAATTTTCATGCAGCCGCTCGTTTGAAGAGCTGTGATGAATAAATTTATTCCCTTCTTTTGATTCGGCTCCCGCAATATTTTTTTCTTCTTATTCGCCCCAACCACTTCATTGATGATCGTTCCGTCGCGACGTCTCGTCAACGCCGAATTGTTCAACGCTCGACTCCGAGTGTGCGTGCAAACATCAGTGCGCACGTCTCGCCTAATCTGCTGGATAATTCGCACCCACAAGGGCTCTCGGTGTAATAATAGTCATGGTCGTCTGAGAGACGCCGTTAACCAAGCTTAAATATGTGTTCGAAAAGCATACAAACAAGCGTCGGGACGAGGCGGCACTGACTATTACAGAGGGAGCGATCGGTCTATCAATCTTGTTTAATACAAAGCTCTCTGCCGCGGATACATTACCGTATCCGTCTTGAAATCCATGCACCCAACCAAGCGGTGGCCAAGCGAATTTTGTACCAATGAACATTCGGTCCAGTGATTGCACGTCGATCTTCCTATATTTTTATTTAACGATCGAACATTCCGAATCAATGTGGCGAAATCAATTCCATCGATTTGTTTTTAGCGACTCAATGATTCTCCTGTGTAAATACAGCCTCAAAGTTATTTCAATTACGAAGAGCTTTTGTGGTTTCTGATGTTCGAATGAACTCGCTGGCTTGTGATTCACACACATCACACACGCGAGTTTCTATTTAATAATGTTCTCAGCTTCCGTACACATATTTACCTCGACCGAGGAAGTTTCGAGTCACGTGCATTCGCTCTTTACTTGGCCCTGTCATCCACTCTCACGATCCACCTCGCTGGCCCTTTTAATTAGCTCGCCGAGGTCATTAATGGCGCCTCCCTAAGCCCTCTCGACGGACTCGACACGAGCACCAACCCTAGCGGATATTATTGCACTTCACAGTTAGTTCAGGGAACAAAGGCTCCACCGATTCGGTGGTTTTCTCCTCCAATGATGAATAATTTTCTTTTGAACTGAGATTTCACAGACAAGTATTTTATTATTAATGAGAACCGAGTCCACATTCGATCAAGCACTAAATGTCAAATGTCTAGTATATGGAGGAAAATGTACACCGCGTTGGGCGATCAAGGCTTTCATCGGAGCGGGATTAAACATTCCATTCGCTTAAGATACGTTCTGTGGTGTGCTCGTGAGTTGGCACGGGTCCGTCGCCCCAGCATCAATAGAAGCAGCCCCCCTCCGATCTCGAACTCCATTTAGTCCTATTAAAGCCTCGTTAATAACCGAGGGAGCCTGAGACCGAGCTCGTTGTTTAATACGTATACATGCATACGTGTACAAAATTGATTGAGAGAGAACTACTAACGCCCATTTATGTACAGAGTGTTACAAAATATATCCTCAAGACCGTTACAATCCAAGAAAGTTTTATTTTTGTGAATATTAAAAAAATGATTGTTGCCGAATTCGGGGTAGCGGAATAATAGTGAGCATGGCGAGTGTAAAGCCTCAATCCTCAATCGTATGTTTACACAACGCTCGTTACACAAGTTCTCGCGACCATAGTGTAAAGCCCGAAACTGAAGCAGCATTAAATCTTGTTCTTTATAGGCGCTGAATTTTAGAACAGCCTGTACGGATAAATTCTTGTAATTTACGCATATAAACGCATGCATGAACTCGTTGGGAAGATCGAAATATCACGTGCCGCCTTGTTCCCGCAATGGTTGCCGAGACCCCTGCGGGATGACGTTCACAAGCACGCGTCGTTAGAACCCCGTGGTCGCATTTGGTCACGTTCACGAAACGACGTCATTTCAAAACGGCTACCGTATAGTGTGTCGTAGTCGGTAAACCGAGAGTTCCCCCCACCAAGTAGACGAAGATGTATCTCTCAAATACGCCAATAAATATATACGTACATATATATGGATGAAGGAAGAGCAAGAGAACGAAAGGAGAGTAGAGAACGGAGTAGACTCAATTGGTGCGTGGTTCAACCGCGATTCCGCAATTCTGCCACTCCATATATCCGGAATTCGCACTCGACGCGACGCTCGTCGTATATACGTCTGTGTATAAATATATATCAATACGGATAGGTGCGTTGTTCCCCGTATGTCCAATTTCCACCATCTGCATCATGAATTATCCGCTAACCCTTGTCTCGTTTCTGATTCGAGTACAACTTCTCTCATTTTTATCTAACCACATCTACACACTGTAGAGTTCAAAGTATGCGCTCCACTCGTACGTGATAGTCGCCGTCGTCGTTGCCATGGAATGTAAGCATCGCACATTGATTCTATAAGTCGTTGAATTCTTTGGACGAGCATATCCACCGATAACTTGCAATGAGTTTGCTAAAAAAAATCTCCCAGTCGCTGCCGCGACTCGGAGACAAGTCCAATTATTTATGACGAGTCGCTCCCAGAGACTCTTTATAGGAGCGATTGTTTTCGAAATTTTTATCCTATTTACTCTTAAAATCCATATACCAACTTCTTTTTTGACTAGTCTTATGCAATGTTTTTTCACATTTCAATACGTTCGAGACGAATCTAGCTCGGATGTACGTTTCGCGACGACGGAAAATGCTTAGTCCACAATGACGGCTCACCGTAAGACTTCGGGGACCGGTATCAACGCGAACGGAAACTTCCATATGCCGCTCGTCGGAACCCGATATCGTTGTCAACGTGTTTAATTACTTCCGTCAATACGCTCAAAGTTTAAGAGAAGTGACGATTTTATCATCGCTAATCATTTTTGCAATAACATCATAAAGTACTAATCCTGCAGTCTCTTCAGCCTCTTCCTCTCAATCCTCATTTAACTATTTCTTTTCTCTGTATGCCGAGAGACATCTTTCTCAGAATGGACTGAAATTTCTCAAGCGCTTGGTCGACGTGGCTTTCGACGGGTTTTTTCATAACTGACTCGGAGGGATGAGCGTAAGAGTAAAACCGAGATGAAGAGTGGAAAAAGAGAGAACGGGATAAAATGTGAAAAAAAAAAGAAAAAATCATAAGAGAGGAGACGTACAAGATGAATAATGAAAGATTTTAGTCCAGCACGGATCTCGTTAAAACGAGGCGATGTCTAAAGCCGGTCGAGTATAACGTATCCCGAATGAGTCGAGGGGATATCCCTCGACCCATCCACTTTGTATGAACTTGAGTCTTTCTTTTCTCTTGGTTAGAGCGGCCAAACTCTATCGACCCGCGACTACGGAAATTTCTCCTCCACTTGGGAAATGACTGAAAAGAGTTTTCGCCCAGTGACAAATGATAACGAAATTCGTGAAACATTTCTATGGTCTTTCTATGCTTTACACCGGACATACCGACGCTCTTTCGTATACGAAAAAAAAAGTTAACAATTTAATGTGAAGTAAGGTGGTAATCTTATCGCTACGTTCCTCTGGATGGTTTCTATGACCATACCTTAATTGAATGAAATAAATTTTTGCAATAAATGACACCGACTCGAATGACTGACACCATATAAGAAACGAAACGCAGAAGAAGAATTGAAAAAAAGGCCATGAATAAAAATGAGAAGATATAACAAAACAAAAGTATTGAAGTCCGTAAAAAAAAGAAGAGCGAATAACCCAGATCTTAAAAGTTCTCGGAGCGTGTAATTTCCTGAAAAGGGATGCACCATGAGGACGAAAGCACGAAAGAGTAGAACGACGAAGACGTAAGAAACAAAGAACGAGGCTAGTTCGCGAAGCGTAAAACGTCCGGAGCTCGAAAGTGTGTATAGCGAACTTGCAGCTCTTACTGCGGATAAACATGGGAAAGAACTGCGAGTCCAGTGGATATTTCAACGTTATTTCTGAGACGAGGCATGTAATGGTATTTTAGGTAGGATTGGGTCTTCGGGAACGTTGAAGGACACGATCAACGTTCATGGACGGAGAAAGAGAGAGCGAGAAAGAGTAAAAACGGAGAAAAAAGATGCAGGGTAGATAGTAGCCGTTGGGAAACTAGTAGTACGAGGCCGCGAATGGTCAGCCGCGAAATAACCGTTGTCCCATCTTTGAAGAACCTGCTCTTCTCCGGAGTACTAATGCCTTCCGCTTACTTTTGCCCGGACTCAATTTGCGTCGCAAAGAGAAGTGAAATTTTATGTATTATTCATCGGGGGATTGATACGAGTCTGGGAAACCGGATAAATAAATGAAAATCGTGCTCAATCTTGCTTTGAAAATTATATTATACTATATGCGAACTAATAATATAACTATCACTAGAAATTTCAAAAACTACCGAATCTAATATAATTTTTCTCTGAAACGAATTGCATTTCCGTCAAGTTTATACTGTATATAAATTCGCTCGTGACAGAGAAACGAACGCGCACAACCAGGTCAATCCTACTACCGTGAGAATTGGCCTCATCATCTACACGAGGTTGTTATACTCACACGCTACGTGTCAAGAGCTAATTTAGTTTAGTTTAAACGCAAGATAGAGAACAATGACGTTCGGAACACCCGACGAGCCCGGGGAGTTAAGGCAGTCCTATACAACGAATAATACACGTGTGTCTCTCTAGTTTAAAGTCACGGAGCACCCCGATGTACCATACCCAACACTTGGACATGATCGTCGTCGTCGTCGTCGTCGTCGTTACCACTGCTCGAGCTACGGTAATTAGAAGTGTGAAAATTATCTTGCGTTTCATACATATATATGGAAAGGAAAATAAGCCGGGCTGCCCTAACTTTACGACATTTGAAGGGTCGACTATAGTCTGTTTGTTCTCTTGAATCATCATTGTATTTTCCTATATAACTAAAATGGTACTGCAAGAAATTGACATTATCCTTGTACCATGGTCGAATATTAGTCCGACAATTTCAACTCGTCTTATTAAATAGTAAAACCCATTTCGAAAATTGGCTCTCGTCCTGAAAAATCATTATTTTTTTCAAAATTCAAGTACTTTTCTAATTCTCCAATGAAACGATAAAATATTTCAACCAATCATTGAAACATAATGTATTTCCTGGTAGGCTCACCGCTGCCATCTGTGTTAGACCCTGTGCACAGAAAATAAACAATAATAGCAAGATCATGAAAAATTTATCTTAAGCAACTAGCTCAAGCCGTATTGTATCTCACAGCAGGAAAGCCAGACTCAGCCTCGGTAGAGCTGATTTTTCAAGTATTGACTTGAAAAATTTCTAGTCACGAAAAGCTAAGCGACCGCTCTTGTGAAAAAGACCCAGGAATTTCACAAGTAATCAATTAGTGAGGAATGTGATACCTTGACTTACATCTACAATGTTAATTCTGCTTCTTCCTCACCAGAAATTCTCCTACTTTGTTAGCCGGTTACCCCAGAGTCCCTGCCAGGGGATTTCAAAGTAGATTACTTAATAAAATACGAAAATAAAAATTAAAAAGAAAAAACACTTCACTAGACTTGACTCAATAGTAGGGTACATAGAAGTATCGTATAACCTCACTAATGAGGGTAAATAAAAGAAGAAAGAGATCAATTTAAAAAGAGTTTGTGCATGATCGCTCATACGCAACAGAAATCTTACGAACGATGCGCCACCAGCGAATAGTGGTCAAATCTTACACTTTTACACGAAATAATTGAATCGAGGCGACAAATTTTACAAACCGCGGCCGAATAACGTACTACAACGCAAAATTTTATTTATCAATTAGCACACTAAGCGAAACTTTTTAGATTGAAGCGCCACATGTTGCTAGTGATAAAATTTATAACTCGAAACACATTATAGGGTAATATAGGGCAAAACGGACACAGTGTCCATTTTGCCCCATAAAGTTGAATTCCGGGGCAAAATGGACTTTCCCGGAATTGAAATTTCATAACATATGCATAAAATTTTTTTTTCGGTTCCAAATCATATCCTGATCATAAATCATGGTAAATTGTTGAATTCCACGGTGACATCCCCAAAAAATTCAAGTTTCAAAGCAAAATAGATCGCAAACTACTTTCTCACTATCTACTCGCTTTTTTGACTTATTTTTAAAAACCACAATAGTAATCAAAGTACGAATAAGGAAATGGTATATTACACTACAAGGGCAGAAATTTTGAAATTCCTGCACTGCGTGTCATAATGCCCGAGGCGAAACCAAGGGCATTTGACGCGCAGTTCAGGGCTTTCAAACGTCTGCCTGTGTGGTGTATACTATTTTTCTTTACAGCCGGTCGAAAGTAAGGGAATGTGAGGCAAAGTGGGTACCCTAAGCGATTAAGCTAGATGTATCGGTTCACATATGGTCTTTCGTCTACTGTTGTGTCCAAAAACTGAAACCCCATGCTTATTTTCCATATTCTTAAAAAAAAAAAATTATGGGGCAAAGTGGGCACCTGCTCCGAGAAAAAAAAATGCTCAAATGACAATTTAAACTAATTTTCACACATGCACAATCAAATTGGAAGAAATTTGAATTTTAGAAAAAAAAAATGAAAATGGGGTAAAGTGGGCACTTCGTTGCGAGGAAAAATTGTTATGTCCACTTTGCACCTTTTTTTTTTATAATGAAATTTTGGTAAGAGGAAGTTATTAAAATTGTGAATGTTCGCGCTTACCTCCATTTGGCAAAACGCAACTCACATAGTAATCACCCGTCTCAAAATATTATCTGTACCTTTCTATATGCGTAGTTGATTTGAAAATTTGTTTTAAGAATAAACATCATCCGCACTGTTCAAAATGTTACGAAATCACTGCATCACGTCACCTGGAAAATATTGAAAGAAAATGAGAAACCAAATACTGCAAGAAGGAGAACGCAGCCCTGATCCAATCTCACTTTCGATTAAAAATTCCAAATCTTTGGCCATTAGACACATTTTTCTTTCCCGCATCAGAAACTTAGCTCTCAACTCTAAATATCTTTCTTTCACAGAAAACTATCTTTATCCCATTTCTTTCTTGACTATCTCGTACAAAAATTAATGAAAAAAAAAATTAACTCACTGGTGGCACGCAAAATTTTCTTTTACAATAAAAAAAATCAACAAAATCGAGAAAACTGAAGAAGCCCGCCAAATTTTCGTCATGTGCAGGTGTCGACGATGATGACGTCAGTTACCGATGCGATTTTTGTAATTAATACAAATAAAATAATCATTTCGTAAAATTACAAATTTTACAAAAAGGTAAATTTTCAATTTTTATTTTTAACATTTTCCAAGTTTTTCGTTTATTATCCCAAATTAATTGAGCAATAACACATAAAAACTTGTAGAAGTAGTTATGGAACCAGAATCTGAGTTGAAAAAAAAAATGTTGAAAATTATTTTTTTCTTCACTTTTGGAAGTGCCCACTTTGCCCCAAAATGTACAATTTTTCAAGTGCCCACTTTGCCCCGGGTGTCCACTTTACCCCACATTCCCATACGTTTCTTCCGAAGTGTTCATCTATCAATACAAAAAAAACAACAAATATAGTTACAGTGAAAAAACAACAATAATGAGTTCAAACTTATGCCATTTTTTTTATTTTTGGTTATAAATAACGGAACAAGTATAAATAATCGAACGATACAATTATTATAGTTTAAAGAAGGCTATGTCTAGTTGTCTGGAAACCGTATAAATAAGGTTATGTTATCAAAACAGCGCTAAACTGCTACAAGCTACAAGTCCGGATGGTCCCGACTACGGATTACGAAAGTACACACGACAAAAGTTCTCAGCAGCAATATATAATCCGGACGAATAAGCTAATGCTAAATATACGGTAACCGGACGATCAGACAATACGTTTAAAGATAAGTGTGTACTTTCGTAATGTGTCACCGCGTTTGTTAAATTTATTCCACGCATTTTCATTTTCCGCTACATGCAGTTAACAATTTCTCTAAGAATATTTCCCGCTACTATACTTGATAATTTATATGAATATTTGCTTCACTATGCACCTGAAAATAGACCATTGCTTCAGATATTTCATCAATTCGATTACATTAGATATTTTTTGTCGTCGCATCGATTTCATCTGGAAGAATAAATGCATGTTATTCGTCCGGACATGTAGCAGTTTAGCGCTGTTTTGGTAACATAACCTTATTCATACGGTTTCCAGACGACTAGACACGGTCTTTCTCAAAAACTGTGTAGGCAATATCGATTTAAACGTCAAACGTCAAAAAAATCACGTCAATAAAAGTATGTCAAACCTTTTCGGAATGCAGACAAAATTATTTGCTCCCGCTGAGACAAATGACGCGCGTGCATTTTTAACAGTGCAGAAATGTTGTACTTTCGGTACGAAAATTGGTGCAAAAACTGCGTACTTTCGACCGAGGTGTAAAGAAAAAACGTTTTTTATTCATTTTTTACGAAAATCACACTCATAGCTGACATCTTCGTCTTCAACACTTGTACATAAGGTGTGTGCCCATTTTTTGCATGTTACGCAGTAAATCCAATCTTCAGAGGACAACGAATATAACCCTTCGCAAAAAATGCAACAAACGTCTTCAAAAAACGAGGGCTTGGCTGGCTTGGTGAGCTTTTTTTCTGTCTGTTAAACTGGTACATTTCGAAAAATGTCGATATTTCGATTTTTATGCCTCTTGGAGGCTGTGTCCGTTTTGCCCTAGGACCATGAATCAATGGTGGGACTCCGATATAGTGCGAACACCAAACATACACCAACACGATGAACCTAAAGTTGATTTTTTGCATTCCTTAAAAACATGACAGAAATGGGATATAAGATTTGACTCATTTTTTTCATTTACATCCAAGGAATGGAGCCTGAGTGGTCCCATTTCTTTTCCCATATTACCGAGTTCACATTCTATTCGGGAACAGTCGCTTAGAACGGCTGTATTTCGAAAAATGTCGGTTTTTCGATTTTTATGCCGCTAAGGGGCCATGTCCGTTTTGCCCAAATTTTTTTTTTTTTTTTGATGAAATTCGGGAAACAAGTACTGGGCATCAATTTTGGGACTCAAAAATAGTTGAAAGACCATATGCTCATTAATGAAACTTGCTTAAATCCTTAAGTGTCCATTTTGCCCCATATTACACTAATTTCAAAACATTTATTTCACAATAATATAATTTCTTTTGTTTTCATTGTATTAAATAGAATGAAGTTTGTACTCTCGTGATGAAAATCAAATCAACACAAGTTCTATTAATTTTTATACCCTTCTTCGTGTCCTGAATATCATTTAAAATCAGAAACGACATAAACTAGTACGTCTCAATGTATATAACAGTCAATGCAGTATTGTTTTTTATCGTCCTAAACCAGTAGGTTTGTTCGGAATAAAAACGCCACAACATGATCGCCGAGAAGCTCAAGTGGGGTGCGTTGAGGTGCCTTGCATCGGTTCCCTGTTCTCTCCATTATCGTGAAACCGCTTAATTTCCGGACCAAAACTATGGAATCGCGTTAATGAAAGTCGCAAAATCCAATACTTTTCTATAAACACTGCTCTTCACCATTCACTACCAGTGGGCGAAAAACGAATCATTTTAAAAAATACACTCACCATTATTTTCGCCTTCGGAACAAACGAATATCTAAGTATGTATATTATTTTCCGTTTCTGTGAATCTAACTTACTCCAGGAATCTAGCCAAATCACGAGATGTTTCGAGTTGAAAATTTGAAAAAACTAGCGGATACATGAAAAATGATACAATGAGTGTTCAACCGTAATATCACAGTGATTTCAATATGCTCGACGTGAATATCCAAAGTCTAAGAAGGATCGGTCATAGCAGAAGTGGAGGAGAGAATAGTGCTTTCTGACACGAGCAGAATATCTGTGGGATCGTGATCGAGTATTATTCAGTTGGCCATTTCGAGCCCGGGAGCAAGTCAACTCACTTGGCCGAAATGCACCAGTAGCGGCGTGTAAACGTCGTATGGTAATATTCTCGTGTTACCACAATTCCCGTACCACGTGATACATTAACCATAATAACCAAAGAGAATATTGGACGAAGAATATTCGATTGCCGGAACTCACCCCCTTCGAAATTTCTTCGAGCTATCCCCCCCCCCCCCCCCTGAGCGTGTCGGGACTCGAATTTTCATCCCCGAACATGACACCTTTCTCTTGCGATCATAATATCCCCCCCAGAACAGCAATCAAACTTCAACGTCGTAACAAGCACATCTACATTAAAGTCCCAACTCTAATGTAGATGTGCCTTTGCATATTGAGCTCTATGATGAACTGTGCGGTGTGGGATTATATACGATGCTATTTCCATGGATCATCGGAACAAAGAAACTGTAGCATAAAATGATGTATATTCTAGTACTATTATATGGATGGACGTGTGTATGTAGCCACGAAACAACTCAATTCGTGGCGAGGCCCTGATTAATCAACTGCCTTCACAAGCCAAGATGGACAGACGTGTATCAAGTTGCTTCCCGCTCAAACCCGATTCGCTGAGCCATTACAGTACCAAATTAATCCTCATTACCTTTGCATTTTCCTTTGCTAATTCAAACCTCGGAATATGGAGTTTACATCTTTCAATTTATTTCGAGCAGGCCGCATGACGATCTCTTGAGAATTCTGCACCGTTCTATCAAAACAATTATAATTGTATTTATAGATTTTTAAATCCATTTTGAAAGAGACGAAAAGACGAATGGCAGCCCCTTTAATCGATTGCTCATACGGAAACTGTGGCGCGAAGCTTATCATATGTGACACAGCTGGCATACAAGGCTTTGAAATGTTCGTTCTCGTTGGAATTGCAGGGACACACGTGAGGTGACGGACATTCTAGACAAGTATCGCCATATAAATGATTTCCTCGTGAAATTGCTGTAGGAAAGTTCGCCCCTTGCCCAAGCTATCTATGTATGTATGGAAGAAGCATAAATGATAAATAGACATTTCCGGACAGGGAATTCCGTAGTATACGACTCGCGCAAAATCGTACGTATTATTATCGTTGGCAGACGATTCATTTCACGCGGCGAAAGGTTCACCTGAAACACGCCCGAACACGCGAGAACACACAATATTTGTCGACTCGATCCGGCGGTTGAGCGAGAGAGGGAAAGAAAATAAGAGAGAAATATGACATGCCGAGACCATCAGCTAATACAGGAAATTGAATGTTCGATTCTATTTGGGAGCTGTACGTTGCCACAGATTGTCGGTCGGTCATACATGCTTGGCCCGCGTTCTCTATTGTGGTCTGCTTCTATTCGATAATCACTCATGTCCTTTTTTTCGAATCTCCGGAATACCTCGACTCTGAGCTACATTTATTTTACCTGGCATATGCGGCCAGTCCAGCCCATACACAGTAGCTCCACGGTACCTCTCGCCGATATCCGGTAGCTTTGCACACCGCATCATGTATATCGAGTAAAATGCCGGTAAAAGACGGGTTAAGCCGCGCAGGATAACACACCCCATCTCTTCGGTCAACCCTTCACATCTTCCGATTTCCATACAGTAACCACAGTGCTGGTTCCGAATGTCATAAATATTCAATTCAGGGTTTTAGTTTTTCTTTCATTTATCCTTTGTTCGCAACTCCGAAGCACCGCTATTTCTAGAGTATTTCTTGAATGTATTATACCAAACCGGAAGCAATTGGTCTCGCACATTTTTTCTCTGTTCTTCTTTCCATTATCGCGACGCGAGCGTGACGAATTTCACTTTCCCGTTCTCCGCGTCGACCCTCTCGCCGGAACCGATCGAACCGCAAACCAGTTCAACTCTGGACAGAGATACATTAACGAGTCGGGCTTTATCCTGTTAGATCAGCGTCTACGTGGTGACACTTCTCCAATCCGATGGAAGCTTGGATTTGTCCGAGAAAAGAGATTGACTCGCGTTTCATCGCGATCTGATTTTTTTATTCGGCACCCTTTCTGCACGATATTTGCGGTACGATGCCATCAAAAAGAAATAGAACTATCCAAACACCGAATAATTCGATCACATGTACCACGATTTCTTCTCTCAAACATTCGAAAAACTATTCTAAAATAACGAAACTCGTTTTATCGGAAAAAGCTCTCCTGACCTAATCCGAAAAATATCTTGAAATAAATAAACAAGCACAAATTGTAATTTTTCAATATAACTCCTTCTCTTCGTTAATTGATTGAATCATTTCTTTCGATTCATTAAATGCTGAGGCTATGGCCTTAATTATCACTAATTTTATCTCATGATAAAATATAGAAAGCGTCTTTTTTTTCAATTACTTCTAGACGAATCGAGTATTCACTGGAGACGCTGCTCCAGCATCGATATGTTTCATTGCAGGAATCCTGCGTCTATCCTCCTCTCTCTCTCTCTCTCTCTCTGTTTCCTCTTGGCATCATTATCACCGGCGTGGTGGATCGTTATTGCTGATTAAGGAACCAAGGGAGTACATTCGTCACAAACGGGAATGAATGCCAAGGCCGCATTCGGAGCTTTTCCCGTTAATTACCGACCGACGAAGCTAAATGAGCAACTTCTGTCAGTGATTGCGGTTCGCTGAAGCGTCGATTTACCCGCATAATATTGCTCTTTGCCGCTGTACGTCGAATAATCCAGCTCCTCGCGATACGAAATGAGCATTCACTTAACGCAACTAGAAAAAAAAATCTATTAGAAACTAGACGTTACGATCAAACGAAACGTTCCCATAATAATAAATTTTGATCGCACCGACCGGAAGTTGATTTTTATAGGTAGGAAAAAAGCTGTATACGCGAATAGTGCTCAAACTTTTCCTTCGTATTGATGACTCGGACGCAGCATTGACTCAAACCAAAGTGCCTAGAGAAACCACTTATCAGTCACGAACCAAAGGGTTAAAAGGGTTACGCAATAAGGGCCAAAAGCTATGAATATTCTAGCTTGACGTCGCTTTATAACTTACTTCAAAGATCTTGACTCATCAGAAAATTTAACTCATATAAACTATGCTCTTTCTAAATCGAAATACAATTTTACCGGTGCGATATGAAAAAATGATACTATACCGTAATCGGGAAACCAACGTCCGAGACTCCGAGGTACCCAAACATCTCGAAATCCCAGAACGATGTGTACTCTATGAAGTTTTGCACTCATAAATATATACGTATACGTATACAACAGCATGACGGAACAGTCCGTGCCACATGCTCCCCGAGGATTTTATCCATGGCAAGAACGGGCAAAGCGCTCCAACTCGATGCTACTTCGAAACTCACTTGCAAAATGAATGATATAACGCGCGGTATATCTATATGAGGATACAGATATATCGTTGGAGAGACATACGTCGACCTGCGAACACTGTACGAGAGTAAAATTTTTCGGGACTATGACCAAAGCCCAGGTGCTGGTAGAAACTTTTCAGTAGTATAAATACGATGGTCGACGTTTTCTACGGTTTCTCGTAACCCGCGTACATACTTCCTCTGCGTTTCCGGTTTCACCTTTGTGAAGTGAGTAAGAAACGGGCCAAACAAGCCCATACCCGTGAGCCGAACTCTACCTGAGTTCGAGCGCTGCGAGTATCCCGTATGAAACATTTTTTTCGGATTTTCTTCACCGAGAGGGCACGAACAAGTGATTAGATCGGAATAAAATTAAATCCGCAGCTTTTTCGCTGCGTATCGATCGTAACACGGTTTCTCGTTGAAATAGCTGGATCGTCGACCATTCATTGGCAACTCTAGGCTGTTCCGCTTCGGTTATTTACGCTTGTCCTCCCTATTCTTCATCATCCACCTTTTGTGTACTCGCCTTTTTTTTCCACCCGCTAACGCCGAGCAATGCACTTTTTCGGTCGCACGATGCATCACGGATGGTTTGCGGCGTACCGCGCATGTATATTTGTTTTACTTCATAGAGAATTAATCGCCGAGTTGCTCGCGCTAACTGAAGTTATACGGTTTCCTGCCTCGTCTTTCATGGTCTTTATCTCTGCAGCAGGTACACCAAATTTTCCAGTAGCTCTCTCGTTATTCGAACCTTTTACGAGAGCAAGTAAAAAACAAATGTTTATTAGCAGCAATTGAACAGCGGAAATGTCGAAGAAAATGATGAATCAATAGAAAAAAGATCAATGGCATTCGAAATCAAGAATTTGCTTGTATTTAATAATATACATTCTTTATCTATACATCGCGTTTCCATAATTATAACGAGAACGAGTTGCAAAGAAATCTTTTCAATAAACTTATTGAGAAATCATAATGCTCACGTTTTTTTCACGTGCTGATCTGCCATATAGAAACAAACACCAAAGTGTAGTTGGCAAAATCTCTCGTCTTCTTTATATTCGTATGCAAACGAAAGACAGACGTAGCGAACTGTAGCTCATAGTAAAAGCACGGTAAACTATAAGTGAAACTCGAGACGGAGTTAACGACCGAGGGCTTCGCGGATTATCAACGGGCTTACGAACGTTATGCCTCTCATGTATAGACACGCGGTTATACGTTCATAGGAAGACGCTCATACGGCACGTGAAACAATGCATCGAAAAGTAAAAAGTTCATCTATCCTGAAATTTTAGAGACACCTTCTGACGCAAAGATTTAGGAATATTTTTAAAAACACGTCAACTTAAAATCAATAACGCATTGTGATTATTGATTAACAAGACTGTCGGCATCTCTATGCATGAGATAGGATTTGAAAAAAGCAATATTTTCGGGAGGACGAGTCGTGTACTGAATTATGGAGAAAATTTCAAATTCATCCCTGGCATGTACGTTCACTGCCGTAAGAACGAGGCTCGACATTATAAAAACTTTCCTCTAACACAATATTATAATTTTATTTTCAATTTCATGAATATAAATATATGAATAATATCTGAACAGAAATATAAAAACAGATGACCAAAAAAAGTAAATCTTACCCATACTTATTTACTTCAAGGATAAAATATCAAATCGATCGTTTACTGGCAACAATCAATCTATCTGCTATATCAATTAAACGTTCGTATTAAAAATGATAAAAGTCGGAGTATAAACCCCGTCCAAGCGCTTTCAATTCATTCGTCACTTTTATACCATCCACCAACTTTACAATCTTTTTTTATTATATTTCCTGCTATTGTCGTATTAGTTGAAAGGGAATACGATGCTGTAGAGATCGAAATGAACTTTGGCAGTGCTTGTCCTCTATCGACTACCATGTACGACAGAGCAGCTCCAGTGTTAACGCAACTACAAGTACTTGGCATGACATTGGCCGAGCGAGTTCAAGTCCTGATTCACAAGCGGATGTTGAAATGATGACACAAAAAATGAACGTCCGTTGGCCTTTGACACAAACGTCCGTATTTTCCTCTGTCGGAATTGACCGTTTATACGATCTCCCTGGTAATTGACCCACATCACTGGGTACGGTAGTGACAGTTGTCTCGAAGTATTGCGTCAGCCGCCGCGCGCCGTACACGCCAATAGATACTCACATTGGTTTCCGATAGTGAAAAGTATAGTATATTACGACCCTAGGCCCGAAAGCTGGATTTCCTGGCATCCAACATTTGGGCCGTGGATTGTATACTATTTTTCTTGATCCCGTAGTCGAAAGTACGTTCAATAATTACTAGCAATTGTGAGGGAGGGGGGGAGGGCCTTAAAAATTTTTAATACCCCGGGGCGGGCATTAAAAACATAAACAAAAAGTAAAAAACACACGCAAAATATTACACAATGATACAACAATATTATTAGTACAAATAAATAATTCGTTGATAAATGTCTGATTTAAAGTCCCATGATAGTTAACAATTTCTATATAGGAATGTTTCCCGCTATACTTGACAATTTATATGAACATGTGCTTTCCTATAAACCTGGAATCTGAAAATACAACATTATTCCAAACGACCATATTCATTTTATTAGTTCGGTTACATTATTTTCTGTTTTCGCATCTGAACGAACAAATGTATGTTATTCGTCCGGATTCATGGCGCATAACATGAATGATAAAAGCTACGCTATACGCGCCCGCTTGAAACAAATAATGATGCTTGGCAATGGATAAACAAAATCATGGCAACGAATACAGGCTTCACATTCATATATCGTAATGTCTTTTTTTAAGAAAGGATCACCGGCCGCAAAAATATCGTCAGAGCGCACTGAAGTTAGCCGAGTCAGCCGGCCAAAGGCTATAGGGGCCGGTTTCAGCTAGGGGAAAGTAAGCACTTTCTGGCCGCATTTCAGGCCGGGAAGAGCATTTTTCGTGGCCGGCTGACTCGGCTAACTTCAGTGCGCTCTGACGATATTTTTGCGGCCGGAGATCCTTTCTTAAAAAAAAACATTTCGATATATGAATGTGAAACCTGTATTCGTTGCCATGATTTTGTTTATTCATTGCCAAGCATCATTATTTGCTTCAAGCGGGCGCGTATAGCGTAACTTTTATCATTCATGTTATGCGCCATGAATCCGGACGAATAACATACATTTGTTCGTTCAGATGCGAAAACAGAAAATAATGTAACCGAACTAATAAAATGAATATGGTCGTCCGGAATAATATTGTATTTCCAGATTCCAGGTTCATAGGAAAGCACATATTCATATAAATTTTCAAGTATAGCAGGAAATATTCATATATAGAAATTGTTAACTATCATGGGACTTTAAATCAGACATTTATCAACGAATTATTTATTTGTACTAATAATATTGTTGTATTACTGTGTGATATTTTGTGTGTGTTTTTTTTACTTTTTGTTTATGTTTTTAATGCCCGCCCCAACCAGCAAAATCTCGGCTTCGCCTCGGTCCTGCAAAAGTCGGGCGAGCCCCCCCCCCCCCCCCCCCCCCCCCCTCACGATTGCTATATGAACGTACTTTCGGCTACGGGATCAAGAAAAATAGTATACAACCCACGGCCCAAATGTTGGATGCCAGGAAATCCAACTTTCGGGCCTAGGGTCGTAATATACTATTTATTCGTATTCTTTCAGTAATTATTTTCACGAATCTGCAGATAGAGTAATGAGATTTTTTCTTGGATGCAAAACGAAGCAAAAAACAACCATTAGGTCTTCCAGTCTTCAACCGATTCGATTTTCCTAGATCCCCCAGGGATATATCGGCTCGTCTTTTCAGAAACTTGTTGAATCAATCGTCCGTTTGAAGTGGACGGTGCTCTCTGGTTATCACATGGTCATGGCAAATGGATCGGAGTCGAGCCAGAATCCACAATCTTAAAACTAATCTAGTCCATCAAAATCGGTCGTTTGAGCTACGTATGCTTCGAACGAGGCTTTACGGAGTCTATGTATCTGGATAAACGATAACGGAGCGTGGTTTGATTATCGAGTCTGTGAACCTCTCTCGTTGCTAACAAGCTTATCCTCTCATTCGGTGTAATACGTTTGATGGAGCAGTCAAGTGATTCCGGCGTGACCCCAACCTCGAGTGCCATCGAGAATCCGCCAAGATAAGCTCCGGTGTTACATTAGCACGCAGGCATACGATGGCAGAGGAAGCCGATTGTTCGAGTGCCGAGTGACATTGTTGTAACTCCTGACTTACGGACTTGAGCTTTCTCTCAAGCCAACATAGCTTCTTCACGCAGTTGTGATGAATGGGGTGTCCCAATGGGCAGTAAATTCGCAACGACCAGCCTATCCATCTACGACCACGGAGCTGCAAGAAGCTAGTCCAGTTGGAGGTAACCATAAACCCGAGTATATGTTCCTGCTGTCGGTTTACCTGTTCTTCGTAGCCGCTCTAGAACTGGTAAAGTACCAATTAGATACAAACCACCATTCCATTCAATCTCAAATTCTGCAAAACAAACGAGAGTTGGGCTAGTCTATGTTTAATCTTAAGATAAAAACGTAATACGAGCTGCACCATAACATTTCGGGCCATCGGTAACTCGAGATCGAGATAAAGATGTAATATTTTTGTTTCTTTTTTTTTATTGGATTGTTAAACGATAGAATTCAATGGTTTTAAAAGATCGAACGAAATTTATTTACAGGTTTGTTATGGTATAGCACACAATAATTATAAGGAGGAAGAAGACTTATCTTTCGTTTGTCTTTTGCCTCGAATAGTCCTTTTTCCTAATATCGGACTTATTCGTTCAAGCGTTCGATTCCAACTACCAAGATCGAAACACCTCTCTCGACACTTCAAAATCTTGAGAGGGGGAAATGTGTCGCAGAAAAACACTTTATCCGAATTACTCGCACTAAACTTACTTTTAGGCCAGAACTCTTGTTTCAATTTCTCGTTACAAAGGTTATCCTCGCTAAGCCTACCATAAGGGCACTTGAACATCAATAACACTTATGAACTATCGACACCCAGTTTTTTGTATTTCCCTCTATTGATACCGCTCCACTCAGGTTTTCTGTTTGAAGAGTTTTTTTTTACGGTACGTGCATAATGAAATCCATGAATTTTTAATAGATCGCAGCTTCGGCCGTTCGATGATGGATGAACGGAAGGATTCTGAAAGCTCAACATAGCCTCGAGATCAACAATACATAGAAGATGTAGCGCCACTTATCGTTTGTACTATATTTCCCACTCGGACGCTCGTCGCGATAACGATAACGCTGACAGGTTGAGAATAGGGCGGAATAAAAGAGGGCAGAGACGGGCCTCTTGCGCGAAGCGTTCTGGTGATAGCGCACGACCGGCTTACCTGCACCTTTTTTTTTCCCATTCATCGGTCCAACCTTTAGTTCGTGTTTCATCTTCCGTAGTTTCGTGTTTCGTCTTCAGCTTTCGATTCTCTTTTTACTCAATAAAAAAAAAACAAATTTTGTTATAATTTAATTGGATGAAAAAAATCGCTGACTAGGTGTTTACGAAATTCGTTCTGTTGTCACGACTAGGTAAGCCAACGGCAATGCGCTTATCTTTTAGGCACGGAAGCCCACTGGCTACTTGGACTCTTGGTGTCACGAATACGTATGATGAATACAGATCGACTTTTTCACGTTACTTTTTACATATTATCAGAACCGTCGATACAAGCCCCAGGCTTAAAATGTAATAAACCTTTACCCCTTTCTTATTCATACTTCCGAGACCTCGATGATATTCCTATAATTTTTTCCTGACAATCTCCTCTCGTCAATTTCATACATACAGAGATAGCAGAACTTAAAACATAATAGAAATGATCCCATCAATATTTGGGCTTAACGCCGAGATTCGGTCATCTCTTTTTTTGACAGCTGAAATCATTATCGCCCACATCACATTGGTTACTTTTCGAAGTCTCGATCAAAATTGATGGGTCTGAAATTGCTTTCTCTCTCTCTCTCTCTCTCTCTCTCTCTCTCTCTCTCTCTCTCTCTCTCTCTCTCTCTTTCCCGTTTTACCTGCTGGAAAAGCTTTGATTAATGCTACTTCGCATTCAGACAATCTCATTCTTTTCCGTCAGAGATCTCGTTTGAGAAACCCTTTTCTTTCCGGAGTGGCTAAAACTCCTGTTTCAGACGCATGCGGATATAAGACCTCCGATGTTGAGTATCTTGATGAGCATGTTCAGCTTGAACCTACAAAGCCTTAGGTATAAAGGGTCAAGGATAGATTCTCAAGGATTTCCATCGTGTCTCTGGAAAACAGCGCTTATTCTAAAGAGAACACCATTCTCTCGATGTAATATAGTCTTCGCATGGTGGTTGAACTTCACTCTCTACAACTTGAGTCGGCAAAGGCGCATGTATGCAGCCTAGTTTGAAATTCAAAAATGACGCTTCAGGCCATGAGAGCTTTTCACATATTCACTATGTCTGAAAGGTTTAACTTCTACTTATTTACACGTAGAATGTAAAATACTTAAATATGTAGAAGAATTCATCAATAAAATGTACGTCTTTTACCTTACTGCCAAAAATCTGTTCCGACAAGAACGCGGATTAAATTTGAAACTGATCTAATTGAAAATGTTACCTCGAAAACATGAAAGGATTCAGTTTTACTACCTGATATTCCATTATTGCTAATGTGCAACTCCACTATCTGACAACGAACGTATTGTTCAATACTTCATATCGCCCCAGGATTCCATTTAAAATCCGAAAAAATTATCTTGTAGAAAATTCGTTGTGTCACCATTCGTTGAAATACGATTACCTCCATTCCAGCATCATAAGTAAGGAAATGGGAAAACTAGTGGAGTCTAAACACTGAATGATGGAGCAGGTATGGAAATTGACAGAGCGAACGAGAGTACGAATTCCTTCATCGAATGGAAGCCTATCGTTCCCGTCAGTTGAAATGGAGATGTGAATTGGATCGCAGCCAAAGAACTGAAGAGGAATCGCCGATTATTTCTTTCTCTGTTTTTCTACAACTCTACAAGTACGCCCCACAGTCTCGATATCGTACGTTTCTATGCTGTGTGTTCCTCATGCTGAAGTTTATCGATCACTCTTACCCTTACCGGATTCGATTCATCTACTCACCCGCTTCCCTTCTCCTGTTCCTCTTCGTTTGTTTAATCTCGATTTCTCTCTTTCGCTGGGTCAATTTGAATTTCTGTGAACCATCGTGTTTCGCAGTACTTGTGCCGACCTCTTTTTATTTATCCATTGGGACCTGGTATCGATAATGTTGTCACTTATGTTCTCAGCTACCATTTTTGGGTTCCTCGTCCCTTCCTACGTATTTTTCTACACTTTTGCCAAGGGCGAAGGAAAACTATTGAAAGTCTTGCTGATTCAATTCAATCTTCTCGGTTACTACTTACCTGCTCAGATAGAAACAGTTCCTCGGTTACGATACTACGAACGAGTCAGGTCATTACTAAAGTATCCAATGTACGATCAATATTGATACTGTCCACGAAGATCCAAAGTAAAACGTGATAGCCCGAAACCTCTTATGCATTAGACAAAGCCCTCTGTGTCTTTGCGTCAATGCTTTCAAGTACAAAAAGGAGCCACTAACATTACAAATTCTCGCTAATACTGCACATAATTTTTAGAGAATTACCTTTGTACTTGACATTGTTTTTGTTTTCGGCGGGTACGTAATCCGAAAAGCTTTTCATTATTTTCTAATTTTTCACAATACCAGGGTATCCGAAATTCACACGAAACCTGAGCAAAATAGATGAGACAAAAAATCAAGCTCTTCGCTTGGTTCGAGCTTACGTTGATTAGAAGAGTCCCTTTAATGGGAAACCCTGGTGTGTTTGCCTTGGGGATTTCTTTTAATACAAATTTCTTTTTATCCTCGAGTGGGGAAAAAGTTGTAATCTCTTACGGAGCCGTCTGTTATTCTTGAGAAAACATTGTTATAGTTTCTAGTAAAATTTAGCAGAAAACAAAATGAAGCTTGAATCATACAACAGGTATACCTACTTATTGTACGCACTTTAATAAGTCGATATCTCAAAAAATATACACATGCGCCAATCCTTGAAGTCTTATATGATGATAACAAAACAAAAATACACGCCAACTTTCAGCTCGAAATTCGGTTACTACTTTTTAGTAGTTCATCCAAATATAGTAAATATCTTTTATTTTCATTCTAGTTTCACTGTGCGATCTTCAATAATATATCACGTAAATTGGCCATATTGCAAAATATTTCCCGTTACATTTCTTTTAATGATGTATGCCTCATATATAAGAAATGTTTATAGGATGCAGAATCATGGTTTCCACTTACACCGAATGGAGTTACATTATTCTGAAAAAAAAAAATCAGGCATTGTTACTATTCCACTTAAGCTTCAGTGATTCTTATTATTCGATAAATTTTCTACATTTCACGAATTAGATTAACCATAAATTCTTTAAAAAAATGAATTGCCAACTATACACATTTAGTTTGTCACTGCTAGGCAACTTTTTGCCATATATTGTCTGTATCTCACACCATAGTAATCCGATAACCTTCAGCGTTACGTTGAAATATATGATGCACTCGTTACATAGGTATGAAGAGACGCGCAAGAGTACGTTGTACCTTTATAGGTGCACGGAGTCTACCTCTTGGAGACGAAACGAGTGTTGGTACGTGCCACCCTTGTCTCTTCACGTTCGCCATTTGGAATTAAATTGCCGTGACGTGGATCGCATGCATGTTCCGTCAAGAGTATAAGCGTAACATTGCGTGCACCAGTGGGAATCTACCTACTCGAAGCGAAAATGTAACCTTTTCTCGAGCTGCCTTGCAAGCTCATTCGACCGATATCATTGGTGAAATAATATCGATCGCTCGAGAGAAAATTCCTATCACAAAAAAAAACGAATAGGATAGACGTAACATTTTTTCGTCACTTTTATATAGCTGCTGACGTGAGTTTGATATGATCTCAGATTCATACCTAATAATTATGTAAACAATTTCATTAGTGTACAGTCTAGAAAGGAACGCGAATTTAATTGCTTTCTTCTTCGGCTTATCTTTCATTTCTTGGAAGAGTTTCTGAACGAGGGGTTCCCTGGCAATCTGATTGAATAAAAATTTTAAAAACTCACTCTATTGAGAACGATTTAAACAATGCTTTGCACTCGGTGATTAGTTAACACGCATACTTATAAGAGAAAAATCAATACGCAAACCTTCCGTGACGATATTAGTATTAAGGCTAGAATGAATATTCAGAAGAACCGTCGCGAGACTATGTGGTTACGAGAAAGCGAGGGAGTATCCTACACGATCCTCCTCGAGAATGGTCCGAATAAGAGCAGTTATAGCAAGCAAGAAATCAATGAATCATTTGTATGCTGTACGCAGATATTGGCGTTGTTAGAAAGACGAAACAGTACGACAATCTGGGAGCTCTAGTGCTTTAATCCTTTTGCCGTTTGGGTAAAACCAGGACTGCAAGGGTGAAGAGAAGAGTCTGAGGTGGAGGTACGACGACGGTCCAACCTCAATACAGCGGCTTCAGCGAAGCTTTCGACCCGCCCTCTTTGAATCCTAGCACCCGTCTAGTTGCTCTGGCGGTTTGTGTTGTCGTTACCATCAAAGGCTCCTTTTACGGAAACTCCAGGAACAGAATCTCATACTTGGAGCTAACTATGAATATTTTCGCACAAAGTCCTCGATCTTTGGAGGTTGTCGCCATTTTTAAGTATAAGGAGAGGAAAGTAAGGCTGAACTCAGTCACTTCGGTTGTGTAATTAGAAACTTGTGCACGTACTAAAGGCCACCTCTATATAAGAAGCCCGTACATTTACCGGGGGCCAACGTCATCGTGAAGCAACGCTAGCAGCTGAACCAGCTGCTATACTTATATAACCAAGTACCTCACTCGTTATTAATTCCTGGTTCTCACTTACCTTCCGTTAGGCAAATTTTTGAATCCGCATGAGCAAGTGCAAGTCTACTACTACGTAGCCCACTAATAATGTAGAGTTCGAGAATTGAACATCGGAAACTGAATAGTGCGGGCATTCTATATTCATCCCCAATAAGGTGGGGTCAGATTCTCAGCATAGAAACAAAAGCCTTGGTAATCAGCAAAATTCATGCGGAATATTATCGATACACGGGTTAATCATGGTTCAACCATTTGGTTCTTAATCCTTGTATGCTATATCTTAGCGCTTGAATTCCTAGCAATTAACGGAGCTTTGATCGCGCTCTGATGAGGTTAACCACCGCATGGTCCAATGACACAAGCATCACCGTTCCATAATCCAGTCGTACGATCTTCGGCTACATATCCTCTGGGGGTTGAACGTCCCTCGATACTGACGTGCTAGCTGTCCAAGAGGTTCGAGCGATACGTGCGTTTATTAGTAAACGAATATATGCGGGCCAATAACGTGCATTCATAATATTCTACACAGAGAGTTTCACATTGGACGATTGTTTCATCGTTGAGCATCAAGTATATGTTAGTGAGTGTATTTCATGACGAAAGTAAATTATCGCTACCTATGAGTATGTATCGGAAAATGATAACATGTACCTTGTAGATGGATTTGTTGACCAATTGTAAATTAATATCGGTCTAATATGACCCGTGGGAGTCTCCAAAGCCCGGAACAGATAAAACGTTGCATCAAGCATATATACCCGCATGTTTCGCTTGAAATGATCTAATGATATCCAGTGATATCCGGTATCAGGCAATGGGTTATCCAACGTTGTTTAGTTTTTGAAATAATATCTCAATTATTTAAATTCACAAACACGTGTGTTTTTGGAGAAATTCATTCAGATCCAAGTGCTAATAATAATTATTCAGTGAAATAGCATGACCGAATGTCGCATTCGGTGAACGAACAGTCCTCGGCGAGATAAGAAAAACACATATCGACCACTTTCTAAAATCAGTTGAGGATTTTCATAAGAGGAGACGTTAGTATAATAGTGGAATGACATCTCTGTTATGATTATTCAAACAATTGAATCTTGCCAATGCACTTTCATCCGACTAACGGAAAGCTGCGGTGTATGCTGAAAGACTTGCTCCAAAGCTTCACGGTACCTTACTGCCCCGTACAATCCTCCGTATATTTTACAGTTATAGTGGTTTAGGTTCCTGGAATGGACGGAGAGAATAGCAACGTATAAATACACGTCAAGGATAAGAGAGAAACTTGAATAGTATACACGAGGGGGATAGCACAGTGGCGCAGTAAACTCGTGAATTAAATATGACGAACATGCATCCCTCGAGAAAACCTCGAGACTCCCTCAAACCTCCAGAGAACGCATACCGTACTCGTAGATTCTCTGCTTCTCTGCAGTATTTTATATAAACATATCTCTACATTTTACTGTGAGTTTTTTGCCTTAGCTTTTTGTGAACGAGATACCAACGAAAGAACTGGAGAATCAACGCTTCCACGGTTGCGGATAGTAGTGCTGGGGCAATGTATATACATGTCTTGCCTTGGGCCATTCTTGCTCGAGCGCTTGTCCTGAATTCGTCGAGTGTTTTCTCCAACCCCTCAAGTTTTTCTTCAACGTGTTAAACCATGTTTGCCTAGAAAAAAAACTAATAAACAAAAAAGTTCAAGCCTGCCAGAAAAATGTAGTGAGTTACGCGTTGACGCAAAACGTCTTATCGTTTTAAGGGACTGCCTTGTCGTCCAATCACAATCCCAGCCTTGAGCTTCTTCACATCTTACGACAATGGCAGAGAATTCACCTTCTGATTCTATTACCTTCTGATTCACCTTCTGATTCTACTAAGCGTTTTCTCAATAATATCGAAACGTCGCTATCGAATATCGAGACGGGGTGGTCAGATGAAACAACGCTGCCAAGTGTTACAGCTCAAAAAAGAAATTTTACAATCGACCAACCGAAGCATTTCTTCCCGTATTTCATTTCTTCTCCGGACGTTTACAAGTCAGCTTGTGGTGTACTAATTTATATATGAGTGGGGTATCTATATCTGTCGCCACTGGGAAACGATGACGTAGCAATAAAGTTACTAAAGACCTCTGTTGGATGTCAAAGTCAGAAGCGGTGACTCGCCATATGATTGGATAACCACGATTTTCGCCATTCCCCACGGAATCTTGGTTACAGGAATGAAACTTTTGCCATGCTTCTTAACAAGTTTGCACGAATGTTATCTTTCGTACGAAAGCTACCTATTTTAAGTGAATCGAGTCCGACACCAGGAGAACATTCCATTTCAGTAGCTATATGTCCTCGCAACTACTTCCATCATCTCAATGGAATCTTTTCATAGTTATATCTCGTCGGGTGTGCATCAATAAGGCTTTCTTGAATAATTTTCATGCGACGCCCAAATGAGTATATGTCAAGTATATACCAAGCAGTTCGGTCACCCTTCCCGTTAGCAATTTACCACAGAAAGCTATGAACGATGGAAACTACATATATTCAGAATAAAAACTGCGTATCAGGACCCATCCTAACCCTTGGGTAACTGGCTAATCTTTATTTATGCTTTTGGAACACTTAAACGCCACATATGCAAACATACACAATACTGAACATGGACAAACTGAAATAATTTCCAACATTCGTGTCTAGGCTCGTCGTGTCTAGTAAATAGCAACTGTATCTAAAAATTAATTTGCTAACGTCTTCGAACAGACTGTTTAATAGGTGAAATGGTTCCGTATACGGTATTGAAATTTTGGTCTGACGAATACGCTCATACGGAAAGTTGGCGAATGAATTTTACTTGAATAACTTTTTCCAAGTAAAGTCACTAGATTCAATGCTGAGAAGTATGTAGTTGCGAAAAAGGCTTTTCTGTCATTGAGTGTGTGGTGTTACGTCTTCCCATATTCCGGAAAGTGTTGCCACCAGATGGATGTCGAATTATACTTCAAAGCTTAGTGAAATACATGCAAATGTACAGAAACTGTTGCCTTAAAAAAAAACGGTAACCACAGTTCCCGTGGTATACGTCGTAAATCCTTGAACTCGGTTATCCGTTTTATCCAGTATGATGAAAATTCTTTCCCCTCGATTTTCACCAGTTACGTTCTTCGTGTTTTATTGTTTTACTTTCACAAACTATCTTTTCTCCGTGATACAACGTGAGATAAAGTTTCCGTCTGTTATTCCGTACAAATGTGGAATAAAACATCGGGTGAAATGGACTGTGCCAAAGATTCAGGATAAAATAAAAACCACACGATGTTATTCATTCTTTGCCGAAGCATAAAAGATAGAAAAATCAAGTTGAAGTGTGGAAACGCTTCTCGTCCTATGCTTTATCGAGTTAAAACGCAATTTCACGGTGACCCTCCCTCGTCATCTCTGTATATCGTGTCTTTCATTCATCCTCCTTCTTTTCTCACCAACTATCCCATCTGGTTGCTTTATAAAGTGCTTTGCCTGATGCTGTTATAGCAGGATACTTAATTTCAAAAGAGTATCTGGAAAACAATAATAGAGCGTTGGGTAATGGGAAAGCCTGATGAGCGTTGGTACGCTCGGACGAAATCGAATTTCGTTACGTCGGTGATTATCATGATAGCACGGAATATCGGATATTCTTCGGCCCAACACCGGAGAGGAATAATTACTTTGTAGGAACATTTTTTTTCTTCCCGAAAAGTTATGTAACACGAAAATCTGAGGCTGCTTCAAATCAACAAGAACCATCGTCATTGTGTATTTAATAACCGGTTACGTTAACTAATATACAACTTATTCAACCCGACAACTTGTTCAACCCATCGTGCCCTACTCATATTTCTTGCGACCTCCCCCCCCCCCCCTCCCGCCCCTCCTTCCTGCTCATTTCTTGGTGTAGATATACCGTACGTCCGCTTCGCGAAAGTACATCACGCATGCTATCTAGCATGAAAAATTACGTTGCCTGCAAAAGGGACTGTGCACCGTGAACATTGATCGAGAGATATGTAGAAAAAAAGTCATTATGACTTTCAAAAATTTTTATTTTTTCAAAATAGTGTTTATTAATGTTATAAAAAAATGCAAAAACAAGCCTTTTTAAAAAATTCAAAAACTTTTTCAGTGTTTATAAAAACTAATTTGAAACAGTTTGAAAAATTTGGAAACGGCAACGCTGTTCCAAGTTTTTTTAGTAACGACGGTGTCAGACTGGTTTCAGACGCGAGTATGCAAAAAATTTCATAACCACTGACGAGTTGAAGGATCAATTTTGGTTTGTGCTTGTAATTATTATTATCTCAAATGAAATATCCTGTTCCGCACACACGGCTCGTACGTGTAACAACTGGTTGTCCCTCTAGTTTTCCGCCAACCGATGCAGCGGGCTTTTGGCTAGTTGGATTGTAAATAATTATTATCCATTTGCGATGCAAAGGCGACTGAAAATACCTGAATCTGCTTCTCGAAACGAATGATGTTATACAGACGCAAGTAAAAAAGAAAGGAGAAGAACACGGTCTTTTGTTCGGCAGACGTTTGATGGTCGAATTCCACGAGGGCACATTAGAGGACGAGAACTTGCCTGTAAACTTTGGTAATTTTGGCTTCGTGAGATTCGCGGGCTTGCACCGAGCTCATTGGTAAGAAAATTTACGATCCCTGATCATGAAAGTTGAACTTCTTGAACCGCCATAACTTTTCACGACATTTACTTCCGTTTCTTTCAATAATAACTCCCATAGCCCTAAATAAAAGACATGTTTCGTGCCATTGTACGCTTCACTTATCGCTAATAGGAGTAACAATGGCCAGGTTACGTATTAAGATCACCGACCACTTAGATCGAAATTGTGAATCCGCAATGAGGTCATCTATTGTCGTTCTTCATTAGATACATTCTCCAATGGGTCGATAGTCAGAAGAGTTTAATTATAGTCGAGCCAATTGACATTTTTATTCTTACGCCAACGCTGTCAACACGGCCACTTACGACCGTCAGAACAGTTTCGCCTTTGAATGAAGCAGAGCCTCGTTGAGCGAAAACACGCGAAAACTTCAAACTTCCCATCAACCAGATACAAATTGTTTTCCAATATTGCCTTCCAATTGATCACTCTCACACGAGTTTTCACATGACACACGAAACAAATCTCGAATCTATCCAATATTTCGGATATCTCTCGAGGCTCATTCGATCTATCCCGGTATTAATAATCCCACTAGCAACATTTTTCCTCCACGGTTTCACAGCACCAATGAATCTCACAATCCTGGCTGCTTTCCAATTTCAATTTTCAAGCCTCATCTCTCGGGCACGCGAACATCGATTCAATATCGAGCCCTCTGGGCTAGCAATATGAAAAAACCAAATATTTTTTGACGCAATTAATAAAATTTTGACAGATATATGAAATAAAAAAAGAAATTTCGTTGAAACAGCGGATCCGCTAATTGAATCCAAGCAAATTCGCATTACGAGTAGCCCGTGGGAATTTATCAACTATTCACAAATCCTTGAGCTTTTTGTGAGTATATCGATACGTTTGATAGCTCGTCCAAGCGTTTGTTCCCAAATATTGTCTGTCACTTCGTAATCTAAGGGATTTGCCCCTTTGTCCATCTCTGTTATGTATTGGACGCTGCTACATTTTTTTCATAAGCTAATACAGAACATTCTATTCATGAAATACGCCGAGGCGTTACGTCGTCAATCAATCGTTGATACGAATTCGTATCTTTCAGCAGTAATCGATCGATGTTTTAATGTTGTCCATAATGAGTCATCGTAATAACCACTGGAATTGAATGACTCGTGTACGACTCGAATATCATTATTGATTATGATGGTTTGCTGAGTAGATATTTCATTTGGGATTCGTTTCCTCGCTATTCAATAGGAAAAGTCAGAGTAGGGTATGCAAATTCAAAAATTCGACGACTGACCTCCAAGAGATCGGAGAATAGACGATTTTACTGGAGTTACAGGAAAACGTCAACCGGAAGTCTGTTGACACAATTTCAACCTGTCTCAACCTTACTCGAAAAAGAGCCCAGACCCCACGGTGTCACATCATTCTTGGCTCTGGAGTACTTGGACAAATGGTGACTCAGAGTGGTGTCTATTCGCTCGAGGGCAGTTTCGTATCCTCCAACTATTGCGCTATCGACGTCACGACGGTGTGTCGAGTGGCGAACCCGGTTGAAGAGTCCGAGTTTCCGTGCTGAGGAAAGGGAAATAGAAATAACTGGTTCAGGAGGAAAGAGAAAAACCCACGACCCTCGAGCAAGCACTGCGTTCGTTGAACTCGGACGAAAACGTCCGTTTTTTTTTACTCTTTCATATCGATGATCCGAAAATAAATTTACTTCACATTATTTGGAAATCCACAATGGACGATATTGAGCCATCTCAAAATATGCAAAATACTTTAAGTGACCACACAAACTTTAACGAATTTTCTGAAATTTACATACCCTCGGAGTGTAACCTCTTGAGCTCTAGCGGTCCAGTCTCCCTTAAATTTTGCTTGGCAAAGTTGAATTTTGAAGCGACACCCTCGAGCTTTACAAACTCCTTACTCCGCCGGATGAGCTCACGATTATTCGAGCTCGACTAAAGTTTTAAACTCTGACGATTGCGTTATCCAACGAAATAAGATTGAGAATCATGACTCGATTAAAATATAAATCGAGTTCTTTATTAGGAACAATGAGAATACGTGCTGTATGATCGAATGTTCAGGTTTATTGTTATATAAACGACCACGAATTGACGCAAAATATAATTCATACACGAATTGGTAGGGGAAAGAGGACGGAAGGCGGCGGGGTCGTGATAGTTTCGAAAAATAATCAGCACATCTAAAGATGCGGCAATAGAAAAACATCAATTTCCAGATAAAAACCACCTCACTATCTTAGGTGAGAATATTTCATAACAAGTCGCATATTACTCTAAAGCCAAAAGCGTATTTCAATGCAATCTCGAAAGTACAATGTCGATTCCCCATAATTACTAACATTCAAACTTTTTCAAAAACTCCGCTGTCAGTCGGTAATTTAGTGCACGATCGGAATAAAACAGGATTTATTCGAAAACATATGAAATAAGTTTTATTTGAAAAAAGTAAATTGGAAGAAAAATATTTCAAGATGTCTTTTTATTAGAGAATTCGCTTGTTTTTTAATTCTGTGATATTATCAGAGAGTACAATTGAACGTCGAGTCACGTAATAGTCCAAAAACTCTTATCGTTGAAACGTTCCTCGGCAAACTCGAGTAAAATATATATAAAGTCGGTTCTTAACAAAAGTTTATCGTTGACTTATTAAGAGCATTGATTCATTGATTAATTCACGTGGAGAATGAAGATTCGCCGAAGACTGAGAAGTGAACAACGACGATTGAAGAGTGTGCAATCCCACTCCGAGATACGACCTGACCTAAATGCGATTAAACTGAGAACTCTTTGACGAGAGTTCCCTAAGAACTTGGAGTTTCACTACTTCGATGATAATGCGAGAATCGTGATGTATTTGCGTCCTTGAGTTGGAGAAAGAGAGGAAGAGGGAGGAGAGAGCGACGATTTCGTACCAAGTTTCATGGAAGACGATATCACTGAATTTGCACTTGGAATTAGCAATGGCAAGTTTGTCTCAGGACTGGGACGAATATATCACAGTTAATTCTGCGGATTGCTTTGCCGAATGTTCATTTCATTCCACTGTGTAAACATTAGGGTGATTCTCAGAAGCGGCTATCTGCTAATTATGACGAATTCACCCTCCAATTGATTCCATATAAATAAACAAAAATCTGTGCTAAGAGCAAACGCTTGGATCTTCCGGATCCTACTGATCATTTTTATTTCAACTGTTTATCAATTTGGCGTCTGCCTTGTCTCTATTCATTTATATCCGTTCATTTTTTCACGCTCCATTCTGAACGTTCATTTTTCATTTCAGATATTTGTCAGCAATTCATTCCCATCAATTACACCACATATTTCGGTAAGTTTTCTCATTGATAAATAGCTATAAGACTATTATGCGACTGAAAAAAGTTAACAAGGACCCATGAACAAAAGACATGAAAAAGCTCAACCATTGCGATTTCAATGAGACCCGATGGCATTTAGCCTCCTATTAAATGTGTCTATTTGCCTGGAGGTTGATACACGTACAATTCAATTGAGGTGCAACAACTTGGATCGGAGAATTCATATTCCAATTCGATTACCACAATTGTGCCTGATACGTTTGCGATTGTTCACTCCCACGCAGCCCTGGCAAATGGAAAAATCGCTGAAACAATTTCGCCCGCATGAAAAGTATTAAAATTTATGCCATATTGTTTTTGTTTTTTTCATTCACAATAAAACAATTATTCTCTCGACTAATTCCGAATCGCAGTATGGAGTTTGAAAATTTATTCGATCGTTGTGTATGAAATAGACAAAAAAATAATAGCGAGAAAGGAAAATTGCATGATGCGTCGAACAGTCATCGCATTTTGGTGGTACTTTTTTTTTAAATTCATATACAAAAAATATAAGAGGAAGTCAGCAAATATTTGAACTAAATACGCTGGTGTTTACTTCAAATTTTTTACTTAAAAAAAAACTTTTGTTTGGAAAATACAACACAATACAAATATTTGTGTTATTCGTATGGATTGGACTTTTCCGAATCCCGGGAGATGGGTTTTTCACTTCGATCAACACTCGAATATTTTGCCACAACCGGTATCCGTTAATTTCAAATGTTCCTCGTTTTTCGCTTTTCCACAGACCCGTGAATTCCGTCATCGCCCCTCCTCATATGAATTCAATCCTGCGTTACACATTGGCAAATATTTATACGGAAAAATTCGCACGAATTTACCATGAGCTCATTGACCCACTCTATTTAATGATTAATATACGACTTTGGGTATTATAATACGATTTCGTAGCACTACTGTCATTTATTTAACAACAATATCGAATGTGTTGAAACTGTTAAAGTTATCCTCGAAGTTAAGAACACATGCCCGAGGGTTGGGTTCCCTCCATGAGAGTGTCACAATGGTAAACAGTAGCCCGAGCACTTCTGCGGGTCAAGGAGATGCCGGAGTACGCAACTCAAGTTTACATACTCCTACCTTGGCTGAAGTAGAAAAAGAGACAGTCTGTCAGCTCGCATTTCCATACTTAATCACACGCGAAAAAAAAAATTACCAGAAAATTTGTTTTTCATATATTCTTTTTTAAGGATCTTCGATGCTGATTTTGCCGATGAATTACTAACCGAATCTGCTATCAACATGCAATGAATTGGTAGAATACGTACGAGTTTTACACAACTAATTATAACGCTCTGGTCCAGTTAATCTTAAACAGATATCTGATATTACTGGTGATAATATATAACGCGGCTGTTGGACATTAATCATACATCATGAGCCATATTCACGTATATTGGAAACTGAGATATATGTATATTCGCGTATGGATATCATGTCTGCGAATATGATCTAAGCATACAGATATTCGTGACTCTGCTTCTCTGCTACTGGATGTAGCATAGCCAAGGCTGCATGAGACCGCGTTATATACATACCTCATGGGAGAATTATGACATTTTCCAAACTACTCACCGAAGTGATTTTGTCCAACTGATCCAGCTGTCTTGAATAATTTTCATTTAGTAACTGTGCTTCAAACGACTTACATGACTTTTCGTTGATCTTCGATAGATCGCATAATACTTTAAACTCAAAATTTTTCTTCGTGGCCTATTGGTCCGAAAGATCGGTCCAACGAACCACGATGTTGGGTTATCATATATATTTATCTTGAATTTTTTAATACGCCCTTCTCGTCAAAAAAATACACAAAGCTACGCGTACTTAATATTTCACGGCAAAGAGATTCGATTGGATACTTCGAAAGCGCGTTGGAAGAGCGGGTATACTCATCCGTGGATAGATGCATTTTTTCCTGAGTTTAGCGAATTTATAGCCATGCAATAACCGGGCGTTTTGTCGCACTTGTCGATAGTAGCCGTGCTGAGAAGCAGCGAAGAAGTTACAAGGAGATGCAGAGTGAGGTGGCTTTTTCATGACTCCTGGTAGCATTAAAATATCTGAAATATGGATATAAAATATATAGTCATAGAGGCTCCTCCGGGGATATGTGGCGCCAGGAAAAGTAAGAAAAAGAGGTTGAAAGTTGCAGGGAGGCTCTTTGACGCTACCGTATCACCACCGGGTTCTCCCTCTTACTCTCTTTTTATGAAATTTCTTGTGCCGCAGATGCGTCTAGTGCGAACGGCAAAGAGCCCTGTGCCGCGCGGTGGCGGGTAAAATCGATTGGGAAAGGCCGATGAAGCTGATGCTCCCGCAGGACTTTTCCATTTTGCATGAATATCGAGCGTTCAACCGGCATCCTCACACCTTCGTCTTCAAAATAATACAGCGTGTCCCAAAAGCGAAGCTCATAAAAAACAATTCACAGATTAATTTGAAACCAACTTGTCTAATCAACGTATTGTATACAATCTCTGATTATTTTTCTACGGTATTTTGTTGAATTATTGAACGAACTATGTCGAATCGAAGAGATACAGTCACGATGGGACTCCTTGCAAGGCACCCCCTGTATACCAAATGTATGTCACGATTGAAATTTTTGCGAAAAACTTATCGCGCGAAAAGCTCGAGAAGCTCGATTTTCGAACAAAATTTGTATATCGCTCGGAGGAATTACATCAACAACACTATATATTGAACGAGTATGTGGTTGGCTGGGTTATCGGCTTGAAGGCGATGGGATATCGACTGACTATCCATTTCGCTGAATGTGTCGTCGTCGTCGTCGTCGTGGTAACCTAAGACTCGCACGTCCTTCCACCAAGACCACACGTTGCGGTTGTACGTGCTATCCGGCCGCGATAGACGAGAACGGCGGCACCACGACGATTATCGTTCCTACCGATACGATTTATCAACTTTTTCATTACTGATATCTGCTCATACAGATGTCTTTGGCCATGATCTTTTCAATCTAACCTTCTCTTTCTCACCTGAAACAACTATCGTCTGTATTCTCGTAAAAATATCCTCTTCTCCCTGGACTAGAAGTTCAGGCCAGATCTCTCTGTCGTCGATTGTTCAACGTCCTCCATTTATCTCCCTTATTACTTTACCACAACCAGTACGAAATATCTTGATGCTATAGTCCGTCGACTAGAAAGCTTTCCCTTATTCTCGCTCCACAAGACAATTCTGCCATTTTGTGGTCAGACATACGGGCCATATACTTTTGCAGCTTCGCTAGAATTTTTGGCATTTCCGTGAGTAATAAATGTCCGAAAATATGTTCGTCGTCATTTTAGTGTAGGCAGGATTAATGAGGAGATTACAACTGTTGAGCTGCCATGAAACCTATGTCAGAAGCGCTTCGTCGGTAATCCGACTTCGAGATATCGTCCAAGAAATTTTGTGAGCAAAGAAATAGTGTGAAAATGGGTTTTGTGATTACCACCGAAAGGCTGCCAATCCCTTCATTCTCCCAAGTAAATCCCTCATCTCGATCACGCTGCAGGATTAACAACTCTCGCGTTTGTAGTATACCAAAGAATTTATATCCGCGTATATACACGAACGGACGGATAACACAAATTTACCGACTCAATATTTTGCCCTTCCATACTTGATGCTGCCATGTAACCCCTATTTGTCACATTGCATTTACATTGAATTTACACACGAACGTCCAAACTGCAAGCATCCTGCATATTAAAGAAGATCCCAGTTGAGCTGAATCTTCATTCTGAAAACTAATTTTCAACGCGTTAATGAAAATTTCATTTACTTCGTCTCCATTTCATATTGCGACATCGTTTTCGTCGAAAAACTTGACGGGATTCACATCATTACTACGTCGTAAAATTCACTCGAAAATGGCATTCGTAATGCCGTAGGAATTACAATCATTTATCATTTTCATTCGCCACCTATACTGGCATCTCTCTTCTCCAGCTACGTTGTGTCGCCGTAACCTTACCCCGCCATAATGATAATTAGCCGTATACTTCTCTTTTGGGAGTAATATGGAGCGGACACGCGAGCTCGCGAACGCTCCAGGTTTATGAATACCAAGACGCCCCTCGCTTTTCTCCTTTCCTCAGACTTCATTGTAATCTCTATTCTTGCAGCATAGTCTGGTTTGTGATGTATTTGAAAAATATTATTCGCAACGCATTTTTCAAACGGGTGCTATACGCATTGAATTAACCGGTCATTCCGCATATAAAGGTGCCTACGTACGTGACCGACAGATTTTGATGACCCCCCGTAGGTCCATTTCATCGATGAGCCGTACTTCGATTCTGATCACGAACCTGAAATCACAATTATTCAATTGCCATCGTAATTGCAGCTGTGGAATTTTCCAACCGGTTCCAGCTGTCAGAATGACAAAATAGGAGAAAAAGTTACATATCAACATCCACTTTGGACTGTACCAAGGTAGAATTTTCTATATATTCAAGTGAGGCATCACGAATGTTATTTAATGTTGTGGTATTGGGTATGTTGGTTGTACGGGAAAAACCGATAGAGGCACATCGCGCACGTTGCATTATTAATAAAGCCGATGTAACGATGCGGTAACAAAGTCACACGCAAAATGCAAATTACTCATTAGCCATTCCGTAGTCGTGTCTATGTAATGCAGGCTTTTGCAAGCTGTGCTAGCGCAGCATCATGCTACCTGTATGTTATGGGTGCCTAGCCGTTCGAGCAATGCTTCGCATGCATGCACGAAAGAGGATCCCTACCCTTCTTCCTTACCCCCTTCACCTGCGCCACTTTTCCCAAGAGCGTGTAACGTCATATATATGATGTAGTCTCCCTATATTTGTGTTAAATATCCACATATATTATAGGAGCAATGTGGAACACGACCTCGGTCTCTATTCACCAGCCAGATACCTTACGAGACCCGCAATCACGTCGCATTGTTGCGTACTACTTTCCTTCAATGAGAAACCGTTTACTCCCGTTTGTTATCACTGTCACTATTCGTCATGCATTTCTCAGTTACCGTGTACAAGTTCACATACCGACGAGTGCTTCGGAGTCCCGCCAAAGTCTGTGGAACTGTAGACTCGAATTCAGAGCGAGTTAGAATTCTGGATTCCGATGGAATCTCGATTTAAAGTAAGAAGGATCTTCAAAAGCTTACTGCCTTCTTGCTACATCAAGGCGTTGAATTGGGTCCCAAAAACTCGAGATTTTCGAGTCATACGAAAATCTTTGAGTCTTTGAGCCCACGGTGAGAGCCAACGATCGTTATCGTTTTCTCACCAGATTGTATACCGGTAATAACCGAATTGGCAATCTACCAAAGTAAATTCACCTGGGGCTGTAGAATACCAAGTTATCGTTTCTGCACCGCAAATCCTTGCTCCTGGTTTCACAGTCTTGAAACGTGACTGAATTGCTATGCCAACACATCATTGCACTTTCGAAAGGGCAAACACGTGCTCTGGACGGTTGATAAACTCTCTTTGAAAAAACAAAGTGAAACAGATAAACAAACAGGAACAAACGAGCGTACTTTTTTTCAAATTTGTCAAATTTAAAATCTATCCACGATACAATATCGTCATATATTAATAAACTCGCGAAGCACGAAGAGAAAACGCTTTGTGATCCGTGAAGAAGTTGGAATACGATGATGAAATTGAGACCAGAACGAGGAAACCATTCGAGTGAGTGGAAACAACGATTATATTAGCATGACTGTGGAAAATATGTCTTTGTACCGTGAGAGAACTTGAAATCTTATTTACTCGGCTATTCAATTCGTGCTTTTAGTGTGCTTGGAGTCGGGTTATCGAGACACAAACGAGTCGATGCAGCCTGAAAAAAGATAAACCTATGTACATCAATCTTCGTTGCTCCTCGAGTGGAAGACTATCCCCCGAAGTAATATCGCATTGATTTACTGTTCGAAGAGAATTGGCACTCATTACTCTCCGATATGGCACTCTGTTCATCTTGATCGGAGCTCCCGACATGTTCTCGCAAACCATCCAACATAAAATTCGAACCTCAAAATCAATGTCCATCAATCAATCCACAATCAATTAATAAAAGAAAAAAATAATAACTATCCTCTATGATAAGTAACATTTTTTCTGTAAGAGTTCTCAAAGTCTATGATTTCCTGAAAAAAAAAAACTAGCATCAAAGTTTCACAGTCTACAGTTTATCGCAAGATAACTAGCCTCTCAAAAAGCACATCCATGTTTCTGATATAAAAATTTCGGCGCTCCCGAACATACGCTAACAATATTCGTGTCATGTGAAAATATGAAACTAGCAGATGTGAGAACCGAGAGATGCAAACGATGCAACTTGATCTGAGGAACGGTAGTCCGCTGATATGCGCGTATAACCTCGTTGGGTTCCAGATACCTTCCTCTCATGCAAGGATCGTGTGATCCCTGCGTTTGCCTGTACGTTTACAAGATGGCTAGATCCATGACCTTCGTCGACAGAGAAAGAGTTGCTGTGTCTTGGATAAATCAAGACAGAGACAAAATTCTCAATAATAATTCAGGACTTATCCGTGACAGATAGGAATACGCAAAAAAAAAGTTTCCTGACGAAATATTTACGATCATTTTCTTGTAGAGCCACCAAAAGGTATTTCATCGTAAATATCGGTAAAAGAAAACCATCCAGGAACGTTTGACACACTGCCAGGAACGCCCACGCTAGAGAATCATGTTGGTCTGTTCTAGTTATATAGTAAACATCGATGTCATCCTTCCTGTAACCCAATCGCATTCATACATTTCTGCACTGCAAGGTAGTGACGATAACTCTCCGACGTTACGGGTTTCCGGTGACCCAGCTCCGTCGTCAATTGCTTTTATTTTCCGTTTCCCTCTTGCCGATATTGTCTCGCGGAAATGTTTGCGCGCACTACCGTTTTAAGCTCGAGAGCTACGAGAGAAACTGTCTTTAAGCTTCATTACTTCTCACCGGAATAGTCTGACAGACGAAGAGAGAGAGAAAGAGAGAGAGAGAGAAGAGATATCCTATACTGAGGGCAAATGAACGTTCAATAGTGGAGGTTTCCAGGCGTCTAATACCACCCAATCGACTAACATTGGCTGTGATCCAACATCCTAATACAGCTGTGACGGCTCGGATGCAGACGACCTATCTACATCCCGCCCGATCTTTCTCCTCCCTATGCGGTTGTTTCCGACTCAATCACTTCGCTACCTCGGTTTCCTTGTCTTCTCAATGATGCAGGATGCTCGGTCCACTCGACTCGCCGAACCAATTCACCACATTTTTTCTCTCTTCATGTTTGAATGCTCAAATTAAAATTTACTCCGCTCCGAATATTCTACGTACTAGGTATTATGGCTTGCTATTTGCAAAAAGAGTTCGGAAACATGTAGCCGGTGCTGTTACCATGAGAGCAATTTCACTCTCTGGCTTTTCCCGTTGAGGAATATTCAGGTTTTCCTCACTACGCAGGAAGGATAAACAGGGATTACGAAAACCTGAACATCTGTTGTTTGCACATATACCAACAATACATACCAGCTGCAACGATGTTAGTTTGTTACAGTTGTCGTTGATTTCCTAGCTTCCATCAGGACCGGTAACGTTTGGAACAACGATACATCTCATTATCGCGTGATTACGTACGAATAATTAGTAAAGCATTGCTAGCACATCTCGGACTGATAGCTGTGGGCTTGCAACGATACATCATCATGTCTCATATCATCAGCCATTTCCTTTTGTACGAAAATCAACAGGATTAATCTGCTACTCGATAAATTAGGATTACAATCAAAAAAATTCAATCTACTCGGCCACTTTCTCGGCCACGATCGATGATGTAGACTTTTGACCGATCCCGATTTTCGGCCTGATCGTCATATCAATGGTACCGGATCTTAGTTTAGAAAAGTTTGATATTTTGAAGTTTGCGAGACTCGCTACTGGTTCGGATGCTGATCAAAAGGCCATATCCGGTTGATTAATTTCAACGGATTTCAAATGCAGCATCTAGACCGTGACATCTTTCTTCGTCGGTCCGTCGAGATGGATTGAAACGGAAACTAGGCGTTAACTGTTCGTCGAGGCTTACTGCAAAGACGTGCCATACCGAAGGAGAGGCCGCCGTGGATGCATGTCTGTTACACACGCGGTCTGTGCATGTACAACTCGAGTACGCGCCGTACAATACGTCATGAAGTAATGCGCCTGCGGTAATGGTTGAGGCAGAGATGGAGTGTTTATGAGCAATGACGGTGACTGCCTTCTGGTGATCGTCGATTAATAGCAGGATGTTGCTTGTACATACATATGAGGCATCGCCTTGATGCTCCCTTTGGTGAAATTCCTCGCGTAAATATCTGGCCCTTTCAGATCTTGTCACAACCATCATCGTACTTGTGTGCAGTGAGACACGCACGGATAACGAGTCTTTGATACTTGAAAAATGAACATTTCCAAATGCCAGGATACATTTCTACTTTTTATCGAGGTTCTCAACCGAAGTCTCTTTACAGGACTTGTAATAATACGTAAATTTTTACCGACCGTCTCCAGTGTTTCGAAACTTTTATGCCAAGTTTTATTGGATTTTTCAAAACCTCATTAACGCGAGAATTAATTTATTGGAGCATCGAAAATAACAATAAGCAACAAGTGTCGACAACGTCTGCTTCAATAAAATAAGGTGAAATGGTCGGAAAAACAGAATCGAGATTTATTCATAATTCTAGACGCCAAGCATTGGAAATACAATATCTTATTTGGAGTTCCGGTTCGAATTATTTAAATCATTACGATGACATTATGATTGATGAACTACTATATTGTTAAAAGAAATTCTAAAACCAATGGAAAAAGTCATTTTCAATTTCCTTCGGTCATACCAGATACGTGTTTTAACATTCCCCTCTAAAGTTACTGTCTATGAATTACGTCTAAAGTATATTTAAATAAATGATCTAGTTTTCTATGAAATTCTAATCGCGACGGCTTATTAATGTTTTCGAACCAGGGAATGATGGTCTAAAAATCATTCAATTTTGTGAGGTCGATCCGGTGGCTTGGAACTGTCGGTTTTTCGCCAACATCGTTAACAATCTCTCGAGGAAATATAATACGAGATTCCATTAGTTCATGGTTGCTTGCAGTCCTCGATAGCTCAAATTTTCATCTACTTCAATTATTAACCAGGGGTGATCCTCTTTATCCTAGAATTAATTCAAGAGTTCACATATCGGCCTCGGTACATGGAAACGAAACTTTTCCTTCCCTTTTCGTTGTTGCAGTATCTCGAGCATCGTTCCAACATTTGATGACTGACAAACACACCCCTTTTTCAATTTACACCATTTCTTATTCTCAAAGCATGAGATGAGCAATAAATCACCGCATCAAAAAAAAAAAAAAGAGAGAATGATCATCACGCATGCAAGAGCTAAGATAAATGAAAATACAACTCTAAGAAGGTAAAACGCGAGTTGAGACAGATGATAACAGCAAAAGACACTTATATCGCGTTCCAGAGTTTCTCTAAAGATCTAGTACGCTGTTTCAGCGTACAATTGCAACTCCAGACCACTGAGTATTACCAGCAAGACACTGTGAGAGCCTGGTCGAAGAGTCCTTATGATGCAGCTGTGTCGGGCAAACTTGTAAGGATCTCGCTATTTCCTCTTGATTATGCGGAAGCACGAGAGAAACTTCGATGAATAATATCTATGCTGGGACTTACTAATTCAATGAGATCGAATATATATTCTAATTCTTTTTTTTCGCTTCATATCATTTTATTCGCATCATATCATTTTTAGTTAATTCATACTAATTAGTTGAAGCTCATTCCATGTGATTTAGGAAGACACGAAATTACAAACGGCCTCGAAATTTCGTCTCATCAAATGTTCTCTTTTATGCATTATTCACTCTCTTCCTCCGTCTATCTCCTTTTATCCCATTCTTTCCGCCTACATTTCAGTGAACACCATGTCGCACACCGACGCGGACGGAGCATTATTATTGTGCGAGTCTCGACATAGTCAACTTTTGCACGTTTGACGCGGTGCAACCTACCACAGTTTCCGGTTCCTGGTCCCAGAGCTGGCCGTTCGTTCATCTTCGTCTTTATTACATTCGAGTAATGGGATCCTTAACAAGCGAGGACACCTACCTTGAATGCTCGGACGGTGGCAATAATATTACGACCGCTATATCTACCAGTAAATAATTGTAATGGACCTCCCAGCGAGTGAGAAACCTTCCACAATTTCCGGGGTGTGTCTCAGTTTGCGTGCAAAATTCTCTTTCCGTAATGATCTTCATGTTCATAAAAACTTGTCCTGTAAATCGATTTTTTTTGGAATTATCAGCCTGCGCATTACGAAATATTTGGAAAATCCGAAAAAGAATATAATCACATTGTGAAAATTAAAAAAAAAATAATTCGCTCACCATTATTCTTTCCGACACGCTGTTGACGAGTTGATGAATAAATAACGACGATACCCTAATTGCTTTGTGCCTTTTGTCCACGCTATAGATTAGTTTTTATTACAGATTCAGTATTTTATGAATGACACATTCGATTTACCGGAGTTCAGATTTTTTTCAAAGTTGCATTTATTCTACTAATTCTATTGCACAAAAGATGCAGTATCGAGATAAGATTTGAATGCAGTGTGAATAGGTAGTTCCAACTACTTTCATATGAGTCATCATAGCTCGAATCTCGTTTTCGTTAATACAGCCTTATCCAGTCCTCATTTCAATTTGTCCCTAACTCCCTTACTAGCCCTTCCGAGTCCTCCCGCTGAAATTCCCAAACAATTCATTTGCCACGTATATGTGTATAGTGAACATGATTCGTTGTGGCATTACTCTATATATGTATTCGGAACATGTAAATACATGTGTACGGAGGATTTTCATCTCTGTTATATCCACATGTATTATATACGCTCGATGGCTATCCCAGTGAAACATGTGTGATGTTGATGCTTCAGGTTATATAGGTCGAACATTACAGAGAGCCACGGTATTAGGAAGTACTACAAATGTCATGTTGACTCTACACAACTAGACGCACTTCTCTGTGTACTGTCTGAACAACTTGTGCCGAGAGATAGATTGGCGGGAAATTTACCAAGTGCTGTTGGTTCTACACGACTATTCTCATTTCGATGTCGTCTATTGGCTCCGTTTTATCACAGGCTCTGACTCTCTCTCTCTTTCTCTCTCGCTCTTTCTTGCTACTGATAAATCAGATCGTAAACAAATAGAGACGACGAAATTAGGATTGATACATTTGTAAATTAAATTTATCATTTGGATGTCGTTTGAAAAATTTGGAAATGGCTCTAGAATTTTGCGTCATTCATTGATGAATACTTGTACCAGCCACGGCAGAATATCCGTAGACAATATTTCTGCGAGATTCGAGTATAATTATCAAACTGAATTCAATCGGGAAACCAAAACGTATGGAAAGAAAACATTGTCGTATTCTAAACAACCCTTGGAATAATATTTTCAGTGTATAACTATTTTACATATGCGTAACATATACAAAGCTCGTTACGAAACTCAAAGTACTCGACCGACGAGCCCAAATATCCATTGAACGTGAACATAGTTATTTTTCAACATACATAATCACTTTGACGGCGAATATTTGCCGAGTATATTTTCTCACAAATATCGTGCCAAAAAATATTGAGTAATGAAACCTCTCATTATTTATTCAAATCGATCTGCCATTCGCTTTTGATGATTTTTAACCATTCAGTTCGAGGTCTGGTTCGAATGATTTATTGAAAATGTTGCATAAACAGAAAGCACATCCATGTAACTCATATACATATATCAGTTCCGAAAACAAATAATTTGAATAATTTCCCGATGACGAGCACGCATCATTTCTTTCTTTTCAACATGGTGAATTCGTGTGTCTAATTTGTAAATATTCATCTTTTGTCGATTACGTTCGGTCAGACTAAATATAAACGGGTAATCGATATTCCATATGTTGGCAATCCACGAAGCGTCATTGTTTTCTCTTTCGATAATTACTGCAACTGAATTCGTTTCATTAGCGTTTCTAGCATACAGCAATCACAAAATTTCGATATATTTTTTATCTTCGGAATAAGAAAAAAATTGATTTTCTGATTGTTATTCAACTTTATTTTAATTTTCAGTATTACATCGACCACGAAACAACGAAAAAATTATTACCCATTATTCATAAATATTTTCTTTGTTAACCAAAGTTATAGTTGCATTATGCTTTAGGTACTTTCGTAATATGATTGTGCCCCACTCCAAAGCTGTATGAATTATTCATTGGCTGGATTAGATTACATTCTATAATAATTGATAAAATTATTAATGAAACATTAGCGCAGATATTCTAAAAATACTGTTGAAATATATTCTGTAGAATGTAATATGTGGATATATCACACTGATTTCACTTCTTCGTGAATCATTATAATGAAAAATGAAAATCAAAACAAACCTGTTAGATTGATTTTCCGCATAGTCGCCTATTCGAAGAACAACATATTTAGTTCATTGTTCACGAAAAGAAATCGAGAAATAAAGAGAAAAAAGCAAAGAGAGCACCGAGAGAGGTTCAATACCGGTGAATTAAATCGTAATTCTATATTTAGAATGTTCATCTTTAGGCGAGAGAATTCCAAGTTCGTATTTTACGCAGTGTTCGCGGAAAACACTGTTAATGATAAAGTGAATGATATTCCATCAAACCAATACATTTTGCTAATGCCAGTACGTCATATTTTTGTGCGCTCGCATTTTGAATTTTCGTGAATAATTTTTCAGACTCGTACGTAAAGCTGGAGTTCTTCTGCAATGTTGAATTCGAGCTTAATCGAATTTTCAATCCTTTCATCTTTTGCTATTCATCCCGAAGTATTAAACTTCTTACAGCTTTAGTAAAGATGATAAATATAAATATATATTTTTCTATGAATGTACGTGTATGCTTTTTGCTCGCCACTTTTCTACCGGAAACTAGGGAGCAAGGAATATCGAATTGAAAAATTAAAGTGCAATGCACATCAGAGGCCAGTATAATGGCGATACAATATTTACCAAAAACCAGGTGCATCCGATGCGAATATGAGGGAACTATTCGCTGCATTGCCATTTATATTTGTATCCAACTTGCGGTAATTTCACGAAAGTAAAGTGCACATACGTAGGAATGCAATTCACATATATGTGTGTGGTATATTCAACAAGGATAGAGAAAAACGTACAGACCGGGAAACGGAGGTTTCCGACCACTCACAAGCTTACCGAGGCTCTTACGAAGTCATTTCTACATAGAATATCTGCATAACCGGGTGAAGCACCAAGCACCCTCCTTTATACGTATTTCAGCTTTTGAGATCCTCTTCGCGTATATCACAAATTTCCTTGTACCCCTGTAGTGCCTCCCAAGACGTTGAGTACACTGAAACTCCGGTCCCAGTAGATTCAAAAGGGGAGCGAATTCGACCGCACGGGTCTGTCATCGCCATGCATCGTATAGTAAGACCGATACTCGGTCTATCGCGAATTGATAATACATTTCCGTGCGGTGGGGTGCGTGGAAAGCCTCGACGCATAGTAGTGTGCGCACAAGGCCCAAAGGTTGAAGTTCACTCAATCGAAATTCTACTGTACTCTTGGGAAATATCCGAGGACACCCAAGACTTCTGTTCAATGTCAATTCAATACTCCTTCATTACCTAATCTGTGATACAAGGACATAGAATTACGGCCATCATGATGAAAATATCTATTTTCGATTTGAAGTGTAAACTCTAATTAATCAATGTAACGAACTTTACTTATTATGGGTCTTGACTACTTTCGATTGGTGCATTAACGGCAGTAGTATAGATGTTGAGGGAGTTCGTTTAAATTCAGTTTGAATGTTCGAGAATGCTCGATCGAAGCTGAAAAACGTCCGAACAGCAAATCTTTGATATAGAACTTTTTTGTAGATAAAACTCTAGTCCGGTGGGAATAAGTAATCCTCACCCTCATTTCTCATCGATTTACACACTCTTTTTTCCTTTTCTTCTCCCTACATTAATAATCATCTCGACGGGCTCGTGGCAGCAAAAAAAAACGAACAGTACGAAGTGTTAGTTGAACAAGAAAAATAGGTCGTTCCTCTGTTTAAGACGGAATATCTTAATCGTTCTTTCACTGACAGCGAATATTAATGCTCTATGGTTTTTTCTCTGCTGAAGCAACTCCACATTTTTCCCCTTCTTTCTAATACTTGGCCTAAATCGATTAAACTGGAGGTAATTATACGGAGATTGGAAATCATCTTTTTTCAGTAGTCACACTTGTTTTGTACACTCTCAAGTGAGTTGTAAAGGTCGAACGTGGGAGCCGAAAATTCTTTCGTAGTCAATGATTTTGGAATCGAAGAGTCCAAATAAAAAAATCCAATGTATTTGATTGATCTATTGAATCCGTCGATTGTTTAAGTCATTCTTAGCACTTGAGGGTCTCCAATATCTCATGCAGAAACTAATAAAAGTTTACTCGAAGGGTTTCGTCACAAAGGAGAGGAAATATGGATAAAACAAAAAGTAAACCTACAAATGAGAAAGATCTCCCTAGTCCTTAATTTAATTTTATTTAATCTCTAGATGCTGCATAAAAAAAAAGTGACTTCAAGTGCTTAAAAATTCGAAATTTTTTATTTTCAGTAAAGGTATGTACAATAAAAGAGTAGATAATAAAAATGCCTCTTTCTTCTGTGCTTTTTATCATTCCCTTTGTGCATGTCGCCCTCATTTCCTCCCATTTCTGCCGAATCTATATAACTGTCATTCATTCAAATATTCAAACGAAAATTTTCAAGTTTTGGAATAATTCATGTCACGTTGATGCATTATTTCATGGCTGGCGCACCAAAGTCCGTGCTTTTATTACCGGAACTCGGTCGATCGATAAATACACAGTCACATTCATTGGTAATTGCCGTAAAAGCATTGTAATTGCCACTTTATCAATCACCGGGTGCTCTAAAATTTCGTTGAAAAAATACATAGCCAAGAATCGATGGGATTGAATGGAGATTTAAGATTCCTCGGAATAGGGCACCGTATACCTCGCAAATAGCCAATTACTCATCGCGCGTTCAAGGCACCACAGGCAGAATCAGTCTACCCCGATCAATCCAAACGTAATCATGAAACATTTCATTTTTGTATTTTTCTCAATGAAATTTGTTTTTTCACCTCTCATCATTTATGCTTTCCAACAAAAAAACATTGAAATCTTATTTACGAGGTGAACCTAATGAGATACAGAAGGCTTGCACGCGCTCCCTTTTCACTGACGATCAATTGTTGAAGCTCAACATTGACTGAAACCAATGTATTGGTCAATCTGATAATAAATTGAAGGAAAAATTCTATTTTTAAGAATTCTCGGATGCAAAAGTGAATCTTGGTCGTCTGTTGGTAGGATTTTTTGCAACATGCTACTTATTTTATTATCATTGAGGCAACATAGTTTTCAATAGAAACGAAAAAAAGGAGAATAAGAGATATTAAAAAAAAAGAACCGCGTGTGACTCAAACCTAAAATGTCTCATCAAGCGAATTGGTATAGAATTTCGGAAACAAGCGTAGCCGCAAGATAACTATCTCCAAGTAATGTTCTAGTCTGTCAGTAGCTCGCGAAGACCAGCGCAGCCATACCAGGGTGCGAAGAGAGAGTACAGTGGAGTACCATGAGGATGGAACGTTACTCGAGGCAAGTCTCTGGTAGTTAATTGAAAGTTAAAACCACCCCTAACCCCGTTCCGACCCCTCATTTCACGTGATGGCGGGAGAAGGGTGTAAAGAAGGTGAGAAGAGGTTTTCAGGTACTCATTCCATTCCCAGGAACTTCAAAGACACTCCCACACGAACGACCTTTGTGTTTCGTCATTTGTTCAACTCTGACTTAATCTTAAACCGCGCACAATACACACCAATCTCTTATGAAACCTCGAAGTCTTGGAGTAAATTCGTTCTCATATACGCAAGCCCCAATGAAATACTCCTGAAATCCAAAATGGCCGGCGAGAGCGCAAGAGCCCGAGTTTGTTCGCGGAAAGGGCGCAATTGCCACTCGCTTCGTGAGAACAAACAGACTTCGCGATAGCTCCGCCAACACGCCAAACTCCCTCTCCCACAATCCTGTTGCGTAAATAAATCCTGCGAAATTTTCATGAGGACAAATATCCTCAGATAAATGCCAATGATTATGGATAGGCCTCTCACAAACAGTAACGTCTATTTGAAATGTTTCCAGAAACAATTAAGTAAAAATCATGAAAAAAAGATTAAACTTTTAAAATTGACTAGTATCGATTGAAGTAAGTGAAAGATATAATTCTCTTCGATTCCGGTGCGACTAAAGGCGTCGACTTCTTCCTAGAGTCGCGCGCCATTAATGGGGCCATTTGACAATTGTCAAATCAGGAGACGGTTCGGATTCGATGTAATACGTTCCGCAATATTGAACAATAATTCTCTGCCGAATGAGGCGAGTCTAGCGGTAACGAGTTGGTGAAATTTTGCTGAGTTTGCGAACGATCGCTGCTAGGAACGTGAACCAGAGTCGACCTTCCAAGATTGAAGAACCAACCAGTACCAGAAACGTTTAAGAAAGAAATGAACGGTTCGTTCATTAAATCTACCGCAACAGCAAGTAGGTACGATAAAACCCCGCGATGTAGCAAAATTGCTAAATCGGTCAAGTTTTTCATTCAGTGGGAATGAGAATACCCAGAAGATTGGAGCCCGTTCATGAGAAAAAGTAGAAAAAAAAATAAAACGATGAGAACAAAGCGCGACAAACATCGAAGGTTCGAAATTTACCACATCGTCACTTGTATTCATAAGTGTGATATAAAAAAAAAAGTACCCAGGTACGAAATGAAAATCTGAAAATTGATGGTTTTTAATTGGTTTAGAAAAATTCTAGTATATATTTGAAAAACGTGCAAGATCATCATGCATTTTTGCGGGTATTTGAAGCTGGATAAATGTCGTGTACAAGCAACATGGAAACAGCGATTGTGTGCGTGAGCTAGCAAATGACCGAAAACTTGAAAGTACTCGTACCAGCAGAGGGAAATAGGTAAAAAAAGAGAGAGAGAGAGGGGGGGGGGAGGGAGTGAGACAGGCAAATGGAGGAAGAGAAGGAGGAGGAGAGAAAGCAAGAGGAAAAACGAAATGAACCGTGAAATTAACGAACGACCGGGTATTCATATATCCATGTAACGTGTGTTCACGAACCATAGCAGAACTGGCCAATTAATTATTTAAAACGACCGGTGAATGCGGAAACAACGTGGCGAGCACGCCGCATCGTTCATACACCATCAACCATCCATATAGATAATGCCTCATAGTCTAGTATTCATGACTGTTTCACCCAACGAGGGAGAGGGGGAAAGAGAGATAAACGGCGCATCGTGCCATTGTTGTGCCAACGCTTCACGATCCTCGAACTTCGCTTTTCCACAGCATCAATTCGCACACTGTCTGGACCGTAAACTTTTCAACTCTCCGAACATTCCTGAAACGAGAAAATAAAAACCCACTGACAACGGGACCCAATCAATTTCGAGTTAGGTGGTGAGAAACTAACTTTGGAGTTCACGCCTCGACGATAAGCGCAGCCTGACTAATATATTGTTCTTTTTACTAAATCATTCTCACTCAGTAAAAATTGCGACATGGCAAGATGGCCGTTATCATTCCACGACAGATAGATAGAGGGAGGGAGGAAGGGAGAAAAAGAGAGAACAACTGATCGATTGAAAATTCATTGAAACGTATAGCGTAATGATGAATAACATCTTCTGGTATTTTTTATTCACATATAATTTCATCGAACGAAGCTATGTTTGATATGATCAATAATTATGTAAGAATAATGGATTATGATCGCTCGAATGAAAACAATAAGGAATTGATTCTTTTCACGATCCCGAGGTCCGCCTGCGGCGGACAGAAAGGTACCTGGGGGATCGGACGGTGAATGGGTCAAATTAATGGGAGTAACCGAGTTGGGACGTAATAACAGAACGTGTATAGAACGATAGGATAGAATAGGATGCAGTCATCGGGGATTATGCCACCGAGATTCCTACTTGCTATTTCATCAAATCACAGGCTCTCGAACCTTCAACTGCGTCAGTCAATACCGCTCGTTTACATACGATTCTCTCTTTGGTCCTCTGAGTTTTCGACCTCGGTAAATTCGATTGTTTTCCATGTTTTGCTTCGCCAAAATCTCGTTCAAGTTTGTTTCGAGCTGTAACGGTACTCTTAACAATTTGGGACGAGAACTCAATTGTGGCATAATTGCTGGATACAGATTGATTTAGCCCACCGGATATTGAAAGGTTCAACATTAGCCGGAGCATTGAATCGAATCGAACCTGAACCAATGAGGTCAAATTGATTCAAACTAAAATTGTTCAACGGAGCAAGTCTGCTCGGTCAACTGATGTTGCGGATGAGTCAACATAACCTACGTCAATTTGCTAGACACTTGGGTGTATCGCCAATATAAAAGCACAGCATGTTTAACACGAGCAGATTTTCAAAACTCGAACTGTATCTACAAATGTTTATCTTTGACTACAAATTCGCCTCGGATCGCTCGCACAATCTTCCTACGAGAACTCCACTTTCTTCACGCGGTTGTAAATATTTTAACGTCATCGTGCAATTGTCATTTTGGCCTAAATTCAAAAACTCGATCAAACACTCTTGGCTCGTTGGCTCTTCACCAACACTTCTCATAGTTTTTCCGAACACATTCTTATATGCGATTGTACACGCATAAGAGTTATCGCAAAAACTACTCTTTCTTAGTTGCAGAAAGTGTATCCCTAGTTTTTGCATAAAAAAGTTCTTCGACGCATGGCTGTTGAATAGTATATTTTGAAAAACATTTCCGCTCTGCGCTCTCTCTCACGCGAGCGCATCAGGTTTGTTGTCATTCTCTTAACGATTATCCCATCAATCCGATATTAAAGTGGAGTTCAATCAACCTCTAGAGGACCGGAAAGCCGATATATCGGCTCACCCTGTGATATGAACTTTGTATATAGTTGATACGTGATACCAGACACTAATTTGAGCACTTTTCATGGGCGATGTCAATTCTCAAATGCCGGTCCTCTAAAGGTTAATAAGTGTATGTCTCCTCAGAATTTTGAGACCTGTTTACTCTGTAAATCGTAATCGGAAGTTTTGGTAATTGCTGAATTCAATACCAACATTAGGATAGCTTATCCGCATTCGTAAACCAACTATTGTACTCCTTCATCGAAGGTACGTACACCGTATTCAGCCAAACGCATCTTCCGCGGTGGCTGGGACACTTGTTTTATCTCAGAGTTCTTGTTGCCATAGTCGGAACATGTGCGTCAGAACTCGTCTTCAATTCACGTACAACGACGCTACAGAAATTAGAGAGAGTCATAATTGAGTCAACGTTAATCATTTTAAGGAACAATGCCTTTGGTACAATATTGAGCTCTCTAATGTAACTAAATCTGCGTCAGTGACGATGCGCGTTACATTTGTATCAAATACGCGCGCTACTAGACTACTAATTTCCTACAATAATATATATGGTAATGTGGGGCAAAATGGACACTTAAGGATTTAAGCAAGTTTCATTGATGAGCATATGGTCTTTCAACTATTTTTGAGTCCCAAAATTGATGCCCAGTCCTCGTTTTCCGAATTTTGTAAAAAAAAAAAATTCTGGGGCAAAACGGACACAGCCTCTATGAGGCATAAAAATAAAAAAATCGACATTTTTCGAAATGCAGCCGTTGCAAGCGACTGTTTCCGAATAGGATGTCAACTCGGTAATATGGGAAAAGAAATGGGACCACTCAGGCTCCATTCCTTGGATGTAAATGAAGAGAAATGAGTCAAATCTTATATCCCATTTCTGTCATGTTTTTGAGGAATGCAAAAAATCAACTTTAGGTTCATCGTACTGGGGTATATTTGGTATTCGCACCATATCGGAGTCCCACCATTGATTTATGGCCCTAGTTTCCGGAATTTCTTCAAAAAAATTTTCCGGGGCACAACGGACACAGCCTCCAAGAGGCATAAAAATCGAAATATCGACATTTTTCGAAATGTAGCAGTTTAGCAGACAGAAAAAAGCTCACCAAGACAGCCAAGTCCTCGTCTTTTGAAGACGTTTGTTGCATTTTTTGTGAAGGATTATATTCGTTGTCCTCTGAAGATTGGATTTACTATGTGTAACATGCAAAAAATGGGCACACACCTTGTGTACAAGTGTTGAAGACGAAGATAACAGCTATGAGTGCGATTTTTGTAAAAAATGAATAAAAAACCTTTTTTCCTTATTCGTACTTTGATTACTATTGTGGTTTTTAAAAATAAGTCAAAAAAGGGAATAGATAGTGAGAAAATAGTTTGAGATCTATTTTGCTCTGAAACTTGAATTTTTTGGAGATGTCACCGTGGAATTCAACAATTTACCATGATTTATGGTCCGGACCGAAAAAAAAAATTTTATGCATTTTAGGAAATTTCAGTTTCGGGAAAGTCCATTTTGTCCCGGAATTCAACTTTATTGGGGCAAAATGGACACAGTGTCCATATTACCCTATATGAATTAAATGAAATCCAATTCGTTCGTTGGAAAGTTTGTTCCGATCTCGTTGAGATCTCTGTTATTCGATGTATAGGCATAGACTTACATTACAAACCGTAGCGAATCTCCCAATCCTTTTACCCAATAGATGCATGTGTTTTCTCTTTATCTCCATTAAAACTCTTCTCTTCATTGTCTGTTTCAACCGGTCTTCCATCGCGGCTCTTCTACATTCCGAGTTTTGTAGGTAAACGAAACAGACGTTTCCCGAGTCTCTATACGGTCTTTCTACCTCGGGCTCGATGTCTCGTATGAACATAAAGAAAAAAAAACTCTCCCGCATGGTTCCATGAGCCGCGTGTTTATGTCACGCTTGTAGCGCCAACCTTGCTGTTGCCACTTCCACCAGATAAACAATGCAAAAGCCTGGAAGGACATGATTGTTGTGCCAGAATCATTCCTTGTTTAAAACAACAGTGGACGTTACTGGAACACGGGGACATTGAAAAAACAGATAAAAGAAGAAAAGAAGAAGTTGTTCGGTTTGTGAATACTCAGGTACAAACGTCTACGAAACATGAATACAGCAAAACTTACCGGTAGTGCATGGCGAAGGATTTTAACCCAAGGGTCGAAACGCGCCCACTCTCGCGGATTAAAAAAAAAAAAGAAAAAAACGGATCGTGAATCTTCCGGCGTCTTTGATGTTTGACCGGCCACTTTACTCTCTTCCAACGAGGATCACTCGACCGGATGTAACGAGGCCACAACCTTCCCCAAGACGTAGAAACTCACAGGTGTAGAAGCTTTATGGATAGAGGTTAAAGGTGGACGTCCTCGTGAGTGGGGTCACGCTGTGTCTGCCTGCCCAATTGTTCTCGCTGGCTACATGTCCGCCTGCACTTTCAGCAAATTCTCCACTGTCCCATCCCATCTGAGCCACCATCCGGCTTCCAGTATTTCCATCAGGTTACTGTACTACGGCTGGAGACGTTTGAATTTTTAATTATCCACTGTCTCGACAGAATGAATCTCGGAGATAGCTTTCCACAATGTTATCTCGAACAAAAAAAAACTGAGTGATAATCAATGATTGACTTCGTACAGATAGCGAGACGCTACTAACGTTGTCCAACTCCAAGACTTTTCGTCCAACTTTTTATTCGACCGAGTACAGAGAGGGCAAACAACTCTTGAGCACTTGAAGAATCTGAACTTTCTCGCTTGATCAGCTGATAGAGAAAGAGCGAGAGTGGGGAGGGGAGGGGGGAGGATAAAATAGAAAGAATTCTCTCACCTTTCAATTGCGCCAAAAATCGATTAATTCGAACCTCACGTTCATTCAGCCCGGACTTATTAGGAAGAAAAGACTGACGAGTGTTCGCTCGATTTGCAAAGGAAACGTTTTTCTTTTCTCCTTGAAAAACTTAAAGAGCCCCCGCCGTTTTCGTTGGTCCTTTCCTCAGTTTAATTTTCCAAACTAATTCAACTTTCTTAAGACCAAAGCGCCAAAATTCTTACGCTTTTCATCATGATACTGCTCCTTCGTAACAAATTAAATGCCACCGCTGTGTAGCACGAGTTAGACTTTGGACAAAATCTTGGATAGTTCCAAAAGTATTTTGTAAATTAAACCAGCTCAAGATATACAGGAGTCTTCTTGAAATTAATTATTCAGCTAGGTTGACAAAACAGATTGTACTTTGAGAAATTCCATATTATTGTATTATACGTGTAGAATTAGTGAGTATCTCCGAATAATAATGTGGCGTCTGATCTATTGGTTTGAAAAATAATGATTTACAAAGTGTCCACGGCTAATTGCCACGCACATGTAGATCTAAATATCATCTGGATTGTAGAAGTGTAAGCAGCGCAAGAATAATCAATAACTATAGCAACATCGTGACCGAGAAGCCCCGAATTGATGTCTCGTCGTTGAGCCGGTTGTTGGTTCGGTTTATCGTCAGTGTAACCGAACTTTCAGAACATTAATAACAATTCTATTCCTTGGGGCGGTAGAGCTCCGTCATGACAAAGCATTCACTAATTAAACACGAGTAGGCTTCTTAGAAGTACAGATATTTGGGTGATATAACATGAGAGATTTGATGGAAACTCCTTCCATCAAAACCGTTTATTTACCACTGCTATATCAATGAACGACCTGCAGTGTATTATCAAGTCTCTTAACCACCGTCTTACCACTTCTGTCTTCCCAAACACAATAGTTTATCAAATAATTATGGAGCTAACCGTGGATATTGCTTTGGAGGATGTTCATCCAAAGACTAGAGAACTAGAATGACTGCAATGTCAATTACGGAAGAACTTAATTTTGAGTAACGTTCTCGTCTTATCACGAATAAGGCAGACCGTTTGGAAGAAAAGGAGCTTTAAGCTTCAATGAAAGCAGAAGACCACTGATCACGCGGTGTCATTTTCGTGGCAATTATTCGATCACTCTTTCTGCCACCACGAACTTTTTTGCTGCCGGAAGTATTTGCTTCCTTTCTCGATCTGCGAGTAAAGAAAAACAGTAGTAAGACTCTTCCAATGTTATGTATAATAATATCAGTCTGTGCTGTACACGACTTTAGTACTCTAGTAATTTTAGTGTGAGTATCATAGTTAGAGGTGGTTCGTTGATAGCGGCAATATCGCGACGCAGCTATAGTCATTCAATAATGCAGTGACAACTTCCATCCAACGTGCTGCGACCAAATTCAAGCCAGCGCTAGATTTAGCTTGGTCATGAGGGCTTCAACTCTACCTCCTCTGGCAATTCGTCCCACTCTCACACCCTTAAAATCCACCCCTATCGGCTTTCCCTTTATCTCCAGAGATCTGACCCATATTTGCTTTCCCACGAGTGAAAATGGATTGTGATGGAATCCCAGCTGCCCAGGAACAATATTCTCGTAGAATTGGCGATCCCAAAGCTCACGGGTACAAATGTCTTGCTTTAAGCCCGGTTATTACCGGCGTCCGGATCCGTTGCAGAATATTACTGAATAATTACCCATTTTGATTATTCCGATGAGAAAACCACCACGCGATCATAAATTTAAGTAACACTAAGTATTAGGAAAAATGGGAAGGAATGAAAGTTTCACTTGCTCGCGCTGACACAACTGGGTCTTTTGTCTATTAAATAACTGTTTTCTTTCGCCGTCCCAATAAATCCATGAATAGAGTTGTCTATACAAGCTAAACAACGTGTTTATGCCAATCTCGGGAGAATATTCACTATCCACGAACTGGGAAAACAATGGGAATGTCTTCGTGCGGAAACAATGGACTCGAGAGCCTTCGGCTAGCACGCCAAACCCATCTAAACCTAACACGCCCAAACCATCGATCCAGCGACCCCGGCTTTGCAATTTCGCTCCCTCAGGGTCACGCGATAACGCGAGAGAAAGACCGGAGAACGAGGGAGAAATAGAGAGTATGCGGCATTTCTCTGTTGGTGGTCGCTTGTTGCGCCTGATCCTGAGTTCCCTCGACGTCAATGATCGCCAGGACAATCCAGACTCCTGCCGATGAAACGCTTCAAACCTTAATTGAAATCTTATTGACACAGATGGACCTAGAGACCGGAGAAATTGCTGATTTTTTTCTGTCTTCATCTATAAACAACGAGAATCAATTCGTATCTCGCAGGATTCAGCCACTTGTCGTCGTCAATGAAAATATCCTTCCATCTATTTTCCTTTCTCACACACATATTGACCAATATATTGTCTATTCTTAAACCCATCACTGAAGCCCTGTGACAAAAAAATCACGCCATTCACCCTGCGAAGAAAATAAAATGAACGCAAATTTCAATTTCTGAATTAATTACATAAACTAGATAAATGTACGCGCGTGCGCGCATGCGTTCAGGTGTACTCGAGAGCATGGAAAATTGTTTTAAAATCCATCGCTCACATTCAAACCCATCACAATTCTTTCATTTTTATAACCCAACGATTTCTATATGAATAAATTGAACTAAGGAAATGAAAGCCAAGGCAACCAAGATAGATGAATATGTCAGTAAAGAAGGGTGCACAAAGAGAGGGTATATACTTGTTTATATGGCTTTATCGATTAAAGTATCTCCGTCGTATATTTAATACCTATGACTTTCACTCAAGTAACAAACACAGACTTCGAAAACATCAATTCATATCATCGATTGAGCTGCCCTCTTGCGCAATGTCGCAAAGGAATTGAATCCGATCCAAAGTGTTTGAGTTTCTGGTGACTAACTTAATAATAACATTTTTTAATAGATATCTAGAATTTGTTGGACAAACAAATGACTCGATTCATTGAAATTACTATGCTCAAGAAAATAAAATTTACCTAAAATCGTAAAGCTTTTCATGGAGAATGGACTTTAATGCAAAAAAAAATCTATTCAAGAAAATCTCTATCCATTCGCAGATCGTTAATTACTCGACATGAACATAACGGTAATATTAGAAGCAATAATTAAATGAAGCCACCGATCGGACACTGAACAATTGAATTGTAATTTTGATTGAATAAACCAAATACGTTTATATTCAATTGTTATGACGAATTTGCATTAGGTGCTGGGTTTTCGATAGTTGCGTAAACAGAAGTCTAGAGAATATTGGTTGAATTTCCATCTGTTAAAACGAGCGAAACAACAAGAGCGTGCCGGGGCGGGCAGGGGGCGGAGAGGTAGAGGAACGGAGAAAGGGCAAATCCTCTCGTTGCATGAATAAACGTTGCTACGCAACGTCCATAATAATTTTCACGAGCATTATAAACACCTTATATAAGCATATACGTATGTAGATAAACTCTGTATTGTTCACTGGGCTACAGCTTTCACGGTCTTCTGTCATACAATACAATTCATTCCGAATAAATGCTATCGGGTCTCATTTATGTTGAGGCGATGTTACGAGGCTGCGATGATAGCAGTAATCATTTATTTATACATACACGCCCCATAATGATATGGGTTACATGCATTACTGTTGTTTCATTTTTTTGTACATGAAAATTTATGCTCAATGAAAAAAACTATTGAAATCGGAAATTTCGTTAGCATCGGAAATCGAAAATTGGAAAAAGATTTGGGTCAAGGTTTGACAAGATGAATGGGATTGTTTGACATTGTATATACATCGAAAGATAAAAGAATTATTTATTATTAGAAAGGAAAATTGTAGCCATACTGAAGAGTTTACGAATCCACAATGCTATGTTTTCAAAAAACAATGGAACGGCCTGGAAATAATCATCAGTGAATTTAGGAAGCTCGGTAAATTTTCAAGCTACTACTATGCCGCGCCGCGGCATTGTTTATCGATAAATGGAAATTGACGTCACGATTGGTAATCTAGAAATAAAAATTTCTTATTCAAAACCCTTTTTTTCCCGCTCTCGCGTAAACCCTAAAGCTTCCTCCGGAGGATTTGACGTTTCGAGTGGTATGTTTGACGATGAGGGAGGCTCGCTAGAACAAAATAAGTAAATGGTGTAGATCGAGGTAAGAGTAAGGGACGGCACGTGACTGACGCTCCCGAACTAAAGTGAAATGGAAGAGAAGAGAGAGAGAGTAAAGACAATACTATAACGCGTGATCTCGAGCAATTAGTCATAGCCTCCGAGTCTCCTCCGAAGCCTTTCAGCCCTTTTCGCAATTTCAGGGGCTCCCACGGCTAAGTGAATTTACCTTTACGATCTCCTTCCCTCCCACTTCCACATCGGCGAAATATATTTGCGAGCTCTCATTGACGGTGAAATACGAACAAGATTATATGGGTCTTCGTCGAGGTCATTGATTAAGAGCCGAGAAAATTACAATTTTCATACACAATTATGCGTGAGGATGGAACGGTCCGAGTCGTGTATTTGATAAAAATAATAATAATAAAACAGCACAAATTTTTAATGAAACACAACTGAAAAAAAAACGTACAAACCAAAATAATGGAAAATTTGATGAATTCGCGGAATTAAAACGTTTTAGGACGCAACGAATCATTCTAAAGCGAAGCCAATGAGTTACATGATTCACATTAACAAAGTAAACAGGCAATAATAGCTCGTTCACAACTGAAATGTTGGGTCGGAAATTTGAAAGCTTTCAAAAAATGTGCTGCACGACGGTTTGCAAGTTCGCAAGTATAGAATATCTAACGAAGTCCGTTAACCAGATTTTGTGACCGTTTTGCTATATTAATGAAGGCAAATGCATACATAATCGTTGCACAGATGGTGAAATGTTCGTACGCCAGATCGTAGACGCGTGCACACGCTTCGTCGCATAACTGCTCCCCCTATACTTCGCCTCCTGCACGAGATATACAACGGATATAGCGGATGAAGGTAGGCACACGCGACACGCTATTAGGCAAATCCAATTAAAGAGTTACCGCACCCCTATGCGGAAAACCCTTCCACCTTCAAATGTTGACGAGAACGGGACTTGTCTCGACAATGATTTTACTTTTTCATCACATTATTCAAAGAAAAAAATCCAATTAATTTTTTCTGTCATCAATAAGTAATGTGATATAAAAAAATATTAAATTACTGTAGCACTCGACGCTGCAATATAAATTTTATATACTAAAACCTTTATTTAAGACCATTTTGAAATACCTCGATACGCTGTCACCAATTCAAAGACCTCATTAGATGCAAATCTTTTACGTGAGGCTAATACTCGCGAAAAATCGGCTTTATATCGTTCCACATAGCTTCGGACCACAATGTCTAGTCTTGTTCTGCTTCCAGAGCTAAGCTCATTAACTACTAACCGGAGTGTTATTTAAAATGAAAAAATTATCTTGTGGGGAGTAATGACAATTTTGAATCGCATTGAAATTCAACTTTATACTTCTCTGCTAATCTATGATTTACATTGAAATTATTCTCATCGACTTTTCATGAATTTAAATATTCTACATATATATGCATCGTTCCATTGTGTATAGTATATGAATAAGACTTTTGTTTATTTGAAATGATGGGAATAAGAAATTGACTACCGAACAAAGATGATTATAAAAATCTTTCGACAAATTTAAAGAGCTCATTTGGGGGTTCGTCAAACAGAGAACGCGGTATAACTGTATGGCATCGTGCCCTTGAGTATGCCGTTATTCAGTGGAAGCTCACTTTTGAACGACTTTTTGCCTTGGCAGACTCAACGTAAATGCTTTCTTCCATGGAATCTCGTAAACGCATAACTTTATGAAAGGCTTTGGTGAACTGAGCATGTCGCCTCGGACCATGAATGCTAACATGCTCACTCGGGGCTTCGGAGTAAGAGGCTTTTCATCCTGTCGTAACTTCCGATCGCAGTTTCTCGGCCGGAACTACCGGACGGCAATATAATACGAGCTTTCTTTTAGAATAAAGAAGAGAGAAAAGTGAGTTATTACAAAACGGGGAACGTGGCGGTGTTGAGAAAGCTTCAAAAAATGCGTGCGCGAATATTAAATTTTTATCTGGGTCGGATTGAAAACCATTGAAATCCGTTGAGCCGTATGAAAATGCAAACTCCCATAAGCATATATACATAAATCGAAAAACAAGTGCAACCCTTTGAAGGCTGAACTTGATTGATCGCACAATTTGAAAGACGGTATCCTCGAGGGCAACATCTGCAGGTCCATTGAATGACAAATCTACTGGTATTATTGTACGAGCAGAGTGTAGAGATATCTATCTGATAAGTGATATCGGTGGTAGAATTCTATAGGGGAATGAAATTCAGCTCCGGAGCGCTATTATTGAGAAGCTACGAGTACTAACTAGGGAATGGTCAAAGTTTCCGGTTGCGGTTTCGCCTCCTAAGAAAAGCTCTATATAACCTCCGTTATTCACATTCATCCTTCCTTATGTATACGGAATCTGCTGAAAATCATAATCAAAAGCTTATGGGGGTATGGTTAAAGCGTGAAATTCAGCGGAGAGTATTACGCTCTGCGATATATACCGATTGTGAAATTCTATTGAATGAGAGACAACCCTCTCGAAGGCCCTGAAATCTCTGAAGAACTTGGAGACCTATTTGGGCTGTATATCTCTGGAGCGTGTTCTGCGTGAACACACCAAACGTAGGGCTTATTTCCTCAATAATTATGTGTGTAATACGTGCACATGCGGAAAAAATGAGGGAGGAACGGTGAAAGGAGATGGCAGGGTAAATCTCGAGTCTCGGCAATAGCGGTGAACGTGCTCGCGAAGATTGGCTCTCATTGGTGGAGAAAAGGAAGCAGCGAGAGTGGTACGACGGAATAAAAGGTTAAGGCAGCATTAGGTATAGAGGCATCCAACGATTGTTAGCTAAATCATAGGGTTGACACAGGTTGCCCAGAGTCCATTGTCCTCGAGTCTCGCATGAAAACCCTCGGCGATCGATAACCATGCAGCATCCCTTCGTCCTACTCCCTGTACCGCGAGTACTGCACGCTCCAAGGAGACATCGAACATTGTACAATGAGGCGTGGGTATTTGCTCCTATAGATAAACAGACTCGCGCAAAGAGATTGAGAGAAAGAGACAGACGGAAACGTAGAAAGAGAAAAAGCAGATTGACCCAAGAGAATGAAGGAACGATCTCATAACAAAAGATATAGAGAAATAGAATAGCAGGACAATGTACTCTCGTCTCAACGTACCCATTTGAGCTCTGTTAAAGCGAATCCACTTCTGATATCTAGAATAAGGTGGATGATTCACAGACTTCTCAACCCTTCGAGAAATATCCCTCGTCAAGCATTACGTACCGCCTTACAAAACTATACCTTTTCTATTGAGTTTTCATAAAACGCGAAGTTTTATCATTCAATACTTTTATTTAAAACTCAAAATGGCTTACATAGGGCGATAGAAATGGAGTTACTGCTGAAAAAACCTTTCCAAGTTTTTCTACTTCTTGGTTTTTTCACGCATCACAAAGTATGATAAAAAAAATTCGGTATGCCAGTATTTCGTCCGGCCACGAAATTCGTTCATCCATAGATTGCTACCAGAGAAGGATTCCAAAATATCTTATCCAGAATCTCTTCAGTCTAACGGATTGAGCTGCCTGCTCTCCTTTGGTATAGTCAAATTGAATGCATCGAATTGGCATTCTCAGTGAACTGCATCGACCTGAGCGAAATTGAAATCGCCACGCGAGGGGAGTGAAAGACCATCGTCGAGAGAATTCTCCACTTTCTCTTTTTGTATCGTTTTCGTTTTTTTCCACTCTCTTATTTCATTTTCTTTTCTCTATTATTTCCATTATTTTGTTTATTTCTATGTTTTCCAATAAAAATTCTCTCCATCATCTTCCCAGTTATATTGCCGATACCAAAGGAGTTTGGCAAAGGAAACGATAAAAAAACATATTCCTATTATCTATGTGACAGCAATGTTATGAAAAAAAAAAAAAAAAAAACAAACAAACAAACAAAGAATTATTCAAAAGCGAAGTAATCTCTTAGAAAAGTAGTCGGTCGACGACATGTTTTGTTCATTTTTATTTCATTGGAGTAGCGCACTCACATAATTTCCCATAAACCACGTGGGCCCGCACTTTCATGCCTGAACGAAAATCGTTCAATTATTTATTTCACTTCGTTCCCTCAAATTAACGTGCCTCATTGTTGGCAATCTCCGAAATACGCCCCCAAATAAAGCTTCCTCAGTCTGTGGAATCAATTTTATTATTAACGAATATGTCAATAATGGTTCGCCAATGTTTTATTTAGGTGGAAAAAAAACGTGGTAAATATTTGAAAGGTTTTTCATAAATATCTTGAAAATTTCGATCGGATACACTGAAATGTCAATCGTCTGAATAAACATCATTTTAAAAGAACGCCCTCGTGCACAAATGTTATAACCGTCACGTTGATGTCTTTCGGTTTCAGATTCAATCAAACTCGAGAAGCGTCGGTCGATGTTACTGTCAGAAAAGATTAAAAATATAGTGGTAGGAGTACGTGAAAAATTACAATGCGCTGACGCAACGGTGGCGCCTGCCCGACGATCGAAATATCGTCATTTCATCTTGGATATAAAAGTTCAGCATCGGTGAACCATTGTCATTCTCTTGAAACTCCTTCAACGCTACGTAAGTATAACACTCCATTGAAACTTTACATTTACTACAGAGTGGTTGAAAAATCATTGAATCTTTAAGAACCTGTAACACTTCAAGCTCAAATTTTCTACAAGCTCATTTCAGTAAACGAAATATGTGGACGAAATGGGAACAACGAATCGAATTTTTTTTTTTTTGGTGTTTTTTTTATATAATCGTCTCAACTTCAGGAATGCTTGATGAAACTAATAATCAAACAAAATCTTCCACCTTTAAGAATAAATTCAGTCACCGAGCGTCGAGTATACGCGCCCTGTTTGTTAATCTTTTAAGCTCTGTATGGAGCTTGAAAGTTATTCTCAAAATCGACACACTTGCCTCCTGAACACCTTGTATGAATGCGTATATATAGAAAGAATATTGCATGTGCATATACAAGTATATAAAAGACTCGATGATATCCAACTTGGTGCTATTCTTCGACGTTTGCTCTCGTGAAAGTTAAGCATTCTGTTAGATCGACTGGGAAGCGTTCTATCGGAATACAAGTGGTTTTTTTACTGGAGCATCGCCGAGAGAGTTACTTTTATACGGAGTACGGTTATAGTGTCTCCGTGAGAAACACTTTGACTTCTATTGTCACCCTCGTTTAACCCTCTGGGACTCTATAGCTCCGTTGCCAATCGCCCATAGAACAATTTTTGATGCAGAAAAACAATAAAAGGGAATGGAGCTATATGGACGATGAAAACCAAGATACACTCGAGGAATAGCGATACGGACGCATTAGAAAATGGTTTTTCAATGGGAAACTATGAAAGAAATGTTTGTGTTATATCATTCATTTCTATTTGGGTATTATAATAACCACAAAATTCTAGTTATTAAAAATATTTAAAAATGTTTTCCTTTTACATCCGATGCAGTATTAAAGTAAACAATTAATAATCAAGCGGGTCAGAGCAAGAAGGGAGTGTACTGTTAAAAATTCATACTGTTTCGTATATGTTGTGCGAGTTCGAGGTACATTTATAAGCAATGTTATGTGCGAGCGAAGTGGTAGATAGTACGTAGGTGGGAAAATTGAATGCTTTTTTTAGTCTAGCTCTAACGATGCACTCGTATATCGAGGCGCGAGTAAACGCTCGCTTCGCAACATGCAACGGAAAAATTCACTATTTTGCCTCCCATGTGCGAAGGATCCTAAGAGTATCGCTCAAAAAAAAAAGCGTTTAGCCCTACTGTTTTTTTCTCCATTCTGATGCCTCTTTTATGAGATTTGCAATAACGGGCGACGGGCGATACGTCGTTGGAGAGATCTCGGTGTGGATCAAGCGCATTGTTTTCGTCCCGGTCCCAATGGTGAGGTTTAAGCACTATCGCGTTCTCTGCAAACATTCCGATCACCGCGCCGGGTTGGGCTATAGCAGCAATCTATTAATGCCCCCTTATCGATGCGCGGTATAAAAAAAAAGCATAACAAATCGTTTCCGACGTGATTTTTGTGACATGCCGTACGTCTGCCCGGCACGAAAAACCTTACCTTCAAATTTTCAGTCAAGATTTCAAAATCAAAAAAAAAGAAGATAGGAAAACAAGAGCGAACGCTCCGGCGAAGAAAAAACCAAGGAATATACAGAAGAAAAGTCATGGACGTGCCGGCACGTCAGGTGTATTACATTCCCAAGAAGCAACGACGCGGCTTCCTCTCAGCGAGTTTATAAAATTTACAAAGACACTTTTTTTCATACAACTGCAGAACGTAGATATCTTTCAATTCCGTTTTTCTCGCTTGTAACATCTACTAACTGATAGAATGATGAGAAAAAGGAGCTTGAAAAAAAAACAGGACTGGTGTGATTGAGTGACGACATTGAGTTATTAGAAAAAAAAGCATCGAACCCACTTTCAATTTCATCGTAATATCTCGTCAAATCTGCATGGAAAAAATATTATGCACGAAATTTCGCAGTCACGTGTATATCACGGTGGAATATTTCTCTACCGATTCTTGGAGTTTCATAATCTTACGGACCCGCCCCACGATTTGTTTGACTATTCGTTCAATTGTTATTTGAGTCGAGATTAGATTACTTCACCGCGAGATGCAATGTATATTCGCGATACGTCATCGGAAAGCCAACTCACGCGAATCACACACAGGTATATTCATACACAAATATAAGCATAATCAAGTGTCGAGAATGCGTGCAAAAGTTGAGAGAGTTCTGGGCATTCGTGTCTGGAAACTCGACGGCCCGGTCTAGGTGTCCATGTCGCGTTCGTATAGCGCAACCTGGATAGAAGAGCCGATGCAAAGCATTCGCAAACAGTGCTTGGATAATGTATGCCTGTCACATCGGGTCTGCACACATGGCGTACTCTGTCGACCGATATGTAATGTTATATATATATATTGAAACGCCAGGCAAAGGGTCACGTATGCTTCCACGCAACAACCCACCCCGACCATTGTTCTCGCGTACCCTTTGTTTTGCCATTACCTTGATTATGACCCACCACCTAGTACTGTCACACTCAACTCTACATCCATACATCGTTATTTCCCGTACCACTTCTGCGGTCTTCCCGTATCACTTTTATGCTCATTAATCCGGTACACATGCCCTGGGTATCACTCGAAACAACCTTATCTTCGAATCAAAGGGCCCGCCGCAACTCCTCTTTCCCGGCTCCGAGTTTGTGCATACCTATACCAGCCGCGCGCCCTAATTTCGTGTCAATTCGTTCCGATTAATGTTCGTCGTTTTAACTATATCTTCTAACGAGAAACGATTGAGCGAGCAAATGAAATCTTTCAACATGAATTTTCGACGCATCCAATTTTTTATTCGAGCCCCCCGAGGCCAGGATGAGTTTTCACCGGAACCGTATATATAATACAAACGTTCGACTCCGTAATGTACTTCTCTCATCGTCTTCCCGAAATAGTAACACTTACTCAGCCCTCGAGAGAGTTCCAACTGTTTACGGACTTGACCTAACCTCAGCTGCTTCCCAACTAATATTGCCGAGGGCCGGAAATGACGATTTCTAGCTTCAAGTTAGTTCCAACGACGGACCAACGGTTTCCAGTGAACATCCGCTTGTGCGGTCCTTCTTAATGATTCTGGAGTACTATTAAGTGTTGAAGCTCACTTGGAGAACGTATGCAGCTACTCCGCTACGGAACTGCCTCGATGTTTCTGCCGAAACACGTCCACTTAACGGCCCGAGGAAACATCCTATTAAATTTGATTTCACCCTTTGGAGATATAGAATCAATGTTTCAAGTTTACAGGCTCGAAGAACGATGAAATTCTGTACAGAAATGTACATTTCTGTTTACGGTATCCCGATCAGTTAGTTATAACCAACGAGAAATAAAATAAAGAACTGGGAACGAACTTTTTTTCAACTCCGTTGGCAGCTGTGACTCATGCAAAAATACACGATAACAAAATAATGATTTAAAAAAAATAAATAAAAAAAACAATCGATGACAGCAACAGAATTCAGTTCCATATAAAAAGCTCGATCCGACCGATTTTATGATGAATCAACGGTTAAATAGATTATGGAAATGATACGAATCTGAAATACCGAAATGCCACAACGTGTAATTATCGATGTCAATGGCATTTGACTCCCGCAAACAATTAGAGCTCCGCCACAGCGGCCCTTCCTACGAACTCGTTAAACCGCATGTGGAATTTTTGTGTGCTCGAGCGTTACTCGAGGGAATTCACAAACCCAGGCGTCAGTGTGTAAACTTATTTGTGTATACGCTTATTCGTCGACTTTGTTGGCCCCCGAGTCAATACGCTGACAAATATTCGACCAGAAACTGGTTTATCGCTTAATCGCGAACGTGCCATCACTCCTATGATTGATACTTGTTTCCATGAATTTTCCTTCATTTTTGTGTTTATCTTCGTATTCACACTTCTATAATTGGTTCATCTGTTTACATACTCTTCAAGGGAACTTGTAATATATACGGAACCATGCAGCCCGAGAAATCCGTTACTGAATTTTCCTCGTTAATTCATTTCATGGACCGAAAACCCGAAAAATATTTCGGAGCACTAATTTCTCAAAAGAACTCTCTCTCTCTCTCTCTCTCTCTCTCTCTCTCTCTCTCTCTCTCTCTGATTACAATTATCGTCCAAATATGAAACGCGCGTAACGAATAGTGTTTCTCGTTACTAACGGGCAGCACCCTTTCACGTGAAAATATTAAAAATTATATGATGCCGTGGTGAATATAAAAACCATCGAAGTTCCATCCGGCCCAGTGATTTCAAAGAATGAAAATCGATCGACGAAAACAACAGCCATTCGAAACGAGTGGAAATCTCATTGTTCTCAGGCCATTGACTATAGACCGAAAACCTCGCTAATTATAAAAGTATAAAATATTTTACGCAGAGAAAATGAAAAAAGCTGAGTGGGGAAGAGAAGAAATATATCACATTTAACTCGACATAATTACGTTCCACGGAGTATCTCGTTGTTTGGGTTTGAGCCCTTGGCAGCATCCTCTCATCAAGCCTCCGCTACGTGTTCTATCTTGGCTCATCTTGTTAAGCTTACGCTTATTCCGCTCGCGGCGTGCATTTCCACTTCCGATATTGGCGGATGGAAAAGGGGTGTGCGGGAGGAGGGTCGATTTGGATGAGGGCGTCGGGGATTCGACATGCCGTCATCATCGAAGCGGGAGACTCTGGAGGACTGATCAACCACTGCGACGCCGGTATTACGATGTCGCGTTAATTAATCACAACGAGCAATGGCCGTAACGTCGATGGTTCCGAGCCGTTGGCGTTACGGCCATGACACCCTGCTCCGCTGGCGTTCGTATTCTCGTATACGAACGCGGCGATGGACATTCGCGTGGCTCATAAACAAATCGGTGTGCGACATACTTAGCGACCCAGCAGAGGGACGCGTCCAAATTCTTGAAATACTGTACAATTCGAGTAGAATGAATTTGGTCCTTGGAATTTCTTTGTAGCCACACAATACAGGTATCGAGCTAATATCCGCCTAACGGAATGACATAAATAGCCGAAATCAACCGGGAAATGTTTATCGAGTGAGAAAGATCGCTCCGGACGTTCAATTTTGGACTCACCTCGACAAGCTTTTTGGAATAATCTCATGGTTGCGGAGTTTTTCATTGGAGAGGACTAAAAATTCGTCTGGAAAATATGTCCCCGTGGGCCATAAAGCGCGTGCCATGCAATTTAGTGTGTTGCGCATCGTGATGCGAGTGTGAATTTGAAGGAGAAATGGGTCACGCAGGAACCAAGGGAGAAATGTCAGCGTTGGGTGTCCAGTGCGTTCGTTCTCTCGTTCCTTGTTTGATGGCCCTCTTCGAGCGACGATAGGGTGGTGACCCTGGGCCAAGTGCCATACATAAAGCTATATATATGGCTATACATACACGTATGAAATTGTCGGATTCAGTGCTTTAATTGTCGAGTTATAAAACGTTTCGTTGTTGCCGTCGGGCGTTGCAGCGCGTTATAAAACAAATCGTCGAGGAGAGAGAACGTGCCGCAACCGGAATCGCGATGTGTGTTGGGGGTTGGTGAAGAGTGACCGGGTGAGTCGGGTAAGTCGAGCGAGCCGGGCGAGCAGAGCGAGTATGGTGGGGGGTACCTGTGTGCGTTTTCTGTCGGTAAATCATCGGGGCGTCGTAACAATCCGAGCACCGGCATACACATACATATTAACGTACACACGTACGCACTTTGAAACATCGAGAGAGCAGAGGCAGGGAACCAGAGACGAGTATCGCGTGTCCCGGCTCCTGCTGTCGCCTCCCTCCCGACCTTCTCGTGCATGAATTATACTATCCGGTAGATCACCATTAGTGTGCCATGCGCATAGTCTCGTGGTGAGAGCCTCACTTCTCTCCCTCCCACCAATTCGTATGAACAAACGATTTACGATACGACACAATATACGATATCAAAGAGCGGGGGGAGCGGGTCGCGGGAGAAGAAATTATCGTTGATAGCCGAATATGCCATTGGCAATATTCCCCGCGGTGAGTACCTTCCGCCGCAAACGAATAACCTCAATTTCCAGGTTTTTCGATCGTTCGTACAAAAACTTATTTTTCCGTGGTTTATGAATTTTCCTCACACATTTTTCCCCACTGCTTTTCCTCTCCATTTCTTTTAATCGTTATCATTCAAGTGCATGAATATCGAGTGATTAGAAGAAAAAAAACGAATCCCGATGGAATGAAAAATACGAATATTGCAAATCAAGAAACTCCGAGAAATCTGATGGGTAAACGATTCCGGTCTATAAATTTATGAACCACGGTTGCGGATAATGATTCGGGCTGTATAAACAGTATTCGGTTTCCACCCTCGGTCCCCGTATTATTTTAACCTTTATTAAAAGTAATACCGGCAAATGGGCGTCTCTTGTAAGAATTTCAGTCAGGAACATGAGAAAACCGATACAAGATCTTGTAGATCCTCTAAATAGAGAGTATATACAGCCGCGAAAAAAGAGGGTTCAAAAGCCATGGAGAGAAGAAAGAGGAAGCAATAACTTAACCATGAATAATGAATACTATATTTTATCACCGTCTTCATCACTTTTCTCCAATCTATATACCGCACTATATACTTGTTGGCTTTTCGAATTCTTTTTTTCCAAGCTCTCGAGCTCTCTGTGCGAGGAGTAGTTTCCCTCACGTCGACCCTCGTATTTTTCTCTTTTTTTCTCTCTCCCCATCCCCCCTCCGTTCGCGATATCGCTGTTTCTCAACGAGATGAATTTTCGCTTCCTCCTCCAATCTCGGAAATTTCGTTAAAGTAAACCCGAAAAAACGTTCAACTAGCCTGGTACGAAAGTGTATATAAAAGAAAGATCTGACATTTCGGGAGTGATTCGAGCTATCATTTCTTAGAAAAACAAGGAAAATAACTTATCAGCAGATTGATGAACTCTTGAAGAACTTAGAAATAGAAAATTTACTTAGATCCCGGATCGGGAGAGAAAGTATACTTGATAAGAAACGAAAATTCATATTTGCTTTCAATTCTCTGGGCCAAGTTATTTTTACCGTAGAAAAACGCCTTGCTCGCAAACACACACTTTTCAATATAATGGTACATTAATATGTGAATGTCCCACCCCGTATATGTAGAAACGGTGGATATATTCGAGAGAACGAAAAATTAAGAGAACAGTCTAGATCGTGTCGAGTCTCGTACTTTGACACACGATTTTAAAACATATAGAAATTTATCCTTACAAACGTGTGCTTTGAATATTCTCAGAGAATATTTTGGACTGCGAGATATCAGGCTTTTGGAGAACACCGCATGAGGAAGAAGAGAAGGGGCAGGTGAGTTCTGTGAGAAAGAATTGCACCCCCGCCTTTCGGAAGCCCTGGGGCAAAAACGTAGATTAGTTCATTGTAGTGTCGGACTCTGTTCCGTGTATATGTGCGGATGTGTGCGAATGAAATGGAAGAAAAAATAGAGAGTAATGAAAAAGGAAAAAAAACGTATCACGAGTCGGCAAAAGCAAAGGCGAGGCGAGGTGGAAAAAAAGTGAGAAAGAGAGAAAGAAAAAAAATGTGATAGTCACGTACACAAAACTATATGTATTTCTATATACATTCCCAGAGACATTTCTGGAACACTCAACTCTGTGAGATTATCTCCATAATTTTTTATATACTTATTATTACAACCCCTAGTCGTTGTAGGATTTTTTGTAATTTTCTATCGCTACCGTTTGATGTTGGAAAAGAGTTAAAAAGCAGAGACGAAAATATGACTTGTTTGACTTGTTTAGATTTTCGTATACCGGATGATCATTTTTTATGATGCTCGAAAACCTGATTCCAAACACTATTCAACCATTTTAATTTCAAAATTTTCCATATCCTTTGTAAAACTGTTGAAAGAGATGATCCAGAAAATATCATACTGTAAATGGTTGGAGTATATTAAAGGGGGAGTCTTTCGTAAATAATAGGAGCTAATTAACGAGAATGTGAATTAAAAGGAATGTTAGTACAGCTGCGCTGGTAAAGAGAAAAAATATGAGATGAGCGAGATTAACTCGGGTCGAATTAATTTTTCATGGAATCTTGAGTACTTGGAATTATATGTCACTTTTTCATGCTGCTTCTTGCCACAATTCTCATTGGTTTGTTAATACCAACGATGAGTATTTTTATTACGCGATAATGTATTTGCTTTATAAAAAAAATATAACACATTGTGGAATTAAGAAGCAATGGTCCACATTAGCTCGGTATACGGTGACGTCACGTTCTACCGATGGAGAAAACAGAAAAGTAACCGCATCGGTAGATCTTGGTGGCAATCTTGGATTAGCTAGAAGTTATAGCGGGATAAACGCAGCAATGAGATCACGGAATATCCCGATTTCAAAATGGCCGTTGCAGGAGGACTAGTTACAGCCGTGTCTGGAACAAACTGTCTCGAAACATAGAAAAATAAATTAAACAAGAAAAGTTTCATACTCGGAGCAATTTACTTCAATGCCATATATAGTTTCTAATAAAGAAGACAAAAAACGGGATCGAGTGGATAAATATTGACTAACTGTATTCTGCATATATCACAGTTTGTACTTGAAAATAATTAAATTATCATTGATTCCAACGGATCAGACGAAATTCGTAATCCAATCCCGTTAACGGTTGTTCGTAAAATTCTTGCACAACATTCCTCTAATCGGCGAAAAAAAATGTGTAACAAAAAAGTTGTGAATAAAGACATGATTTTTTATCAGGTCGCTAAAAAGGTACGAAACGTTGAAAAAAGTCCTGCAAGAGAAAAATAAATGCAAGATAGCAAGAGTCGAGGTGTTGATTTATTCGTAGACTATCATACGGTCTTAGAAAAGATTCATTGGTGTAACTGTCGCGCCTTGAAAAGGATGAGGCTGTATCCTTGCTGCTTCCTCGCTGATTCTATGGCTGTACAATCAGTGAAGGCTGCATTAGCCTCCGTCTCTCTGCCCCTCTGCCTCCCTTTCTGTCTATTTCGCCTCTTCTAACAGGCAAACTGTATATAGACCATCTGGCTTCGTTAACCGACCTCCGCACCGCTTCTACTACGGTTCAATGGTTAATGCACATGTAAAGAGCAGTATAGGCAAAGAAAAGGAGCGGGAGAGGCATTAATCTCTTGATAGTACGTATTCCAGACGCTAGCAAGCTTCGTGAATGTAACTAGTATCGTATAGTTCTTGCTGCGAACGATGGAATATGAAGGACTACGCGCACCAAATTGGCTGTGCTGTGATCTTCAAACGAACGAATAATCCTATTCGTAGATTGCTTATTCAAGACGTATTACAGAAATGTTTATATTGAACTGATGTTAATAGAAATAATAATGCTAGAGTAATATTCGTAATGAAATAAAACAAGTAACGAATAACGGGGTTGGCAATTGTGAATTGAACCGGTCGAGAATATAGATCTTTGAGAGTGCCCAGAGAGCAAACAAAACTCGAACAGGAATAAATGAAACTGCGAACGGAAATTCAAGATTACTACTGCGACGAACTATTTCTGCGACCACATCAAAGCGCCAACGCAATCGTCACACATTTCAACGTATCTCATATCTCTCCTATAAGCCGCTATGACTCATCCGGGTGTAATCTTCCGTTGAGATTTATTCACCAATATCGAATATTATGTCTCTCATTGGTGAAACTCGCTGCGAAAGAGAGAGAGAGAGAGAGAGAGAAGGAAAAGAATTGTACGATACGGATTTCGCAATTCAATGTAACCAAAAACGGAAATAAGGATCATCGTAGGATGGATATGGAGCGAGACAACGAGTCAAATCGCAGCTTGAAAAAATAGAGTGAAATGAAAACACTTGAAATTACACTCCCTATTGAACTGAATTTGTTTCGGATGAGCAGAGAGTGTATTTCGTACGAACTCGTGAATTGACCGAAGAGGGAAATTATCCCTTACAACTAGTAATGAGAAATCGAGAAAGAGGAAGGAGAAATATACGAGAGAAATTCATACAAATGAAGAAAGTGGAAGGAGAGAACAGGCAACTCTAGGGAAAGCGATGAATAGCTCATTAAGCTTTTGAAATCGAACGCGGAAATCTTCCACACTCTTCTTCGACCATATTTTTCCCTACTTCAACGAGCACTCTACGTTTTGAACACGATAAAATTGAAAAAAAAACGCAAGCCAAAAAGCAGAACAAGATATACACGAATCTAAATGCTGCTCCATTTTTTTCAAGTGGTACAAATTTCCGATTCGAAATATTCCTAATATCTTTTTTAAAAGATATAGGAATATACTCTCCGACGCGACCCTTTATCTTAGCGCGTTCCAATTTTCTCTTGAGGTCAAAATCTAAGAGCGCGTCGTAGATTTTTCTCTCGTGAAATTTAAGAGTAAGAAATTAGGAGTGCACGTGAAATTCACGAGAGGCTACGATACGACGCAATCCTTAACTCCCCCCCTCTGCCTCCCACTTTCTCCCTTTCCTCCATGTATCTTCCCCTGTCGTTTAGCTAAAAGGAGCGTCATGATCTTTTTTCCACCCCATCCTCTAGCTTTTATTCCACTCTGAATCTTGGCTCGTCGCCTTATCGCTTGACTTGGTATTCAGTTTTTTTCGCATTCCTTTTTCGCGCTGTAGCTGTTTTGAGAAAAAAAAATCAACGAAAGTAGCTCTATCTCATCCAGCGGTAATACGTTTTAGCGAGTACATTCATTTTTTTTCTTAACCTTAGAATAAACTAGTTACCGCCGCGGGAACGTAATGCGGTATTTTATTTTCAATATTCCGTGGCATTCGACACGGAAAATCCCGTACGGTTGGAAGAACAGAGAATTTTATACCACGAAGAAGTTCATCCTTTTCGCAATACGTAACTGCGGCACTTCTGCACTCGGACCACAACTTTATCAACGCGGATTCAGCGAGACAGGAAACTGGGAAGCGTGAAAGTGAGAGACGAGTTATTTCCTACTGCGCGCAAAACTGCACATCTCGGTCACGCTTTCGTCTATTCCTTCAACATACGTGTACCTGTATCCCGTCTAAATATGTGTACAGCGGTGGCGACAAAATTTGCGACTGCACTTCGAAACGAATTGAATTCGCGTTATAAATAAGAAAGAAGCTACTTCTTCCATGCGCATTTGGCATTCTGACGTCACACCACTCTGGACACGCTTGCTATCATCGATCGGTGCTCTCATGATAAACGATACATCGTAAGGGAAAGAAGTAAATAACTTTCAAGTAAAAAAGAAGAATGTACGATTCACTCGCTGCGTCAAGCCGCGTTGAAGGCAAATTCTATAAAGCGCCCTATAGAAGTACAAACGAATGTTTGCGATGCACCAAGGTCTGAAGTCCCGCTGACTCACAGAGGACATCGCGGTGCTGGACGACGCCCATGTATGAACGCGCCAACTTGCTCTTCGCGTCGTCTCTCATTCTTTTCCTCTGGCTCTCTTCCTCTCACTGTCAGAATCTCCACCGACTCTCTCTCTCTCTCTCTCTCTCTCTATCCCCTGTTGGAGCGTTGAATATTTTCAGAAGATGTGGCCAAGACAGACGCCCCAAAGTCAGCCAAGATGTATGCATGCATGCGTCCATGCATCTCAACTATTCTCAACTATCTTTGGTGGAATGCAACGAAAATAGAATATGCAGTTGTACACGTATATATGCGAGCATGAAACACATTTTCCTCATATTTTCACACAAGAAATCTCAAACAAATCTTCTCTACATAACGATCGAGACGAATTCCATAAAATAAACACTCGGTGTTAAATGTTTATTCGATTGAACAGGAATATTCTTATTAGAAAATGGAGCACGCGTGGTATGTTTTTATTCAAACTCTTGTCGCATAAAATAATTCACAAAATAAATAAATTTTACGAATTTTATAGCAAAATTTATTATAGTAGTTCATGCAGTATCTTTGTATTTTGACCCCCTTAAAAGGCAGTTTCACATCGCGTCTTTTGTACGCTATTTTGCCTTGAAATACAGATTCCGTAATAGCCCTACAGGCTCGCGAATACACTGCTCTTTCTCTGGTATAAATATCCAGCTATTATACACGTGTACGTGTTATTGCGTGACGAGAACGAGTCACGGCTCTGATATTACCAATGGAAAGCGTTCAGTCTGGTGTAACGGGAAAAAAACGACAAGAGAGCAAGAGAGAAAGGGAAGGGGAAAAATGAGAAAAGGGACGCAAAAAAATTTCTTCGCGCCAGTACAAGTGGCCCCGGCCCCTTTGGTTGGCAAGCGTGCTAAGGAATCAGGCCGATTGTCAAAACGATAAGAAATCTTGCGATACGGCACGTAAGTCTTGGCAAGTATACGAAAGTCCGAGGAAAGAATTTTCATCCAAAAATCGACCTATTCGATGCGAATTTACTCGAGCCGTGAACGTGATTTTCGATTAGAAAACCCTCAAAAAATATCTCAACACGAAATCATAACTTTAACAAAATGACCTCAGTTTCGAATATTTGAAATATCCTAATAATATAACCTATAACTCCTGACCATAATGTATAGAAATGGGAACGACTGTTCGATCGGCATGAATTTTGAAACGCGATGTCGGAAACGATTGTGTGCTTTCCTTTAAAATCTAACTTTAAATAGAATTTATATAGACCATTCAATTGGCCCGAATACAATTTAATATTCGCATACAAATGCATAATCTGTAGATTGTGCAAATGCCGCCAGTAATTTTCACGTTCTCATGTTCTCCGGAGATCTGACGTCAGCGAATTTCCACTTCGTCCCCAGGATGATGGATATTCAGAATAATTTGCATTTCTTATTAGTAAGATGGGTCATATTACGGTTTCGGGCTCTTGCTGTGAAGCCAAGAGAATCCTCCATGGTGCAGTGTAAACGTTGCAACAGTCGTGTTTATTCATAGTAGCAGTTAATGTTGCCAAAATAATCGTTATAACAGATTTTTTCATTGTCGAACGAAGGGAATATTTCGGGTATACAGGTGTTGAATAGTACGAAAATGGGGAATCTGGAGGATGAAAATGTTGATAAATGTATGAGAAGAAAATTGAGAAAAGGCCGGATCAAGCGATACGAGAAAATCCTTATTCACATATCGGAGATAAGAATCCGGTTTCCATGACAAAAGCAAAACTCGTTTGCAAATTGGTAGTCACGGAGATAAGTAGAGAAAAATCGGTAGTGGCTTTCCAGCGTTGCAGGCTCGTGTCGATCCTATTTGTATTCGTATCGTTGCCTGACTCGAGTGCATAGTCTACCTTGGTCCACGATACGATAGAAGAGTTTTCCCGAAGGTGAACTTCGAGCTGAAGCACGTATTGCGATCTCGTACGGCAATAAAGTAGAGTCGAGTAGAATAAGTAAGCCAAGAGTGACGGAAACTTCTTTCGGGACATCGAGAAGAGAGAAGAAGCGAGAAAGAAAGAGATACAAGGAGATAAATGTATTCCGATTTAGGGCATGTCACACGACATCTCCGCAACCTCTGTCCTCCCTTCCATATGTTGTATCCTTGTAAAATGAGAGAAATAACAAAAAATGAGTGAAAACGATTGTTAAATTCAAGTCCGGTGATATTGAAGCCTCTGAAATTTTAATTTTCAGCCGTAACGAGAGTTTAATGTGTCACGAACAAAAACTCTTGACCAGTGTATATGAATATAATGAATAACAATAAAGTTCGGTAGTTTAACAAATTAAAATTGTTGGGATAGGTATGAGTGTAAGGGCGAATCGCGAGCGGGTCAACGACCGTAAGGTCTGATCCAGGTCACTCCCAGAGCGGCCAAGAGCGTGAGCTGGAATTGTACGCTTGTGCTTTGGATTCATACACCAATGGCTTAACTCTCCGCCCGGTTGTACTTTTTTTCCCTCAGGTGGAATATACTCGCGAAAGTCGAACATGTTACGGGCAAACTTTACAATGATTGGACACAGACGTAAAAGAAAATAACACGGATTGACATAACTGTATCTCATTCTTTGTTGGGGTCCGTCGATCACGAGCAGTCCGAGACATACAGGAGCAAATGTGGTACTGCGGAATAATAACTGTATACCGGTTAGTCCAAGAATCGCGGAAATCTTCTTACCGCTTCGGGAACAACAACATGTGCTGCAATCACGCTTCACTTCAAATGCCTCGAGAATTGAGACAATATTTTTACCCCCGACCCGGATGCTAGTTTTTCTTATCAGAATTTTATCATAGCCGTGTGTGTGAAGTTACGTTCTCTAAATACACGTAAAATGGTTTGTGCCGAGCAAGGATAAACCCCTCTGTGTAATGTGGATGAAAATAAGCTTTTTCCTTTCTGTAATGCCAAATAAATATAACTCCAATGAATCTGCGGAATTTTCAAACGATAGCTCGATCATGCTTTCTATGCATATAATACGTTTGCGAGGGTTTCTCCACTTTTGCAGAGGTTACGTTCGAACCCTCGCTTTAAATTTCGTTAAATTTAATCGTTAAAAAATTGAAAATGCGAGAGAAAGGAAGAGAGTGAGTGAGCGAGCGAAGAGAAGGGATTAAGGGGTGAAAATCGTAGACTTCGAAGTATCGCGTGGCTACTTGTCATGCAGCATGGGGAGCAATATAGTCCCTCGGAATATTAAGCACACGTGAGGTTGCAGAGAGTCCGAACGGCGAGGTTGGTGGTGCAGCAATGGTGGTAACGACCGCACGGATCGCAGTAAAATTTAGTCAAGCTTTTACGAGCCATTGATCGTGATTTCTATGAATCAATACGCCAACAAATCACAGGGGTGCACTTTAACGTACTTTTAAAATGAAAAGCAAAAAAAAATAAAAATTCCGTCAAAATCTACGATGAATTATTCAGCGATGGGCACGTCCCACTTTGTTTTTCGAGCATAACGATGGGCAATGTGTTTTGTGAAGAGGCGAGGATCCCCAGATGCTGTGCAAATGCGTTACACGTAGCACCGGTCACTGACAGCAATTCAGAAACTGCGGATATGAGGATCGTGCGATAACACGACCGCGCAAAATGATTGACGCAGTCATTAGGATGTCGCCAAATTACCAAACGGACAAAAGGTATCCTATTCGCGGTACTTTCATATATTTATCTGCTGAATAAAGAATCATCCGAGTTTTTCCAGATCTGTAATCCGTTATTACATGCGAACTTCGTTTCTGTAGCGCTTGTTTCGCACCATATTGCGCACCATCTGCATCTCGTGCCTTTTGTTACGAAACCAATATTGACACCCGCAAAACGGACTGCGTTCGCAGTAAAAACTTGATCAGGCCTCGATTGGAATATCGGAGAAAACTCAACTCCGTCGCATCGCGCCCCCGTACTCTTCAAACTGACAGATCAGGACGATGTCGAAGCGACCTACCAGACAACAAAAATGATGCTGGGCATTGCGGCGTAGTTATTAAGAGTTGAATTATGACAATAAATCGCAAAAAAAAACAAAAAATTTAATAATTTTTTTTAAATAAATCTAATAGATTTTCTGTGTATTTTTCAATTTATGTACGTAACCTGGTGCCCGTGTGGCTCCCTAGTCCGTACGGATAGGGTCATTCCCCAGACGGGCAATTCCCTCTTGCAGCATTCCTTGAAGCATGACCCTTTGCCCTTCCGTCCCAAAACATTCCAGCAGTCACACCTCGCGTATGTTTCAAGCGAAGGAGAACGGCGGAGATCTTCGTCGTGCATGCAATTGTTAAACGAATTATCATAAGTAGCAATTCGTCTAATTACCAAGCTACCTGTTTCGATGATGAATTTTCATTAATAATGATGTTTGTCACTCGAGTTCACGTTCAAAAGTGCACTATGAATAAATATATATCGGAGAAATGATGATCTTGGCGGAGAGATGATGAGGTTTTCTATTATTTTCGAGAATCGATCAAGAAGGCAGATGAAGAACGGACGAGGAGTCAATGAAAAGATCGCGAAGAGACTTGACATAAAAAATCTATATTACTCTACTTACATTTATATTATAAAATAATAAAAATTTAATGATGCGTCCCTCACGCAAAACTCTACAAGATCGTATGAATTTTACGTTTTTCTCCGACATATGTATGCGTCGACGTAAATGATCGAAAGCTCGATCGACTTATTCTCTGTCTTCTCTACTAACGCCCAAGAATAGTACGTCGACGATTTAGCATGGACGCGGTTATTAATCGACGTATCGATACCAACAATTAATTAGTCGTTATACATAGGATGCATCTTCTCTTCCGTAATTGAATCGATATCTCTTGCGCTGTATATGCCCCGACGTCATCAGCGTCAACATAAAAGCCATTACTGGTGGCTCAATTAATGTCCGATCCGGACTGATCGTCCACCAAGGTATTGGGGGTCCTGAAAGTGGATGCGACCACAGCAAATCTCAATGTTTTTGGCGTGACGATCTATGCGAACAAAATGAAAGATAAAATCTAGAAATTTCTCATTATGCAGCGATTCAGTAACAAATGGTAGGTCGATTGAACGGACGTGGGTAATGAATAAAATATTTCAGAGCGTGTAGAAAAAGCTACACCAATGTTTCCCTTGTGATTCGTTTCTTTTATTATTCATCAATTCATTAATTAATTCCTCTAAAGTCAAGAATAAGGCGGATCGGTCGCAAACCCTTGTGTTACATCCATTCCGCGGTGATTGACCGGCGACGATTAAGGACGAGGTCAGTTCTGTTGTTCTTGCGTGACGCCTGATTCGCGCTGAGCAATGTCAGTGTGAGTAGAAAATTTTATGTGCCGGCAGCACACACAATAATACATATACCATTTAGCATACCTATTCACGGACCGAAGAGGAACACGCATAACGAGAAAATGACAAAGGGACGGCTAAAACGTATAATTTCAAGAAATTATAAAAGGTCTCCTCCGGTATTCTACCACTTTTCTGTGCTCGTGCCCGCATGACTTGAATGCAGAGTCACCACTCGGATGTAGACTGTAGACAAGTCGCCGATAAGATTATTTATGTGGTAATCATAAATTTTCCTACAGTAAATTCATTTTTTCGAATAAACAAACTCATTTCGCTGACGCGGATTCACAAAGATCTCTCGCCGTATTAATATTCGGCCTTAATTATTTTCATTTCGCACGCAGTCCATGTATACGTATCACGATTAACGAAGTCACTGTCGAGTTAAGCAATCTAATGTACTACTGTATCACTCCTTTCGAGTTGGCGAGAGTTCACTTGTTCAAACTCGAGGACCCCCACGCGCAAACTTAGCACCCTCTCTTTCTCTTGCTTGGCAACTCTTGCTCCCACTGTTTCTTCTCCCTCCTGCCTCCTGTACCACGTTCAAAGTCCCACTCTCCGCTACACTCACTCACTCTCGTAAAACACTAAATGTTCTTTCCCTTCTCTCCCTCTGCCTGCCCCTCTCTCATTCTCTCTTTTGCTGCGGTGCGCGAGCAATAATGTACGAGGTGCAAGCACGAAAGTGCTCTTTCCCTGTGATCCAAGCTACAACGACACCACCACTCATAAAGTTCTTTATCTCGCACCAAGAGTCACCCCTAATACTCCCACACCGCTCTGGCAAAACAACTTTCCACCCAAGCTGTCCGAGAAGACCGGACTGCGGAGAACAGTCGAGATAGTAAAAATTCACCAGCCAAAACTTCTGAGCTACTTTTATTTCCCCAAATGACGTTCACCAAACATTATAACCGAATTCGAATGAACAATCCGTATAGCGAACGTATCCTGGACGTGTACAGTCCGCGGTTTCTCCACTCGACCCTTCTTTTTTCCACCGCGCAGCAATTCGGCCAACATCTCTCTCAGAAAACGGAAAGAATTTCCGAAATACTCGATAAAAGTCGCTCGTTTTCGCTCGTCGGAATGTTTTTTTTTTTCCTCAGGAACAGCACACTCGATCATTTCTCTTTCTCCTGCTCTCTCTTATTTTTTGCTCCTTAACGGGCATGCATATAACATTTGGAAACTGCTAGGCAAAATATATTTTTGACGTATTCCGGGACGCATGATAGATGCAAAATTGTCGCGATATTAGAGAGCCAAAGTCTCGAGCTTTCCTCCTCGTCCCACCCAACACTCGCGGCCTCTCGAGTGTGCATGGCGGAAAACAAAGAGAAATGAAGGGTGCGCGAGGAAACTTGAGAAACCGCATATCGCATATGCCCACAGATCCGGTATTCGAGGCTATGCGAATGAATTGTTTCCCGACTCTATCGTCACAAACGAGTGCTTCGGGTTTCCGAAAACCATCCCATAATCCATTGAATACGTTTTAAAATGAAATCACAACAACAGCAGTTGAAAAATCATTTGAAAAAATAGTAGGTAATCGAGAACAAGACAAAGCGTGACCATAAAATATCGCGAAGAAAAAAAGTTTGAGAGATTTAATTGGTACACCGGCTGTACGATAAATGGTCTTACGAGATGTCACACATTAGCCCAGGTGCGGAAGAGCAAGAAGGGTGGCAGGATGTACCTGAGACGGGTATTATTCCACGCCTGGTGTTCACTAGCAATTTGGCACTCCAAGCGGCGCCTCGAAGTGGGAGGATTTAATTCCTAATCCTCCAGCTTGATCCTTCTCTTGTGGAAAATCCGTTCGGCACGGTCATGCTAAAGGATGGAGTTGAAATGGATGTTTTACCAAACGCGGCTGAATAAAAGTCGAGTGGCAAAAAGATTGTACAGCACTCCCACCGTAATGAGCATTTCTCGCGGTAAAATAAAATACACTGAGGATAAAAGTTGTGAATATTAATAAATTATACCGTATGCAGCTATTTTTAAAATAATTGAATGGCGTAAGCCCTCAGGAAAAAAGCTTCATCCGCGCATGTTTCTGAAGGCGTTAGAATCCGATGCACCGCCGTAAACGACGTATTCATTCATTACGCTGATGGTGGAAAATCTGGTATGCAAGAGGAAATGCGGATGGTGTCAAATTCTGAGCGCGAACCGGCCGACCCTTAAATACCGCTCCACGAACTTTGAAACTTCCTGTATTATTTCACGAGGAATTATGGATACATCGCTATACATGAGCTAGTTTCTCTCGGCTCTTTGTCTTGCTATACTCTTTTTCCGTGTCTTCTCTCACCCTTGCTCCGTATAATTAGTTGGCTATTAAGTTTTCCGCGTTCCGTCTCGTGTTATTGTACGTAATAATTACTCCTACCCCCTTTCATACGAAGCTTTGTAAGAGCCTAGCGGAAAATCTAGTTGGTATTATCTCATATATAACAGCTTCTTCGCTCGGCGTGTTAAATCTACCACATTTTTTTACCGGGACAAACCACGACGCGTGATTATATTTAAAAAATGGCACAAAAATATTCTCCGAGTTGCCACAATTCCGCCTATTACGGTTATTTCATGCGCTGCTACTTTTTTTTAAGGCTCATAACAACCTTAAAACTCCATGTGAACTTTTTCAATTCGTTCGTATAAATATACATTATTATTAATAATGGTCATAATAATATTGGCAAACGTAACAACTTTTAACGTAGACTGTATATCTGTAGTACATGTTATATACTTGGGAACATAAAATGGGTGCCTTTGGCAATGCGAAGCGTGCTCGAGGGTAGTAATCGTCGGTTGGTTTTGTTTCAACGAGAAAGCAATCAGTTGGCGAGCTTGGAGAAACTCGGGATTTGTCTGATGGCTCGAAAGGGCGTCCTTTTATATCGAACATGTCTATGTATAATATATATAATACATAGTGCCTTTATATATAAAACATGATATTTATGTATATATATTCATTGACAGATATATATCATGGTAGGTTCGATAGACTCCGAATTTCATCAACGGAATCAAGTTTATATATCTAGTCGAGCGTACTTGACTTTGAAATGAATATATGTTAAGAGAGTCTTTTCGATTAAACTGATACACGGATTTTTAAAATATATATGTATATATTAAGAAAATATAATATTGCAAAATAACGTATTCTAATCTGTTTCCACTTGAAGATTATTGTCTTCCACCCACTTGAAACTTTTTATCCCCGCAATCGTTGCAGTTTCAACTTTTTTATATGAGTATAAAATACTTTGCGCGTTCCAGAAATAAGAATCGCCTATAGGGCATTTATTTAAAGACAGAAATTCTTTTCTATGCATATATAAAGGGCGACAAATAAGAAAGACCTTCGCGATTTGAGATTTTTCACGAATTACATATATATTAAGAGGAAATAAACTTGAAAAACGTTGGAAAATGAGTCGAAAACTCGTGAGATTTCGACCTCTTTCGCGTCGGCGAATAATGCCCGGATTGATTACGTCACGGTGCAACGAGACGTCGTTTCACCACCCCTAAACTATCTGCATCTCGAATCGGTAATATATATATGTATAATATATATAGATAAAACATTCGAAAGTCGTGAGATCTGTGAATTCGATTTGCAAAAGGGTGCATGAGGAATGAGAGGCGAGAACACACTCTGATTGAAAAGTACTCTCTCACCGAGCGCGGTTTTCAATCTTGACGTCCATCTCGGAGCCAATGGAAAGAGACGAATATAGGGAATACGATAGACAGAGATAGACAGAGATCGTCGATATCTTCGGTCGTATTGGGAGGTCTTCCGGGCTCGAATCTTCTTCCTGTCTCGCGCATCGAGCTACGAGAACTTGGCGAGTTAAATAAACAGTGACTTTCTCCTCAAGATCCCCGCGAATTCGATCTCTGCAGCACCTCATCTCGGTGTGATAATGGAAAGAAAAACTAGTAGGATTATATCGATATTTAGATACGCGGTTCGAAAGATTGGGTGGAATCGCAGAGACTTTATCTGCGCGCGAGCCCGGCCTACCATCTTTGAACACACACACACACACACACACACACACACACACACACACACACAGACGCATATATCTCATTCAATTCTCCGATACAAGTATTTGAAAAAAGAAGCTTCATTGTAAAACTCGAGTACTTTTCGTTCGACGCGCGTTTCGATATACGTTGCCACACAGAAATCAACGATGAAGGCTTCGCTGATACCCCAATTTGGCTTGTTCGCACACGTACGTACCAAAGGGAATAACGATAACAGATACCGAGACATTGAAAATGAATGAATGGTCAGTTATGTGCATTAACATTGTACAGATGACGCTGGTACGTTCGAAAATGGCAATCCGACTCGTATTCCATAAGGGTCGACAAGAGCAGGTAGGGTGTAGGATAAGGTACGCGCGTCTTATCGGTATATACCCCGGGACATTAGGAAATGCATAACCGCCTATACCGAAGCTATATATCGTTTGTTCTAGCCTAACTTTCCTACAGTATTATCTACAACTTCCCTTCATCCACCATTTCTACGTTAATACGTACATATGTGTGTTTACACAGACACCCTGGCCAGTTATATTAGGGAAGAAGGTCGAACGCCCGTAGGTTATAACGGTATTGCAGGTCCTACGACGGGGAGACCCTCCGTGTACTTGATTTGTTGAGCAACTGAATATTCCCGGCGAGATAACAACCATCCTCTATACCGTGCTTATACGACAACGCCCTGCCGTAACCAACTTCCGGCTCGAATACTTTCAAATCCACTTTCCGAAAGTTTGCCGAGGTTAAGAGCGAAAAGAGCGGAACACGCTTGAGAAAGGCGGCTGGCCCGAGGGGCGAAAAGCAAAAGCAGGAAGAAGAATTTTAGGGGTTGTTCGAAGACGCTCGGGAACGAATCAACTCCAACTGGAGAGCTTCCCCTTTGCATTCGCGTTTTCAAACATGGCCAACGCGGTATACTCGCAATGTCAAATTTCTATCGTGGTTGGAGGGATTATACGTCGACGCAGAAGTGTGCCGAGGTAATAACCGAACAGCGGACTCGATTCACTGTGTCAGCTTCGGCTAGCGACGATCCCGAGAACCTTTCAAAAGTAATGATCGGGAGCAAACACACTTGCGCATCTCCGCTCTCGCGGTCGATAATCATATACAAAGCGGAGCCAAAAAGATCGCTGCTCGCAAGCGCTCCCGGACGCAACATAAATGCGACCTCCGCGCGTTCTTTCATCCCGGAAATTTAATTCGCATTATGCCGGATGCGTGTGCACCGAGAAGGAGAGCCGTGTAAAAAACTCAAAGAAAAGAAATAGAAATACTCGAATTATATGACACACATACAATGTACGAAAATGAGGCATAAAAAGAGATGAAAAAGGTGGTATGAAAGGAACAAGTGAGAAAAACAGAGGGAGAATGAAGAGAAAATGCAGCAAGTCCAGTTACGTTTCCCTCTTTTCTGTCTCTTCGCGAGAGGGCTTAAATGAAATAAAAAGAAAAAGGGAAAGCGCTAAAGTAAACGGGTCGCGAAGCTCTATCTCCTTTGCTTCCGTCTAGCTTTTCGCCTTGACGCACGGATAAACCAATTCGATTAAAGCGCTTGGCCACAGCTCGCCAACCACCATCGCCAACGGCCAGAAAGAATTTCTACCTAGAATGAAACCGGAGCAGCGGCTACGGATGGAGGGGGATGAAAAAATTGTGACACCGCGCCACTTGGGTAAAATCGCATTGTGTCTTGATACGCGAGATTTTTATCTCGTTTCATGGAGAATGTGCATGATATATACAGGGGATCCGAAAATCCGCACATGTAGGATTCGCCGGGTGAATGCTCTAGAGACACGCGAGTCGCTCTCGTTACAATCAAAATGCGAGCCTACTACCGCGAAAAGATTCGTTGAGAAATAAAAGTCTCGGTGAGCCTCGGGCCAGTAAATAACAAACCTCTCGAGTATATTTATTATCCCGAGACTTTACCAATTACTACCTGTGGGTCTATTCGATAGTGATTAAAGATTGGCTACCACTGAATAATTGACAACTAGACTCTAGGATGGGAGGAAAAAAAATTCTGAGGGCTGTTTTTTTGTAAATTGAAGACTGCATACAAGCTGTGCTGGATACGATTTAGCGAACACTTCGTGTATAGGAACCGACAGTGAAATCGGTTTATGTATACTCTCACGCATACATATACACGCTTGCATCCCTATCTCGTGATAAAAAACGAGACAAAAAGTAAGAGAAAAAATACGGGAAAAAGCGAAACATGATCTCTCTTTCACAAAGCTTCGGCGCTTCGGAGATATGAAAGAAATGCGATAAAAGTATAATAAAGGATCGAGCTTCGGGGTAGAGAAAGATTAGAGACTTAAAATATATATGATCAAATGCCGAGGACTCTTGTCTTCTGTTTTTTTCTTCCTCTCTCGCTCTCCCGTCTATATTGTAATCCTTTTACTTCATCTCTTTGATGACAATAAATACTTTCATATTCAAGAAGTGACTAAAAACGCGATGCTGTGAACAAAGCTCGTATAGTGAAAACGACGCAGCATGCAAATTAAATTTGCACGCGTTGTCTCATTATTTTTTACGATAGAAGTGACTAAAAAATTTAATTTTCTTCAGTTTGATAAATAATTTTTGTAGCGGAGTTTGTATTTTTATTATCAAAGTTTCTTTTCATATTACGAATGGAATCTTCATACCATGCGTCGAATAAAATTTGGATGATTATCGATTTTTACCATCCATCGTTGAAGTGAAGTTTTCTATGTTTTACTTCCTTTTTTCGTACATTTACATGTTTCTTCTCGCGCAGAAAAAAATAAGACAACACGAACTTTAATCTATCGAGGAAGGTTCGAAGTAAAAATGGGAGGATCCTTGGCATCGACTTAGTAATAAGAAGAATTTATGTGCATGCGTATTGGCTTTTTGCCCAAGTCGTTCGGAATATTGGAGGGCTTTTACGTTTTTAAGGTTATGTCTATTCGCTAAGTGCACGAGGGTCGAAAGACTCGGGAACGGGGGGAAAGTTGGAGTTATTGTAATAAATCGTCGCGAACAGTCGTGATAGAAGTTTTGATTTTCACACGAAAAACCGATACAGAAAAAACTTTTCAAAAGTATCTTTTTCGAATTTTCTAAACCGATTCGAGCGTTTCCTGTCTGTCTTCTCCCTTTTGAGAATCTTCATCGGCTGCATATATTGACTTATAAAACGTGAAAATACTGCCTAATCGGAATACTAAATCACTTATGAAGATATTCATAATTTTCACATTTGAGATGCAAAGCTTTATTTAGCTTCAAAGTATACATAGTGATTCGGAGTTTATTCGTCAGGAACGCTACGAATACGAGACAATGAAAGGAACAAAAGAAGCCGGTATCCCTTGGAATACCGCAAAAGTCGAATATCTTTCGGATAAACTCCCTCTCTCTCCGACCCTTACCCCATACTTTCTATACGTTATTTATTTTCCCGATAATGGAAGCTCCACGGCTTCCAGCTTATAAAGACTCTCCCCTCTCCCTTACTTTTTCCGTCTGCCTCTCTTTTTCTCATTCTCTCTCTCTCTTTCTCTATTTCACTCTCTCCGCAGGAGCCTTTGCGGAATTTAACCGCAAGGTACAGACACCACCGAGTAGCTAACGAGTTCCCCCGGACCCACCAGCGACGTCATAACGGCGCGTGTAGTCAAAGGTAAGGTTCTTAATTATCTCGTGGTGGTGCCCCATTTTTTTTTCTGGATGTGTTAAGTTGTAAGAGGATAATAATGAAGAATCCGGGAGCCTCTTCCATTGCTGTGAAACAAAAGTTGGCGAATCGTGTTGAGTACAGGTCTTTGTATATTTGCCAAAAACTTATACACATTATATAAAATACGAAAAACGTATACCAGCATACCAGAAAATGTCCATTCGCTGATTGCAATGTTCAGTGGAAAAATTCGATTGAATAACAAATGAAATAAGATGAAGCGTATAGTAGCGTAACGCCTATATTCCTAATTCCTATGGCCTTATACCGACTACTGCATCCGTAAATGCTGGAAATCACTGAAATGAACTCGAAACTTCAAAATGTCATTATCAACTAGTTTCTATGCTTAATGAAAGTATTTCCAGACACAATTCACTGATCGATTTACGGATACGAGAGTAAGCTGTATCTCGTCGAATGTGCACGGATTTATAATATGATATTCAAGCCTATTTGGAAAGTTTATGCAATCGATTGTGTACCCATACCCCACACGTGCTCGGCTCTGTAGGAACAGTACTTTATTTGCCTTTTTTTTTCTTCCTCGTACTGTCGTTTCGTAAATATTCGCGAAACTTTGAAACTTTTCGAATAATCCAGTGCGGCGGAGTAGCTCACGGTTTATCGATGAAAAAAAAGAGTGAGCGTCGGAGGAAGAAAGAAGAGAGAGAGAGAGAGAGAGAGAGAGAGAGAGAGAGAGAGAGAGAGAGAAGATGAAATGAAAAGCAACCGAACGAAGTTCGTATAAGGAAGAAATGGCGAGGAAAGCTTCTCTCGGCCATTAGATACATTTCGATATCGCCGAAACATAAACCTCCATTGGAAACACCATCTGCTTGAGCCTGCAGTTTTCCAATTCTTCCCGTCCAAGCACGACCCTGGATACCCCTATATGCACTGCCTTTTTCTCATATATATAAACGAACCTCGGAGAATTTTTAATCCAACTTATTGCTACCGTTCGTAAATACGAAGAGTTACATTATTAAATGTCTGGTTTATATCTCACGTGGCACTCTCGCCGATGTAAATGAGTTCTAGAAATCGTTCGGATGTACAATCCGCCCGGTGAAACATTCCAAACGCGACTTTATGAAACTTTCGTTTTAGCCAATATTTCGTTAGTAATTAAAGTTTCTCATCCAGGTCGAGATCAAATGAACTCCCAAGCGCGCTCGCGTGTTTGTGCGTTACGTTCAGATTGACTGATTGATCAAGCCAAATGACAAACGATTTATTACCTGGATTTATCGTGTCGAGCGAATAATATAATAAATAATTTTCTCTGAAAAAAATAAATTTTCTTACGTTAAGGAATAATTGATTGTGTATAGCGAAACAATGAAAATATCTGAACAGATATTAAGGTCGATTATGAAAATCGATTAATATATAGAAGCCGATAGGGTCTATCTATTGTCTCGAGAGAGTAATTATGCTCGTATTGATGCGATGCCACTCGTAATTTGGCAGGTGTGTAGTGCATGCGGTACCCATGTTAATGGCTCAGACGCGAATTCGTCCAGCTGGTTTATGGTTATCCAAGCAAGAGACGCCGAAACTATAAAGCGATTATGTTACGGGAAGATATACGAACGGCTTAATCAGGATGGAGAACTCTCTGATGGAGCATGAAACATGCGTGTAAACATGATAAAATCGAGATTTACAATAACTTGGCCAATAAAATGTGGTCGAGGGATAATTACACCGGATAATAACAAAATCGTCCACGATTCCAATCTTTTTGGAGTCAATTATTCACATGGATTATAAAGAAAAAAATTAAAATAATATTTCAAGAGCTTTCAAACGAGGAGAATTGTATAGTTTTAAGACTCTCTGGTTCTTTTAGAACTTCAACCTTAATTAGTATGTATAGTTTATTTGCTTCAATTTTAATGCTTCTCGTCTTTCATAGATTTAACAATTTTGCCTCTATACATCGTATAATATGTACTCCCGGTAAAACTCGTCGAGTTTTACGCAAACTCGTGTACTTCCAACGTACATGACTTTTCATTATCATATTTAACGATTCATCCAACTTTGAAAGTGAATTTTCCTACGGACCAAAGTTTCCCTTTTGCCGTCAATATTCAACCGAGGGCGTGGTGTGTTTTTGCCTCTAAATCAGACGCAGAGATGTAGCTCATGGTGTTTTGCTCGAAAGCATTCAAAATCCTTCATGATGGTGTAGTAATACGTAAAATCTTTCATGGATTTATATTTTTCAGTCACAGGAATAGGCTACATTGATCTTCATAATATCGTTCGTTAACGTTCGATTTAATTGTATCGATCACAAAAATAAACAAAAGAAAACAACATGCTATTTTATTATCCGAAGGTTAAAACCACCCTACATGGAAATATACCCGTTTGGGGAGCCAGAAAAGCGAAAGAGGCAATCCCTCCTGAGCCAACAAGCCCTGAACTCTGGAGAACTTGTATATATTTACGAAAAAGGGTTCTACCTACCCGTCACGAGAACGAATTTAACCCTTTTATAGCATTGAGCGCTCGCGGTGATTTTACCGCAACGGTATTACTGTTTGTTACTTTTTGCAAAGTATGGAGTTTTATTCCATTTGTTTGTATTTATGTGAGCGAATGAACCGGCGGCAACGAATGTATAATACGCAACACAGAGCCTTGGATTTTCGTTCCCAGTGTCCGCTCGGGAGAACGCCCTCTTTTCGGCCCATTTCCTCTTTTATTTCGCTGTCCATTTCATTCACGCAACTAAAATGTATATACATATGCATGTACTCACAAAATTTAGCCCTTGGGGGTTCCACTTTGACCGAATCGTTTCTCCGCCCCGCCTCGATTAACATATTGCCTCATTATTTTCTTCATTCTCCCATCTGTGTCCGGTTGACATCGAGGCTCTACAGGATTTTCCACAATTCTCCACCGAGATTGAGGGATCCTAAGATTTACAAATGAGAAGTTTGTTAGATTTTTTTCTTTCCATACACTTTCATAAATTCTTTTCCTTTGATATATATGAACGAAAGTATAAGCACGCAATCCACATCGAATTAACTGTGCTTGGTTCCAGATCACATCTCTCGCGACCGTGATGCATAATTATAGGAAAAAAATGTGCGGAACAACTTGACCGTTATTTTGTGGACCTTCCTGTATTTTTATGTCTTTTTCCTGTCTCTCTTTGCAGCACTTCTTTTCGTTCCGCCTTCTCGTTTTCTCCCCACCACAAATTATTTGTACCAATTAGATGATTTGCATGAAATTAGATTCTCCAGGTGTACGTGATTACATTTGGATACAAGAATAGAGTCTCAAAGCAACCTGGTTCCCCTCGGTGCCCTCAGCCACACGGCTTCCTTTGCATTTCTGTATATGGATCCGCATATACCACGTTTATGTATATATAAAGATGTTAATACGGGTTTGCCTCCCTTGTTATCTCAGGGAGTCCCGCTAATATTGGATTGGGCTGTACGAGAGTCGATTTTTTCTTTGCTGCTTTTCCGTACAATAACATGCGATTTTTACCCAATGGCTCTATCGGAGTGGCGCGTTTACCGGTAAAATATTGACTCAGGCTCTCGGACGATACAATCAAGATTCATGAGTGTGACGGGGAGAGATGATGAAAATTCCGGAATGATCATTATCCAGAAGGAAAGGCTCGATGACGAAACAAAAAAGCATTTATTCCGAAGAAAATTGGATGAAAAAACGGAGCCAAAACCACAACGGTTATCTAACGTAATAAATATAAAGCTGTGAGAATTCCGAGGAGAGCCACCCGGAAAAGTTCTATATCAATATTTGCTAGAGGTGAAGAATGAAAAAAAAAATTCAAATTTCTCGACTTTTGTTCCCCGAGAAGCTGGACCGACGTACTTGACCTCCTTTCTTTGGACATACACCCTGCGGCGAAGCCACGAACTTTTGGTGCTTCGTATCGATCGTTAAAAGTTAAAATTCACGTCGTTGATGTTTACTCGCGACGCCCTTAAGCTTTTAAGACTCAATCCGACCACGTATATATACGAAATTATACGATACAACATCCGTCTGGATGAACGAAAATAATTGATGAGAAAAAATTTGACGATTCGCTTGGTCACAAGAACCGATGAGAAACCCTTCCACAATTCCACTTTTCCGCGTATAGATATTATTATTTCCATGCATTTATACATATTTTAGTCGTTTAATCTCTTGTTCCAGCTCTTCGTCTGTGCTAAACCTTCTTATACGTTTACGTTGTACGTACGTATAGATTTATATCCGTCTGTCTGGAGACTCCGAGAGAAAGAGAGAGAGTCACTCGACAAAACTGAATCCCGAAAGACTCTTCGTGACGGGAATTAAAAAAACAATAGCAAAAAATGTATATAAAAGACGAGACTAGCGAGAAAAAGAGAGAAAAATGAAAGAATGAAAAGGTCTCGGTATACGACTGGCAAAATATCCTCGTGCACACGCACACTCCTTTACATGTATGTATATTATCCATGCAGGGGAGGTTCGTGGCCTGAAAAAGCGAATGCGAGAGGAGTAAATGAGGTGAAAAAAGAAATGTTAAAGAGACATACAGCGGGATTTTCTGGTGGCGCAGAAAATGTCTAGAGGGTGTCCTTAAATTATCGTAACACATTAAACGCGAAAGATTTGAGTGAATTTCTCACTCGAGATATTTTTTTATTTTCGAATAGAAGCGATCAAAGAGAGAGACCCCGATTATAATTGAGCGATTGTGGCAAATTACTGGGGCAGAGTACGAAGCGAGAAGCAAAAGTGCATCTACGTTTCTGCACGTTGCATTGCTCAGCGTTAATAACAAACGGTATGAAAAAAGGAAAAGTAACAGAGGACATGTTCCTCTTTGAAATTCTTAACATTTGGAAAAGTAATGTTTCGGACATCCTGCATATTCTTTAATAGCCGCAATATCGTGCAAACCACGAGTTCCGGAAAGACATCCCGGAGCCACGGAACATGAGAACACACAGAAAAGTGTCTTCAGACTCGTCCGTTGTCTTTTTTTCTACTCGTTTGCAGTCGTTTTTTGTATTTTTTGTCTTTCCTTCTTTCTCGTGGACGGCGCGGCGATGATGGATCGTGCGAGATCGTGAGGTCGCCAGTCCGAAAGTAATTTGAGACTAAAAACCTCCTTGTCTCGCCGTCTTCGCGGTCTCGTCCCTATTTCCTACCGCCTCAGAGATTCGCGATAAAAAAAAATCAAATATATTATAAGAAATGAATCACCGTAACGAGACTTGTATGGCCTGTACAATAATGTCATATTGTTAGCATATCGCGTTTGACTTTGAAACTTCGTAGTGTTGTAACAAATATGTGTTCGTCATTAGGATTATACAGAAATGTTAAAATTTTTTTATAAAGACTCGAATAATGACATATTCTCACTCAGAGATGATTGAACCGGCAATACCTAATCGTGATTGTATATGATAATTTGTTTCAGAGAGGGATAACGGAAAGAAGGATGAAACGAACGAAAGAAACGTCGTTGTATCTGCTGGGTCTGGTGATACCGATCCTGATACTATCAGCGATGGCCGAAGAAGATTGGCAGTGCGGTCCTCCGTGCAAATGTAAATGGGTATCGGGTAAAAAGACTGCGGAATGCGTGCGCTTGAATTTCACTCAAATACCAAACAATTTGTCGTCGGAGATACAGATATTGGATCTGACGGGTAACCGAATAACTTACGTGAATCACGATGCGTTCAGCCGAGTTAATTTGGTAAACCTTCACAAATTAGTGCTACGGGAGTGTGGTATAAAGGCGGTGCACACGGACGCGTTTAACGGTCTAAAAATCGTGATAGAGATCGATCTTTCGGGTAACAACATAAAGACACTGTTTCCCGGTACGTTTGTCGAGACACAGCGGCTACGTGTGTTGTTACTCAATCAAAACGATTTGGAAACATTGGAGAACGGTCTTTTTCATGATCTCGGTTACCTGCAGAAAGTCGTCTTGTCAGAAAATCGCTTGGATCGAATCGGTGAAAAAACATTTAGAAATTTGCCGGGCTTGCAAACTCTCACGCTGGACGGTAACAATTTGACTAGCGTTAGATTATCAACATTCGACAATTTGCCGAAATTGGGCAGCCTGGAGTTGCACAATAATCCGTGGAATTGTAATTGTCACCTGAAAAGATTTCGCGATTGGACGATCGAGCGTAAACTCTACACGCAACCGACGACTTGCGCCCAACCGCCCAATTTAGCTGGTAAAATGTGGGACGAATTGAGCAGCGATGACTTCGCATGTCGACCAAAAATCACCTCGATCGGCCCGTATCCGAGAATCGAGGCTGGACAAGGTGACGTTAAACTCTGGTGTCGAGCTTCGGGAATTCCAAGGCCGCAATTGTCCTGGGTTTATAGGGCAAGAATAATAAGCAATTCAACGAGACGTTACAACAACGCCGATCGGGGCTACGTTATCCACGAGAAATACGATTGGCTCAATCTGACGATACCCGATGTGACATCAGCGGACAAAGGGGATTACATCTGCATGGCCAAAAATCCGGGTGGTAGCATCGAGAAAAATGTCAGCCTTTCCATCATCGGCGAGAGTCAACCCGGTGGAGCGGCGACCGTCAGTCTGCCCCTCGCTCTCGGCCTCGGTGTCACATTTTTGTTGCTCATCCTCGTAACCGTTATACTTTGCGTTTGGTATTGTCGCAAGCGTACACCGAGAAACGACGAGAAAAATCCCGAAGCCGCTTCGCTGGAGCATCACGGACTCGGGGAACAAGAAAAATCACTCATCACCGCTATTAATCCGGTAGTGAAACCACCGAGAAGATACGAGGCACCCTCGGTCACTTCCCACGGCACCGAAATGACCGAGCTCAACAGAACTCTTCTCGACAACGATTCCGTTTTCGGTCAGTACACCGCTTTCATTACGAGACAATGCGCCAAGTAGAGTTTAATCTTTATTCTTACTTCGCAATAGCTCTCGAATTCTCAAGAGCGAACGCTCCTTGTCGATTTTTCAAAGATTTCAAATCCCACACACCTGATCGCATTTTCAAATTTATAAACATTTCTCACAAATCCTCTGGTATGCAAGCCGATGTCAAAATATTTTTTTAATCTTCGACCGGATAAGTGATTCATTCCCCTATTCCTCTATTTTCCAAGTATATTTTTTGCCTCGAGTCGTGTATAAAGTGTAAATCTTGTAGAGAGCAACTGGCGGGAGACCCACCCAGGGAATAAAGTACGTGTACGCCTGTACAAATATTGTATACACGGTTCATCCCTTTTCCGTCGAAGCGACGAATCGTTGTGCACATTTTGAAAACGAGCGTAACACCAATAAAGTTTACGAACTTGGACGGAAAAGGGTTGCGAAAATGATCGAAAGAGTCTCGTGACGTCCTTCTCGCAGAGTATCGAATGACGAGAGTAGATCCGCGAAATACACAGAGATAATAAGAATACCTGAAATGTCAAGACCAAACGGACCGAACAATGTAAATACTTATTCGAACATCTATAAATTAATGTCATCTTATTGAGTTTTTTTCTTCGCGTACTTGATTATTCTTCCTCGAATTTTAGGTCGACTTCGTCGCAGTTTATTCCCCGTGAGATTAAACGAGGTCGGACAGAGTTTGCGATTAAAATTTAAGGGCGAGGTATATATGCGGGGACGTTTAAATTGCTAAAAAGCCCTTTAAAAGCAGCACGCGGTCCCACCTCATTCCCCCTCTCTCTCTCTCTCTCTCTTGCTGTCTCGAGTAAAAGATGTCCTACTGCGAGAACAGACGAAAGACTCGAGAGGGCCAGATGGAAATTTTATCCGGGCCTCGCAACCTCATCGCTTTTCGTAATTAATTGCACTCCGGGTGATCGGGTAAAATTGTCGAGAGAAAATGTAATTTCCCGTCTGCTAATATTGAGCCCGCATGACTCGGCAGGAATAAACGGCGTGACTTAACTCAAGAGATATTCCATCGCCGTGTAATAGCTAATGTAACGAGTGAGGCTTGACGGAAAATATCATTATTGATGTAACGCACAATCGCCGAGGAAGCATTAAGTGTCTCGAAAGTCTTCGAGGATTTGCATCCTGCGCAAAAAATTTTTTTACCCCTAGTAATCGCATATATTTCTAGATTCTGATCGAGCCTTCGTGCACGCTCGTAACGAAGTTTTTGATCTTTAACAAAAATAGGAATCTTAATAATTGAGACAGCTGAGTCTGAGTCAAGATATCGAGAACTACGTCCACCCTGCTGTAGCAGGTTCCAAAAATATTATAACTTCAGTCTGAAGAAAGGGGAAACGTCGCCTTCCGAGATATTCAGCTGCGCGAGCATCGGCACAGAATCCATTTTATCTTTTTTCCCCCGTTTTTATTTGTTTGTTTTTTCCATTATTATCGTTATCATTCATCCACTTCTCCTTCTTCTTCTTCTTCTTCTTCTTCTTCTTCTTCCTCTTATTTGTTTTTCATAAAGTTATCTTTTTTGTTTCTCTGGCAACAGCTGAGGGGCCCGGAAGTGTAGTCGTCGGCGGTGTGGTTGGTGGAACAATTGAGGATGATAATGAGAGACGCGGAAGCCCGGAGCTTGATAACGGGACAATGTCACGCGGAGTGAGTTACCGTCAATATCCCCCGGATCTGTTGGCGTTCTCGGGTGGTCGGGGTTCGTCACCGACGAGTCAGGCCTCCACGGCACCGGACAGTTCAAGATTGTCAAACAATCAAATGGGAGGACATCAGCAACAAGGAGGAATGAATTTTGGATCAGCCTCGGGTGGACAATATCCGGTTGGATTCAAGACGCTACCGCACAATCGTACCGGAAGCGTATCGTCGGGACACTACAGTACCGGAGTACCGGTCTTGCCAAGGCACGGTTACGTGACTATACCAAGACGGCCGAGAGCACCGAGCTGGAGCAGCGGACCGCCGACTTCGCCGACCTCCCTTCAAGCCGTCGAAGCCGGCCTCGAGCCCGTTTACGATAATTTAGGAACGCGAACAACCGCCGCTGGAAGTTCGATCCGTTCGTTGAACAAGAGCCCGGAACCAGGTGCATTGTCGATTATGAGAGGTCGACCACTCCCGGGAACTCCGACCAACTCCCATTACAACCCGATTCAACGCAGCACCCCGAACATTATCGCCGGTAGCCCCTTGGACAGATCAGCGCCGGAAGGCGCTCCCGAATGGCCGATCAAACAGATGCCCGAACAAATGGACAATCACCCGATCATCGAAAATGGTACGCTCGGCAGAAAAGTACCCCCGAGGCCACCCCCGAAACCCAAAAAGAGATCACCGAACGGTCCTCTCTACGAGGACGAGGGCGAGGATGGCACCGAAGTCTGATCCGGCCAGGGAGTTTGAAAAATCGCGCGCGGATCCTCGGAGGCTCGGTTCGTCGAGCCTCGCAGGACGACTCGTCCGTCTCGCTACATGCCGCGCCAACTTTTACCCACGAGAACATAATATAACGCAACTTTGCAACGTTGACCGACTAACCGGAAGTGCCTTGTGTCAAGTTCTGTTTCTATATTCTCTTTTTATTCTCGTTCTTCGAACAGAGATATTAACGAACAATCATAGCGAAAACTCGATGAAAAATTTCCCTAAAATTAGCTTCTCGCGGACTGACGACGAAATGCTGACTTTTCGTGAATTCTTCAAAACAAAATTCGTCACTCGCGAAGAACATTCCTCATTATCGAAGACCTCGTACATAACTTTATTCATCTTTATATATTTCCACCCTCAGTTGTTATCATTATTAATATTACGACTATACTTTACTCTTATTTTACTTTTATACCATTATTTATTGTTTGTCCTGAGTGGTGAGGTCTCGAATGGGAAAGCAGTGCTCCGAGAAAAGATTTTCACATTCGAGTACGCGAAGGACACAACTGCACTATTTTTCCTTTCTGTTCCATTTTCGCAATCAAATTTTTCAACAATTATTCATCCCTACATATTCGGCGCTCGCAATGACCAATCGTATGCCCAGATTTATTGAATTTTCAAAAAAAAAATAAAAAATAAAATCGGAAGTTAATAAACGAGTTTGTTTCAACATAACGAAGCAGGGAGTATAAGAGGATAAACAAGAGAAACGCATTTGGAATTTCCACCTCTAATTAACTCCGTGATTGAAGCAAGTGATCTCGGGGAATAAGGGATCGTCGCTTAAGCGTAATTTTGCTTGAAACGTACCAAGTTGAGTTGAAAAGTTGATTAGCAGGATCGAATTTAAACTCGATCGGTCAAATTTCGAATACGCAGGGGAGTTGAGTATCGAAAACGGAACGGATAATATAACTCGTTGACTCGCATTAACAACAGGAGAGAATCCCTTCGTCTTTCCTCCACTTAACGGTATACACACACGAAATGACTTGTACTACCTTAAGATTAAACTGGATAAAACAATGAGCAAATGTCGAACTAAAACAAAAAAATTATCGAATTCAACGGAACATTAATGAGAAAAAAGAGGTAAACACGCGTCGTCTACGACGTTGTATCAATTAGGAATTTCTTTTTTGCTCCCAGCTCGTAATGAATGTTAAACAATCAAGGAAAAGCCTTGTGAGCCAGGGTGGACGAGAACTAAAGCGCAAATCTTATTAATCTAAGAAATCAATATTAATTCAAATACACAAATATATGAATATATATATATATATATATATGTAGAGCAGACTACGAGATTATATAATTGTTCGAAGTTTACGAAATTTACGTAGCTCTATGAAAAAAGCCCGGTTGACCATGAGAGTGACTTGGATTTTTCTTGCATCGATCTTCACGAAAAGTTGAAAGAAAAATGAACAATAATGTGTACAGATATGGGAAAAAGAATTCTCACAAGCCGATAAATGTAAATACGCGTTGTTAGGGCGACGTTAATTAACGGTGCTTCCGATTAATCGCGCCGCTAAACAATTTGAACATACTTCCAGTACCGATCAATAGTTCTCTCTTTTTTTCATTTTCTTTTTATATAATCTTCCACAATCGCGAGGCTTTGGACGCCCTATTTTCCGAGGGCATTTCAATGTATATTCAAAGCGAAATGAACTTTTTCACTACGAAAATTGGTCCTCGGAGGCCAAATAAATTAATTATCCAAACGACCCATCATTCAATCATCGTTCTTTCCTCATTTGATGAAAGTCTACCATCGATCGATTCAAGCACGTACGTTTTTATTATGAAAAAATAATTAAGCTCTTTCGAGAATTACAAGTGACGTAACGGGCTTGATCGGAACTCTCGGAAGTAATTTGACGCGTAACTGGGAATTTGGAAGAACCAATATTAGCTAAAAAAAAATACAAAAAAAAACTGGTAGAACGAAAACGTTGAGCAAAGCATGATTGCCCACCGATCGTAGGCACGATAGCCAAAAATAATGAACACGAACGTGCTTATCTCTTAATTTTTCGGAGCGTTACGATCGTCACGTGAATAGTATACAGTCGACATGAAATCATGATGTTCTTTGCTGCGTAAAGTGACGTACGCTCAGTGTGTCCTCTATGTATTAAGATTATTGAAAATGAAGTCAGCTTTATCGAAGAGACAAATATGACGCGATTGCGACGTAATAATAAACAGTAGAAATAGGAAGAAGAAAAAGAAATGAATTCATCAGAATTGTTGAACGAGCTCGTATTCTGTTAACGATAAAATCAAGGATCTTCGAGCCATAACGAGAAGTAAAAAGTAATGTTGGGCCGCGAAATCACATGATCCCTTGTACATACACGCATTGATTCATGCAAACAAAATAAAAAGGATGAGGAAAGAATCACACTAAACTCCCCGCTGTTCGTAACTGATGTTAATATGTAAAATGGCAGGCGTGTTTTCAGAGGTAGGAAAAAATCGATATTGGGCCACGAATCAAGACGACATGATGATATATTTTTGTAATTTTGTATTTTGACGTTCCCATCCATCGCGACGCGTATATAAAACTTTCAAAAAAAGGAATGTTCTTTTTAAACGAAATAAAAAACGCTTCCACGTTTTAATTCGCGAACAAATTGTCCTCCGAAGGAACCAAGGACGCGGATCTCGAGGTCGAAGACATGACTCGCCCATCGATCTGCCCGAATTTATTTCTCTTTCAAGTTTCCTCGTTTAATTACAAGCCGAGATGTGCGTTGCCACGTCCACAATGCGAAAGATAAATCTACCGAATCACATATAAGAGTGTAAATACATTTTTTTTCTCGCTCGTATCGTTATCGTAGAAGTAATAAAGGGAGAGAGAGACATATTGCAGCTTTTTTTCGTACCATTTGCGAAAATACAAATTTGTTTTTTCTCGCAGAAAAAAAAAACGTTGCCAAAATATTGTAGTGGGAACGAAGTTGAGGGAAAACGATTTTGATATTTCATTCCCTACCTCTCCCTGCGCCATTAGACTAACTGAAAATTATGCAGTTGAGATTATTATTGTTAACAACGAGAGGATAAACGAATTTTCTAAATATCAAGAAAACGCGTCATGATAGGTAAATGCATTCCTTCTGATCTATCGTAAGAAGCTACGGAATTCTCAGTTTTTTTATGTTTTTTGGTTCGGTCGAAAAAACCGTCCGGAGTTAGCATCCATTGACGAAGTGGAATGCACTTGACTCGTGGATATACGCTCGCAGCAGTTTTCCATCAAATCCGGGTCATCGCACAAGCGAAACAGAAATTATGTCGTAAAATAATGATGATAATAAACAATAACGAGTCTGAAGCACTTTACCATAACAGAATATCGGAGTAATTATTGGAAAATACCTGTCTAATTCGTGTATTTCAAAGAGACCAAAAAATCAACGATTTACGAGAAAACATTGTGTGGAATTTCGAAGGTTTGTGCAACGGTCGAATCGTCAGTTTTGACATTTTTTTCCATTTCCGACTAGCGTAATCATGTTCGAAAAAAAAAAAATTCCATCCGATTGAAGTGGATTTAACGAGATTCGTTCAAACATTATTCAGAAAGAATTTTCATTCCAGTTATAATTTAAAAGAAATTACTCTGATTCAAATCGAGCGTTCAATTGCCAAGGAAATTGAACTGTACAATTTAATCATGAGAAATATAATAGTGAATTTTTTTTATCCCATCACATATTTCGAATATACAAAAAACAAAGTTTAGATCCTGATATTCTTGATGTGCGAATTGATTAAATAAGAGAATCAAATATTAACTTACAAACACGAGATTTTAAACATCTGGCCTAGATTATAAAAAAATCATTTTGAATGGAAAGAAATATGGTCGTCGTTCTCGTCGGAACGCCGTGATTGGAGTTTTTTTTTAATCAAGAGTCAACGTTAGAGACTCATAAAGGCCCAAGGAGATCTCGAAAAAGCCGACTTTTATTTATTTTTCGAAAATTGCGACAACAGTTTAACGCCTCTGAATTTTTCCAACCGTTTTCCATAACGACTTTTCATTTGACATGAAAAATAAAAGATTTAAATCATTTCTCTGCAAAGTGCGTCGTTTCCGAGCCTCCTTGAATTGGTTATGGCCTCGAATGGTTCGGACGAGACCACCCCGGCTTCTTGCATGTGACAAAAATATGTATACGTGAGACAGAAGAAAGATAGAGAGAAATAAGGAGAGAGAAATGAAAGATGGTGTGTTGATAAAGTCAAAGAATCGCGAAAGGAAAGACGAAAATAATGTATTATAGCTTATATATATATGTATACATATATAGTATATACATGAATATTAATTTAGATAATATGTGACCTAGCAATGTATCAGGGGAATAAAGTCGTCGCGCGCATTTATATTAATTGACATGGCGCCTATCGATTATTCAATGTTTTTTTTTCACACCTAAATAATTCCAATCATTATTATTGCTATTATGATGAATAATACATGTAATGAGAACTGCCTATTATTGTATTCAGATTGTTATTATTGCTTAGTCGTTTTTTTACATGTTTTTTTTTCCCCACGAAACTTCGATAAACACAATATTATATATATGAATAAATCTTTATATATAAATATATGATTTCTATTGTACGAATTACGACGTGCTGACGTATGTAAATATTATAAATATTTTATAAATGAAATAATTAGTGTGATTGTAATTTTACGATGTATAATGAAAAAAAAAAACGAAAAAAAAACTAACAAACGAAACAAACGATTCTCTGTACACTCCAATGAATGGGTTAAAATTTTAATAAATACTTCCCAACCCTATGTTTCGCCATTTTTTTTTCTTCTATTACATTCTCACTTCGATCCGATCGCCGGAAGGTAAAAGAGAAGGATAAAGATATCCGATCAATATCGATGAAAATTTATTATCAACAATTTATTGCCAAAACGAAACATGAAGCATCCGATAAAAATGGTTTTCATGAAAATTCCACAAAATTCCATATTGTGAGAAGATGTGAAATTGTTAAAGTTCAAGGAATAAAAACGATATAAAATATGGGAATGATTTGGAAATATTTCACGCTCTTAAAATCAATGATTCGAATCTATTCATTTTTCCAATAGAAAAATATTATCAACAGTCTTGCGAAGAATTTGTACATTACACTCTTCTTTCATTGGTGTACTTACAAACTTATTACTTAATGAAAATCTACATTTGGATCTATCTAGATTCATATAATACTACACCGTTCAAAACTGTGTTTGAAAATTCGGTGGATTTAGTGAACGTTTTTTTCAAACTTTTGAACAATATTAGATATAATTTTTGTTTAATAATACGGAAACTCTACTTCAGTCGTAGCGTTTTTGGCACTTTCTCGTCTTTGGCAATTATTTTCAATTTGGATGCATTTTCCTTCCCGTACTCGGCCACGAGCTCTTGAACGAATGTATCTTTCAATTTTTTGAGGCACCTGGATCAACGTTGAAGAAAGTTAATATTATCGAAAAAATACGCGATAGCAATTCATCATGTGTAAAATATGAATAGGGTTTTTTACCTGCGGTAAAGTGGATTATTTCGAAATTTTCCGATATCGAGACTCGGAGCATGAGGCCGGTGAATAATGAATGTATCCGGTAAAACGATGTACCTGCGGTAAACGAAAAATTTTACTCCTAAATATAACTATTTTGTCTACTTCCTCGTTCTCTGCTATTCCAGATTAGATTCTGCTCTAATATTTATTTGACTTGAAAATGCAAACTCACTTGTAACCCAGAGCTGTCAGATGAGTAACGTAGGAAACTTTGTTCCAGCCGAATCCAATGAATCTTTGATCGTAGCGGGGAGCAGATCTGGAAATGACGAGATAAGGCTCGAAATCGGGTTCCCATTCAACCTACAATATTTTCTCGTCAATTAATCATTTCCATGAATTTTTTTATATTTAGAGAATACTCGGAAAGATTATTATTGTTGCGTCGATGTACGTTTTTTCAACGCTGCAACACCAACCTCGTAAGGCTGGCTGGCGCTTTTCCAGTGTGTATAATTTGTTGCCGCGTGACCTTTCGTCCAAACGTGGTAACGAAAAGTAAAAAGAATCCCGTGGTTCAAATATTTGATGAGCTCTTGCTTATTCGTTGGAAACGTGAATCTGAAAGCGTACGCATGATTCATTGCCCGAGTTTTGGTCGAAAATAATATTTCATACGATTTAAAAAAAAAATGAAACGAGTTAAATCATTGCGTCACCTGTATCGTTGGGTCTCGAAAGCCGGTACGATTAGAGCGGTCTTGTCCAAAACACTCAACTTCATATTGGATATGTGGAGCATTAAATTTTCGTAGAGCCCATATTGCGGAAGAAAATCTATGTCCAGTTGAAAAATAAAAGAGGTCGAGACATAAGACATTGCGGTATTCCTCAAATAATTCACAGGATAAAACTCCTACGGGCAAAAAACAATTTATTCGTTTTCCTATTAATCGCGTACCACAATCAACAAAGACGAGTTCTTCTAAAATTGCTGTAAATAAATAACTAGTTAAATGGAAAATTGAACTTACTCCTTCCTTGTAAACTACATGATACGCAATATTTTTACGATTTTTTAAATCTTCCGAATTGCGAACGAATCCGAGAAAATTTTCAACTTCAGCGTCGCTCAAATACAACGCAACGCTTATTGTACCCGGCCAATGTTTGCACAATTCTTCCAAAAGCATTATTCGGTCCACGCTGCATTGCGTCACCAGTGCCACATCCTTCTCCCCAGCGTCAACGTTGTACTCGTATTCGAGTAGGAACAAGTGGGTTCGATAAATGATACTCGAGCCCTGAACGAACTTTGAACATACATCCGCACTATCGATCTAAAATGAAGTGAAACCTATTTTTCCACATTGCAAATTTTCAATACAAAATTTTCCAGAACGTGATGAATTTTTTAATATCGCAGAATATGGAAAGCCCGGTAATAGATTCTTACGCTGTAGCTAATCTCCGTTCTGTCGCAACCGAATAATCGTCGGCGCAAGAGATTGCCATCAGATTCCACAAAAGTTTGATACACTTTTCGAAAATCTTCCACATACTTGTTGCGTACATCCTGTTTACGCGGCGAATTCCAGTGGATTATCTAAACAAGAAAAGAAAATATTTAATGTTGAATTTGCTGGTTTCCTCTTCTTCGTGTATCCCTTCAAATATAATAAGAAAATAGAAATAAAACGAACATTGATTTTCTGTCCATCGCCGTAACAAGATTCGCTGAGGGTATGATCGCTCAACTGAATGTTCCACGTACATTCGAGGATGTAAACAATTGAAGGATATCTCTTAATGATCGCATTGATAATGTCCTGATCGGCGAGCCTTGTTTCCGGAATATCTTCCAAAACTTGTTTCGTCGTCTGTTGCCACATTTCAGCAAATTTTCGTAACCGCAAACGGCTCAAATCCATGAGCATTATACCGGTGTTGAAACCGCGACCTTGGGCCGGCCAAGGTCGCGAACCATAAGACAACGTTCTGACGTACCAATCGCTCTGATTCTCCACCAATCCTACCAGATTTACCTCCTCAAATTCCTCGAAATATTCCCACAACTTTCTCACGTCCTCGAGAAATGTTACATCCGTGTCAAGTACCAATACTCTTTCAACTGACGACAAAGCTTCCGGAAGTGTCAATTTCAATAACCCATATACACCGGAATAATGCGTATTTGGGATCCATGACACTCTCGGGATCCACTTTTCAGCAGCGTAAAATGACACGTTCACTGAAATCATATTTCATCTTCTCAATCAGTTGGTTACACGATGACCATCTCGGATCGGATTTTAGGAATATTTTTTTCGAAATCTGTCCTCCCCTGCCAAATAATTTTATTGATACTAATTTTTCCTCAACATTTTTTCACGTTTCGTGTCTAGAATTTTTGTAAACGGTTTCCCTTCGGTGCAAGTTGTTAGTTATCAAACGATAGGTCAAAGAAAGACAAACCTTGGGACAATTTCCATGTTTGGAACAACGTGCTGAGAGTTCTTTTGGCTATCTCATCGACCAACAAATGAAAATGAAGCGGGGTCGAGCGGTAGAAGAGTAATGATTTTGCAACCGTGACCAAGGCCATGGTCGAATTGTATCCAGCACAAACCATAGCAATGTGAACGGTGACACATTTTTTTGCATTCTGAAAATTTGTATAAGCATAAGTAATTCAACTTGAAGCTGACAATTCTCATACTCGATTACTCAATGAAAAAGAATTATAAAAAATATCAGACTAATAATAAGTTGGATACATCGAATATACAAACAAACCCGATTGGCCTAAAGAGTAAGCCAAAAAACTTTGCAAGAGAGAAGAGTCTTACTTGATTAATTTTGTCAGCCGCAACATGAGATTTCCCTCCAAAGGGTGATAAAATGTTTAATGCATTTTGTGGCTCATTAAAATCTGGTGTCCGAGGTTTTTCAGGACTTTTTGATTCTCCTGAGGGTACTGTAAAATGTGTAGAATTTATTTTGAAAACATTTTCCTAGTAATAAGTATAGATTACTTCATTCAAATGAAAATTAGAAAATAATTAGGTTATTATACAATTGGTAAAGATATGTTAGTAAATAATCAAACTACTTACCATTTATTAACAAGTAAATGTAGAATATGACTGAGAACAACAAAACACTCAGGAGACATCTTATCCATGACCTAGACATAGCGTAACGCTAAACATACTTGATCGATCGGAATTCGTTGTAAAACAAACCTGCAGTGGTGGAATCAACAAAAACAAGTATCAAAACCAAAAATTATTCCGATTCAATTTGTAAAAGTGAGTGTAATCAGAAACTAACAATGAAAATAATTGATTATTGTGATTTATAAAACGTCTATTTTTTATGAATCGGTATACAAATCGAAGTAATTAATCATTAAGCTATGAGTGCATACCTTTTAAAATCATTTACTCTGTGCTGAGACCGAGAGTAAACATTTTTCTATCACGAATTTTTTTATACTTCGATTATAAAACCGTTGTCGTTTATTCGTTTATCTTGTTATGATCGAAAATCAGCTGTTTTCGAGTACTAACCTCCGAGGGCTCCGAGGGCTCCGAGCAGCTCCGAGCTCCCCAACCACCACATTGTGACGTACCAAATACAATATATATATATACAATACACACAAAACTATAAGTAAATATATCGATAAAAAAGGAATATTTAAAACCCACCGATCATAAAGAAGATTTTCGCGTAAGGGACTGTCGAGAATTCGGAAAAGTGAGTACCTCTCAAATCTGAAGTTTTGAAACACGGATGATGATTGAAAATAACATATAGTGGGTGTTATATGATTGGTCAACTTGACATTTAATTATCAACTTTTTAGATACAAAAACCATTCTTATGTGAATCCGTACAAACATGCATATTTTTTGTAAACGCGAATACACGTATATAATGTATATGCGTATATTTAAAATACTGAAGATCAAAATGCATGGTACAAAGTCTTTCGATAGATCATGAAAATACATTGGAAAACTTTTATTATAACGGGGCCGGTACGTACGAGTCCGTTATAGATGCCGAAAATATTTGGGTTTTTTTTTTCATGAACAAGAGAGACGGCAGTGGTGGTTCATGGAGAATCTCAGAAAACGTCGTATGCGTGAACACATTGTAAAGTTACATATTACTCTGAATTCCTTGTACCACCTTGAAATTGCTATCGAACTCTGTTTTTTCTCATTTTACGGTGAGATATGACATGGGGTTAGAAAAACGAGAAACTAGAGTCGCGAAATTGTGTGTCAAGTGATGGTCAATAATGAGACGGAAATGATATTTATGTGAAAAAAAATGTTGCGATAGTTTCTAAAAAAATGAAGTGCTAAACCATTATCCTTATAATTATACTACTTCTTAATTAATAACCGTTGCTTTGCTCGAATATGGAACCGGCCCTTCGTCGTCTTCGGTCTCGAGCTTCCTCATTCTCTGAAGTTCCGTTGTTCGAGTTCTATATATAGAGAAAAGATACGATCAGTTATAGCGGTGTAAAATAGAAAATGAGAAAATAATTTTTTTCGTAATTTTATGGTGCTTTGATATGCTTACCTCATTTCCGCCTCCTCTCGTTCTCGCTCGACCCTGCGGCTCCTCAGTGCCCTAACAGCTATGCAGATGATGACCATTAGAATGGGCACAAGACATCCCAGAATAATTCCAGACGTGATTCCAGCTTGACGCGAACTGTATTCCTGTTGACCTTCATTTTTTCGAAGCAAACATTGATAATATTAACTCATGAATCCTCATCAGGAATCGGTGAAACCGAACCTCGCTGTTCCCAATTACACGAGCTAGATATTCACGCAGCAGTAAATAAAAATGTTTGAATGTATGGACAATAAATACAGATGGAAATCTCGACTCCACCATGATTACTATCTGTCATTGTTCGCAAAACGTTGTTAATTATTTTCACTCTATTGTGCAATTTAATAAAAGTATTCATGTGGAATAGAAATTTTAATCCGTATTTCATAATAAGAAAAATAATGCTACAATAAATATGTGTGTAAAAGTTTATTAAAAATATTCGTTACAAAAGTCTGTTACAATTCGTAGTTGAGGTGAATTACAAAAAATTCAGAAGACACAAAGTTTCCGGTAAGTAGTATCCATATATTGATGTATAAAGTGTAAATAACCACGAACGAATTTCTATTCCACAGTAAATACTGATCAGGATATTTGAGAAATAGTGTCAATTACTTGTCAATGAGTAAGACCGACGAGGTTATTCGCCTCATTTAGTACGACACTGCGACAAGATGGCTCATTTGAGCTTATAAAAAAATTGGTCACTCAAACGATGGCTCGCTTGGTAAAAGGCACTCGGCAACAGGTCAAAGGTCACGAAATCGATTCACTGAAAGGGCCGATCTCGCGCGATTATATTTTACAACGAGGGAGTGCGATTTGCAAATGACGTTCGATTGAATGAGGAATTTCGCGGTAAAATATGATAGAATAACAGTACGATGAAGATATTTGAAAAAATGAGGTAAATCGGGATGCTCGCTACACGTCGCTCTCTCTGCTGACGCTTCCGGTTGCGGCTTTTTGGAGAGAATCGGTAGTGGTGTCGGAACCGTTCGGAGAATTTGGAATTTTAAGATCCCAATCTTTTTCCTCGAAAACGCTGTTCGGACGATCGGGGAGCGGTTCATGAGTGCGATAAACTTTGTCATATGTGCGACGCTTTCTCGTGCTACTCCCGCTGCCACCGCCGCTCGTACTCGTACTAGAATCGCTAACCGGCGATACAGTTCGTTCGTAAGACTTTAATGGTGTCACTTGTCGCGATAGAGACGAATCGTTATCGTAACCAGGCCCGCGCTCAGAATAGCGACCCGAGAAACGCCATGACCTTGCCGAACTATCCCCCTTTTTGTTTCTATTATCACTACCATTATTGTTTCGGATGCAAACAAATACGAACGCGATGATTAACACGACCGGTAATAAGACCGCGCAAATAATACCCATCGTTGTCCAAGCCGTTCGCTGAGCATACTCGACCTGACCTGTATTTTTTATACAACACCAACAACAATCAGTTATTATCATTAATTTCGATGCTACAACGTAATGCGATCGATTCGATATTTCCATCATGTATTTCCAAGCAATCAAAAAATCCTCATAACTCGTATTTGATGATTGAATGAATTTGAATGTATAATGAATTTATCATTGACAGGTTCATCTGAAAAACTATTGGTATGATATACTCACGTAAACACTCCGTATAACCGTACTCCGGTGTATCCCATCTGCCATTAGGCATGCAAGTTCTTCTCGTGTCTCCGATTAGAGTAAAATCTTGATTGCACTCAAAGGTGACCTTCGTCCCGGGCACGAAGAGAAAATTGCTCTTGCGTCCGAAGCGCGGAGTTTCCAAAATTCCGCAAGTTATAACTAAACAAGAATTCCGACGACATTTCAGAGGGAATGAGAATGTATACGGAATAATCATCAAAAGACGGGGAAGAAAAAAATTGTTTTTTCTTACTCACTTCGCTTCGAGTTGGAGGCTTTAATTTCTGTGTACGTGTCATAATAATTTTTGGTAAAATGCGCCAAATCCCGATTGAGCGTCAACGCATAATCGTACTGGCACTGATAGTTTTCACCGCAAAGCTCCTTTGCTCTTGCGATATCGACCGAACTGTGAAGGTAAAAAAATCGTTCAGTCACCTCCTTCGGCTTGTTAAAATTTTTGAAAAAATCCATACAAATGAATGAATTTACCGATTAGCTGGCAAAATATCGCTCGGATATCTCTGGTACTCGGGGACGAAACTCTTGTTCGCGTAGCGACTCGCCGTTCGGCCAAATTCACGGGTAAACAAAGCCCTGCCCTTTAGCCTATCCTCGTTATCCTGCAATAACCAATTTATTGCGAAGTCCTTGTGAACCGCCGCGAAATTATTCAGATTTCCAGGAACCACTATACTTCCATCCGGATTAGTAAAATCATCGAGTACGTCGTTGCTCCAGTTGCCCAGTAAGCCTCTCGTTTTGTTCTGTTGATGAGAATTTTTTTCCACGTTTATTCAAATGCGATGTTTTAAAAAAATGTCGAGTTTTCAATTTCTAGCACAAACAAAATGCAATTATCTTTCAGGATCCGACGTATTTTTATTTCTCATCTCTATGGCTTTACCAGAATTTTGATAAGAACGAATCGACGTATCGTCCGACTATTTTATCAATTTCGAAGGGTAATAGCCGAGTAGCAAATTACCATATACGTCCACGGAAGGTAAGCTCTAACGGTCATAAAACCTTCGTTCTCCACGACTTCGACCCCAGCACCGGTGTCAAACATTATGATGACTTCGCTCTGATTCAGTATGTAGGTCGGTGTGTAGACAACGACACCGGGAAAGTGTTGAAACTTCAATGCGGTTCGGTCGAAGTAAACCCTTCGTTCATTGGCGAATACATCCAATCGATAACGCCATTGCGCCCATCGAGGTCGCAATCGTACCTCTATCGTCGCTGAATTATTTCCTCGAGCTGATAAAAAGAAGCAACATTTTTTGGATTTAGTTTATTATTCGATTAAACGAGAGAAATTGGATCGTCGCTCACGAGCGGGATCGAGTTACCTGCAACAGAAGTCAGCTGAGTCGCTCGAACTTCGCCATAAATATTCTTGGGCATTTGTTCGAATCGTCCTTGAACATCGAGCTTGTCCTTTTCATTGTCAACCCTGAGAAGAACGAATTCCCCTTTGCCGTTGAATGTGTACTCCAGACCGTCAAAAGTAACAACATGCGGATCACCAAAAACGGTGGCGATTGCCGGGGATTGATAAGCGACGCAATCCTGTGACGGTCTCCTCTCGAACCGGAATGTCTCGCAACCGACCGCTTGTTCCTCTTGCCATAAACAGCACAGATACATTGGTACCATGTCGTGATACCAGTGCGAAAGACTCGGCACCTTGTTCGCCTCGTTCCATGGTAAATATCCCAAATTGTGCGATCTCCGCGGCTTTGATCCCCATTGCTGATCATACGTCAACATCAAATACCCATTTTTGTCGTAACAACACTGCTGCTCCGAACCGTACAGACTGCGAAAAAAATAAATTCGAAAATAATGTTTTTTTTTTCCACGATTTTCGTTGTTTTACATTTCTTTCGTTCTTATTCTCACGAAACCTGATTTTTGATTATATTTTTGAATGATTACTTAGGCGCTCCGGTAGTGACGCAGTGTATCGCCCCTCTGTTGTAGTAACATTCAGGATTGGAATCCTTGTCACAATGATAGTCAGGCATGAATCGTCCTTTGTCGTTGAGAGCATGTTGCAAAGTGCAGGGACAGAGAGAAATTTCAGCCGCAAAGTTCTTTAGATAACGGTCGTCCTTCATCCATTTGTCGCAAAGCCTGTGCGCCCATTTTGCACCGTACAGACGCTCCCACTGCGGTCCAAAATACCAGGCCAACGGGATTGGTTTGCTCCATAGTACACTGTCGAAGATCACATAACAAGATCGTTCAAATCTCTCGATCGTTTTCTTTCCTTCCTCATTTTATGGGTTAATGAACTTACGGCGTTATATCGAGGCCGGAATACTCGGAAGGTTTGGTCAAATTAATTTGAATGAAACCAAAGTGCATGTCGATCTGAAAGGGATTATCTCTATTTCTGTAAGTAGCCGGGACGATTGTGTAAGACCCGTCGTTGACCTTGTTCTCCTTGAATATTGGAAAGTATGAAAATTGAGAGATCAATCCTATATTGGATTCGCAGAATCTGAATTTTGCGTTCGAGGAACCTGCGTGTCATTTACCTCCAAAAGTTGTATAAACTCGAGTTCCGGTCTTATCGTTGATTCTCGATAGCCCCACAAAGAGATTTGTACTCCTGCTTGCAAGTTAGCTGTCAAATTATAGGCGTCCCATGTTATCTTGATCTCACGAGGAGCGCGCTCGTGCACAGCTCGCGTAGAAAAAAATATTTTCTCCGTCGCCGTAGCGGGTGTTTCTGGGAAAAAATAAGTGTTTTTTTATCGTTACTCGAATTTTCGTAACATTGAAAGAAAATTGTCCAAAAGACTCACGCGTTAACGTGAAAATATATGAAAATAAGCTAAAATTATTGAATAAATGCTGTTGATTGAAAATAAAATTACCAACGAAATATTTGCCTCTCCAGGAGTATCTACCGCTACCGATTGCGACGGAAAAATCCACGTAGCCCTCGACCATGAGACGAGGCTGAACGCAAATGGCACGGTTTCTATCGATCACCGTACCGTATACATCCTCCGTGTCGAATCTACATTTGACTTTGTCGTTTGACTCGAAACAGGGACCCGTTATGTTGACCACCGTTCCGCCCAGCATATTTCCACTTTCCGGTGCGAAGACCAAAGGCAAGTGCGTACCATCTGCATATATCGGGAACAAATACCGATTATTGTTTCTCATTTTTTCGTCAGACATTGTATTTGCAATAACCGATATCGTTGGGACCGAATGAAGTGGCGATACTGACCGATATCCTTGTTGCAAGAACCGAGCATGATTTTTTCATCTATACGAAATATGTGTCTTCCTGGAAAACCGTTTGCCCAACCTCTGCTCGGCAGATCCCGAATCGTCGTTGTCTGAGAATACGGACTGTACACGTAACTTTGAGTGCCGTTTCCGGCATTAAACCCAACCTGCGAACCAAAAAATTCCGCGTATGAAATTGTACGTTTTCTCCTTCCACCTCGAAGCTTCGTAAAGGCTTTGGTCGATCGATCGGTCGATGTAACTCACAAACGCGGGAGTACCGCCCTGCCCTCTGGTCGTATCACCGCTCGCCTCGGTGTGAGTGGTCCATTGAATGTCGAGATAATTGAAAATGGCGTAAGTGAAGACCTCGTCGGTAACGAGTACCAGTTGAAAGGTATTCGTCGTGTACAGAGAATTATCGATGCCACCAGCAAAGGACATATTTTTCCATGTAACGATAACAACGTGTTTCGGATCGAACGAATCCGAACCGACGACACCCTGTCGTATGTCCCATTTTGCGCGCTCCCGAATTTCTACTCCAAATTGGTCGGTTCTCTTCTGCAAATCTCTCTCCTGTCTAGAATTTCATAAGAGCGTAGAATCGTTAATTTCATTGGTGTACGATGAATATTCACAATTGGCATTTGCCCATTTTTATAGAGAAATTTTTACCGATAGTAAACACCCGGACGTCGCTGATCGATATCCGTCGGTCTCAGTGTCCCGATGCGGCATTTGCTGTAGAATATACCGATGAAAGACGGATCACTTTTCTCCGGCCAATCTTTGTTCGGAAACGCAAGCGGGTAAGTAAAGTGTTCCGGAGGATCGCTGAATTCCAAGAAACCATTCATCGATACCTAAAATCATCGTGCAGGTTTTTTTTTTCTCTTTTCGTCGTTCATATCCCTCGCATAATGAATGATCGGATAGAAATTTGAAGGAACGAACGTAAAGAAACTCACTCGGGTATAATTGAATCGGAAGCCGAAGAAGGGCAGCTGAAAATTAAAGTTCTTGTGAACCTGGGACATTGACGAATGGACGTCCGTCTGAAAATCGCCGTTGTTGTCATCGCCACCTAGGTCAAAGTACCAGTACATCAGTCGTGAGCGTATCGTATTCAATCTATCGACCGTTATGACGTAATCCTGTGGAGAATCCTCGCTCGAAGGTGCGTAACGATCGGCTTCCGGATCGTCCGAATCTGTACAAAAAAATCCAAGTTTTATTATCACGATTTCCTGCCCCATGCCACGCAATTTGCGTATGCCAATTTGTTGTTGTTGTTGTTGTTGTTTTTTTTAATGACTAGGAACGTCGTTCGTAAAAACGAAAATCGCTCTCGCAAAGACACGTGTATTATCGACCAGCTGAAAATATCACGAGGCATTTCGACTTTTGTCGAAATAACGATATGGCGGAATGAGAAATGGAAAATGATGGTTCTATTGTTAGAATCATAGTGATCGGACAATAATGCATCGGGAAAGGGTGCCGTAGTACTCCGAAACAGGCTGTTATGAGTCACAGGACCGATTCATTCTACAGCATTATCGTGAGGCGAGTGAGTAACTGATAACGACAGATAAGAGCCAATATAATGAAAAAGTTGACGTTGAGCAAATAATGAAAAGTCTTCTCGTACGCTTGTGCCGCGAGGGTCGATATAAATCTCTCGGAAAATGAGAATAGTAGAAAAACATTCGGGACTGCAGCAGGTACGATGATTTTATGAATAAGGAAATTATGTTAAACGTGTGTGAATGGAAAAGTCATTTTTCTACTCGCACACAGTGAGTTGCCTCACTTTCAATGAAACAATTTAACAATTATCATTGGTAATAAAAATTGTTGAAAAAATTCGTACGAGTGTTTTATTGGAGCAAAGAAAGGAATTTAATTCGGGAATGAAAAAATAATAATATGAGAAGAGAATAGTACAATTTTCATCATCGCGTTTCTGACGATAAGGTAAAGCTTTTGTTAAACTTTAGAAACGAAGGTAGAGAAAAATGTGAAAGGAGCGAAAGAATATTGGAAAAATTGCAATTGAAATTAATTGGGTGCCGCACACGCCCATTGATAACAACAACTCACCGTAACTGACGTACTTTCCGCTTCTGGCTGAACCCATTCGACCGGAAATAAGAGGCGGATTACCTTGTGTCGAGACTTCCTCTTGACTCTCTCGTACATCCTTGGCAGATTCTTCGTTCTCGGTTGGTTCAACGTCTTGGTTCAATTTTTCGTCGAGATGCTCGATTTGGGGGATCGAATCGGGAGAAGTATGATCACCGTTTTCGGTTGGCTCGGGATATGTCGCCACCGGAAATTGTGCTTTATCGTCAACGATTGAGGTTTCCTGGCCATCCGTGGCTTCCAAATTTTCGCTCGATTCACTCAAGCCGAATGCACTCTCGAAGCTCGTATCCTCTTTCTGTCCAAAAGCAGCACCGACGATTAAGCATATTAAAATCACTAAAAGTCCCGGTTGGGAATAAATTCTTGATTTTTTCGTCCTCATTTCGAGGCATCGGAGGAAAATTGAAACAATTGTTAATCCACGCGCAGCCCTCGATGTATTTTGGAGACGACTGAGGTTCTCCCAAAGAATCTCCTATGTTTCAGGTGTATGAAAAAAAAGGTGAGAGGGAAAAAAAACCGGAAAGATAATGTTCTGATATCATCGTGAGCTATCCTACGATAACGCTCAGGCAGCTCTTATCTTTTTTTTGTATCTCTGCGTTCCTGGGATGAGGAGTCACATTACTGTAGCGAGTACACATCAAAAAATATGGAGGGGGCGGACCCTTTTGGCCTACATTCAACCGTAAACAGTTTCCAATTTCACATCTTTCATTCTTCTCACAAGCCGATGTAATATCATATTACGCTTTATCCATTAATCGATGCTCTACGATCGTCGAATGAATTATCAAAGTCGAGATTTGATACGTGAAACAGGGAAACAATAAATTCACCATTATATCGCACGATCATTATAATCGCGATATATAAAAAATGTATAATTGGAAAAGAATTGAATTGCTTCTTCGAGAAAAGTATCGATAAAAGATTATTTTATTTTTGTCTCTCCATTGTTTTTATTTCCCCCCCGATTTTTTCTCTCAATTTACATACGATTAAGTACAGTCATGTTCGAGTCAGATACTCGCTATGAGAGATGGAAAAAAAATGGACTGGAGACACGGAAAGGCGTATTTACACAGCAGCTGAGAAAAATACGGTGTGAAATTTTCCAAAGACAAGAATAGAAGATTTTTGTGCAAATTTTTGCTGCGCAAACAAATAAATCGAGAAAAATATAAATTCATGGAAGGAATAATGCGACCCATTGTCGTTTTTACGATCGGTTGGTAGATTAACAATTTCGGACTTACATTTTACGAATACGTGAGCAATCGAGGTTTTTTCAAATACTTTTTTTCGTTTCATTTTTTGAAAATAATGGGATTAGTATAAAAATCTACTTCGGTGCACGAAAATCCTACAGCCTCATTTTTTGTCATTATTTATTATTATGATTGTTTTTCTTTTCTTTTTAGCTCTGTCATATTTTTCGTTCCACCGACGAAACCGATTTTGGTTCGCTAGATTTTTGCGTGTGGTTTCGGAGTAGTTTGAAGTAGTAGAAGATTACGAGGAGGACGAATTATCGCCGTTGCTGTCAAGATAACCACATGAACCATTCACCACGAACGACGTCCCGAGACCATAAAGATGCCCACAGTATTTCGCGTCGTCTATGTTGTCTTCGAAAAACATCTATACAAACATATTTTTTTTTGCATTATTTCCGATATTCGTCAATTGTTACACGAGCAAATCGATGATCCCCGATAAAACAAACAGCAAAAGATGTTAAATGTTGCACCAACATTGAGATGGAATTGATTATAACCGAACGAGTGATTTTGAATTTGGTCATTGAAATAACTGGTGAATAGAGTACCTCTCGCATTTTGAAGAAAACCATTCCCGTTAAAAGAGAATCCGAACCGGCTTGATGCTGAGGTCCGACTCTTTGAAGTTCCAGTTGTTCGGCAACTTCTTGTAAACCGCCTTTCAAGTTCTTGCAAGACTTCATCAGATACTGAAAGTTTATTGTCGTTAATCAATGATTTTTTTGTGGTGCGAAATATTTGTAAATTTCTTTTTTATTCAATTGAAACAGAGTCATACTTTGACGTCATAAATCGTTGGGAAGTATATCCTCAATAATTCAAAAAATTCACTTTCCTCCTGGGGCAAATTTTGATCGGTAAGGAGTTTGAGTAAATAACCAAAGTCATAACCAGAATGGAAAGAGAGCCACTTAATGTCATCGACGAGTACTATTCCAGAGGTCATTAAAAGTTCTGCAAAATCCAATGGATCGATCCCTTCCTCCTCGTGTTTCTTGAATTGTATACCACTGTTTTGCAACATGTCTATGCTATCCTGTGCGTACATGTCTTCTCTGTAATCCAAACGAATAATTTATATGATCCGGTTGAACAGGAACACAAGTCGCTTTTGAATAATCGAAACGGCGGAAGATGATGCATACTGTAAATTAAATTTGAAATTGAATTGCCACGTTGTGTAACTTCCGCCAGGTGTATTACCCGATTCATCCAAAAATGTTAAACCCAATTGTATAATTCTCAAGAGATCGACGTTACATCGTAGCAGTTGGTATTGATAGTCGGCGCTCGTTCTGAATTCACCTGGGAAGAAAAAAGAAATGAGTGGAGACAAAACGGAGAAAAAAAAATATTCACCAATTATATTATTCAAATTGATTCCCTGGTGTCGTAAGTATTCACAGCTTTCTCTATCAGCAGCGGCTCGAAGCCAAGTATTTATAAAGGGCCGACAAGGCTCCTGCCGGACTCTTGTATACACAAATATTTTGTTTCTACTCCATGGCCTTCTCTTTCGCTACTTGCCATTGCCGCTTTTTCGTTGCTCATTCGAGTAATTGAATTAATGAAAAATAATTAAAATTTTATTATACCTATAGGTCTGGCGACAACACCTGGGAATTCTGTATCCATGGCGATGTACTGATATTGTTGAACAACTTGGCATATAGTTCGAAATTCCTCTTCCAAATTGTGGCACCAAACATCTCGAATGCCGCATTCTTCGTTACTCGGCATACTAGCCCCACCCTTCCCTATGGAATTGATTCCACCTGTATTTCAGAAACGCATAAAGAAATCAATCTTCTACCTGTTTCAATTGAATATTGGTTTTTTTTTTAATTTGGATTCCATTTTCACAGTCAAAATGTAGCAACATTTTGGCCGGCTACAATTGCCTTACCGCTTGTGCTTTTCCTGACCATTTGTAGATGTTTGATGCAACAAGGGGATACGAGCGCGATCCGTACAACTTCAAATCACACATAAAAAAAAATTGTAATAGCCAAAAAAAACCGTTACATTTACGCATCAGCAAAAAATAACAAAAACATTTTCCAAAAAACTAAAATCAATGTGTATTGATGTTTTTCAGGAATTTTGTTTCAGTAGTATTGGGAGAATTTTTTCATCAACCCAATTTTTAAAAAATGTTAAGTCCATCATGGCAACAAATTTTCGGTTGATGCAAAGCTTAAAATAAAGACTATCGTGAAATTAGAAAACAGTTTGACCTTAAGAAATCTGAGAACTAAGAAAAATTAAAAATACAAACAAAAAATACGGAGAGGAAACAATTAATTTTTTATGCGGTAAACTCGATTGTGTTAATTGACCAAATCCAACAACAGTGAGAAACAACAAACGGTATCACATATATGTGTCATTATTGAGTGATCTCTTTCGATGTCACAGTATTATAAACCAATTCACAGGCCTTATCGATAAAATTTTTATTGTTCTCTTAAAATCACCGTGTCTTGCTGAGATAAGATGTCATAGAAACGATTCCTAGTAAAAAAAAATTGCTGCAATGAGCCTTAAATAATTATATATTTACCCTCATCAGAGGTTAATTGCAATCATTTTCAGGGGCGAATAAATGTATATATTTTCTTTTTTTCTCTTTTCCACTTCGTTACCGAACGAACTAACCGACTGATCACGTCGATTCTCGGATATATTCTATATATCTTTCTTTACTTTGCGACCGTCACTGCATCTTAGCGATATCTAGCGGCGGCAGCAACATGATTCATAACCTCCATGAACTTGGCTGACTTATTTTGGATTTTTGACTTCTTAAATCGATGCAAGAGATCGGAATTCGCTCCTTTATGAATTGAAAATAATAATAAACAACATATATTTATCGTAAAAAAGACAAAATGATCACGTTTTTGATCATCAAGCTCTAGAAACTATCGAGCACTAAAATATCGAATACATAATTTACCAAAAGTACGAAAAATATTCCTAAAGGGGTAAGAGTTGTGTCCTAAAATGGCGGCCAAAACCACTAGGGCTCAAGAACCTAGCCTAACGTCAGGGTCTAGTTCCGGACGGTAAGCAGAGATGTCGCCACGGTCGTTTTGTCGATAAAAAAAATTTAGCAGCTGGCAGGCGACAGGGATTCTCAACAGGACGGACTCAACAGGAATACGCCCTGTACGTCCTATATTTGACTATCGACAAAGTTAAGAGTCCCTATCGCCTGCCAGCTGCTAAATCTTTTTTACCGACAAAATGACCGTGGCAACATCTCTGCTTACCGTCCGGAACTAGACCCTGACGTTAGGCTAGGTTCTTGAGCCCTAGTGATTTTGGCCGCCATTTTAGGACAATCTCCACCCTACCGCTAAAGAAGGTTACTTTATCGAAAATTATTTTATAGCTTCAGACATTACCAACGTTTGAAAAATACTTTCCCTTCAACCAAGCTTCGTTCCCTTCCCACATGAAACGCTTCTGCGGTATTTCACATTTCGCGGTTTCCTCCTGAGAGGGATCGGTAATGCAGGTATGTTTGTAATCTCTCTTCTAATCGAAATAAAATTGTATGGCATGCAGCTGAAACGGAGTGCAGTCAATTAAAAACATTTAAAAAAACCAGGCTCCATCTTCTAAGTAATACATGGAATTTGAATACGTTTGTTTGCACTACGCACTCAAAAAAATCGTCCACTTTTGCTTTGTTGTATAGAAGAAAAAACTACCGACCCGAACTTCTGAAAAATCCGTGCCGGAAGTGAGGTCACTGTTGTCAGTTCTCGTGTGTCGTGTTGGCCGAGTGGGGATGAGACAGGTCTCCGAATATATATAATCTAGTGAGGGGATTCGGAGAGACGAGAAAAATAATTACAAAACTGGAGAGAAAAGAGAAAATAATAGTGAAATTAAGGGTGTGAAAGAGGGTGAATTTTAGAGAAGTGTCCGAGACACAGTGTCAAAATGGTTTTAGCGGATTTGGGACGTAAAATAACGTCCGCTCTGCGGTCGTTGAGCAATGCAACTGTCATCAACGAAGAGGTACAGTCTTTTTTCTCTTCATCACAACTGTAAACAGATGGACACGAATTCGTGGTCTATTTTTTTTTTCTTTCGACACTCCCGAAAAAAATGTTGAAACTGGATGGTCCAATTGTTCTCAATTCACTTCAAATGATCATATCCAAAAAAACAACAATCGCTTATTGTCACATGTGTCAATTTGTTAATGATCCCCATACTTTTTACAACTTTGACAGGTTTTGAATTCTATGCTAAAAGAGATATGCGCCGCATTGTTAGAAGCAGATGTAAATATTAGGCTGGTAAAGAAGCTACGTGAAAATGTACGAATGGTTATCGACTTTGATGACATGGCGGGTGGTCTCAACAAACGACGGATGATCCAGAGCGCTGTCTTTAAAGAACTCGTCAAGGTAATCATCTAACTATCGTATCCTCATGATTTCTTGATTCAGCTATCGAAAATTTAATTCTCGTAAATTTTTTAATTTTTGTAACCCGACACTTGGAAATTTTTTAAAATAGACAGTGATTCAAATAAAAAATATTTTATAATATAACGAAAGCTCCTTCTTTGCATGTATTTCAAACTCTGAAATAGTAAATCCAAAATAAGGAATAAAGTGTACTGTTGCTATGTGTAATCATTTATATTTATCTCTAATATTTATCAGTAATTGTGTGCGTCTATACAATTACCTTGTCAATTCATGATATTTTTGGCATTCAGGAATATATGATAATCATAGGAAATACGAAATATTATGATGTTTGCTCGATTGCAGTTAATCGACCCTGGGGTAAAGCCATATCTTCCTGTCAAAGGAAAGGCCAATGTCATAATGTTTGTCGGTCTTCAAGGTTCTGGAAAAACAACCTCTTGTACCAAACTGGCTTATCACTATTTGAAAAAAAATTGGAAAGCATGTTTAGTTTGTGCCGATACTTTTCGTGCTGGTGCATACGATCAGATCAAACAAAATGCCACAAAAGCCAGAATACCGTTTTATGGAAGGTAAAATTATTCATAATGCATTATTGTCTGTGCATGAACATTTTTTTTCTGTTTATAATTTTTTATAATCTGAATAATCAATGATCTCGTTTTCACTGTTGCATTAATTTTGCATTATTTTGGAAACTTTGTTTTTAAAATGACAGTTATTTTTTATTTCAGTTATACAGAAGTGGATCCCGTTGTAATCGCTCAAGATGGCGTTGACATGTTCAAGAAAGAAGGATACGAAATAATAATAGTCGACACAAGTGGAAGGCACAAGCAAGAGGAATCATTATTCGAGGAGATGTTGCAAGTCTCAAATGCTGTTGTGAGTATTTGCTCGATTTATCCAACATTGAAACATTCAAGACCGTGTAAGTAGAAAAAGTAGTAACGTTGACAGTAAACATATGCATGTTTCGTTGAATTTTTTCAGCAACCCGACAACATAATATTCGTGATGGACGCGACGATAGGTCAAGCTTGCGAGGCACAAGCAAAAGCATTCAAAGAACGCGTCAATGTCGGGTCTATTATAATCACCAAACTCGACGGTCATGCCAAGGGTGGTGGCGCTTTATCGGCGTAAGTTGATCGTTTCTTTAAGAGCGTCACAAATAAGAGCAAAGTGAAATTTTTCTGATAATTTAATTGAATATTATCGATTTACTCCTGTAAATTAAAGGGTTGCAGCGACGCAGAGTCCAGTTATATTTATCGGTATGGGTGAGCACATAGACGATCTTGAGCCTTTCAAGACAAAGCCGTTCATCAGTAAACTGTTGGGCATGGGTGATATCGAGGGTCTTATAGACAAAGTTAACGAATTGAACCTTGACGATAACGAGGAATTGTTGGCGAAAATCAAACATGGTCAATTCACACTTCGGGACATGTATGAGCAATTTCAAAATATCATGAAAATGGGACCGTTCTCACAAATAGTGGCAAGTTTTACTTATTTATTCTAATTTGATAAGTAGATTATCATTTCAATATTTGTGGTATTTTTCCCATAACTTATTGAAACATCCAAATTCTTCATAAAAAGGAGGGCAAATACAAAAATTATTAATGTTACCAGCAATATTGCTAGAAAAGATAATAGTATTCGCAATTAATTTGGATTTTTTTTTCATTCAGGGCATGATTCCGGGTTTCAGCCAAGATTTCATGTCAAAAGGTAACGAGCAAGAGTCAATGGCAAGGCTGAAGCGACTTATGACGATAATGGACAGCATGAACGACGCCGAATTGGACAGCAGAGATGGAGCGAAATTGTTCAGCAAGCAACCCGGAAGAATCGTCCGATTAGCGCGTGGTTCCGGCGTCACAGAAGCAGAGGTCAAAGACATGATTTCCCAATATACAAAATTCGCGGCTGTGGTGAAAAAAATGGGTGGTATAAAGGGCTTATTCAAGGGCGGTGATGCAATCAAAAATGTTAATCCTACACAGATGGCCAAGCTCAATCAACAAATGGCCAAAATGATGGATCCTCGAGTACTTCATCAAATTGGTACGTTACCGTGTGCTAAATTTTTTTATTACTACTCAATTTGCTGCGCATTGATGAAAACATCTCAATTTTCAATAATACTTTAATGGCGTTAATGATAATATTTTAGAAATTCGATTTATGAAAAATCTGTTGTTGTTCGGTATTGATAACGTTTCATTGTTTTTGTTTGATTAGGTGGAATGTCGGGTCTTCAAAACATGATGAAGCAACTTCAACAAGGAGGAGGAGCGAGTGGTTTAGGAAATCTTATGGGTGGTTTTGGTGGCAAATCTTGAGACGAGTCTCCTGGCAGGACGACAACTGCCGTAAATAATTCTCACTCGCAACAAACCAGGAGACACAGTCGAATTTGAGGAACAAAAAAAGGAAAAACACCAAATTTGAAGAAACAAAAATAAAAAAAAAACTAGTTCGTTGACGGGCTAGTTGTCCTCCATATTATTTCATTCTAGACTCATTGAGCGATCGATTGTTCCGTACTTATTTCACTGTTCTGTCTCCCTCTCGCTCTTTCTCTTTCACTCCTACAAACTACAAATTCATAGTCATGGAAAATCTATTAACAAAGGGCGCGGCTTTATGAAATTACGTGATAAATGGTTCGACAATTTGTTATTCATTTCGCGTCGTTATGCGTCTCGAAATAATTTATATATGAAACACTTGAAACTCTTCGTCATTCGATAATCGCCAAAATTCCGATCGAACGATTTTTCCAGACCCAGGTCCGTTCCAGCCACGAATGCATATTCAAAGTACGCGCTTGGCTCGCATTCATACAGATAAAATCTTGTATTCAGCACGAATTTAACGTTGACTTTTGTAAATAAATTATTACGTAATACAGTGATGAAGGAAAACATATTATGTTTAATCGTTTCTAATGATTCTGTGCTACGTCCGTTATTTTCCAGGTCATTCATCACTCGTTACAACTAGGTATATTTATCAAATACCCATAACAAGTTATTCCAGTTGTTACTCGAGGGAAGTTGAATAATTGAGAAATAGTGGTGAGGCAAAAAAAGAAGACCTATTTCTTGTTTCTAACATATATTTTTTTCATCAATTAGGTTTGTTTGCAACATTATTATATATGTTAATATAAATAAAACTATGTTTAAATTACATTATTTTATAATGGAAATCTATCAATGATACATTCCTAGGTGTGAGTTTCCCGATTTGAAATCGGTTTCGGCGCGTAATACTCGTCGTGCGTTATGCCTTTGAAGATCAAAAAGAAGGAAAAAACAAAAAGCAAACTCGTTCAAGTGGCATTTGGGCGGGGTTGGACGAGTTTGTAATCCAAGTGGTACAAGTAGAAAAAAATACCATACCGTCGGGTGTTTAAAATTTGCCGCGTAAACGGTGGCTCCCCGTAGGCGGACTCATCGTAAGTCTGAAGAGCATACCGGTAGTGGGAGCAATAACGATATAGAAGAGACGGGGAAGAGCGCCGTAGCCGTAATAGCTCGTACTTCGTACTTCACGTAGACGGAGCGCGGCGCAGTAGGAGCGTACATTTCGTGGACGCTGTCTTCGTGAAAGAGGTAGGTGAGCGTCGCGGGTGAAATAAAAAGAACAAAAACGAGCCAAACGAAAGAATTCTCGTATTCTGTTGATCAGAGCGGTACGGTGAGGGAGTGGTGTCGGGGCGATAGAAAAAAATAGTGTCCACGGTACCGTGATTTTTTTTGGTGTGTTGAAGTGATATTACGACAGTGCCTTATAAGAGGATTAACGTTTGTTACCACGTGGATACAAAGTTAATTGGTTCATAGGTGTGTTATTTGTTTATTTTTTTTTTCATATTTTTTTTCATTTTTACGAACTTACCCGTTCTGAAGAAATTCTCTACACCGTGGAACTATTGGTGAGTTTTTCAATTGCGTATAATTTCGTATGCACATATACATTTAAAATATATAGCATAACCGGCAAATTCCGCGGACCTGAGTCCAAGAGAGAGCAAAAAAAAAATTGCGTCGACGAAAAATTCCATCGTTCCGGTGTGTCTGACAGATGGTAATCACGCGTAAAGGAAGGAGTTTTGTTTTAATTTATTTTTCATAATGCACCGTGCTCGAGATTTTACACACGAAAATGAGTAAAGGGGAAAGTGGTTAAATTGATTTATTCTCTCGTGGTCGATAAGACGAATGCTATTCTTATAAATATGCATGCTTGTGTAGACACACGTTGCTATTTAAATATCCATTGGTATAGGTAAAAATCTGTATTTGTACGGAAAGGTGTTCACGAAAAGTGGCTGCTTAGGAATGTGGAACTTGTGTATATAAAAAATCGTAAGAATCATAACAATAATAACGAACAGCAAATACGGGTCTTGGTGTAATGTCTCGTCACAGTTCCCGGGAGATGTGTGCTGCGTTGCCTCTTCGTACACCCACCTGTTTTTATTTTCGGTCAATTCTTACCATTGCTGCGCTCTCGCGTACGTGTTTACGTGCCCACACATGCGCGCGCGCGCGCGCGCTGTATCTCCAAGTGCACGAATACAGATCTTCCATTAGTATTAATTCGATTACGTTTTTTTCCCTGAATAGCATTTCTTCCGATGGAATCTATTGGTAACCGCGAACAAAATGATCGTTTCCCTCGAAGCATTTGCCTCTCAACATCATTGTTATTAAGAAAATTAATCAAATTGAATCTGCTAAGTATAAATGAATAAATATAACGGTGATAATCGTCTATCATTTTCGTGATCGAATGAAATTTATAATATTTACTTTTTCTACTTTTTCTGCAATAACAATTTTCATATTAGAGATAATCAACTTTTTTTTAGATGTGATGAATAATAATATGAGTCTCGATCGTTGTTTTTTTCTCGTTTTCGTTAATTCCATTGACGATGCAGCGCATCGAGATATCATCAACTATTTGCAGCGATGATACGTGTGTCATCGCTGCCGAGTTGAAGCTTGTTTTGTTTTCCTTTTCTCGCGAATTCAGCGATTACGGGCAAATTGATTTCTTGCGTCTTATTTTTGCATGAAAGAGGATTGTTTGTTAAACTCGGAGACTTTCAAAGGGGAAGGGGAAGAAGTTGGAAAACAAAAATATGGCTGTCAAGGGGGAACATCAGCTTCGCGTAAAGTGAGGTTATGTAAATACGAATTTGATTGTTTTTATCTAAGTTCTCTAGGTTATGTAAACCTTGTTTGCTTTATCTATACGGAATTAACCCCCAATAATATTTAAAAAATGGCAGAATGAAAGGCCCTCCAATTTTGCCACATGTTCTTTAGAGTTCACTTTTTTCTAACCTTCAATAACAATTAATGTTTTCTTCATTTAACTACAATGTTTTCGGAGAGAATGAATCTGCAGTTTGACCTAAAACTATTTTATTCGTTTAATCATATTTAATACCATATTTCGTTGTTCGAATTACTTTTTTTTCTCAGTGTGCAATTATTTCCTATACGTAGGTGTTAAATATTCGAAGTTTGATAATTATTTACTAAAAAATGGCTCAATAAAATGGATTAAAAATTAGAGAGGCTATTGAAAATATATTCAAAAACGTATTCTAAAAGTTTCATTAAGCTATCACCATTTTTACAAGCTGATGTTCCTCCTTAATTCTCGCCCTCGCAAGACAAACCATTAAAGCTTTCATACCTTTATTTTTCTATGCTTTTCCTCTTAATTTAGAAACCCTCGCAACATTATGCTACCTTTTCCGCACAAATGCGATAATAGCACAAACTCATCACGCTCCTCGATCGTAAAAGGCAGGATGTCAATTCTGTATCGAGCAACTCGACATTACGTCATCTCTCCAGTCAGTCTTTCCATCGCTGTAGCAAGTATACGAGCGCGTCAACCCTCCATCAGGGCGAGTCCCGATCGTACCAACCCACTGTACTTTTCGCACGGAACCGCTCGCACTGGACGAACATCTTTGAAACGTCTCAATCTTTCCATATGTACCAGCTGCTCGTTCCGTCAGCTCGCAAGTTTATCAAAAAATTTCTAATAGAATCACTTCCATTATGATTTTGTCGTTTAACAATGCTACGAGCAAATATTCATAACAATCATGATAGATCTCTCTATAGTATTTTGAAATGATAATTCTTCATAACGTACCAATAAGCATTCTAACTTCGTAACTTATTAGCTTCTTTATGGGGGGGGGGGTAAAAAAACGAAGCTGAAGTTTGCAACGTTGGGGTCCAACGAAATGAACGAAAAAAACATTTGTAATTCACCAATTTTTTACGTAACTAGGTATTAGTGCAGATTGAAAAACTACGAATTGCGAATTCGACAGGAAATGAAATTGGAGAATTACTCGAATTATTGGAGGAGTTTTTTAAATCATTTCGTTGGACTCCAACGTTGCAAACTTCAGCGTCATGTAAAAAAAGTTTTTTTTTCCAAAGAATAGCCTTCAGGTAGAAGATTGAAGGCTATTCACTATTTGAAGGCTTTACTATATACTTCAATCTACAGATTGATTCTAGTAGATTTTTAATTTTTGCCACTGTCCTTTGTCACCATGGTTTGATTGGACTTGTTGGAAGATATTTCGGATCGGGTTTATCGGGTTTGTATGGGTTTGTTTGCCGAATTGATCGATGTAAATTTGACATGCTGCCTCGTAAAAAATGAAAATCAGAACTGAAAAGAGTTGTAGAAACTTGTGTCTTCCTTGTGTGCCTCTTCTTTGATTCCGAGTCATTCCCCCATACATAACCAAAGCGTTTTCTCCATATTTTTATCACGATCGATGCGCGAGTTGTTGCTGCACGGACGACGCTGAAGTTTCCAACGTTGGAGTCCAACGAAATGAACGAAAAAAACGTTTTTAATTCACCAATTATTTATTTCACGAATCGTTGGTGCAACTTGAAAAACTACGAATCGCAAATTTGGCAGGGAACAAAATGGGAGAATTACTGGAATTATTGGAAAGTTTTTTTCGATCATTTCGTTGGACTCCAACGTTGGAAACTTCAGCGTCATCTGCACAGTCAAACGGTCATATCTACCGAGTACTGTCTGAGACCGCTAAACTTCAAAGATGACCGATGCCACTACACCCCAAAAACACCAGATTTTGTTGGAGCACTGGAATATCTCGTTGGGCGTTTTCAGCTTGAAAATTCCGTTAAACGATCCAAATTTCGTTGTCCTGGTGAACATTTTTCATCGAATACGTTCAATATGCAGAGCATTTCGATACTCGAATGAAAAATCTTCTCAGTTATATATTCTCGTGGTTCATGACAATTCTTTTTGTCACCATAATCTTAAAATTATATTAATGATGATTATTTTGACGACGCTGAAGTTTGGAGTCCAAACACGTTGGAGTCCAACAAAACGAACAAGAAAAAACATTCGTAATTAGCCAATTTTTTTTTTATTTTACGGAGGTTAAAAAACTACGAACTGCAAATTCGACAGGAAACGAAATTGGAGAATTACTGAAATTATTATGGAGGATTTGTTAGAGATCATTCAGTTGGGCTCCGACGTTGCAAATTTCAGCATCATTTATTTTGTTTAATTAAGAATAAGCGATAAATATATACGTACGAAGAGGGGAGGAGAAGAAAGTACAATTGTTGTAGCACTCACGAAACTAGGTAAGTGTGGTACCGAACGCTCAAAAGGGGCACAAAGTTAAATATATGTAGGTATCGTGGATGTGTGTGAAGATGATAAGAATCGTGGGTTATAACCGTTATATTCGCCGTAAACGAAAACTCCCACGGATCTCGTTATGGGATTCCGCATCGATGATACTGCACCGTGGAAAGGAGCAAAGCCTCAACGGAGTCGGCGGGACCGTCAGGCATAGTCGACCTTGACTCACTTACGGTACATTGAAATTTCGTCGAGTTTCATCGAATTATGATGAAAATCTACGTGAAAAAATGGCTCCTGCGACTTTGCATATTACAAAGAGAAAAGATTTTTGCGCGGCGGAGATGAAAATCAATTGGGAGTTGTTGCAATGAGAAGATTGCTCGTCTCCAGCAAAAATGATTTTGTGAAGCACACAAAATTGATCGATTCGGTCTCGCCAATATTTCTTCATCTCGTCGCGGATCAATTAATCAATATTGTTAAAAAAAAAAAAATGTGTCATCCCGTCGTTACCATCGATCGATGGCTGTTTATCGACGATTTTCATCCGATCAACGACAGAAGTATTTGAGGTAGTTTTTAATTACGTTTTATTACCTATGAATTATTAATGCTCGATCGGGGTATCGAGATCGAGGTTTATCGAGGGCAAATACCACAGTCTTCTCGCTCCGTGGCCGTTGACCGGTTTATTTGGCTACCACGCCGTCAGATAAGTCGAAGAACTCTCACGCGGACATCTCCGTCTTTCTCTTTTTCTCCCCTCAGTTCTACACTTGTTCGCTATTGCGCCAAGTGCATCGCCGTTCTCTCTCCCTTCTCCTCTTCCTCTTCGAGCCGTTCCCTCCCTCTTGCTTTTCTTCCTCTTTCGATTTGCCCACAAATTGGCGGCTGTCCAAGTATACAATGCTCGCTCCGTCTCTCTTTATCGCGTACTCTCCTTCCTCGTTCCCGCGCGTATCATCGAGATATACATACTCTCGCACCGGCATTCTCGAGTCGTTCCTTTTTCCCTACAACTCCCCCGGCCGTTCTCCGCTCCCTCCCACTCTCATCCACGCTCCGAAGTCGTTCACTCGGCTCACTCTACCAAGCGCACACGGCGCACACGCTGCCAAGTCCGAAACTCACCGCTAACCACCGCGCGAGCTCTCTCGCATTCCGACGCACTTGCGCCTCTCTAAATGCGATATGAGAGACTCCGAATCACGATTCCCTATTCCGGCGTTGCTTTATCAAGCTAGTCCAATGCTTTTTTTCATCGCATACACGGACGATTAAGTTTATTCATTGAATTTAGATCTATGTGCGTAACTTGCGAGTAATGTGGCGTAAATGAAGGGTGAAAAAGACAGCGATTGAAACGAAACGAGATGACGCTGAGGTTTGCGACGAAATTATCTAAAAAAAACTCTCCAATAATTCTTACAAATGTTTTTTTCGCGTTCATTTCATTGAACCGCAATGCGCGCGTTCAACTGTTATCCAATGCGAATGTTTTTTATTGCGACCGCTGAGAAAACATCGCGCGGGATTGTCCGACTTGTCGGGGCCGCGGTAATCACCAAAACGCGTGTACAAGGTCACACCTAACGCGATTAAATGAATTAGCACCGTGTTGAACGCACGATTTATCATTTGAATTATGATTGATGTTAACGAATAGCGATAGAGCCTCGCGCAACTCGTGAGTCACTCAACAAAACCGTGACAATTCCCGAACGCTGTTGGACTCGAGAACGTAACAGATTCGGGGGGATTTTTGATCGGGCGAAGATTAGAATTTCTTTTAACGCAGCGTCGTATAAAGACTCTAATGAAAAAAGCTGAATTAATGTGGCCATTCCCGTGAGAAAAGTTGTACACGAATGCGAGAGAGCCCGGATGGTAGGGTCTTTCGCGTGGATTGTGTGAGGCTCAACAATCGGAGGAAGCATGAAAGGATGGAACGTGCGAACAAACTCTTTTTGTCCACCGCGTTGCTCCGGTAACGAGGATTCTTACCCGCGGCGATGTTGCAGAGCGGCAATGTAGATAAAGCACGTTTCTGAGCTAAGGAATAATATTTGTCTGCATGCTCGAAGCTTCGTAGAAACGCGTTGCCGAAATCGTGCTGTTGCACAATGTGATCGATTTTTCGAATTGTGCAATTTCGGTGGCGCTGCAGCTCGTAGCGGATGCTGCTACCGGAAACTTTTTTTTTCATTTTCTCCTCGATCGACCGCTCACGAGATATCAATCAATCAGCGAACGCAACAATCATGCGCGCTTCTCCCCACGCCCGTATACGATCACGCCCATTTCTCATCCTCGCGTTGACAGATTCGACCGAAACTGACTAATTCGAGAGGAAAATGAAAAAGACGTTTTTCGTTCGATAATTCCATTGGTCAATCGACTCGCAACATTTTCAATTCTTTTCCTACTTGTTGAAGCGATTTTTTCTCCATTTTTGCTTCGGTTAAAAGTTCACCGCCGCCAAACACCTGTGTATATCCCCGATCGAACATGCGTCCGTATATATTGAATCCAAACGAGTATCGATCAATCAATCGGTCGCGAGATCCGTGGAAGGGGGGGGGGGGGGGGGTCATACACAGAAGTCGAAGTGAAGAAAAATGGTGCTTCAATGGCAATTTCCGCAACCTCGGGAACGTGCAGCGAGAATGGGAGTGCAAGTTGAAGGAGTGAATGGAGAGGCTCGTGCAACAGAGCAACAGCAGCGGCGGCGGGGCTGCGGTACTAGCAGCGGTTGACCAGACACGTGCACATATACGTAAGTGTGTTGTGTGCTCTCGGGAAGGAGAGTGGATAGACGAGACACGAGTTCGGTCGATGGTTGCCGAGGAGGTAGAACAGAGAGAATAGGAAAGAAGGAGGAGGTCTGAGAGTGCGAGAAAGATGGAGGAAGAGAGGAGGTGCGCAACCCGTTGACGCTTCGTTTCTTACAGCAAACTGTTCTCAGCCTCTTTCGTAGTGTCCCTTTAATATTCCGTTTAAAATTTCTTCCCAACTGAGAGAGCTGGCCCTCTCGAAACACGAGCGAGTTCATTACCGCGTTAATTTATTCGAATCTCGATATTTTTTCTCCTGCCGCGAATGGTTACCTCATCACTTCGGAACTCCCAATCGTGGCAAACAACTTTAACGCACCAACGTCGGCCAGCAACGTAATGATCGTTGATGCGACATGATCTCTCGCCGCCCCTCTTACGCCGTCTTATTCTCACGTAACGCAATCGCGCTTCTATTTTTTCTACCGATGACACAAATCGATCACACTTCGACTCGTATCGACCCACCTAAATCCCCTTTGTGTATACACGCTGCTACGTCGATAAGTGTGCGGAGACACGTATGTACCGCCACCGCGCAGCAACAATCTATTATCCTCGTTTTTGGTACAATAACTGCATGACGTTACTCATCCATTGTCCGCCTCGGATGGAATCGCTTTGTGCATAAGTATACGCGCGCTCAGCTCGGAGCTCCGCTCCCGCGCGGCCTTGCTTTTTGCTGACGCATTTTTAGGGTCGTAACTCCGCAAGGGACTCGCGTCGCTCACATCGTACAAGCAACTTACGTCTTCTGGCCTTCGTTATACCTTAAATTATCATGAACAGTAGCGTTATATTCGCACATATAATAACATTTTTCCCGAATGAGATTATACTGTGAAGGAAAAATGTTTGAATTATTTCAAAAAATGGGCAATTGAGGGGAGAGAAAAAAATTGTTTCCAACTATGAAAACCGCTTCGATGCCAGCTCTGTATTTGGGTTCGCGTTATTTTCTAGTAGCTCGAGATTAAATCCAGAGTTTTTTTTCATACGAAATCGATCGAAGCGATTGCGAAACGTTTTATTGATTTTCTTGTAACAAACGAGCGAGGCCCTCGGTTGCATTGAGTTTTCACATTTTGAGAAAGAACCTTGGGCCGGAAATCGATATGACGACTCGGGGGTTCGTGAGCGAGGGAGAGAACACGAGCGAAGGAGCAGGCGCGCATCAAAAACTTTTGCTTTATAAGCCTCTTGTGAGCTTGCCGCTGACCATCGAAGTATACAGGGACTTGGCATTGCTTCCAACACATGCGAGTGTTTCAACGAGAGTTTGTGGATTCCACCGTTTAAGGTAACTCCTGTACTGCGCATGCTGGTCAAATGAGTGCTAAATTTTCAAAACGCTTTTAGACCAATTTCAACGTATCGATTAAACTTTTTGTTTTTAAATATGTATTCAAGCATATTTTATTAACGTGAAGAAATATTTAAAAAGATAGTTTTGCAAAGCTATCAACTGATGGATGCAAATTTCCATGATGACACATTTTCACAGCTATTTTTCGAAGAATCATCTGTATTTTTTAACCGATTTTATTGCACCAAGTCTCATTTTGTCCCTCAACTGATCCTCTACGAATTAACCACGTAGATTTTCCTTTAAACTCATTCCTCAGAGAAATTATGAATGAAAAAGTTTTTTCACTCAATGAACAATTAGCTGCAACAGCGAAACGATCGAGTTAAAAAAACAACTACATGGTGGATTCATAGAGGACCGGTTGACGAACAAAATGAGACTTGTTGCAATAAAATCGATCAAAAAGCGCAGATAATTCTTTGAAAAATACCAGTGAAAATGTGTCAGAGTGGAAATATGCAATTATCAGTTGATGCTTTTGCAAAACCAGCGTTTTTAATATTTTTACATCTTAATATAAGATATGCTGTAATACAAATCCGCTAACAATACATTTAATCGGTACGTTAAACTTGGTCTAAAAGCGTTTTGAAAATTTAGCACTCATTTGACTAGCATGCAGGACAGGAGTTACCTTAACGTGATCTATCAGTTGTTCAGTCGGTAAAAATCCTGCTGCACGTTTTATTCCGAGTAGGTTGATATTTGAAAGAAAATATGAGTTACACGCTATTCTCATTTTATTAGAGAACAAGGTGTAACTTTTATTTTTCTCAAAAAGTCAAGGATGTCCGAGTAAAACGTGTAACCATTTTGCAGCCATCTCTCTCGCACTCACGCAAGCACCACGCAAGTGATAGATCACCTTAACAGCGGAATCCTCAAACATTAGAGCCTTGTTTATTCATATTTCACTGAATTTCTTAGTGGTTTCGTTTTTTATCCGCCTCATGGCTCCTCCATCGATCGAGTCTCGTTCTCAAGTACTCGTAAACCTTGTAATTTTGGATTCTCGAATATGATTAACGAGACGAACAGTCCACGGCGCGCGGTTGACTCGCGTACGTGAACTTTCCCCGTCGTGAAATCGATTCGAATGTGTAATCTCGGTGAAATGCAGTGTACGAATGGTCACTCTCATTTGATTTCTTTTTTCACTCTCTACTTCACTTTTGCTAAGAACAAACGCAGAAAAATGCGGATTTTCACTCCGAAATCATTCTCTCCAATGACTTCGGACTCGAATGGATCGAATTTGGGCGATTAATTTTCACCTCAAATTTCAAGTGTAAAATCAAAACGATTATCAATCAAAGTCATCTCGTCGATGAGCCTTTCGCGATCCCGAAATAAATCATAGCTTTCTTATAATATATGCATACGAACGATCAGAACTTTGAGCCAAAAGAAGACGAATCGTGCATGCGAAATATTAGCAACCTCGAGTTTTCATTTCCCATCCGTCTTTTTTGGCATGATGCAGTGGCAAAAATCTCCTCCTCTGGCTTCTAGATAATATGACGTCGTAAATTTTACAGAGATTGTTATCACGATTGCTGGGCGATAAGACAGAAACGTCGATTGGATTACAAACCCGGCAATCCGGTTAACAAAATCTGATAAAAAAATCTCTCTATCTTTTTTATTTTTATTTTTTTCATATCAGCACGATAATTCTCTTTTTTTTTTACTCTCCATCGACCCCATTTTGAGAATCTCTCGTTTGTGGATCGTTCCATCTGAAATTCGTTAAAATGACAAACTGATCATTATTTTGTGGTGCGTCGACGAACGATTATACGCGTGAAACTTTTCGGAAAAAAGTAAATTTGTTTACCTCTCAACGTATCAATGGCTCAGCATCACAACTCGATCGCTACCGAACGTATTTCATTTGGTAACCGGCTGGTTCGATCTGGACCGAAAAAAATACTTGAATTTTTATTTCTTTCAAATAATATTGATTATCATTTCTGTGGTCTTGGAAATTTGATAAAACGGGGTAAATGCTTTTATCAGCGACGTTAGTGAACAAATACCTAATCAAGTTTTTTTTCAATCAACTTATAATCGCTGCCTATTCATTATAATTATTTATTATTCATACAGGACTATGATTACATGTATATGTTTCACTATACAAAAAAAAAAGATCGAGCACTACCGTACTGGACGTTCGATATTAAAAGCATCGCGCATGAGAGATTGTCCCTGTTCCTGGCATACTTGACCTCATTACCCTCGCACCCCGCAATTCTCGACACAGAGCACCTACACACCGATCTCTGACATCAGAAATCGATGACCCAAATCCGATTCGTCTGTCCATCGCGATAATAATTTCGCCTGATGTTTCTCATCTCCTCCTTGGAATGTACCTGTTTCGGAATGAATTTCTGCCTGTACATACCCCATCGAGTCATGCAAGTGCAATGATGACCAATATATGTCATGTCTTTGCGCCCTATCCGCATTGATACTTTTCACACAACAATTTTCTAGCTCGACAAAACCGAATTTCAACGACGCTGAAGTTTGCAACGTTGGAGTCCAACGAAATGAACGAAAAAAACATTTGTAATTAATCAATTTTTTATTTCACGAAGTTTCGATGCAACTTGAAAAACTACGAATTGCAAAGTCGGCGGGGAACAAAATTTCAGAATTACTGGAATTACTGGAGGATTTTTTAAATCATTTCGTTGAACTCTAACCTTGCAAATTTCAGCATCATTTATTTTTTTAAATTAAAAATAAGCGATAAATATACGTGCGAAGAGGGGAGGAGAAGAAAGTACAATTGTTGTAGCACACTTTTGAAACTGCTCGCTTCGTCAGTTCGCAAGTTTATCGACTAATAGAATTATTTCCATTTTGATTTTGTCATTGATTAATGCTAAGAGGGAATATTCATGACAATCATGATAGATCTCTGTATAGTCTTTTGAAATAATAATTCTTCATAACGTAACGATAAGCATTATAACTTCATAACTTATTAGGTTCTTCAAACAATCTGAAAAAAAATCCATCTTATTATTCTTGATATATATTTATTGAGGGGGTGTAAAAAAAGCTTTTTTTCTATAACAATAAGGAGGTGGATTTTTTTCAGATTGTTTTAAGAAGCTAATAAGTTATGAAGTTAGAATGCTTATTGGTACGTTATGAAGAATTATCATTTCAAAATACTATATAGAGAGAACTATCATGATTGTCATGAATATTCCTTCTTAGCATTAATCAATGACACAATCAAAATGGAAATGATTCTATTAGAAATTTATCGATAGACTTGTCCAGTACGAGCGGTTCCGTGCGAAAAATACAGTCAACGAAAAATACGAGCACATATAACAGTCGAGGAAATGTCGGGTTGCTACGATCGGGACTCGCCCCGATGAAGGGTTGACACGCTTGGACACTTGGCACGATGTAGAGTGCTACACTTGGAGAGTTCCAATGATGGAAGAATGCACTGGAGAGATGGCACGATGTCGAATTGCTCGATGTAAAGTTGACATCCTGCCAATTATTGGAAGCTTTTTTAGATTATTTCGTTGGATTCTAACGTTGCAAACTTCAGCGTCATGAATTTCAAAGAGTTCGACGGATGAATCTCAAATAGCTCACAATTTGGTTAGGGAGAGCGGAACGAAGCGGAACGCCCCACCAAAAAAAAATAGAATGTTTTTTTCCATTGGAAATTCGATTTTTCATCGAATAACAAGTTTTAAATGGAACACAAGTTTTTCATTCTGAGTTTTCATCGAAAAAAAATTCTACCTTTTCGGGGGTGAGGTTATACGTTTTGCCCACTCTCCCCTATACTTCGTTGATTCGATAACGTTTTTAAAGCTGTAAAATTAGATACGAACACGAGATTTTCATGATCCTTTGAACGTTCAATGGCTTTCGTTTATGCGGGTTTCTTGATTTTTAAATTGCTGCGAGAGAGACTGAGAGGTGATTTGCGAGGAGGTAGACGGGAATCAAGGCATTCCGCAATCGTGTTCGAACGCATATGGATCTAGTCCGAACATGCCCCGTTGAAACAGGCTCTTTCTCTTTCCGCCGTTTCTTTTATTTATATGGCTGATGTCTGTGCTTGATCCATCAACCACAAACCTCCTATGTATTTCTACCTTTTCTCCTTCGTCTGCTACGAACTCTCACGAGTCGCTTGTTTTCAGGTTTATCCTCGTTTATCTTGTTTCTCAGCCCCGCTCACTCGGCTCATCGCATCGATATATATTCTCGCTGCGAAAAGCCCTCCATCGCATTTTCCCGTATTTGGAATGAGAATCCAAGCGTTTGCCTGTGTCAGTGAACTTGAAGGGGATCGTAAAAATACGAGTGCGCTCAGCTCATTTCCAAAGTCTCGTTTACTCTTTTAAGACTGCTCCCCATCAATTCATGTTTGATGTTGAAGAATGGTTTGCAGAGAAATTTTTGGCACCTCGATTGTCGATCATCCCACTTGCTCGTTATTGGATCGAATGAGCGAATGAAAATCTCTTCGAATGCATTATTGTACTTGAATATTGGGCAAATATTAATTATTATTTTGTGCTAGACAGTTTCGATGGTCGCTGTTTTTAATTTCGACATATCCTGTATACGCCGCCGGTCCTTGACGCTGAAGTTCGCAACGTTGGAGTCCAACGAAATAATCTAAAAAAAAAAAATTCTCGACTAATTCGAGCAAATCTCCAATTTTGTTCCCTGCCAAAATTCCAATTCGTAGTTTTTCAGTTTAAGCCAATGATTCGTGAAATAAAAAATTGGTGAATTACAAAGATTTTTTTCGTTCATTTCGTTGGACTCCAACGTCGTAAACTTCAGCATCGTGCCGATTGTTTATACACGGAACTTTGCAATTGTATACGTTGTATAATTACTTTAGGAGGTTCCCAAAGTTTGTTTAATATGCTTATATTCGAAGGGGCTCAACGTCGTTTTATTTCGGGATCCATTGAAAGCTCAAAAGATACATAATAATGCTCGGGTAGTGATATAAGAGCTGCGCAAAAGCTTCGTAGAACTTTTTGTATAGAAGCCTTAAAGAGGCAAATCGAATGGTTCGTCACGCTCCACTCTTTTCCCGTACAGAGTCACGCTCAATCCACGAGATTCCCTTCATGCTCGCTGATTCAACGAGCGATTAAACATTACTTTGCTTCTTATATACTCTTTAGAAAATATTTCCTTCTTCTATCCCCTTACTTGCTCTTTCATTTATCTCATCTTCCTCCTCTCTTGCCTCAATTTCGTCCGCTCTTTCCTCTTCTCCCTCTTTTCCCTTTTCTCATTTTCATTATTCATGCTCTTCCCCCGAGAGAGGTTCGACGCGATGGATAAGCGCGTAGCGGGTAGTTATGATATTTCACGTTGGTTCATCTCGCGTAATACACGCCGCATTTTAATTGTCACAGGCCGCTTGGCGCACGCATCATATTTTTCCCTCTTGAATTCATCGTCCGGAAACAAAAATTACGCCTCCTCCGTCTTTCTTCGCTGAAGATCACGCGACGATGAGAAGCTAATGCGGGGGAATTCTCTGTCATGAAATTGTGTACGCGCCTTCGTGCAGCTGTATAATCCTGAAAGTGAAATTGTCCAAACATGCTTTTTCGGACGTACGAAAAGCTTATGAAACAGCTAATAGTTCCTTCGTCGTCGGGGGAACAGACCCAGCAACGATATGTAACCATCCACTCGTTCCTAGCTATTTCGTACTCGCGATGTATTCGTCGAATATACAACTTCGGTCTCGTGGGATTTAAGCGCGCCAACGGAAGAATTACCGGGGTCCAGATCGTTTATGAATGCAATTAAGAAGCCAGACGTTGCTCCCGTCACGCCTCGGCTTATTCAATCCAGTTGCTTTCAAATCCCGCAGACTTTCGTCTCTCGTTCTTAACTCTATATCCCAACAACGGAATCTTTTGCTCCGTGCTTTGACGAGACTCCTGCGCTCTCGCCTGCGCTTGTTTTCCATTCGAGCCAATACCCACACAATTCGCAGTCTTTAATAAACAAACCCGTTACGACTTACGATCCTCCACTGATCGTTGCAGCACCCAATCAAATCAGATTCACAGTGTGAATCGATATGATCTTTCTCGAATTAAATATCGGACATTCCACGAGTTCGATTAAAGAATGAGGAATAAAAGTAAGTAAAGCGACCTGTGCTCGACAGCGAAGATGGCTAAGTGAATCTGGCGACTCGCACCGCAGCGGCGATCCTGCCACATCTGAGGTACCTGATGAAACCGGTTACTCCGAACGAGATTGGTTTACGGAGACAGATACGCCCTTATCACACCATACCTCTACATATGTGTAGATTCGAAATCATAGTAATATAACTCGAAGGAGGTTCCTCCGCGATCCTCTCCTGAGATCTGTGAGTCGCAAGGCCGCAGCATCTGTAGGAATCATCGATGTTTCAGCGCGAGAGCACACAGAATTAAAGGCTTCAACGGATCGATATATTACTGCGATTCAATCCTTCGATCGTTTTTCGTATTTTCGTAGCTTATTATGTGTGGCCTTTTTCGAGAAAACGTGTACCAAATATTTAAATGAACTCTCGCAGGAGTTCTGATGCGCGTTGCTGCTTCACGCCGCGGTTATAACGATAATTCCTGAATTTTCGATTCTACATTTCCACGGTACTTTATTATACGGGATCAAGAGTGAACAAGATTTCGAGCGAATAATGCACGCATTCGTTGCGATTGTAAAGTAGAAAAATTGCTGCGACCCTGAAGTTTGCAACGTTGGAGTCCAACGAAATGATCTAAAAACCCTCTAATAATTTCAGTAATTTTTCAATTTCGTTCCCTGCCGAATTTGCAATTCGTAGTTTTTCAACCTGCACCGATACTTCGTAAATTGAAAAAATGGTGAATTACAAATGTTTTTTTCATTCATTTCGTTGGACTCCAACGTTGCAAACTTGACAATCGGAGATTAATCAACGATTCCTAGACTCGCACTAGGAGCATTGAGATGTATAACATTATTATGAGATATGATTTTTTATAACAGGATTGCAACACCGTTAGGGCTTCTCGCTCACTCTTGTTTCTTTCTCGTTTGCGCTCGTTGACTCCGGCGAGTACTACGTGAATTCAAAGCCGGGCTTGTGTGATGCAGGGATTAAGGAAGCCGGCGCATCATTGAATCTTAATCGGAGCGAAATTAACACGCAAGAAAAAATCGCCGAACCGTTCGATCTGAATACACCAACATCGATCGTTTTCCTTCCAAGTTTTCTTCATATACGAAGACACGAATGCTTGTCTGAAATTCATAAACCGCGAGACTCTCGAGCGAATCAACTCGAGTCCAAAAAGACTCATTAATTTTATTATCAACGCGCTCGAGAAGCCAGCAATGGAATTAAGAACTCCTCTTTCGTACGAATTTGCATCTTGTCGCGCAAATTGATCAATTCAGGAACTAAACTCTCTAACCGAATTGCGAACACGCTCCTCGTTCACCGTTCATTTCCATTGTGCCGTACGTCAATTCGTCGTTTCCTCAATTCAATGTAATGAAAACTTGACGCTCATAGTTTTTTCTGTGCTCTCACGTTGAAATGTCGAAAATTATCCGATTCATCGGGTCGAACCCTCCGATAGCGTCGAAAAAAATACGAAGCTGAAGTTCGCAACGTCGGAATCCAACGAAATTAACATTTGTAATTTACTAATTTTTTATTAATTCCAATTTAACAAAATTGGAAATTTACTTGAATTATTCGAGAGTTTTTTTAGATCATGTCGTTGAACTCCAACGTTGCAAACTTGAGTGTCAAAAAAAATTGGGTATACCAGGAAACTCAATTGCTAATTAATCTTTTTTTTCCAATAGTCAGAGTTCATTAATCCCTTGGCAAGTCCGAGACGCTCGGCTATATATATCCTCCCAAGGCCTGTTCCTTACAGTTTTAATGCCCCTTTGCTTCATTACAAAGTCAAGGGGCGGAGTTTACCCGGACGGGGCAAGCTCTACCCGAGCATGTACCGGCGACTACGCGCACGATACGAGCGTATCTACTCGTATGGTACATGCGTGTACGATTATTATGAATTTAGAATCGCCGTGTGCCGGCGTACAACGACCTTTGCTAATAAAACAACAACAACAACAAAAAACTGGCATTTACACGGCGTCGGAAGGTGAAACGTACAAAATGGCGTAAATGAGCTCGTTTCTGGGTCACGCGCGTTGCGAAAGCGCCCTCCTTGCTATGTCACGCCTTATTTACGACGTTCGCGAGCGTTTTTATTATTGTCCTTCGTCTCAGTGCCCATTCATACTTTCGACAAAATATGCTCCCGAAACTGCGGATTTAAAAAAAACTCCCTGCGTCAAATTTTCGTGAAAAATGCTCTCGGTGCGTTGGGATTGAAATACTTTTAGAGCCTCCGGAATATCTCAGTGTAGAACGTAATTGTCTCGCTATCGCGCGAGTTGACTATGATTTCTTCGTGACGGCAAATCAGTGTGGAATGCGCATGTGAGCTCAAATTCGATAAGAGACGGAGCAAGAGAAGATGAGAGCGTATGAATTGTAACCGTCTGTTGATTTATCGTTATCAATGAGAATGAATAAAGCGGTGAGCTCAACCGACGGGCGCACGTAACTCAATATTGCTCTTATCTTATCGCGCGCAACTCTTCTTTTTCTCCCCCCTCTATTTGGAAGATGATAGAACGAGGTTATTGATATTAGGCGCGATTCCCGATCGAATTGTCCATTTGTCAAGTACTTTCTTTACTTGCCTATATTTTAACATTTGCGTTTGAATAATGCTCGCAAATTCGTGTTCGGTTGACACCGCGAGTATATATAACGAGAAAGTGCAAATAGGAGAAAACAAGAAAGTTGATACGGTGACTGGTATGACTCGGAGGTAAAACTGTGCGCCGCGTCGCGACGCTTTTTCGTTCCTTTTCTTCCGCGAACGCGCACAAAGAAAAATTCCAGTCACTCGATTTTTTACCCGACCAATTGAAGAAAGAAAAAATTGCGGAAACTTATCCGCATCGCTGTCGATCTTTTGTTTTTTTTTTCGCACATTCAACGTTCCTTCGTACATCGTACGTAAAAAAATCTATTTGTTAAATGGGCGTTTCGATAAGCTCAACCCCGACCACGCGACTGACGCGCGTCAAACAAAAGAGCTAAATAAAAGCGAAGCAAAGGTATACGTACTCGGCTGCGCGAACTCGTGCATCGCCTTGGACTTGGTTTCTTCTTTCCGTTGCGTGTTGCGTGATGCGCGTCATGAGCGAACCCGGCGTCTACGGTCTCGCACAGTTTGAACGTTTTTTCAGATGAGCGCTTTTCCCTGTACGAGAAAATCTCGAATGAAACAAAAATAATTTCCTTGAAAAACAAGGAAAAAAAAGATTCGATCGATCGAACCGAATTTTATTCTATTTGCATGGTGCACGTGCAAGAGACGCAGAGAACGAATATTGATGCGTACAAAAGAGTGCGAATAAACGATTCGCTCCGACGAGCCCCCCTCGAGTTAATTTTTCTTCTTCGACTCCTCCTCTTGAATATTCTTCCTTCGACTCGCACCTTACGCCATCTACGCAACTCGCCCGTACCTGTATAATGAATATATTCTTCGTGCGTGCATTGCGCAGATGCGCGAGACTCACCACAATTATTTCCCGTATACTAATCACGAGACTGCGTCGAGATTTTCATAACAGATTTTTCTCGAAACCGGATACTTCGTATCGACAAGCGACATATTTTTTTCTTTTCCAGCAATAAATACATTGCTGGAAAAGTTACCATTTTTCATGTTCAAGTTTGAAATCTGAGTTATGAGAATGACGCGTTAGCCTCGTGGTCTGGCTAATATATGAAATAACGAGCCGGTCGTACCGGATAAATTGGACAATTTTTTTCGAGCGCGTTCGATTCAACGAGTTCTACGACAATTTTCGTTCTTATCTTGCAGTTCGGAAAAACAGGCTTCCCCGTAAGACTCGAGATTTCGTGGCGATGACCGTTTAATGAGGCGATATATATTATGCAACGGATGAATTTCGTTCGTCGGTACTTTCTCGCGTGCTCGAAAAAAAATGATAAACATACCGCACTTGAGCGGCATATTTTTCCCGCCTCGTCTCACAAATCAATATTTGAAAAATGTTCTTTGGCTGCTTGTTGTGAACCTTTGCCGTTCGCAGGAATGTCATCGAGTTCATTCAGATTTGTCAGACGTATCGATTTACCTGTAAGGGTAATTGGTGTGTTTAATCAGTCTCGGAATGAAGTTTTTTTGACAAGCAATTTACTGCGGGCATGACTCGACGTCCGAATAACTCAACGGCAATGCGGTTATACCACGAGCATAATGGCAGGATCGTTGTTATACGTGACGCATTTGCGAGCTGTTATATGCGAAGTCGAGGATTTCGAACACATGTCATTAGCAGTAGGGTTACGATCGATTAGGGCGAGCAGACCCCAATTCCCTCGGCCCCCTCCGCCTGCACGAGCTAGCAATTAACCTTGACCTGACACGGTGTCAAGATTTAATTCATTACCATTCCTCGATGCTAGGAACTCTCAGCGAGTTTCCTCTTTGTGTGCGCGTGTGTGTGTTAAAAAGAGCTCGTCTCCTGGAAGAGTTGATTCGCCATTGTCCGCGTCGAGGTGGCCTGCGCTTTAAATTCAGTTTCCTGTCAAGTAATAACCACCAACGCTTTTCATCCGATTGAAAAAGTTTGTCGTTACGAATGGCGTGATGAAAATAGCGCGATATATCCTCGTTGAAAGTTCGGCTCCCTTGGCGCAATGTTCAACTTATCTGGCAAGCTCGCATGTACGCGAAAGTGCAGTGTATGAAAAAAAGAGTGACTGCGAAGCGAACAATACACCGCGAAGGTTTGTGAAATTTCTTGTTTTCGGAAGAGTGGCGGAGGGAAACTCGAGTCGAGAGTTGGGGGTAGCGTTTGGAATTCCAACGACGAATTTATCCTCGGAATCTGGGTCACTGTTGTTTCAACCCCTGCTCCGAAGTTGCTCGAAGAAAACGAGTGGAGAATGGTTCGGGTAGAATGGAAAATATGCTCGGAGTAGAGGCGAGCAGCGTGGGATGAGAGGGCCTGTTTCGGAATACTAGCTCGTTGCTTCGAATAAATGATTGTCCCATTTCTATCTCCCATTTTCCATTCTTTCTTCCGCCCAAAAGGCTAAGTAGAACGAGACTACTTTTCCGACCTGGACCTCTTTTTTCCTCCATCCCTTCGGCGCATGCCTTCCCAACCCCAAAATTTCATCTTTTTCGTTTTTCCTCTCCGCTCTCTGATATTTTTTTCTTCGTTCTCGCTATCGCAACAATAACACATCCATACATCTCTTGGCGCGTCAGCCACTTTTTTCATCATTGCTTTTTTTCCCCACATCCTTTTCTCATTCCTTCGCGACGCCCCCTCATCTCCGCGGTTCTCGCGTCTCCGACTCGACTTGGACAAATGCCAACGTGACAACCGGAAACACGCACCGTGACAAAATGGCCACCCGAGATTCGTTTCCTTTGGAACACATTACTGGCGGAGCAAAAATGTTGGGGCGAAACTTGGCGAATACCGCGCACAGTGACGACATCGCGGCGATTAATTTTACCCAATCGCCTCGTCGACGTCATCGCGCAACGGGATCGTTTCACCGCAACGAGCAGCAGCCCCCCTGCCTCTTTCCCCCCCGCCATTACAGTTGCCCCTCGTCAAGTTTGATTCCTCAAATGCTATGGCGTGGTCATCGATTTACCGAGAAACCGATCCGGTTATCGAGCATCTATATATAAATATATACGCAAACACATAAAAAGTAAATAATCGAGTGAGAACCGAGACGTTCCCCGATACGCTGACACCGTCACATGACACAACGATTGTCGTTGTGTTGGCGTCGTTATTCTTATCTTCGGGGGAACGCGATCTTTTTACGTTACTAAATTATATACTAATAAAGTACCTCGACGCAGCTTTGAGCTGCTTTTCGATCGCGAGATTGAAAATAAATTCCACGATTAATACAGCTAATAACGAGATTAAAAATCGGTATGAGTCGTTCATATAATTATATCGGAAACAACGAACAGTTGGAAGAGTGCGTAAACCATATAAGGAAGAAGCAGAAGAGCCCCTGGGATCGGTATAGACACGGTCTAAAAGCCAGAAGCCAAGAGGCACGCCATGCATCCATTTTGAGCACGCGAGGGTTCGTGACATCGGCAATCATTGAAGCCTTACGCATCAGCAACACTGCTCGAATTCGAGTTTCACTATCGAAGGTGAAATAAGCGTAATGTTATATAAATTATGTCGATATAACTGTACGCGATGCGGGAGAGCAGATTACCTTAATCACGGCCTCCTGACACGCCATTTTGTAGCTAGCTAACGTCCATTCTGTGCGCTATACCACAGCAGTTTTTGCGAATCCATTAGTAAGATTAACCAATTCATCCGATGCATCATGCTTTTCTGCCTGGAAAGAGAAGCGAAGAGAGCAGGAGAAAAAACCTTTGTTTACGGCTGAACGAGCATCGTAATGGCGTCTTGTGCACAACGAAACGAAGGATCGATAAATTGGTAGGGCGTGCGGAGGAGGCGCGTGTCCAGCATTCGATTTTTCGTCTTCTCTCAAGATCGCTTTCACGCGTATGCAAGGGAAGGAAAAAAAGGCCGGGAGAGGAGGAAAAAGGGACAACGGACGGAGAGCGGCGGACTCGACGTGACCTCACCTGACCTACACCAACGTATTTTAAGTAACCGCCCTGGTTAAAGATCCCCCCAACGGACTTGGAACACTCTTGCCGGCTTTACGCGATATGAACGCTTCAACGATACTTCCACCGCCGCTCGTTTTCGGGCCTCGCATTCTCGAGGCTGCGCTTTCTATACAAATATTTTCAATTTCAATCCCAAGTTCGAACGCGTGCACACTGCTTATCTCATTGAAAAACCATTATGTGTTTTACTCCGTCGCTGATTCCGCGGTCAAAGAATTCCACAAAGAATATTCACTGTTCGATTAACAAAATCATTTTTTTACCATTTTTCGTCACTCGATTCGATCATTCGAGTATACGCGTATTATCGTACGATCATTAGTAAGTTAGAAACGTTTGATCTACCTCGTAATAATAAGTACACAGCTGCATAGGAAGGTGAAGATGCACGACGAAGGATGTAATGACGAGTGAAAACACACATAATCTGTAATCATACGGTGACAAAATCGGAGAGCACACTTTAGTAAAAGATTCATGAATTACGCTTTGAGTATAGGTTGGATAATTCTACCTCTCTGCTTCCATTCGAGTGGCTCGGGCTCGGGCAGCACTACGGTTCCATCTCTTAAGGGGGGTGTTCCTTCATAATAATTATATTCACGACGCTTGGGCTCCTCTCCATCGTAATCGATTCATTTGTCAAGGTTTATTCTTAAATATTCTCACAGCCGCACGCAGGAGCTTGCAATCGAGATCGATGAAATATCCTGACTGGCACAAAGTAACTCGATCACTGCATAAAAATCATTGATGAATTTTTACTCCCGATGCGATCCTGACGACGACTAATTTAAAAGAAAAAGAAAAAGAAAAAAAAGTCAGTTAACACTTACACGGTACGCGTCTGCTGTGCAGATTCTTATTGGTTCGAGCCGGACGTTAAAACTGGTCACGGTCGTGCTCGCAGGCTTGGCGTTACGATTACGTAATTACCCGACGCACGACGAGTCCTCAAATCGTATATTTCTTTCAGAAATATCCAGATGTGCGAGTAAAGATTCAGACAAAAAGATTCAACGTTACCACCGCTTCGATTCGTATCAGAATATACGTCAGTCGATCCAACGATTTTATAATTACGAAAGAGACGGATGAAAAGTTTGAAGGAGCGTCGAAGCATTGGAAATTAATACCATGGTGTACGAGTAGCGCGTAACGCGACGAGAATAGTCGCGTCGACGCGCATTATCTGGAAAATATATATTCGTCAATTGGCAATGCATGTCCATCGATTCGTCTTCATAGAGGGGCAGAACACCCTGGAGCCATTTTGCTGCAGGATAGAAGCTCCATTCCCAGATGAAAGCCGACCCTATTCACTTCTATAGGCTGCATGGCACTCCGTTAGTGTAGAATTTCACGCTCCTTTCTATAGCTGTATCCATTGGCACAGTCGAATACTTCTTAATGAGTCAGTCACTGCAAACTTTCTCGTATCGAACGCCGTAGCGAACTCCCCCCACTCTCTTGGCGAATAACATCGCCGTAGGATTTTCCGGCAAAAACATTTGTTCGACCAAACTTTCGGCGGTCGCGTTTTCGATCCTCCGGAGTTCTCCTCTCGCGTCGTTTTCAAACCAGCGAGTATTTTGAGCTCCACTGCTCGATTGGGCACGCGCTACCTTCTCTAAATTGAGGAAAAAGAGTTGTTTGGGAAATAATGAGAAAACGTTTAATGAAATACTACAAGAATGTCACTCGCGGAGAGGCTCTACTGTAGGCGGCGCGTCGACGCGGTACACGTATATTGGTATTTATAAACGACTAGGAAACGTGTGAGTTACAGAACGAACTGAAGTGGACACGCAAACGCAAACGTGAAGGAAGCGTGTTATTATCGTAACGAGTTTCATCGTACGGTTTCGTCGAGGACGAACGTGGGCGATGACGTTGACACCAGAGCGCATTCATCCAACGGACCTGTGTATACCTGTATTCCCATAAATATCATACGTGCTGTCACGATTTAATCTTTCCATGCGATCAATTGCGAGACGTCGGGGGAATACCGTAAATTTTTACTTTTCCATCGGCATCGAACATTTTATCGATTTCTACACGGAAATTATGGCGAAATGATTTTCAAGGTCACCGGAGTTCAACCCTACTTTTTCCTACCGGAGTGCTCCGGTGCTCGGAAGTGCTGTTGGTATAAAGGTCTTCGTCAGGCGACGCTTCGAATTCAGATGGAATGAATTCCGAAGGATTTCGAAAAGTCGCGCGGAAATCCATTTCACGCTTTGGATTCTTTTATCTTGCATTTTATTTGATTTTCCGCATTCAAAGTGTTTCATCATTAAATCGGTATATGGAAGACATTTTTCATACCATTTCGCTATTCGCCGCCTCGAGTCTTTCTGGATTGGCAACATTCCTCGATTATTTGAACCGTTGCACGCCTCGCCTCGCGCGGCGATATCCTTTCGTTTCCTTCGTCCTTCATACAAACTCGCAACGTGCATCCAACTAACTACCATCCAGTTCTTGAAGACCCCAAAATTATTTAAGAATATTTGTAAAAAACGAAATTACGAGAAAAATTTATCTTCGATACAATTTCAATGTGCAAATGAACCTTCTCAATGAGAAAATTTCATATGAGAAATCATGCGGTAAACGAACGGAATATGACATAGGAAAGTTGGACAAAATGTTCCTCGTCGTATACTACACTTGTGCTCGGACGTAGCCCGTGTCCTCTCGCTCTTTATCCTAGCTCAACGCGGATTTGATTTTTAATGGCTTCGGCAAATCGGAACGATCGATGATGAAAAAAGAGCAGGAGAGAAAGATTGGCCGCTCGACTATAATTCAATAAGCGAACTTCTCTCCTCCTACCGCTATGTTACTCGCGATATTCGCGTATACATTAATGAAATGGTATATATAGATTTCATTGTTCGTTTATTTTACGGGTGTCTAAATTGTGGATCGATTCTTACTCCCTAATTGAAGATATAATCACTTTAAATTAATGTCAGAATTATTAATTCGAAATTGTGAATAAATTTTTTCAACTTATCAACTTTTTGAACTCGAAATTCATTCGTCCCAGGCGAAAATACTATAGTTTCTTATGTAAAAAATCGCATGAGAGAGTGCAAAGGGAATATGGATCAAGAAAAAAGTATTAATAAAAAGACGAAAGACAGGAATGGGCCAAACCAAGAAGAAACAAAATCCCGAAATAAGCAAATGTGAAGTTACGAGTGCTCATTTTACCAATTTCGTTCAATCTTTAACGCAATATATCTTTATTACCAGTAAGACAATCGTCTCGGATTTTTTCCCAGATCTTCGTTATATACTTCATTGTTATTGTGTACGTTTTTCATAAACTTCGTAAGAGACGTTCATTCGTTGTATGGAAATATAAACGTTCTTTTACGAATGGTCCTTATAACCCTACCGTGTGTTTTTCTTCGTACTTAAACACGTTTATTTCAATAACCAATAAGACGAACCCTTCAATATATGAGTTTTTGTTGCGACAAATATTATTAATAACATCGCCACAATACTATTTCGAAATCCATGCAATATGTTAATTGTATCGTTACTTTATTATTATTATTATTATTATTATTATTTCATTTTACATAAAGTCTCAATGATTGACAGCCATAATTTTCATATATTTAATTATATCGTTCTTTTTTTAAGTATTAAATCTGATTTTTACAATTTTAATGTTTATGATTGCAGGTGAAAAGAGAGTATCTAGACTTAGGTTAAGATGTCACACCACAGCGACGACAACATGCTCATAGCGACCTCGGACTCGTTCTGGGAGCCCGGAAATTACAAACGAACGACAAAGAGAATCGAGGACGGTCACAAGCTCTGCGACAGTCTGATAGCTCTCGTTCAAGAACGAGCAGAGATTGAAAAAAATTATGCTAAAGCGTTGAAAGGATGGTCGAAAAATTGGAACGAGAAAATCGAAAAAGGACCGGAATACGGTACAACCGAAGCCGCGTGGAAAGGCGTACTCGTCGAGTCCGACAGGTTGTGCGATCTTCATCTCAGGGTCAAGGAGAATCTATGCAACGACGTCGTACAACAAGTCAAGACGTGGCAGAAGGACACTTATCACAAGGTGAGAAAAAAACGATGTCGCTCGCTCGATATCTTTAATTTATATTTGCTACGCGTACAAGTTTTTCAATAGTTGTGAGGAAACTACATCGAATGATTAAAATAATCGTTGGATCGATTTATTTAGAAATTACAAACTGTTCGCTCTCTGTAAAATGTCAGTTGGAACGGTTGAAAATATTTTTCTCTCGTGAGCTCATTTTGGCTCGTTTATCACTTTTCAGTCTATGATGACATTGAAAGAGCGAAAGGAGATGGAAGATGCGTTCAAAAAGGCTCAGAAACCTTGGGGAAAGTTATTGCAAAAGGTGGAAAAGGCGAAATCGGATTACCACAATAGCTGTAAGACTGAACGTACCGCAGCGAACATGGAGAGAAACGCGTCCGCCGATAGTTCGCTTTCGCCTGATCAGGTATTTTCTTTCATTTTCATTTATTGATTAGTTTTTAACAACGCGTCAAGAGTTTTCAAAGGTTTGAACGGAAACTACCGAACTCTGAGGAAAAAAACGTTATCAGCCGGTCAGGGCGGGTGAACCTGCATTTTGAGCGAAGATCGTAAAGATACAATAGAGTGTAAATTTTGCAAAAAAAAAACAATGCGAAGCACATCACGACTAATTACATTTGACATCGTTGACTAATCACGTTTTTACAGCACGTACACGCTCTAAATATTTCATTGAAAGTTTTCTAATTACAAAATTAACAGAGACAAGCAAAATTACCTGCCAAATATTACGAAAATTCTTCAGCAAAAATTTATTTGCAGATGGCCCGAGGCTCCGATAACGTACGTTTAAAAAACCAACCCTCTAGTCTTGCGTACTATTGATCAATAAAACTATTATCAATATCGCATGAGCTCTATGTATTTCTTAATTGATTTCATTTACGGTATAATAATCATTTAAATTACAATTGTTTTTTTTTATTAGTTTGAATCGTATATGCGAATAATTCAATACGTAACTAACTTCGTTTGACTCAATATTTCTTTTGATGTTTGTTGTCACATACGAGAATGCAAATCTCTCCTTTTGCATCATAGATTGAACTCGGAATTTTTGGAAGATTGAAAATTTGACGATGAAGTTGAAAACAAAAGTTGACAATTTCTCATTCACGTAGGATGATCGAGGCCTTTATTCTTTTAATAAAATCTCGGGCAACGTAGATCGGTGTTAAGCCTACAATGTTGCCTAACGAACTTTTTAGATGACAAATTGTGGATGTGGTGCATGGAGCCAAAGAGTTCGAAAAACCGTTAGGAATACTAAGATAGGCGACGTTCAGCTTGTTGTATGTATACGCTCGTCGCATGCTGCATGAACATTAATTAAACCATATTTTTCCCCTTTTTTTTCAATCCACGTCTTTACCCCACGACACAGAAAGCACAGATGGTAAGCAAATACAGACCAAACTTGACAATTATAAACTCTCGTGAATTCGGCTGTTTTACACATATTTTTTTTCGCCTACTTTTGATTCATTAAAACTTTTTGTACATTCGCTAAAGATGATCCATCGAGAGAGCTACCCCGCTGATTTAAAAATTTGTCGCATGCGGTAAAAATAACGACTCTGCGAACTGCTCTGAAATGTTGCACTATAAACATTTTCCTTAGTTTTGAGCGTATTTCTTTAATACCGAGTTTTGTCCCTTGCCTTTCGATTTTGAAGCACCGCACTTTCCCACCCTATCTCTTAGCGGCGTAGACCTCCGATTTAAGAAAAAAAAGTGAGAATGCAAGTCATTTTTCTCGACAACGGTCGAGGAGGTTAAAAAATTTTGCAACAACGGTTATGAGGCCTTGTCTAATATCGCTTCTTCAAAGTTCTCTTTATTCATGACTAGTATATGATTCGTTTACCGATGAGGGAATTTTGATGGATATTCCGTTGACGCAGGTAAAAAAGATGCAGGATCGAGTACAAAAAACGAAAGAAGAAGTACAGAAGGCGAAAGAAAAATACGAGGCGGCACTGCAAGAAATCAATCAATACAATCCAAAATATATGGAGGACATGACTCAAGTGTTTGAAAAGTGCCAAGAAATGGAAGCCCAAAGACTTCAATTCTTCAAGGACGTACTCTTCGGCATTCACAAATGCCTCAACATATCTCAGGACCCACTGTAATTATTTATTAAATTTTCTATTATTGAATAATCAATCGGTGAAATTCACTTCTTTATTATTCTTACGCATAGTGCAATTATTTACAAATATAAATTTCTTCTTTCAGTCTTCCACAAATTTACGAAGAATTTTACCACACGATAAGCAATGCCGACCACGAGAAGGACCTCAAATGGTGGTCGAACAACCATGGAGTCAACATGGCCATGAACTGGCCACAATTCGAGGTAATTTTTCATTAGATTTTATTGAATTCTCATTCGGTTACTCGAACGATCGCATGTTACACGTAACAGCTGATGAGGATTGAATATTCGCAATTGAATTAGAGCTGTATTCGATTAGGAACCGAATGAGCCATGTTTCCAACTTGTTTTTTGTTTTCGATAATATTATCAAGCTTTCAAAACAAAGTCATACTGGTTATTTTCAATGTACATGCCTCGAGAAACCATTGCTATTAATATACAGAATGATTTGAACTTGAAAAATGTTTACTTTTTCAATATTCTTTAAATTATGTTCACGAATAAGATTCGATTGATATTTCATTCTCACGCCTTGTATACTTTGAACGTTCGATCGATTTTTTCCCCTTGCCTCAATAGAAACAGTGATTTGGATGCATATTTAATTTTCTGAACATAACATTGTTATGACGCCCTTATCAGAGCTTGCAAAAATTTTATTTCATTTTATTTTCCACTTTTTTTTCCTAATAATAAAATAGAGAAAACTCGTGCAATAGAAACTCGATCATTTTGTCCTTTGGTGATTAATATATATTTTTTTTTTAACCAATTTTTCGATTTTGGTATGCATAATGCATGTGTCTGTGTGGACGTTGCTGTTTTTTTTTTGTTTATTACGCAGGATTATACAGAGGAATTTCGCGACATCACGAAAGGCTCCAAATCTAAGGAAGCTCTGCCCGCCGGATCCATCACACTTATCAATCAACGCCCGGTCGGCGAGGATTTGCCTGTAAAGTTTTGTTCAATATACACCAAAAAATTATTCATAAAAAGAATAATATTAACATACTAGCCGGATTATTGAAAAATAATCGATCCAATTTTTATGTGGCCCACAGATTTTTCACAATTATTCACACGAACGCAATTCTTTCGATTATAAAGGAAAGAAAATATGCAATTTTTCTATTATTATTATTATTTTTTTAATTTTTTTTTATTAAATGGCGACTCGAGTGATATTCTAACACTTACGAATAACTTCTCTGCGGCCATGAATTATTCACATGCATTCAAAGACTTTTTTTCATTCGCGGAATATTCATCATAATAGGAAAAAGCATGTGGCAAAATGTTTCATAGTCTCTTATGTCGCATGAATGCATTAGATGTTGAAACCTTTGTGAGCAGGTTATGAAAAAAAAACAAATTTAGAATTGACACGCCGAATGACGCGCATTATCTTCAATTATTGTTACTTCAGGGTAGAAGAATAGTTAAAAAATGCATGTGCCATCATTTAAAATGTTGGTAAATACATTATTGTTGACGATAGATTTTTGTACACCGTTATATCATTTTATTTCAATGGCTTTTGGATTCTTGGCGGCTTACCGCCAAGCATATGAAAATATAGTTTATCGGATAATTGTGGCCGTACGCGAACAGAGTGCTGAAACGATTGATCTTTCTAACGTTAAGGAAAAATTGGAACAGGAATTCCCACCGGTCAATCACAAAATGAAAGCGAAGCCCGCGGCGAGGGTGATTTCCGCAGACAGCGAGCACGGTGACAGTAAAACGGACAGTATCGAATCGACGAAAAACACATCGGAAAAGAATCACGATGGCAATTCGGTCAACAGGAATTCTACTATTACGTAAATGTTTCTTTTTTTTCCGCTTATCATTTATTGACACGTTTCTTTATTATTTTGTTGGCTTTGAACGCTCAAACTCACAATGTCTCTCCAAATAATTTGAATGTAGAAACGGAACGAACGCCAAGCAAGAAACGAGTCCCTTCGACGAGGAGGAGTGGGATGACGAGGTTGGGGGTGAAGCCCTCGTCGATACCGGCGAGCCCGGTGTACCCGTCAGAGCTCTCTACGATTACGAAGGTGCAGAAGCCGACGAGCTCAGTTTTAAACAAGGTTCGTTCTCGCAATAAGCTTATTTCAAAAAATAATCTCCATTTCGTTTTTATTCTACCCTTCGTTTCAAGAATACGCAAAACATGAAAAATTATACTTTCGTAGGTGAAGTTTTCGAAAAGTTGGAAGACGAGGACGAGCAGGGCTGGTGTAAGGGCAGAAAAGATGGCAGAGTTGGACTTTATCCAGCGAACTACGTCGACCTGGTGTCCGAATAAAGAAAAAGAAATAAATTAATCAATCAGAGTGGAAATTTTTTCGAAAACTGTGTAACGCCAAATACAAAAAAAAAAGCAGCAACGGCCTGAATTTCTCGTGATCTTTGGAGAAACGGCTACTTAAAATTAATTGCGCGGAATAGGGAAAAAACGAATACAAAAATCCCAATTTCTGAGCCAAATGTTTTGGCGATCGCACGCGTACGTTATATTTTCTCGTATCTCTAAAATTGTATATTGCGTACCTGCTGGAGGGGACTTGAAATTCGTCATTCTCGAAACCCTGATTTTTCAAATAACATTATTATTTTTCGTTTTTTTTTTTGTTTATCAAAAAATCATTCGGACAATTTCTGTCTCGATACAATTCGCTTTTTTTTAAGCGAAAAGAGGAAGAATTGTCGATCCTAGTGAAATGGGCCTTGAGCGAGAAAAACCGTGTGTATGCCAATTATTGTATTTAATTCCTTTTGTAATTTTCAAAATGTACAGTCATACGTTTTTATGACTTATTAACTATTGTTATTATCTATAGCCCTGATTTTTTAGGCTGATAAAACAATACAAATTCTATTTAATTTAATATTATTATTAGAAAAAGAGAGAAGTGAAGAAGCAATGAAAAAAAATGATAAACGAAAAACCCCAAAAATGGTATATAAAAATATACTGTGAGCGAGCTGAAGAGCAAGAGATAACGAGCGAGAAAAACTTCTATTTAAATGGTGTCATTGTACATAATAGAATGTAAAAAAAATAACAGAATATAGCAATATACAAAATGTAGGTATCATATTAAGGAAACTACACATCGAGTCGGATTGTCGAGAAATCGATGTCCCGCGGACACATTATTCTCGACTAGAATCCAATTTCAGTGTCGAAAGGTCTAAAATGATTTCAGTTTCATATTCATATTACTAGAAAGAGTTCAGAAATATAGCAGTCTGTTTGTTTTTTTTTTTTTATTCATTCCGCCTAGGTTTTTAATGTGGAAAAAAAACAGGGAATATTCATATGAAAAAATGGCATTCACGGCTTTTTGACACTTTTCACACGAGAATTTCGAAATATTTGAGAATCTAGAAGACTCTTGTCTGTACGATGAAACAAATTGCTCGAACTATTGTGTTCGTTGACAGGGACGAATCTGGGACCTAAAACACGTAATCCATGATTTTCTATACATTTTTTTTTTTTTTTTATATATATATCGTTTTCCAAATGTTCGATCTAACTCAACCGTGTTTTCGAGGGATACGAAGAATCATAATCGTCTAAGCCAAAAATTCTTTTTGTGGTTCGAAAAAACCACGGGTACATTCATCGTTTATGGATGAAAAATACGATGCATTTTTAAAATAGTAATTTATCGCGTAATAATATAAATTTTATGGAAAAACGTTGAAATCTATTCTCGTTGTTTTTTTTTTTTTTTTTTTGATGCGTTGGGTTTATATGCTACATTGGCAAAAAAAATCATTAAATTAAATCGTTTGTTAGAAATATTGTTGCAAAAAAAATCAGTCAAATCTCAGAGCGACTCTTATCTCTAATCTCTTACCCTGAATTATTTCCGAAAAACATTTTCATGTGGTGAGGCTACGTTGATCAGCTGCGTAAACAAGAAAAAACAAATGAGATATATATACATATATATATATTTATAAATATTTTCGTGGGACCGTATCTCCGATAATGTACTAAAAAAAATGAGAAACTGTTCGACGGAATATAAAAAAAATTATAGAGGAACCCGTACTATATATTCATCGTATTATGAGCAGTATCCAAATATTAGGGTACCCGATGGGGTTGGGGCATGCAAAAAAAAACGAAGAAAGAAAACAAGAACCGTTCCTTGTGTGAATAAAGTTGTGTATCGATGTTTAAGAAGCAAACATCGACTTAATGTAAATAAATAAGTATAGAAGATAGCACCTCCAGCTCTGAACGAGTGGGTCCGCGAAATTGTTTCGCATTTTTTTCCCCCCCTTTCATTTTTTGTATCATTCGCTCAGTCGGTCTCATTAATGAGAATTCATACTTTCAATGAAATCTAAACGACATTGGAAAAAATTGTTATGTAGCATTTAGTTTGTGTATAAAATTATTATCATTATTATCATGATCATTATTATTATTACTACTATACGATACTAATAAACAACCTACCTTAAATATACAAATTGTACATTGCGATAGGACCCAACTTCCATTGTTATTTGATTTCTTCCATCTGATGTGACTTAACACTGATGAAATTCGTAGAAAAGAAATCAATTCCAAATTCATACGAATAATTGATCTTTTTTTTTTTTTTGAAAATTTATGAGGACAATAATAATGATAATATACATATCATAACTTATAATAGTATAAGTAATTTGAAGCCGATGTTGGCTCACCGGTCGAAAGTTGGAGGATTGAAAAGCGTCCCAAAATAACAAATCTGATCAGGTTGGACTTGCGATTGAAAAAATGTTTGCTATATGATAATGAGTCAAAAGATCGGGGAATCTCGATCGGTCTTGCAAACAGTTTGCTTACACGTCGTGTAAACGAGGCGAACGTCAATGAGTATCATCGACGTGTGCCTGAAGTTCTTCGAGGGTTAGGAAGGGCTTGTCACATAGCAAACAAACGTGAGCGTTCCCATTGTGAACATCCAAATGTTCGGACAACTCTGCTTCGGTGGGGAACAATTGATCGCAAATGACACAAATATGTTGCTCTACTTGTGAATTATCGACGCCTCGTCGCTCCCACTCAGCAATCGCAATTTCTTCCTCATGCGCCTGCATGTGCAGCATCAATAACATTTCCGAATCAAATGGTTCGTTGCACTGATTGCAAATGTGAATAATATCGTGATTTTTTGTTTTTTCACGATCGCCTATACTTATAAGATTGGGATTGTCATCCTCGTCATCACAAAGATGCTTCTCCACGTGCGTCTCAAGAGCATCCTCCGATTCAAGTGACTCTCCGCAAATGGCGCACTGATACAATTCTTTCTCGTTGATCGTCTCTCCCTCCTCCCCGTTGCCCATTTCGTCTCGGACGTCGCCCTCTCCTCCGTCCTCTACCTCTTCTTCATCGCTTATATCATCGCAATGCTTTTGCAAATGATCCTTCAGTATCTGTTCATCCTCGAAGGTTTTGTCACACACGAAGCACATGTTGACATCGTTGCTCGCAACGACTCCTCCAAATTGTTGTCCGAGGCTTCGTTTTTTTGCTCTAACGCTTGTCAACGAGGAAGCACCTCGCGTATTCTCAGAATGTTCGTTGGCAATCCTTGATGGGCTTGTCGGTTTGATGATCATCTTGTTTTTTGACGAATTACAGACATGCAACTTGACATTGCATGCTTCGACGATCTCGTGACATCGCTTGCAACGCATTCGTTTCACCTGGCGACTCGGTGTGAGCGGAACTTTGTGAGCCGCAAGGTGAATCTCCACTTCGCTCCTTGTAGCGAAACTATGCCTGCAAACGCCGCATATGTGCTTTTCCTCGATCCTTGATCTACCAGGTATCAATTTGTCAGTAAGAACGTTCGACTCGATCGGGAGCGTTGACAGAGTTTTTTCAGACGCACTCGGTACCTGGATACTCGCTTTCAACCAGGTTTCACCCAATTCTGGAATGGTCTGACCAGCGTTGCCGTGCGGTTTATTCGAGGTTATCGAGATGGGCATGAGCTTGGTCAATGCGGGCCCATAAGTCTTGTGTCTGTTGAATTGATCGCTGCTGCTGCTAATCAGATCTTCCGTCTTTTTACTGTCTCTCAACAACGCATCATCACAATGAGATCCGTCGTAATCTGCAAATTTCGTGGGTACCACGTTTCGCCTTTTGCCCAGTGACGCGATTGGTACTTGGGTCAATTTACTTTCAGGCACGAGCGAGTGCACGTTTGGTCGCGACATTTTTTGCTCCGTAGCTTCATAACGAACAAGAACGACCCGGGGTTGAAAGATTTTTGAACGCATCGCAGCTCGCACGAATTCTGGACTGAATGTGTTTTTCCCGCGTATCGCCGATCTCTCACTCTGTGCCGTAGAGAGATTTTTCTTTATGGATTTTTCAACAATTGTTTGCAGCTGTTTATCGAGAGATTGACAGGGCTGCTTTTTCGATTCGAGCTTCCAGCTGGATCCTGACTCGAGGTCGATTATCAATTTCGTTTCGACGTAAGTCGCAAGGTTGGCTTGAACCCGTTTTAAAGCATGGAGCTCCGTGCCTTCGACCTCGATATTCAAACAACGCTCGACCAGTTTCTTATCACTTTGCGGTGTTGATTTTGGGCTGACACGACGCAGCTGTACCGCATCGATGATATCCGTGTTGCGCTCCTGATTCAATATTTCGGATGTTTCAAGAGCGCGATTGTCCTTTGGCAAATTCATAATGCGACTCAATTTATGGGGCTCTGTGAGGACCAACGTTGAAGTCACGACAAACGTTGCATCGTCCACCGTTAATTCAGACCGCATTGAATGCGGAAGAAAAGTGTCTTGTGGTGAAGACGTCACCGAATTCATTGTCTCTATCTTATCTTCGTTGGCACGCCTTTTCGTTGACATCTCCAACCCCATGGCTTGTTTCTCTTGTTTTTTTTCATAATCGGCTAACTCTGAACTTATTGCCTCGAGGTCAAGCAATTTTTTATTCTTCTCCTCATCATTCTTGTCCTCTCCTTCGCAATTATTCGCCATATTGCTGGCAAAACTTTTTAAGCTTTCACTTATTCTTCGCTGGCTTTCTGCGGCTACCTTTTCCGCATTGCATTTTGCTCGCGCTTTTTGAACCGGTGACAATTGCGCCTCTTCCGAGCTCTCAGAATCTGTCTCAGTATCGTTTTCACCTGTCGCTGCCATCAAAGCTCGCTTCCGGGCAACCCAACGTTTCGTCGACGCTTCTCTTCTCTCTGTTGTTTTCCCACGTTTCCCACTAGTTTGTTTTATCGGTGATGATTCGACTGTCATGCTTGTCGCATAATCCTTTGGTTTTCCATCGACAGCCTCAGCATTCGATGATACTAGCTGCAACACGATGGATTTCCTATATCTTTGTCTTTACTTTTAAGTTTTATAGAGCGTGTATAAATATTAAAATTTACGCAATTTTTTCTTACGACACACCCAAAAATACAGACCTTGCCAGAGGAATCTTTTATTTCAATGGTTCCATCTCGATCCAAAAGCTTTCCAGCTGTCTCAACACCCTCCTCAACACAGTCATCAATTTTCCTTTTTTTCTATAACAAAGATCACATTGCGGTACATGGATCAAGCTATAGAGACGTATAAAACAAATGAAAATTGGATTCAAATTCTCTCACCGCATTGTTCTTTTCCAATGCGTTGTTATTCGGCAATTCCTGGGATTCACTCACTTTCCGTTTAGTCAGCAACGTCTAGAAAAAAACATTCAGCAATTTCCTTTCCAAGGAAAATAATAACTGTTCTTAAGGGACTTACGGTAGTTTCGGAAACTCCGTCGATATCAAGGTGTTCTCGCAACATATCGTAAGATCGTAAAAATTGATGTTTGAATTCAATCCACATATCGAGTTTGTACAAACAAACGTGACAAATGTGTTGCGGCAATCTCTCGACATTTTCGATCTATCAATATATTAGAAATTCAATTGTGTTCAGTAGTGAAAATACTTGAGCTTACCTAACCTTCGAGAACGATAAAAATATGCACTGTCGACATCAATGTGTATAAAGAGAAACAATATAGGAACGAGAAAAACAAAAAACATACTTTGATCGTAGATGAATCGGTGAATTCGTCAAACTTGGGCTTAATATCTTCGGAAAAAATATAACTCATACAACCATCGTCCCGTAGACAAACGCGGCATTTGCCTTCGACGCTCGCAAATTTACGTTTCTTTGGCATTTTCCCGGCTTTTTGAGCTCAACACCAACGCAAGTTCTATCTTAAATTTCTCTATTTTCCACCTGTATATATGCATGTATACAAATGTACATACTTTATGTATACGTATGTATATATGCTGGCAATAGACAGAATACGCGACCACCCGCGGATATGCTTATTATTCAGTGCGGTGCCGCCTTCAGTGATTTGGATTTGATATTTCCCAGCCGTTTGTGAGAAGAAACTACTAACTATAAAAAAGAAGCAGGTAGGGACTAGATTGGCCGAAAATGACCGCCGTCACTATTTCCGGTCGGCCAAAGTCACTAGCCGAAAAAAATGGGGTAAGATAGTTGTAGAAACAAGGCACAGATGTCGCAATAAGCTTTTTCGTCGATAATTCAGAAATTACAGTCTCGGTGGCAGGGGTTCTCAATGAATTGAAATACGCACACCTAGGCCACCCGAGACTCGTTATCGTAGCTCGTAGCAGCTGCTGCACGTCGTTTTGACGTCAGGTTATGGTCTCCAAAGTGTTGTTTCATGCGGAGTGTAAACAATGAGGAGGTGATTATCACCATCATTATTAATTCGTGTTTAAAAATAATAATAAACACGAATTAATCGCGTCATTGATAATTGACTCCTTCCACTTTTAACTAATTATTTTCATTCATAAATTACATTCCGCATGCATCAACACTTTGAGGATCATAACCTCAAATGTCAAGATGACGTATCGTACAACTGCTCAAACAAGTCTCGGAAGCGTATCTATTCAAATGAGGCTGTAATTTCTGAATTATCGACGAAAAAGCTTATTGCGACATCTGTGCCTTGTTTCTACAACTATCTTACCCCATTTTTTCGGCTAGTGACTTTGGCCGACCGGAAATAGTGACGGCGGCAATTTTCGGCCAATCTAGTCCCTACCGAGATCTTCCTACAATTTTTTTAATCATTTGAAACTTTTATCAGGATATTAGGATTTTTGAACTTTTGTTACGCCCGAACGTGAGAACGCGCGGGCTGAGAGGAAAATAACGAATAACAAATATTAAAGTTACTAATCTCTCAGATGAACAAATAAATAATTGAGTAAAAAGGAGAAGAGATAAAAATAGTAGATGTTCGGAATAGCTATTAAAGCACTAGGCGCACCTATTACAGTTGCTAATATACAATATGGAATTTCAGGGAGATTGATGTAGGTCAAGACAAAGAAACATCGGGTAAAAGTAACGAGTTTATTGAGGAATAATTGGAAATTTAGATTACAGTCGAATAAGATCGCAGTCTACTTCCTCTTGTTTACAATCATATAACATAAATGAAATAAAAGGTGATACAGTTTTGGACTTACGGGTCGATGTTCTACGCGTAATTTGAGGCGTGCTGCGATGCTGAACGTTGCGGGTCTCCTCGAAGACAGTGTAGTCGGCACACCCACGTGCACAAATCGCGTAGTACACTCGATGAATTGAGAATATAATATATCGAAATAATGTTTGATTTTTGGATTTTTCTTATTAGTACTTCTAAGGTTTGAGTATGTGAATAATTGATTAATGAGTTCTTATTTGCCTTCAAGAAGTAAAGGAACGCTGCACCTCAGTGCCTCACTAGCCCTCGAGCAGTGATGCTTGATCGCGAAGATTCGAAGACGCGTAATTATTAACTATCTTGTAAGAACCTGGAACAAGACTCGGACTCGAGGTAATAATACCTGAGGAGCTCCGCTTAGACTGAAGATTAGCGAAAGACTAACGAATTTTTGTTGTAAATTCTCTATCGATGCTTCCAATATTAGAACAACAGCGTAAGAATTTAGACTGTTGAGCAAATGCGTATGCAAGAATATAAAAGTGTGTCTAAGTGAGTGAGCGTCGTTCCGGGTTCTCGCAATGAATTGTGCATTTCGCTTACATTTCTTAAAGGTGAAGGAACTCGAAAATCTGAGAATCTGTGAAATACGTTTCGCAATTGACTAAAAGAGGTTTCGTATAGTATGAGGAATTCGGTTTCACAAGAGGAAGCGATTCGTACTGAACGTTTCGAAATTATACGATTAATCGATAAAATACATTTATGACAATTAATTAATATACTTTAAACTATCTAACCAATAATTTATAAATAAATGACTCGACCATAACAAACTGGTGTTAAAGTATTTGACGATATACAACTTTGCAAAATTCTCATTTATTCAACGACTTATTTCGTGAAGTCTGCTTTCTGCAGTTTACGCTATCCGGAACTATAATTATTTGGAGGAAGTAAATGGATTTCTGTTATCGATTCGAACTCATCCAAATTTAAATTCCACATTCGCGTCCATTTCAATCATGCATGCCATACCATCTCGTGTATGATAATGAGTATGATATCTCATCATGAGTATGAAAATAATAAAGCACACGTGACATACAAAAAACCTTGTATTCCCATTGGATCATATATCGTGTGCAATCCTGTAGCTCAAATGAAAAGCTACTATTGCCGAGGGCACTGTGCTTCGTCGCGAGGACCCAGACGCTGTTGGAGAATCCAAACCCTGCCTCCGGTGTTCAAACTGTAATGAAGACCGGTCACTAAGATACGCCTATATCCTCGTAGATCATACCCTTGAAGGTTCGACGCAATATTCACTTGAGCAACTGTAGACGGTCGTATAGGTTCATCATTGATTTGCAGCTGGAAGTTGATAAAATTTCCGTAACTGTTGGAAAATACTCCTTGTCTATCCAGACGAATTCGCCCGTTACTTTGCTCAGTCGTGGAATGCAATGGACGATCGGAGCTTAAACGCGCGTGCCATCTATATAAAACTGTTCGGGCATCGGTCAACCAAGTGCCTGTGGCACGCTGGATAATTGATGAGTCGTGATTTTTACAGAAAATAGTAGTTACAAGACGGCTTCTGTTCGCCAGGTGCTGCTCGGTTTGGTGAACGATTGTCGCACCTGAATGCTCGCACGTCGACGTTCTAGCTCTTTTTCGCCAGGTCCCAACATCCGTTTTGAGAAGACTATCGTCAAATTCTACTCTAGAACAGTAACCCCAGGATCCTCCGAAAACTCTACACCACTTGTATGCATACGAGTGAGGGCTGCAGTAGGTTTCGTCGTTGTTTGATTCGTGCCGGCATGCTTTCCCATCCGAAGTAAGCGCATCAATAAGCGAGCAGTGCTCGTACGTATGATCCGTGGAGCGACACTTATAATCTTTATCTTTGATATCGCAATAGCTTTGGCATTCTTTTGCTGTGTAAGTAAATTGCTTTGCCGTTGTATCTTCGATTAGGGAACAGTAATCCCAGCCACCTTCTTCCAGGTAACACCACATGTACCCGTATCCGTGTTCGTCACAAGCATGATCAGATTTACACTTTTTGTTTTTCGAAGAATATCCTGGTGATGTAGAGCAGTAATCCAACGTGTCAGCTGTGCACCACTGGTACTCCTGATCCTCGGACCACCGGCAGTCTGTACAGACTCCCGAACTGGTGATGTAGAATCGTTTCCCGTCAGTCGGCAACGTGAGCGTTGCAATAATGATAATTAGGAGCAACATTTCACAATCGATAGCTTAGTCGCGTTTTCCTTATGCGGTTATCGCACAGCGAAACCAGCTACGAAGTATTATAGAAGACGAGTTCAGAGTTTCGTTGCGTACAAAAAGTATTCCGGTGGGTGAAATTATGATATGTCGCTGATCCAAGCTTCCTTCGAACTGGGTTGATGGATTTTGAACCGCTCCATGTTGAAAAAGAACCGCTTTTGAATAAAAAAAATTTTTTTTATGTATTCATTCGCCATATAAGATTTTATCTTCTATTCTATATCAATAATACAAAAAAAAATCTAATGGGAAAAAAATAAATGGGAAAAAAAAATAATTTAAAAAAAAACGCTTATGGGAGAGAAAAAAAAACAAAATATTTTAGTAATTCTAACGATTCGGTAAATTAAAAAGGCACACTAAAATACCTGGTTGAAATTATTGCTCATACGAGTAACCTGTGAATTTACCTAGGTTGCATAAACCACAGATTCGCAAAAATCGGTTTTATTGAATGTAGTTAACAAAGATGTCGATATGTGATTGGGTTGTGACCACATTTTCCCATCTCTTACAACAAACTGGTTGTTTTCAGTGCCGTCGTAACTTTTATTGAGTCTCGAATCTCCTCCAAAATGCTATCAATATTGACCTTATATATAGTTTATCGATCGATTCCGCAATGTATTTTTCACTAATGTAAACATTTGATATTCCAGTATTTTTATATACTTTATATTTTTTTGCCACCCAGGCACAATATTCCTTCTCTTATTGAGGGGAGAACTACCTTTCAGTATTTCAACTCCCTTTAAAATTGCTGAGGCTGTTTCCTTTGGTATGGAATCCTTGCTTACAATTTTTCGTGACTCAATTTACGTGTTTGCGTATGTGTCTTTTATTCCGAATTCGAGCTCAGATATTATTGACTTGGGCCAGCAAAACACCGCCCTTTCATCACTTTCTCATAGTCCTCGTGCAAATGCAAATACAGTATAGAAAAGATTTGGGGCCCGTAGGTTATACATTGGATAAGGAGGAGGTGATATAGCACTATCAAATGGAGGGAGCAAAAAGTCAGGATGAGCGATAGAAAAGTCTCATGAAAAATTGAATTGAAATTATATTTAAATTCAAATATATAATGTACAAAAGTATCTGAAAAAAATCGTAGGATCTGGAAATGAAGAAGTAAGACCGTTTTCTCAGTTAAAGTTTTATCAAAAACCCCGTTGTTTTCATGTTATGACAATCAATGTACTTGAGGTTTCACTGAAAAGTTGACAGAAAAAAAAATTGAAAAAAAAAATCTCATAAAACTCCGGAAACTAAAACAATCGCAGACGCAACTTTTTTCACTCTTGAGATATCCTGTGAAATCTAATAGTTTTCGGGGAACACGACAATTTTCAAATTTGTCTTTTTTGCTAAAAACGAGATCATTTTGATAAAAAAAAATCGTATTGAACTTTTCCAAAAACAAATTTAATGCTGAGGCTTGTGCCTCAGAAAACTCCGTCGCAGAATTCGGAACAAAAAATTTTATCTCAAAACGCGGTCCAGTTAATAACGAAAAAAAAGCTAAAAAATGAAGGTTTTCAAGATGACGTAGTACCCGCGAAAAAAGTCGTAGAGACTTTTTAAAAACCCAAAATGAAGCTGAATGTTTCCCCTTCAAAATGCGCCTTGTCGTATCCGAATATCCAGACTACCGGCGTCGTGACACGAAATAGAGCGCAGGAACTTTTTTAGACTTTTATCCGAAAACTTTTGACCGGTAGTGTACAACATTTAAAAATTCTCATTTATTCAATGATTTTCGTGAAGGCTGGGTTTGATTTTACCCTACCCGGAACGGAACTATCATTTGGAGGAATAAGTATAAATGGATTCGTCTCATCGCTTCGAAATTATCCAAATTTTATTTAAAAGTTTAAATAACCAGAATGATACATGTCTTACCGTCTCATGAGTATCATGAGTATTAATATGATCAAAGTTACAAAAAATACGGAGCTTCAATTTTTGAAAGACTGCAAATAATGAAGCACATGCAAAGTGCAAAGAACCTTTTATTTCTATCGGTTCGTATATCGCGTGCAATCCTGTTGCTTGAATGAAAAAGCTATTTTTTGATGAAAAGCTATAGACAAGGGCATTGTACTACTCCGCAACGACCCAAGTGCTGTTGGAGAATCCAAACTCTGCCTCCGATGTTCAAGCTGAGATGAAGACCGGTAACTAAAATACGCTTATAGCCCCGTAAATCAAATCCTTGAAGGTTCACTGGAATATTCACTTGAGCAACTGTAGACGGTCGTATAGGTTCATCATTGATTTGCAGCTGGAAGTTAATAAAATCTCCGTAATTGTTCGAAAATACTCCTTGCCTTTCCAAACGAATTTGCCCGTTACTTTGCTCAGTCCTGAACTGCAATGCACGATCGGAGCTTGCACCCGCGTGCCATCTATATAAAACTATTCGGGCATCGTCCAACCGAGTGCCAGTGGCACGTCGAATAATTGACGAATCATGATTTTCACGGAAAATAGTAGTTACGAGACGCTTGCTGTCCGTAAGGTGGTGTTCGATTTGGTGGAGAATGTTGACTGTCGTACCATTACGCCCGCACGTCGACGTTGCAGCTCTTTTTTGCCGGGTCCCAACATCCGTTTTGACAAGACTATTGTCAAATTCTACTGTAGAACAGTAACCCCAGGATCCTCCAGAAACTCTACACCACTTGTATTCATTCGAGTGAAAGTCACAGTAGGTTTCGGCGTTGTTTGATTCGTGCCGGCATGCTTTCCCATCTGAAGTAAGCTCATCCATAAGCGAGCAATACTCGTACTCGTGATCCTTGGAGCGACACTTATAATCTTTATCTCTGATATCGCAATAGCTTTGGCATTCTTTCGCTGTGTGAGAAAATTGCCTTGTCGTTGTATCTTCGATGTGGGAGCAGTAATCCCAGCCGCCTTCTTCCAAATAACACCACAAGTACGAGAATCCGTATTCGTTACAGGCATGATCAGATTTACACTTTTTGTTTTTCGAAGAATATCCTGGTGATGTAGAGCAGTAATCCCACGTGTCAGTTGTGCACCACTGGTACTTCCGATCATCGGTCCACCGGCAGTCTGTACAGACTCCCGTATTGGTAATATAGAATCGCTTTCCATGAGTCGGCAACGTGAGCGTTGCAATAATGATTATTAAGAGCAACATTTAATAATCGATAGCTTAGTCGCGTTTTCCTTACGCGGTTATCGCACAGTGAAACCAGCTACGAAGTATTATAGACGACGAGTTCAGAGTTTCGTTGCGTACAAAAAGTATTCCGGTGGGTGGAATTATGATACGTCGCTGATCCGAGCTTCCTTCGAACTGGGTTGATGGATTTTGAACCACTCCACGTTGAAAAAGAACCGCTTTTAAATTAAAAAATTTTTTTTTATGCATTCATTCGCGATATAAGATTTTATCTTCTATTTCATGTCAATAATACAAAAAAAAATCTAATGAATACTCTTATGGGAGAGAAAAAAAACAATATATTTTAGAAATTCTGACCATTCGGTAAAAATCATTTGTAATTCTAAGGTTGTTGCTTAAAATTTTTGAGGTGAATAGATGTCTATAAAAATGTTTTTATATGTTAATGAATATCTCCTAAATTTACTGCTTCAAAGAAAACTGAGGTTACCGAACTAATTTTGGAGAAATTAAATGTCGAAGTTGAGTAAAAATATCATTTCATTGCATCGGTGGAATAATGGGACGAAGTGTTACCTTCACACTTTTTTGCTTATATCACTATTATTAATCAAGAAATTTATTTAAAAAACGACATTTCGGATCAGGACGATATATAGAATAATTTTACTGAAAAGAACAGATAGTTTACCGACACAAGAAATCACCGAAAATATGTGACTGTAAAGTTATCGAGTAATAAAGCATTACTATGTAGAAGAAAATTTCGAAAAAAATTGAGCTTTTGCACGTTATGTTGAAGAACATTATCACCAAGTTTTATGAATTTCTTAACATTCCCTAGCAGATTGTACTTTTTTTGACCGATATCTGGCGTCGTACAATCCGCTAGGGTTTGTTAACAGGTATCGAAATTCCTTAAGAGGATGGATCAGTCGGTATATCGCAACCGTGTGAGAGAGAGATAGTTACAAATTTCTAAATCCCGAAAAAAAGGCTGACAGAGCCTTTTTTTAATCGATCAAACTGTTTCAAAGAATTTCCATTTTGAAAATTCCAAGTGAGGTTAGACTGTGGCGTAGAAATGCGGCAATGTTACAACTACGACATCAACGGGAGTAATTGCTTTTGACAGGCAGTCGTTGACATAATAACCTCCAAAAACGCCGAGCGAAACAAGTAACACGTACACAAAGGCATAGGGCTCACTGCATCCAACCCAACAGCTGAATACGAAGTAACTACGCAACGTTGACAAACTTTGTCTTTATTTCAACGCAATTTTCAATTACCGAGAATAAATTTTTTATCAACCTTAAGTGATTAAGATAAACGTATTTCTGAATAATAATTAATATTATCATTCATACACTTGAAAATTTTCGCATTGTTCATCTGAATGGATGGTAATCATTCAGTATCTATAACATGACATTGCTGACGTCACTCAATGTATTAGCATGGGAGCTTCGTCTCTTACCCCACCCTCTAAAAAGATTTAGCAACAATCTACTAAAATACCTGGTTGCGATTGTTGCTCCTACGAGTAATCTATAGATTCACCAAGCTTGTGATACTCAACAATTAGTTTTATCGAATCTAATTAAAAACGACGTAGATTTGTGAGTTGCGTTGTGACCTTCTTCTTCTATCTCTTGAGAAAAACTGGCTGTTTTCAGCACCGTCGTAACTTTTATTGAGTCTCGAATCTCCTCCAAAATGCTGTCAATATTGACCTTATATATAGTGTTACGTCACGGTCTTGTGCCCGGCTATCGTTGGTCTGAAACGAATGGAAAATTTTGTCTCCCAACCACAACTGTACGAACTGACACGACGATACAGAAACGTTGAAGTTCCCCGGTTTAGAGGGAGGAATTTACCCTCCGGGATTGGAACCAAATGCGCCGTCGATATGCGTTTTTCCTTATGAATGTCGGAAAAGGTAGGAAGAACAAAAACAGTGAAGTAGCGAGCACTTACCTTTTCCCGTAGCGGTGAAGCGTAGAGGGTACTAGATAACCTGCGACTTCGTGTCTTCGGGTCGTGTCTCAAATTTGAATGACCTAGGTTGATGAACTCGGATTCGAAATGTCCCAAACTTCGAGAATTTATTGTGAGAACGATCGAGGGAACGAGCAAAAATAAAACGAAGTACACGGGTTTTCGTAATATGAATAAGAGAAGGTACGCTTATTCGCCTTTTATTTTAGTTTGAAGCAGAAAATTAATAAAAATTACAAATAATGGTTAAATTCGATTGGCAAGTTACGATGGGTTTAAAATTTAACGCAACGAAATTTTACAAGAGACCGTCGACGGCACAAAGTGATACACGTCACCTGAGCAACCAAAGCATCAAGCGGTGCTTATGCACTCAGAAAAGTCAACAGAAACGTCGTGATCGACGTTTTTCCCGGTCAGGGCAAGACCAAAATTTTTGTCAAGGTTAATCCGAGGTTAAAATCCAAATCTCAAGTTATCAAAACAAATCACGCTTGGTGTTAAGATGGCGAATAAAAAAAAAATATAAGAGAGTTCGAAAATCAAATATGCGAATTATTAAGGAATGTCGACTTGGGTCCTAAAAGAAATTAAATTCGATTGGCAAGTTACGATGGGTTTAAAATTTAACGCAACGAAATTTTACAAGAGACCGTCGACGGCACAAAGTGATACACGTCACCTGAGCAACCAAAGCATCACGCGGTGCTTATGCACTCAGAAAAGTCAACAGAAACGTCGTGATCGACGTTTTTCCCGGTCGGGGCAAGACCAAAATTTTTGTCAAGGTTAATCCGAGGTTAAAATCCAAATCTCAAGTTATCAAAACGAATCACGTTTGGTGTTGAGATGGCGAATAAAAAAAAAATATAAGAGAGTTCGAAAATCAAATATGCGAATTATTAAGGAAAGTCGACTTGGGTCCTAAAAGAAATTAATTTACTTGGATGTTAAATTGTAGACTGTCGAAACACCTTATAAACGAATCATGAATTGTTGGAGTAAAACGGGCTTGAAATTAAAATTAAATCATTGGAATTGAATTCGAGCGAAAATTTCTTATAACCCATTGAAATCTTGAAATTGAGGTTGGAAAATAAAATGCGTGCAAAAATTATTTTGTAAATTATTAACATAAATGCGACTTTGGGATTTAGACTCGAGTTATGAATACAAATCGTTTTGAAAACTTGTCGAAACGGGGACACTTGGAAGTGAAATTGTTAATCAATCAAGATGAAACGTCCCGAAGTTTAAAATACGAATCATTGAAATAGCGTAAACCTGAAGTTTTAAATTTCAATTTAATAAAACAAACTCAAGATACGAATTTATTATTCGAGCGAATGGAACAAGCTTGGCATTGGGGTTTATAATACCAACGTATGGTGTGGTATTGTGAACGGGCAATTAATAGGTCCCCATTTTTTCGAGGGAAATGTGAACTCTGTCCGTTACCTTGATTTTCTACAAAATGAACTGCCTCTTTTGCTAGAAGATCTGGATTTGGAAACACGTCAACAGATATGGTTTCAGCAAGACGGTGCACCCGCTCACTGGGCTCATGTTGTTCGAAATCATCTGGATACAACATTTGGTCAACGGTGGATTGGTCGAGACAGTCCTGTAAATTGGCCTCCAAGGTCACCAGATCTTACGTCTCCTGATTCCTTTTTGTGGGGGTACTTAAAAGACGCTGTCTACCGTCAAGCTCCAACAACACGAGAGAACATGAAGGAGCGGATAAGAGCTGCCTGCCGTGCGATCCCGAGAGATGTTCTCCTACGCACAGTTGATGGTTTTGAGTGAAGAGCTCAGGCATGTTTAAACATGAATGGAGGGATCTTTGAACATCTCTAGGGAGGGATCAGCTTTTAATATGTTAAGTACTTTGAAAAAAACGTACTACCTGAAAATGGTGCATTTCATGTGTGCCAACGATGAAAACAATAATGAAAATTGTTAGGCGATTAAGCTAAGCCTAGAAAAGATGCTGGGTGGTAAAATAATAACAAACCTGTGATTGTACTGCTTTAACAATTTATTACAATCAAATGCAACTTCAACAAATTAAATGTTCATAAATTTGTCGTCTTTTATAATAGGTGAAGATAAATTTACTGTAGCACATATAATTGTGAAAATGTCTTCTACACGCGAGATAAGATTTACTGGCATTGTAGCACCTACAATTTTGAAAATTTTTATACGTTGATTGGAGCGTTCAATGTGTACCCTTGCTTTCGCGATTTTAGCAGTGAGTAATGCTTCGTCTCTGGAAAATTGTTTTTTTTCTTTTAAATACGGTGGTCTTACACATTTTAGATGATTTCGCTCGCAAAGCTCATCAATATTGCGGAATCCTCGATCCACCATTACACCATCGCCAGGTTCCAATAAACTTAAAATATTGCTTTGTTCAAATATATTATCGTCTGTTGCTCGACCACCATACGGTTTGCTGATGAAAGAAATATTTCCTAAGAACAAAGCTTTTTCGGATGCTGTATGAAAATCTCAGTGCAATCGAGGACCACGCGAACATTTTCAAAATCTTTAAAGCGTTCTGGTAAAATTCTCGAAATTTCATCTTTAACTGGCCAACTAATCGCAAATTTTAAACATTGACTCAACAATTTTATTGTTCCATCAAATATTCGTTGACAGTGCTTCGCAGTATAGCAATTGAACATTAACGCCAAAAAAGAGTAAGAGACGTTTTGTTTTAATTTTATATACGTCATTACAATTCGCTCGCGTAAACTGATTCTCGCGTGAGAATATGTGAAATGATCATTTTCAGTAACTTTTTCAGCAATATTAACAATGGTGTTTAGAATTTCTATTGTTTCAATTCCCGTAGCTGTACTTAAGCTTTTGTTGTTCTCTATAAAGATTGCGAAACTGGGTCTCAAGTAGTCACTTTTCACTTGTACTCCGATATCTGCAAACGACGTTATAATTGGAAAATTCAACACCAGATGTCTCACGAATTTGGTCAGTTCCCAATACCGATTCCTCAACACGCACGCTTCGCTGAAACACTCACGAATTCTAACTACTGCCGACGCGCAAAAATATAGTCGGAGAAAACGATTACCGACTCATAAAATGCTCGGACACGAATATATTCGAGGAAGTATCTGAGAGTAACGAGCGGGTGAAGATCGAAGACTGACTGCCTCCCTGATACTTTTTGGCTCCATAGATTCAAGAATGGAGGGGATCTAGACATTACTTTTCGCGAAACGTCCCACGGTAACTGGAGTGATTAGACCGACCATGCACGTAGACCGGGTGTTGACAGTGCGAAAAAGTATCGCTGGAGATTCCACGTGCATCGCTCTAGACTAAACTGAGGCGAGCTCGAACGCCCGGATGGAGATAAGAGATTTGCGTCGCTTCTCGGCACACGCTACTCAGCGTAACCAAATATTAAAGTATTTTCGAACCAATTTTGATTTAGCATCGGTCGACTCGGAACTCTCCCGTTACCGTGAGAAAACAAAAGTGAGCAAAATTTTGAAATGATTCTATGTCCTCGTTATTACTACGGAATATTATTTTTATAAAACTTTATAATGCTCTTTTAAACAATACCCAAAATAACAGATGTTTTAAAAGAGTCCCCAAAAATTTGGAGATATTTGTTTACGGGGTTAAATCCGAGGACGTAACAATAGTTTATCGATCGATTCCGCAATGTATTTTTCACTAGTGTAAACATTTGATATTCCAGTATTTTTATATATTTTCTATTTTTTTACCACCCAGGCACAATATTCCTTCTCTTATTGAGGGGAGAACTACCTTTCAGTATTTCAACTCCCTTTAAAATTGCTGAGGCTGTTTCCTTTGGTATGGAATCCTTGCTTACAATTTTTCGTGACTCAATTAACGTGTTTGCGTATGTATATTAGCCTTTTATTCCGAATTCGAGCTCAGGTATTATTGGCTTGGGCCAGCAAAACACCGCCCTTTTCCCCACTTTCTCATATAGTCCTCGTGCAAATGCACGTACGCAGTATAGAAAAGATCGGAGTGGCCGTAGGCTATACATTTGACAGGGAGACTTGACACAGAACACAGAACACTATCAAATGGAGGGAGCAAAAAGTCAGGATGAGCGATAGAAACAAAAGGAGATAAAAACGTACATATAGTCGACTTTGAATTCGCATAATATTGAATTGAAATTATATTGAAACCAATAGATACTATTGCTATTTGAATTCTCGGTAATAACCCACAGACAACGCAGGACAGAAACTGGTAGAAAGTAGTTCAATATTTGACAATTCATCTGAAAAATAAATTAATTGTTCAACAGTTCCACATCACGTAACAACAAATATGAATCCGCCAACACTTTTCAAAAAGCCTTTTCGAGCAGGCACCATTTTATTACCCTCCAACGGAATTTACACCACTCATTAACCCTCTCGGACCGTATGTTGCTTCTACGCAACACGCGCTTCCAGGCCCAATAAAACTGCATCGGTCAGTAAGGTCGGGGTTCTAACTGCCTATTTCCATGAAGCAAGGTTAGACTGCACTTTAGATACTCCTAAACCAAGAGATAAACTGCTTTAACTCATCGAAATATCAATGTGAAGTCGGGATTTCATGTTGAGTTGGCGTTGTGTGAAAAGGTGCTTTAGTTATCGCAAAAGAAAAGTGGGTATAAATTTTTTTTTCGTACTCCAATCGTTATTTCCTTTCAAAGGGAAGCTAATATGATGTATTTAAGGTATTCGGTACTAGATTCATTCGTAAATTTTCCTGATTTTGCTCCCCAAGGACCTGGTGCTGCGCGCAGCGAACATTCAAAAATTCATATTTCCCAACAAAAAAACGGAAATGTCACAATGGATTCGGAAACTAGAAAGTACTTTGAGATAAAATTATGAAGGGAATCATTTTCTGTCAACGCGAAATAGGTCTCGGTCTGAGAGGGTTAATCAGCTGTCACTTTCGCCATCGGCAGGAGTCAGTTAGAAGCGGGACCGCAGCTTTTTTTTCACTTCAAACATCTCACGATAAGCACTAAGAATTATAGAAATTCAATATAATATAAAAGTACGGAATTTATTTGTCGTACTGGTATGACACCATATAACGCACTCGCTGATATTAGGGATTTTAGGTTAGATAATTGTTTACAAATAAGTTGCACGTTTTCATCCCTACCACAAAGCATATAAATATCAAGTTGGTTGCTTTGCGACCGTCGCGAACAACATGGCTAACTTCCGAATGAACGAACTTTAACGTACGTTTTCGATATATATCTGTTGTCGATCTTCAGCCGGTAAGTTCAATCCGAAAAACCCCTTTTTTACCGCAAAAAACATATGGGACTTTCAAAAACATATAAATACGAAAAGAATAAATAAGGAGCAGCAAAGTCAACATATTATTCACTGAGATTTGCTGTTGGTATCAATAAATTTCAAAAATTATCCCTATCGCCATGAAATGTTGATTTTCATTCCGGTCGTAATCGTTTATACAGCAGAGGGTATCGCGCGCATTAGATTTTACATCTCCACCAATTTACGAATTTTTTCATAATAACTATAAAAAGTAAACAAAAAATTGCCCGCGAAGATAAATCTCCATATTATCAGTCAATATGAGCAGGCTAATTTTTCAGCGATGATTACCAGAGCAATAAAGGGCAAGCGGGGGCAGGGAAACACGAAAAGCACAATGCGTCACACAGTGCTTTCCGTGCGTGGGCGACGACGAGAAGCGAACGAATGTCGCATGTGTGGCAGGGGTGGTAGAAGGTAGAAGGTATAGCAGACGACAAGTGTATGTATTAGATATGTTAGATGTCGAGTCGTGTTGCAGATTTTCATGGACGCGGGCCGCGAGCCGCGAAACATTTTGTGTTGGATTATGAGATTTCGGAATTAATTAAGTTGTTATTTTCATTTTTTAAATAGGCAAGTAATGAAACTTTCGCACCGTTCGATACGAGCAAAGATAATACTCATCACGTCAATACATTGTCGTGGTCGTGCGACGCGCAATATTTTGGACGGAAATTCATCGAATCTTCACTTGTATATCAACAGAGTCGTCGAGAGTCTCCGATGTAGAGCAAATTGAGGGAGCAGGCAGATGATCGAAGATCGATTCAATTTAACAAAAAATGCTCCTAAACGATCTTGTCTACTGGTAGGTGCATAGAAATGGCATTGAATGATATCCCTCGAGCGTGTGCACCCTGCCAATATCCAGTCTCCTATTTTTAGGTATCAAAAGAAAATTGGTACATATGACAAACAACAATGGGAAAAGAGCGTGGAACAACGAATTTTTGGGGGCTTTACCAATGTTCCCATGCGAACAGCCAAACTCAAAACAGAGCTCATAGATGTCGATCTTGTCAGAGGTTAGCTACAACGCTCTTCTTATCTCCTCTCAAATATTGCAAATTTCAATCGAGTTGGGATGTACATTTTCAAGGTGCAAAGCTCTCTGCCAAAAGATTCTTTTTGTAATTATTGGGAGAGGGAGGATCACTTGTATTCCAAATCCTGCACTGACCCTGTTCTGCTACTGCAACAATTACCCCCTTGATTTTTGGAAGAATTTGTTTTTTGCCGAACGGATCCAATGATTTGAAACTTGTGACTGGAAATGTTCAGGTCTCAACTTCTTGGAAATTGAATTTTCTAATACTGCAAGCATGATAATTCTTTCTCCGCTGTTAATATATTCTTGATACTAACATCAAAAACTCAGGACCTGTTTGCAATTTTTTTTCATTCATCAGGTTTATCGAATATAAATAATAAAATGATTTGATTATTCAGCATAAATGAATTCCTTATCCAGATCAAAATATCAATCGGCAGTTCCATTCGAATGACCAACAAATACAAAAATAAAACTATGGCAGGAATTTTTTAAACGTTCGATACAAACAATATTTCTTGCACACAGGTTCTTCCTTCCCGAAAGCCAAACCGAAGCATGGGCTGACCACTGTGGCTTGGTTGGCCATTCGACGTTTGATCTTTCTGCCTCTATATCGCACTTGGTGGATTCAGCAGACTAGCACTCGCATTTTTTATCTTTTCCTTATTCTGTACGCCCTGCAATTTTTCAACGTCTGTACATTTTTCGGTATTGCCGATACCGATAAGCCAAATGTAAGTAATATATCAACACAATGTGAATACAAATGACGGAACAAACGTTGCTGAAATGTTAATAAGTTCGTAAATTCTTCATCCTTCACAGATTGTCTCCTCCACAGAAGTACTTATGCCGGTCGGTATGATGTTTGTACTGTGCCTCGTGCACTCCCAAATAGTATCGACAAATTCGAGTTCAGCCGCGCCTACCTCCCGGAAAACATCAAGAATGCGCAGATCCCGACACGAGAGATGTCGTTCAGGAAAATTAAGGACACGACGAAATTTACGTACGTTGAAAATAGAGTCTCTCAAGCAAACGCTGCTGCCGTTGCTACGTTCACTCGTAAAGCCGAGCTTTTGTTCCTCGTAGGATCGAACATTGACTCGAAATCTTGTCAGGATGGAGGAATGAAGGGGGCTACCGAGAGAGCGAAAAAAATGCAGTGCAGCGATGTCTCACCATTCGTGAGATTCGCCCAGCGAGTTAATGTTGAAAATCCGCCGGCAACGGGAAAAGTTCAGGTGAGATAGAAGACTCTTCATCCTGGGATATTATCGAGAAATTCAATCATTTTTTTTTCTTCGAAATTTCTCAGCTCGAGGACAGGTCTGCGCCGTTCGAGGTCCGCTTGCCAGAATGTTCGCCCGAATTGCCATTATCCAGGCCAATCGAGACAGAAACATCTACGGGTACTCGATATGTGTTTTCTAATCGTTTCCGAACTCTATTCGAACATACATTTGCACTTTACTCGTAGATGAGGCTGGAGTGGAAAATATGGGCAACGCGGATACCGTTCATCAAGATGATGACGGTTTTGAGAGTCTCAACGGAAATGTATCGAGTGACAATGATCGCGTCAGCGTCGCTCGTCGGGAAGAACCGTCACTGCGTGGCAGCTCTAATCACGATAACGTCGATGGGGACAGGAATAGCAATCACGGTGACGAAGATAATGATGTCGACAATGTTATTATCACCGGCGATTCCGAACGGGAAGTTGATCATAAAATCAAACACGACACTGCAAATTTTCTTGACGCGTTTTACGAGGAACAAGCAAATCGAAGTACGACGGAACGTGAGCAAAAGAATCACGATTGGCGCGCGTCTCCGTCAGGTTCTACTCTCACACTTATATGGCGACAATAAAAGCGCTTTCTGGCCTGATACTCGTTAGTAACTTACTCCAGAAACAAATGTATGTGTATCTTTTCAGTAATATCCGCTACCGAAAACGCGCCCGTAGTGGAAACGGAATCGTATAGCAGAGAACACGATTTTCTAGAGGCCGCGTCGGTACGGTGGTCTCCTTCTTCGTTTTCAAACGAAATTCTTCATTCCATGGCAGTAATTTGAAATCGGTATACAATTTTTCAACAGGGAAGCACGAGCGCCGTCAAAACCGCTGTCACTATGGGAAAATCGGACAAGATGATTTCGAGAGAAGAGAAACGAGAGTGCGAAAGTGAGGAAGAGGGAGAGTGCGAGGAAGCGACGATGCATCATTTAACCGAAGCTACAACCTCCGCTACCGAATGGATGGGTGTTACGAGTAACAGTGACGTGTGCAGCTACAGGTACGAGTTTTAACAGCGCTGCTAGGAAAACATATATGTTGGCCGTTTTTTAGAGACGATCGAGGGATTTTTCAGCTCCGATTTCGAACAATCCGAGTCCGGCCACAGCGAAGGCAATTGTAACTACGCTGATGATTTGTTGGAACACCCCTTTTTCTGGGAGCTCGAATTACCATCGTCGATTCCTCTCGGCTCGAGCTGCTGCACCTCCTCCGACCGTGGTCCGTTCACCATTTATACGAATTATTCTTTATAGATGGGAAACCGCGCGCGTTCAAATCGCTCCCTCCCTGCCTCTCGCGTTCTCGCCTACCCTTGGGCAACTCATTAATTAATCCTTGACTCGTTGTTTCTTGTACCACCACCAGTTTCTTGTACAATTTGGACACGAAGGGACATAAAGAAAGTTGAATTGTCGGTTCTTGACATCAGCTCTGCAATAATTGCCAGAGTCGAGTCGATGCCCGAAGGCATGGATTATGTATACGGTGGCCTCTTGATGTCGCTCGTTCTCTCACTTATACCCTCGATCAAGCGTCTCAGCGATGAATTTGGAACGGAATCATCCAATAATTTGACCGGATCGAGCGGTACCAATATTCGCGAAATTGCTTTGGACATGTCCCTAGAAAATTGGTCAAAACGTTTGTGCGCCACGATCGATGTGGCTTTTGGCTCGACACTCTGGTTAGTAGACTCATTCGAACGCAACGATGCAGTAGCTAATGTACAATGGAAAAGTGAAAAATGTTGTGAATGCATAACGATTTATCGCGATTGTTTCAGGGAGCGAACAGTTGTTTTAACACTGGCTTTTGAAAAATTGGCCCTCTCCTGTTTGTTGTTCTTCCTCCTGGCCGTTGCCGAACGAACCTTCAAACAACGCTTGCTTTATGCCAAATTATTTTCACATCTGACATCATCGAGGCGAGCAAGAAAGTCCGATCTGCCGCATTTTCGACTAAACAAATTTCGCAACATTAAGACTTGGTTGAGCGTAAGGGCGTATTTGAAGAGAAGAGGTCCACAAAGATCGGTCGACGTTATCGTATCAGCTGTCTTTATCGTAACGTTGCTTCTCTTGTCTTTCGTCAGCTTGGAGCTTATCAGAGTACATAATTTTCCTTCTGTTCTCTTTTTCTTACTTTGTTCTTACATTTTTTCTATCATTACCAAGCGATGTATTTATTCGCCAATGACTTGTGTCATTTAGGATCTAGAAAATCTTCACTCGCGATACAATGTCGAAGCGCTTTTATGGAGTTTCGCTCTCGGTATATACATACTGAGGTTCATGACGTTGGGAACTAAGATAAATAAAAAATATAGGAACCTGTCTATTCTGATAACTGAACAGGTGAGAACGCTCGACCGTATTCGATCATTTCCTGCCTGCCTGCCTTTCGTCCCTTCGATATTCAACAATTTTTCATCGCTCTTTCCAGATCAATCTATACCTGCAGATGGAGCAAAAACCTCACAAAAAGGATGAACTCATGGTAGCAAACAGTGTGCTCAAATTAGCTGCCGATCTCATCAAAGTAAGTATTTCGTTGCTCTCTCTCTCTTCAACTTTCCCTCCAATCGTACTTTCCTCCCATTACAATTTATCTTCTCGCAGGAGTTGGAGTGCCCTTTCAAAATTTCTGGGCTATCGGCTAATCCATATTTATACACGATTACAAAAGTTGTTTTACTCTCGGCTCTGTCGGGAGTTCTCTCGGAGTTACTAGGATTCAAATTAAAGTTGCACAAGATAACTATAAAATAGAAGGGGGAATGTGTACAAAGCAGAATCGACTTTGAGGATGAATATCGGAATATGGTAAGAATGGTTGATTTTCTTGCTTCGAAACAGAAAAGGTCATAACGTATGATAATTTAAGAGAAACATGGCGCAATACCTTCGATAAGTAAGCTATTTTCAATAGTTTTATTTAGGACGAGAGATCAACTGCACAATCCGAAGATCATCTCTGATAACTGTTGTATTATTTTGTCCAAGACAACTCATCGGTGTTTGGTGCACGACAGTGTAAAATAGAGTTTTTCCGGCAATTGCGATTGTGACGGTGACGCTAAAAAAATTATCTCAAATTCTTAGTAGAATGTTGCGTTGATTTTTACCAGAGCATTTCGTACTAGCGGAGTGTCTACTCGGTAAGCAAACACGTCCTCCTCATTAATCCTTAAAACTCTTTTGAAGCGGTCTTACGAAATTTCAATATTAATTATAAAAATAAATTACCAGTGTGAAAGTAGCGAGCGGCGAGAAGGCCAGCCGGCTGGAGGGTTGATGGTTCGGGGTCGGACTACGGACGAGCTGTCGAATAAATGTTTTACAAACAACAAGAAACAGAAAAGAGCCTCGTATTTTACAACTCTGTATCTATAATCCTGCTCTCGCTGCTTTCCATTTTCCTGTTTTCCTTTTTTAATCGCCGCGTTCCGCTCGTTAAAATTTAGAACAAGGAATTGGTATACCAGCATCGTAAACAAATGTACAGATTCGTTTCAACATTTATTTTTGTCAAATAACTTTTTGTCGAGGTATGACACGGCACGGCGGCGAGTGTCACGCATTGAGCTTTTTTTACCTATCGCAACGAGGCGATGAATAATAATGATTTAGTAGTCGATTATGATGATCGTAGAGAGAAGCAGGGTCGCGGAGAGAAGCGAGGCAGCCCGATGACCGGAAGATCCTATGCCAGGCACAATCAGGATCTTTGCATCAGAATCATCATCGAGGAGAAGAGCTTTCGCGAATGGGACGAGACCGTCTCCGACGTTGCAGAGATTTTGTTGGCACGAGCGATAATAAGCGACGTGGTGCGTCGTCTTTATCACTGCATTCAAATAAGTCGGTGTATCCTCGCAAGACCGATGAAATTCGTCTATTGTACCGGGCGGATCGACGTACTCCCGACGATATATCGTGCAATAGTTCTTGTTACATTCGCTCGTATTTTCCGTCTCCGAGATGCATCCCATTCCCTGTGCTTCGGTCCCGCCGCTACTCCTGCACTCGTAGCACTCAAAACCTGTCGACCAATTGTGTCAAATCTCGGTTATTATAACAACGTAATAATATGACGCACGGACAAGAATAAACGCGAAGCCGTTACCGTTTGCGAATAATTGGCGTTCCGCTGGCCAGGAAAATAATACGAGAAGAAAAAAAAATAAATTCATTATATACTTTTTACGTTCTACAAGATTCGTTGAGAAAATGAGAACGAGATTTACGCAGAGCAGGTAAATGGTCGCGTATAGAGAATAAGGGTTTTACGGGGATTGTTGTTATCGCAACCGTTCCCGCCCAGATACGTTATCACTTGCCGATATACGGCGCCGTCTCATCTCTCGGACTGATATTTCTCCAATGTCTCATCGATTGCTCATCGGATACGAATTTTTCTCAATTTAATCGACTGCTGCGGCGATAAAGTTGCATCCTGAATTACAATCGCCGCACGACGCTAAAGTTTGCAACGTTGGGCTCAAACGAAATGAACGAAAAAAACATTTGTGCAATTTACCAATTATTGATTTCACGAGGTATCGAAATTGGACAATTACTAGAATTGTTGGCGGGTTTTTTTTAGATCATTTCGTTGGACTCGAACGGAAATGGTGAAAATCATAAAAATTTCTGGTGCCAACGTTTGAAACCTTGGTCGCAAGGTCGAAGAGCGCTCTTCGCCTATACGCTTTTTTTATTATTATTATTTCGACGCAATGTCACACGGGAAGAGCGGCCATACTAGAGTCCCTTTTGTTGGTTATCGCGAAACGAGACACGCGCCCTCGCTTGCGTCCCAACAATCAACTAACAATGAAGACACGATCCTCGGAACGACGATTCGCCCGTTGGTCGCGTTAATGCGAGGAATGATGATACAGAAATGAATAACGCGCGACACTCATCTCGTTCTGGTTGTTACCGCGAGGCGTGAATTGCGCGAGTGATCACTAATTATTATGGTACGTCGATCGTAACCTTTTTCAGCCTTTGCTTACTGTTTTTTGTTGCTCTCTCGTTGGAAGCCTCGCCACTCTGCGTGAGTCAATGCGTTTGGTCGTTTCGTGAATGGATCGCGCGAGAGCAGGTGTTGCTGGACGTTTATTGTTCGCGTTGGTAAAAAATGAAAATAAAAAATGAGACCGACGGGCAAGGTCGTCGAGTCATTGTATTCGCGCGCGCGAAGCAGACACGGCCGTAACGTGGATGGACGTCCGAGTTAATAACCGTCTTTTCCCCGTATTTATAAGAATTGAAAAATGGAAATACCGGAGAAACGATTATCCGCGAGTGAGCGCTCGTGCGCGTACAGCCGGTACATCTACCGGGGACACAAAACAAATGCGAATGCGACGGGGAGCCTGTAGAGCGGTCCGATGATCGAGATGTTTTCATGGCGCCGTTCATTATATATAAACCAAGCCGTTTGATCCTGACTCAATCGTCCTCAGCTCGTGTAGTTCTCACTATTACGCGTCTCAACTTACCGAATTAAACGAGAATATGACATTTAACATGTCTCCCGTAGTGTTTAAGATTTGCGCCGTCGCCTTGCTTACGCAGCTACGCATATCACCCGGTTACGCTCAGAGTGATTCGATCGTTTTCGCCGGTAACTGCCCTTTATTTATCACTTTTGTTGCTGACACGTCTGTAAATTCCTGTCACGTTTTTCGTGTCTGCTTATTTTACGCTCTCACTCGTCAATCTTATATTTCAATTTTGTGCTCTAATTATTAAATAAATCAAAGGTACTGCCACCACCGTGGCGACGACTCAAACCCCGACGACCCGTGCTAGCAGCAACTGTCGTTGCGTGACTGCGGGAACTTGTGGCTCAGCCGGAGTCGACGTCCGAATCGTCAATCAGGTTGTCCATTTATCGTATCAATCGATATATACTTTTACTAAACGGCACGATTTTATACCGAATTGGCGATTTTGTGAATATTACAAAAAATGACCGTCCAGTCTATATATAAAACATTGTAGATCACCCATTTTCATTAAATACATCCATGCCACATTCATTGCACGCATGTTTGTTATTTTTTAAAAGTCGAATTCAAAATTTGCCTCTCGGTTTTAAACGCACATAGTTTTTTCTTAATTACGATTGGGTAGAATGTTCGTGATTAAATTTCAGATTGATCCAATTACAATTGCTCCGTCGAACGTAACACCGGAAAAACCGTGATGATGAGTTTTTTCCTGTTCTGTTAATGAACGGTAGCAGCGTCGGATGCGAATCAGCTACCGCATATCGCGGCATTCAAATCTCGTCAAAAAATTTTCTTCACCGCGACAATCTTTTTCGATTCGTTCTTTAATTATTTTCAACTGATGAAATCGTGAGATAGATGAAGAATGCAGTGCGCATCGCGAATCGTCGAGTACAATTGTAAAAAAATTAGTATAACATAACGATAAGCTTCGATCTTCGATCATGCAGGGAGCCGCTGGTTGTCCCTACGGACAAGAGTGGTGTTGCGGATCGACGACAGCGCCACCGACACCACCGCCACCTTCCACCTCTTGCGGTATACGAAAAATCACAAATTCTGCGGCCCAACCGGAAGGTACGGCCAAATACGGTGCGTATCCGTGGCAAGCTGCTCTCCTCACAGAGAGCAATGCTTACATAGGATCGGGCGTTTTGATCAGTCCCGATTATGTATTGACAGCCGCGCACAAGACCGCGATGTACCCGTAAGTGTCGCTTCTCATCGCCTACGTCTCATGCCTCCTGGTGGATTTCCTTTTTCATTCGTACTGACTTTTCGTCTTTGCAACATATATATACAGCAACCGAAACTTCATCGTAAGGCTCGGTGAATGGGACGGTCAAAAGACGAACGAGCCAAATGCCTATCAGGACTATACTCCGGCGCAGGTGATAACTCATCCGAATTACAACAGCGGCAATTATCAAAACGATATTTCAATAATTAGACTGAACAAAAGCGTGCCGATCGCTTCGAGTCCGAACATCAATACCGCTTGTCTCGCCAGCGCCGTGCCTGCAGCCGGAACGAGGTAAACTCCCACGGAAAAATCGAAAATCCCTGCTCCGAATATGTGTAAAAAACGGTATGAAAAATGCTCGTCACTTGAACCGCAGATGCTGGGTTTCCGGTTGGGGAAAGAACGCGTTTGGCTCGAGTGGCAGCTATCAAAGCATAATGAGAGAAGTCGACGTTCCGATAATCGATCAAGCGGATTGCGAGTCCCGTCTTCGCAACACGAGACTCGGACAATACTTTGTTCTCGACAGAACGAGCTACATGTGTGCCGGTGGTGAAGCCGGCAAGGATGCGTGCACGGTAAGTCCCGATCGCGATATCATTTTTTCCATTATTCTTCTCTTTTGTTAAACACGTAGCACGCGACTCGTATACATGTGAATTATTGTACACAGGGAGATGGAGGTGCGCCACTCGTTTGTCAGCAGAGCAACGGCCAGTGGCAGGTTGTAGGACTTGTCACGTGGGGCATTGGTTGCGCCAGCTCCGGAGTTCCAGGTGTTTACGTTAACGTACCAAATTATCGTTCCTGGATAACTCAGCTGACGGGAGTTTCCAGATAAACGAGTTCTCCCTGCGGCTTTCGCTGTCGAGAACGAACTATACCATCCAACTATTACCGCCCTTCGCACCATTAAATATTTCACGGAGTGGATTAATCGAATCGGTAAAATTTATATTTCTTCACAGAATTGTAACATTGGCTTATAAATATTTTCCATCTCGTAACTTATTTACACGTAGAACAACGCCGCGTCCAGCGTTTTCGACCCCCTCGACATTCTCCTTCTTCTTCTCTTTGGCTTTCTTTTTTTACTTTTCTTGTGCGAGAAAAAAAAGATTTTCAAACGAACGAGCGTGTCAGGAGGCGCGCTCCAGTGGTTGGTCGATCGTATCGAGCAACGAGTCGTTTCCGGCCGCTCATCGCCTCCACCGGCAATCAACACGGTTCTCGTGCGATACAACACGTTGACTCATTTAAAAGTACGTCACATCTCAACTAGTCGCGTATCCTCACGAGTCTCGCATCTTGTCAATTGAACGAGATTTTTCGATCAACGCTGTCGTCGACGTCGTCCATTGAAAATGCGATCGTTAATCGATTTTTTTTTTTCACCCTTACACCCTCTCGCCTCATCTGTACCCATCTATAAATTATATATGTCGTTGGGTCTATCGTTATTTTACAAATAATACATCTGTTCGTGAAACACTTGAAAAATTGTACAAAATATTATAAATATTTTTCCGAGCTGTCTCCATTATGTCATCTTCACGAGGCTACGGTTGCTGCTGATGCTGCTACAACTGCGATGCATCGTGCGGATCGCAGCAACTGTATCGAAGCTTTATTTGCACGAATTTATAAATATTTTTAATGGAAACAACGAATGCCCGTACGAATTGATGAACATGATTATTAATTATTTACACAGAAACTGACAACATTTTTAAATCCATTTGAACGACACGTATTCATCGGCTTCCATCCTCGCTCTTGTTGGAAATGTACAATGAGTCACCAAATTTTGAGAGTGCCCATCGAGCATTGTGCGTAAATATTTATTTCTCTCTTGACATTCGTTCCATTCGTACAAAATTCAACAGACTTTTCGCAACGCCTCGAGCGCTTCCGAAAAAGAAATAGAGCAACCATTTGTGACAATCTATCACCCCTTAACATTATTATTTCTCGCGTACAGAGGCGTTATAAACGAGAATTTTGCTTCAACGCTCATTGCGTTTCGGAGCGAAATTCGTTTTCTATTCGGCGATACGAGTCTCTTGCCCGTGGTCGAAGAACAACGAGGGCGTCCTAAAAAAAAACCTTCGTACGTCGTTCATTCAGCAGTAACTCGGATAATTTGATAAAATCACCGCCGCTTCGTCGATGCAAATACTGGACATTAATATCTTAAGAATAATTCAAGAGTCGTTTCCCTGCCGGATCATACGATTCGCGCGTCAGGTGTTTCGAGAGAAAAAAATGGCGCCGGCAATCGACGTTGTTCATAATAATCGAGGCACAACTTTAGCGTCCTTCCGTATTTTTTAATTTAAAAAATCGAGTCGCGTTGTTGCGGATGAGAGCTGCAAATCGCAACGCGATTATTTACGTCGAGAAAAAGATGAAAATTACGTACAAAGTATGTGTCATCGCGTCGGTTAATAATTAATATTGCGCTACGTATGAAATATTTACAAATATGGTTAGGATCATCGGTGTGTACAATTAGCAAAGTTTTTATCTAGTCTGATTCGTTTGTAGAAAGAAGCAGCCGCTACCACATCCCCGACACTCAAATTGTCACTCCGATTGATTAGAAAAAAAGCCTACAATACATTTTCTAGATAGTATCAATCTAACAATAAAATGCCTCTCTGGCAGTCAAGGTTTCGAACGGCTCGGATCGTTTTGAAGAGCGATCCAATGTCGAATAAAAAAGGGGAAAGAGAGGAATAACCTGATCGATGATGTTAATCCTCGCGATACGCGTATTCGACGAGTCTCGGTGACATTGAGACGATAAAGCGGGGAGCGTTCGCGTCGAATTGGGCACCAAATGCACAATCGCGTATGATTAAATAATCCCATTTTGTACGATGTAGCGGTGGTGGCGGCGGTGACGGCGACGTTCGCGGCTGCGGAGGTAGGCATCGTTTTCTTCTCTCCCTTTCTCCCTTTGCATCTCTATTCCATGAAATTTCTTGTCAATGCTCTTTTGTCTTTGTTTTTTCAAACCGACGGACTGTTTACGTGAGGATGCGGCAGTGAACCGGAATTATGAGAGATGGGTGGTGAGAGCAAATGACCGCGTTCCATCTCGTTCACCTCCCGTTGATCCGTCTCCGTCATCGAACCGATCGATCGTGCCAGACTGTTTCGCTGTCGGCACATGTACGGTGTTTCTCCGGGCGATGGAGTTTCACGACCCTGCGTCAAAATTGAGGAACACGATTGAGAAATCGCTAGTTAAATAAATTTGCCAAGTGCGATATGAGACGAAAAGTATGAATTTCTTTCATTACCGATGACCGTATTGGACTCGGATTTTATTCCCTCGAGACAACGCCCGAGGCATCGAGATTTGGATACAACGGTGGAGGAAGAGGAGGAAGAGGATGACCGGCGAGGATCGGAGTTCCTCTTGAGATAGTACTGTCTCGTGGAAGTGAGATTAGCGATGGAAGGAGAGGGGAGATGAAGAAAGCCTATAGATGAGTTGGAAGATCGGACTTACCTGCTTGGACGGACCACAGCAGGTCGCTTGATTGCAGGGTTTGTCCGTTTTCGGACAATCAAGAACGCAGTCTTCGGTCGGCGTTTCTTTGACTTCGCTATTGGAGTGATACTGGAACAGCGGGAGCAAAGAGTCTTTCAGTACCGAAGAAGATCCAGTGAAATATGGATAGTAAAAAAATGGTAAGACACCCGCGACTTACTTCTATAAATTCGGGTTGTATCGTGGTCGAGTGGATGCCCTCGTTGTGAAAAAATTCCTTAACTTGTTCAGCTATCTTCATGTATTCGGAGAGATTGCGACAGCGTATGTGAGCCGATGCGATGATACGATCGCCGGCCAATTGCCACACGTGGAACTCGTGAACGGCCAAAACTCCGTCAACGTTCTCCAATAGTCGCTGCTGTATCGCATCGACTTGTATGTGAGTGGGTACCGTCTGCAATAGGATCAGCGCTGATTCTTGCAACAATGGCCACACCGAACGGAGTATGAGTAACACGAGAAGAAGCGAAAGGGCTGGATCGATGTAGAATCTGTTGGACGAACGGCATTGATGTAGCATCGATCGACGCTTGAAACGAATCCCTCCCCCCCGCTCCAATATTATCGGATGCGTTACCTGTATTCCCATTTGGTGAGCCAGACGATGAGAGCCGAGACGATTACGATGACTGATCCCAGGGCGTCGGAAAGAACGTGGAGAAAAACACCGCGCATATTCATTTGGCTGGCGTCGTGAGAATGACCGTGCGCCCTCTTCATTGGCGGCGGAGGCGGTGGCGGTGGTGGAGGAGGCGGACGATACGCATCATCATTCTCGTTGTCGTCGGTACCGGCACCCACAAGAGTGCTCAATCTATTGTGGCTCCGCGATATACCGTGCGAATGCCCGTGAGTATTTCCATGTTCTGAAAAATAAATAGGCGTTCGTATATTATTTCATTTCGCTTTCTCATCGACAGGCCACAGTTTTTTTTTTGAAGAAAAAGGAATAAGAAGAGCGCCGACTGTCGGAACGATGGGATGGAAGTCGTGGTAGCGGATCCGGCTGATCGACTGACCTGCTACCACCGTGGAGAAGGAGCAAAAGGTAGGAACGTTCGTAATGCTGGCGCTGGTGCTGCCGGTGATGCTGCTACCGTCGCTGGGAGGAGCGCGGATCAATCGGACCGGTTGAACCTGTTCGAGCTTTGGTGTTATTTGGACTCTCGTCTTATCTGCGGTAACGTTGACAGGAAGGGCGACGAGGAAGGTCTTTTCCATCGATTTGCTTTTTCATTTCATGTCGATATTACATTGGTATAATTACCATGAAATAGGCAGAGCCCGATTACGTTGACGAGCAATCCCAGAACACCAACGGCGACGAGCAACTTTGCTTCGTGGATCTCTTCGACTTCGATAAACCTCTTGCAAGCTTCGACGGTTATGCTGAAGCACAGAGCTACGAGAAAGACAGCGTTGACGAGAGCACCCAAGACCTCGGCCCTCGCCCATCCGAACGTATTCTTCGACCACTTTTTCGGTGACATCTGTCAAATACAACCATCACCGAGTTTGTTCATTGTATTATTATTATTATTATTATTATCGTAAGCGTACAAGCGATCTATATACATAAATTGGTTATAAAAAAAAAATACTCACCTTGACGGACAAAAAGGCAACGACGAGAGCCGCTACATCGGACAGCATGTGAAAACTGTCAGCTATGAGAGCCATGGAATTTGTTACGTATCCCACTATTATTTCAACGAGGAAGAAAAATGCCGTTAACCACAGCATCGTCAAGAGACGACATTTTTTTCCGGTATATCGGCCCATCCTACAGCTCTTTTATCTGCAATTAATAATATTAATCATCAGTCCTGTTTCTGCTATTCAGTCATACCTGTAACATTTTTCTCGTTTCTCCTCTTGGGACATTGGCAAACAACGAATCTATCTCTATTGACGCTTTCAAATTCAATGAGGCCGTTTGCCCGTTATTCGACCAGCCGCGCGCGCGCGCGCGATAAACCACTTAAAAAAATATTAATCAAGACTATTTGGGGTTGAAGATAGGTTTTATCAGGCAATCGTATCTCGACACAATTGTTTAATAGCCTTCTTATCTCAAAGGCAAAAGTATTACTCGCGATCGCGCGGGCTAACGCGGACAAACTCCTATCGCCGACTTTCTACCGCTGTTAATCCTAATCCGTGAACACGCGCGCGCAATCGATAAGCCTGTGTGTTATAATTCCATGGTACACTTATCGGAGAAAAATAAAAAAAAACGTACCCCAGAAGAATAGCTCAGACACGTATCTCGAGAGATTCGTCTCTGTGACCAACATCACTTCCAACTAGGATTCTCTCTCATGAAATCTAAGCAACAGGCTCGCTCTCCGTCATTCTTCATTTGTTTTACCTTTTTTTTTTAATTCTAAGATTTCTTCGCTATGTTTCGACAAAGATTTTGTACCAATTGTGTTCACCAGACAAAATATTAATGATTAGCGGATAGCCCAATTATCTGAGGCTCACCAAAGAGATGCGTCGACAATGATTTTTCTGCAGCGTCGCTTGCGTTGGATTTTTTCACATAAATTTCATGTTTCTGAATGCTACTATTCCCTGCACTGCACCGATGAACTACTCTTCCGAATACTTTGATTTTTTTCTCCCCTGTGCTTATTTAATTTGAATCAACGACCTGAAGTTGATCCGATGAATACATTGAGTCAAAAACCCATGCGGTTGTCCTATATTCATTTTGTGCAATGCTTCGCTTACTAGGAATCCTCATTGAGAAATGGAGGAACAGAATCTTGTTAACCGAGAGAAGGCACGGTATTATTGTATTAAACGAATCAATCTGTGCTGCTCTTTCACTCCCTTGCTCACTCTCCCTCTTTCTCTTTGTACGTCTGAAACGGTCCGTGGGAACTTTGACAAAATAGATATTCCAATGAATCACGCGTTCGTAACGCTATATATGAGTCATGGATAAACGGGAATGAGAGAAAAACGAGAAAAAATCATGACAAACGAATATTTGGAATGTTTTACGTGCATGAAAATGGAGGGATGAAATATTATCACGGGAGTCGTGATTAAAGGGATCGAGAAACGAGACCTCGAAATCTCATCGTGTGACTTGTTAATTCTTACCTCTCGTTCTTACGACGGTACGACGAGGAAAAGCGGCGCGTGTAAATAATCAAAGAGGTAAAAATCTCAACAGACGCGGACAACTTGAATCGACTACCGATTGATTCTGCTTTATGAAATGTCGCGAGCGTGAGAATGCTTCTTACTTGACAAGATAATATCGGACATGTCACACGCGGAGACGTTTCGTCGATATGTGTGCGTTTTCATAAACGTTTACACGCACACGGATACAGATTTTCTCACACGCTCGATGATGAGAATACATTTCATTTGTAAAATGTGAGTTTCTCGATCTGGGCGATGGTTTTTTTTCGACAGCCACGCACCTCTATCGCTCTCACGGTAACACGGACGAACGTATATATAACGTTGAATTTGAAGATACCAAACGATACGCTTAGATTAACACGATACAATCACAATTACGCAAGTCCATAACATAGAGCTTGGAAAAAAATTTGAACAAATTGTCGTTATGTGCTCGTCAGTTACGAATTGAGTCTCGGTAACCCTACCACCACCACCACCACCACCACCCCAGAGTCTCACCAAACGCACGAAACTTTATCAACGAAGCGAAACGATCGCGAGAGAACAATTTTTTTTATAGCTTTCGGCCTACTTGCGTCGTCCGCTCGGCGCTCAAGACACTGAACTGACTGAACACTTGATTTGTCAATTTGCTGCTGATCTTACAAATTTGACTAGCGACACTCGAGAAGAGGGAGAAGAGATAGAATCGAGAAAGAGAGGGATTGATAGCAGATAGCGTGCGCCGGTCCGGTCACACATATGGCTGTTGCGACACTGCTTCAAATTTGGCTTGATGTAAAAAATAAAAAGTGAAATAAAAGAACACACACGTAGAAACGTTAATGTGGAATGTATAGTGACATTATAAATTGATTAAAGTGTCTTACGGAGGAAGTATGTTGGGGGGTTATTGACAATTTTTCATGATATACGTAATATGTTTAACAAGTTGGCATTCAAGTTGGTCGGTGCTGTTGGAATGATCATACAGTATGGATCTGTGGCTCACTGTACTCTGGAATACATTGGAGATTTTGTCATAGTAAGAAATATTTCATTCTTTTATAATTTAGAAATATCATCTTGATAGGAAATAGCGATCACCGTTTCGTTACCAGAGCGTGAGACGCAAAAACTTGGCCATCATTTTAAGGTTATTCCGAGTTTTCGAGACATTTCGAGACACACGGGCACGTTGTTTTGGTTTTTTCGGCACCACTGAGCCATCTGGGCTGGGGATTGGTCAAGTCTCCGTGACTCCGTGCTTCTGCTCTGTCGATAAAATAATGCTTGGTTCTAATATTTCACGGTAATTGCTTGCTCGTACAGTGTACCGGACCGTCCATGGAACCAACGATTTTTAGCAACACTCTTCTTTTCACGGAGCACTTGTCACCAAGACTACAAAAACTCAGCAAAGGTGATATAATTATTGCGAAAAGTCCATCAGAGCCTCGTCAACATATTTGCAAAAGAATAACCGGCCTTCCTGGCGACAAAGTTCGTTATGGATTCACAACATACGTTGTGAGTTATTTTTATTACTGATACTATTGCACACTGTTTACATAGATGGTAAATACAGCGTAAATGTATGCAAACAGGTGCCTCCTGGACACGTTTGGCTCGAGGGTGACAACAGGAATAATTCGAAGGACTCTAGAACCTATGGAGCCGTACCTCAAGGGCTGCTGCGTTCTCGAGTATTATGCAAAGTTGCAAGCTTCGCAACGTAATTGTCATATTCTTGACCTTGACCGGTTTTTAGATCAGTCGGATTTCCTTATGGCTCCTGATCCTCACGCATCTTGCATATCGTGTATTTATTATTACTCACGAGACTTATTGTCAACAACTGCTATTTTGATCATATACCGTCGATCGCATCGTACAACATTAACTTTCATCTGCCTGATAAACATTTATAATATTATCAGGCTCGCTTTTCAAATAACATCTCATCGATCGTTGACTAAAACGATATCACCATTTATCATCACGACCCCAATCGCAATAGATTTGAGACCGACAAAACGAATAAAGAAAGACTGGAAGAGAACACATTTTTATTTCATATCCTGTATCCCGTGTGCTGTATCCCTCTCTCGTTGCCGCAGGACTTTGACTAGCAGCGCCACACACCCCTAGTGACCGCAGGCAGTCACCACCACTGTCGTCGCAATTTGGCGGCGTCGTCGTCTACCGAACCGTTTGCACTATTGGGTTTTTTATTGTTTTTCTATTTGTTTTTGTTTTTCCAACGATCAAAGGTGCATAAAAACAGTGTTAAAAGGACATAGTTTTGCTCACGGAATGAATGGATGATCTAATCTTATCCGTTGTCCGTATCAGCTTAAGTGGTAGCTCAGCAAGTTGAGAAAAGATTCTCTCGATCGCCAATTCCGAGTTATGAATACCCACTTGTTAAGAAGATTCGTGATGTTTTAGCAGAGGACAAAAAGACCAGGTATTATGGATGAAAGCACACGAACTATTGCGAAATTTACGCTCTTGGTTCTCGATACGGCGTTGAGGGCTACGAAGGTTGAACGACCAAGAGCCTCGAACGAACAACGATCGTACCAATGAATAAATGAATTATTTTAGATCTAAACAATGCTGCGTAGTACAACAAAACACGTGTGGCACTGTTGTATGTTGATAACGACAGTGGTAATATTCGAATACGCCTCTGGTGTGTTTGGACGAGAGGACGAATCGGAAGAAGAGTGGGAGGATGCCTGGTCGAGATATGGCTACGTTGGAGCTGCGATGCTCTATACACTCCGCCTGCTAACGTTTCTATCATTGCCCCAAGTAACATTCAACTTTGTTGGACTGACTCTGTACAATGCTTTTCCAGACAAACCGGAGCTGAAAGGATCACCCCTGCTGGCTCCGTTCATCTGCATCAGAGTAGTGACTAGAGGAGATTATCCTCAATTGGTCAGAAATAACGTAGCAAGAAATCTGAACAAGTGCGCAGAGGCTGGTTTAGAGAATTTTCAGATCGAAGTGGTCAGTGACAAACCGGTAGAACTCTCAGCGCACCGTAGAATACGTCAAGTTGTTGTCCCACCGTCGTATCGTACTAGCAGCGGAGCGCTCTTTAAAGCTCGAGCGTTGCAGTATTGTTTAGAGAATTCAGTGAACGAATTGGCCGATCATGATTGGATAGTTCATTTGGATGAAGAAACCTTACTGACTGACAATTCCATACGTGGCATACTGAATTTTGTTCTTGATGGAAAGCACCAGTTTGGTCAAGGATTGATAACGTACGCCAATGAAGACGTCGTTAATTGGATAACAACGTTGGCGGATAGCTTCAGAGTCGCTGATGACATGGGAAAATTGCGATTACAGTTTAAGATGTTTCACAAACCACTCTTCAGTATGAAGGGATCTTACGTCGTGACACAGGTACGTTGATAATATTGAACCTCGTATTCAGTCATATCTCCCATGTTGTTGCCGAATCCCCGATCTTATTCCTAGATACATTAATAAAGTCACAGAATCTGGGGCCTCGTCTTTATTTTTAATTTAAAAACGATCATTACTATTGAATTCATTTTATTTAAAGAAATTAGTTGGAATCATAAGAAAAGAGGAAATAAAAATATGGTACACGCATGAAAAGATTCGCATTTCGACGATTTATAGGAAACAAATTGATTCAAAATTCGTTTGATAAGAGTATCTTATAAGATTTTCTTAATACACGTTATTAACATTTGTTTAAAAAGTGTATTATTAGATGAAAATTAATTAAAAATTATATGAGAAAATATTGTATCAATAATGGGAATTGGGTTGTAGGCCAAAAAACTTGTGTCCCAGAGAATTAATTAACGTTGAACTCTATTTTTCTCTCTCTCCATAAAACAGATGTCGGCAGAGCGACGAGTCTCCTTTGACAATGGATTGGATGGTTCGGTAGCCGAGGACTGTTTCTTTGCGATGAAAGCTTTTGCCATGGGCTACAGCTTCAATTTCATAGACGGAGAGATGTGGGAAAAATCCCCGTTTACTTTGTGGGATTTTGTACAACAACGAAAACGATGGCTCCAGGGAATCCTCCTCGTCGTTCACTCTAAAGCGATTCCACTGAAGAATAAATTGTTATTAGGTCTATCGTGTTACTCGTGGGTGACATTACCCCTTTCCACGTCTAACATCATATTAGCCGGAGTTTGTCCCATCGTGTGTCCCCCGTTCGTCGATTTTTTGTGCGCTTTCGTAGGTGCGGTCAGTATTTACATGTACATTTTCGGAGTGGTCAAATCGTTCTCGCTGTATCGATTCGGTTTCGGGAGATATGTAATGTGCATATGCGGCGCCCTTGCGACTATACCTTTTAATCTCATCATAGAGAACCTCGCTGTCGTATGGGGCCTCTTTGGTAAGAAGCACAAATTTTACATAGTTAGCAAAGAGTACAAAGTACCAAGTATGGTTTAGACCAGCGGTCTCTTTCTCTCTCTCTCTCCCTCGCTCTTTCTGTACCTGTGCGTCTTGTGTCGCTCGTACGGATGACGACTCTATCAACGATTCGAATTCATTGCGATCATATAATCGCGGCATTTTGTACTATTTTCAAATGCTATCAATGCGTTCTCTCGACCGTTTACTTATCGGTCGGAAAAACTATGGAACCAACTCAAACAATCGAGTCTCATCGCTGTACCTTAATCGTGTTTGCGTCACCAAAGTTTTAGCTATAAATTTACAAAACTACTGCTATCGCACTGTTGTCATTCTATATTGAATTATCTTTTTTTTTTATTATTTTTTCCTCGGCACGTGTAACTAGTGAAACTAAGTAAGAAATCGTCCAAAGGACCAAAAGTGCTTGAGTCGCCGAGTTCGGTCTCTAAAAACAACAAGCATTGAATCGCTCGTATAGCGTAAGTTTTTATACATGCATACGCCAATTTTCGTATCGGGTGAAACGCACGTCTGGTGAAACCGGACGCCAAATCGCCCGCGATACGCGTGGCTAAGTTTTCCACGATACGGGAAATGATAAGTCGACTTTTGAATGATAATCCTGAATTCAAATTGTTTATTAGATGCTGTATTATGCTGCCAGCGCGGGCTACCGCCGCCACGATCATTCAGTCAAAACTCCAATTTTTCCATTAGCCCGTGCTCTTCCCCGTCTACAAACTCAGTTTTTTTGTTAGCCTTTTTTCCCTTATTTTCACTTGGCATATACATATTTTCGAATTTATTTATAAACGGCCATTGCTCCACAAAAATGTAAAAAACCCAATGACAACATCCGGTGGTAGAATCGTTACGTCGATTCTTCTGCTGCGCTGCTGACTGTGCGTAACCATACGCATGGACCAAGTGAACTGATTGAAGGAATAGAAAAAAATAAAAGATATACACGTTTTTATTAAAATCATTTCGTCCTTCATACATATACTGTTTTCCTGTTGGCACTCAACACTCATCCACAGATGCATTATTCTTATTACGATATTAAAAATGTTTTGCAGCATCTTTACGAGTATTTTATAGAAATTTTCGTCCAGATTTCTTATCGTATAAGACTGCCGTATATCCAAAAATATTCTTTGGAGATTTATTAGAAAAATTTGTATTTTATCCAAAAAGAAAATTGTACTTTTGGTTAGGCAACGAAAAAATGATAACATTGGCAATCGTCTTCGGCTCTGTGAGAGTCTATCACAAAATTTCAGTTATTTTTGCAAACACACATATCCGTGGCGAAAAATAGAATGCTATTATACATCGAACATCATAAAATTAATATTTTTATCGCATGGCGTTTGCGTTGTTTGAATTGCACGGAGGTCTGGTAGGATTCTGGCACGAATCGTACAAGCTCAAAAAAATGTTAACGCCATATGGTGTTTTCCAACCAAGATAAATAATTGTGGACTCGAGTATATATACCGGGCACGTTGCTGCCGCACAATCTCCCGAGACTCGTTATCCCGACAACGTCGTACATGCATTCGTGCTCCGGATCGAATACGACGATGGGTCCACCGCTGTCGCCCTATCTCAAATAAACGATTATAAAATCAATGAGATTCTTTCCAATTGCGACGAATAATATAACAATATTAACCTGGCAAGTGTCACGTCCTTCTGCACCGGCACAGATTTGCCACTCGCCGACGATGCCGCGTCGGAGTTTATAATCGATGGTTCCATCGCTGAAATAACTGGCGTTGCAAGTCTCCTGAGAAACCCTTTCCAGAGTGACTTTGAGAAGATTGTTCGAGCCATCTTCATCAGCTAAAACGACAGAAAGAGAGTGCGAAAGACACGTTATTTTATGAGAAGAAGCTGGGCTTTGGGTGGGCGAGCGTGTTCAACGGATCGGAGAGCGCATCGTCCTACCCCAATTGACGCGACCCCAACCGGCGGCAATGACTCGCTGTCCTTCCTCGTTCGCGGCGCCTACATCGAGCTCGGGGCTCGGTAAACAAGCCGGTCTCGTGAAAGCGTCGAATACGACTCTCGATTCGAGCCTGAGGAGCGCGAGGTCGTGGTACTCGGCGGGTCTCTTGTAATCCGGATGACGAATTCTTTCCGTAACACGAAGCGTCTGCGGTCGGGCGTCGTCATCGTCCGTCGCGAGATTCAAATCACCCACTCTGACCCAAGCCGCGTTTCCACTGACACACACACGAGATAATATTATAATTGAGATTTAAAAATACGAGATATGAATGAGATGTACACCGAAAAGATGATTAAATAGCGTACGAACTATTGAAGGGAGAAAGTGCAGTGAGCCGCGGTCAGGACGAACCGATCGGAAACGAGCGTCCCACCGCAGAGCCAGACAGGCTGTCCGTTCGAACTCGACTCAGAGTCAAAGCCCACAGCCGCCATGTGAGGGAACTCTTTCGGATCCGCTTTGGTTCCTCCCACTACGAGCGCCTTGAACTTGATCGCGCATAGAGAAATGTTTACCGAGCTTTGTGATATCGAAAGAGTAGGTGGCTTGACAACCGCAAATACCGATTTTGCGTACTCTCTGCATTCTATTAAGAGAAAATCAAAAGTGCGCGCTTGTATACGAGATATGAGATAATATATCGAATCGAGGTTTGAATAAAAGCACTCTAAATGCGACTCACTCTGTCTGCCCAGACGCCCTACAATTGCGGTCTCGAAATTCCTTTCTGTATCCTCTTCTATAACCCACGATGGCGTTCTTCTGTCGTCACTTCTGACGCTCGCAGTGGTGGCGCTTGTCGCCGCTGTCTGCGAAGACGCCGAGGGGCAGCACACTATGGGATCGAAACCCAAAAAGCCACAGAGCTTGTCGGGTAAAATACCGGCCAGCGTGTCACGATAGACGGAAGGACATTCCTGAAGGAGCTCGCACCTTCCGGACAGTCCTTTGTTCGTTTCGCACGCATCGCCTAATCGCGCGAGACAACTCGATATTTTAGTTTCGTTTTATAGTTGCGCTCTTTCGAATATAGAGAGTGTTGAAAGTGAAAAACTATTGTTGACGGTAATGAAAAAAACGAGAAAGGCTAAATTTTCGTTTCATTCAACGTTTTGTTGACGGCGTCTTTTGAAGGATAAAACCGTAATTTATCACTTGGAATATTTTACTTTCGCTATTTACTCAGGTGGTTGAAACATACCTTGATCGTACTGCTGTGTCTCGATGCCGAACGGGTATAACAGCACTAAAATTGCGTAGGTTAATACACTGCGAATGAGCACCGGCATCGCGTTCGAGATCGGGCCGTTTCGTTAGAGTCTCGTTCGTAAACGCCTCTGCAAAAGCGCCTGTGACCACCACGGAATCTCGCTGGCTAACGATTTTGGATCGTATTCGCACGCGCACGTCCGCCGTCCGCGACATGCGAGTATACTCATCTCCCTACAAGCGCGTGTATGCATCATCGTGCCTATGTGCAAGAGGTTGGCTTTAGTTCCCCCTCTTTCTTCTCAGCGGCGGTCTTTTTTACTATGCTTACGCATAAAAAAAACACTCAACGAGTTTTGCGAATATATTAAAATCGGGGAAAGATGCATCGTGTTTCGCTGCGACGGTGGAAATTCCCAGGGATTCCCACGACTCAACGACGCGGTAAGTGCACCGACGACCGGTTTATTCGCGTGTAATCTTGCGATGACTGCTGCGCTGGCTTTTCGAAGTTTAATCGTCGCTTAACGAGCGAGAAGGATTTTTCGAAATCTCATTTCGATCGCCCGTGTTAACTTTTTACGATCCGTTGTCGACGATTCGTTATAGGCGCGGTTGAGCCACCGGCGTATATAATGTAGTAGCAAAAATTGCGGTCATGCGTGTATCATATATATATAGGCGAAAACGTATTTGTAACGAAAAACCGAAAAAACATGCGGTCGTTGCGCCTCGATCTTCGTTTGAGCCTGTTGTGCGTGTTGTCGCTAGTGGCGGCGAGGATCGGAAATGTCAGTGCTGAAAGAAAGGCTCAAGCAAGTAAGAATAAAATCAAAGTACACTTGTTCCTTTATCCGCGTTCGTCATGACCAATTATTATATCTGAATTTCGGATGGAATGACAGAGTGTAAAGAATACGCGAAACTCGTTTATACCAAGGAGGCATCTCCGGTATTGAGGATTGGCGGAGGCTCGAACTTGGTATCAAAATGCGGAATAGTCGATACGCCCCTCATCATAGGTGGCGTTAGAGCCAAGCCCTTGGAATTTCCTCACATGGTAAGCTCGCGAACTGCTGTGACGACTTGCAACGAAATAAAACGATTGGCGCGTGAATTGTTGTTTTTTAATCATTTCACTGTATTGCTGGAACGTGAATAGGCGGTAATCGGTTACGGCGATCCAGTGGCCTGGCTGTGCGGTGGAACTCTCGTTTCGGATCTTTACGTACTCACCGCCGCTCACTGTTTGGACAGCTCGTCGGTCAAGTTGCTTCAACAATCCAATTTTCCTCCTAACCTAACTTACATAAATTTCTTCACATAAATTTATAAAAAATATTGAAAAGAAGAAAAATACTCGTTTCACAGAATTACGAGTGAGCTGATGAAAATGTTTTGTCTGTTCGGAGCACAGAGGGCAAATCCCTTCCAAAATACGCGTCGGTTTGACCGATTTGAAGAATCCAGAGAGCGGAATGCAGGAGAGAAAAGTCGTCGAGAGAATAGCTCATCCGGAGTACAAAATACCCGCGAGGTATCATGACATAGCCTTGCTCAAAATTGATAAACCGCTCGAAATGGAAGCGGGAGTAAGGCCAGCGTGTCTCGAGGTCGATTCCAACCTACCGCTCTCCCAGAAGCAAGGAGCGATCGCCTCTGGTTTTGGTCGTACTTCTTATGGTATGCGTATAGCTTTTCGTTTTAGCTCCATATCGAACATCGAACATCATTTCTCATTTTCGAAATCACCTTTCTAATTGGGATAAAGGAGTCAAGGGGGATCGAAAATATTTACAATTCGTTCTCGTACGTCATGTTCGACTATTTCAGAACGACGAATACGGCAAAATTTGTCGACCCAATTGAACAAATTTTCCAACAAAAATGAATTTACAAAAAGTTTTTGCCCTCGTTAACCGGAATAGAATTATTTTAGCCACTCGATTTCTTTTTTTAATGAACAAAAATAACGATCGAAGTAGTTTCTCAGCCCAAAATCCACTGTGAATTACGACTTGAAAGATCTCGAGACTGCGAGCCTCGTGCTGGTTTATCCTTCAAAATGAAGAAAGTAAAATCGCCCCTCATTTTCATAGTTGAGAAAATAATTCAAGTTGAGCAACGCACGACATTTTTTCGTAACCTGCTTGCGTGAATTTTACATAATCCCTGTGATTTACACGGACTGGAAGTATCAAAAAAAAAAAAAAAGTTATTACCGCGAATCCCCACTCGACGCACACGCGCAGAGATCTGACCGAGTTTGTGGTAAATGCAGGAAGTTCGAACGGTAGCAGATACTTGATGAAGGTAAGTCTTAATTACGTGCCCGCTGAAGATTGCGCGAAACATTTTTCCGGCGAGTCCGGTGGTCGACGAATGTCCCGAGGTCTGATTCCGAATATGCTCTGTGCCGGGGTCATGGAAGGTGGCAAAGATACTTGTCAGGTGAGTCTTCTCCATGGTTTTCTCGAGCCTGAGGCGAGGAGCGCCGAGAGACGAAAGTAGAAAAATGACGAGCCGTTCGGTCGACAGGGCGACAGCGGAGGTCCGTTGCAGCGAGTGCTCAAGGATCCTTACTGCGCGTACAGCATCGTCGGTGTAACAAGCTTTGGCAAATTTTGTGGCTTCAAAAATTCTCCGGCCATATACACGAGGGTGAGTTCCTATCTCGACTGGATCGAGTCGGTCGTCTGGCCCTAATTCGTGTATCTTTTAATCTTATAAAAACGCGCGTCTCTTTATTCTCTCGATAAATAAATACATGGCCTTAAAAACATAACAATAACTAATAAAAATATCACTTATGAATCTTATTGCGGCTATGCGTAAGATATCGTATCATCGAATATAAAACAACAAACTTTTCTCCACGTGTAAATAACAAAGCTTATCCCAACTATTGTTTCTAACGATAATTAGGAAATTGTCCGATTCGGAACGATTATAACGATATTTACAAGATTGAAACAACGATTGTTAAAAAAAAAAGGAAAAAAAAAACTTTTTTGGATACACGCGCATGAACGGGTCATCACGAGAATTTTCAGTCTTGCGGCTCTCTGCAAAGGGCGCGTTTGCCCCCCCCCCCCCCCCTCCTCTCCTCTCCCCAGTCGCTCTTCCCCCCCAACGAACGCTCTGGTCGATCGATCGGTTGGCTTTTCCGCCAACGAGTGTAAAAAATTGAAATTTCATTAATCACCAACACCTCGTGTGGTTTTCATGAGTAACATTTTCCCGTTCTTCGGTTGCATCGTTATAAAAATCGCGAAAAAGAGAGCTTGGAGCACCGTGCGAGGAATCAACGGGTTGACTGTCGAAAGATGATTGAATCGACGGGACGAGTTTCAGAGTGGAACTGCGAGACGAATGTGAAAATTTGAGAAAGATCGTACGGTATCGCGAAGGCAGTTGCTCCGAAGGAGCTCAAGCACAGAGTTTCCTTGAGCTGCGGTTGCTGCGGCATCGACGGCGACTCGAGTCTCTGGAATAATAATACAGAAGCAATAAATGAAAATGGCTCTGATTGAAGGGTCATCGAATCAAGTGACGAACGAGCGCGGCCGAGATTGCTGGGCCAATTTGTGCGCGAACCGAACGACGGCGATTTATAAAGATAAAACTCTACGGAGGATTGGGCATTGTAGCCGATATTGTCGCCCACGCGTGTGCGAATCTAGACGATTGACATAAGAAGTACGCGGGAGCAAGAGCCGCGCCTGGACCGGTCTTGGAGCACACCGGTATGCACGGTGTCTCGACGCTGCGCGCGAGATGCCGAGAATGCCGATCGGACTAGCGTCGAGGAGCAGCGTTCTCCGCGAGTCTCTTCCGGCGGGGGGGCTATTTATAGAGAGAAAGTTCACGAGGCTGTCCGAGCAACGTCGAGTTTCGTAGCTGCTCTCTCAAATACGATACACGAAGCGAAGGGAGAAGGAGGATTATGCGTAGCGCGTGCCGAATGAGACTCGAGGGACGTGTCCTTGTCGCTCATTATTTATGTTATGGGTGTAAGAAAAAAAAAAAACTCGATCGACTTGCCGCGCAACGTCGGCCCACGCGTGCACCCGCTTTCTCCTTCCTCTTTGCCTGCATCGACGAGCATCGTCGCTATCGTTCAAATAATCAAGTCTCGCCGCACCACCGAGGTGGGCGCGCGTGTTGAGTTAGCGAGACCAGGGCGCCTACGCGTGTTGCACTCATTTTTTATCTCTCTTTCTACGAGAACGTTCGCCCCGCTACAAAATTTCCCGTCCAATCTCGCCCGCCATTCATCTTCATATCCCTCCTCTCTTTCGCTCCCATGCTCCGTTTTCCCTCCATTACCGAAACACGCTGCATGCTGCAACAAGCGTGCGGCCTCTTTTCTCAATACGTTTCCTCTTCTCTCGATAAGCTTGATTCTCGCGATACTCCGAGACTCTTTGAATCTCGAGCGCTGTTACAAACGGTCCGCTCTCGCCTCCTCCTCCTCCTCCTCCTCCTGCTCGTTTCACCAGTACGGCGTGTCGTTGTTGAGATGCTGCCACGAGGCAAACTCGCTCCACGTAAGCATATTGGCTCTCGTTGCATCCGTAATTCTCGTTACTCCACGCTCGGATTGATGACAGGGCGAAGCGGCTCCCCTGCCAAATATCGGATTGTTCGGATCGATCGACGAGCCAACGTCGTTCAAACTGACGGTTCTTCGCAAATTCTGAAACGAGGAAATAGTAGTAACGATAACCGATCTTTGGAGGAAAAGGATTCGAGGCGGAGGACGACGAACCTTTTGGTGCTTTTGGTGAAGCTGACTTTGATGGTGCCGTTTACGAACAAGATAATTCCTTCCACCGTTGTTGTCCCAGTACTCGGCGGTTCGAGCTGCCCGATAACGAACGCAAAATTCAACTTGGTCCGACTTGAGGGGCAGGGTCAGACGGAAACGAAAAGTGTCGTAAAGAACAAGGGCAGCTTGGGGAACGGAGGAAGGCTGCTCGACGTAGGTGCAATGAACGTCCTCGTGGCTCGCCCAACCGTCGCTGCTCACCCTCACCACAACTTCTTTGTCGTAGGTCAGATTCTTAACCTTGATCGTCCCGACGAGACACTGTTCGGCCTCCCGGAGGATCACGTTTTCCAGACTGACCGCTTCTTCGTCGAGCTTTCGTCGGAAGGCCAAGTAGTCACTGGCCGGTTGAACGAAGCCCGTTTCCCATCGTGACTCGCTCCTTTCCACTTCGGCCTGCTGTTGCTGTCCTCGTTCGCCCGCGTCCTGAGGCTCCTCGCCCCATCGTACACCGCGAGTGACACCCGCGAGAAAAGCGTTCGTCCACACCGGTGGCGCGTTGCTCGGTTCCGACATGACTCGGATCTGGAACAAATGCAGAAATAAAATAATAACCGAAACACATTTTCCTCTGTCTGAAATTAAAAATATTTCTAAAATATTATCTTGGTTCTTCGACGACGAATACCTGCGTCAACGGACGTCCACGATCATCCGCGAAAACGACTCTCTTTTTTCTTCTCGCGATAGCCGCGGCAACAGCAGCCTCCGTCTTCCTCGCAGCATCGCCGCCACTTTCGAGTATCGCGCCGCTCGAGAGACACGGCCTTATAGCAGGTGGGACCGATCTCGTGCTGCTGGAAACGCCCTGGCTGACCGGCTGCTGCTGCGGCGGCGGATTAACCACGAGAGGAGGACGATGATGCTGGTGCTGGTGGTGGTGGTGCTGGTGATGAGCGTAAAGACGATGATGACCGTACGCCGGTGGACTGTGTCCCAGCATCAGTTCCCCTGGCATCGCTATCGAACACATTTCAATCTGTAATCACGGTACAAAAAGCACACACACACACTTTTAATATCTCTCGTCGATCGGTTGACCTTGTCGTTCCCCCCTCGCCTCTCGTATAACCCGAAACCTGACATTTATTTATAATCTGCTCTCGCACTCGTATCTCTCTCCGTCTCTCGTGTCAAATTCTCTGATGATATACGTTTTTTCGCGATACCTACATATAAATACCAAAGTGGTGTTACGACACGCGAATTTCCATCGCTCGAATCGTCCTCATGAATAACTGGGGGCGCGATTATTTGCGATATACATCTTGGTAGATTCGAGAATCGAAATACAAGTAAGCGTTGGGATGAAACGAATGAAAAACGATGCAACGAAAATAGTAACGGCGACGCCGTGACGAAAAATAGCTGGCGCATCTCGTGAGTCGCGGATTAGCGCCGAGCGGTCCAAATTTAACCGAGTCGTCGCGCGGTTCGCGGTCGCGTGGCTTTCATCGTCGCCCTTGGATCCCTTCCAATTTCGAAACAAAAGCACGAGATAGCTTGCGCCTTTTTCCCCCCTTTGCCCCGCGTTTCCTGCTACATCGCCAACACAATTTTCTATATTCTCAATTGCGATTTTGTCTCGGATCGGAGGAAACGTATACAAATAACCACTTCTTTCGAGGGACTCGCGTTTGACGCCTTGCTCGTCAAACGCGTCTTTACTGAATAGGGAAAAAGAATAAAGAAAAAATAGCTGATGGACACGGAGCGAAACGCGTAACAACGACGAGACGAGTCTCCAATTTCCTTTTCAGAGAGCCGAGCAGAGCGTGTCATTCGTCGTCGTTGTGCCGGCACGATCGCGACACCACAAAGTCTTCTCGGACCCGCGAGAAAACACAGTTTATTTTTTTCACTGCGACCTTTGTCGACGGGATCTTCTCAAACTAAATATCGTTCCACACTTTTCTTGGTTAAATGTATACTATACTTTCCTTACCGACCAATTGGCATATCTCTCGCGAAGCGTGGCCGTTATTCCTATTGGAAAATATAAACACGGCGCCCGATGGCTCTCTCCCCCCTCTGCGCGCATCTTCCGATATTTCGGCAACGATCGCCGCGAGGCAACCATTTACCGAAATATTTCCGTATGGTGGGGGGGAGAGAGGAGGTCGTAACAGGTGTTTGTGACGAGTGTGGCCCGCATTTGTTATACGATCCGAAATCCGTTCGATGATTAATCGAGCGAATATTATTTTATATTATACAACAAAGATACTTACATTGAGTCGGACGAACTTGAGGATAAGATGCGTATCGCGGGTCGAGAAAGGCTTGTGCGTTTGACGCAAAGAGATTGGCAGATTTCGCGGTAGATTTTGTTTATCCGCTGATGCGTTTATCCTTGAGCAAAATTCCTGGCGGTCTCGAGCGGTAAACACTCGACAATTAATCAAGTTTCATCAGCTCGTATTTGCGGAAAACGACGATCCGAAATAATATGCACTGTTCGTTCTGCTCAGCAGCGGATTCTTCGGTTATTTATTTGAAAACTTATATTTCAGTTGCAATCCGTTGTCTATTGAACCATCCACCGGATCATCCACCATCAACAACTATACCGAAATATCCAACTTTATCTCTTTTATCTTTATTTATGTTTCAACTTTTCGCGTGTAAGCACGAGCCGGACAGAAACGAGTGTTGTTGATTTGTATTGGAATATTAAAAACAAGAATGTTGAGTTAACGAAGCGGATGATGAAGAAGGCTTTTTTTTGTGAATTTTATCTTAAGATCGGGTATTTCGAGTGTAACGCGAGCGCTTCGACACTCTCCGCCTCTCGAGACGTCGGGAACCCGTCTGTCCACCGTGCGACGTGCGTCGTTCGTCGTCGTACTCGGCCGAGCGAGCGAACACGCCGCGTGCTCCTTCCCTCGAAATCATCGCCCCGCCTGCTTCTTCATCACACCGTTCTCGACGCCGCGTCGCTCGGTTCCCAGTCCCCCGGCCCGGGGTGCTGGTATTAATAAATATACACACTCGCGAACCCCGATCCGCGTTCGTAGCTGCTTTTTTCAACGTGCCTTCAACACTCCTCTCGTGTTTTTCACGTGATTGACATACAACGACCAATGAGAACGTTACTCAAACCACGTGCTTCGTGGATGTATTGGTTATATTGCGCGTACACAAGTAAAAAAGGTTGGAATCGGTGGAGGGGAATAGCGAGGATGGAGAGAAGGAAAGGTAAAACGCCTGTTGCATATTCGAGGCGTTCGGGGTTTGGGGGATGAATAAACGGACGAAAGTATGAGGGATGCTTCTATCTCGCTGCTGTGATGGCCGCGCTGCAGCGCTCGCGGCGTTCTTGCTGCAGCTTCCACTTCGTGTGTGTAATGATACCGCGGACTCGCTGATGTTTTACAGCGAGCCTCAAAACTTCAGCAGCCTTCAACGCTTTCTTCTTTTTCTTCTGTTTCGTCGTATTTCATTGACCCGCTGCTTTGCGGGTCCGTTATACAAGTTATATTATATATGCGCGGCGTGTATTTTTAACAAACAAGTAAATACGTGAGATGCCGCAAATGACAAGGAAATGTTCATATATCTCGAATCATTGACTTTTTCATTGAAAAATTGCTCCTTCGAAGTTTCGTCATTGTCCGCGGTGTTCGCGGCGTCTGAACGATCGAAATACTACGTAAAATTCATGATAGCGAGCGAGAGAAAGTCCAAGTGAGTCGAGTTCCCAATTCCCAATGAACAGCCCGTCATAGCGCTCTCGCGGTTCGACAGAGTTTCCTCCTCAAAGGGCAAACTATTAGTAAACAGAGTGGGCATTTTCGAGACTCGACTACTCACACGACGACGGTATGGGGGAGCCGCGATGATAAATAAATCTAGATGAGCATGATTGTATATAGCAACTCGTCACTGATTGGTCATTCGGCACTATGGGGAAAAAAGAAGAGTTCGAAAAAGAACTAGTCGAGACGACAACACGAACCTACCCCACGCGCGTTCCAGTTCGGTTATGTCGCGAAGTTTTTGTGATACAGACGTTCACGAGGCACGAGACGAACGCGTGACGCGTGAGCAGACGAGACGAAAGAGATCGAGCGAGAAGACGCGCATCGCGTGTGCGTGTTCTCACGAAAATCTATCACCCTATTTTCAATAATTCGAGTAAACATTTTCAATCAATTGTGCTCGACGACGATGCGTATAGACCGACGTAGACTCACCGCGGCCCCGTTCTTTTCTCCAGCTGAATATTACTCCACGAGAGGGTGCCACGTACATTTTTTCGAGCGCGATACAGGCTCCATGTTTCGTTGATAAAAATAATCAACATTCAACGGACGTATCTCGGAAATTTCTCGTATTATTTTTTCGTATCGTGCATTACAACACGGCCGCGAAGGAGACTCGAGATGCGTACTGCTGTGTCGATGTATCAACTCATGCAAATTCCGATAGGACGCGAAGACCCGTTGTCTTCTCATCACCACATTTTTAAAGAATAATAATTGACCGCGCAAGCACCTTCGCGTGAATAACGTTCACCGTGGCGGGACTCTCGTAATTCTGGATATGTCGACGAGGTTCTTATTTATTTCGACACATAAAAAAGGGTTATGAATTAAAATCGAACGGCGAGGGTCGACGCGCTATCATATCCGCGTATTTAGGTTTGTCGCCCGGTCCCTCCCTGATAATCCTATAAAAAAAAAAGTGTGCGTCGTAACGCGTTTCGGTTTCAATAATCCGCATCGAATAAAGCATCGTTGCTTTCTCTACGTCGCCCCATACAGTTATTCGTCCTGCGGCGTATGGCATCGCGAAAACACCTCGTTATTATTATAATCAAACGAGAGTCACATAATCCCAGAGGAAAAATTATGCGAATTAATGATCGGAAATGAGAGTGGTCACCCGAGAATAACCCCCGTTCTCTCGGGGACCGTGTTATCACGGTGCACAAGTCATGACCTCGGCGCCTCCGTAGGTTATCGAGAAGCCTCGCTCCGTTAATGTTGTATTAACGAGCAAGCGAGAGCCACGCGCGCCCGTTGTTTAATCGCCTCCCCGGCTGCGAGATCCTGTAATGATGATCCGTCGACTGAAGCGAAGATGAGAGTAAAATCAGTTTTTTCTTCTAGACGTCCAGCTACTAAATTTTCCATCAAAAACAATGGGCCAGCGGTGGTGGTTGCGGCGACGGCGGCGGGGACGCGGATTTCATCTAAGTCGACTTTGGCGCCTAATATCACGTTCCAAGAAGGTGCTGCTGTTTTTACCTCCTCGCTAGTGTACACGCTCCGAAAGCATGAGAGATTATGACAGATTTTATCGTTCGTGTTATACAGAGGCGGCGCCGAACGGACGGGTCGGTCGCTCTCGTGTACACGCTCACTCGCATAATGATCCGTAAATTTTCCATTTGATATGATCATCGCGTCAAAACATCTTGTCGCAATGCCGCTGCCACGCTTTTTTTTTTCCCCCATAAAATCTAGTAAATTCAATTAAATTTCGCACCACATCTCCGCGGAAACTGATTCCCGATTGTGTTGTTGAAACCTCCGTGGCGATGCGTTGAAACGCAGTGTTCGAAGAGAAGGAGGAGATTCCAAAATGTGCTTCTATCCATCAGGAGGCACAAGATTATGAAAAAAAAATGGAGAGTACAACGGGGGTCGTTGAAACTAAATGCGTGCCGTGCCAGCCAAACCTCTTTGCTGTTTTTTCTCTTTTTTATTATTCTTACAAGCATTAGAAAAAATTTACGACTCCTGTCGAATGAATTCCCGAGGTATCGAGAGCTGCGCGATGTTTCGCAAGCATAGTCGAAAAGAAAAAAAATAGCTCGAGCCCCGGGAGTAATTCACTGCAACGTACGATATTACGCGTCCGGGCGATAGCTCGGTCGTTCATATAATACAAACATCGCTCGTCGGTCAACTCGATGGAGATACATCAAGCTCATTGATACCCATATAAATAGAAACCACCGTCACCTATAATAATGTAAATACTAAACGGTGCGAGTCGATGATAGCGAAGAGTGCCGTCGTTTCTATCCTTCCATCGAACTCCCGTTTTTTCTTTTCTTCTTGGTTGACGACTCGTTCGCGCCTCAATATACACTGTCTATCCCAGCGAATTATATTTCGCCCTTAATCTTTATGGAGGAAGGTGGGTAGAGAAGAGTTGATATCGTTGAAGGATAGAAAATAAAATATTTTGACGTCGATAAAGAGGTGACGAGATTCGTTAACGAGGCGGTGAATAAAAACCTCGAGCCCTTCGAGGGCGGGAATCACGAACGACCCGAAATGGGAATATGAGATCGAAGCGCGTCAATTAGGACAGAGCACTGCAGGCTCTCGGTCTCTGACAACAGCAGAGACGACGGAATCCAGCCGCAGGGCTCGGTTCTTCCGATCACCGTTCTTCGGCTCCTTCGCCCCCCATGCTACCACCGGAGCCGCTGCCGCCACCGCCATTGCCGGTCTCCTGTTGCGGTCTGACGATCTGATACGTTATCAGATATTCCGGATACGCCTGTTCGCCCCGATAAACAACGTATTCCGGAAATACGAGGCCGCCCTGCGAGGGTCTACCCATCACGCTGTGATGACCCGGTGGGGCATGAGCCATTTTCATTGCCGAAAATTGAAGGAAAGACTTGCCGAGGGTTACCCGGCACAGTAATAAATGCCTGCGACATTAAAGTTAGTTGGAATTACGGAAATTTCGTGACAAGGACATTTGCGATAAAAGTATTAGCGTACCGGTGACATATGTAGCAACTTCTATCCTTGTGGGTCGGACATCCGGTTCCACCGCAGATCCCGTAAACGTACTGATTGCTCTTGCTGCTGTGCTCGGCGAAATAAATGCCTGCTCCAAACATACCGCCTATGTAAGCGTGTCTCTCGTCGAAACCCTTCTGAACGATCGCGTTTATGAAGGAACTACCATGGAACAGCATTCTTTCATTCGCTTGAGGTGATGTGGGACTCGAATTCGTTCTGGGAACGTTACTCGGCGAAGCTGGACCGGCCGCTGCGACCTCTTCCGCTACTTCTTGCCGTCGATGCGCGTAACGCTCCCATAGTTTTCGATTTTGGACTTTTTGTATCTGTGTAGTAATCGAACGGTTGATGCATCGGTGCGAGGAAGTTTGAAATAGAAATAGAAATTCACTGCGAGGATTCGTTCCGACGGCCGGACTTACCCTTACGATGTTGTAACGTCCAAATATTCCACCCGAATGTCCATTGTCTCGGTGCTCCCTTATCGTGCTCTGCATTTCTTCCTCGACCGCCAGAAATTCCTTGTCTTCGCTGAGCAGGTCGACGAGGAGCGTTCCCGGGTTTACGGAAGGTTGCCATATCGATCCGGCGGCGGAGCTCAATAGCTTGTCCATCCCTTTGATGAGTTTGTGACGATAACCGTATGCCGAAACCCCAACCTGTTTGAGATCTTCGTGGCCCATTTCGGCCAGTATATCGAGGGTTATTTGTTCACGTTCCAACAATTCAAGCAGATGTTCGAGTCCGAGACTCTGTAGGAAAGTTGCGACGTTTGTAATATTGGCGCAATTACGATCGTCGCATCCGTCTTTGATCTCGCGTTCGGAACACATTTCCGTTGTCATCGTCGTCGTCGTCGTCGTCGTCGTCATAGTAGTCGTTAGCGTTGTTGATGCGGCTGTAGCCATCGCCGTCGTCGCCGCTGGCATGGGACTCAAACAACTGGTCGGACGAGCGAGCGGAACGCAGAGAGTCATCGCAGCTCCGGACGGCATGATAACAGTCTCTTGGGTCAAAGAAGGTGGCGGTGTGACGGGAACTGAAAAAATCAATCGATAAAAAGATGCATCGGGGCTTGTTGGTGAGAAGGAGACCGACGAAAGAGTGAGAAAAATAAATCTCACCCGCTACTATGCTGGGTGGACGACTGCTCATGTTGTTGGTGATGCTACTCGTGCTCATGCTGTTGTTGTTGGCACCATTAATGGTATTAATACCGACGATTACGTGACCTGTACCGCTGCTGTTATTTACAGGTAAGAGGGATGGTACGACTTGTTGAGAGGCCATTGCATCTTGCAACAAACATCGGACGTCGTCGGCACTGGCGAGGTCCACCGGACTTTGGCCTTCCTGATTCTTGAGGAAAGGATCAGCCCCGTGAGCGAGCAAGAGAGCGCACAGTTGTGTTCGTCCCTTCTGGGCGGCCTCGTGCAACGGCGTGAAGCCCCATTTGTCCGTGGCATTGACGACAGTGTTATATTTAATGAGGAGAGCCGCTATATCGAGATGTCCGTAGCTCGAAGCGTTGTGAAGCGGTATAAGACCTCCCTTGTCCTGGGCATTCACGTCCGCCCCTCTTTCCAGGAGAAACTCCGCCACTTCAAGATTGTTGTAACCCGCTACGCGCCGCCGCAACGGGTCAAAAGTAGTGGCAGTATTGTCGATTAATTAATACGTAGGTAATCTCGAACAAGAGGAAAGCGAGGAGCTTCGGTAGACTTACCGGCTAGATGGAGCGGTGTGCTATTCCGACCCTGAGCGTCTCTACAATTAATATTGTCCTGCGTAACGAGTCTTTGGACTCGAGCCAAATTTCCCTTTTTCGCAGCATCGAGGAGGGCACTGTTGCCTCGTAGTAAATCGGCAACGTCCTGGTCGCTCTCTCTGACGAGATCGAGAGGCGTCGCGCCGTCACGATTTTTTTTTGTTGCGTCCGCTCCGTGTCTGAGCAGCAGTCTGACTATCTCGCATTTTCCTTTCGCCGCAGCTTCGTGGAGAGGCGTGAATTTCCATAGATCTGCCACGTTAACGGAAGCACCGTGCTTCACCAAGAGTTCCGTTACCTCGTAATGTCCGTAGGAGCACGCGTTATGTAGAGGCACCAGACCCCTGGATTCGAGAAAACGTATCACCATCGAGAATTACGGGCAGGGAAGAAAATACATAAGCAGCGACGACGACGAGGTCTCTTACCCTTTGTCCTTGGCGTGAACATCAGCTCCGTGGGCCAATAGGTACTCGACAACAGGGACGCGGTTGTAACCCGCTGCAAAATGGAGGGGTGTCGAATGCCTGCCATCCAAATCCCGACAATTGACGGCATGCGGATTTGCCTGAAGGATTCTTTCGACAGCGGTCAAATCGCCCGATTTGCTAGCATCTAGAAGCTGCACCTCTGCATCCTCCGTACCAACCGGTGGGTCTGTTTCGTACAAACGTTTAGGTTTCGTATTAACGAAACGAATTGATTAAACGAGTATGGGAAGCCGATGAGAACTTACCCTGTAATATTTTGAGGACGTTCTCCGTGGCAACTTGGGCAGCCGTGTATCCTTGGAGAGAAACGATCGATGGATCGACGCTGTACGAGAGTAATATTCTGCAGGCCTGAACGTTGTCCTCTCGGGCGCATCTGGCATTTGACAGATTCTTGTTAAAAAGATGGGACGATGGTGGATGGTGGTGGGATGGCGGTGATGATGACTGCAAGTTTCGATCGTCGGCGACGTACCTGTGTAACGCCGTCTGTCCAAGTCCGTCGAGAGCGTTGACCTTCGCTCCGTGTCTCAGAAGAAGGTCCATAGCGTCGTAATAGGAATGATCGCTCGCCACGTGAAGAGGCGTCAAAAAGTCTTTGTTTTTCTCGTTGAGGCTCGCGTTTTTACGTACCAGAGCTTCGATTACTTGCTTCCTCTTGGGATAGGGGGAAGCGACCGCACAATGAAGCGCCGTGTCTCCCGTATATGGATGTTTGAAGTTAACCACCTCTTGAGAAAGGAATTTTTTCAATTTTGTCGGATCCGCCTGCCTGCAAGCGTCCAAAAGGCAGTGTCCCTTGTATTCGTCTGTAAATCAATAATAAATCGACCATCGTGTTTGACCTGTGACCGTTTCTACCGTGTCTACGGAAGGCCCTGCGCGCTCTCTATCATCTCCTTTTCCTCGTCCCCGAGGGTCCTAGATCGCTTCGACGAGACGATCTAGGATCAGCCTTCGGGCCTAGGCAGTACTCACAGGCTAGACGTTCCTGGAGCTCGAGACTCGGTGCTACGTCGATCGCGCTCTTACTGTGGCAGTTGAGTTGTGTTGGATCAGCTCCCTCGCTGAGCAAGAGCGAGCAGACCTCGGCTCGCGATTTACTAGCACCCTCGTGGAGAGGTGTGAAAGCCCATAGATCGCTTGCATTTACCGCAGCACCGTGCTTCAACAGCGCTTCCGTCACCTCAAAATGTCCGTAAGAGCAAGCGTTGTGAAGCGGTACGAGGCCCCTGCGTCGAGGATTACACGAACACGGTAATGACAACGGCACACGAACAAATCGACTCGAAATCCCACCTCCTCGTATCTCGATCGCATTGAGCGGCGATCGGATTGCATGAAAACAAAAACAGCTTACCCTTTGTCCTTTGCGTGTACATCCGCCCCGTTCTGTAGCAATATCTGGACAACCCTGGAACGATTGTAACCCGCTGCCAGATGCAAAGGTGTGGATCTCCGCCCGTCGCTAGCGTGGCAGTTAACGTTGAGAGGATTCAGCAATTGGAGGAGCCTCTCTTCGTTGCCCGATCGAGCAGCTTCCAAGAGCTCATCCTTCCTGTATTCTCCCGTGAGGACCGGTTTAGTGATGGAGTCTGCCAGTTCCAGGGCTGTTTTACCTTCTGTATTCCTGATGTTAGGATCAGCGCCGTGCTGAAGAAGAGCTATGCACACGTCGATCTTGCCCTGTGAGAGATAAGGACGCTCGGATGAACTTTTGAGCATGCCTAAATATACTAAACAGGCCTGAAACAAGGTTTATTCGTACTTTTATTGCAGCTTCATGAAGCGGGGTGTAGTTCCAATTGTCGCGAGTATTGGGGTTTGCCCCAGCTTCCAGGAGGAGTCTGACTACGTCCGAATGTCCAAAAGAACATGCGTTATGCAGCGGATGAAGACCTCCGTCGTCTCTTGCTTGTATCGAAGCTCCCGCCGACAGTAAATATTCCACTACCTCCCGCCTGCCGTATCCTGGAGCCATGGAAAATCATTAGTTATACCCCAGTTGACAACAACGTCCGAATGAAAGTGTTCTCGGGATATGAAATGAACAGAGTTTAACAACGTCGCGTTAAACATTAGTAGCGCCTAGGTGTGTAACGAATACAATTATGTGAAAACAACAATTATGGATATTCGCGAAAGTGCTGGACAGATACATCGATACGCCTAGCAGCAGCAGCAGCAGCAGCAGCGACGCTCGGTCGCTGTGCAATTATTTCAATAAAAGAGCATGAAGGGGTGTCACTTTGCAATTATTATTCAACGTAAAAAAAATTTTTTTTAAATAATGTAAAGAAAAAAGCAAATGAGTGGAAAGAGGACTGGTGAAAGAGGCGGTGGAGGGCAGCAGTGGAGAGCAGGGGGGAGGGAACAAAAAACACTCACCAGCTGCGAAATGCAGGGGGGTGGACTTGCGTCCCGCGGTATCTCTCGCGTTGACCGTTTTGGGGCTGACCAATTTTTTAACACGAACAAGATCACCCGTCTTACAAGCCTCAAAAAGTTCTCTCAAAGGATCCGCCGCAGTCCCTGATCCTGCTAGGGACTCGGGATTTGTCAATACCGACCGTCGTCCTGCCATTTCACACCGCCATTTTTACGCTACTGTCATGCCATCACACGCGTACTCCTCATCGCACCACCACGGCGCTAGTCGCGCTCCCACTGCTTTCCTTTTTATTATATTCCATTTTCGCTGATCCTGACGACGCGCATGCGCGCAAGTAGTAGATCGCGCTGTGGCGACGACTAGAGTGTCCGTGGCTGGACGAAACATTTCGTACTTCGTACTCGCTGGTGAGCGGTAAGAGCGGTAAGCTGCTCGAGCCTATAATTGATATGACAATCTTTAATAATTGGCTGGTTCCTATGATGTCTCAGTTTCTATATTTTGCCAATTAAAAATCTCTACCCTCGACATCATAACCAATCCAAGCTCCAACGTTTCCCACGTAATCAGAATAAATTCAGGAAAATCTTGAGCGTGTGGTCGATCCCGACTAGAAAACCATCTTAGAAAATGAAGACTAAACTTGACTGTCCGAATCGTTCCGATTTCAACTTTATTGGCGACAGTTCATTCGTGGTAAGTTTTTTTTCCCTCGAAATTCATTATTTTTCAATGCAGATGGCAGATGGCGTACTTTGAAAATTTTCTGAGCAACATCTTGGGCACGGTTGCATGGCTGCTCGACTGAGATAGCAGGTTTCTGGATGTACGACGTACGACCAGTCTACATAAACTGTTCGAAATGTTTCGGCTCGTTTCGAACGAACAAAGATTTTCTCGTTTATCGAGCCTCTCAAAAAGTTTTTGTAAAGCGTTTTCAAAGTGGTATATTGAATCAATACAGAGCGAACGATACCGTATCGACTGGTCTGTCCGATGGAAAGGACGAATATAATCGAAATAATTGTATCACGAAATAACAAACATGACCTGTGTTCTGCTTCTATATACTGCCGGTGGAAGTTTCTTTGTTTACTTCGCGTATTCGTTGTGACATTAGACCGAAATATAGTCATCGGTGATGACTAGTGTTCTGATGTATCTATATCGCATCGGAATAAGTTGCTTACATTCCAAGTGTAAACTTTCGGGGCAACCTCTATTTACGAGACTGCACAGTAGTTTAGGACCCCTTTCGATACAGCGTGTTTCCAATTCGGGTTCTCGTTTTTCCCCCTTCCTCCGCGTCCTTTGACGAGACTCTAAACGTTCCTTCGCTCGCCGTTGGCTTCGGCTGCGATTCTAATCGGCAATTGGAGTTAACAAAGGCGCTCGCTGAAACACCATTCAAGCTCATATGAGTACACCGACTCGATCCTCAGTCTCTGCCACGAATGAGTGGATGGAAAAGAAAAAATAACACGAGACCCAGCAAGGCTCATTGAGGACCGCCCGTCCAAATACAGTCGAGTTTATAAACCAATCTAGTAATCCTCCATTTTTTACATAATAATTGAATGTCTTCGAAAGAAAAAAAAAAACAAAAACAGAATTTGTCGAATGTAAGCATGGAAAATTTTGAAAAAGTGACATTTTTCAACGGAGATGCAGAGTAAGGTCTAGTTTTTTCGTACACACACACACACAAAGGCACACGCGGGCGAGTAGACAGATCGGGCTCGCGGGCATAGCTTTTCGTACGGAAATTCCGGTGAACGGTGAGTGCGTAATTCGATTTCCAAGCCTCGGGCGTTAACCCTATTTTGATCGAAATATAATAGTATCGGTATGCAGTTTTCGGAATCGATTGGCTTGTCCGAGCTTTCGCGGTTGTTCGCTTCGATGCTTTTTATTCCTTATACTGCTGACTGCTCGCCAGTATAAGGCACTCTTGCACATCGAGTCACGGACCCCTTCGAGTGGAACACCGCTTCGAAAAATAAAACTTACTATTTTTAATTCATATACATATGCATGAGTCCCATGAATTTTCAGACAGGCTCATGTCTCAGGCTCGTAATCTTATCATGCAATATATCTTTACACGAGTATGGTGTGATTTATTAATCTCAGCTCGATCATTATTCACAAAATTTGATTCTGTAACATTCGGTACTGAGGGGTCTGTAATCACTTTGAACGTCAAAATTTCAGACACATCAATTGTTAAGCTGCACGAAACGATTTTCTTAAGAAAGTCTTGAAATTTATACAGAGTTTAAATGGAGAGTCGACTAGACGCGCGTATCAAATTTTAAAGGGTTCGTCTTATTGACTATTTAGATAAACGTCTTTAAATATGAAGTAAAATACGCAAGGACTATGCGTAAAAAATAAATGCAATGAAGCATATAATGAAGATTTGGGAAAAAATTCGAGACGATTGTCTCGAATATTACTATTCCTCATTTCGGCATTTTGTTTCGTTTTGGCAAGGTCCATTCGCGTCATAATCTTCTGTCTTTTTATTAAAACTTTTTTCTTCATTCAATTCCCTTTGTGTTTTCCCATTGCGCTCTCTAATGTGATATTTTACATAAAAAACTTAAGTATTTTGGCCAGGGGCGAATGAAATTTTGCGTTGAGTCAGTGATGGATCCCCGTTCAATCAAATGGCTCGTCATTTCATTCGCCAAAAGATAAGTTGAAAAAATGTATTTACAATTTCGAATTAATAACTCTGAGAGCAATTTAAAGTGATTTATATCTTTAATTACGAAGTAAAAATCGATCCAATTTAGACGCCCGTAAAATACGATCCTTCGGGCATGATCTACCTTAAGAGAGTCGGAGAAAAGTGTTTTTTGTTTTTTGTTTTTTTCAGCGGGGAATTCAATAGTGATATTTGAATCGTGCCATAGTAAATTCTCTAATTTCGCCTGATAGACGATTGATTTCTTGAAAATTTCCTCCGCAGCAAGGCTATCTCAGGATCGCTGGTATATTAAAATATATATAATTCAGCCTCGATCCGCGCTTTTATACCAAACCGATAATCTCTTGGTTGAAAGCGCGATCGGAATCGGTCGAGCGCTTCTAACAGCATGAAGACACATACGCGTGTATAAAACAAAGCGGGAGACGTCTAATACAGATAATATGGAGTGAACCCACTGCGATAACTCCTTCCGTTTTCTCAAGGCGAGCTAATTTCCGGTCTCGTTTATCAAACTCTTATACTATAAATAAGCACAGGGATAGTTCGGAGGGAGCTGCACAAGCGACATAACGCATAGTTAGAAATTGACTCAGTGCGTTTACATAGGCTGAGAGCGAGTAGTGATTTCGGTGGTTCATGCACCGGACGGACTCCCCCGGGACTGGGAAACGTTTGTTTTCTTTGTCGAAAACAAATAATACGATTGTCGCGCGAGCTTTTCTGCTGAGGTTTAAAATTTGACGGGGCGACGACTATACGCTCGTAAATAATCTCGAATTTAGTCTGATACGATAATTTCTTGTCGCGCCGGTTGAAATTGCAGCGCATTCGTTTATCCGGCGGGTTACTTTTTTCTCTCACTCAATCAACGTTTACGTTTAAAGTTAAACGCGATGGGCTCGTGAAAATAGCAGCGCGCGCGCGCCTGCGTCGCTCGCGCCGAGGTGCTTTTGAGCGTTTGCGCGCGCCTCCGGCTAACGAGCACGCTCCTCCGAAGCCTCGCAGTCGCGGACTCGAGTCCAGTATCCCGCGTGCATTACAAACACTTGCTCGTACATGGAAAATGCCGGTGGAAAGTTTGAAAGTTGCGTCTAATCGTAGTCGGAGACTTTAAAGGTTCGAGCACGGGATTCGAAGCCTCTTCGAGCCTCAGGCAAAATGATTATTCCCGTCCGAATTGAACAGGTTTTGAGGAAATCCTCGGATCGCCGATCATAAAATTTGGCGATGAAAACCCGAAGGATCTTCACTGAGCTCTAACGCTCCTCAACCAATTCCTGCACAAACATTCAACTCTTAAAATTTAGTTCGGCAAAAGGCTTTTGAGAGCACACACCTCTCGCAAATAAGCTCGCAAATTGGTGCCGTTGTGCTGCCACTTCGCGAGAGTTTGACCGAAGAAACTGTAATTGGAGGAGCGAGGAGGGATAATAAATTGCAAAACGGTTGAGCCAGCGGTCTGGCTAGTTTTCTGCAGCTATTACGTTGTGCATTGACATTTGATCAGTACCGAAAGATAATAAACGGCTTTCGATTTCGTCCGAGGACATCGATGAGCGAAAACGGTTCCCGTATTTTTACGCGCGTCAATCGCTCTCGCTTTTCCGGCGTTTTACGGACACTCGCACAATTTTCAAACCGGCCAATTTCGGGGATGCGAGGTGTGCGAGCTAGCATCGCGAAATATGAATAATTTCATTGGAAAGGTGAGAAACTTCATTTGCTTGGAATATCATCGTGTTTGCACTTGCGTACAGTGCATCGACCACGATTCAACGTGAGAAATGTAACGCTGGATTCATAGAGGAAGAGCGACGAAAAGGAACGGGGCTCGTGTCGCTCCATTTATATTCATCGTAATTTCGTAAATCCTGATCGGTAAGTGTACCCTCCTGGATATTTATTGATGATATTTATTATTTTTGAGCTATTCGATTAATTATTATTTTTCATCAAACACCGCGTCGAGAGACGAACGAGGGCTCTGTTCGAGGCATCGATGGCAGAGCTCTCGTATGATCAACTATTTTATTCTCATCACGCGAACTCTTGTACGTGCGCGTAACTCGAAATTCGCATAATGACCGACAATGAGAGCACCCAGTCAAAATAAATTCCATTCACGTATGAGTTATTTGCATAAATATGTAGACGTTGCTCCGCGAGGGTAAACAAAAAGCATTTGCATTTGAAACGGGGCGCAGCATCCGCACGTCGGGGGCGTTCGCACTTTTTTTTAACACGCAAAGACTTTGGCCAGGTCTCTGTCAATTTAGTGTTTACCTATATGAGGATTTCTCTAATATCGAACGCGCGGCTCTCAATGATTTGCACATAAATGACAAGCTTGTTTTCGCTCGGTTGACCCGGCTCTCATTTCCGTACACGGGTGCCTGAGGGATGGGAGTTCCGTGGCTGCCTCAATTTTGTCGCCTCATCTGCTTTCCCTTTTGTGCGTTTGGTCATCGGGCTCTACTTTATTTTACTCTCTTTCCTTGCTCTCTAGTCAAAAGCTTTCTCTTGCTCGCCATCGGAATAGCGCGCGGATTAGCCCAAGGGCTCTCTGTTATTCCATTGGAATTAAATTTCTTTATTCTCCCGTTCACGTGGGATTGTGTTAAACGAAGAACACGGAAATGTAAAATGCCACTTTTCCGTAATCGTGATAAAGATAAAAAAAAACAAAAGTTCGATACGCTCGGGGACGAACACGACTCGATTGTGAATCCGGTTTGCCTCGGATTATACTTCCATTTGAATTCCTCTTCATCGCGAAGAATCGACGAACGAGTAAATCCCGTTGACACGTCGAATTCCCATAATCCGAATGGACAGCCATTCGGGAATAGTTTTGGTGTCTTGAAGAAACTTTTCATCACTTTTGGCTCGTCTAGATTTGTGCTATTATAAACAACACTCGCGTCGATTAACAATTTATATTGCCGATTTGAGAAAACCTTCTACGTGATCTGCTCGGCGATGTTGATCTTCCAGCAAATATCGAAAATTTAATATCTCCGTCATTTTACTCTGATTACGAAAAAAGTCTGTCCGCTCAATTTGTTCGGAAAAGCGTAGCATCCGCCTGATTATAACTATCGCATCATCGTTTGGTAAACGTGCCGCATACGCTGTTTCGAATGCACACATTCATCCGCGTCTTCGAATCAATATCACTTCCGGTTCGGTGAACCAGATAAATAAAAAGGCATTTTTGCCGGTTCGCTCGCATTGTCCTCGTCGAAAGCAATTTTTCTTATTCTATGACGAAAAAATGACAGGGATTCGCAGATTCATGTAATTTGTGTTCTCCTGACGCGTGAATTTTCTCAACTTTTTCGTTTACAAAAAGGCCCAGTTAAATAATGGATCCCTTTTCTCGCGAATTATTCAATTTTATAGAATTCAAATATTTTGCTTTCGCTGCAATCATATTTTTTGAGTTCGATTGAATCGTTGAGCCACCGCCTTGGAGACTGGGGATTCTAAAAACGAGAGTCTATCCATCATCGCACCATGCGTTGTGCTGTCGTCTCCCGTTTAATTAGTGGCATCCGAAGTATCCGAAATTCGACAGTCATTCTCTAATCATTAATTCATCACAAAAACACGACCAATAAAACGTAATAATGAAATCACTCATAAATAATGATGCTCTAATTTCATCATGATCATAAAAGAACGGGAAAACTTGTTGAAAAAGCACAATTGTTTAAAAACAGGGACACGAGGATAAATTGGGCCCCGAAGAACTGGTGTTTCGTCAGTCGTCAACATCGTACGATCACTGTGTATAAGTATGACGCTGAAGTTTCCAACGTTGGAGTCTAACGAAATGATCGAAAAAAAATTTCCAATAACTCCAGTAATTCTCCCATTTTGTTCCCTGCCAAATTTGCGATTCGTAGTTTTTCAAGTTGCACCAACGATTCGTGAAATAAATAATTGGTGAATTAAAAACGTTTTTTTCGTTCATTTCGTTGGACTCCAACGTTGGAAACTTCAGCGTCGTGTATAAGTAGGGTATTGAAACGAAAACTCGTTCGAATCTTCTCGGTTTCTCAAATGTCTGAACGCGGTGAGTTTCATACATGAAACTCGAATACTTATTGCGCGTCGAACGTCGATCTCATTCTTAACTTCTGACGAGTATGTGAGAGATCAATAATGCTTGTGTAGTAGCTCGTACTTTTATATCTACAACTTGGTTCATCGTCGACGTTGTCCCGTTTCGTCACAAAGCTGTTTTAGCTTCTAGACGAGAAGCTGATGTGTCACGCGAACTTATTTCTCGTCGGCGAGGCACGAGGTATTCCGCACCGAGTTGAAAAGTCTTCTATTCCCTCAACTTTTACGTTTTAATTAATCATTTTTTTTAAGCAGTTGATACGGTTGGCATGGCATTGTTGGCTCCTCCAAAATTGCGTTTTCTCTTTTGGCGGCTCACCACCAATTTATTGGTGGTTTCGCAATGCGTGCATTATTGTGTACCGGAAAGCCCGTTTACCGGCGCGTTCTAATTTAAAGCGGCGGACGAATCCGCGCTGTCAAAATTCTAGCAGCTCCGGGGCGGCTTGGCCAAAACCGAGTCCGGCTTCGCGCTTATATTCGACTTATCGACGCGGAGACATTACGAAAATGTTCTTTTCGTGAATGAAGACTCTTTCTGAAATCACATTATTCATTGAATGAATAAACATAAATTATTATTCCCATGAATCATTAGAGATTAACCAGATCATCGTTGCTGTCAATAACTTTTGCGAGGTTCGCACGCTCCTAGACGCGTCTCTATGAATAATACATAGTTGTAAGAAATTCCGAGTCGCCGTCGATCCTCTCGTTCTTCTGTTTTTCGAAACACACACACACACACACACACACAACAATCGTTACGAATGAGTTTTATTATTGCAACGCCTCATTTTTTCGTTGTTTCCGAAGTCACACGACGACGCGATTACTTCTGAGAAACACACGCGGTCTTATCGACTCGAAGTCGTATACAATTTCACTTTTATTTTTAACCACCCCCTTCTGTGAGCCCACCGCGTAAACACACGCTTCATAACTATAGCTCGCATTGCACAGAGCGGAGGGTGCTTTATGGTTTATATAGCGAATAGAACAATGTTTCCGAGCATATTTTCACACCGCCTTATCTCTCCATTGTGCAACGGTGCCATTATAATCGCCCTGCCCACTCCTCCCTTTTTCTTTTCTTTTCTCTTTAATACCTTCTATTCCGGCGGGATTAATTGACGTCGAATTTCTGGATAATTTCTCCAGCAGCCCCCCCTTTTGCATATATAAACACACCGAGCCTCCGATAAAGCACATACCGTGTCGGGCAATAATACTACATCGCGTGTGTATTAAATCTCCTCTCGTGTTTCATGCGCTCTACTCTATTTTTACCATAACCGTTAAATTTTACGGTGATGTTAACCCTGGCTCTTCGCCGGTGTGCCGGAGAGGAGAGCAAAGAAAGCGATGCACCTAGGAAAGTATAGAAAAAGTCAAGTTTTCGTTGGCTCTTTTGAGATTTTTCTTTTCCCCATCCGCGAAAGTGCATGCTCGGTGAATGAAATGTTTTCTGTCCGACCGCGATTCTGATGGGTTCGCCACGCCGTAATGGGCCGTGAATCGGAAGACGAAATTTCGCAAAAATATGTCGAAGCCTCGATCCTTTAGATTCGTCGTAAAAACTCGACGGAGCGAGCGAGCGAATTTGTGTGCTGCAATGTGGGAATGAGCAAAGCGTTATTAAAAGTTGTCTTCTATAAATCGATCCGGTTGAATTAACGTCCGCGTTGCCTCGCATCGTGATATCAAATCGGTCCTCCACATCTGAATTTCAATCGAATTATCAGTTGAAAACGGAAACGCGCTTCCATTGTACATTCCGAAAGGTAAATTCATATTGAACTGTGCAGCCGGACGGACGGGCGGCGCACCGTTGTTGAAGTTATGCAAGCGAAGTGTAGCTACTATAATGAGCCTCAGCCTTGACGTCCGTCAAGTCAGTCAGTCACCGACCCCGGAAACGACGGTCGAATATCGAGGAAACGGTGTGACGATGAAGGATGGATGATATTGCAGAAACGATTTTATCAATAGGGGTGCGAAATGGGCGCGCGGAGAAAAGGGCTGCTTCCGATACGCATGTGCCTTTCATCCTCATAAAAAATACACCTCGAGACGGAATTTATGGCCGGGCGCATATGAATTTTCAGAGCAGCACAAACCATTATTCTTTTTTCTATTTCTCATTTCGTTAATATTTTGGATAGGCAATCTGTATAAAAGCAGCGTACGCGTCTCGCCGCTCAAACGATAACGGTAACGATTTCATTATTTTTCAAATGAACATTGTATTGAGATATTGGGCAGAATAACAAAACCATTCTCTTTACATCTCTACTCAAACAAAACTCTGCTTCTAAAATCTTTACTCCGTAATTCATAACATCTCTCTGCCTCCACTCATGTATAATCCACGAGATCTTCGATGTTTCTACTCACGATGAGATGTGTTTTGAAATCATCATGAGTAGAGATAACGGGGATTAAATATCACACCGGAGTAGATACGTTCTCTACGTAGATACGCAGTTATTAAGGGGTTGTTAACAAGCAACTATGCATAACACAGCTCTACTCGATAACGACTCCGTTCTTTAAACACGCATTCAGAGGAGACTGTTGTTGAACACATTTACTGAAAGTAGAATTGTCGACTTGCTGCAACACAACTCGACTCTTATATATTTACTCGATAACATGTCCACTCTGAAGGTTCATTTATTTTATGCACGAATAACGTCTCTATACTCTTTAACGTGTCTAGGCGGATCTACATAGATTATTGATGACAAGAGACTGTATTTTATTGATTTTGCAAATTTGAGAGTAGCTGTTGGAACTGCGTTGTTGTTGGAACTGCCCGCAGCATCCCTTCGCTTAAGGGTGAATGATACAAAAGTCGAAATAATTAGAAATTGATCAAATTTGGTGATAATGTTCTTCAACATCAAGTGCGAAAACACAAATTTTTTCAAAATTTTCTTCTGTTTAGTTATCGAGTAATTACGCATTAAAGCAGATTTCTTATGCCTGGAATGTATACCTATATATATGGAAACGCTATGCTTATACACGTGAACTTTAGTGATCAATTACTCGATAACTGTACAGAAGAAAAATCTTAAAAAATTTGTATTGTCAAATTTGGCACTAAAGAATATGTTCACCAAATTTTATAAAATTCTGATCATTTTGAATTTTTTTATGTTTTTAGCATGGTTTAGCATGGCAACATTGTATCGCCTGTGCAATATATCCTTAATTCCTCTTTGTTCGTCATTTTCGGCAGATATATGAGCGAAGATGAACGAACGGGTATGAATGAATAAAAAATCACTCGGCGCACCCTCTTGTTTTCGTGCAAAGGCACTTATGCATACGCAGTATATATTCACCGGGGTTCTAGGTACGTACCGTTGAATAATTTTCGTGGTCATTTGTTTCCTGCCGCGAGGCGATTCAGACACATCGTTAGCGTAATAAAATACTCCTCGTCTCGTCTCTTTTTTATGGAAAAAAAATCCCTGGTGTTCTCTCAAAATTGCTACTTCCTTGGGACACACGAATGTTTGTGCACGTGTCAAGGATCGCGCATCTGTTTTTTTAAATTGCTTCACGTGAGTCATGCGTGCTGTGTACCGTTGACGCAAGAATTGCGAAACAAATGTCCGGAAAAAATGTACCATTTTCTCGCTTGGAAACCGCACCTGGAAAACTTATATCGCGCCGATGGAAATACTCGGCGCCGGAAAAATACTTTCAACTATTCGTACGAGCGAAGGGTAGGAATAATTGGTGAAAAAAAAAAAAAAATATATAAATATTCATAAGAGAATTTTGCAACTATCGATTCTCCGAGAGTTTTTCTCAGAAGCACAGTTCAAATTGTCGCGGCGTGAAACTATTCGTGAATCGTTACAAATCTACCGAATGTGAATATTTTACGAGTTAATGAAGCTCGAGAAAATATCGGAATTGTGCATCCCTTCTAGAGACTTTACTGCAAGACGCGCAATAGCGATCGAGTTACGGAGGAAAAATCTCGTGTTTCTTTCACGCGAGGACGAATCAGAGCGAACGAAACAAATATTTCGGGGTCCGGCGGAGTTAGAGATGACCTCTGTGAATACGTCACGATAGGAAGTTCTGTTCGCTCGTGAAATTTTGAAAAACTCCGGTACCATCTCACTGGCGCGTGTACCGCTCGTCGTTTCCGAGTAAACCTCTTGAAACCAAATTCCGTTTTAATGAAGGAGAAGTTATCCTCTCGTCATTCATGCATACTTTCGTTGGCTCTCTCTCGCTCACTTTTTGTATAAAACATTCTGTGAATATATAGCAGGCTCCTTATAGGCCTTAAATATTTACACTAAATTATATTCTTCTCGTGAACTTTCTCAACCGTTTTCGAAAAGTGTAATAAACAGGTTCGTATGCGAAAGCAGAAGAGATAGAATGGAGCTGATTTGCTGAAAAATCACGAATGGTGATTATTTTAAACTTTCAACTTCCCGAGACTTTTTCATTTAAATAACTAATTTGATCAACACTCTTTGTAGCGTGAGCTTATATCAGTATTGGTCCACACGTTTGGGACGAAATGACTCGTCCACGCGCATCACACTTCAGGAAGATAATTCACGCCCGCGCCGATTCTCTTAGCTCAGGAAGAGAGAGAGAGAGAATGAGAGCAAAAGGAAAACGAAGAGAGAGACAGGACCCCGTCGAGGATTTTTATCCCCTGACAAATGATCCCCGTGTAAAGCACATGATTGTTTGATAATTGCACCGCAAGATAAAAAAAATACACAGTCTTTTGGAATCTCTTTTTAGGTTTTTATTTAAGTGTGGTGTATACGGAGTTGTTTTTTAACTAAAAACCAATTGATTTGAATAAAAGATGGGAAAATATGCCCGGGCACGTTCGGTCGAATCGATTAATGAATTTTTTTTAGGGCGCTCAGAAGAGAACAATGATTGATGCTTCGAAGGCCTCTATCGCTTCTGTTGATATATTTTTCCAGCTATGAATAATCCGCGATCGTGCGAGGCACAGTAGTCATTTTTCTCCATTCGGTCGTATTTTCATTTCATTGTTATCCGGCTTTGGTGGACCTCAAAAAACGGATAGCGAGTTGAAAAATTTTGGTTCGCGATACAACGTAAAAATAGATGGCAAGAGCTCCTGGAATTCGGTCCGCACGAGAAGAAAAATTACGCGGACCATTTTAGACGCGGTGTGGTCCAAAGGTTCGGAATTCGAGAATAGACGTCGTTCGAAGCGCGTTGCGATCATAAATATTCATCTCGTTCACACTCGTGTATGGCAAAGTGCACCCATGAAAAAATCACTCGTTTTCCTTGTTAAGTTTTCGTTATCCTTAGGTTTGTATTATTCCTCGAAGTAGCTCGTTCATTCCGCTGTGATATTTATACTTTAGGCTCGCACTTTCACCGACTATTACTACCTACGCCGCCGTATACGCGATGTTAAATCTTAATTTTAATCATTTTTACGAGATATTTCGAATGTCTAGACATCACAATTGAGTTAATTGAGAAACCTATCGAAAAATGCTCTCAAAAAATGTTTCCCGGTTCGACCTTATGACCTCTTTTCAACATTTAAATTTTTTAGTTTCAGTAACCCCTTCCGTTACTGCTCGAAACTGGGGCTAAAATTATTTTTATTACGAATGGTTGCAAATATTTGTTCGAGTAATGGGGAAACTTGGTAGCCGTTTCGGTAACGTTGCCCCGTGAATTACGCTCGTACAAAGTAGATTAGGGTGAGAGAAAAAAAGAGCGAAAAACATTCCAGAGGAAGTACGCGTAGGAAGAAAAGTTATGGCCTCGGTAAAGTGTCAAAGTCCCGAAGAAAATCCTTCGTCATTTTCTCCTTTTCTCTCCTCGTTTTTCCCCTAACTTCATTCGCGGCGGAGAGCTGCTCAAAGCCTGTGAACCGTACATAAACACTGAAACCCTATGAGATTTACTTTTTTATGTAGAAGTTCGTTTCGCACCGTGGTCTAATATCGATGCTCGTTGATCGACTTATTCCTCCGCCTCATTGCTTGCCAAACTTGGCAGATGATCCGGAAGATTGCACAAAGCGAATTAACGCGTGGTTTAGAAGCGGACGAGCAGCCAGCATTTTCGTCGAAACAATACTATTTCGTCGACATTTTAAAAAAACACCGATCGCTCCACACTTTTGCAAATTGTGGTGTCAAACTCCCCAGAACTCTACAAGAAATAATGCAAACATTGCAATTATTTTCGCAAGCACCATTCGACTCTTTCAGTGGCTGATCCGAGTCTCGCTTTTTCTACTTCTTCCCCGTTTTTTCTCATCGTGCTGCAATTTTCATCACTTCTCGCTTCTATAGATAATAATCCCCCGCGCGTGTTTCGCGCCGCGATTTCAATTGACTTTCAGACTCTAAGGTTTTTTGCTCTCGCACACGGTTTCAAGTCCTCGGGACTTGGGCACGGCTCAACGTCAAAGTTCGAGTCGAGTCCTTGCTGCTATGTCGCGGATCTTTATGTTTTGCATATTCAAACACGCTGTGAGAAAAAATGGGAGCCGAGACGTCGAGTAATACAATGCAGCGCGGTTGAAAAGTGCATCTTTTTATTCGTTCGGTCGAACGCCACGAATAACACCATTTACATGCTGCCTAGACCTACGTCGTCGCAGCTTCGAAAATAGTAAAATGTGAGGAGCAGTAACGTTCCAACAGAATACTCGCTTTGTTACTACATTACCCACTTCTTTTTTCTGACTCGGCGTTCATCTCTCTGCCCCATTTTATGCGTTCCTCTCTCTCTCTCTCATTTCTGCACCGCCGCCTGTTCTATTTTCCTATTGCCGCGTTTCTGCTCATGCGATCACTATATTTATTGGTCTGAGTTGCGGAGCAAGGCTGATCTAATGAACGAACCGTGTGCGTACGTGAATCGACGTACGAAATAATAAGGCTGCCGATGTAACCGCATGGACAATTCCGTGCGAGAAACGCGTGTACATCAAAGAATCGTCCGAATGTCTGCGCTTCGGCCTTGAACTTTCGTATTCGCGTTGGTACCTCCGATGTAACGTGTTTATGGACCCGGAGGGTGATTTGTGGAATACCCGCATGTCGGGAAATACGTCGATGCTATTGGAAACCAAATATTCGAGTATCGCATCGTGCATGGGTGTTACTGCGATATCGCGTATAGGAAACACCGAAACTTCATCGCGCGTAACGCACCAGCGCGTGGTTTTGCACTAACAACGCCAATAATTCCAGGAAGTGCTGCAATATTCGAATTATGCGAATGAAACAAATATGGGGGAAAATTCGACATATTTGTTGAGAGTATTTCTCGCTTTTATTGCGGAATAAAACAATAACGAATTAGTTATGACCCGAGGAATTGTTGCGTAAACCGTACGCTTGTTTATGGTGCACTTACAAGAGTTACGGGGGTATACTTTGGAACACGAGCGCGCCAAGGGGCGTGCTGTAATCACACGAGTATATATTATACCCCCGTGCCGATACACCATTGGCAGTCAAGGCGAATGCGACCGATTCATAAGCGCGACCTAATTCCTTGTTTTTCTTCTCCCGTTACGCACAAATTACTTTTTTTCTCTTACCTTATTCTTCTATTCTGGAGTCTGGTTATGATTTTCGATTTTTTCCGAAATTAAGAGCATGCGCGCGCAAAGTCGAAAGTTTCATCGAATTCGGAACGAAGAGGCTTGAATTTCGGATGAGAATGCGGGAGCTCAGATTCAGCTAATTGTTTTTTGTTTTTTGTTTTTTTTTCTTTATCACAAACAATTGATATTATTATGGGAGAAAAAATGAGTTTTGACTTCCTATCTGCAATATTTACTCTTATAAAACTGAAAATTCCGCAAAATCTTTGAAATTTTACAGTGTCTTACAGGAATGAATAATTCTCGTTAACTCGACCCTGCAGTCAAATACGTTACGGTAAATTTTACAGTGAATTTCACGCTAAATATTATACCGTTTAATTCTCTCCGTGCAGTTTAATCTGCGACCGATAATGCGCAGGTGAGAAGTTGCCAGAACGAAGGAAAGAGAGCACACGAACCGCGGAGCTCACGAAATTTGATTTTCCCGTTGAATCTTGTTCTCACACAATGAAAGTTGCTGGTATCGTGCTCAAATTCTCGTATAGATGCTCCTCGATACAAAATTCACGCCGGAGCAACCGACTCTCTTCGCGTTTCATCCAGTGATGCCGTAAATATTTACTCCGTCTCGTGGGATAGAGGGGAGAGAATGCAAGAGGAATTGAGCGCATCTCTGAGGGATGCGGCGGAGGAAAGGCTCACTCTCCATCTGTGTGGGAAAAGTTCTATTGGATATTCTCGAAAAACGAGAATAAATTTGGCGAGGTCAGCGATGCATTCATCATTGACCCGAATCGCAAACTGGTAAATTCTACTGCAATGTTCTCGTCATTTTTATCAAGGCGGGACCGGCTTATCCGCATCCGCCGACCACATGTGTTGTCCGGAGCGCGCAAATTTATCGAACATTTATATCGACAGTCAAGCTCCATACTGTGTGCGTACACACTTTTATACACTCGCTTTGCAGATGCAACAGTTTTCTCGTGAGATTCTCTTTATTGGCAATACTCTGAGTGGCGCCACGCGATATATCGTGATGTCGTTACGATCGCGAGGAAGGAAAAATCCCACGGGGCTGTACCGGTAAAGAGCAACAATTTATGCAAACGCGAATTGCGTCGCCACGCTCTCGAGCCGCGCACCAAATAGTTTGAATACTTCTGTAAATTGGCTTATCGCACCTCTACAACGACTCTGCATTTCATATACGTATTTCGCGAACTATTTATAAGTTTAAAAAAGTCTGAAAATTTTCGTCACCGCGGTGATTAATGCGACCTAAAAAACTGACAGGGTCCGACGAGCTGTCAGATTTACGTTTCATACACGAAGCAGCTGATTGGTATTTATGGGAAGGTTGCTCGAGCTCGGCGTGGCGGGTCCGCTGGATTATATAATACAAAAACTTCGATCTTATCTACCACAAACATGATATATACCGCAAACGCCCTATTACCTTGTATTTTCCAAACAAATAAATAATATATCCTTGGCAAAGTGTCACCAAAAGTCGTACCCAACCCCCAACTCTTCCAGAAGAATTTTATCCGCGTCACCGAAGTGAACAGCGGAGAGGACTGAGAGAAAAAGTATACCGAAGCACGTTTCCCCTTATTTCGTACCACGTTCTGTAAACTTCGCACGAAGTAAAATCATTTCTTGCTCGTGTTGTACGCTCGTAGTGACATGCGATAAAGTGCGATAACATGACACTTTCTCTCCCGGCGAATTAGACCACCTCGCTACACCTTTTTTCTACACTTTTTACTTTAAACAAACATCATGATTAATAGGGTTATTTTAGAGCGTGATACCACCACTTTTCATTCTACCAAATGTCATTATTCTATTTACTCTCACTTATGATATAATTATGACTCATCGCTGGTCGCAATAGCGTCGAAAAAATGCCTTCGCATGTTTTTTCCCAACGAAAAATAAGAAAAAAGGCGCCTCACAGCTTTTTCGTCCCGTTAGGAATGAATTTTAGATTAAAATTCATTTTACCAGCTCGCTGAACAATCTTCCGCAAGGTTTCGTCAGTGATTGCAAATCTGCATGTTCGTGCTGATCGCCGCGCGGCGTAACAAAGCAGGTCTCGGAAAGTTTTAAATATACTTTGATTTTCCATTCCCCAAGCGAATTTCATTGTGACTTCGAGGAGTGTGGCCAGTGTGACAAAAAGAAATGAACAAAGAAGCTGTTGAGTCCGACGTGTTTACTTTGAAAATCCAATTTCGAATGTTTCACTATCAGCCGGCGGTTCTGCTCTCCATATTTTCTCTCCGTATGACGCGATATGCTGCTCTTTTATTCGACTTTGCAGTTATTCAAATTTAAACGTCTACTCCTTTCCTCCTATTTTTCTCTCACTCTTTTCGTGTAACCTGCGCAAGTTTGCGCTCACCATTCCCCACATTTATTACTCCAATGCTTTCGTGATTATTTCGGATAACCGACAGATTCAACCGCATTACAGAAATATGTGGATTTCGATTAATCGGATTGTGCCCAAGCTGGAAGCGTCGGTTGAAAAAAACGTTTGCGAAGAAACAAAATGTTTTCCAATTTTTTTTTTAGGCGACCGACTTTCGCTGCGTGCATGGCATGTTGGGAAGCATGTGCTGGACGTATGTGGAGACTCTTCTCGCGTCGTCATGCTTTTCTTCGGAGCGATCGATTACGAGAAAAAGTTGGCATCGTTCCTCCTCCGGATGCGTTTTAGCTTCGTCTCGTGTGGATGTATTACGGTCGCACGGTGTGTGTAATGCGAAAGAGATTTGCTCTCCTCGCGGTGATTATGCGCTCTGAAGTCGTCAATAATTTAGTCCCAGCGGAATTTCGTTCCGCTTGAGAAACGCTCATCCCTCGCATGGTTCCGATACAAGTGCAATAGGGACCGCGAGTGAGTGATTGTTAATAAATACTTCGCATCGTCGTTCTCATGGCAGACGCACATGTGGTTGCTGGCAGAGCCACGGGTCGACGCGCGTATAACCAAAATGTTCCGCAAGCGTCATTACTCGTGTCACTTATCGCAGACTCTTGTATATAGCGTCGGTTGTATCTGCGTGCTATTATTCCTCATCTCGCACATGCACCGAAGAAAAATAATCATCGTGAACTGGAAGCCGGAGATTCTATCTTTGCCAGCGATGACACAGCGCTTCATTCTTCCAGTGCAGTTTTCAAGGCAGCCTTTTTACGTTGACGCTCAACTTACTGACGGTCATTTGGTTTCGCTAGTCAAGAAGGAAATGCTCCGAGTATCACATATTCGATCGTTTTGTATAGTTATTTGGATTGCGTTGGTCTGAAACATTCGAGCTATTTACGCCGCAACTTTCCGACAAATTTGGTCGTGGATTATTCAAAATATTTCAATCGGACGGTCGAAATCCTCAAAATAATTGTCAATTTTTGACGATCCGAGAATTAGACGCATTGAAACGTCGAAAGTCGTGTTATCGCGCGATAAATATAACTGCAGGATAATCATTGTGCGGGTAACGAGTTTATGTTGGATCAATGCGCTCTCGACGGTGCGCCTTTTCGAGCATGGAAAATTACGCTTGACGTATGTTATTATAGTTGATAATCCTGAATATTGATGACGTCTCATGTAATTCATATCACACTCCTGCACGTTCGCCGTTCAGTTCAGGATCATTGTTATCGTTTCTCGTTTGTTGTTTCCGATGGGAATTTCGTTCAGGCTTGGAATATTCTACCTGATCAGGCAGTCTCACTCCCGTTAAATCGCGCTCCACGAATACGCCACGGGAATTCAACGACAAATTGCAAGCCCACATATAATCCCGTTTCTTGAAAAAGGCGTGGCCAATCCTTTAGCCGCAGTGGAGCTATTCCAAGTTTCGCACATTGCTATTGGAAAGTTTCGATTTGTGATTAAATTCGAAGGTGCTTGTATATACTTGGATCGAATTTCAGCGTGATATATTGGTTAGCAGAGCGAATCGAGTGCTCCAAAACCTCGAATTTACCCCGGTACAATGTTAGGGAGTTGTGTCGTCTAATGATTGAAATTAAAAAAAAAAAAAAAAAAAAAAAAATCCAGTCCGATAGCTTTTCTCGGTCATTTTATGAAACTAAATTATAAATTTCAATGCAAACCTATCGAAAATAAAATTGGAGTTGTAGTTACAGGATTGGAAGAAAAAATGAACTTGTCTGTGACAAAGAACGAATAGAGATCGTTTCCCATTCTTTTACCACTGCAATTTATAACTGTGCATTGGGTAACCGTTGCCGCAGATGACTTTGCGTTATAGAAAGCAATATCCGCGCGGATCGCAATTGATACGATATCTCGATTTTCAATTTATCATCCTGTGAAAAATGTCTACATTTTTATGAAGCTATTCCATTCGTCTGAATTATGACTGAATCAGTTCAAAAGTAACAACATTCGAAAAGTACACGGAGAGAGAAAATTCCAGTAAAAACTACTATGGTGCCATAGGAGTACATGGCCATTTTTTGTGAAGCGAGAGCTCAATGAGAATTGATGTGTGATGCCAAATCGCACAAGCGTGAAAGAAATTCTGCTATGTACCATATAGTAAATTTTTAAACGCTTTGGCAGATCATTGAGGCCTGTGTTCGAACTCCTCAATTTTGACTATTTTCAAGTGTAAATTTCGGTTGTGAAAACAGTAACTAATCATAGGAAAACGGCACTAATAATTCTACTTTACAGTTCATCATCGAGTCAACATAAATTTTACAATGTTTCCTTGGAAATTTACTTGGAATTTACTTGGAAATTACAAGGTTTTTGGTCTGCAAAATGAGCGATATCGAACCATAAAATGATGGTGTTATAGTAGTAGTAGTAGTAGTAGTAGTAGTAGTAGTAGTAGTAATATTTATTTGCACATAGGCTTGCGCTTTTTACAAAGGAGAACGTTTTAAGTGGTAATACATTATGTTTACAAAAATATTTGGTATCCTAAGGATTTCCGTATCACGGTGTGCTTAAACATCTAATTGTGCGTCCGATACAGCGCTATTTTAACAAAAAACTTATCTCTAATTCGTACATTTGCATATTATCTAGAGCTTATACCTCTGATTACTATTTCTTTAATATATGATTAAACGCATGTTTATGTAATTTTACATACATCGTAGTTTTAAACTTCATATGTCATCGGTATGACTAGCTCCGTATTTTGGTTTATCCGTTTCCTATCATAAAAGCCCGAATTTTACAAACTTCGAGTATAAAAAATGCAAGATTTTTCGTGGAAGATTCATCAAGGTTATCCAAGATGGTGTTATAGTAATTTTTACAATTTTTTTTCTCTCCGTGTATAGAAAGCTGAGACCGAAGTCTCTTGGAGGAACATTATTTTTCATGCAGAAGACTCAAATTCGCACAAATTATTATTCATAAGTTTACCTAGCACTCGCGGAATTCATCGATGCAGAAGTTTCACCAAGTTCGTTGAACGTCATTTTACGCCGTATCGTATAACGCGGAAGTGTCGAGAAACGAATAATTTGTCGGAATTACAAGTTCATACGAATAACGGAGTCGAGATCAGTTTAAAGAACTTGAACCACAAATTAGCGGTACGTTCGACATAAATCATGCAAGTTTCACGGGCCAGAATTTGAATCTTACAATCGTTCACGCTTTTTTCATTGTCATTTATCGAAATAGGTCTAATTAGAAGATTTACAATTGAATTAACGAATAATGCCGAGTGAAAGAAATGACATACGCACATTCGAATTGTAAACTAATTGCCATTTTTTATTTTTTCAGTCGGAGATTTGGTTCTTCCTTTTGTCGGGTATAGACTGGCTTTCCGGTATTCTGCGAGCTCGTTTCACCCCCGTCTCTATTTTCTTCATGTCGTATAGTTACCTCACGAAGCAGGCTTGAAGGATTTTCCTGAAAGTTCCGACTGATTGACTCAACGCGAGCGAAAACTTGCGATTTCAAGAAAGCATGGAGACCCAGACCGAGGTGAGTCCAACTACAAGCAGAAAGTGAGAATTTTGAGCTCTCGTATTTAGAAATTAAATTTGATTTTATATAACGAATGAAAGACAGATCAAACTCGAGTATCGATTAGATTCATATCTTTTGAGATAAAACCAAAGTTTTTCAAGAAGCATCATCGAAATTGATCATATGAGACTGAAGAAAAATCATTTAGAATTTATTTTTTCCTTCTACCTGCTAAATAATGCTCTTTGAACTACGCGGATTCGTCGTTCAATAAATCAGCGTAGTCCCTCAATATCCATGCAGTTGTTCATTCGAGTCTTGCTGAATTTGCATATGAAGCTGTCAATATGAGTGAAAAATGATTGCTTTTCAGCATTGAAATATTTCATCGTACTCAATAACAAAATGACACGGCAATCGTCGATTTCATTGGAGATATTGCCATCACCGATTTCAATATTGGGCGATATAACGTTTATAACGTTGACGCGGAGAGTCAACGAGTTGCGCGAGCGTTGTGCTGACCGCAGTGCATATTTATAATACGTAAAAGTTTTTATACATGGTGAGGCATCACGTTTTGACGTTTCGAAATTTTCCCCAACATCCGTGTTGGAAAGAATGTTTCAAATAATTAGCGTTCACTCTGACAGTCCGAGTACATATCTGTTCCTCTCGCACTGGAGCGGCATTCTGAAATAAATATATTTGTCTTTGGCCAGAGTGACAACTTTTCCGGAAGCGAGGAGTGACGGCGAATGAGAATAGTCGAGAAACCGTGTTAGAAACTACTGAAAAATGAGGCTCGGAAACCTTAAAAAATGCGTATATTTGAAAAATTGGTTAAACTTGAAACAGTTCCAACTTCGCATTCGAAAGGTTTTTCCGAGCCAAGTATCTTTCAAAAAAGTATAGGATTCAAGGCGGAGGGAAATAGTGCGTCACCGCGCATATCAATTTTGTGTGATATCGTGATCATATAAACCCGCAGTGTCGACCTATAACTCTAGTTGGAGAATATTCAGTCGGGCAGCTCGAGGGATTTAACGAAATGAATTTCTTGCACGTTCCGCGCGATTTGATTGCCTGCGAATAAACCGCAATGAAAATATGTCAACGATCATTTTTTTAATCCCTCGGTTATTTTACGAGGGAGAGAATTCTCTGAGGTTTAATCGGCTGCTCCGTAAAATCACGGAAATTTTTACTACGTGCTCCGATCATTTCGACTCGAATATATGCTTCATAATCGATTTTATACTTTCGATAGTATATAAAATAAAGGGAGAAAAGCTTCTTCGGTGATAATGTAGCGATATAATGATAGGCATGTATTCAAATATCGGATCTTGAAGCCTCCAAGGGTTGATGATCTTGGAGGGTTGCCCGGATACGGCATTCATTCAGGCTCTTATGCGAACGGAAACTTGAGGTTGCGGGGCTAAATGAGATTAATCATTTTGAGTATAACATATTGAGAAAATTCCAAAGCACTCGTTCTTACATTCTATTGAACTTTTATCGAGTCCCATGTCTATATAAACTTGTTTCATTTTATTTTGCCGAAAAATCGTTCGTTTCGTAACTCATCATTTATCTTTTGTTCTCGGTATCGAAAAGCGCTGTCGTGTAATCGCGATACAAGTTTTCTTCTCCGGGTAGAGGAAATTCTCTGGAAAGGCATTACAGTTTTCGAGGCGTTGGCACTAATTTTTAATAGCATCGACGGTTAGCGGTCACGGAGTCGGTTCGTTCTGTGGTGAACCAGTAATGTCGAATGGAACGTTTATTCTCGTGTATCGAACGTGGTTATAGGAGGATCCCTGGAAATGGGGTTGAAGAAACTTTTTTTTTCCTCCGTCACTACTTTGTTCGTTGAAATGCAACGAAGATATATGAGGAGAAAAGAGGAAAATAGGTTGAAAGCTCTTATCGATTGGATTAAATTCGATTTTTCAGAGAGCCATACGGTGTGAAAGTTGAATCGAATAAAAGTTGTATCGCAATAGGGATGGGCGAAGAATTTTACAACGATTCTTCCTCGCTCGGCTCGATTACGGTTGGAGCTCTCTGCGAAATGTCGCCGTTTCAAATTTCGGAATCAACTTCTTCAACAATCGAAACGGAAGCGCATTTCGTTAACGAATATAATAATGCTTTTATGACGACGCTGAAGTTTGCAACGTTGGGCTCCAACGAAATGAACGAAAAAAACATTTGTAATTCACCAATTTTTTACGTAACTAGGTATCAGTGCAGATTGAAAAACTACGAATTGCGAATTCGACAGGAAATGAAATTGGAGAATTACTCGAATTATTGGAGGAGTTTTTTAAATCATTTCGTTGGACTCCAACGTTGCAAACTTCAGCGTCATCTTTTATGGACGATTCGAGAATAAATAACTTCGAATAGAACGATAATTTTCAATATATCCTTGTTTTTTTCGCGATTAAAAAAAAATGAAGAAAACGAAAATACTAAAATAGGACAATGTACCAAGCGGCAGGGTTCATATCCTATGAGAAATGATACGATCCAGTAATTTCTGTCGTATTCCCAGGAGTTTAACTTTTCCAAGCAGTGCGGAAATGGCACGAGTAGAGATAGCAATAACCCACCGAAACAGTAATCGTACAGCAGCACATTGTGACATAGAATAGGTTGGAAATGATTTTGGGAAGTGCTCACGGTCCACTATTCCCACGCGTGGCAGAACGAGTGTATCCATTTCATTTCCAGTTCCCATCGTTCTATTTGAAATAAATTTCAAGCGCACTCTTCTCACCTCGATAAAGGGATTACCACCAAAAATTCTGCGTCGACGAGTCAAAAAAGATTAAAAGTCGGAGACACTCGTGGAAAGGGAGCGACCGCGATGACAGATCGACTGAGCCGATATGAAATCGCATATGCGAAGAAACGAAGGAGTAGAGTGCTTAACCGATATCGTTTTACGTTACCGTGTACGATGCTGATATCGGCGTTCAATACAGCTATACGGAGGAGGAAATCGGGACAAAGTAGAGTAGCTCTGAAAACGTTTTCATTTCTGCGGCAACATCGGTGAAGGAGTGATGCGCGCCGATGCGTCGTAGTTTCGATTGAGTATTTCAAATCCGCTTGGTTTTAAGTGTCAACTTTAGACTCCTCGAGAAACCTCGTTATTTACCTACGTTGGTGGACTCGGAGATCGATGTTTGCTCGTGCTTCGGATCTCCTTCACTTTCTATTTCAATTCTCCGACAAATTTCAAACGCGATCCTACCAATTTTCTCCATTGCGATTAAAAAGGAGTCGGCAGAGTTTATTGAAGTCAATAAAAACGTAATATCTTCTTGGTATACCTCTCTTTGTACCGGACTTCCACATGTATTCGAGATTGATACAATCAACGTAGCTGAAAGTTTATTGCTCTTGGGACCGGCGTAGATGACGCGAATCACATAATATGGCAATGGGCACCGGATTTTACGAGAATTGTTAATTCGCATGCGACATCATCGGATCGCATGGCGTTGACCGCTATTTTCCTGATATTTGATCAACGAAGCATCGCCGTAAATCATATTGAACCACCATAAACTCGAATAACGAAGGCGTACAAAAAAAAAGAACAAATGTCGAGCCCAAAGTATATGCTTATTTCGAGTGGCTTTCTGGAGTCTGCTCAACTCCATCGAATTTCATGTTTTTCTGGATTTTTGTGTTGTGTTATGATGAATTTCGTTGAATCACCAATTTGAGAAAATGAAAATCAAGCTCGTACGAGATGCTTCGTTCGATTCGCGACTGTATAATAATTATGCTTGAATACGCCGCGTTTGTACGGTTCCGTGTCACATAACAAACCTCGTGACCATCAATCCTCATTATTAGCCTCATAATTCTGTAAATTATTCGCGAATGTGACGAGCTTTCTCGGATTCTTGCTACGCGAAGGGACCCTCTGGAACATGAATTTCTAACGAAACGACTGTTTTTTCAACCCGTTTGATCATACTGGTATTATTTTATCGTTCTTATTCTGATTTATAACAATTATCCTTCGGACAGTATCGAGCCATGGATTGTATATGTGGAGCGATTGTAAAATTTTATGCTCGTGTTTTTACCGATGGTATTGAGATTTAATTTTGATAAAGCTGCTCGTAGCATCGAATTTTGAGGGAATATTTAGCATCGCTACTTTTCCGAAACAATCATAATAACTTTTCATCAGAGTTATCTCGTGGGGTTCGATTTGATCTATGAAAAAAAAGGAAACATCAAATTCGAAAAATGTTGGATATCGACGACTTGCGAATGAGCAACTCACGCACTTGACGCGTGGGAAAGAGAGGAAAAATATGTCTTACGCAAAGAAAAATTTATGAAAATGTGTCAATTATTTTGCTGAAACGAATTTTCACATTTCGAAAGAGAAAAAGTTTCATCGGAATTATTTGTCATCCCTGCGACAGGCTTTGGAAGCCGATTTTATAAAAATTACGTATGGAATCGGGTGTTCCGTCGGTTAACGATCGGACTGCATCTTTATGCACCTCTACGACCCAGTCACATCAGCTAGAAACCGGGACGATCGTGTCTCTCTTTCTCGACCCTCTTTTGAACGTATACGGAGTTCGTGATCGATATGGCTGTACGGAATTACGTGATACAGTTTCACTAGAAAATAACGTACCGAAGCGGTTAACGCTCGACGTTATTTTCGTTACTTGTTTTTTTATCTTCTTAAGCCAACATTTGGCGATGAGCTGAATGGCCCATATTTTTTTAATCGTTTTACGTGTGCCATACGAGGGATAAAAAATTCAATGCCCATTTGCCTCGTTACGTGTCAGTCCCACGTTGATCGAAATGGAGCTGTTAATTGATCGACTGTGCGGATTATCAACGACGCTTCTTGGCGACTACTTTTGCATAATGTAAAACAGATTAATAAATCTGTGAAAAAAGCTTTATATACGCGATGAATAAATAATCTTCGCGATTAAAATTCGATCAGAAAGAAATTTCAACGTCAACGGCTTCGTGCCTCGATAAAAATAATGAGAAAACAAAAAAATATTGTTAATATTTCGATACGAGAGCTAGCCCGCTAGGGGAGGTTAACGTCAAACCTGTAAAATTGGTCATTAGCGTGAGACCCAGGTCGGTAATCGGATAGTCGTTTGACTCTGTGGTGGTTAGGTGTTCCTGCTGGTTGCTCGGTAGACGTCCTTCAAAGTGACGCGGACGACCATTTGTGGACGATGTGGTTAATGACGAACGGGCTGTCACACTTGAGTTCGGTTCTTGCGCGCGCGGCTCGCTCGGTAAAATTCGGCGATACAAGCGGAGCCGCATGCGAGTGTCGTCACGAAAAAAGAGAGGAGAAAAACGAGCTATCGGGCCGACTAATGCGCTGCAGTATGCTTTGCAACGAGTTATGCAGATTCTCGTGATCATAAAAGGAGCAAAGTCATTCCGTGAATTTCATTAAAAACGAGCAAAATCTAACTATAATCGAATTTTTCCTTTAGCTTCCGCATCGAAGTGGCGCTCTTCTCGTTGCGCTCGTATTAAGGAAGTTGAGGCATTAGAATGAAAATGATGTCATCGCTTTTAAACCGATTGCATCTTATAAAGTGAAGTGTAAAAAAAAATCAGTTAAATTTTCAGACAGTTTAGGAGCGTTGTTGCTGAGAAAAATCAATAACAATTTCGGCCAAATAACATGTAATCTTATGGAAGTCAAGACACATTCAGTGATATCTCCGTTAAAAATGATGCTAAAAATATGAAATTTTTTGGGCAACATGAGCAAGGCTTGCCGAACAATGTCAATTTTTTTCAGATTTATTAAGAGATTTGCTGAGATTATATTAATAATAATCTCTTTCCCGTGCAGTTTTTTGAGGCTAGGATCGTCACCGTTCGTGTTTTCGATTGAGCTTTCACCAGTTTTTCGTCTTTTTTTCCCCAACTTTTCTTTAAAGTGTATGCAACATTGCCAAACTGTAAACTGGCCTAACCTTTGAAAGGTACAGGTCATAACTTTTGGGTAAAAGAAATGACTGTACAGCCTCAACTTCCTTAACAACAAACTCTTCGTTGATTTATGATCTCACACAGGAAGTTTAATCGCGGTGGATGTCTGATTGTCCAGAAATACATGTGTCTGGTACAATTTAATAAACGCGTGGCCACACCTCCGCGCGCCGTGACTGCGCAACGTTGGCACAGTCGCAGCTGTATATGAAAACGCACAACAAGAATAATAAATTACGGGATTGCATATCCACCTACGGCGGGTGAATTAGTGCTTGAAACGGGGGGCGCGCCGGGCAATGGCAAGTTGGAATTGCACGTCCAACCGATGAGCCGCGCTTGTTGGCAAACTTTCCATCGACCCTCAAATAACATTTCGTATTTTGTGTGCTGCTCCGGTTTGTTCCTCGCTAGCTAGTCTTTCCTCGACTCTTATTCTCTAAATAAAGCGCAGTTGACCCGATCATGCTCAGGATCAAATACAAAACCACGCAGACACTCGATCTCTTTTTTATTGTTAACAACATTCGGTTTGCGAGCAAAGTATATTGCCTTTGGCATCGCGAGAGAAAAGAGCCATGCGAGATCGAGTCCCCGTTGGAACGTTATATAGTTCGTAAAGTGCTGTCTCCCGGCAGCAGCGAGGGAAAGATATACACGGAAGATCGAACAAAGGGATTGTTGAAAATCTCGTCTAAGCCACTGATAAGGGTCGACTCTACTGCTCCACCGTGTGCTGGAATTCTCCTCGAATGAAACTCTCACAATCAGTCGCGCCTTTTGATAAACCGCAGCTCGCTGAAAAAGAAAAAAAAACAAGCAAAAAATGTTTCAGGGATATTGCTTCTCTCAGATTGATTATTTTCAGATCGCGTCACCTTTGTCAATTGCATATTTTTTACGAAACTCAATTGAAATGATAGTTAGAAATTAGAAAATACCTACTAGGAATATAGTATCCGCACCACAGTCAAAAGACCAATACTTGTATTTTTTGATTAAATAACTCAAGAGCGTTTTTCTCTATAAGCACAGTAAAAAATGTTTTCAGTCACTTGAAATGTTTATATTGTTAAGTATGCTCGGACAACCGAAAATGTTTCACGTATTCGGTGTATATTCGTCTATTTATCGTAGAATTTTCTATGCTGACAGTCAAAATTTGTGATTTAGAATACATTTCCTCTTATCAGTAAGTGCTAGTCTAACGCGATGAAAAACACTCGAAAACAAAACGAAATATAGATAGTTCTGACGTGCGTGACTTTCTGCTATGCATACGTAAAGCTGTTTATAATTCAAGGGACGAAAAATTGAAAAACCCATTAATTTTATAAAACATCGTACACACTTTTTTTTCACTTCACTCGAGAGAGGAAAATGGACCTCGATAAGCAAATGCAATAAAAGTGAATGTCAAACGATCATCGTCCGATGGAAAATTGATAAAAAAAGCTGTCGCATCCGCCATCGCGAAGGAGCATCAATGAATAAAATCCATTAACGATAATGCTCTTAGATACTCACAAAAAGTGAAATGATAAATCCTAAGCCAAAAGAACCTTCGGAAGTCCTAATTTTCGATATAGTCGGGAAAAATTCTCACGAGACTCGTTTTTGTTGCCGATGTGTAACAGCGTGCGTGCCTAAGATCGGCGACTTATTGCCAGAAAATTGTTGGTCGTTTCCCTCGTGAGGATAGGAGAGGTCGCGTGCCAGACACGCCCTCACATATATACTTAACGACCGGCCCGGGGACCACTTTTTCTTGCGGAAATTGCGGAAATAGACGGGCCGAATGGTGATCAGAACTCACCGAAGGCCTTAGCAGGGAGAAGAAGGCCTCCCTCCTTTCGTACCACGAGCTATCGAGTCTGACGTGCAAATGTGCTGTGTCTGCTCAAACTAACTTCTGTCTTATCTTTTTTCTCATTCAGGTGGTAAGAATTGTCGAAATGCCAAAATTTTTTTTCCACCTTTTTCGATGCTGGAAAACACTTTCTCTCGCATAACGCTCGATTTACGAGGGTACGCTGTTCATTTTCAATGTACTGAATCGAGCAAAGAATAACCAACGAGCTGCTTCGATCAATTGATATTTTTAATAAGACGTTCAAGTTTTACTTCAGTGATGCATTCGTTGGCATAATTAATTGTCAGGCTGAAGTACGCACCGATTGGCAAACACGTTTTTCTTCTTCTCGTAATCTTACGTTTTAAGCATGGGGAAGATCGTTAGCTATATCGAGTCGGGTTAATTAGTACGAATGAGTCGGTTAGATTCGGAGTTAGCTCGCGAGTACGGTAGAGCACATACGTTACGATGAATCGAGAACACACTGGGGTGTGGCGCTCTTTCATCGAAATATACTCTTCTCAGGAGCACGAATTCGAGAAGGGACGGCCCTTTACAACTCTCAGACGCAAATACGCATAAGCGCGCACGAGCATAGATTACGGCCATGGGGAATTATTACGGGGTACTTACTGCTGGAATAAAATAACGAAGAAAAAAGAGGAGTGTGTGTAGAGTTTTCGAGGATGAGCCGAAAAAAAGGAAAGTTGGATGGAGAATCGCACAAACTATTCTCTCGTCGTCGATCAACGCGAAAGGCTTTGAACAAGGGGCGAAAAGAGGGCGATCGGAGAAGCCTCCCCGGGTGGAAGCAGCTAGAAGTGAAGGGAGGCTCGCAGCAGTTGGCCTACGTCTTTTCCTTCCGCGTTCTTTACTATCCACTTCATCAACTCGTCGCTCTACTTGATTTATCGTATTTCTCAGCGCACTTTAGATTGGGTTTAGGAAAGGCTCGAGGGAACATGAAAATTCCAGTGGAGTCGGGACGTGAATTTTTAGAAGCCCGGCTCTTGTTTCGCGTGAAGAACAATTGTATCGTAATTATGCATGACCTATCATCATCCCCCTGTTGATGCACTGAGTCGCGTGTAACGCGCGATTATCAAACGTATAGAAAGTTCACACAAGCAGCAGCAAGAAATTGTGAGAACTGGAAAACCCTCGTGTCGTTCGTGGCTCACAAGCGTATCACCATTATTTCGATAATTCGTGAAGAGGTTATTTCACCCTGTAAATATATTTCGTGAACGCGTAAACTGCGCAAAGCTTCACAGATTTATCGGTGTACAATAAAGTTTCGTTATACTCTGGTGACATAAGCGTCGTAAATGGCTGTTTTGTCTCATGCTTAATACGGAAAGTAGATGAATCGGGTCAGTAATTTTACAACTATTATATCCGGATTTATTCATGAGTAATGAGTAATACTGAATTTCTCGTTTTGCGAAGCAATACGACGCTTTGGGTAAGCTTTGAAGAGGAAATATCGAGCTCGCGAGGCTCGTAGGAAAGTACAATTTTGTACTATAGTAAGCCAGTTCACCGCTGATATTGACGTTCATCGCAGAAGAAAAATTTATCGACTTTTAAAACGATTGAAAAATTAATTCGATCGTTGTTCTCAAGCCCTGTATCGACCAACGAGTCATCAACATGGACTTTTTGGAAGGCGTGTATAAAATCATGATTAAGTAATAACGGAGAAAATGCGGAGAGCAGGCTATGACTTATAAATACGAGTCGAGCGATACAATGGAAGGAGTCATTTCCTTTAGGCCTTCAATTTCACGGTACGACACTTTTCTCATTGGTTGTAACGCCACTCGTGTGTCTGTATCCCTGTCACTCTGGCTTCTGTCCGTTTGACGACTTGGAATTTACGTGGAAGAGGGTTGAATATTGTCAAATGCGGAAGGTTCTGATAAAATTTCGATCAAACGTTACTCCGGAAAATCACTTGCTGTAAACATCTTTCAAATTGGTGTGATAATTGAAAAATTCGATGTTCGTACATTTCGTTTAAATTTATGAGGATTCTGCACTAGTTTATCAATAAAAACGAAGAAAACAGATACAACTTTTTGTTGAATTTTTATTACGAAATGGAAATTTTATGCATCGGGTTTAATATGTGGCATCGTCATTTTGAGTACCTTTTTTAACCCTTAATGTGCATCTTTGGGGTCAGGTTGACCCCAAATTTTTTTCTCACATGAATAGCATTTACAGATGAGCATCTCATAAGTAAAACCCCCAATATTAAGAAATCGTTATCCCCTCTCTAAAAGTATGGAGCAAAATAAATACAATTTTTGGAACGGTTACAAAGTGGACTATTTTTCCCTTAAAGCATGGACCCTTGTCTGTAAAACTCTGTAAAACAACCTTGTCTGTAAAACAATGGAAAAAGATTTCTTTGGAAATGCGACTTTGCAGCCTTAAAGTTGGATCAATTCATTGCAAAAAGTGACTAAACCTTTTATTCCGATTATTCCGAAAAGCGCATAGTTACCGAAATATTCGATGTCAAAAATGACCTGGGGTCAGAGTGACCCCATGTGCACGAAATGTCTCGCTGCGAAGGTGCTCGCTCACTAAGGGTTAAGGGATTTATTGCATTTTCTATGCTTTCCCTTATCTCAAAGTTTGTACCCTCGAAGAGCAACCAAGTTATCGAATTTTTGACATTTTGCGAGTAGCTGTAAGCGCAGAATCGATCCGTTGTATCGTTTTTGTTTTGAATTAGAAAATAGTATAAAACATTGTAAGTATGAAAAGCTTCATAAAAATGTTGTATCTCAAATATCCGATTTCTATTGATGGCGTCAAAACTCCTTAGAGCCGGTCGCGAGAGCAACAACTTTACTGTTATGATTCAACACGCACTTATCGATAAACTTGAATTTTATTAGAAATTTTTATCTCGTCTGAGATGCGCGCAGTTCCTTCCCCTCGTTCTCTTTTTCTCGCTGAGTGTAATCACGGGTTTGAAATTCTTTGAAGCGAAGAGGGGTTGTGATGGAAATCGATGACGCTTTCCTCAGGGACTATTCAGACATAGTCGCATAAAAGAACTAATGTTTCCAGCCATCGGATCAACCGAATGACAAGATGAGACAGCGCGCGTGTGTATATATACGTTATCCAAATAGATGTCTATAAATGTTTGGCCACCATTGAGAAATGCACTTCTGAGTGACACGAACACTAGTTGGAAAGATTTCCGAAATGTGTTCAAGATTGCTCATGTCGTTTTTCGACTTTCTTGCTATGGGAGGGATAGTAGCAATCTGTATAGAAAAAATAAGGGCGGCTATGTGTGTCGACAAACGAGGGGCGATCCATTCTGAAAGATACAAAAGGAAAAGCTCCGGGGCTATTCCGTTAATCCTCGTATAGGATGACGGACGAATCGCCGCATACTCGTTTGTGCAAAATCAGTAAGGGATGAATGATTGAAAATCGTTCTTTCATTTTTTTCTCCAATGTTCGAAGACGCGAAATGGATTTTCAGTACGAAGTCGATTGCAGTTTATCGGCAGATCAGCCAAATGAGAAAAAAAGGATTATTTCTTTAACCCGTAGACGCCACACTCCCTTTGAGGTCACACCCTCACCACACTGGTGCAAATTTGCACTTTGACATTTCAAAACTTTTTATTTCATCCACGAACGTATGGAATCGATCTTACGAGACTTTTGAGGGGCAACCAGTTTTATTATAGAAAAATGGCGAAATTGAAGAAAGAAATTTTGATGTTTTAGACACTTGAAACTTTTGTGAGTGCAAATTTGCATCAGTGTGGTGTCCACGGGTTAAGCAAGATTTTCCCACTTTTTACTCATCCCCCAGCTGATCCTCATGGGAAACGTTGAGTTCAGACTGCCCGAACCGAACCGTGACAAATACCATTTCGCTGTCCACCAGGGTGTTGTAGAGTAATCGATCGTATACGCGTGCTTTAATATAAATGGAATATAATGGGGTGAGCATCGGGGTCTCGGAAGAAGAACGCGATCAACATCAGTCCATCAACGTTTCTTGGTTGACGCATCAAAAGTGCTTCTCGATCGTCCTTCAAAACCGTATGGAATGTGATAGTTCTTCAAATAACTCCTTCATTCGTTCCTTCAAACTCTTTTCTATATATCCTCAAACTTTAGCATTTCTAAGGTATCTGCAGTCTCATTTGTACTTATACTTGTGTTTGCCAGTGTGCTATTGAAGATGCAGTATGGCGGGAAACTTCAATTGTAATAATAAAAAGATCCATACAAATGTAGGGTAAATATAAAGACAAATTGACAATAGTTTTGTCGAACGAAAATCTTATTTTCCATCGATAAACTGAATAAATGGTTTTCTACGAAATAAATCGCGTGAAAAATGAAACGGTGTGTGCGGAGTTTTTCATCATGGCAGTTTCGAGTTAGTTCAACGGAGAGAAATCTGCAAAGTTCCGATGAACACGATTGCATCGGAGCTCTTTTCCTCTCGCACTTATTTATTGCCACTCCTTACTTTGACACGCGGTGGGTTTCACGAGTGCCCTTTGACACGAGCAGTATCAGCTTGTGCGTCTATTACATTCGTATCCGCACTAAATTGTGTAGCCGTAGCTCTGGGTGTCGTGAAACTCGAAAGTACGTGATCGATGTGCACAAAACTTCCTCTCATCCATCAATGGGATGTATAATCGATGGCTCGAACATGTAAAAAGTAAAATTATATGCACATAACATTACGCGTTTGCTATTAAGTCGAAATCTTGTATAAAACTAACTCCTGAAAATAATGGAGTGTTTCATATTTCATTCGTAGTCGTCACTAGCTATTTTCTCGATAGCACGTTTGTCAAACTGCGGAAAATTGTAACGCATTATATTCAACAAGCTTTGATTACGTGCATCGAAAATCCGATGTTGAAATTTCAGTTCACCCACAAAATGATTTTTCTTTCAAATCTCATATATTTCATGTTTGAAGAAAATTAAGGTCCTTAGGAAGTTTATTCCATGCCACGATGAAGCCACGAGCTCGGCCCGAGTGATTCTTTCCTTTTTGACTTTTCAAGAACAAAGTCTGAATTCGAAATAATAATTGATGAGTACAATTTTCTCGATAGCTCCGAGAGGATTCTCGGAGGCTTTTACCGCAACCTCCTCCATCCCGTAAGATCGTCCAGCTTGAATCTGCTTATAAACCGTGAAGAAACGTCAGTATTAACCCACTCTTGTTAGCTGAAGAATTCGACCTACTTTGTGGTCTTTCACAAAGAATGTGAGAGTACAATGGATATCCCATATAGTATACCTTGCTACATACACTTTTGTTCAACGTTTGTTCAACATACTGCCATCTCAGCTTCGGTGTAGGAAAACTCCTTAGGGAATAGACCTCGAGAGCCTGGCCACGCCTAGAACTTTTAGTTATTCACATCGTCTGCCCGAGGAGTGATTTAGATTTCAACCTTTTCCTTCCGAATCCGACTCCGACAGCAATGCTTTAGCTTTATTTCAGAGGAACGTTTTTTTTCGCTAATGCGGCAATTAATTTTCAGTCAGATGAAAACGTGTGTAGCATATAATTGCATGAACGGGTGATCGAGGGAACCTTGAAGACAAATCTTATAAGCATTTTGACAGCGATCGAACGATAATCGATCGCTCCGAGTTCATTTGGATCTTTGGATGAAGGATTAAATGCTCAAATAATACGCTCAAGTCGGGTAATCTCTTTTGCTATATATATATATTCGCCAGAAATTCGTCTGGTGATGAACGGGACAAGTGGTTTTTTCTTCGAATACGTAGGATTTTCGGTAGTGCTGCTTTCCTTTCGCTACATTTTTCTCAAGATCTCGGAATCTGCAGAGACGGATAAACCAGCCCTAAAGAGGGGCGGCGCTTTCGTGAAATAAATTTACGGGGATGAGCGCGCGAATAACCGCACCGGCACAGACGCTCCTGCCATTGGAACCCTTCCTCTCGGATCTCGCTCTCTATAGCTTCAGAAGCACTTTCGCTGTCTCGTCCTCAAGACGAAAATAAATGGAAGGCACATATGCGGTAAACATTACCGTGGTATAACCATTCTCGAAACTTTTACCGCCCCACAGCTTGAGTTCAGCTGTGTGGCCAGCACGGTGACTGCTACTCCGTCCTTCACCACCTCGTACTCCATCCTTTATGGTATGATCTTTCATGAAATCGTCGCGGAAACGAGGAGTGCTATCGGACTGATTTATAGCGGCTGGCTCATTGATGTTTCATCCTTTAATTGAATTTTTTCTTGTAACAAAACTATAATGAAACAGCTTATTCACGCGTATATTCGTACGTATATGAGAAGCGATCGAAAATTATTTCAATGGTATTTTACGTCCACGGGTTCCCCGTAGATTATTTCGAGAGCTACTGGGAATACAAATGGGATTTGAGGGGATATGCTCTCAATTGTTGGGCATCCTTCCACCACTCTCAATTGGGTAAATGACTTTTGAAGCAACAATGCTTTTACCTTAAATTATGATCTCTCGGCATTATCTGCTTGCCCGTATCAATCTTCTCAGAAATAAGTGAATTTTGTCATGCTGGTATTTTCATTAAGGCGACTGCGTTGGTTATTCTCGTGGAGATGGCGAAGACCAAAAAAGATATTTAATGGAACACCCAAAAAGATTAGCGAACCTTGCTCTCGCGATGGTTACAGCAGGACTTGGGACGAAATTGAAGCTCGAGCAGATTTTTGTTATATCCACGTATATAGTAGGTAGATATTTCCTAGTGAAATGGAGTGGGATGCGAAAGTAGCGTGCTTCACTTGAGCTGCCACTTCCATTTTCCTTCCGTTTCTTCTATCTTTCTTGTTATACGTTTGATCCCAAAAAGAAAACGAACTTTGCCAATCTTCGACTTTTAGTCATAAGCTCAAATCCAGCTTTCACTTTTCATGGGAGCTGTTCCCGTGTAATATTCCGCTCTGTTGGCTGCGGAGACCCACCTCTACCCTTGAGAAATTACACCGAACATTTCGGAAGCTATTTTTTGTCGTGAAAAGAAATAAATTCTTGAAAAATCGATTGAAATTGAATTTTTCTTGGCGAACCCCGAAGCGTTTTGTCACGTGTTTTTTAGGGCACGTGACAATTCCTTTACAATTCTGGCCCGTTATTCATTCTGACTCCATTTTCAACGCGTCATCTTGAACTGATCGATGAACGAATTTTATGTTGTGTTAAAATCTTTATGGACTTGGAGTTGTGCCAACATTCGAAGGACGCACTTTAAACACTAGCACAATCTCTTGGGTGAAATTTTATGGTGCGTGACACGAAAACTTTTCGTCATCGGAATGTGCCTGCGTAGAGACCTCTCCGACACACCCCCCAATATCAATTTTCTAATTACAAAGGTCCGATCACGGTTACACACTGCGCCACGTTCAGCCTCTTATCTTAAATTAATCTGACTCTTGATCGTCATAAATTCTTATTTATTTTCATCTTTTCACCGACTATATACTGATATTTTGTTCGTTTATACACACTGACATTTTCACTTCCGGAATAATTCGGTCGCGATCGCGATCGTATGAAAAAGCAACTTTTTATCAGGTAGCTCAACGCCTGAGAGTGATGTCTTTCGGGCGATAAGATACTGGAACTGTATGTGTGTGTGTGTGCAGCTTTGTGTCTGCGTGAACAGCGGCCGGTATATAGTACGAACGTGTGTCCGCAAGGTAAAACGACGTTGGCGGTTGCTACGGAAATTGGACTACCAGCTTGGAAAATGAGGGTACGAAAAAGTATGAAAGAAGAACGAGAATGGGGTAACTTTAAAGGGATCGAGGCACGCTCAAATATATACGTATATCTGTGCTTCCAAGGAAGCATACCAGTTGGCTCCGCTGAATTATTTTCTCGGCAGTGTTGACGCGGAGCTTGGAAAATCACTCATCTTCAATTTTCCATCCCGTTCTCAACCAATTATCTTTTTAACGCGTTCCAAAAAGCTATGAATTCATTCGATATGAATGCTGCGAAATTTCCAACAAGTTGAGAATCTTCGATCGACGTACGTTTGCAGTAGCTCCGTCGCGAGGCCATCCGCGGCATATCACGAACCGATCGATATCGTTCGTTACCGCTCGTTATAATACTCTTAATTGACAGTTCAATTTTTCTTGACCTCAAGCTGACAAATATCAGCTCGAAGAATAACGAACTCTCACGAGCGATGCTCGATAAGAATAGGGCCACGTATATACAGCTATATCGTAAAATCTTGATTGAACGAGGGAGAAAACGGTTTCCCCTTTCTGGTGAGACGCCCCTCGATCTCTTCGGTAACGATTTTGCCTTCTCCCGTTCATTCGAAAAATACCGGCGTTACAATCCTCGGAAAACTTGTACCGAATTCGAGGGGTCTGGTCTTCAAGGGCTATCAACGCTTGGGATCAATAATGGCTTAAGAAATTGATACTAAATTTATAAAAATGATCTCTACCCTGCTCATTCATGAAAAGTACTCGCGAAGAGTGTTGGGATATTGAAAAAAAAAAAAACATTCTCACTTTTGTGGTTATAAATGGATGACGCTGAAGTTTGCAATGTTCGAGTCCAACGAAATGATTTAAAGAGACCCTTCAATAATTCCAACAATTCTCCAATTTCGTTTCCTGCCGAATTTGCAATTCGTAGGCTTTCAAGCTGCACCGATACTTTGTGAAATCAAAAATTGGCGAATTACAAATGTTTTTATTTTGTCCATTTCGTTGGAGTCCAATGTTGCAAACTTCAGCGTCGTTATAAACGGCCATTTCAATATTTAGTGACTGTTAGTGTAAAAAAACTTGACACCCGAAATACTAAATTTTCGAAGCCAAAGCCTCTGACCTATATTCGAGGGAGTTTCGTGAAATCATACAAATGGAAGCAGTTCAATTTTTTTCTTTTAATGTGAAATAATCATTTCTTCGAATCCAAGCTTGGCAATGAACCTCTTACGCACTATAATTAAATTAATGACAACGTCGCATGAGTTCCGACCGAAAAAAAACTGTGAAACGAATGAGCCAGCGTGATATATATTTTATTCAGAGAAGGAAATAACGAATTTTGTAATTACCGATACCTACATTCCGAGCTTTAATAAGCAGCCTCGACTCGCATGTCACTTTTTCACGTTACCTTTCCCTCCGCTTTCCTAAGTTTACCCTTGTAATTCACCTCACGAGGTTTGCACGATCTTAAATAGGGCAATGCACCATAGTTGAGTTACAATTTCCGTACACATTTTGAGCTCTTACTCTCTACAGTTTCATCTTTATGGACTTGAAACTCATTACTCGTTCTCGTACTTGAATGATACGGGAATTAAGTAATCTTTTGACACGAAATGCCCTATAAAATTGTTCTAATGCTAACCTGCGATAACGTATTATTGCTCGACTCAAGTCGAGACTAAAATTTGGTGAATAAAGAGTTTCATGCATTTCCTTTTCTCTCTGCATCTTTTTTTCCACTCCGGTATAAACCGCGCCAGAGTTGACCAGATAAAAATGTGTCTCGAAAGTGCAGATGATACGCTTATAACAAAGTATAATAGATAATAAAATCATAAAAAGACTGAGTGTGCGTAACATTGTCTGGATCGTTGATGCATCGATTTTTACATAAACGTTCGGGATTATAAGAGATATTTCATTATATCCTATCAGGGTCGAGCTTTTATGATGGCACAGAGAATGAGAGTCGAAGAGTAATCATGGATGAAGCTATCGCACGTTCGTTAGTTTCCACCGGGCAGGGGATTCATCGAAACTTTTCTAGTGATACATTTTTTCGAGTGAATTTTTATAGATCAAGATGGATAATAAAATCATAGATAATTATGTTCTATCTCACTATAAACCGGAACTCACTGGGAGTCGGATAATTGGTATTGCTTTCCTGTGCATTATCGCCGTATTGATTCTACACCCTGGGAAAAATGTAATTGGCCAAGTAGCATGAACGTGAAACGATAAGCTGCCACAGTTTAATGATCCTTCGTTTTTATCCTGGTAGCTTGTGGAAAATATTGCGTTACAAACATTCGATTGATGCGAATAAATCATTTGAAGAAATGAATCACGTTTGTGGAAAAATCGATATATTTCTCTAGAAAAGCTGTACGCTCTAGATATATTTCATCAAATTTGTGATATATCGTGGCAATATTTTTAATGGAAATAATAATTCCATGCAACGCTCTCTCTCTCTCTATATGTATTGAAACTTGTGACACGCAGGAACGCTCGTTAATTCTGTTCTCCACTTTGCATACATCTCGTTTGCATAAATAATACATGTATAACGAAAGACAGGAGTAAAAGTTCCTACATAGAGATTAAAGTATAAAGCTACGTTGACGTTTCCATTATCATCTCAACGAGTTCTGCTACTGCTTTTCTTGTTCGTTTCGCCTCGATATATGATATGAGATATCTAAGCGAATGAATTTGTTGGAACGTTGCGCCGGTATTTATGTGATTTTTACGATTCACGATATTGTCACAAAATATCGATATTGAAATTTTTCCTCGTGTCGATGTCCAGGTTAATAGGTGCAGCGTTAATAGGAACGATGCATCGTCGCAATACACTTTCTTCTCCAATATCCATCTACTTTACTAAATAAATATACTTATATAGTTATGCATAGTCAGAGAAAAGCCTAGAAAAGCCTGATATATGTCCGCAGGTGTGCTTACTTCGAGCACACGAAAGCGAGTGCGCGCGAGCTTGTGTTAATGCGTTTTTCAAATGCATTTTTTTCCCTAACGATCAATGCATTACCTTGACGTCGGTTCTATGAAATCGATGATTATTGCTGTATCGAATGCAATTTACGGCATTCGCAGCAGTACCGCCGGGATATTGCCATCAGTCTCGTCCACGAACAGTTGGTTGTTCAATGCTTCTCGTGCGACAATTATAACACGCGTAGAAATTCATTGGATATTCCCGTACCAAGTACGTTTGGCTGTTATTAATTTCCAATTATATTAATCGCTGCTTATGCAACTTATTTAATTATACTAAATCTTGCGAGCTCGCATTTCCGTACGAAGATGACCATACGAAATGCCAATAATTATGCTTTCTTTGTCTGACTACTACGATCCCCGGGGCACCAGAATTGCCGTTTGTTCTCAAAGGAATTTCATCTTTCGAAATCGTATATTCGAACACCCCGAAGCGATATTTTTTGTTGCTACCTGCGACGATGTCTGTTATGATCATGACCTCAGCTTCCTCACCGTGTCCTCTGCTTTTATTCATTTTTCTTGATACGATTATTAATCGTTTGTCGTACGCTATTCCACAAACATTAGTTACAATGATGCGCATTGCGGACGTCGTATGACAGGAACGAGAAAAACATGTTTACCAACGACTTTTTTCATTCATTTTTTCAAATGACAATGAAAACAATGGAATTGAACGTATCGATGACTGAGATCAAGCTCGAGGAAATCGCATTTATTTTGTTATTTATTTTTATGAATGATTTGTAAAAGTGATTATTTTTTTTGATAAATTAGCTAAAGTATCGCGATTTATCCATTTTTTCGTAGATTTTTTTTCTACACTTCTTTTTTCGTTTTCAGTGATATGAGATTCGGATATAAGGGGTCTGGAAAAGTTGATGTCTTCGGAACGACACGGTAAAATTTGATTTAATTTTCATTTTGTTTTTCCCTCCCTCTCATTCCTGAAATTAAAAGTGATTTTTATTTGAAAAATATGCTAAAGTCGTGTGTCAGAGTCGAAGTTATAGAAAAAAAGTTGAAACTTATTTCAGTTTGACTACCCTCGAAAGAAAGGGGTTTAAAGTTTTCTACTACTTTGTTGCTGTGCAGATGCCGGGCCAGAATGCGACTACCATTGGTAGCAATCTTCAGGAGGAGGAACATCGACGAATCCTCTTTGAAAGGCAACAAGAATGCATGGAACAACTCGCTCAGAACGCCACTCCGCCATCAGGTCAGTTATTTTATTACTTCCTTCTTATTGCTATATAGAATCCTTTGAACACTCCCATACAATGTCAACCTACTCATTCGGATTCTTGACGTAATTGAATTTATTCTTTTCACGATTATACGATCGCGTTCTTCGATGATTCCTTGGAAAAAATTTATTTATGCGATTCTACCCCTGAATATTTGATGGTCCATCTATATTGACACTGAGACCCGAGTGTTCGTACTAAAAATCGAAAAACATTCGTACCGCTTCCTTGTAATTATATGGAAAAAAGTGTCTTTTTTTGATGAACGAACGAAACGTACCGACCCGCAGATCCAAGGTCGCTCGTGTGGCTAAGTGCGTGCGAAATCTCCCAAACGATTATAGACATTCGACGGTCTCGTATCCCCTTCCTTCCCTCCTGAAGCATAATAGCGAATTGTTCAATTGGTAGAAAATTCGCTGAGTAGCTCAGCGTTGCCATATCTGCATGCCTGACCATATACGAAGGCTCTATCAGCCATGGACATTGACGAAATCTCCGTCGATGCTATAAATATGGAATTTTCCAGTAACGATATGTAATTCTTTGAAAATACTGATACAATAATATCGATAACGTTACGTTATGAGCTAACCATCCCCTGCTCTCGCGTGGAAGAATCATTAGTGTTCTGCTTCGAAGAAAATAACTATTGATTTTCCGAGGTTCAGCTTCGAACCGAATTAGCGCGTGACGAAATTTCCTAAAATTAATGAAATTGCCGGAAATAGAAGATTAAGTTGTAATTTCGATAACGCATTGAAACGCGTTCACGAAGGATTTTTAGAAATTATTTATGGATAAAGTCCTCGAATAAAGGATCGATCAATTTGACGGGGGAACCTCAGACTGTTTGATCCATGATTTTGTGGATACCTCGTAGGGATATATAAATATGACGTACGTGCGTTTATATTTCGAGGCAGCATTTATGTTGAGGCTTTTTCGGGAGCGCTGCTGGCTAAGCTCGTTTTTCCACATGATTATCTTATATTCGTATAAATATCGTATGAAATAGCGTTTGTGTATACAAAGTGAAAATATGTACCTATTAGCCTGAAATATTTTGGACGCTGTAACGTTTAGAGAAAATATTTCGGACGAAGCTTGGCACCGCTCGAGGACAGTCTCAGAGTGGCGGCAACAATATTTTTCCAGATGCGAAGGTACTTGGGATATTTCAGGAATAACGAGCTATGGGAAAATGGGTGTGGGATTTTGCGTTTGCGCACTTGAGGTTCGATCAACTCATTATGATGTTACACCTCATTATGACGGTCATAATAGCCGTGAAAATATTGAGTTTCTTGATACGTAGAACCTCGGAAGGAGAAATTTATTCCGATAATTGTATAACCCGATGAGCAACTCTATAATCGATATTTTATCGAATTAATTAAACGATTCGTTTAAACTACAGAAATCGATTATTTTTCATCAGCTTGGTGCCAAAATTCTCAAACTTGGAGTATTTTGTTCTTCTGTTTGTGGAATAAACTGCGGGATGGAATCACTCTTATTTTTTATTCATTCAGCTTGTACTGCAGTGACGATTATGGAAGTTCCAATCATTCGTTCTTTTTGGATTTCACTGTAATTTGCGCTCATTGGACGATCGGTTCATAACTTTGACACTCGTTTTGCATTCTCGCTGTAGAAATCAAAGATATAAAAACTATAATTTCTCAATTGCTTTGGGTGAACTTTCTTCGGATGGTGAAAATGTGCTCGCCTGTAGATCGGATCATCGAGGATTTTTTTAACTGCTTCTGTAAACGTATCGGTCGTTATTTTGCGATGATCCAGCGTGACGCCAATTCTCCTTTTCACACAGGGGTGGTCGTTCATTCAAATTTTGGTCACTGAAAATTGGTATATGAATCATAGGAACTTCATACGCGATGGCCTAGGCCTCCGTGGGTCACGAATGCCTTGACGTTTTTGTGTTCTGAAAAAAGAAAAAATTATTTCTCTGATCGTTGAACAAAATGCACAAAATCCATAGGTATGAAACGCATTTTATTTTCGAATACATTGGACGGGGGACCTGTATGGAAACATTGCCAATCAAAAGCTACGCAGTACTCGTGTTTGGGGGAACGACGATGAGGCCAAAGAAATTTTTCGGTAAACCCGCTGGCAATTTCTTCTCGGTTACTTTCATAAGGATACGAACCGGTGCGATTCGTTCGAAAGTTTCGTAGAAAGAGTCAAACGTTTGTTTTGGAAATAACTCGATTTTAATAATTGAGCAGAATTACAAATAAACGCAGCCACGTTCACTGCTGTCAAGTCATTTTTTTATTTCCTGCCGGAACCGACGAGAGTCGACATATTAATCAACGCAGCAGACAACTTTTACTTGAAATATATAACGAAAAAAATAAGGGCTAATTACTTCTGTAGGATGCTCATCGCTGTCGGTAACGTAGAGACCACCCACTTTTATTCCCGGGGTCAGTGGCCTGACAAAATCAAAACTGGGATGAGTGTTTACTAACATGACAGCAATATCTTCGTTCAGCTCGCTTATGCTGTTAAATTTCCTTCCAAAGTGTTTTTCAACCATGCTCAATCGCGCGGACGTCAAGTACCCGTATTGCAGTTTCATAATGCCGCTAATCACAGTATTCTGAAGACGTTCGAAGAAACTCATTTGTTGAGAAAAATCAGAAAAGACACTGGGAACGTATGCCGTGGTAGCACGTCTAAGTATCACAGTCAAAATATCACACGAAAAAATATCACGGAGAATATATCACCACGACAAAATATCGCATCGATATATTATATGGAGGCAAATCACGAATATATCACGAATTAATCGAGACTTAATATTTGTTTGTGTAGAGATGTATGTGTTTGCTTGTTTGGGTTTTGTTTGTGTAGGGATGTATGTGTTTGTCCGTTTGGGTTTGTTTGAAACCCAAAATAATTTAATTGAAACCTTTAATAATCTAATGGTGATATACTGTCCGTGTGATATTTTGGTGTGTGATTTCTTATCGGTGTGATATTTTCACCGTGATATTTTGTCGTTTGATTTTTTGTCAGTGATATTTTGTCGGTGTTTTTTTATCGTGTGATTTACAGTCATGGAACCGTATGTCGTGCTTGTTGGGTTCCTCGAAGGCAGACCCATCCAATCCATCACTTTATCGCTTGTGCCGATAGCGACTAATGGGACTTTGAGGTGACGAGCAAATGTTAGACAACAGCCAGTTATTAGCACCTGCAATAAATTTTGCAAATCATTCGAGTCGATGAAAAGTCAAGTAACGTGTTTGCCAATCGCATTAATTGTTATGAGCGAATGTATAATAAGAAAAATTATCATACGAATTGTGCTTAGCGACAGGTACTAACAAGGAACATCACTTTGGTGTCCCCCTCCGATTTTCTTGAAACTGCTGTATGTGAAAGAGCATTCGAAAGTAAGAGACACGTATTTTTTTTTATCGGCGGAAAAACGGTTTTAAGGGGTGAAACCACCCTTGAAAGTAAGGCATGTCAGGGGGTGATTTTGCAGTTTCACCAGCAAGCACTCAACAGATTTTGATAAAACCAAAACCAAAATGTTTCTTATCTGAAGTGATGAAAAGTTCACCCTGTGCACGAAAAAAAAAAAAAAAAACAGGGGGTTAACCACCCTTACATTCTTATATTTCTCACGCCACAATGAAAAGGAACGAATATGATGGAATGAAACGGGTTCTATTTCCATGAAAACATGAAAATAAAGTTCACATGTTTTTGCATTTTTGCAAAATAGCAGTCTTAAGGGGGTAAACTACCCCTTTTTTGAATTTTCGTACTGTATGTGGCTTATTTCTGTTTTACATGTTTTTGCTGATTCGAAATATTATAATAATTTCGAATCAAGATTTTCTGAGGTATCAAAGTCAATACAAGACTCTGAAAGTGTGAATCTCCCCCACTCGATTTTCCTCTTTATTCGCTATTTCAAAATTTCTCCCTGCATTTCGTTCAATTTGGTTGCTCTGCATCGAAATTACGAATTCAATAATTTTAGGAACGTATAATGATCGTATTGACCTCAATCTTGGCGGGCAAGGGAAGGAGGAGGGGAGCCATTTGATATTTACTACGATTCAACTTTGAAGTCTGAATAAGTCTATGCTGTTGATCTTGTTTACTAACGAACATTTTTTAAATGAAACTTCAATACACATTAACAATTCATTAACCGTCTCATAGTATAGAATCGGATTTTATTAGATAAGTACATATATCGAAATAAAATATAATAAAACCTATCATTTCCAGCAATTATGGCTCATACGTTGTACAATAATGATATTCATCAAAAAAATGTTTCAAACACAAAGATTTTTTGCACCATGCACATTTTATAATCGCTATATTATTGCAACCAGGTATTTCACAGTGTGTTTTTGATTGACCGAACCCAAAATCAACAGGATTTTCGAAATATTCCGGTTTTTCCGTAATATAATTACTTTTAAACCATGAATATTTGAAAAGATTGATATAGCGTGGAGATGACAATTGATTGTGGGCCAAAGATTGCAGTTTGATTATATTATTCCTCAAATGTAAATTTATATCAGCATCCACTAATAGAACACTATCTGAAAAATGTCGTACAAAATTTTTCCATATCCTGAATCCAAATACATCAAGCGGTTGAATTTTTCCAGTTGTACCTTTTGGGATAATCATTGTGATGATTTTTTTATCATGAGGGGTGGCTTCACGTACAACTTTGGGGCAGTGTCCACTCCAGGAATCAATCAGTAATACATTGTCACTTCCAACATTCGGAAAAAAAACTTTTTCCATCCAAATTTTAAAATGATCTGTAAACATATAACAAATTATATATTTATAACTATATTTTGGAAAAAGTTGATGCACCCTTAACGATAATACGCACCGGAAGTAAGTTTCCCAGATTTCGATGCTGTTACTATGACGTTATCTGGCTTAAACAATTCGTTCGTTACTCTCGGTCCAAATTCACCTTTTGCCTCCTTTAATACTATGAAAAGTGGAGAAAGTAGTTTCCCGTTGGCATTTATTGTTGGCTGAATCGTGTAGCTATGGGTCGTTGAAGACACTGATTGTACAACGCATTCAACTTTTTTCGATCCTTCCATCGCTAAAGTTCGTGCTGAATGGATTTCCAGTTGAAAACCGCTTTGGTCCGAATTATATACATTACTTGACCCATACTTTTCTATTAGTAATTTAACATCTTGAACAAATTTGTCCGCATTTGTTTGCAGAAGCGCTTCTTCCTCCACAGTTTTTCTCGTTATAAATTTATTAATTTTTCTGGAAACAATGCGATGCGATTTCTTAAATTTCCATAGCCAGTTATGAGAAGCTTTGAATCGTATATCTTCATGGCCTATTTCTTTCTGTGCCTGTAGAGCCCACTTTCGAAGGTCAATATCATGAACAATGACACCCGCGTCTACAGCAGTTTTCATATTCCGTAATGTGTATTCAGAAATTCGAGCAAGTTTTTCTTTATATGTACCACCCTTGTTCAGTTGTTGTGCCCAGCGTCGTAACTGCCGTATGGATTTTACAGATTTGTATTTTTGTTTGACGGTTTCAACACTGTAATTCTTTTTTTTACCAGATCTCCAATATTCAACAGCTTTTTTTTTATAATCATAGCTCAGCTCATCGTCACCAGAACAAGCGTCGGAATCGACATCATCATCCTTTTGCCATATCATATCTTCAACAGCAATTGCTTCGAACTCTTTAAATGGTTCTTGAAAATCAAGAGTTTCTTCCTGTATCATCTCAATCCCGTTGTAATCTTGCATAGAATCGATTAAAATTTTTTCGAAATTCTCCTTCATCTCTATTTCTGCATTATTAACAGGAGTTTGTGCAATGTTCATAGCTTCAAATGTAGCCAGTAACAATTTGATAACGTTGATTGGGTTGACTTTCATGCTGGTAAAAGTAGTAGGCACAATACACCAAAAGCACAGAAAAAGCACGCACGATTTGGAGCTCACTCAAAAATGCACTAGTACAATGCTAATGGTTACCGCCTTCGAAAATAAGTATCGAAAGAAAAAAATATTTATTAATCTCACGATGCCTGATAACGTTTTTATCTGATGCATGACTCAAGAATATTCGGAATGACTAATGTTATTCGGTGTGTGAGAATGCCAAAAATATCAGGTGATCATAACTACTTGATAACATTTTTATCTAGCACAAACACCGGGATCATATGTCTACGCCTCTATTTTTCCGCCAAAGTTATGAAAGTGTTTTATAGAGGCATTTTTATCTGTAGCATGGTACCTATTCATTTACGTGCAGTTTACAAGCTTTCTATGATCACCGAAAAAGTAGTTGTGAGAACTTCCCCCCCCCCCCGCCAAACCGACACCATCCAGGTCAATACGAGTTTTATATGTTCCTAAAATTATTAAATTTGTAATTTCGATGCAGAGCAACCAAATTGAACGAAATGCAGGGAGAAATTTTGAAATAGCGAATAAAGAGGAAAATCGAGTGGGGGAGATTCACCCATTCAGAGTCTTGTATTGACTTCGATACGTCAGAAAATCTTGATTCGAAACTATTATAATATTTCGAATCAGCAAAAACATGTAAAACAGAAATAAACCACCTACGGTACGAAAATTCAAAAAAGGGGTAGTTCACCCCCTTAAGACTGCTATTTTGCAAAAATGCAAAAACACGTGAACTTTATTTTCATGTTTTCATGGAAATAGAACCCGTTTCATTCCTTCATATTCGTTCCTTTTTATTGTGGCGTGAGATATATAAGAATGTAAGGGTGGTTAACCCCCTGTTTTTTTTTTTTTTTTTCGTGCACAGGGTGAACTTTTCATCACTTCAGATAAGAAACATTTTGGTTTTGGTTTTATCAAAATCAGTTGAGTGCTTGCTGGTGAAACTGCAAAATCACCCCCTGACATGCCTTACTTTCAAGGGTGGTTTCACCCCTTAAAACCGTTTTTCCGCCGATAAAAAAAAATACGTGTCTCTTACTTTCGAATGCTCTTTCACATACAGCAGTTTCAAGAAAATCGGAGGGGGACACCAAAGTGATGTTCCTTGTAAGTACAAATTTTCAACAAAAATTTCAGTTCATTCCGAAAGGTGGATGAGGATAACATCGTCTAAGCATCGAGCTCTGTTATTCGAATGTTGTTATTGCATTACATTTTATTGAGCAATTTTAATACTCATGACTGGACAGATTTCTAACTAAACAGAAGGAGGAAAAAAAAAATTTTCTTCATACATTGTAGCGGATTATGACGTGCAAAATACACGGAATGTTGTTTGGACAAAATTATCCTTTTTCCGTGCTAACGAACGTAAGCGAGATCGACACCCAAATCACACCCGCAATAATCCGGGATGATGCGATTTCTATACTACTTATTTGTTTCACTTATCAAAATATATAATCGCAGTCTCTTTACTTTTATTCCAAAGAATATGTTCATACAGTTTTCAGAATTATTTTTATGTGTCTGTCCGGGTGCAAGCAAGTTAAAATACGTTTATGTGTACTCACCTCATAATGACAAGATCGTAAGGTGGAACTGTCGGAGGGTTTTCAATGAGTTCACGTAATTTCGGAGTTTCGAGGAGATTGCATACTTGCGTTCCAGCAACGTGAATAATTTTGTGCAAAAGATCGATTCCAAACGATTGAATCTCCTGTAACGTCAAGTTGTTGACATTGCTAGACTGATATCTCGATAATTTGGTGGTGAATTTTTCAAAGGAAAATCACTGACCATGTCGACTCAATGACCTTGGGCAGCTAGAGCTCTCGTTAGAGCTTCACACATAACGAAGTGACTTTCATCTTGCAGTGGAAACAGTCCAAGAATTCGGGCACAATCACTTTCACTTTGCTGATTAATTAAACAGTACGAAAAAAGAATTGATGTCAACTTGTTGATTCCTGACATTTTGCGGTTGCCAATTCTGGACGCGACTTAGGCCGACTTCAATGGATCCTCCTTCATATCAAATTTCCTCTACGAAATTACACAGAAAATATTTGAGGGCTTTAACCCTGTTATCTTGAATTATTTCAATAGTAGCCGAATATGTATATTACTGTAGTTTGGCAGCAGGACAGTCGAGAACTTAATTAAACGGACTTGTTCTATTGACTGCTAATTGGACAGAATTTTTTATCCTGTTATGCAGCCTCGGCACACATTACTCTATACACATGAGTCACCTCAATGCTTTGCGTATTTGAATGCAACCTGATGTAGATAACACGTGTGGGTGATTCGAACCACCGAAAGAGGGTAACGAGCTAGTGCCCATCAGGGTGAGAATTGATGGACGTCTTGAGGTAGAACGAATGGCCTCTTTGTTTGGACCACTATTCACTGGGCGGGACTAGATAAAAATATTGCCAAGTCCGAAAATCGGCCCCAAGGCTTATTGAAGCAAGTTTGTCTTCAGAAGGAAAACTTCGCATACGACTGGTATTCAAGGGGTGGAAGTTTCATATGAAATTTCAGTTTTATCCATATGCGATACGTTTTGTTCATACATGGAACAAAATCGATCGATTGTTGGAGGCTTCGCGTCTTTGTTTTTGAAACACGCGACGTTTTCGTTGATTCTTTACAATTTAAATCGCATGGATATACTGAATAGTGAAAAATATTTATTAACTTGAATTATGCACCGGCATTTTGCCATTACAATAGTATAAATCAACAAACCGCATTATTTCTATGGTGGCTACGATTATCTGTTCTTCTTCGATTTCGTGACATTCTGAGAGCTATGAGTATTTGATTTTTTACATAATTTTGCGCATATTCGACCAGAGATAAATCGGATAACTCGGTAGATGAAGTATAGCGCGATTAAAAGGATGGAAGCAATGAAAACGTAGACGTCCAACAATTCTACTTGCCACCAGGACAATTCGCTTACCGGTGATCTCAGTACGTTGCCATTTCTGATTGTGTATTCGACCCAAAATATAGCGGTGTCGATTGCGCTCATTGGACGATCGGTCCATAGCTTTGACACTCGTTTTGCATTGTCGCTGTACAAATCAAAGATATAAAAACCTCAATTTCTCAATTGCGTTCGATGAATTTCGTTCGGATAATGAAAATGTGCGTACCTGTAGATCGGGTCATCGAGGATTTTTTTTATTGCTTCTGTAAACGTATCGGTCGTTATTTTGCGATGATCCATCGTGACGCCAATTCTCTTTTTTGCACAGAGTCGTGCATTCAAATTTTGGTCACCGAAAATTGGTATATGAATCATAGGAACTCCATACGTGACGGCCTCCTGAGTCGAACCTAGTCCTCCGTGGGTCACGAATGCCTTGACGTTTTTGTGCTCTGCAAAAATAGCGATAACATTAGCTCAATCACGGATCTAACATTGTGCGCCGATCCATTAAAACGGTATTAACACACACGCACGCATACTTGTCATTCGCCCACTTTTTTCCTCCTTCACTTGATGAACGTATGCTTGCGTGATTAGAAGGTACGCCGATTTTTTTATTTTTTTTTAAATTTGCAATTGATACCACTTCGAGAAATAGTTACATTGAAATAATGTGTTGGAGCGTTGTTGAAAGAAACTTACGTAGTACCCTGGTTTGGGGAAGCCAGGGAGCGGTCATGACATTTTTCGGTAGACCCGCTGGCAATTCCTCCTTTTTGGCAATCTTTACGAGGACACGAACCGGTGCAATTCGTTCGAAAGTTTCGTAGAAAGCTTTCAGGGTTTCTTTTGGAAATGACTCGATTTTAATCATCGAGCCGAATGAAAAATAAATGCAGCCATTTTTACTGTCATCGAGCCATTTTTTCACGTCCTGTTGCAACCGGCAAGATTCACTGTATTATTAGGACAGTCGAGAACTTCTCTTTCTTATTTATCTTTTCTTTGTTTGATATAAAGAATCGAGACTTGAAATATCGTTTGCTCATCATAGGAAAAAGAGTGTTCGGACCGTTATCGAATTCCAGCAAAATTATGACCCGTAAAATAAATGAGTCCAGTTTTAATTGAATTAAAAATTCGTATAATTACTTTTGAGAGCTCGTCGTGGCCATCGGTCACATGAAGACCACCAACTTCGATAATTCCCGGCGTCAGTGGCCTAATGAAATCGAAGCTCGGATGGGTATTGACCAGCATGACAGAGATATCTTTATAGAGTTCACTCATGCTGTCAACTTTTATTCCAAAGTATTTCTCAACCAAGCTCAATTGCTCGGACATATAGTACCAGTATTGTATTTTTATAATACCACTAATAACGGTATTTTGGAGGCGTTCGAAAAAACTCATGTGTTGAGAAAATCCCGAAAAAATACTGGGCACATAAGCTGTACTCGAGGGATTGCCCAGAGGTAGATTCATCCAATCCATCACTTTGCTCGTTGACATTCCGATCAATGGGATTTTGAGGTGACGAGAAAATGCGAGATAACAATCAGCTATGAACATCTGCAATGAATTTTTCAAATTATTTCTTCAATAAAAAGATTCTGCGGTATCGTTCTGTTGAATGATCGTCTTTATTAGGGTGTGTCGAAAAAAATCGATATTTCTTTTTTGGGCTCCACAAGCATTTTTCTTCTTGTTATGCCAAACGATGAAGCTAGCCAAAAGGACAGCTCAAAATAAAATTATTACGGCCGGCCCACCGCATACTTCAATTTTCCGTAAGAATAACACGTGAAAAAAAAACTTCGGTGAACATTGTTCCATATCATCTGTAAAAAAAATTGCACAGATATTCTACTGACGTATTTTTGTAGAAAATTGAATTCCCTACAAAAAAAGTCGTTAGAGTCATTGGCCTAGAACCAATCGTTCAACGATTACAGCAGTTTGAAGTTTCTAACGTCACCTAGCCAGATTTCGCATGTATCATTCCCTATTTTCGAGGTCGCTCCTTTTAATGGTACTGTTTAAATTGGACTGAAAACTATTTTTAAGTATAGTTTTTCAAAAATATCTTCTAGGATCGTTATCTAGGCAAAAATATCGGGTACATACTGTTCTCATTTGTTTGAACGAACGACATAAATTGCTTGTCTTTTCACTATTTGTTTGAATAAATTATGAAATTTAATTAACCAAACCAAATGCACAGATACAAATATACATAGGAAAAGAGAGAGAGAGAGAGAGAGAGAGAGAGAGAGAGAGAGAGAGAGAGAGAGAGAGAGAGAGAGAGAGAGAACAGTTCAATTTATTTCCCGTGCTTACAATTGAATTGATTAACTTATTATAATTACATGTTGGCGTATAATCGAACCGTTTGAGCGCTGTAAGCGCACACGTTGGCGTAATGCCGAACTGCTTCAGTCTTAATTTTTTTTAAATATAAAAAAATATAGGCTTTAGCCCAATTTAAACAGCACCGTTAAAGGGAGCGACCTCGAAAATAGGAAATGATACATGCGAAATCTGGCTAGGTGACGTCAGAAACTTCAAACTGCTGTAGCCATTGAACGGTTGGTTCTAGGCCAATGACTCTAAGGACTTTTTTTGTAGAGAATTCAATTCTCTACAAAAACACGTAAGTAGAATATCTGTGCATTTTTTTTTAAAGATGATATGGAACAATGTTCACCGAAGTTTTTTTTTCACGTGTTATTCTTATGGAGAATTAAAGTATGCGGTGGGCCGGCCGAAATAATTTTATTTCGGGCTGTCCTTTCTGCTAGCTTCATCGTTTGGCATAATAAGAAGAAAAATGCTTGTGGAGCCCGAAAAAAAAAATATCGATTTTTTTCGACACACCCTAGTCTTTATCTACGTCGACAGATCGATATTCGGTGCAAATTTTAGAAATATGATTTAACGAATATTGTTTCCGATAAAGAGCTGTAGTTCTGGACACAAAATCAAACGCATCAAGCAATTAACATGCAATTAACATCGTCAGCGGAACATTATTCATTTCACGTTTCAACGAACGTCTGGTATACATGTTTCGTATGATTAATAAGTCCTTGAGTCAACCTTAACAATCAGAGAAACATACAATGGTTTCGGACATTCCAGCAGCTGTGATGCTGATACGTGAGAGCATACGAAAACTCGTTTGCTTATAAAAACCGGTTTTCTGCTATAATTGACATAATAGGTTCCCCCCTTTTCCTAGTACTCGAATGTTCGAGGACGTTGAACAGAGTCAATGTTCACATTATACCAAAGTGTTTACTTTTATGTAACTGATGCAAGAATGAAAATGCACATTTATATATTCAAAAATATAAAAATTTTCCATCCATTCGTTTTGAGGTTTAAATACGTTTTCGTTGATATTTTCGTTTGATAGTCTAATCGATTTTTGTAATCGCAATCTAATCTAGACATTTGCTTCCTCTTGAAATTGAAATTGAAATAGCGAGAATTGGAACGAAAATGGCCAATATCAATGACTGAGCTCAATTTTGAGCTCACCAGGTCGAAACGTTTGATATACGTTGATTAACTCACCTCATTGATAACAAGGTCGTAAGGTGGGTCCGTCGGAGGGTTTTCAATAAGGTCCCGTAGTTTCGGAGTTGCAAGTAAATTGCATACGTTCGTTCCGCCTACTTCGAATAATGTTTTCAAGGTGCCGCTCCCGAACCTTTGGCTTTCCTCATACGTCACATTGTTGACGACGTTAGGAAGAGTGCCCGCGAGGCTGATATCTCGGTAATTCGGCGGTGGATTTTTCAAGGGAAAATGACTGACCACGTCGACCTGATGACCACGGGCAGCCAGCGCTCTCATCAGAGTTTCGCACATAACGAAGTGGCTTTTGCCTTGCAGGGGAAACAAACCAAGAATTCTGGCACCGTAACTTTCTCTCGGCTGCTGATAAATAAATATCACGAGAAACAAGATGAACGATAATTTGTTGATCCTGGCCATATCGCCACCACTAATTCTGCACGAGCAGATCCGGGAAAAAAGCTGAAATCTAAGTAAAGAGACTGGAATTAATGTTGTAATTAAATATCTGATGGCGCATAAAAACTCACAATAGTTATCGACGAGTGGAACCTTCGACTGCCTGTTTATCAATGATGATAAAACTGCTGCACTGGTATATTGCTTCGGCGCACATGCCACTTTATGCAATAAGAATCTCGTTGGTAGATTTTTCTCGGCCCAATCTCACTGACGACGATAACGCGCGTGAACGACGATGAAAGACTATAGCATGTTTTAACGACCAAGAACGTCCAGCGAGCGCGAGCCATCTCGCGTGACGATAGATCAAGTGCACAATGGTGGTAGAGACATGTGACCTGTCAGTCCGTGTGGTAATCATAACTACGATTGAAGATATTTGTAATTCATAGTTTCGAGCACTGGCTACAGAGTTCGTTGTCACAAAACTTTGTTTCTGAAGAATTCAACATTATCAGCAGCCACAAGCGTCGCAATTTCAACTCGGAAATCATTTAACTGTACAGGGGAACATGGGGCAAAGTGGCCACCCACTTTTTTGGGGCATTTTTGAATTCTGGGGCAAAGTGGCCACTCACGCAATTCCGATTTCTGGCGGGGCACAGGATCAGTGAGAATTATATGTTTTTTGAGAAATTGATAGCTATTTGAGGCAGAGAGTGAGAATTATTTTGCGAATTACTGATAAATCTCTATTTTATTTTAATTGACAAAAATCGTACTTATAATGGACTTCATCTTCATCAACACCTGCACACAAGGTGTGCGCCCATTTTAGGCATGCTTCGCAGCGAATTCAATCTTTGGAGGAATGCGAATAAAGTTGATCGCAGAAAATACACGCAACGTCCACCGCAGACAAGAATTTTTCTTTTTTGATGATCTCTTTTTTCTTATTCACTAGATTTTCGCGATACGACAGACTCGTGATAATGGCGGTTTTCCCACGATTTGCCCCCGATAAGAACGGGCTTTTGCCACTGGTAATGGCAAAATTTATCAAAGTATTCCGACTAATTCTTTTTTCATCCCATCGAAGGAGGGTACCTACTATGCCTCGTTTCTTTTCGGTTTATCGCGGCCTTCAATGTTTACAACGTCTATTTAACCAGAAGTGACAATTATCGATTTTCACCGCATTTGAGAGGGTGGCCACTTTGCCCCAAAAAATTTTCTCGACCAAATGAGGAAAAAGAGGATGAACAAAGAGTTTTAAGACTCAACAATAGTCGAAAGATCATTTATTATCTGATAAAGTGGGCTGGATATTCATTTTCGGCATGAAAAAAAATTTGGCAAAATTTATCCAAGTATTCTGACTAATTTTTTTTTCATCCCATCGAAGGAGGGTTCGTACTATGCCTCGTTTTTTTTTGTTTTATCGCATCCTTCAATGTTCCATGCGAGAACAGTCAATTCAACGTCTATTTAACCAGAATCGATTTTCATCGCATTTGAGGGGGTGGCCACTTTGCCCCAAAAATTTTTTTTTTCAAAATTCGAGCAATAAGGAGGTGGAATCAGTTTGGGGACATAAAAATAAGTAAATGACCATGTGCTACCCGACAAAACTCGTTAAATTCCTTAAGTGGGCCACTTTGCCCCATACTCCCCTACACGTTTCTAGTGGATTCAAATATGCTCGAATTTTTATTTTCTTATATGAAAAATATTTTCATTGGAAGTAACGGAAAGTCTCGTTACGTTGGATGAACATGGAAGATAAAAATTAATTAACGCGGAGCCCAGCGATAAATTTGCATTTTTAAAGAGTTTTCGACTCAGAAAATTGTAGTTTCAGTCTCATCTTACGGCTGGATATCCAGCAATAGACTATTCCTGCAATTATTAATCGTTACGACAATCAATAAAAATGTATAACGAACTCATAAAAGCGATGCAGCAAAAAAGCGTCGGGATTCGCAATTTTTATGAAACTGTAATATTGTAAATGACGAATGCATATTCAATTCGTTAAGGATGATCTTATCACTTCTTCCTGTTTGTTTTACATATACCTGCTTATACCGCAAATATAAAATGGCTATATCGTTATCTTGATACCTCGGCGGATTAATGTTCGATTCATTATTAATTTGTACTTACGTGCATGCTTTCTGAGCCTCTACCCCCGCTGTTGGTTTATTCGTCCACTCAGTTAATAAGAGAGATATGATACGAAGGTACGCACGACGTTTCGTTCGTCAAAAATTTGTGATATAATCGCTTCTCTTGAAAATTCATTGTGGCTTTATTGAGCTACATTGGATGTGTATATTTTAAATACATCGTTTGGGATCGTACGATATAATCTAATTATTCAACTTTTATTATAGATTTTATTTTTTTACGAATATTAAGTGATTTCACGTTATCCGGTCTTACCAGTTTTCCAAAATACACGCCTTTTTATTTTTATTCGTGATATTCAAGTTTTATGTATTCAATGTTTCGCCTTAAGCCGATTTTTTCCGTAGCTTGGACCGACGATATGTGATATCGATAACAACTGAGTCGTTTTTCATCCAGATGTAAAAAAATCGTATAAAAATATTCACTTATATATGTAAAATAAAACGTGTTAGTCAAACCAAGCCTCGTGGATTAATCGGCTAATCGCGCTTCTTTCCATTCGTCAAGTTGTTTTGATGGTTATTGGTTGAAAGCATTCCGGAAATTATGTTGAAGATCAATTTAAACATAAATATACCGATGTATATCAATATAATCGCGCTAGCGATTAAAAAGCCGTAAACATCCAAGAGTTCAATTTGCCACCAAGTCAAATCCGCAGCAGGGGATTTGACTGCGTCCGGGCCATTCCTGATGATGTATTCGACCCAAAAAGTTGCCGTTTCCATAGCGCTCATTGGTCGATCGCGGAAGCGCGCGGATTGTTTTTCAGCAGCATTTCTGGAAGGATCGTCAACGGCATGAATCATTTAACTTCAAGATATTTCAATCGAGATATAATATTTTTTGTTATATTTACCGGTAGCTCGGATCATTTAGTACTTTGTCGAGAGCAGCCGACATCGTTTGCTCATTAATGTTATTGAAGTTCAATATAACAGCCATGCCTTTGCCCTCGTAGTGCTTCAAGTTCAGATGTTGATCACCAAAGAGAGGAATGCCGATGAGAGGTACAGCATGATAAAGGGACTCTTGAGTGCTCATTAATCCACCATGTGTAATGAACAGTTTGGTATTTTTATGGGCTACGATGTAGGAAAACGAAAATATTAAAATTTATCTTCAATTTGTATATGAAAAACAACGTCGATAATTATATATAGTTTGAATATTTTTTTTCCAATCATTATTCTGCTGTTCTTAGGCGAATGAATTTTCTAAATCGTTACATTTTTTTGCGGTATTTATTACCTGAAGAATATCGCGTAACGCGAACTTGTTTTCAGGCTCACCCCGAGTATCTCAAAAATTCAATGCTCAAAGGATTTTTCAGTACTCACCCAGTACTTGTACCTGAGGGATCCAAGAAGAAGTGATCAAATTTTTCGGTTGTCCAGGAAGAAGCTTATCCTTGTTGGCGATTTTCATAAGCACCTTGATCGGAGCGATTTTCTCAAAAGAATTGTACAAACCTTTTATAACGTCATCGGGCATCGTTTCTATGTTCACCATGGAGCCAAGGGTGAAGTAAACCACCCCGTGTTTACTCTCATCCAGCCACTTTTTCAGATCCTATGAGAAATGCAACTTGAGTGAACAACGGGCTGAACGAAAAGAAAATTCGAATTCGATGTTACGCGAGTTATCAATCACCCGAGAATAACGGTTCGACTCGACGTATTGACTTTCATGTTCTAATTTACCTTCGACAATTCGGTATCATTGTCCTCAACGTGCAAGCCGCCGACCTCGATGAGGCCCGTTGTCGTCCCTCGGACACCAGACAGTGTGTAAAACGAGTTTATCAAAGCTAACGTAACTTTTTTTTCGAGTTCACGTATATGGGGAATGTCCGGATGGAGATACTTTCTCATCAGCTGAGTTTGTACATCACCGGCCATCGCGTTATAACGATACATTATTATGGCATCGTGAACGACGTTTTTAACGCGCTCCCAAAAAGTTAGCGGATGTCTAAAGTCCGCGAAGAATGACGGGAAATAAGCGAGGTTCGATGGATTACCTATGGCTCGATTGATCCATGGCATTTCGATGGTCGTGCTAGCGAATATGACCGGCACATTGAACAGTGCACCCAGCCCGATGAAACAGTTTGCTCCGAAAGCCTGCATGTAATTTTATAACTATATTCGTTGCATTTTATGATTGAGGACTTTTATTTTTGTTATTCTTACGTTTTACTGAGTTTTTCTTACTTCAACGATAATGAGATCGTAAGGAGGATCTTTCGGTGGATTTTTGATGATTCGTTGCATCTCTTCCCGACCCATTAAATGGCACAAGTCATTCCCATACACTTCGATAATAGCTTTGAGAGTATCGCTACCAACGTTCAACGCCAGGTCGACGGTCCAACTGTTCACTAGAGGAGTTTGACTGTTTTCGACGTTCATGAGAACCGTAAAATTGGCTATCGGTTTTTTCGGCGGAAAACAAGTCACTATTTCCAACTGATGCCCCCGCCGAGCGAGCCCTTTTGACAAAGCATCGAACATCATCTGATGACTTTTCGAGCAAAAAGGAAATATTCCCAAAATGCGATAGCCTTCGGTTCTCACGAGGAAACAGCAAATCATTAGAGACACAAGTAAGCCGAGTTTCCCCATTTTCCTGTTCCTAGTTCTTCGCACTTTGCAATTACTTAATTAATATCGCGCTGACAACAACGATGCCCGAACGATCGAACGACTATGTGGTGTAATAATCTTTTGTCGTATTGCGATTCAGCGGCATGCTCTTCTCTTGAATCGCAGTTTTAGCGAAATCACTCCGAACCACTCTTTCGCAGAGTTCGTCTTGCACTGATAACAGTTCGTTCAGCTTGTGGAAGTCATGGACAGCGCGCAGTTCTACGTTCTTCGCAAGCGATTTCTTTCGCCATAGTTGAAGACACTGCCGCTGAAATGCATATACACGTGCGTGTATTTGCAAGCAAGGATCTTTCGTGTCATGGTATGCTGCATTTTTCAACCGTATAATTAAGAACCGGCTCCACCATTTGTCTTGACCAGAGATCCTCATTTTTTCATTGAACCGATAAGGCGACTTTTTTTTTTCTTCAAAAAAGCTTAAGTTTTTGCAGTATCATAAAATTTTTATGCTGTATTTTGTATTTTATGTCTCGCGTTTGAGGCTACCTTGAAAAGCTTTCATCCACTATTTATCGTGACTCTTGACGCGCCATTTTGCAAGTCATTATCCCTTTGGTATCGCGAAGTGAAGACTCATCGAAGCGGCGGCAACGTGCAACCGCACTGCGGCTTACGATTCCGCTCGCTCAGCTCGTTCGTTTTTTTCTAATTTCATCAACGATTCCAAAAATGATGAGCCAAAAATGATGCTATTAATTTTGCTAATTGCTAATCCCTGAACAGATGGAAAACTAACTTAACGAACGGGCAAATCAAATTTCCTATGCAATTCGTTCCGAAGAATTACTGTTTCTGTCTGAAAACTTCCATTAAGTATTGCGAACAATGCCTCATTGCATTTTATCTTGACACACGTTTGAATATAAAAGTGATAGCCGCAGTCTCATAAATAAAACAGTCGAGCATTTAAATCGCTGCACCCGTCGATATCAATGAAATACTGAAAAATAAGACTATTTTTTTTCGGGGCTATCATGAAATAGAGTCGCTTTTATGTTATCAGCCATTTTGTACCGTCATCTTAATCATCAATGTTATTACGAAAATATTTTTGCCAATGTTTATTTGTGAATAGGAAACTATTTTTTTCTCAAGTCTCGAGACACCGGAAATGAGTAGGAGCAAGTGCAGACGAGAGGACACATCAAAGCACAGATTCTTCATCATCAATCGATCTTATGCTGCGTCACCAAAATAACTGGGATATTGTCATCCGTTATACAATCTAATGTCATAGCAAGCGTAGACAACTTTGTTATAACATCGGCGACTCCAAGTGTTGAATACAAACGTAGATATAGCGACATTTCGAACTTTATCTTTACGTAATATCTTGAAAAATATGACTCTGGACATTCCGAACAATATGCCAATTCATCTTTTGCGTGAAGCCTTTACGCCCAAGAGATTATACCGTACGCATAAAAAACGAACAAAGTAGAGTAGCCACCAATGTTGATGCTGGATTTTCCATGCTGGATGGTAGGTTGAATGCAAAATTTGGTTGATTCTTACGACAACTTGCAATGATTTCGCGATAAAATTGATCTCGCTGTTTTCTATTGCACGATCTTCCTCGCTCGTATTGTCCAATTGATTCTCATGTGCATGTTTGATTCATCACGGCCTTGTATGAATTACGCGGGCACGTGCAGCACCCCGTTTCCTCGATCCGCATTGATGCCCAATTGATAACAACACGAAAACATATGGAGAAAGATTCAAGCGGGTTTGGTAGATTACGAATGATAAAACTAGATAAAATGGATTGGCCGTATTAAACGTACCGGGCGGATATATTTTTTCAACGATGTAAAAATATCAATCCCTCGGTTATGGAAAGGGACGTGTAACGAGAATGAAATGGGAAAGAATAACGGTCAATGCGAGCCTTCACGCAAGAATTGAACTTATCATCACGACTCTATTATAAGAAAACGATAAGTTTTTTATTATCTTAAACTTTGCGCGTCGCTTCTCAAGAGCTCGTTAGCACGTGCAGAGCGATCAATTCTTTATCAATTCGATGTTTTTTTCTTCAAAGACTATCGCTGTTTTATTTTTTCGTTACGTCCTGCGTGTCCATTTTGTCTTAGATAAAATGTGGAGAACACACAATCGAAGCACGAATGGATGACTTTTATGTGCGTGGTTTTGAATCTGCTATCAAATCAGACACGCAGCTCTTTGATGACTAGGTATAAAGAGGAAATAATCTTCTCACAAGGAACATCACTTTGGTGTCCCCCTCCGATTTTCTTGAAACTGCTGTATGTGAAAGAGCATTCGAAAGTAAGAGACACGTATTTTTTTTTATCGGCGGAAAAACGGTTTTAAGGGGTGAAACCACCCTTGAAAGTAAGGCATGTCAGGGGGTGATTTTGCAGTTTCACCAGCAAGCACTCAACAGATTTTGATAAAACCAAAACCAAAATGTTTCTTATCTGAAGTGATGAAAAGTTCACCCTGTGCACGAAAAAAAAAAAAAAAAACAGGGGGTTAACCACCCTTACATTCTTATATTTCTCACGCCACAATGAAAAGGAACGAATATGATGGAATGAAACGGGTTCTATTTCCATGAAAACATGAAAATAAAGTTCACATGTTTTTGCATTTTTGCAAAATAGCAGTCTTAAGGGGGTAAACTACCCCTTTTTTGAATTTTCGTACTGTATGTGGCTTATTTCTGTTTTACATGTTTTTGCTGATTCGAAATATTATAATAATTTCGAATCAAGATTTTCTGAGGTATCAAAGTCAATACAAGACTCTGAAAGTGTGAATCTCCCCCACTCGATTTTCCTCTTTATTCGCTATTTCAAAATTTCTCCCTGCATTTCGTTCAATTTGGTTGCTCTGCATCGAAATTACGAATTCAATAATTTTAGGAACGTATAATGATCGTATTGACCTCAATCTTGGCGGGCAAGGGAAGGAGGAGGGGAGCCATTTGATATTTACTACGATTCAACTTTGAAGTCTGAATAAGTCTATGCTGTTGATCTTGTTTACTAACGAACATTTTTTAAATGAAACTTCAATACACATTAACAATTCATTAACCGTCTCATAGTATAGAATCGGATTTTATTAGATAAGTACATATATCGAAATAAAATATAATAAAACCTATCATTTCCAGCAATTATGGCTCATACGTTGTACAATAATGATATTCATCAAAAAAATGTTTCAAACACAAAGATTTTTTGCACCATGCACATTTTATAATCGCTATATTATTGCAACCAGGTATTTCACAGTGTGTTTTTGATTGACCGAACCCAAAATCAACAGGATTTTCGAAATATTCCGGTTTTTCCGTAATATAATTACTTTTAAACCATGAATATTTGAAAAGATTGATATAGCGTGGAGATGACAATTGATTGTGGGCCAAAGATTGCAGTTTGATTATATTATTCCTCAAATGTAAATTTATATCAGCATCCACTAATAGAACACTATCTGAAAAATGTCGTACAAAATTTTTCCATATCCTGAATCCAAATACATCAAGCGGTTGAATTTTTCCAGTTGTACCTTTTGGGATAATCATTGTGATGATTTTTTTATCATGAGGGGTGGCTTCACGTACAACTTTGGGGCAGTGTCCACTCCAGGAATCAATCAGTAATACATTGTCACTTCCAACATTCGGAAAAAAAACTTTTTCCATCCAAATTTTAAAATGATCTGTAAACATATAACAAATTATATATTTATAACTATATTTTGGAAAAAGTTGATGCACCCTTAACGATAATACGCACCGGAAGTAAGTTTCCCAGATTTCGATGCTGTTACTATGACGTTATCTGGCTTAAACAATTCGTTCGTTACTCTCGGTCCAAATTCACCTTTTGCCTCCTTTAATACTATGAAAAGTGGAGAAAGTAGTTTCCCGTTGGCATTTATTGTTGGCTGAATCGTGTAGCTATGGGTCGTTGAAGACACTGATTGTACAACGCATTCAACTTTTTTCGATCCTTCCATCGCTAAAGTTCGTGCTGAATGGATTTCCAGTTGAAAACCGCTTTGGTCCGAATTATATACATTACTTGACCCATACTTTTCTATTAGTAATTTAACATCTTGAACAAATTTGTCCGCATTTGTTTGCAGAAGCGCTTCTTCCTCCACAGTTTTTCTCGTTATAAATTTATTAATTTTTCTGGAAACAATGCGATGCGATTTCTTAAATTTCCATAGCCAGTTATGAGAAGCTTTGAATCGTATATCTTCATGGCCTATTTCTTTCTGTGCCTGTAGAGCCCACTTTCGAAGGTCAATATCATGAACAATGACACCCGCGTCTACAGCAGTTTTCATATTCCGTAATGTGTATTCAGAAATTCGAGCAAGTTTTTCTTTATATGTACCACCCTTGTTCAGTTGTTGTGCCCAGCGTCGTAACTGCCGTATGGATTTTACAGATTTGTATTTTTGTTTGACGGTTTCAACACTGTAATTCTTTTTTTTACCAGATCTCCAATATTCAACAGCTTTTTTTTTATAATCATAGCTCAGCTCATCGTCACCAGAACAAGCGTCGGAATCGACATCATCATCCTTTTGCCATATCATATCTTCAACAGCAATTGCTTCGAACTCTTTAAATGGTTCTTGAAAATCAAGAGTTTCTTCCTGTATCATCTCAATCCCGTTGTAATCTTGCATAGAATCGATTAAAATTTTTTCGAAATTCTCCTTCATCTCTATTTCTGCATTATTAACAGGAGTTTGTGCAATGTTCATAGCTTCAAATGTAGCCAGTAACAATTTGATAACGTTGATTGGGTTGACTTTCATGCTGGTAAAAGTAGTAGGCACAATACACCAAAAGCACAGAAAAAGCACGCACGATTTGGAGCTCACTCAAAAATGCACTAGTACAATGCTAATGGTTACCGCCTTCGAAAATAAGTATCGAAAGAAAAAAATATTTATTAATCTCACGATGCCTGATAACGTTTTTATCTGATGCATGACTCAAGAATATTCGGAATGACTAATGTTATTCGGTGTGTGAGAATGCCAAAAATATCAGGTGATCATAACTACTTGATAACATTTTTATCTAGCACAAACACCGGGATCATATGTCTACGCCTCTATTTTTCCGCCAAAGTTATGAAAGTGTTTTATAGAGGCATTTTTATCTGTAGCATGGTACCTATTCATTTACGTGCAGTTTACAAGCTTTCTATGATCACCGAAAAAGTAGTTGTGAGAACTTCCCCCCCCCCCCGCCAAACCGACACCATCCAGGTCAATACGAGTTTTATATGTTCCTAAAATTATTAAATTTGTAATTTCGATGCAGAGCAACCAAATTGAACGAAATGCAGGGAGAAATTTTGAAATAGCGAATAAAGAGGAAAATCGAGTGGGGGAGATTCACCCATTCAGAGTCTTGTATTGACTTCGATACGTCAGAAAATCTTGATTCGAAACTATTATAATATTTCGAATCAGCAAAAACATGTAAAACAGAAATAAACCACCTACGGTACGAAAATTCAAAAAAGGGGTAGTTCACCCCCTTAAGACTGCTATTTTGCAAAAATGCAAAAACACGTGAACTTTATTTTCATGTTTTCATGGAAATAGAACCCGTTTCATTCCTTCATATTCGTTCCTTTTTATTGTGGCGTGAGATATATAAGAATGTAAGGGTGGTTAACCCCCTGTTTTTTTTTTTTTTTTTCGTGCACAGGGTGAACTTTTCATCACTTCAGATAAGAAACATTTTGGTTTTGGTTTTATCAAAATCAGTTGAGTGCTTGCTGGTGAAACTGCAAAATCACCCCCTGACATGCCTTACTTTCAAGGGTGGTTTCACCCCTTAAAACCGTTTTTCCGCCGATAAAAAAAAATACGTGTCTCTTACTTTCGAATGCTCTTTCACATACAGCAGTTTCAAGAAAATCGGAGGGGGACACCAAAGTGATGTTCCTTGTCAGTTTTTATAATAAAAGTTCAATTGGTTTCCGTATGTGAATATACGTTCAGGGATAAAAATAGTTGGATCCGAAACAATACTTTCATATCGTAACATTCCATGTTGGAAAGTCAGTCTGTTTTACACCACTCTTACCCATCTATGAAATCCATAACTTATCGGGAATGACCATGCATTTATTAATCAGTTATGTTTATATTTTTGTTCTTGGACGACACTCGAACTCCTTTTTCATATTTATTCACAATAATTTCTTAGCACAATCATTTGATTTTTTTCGAATCCGTCACCATCTGAACTTTTTTGAAAAACAATAAATTGTAGACAAATTGACTTGATATAAAAACAGCGAGTATTAATAACGATAGAATGAACACAAGAGTTACGTAAACATCTAAAAGCTCGATCTGCCACCAGGCGAGGTCCATGGCCGGTGATCGAAGAACTCCACTACCGTGTCGTACCACATATTCCACCCAATAAATTGCGGTGTCCATAGAACTCATGGGACGGTCGAGAAACTTTTGCGAAAGTTTCGTAACGGCGTTTCTATTTTAAAACGATTCATCGAGAATCATTGATTATTATCGAGAACAATATTCTCTTACGTCACTTAAAAAACGACCTTGGAAGCACCGGAATTAATTCGCTAATATTTCTATGTCTCTTTCGTGCATTACTTACTTGTACTTTGGATTGTGTAGGATCTCCTTAAGAGCATAATCCAACTTCTCTTCGGTTATTTCTTGCCAAATCAGTTTGAGAGAAATGTTTTTTCTCACGTAAAGATCAACATTGATGTATTGATCGGCAAATAATGGCATTCCAATCATCGGGACGGCAAAGTGTATGGCCTCCTGTCCGCCCATCAAACCGCCATGGGTGAAGAAAGCTTTTATGTTTTTGTGCTCTGCAAATATTCAAATGAAAAGAGCAGTGACTTTCGGGTTATCGATTCCCACGTGATTGTTGAAACTTACGAAGCACTTTCGTCTGCGGTGCCCACACGAAAGTCCGAAAATTTTTTGGTAACTCGGCTGGTAATTTTTTGGTATCAACGATTTTCATCAACACCCTTATCGGTGCGATTTTTCCTAAAGACTTGTAGAAAATGTCAAGTATCTCTTTAGGAAAAGTTTCGATGGTAACCATTGAGCCGAACGTGAAATAAATGAATCCATCTTTGCTACTGTCCATCCACTCTTTGAGATCCTGCGAGTGTTTTTTTATCAATAAATGAAGGATTAAAGTAACAGCTTTCAATCTTTTCCACGTTCAATTCTGGCTCCAAACATATATCATTTCTTTCGATAAAAAATAATCAAATGGTAATATGTTTCGAGAGGGTTTTGTTTTCCTGTTTGTGGAGAGATTGTCGTCCGTTGGGACGTTAAATTTTACGACGAAAACGTTTCAGTGTAGCAGAGTAACGGAGGTATTTAACTCCATTCGATCTCTCGATCTATTTTTCCTTGCGAAAAAAACGGTTTTTCAGAGCGCCGAATTGGGTGGGAAAAGAAGGCAGATTGGTCGAGTGAAATTGGGATTGATGCAGGCTATCGAGTATAAATCGTTATTCACAATTGATATCTCGCTTTTCTCCCGCAAAAGATTGTTCCGGGAGATACGGAAATGCGCACAAGATTAAATATCTAGTATCTTACTAATGGCAATTCAGTGTCGTCATCTTGTACGTGTAATCCACCGACCTCGACGAGACCGGGTGTGACGGGTCGTGGATCATTCAAAGACGGATGAGAATTAACGAGAAGTAAAGCGACACTTCTCTCGATACTTCGGATATCCGGAGTATTTTTTCCGAAATACTTTTTCATTAAAGCGGTTTGAGGCGTAGAGTAATAATGAAATATGAACTCGCTGGAAAATGAGTGGACGGTGTTGCACAGTCTTTGCCAGAAGGTCATTGGCGCGACGTAGTTGATGAGATTGTTCGGGACGAACGCGAGATTCGCGGGGTTTCCAATGATCCCGTTTCCCCATGGATAGAGAGCTGCTGAGCTGAGTCCGATTGTCGGTATTTTCAGATGATGACCAAATGCAATGAAACAATGAGCTCCAAAGATCTACAAGATCATCAAAATGCTGGTCATTGTTCATTAATCGAATTCGTGCTTTTTTTATTGTTAATTTCAACTCTTTGCTTCATTTACCTCTGTCATGACAAGATCATATGGCGGATTCGTTGGTGGATTTTGAATGAGATTCAAAATTTTAGGTTTTTCCAGCTGCTCGCAAATTTTATTTCCCATGGCAGTTGCTATGAAATACGTCATGTCATTTTGTAAGTATTGAAACGTATCGAAGCTCATATTGTTGACAACTTGCGGTTGGTCAGGCTCAATTCGAATGATATCCGTATAATTGGGATAAGGTTTTTTCAGGGGAAACGGACTGATAACGTCGATCTGGTGGCCTCTCCTCGCCAAGCCCTTCATAAGAGCCTCGAACATCATGAAATGACTTTTACCATGGAAAGGAAAAACACCAAGAATCCGATAACTCTCGGTACCTTGCGGGCCTATGATTGACGCACACGATAATGCTATTAACAATGTTATTCCTTTCATCTTCGTATATTTTCTTTAACGGCTCTCTTCCGATACCAGGTTTTAACACTTTTCAACACACCCAGTCACTTCCCACTTGACGTACTTAGTCGCGAAGTATAAATAAAATTTTAAAGATCGAGTGTGTGTCCCAATTGATCCTCACAATTTATCCGAATCTAGAAATATGATTGTTGTTCGATGAATAGAATTCAAAGTCATTCGTGTGGTATAGAACTTATTAGCCGAAATTATTATGTGTTCGGACCCTACAAACAGCTGTGCCAAATGGCAATGGTGAAGGTAACTCTATCGCTTCGGTCTAGTCATACCACTGTTAATAATTTGAGACTCGTAGTAATCAATGTTATTGACATATGGAAAAAAAAATATTTGAAATAACTAAAATTTTCCATATGCAATGCTTTAAATAGCGTAAGCTAAGTTTACGTTTTGGCAACACTTGCTTGCTCCGTCTTTTTTTACTCGGCCACTCGTGAACGTTTGACCCCTTTTCCGTCGATCTGTCAAATCGAGATTATGACTACACTTAGCTGCTGCCTTGTTGTTACATATCTCTCTAACGCAGCGAGTCGTAGCAAATCGAATGCCGGAAGTTCAAATTAAACTTAATATTGCGTTAAAAACAGGCCGATAAGTGCAACTTTTTTTTTGGAGTATCAGATTACTACAAGTGTTAAATATACGAATTGCATGTTTTTCCCAGATATTCATCGATTTCTATGCAAATATGCCCTTTTATAGCAACTGGAAGTTAGGTTTTTGTATGCCGTTTTAAAGTTCCTTCACGAAAACCACCCAATTTTAATAATTACTTTCTCTTAAACCAGGTCGATAACCGAGTCTGAAATTTTACACAGCCATTTATTAAAAGTTTAAGTACATCATACAAAAATCGGTTTTAAATCTTATGAACTGAGACCTGGCGATAGAATTACCGTAAATTCTTAATACCGAAAACTCTATCGAATCAGTCTGTAACTACGACGTAACTCTCGCGAATGACTGATGATAACATAAGACAGAAGCTTTTAAGAGCTTGTAGCTATATATCTATGAGAGCACGAATCAGACGAATCGGGTAGAAAGAGGTCTCGAAGATTTCATAATGCATGAACGACGGTTTCCCCGGATAATGTTTCATGACAACGTAATATATGTTACGAAGTCGTGTTTGTTCTAGAAATTTTCAGTCTAATGAGGTGGCCAGTGATGATGCACCGTTCAATAATGAGAGGTTCGTTCCCAGTTGTAAAATCTCAATGCGGTTACGGAGAGAAGATCGTAGAAGTCGTGCTATTCAAGGAAAATGCTCAAGGAATATTTTTTTAATTTCAATCAATGTCGATAATTTATTTGAACTTTTCTCATTTTTTTGAAAAAATGATTATCTTAGATAACGGCGCGCAGACTCTCAAGAGTCATATTCTTTGCTACTATATAACTTTGTAGTTTTTATCTTCTTTAATTAATAACGAGTGTCGTGGTTATTTGAACCGAACGTAAAGTCGAATATCTCGGACTAAAGACCTGATGATTTAAATGAACTTGAGCGAACTAGCATTTTATAGCGCGTTATCGATATTTTGGCTTTGGAATCCTTCTTTATTTTTTACGTCGATAAATATCGGTGCGAGCAAGTGAATAAGTACAGACTATACGACATAAAAACGTAAAACAAAAAAACTTAAAGCTTAGTTTATCCGGTATGTTGTTAATATACCCTGCTGTTACTCAACGTGCTACTTCCTTATCGGAATTGATTTTCTATTCTCGCTTATCCTGCAATGTTTGGAGGTCCGTAAAAACCTGTGTGAAATTCTATTTTACCATCGACAGTCCAGGTAGAAATTGACTTGAAAAAAGTTCAAGCTATGCATAAATATTATCATATTTTATTACGACTGTATCGAGAAATACAGAATGACTATATGGCGGTGAGCAGAGTTATTAAAAATACTACAATTATTGGCATGTTATTTTTTCGCTTAGGGATAGTAGAGGTTGAAATATTTTACTGTTTCACATGTTCTTTATAAAATCCATAATTCATTGAATATTTGATTATTTCGACTGTTTGGACTCGCGAGAGCGATTTAAAAACGTTATGACGTCACGAAATCAACATATTCGAATAGAATAGAGTAAAACGGAGTTGTTTTTTTTAGTTTATTGAATTTTACGTTTTCAAAACATTCTCAATTTTCGGGAGTCCTATGTAATAATAGTGCTCGCATTGACTTTTTTTAAATACTTGACATCGAGCCGCTACATCGTTTCTTAATATTTATGCGCGCGCGCGTTTTACCAATGCGTTCCAATGTCGATTACTTTGATATGAAAATCATTATTATAATCGATAAGATTTGTTACATTTTTTCAATGGATTTCATACTTTATTCCATTTTTTATCGATCAAAATACAAAAAGTTTCCGAACTTGTCGAGCGTCGGGCATACGACCTTGCGAAAAACAAACAACTTTTCGCTAAACTTTTGCATACACTTTCATCATAACGACGAGATATAAAAAACGTAGGTGCAAAGTTTCAAAAAATAAAGAGGAAGCATAATCAATAGAACGATACCCAGAATCGAGGATAAAACCAATGAACCAAAAGGATTGATTGAAAACTACTCGAAAGCAAACTCAAAGATAGTTGGATCAATTTTCAACTTCAATCCTTTTTTATACGTATAATTGTAAACGAATTTGAAAAATATAGAACTCTGAAAAAGATTCAGCTGGTTTGAGAGAACTCGGAAAGTCTCGAAGTTTTATTTAAAAAATGAATAAACTTTTTCAGTAAAACCGAAGAGGGTTGTTTCTCCAAGGACTGTTTCATCAGCGCTTTCGTCGTTTTTATATTAAATTAGAATGAAATCTAGATAGTGCGAACAAATTCGCGATTTCGATTAGTTAGCCGATACGAATTAGTTGACTTTCTTTTTATCGATATTTTTAGGTCCATTGATTGTTGTCAACAATCTCACGATAAACCGAAGGAGAATTATGACAAAGTACAACATAATTAATGCAGTGACCAGTAGGAAAAGGTAAACGTCGAGTAGATCGATTTGCCACCATGCGAGATCCAGGGCGGGGGATCTGAGAGCTTTGTTCCCATATCTCGCTATGTATTCGACCCACCACACAGCAGTATCCATCGGAGACATCGGACGATCCCGAAATCTTGTCGAAATTTCCATGACATTTTTCCTATCACATGCAGAAATAAAAATTAAGTATTAAATCGCTCCATCAAGCAAAATTGGGCGTCGATTTATTGAATATAAAAAATAAAAAAATAAAAGACTATAAAAAACAGATGGGAACGTACTTGTACATTGGATTATACAGGATTTCTTTCAACGCATGATCCAAGGTGTCCTCCGATATCGATTCAAGTCTGATTTTAACGGCGATTTTTTTCGATACGTAGAGATCAATATTAGTGAATTGATCAATGAAAAGCGGTATTCCGATCATTGGAACGCCGCAATATATGGCCTCTTGCGTACCCATTAAGCCCCCGTGGGTAATGAACGCCTTTATATTTTTGTGCTCTGTTAATGATATCAAAGAAAGAGAATTTTACATTGAGCGAAAAAAATGCTGGAAATTGAAATTTGCAAATTGCTTCTTCAAAATGGTCAATATGCACGGTGTTGAAGATGCACGATGCTCAAAGCTCTATGAGGTGCTATATTTTTCATTTTGGCTTCCTCATAGAGGAAGCTTTAAGCATTGTTCTAAAAGCTCGAGAAAGCAATTACTTTTAATTTTTTTTTTAATAAAATTGAAACTTATTTATCGACTTCTAACTTTTCCAAATTAATTTCCAAAATTTAAAGCGGATTTTTCGAAAAACTCAAATTTTCGTAAAATTCGAAAAATTATAAAATTTAAACCGCTCAACCGATATTTCCCAAATTCAATACCAACCGTCCAATTATGATAATCTATTTATAAAAAAAATTAGTAATAAATCTTAAAATTTCCGGAAGATACCCTTTTTTAAAAGATTTCAAAACGTCGTAGGATTCGTATTGTTTTTCAAATTCTGACAAAATTATCTGAGAATGTAGAGCTTGTTCAGATTAACATCTATGCAAAATTGTACCTCAAATCGTTCTAGAGTTCTCACTCACGCACGCACGCACGCACGCACGCACACACGCACATCCGGATATTTTCTAGATATGATTTTTTGATGTTTTAGGACATTTTCAGCATATTGACATTGAAAACTGGAAAAAAAAAAATTTCATCGGCACATAGCTTCCTCCTCTGTGCGGAAGCAAAAATTTTCGAATTAAAATTTCTGAATTGCTTATTTTACAGTTGAGCATAGTAAAATTTCAAGAGCTTCGAACACGAGTATCGCCGATCCGCCGAAATGTTTGAAAATGTACAATGGTTTGCAGCAAAATTTCATTCGTGCTGTTGAAAAATTTACTACGGTACACAGCAGAATTTCATTCGCGCTTGTACGTTTGGTATCGCATATATGAATTTTCATCGTGTTCTTGCTTAAAAAAAAAAATGACTATGTATGTTTGTAAAAATTAATAAATATTACGATATAGAGCCCTACTTCTATGGCACCATAATAGTTTTTACTGGAATTTTCTCTTCGTGTAAAAGAAATTTTGTCGAGTTTATCGAAGCAATCGATGTCGATCGATGACGGAGCTGTTGAAAACGTACTTAGAACTTCGAGCTGCGGTGCCCAAACGAAGGTCCGTATATTTTCCGGCAAGCCAGGAGGCAATTTTTTCCGGTCAACTATCTTCAAGAGAACCCTTATCGGAGCGAATTTCTTCAATGATTTATAAATGGCTTGAAGAATATCCACGGGAAAAGTTTCGATGGTCACCATCGAACCGAATGTAAAGTAAACGAAGCCCTCTTTGCTGTCGTCCATCCAAGCTTTCAGGTCCTGCTCGAACGAAAAATAATAATTTTCCTACTGTTTCACTCGTTTCTAATGTTAATCATTTGTTTTGTTTTTCTATTCAGCAGGTAGGTCGCTTTATTGTCATACCTTCGGTATATCCAAATTGTCATCCTCGATGTGAAGTCCTCCGATTTCGACCAAAGCCGGCGTTATCGGTCTTGCACCGTTCAGCGATATATGAGTATTGATGAGAACGAGAGCGATATCTCGTTCAAATTCCTGTAGACTGGGTACATCATTGCCAAAAATTTCTCTTATCACAATGTCCTGATCTCGAGTTAGCCAACGATATTGCACAATGTTGATTCCTGTATAAACCGTGTTCCAAAGTCTTTGCCAGAAGTTCATGGGTGGCGAGTAATCGAGAAAATTGTTCGGCATGAACGCTAAATTAGGCGGATTCGCGATAATTCCGTTCAGCCAGGAATACAAAAGGGCCGAGCTCATACCAACGACCGGAATTTTAAGTTTATGCCCAACAGCAATGAAACAATTGGTGGTGAAATACTGAAAAGAAGATAACCGCTTTATAAAATCTAACAGACGACAACGGCAGCCGTTGGAGTAACGCGCCGCGTAACAACAGCAGCGCCGTTTCGTGTGAAAGAAAATTGTTCAAAAAAATTAATATTGTTAAACTATTACCTCGGTGATCATTATATCGTAAGGTGGATCTCTTGGAGGATTCCGATACAATTTCAGCATCTCCGGGTGTCCAAGATTCTTGCAAACTTCAGTGCCCGCGGTGACAGCTAGAAAATGTATAAGATCCTGGGCAACATAACTTTTCATCATGTCATAGGACATTTTATTGACAAACTTTGGTAACGTCGACGATAATTCGATAATATCCGTATAATTTGGGAATGGTTTGTGCAAAGGAAATGTGCTAATCACGTCAACTTGATGTCCTTTACGAGCCAAACCCTTCATCATTGCCTCGAACATGATGAAATGACTTTTAGCTGTTAGCGGGAATATACCGAGAATCCGATAGCCATTGCAACTTTGGCAATTCAGGATCGTTAAAATGAAGAGAATCGATGTAAATATTACAATTTTCATTATCATTTAGGATGCTTTATTTCGTTGTTCCAAATGTTATACACTTTCGATTTGGTATTTCTATTTTCACTGTTGGATCAGGATGCAACGATGATTAACTGAATAATTGTGCCCGCGGATGTTCGACTATTTATTCTATATTTTCATACGAGTTTATTAATTTTCACACTACCGTACGTTCGCGCGGGAAACTCGGGTTATCGAACACTTCATTAGCGAACTATGCCGAAGTTCGGAACACCTTGTCTCCGACTGAATCTTTTTTCTGATTTCGAAATAACGCTTACAAATTTACGGCTGTTGGAAAATACGGGACACGTGTACGTTGAAACGCGCCTCTATCGCGCATTTATTTCTTCATCGGTAAATCCGCGATAGACATTCAACAAGATGGAAATGCGAACGTCGAAAATTTACAATTTTGCCTTAACATTATAGATATTTCATACACTCCAATTTCGAATGTAACCGTTGGAACTCAACGTGCCAACGGATGTCATTGCTATTCTTTTCATTTTCCAACGATAACTAAGGTCGTTCTAAATACACATTTCACGTCGTGACTATTTTCAATGCTATCTGACGTTTTGCGCATCGTACGGCAGCCCGATACGGTACCACCTCACATGTCAGCTCAATGACAGTCCGTTGATTACCGACGACGATAATATTCGTGGAAAATAAGAAATATTTTTATTTACTACACGAAGAATATTTGGTTTTAGTTTTTCTCTCAAAATAACAAAACTGTATCGGTTTTCCGAGGAAAAGAGATCGCTTGATTCGACTCTTTGTTAACACGAAGAGAAAGAACATCAAAGATAAAATAGCGGACGGAAGACGTTAAGCTCCGAGGCGGGTGGATCTAATTTTATTTTGTAATTTCATATGCGTTTGACGAAGTCATCTTTGGGCCATGTCAGTTAGTCGATTAATAGACTTGGGAAAACCGAAGGCTTAATTGAACATAAAAAATGAAGAAGCAATTAAAAGACTGAAAGAGAAGCGTCCTGATACGCAATTTATACCACGCTATTTAACAAAGAGCCTAGGAGAGAAAGTATACAGCAAACCAGAGAAGTCAAAGGCGATCTCATCTTTCCTCGCTTCTCATCGCCCGATTTCTCTCAACGCTCCTCTGCTCTCCTCAACGCAGCCAGGGAGGAGCATTTATCTCTTTTCCCAAGAGTAGCTTTCCGATAATGAACGCAATGGTGGAGAAAGCTTTTCCAGTGGTTAGTTCCGTGACGTTACTACCAGGTGGCTCATCCACCGATAGTTTTCTCTCTCTTTTTTTACTCATCTTGTTTCGAACCAATATCATCTCCCTCGAAGCTTGTATACCACAGACAGAGGTCACGCTAATAACGAAGTTTCGTGTATCGTGTGAATACATCGAACCTCATTAATGACCATAAATGTCGTAAGTTATTAATATTTCACTGTTACAAACATGTAACGGTAACTTTTCATTGGCTAAGATCACGATTTTTTCCATCAAATGTATTCCATACATTGCTCTCATGCGATTTGATATCGGTTTTCAAATTCCAACTCATCGTTAATAGCGCGAACATGGAACTCTTATGGAACTGATCCTACTGCGAATGGCTAATTTAAGAAGCCATTTCAATAAGTTACACGGAGAGTGGTACATTATTGAAAATTACCCATTATTAGCTCGCTAAAAATCCGCATTTTTCGAGATTTATTTTCATTAAGCAAAATATAAATTTTCATGAATACTTAATTAAATATGCTCGTGAATTTAATAAATATATTTATTACGCTTAGTAAGATGAAAAACTGATTAAAAAATTGACTGTGGTTTTCATCGTATGACAGTGCATTTCCTTTATTTCCAATCAGATGGAAAAAAAAACACTACAATCCCTAAAAATCGCATCATAGCAACCAAGGAGTTTGTATTTATATCTCTTTGATTAATCCTAATCATTCATTTGGAGTCTAAACGAACCCATTTTTTTGTGGCGTTCTGACGTTTTCCAGCAAGCGATACTGTATAGAATATTGTGCAACACAGTGTCGTATGCTATTTCCCTGTTGTTGGAACGCACTGTGTAACGCAGTGTTGCCCCGCGATGCTTGCTGAAATATGTTCCTAAAGAAGTGTGAGTGATCAGGGTTAAGAATAATTTAAGTGAAATGAAATTCAGTGAAAAGTAAAAAAAAACAGGTGCAGTCGCGCGTGGAATGCTTATCGCATAGGCGAGTACGATGATGAGTTTATATAGTTTGTCCGGCGACGAAGAGTTGAGCTATCGAGGTCTTTTGATCTTACGTCAATGTATTGCTTCGTTTCCCTAATATGCATTCGGTTCTTCAATTGTTGTTGCATCAGGGTAATACTCGACGGATTTTCATATTCCCATCAGTAAAATGTCCACTGTCGCTTTTTCATCGAAGAATCCCTCGTCGTGTAAACTGCGTGATAGAGATAGGGCGAACACGCGTTTGCTTCGTCGTGAACTCATATATTGGATTCAAGTTTATGGGGGGATGAGCATTTGCGGTGTAAAGCTCCGTATATATTTAAGGCGCGATCGTGAGTATACCTTTCGTTTGTGCTCCTCCCACACCAGAGAAATTCCCTTTTCGCTGAGCCGTTCGAGTGCACGGTGAGCCTCGATGGCTTTCCCAATACGTCTCGATTGCTAAATTACCATCGGAGGAGAGTCCTCGAAAAGAGGCGAGTAAAACCCTCGAGAGATCAAGCGATCCTCCGCGGCACATTCGAGAGTACATACATTCAGTGGCGAAGGGAGCTGCTCTTCGTTTTCGTCTGACTGCTCGAAGTTGTTACGATCAATTGCTTGGAAAATTGAGCAAATTCTATGTCCCATAGCGTAAATCTTACAACGGATCATGATCTCTCTAGAGAATTTTTAATCTCTTACCGTGATAAATATACGAGGACACGGTTTGACGAGCATCATGCGAAATTCCGGCAGTCCATTATGGCTTTTATTGCCTGACTTTGGTTCAACGATCGCGTATTACAAACAACGAACTTGACGGGCAATTATACGAAGTACGAAAGTCTGTGATATATCCGATTGGTACGTTCCTACACACTGTTTTATCGACTGGGTGGAAGGATCGTCACAAAACGATAAAATAGTAGGAATAATCGTAAAACAGATTCAACGGTACTCGGTGAACGAGAGAGATATATAGGGGAACATGGGGCAAATTGAACTTTTAAGAAACTAAGACAAATTCATTAATGAGCACACGGTCTTTGACTTGTATTTGAGTCCCAAAACTGACTACCATCGCTAATTTTTCAAATTTCGAAAAGAAAAAATTTCGGGGCAAAACGAACTCGGCCTCTGCGAAGCAAAAAAAATTATAAAAATATATTTCTCGCAATACAGCCGTTGGAAATGACTGCTCCCGGATGTAATGCAAGCTCTGGCATACAAGAAAAGAAATAGGACCCCCTCGAGCCCATTTATTGGATGCACGAGAGGAAAAAATGGGGTTAAGTCGCAGATCGCTTCTAAACCCATTTTTTGGTGACATGTGAAACATGAACTTGGAGTTCACTGCGCCAGGGTATAAACGATATTTCAACTATCTTTAGGTTTTGAAACAGATTCCCGTTCCCTGTAGGTCGGATTTCGTGAAAAACGATTTGTGGGGCAAAACGAGCTCAGCCTCAGAGAGGCATAAAAAATCCGAAAATTGCATTTTTCACAATCAACGCGTTGGAAGCGACGGCGTCCGCGCGTAAGACGAGCTCTGCTATGTGAGAAAAGAAATGGGACCTCCTCGGGCCCATTTATTTCATGTCCGAGACGAATAAATGGGTTAAAGTCGCGGATTTTTTCACCAATTTCTTATAACATGAAAAAAATTAACTCCAAATTCACTGCACCAATATATAAATCATGATTCAACTATGTTTATGTTCTAAATCAGTTTTCCCGTTCCCTCTTTCTCGAATCTCGTAAAAAAAAAAATGTGGGGCAAAACGAACTCAGCCTCTGGGAGGCATGAAAAATCAAAAAATTAGTTTTTTCGCAATAAAGACGTTGGGATGAATTCAATTTTTTTCACCGTGGATTATATTTCATCCGGAGACGGATGAATTGTATCATTGCGATTTCTGTAGAAAGCAATTCTAATGAATTCAATTTTCTTTGTTTCTTACATTGTTCATCATTTCATTTAAAAAAAAAGGGAATTCAAGAATTAAAGAATTTTTCGTAGTTCAGAAAATTTTGCCTCTGCCCTGTGCCCATTGTGGTTTCGAAAAGAAAAAAAAAACAGGAAATTTCAATATTAAACTTTTCGCTTCGAGTCGTGTTCGTTTTGCCCCGTGTGTTCAATTTGCCCCATGTTCCCCTACATTTACGTGAGATGTACCAAGCAACTCACAATGTTTGAATTATAAATATATACATATCGACACTAAGAAAAAAAAGTTATTGGAACAACGAAATGTGGCATTACGAGGTGCCAATGAAACATATGATCGTCGCAAGGCTAAAATATGATTAAACGAACAAAAGAGTTTTATATCAACGTTGCAGCTGATGCGCCTCTGAACAGGGAGTTATTAGTTACTTTGGCGGTGGATCAGATAACTCTTGGCAGACGAGTGGGTCGGAAGTGGATGTGAGAGATTGATTATCGGCATGGGAGACGGAAGCGGGATGCTAATTCATCTTGAAAAATGAATCGTGCATTATCTCACTTTTGTTCTCATTGAAAATACACTTCAATTACTTGTTATTCGTTATCCTACTCATCAAGAGTAACCGATATTGTCGCTTGTAATTCTGTTGGAATTGAATTTTATTTTCTTTTCCTTTATTAAGTTCATCGGATAAATAGCATTGGCATTGAAGTTATATGTTCCGATCTGAGACGAGTCATAACAATATCGCCCTCGAACCCTCGCTCTTTCGTATTAGAACTGCAGTTGATTAATCGTAGGCTTGATTGTCTTAACCCACGACAAAACTTTAGATTGACACGCTCCGCAAGCCGCGAGACACAGAATACGTGGATAGTCATAATTGTACACCCGGTTGTAAGCCGTTCTCCGCAACTTTACCACAGATTCGCCTGCTTCATAGTTTTGCTTATAGCGTTGTCCCTCCAACGAGAAGGAAAAAGGTTAACAATGACAAAACTATTTTCTCATGGAGGGCTACATTCGAAAGCGATATTATGTTTTTCCTTTGAGGAAAAAAAATACGGGATATTCGTCGGCAAGAGTAGAATAATATTATATAAACCGGAAGAGAAAATGCAATTGAAAACCGCTCGTTGACAACGTGGCTGATGCTTTTTTTTTTTAGAAACAATAAGCATAGATTGAACTTTTTTGGAACTTTCCGTGCCGCCTTCGTACATTTGACTCAGATCCATATTGGTAACCCGTTAAATAATGAAAATATATTAACTACAAAAAGCCTGTGAACGAAAGTGTTTGAATTTTCATGGAACGCTCGGCAAAAAAAGATAATAGTTATTTTCTGTATTACTTGGTAGTGAAAAAACTTGAGTCCACATTTTTTTTTTTACCTCGAAGGATACGAAAATTGCTCGGCGATAACGCATCGTAGTCGAACGTTTATATGTGGCCTTCAAATTAAATTTTATGTCGGTTGGTCTTGCATTTATTTGCATGCACAAACTCTCAATCCATCAGCCAAGTGCAGTAAAACCGATAAGAACCAATATTATAGAATCACGTTTGAAATCATGCACGAACTTACTCAACATTAATAGCGCGAGCAGAATCCCCTGGAATTTGAGAGCGTCGTCGTCGCGCATACAGATATTCGAAAGCTCCTCGGTCAAATTGGGCGTCGATCTTCTCGGTCGAGAAGAAAAAATCGGCATTTTCAGTGATCAAAACAGTCGCTTCTTCTTTTATCTCTTGAACACATCGAGGCCGAAATATACGCGATAAAAAATAACGCTGGAAGGTACATTTTGTGTTTTAGTCCGAGTGGGATTAATTAGAGGATAAAATAACTTCATTATAAGTAGGTGAGATTTCAGTAAACATTTTGAGAATATGAATTGCCTGAGTGTGCAAGATAAGAGTCATAGTTTTTGGCTACACGATAAACGAATTAGCTGCTTCATAGAGAGAACCAATGAAAAAGGAAGTGGAGAGCAGAACGCGAGGGCTTTAATCAACATACACGAAAAGCCAACTGAGGTGCATATACGTAGATCGAAGCATGCACAAGAGATGCCTCCTCGTAACTTAGTTTAAGTGCAAGCGGATATATAGGCATGTACGATTCCAGCCATTCGAGAAGCATGGCCGTCCAAATAATCGTAGGTGAACGGTATAAGTAATAACGTCATACCCGACCCGATTGTGAATAATTCTATTGTGTTCGAATGCTTTCAAATAATTGCGCTATCTTCCCACCATGCCAAATGTTGCTCCGTAACCCCGTTTGACTTTGGACAACCAAACTTCCTTACCCAATTTAGGTCGCGAACACTCAAATTATTTTGTCTTTTTTATTTTTATCCAAATGATTTGCCTTCTAATTATCAGGGTAAATAATTGCATAAACGTCTTATTATCGTATAACAAGCTTCTGCTTTTTAGTATGTAATTTCTGCAGTCATCTCAATGAAATGCAGGCAGGCAGACAGGCAAACACTCCGCGTCGATATTTATGGTTAGGTGTATATACCGCCTGACAAACAGAAGTGAAATCAACAGTGTAATGCTACCCGTATCTTCTGCGTTGGCCCTTTCTCGGCAAAAGCTCTATCTCATCCTTGAAACCACAGTACGCCGAGTGGTCGATGGTATTCATGAAGACCATCAACGTTAACCTCAACGCATGCAGTAGAACGCTTTTGGTAGCTCCTTTGTTGGTTTGGAACGTCATCGAGGCTCATTGCTATTCTAATAGATTTTCCGTTTTACACATCCATCTTTATTATAAATACATGGATCACGGAGAAAACAAAGCTTCTATTATTTTCCCATTTACTTATATCTATGACTATTTTTCGGGAATTGGAATTGTGGTTAAGCGATTTTGCAGCGAAAGCCACTGAATAAAAACCGTGGAACGGCGGTCATTCTTTTTTGAAGCATGCTTCCGTCGTAGCGAAAGGCAACAGTACCAGGTTTTTAACCGAGGGTATGAAAACGCGCTGAGCGAATATTGAAAATAAACCAATCCGAACGTGATATTGATATTGATTTTGAGTATAAAATTTCTAAAATATATGCGAGTGTTCGTCCTAGTTGAACTTGTGATTTATAGTGTTTCGTCACAACAATAATTGTGAAAATATTTTTCTTCTTACAGAACTGTATTGTCCAGGCTTGTTTGACGGATGGTCCTGTTGGCCTGATACACCGGCAGGTCAAAAAGCGTACATTTCGTGTCCTTACTTCATCACTGGTTTCGACACATCACGTGAGTCCAGCATGTTTTCGAATCACGGCAATTATTTATTTATCTTTCCTCGCTAAAGTCTCGTTGTCAAAAAATTAAACGCGCTTGCGTAAAAAGACAAGTTAAAAATTTCTTACAATTCATAAAGTCCTTCAATTCTTTATGATATTATATGAAGCGTCATTTACAAAGACGTGCGAGAAAATTTCTTTTGAAAATATTCGACACTTTCAGCTGCCCATCTTCGAAGATCGAGTCAAGTGCATCAAACGAAAAACGTCGTTATACTTTTTCCTCGGGAATTTATGTTTTCAGGTTCCCATATGATGTAACAACGCTCATATAATTAGATTACTCCGCATATTGCGTCCAAGTATTACAACATTTAGAGAACAATTAACTCTCGAACGTAACCTGACGAGACTAGCAACATGATTTTTCGAACCGCGTCTCCCAACTTTGATTCGAGACACAGCCAGATTTTTTTACCGTCGAGATTCCAGTCTTTCAATACTCCTGGAAACTCGAAAGAAACCGACTTCTGCGTAGAGATTGGTGTCAGCGAACGCAGACAAGCGCGTTTTTTTTCGCAAAAGAAAATTCAATTTACATAAAAATCGAGACGTAACTACTACGAAGTTACATCATTTTCTTTCTTCATCTTTTATTCAAAATTTCAGTTTATTTCTGCACACTTGGTGCACACAATTTCTGAAGGTTGTATGTAAATTACAAAATTTTTTTAAGCATCACTATGACCTTACGGTAACATCCCTTTATTCGATAAGATTTACATTTAGTATATAAATTTATAATAAATCTCTGTAAAAAAAATACAATAGGATGTTTCGAAGATTATGAATTTTGCAACATTGGTTACGAAGTCTAGCACAGCTCATTCGATATCACACTGCGTTGGGGGAGGAAAAATTCGAAAAATAGTAAAGAAGAAAAAAGTTTGTGCGCAGTTTTCAAGGTGGTTAACCGTTGAACGAAAATTATTTTGTCATCAATTACAAAAAAAAAATATCAACCTTTCGGACAGAGGAAGTCAACATGCGGATACACATATATAGATAAATTCATATTGCACAGCAATGCATATTTGGTGTCCATTCAATGGGGTAACGATGGATATAGAAGTTGGGTTACATGACGTGCCAAAGCGACTGTGCCGAAGTAGTACATTGGAAAAAATTTTGATTCAACGGTTTCTTTTGTTAAGTAAGATTTGTTAATTATTACCGTAAGCCAATCATATCTTAATACGTAAAAATGATAAGCGCGTAGTTTAAAATGTGATTTCGTCAATAACGATAAAAAAAACAGGATTGAAGCGGTTTTTTCTTGAATTTTTGAAGGCAATGTGGTGCATACGTTTGACAGCTCCATTATCGATGATTAGAATTTTTCGATTTGTTTTCTCAATAGGACGAAGGGTAATCAATCCTCGTTTAACCAGGAGGTATTGGCGTGTTGATAAGCGAGACTAGTGGCGACAGGGTATGGACACCTAAGCAAAAATTCGAGCAAGCTATTGCGCCACTCGTTATTCTGTGAAACGCTGCTGAGAAACAAAAGTTTAGCCGCCAATGTGCACGAGTCCGAGGTAGAAACCCGGCAAAGTGTGTCGATCACTTGGTGCAGCACATCGTCATAAAAATTCGTATCGGAGACAATGAGAATCCATTTTTTGACAATTTCAGCGAGTTCAATGACGAGAACGGATGAAAAAATTTCGACAAAATGCGGCAGAGTGTTGACAATACTTTGAGCCACTGATGTTGAGTCTTTGACACCTTGTAGGCCTACTCCAAACGCCAAAAGAGCGTAAGTGGTCCAGTCCTGTTGAGGCTTGAGAACGCGCAGAAAACTCTCGAGTATAGTTTTCATTATTTTGACGTTGACCAAATCGACACCCGCGCAACAAACATGATTGTGAACGAATCTGTGGGTCATACAATTGATCGGGAAGCGCGGAGGTACCTCCGAGTCCGGCTTATCCCAGTGTTGCCTCAGTATATCCGTGTAAATATTGGAGAATATTTGCAAACGCGAATCGAGTTTGTTCGGATCAGCCCGAAGATAAGCGTTCAAGGTATACGTCATTCCAGCGTCAGCCAAATCCGAGCTAATCATGGGATTGCAAAAGTACTTTTTCACCAGTTTTTCCAAAAATTCTTCGGTCAATAGTAGACTCATTGCTGGAGTGATGCCACGAAGAAAACTATTTATACGGGGAACCATCTTTGCAGCACTCAAACTAGAGGCCTCGAGTCTCTCAAGGGTCGCCAACAGATGGGACATGTATTCGGCGAAGTAGGCATCTGGTATCAGATTGAAATTATTTATAATATCGAAAATTTCGTCGTCCTCGATCCCTAAATCGATCAAGCAATCTCTCAGCACGATCCAATTTTCCGGACAGGGATTATCCGGGAAAAGGAAGTTGAATATATTTTCGAAAATAACAACACGTATCGATCGGTGTTTATCCATTTTCCAGAGAGATATCAAAAAGTCTCGATAATCCGTGATCGTAGCGACGAGACAAAACAAACGTATACCGTGTTTCTTTACAGAAACACGACAATCGGTTAATTGTTTAGCGAATTTTTGAACTTTGTCAACCGAGGTGCGTCGACTTACATTGAACAATGATGTTAAACCAAGAGTCAAAAAATCGCCATCGCAAAAGTTCATCACGAGAGACAACGGGACTGGAGGATTCACGAGGTTCATGGCGCGTGGGATTCCTTGCGTTTTCCAATAATTCGATTTGGCATCCTTTTTATCAGTATCAATGGTTTTTTCATCTTTGGGAATTAAGGGCTCGATTACACTAGCATATTCAGAGCCTGTCATGAGGATGGCAAGAATTATTAGTGATTGATCGGTTTCATTGGTACTCAAACTTGCGAGGGATCGAGCGAGGAATCTCATCGGCAAATCTTGATACCATCGGGAAGCTTTCACGAAACGTCGCGCTATCCTTTTTCCACATATAATATTTATAATGGCATTCCAATATTCGTCGAAGTGAGTGAGAATCTTGCTTGGTTCGGCTTTCAGAATTTTTAGCACCTGGCCAGTTTCAACATCGGCCAAGGCGTCGAACTCAGCTGGTATCCATTTTTCGTACAGATCTACTTCCCACTTTTTGAGATATCCGATTATCTCATCGAATCTCCATTCGGACTTCTTGGTCATTGTTTTCAGAGACTTTTCAACGACTCCGAGTAGCCACGGGTAATTCTTCATCGACAATTTTTCCATTTTAGTACTGTTGCTTTTGTTGGCATTGCGCTCGTTGAAATTCCCCATTGATTTTGCAATGTTTTTCATTGCGTCAACCCCGTGAGTCGACCATACTTTGTCATTCTCTAGATATTTACGAGGCAGAAGAGACATCATTTTGTCAAAGCAAAGTCTATCGTATTCCGGATATTTTTCGAATATGCACCACTCAGCGTTCCACGCTATCATATTCAACTCGATCAAAATTTCAATGCTTTCGTCGATCGAAAGATCGTGACTGAGATTGAAGTATATGAATGCGGTGAGGATTCGGATGGATAACCCCGCATTCTCTGTGAGCTCGTGTTTAACGTTGAGAAACTTGACGAATTCGTACAGTACTGACCAATGATCTTTACCAAACATCGACGTGACCGAATAATACATGAAGCTATTCAGAACTTCGAAGATCACGCAGGTCCGTTCGTTCTTGTGACGAGTAGTAAAATATCGTAAGATTTCAAGAAGCGTTTCTTTGTCGTCGTTAATCGAACAAGCAAAAAACATCTGCTGAAGAAGTTTCGATCTTTCGTCGGCCGAGGAAGTCTTCGATATTTCCTGTTTGATCGACGTAATTGTTTCTTCGAGTGGTAAATAACAACGCCACATTTTATCCACCGTGCCAGTCGAGTGCCAATCAGGTTCTTTTTTGAGCTTTATGCGGGCTTGTCGAACTCGCTCGTCGGTTGGTAACATTTTCAGGATCTCTTTACCTATGATATCATGATTATCAAGCATACTTGCGTTATAAACTTGCTTATAAGTCTCAAGTAGTAAAGGTATTCTCTCCTGTTCAGGATAATGCACGAGATACTCTTCAACCTGGTAATATCGGAAATCATTACTTTTGAGCGGATAAATCTTGGCAAACATTCTCTCGTACTGAGACTTTGTGACCTTCGCCGCAATAACTTTCAGCGGCATCATACTTTTGTACAGGATTGGTGCGTCCAGTACAACGTCGACGTTGCCTTTCAAAAATCTCTCCGTCGCTTTGTTGCTCAGTTTCATACCCAAACAGGATTTGTGCATCTCGATCAATTCGATCAAAGATTTAAGATGATTTTTTATCAAGCGTGGCAAAAAAAATGTGTATTTGTAGATATCGATGCAATGCAAATTCCGCTCTGTTGCTCTCTCATCGTCAGGCTTTGATAATTTCAAATAGCGAATTACAAGTTCTGGAAATTTGTCAAACAAGGTTTTGACTATTCGCCGAGACAGGATGATCTTTTGTTCTATCACGGTCTTCCAAATGAATGATTCCGAACAGGCCACGAAAAGCGGCTCCGCTTGCCTTTTGCCGTAAGTCTGGCAAGTGAAATCATAAAATTCTTCTGCCAGGGTAGTCTCCCCGTCCGTTTTCAGTCTCATGCTCAATCTTTTTATTATTTTCATTCTTGTATTCAGCGTGATCAATGGGTACAAATTTGTTTTGAAGTATTCTACGTTAATAACTTCTTTGTTATTCCCTCTAAAGAACCACTTGGTTCTTAAAGCTAAATCAACCAGTTCACGGTCTTCCGACCTGAGAGCTTCCGCCACGACTTCATTTTGTCGTAATATTTTGGCAATTTTTAGTCTTACCAACGACTCCAAAGGTTTGGGAACTTCGTCGAGACAAAACAGTGGCGTAGCAACATCGCCGTGAGATTTTGCTTCGGTAACAGCCTTCTGAGCTATGGCATTAAGCTGCGTGTACTTTTGACCCGGTGTGCAGCCCGAAATTGCCTGAATAGCCTCCAGATAATGGGACGTGTGTAAATCCATACTGAATTTTTCCTCAAAGCTATCCTTCAAACATAAAAAAAATCACCTTCCATGATTTTTGCGGAAAAAGTAATGAAAAAGAAACTATCTCTAAGAAAGTTGAATAAAGTGACCATTTTTTCTTTTCTTTTATTCTCAATTGATATAAAACATATTCACGCTTGATTTCCCGTGGTTTATCAGGACCTGCGAGATAGGACCCAGCAAGTTTGACGCGACTGCGTATCACTCACTTTTGGAGGTTACGTCGGGAGAACCCGAATCGCAATATCGACCACGATTACCGAGAGTATATTTGTCGTTCTTTTTCTCTCTTCCTTCATAAGACTATTTTTCCGTTTTATCCACACTGTTTGTCGAATTTCTATATTTTTCTGTAAATATACATTTCTCTGGGTTCGAATGAATTTTAAACTTTGAAATTTTCGTACTCAAGAGGGGGGGGGGGGGGGGGGGTCCAAGATGACAATTGACTACGCCCTCGAACTGCACATAATCGGAGACGGCGATTTTTTTTTATCGCCGGTCTGACGTGTTGCCGCCGCCGCCACTACTGCCGCAAATCAACGGTCGAGACCCGTGGTCGAGACTCAAGAAAACAGATGAAATCATTACCGAGAGAGAACACGCTTGCAGACAAATAAACCGATTAAGCGTCGCAGAGAGGGAGAGAGAGGTATAAATGCAAAAACTAATGCAGAAGCCGTTGCGCTGCAGAAGTTACTGATTGTGAGTGCACAGTCTACAGACGTACCACATGTAAACAAAGATGCCAGCGAGAAGCGGGTTTGATGTGAGCCAGCACGCGGCGGTATATATGACATGTCTATGCCATTCGGAGAGTTCATGCGCATGCGTGAAACCGAAGCGTTTTAACAAAAGCATAAAATGCTCCAAGATGTAATTCCCGTTGACTTATTTCGATCAATATCGTCAAGTGAGAAAGATAAATAAATATTTCTCTACAAAAAAAATCACTCACATTTGAAGTTTTATTTTTTCGAAGACAAAATAAGTTGAAAAGTTACAGTGATCATGAAAGAAGTATAAATTTTCAAAGCCTCAAATGACTTATGAGCTTCGTAATTCAAGAAAATGACATGTCAATTTTACCCCCATCACAGCGAATCGCTTTATTCAGAGAAAGTATAAAAATATAACTCTTGATAGTTCGGCGAGCCTCGAGCCAGCAGACGACAGGGCTGTCAATGAGTCTCTTGATATTGGAGCTCGAGTACCACAAAATATTTCAGTTTTCAATAATTCGTGTCTTCATCGTTGATCGTATAAAAATGGTAAAAATTTCAAAAGCGTATAACTATATTTTGATGGACCCACTTTCAAGTCTATTCTCGATAAACGGTTTTACAATTTGCTCGTTAATTTTTTCTCCCACTTTGCGTACACGTTTGGTATCGATTCCATACGGAGATTCTCGTTGATGTTCAAACATTCAATGTTGTCTGGACTTTTCAGGGGATGCCATTCTACTGTCAACGTATTTGTTATCGCTGGTGTAGGATTTCTGAAAAAATATAGATAATATAAAAATTCCGTGCAAATGGAAAAATAACGTCGAAACGCATCTTCAAAATGGATCGTTCTCTGACCCCGTTTTTGCAAAATTCGTCCACATTTCCGTGACACGTTTCGCGACAAGGTGTTCCATAGAACCAGCTTTAAACGGTAGGATCCCCATCGATGCCAACAATTTTGAATAAAATATGTAATTGAGCTCATCCGAATGACAGGCGCCTGTAACGATAGAAAAATTACGATTGAGTCGTTTGTTTGAATACTCAACGAAATAAAAAAAATTCTGATAAGTACCAGATATATCCAGTCCAGCATTCGCTTTTACCAAAGAAAATCCTTTGTCATAAGAAAATTTGTAAAAATACGTTGGACATTTATTTTTGATGGTTTGGATCGCAGCGACCTCGTGAATTCCAGAAAGAAACTGAACATCCGACTGCATTTCCACGTAATTACAAAGGCTTTCTGACGACACGGGTCTATTGCCGAAATAAATATCCTTTAGATCAGAAACTTCGAGGCCTTGGTACTCCAGCAGTTTAGTCGCTCTTGGACAGAAAACCTGCTCTAAACAAGAGTTGTACGAGGCTAATTTTTTATCGTCAGTGGCACCTGCAATAAAAAATCATTCGCTTCGACATTTCGTAATGGCAGTTCTTGATTTTTCGTCGAGAGCGCAAACCCTCGTGATAGAACGAGCGAGTGGACACAAAAATAATTTGTGTTCACAAAAGATTACGCGTGAGCCATGGGATTCCTTCGTGACTCGTGTGTCCCATCATGAACGGAACGTCGACGCTTTCATGTGATGCTGTTTTGGCTGAGATCGGAAGAAATGGATTTTTCGATGTTTCATCAACAGTAGGAACAAAGCAACGAAAAGCGCTCCAGTGGACCTGTCGATAGAAACGGTTTTTTACTTTTTCAAGCACCACCGAACGTATAGCACGAAAATAATATTATTTGAATTCGGACCTCTTGGCTGATTTTTCTGTCCATCTCCACGAGTATTTTGGCATCGAGACTCCGAAGAAACTCGACCAATATTTTCGAATCGGTCATTTCTTTGCCCAGCGCTTGAGCCAATTTTCGGGCATAAAATTTTGGCGAGGTTTCCATACCTGCCCACGGATTAACTGCTACTCCACTCTGAGATATTGCTTTGTGGAAGAGCCCTACAAAAATTTCGGCAAAAAAAACATTAGCTACGGACACATTCCGTATTAGTTTGAAGAAGCAACGAATCGTTAGTTATAGGACGAGAGAAAAATATGCTCTGTGAATCAGAATGGGTCGCGACCTTTGGCCAAAGGGGATAAAGTGAGGTAGTGAACGGACGCGCCACCGGCGCTCTCGCCAAAAATTGTTACATTTTCCCGGTCACCACCGAAATTTTCGATGTTTTTCTGTACCCATTCGAGGGCGAGGAGCTGATCCTTGAGGCCTTGATTGCCGCTCACTTCGCCATCCTCCAAGTTCAGAAAACCTTTGACAGATTATAGAAACCAGTGAGTTGACCGAAACATAGCACTCCGCGTGACAATGAATTGTTTCATAACGCGATCTACCGAATACACCAAGTCGATAATTAATAGTGACGAGGATCACATCGTTCTCGATTATATAATCAGGTCCGAAGAGCGTGTCGTCGCCAGAACCGAAAGCGAACAAACCACCGTGAATCCAGACCATTACAGGCTTCGGGGTGAAGGACCGAGACGTTTCGTGTGACGGCGTGTACACATTCAGATACAAACAATCGTCGCCTCCAACGACCGTACGTGTCATTGAATCGTACTGCGCGCAATTTGGACCAAACTTTGAACAATCCTTTACGTTTGACCAGAACTCTGCTGGCTTCGGCTCCTGTATACGCTTACTAATTAGAGAGCTCTCCGGAACGCTAAGCATATAGACGAATTCAGGGAATCTCAGCGCGCTTTGCCTATTGCGATTGATGGCAGTCCGAGAATCGTAAATCCTAATTGTAAATCTGAATCTCAGTGTAGAACGAGAAGACGATTAATCCTACGATCGCGGAAGAGAGTTTTTTATTTATCCGTCAAAATTTCCGCGTTGGATCAACAAATCGTGGCGAGCGTAACCGACGATTCGACAAATTTCGGTGATGATTCGGAATAAAAAAAAGGAGCATTATATTATGTTTTTATTGAATCGATGGTTCCTCTATTCGAATATTAAAGTTATTGGACAGTTCTCAGGAGAAATGTATATAAATTGAAAGATACTTATATTGATACTGAGCAAGGGAAATATTGACCGATCCATCGTGGTCTAAAAAATTTCGTTGATTTTGACTAAAAATGATCGCACACAAGCGAGATCAAGGCTTATTTAATGCGAGTTTCTTTAACGAAAATTCCAATGAAAAAATGCTTCATCAAGCTTTACCTGAAATCTAAGCTCGCCGACCGGTGGTTTGGCATAAGGAATTCCCTTAAAAGCCGCATACGGTTTGCCATAAATTGATTTTTCACTTACACCGCGTAACTGACCTTCAACAATTTGCACAACAGGCCGCATTATTTTATTCATTTTATCTATTCTAATAATCTGATAATTACGATTTGAATAATAACGTATTCGTTGACTCGCAGCCGGCACATCTGTTTTTCAACTCCAGTTCGGAGTCTCGATCGACAAACTCCTCAGATCCGATAGATATATGCGTGCACAGCTGACGACTCAAAGTCCTCTCTATCTTATTTTCTCGTTTTCTTTTGCAATCTTCGTGTACGGTGACAAGCTCCGGAGCGCTGCTCGACGCGCTAAATTTGAACATTGCGCTTTCTACGCGGAGAGACTTTTACAGCAACAATTATTATGTTTTTATAGTAACGTCGGACCATTTTGATTAAAAACATAGTAAATAATGAAATGATTTGATGAAAATTCAGGAGATAACATAGCAATCGTTTCTCTGTGCTATACGAAAAATTGCATAGTTTCGTATTTTCCTTTTTACCGCACTGAATTTTGCTCAATAACATAGCAAAATTCATGCGCTCACCAATTATATGAGGCGTTGCGAATATAAACATGAAAATTAATTAGTGGCAGATAGTAAAATTTCAAGCAATCGCTTCGTTCATAAGCGAACTTTGTCACGTAAATCTTAGTCGAAAAGTAAATTTACTTCTCTTCGGAACGGTGCGACTCAACAATACAAACATTTTCGACATTTCACAAATTTAACCAGTCCAATTCACCAATTTTTAATATTTCGCCAAAGACACGAGTGACATTCGGATATCGATACATCGTTCGATGTAAGAATATCACAGACCTAAATTTTGCTTGTCGCACATAGTAAAATTTGAGAGAATTCCTTTCGGCGTCAGAATTACTATGCACTTTGGTGAAATGTGATAGAATGGCGATATACAACAATGATATTACAAAACATAGCAAATTTTTCTACGTATTTCTCCGAAATATTTGTATAATAATCCGTGTATGTGCTTCGAATGCGTTTTAACGCAGTGTCTTACACACGGTGAAAATTAACCCTTAGTGTGCATCTGGGGTCAGGTTGACCCCAAAATTTTTTTAACCGAAAAAGTGATTTTTACGCGCACTATCAACTTTGAGCACGTTTTTGAACAATGAAAAAAGATTTTTCTCGAAATCCGACTTTGCAGCCTTAAAGTTGGATCAATTCACTGCAAAAAGTGACTAAACCCTTTATTCCGAAAAGCTCGTTTTAGTTACCGAGTTATTCGATGTCAAAAATGACCTGGGGTCAAAGTGACCCCATGTGCACGAAATGTCTCGCTGTGAAGGTGTGCGCACTGAGGGTTAAGGACGAATACTGTAAATTTTGTCTCACAATTTGGCGTCCCACTCTCGGTCGGACTTTCCGTCTTGATTTGGCGTAACTCGTGTCACAGTCTTTCGAGTCGTTATCTCTTGATATATCACAGTTTTCTTGATTTTCAACATCCCATCTCTAACGCTCCACCACAAATTGATCGAATCTCGCTCCCCCTTTTTCTCAATATTTCCATTCGATCGACGTAAATCATGGCTAGCAAGATTCTTTGATAGAATAGTGACACCCTCCATCAATAGACCCTCTTTCGTTCAACATTGAACTCGTGTGTGAACGTTTTTTGTGCACATCGAATTAACGATAAATGTACGTTGGTACTATATTTTTTTTTTCCCCACTTGCAATGAAAACTCAATCAAAACTGTTGGTTTTTTCTTCGTTTCGGTGTTTGGCTTCCTCATTTATCCCCTCCAATCTCAGCTGATTGTATCATTCCGTGAGAAAAAGCTCCGCCGAAAACATTTTTCGCCCGGTATACGAACTGCGTGTGTGCGTGATCAACTTTTCATGAAAGATAAGCAAGCATGGCTAATTTTTAAAATAAAATTTGTCTTTATTTTTCAACATACAACAATCCGAAAAACGCCGTTTATGGGTAAAGAATATGTGACTCGAAGCAACGTTTCAACTTGGTTTTTTATTTGTTTAATTTAATCTGTTCACAACTGGCTCGTAGATTTTTTCACCAGTTTTTTGTTGACGTTCGTTATCGATTCCATACGAAGGTCGTCGGTGATGTGTAAACATTCAAAGTGATCAGGATTTTTCAAGGGTTGCCACGTTACCGGTAACGTTTTCGTTACAGCTGGTGTGGGATTCCTAGAGAAATTTTTTTAAAGAGATTTCATTAGAATGAAAAAATCGAAAAAAATAGCATGTTGGTAGAATTTCAAAAACTAGTGTCTGACCCTGTTTTAGCAAAATTCGTCCACATTTGTGTAACACGCTCCATAACGAGATGTTCCGTAGAAGTGGGCTCGGGTGGTGGAATTCCAAACGATGCCATTAATTTGGGGTAGAATATATAACTGAGATCATCGGCGTGGCAAGCACCTGTAACGATTAAAAATAAAAATGAATGCTTTAAATAAAAAAATGATTGTGTTTGGAATCACAAATGTGGAACGAGTGAATCTATTTTTGCGAACTGTATATGGCTGAAGGAATGTCAATAAATATTTTTCGATTTTCAAAAATTACCGGGCATATCCAGTCCGAAAATGGCTTTGACCCCGGAATGTCCGCTGTCGTAAGAGAACTTGTAAAAGTACGTTGGACATTTGCTTTTGACAGCTTGAATAGCAGCCACCTCGTGAATTCCAGAGAGAAATTGAACATCCGACTGCATTTTCACGTAATTATCAAGAGTTTCCGACGACACGGGTTTGTTCCCAAAATAAATATTTCTCAGATCAGAAACACTGAGTCCCCGATCATTCAGTACTTTTATCACTCCAGGACTGAACACCCGCTCCAAAGAAGAATCGTACAAAGCCAATTTTCTGTCATTGATGTCTGCAAAAATAAGAATTCGGAGAAAGAAAATGCGAGAGAGAGAAAAGGGGAGAGCAAAAAGAATTTTCTACTTCTGCTACTGACGTCGTAGCATGAAAGTCGAACATAAATTCCAATACAAAGTGTCCTCTTCGTGTGGAGTCACATTCCCCATAGTTCAACATTTTCATTCAACACTTTCATTCAACACGGACATTTTCATAAAACCAAAAGAAAATGCGAATGAAATAAACTCGAATTTTCGAAGCCTTCTTATCATTCATTTTTCGAATGTGAATGATACGAGCATTCGTACTCGTTTAAACACCCTGTATATCAGGGCAAAGAATACCTTGCTATGTCGGTATAGCCGATATAACAAGGTATGAAGAAATATAACAGGGTGTAATGATAGTTTTGTATCGTGAGATATCCTGGGCAATGAATTTCCCTGACAAAGGCTATTTTTCGATTATCGCAAATCCTGGAGATAGAAGGGGCCATCAATAAGGAAAAAAAACTTGGAAAATCTTTACTTGCGAGATACAGGATTCCTTCGTGACTCATATGACCTATCATGTACGGTACATTGACGCTTTCCCGAGAAGCAATTTCCACTGACACCGGAAGAAATGGATTTTTCGATGTTGAGTCGATGCTCGGCGTAAAGCAACGAGAACCGTTTTTCCCGATCTATTAAAAGAAAACTGTTTGTGACTCTTCGAGGCAAAACTCTTGCATGTGTTATGGAAAAAATAAAAATCGAATCTTGACCTCCTGACAGATCTTTTCGTCCGCCTCGACGAGTCTTTCAGCATCGAAACTCCGAAGATATTCCACAAGTAATCTCGGATCGGTTATTTCTTTGCCCAACGCCGAAGATAATTTTTGTGCATACAATTTTGGCGAGTTTGCCATACTTGCCCAAGGATTCAGAATTACTCCGCTCTGGGATATTGCTTTGTGGAAGAGCCCTGAAAAAATGTTGCCCAGAAGAATCGTTACTTGGAAATTTTATGGGTTACTTCGAAACGGCGGCGTAGTTTGTCGCGAGATTCGGCTCTCAACCGAACACTTTTGCGCATCAAGAGCGGACACTCTCCTCACCTTTGGCCAAAGGAGATAAAGCGAGATAGTGAACGGACGCGCCACCAGCGCTCTCGCCAAAAATTGTTACATTTTCCCGGTCACCACCGAAATTTTCGATGTTTTTCTGTACCCATTTGAGGGCGAGTAGCTGATCCTTGAGGCCTTGATTACCGCTCACTTCGCCATCCTCCAAGTTCAGAAAACCTTTGACAGATTAAAAAAACCAGTGAGTTGACCGAAACATAGCACTCCGCGTGACAATGAATGGTTTCATAACGCGATCTACCGAATACACCAAGTCGATAATTAATAGTGACGAGGATCACATCGTTTTCGATAATGTAATCAGGTCCGTAGAACTTGTCGTCGCCGGAACCGTAGGCGAATGCACCACCGTGAATCCAGAGCATTACAGGCTTCGGCACAGCCGAAGATGGAGACGTTTCGTGTGACGGCGTGTACACGTTCAGATACAAACAATCGTCACTTCCGACTATTGTTCGGGTCATGGGATCGAATTGAGCGCAGTTCGATCCAAACTTCGAAGCATCTTTTATATTTGACCATGACTCAGCAGGCTCCGGATCCTGAATACAATCGGTAATTAGAAGCGCCAACCAACAAAGGACACTCGGATGAATTCGCACGTACAAATCAATAGGTCTTACGACCTATACTGCTGCGACGCTGTCGCAGATTGTGTACATAGAAATGCGTGCTCGGGGCTTCGTAAATGATGACCTCAAATGACAATATATAGAGCGCGCGGATTCGATCGATCCTTTACAATTGCCGCTGCAACAAGGACAAATGGGGAAAGTATCGAAATGTTCGAAATTTTACGTGAATCAGGTGTTGATTTTTTTTTTTTCATACGACGCAGCCTCCGCATCTAAAATTAATTCTGCTTTTTCTTTCTCGACAGATTTAATCATGGTCATCGTGCCACGTCATTTCACGTTCTCGTTGCTCAAGCTCAACTATATAATTTACTCTTAATAAGGAGTGGTGTAACGTGGTTTTTTTTTCTTATTACTCTTCTTGATGCATCGATGATGACTTCTCATTATAGTAATTACTTTGATTAATAACTAGCAAAGGAATTATGGGGAGATTTCAATTTTTAATAAAAGAACCTCTGAATTTTTATGCAAACGGGTTCAACTTTTTTTATCTCACCTAGTTGATCGTCAGAACAATCGAGGATGAATAAATGTTAGTATAACAGGATGAGACTAGAATCATTTTTCACCATGATCTAACGCGTATAAGAATAGCACAATTCGGTTGATTTCAGCGAAAATAACAGAGTGAGAGTTGGAACCATATGAAGCGTATGGAAGGGAAACTCATTCTTAATCTTGGAGAGTGTTTTGCCTAAAAATCCGTCGGTAAATAACACTTCAAATGATTTACTTGAAATCTGAGCTCGCCGATTGGTGGTTTGGCGTACGGAATTCCCTTGAAAGCAGCGTATTGTTTGCCTTTTATCGATGTTTCGACCACACCGCGCAATTGACCCTCGACAAGTCGTACGACAGGCCTCATCGTTCTGTTTTTTTTTTTTTTTTTTCACTTATTGATAGATGTGTGGAATCTTCCGATTATGATTTTTTTTTATGTTGGCCGAATGAATTTCTTGGACGTTGACTTTTTTCCACTAATTATTCGCAATCTAAATTGTAATGAAAGTTTAAATATTAATTCGTTCGAGAAGATTCGCAAAACTTGACACACAGACGTCGCTGTTACAACTTGACCAATTTTCATCACGCACTGTAAACAGCTGATAAGGTTCGCTATGGATCCTTTCACTCTTTCCTCCCCCACTTTTCTCGCGTAGAGTCCAGAAGTCGCGATTGCCGGCTGACGCGGTAAATTCGAATGCTGTCTCTGTAACTCGTATACAGCGAGCTTTGTAACGGAATATTTGTTGCATTCAACAAAAGATGGTCAAATAAATGAGGCATAATAAATTGTGAAATTTATCAATGAGAAATAGTTGGTACTAAATTTAGCTTTGATCTCCAAACTATGTTTTTGCCGTTCACGTTGAAACTATCGTGAGTAAAATCGCTGAATTTCGCATAGTATCCTCGATTTTGAATATCGCATTTTTCACTCATCTCCATGAATCAATCAAACTTTACTCTCTGCTATTTCTAATTTTTTTTTTCCATTGACGCGCAGATCATTGATATTCACGTTGCGAAGACGAACGGAACGCGCGTGTCCTATAGACTTTGATTGAATAAGGAAGTGGAAAAGTGAACCTTCTCTCGTTCCCCAGTAAATTTATGTATAGAAGCAATATCTGTGGATCAAATTAACGGGGGAATATAAACAAGGATTATGGTCTTTCATAACTTGGAAAACATCGGAGAATCGAAGAATTATTTTGCTCTTGATGTGGGCGATCCGGGCGACATTTGCACTCATTCAATTACACGTTTTCTCTTACATTATCGGCGCTTTTGTCATCCAAATAACATGCAATCAGTTTCTGTTACTGTCTATGGCTTCGTCATTGATTTCCTCCTACTTCAGTTGATTAAATTTCTTGGCGACAAAATGCTCTCTCGAAATTGCCATCAACACACCAGTCGCTCTTATTATTTTCGTGCTAGTGCCGTTTCTGTTTAAGCACGAGATCCACTCGTGAGAAAACGTGTTTGTTGTTAATAAAGTCATTCGCTTGAACGTACGATTTCCATATACGGAACTGCGCATTCGTGTTAAAAGTTTTAACTCTACCGAGCGATTTGAAATCGTAGCGCGTTGAATAATGTCTCTATGCGTGATTCCCATCGGGATTGGGCGAGTTGTCGATCGCGAGGGAAGCTTTTCTCACCATAAAGATCATACGCGACAACAAATAAGCGGAAAGAAAAAGTGTGAGCCCGCGGAGGAGACAGGGTTGGAAAAGAAACTTTAAAGTGGTATTTCAATACCCAAGGAGAAACATTTCCCTGGTCGGGCGTCAAGATAAACCTCCTTCGCATTGTTTAGTCCCATGAGAGAAAACTCAAGTGGCCTCTGTTCCAGAATGGAGGCTTTTCTCTTGTGCTCGGAGCCACTGTTGTCATTGCGAAAACTCACGTCCCTTGCGGTGCATCTTATTACGAACTAAGGCGTTTTCGCTTGTGCTCGTCAGAGTCTCCGTGCTCATGATAATGATACCACGATGCCAGTACTATTTCATTCCCTACCGAATGAAAGGACGTAAATCCCATAATTCTCTATGCACGCCCTTATGAATTTCTTCCTTTGCATTACGAAGAGTCGATGTCTACAATATAACATTATAAGTACATTCGCTGAATATGGAATATTGCATTCCTCCGGTACTACCACCACTATAAATGCAAATGATGCATACTTTTTTATGCCATCACCATAAGTATGAAAGAAGAGAAACGATGATAACAGTAAGAGCGTAGATATCAGATGGAATAAGAAACCCCTCGAGAAAATTCATTGAAAAAAAAGATCAAAGTAATTTCAGGTCCCTGGCGAAACGGAACTGTACGAGTAATTTTACCACGTACGAAAGAGTTTCTATTCTTCAATGGAAGAGGTAGGGTAATATGGGGCAAAACGGACACAGTGTTCATTTTGCCCCATAAACTGAAATTTCATTTCCCAAAACTGAAATTTCATAAAATGCATAACATTTTTTTTTCGGTTCCAAATCATGTCCTGACCATAAATCATGGTAAATTGTTGAATTCCACGGTGACATCCCCCAAAAATTCAAGTTTCAGAACAAAATAGATCCCAAACTACTTTCTCACTGTCTATTTGCTTTTTTGACTTATTTTTAAAAACGACAATAGTAATCAAAGTACGAATAAGGAAAAAAGGTTTTTTATTCAATTATTACAAAACTCGCACTCATAGCTGACATCTTCGTCTTCAACACTTGTACACAAGGTGTGTGCCCATTTTTTGCATGTTACACACGGTAAATCCAATCTTCGGAGGACAACGAATGTAACCCTTTGCAAAAAATACAACAAACGTCTTCAAAAGACGAGGCTGTCTTGGTGAGCATTTTTTCTGTTTGCTAAACTGCTACACTTCGAAAAATGTCGATATTTCGATTTTTATGCCTCTTGGAGGCTGTGTCCGTTGTGCCCCGAAAAATATTTTTGAAAAAATTCTGGAAATTAGGGCCATGAATCAATGGTGGAACTCCGATATAGTGCGAATACGAAATATACCCCAGCACGATGGACCCAGAGTTGATTTTTTGCATTTCTCAAAAACATAACAGAAATGGGATATAAGATTTGACTCATTTTTTTTCATTTACATCCAAGGAGTGGAGCCCGAGTGGTTTCATTTCTTTTCCCATATTACCGAGTTGACATTCTATTAGGGAACAGTCGCTTAGAACGGCTGTATTTCAAAAAATGTCGGTTTTTCGATTTTTATGCCTCTACGGGGCCGTGTCCGTTTTGCCCCGAATTTTTTTTTTTTTTTTACGAAATTCGGGAAACAAGGACTGGGCATCAATTTTGAAACGCAAAAATAGTTGAAAGACCACATGCTCATCAATGAAACTTGCTTAAATCCTTAAGTGTCCATTTTGCTCCTATTACCCTATATTTTTAAACCGTAGATTTTTGGGGGCTGTTCTCTTTAATCAATAATTCAACTTCGCCTTCTAAATATAACGCGATACGTAGATTGGGAACAAAATTCGACCAATGGATTCTTGAAATTTTCGAATCTTCTTTTGATGAAATTCTTGTTAAACTTAATTATCCAGGTACGAAATAAAATGAATTGAAAGAAAAAACTTGAGAAATGTCACGAGTCTTATTGTTTACTATCGAGAAAAGTGTGGTCAAAAACGACAACTAGGACAGTAAACGAGATACGGTTGGAAGAAGCTAGAGAATGAAAAAGAAACGAATAAATCTTGAGAAGAAGTTTTCCTCGGTGTGTTGTACTGCTCCTCTCCGACAAATCTTGACTTTACTTATGTGCGCGCAGCGTACACGATTCTGTGTAAAGAACCCACACAAGCACATTTCTTTTCTCCGCTTTCCATATATTTATTCGACAATGATTGGAAGAAAAATCATAGATGGAAAAACGTTAGAGGTGCATTCGCTTCACATTAGAATATTTAGCCCGCACGAGCCACAATAAATCGGAACCCTTAAAGAAAATTAACTCTGTGAAATACACAGTTGAATGGATTGGTTTTCGGAATTGCTTCTGTTTCGAAACAAATAAATCATGCAATCTTACGCACAACCTACTCATCGGATATGTACATTTTTGAATACCGTCGAGGTATGCAAAAAGAGAGTGCGGCAAAGTTTCTCCGGCATACAGGAATATTACACCTTTTCCAAGTAAGTTTGCTTGACTTTCAGTCTAGACAATATACTCGCTCGTACAAATGCACACAACGCCTCAATCATTCAACAGGAGAAACAAAGAGAATTGGATGGAGAAAGTGAGAAAGGGCGGGGCGTATAGTATGCGGTACGAGATATTCCTTTTGCTCAAAGGATAAAGCACATTCGCTTGTTCGAGTGTGCAATTGCGAATTTGCAGGAAATTCGTGGGAGTTGAGGAAACAGCAAAAGCGTTTAGTGATCGATAATTATATCGTCATACGCGTTCCATTTCATTGATGAACTTATTGCTCTCGAAATGTCCACTCGATTGAAATATTATTGACTAAAGAACGGAAACCACCTACCATACCAAGCCGTTGTTTAAACGTTGATACGAGAAACAATTTCGGACATTTCAATTAAAACCGATCTACGCTCGTTTCAAATAACAAAGCTTCTCACCACTGAAGCTGCTTACTTACCGAGACCTCTTATATTTTTATGAGTTTCCGTGCAAATAAAATACGGAACGAGATTCTGCGATGATTATCAAAGAACAGGGGAACGAAAGATAATCGCTATTGTCAACGGATTTAAGAAAAATTTGCACAAAGTGCACCAGCTCAACTTCATGATTCAGCTAGCAGTGTTGTTCGATATTTTTTCTTTTTTTTTCAACCAACAGTGAGAGGCATGGTATAAGAGAAAAAAGAGATAAATCTTGTGTTATAAAAGAATATTTGGTTACGTTCGAAGCCGTGCGAATGCCTAAATTTAACCTGCTCGCGAGAAGCGCGTCAGATTAACGCTTCAGGTCAGGTCAGGAATATCGAAACGTTCTACTCCAAATATTTCGGGACGGTTACACCTACTGTCAATTTATTTGATTGAACTCTTGCGCCGCAGCAAGAACACGGTCATGGAAAAAATTTAGATCCAGCAACCTTTTAATTTTTTTTATAGTAATCTGAGTATAAAAATATACCACGCGGAAATTTGATTTGAGAATATGTGAGAAACACTTCTCGGAATCATCTGCCACATAGATATTTTTTTAAAATTGAATTTCATTGTAAACATGACAAAAGTTTAATGAATTTCTCGCTCGAATCAACTTCCCCTTGCCATGGAAAGGAACACGTAAATCTTTTCTCTCGATCGGTCAACGCTGCTGGGTAGCACTCGAAACCAGAAGGCAGAAGTGTATTTGTAGGTTAATAGCAACTCGTGCGGAAAGTAAGGATTAAACAAAAGTATTTTAACGCGCGCTCAATGAAGAGCATTGCTCCTGCAAGAAAATCTATCGAGGGTGCTAATGGGATAACTGTCTTGATGCTTTTCTCGACTCTCTCGCAGTATATTAAAGGACGAACGCCGACTTACACACCAACAGTAAGGTCGTCCTCCAATTTATTTCCAGATAGAACAGATTCAGCTTTACTCTCCACAAGGAAGAGATATTGCTTCGTCCGTCTTTGTTCAGCAATCTAACCAAACGTCTAATTGATTAATGAATTTTGGAAGGAAAACTTATCCGCTCGTACTAATTGATACGGACAAAGTTTATATTGTTCGATCTCGAAGAAGTTTTTACAAAAATCAGGAAAAGATTTAATGATGTTGTGGAATAACAAGCTTTCGAGTCATTATTTTTTGTGGAAAGCTGGAAATGGCATTCCCACTGGATCATCCGGTCGTGTTGTTTTCGTGGGGCTTGCGGAGTAGCTTGCGGAAGGTTCACCTCGACAAGTCGGTCGAGTGGAAAAAAGACTCGAGTTCGGACGGAGTGGAAAACACTGATGGTTCGACCCTTTAAACTGCCTACACTCACGAGGGAGGCAGGCTAGCCTTTCCTCTCGTTTCCTCCCTTACAACCTTCAACGTTTTAACCGTACAGCAAAGTATTGGATGGTTTTCTGCGAGCTGTTCTTCCCTTATTTGTAAGCGCACATAGGCTCAGGCTGAAAGCTTTCCCGAGCCATTCGTACTCTTATCCTGAAAATGTTCTTTTTTGATCGAAAGGCTTTCGCGCAGGTTGCTGGGATGAGATAGATTTGAGGGACTAAAGTATTTCGTAGGTAAAAGTTCGATCTCGTCCTTTCACGCGATCTCACTTCAGTTATATCTTTGGAATAAAGTCCCGACCTCTTGAGATCAATTCCACACACTTCGCATGTGTATCAGGCGATAGAACCGATCGCTCTTCACTCTCTGTTCTCCCCCCCCCCCGTTCCTCTTTCAACCTCGTCCATTATTAATAAAAATCCCCGGAGCCACGAAGATCGTTCTAAATATGATAAGTCTACTAAATTCTGATTGGAAAAGTTCCCCTCGTCGGTGTTGCAGAATCTACATTTTGTTGAAATATTGCCCAAGGTATAAGAAGAGTACAAATAAAACAAAGCTGAAGTCAAGACGCATTGTTTGATAAACGAGAAAAACTGAAATCGATTTTTGTGCTTTAAAATTAATACACAATCATTCTGAGAGGACGCGGGACCTCAGAGGAAGAAATAATTCACAATCAACTACTTTTCTCGTATCGACTCGTCATTACTTTTTTCAAATAACATCGACCATTTCCCTCCCGTATACAAGGGGAGGAAGAAGATTAGCTCGAAGAGTACGTTTTTATGTAAAATGGTTCGACAAAAAATGCATCGAAAGTTATTTTATGTTAATGAATATTCATATACAAAGGCTCTCGTCCCCGTGCCATTCGGAAAGAAACGCTCGCACCGGCGCAGGAAACACGACGGTGTAAATTCAGAGGTTTCGACTCTTAAATATTTATTTTGTGACGAGCCTGTCAATTTTCCCACGGGAGCCAACCGACAAAACTCTGTAGAACGGAGCCGGGGTCCATGCGAAGACTGCTGATTCATAAAATTCTTGCGTAATATCCAGCACGTTACGGCGTGGACCTGTTCAAATGGAACGTGCACTGGTCCATGGATTACCGTACCTTGGTGATGAGCCCTATCTAAATTCTGTTGACTCTTCATTTCCGTACAAAGCGTCGAATCGTTTCGCTCGAAAATTCCTCGACCGTTTTTATTTTTTCGCACAACATAAACAATACGGATTTCCGACTCAAAGTTGTCGCTTATTTTCGAAGGAATGACGTTCCCAGAGACTCTTCAGAATTGTATCACCGGACAAAGTATTCTTGACACTAATAGCACTGTGCACAGGGGAGGAGAGTACATTGGAAGTGAGAGTTGGATATTCGACAGAGTTCCGAAGCGTGACATTACAGCCTCAAGTAAATTTCTAGACTACGTGCACAGTTTATATATGCATAGATGAATTTCGCTCGGCCTCGTATAAGTCGGTACATAAAGGTGAGTTTGAGCAAGGGGACGAAAACGCGTACGGCATGCCTCGATTCTATATCGTAAGTGCACTTACAGGTTGACGTATGCCTGCACACGAGGTGCAGGAATACGGGAGACTATGAAGGGTGGTCGTCGGGGTACTTCCAATATTTATAAACTTGCGAGAATCTCCATCGTGTCGCGGAGAACGAGAGCTCGTGCTGGCCATTCTCTCGACAACTTCCACTCTTGCCGCAATCGATTTTCGGACCTTCCCGAGTCTTGATAAACCGGTTATTTGGTGCATACTAAACCAACCCGTCGATGATGTTGCATGCATCACCATAACATAATGCCCTTCGTTACTTTGTGCTCATGCAATGACCTTATCGCAAAAGGTCGATTCGGCGCAAAGCGATCAATCATGGAGAATCTACCGCTGTTATAAATAATGTGGAAGAATTTTTTCTCGGGGATAAAGATCGATTCATTGACGAATCTCTTTTCTGTATATTTACAGTGAGAGCGCACAAAATTTGCGAGCCTAACGGTACGTGGTTTCGTCATCCCGAATCACTCCAGATATGGAGCAACTACACGACTTGTGTCAACATCGAGGATCTCAACGTAAGTATATTTTTGTCTGGTAACCGATTCAATTAATTTTTAATATCAATTATTTGCCTGATGATAATTGAATTGAAAATTGACCTTGAAAATTCCATTAAAGAATTTTTTACTGGGAAAAAGGCACGTTGAAATGACACGATGCTTTTGATATGTGAGAATTTCGGATGGTAAAAGAGCCCGAAAAATTTGAGGTGAAACATGACGAATAAAGGAAGGACTCGGCTGTCGGCAATGAGAGTACAATAAAACTCAACCTAGTGTTGGAAACGAGAACGAGGAAAGTATTTTCCGATTCGAAGCGCCACAACTCTACCCCACTTCGTTCACACCCTCTTTGCAGTTTTTCTTTCTTTTATCCTTTTTCTCTTGCCAGATTTTCGTACATCGTTTCTCATTCGTCTCATATTGCTTTCGATTACACTTATCGAATCGAGATTTTCATTTCGGAGGAAGCTTGCAGCCTTTGCCACTCCGGTAATAGCTCGACGCTCTTATATCAACTCTATTTATTTCCTCGCAACTCAAGATCTTCATTGAACTGTATTAGCTATCTCTTTCGGTGAGATAATTTAATTAAGTCACAAAACGTTCAAACGCATTTCTACTACTCGTCATTGAAAATTACAAAACCTGCACATCTTCAAAGTTCCAATCTAATCAAATGGTGTTTGAAGGCTGAGTACGATGGGTGCTCAATGTCAGTAAGGATTACGATTGAAAGATAGTGTTAAAGACTTTTTGCTTAAAACTAATTTAAATTAATATTTTAACGAAGCTGGTCCAATAAATTTGCATGGCGAAAAGTACATTTCGTCATCCAAGTTTCCGCGAATCAGTCTTGTATTTCACGCAACTGTCAAAAGTGCTTCCAAAAGGTTCTAACTTCCTAATGACATTAATAATTTTTCCTGCGAATTCGAACGTGTCAGAGTTCCAACGTAGAAGCTAAATCCTCACAAAAAGTTGTGGATTTAAAGCTCCAAAAAAGTTATACATTCCAAGCATCCGAGAAGCCGCAGTCGGCAAAAAAGTCGTAAAACAAAATGTTACAAATGTCTTTCTAAAAATATGATGGATAACGCGTTTCAGCCCGTAATACTCTTTCAACATCGACTCGTTCAATTCATACGAACGTTTAAAAAATAATCTAATGTAAAGTATGAATGAAATGCCACGAAAAAACTGAGAATTTGCTGCACAAAGAACAAATGACATTTGACCTGAATGCGTGAAGTTATTTATTACAAAATATGTATGTTACAAGACGGCGAAGTTCTTTGAATCCTTTTCTATAATGCTATGTTGCCCCTCTGAATCTGACGCCACGTCACGCATATGCGAAGGATGCTTGTCCTCAGGGGATACCCATTCATAGTGTTCTCCTAGGTCGAGTGAATTACTTATCGATCGTACAGGTAGAGGAGTCTGAGGAATTTATACCAACGTCTATGCAAATGTATAAAGAAGTAACGCATATTAAATTTTATGCTCCGTAAGAGCGTATGTATAAACAAAGTTGAGAAAATACGAAAACATGCATGAATCTCTATAAAAATTTTCAGAATTTGAATACATTGGAATCCATATATTTATGAGGGTACGAAGATCAAGAGGTGTTGAAACTGTGATAAATTTATTGCGATGCTGATGACCCGAAGTTGGGTATAAGGTTATATTATATTATATAAAATATATTATATAAAATTTGGGTGTTTCTCGATGGCAGGTTGTCAAATGGACATCGGGCGATTCTCCATCGTGTCAAATACCGTTGACGACCATACAACGGCGCGGTATATCTATATTTTATGGGGATTTGACACGATGGAGAATCGCCCGATGTCCATTTGACACCCTGCTTTTCTCGATCAGGGTCTCGCCTCTGATTTATGAATTATTGGAGTTGTATAGGATATGAGTTTTCCTGCTCCACGCGCCACCGAAATGATCGAGTATAGGGGAAAGATGGGATGAATGCCTTGAAAAGTGGAATTTTCTGTTGCCAGGGTTTTTCATCTTCAATAGTTCAATTATGAAACTGGAATATTTTAATAAATGAAAAGTCTACGAGATGGATTTACAAATATATGTTGACTCGAAGTTTACTGAAGATTTTCTCGACTGAAAAAGGAAATGCCAATTTTACAAGGAAACCCTAGAATGCTGTGTGCTCGACAACAATATTTTCATTTTACAGTAAAATAAATGGTTTACTTTCAGTGGCAGCAGCAAGTAAACACGATCTACGAAGTTGGCTACACGATTTCCCTCATAGCACTTCTAGTGTCTCTGGGAATTCTTACGTACTTCCGGTGAGATTTTTTTTCTCATTTATGACGTAAAATTGTTCACAAGCAAATTTGTGAGTGCGACGCACTGAGTATAACATTTGCACTTTTCTTACTCCAAGAGAAGATGAACGTGAAAATTTGATGGGTTTCTGTTCCCAGTTCTCTCCGATGTGCCCGGATCACTCTGCACATGAATCTGTTCGCTTCCTTTGCAATAAACAATGCATTGTGGCTTATCTGGTACGGAACGGTTGCCTCAAATGCCGATTTACTTCCGGATAATGGGGTAAGTTCAGCAATGTTAAAACTCTTTTCTCAGGCAGAGCAGAAGATATAATATAAAAATACAAAAGGCACTTTCAGCCCATACTTTACATGTTTCTCCAGAATTTTTGTAACACTTTCACTATCGCTCGATTCAGCCATTTTTCCAATTTTTTCAGCGAGTCAGATCTTTTGATTTTACCTCCAGAAATAGAGATCACGATAATTTGAAAACTCTGAGTTCAACTATCAATATGACGAGCAGCAACGCGATACAATTTTAAACGTATTTTATTTGCGATTTTTTTCTCGTGCATTCCAATCGTCCATTAACGAAGTACAATAATTTCACCAAAGTTTTATCGTAACGCATTTACAGAACGAGTTTTTGTTACTGGGTAACCAGTTGTCAGACAAGAATTTTGCTTTCAATCAAAGCGAGTGTTCACATTTCGATACGAAGCGTGAAGTATTCGAATCACAAAATTTTAAAACCGTTTTTTCTGGCTCATCATACGGAATAATTTATAGCGATAAGCTTCTGAACTGGACTTGCTGACGTGAACTTTTTTCGTTGCAGATTCCCTGTCGAATGTTGCATGTTGTTCTACACTATTTTCTACTGACAAATTACGCTTGGATGCTGTGCGAGGGTTTTTATCTTCACATGCTTCTCGTTTGCGCATTTACGAGCGAACAAAACTTAGTAAAATGGCTTATGGGCGTTGGGTGGTTAACGCCGGCTATATTCGTACTGATTTATGCCATACTTAGAACAGTCAGCGATGATCCAGCTGACAACTCGCAGTAAGTCTTCCTCATCGCTTTCAATTGTTGATAAAACATTGCCTTTTTTCTCCGGATCTGAGACGCGAAATGATGTGCGAGGATGTTTTAATAAAATGCTCGAAATTATCCGGTGAGAATATTTTTCAAATACGGACTATTTTCATTCAAGTAGTTCATGCACGAAACGATTTTCTTAAGAAATCTCGAAATTTACACAGAGTTTCAATGTTTCAATGGGTAGTCGACTGACTCGCATATCAAATTTTAAAGGGTTCGTCTTATTGGTTATTGCGATAAACGTGTTTAAATATAATGAGAAATACACATAACAGAAAAATACACAAAAATACAATAACAATGAAGTATATAACGAAGATCTGGGCAAAATTCTAGACGATTATCTTACTAGTAATTAAGATGTATTACGTTAAAGATTGAACGAAATTGGTAAAATGAGTACTCGTATAACCTCACATTTGCTTATTTCGGTATTCTGTTTCTTCTCGGCTTGGGCCATGCCTGTATCTATTTCCCTTTGCGCTCTCTAATGCGAATTTATATATAAAAAAGTACAGTATTTTCGTCAGGGACGAATGAAATTTCAAGTTTAGTCAATGATGGATCCCCGATTAATTAATGGCTCGTAATTTCATTCGCCGGAAGATAAATTGAAAAAAAATTACGTACGATTTCGAATTAATAACTCTGACATTAATTTAAAGTGATTATATCTTTAATTAGGGAGTAAAAAAAGATCCAATTTAAACACCCATAAAATACGATCCTTCGGGCATGCGATCTACCTTAAATTTGCGAATAGTTATGAATATCTTTCAAATTATAATAACGAAGAGAGTTACACAAATTTTTTATTCATCATGTGCACATTTACGAGAGTTAGGCTTACTCGAATATCGCGCAGACCATTCGGCTCTCATTAGCAAAAGTAATCAGTCAAACTGAACAAAAACGTAGAGGAATTTAATTAGTACTAGGAAAAAGTATATGTGAGAAACTTGATAATGCTGCATAGAGGTTGGGTGGATGCTCATTACGAATGTAACAGTGCTCGGTGTGCTTCGGTCCGAATTAATGGTGACCACATTCTCCAATTTCTTTCGACCCAACGTTCCCTGTATACTCTGTACACGGATAGCCGCTGAAACAAAGCGAGATGATGGACAGCTCTATAACTGACTCGTTCCCTTTAGTATTGGGTTCTCAATAGTTTGAAAGATTAAATTTATTTTGATGACTCTACTACGGGTTTCTATATAAAAAACATTAAAATTCACAGTGGATGACAGTCGACTTATTGCATCTAACGTAATAAACATTCCATCGAGTCCATTTTTTTAAGCGCCATTGACAGAAGCACTTTACGAAAATACCAAAAAATATCTATCTTTCGAAATTTGTCACGTTCCAGTGAAATACATCCATTATCTAACGTGCGAAAGGATGAGATGTATAATGCTTGAATAATATCAAGCATCGACATTTGTTGAGGACAAGCATTGTCCGATAAATCACGGACAACGTCGAGATTAATTCAGCGACTGCACAATTCAACGCACGAAACAACCCTCGAGCCAAAATTATCAAGGTTGTCGCGGCCTCTCTCTCTCTCTCTCTCTTCTCTATCCATTTATCCACCCATCTCCTTCTCCCTCGTCTGCAGCGAGACGCAAGCAGGGCAGTTGTTGTATTATTGAGTATCAGGAGGGCTCAGAAATGTGAGATACTAAATTTCTCGAGCATCGATTTCTGCACAGATAAGTTGTCGACCACGGAGTAAAGCATGTTACGTCGCTGAAGGACTCTCTTGTTGAGTATCTAAACCGCGCGTATACAAATAATTACATCAATGTTCCCTCTCTCTGCATTATCCTGTACGAAATGCAATATCCGAGTCCGTGGTTAAGCTTACAACAGTATTTTAGTGTACGTCTTTTGCTAGAGTACACAAAATCGTTTAAGGTAACTTCTGTACTGCACGCTAGTCAAATGAGTGCTAAATTTTCAAAACACTTTAGACCAAGTTCAACGTACCGATTAAATTTATCGTTAATAGATATGCATTAGAGTATATTTTATTAACGTGAAAAAGTATTAAAAATGATAGTTTTGCAAAACCGTTATAACTGTTCAATGCAAATTTCCATGATGACACATTTTCACAGGTATTTTTCAAATAATTATCTGTATTTTTTAAACGATTTTATTGCACCAGGTCTCACTTTGTACTTCAACTGATCCTCTACGAATTCACCACGTAGATTTTTCTTTAAATTCATTTCTTCAGAAATTATTAATGAAAGTGTTTTTTTGCTTAATAAACAATTAGCTGCAACGGTGAAACGATTAAGTTAAAAAAAAACTACATGGTGGATAAGTAAAGGGTCAGTTAGGGAACAAAATGAGACTTGTTGCAATAAAATCAGTCAGAAAACGGAGATAATTCTTTGAAAAATACCAGTGAAAATGTGTCATCGTGGAAATTTGCATTTATCAGTTGATAGTTTCGCAAAACTATCGTTTTTAATATTTTTAATCGGTACATTAAACTTGGCCTAAAAGCCTAAAAGCGTTTTGAAAATTTAGCACTCATTTGACTAGCATGCAGTACAGTAATTACCTTAAATCAACAATTACACTATGAATCCTCCGTAGTCGTCGTATCTGCGATGAATAAGTCCAAATTTGCATTCGCGCGTGAAAAAAAAATGATTCGAGGAAAAGCCTCAACTGAAATCTCTGCAGCGTACAACGGTTCAGAGCTGCAGGTTTCTCGTTCGTCATAAAGACCCACGTCATTCATTCTGTCTATTACCAACAGGTGCTGGATTGACGAGGGTAATTACAAGTACGTCTTGGTCTTGCCTGTTGGTGTATCGACCCTACTCAACCTCATGTTTCTCTGTAATATCGTACGTGTACTGCTTACTAAATTACGAGCTGGTCCTGCTATTGGGACTCGACCTTCGCGCTCAATGCTCCAAGCTTTTCGGTAAATATTTCACACTCGAACAAATTTTGTTTTTTCATTCTGCACTTTTATTTCATTCATTCGACCAATGATAAAGACTCATTCTGTTTTCAACTCCTTCCACATTCTCCATCATATTAATTAAATTATGCTCTTCGCTCGGTACATTAAAATTCATTTGGAACTGAGCTCTGAAAAAAAAAAAAAAAACATTACAGAGCCACATTACTCCTGGTCCCACTGCTCGGTCTCCACTACTTGGTTATTCCCTTTCGACCACCAAAAGGTCATCCCTGGGAAAGGGGATACGAAATTATTTCCGCTATTACGGCTTCCTTTCAAGTAAGTGTAGTCACCTTTTTAGAGAATGAAACTTTAACGAGCACCTTTTACCAGTTAAAAAGCAATGTTTCCTTTTTACTTTGGCACATTGGTCGTGACACTTGGGATTCTCGAGTTTCTGTGCTCCACAGGACACAGTTTATTTTTTTTTACTTCCACACAGACATTTTCTGGCTTTTGTTGTTTGAATCCCCTTTTCAAAGTTAAGCCACAACGTGACAAAGTGGATTCAAGTTACGATCTGACGAGAGAGCTAATTACAAAAAATTCCAATCGATCGTCCGACGAATTTGAAAAATAAGAGAGAAAAACTCCGTCGCAATGATACGTCAAGTTTGGCAAAAAAAATAACAATTTTTTGATGTCACATCATGTACGACGCTAATGCGTGTCCGTTAAATTGGCCACATTCATGTTAATTAATGTTTGTTTTTCTCTTCTTTCCCTTTAAAGGGCCTCTGCGTCGCGATCCTCTTCTGTTTTTGCAACGGCGAGGTAAACCATAATAATAAATCAGTGTTTTGTAGATTTATAACCTCCGTTATTGTTCCTTAACACTATCGGTGAGGTAATGCACGAGCTCCCTGTAACAGGATAATTAATTTCCGATTTGATAATTCATCATTTTGTGGTGGGAATTCAGGTAATAGCGCAGTTCAAACGAAAATGGGAAGGTACGGCATTCATGAGAAAACGAGCGAATTCGTGCACGGCAACAACGGTCTCGGTAAGGCAAACTTTAATGCCGTTGCATGATACTTCATCCTCAATCGCTGTTAGACAAGCTTTTACCGCGTCCTAATTTATGATGTTCGTCTCTCTCTCTCTTTTTTTTTTATATTCAGTTGTCGTCTTTTTGTATAGAGATTTTTGCCGTCTAGAAGAAAGCCAGCGTGCCTGACAAATTGTTTAATATTATCGAGTGAGCGGGTTGAAATCTGATTAATTATTATTCTCAATGTAAATTTGATCATTTTTCTTGAATAAGAACCTTTCGATTTAAACTGAAAATGGTAACATTTGCGAGATCTACTCGTGAGAGCTTTCTCATTATCATTCCAATTTTTACGACATAAAAATGATCATTTTCATTAAGTTTTCGATGTTTTAAGATGTAATTCGACATATCGAACATGAAAAGAATGGCAATAAAAATGTAATGAAAATTATACATCGAAGTCACGTGTCATTTCAAGACCACGCTTCATAAAAAGTCATCTCCTATTTTACAGGAATCGAATTTATATCGTAGATATATTTCGCAATGAAAATCCCATTCCCATTTTTTCAAAATTAGATAATGAATTCCCGATGCGTTTATATCATCTTCCTTTTTGTGACTGCACGAGATTCGTCAATGGTGCGATGCGGACTGACCTCTTGATGCACTAACGTTTGCCCCGTATATATATATATATTTATACATATATATATATTCATATATGTATCGTAGTTACGATAATTAGTAAATGAACACAAAAATAGTGCGAGCGAAATTAACCAGGTGTTTCGACTCAGTTTAAAATACTTTACGTTCAAAATCGGGTTTCTAATTGAAAGCCCGACTCTTTTTTTTGTAAAGACACACATGGCTCTTTAGGATCGTAGATTAGACTGTATTTTTTACATTTTGAAATCGTAGTGAATGAAAAAACGCATAAAACCAAGTCCGAGCGATCGAAGAATGCCAACTGACTTTGAACGAGTCACACAAAAATATTCGTTCGTTATGACTCTTCTGTTAAAGCAGTATTACTACCGATTGATCGGTCAAGTGGGAAAAACTGTTCCTGCTTCACACGTAACGATATATTCAGCGTGGTAGCTCATTTTACGAGCTTTGCTCCAGACATTGAGAGACAAGAGAGAATGATCGAATATTGTCTTACGATTAGATATCACTGTTAATGATGAAGCCATCCATTTAATTGCGTTAATTGTATATCGGAAAGACATTGTACGTGGATTGATTTTTTGCAATTTTTTTCAAATTAAATTCAAATTCAATATTTTTAACAAGAAACTTCAAGTGGAGCAGTGTTTTTTCTTTAACCACTATTTATATCATATTGAATAGAAAGTTGAAGAATTAACAGTTTTACTAATTGATAGCAATCTCTCAAGTTTTTACAAACAATGCAAACAAGACGTTTTTTTCTTCTCTCTCTCTCTCTCTTTGATCGATTTTGCATATGCATTAAGAAAAAACACGAGGAATCATTTTTCAATAATACATCATCCTATGAGGTCTGTTGCAACAAAAGAGTCGGGCCGTAAAGAAAAAAAAATGTTCGGAAAGTATCCCGGGAAATGGAAAAACAAGGCTGAATCGTCCGTATCGTGCCAGTGACAACGCCTGAGTCGAATCCATTGTTGGGTGTTGACTGTTGCAGTTTGTCCGATCGACCGCAGGTCCGTTACCGGGAGAGGAAAAGGTGTGACTATCAAAAGGCGGCACCGATCGATGAAAAGGAGGAAAAATTGATGGCTAATTCATCGCCGACCGGCTCGGCTTATGTGGGATTCCGTAGGGGCAGTAATAACGGCTTAAGCAGTACACGGGTGCTCATCAGACGCAACGAATCGGCTGATGACTTCAATCAGTATCAAAGCCAGTGCTGATAACGGTGACACGGAAAATCAGGATCTAATAATTTCTCGATATTCCTCATCGGTCGCACTCAATAAAGAGTCTTCGTTCATCGATTTCTGAAATTTTGATAGAATTGTCATTCCGCTCGATAAAATACACAATTGACGTAAATAATTATTGGATACGAAAATCAAATGTATAAATGAAGAATCGAAACTTTTCGAAGAAAACTGTAATCGATTACATCGACGTTTGTTTAAAAAATTGATGCAAGCTTTGATCTCGAAAGTGCTGGCGTAAATGGTTTGCTAAAGGCAGCAAATTGACATAAAATTTAAAAGATTCAACTATTTTTCTCCGCGACAACAATTATGATCTAGCATGGTTATGCATCGGAGCGGAATAATCTTTAAAATGATTTTTTTTGCACAAAATGGTACTAGTCGTTGCCTATATCAGTTAATGTAGTAACACTGAATGTCCTAATATGTAAGTGTGTATATAAATGTATCAAAATGTAAATTAGGAATTGTCTGATGGTAAATTTGTATAAAACAAAACCACGGGAAAAAATAACTGTCCTGCCTCGATTTTTCCCAGATGTATATATACGGGCATTAATGCTAGAACTACTAACTCATATAAATTGAAAAATGGTCAGAAATATCACGAGGCAGTCGTAGCTTTACGTAAAAAATGAGACACTCCTTAACTTGATCAATTAGTTGCACATTGGCATGACAATATTATAGTGTTTGATACTCTTATCTGTTAAATTGAGAAAAAAAATAAAAATTTCTAACTATATCTGTCCGTCTATACAGATGACTGCTTTCGACCCCGAAATCAGTGATTAGATTTCAATGTTTCTTTCACGAAAAGAAATTGGATATTGAAAAATAAAAACAGGAAAGCTAACGGCTGCAGCAAAAACACAAATGTTTGAGAAATTAGAATTTTTATTTTAAATCTCAACAGGCATTACCATTGTTCAACAAGAAAAAAACTGGCATCACATTCATAGACACTGTTTACGTACGTTGAACCGGTTGAAAAAAATGTACTGCTTCATTGACGATTCATTTCGGCCCGATGTTAAAGGTGCTAAGTTCTAAAATACAAATTGTTCTTTTGTTACGGAAAGACAAAATAATTCATGGTGAAATTTCGGAGACTACGCAAACTGTAAAATAATTCCATTAAAAAACCATCAGACGAATAATCAACGAATTATTTCTAAAAAACAATTGAACGTACCCGTCTGTGAATGTGTCAAAGTAGTCAAAACTTAACAAACAATATCCCAGTGTACTTACGATGAAAGAATAAAAAATATACTGTAAGAAATTATTTTAAATATGAGTATTTTGTGAGATTTTGTAAATACGTGCGAAATATTAAAATGTACAAAACGTGTATCAAGCTGTATGCGTAAATGGAAATAATATGTTATGTATTTACTTCGGAAAAAGGAGGAAAAATAAATCTTCAAGTATATTTGATGCAAGTGATGAAAAAAACTTTGGTCAATGTTTTCTCTAATTCGACTGAGTGCTTATTAAGAGATGGAGTTCTTCAGGATTATTTTCCATATGTGTGTTAAAACCGAACAGCCGAAAATTTCATGAATATTAGCAGTGTTCAAAGATCCTCTCTTTACTCTACTTTACTATGAATGATCGAGAAATTTTCTTCACGGCGGACTGTCGTCTCTACCTTACCAAATACAGAACTCCCAGAAATCATTTTTGTTATGAATAGTGCACTCGACCAAAAACGTCATTTCCTGCAAATAAGCTTTTTGCGAATTCAATAGGAAACCCTTGAAACACCGCCTGGAACAGCTGATCGCGACATTATCGCCGATCATGCATTTTCATCCTTGACCATGATACTCAACTCGGCTGGAGTCGAGAACTGGATGCAATATATTTTCAATTTTTTTCAGATCCAGATTTGAATAAATGAGTCGAAAGTTCGTGGATACAATAAAGAAAAATGGTTTCAATAGTTGAGAAAATTGTAGAACTTTTCATGCCGTTTCTTCAACCGGAGTGCTCTGAATTCGAGTTTGAAAACTAGTTCCAGAACATATTGACATCAATAAATTAAAAACTTATTATTTTTACTAATGTATGCATATAAATTTAATACTAGTCATTCGAACAAATTTATAAAAATCTTAGAAATTCTCCTTAAATATTAAGGTAATATCGACAATATATCCGTTATTCGAAACATATTACGCGATATAAGTGAATATTTAAAAACACTAATAACTTCACCTTCAAGGCCAAATAATATTGGCTATCCTCGGCAGCGTCAGAGCGATGACAATGCTGGACAAAAGATTAACACTATGATTGTCTAATATTTGTCTACCACAAATATGTTTAACTCCTTTTCCTGGATGCTCGACGACTTTTCCAGCTTCATTGAGTCCTGTATCAATAGTAATTTTATTTGCAACTATATGTCGAATTTGGTTATTCAAAAGAAATGTACAGAGCTTCATGGATTACCTGAGTATTGGAAGGTAGCACCTAAAACAGAATCGAAAAGACTCCCGAATAATCCAGCGAATCCACCAATCATAATTATCGGCCATTGTGGTGCAGCTGTTTGTAAAATGACTGAATCTACGGTGTACAAAACTGTGAGATAGTGCGAAAGGCCTATCACGATCCCGCCCAACAGTGACAAGATGAGGCCGACCCAGGAAACACCACCGTTAGTTCCTTGAAAAAGAGCGTTGAGCCTCTAATTATTTTTCTCCAACACGAACAATCGTGATCGTAGGTATTCAGAATTCATGTAGTTTTATACCTCGTGGTACTCTCTTTCGTGTTGTAATCAGAAAAGGATCCGAGTCGCCGATGACAGTGCCAAATTCCGAGGCCCATGTATCACCATTACAGCAGGCCAGAGCACCTATAAATTCGGAATTTAAAAAATTTAGTATCGTGGTCAGGCTCTTCCTTGACTGGAAAAAAATAACTTTTTTCTTTAGTCCAAGAAAATTTCGAATGACGTTCCCGACGGTTTCAACTAAAGTAAATATTGGGAACGAAGAGGTTCGATTTCTTCATTCACAACTAAGAAATTACCCAATATTCCAATGGACAGCCATGAGCTCCGGTAATCTTTATAAAAGTCGATAGGACGTTCGCCGCATCCAACATCCAATAAATACAGCAAAGCCAATTGAGAAGCCATTCCTCCGTTACACAAAACTTGTATCCAATTCCTTTGTCCTCCTTCTTTGTAGTCGGCATCCAGATTTCTTTTTCTTTCAGCACGAAATTTGGTAGCTAAAGATGAACTTATGAAGAATACGCCGACGCAAGCGAGATGAGCGAAACTTGTCAGAGTCAGAATGAATCCCATGAACAGCGCTAAATTCGAATTCAATATTGTTAGTCACAAAAAGAGAAAGTTTACTGGCGATGTTATAGTCTAAGTAGCGCTCTATATTCTCAAAGGACTGTTAATTTTATTGGAAATGATATAGTACAAACAGCACAGGTGCAAAGGCATTTGCTAAGCACAGGAACCTTTTCAGTCGCGATACTTGTTAATAATTTTTTATTGACAATTTTTCAATTAATTCATGCAAATATGCAAAGATACATTTCAGTTTTGTTGAAAACACTTTTATATAAATAAGAGTCGTGATTTTCAAGAACATGTCAAGAGTAATTAAAGGTCAGAATCAACGGTGTAATTCTTATAAAAATAATGACAAACCTAGTATGGCACCACTGAGATCAACGCTGCGTCTTCTCAAGCCCCAGAGAAAAAACAATATTGGTATGATAACTGCGGCGAGCCATCTCCACGGTGAAATCACAGAATAACCTGTTTAGGTGAAATCAGAAAGATAATAATCATTCTATAAGCAAATTACTAATTTAGAGGATTATGGAAAGCATAAGGAAAACTGACCTTCCGCGTGGTAGTCGGAATCGGGCGACAAAATAGAATAAACAACGTTAACGATCCAAAATAACATAGACACGGGAATGGCGAATGCACTGAGCAAAACCGGCAATAAAACATGAGATGTACCAGTGTCATTATCAGCATGAGACACCATTTTTTATTTTTCTCTTCAAGATTCGTCAATCGTCTCTTGCCCGACTATGCCTCCATGTGAAAACAAGTCGTAAAACTTTCACCGGCTCTGTTTGGTGTGATTCTCCTGCACTCACGAACGCATGTTATCGAATCCCAACTATTAGATTTCAAATGATCAGAATTCGAGTACGCGTATACCGGTGGCGTAAAAATCCACAAAACGACACAACCACTTGTGCATGTTGATATCCAGCATGGCACGTGACAGTACACTCAGTTTCCTTGGTTTCCTTCAAGAGATATAGAAGAATACCGAAGAGAACCGGCACGTTGTTGACGCGCGCAGCGTCGCTGCTTAGTACATGCTTCGAACAACACACGGCGCTCTGATGCAGCCGGTAAACGTAGTAGAAGCAGTTTGAGCAGGTTTGAGCTTGCCGACACTAGACTCAGTCGAGACCGTAGATTCATGAGTTCCAATCATTCGCTCCGGGAGTTTCGTTTCTTTCTCCTTGTATCGATCATAAAATTCGACAATTTCGACTAACGATGCATCAATTTTGTCATGCGACAATTTGACTTGGAATTCTTATCGGATTTTCTATCAAATTTTTTAACAAATCGGGAGAAAACCAAGACGTTCGTCCCATGTCAAAGATTCTCAAGAACACCAAATGTGCGATACAAAACAGGTAAGTTTTTATAATTTTCAAAGCGTTTTTATTCCGACGAGAGCCAGTGGTATTGAATAACTGTGGAGGTAAAGTTAAGACTCGATATATAAGTGGCTCAAGTCTTCGTTGACCGAGGTGAGGTATTGTCGAGATTGAAGAGGGTCCCCGTAGAAACTGACTCGATAAGTGGCCCATGGGTTTCTGCGGTCGTCGGCGGAGCTGCTCCCGCTACGTCAGACAACGTAAGGCTCGAGTTTCGGTTTTCGAATTCGCAAGTGATGGCCGGGATGGCCCTGATGGTAAAAGGCAAACCCGAGGGGGAAGCGTTCACGAGTATCTCTATACCGCAACTTTGCTGACCGTTATGCGGCGATTCTCAACAACTTTCGAACACAAACGGATATGTATGAAATATCTCTTAGACAAAGTGCCTCATTCGTGACGGATCGAGCGAATGTGCGTCAGTGTTTCTTTAACCCTCAACGAAATTTTGCGACTGTCCATCCGATTTTGAAATCCACATCAAGTGAATTGAAGTCTCTGGGGAAAAAAAATTCACTCAATGTTCGTACGAGTTTCAATTTCGACGAGACGAGGCACGATCCCCGCGCGCGTCAAGATTTCGATTCGGATCGCATCGAACTTGCAAAAAGTCCGAGCATACGGAAAATCCTTTGCGAGGATTCCTCGTGGCAGAAAATCGCTCAGTCGCGAAGGCGGAGAAATCCAGCCAAGTGAGGAATCGAGTATTCACAGTGGGAGAAACCACGGATGGACGTTGAGGAATTTGACGAGGGTTTTCCCCCGTATCGTCTTTCTTCTTAACCTCCTACCTCCCTCGGCTTCCCTTGAGGGACTTGGCGAGTCGCGGTTACTGAAACTTTCGATCGTACAGTTTCGGACGATTGGAACGTAATCGGAAATGCGAGAATCGAGAATTCACCGGAGCGTTAATTCCATTGACAATCGTCGTACACCAGTCCTTGGAATTCACCAAATTTCTCCGGTGAATTGAAGACACCAAAACTGTATACGTACGAAGCTCGTCCAAAGTTTTTCGGAATATCTCATTTTCTGATGCTTTCATCGACCAACGATTTTCCATTCGAACTGTGTTCCAAATGTTTCGTGTGTACTGGGGTGATTGAAAAAAAAAAAAAAAAAAAAAAAAAAAAATTCTTTTCCTCAAAGTCGCAGGTGATTATGTTAATAAATAATGAAAAAGTAATTTTCTCAATATTTGGGCCATCTAAAAAATTTTTAGAGGTGGCGCTAACGACGTTAATTTTTTTTTCATTCTTCGTGAAGAACGACGATAAAAAAAGATTGATTGTTCGGTGTTGCAACGACAAAAGTTAGCACTCAATCTTGGTTCTCTGCTCTTGAGCTTGGAGAAAAACTTTTGTTTTTCGATTTTTCGTAAGCGTCTCTAGATTTAAAAAATGATTCGCTTAGTTTCGCTGGTTGATAATGTTGGCATATCATGAAAACATTATTTTCTCAAAATTTGCCAACTTTTGTCGTTGCGACACCGAACAATCGTGGTTTTTCACTAAGAAAAAAAATGTTAACGTCGTTGGCATCAAGTGTAAAAATTTTTTCAGATGGCCCAAATTTTGAGAGATAATTACTTTTTCATTATGTATTAACATAATCATTTCCGATTTTGAGGGAAAAAAATATTTCTCTTTTTGAATCACCTCAGTGTGTACCAAACCCTTAAAAATCACTGCAAATTTTCGTCCCACTGCAGTTCTATGGAAAGAAAAAAATGCTCAATGTTCAGTCAGTTTTCGGATGTTGCCACATTTCGTTTTTTGAGAATTTTGCAAATCACGGATATTCACCGTGCGACGCGTTTGAATGGAAACTGATTGGAAAACTGTTGGAACAGGAGCGAGTGTGAGAGAAAGAGATAAAAAATTTAATAAGTGTTAATAAATAATGGTAGTGTGGAAATCGAGAATGATAAACTATTGCGAGCGAGTCTCACGTACGTCGGTTATGAGTAAAAGGAAGGGAAGGAAGTTTAAGTTTCGGATCTTGGAGCAAGGGATGTTTTATTGCGTCGCATTGCTCCAAATGAATGCTCCTGGGACTAATGAAGCGAGCGAGCAAATCTCTTTCTACCGAGTAACAAGTTTGGGAAGCGTGCGGGAAAAAAAGCAAGTCCGAGCACTTTGTAAATGGGAATGAGACTAGCTGGAATAGCAAAGGGGTTTGGGCTACTCGTCTAGCTTGAGAACGACAAGGGCGGTGTATAGGGAGGATGACTCAATGGGTTTCGCAACGACTCTCCGGCGACTCGAGATAACACTGTGCCGAATCTTGCTGCTCTTCACCTTCCCCTTGTCCCGGAGAGTTTTGGAAAAGTGTCGTCACGGACCACGCGGCTAACTACATAATCACGCTCAGGCCCTGGAGACACATTCAAAAAGGATATTAGTGAACTACGGATAGGGAGAGCGAGAGAGAGACTCGAAAATGGACCAGTCAACTTCGCAGTGACGAGGAAACCAGCCCGATTACGAGTCGTGGATATCTCGGCTGCCATTCCGTCTTTGGTATTTGGTTATGTATCTCTGGTGGTGCAATGTTCGGATGATTAAATAAAGGCCAGTTCTCCAAGCCCCATGGAATTTCGTCCCCTGCTCGAGTTTGGCTGAGTTTGGCGCTCTGCCACTCTTCGCGCTAGGAGCATCGGCCGAGAAAAGTGTGTGAGGCTGCGCCAGCAGAAAATCAGTCGGCGGGCTTTCTTAACTACCTTCCGATAACTCGGTGACCTAAGGACGAAATTTTGGCAAACTCTGTTCAATCACTGGTACGAGTGGTCTCGCGGTTGATCAAACGCAAAGAGAACATTCTGCGTTGAGTTTTTTTTTTGAGCATTCTCGGAGTAGATTTGGAGGTGATGACGGTAAAGTACAGCAAAGGACGCTTCCTCGAACATGAATTCTTTTGCATCGCGCGCAGGAGACAGAGAGAGGAAGGGACAGAGAGACCGGAACAAGTCCCCGAGACGACGGGAACTCCTAAACTGAAATTCTATTATCGTTAATTATAATCTGATTTAATCGCAAATTCATCCCGCCGTCGAGGCGCGCTCGCCCCTCCTCTTCTCTCGCTTCTCCTATCTCTATCGATTCCGAGAGTTGTACAAGCTTGCCTTCATACGCGAATACACAAGTTCACAGAGCCTCGGGCGCTTACTCGCTCCCTCGCTTTACCTCTTCATCGACTATGATGTGAGAAATCCCCATATAGCTACATGCGACCCCGGAGAAATGTTCTCACGTCTTCTAACAGCAAACCACGGAAGATGATTATTATCAATCGGAAGTCTACGCTTCACTGTTCTCCAATCCCGTTCAACTGTTCCAAACGTCGGTTACGTTTGTCTTCTATTTCCTCTGTGTACATAAGAAGCGTCAATTGATTTGAAACATTTGTTAAATTCCCCAGCTCGCCTTGGCTTTCACGATGGATTTCATCCGATTATTTTATCTGAATTTATGAGATTAATGTCAATCGAATCGACGAAAACTTTCAATTTCGATTTCGAGTTCCATCCTATTTTCATTGCTGATCGATTTATTCAACAATATTTTGGGGATTCCCTAAGTAAATCCGGGATTTTTTAACATGCATTGATACGCACGCGCATGAGATCTTGCAGGGATCCCCTTCTTTTGTGTACACGTCGAATCAAGAGCGTGTTTAAAGCACTTTTTTTTATTATCATCACGAAGACTTTATACGAGCTTTTGAGGAGTGGACTGACTCCTTAACTCAACCTGACATCGACCGCTTTCAGTGACGTTAAAAAATGAACGTTTGTGTCCTCGACGCTCCTATACATTACACATGCAACATGCAAATTGGATTGGATCGACCCTCCTCGGCAAGTTAGATGGGATTCTTAGGGGAGTTGAAACTTTGAAAAACTTCTCACGTATTTGGTCTCCCTTGAAAGTTCAAAATTTTACAGTAGGTTGTCCGCACAACTGCAAACATAACTTAACTACCGTTTGAAGAAGTCATCGCCGAAAGAATATCTCCGAATGATTTTTTTCCTCCCAGCGCCAGTTGATAATAATTTTATTTTCGTTTCCAGATCGTCGGACAAACATTTAAAGAATACAAAACGAGATAAACGCAAGGGGGAGAGAAGAGAAAACCAAAATAAGAATTTTTAGTACAGACGCTGCAGTAAGTTGTGAGAAAAGTAGCTGGATTTACAAGCAACTTCTCGTGTACTGTGCTCTCATACAGGTGGGTAAAACTAAGGAGAGTTATCTTTGCTTCTTGGTAGTATAGAGGTTACGTATTAGTTATAAGTTAAGTACATAGTACGTGACGACACGTTGGTACGTTCTTACGACATTCGCTACGAACATTTATGTATACATAAAGGTACATATGGCTACGAATATAGTTGAATTTCTACATATATATATATATATATATACATATTCATGTATATGAGGAACATTGCGGTAACATGCGGGACACCTGAAAACGCTCACAGATAGAAAGAAAAAAATTTGCGACATCTATCTCGTTTTTCTATCTTTTAAGGTAGGAGTCGCGCGACAATCGATATTAGACGAACTCGTGATTTTTAAATTATATAATTTTTACGTGATAAACTTTCATATGGCTAAAGGATTTAATAGGCTGCCGAAGATTATATCAAGAAATTTACGATCAAAAATAGAAATAAAACACGGCATCTTACGAGAAACCCATTCCGCAACACTATGATTGCAGAATTCATTTCCTTATCGATTAGATATAGTTTATGTTAAAATTGCTCCTCATAGATTATATTATAAAGATTCCAATGTGACCATAAAAATATAGAGTCATCAACTCATTCGAAGAGAATTTTAAAAATAATATCGATGAAAACTCAGAAAATGGCAGGAGATCGACTGCCATGAAGTGGCTCGATATACTTGGCAATGGTAAAAATGTATACATATATGTATACTTTTCGTGATAGCCGGCGAGTTTGGAGGCTAGGATATCTGTCGACTGTCAGGTGAGAAGAGAACCGATATATATTGAAAAACCGAGTCAAATATGCAATCATAAGATATTTCTAATCATAAATTATTAAATATGATCTTGTATAAATTTATACGAATACAGTTTAAATTGCCCTAAGATTTATTCAATACAGAATACCTTTCTTATAACCTATTTTATTTCGACGATTAATAAATAGTTATTCGACCATAGACTCGCGCGACTCTTACCTTAAGATGATGAATCAGTCGGTAATCACAATCGTGAGTGCGAGAGAGATAGCTGCAAATTTTGAAAAGGAAATTTTTCCACATCGTTCGTCTGATCGAAAAAATAAAAATGTCATCGGATTTTTGCGATCGTGCTGCGTACGATGACATTTTTATTATTTTAATCGGACGAACGATGTCAAAGAGTTTCAATTTCAAAAATTCGAGGTGTGATTACCGACTGACCCATCATCTTAATATAATATTTTTATTCGCTTTTTGGTCCCGTTTCGTCTGTTTCTCATATGTATTTAGATCGATATACAAAGGACTATCTTTACTCAGCAGCGCGTTGCAGAACTTCCGTGATTTTGGCAGCGTCAGGGGGGTGCTATATTCCCTCTCTCTCTCTCATTTACCTATATATAGGGATAAGAGATATGGAATAGTTGAGGCAATAGAGAGAGGGATGTAGAATGGATTTTAGAGGGGTTGCGCGAGCCGCAAAGCCGCAGGATCCGAAAACTCGCTACGAGAGACCTCGTGAATATTCATCCGGAAAGAGTACAGTTGAAGGGAAAGAGAGGGAGAGAGAAGGATCGAATAAGAAAAGAGAACGGAAGCGCGAGCGCAGGGGAGGGATTGAAAGCTCCGAGCAACGCTAGCGGCCATAAGGCGTACGAGCTTTTCGAAAGCCCTCGCTCAGTTCGGGACGCTAATATTACGTACAAAATTGTTTATCATACGAAACTTGGGATCGTAATGCTTAACGAGTGAGCGACGTGGATTACTCGCATTCGTCATAAGTATGGGTGGGTCCACCAACTTTTTAACGGGTCAATATCGAGCATGCATTTCATGGGAATAATTTGTATTCAATTAAAAATTTTTTTTTTATTATGTTCTATTTGTCTTATTGTGAATGAGAATGTCCTTCGAATGAAAGAAATAAATGACGAAAATACTTATTCAATGAAGTCATTTGTTGTAAATTGAATAAAAAGACTTTTACAATTAACCGTTCTGCCAACAAGATGATGACCACTTTATCGAAAAGGTTTGAGACAAGGTTGGTTTCTCCCTTGGGATATACGTGGGTCTCGTACCGAGAGAAGAAAGATAATCAATCGAGGGCAAGGGTAAACTGATATCTTATCAAAGTTACTCCATCTTAACGCGAAAGTTCGCCGCAGTTCTCTGCGAACCAATACCGAAGCGGCAACTTCTTCTTTTTCCACACATTCTATACGTATGAAGTCATATGTATGCGTCCCATCTTGTTCGTACGTGTACATGGGTTTACTTAGTACATAAGGAATTCAATGCTAACGCCATTTCCATTTTGGCCTTAATTTCGTTCCGTGAATATCATTTGAATTCTCCATGAAAATGCATTTCCGTCCCCTGAAAATTCATTGGATTAAAACATTCCGTATTAAAATGTGTTGAAAGTGAAGATTGTTTTAGGAACAATATATCACTAACGCACTTCACGAACGTGAACGCAGCTTTCAATATTCTCAAATATACATTCTCATTCATTTTCGAAACAAATACGTGAACCCACACGACGAAGAGAAAAAATTGATACCACGATCGTTCACCGGTTGCTAATTATTATTGTCAAGTCTCGAACTGACACAAAACTCCCCATATGCGTGTAATCACATGTATAATAGCCCTCTGGTGTTGGGAAGCGAGGAAGCGCGAACTTGTTCCCTACTTCGTGGCTCTCAGCTTTGCTTGTAGCGCCTCGTAGCGGAGGCGTCGGTGTACTGAAATGGTGTGTTACGTACGATTGCAACGAGAGAGAGAGAGAGCTTCTATTCCCGTGAACTTTGTCGATCAGAGTTCAGGAAGACTCTCGTTTCGCTTGGTATGTGTTGTGGTTGTTTCGTCTATAGGGGAGAAGGTTCGAAGGGAGAAGGTTGAAGGGAATGGGGTAAGGGAGCGTCATCGGTAGCCTGGTAAAGGAGAGCTTACACGAGATTCCGTTCCTTGCCGCTACTATCTCGATACTCTTGTGTCTATATGAATATAACGAACTCCGTTTGCCTTAATATAATAGCTTATATCCTCTTACGTAGTTATATTGGCACACTTGTTTTAATGACAGTGGATAGTAGTAGATTTAGCAACGGCCGATAACGAGCCTTCGAATCTAGCGTACATTGGATCTTCTGTATTTCAATGCACATGCAATTTTTCAAAAGAGCAAATACATATTGACTACCGATGTTCGATAAATACGGTTCTCAGAGGTTTATAGAAGGAAAATATTTTCCGTGATGTAATATTAGGTCATGGTAAACACGGAGAGAATTAAAGGGTAGTATTTAGGATGAAATTCACTGTAAAATTTACGGGACGTGTTTTACTGCGGGGACAAGTTAACAAAAAAAATTAATTCCTGTGACCCAGTGGACAATTAAAAATTTTTTGCGGTATTTTCAGTTTTATAATAGTAAATATTGCAGATTGTGAAATTTACGTAGGTTTACTAAAATTTACAAAACGTTTAGTCAATTTTACAATGCATCACGGTAAAATGTCTTTGCCCAATGTAGCACACTAAATCGGTGATTTACACACTTCAACAAAGGACTGAACATATAAAAATAATGAGGAAATGGGCCGATATAGCGACAACATATCCCTATGGCATGTTTCTATTATCGCCGCATCCTGGCATAAACATTCGTACGGTAAAAGTTGCTACTTTGAACAATGAATATTACATTTAATGTGTAGGAAAGCTCAATTTTTTTCAAAACCCCTCAATATATGAGAATTAGATTGAAGGAACTTGAAAAAAGTTAAAGAAAAGGTACTTTTTATATTGGTTCGAACAACTTGTCGCTCTTAACGAAAGTTGGTCAATAAAGTTCTTAACCTCAATATATTAAGACTGAATCGGTATACGTTCGAGAGACAAAGCTTGGATACGTTTCTACAGTTTGGTTTATTAACGGAGAAGTATATGCGAAGCAGCAGCGGAGAACCTTTTTGCGAATGGGAAGGGGCGGGAAAGAGGGCTTGGTACACGAGTGAGGTTGAGAGGGAAGAGTTCAAGGGTTCCCGTGGGAGAATCCTCGCGTATCATTCTCGAAGAGGTCGCTTGAACGAGCGTCCGAGACCAAAATGTACAAGCGAGTGAGAAGGTTAGTAGTTGTGAGGTTCTGGGCTCGATGGCTGAAACCTTGTCGAGTGAGTTGCTTAGGTTGGCTGCGGGAGGGGTGAGAAAAGAACGGTAGAGAGTGAGAAACTGTGAGGGAGAGGTCAGCCAGAAAAGAGAGAGGATAATTATCTGTTTCTCGGGTCCATTACACCCGAGAATAAGGTGGAAGGGATGAGAAGTGGAGGGAAAGAGAGTGAATGATCTTGGTTGAGGGATGGAAAGTATACATATACTGTCCATATATACGTATGTATATACGAGACGATACATACAAGGTGTTCGAAAAGTCGATACGTACATTTATTGTATTAAGCAGGTGATAAGATTCTAGAGCGAAGAGGCTTCAACCAAATATGAGATAATCTCAAATTAGATGATTCAACGTATACCAGTATAAAAGATAAGATGCAGTTCATTCTTTACGACACTGTTCTCCAGTCCTTTTAATATCACTCAACATCATATGTTTCATCGACAATGAATAAATATTTTATCAATCGTTTATCATAGAGCAAGAAGATCTGAAGATTTCACCGTTGAAAAAAACAGTGAAATGTGAAAGCGTCACCCTGTATGAAGACCTATCAGGCTAGAGACCTGAGCTTAGCTTAGATACGTGACGGGAAATAAGAATGGGCCAAGTGGCGAGCGGAAATTACGGAAGGGTCTCCGCACCATGGGGGCTTAGGGTATAGGATCAGCTTAGCGTGTGGCATGGCGATGTACACCATATATACTTCAGGTTTCACCGGAAAACGAAGAGAAAAGGATGAAATAATGAAATAACGTAAAGAATTCTTAGAGGAAGAGAGAAAGCGAGGGAGTGAAATCCCAGAGCGATCTTAGACTGCTGTATTCCAAGGTGTAACACCTTTTCTGACGGCCAACTTACGGCTTCGTTCGCGCCCTGGTCTTTTCAACTTTCTCCGGAGACCATCCAGCAAAGTAGACCATAATACATATATCATTTACTGCTTTTCTCGTGTCTTTTCCACAGAGCCTGGATCCTAGACAAACTGTTCTACTGGGAACGGTTTCAACATGCTACGAATTTTTTTTTTAATCGTGAATGTCTAATCGAATCGTGGCAAAAAGAATTTGTCTCCGGTAGAGAAAATTTTCTCTTGGAAAATTCGATCGTTAAAGGGTGTGGAGAAGATGAAGAAAAGGCTTGGGAAGAAAAGGCAAGGAATTCCACACGAGTCTTCTGTGACGTTTTTTCCCGGAGATGCAAGAACCCGTACCAGAGTCCCATCTTTCTCACTATCATCCTCAAACTGTCTATCCCCTTCTTCTCTTCATCTTGCTCCTTCTCGTTGTACCGTTGGGTGGATCGGAGAACATACGTATGCCAAGCGTAGTTCGGCGCCGATTCATCAAAAGAGGCTGCTGGTAGAGTAATACACGGTCTAGCGTGTCTTTCCCATAACGCGAGTTAGACGTTAACGTAGGTAAAGGAAAAGGGACGAGGGCGAGAGGGTGCGGGAGACGGCTCTGTAGGTTGTAGGTTGTGGGGAGGGGGAGTTTGCAGGGAAGGTGAGCTCTTGGAAAACTTGCGAAAGAAAAATCGCTTCTATCGGTTCTCTATTCATCCCTTGAGATCACCGATACAACTCTCTTCCTCTTATTCTCTCAGCTTTGCTTCCCAAGCCCACCTCTTCGTCTCTTTTCACCAAAAGGAGAATTTTTTTCTCTCTAGAGAGACTTCCCGGAGATTGAACCTTGTCACCAGGCCAGGGAACTATCATTCTCCGACTACGTGCTTCCTCCTTGTAACTAGAGCAACCATTGCAAACATGTGGCTAAATGCATACTCACCAGGTTTCTTTCGAAACTCAGATGTACTCGAGTCTCTTCGTATCTTTAAAAATCTTCATCTTTTCCTCTTTTTCATCGATGATTAGAAAATATATTTCAGTACTCATTTCTGATATTGGATTCGGATCGTTGCTTCCAATTTCTCCGTAACTTTCCCACCTGCGCATCGTATACGCGAACTGATGCGAAAATTATCGAGATTGCAAATCCAACGCGTTTCTACTCGTTTGTAGTGCACTTGAGCGATTTCCTGGAAATTAAAACTCTCTCTATAAGTTTGAGACTACGTACACGGACGGAAGAGTATTCGGCAAGGGTCGGTCCACTTAAATTCCTTCCTTTCGTACTCTAGCAATCGGTTATCACAGAAAAGAGTTTCAGATTGGCGGAGACTTCATGTTGAGTATTATTTATTGTTTAGAATGTCTCGAATTTTTCACTGTGTCAAAACTGTCTGGAGATTTTTGGAGTGAAACTATTATTTACGTTTCAGCCGTAGCTTTCTCTGTATACCCGTGCATTGAATTTCGGACTGAAAAGTTATTTAATTATTCGGCGGTAGATGAGTTCCTCGATGTACGTCCTGAAAGAGAACGCGAAGTGATGGTTTGTAGTCATAACGATCGGTTAAACCAAGAAAGGGCTCGTTGGAACTAAGTTTTGTGGCTTTGGCAAGGGCGTTTGAATATTGAAGTCCACCGATAGGGCTCTTTTCTTTCGGATCCGGAAAGTACCTCCCATTCAATCAAAGTTTTTCAAGGATCGAGCAGGAGCTTCCATAGCAACTTAATCAAGCTGCTACTCTGAGGTTAGAGCTTTCTAAGAAGTATGACTCGCGCTCACCAATCGTAGCAACGTAAAATTTACCACAATGGCAGAGCTCTTAGTAGTCTTTTAGACTCAACCACCCCTGCCATTTCGCGCCCTCTTGTATACGTCGAGTAATTCGACGGAAATGATATATTTTGGCTGCTAGTATACACCGGAGGGTGAATCGTGCGGTTGCATGACGTAGGACCTTAAAGACACTCCCTCCCGAGCTCACGGCACGTGTGCCCCGGTCTCGTCTGGTAGGAAGAAGGTCGCGTGCCAAAAGGTGCTTTTGTAGGAACTTCAACTCTCCTTTATGTGCCGTCTCCATCTTTCTCCTCCCTCTTTCGTCTTCAGCTCCTTACGTCTGTCTCTCCCTCTCTCTCTCTCTCTCTCTCAGCCACTCTTTAAATTCCTCCCCTCTTGGAAGAGTAGAATCGTCTACATGTATAAGTAGAGAATCCTGATGGTTCTTACCTGCCGAGAAACCCAACCACTTAGCGATAGGAGCTCCGTAGTAAGAGATGCCAAGCTCTCAACCGAGATCCCACTTTCTCACAGCTGCATTGTCTGCTTCTCCGTAACGAAACAAAAACTTGTCGGAAGCAGAATTGAGAAACGAGGATGATCGCAAGATTGAGCCATTTCCAAGCGAGCCCGTAAAATAGTTGTCAAAAAACATTTGATCGCAGTTTTTTTACGACAAGTCTGTAATTACCACAATCTTCTTAACAGACTGAAATTCCTATTTCCCAGCAAGGCATATAAAGTTCGATTATACTCGTATGTCTGTTCCGAGAGGCCCTTCGTCCTCAACATCTTTACGTAGTAATCTCTGACAGCGCTCAACTGTTATTCATTTTTATCAGAATCCAGGAAACTCGAGCGTCCTCGAGTTACACGGAAAGTCCACTAGACACGAAACACGATCTTGATTGGGTCAACTTGATAAACCTACAATATATCACGCGGTTCATCTTTTATGGGGAATTTAGTCCACGACGACAACGCCAATTCTGGTTGAGATACGGCACTGTCATTCCCACATAATTACCGGGTTCATTGGTAACGTACAAGCGGTAGCGCTTATTAGCTCAAGAGGAATAGGGACGTCGGTAAAATCATAGATGTCAGGAAAGAACGAGATTCCATAGCTCTTATGAAGACACATCCAATACGGTGATTTTTTTTTCATTTTCTTCGGCTGCCAGAGGTTAAAACTTTGGAGGATTCATTCGTTCGTTCGAGTTGACACGTTGATCTGCACCCGGAGAACACAACCGGAAACAAAGTGGAGTATGCCATAGCCTGTCGCAGTCTCGAGTCGAGGCCGAGCCACCAATCAACTCTCCTATAAGTTATGGTCATAGACTCTGGCATATGCTGCCACTTTCAACCCGTTCTCCTCTCTCCCTTTCGTTCCCCTTGAGGGATGTTACAGTACGGCTAGACACGCAAAGTGCCCTTCCTGCTAATAGAGCCAACCGAGCTGTCCTTATACGTGGTATATACGTGTACGGTGAATTACCTGTACATGGTAGTGAAGTACACAGGAAGTCGAGTTATATATGCCGAGACTCCAATCTATTTCGAGGCAAACATGATTAAACTATACCCAGAGATGGAAGTCATATGATGGCTGACACGATCGAGCAATCGCATTTTCATCGTTGATTGACCTTACGAGCTTATTAAGAATGCCTCACTGAACAGACGATGAGCTTAGCTGTATCGAATGGGAATCGACTCTGTTGGAATCTTCGATTGCCCACCATTGACCTACATTCGACCTTGTGTCTTTAAGCTCTGTCAGACTTCAGTAAACTGTTCCGTCAAAGTGACTTTGAGTGTGCGATGAGTATATGAGAGATGAAATTGCACGTACCCTGATGTTCTCTCATCCACGAGCATGTCGTTTACTGCTCTGTTGGGGTTGTTTGCAACCTTTTTTGTCACGTTCTGTGGGTGACCTCGAGTCCTGCAACAACAAGACACCGTATACGTACACCAACGATGGATAAGAGGTTGCTTTTAAGGACATAAAATACGTACAGCCATTTACGGTCACCCTCTGCATATACGCGCGTATAAGTTTACATCCTCCCCTTCACTCTCAGTCTCTCTTCCTCTTTCTCTTTACCAGCCGACCCCGTATTTTTGTTCTCGCTTAAGACGCTTTCTCCTTTTCCTAACTCCCTCTCCAGATCGTCATTAAAGCCTCACGATCTGTTCGATCGATGCTCCAGGAATGCAACCAAGAAAGTCTAGTGGCTGCATCTCAATATAGATATATTCGGTAACCGCAACCCCTCATCTTCTTTGCCTTTGCGAAGAAGGGTGTCCCACTCTCCATCAAGCTTTCTATTCACCCCTATCTCCACCTGGTATATTCCCGCCTGTTTCAGGTAGATAGGGATATTATTCTCGAGCACTTAGCCACTCGCTTCTTCTTTAAGCCCGGGCCTAAATATACACGGTGTCTCGTTTCGACTTTTACCAACGAAAATCCAACTTTTCTCACTTGTCACAAGTTCAATGAGACACTCGTCCGGTCAGCTTCCTAAATCCCGTGAGCGATACGATTTAAAATGAACTATCGAAATCTCAAGTAATTGGATAAGCTTTCACGCAACTTTGATTCTCAAACTGCAACCTTTCTTTTTTGACTGAATCTTTTTTGTTTTCCCTGGCTACTTCCAACTCTCCGAGTTTTTTTCTCACATCCATTGTTTCACGGATCTATGCTAATCCCAGTTGAAATTTAGCACCCTGTATATTATTGACCCTTATTGTCACCAGACGTTACGTGGGTGCATAGTGTAAAGTATACTCAGTATCTTTTCACTTCTTTTGGATTATTGATTTTCGTAATTCGAAGATAACTTCAAATGCGGACTCGAATAGATTCCTCCGGTATTCAACGAATCTGGTATTTTTTTGGTTTGTACGTGTTCAGTTTTATCCGTGCGTCGCTATAATTAATATACACGGAAATGGGAAAGTTTACCGGTCTGGACCGTATCGTCACGCTCGATAAAAGTGTAGAATAAGCGTTGGTCGAGGGGCAGACGCTCAAAGCGACGGAGCAACGAGAAGGGGTTCAGCTCTCGAAAAATATAGGAGCTTTCGAGGGTAGGTCACATCCGGTAGCGACGGGATGAACCACATTAAATATAAACAGGAGCGTTGAGAGGGTGGTACTATCCCTACCGTTTTTATTCAACTTGGTACCGTTAGCGCGTAACTCTAGATTCGTATTCAAAGTTGATGCAAAGTTTTCCTGCAATTATAAATTTATTTAAGAATTTTTCGGCAAGAAAAAAATCATGAAAAACGAAGATCGATTTGGCGTTCGCAATTCTTCAGTCTCGCTTTATAGAATTCTTCATCGGACCAAAGAGTTTGACACACTTGTTATATGGTTGCGAGAAATGTTTGAGCTTCTCACTTTGCGTCGGGGAGTAAAAAGCAGACGCAAGGTTAAAAGGTTCGTAGGGTGGCGGGGTAGGAAAAGACAAAGTACGAAACGTTTATGAGATGGCCAGAGTGGCGCGCAGAGGTGACCTCAGTGATATCAGCAGCCAAGTTATTTTTCTCAGAGCTCACGTGTTCCATAACGCGGCTGAAAGCGTAAAGTAGAGTACATCCAAGTCCACTTCCATCCGTGTGAATTCTTGGGGATGTTTTCACACAGACTACCTCAGAATAAACAACCATTATGGTGGTAACTCATTGAGAATAGTATTTCGAATCAAGCAGTACTCAAGTGATTTCTGTTGGGATAAAATCTTGTGGTAAATTGGAGTTGCATCTAAATGGGCTGCACTCGCAAGACTTTATTGCAGTTCGTTCAGCGTCAATAATTAATGGCCCATCGGGGGTTCATCGGCCGAAAAAATGGCTGAGGACTTTTCGCTCTGGTTTCCCATCCCGATTCTAATTCTATTGTGTATCCATCTTCAGACAACGGACACATGATGTATTTATACCTATATTTAAGCTCTTTTTCCGTCGACGCTAAGGGAAGAAGGCTGTGCGGCCCGAGTAGCGTCAGGGATCCCAGCTTGTCGTCCCGTTGAATATTTAATCCCCGGTCTTGGAGACGAGAGGGTGTGAGAGGATTCCTTTAAAACGCGCATTTTATGAATGATTGATCAGTCTCGGAGTCTTAGCTCGACACGCGAACTCGAGCTCGAGGAGAGCTGTGGCTGGCTTGGCTTTTCGTCTCGCTAAAAGATTTCTCTGTCACTCTCTCGCTCCTTCTCGCTCGCTCTTTCTCTACACACACATACATAGACACACACACCTACACAGACACACACTCATGTATATAGATATTATTAGGTAAATTTCCCAGCGACGCAAGAAAACGAGAAAAGCTGCGGGACCTAGAAGTATAAGCAAGGCATGAATTCACAAAACATCATGAATATTCAAGACTCCTGTTTTGAAAGAAAACTTAAGTGTTGGATCGCTGCAAAAATGAGATTAATAAACAATCTAGAAGAATGTTCAAAAAAATTCCGTGCGCAAATTCCGTAAATAAACCAGATTCGCCATGAAAAAATTAATGAAACTCTCCCTCGAAAGTAATGACACGTAAACAAAAGTCTCGTCTAAATGGACAATGTCGTTTAGGAACATCGTACCAATTCTCTTTACTTTCCAAGCTACAATCTCAATATTCAGTCCTTTATGGTGATGGACCAATACCGGGGTCATTTCAAGTCATTTAATAGCCAATGAAGGTCGTTGGAGCGTGAAAAAGACTCAAGAATGATGTCTTCACTCTTGTCCTTTTCCTCAACTTTTTCTCGCTCTCTTTCCCCCTCTTGCTCCCTCTTTATTTCTCTCCGAGGGTGGATATATATCGTAGGGTTCTGCTGAGGCACCCTTATCTCTCACGGGGTCCTGGCGCTCGCGAAAACAATCGATGATATATTACTCCCGTTGGTACATTACCGTAGTCTTCCAAGCTTCCACAGTTCTCGGTTTATGTACTCAACTATCTATGTATATATATATATACATATTCACGTCCACGTATATCCATATACGTGCGTGTGCATGCGCGCGTTTGTGTATAATTCTTCGTATATGGCTATCTAACTTGATATATCGAGCATAGAGCGTGTCACAGCTCGGGTGGCGGAAGGCATCCCGAGATTCAAGTAAAATCATGGATAAGAGAAGGAATCTGGGAAAGTGCACGGCGAGTACCGAGCCAAATATACGTATATACAGATTATGCCAGTCGGATATGTTATTTGAACTTATTTGGACTTACGGAGCCAAGAGCGGCCTCCGAATATCTCTGCTGCCCCGACTCGTAGATTGTGAAGGAACTGATACCTCACCTGGTCCATCGGAGTCCCGCCTGACCCATACTCTATATATTTACTTATATCTTTCTATATATTAGGCGTATTTTTGTACTGGTATATATGGATGTATGTATAGACAGGTAAGCAGTATATACTGACTAGGTTTTGCTCTTATCCTCGGGATGAAATCTCCAGATCGGCGGCACTGACCGTGCCAGTTACTTTTTCCATTTCGCTCGTGAGTAACGACTCGGGCGAGGGGCTTCCCGTGACCATCTTTCTACTCGAAAATCAATTTTATATCGTCAACCTTCATCTTTTCGTTTATGAATTATTGGAATGTTCAAACTCCTTATCTTTTTTTTTTTTTTATTTTATTATTATTCGTTCATCATGAGCACAGATTTATACGCATGGTTTTTCATATACGCGATTATGGAGTTTTGCTCTCTGGACCCAAAAGCTCGAGATCTATTTCACTTGGGAGTTGTATTTTTCTATCGATGCTTGGAGAATAAAAGGTATGCACGCGGAATTTTCTATAGAAACAGCCTGCATCCCTGACGACCTTTCGGGTTTCACAAAATGGCGCAGCGTTACATGTGTGCCGTGAACCCGGATGGGATCAAACAACCATGTCTGACACGATAATAGGAGATTTGTATGCCGGTGGTCGGCTCCACGGTGATTGGCAGACGCTACCATGGCATTCCTAATCGACATCGTTCGCAAAAGGCCCTTCCTCTTTCGCTCGTAGTCATATTTTTCAACTCCTTTCTATCTCTATCGTCGTCATTCCCTAGCGATTCCAGGCTACCCCAATGGAAATTCAGGCAGCACGTGTAGAATTTCGTCCACACCATTGTCCGACTTTTTGATGTCGTCGCTGTCATCGGAAAAGTTTAGCTGTCTTTTAATGCTGATGAAAAAACGAGGGAGATTCACAAAAAAAAAAAAAACAGACGGAGTCACTGATCATATTCGAAAAATGGATCTTTCTTTATCACGTTTGTTATCATGATTCTTTATTATTAACATGTCCGGAGATGAAAATATGGACACGTTACAAATTCTACATAATTTCATCATTTTTTCCGTCCCTTATTATAGATCGCACTCTCGACAGAGCATCACTAACACACTAACATGCACATACCAATACGTTCATAGAAGGTACGAGTAGCTCATTCCAGTCACGTTTCTTCGCGATATATTAATTTTGAATAACGAGAATTACACGCGACAAAAATATTCATACAGTCTGAACGTCGCCCATCGTCCTCGTACTCGCCATTTTGGATATACATTCAATGCATGGGAGAGTAGATTTATCAACAAATTGATCCTACCATCGAACGAATGAATTATGAAAGAATAATTCGTTTTATGGGTTCACTAACTTCGACATTTATTTCTTTTTCGTACAACCTCGACGCGTAGGTGATTTGTGGCCGGATCAACGGTATCTAGATTATCGAAGAAACACTTTGTAGGCGAGCTTCATTACTCGGGGAAGCGTGTACTCGACGGAAGTCTTCGAGTTCGAGATGAAAATTGAAACATAAGAAAAAAAATCGTGATTACATCTAGAACTCTGCTGGATACATAGTCCTTCCGGTAGTGCAACGACGATGGTACCTCGTGGCCAGGGGGTGAGACTCGCTAACGAGGGGTTCTTGGATTATCGCGTGTCTGTTTGCGTTATCCTTCCTTCCCTTCAGTCCTAGGCGAGCAAGCCGAGCAAGCGAGCTCTCTTTCGAGTCATCTCCACACGAGTCCGCACCCTTCTCGCTCACCATTTTCATTCCTCGTCACGAGGGGTCGTAGCGCAGACATACAGGTATACAAACACGCTTACACAGCCGAACATACTGGGAGTTGAAAGAGGGTGGTGGAGAGAGAATAGTGCGAAACCTCCCCGCGCTGTCACGCCCTTGTCATTAATTTTAATGCTGGCCCGTTCGTTACAATTTAGGGAATTACTTGGCACAGTGAACGAAGCACCCTTCGAGTCACCCTCCCCGCCCAATCCCTCTTCGTCGAGCAAAGAGGATGAAGCCGATTAATTTTTCAAGGTAACCTTGTGGCCCACCCTCGCCCCTGTTCTTCTCTTCCTTTTCCACCTCGATGGGAAAAAAAAACAGAAATACCTGTTGTTACTACGTAGAAATAGATAGGTCCTATTGATATTTTTATTTTAGACCATCTATCCCCCATTCCGGGCGATAGGCTTGTGGAAGCCGATGAATTTCCGCCCTCGTTATGATATCCTCCGCCCTTCGTCGGTCTCGCACACCCCCGATTGATGGATAAATATAGAGAAGAGCTTTGATTTAATCACACCTTTGTTTCTTTTTGGTAATTACTGCCGAACCGAATGTAAATAAATTATTTTCAGCGCATCGTCACGTTTCGTTTCTCTGTTTTGTCTTCTTTCGTCAAACTCGTTCGTTCCGAATATACGCTGCTACCCTTTCGTTCCTCCGAGCACAGGAAATTGTAGTTTTTTTCACACGTGACCGTCGAGGATCGATCCGATTATCCTACAGATCTGTCCGCCCTGTAACAGTGGCAATTTGTCGAGAGGGAAAAGCTGCAAGGGCTGGCATTCGAGGCAAAGGAAGTCTCGCCCGGATAGCAAACGCTTGCGGATTCGTCTTAAGAATATAAACGCTCTTGGGGATGTACCGCACCCTCACCCTCTCCTGGATCTTCAGGAATCAGTATTCCAGCGAAGGTTTTCGCCTAGAGTGGTCCAAGATGTGAAAGATAGAGAGAGCGAGAGAAAAGGGATGCGAGAGTAGAAGCATCGTTTCTTCTTGAGTCTGCGAAACGCTAGGAATGTTGAGAAGAAGAGTTTGGGGATTTAAAATTTCCCAAGAGAGGGTTGCTCCGTCAGGGGTTGTCAGAAGGACTCGAGTTCACCCTGCACCATCATCTCGAGTATTTCCTGTATGGGTCCTCCAATGAAATGGACCTTACTCCACAATCATAAAGTCAAAGAACCTGATGTCTACTTGAAGAACTCGACGAAGATTGACAATAAGCAACCTTCTCCCTCTTTTTTTTCCTCGAAACCTCGAAACCAAAACTCAAAAATTAGGAGATTTCTTCAGTACGAAACGGATTTTTTTTTGCAAATTTCAGTATCAGTGAACATTTTGTAAAGACTAAAGACTTGACATTTGACGTCGCTACCGGATTTCTTGATGAGTAATTAGTTTCCCATCAAAAAAAGGAATGTCAAATCGTGTAAAAATTGGAAAGTTCATTTTAGCGTACCATCGAAACTGCATATCACATCTGATGATTATACTACATCCATGCAAATAAATCCATTATATTTTAAAATGAATACATCAAAATCCATACGGGATGGAAATCATAAATATAGCAAACAATTTTGTAAATACGACTTCGCCAATTTTATATCGTTCTCGCTCCGAGCAATATTAGTAGTGCGGTATATACAATACTTCACATTATTTTTATTCCCGCTTCGACCTCTTTTTATTGCCATTCTAGTGCCCATGAACGCACGATATGATCGAACATATCGAAAAAAATTCATCGTCCGCCATACACGCGAGCTTGCCGATCTGCGTGCCATAATTTTTTCCCCTCTTATTGACGGGACGCATTCGCCGGCTACAGGCTCATTCAAAAACTCCTTTCAAATTTCGTCTGACAAGTAAATCATCGATTTTCAATCATTTACGACGGTGATGATTAAGCATGTTGTGGAATCTGTGCTGTCGAATACTGAAATCACGTACGAAGATTCAAAAGTCGTTATAATGGACGGGGGCCCCCTTCAGTTCCGTTATGTTGATGCGAAAAACCGTTTTTTTTTTGTGAAACACATCAACCGCTTATTCCAAAAATGAAAGTGACGACAACGATAACTGCTTGTCTCAAAGCTGTTGGCATCTAATTTTGGAGAAGCTCGTACACGAAGGGTCGATGCGTGTATGTGTTTATGAAGTGGTGGTCAGCCCGCCGGAACATCGCCTGTAATTCCATTGACATGGGTACGAGTCGAGCTCGATCTAGCATGTCGCCCCCTCGTGTATAGCTAAAAAAAGGTCAAGCACACACAAACACACACACACACACAGAATTTGAATTCAATGAAAAATAAAGGTCGAATGAGAGCAAAAAAAAACTAAAAAACATTCTTGTCATTGGGTGGTTCGCATGAACCCGCGATAGAGTCGAATATGATTGTAAAAGGGAATACTTTTTCCTTCCTTTTTTTCGAAGCAGATATCGATAATAACCATCTGACCCTCGTGTATTTCCGCTAATTTTTTTTTGCCTCTTTGCTTCCTTTCTTCTTTGATTAGACGTATATGGAAATGTAATTGGACACTCACCGTCCTACCGGAAAATATTCCCAAAGGATTTTATAATCGATGCAATACCGATGATTTCTGCAAGCAATAATTTTATTATTTTCCCTCTTGTTATTTTGAGTGGTATTTCTTTATATTATTTGGTATTTGGGAAATACGGAAATGCTCGAAATCAAAGAATCATTGAGGTATAAAATGATGTAATAAAAATGGAAATACGTCCATACGAGGAATGGGCATATTATAACTGGAAAGATCGAAGCTTTTTTAACCTCGTTTCCTTCCTCTTGGTGTATGCGGTCCCGTGGGACAAAGATCGAGGTAGATTTTTTATTCCCCGTTCCACGAATGTTCGCTTTCTCTTAAATTGTTATGAGAATGTCGATTTCGATATGATTTTTTAAATTGATTGATCGCTCAATTGTTTACCATGATTCTTATTATTATACGAAGTAGTGTGAATTTAATTACTTTTATTAGGAAATAAAATTCTCAAAATGCAATTCTGGTCCCTTCTTGTTTTCTTGTCATTTTTGGTGTCGGAACTTGGCGAATTTTCGTGAAGCAAAACGCGAGTGTTCTACGATAATGAGGAAATATAGTTTTAATTATAAGCCCCTGCTGGGCCGAGTTGATTTTCCTCACGCCCGTATATACAGCACTGGGAGTCTGTTCGGTGCTGATTGAAATTTTCCAGGGCATTTCCACTCCCTCCCTCTGCCTTCTAATTCTCCGTATCATTATTATTCCATTTTTAACTATATTGAATATTCCTGTATGTACATAAAAAGAAGTCACGATGTACGGGGCGAACATTTTATTAACATTAGACTTTCGACAATTCATTAACTCTTCGACATGTAAAATAATTGATATAATTTTTTTAATCAACTTTGGAATTTGATTTCATCGCATTCGTATGAATTCATTGGTACTCAATTGTTGTAGCTTCACCCTTTTATGATTTTTCCTCATTTTCAGATAAATTATAACATATTTTGACTCTTTTCAACAATTTTCAATTTTCATTATAAACGAGTTGGGAAATTACGATCATAAATAACGTTACGTAAGAATCAACGACTTACACATTAATACAAAGATGCCCATATACACATATTTACATAGCCTTATCTAGCTAAATCTCCAAATATTTTTATACGGAAGAGGACAATATATAGATATATATATTTGTACCCGCAGTTGATAATAAATTCGTGTTGGCTCGACAATCGACGTCCGGGACCCATATAGGTGGTTTCTGGGTGAACTCCAGCGGGCTGGGGAGAGTGAGAGAGAGAGAAAGAGAAATGGCCCACACAGCGATCGTGTTAAAGCAATATTAGTTGTACGCGATAGAACGGGTGTTAATAGCTATATATAACGTTTGTACACGAAGCCATTCCGGAGGATCATAAAAACATGGTGAGAGGGATGGCGAGAAATTGGAGAAGGGGATGCTGGAAAGTCTGCCCGAGCAAGTGAACATTGGTCGTTCATTATACATATACACGCACTAGATATTTTACACATAAACACTTTAATAGACACATATATAAATATACATATATATGTGGTCTGTTACCCCGTGGCTGGCTGGTTACCAGGTTTCAATACTAGAATTTTAGTCATACCTCTCGACCTTTCACTTTTTCTCCTTTCTTTATCCTCTTTCTCTCATTTTTCTTTATATTTATTTTTCTCTATATTTCTCTTTGCTTCGCTCTTTCCATCTTTATCTTTCTATTACTCTCGTTCATACCAGCTATCGTTTATTAATTAACCGGTTGAATTAATAATTCAATAATAACGGTGTTCACAAGCTTCTCTCTCTCTCTTCCTTGCTGGACCACCCGGACGCATTTCGAAATGCGCTAACCCCTCAGGCGTTTAGCCTTCTCTCCCTCTCTCTCTCTCTCTCTCTCTCTGTTTCTCTCCGTCTCCACTGCCGCCGTAGATAACAATATACGACCACGACGCTATACGCATACCCTTTTCCTGCGCTCTTGCACGCGCGCCATCTTCCTCTGTCTTTACACACATGTAAGTACCACAGCCGAAAGCCCTCGGTGTGCGTTGCCAGTAACCCAAAGGGATGCTGCGTCGCTCTCTTCCTAGCATGTTTTTTTTCATACAACTATTTTTCGCCCTGCGGTCTCTGGCTCACGAATACATATTTGCTAACTCATATTAAAACTCTATGCAAACTCCGGTACCATTTTGAGGTACTCGTTCTTACGCTCTGCCCCTTTTCCGCCACTCAACTCCGATTTCACAGCTCTTCTGAATAAAACACTGGAGCATCGCAAACCTAACACATTTTTTATTCTGACGGCCAACTATGTCTCGGTCTTTATAAATTGCCTTTGAAATTCACTTACGACTCTCATGGTTGGATCAGTTCTCGATGAAGGAGGAGCAAAAGTTTCACCTCCTTTTTAGATCCCATTTTATCGGTTTCTGTAGCCACTGGACATAGCCAATTTTTCGTGAAACTAATAAAAATATTGCTTTTTAAATTATGTTTTTTTCTCTTACCCATCCAATCATCAAGTAAAAATACTCGCAACAAAACAAAACAAGATTACCTCGATGCCGTTGCGAAAGCTCAATTTCTGCACCTTTCAAATTCATATGTGCTCGAAGCAATACACTGGAACCGGAATGGCCGTCCAAATTCATGCCAATTTCGCAAGACCCACATATGTCTGCATATATATATTCCGTTAGTTTGTACCTCCCCTGCCGGATCGAACTCCGTACACAATACAATGCTTACAAGCCAATGTACGCGAAAGCTCAATGCTCCGTTCAAAGTAAAGCCCGCAGGCCACGAATACGACCTCGCACCCTCGCACACACTCCTTCATATTTCATCCCTCAACAAGCATGGGAAATTCTCGACAAATTCAATTCTTCCGCGAAAACACGACTTCTCGCAATTTACCTTGACCCTGACCTTTCTTTTTTAATATTTCGAATACACTCGACATTTGGATAACACGACTCTACAAAAAAAATGTTGTTTGTCCTAAAGTTCATTTCATGATTTTCTGGTGAATTATGCACAAAAACGAAAAAAAAATACTCTTATTTCATATAAAGTTTGCTTTTGCGATAATTATACTAATAAATACTCATTTTCATGTTTTCATATAAGAATTTTAATTCATTTTAATACATTAAAAAATATCCCGCGATAAAAGTGGGGTTCTTACATTGCCACAGGGTCTCGCCAGATGGCACTCGAGTGATAAATAACAATCAGGTGTTTTGTACAAGCAGCGAGCATAGATTTACATGGAACAACAGGGCCAGTGTTCATTTTTGAATAATTTTCCACTTTTTTGTAAACTAGTTTGATAAATAAAGTGAATCAAAATAATATACATTTATATTTGTATGGTTTTATTACAAAATAAAAATTGAAAACACTGATTTTCAAAAATATCGTTCAAACGTTCCCCTGGACACAAAAGCAAACTTTTTCATGCCACGTAATTTTTTTTCGTTCAAATATGATCCAATCTACCAAAATTCCATACAATGTCAAATTTTGTGTTGACCCGTGTAATTCGCTTGGATTCGCAATCCATAATAAATTTTCATCCAATTCCGTTATAATTTACAGCTCTTTAAAACTCTCTTGCAATCAAATAACGCGGATCGATTTACAGTAAATTAGAAATAACATTTTCTTCCACGTTGTTCCAATTTCCGTACAGAAATTCTAATTTGTTATTCTAATTAGAAGCAAGATAATTAAGGTGGTTTATCATATATGTATATTCCTTGTACTCAAGAAATATATATGCGATATCTTTTGACTACAAATTTTGCTTATGTTAAAGCGATTGTTACCAATTTTCGTGTATACGTGTACGTATATATACAAGCACAAATAATGTATACCTTTAATTACGTAGCAATGGCTTTCGACGTACATCCAGTGTTAATTACCCTCGCGGCTGGCATAGAACGTATATGTACAGGTAAATGGTGTAAAGTATATACATTGAAATCGACAGCATGAGCGGGAACATACAATATGCAGTCGCGTCTGTCTACCGCATACGATAATAGTCGAATATACTTAAAATCATTATTGAAATTAAATAAAACATGTTGAAAACATCTGAAACATGCTGAAACATCTGTTGAAAAAATCTCAAATGTCGTTTACGATAAAATAAAAAATTTCTGCCAATTCCTGATGTGGACTCGAACGAACCGAGGAATTATTGAATGAAGCCTCAATTGTTTTCGTGTGAAAATCATAGGGTTGATTCTCATGAAGATTTTCTACAATTTGACAATTGAAAAAATTTCTCATAAATCTACAGCAACTCAGTGGAGGCTGCTTTACAAAATCGGAAATTAAGCCTTAGAATAGTTTGAAAAACGATCTTTCATTGCCCCTTATATTTTCTTAGGTACAATGGAATTGTTTGCACATTTCCTCAATTAGCTGTAGACTCCATTGGCCTTTTCTTGTACACAGGCACGTGCGCTTATGGCTTCTAGACCCCTCATCGCGAAGGGAATAAGCTGACTGGTGCAAGCGTGCCGCCAAACGCGACATTGACCATTTGGTCGTTTACTCGATGTATCAGGAGGTCACTTATATCGACGATTTAACTGCTAAAGCGGGTCTCATTTATTCACTGCAGTAATATTCTTTGGGCCCCTTTCGTATGTGGTCTTAGCTGTTCACATGAAAACAAGGATTTCTTTTGTCTCGTGCACTATTCCCTGGTCACACGGAGAGAAAATTTCACTAAAAACTACCATGATGCCATAGAAGTAGGGTTCTATATCGGTAATATTTATTAATTCTTACGAACATACATAGTAATTTTTTGTGAAGCGACTCGATGAAAATTGATGAGTGATGCCAAAATAAATACATCGGTACACATGTATACCGGTATATTATCGTACAATCGCGAATGAAATTCTTTTATTTACCATAGTAAATTTCTAAACACTTTGGCGTATGATCGATGCTTGTGTTCGAGCTCCTCAAATTTTACTATGTTCAACTGTAAATTTCAATTGTGAAAAGAGTACTAAGTATAGCAAAACGGCATAATAATATTCTACTTGACAGTTCATCATCGAGTCAACATAAATTTTACGTTTCCTTGGTGCACTATGTTAGGAAAAAATAGCACAGTTTAAACCTTTGTCACAGCAAAATACGCAATTTAAAAATTTTCATTCAGAATTGACTTGGAAATTACAATATTTTTGGTAAAAACCTTCAAAATGGGCGATATAGAACCCCAATACCATGGCAGCATAGTAATTCTTACAATTTTTTTTTCTCTCCGTGCATTTATATTATTCTTTTTCTTGACATATTTCTCCCTTTCTTGCGCTAACATCGAACTGCTTGAAGTTTGCTTCATTTAGTTGAATTTTATGACTAATTGTCATCCAGAGAGCACGTTTTTAATGAATGAGTATTATATAATTACTGAAATCTAAGTGGAAAAAGTTAATGAGCACCGAAAGAATTGATTCGAGACGCGAGAGTGAGCTTAATTCTGAAAAAGTATTGTCAAAGTTGCAACAACCCAGCTCCGCACACCCTGTATAAATATAGCTGGCATGTAAACACATACATAGACATAAACATGTATACATTTTATGGATTCTAAGCGGGTGCCAAAAACCATTCTGCGGTGAGACAATGATGGGTCGATGTATACACGTGGCTATGTGCGATAGGAGAACACACACGGTCGCACGAGTTACCCCCGAGGGTGTAATCAACCCCCAACACGTTTTTACATCATTCTCCGTTCGTAATATCGACGTCCACATTCCGAAAATCCTGTTTAAAAGTAAATGGCGACGATCCTCTTTTATTGCGATCTCGAAAAGGAAAAAACTATAGCCTGCTTCTACGTCGGTAAAGTTCACCGCTAGGAATTACCCCGGAAAAACGAAGAAAAAACGACTGCGTTGTTGGAGCACGCGAACAGTCCAGAAATTCGTATAATACTTGTTTGACGGTGGAAAAAGAAGGAAAAATATAGCACAAAACGAAATCGCGAAATTACTCGAGATTGCAGAGCGAAAGGGGTGAATCTCGAAATATTCCAGAGGCTGGAATAAAAAAAGACGGAGCATTTCGTACAGAAAATTGTACCAACAAATCGTCGTGGTTTGTATAAACTTTAAATCGGAAAAGTCGAGGCTCGCGTCCAACAGAATTCCCCGCCCCCTCCCCGTCAACTCTCACTTCCGGGTTTTCTCGATAAAGTTGAGGGTGGAGGGAGGCATGAAAATAATAAATCACGAAAATCAGAATCTCCAACTTCCGGAAACTGAAATACGAGGGGATGAAAAGCTAAAAAAAATCTATGACAGGTTCAATGCTGCGGCCTCGAGTTCCGTGCTAACTGACGAGAGAACAGGACCTCTCACCAAGTTTTTTGATTTCACTCGCGCTGATCAACAATTTGTGTGAACAATCACTCGTACTCGTTCGAAGGAAAAACTCAATTTCAACTTTATTTATTGAACGACAATTGTTCCCATACATAATACCTTATCAAACAAATAATCAAATTTATTATTATTCATTAATGCAGATTACTCATCCTCATTGTCGATATGGAAGAGCACACAAGACGAGGCGAGTGTACACAAAAAAGTTTAATAAAATACTGCTTATGAAGAGATAAAATGATGTCGAGGGGTGACACCGAGAATTGCGTCCTTGTCCCTTGCGGAGTTGATGTCAAAATACTCATTTCCATCGACTTTTCTCCACCTTCCGTTGTTTCCTTGTTCATATCTTCCCTTGAAGAATCGCATCCCCCTCCTTCTCGCCTTTCACCCTCCTCCCGCCGTTATCGAGTAAATGGAAATAGCCAAGAGGATTATTTGGTCATTTCTGACTCTTCTCACATCGCTGTCTTGCCAGGGTGAATCTTCGCCAATGGATGTATACTCATATATCATAGTTTTTCATACATATCTGTGAGTACGTGTTGAAGACGTACAGCCAAAGAATAATAAGGGATGAAACATTAGGAGGTATCTCAATGTGGGGTTGTACGAAGTAGCAGACCCTGATGACTAGGACTTTACCGCCTGAATATACCGGGTGCCATGAATGAATTTGTACAGTTGACAAATAATAAATCCAGGCGTTGTCCGAACGCTGTTTTCCTTATTGTCTCATTGTGAAGATTTTTTGAAGCTCCGAGTTTTTCTATCCTCGAGGGCTTCGTAGGACTGAATTTTTTAAATTTTATGGGTCTAAACAGCGGAATGAGAAGAGATTTTCGAAAAGTTTTTTCGATATTTTACATCAGAATTCTCGAGTACTTGGAATTGCTTTTCAATACCTCATAGAATTAAAGTGAGTTTTGAGATATTCGATGGAAGAAACCCTCGTGCTTTTGGAATCCGAACACCCTGTATTTACGTATTATATATTTAATAAACCCTTGAGACAATAAAGCCACCGGTGAAACTGTTCGCCCCGTTCCTTCATTTTTTTTCGTATGTGTGCGTCTGTAAATGTTCTTTTATTGAGTCAGCCTACTTTACGACTTCATATTCCACGAGCAATCTTTTATATCACTGCCTCTCCCTCGTTCTTATCGTCCGAGATAAGGGTTCGAGGGTACAAGGGGATAATTTTTCGTCCAGATGCGGAAGGGAGTATTATGAGAATGGAAACAAGGGACAAATTATGATTTTTCAGGACGTGACTTAAGCACAGGAGGGAACCAACATTTTTTTCACTCCTGCATGAAAAAAAATAAAATGAAAATAAAAATTCCGAGGGTGAATTTTCTATTTTTCGTCTTTCTACCACATACTCATTCGAACTTATAGGTAGCCCTTTGTTAAACTTGAAATTCTACCAGAGATTTCCCCTTTTTCGCTCTGTTACCCTTGGATCGACCAATGAATATTTATGTTTTAATTAAGCACGAAATCGGCAGAGATTAGACATGGATTATGACGAAAAATAAGTATCTTGTATAGATCAACGTTTCACCCTCGTTGAAGTGGTCCTCTTTGCCGACAGTAAGTTTTCTGCGACCGTTTTCCATCGCTAAAATGATCAGTTTTTCACGTCAGTCTATTTGAAACCAAAAGCTTGTTGATCATGTTCTCGGATGACGGAGGATAAAAAGATCGAAATGAACTCATTAATTAAGCTTTGTTATACCTGAATTGTGAAAAAAAATGGCGTGGCTAATGGAATTGCGGTAAATCAGTGAGAAGAGTTCGTTTCAATTATAAAAAGAAAGGATGAAATAATTCGAGAGACTTGAAAAAAATCTCAAGAGAGAAAAACTGTTCCGGTGAAATCACGGGAACGCGGACAGAAAGTCGAGAAATAAATTTTCTACGGGAAAACCGGCTGCCGTACATTTCGCAGTGTTGGCGTATTCTCGTAATTAGTTCGTTCTTGTTCACACCTTGGTCAGTCCTTTCTCCGCCACTTCAGAGTGTGTACGTGTGTGTGGAGTGCGCATTTTTGCCATCGTCTCTCACTTCGTTTGGTGCCAGCCCCTGCAACGTCAACCCCACCGCTTTGTCATTTTTCATCCCTTTTCTCTCTCCATTTCCATGGGTTTCTCTTCTCTACCACGTTCCTCCGTCCTTTCGCGTCTCTTCCTGACAAAAGCTTACGTTGTCGATGCGCTTTAGGAGCACGGAACGGATAACAAAATCCGGAGCTCATCGTGAACATTCGCCTAACGATTATGAGTGTAAAAGAAAAATTACTGCAGTCCTGTTAACTGGAAAAACTGCTGAATTTCTTTATTTATTCATGAGCTACGTCACGAACGTCGTTATTTGCACAAATTCAATCTCAAGTGTGTTTTTGTAAAAGTGTTTTTTGTCGAGGTTACGCTCGCCATGAGATTGTCCTCAACCATAGATAAATGTATGTACCCAATCGTGTTCAAGGTTTTCAGCTGCTCCACATCCAAAGCGTACCCTCAGCCAAGCCTTCTCCGCTCTTAGACTAAGCACAGAGTGCCAAGATAACGGGAGAAATAAAAATCATGTTCTCGTATATCGGGGGCGTGTGTCTACCCAAACCCCGGTGAGTAAAACAGGAAATTTTCAGCGAGACGCGACACACGGCGTCGACGAGCGTGATTCTTTTTCTCACGTCTGGCTCGGAAAGCCCACTGACACGCAGAAAGATAGCGAATAGAAAGAGAGAAAATTAAAGCGAGAGCGAGCGGCAGAGCCTCGAGGGTGTTTTAGAATTCGCACCATTTTTTCACCCTCCACACAAAAAGTCAGCAGGCAAAAAAGTGTTGCTCGTTACACCTAGCGCCAATGAAATATTTCACACTCGTATATTCACATTGCGACAATTTTTTCTGGTTTTCATCCGATTGAGATGAGAAACACCTCTCATGAAGAGCAATCGATACAAAATGATTTATAAATCTTTGAAAGCTCGTCTCTGCGTGATCGAATATTCATGAATTTATTAATCATTGCGACTGAAGATTCGCGTTATGGATTTTGGTGTCACGCATCACCTGCAGAAAAACGCGAATGCTGGCGGAAACCTAACGAGGCGTTGTAAACCGCTGCAGTTTAAGCGTTGAAAAAAAAGCATCTTTGCTATCTAGGGGTGAGGTAATCTCGAACATTGCGAAAGGTAACCCGATGCTCTTGATCGCAGTAGTCATACAAATACATTTCCACAATGTTGCCTTATCCCTCGTTATTTTTTTTATGAGAATAAAAAAATATGTATAGGATTGACGTAGGATTGACGCAATTAAAATCATATTGAACTTTCCGAAGAGCTCGAAAAAGTTTGGAATAATTTTTCCAACTATTCTGTACGAAGTTCGTTCCATCGGTGAAGAAGGAAAAAAAATTGTAGAGGGCGCTGGTTAATGAAAAGTGGCGGAGGGTTTGAGACCCGGATATGTAGGGGAGTGAAAAGAAAAGTAAGCAAAAGAAAAGTATGAAAATAGTAATCGGATGAGAGTAAACGTCCTGGGAAATAGGACTTTTGGAAAGCGATCCGGCTATCGCGGTGAAAGGAAACGGGCAAAGAAAAGAAAAATAAATGAACGATTAAGGAGAAAATCTCTACGTCCTCTGACACGCGGTCCATGATTCCTTTTCATCTGTTCAAACCTCTCGCCGTTTCTCCTTAATTTTCACTGAACCCATTTGTGAAGAGGCTCGATCGATTGATACGGAGTTGTACGGGCATCTCGACGCGGTTAATAAGCCCTTAACTTTTTCGCGAGAGTATTATTATATCTATTGGCGGATACGCCTAGCCCCAATTTCGGTTCTTTCTTCATCGAGCCCACTTCTGCTGTACCCGATCAATGGCAAGAGGTCTGAATAGGGTCGTCATCTTATTTGATTTAGATGAGAATTTTTATCAAATTGATAGCGGACTGAGAAGAAATCTCTCGAGTGTCATCCGATCAGCCGACGAGTTCGTCATCGAACGGGAATTTTTTAGCGTCCGTACAGTAAGTAAAAATTGAAGGAAAAAAAAATCAGGGAGAATCATGCAGGGGTCCGTCGACTCTGGCAAGATTCTGGCAAAATAGTATTTTGTGCCAATTTTGTGTCAATCACGCGTAAGACAAACATGCGTGATCGAATCGAGCTGATAATCTTGCAGCTCGGACGAATCTCGTAGGTATTAGAAATTTCGCTGAAACGCGAGCGCTCTACTTTTCTACGTGTTGCATAGCCGAGCTCGCGCTTAGATGTCGAAACGCGCTTTTGCAATTGAGCGACATGGACAAAGAGTCGTAGTAAGCGAAGCGGGGCAATGAGACGAAGGGACCGTAACTAATGGCCGTGTGCAGAAGGTGGGAGGATTGTGTTTCGAAGGTACGCAGCAGCGGTTATGGTGGTGGTGGGCTTCGTGGCCGAATTAATCGCTTCATTCGTGAATCCGGTCCCGTAAATTCAGTGGCTAGTGACGCAACCGCGGCGCACCATGCATAAATCCACACTAGGGACTTCGGACTCTGCCCCGCCGTAAACATATCTATGGTGAATTGGATGCATGGATCGAGCACGTTTCACTGGGATAAGTATAGTTCGAGGTCGATCTTTTGGTTTATGAAGTCGGAGGTAGCGGACGTTTCACTGTTACATTTCCATTCGAATTTGTGTGTAACACTTGAAAGGATCGTCTATTACAATGCATTCGGAAATGACATCGGTACTGAATGAGTGGAATGAGACGCGAGGAGACGATAAAAGTGACGATCAATTTGGAATGAAATTCGTTCAAATTTAACTATGCTGGATCGATTACTCGGACTGTATGAAACGCTGCAAGTTGAACTATATGGTTCGAGAGATCAAATATATATCCCATTGAGAGAACTATTTCGTGGTATTGTCACCAAAGATTGGGATGTGACGAGGGGGGCGGAGGCGCGAGGAGGGGGCAGTGAAAATAGACTAACCCAAATAGTTTCTGTATAAGTTAACACTGCAACATGGAGCAATCATTTAATTGGTTCGCAGGCAGTCGAATAGTAGGTCGAATCGTCAATAAAGAGAAACCCCATGGGAATCTCGAAGCGAATATCGATCGGGGAACGTTGTGACGACTAAATATCAAACCGTTGCTCCGAACACAATTTTTTTGTTTCCGATATTTTTGAAACTGCATATAAAACGAGGTAACACAGTAGAATTACTATGGTGAGAACTTGGCGAACACGAAAATTTAAAAGATGAACAAACCTGTTATACGATTGAGAAAAAAAACTCTTGCTCCATTAATCGTTTGCAAGAATATCACTAAGAAAATCAATTTTTCATTTCAATTCCAATTCAATGAGTCAACTATATAATAAAACATAAACTTTAGCTGGTTGGTGGAAAATTTTATCTCTGGTTAAGAAAATCGAGAAAATCAAGTCTCTAACGACGTTATATACATATAGGAACGATTTAATCGTCTCCAAGAAATTCCAGGGTCCCGCTGGTCTGTACGAGCATATAGAACATATCGTACGTGCTGGGACCATAAAAGTTAGTCCCCGGCTGCTTATTACTCGAATTAATTGGTTTATGCCCTTCCCCCCTTCCCCGCTGTTCCTTCGTCCGAAAACTCTACCACCATCGCCACTAGCCCTATCGTTACCCATCAGCCTCAATACTACCGCAACCATCACCGACATTACCCCACCGATTTTCGTTCACGATACCTCGCCGCCTCCGTCCACTCTCCTCGCCTTACTCGTTCTCCTCGTCCTAATAATACGGAACAGGACTGTGTGCGAGCGTACACGTGTCTCTCATCCGAACTTTCGACGTTTCTCTTAGCGGGATTAATGCCAAAATCAAACTGGAAGAGATCATTACCACGGTGAGCTGAGAAAAAGAGAAGAGAGGAGGGGGGGGGGGGGGGGGGAGAGGGAGACAGAAAAAGGAGAGAGAAATCGTGTAATTGAATTTTCATGAAAGCAAGAGAAATGTTAGGAAAAATAATGAAAATAAGATAACCTAATGATTTTGAGCAAAATCCAACGCGACATTTTGCAAAGCTCGAAATGACACGAGGATGGTAATTACCAGTGAAATAATGAAATCATTGTTACGGAATTGACAGATGAAATAAGTATTGGAAGGAAAATATTTGTATTGCGGTGCCTTCCGGAATGAGTAGTGGATAAATTATTGAAGATTACTAATCAAGTTTGCAGATATTTTATGTTGATTTATTTTAAGTCTAAATTATTAATAAAATTAATAAACACTTATGTTGAGAATATTTTTATCATAAAAACGTAATAAAATGCTTTAAAAATATCATAAAAGGTAAAATTTATACTTCAACTTGAGTATTAGTTAATAATTGAATCGATACCGGTGACACTTGAAATACACATAATTTAGGGAACATTTTTATTGCGCGAAAGAAAGTTTATATCGGTCTAATGGCACCGAGAGAAAGGAATGGTCAATTCATTAAAAAAAAGCGAAGCTACTAGACGAATGAAAGCACGTGAGTCAGTCTCAAAAGTAAATTTGATAAAATTCCCGCGATTTCCGAATTTGCCCGCGAAGTTCGATCAGCTGTTACCAACAGTCCAACGTAATGATTGACATCCGCTTTCGAAACATCAAAAACTAAAGTTTTTCCATGTTTTCTTTCTTAAAAGCCCCGTGAGGTAATGTTTTTTTTAAAGGAACGGAAATTGTGATAAATTTTCCTCGCGATAAAAACTTTTCCGAAGCTCGAACACCGTACAATTTTTTAACAATTAATATTATTGTGATAAAAACTCAAAATTGTAAATGAAATAATTGCAAATTTTGCCCCGTAAGAAGCCCCGGAACTGTGCTCATCGTCATCGGGGGACCTTAAACTATCATTTACCGCAAAAAAGGTGGACCTTCACCGTACTTTGTCGAATTGCTTTAAGTAAGTTAACGCGAATCTGTTGGAAATCGAAAATTCCAACTTTAAGACTTGACATTTTGAAATATGCGGAATTAATAGAGGATCTACCGTCTAGTTATCGATAAATCAATAAACAAAAATCACATTTTTTGAAGAGTTATAGATAGGCTCTTATGACAGGTGCACTCCCTGTGTGATGATTTGAATTTAATGTAATAGGATCCTCCCAACTTTGAAGAGCCAAAAACGACAATAAGAAAGTAGAATGTTTTTAGAGACCAATGATGTCTTAAAAAACCCTTGTTAACGTTGAAAATAACTTGGGAATGGAAAAAGAAAAAAGACTTTTTGAGGTTTTAATAATAATACGAGTAATAACGGCATAAACAGCGTAAGTTTCGACAATCCCATGAGCCAGCTGGTTTAAAATATAGATACGCATACGCACGTAAATAGAAGATGGCTGTTGTCACACTTTGCTTGACGATTTTACTACGAAAGTATTTTAACCGCTATCATAATATTCAAAATTGATCAATCTTAACAAATAAGTTACACAAAATTTGAATAATTGGGAGAATAAATTTTAATTGTTTTTTGATCATCAAGAGAGCAAAAAAGTTCAGTTGCTTTTTTGAATCACAAGTAACGCAAGATCTTCCTTTTAAATGACTTTCCAAATAATGATGAGATAAGGAAAAAGAGATAAAAGAAAGAAGAATGGAAAAAGGGAAAATAGGTACAATTTGAGTAGAATACATGCGGTAAAGAGAACGATGGAATGGTCGGAGAGCATGCGCGAGCTGAATTTACCCCCTCTCAGCTCTTTCTCCGTTTCGTTTAGTCGGAATATTCGACTGAGAGTTGTCCCGCCAAGGCTCACTGTCAACTTCGAACTGCCGCTCGAGCACGAGGCGTCCGTTGCCGGTTTTCCCCCACCACGGTGGGCGCATACTATCACCACGCCTGTCCCCCGTCCATCCCCTACTCCAGCCCGCTCGGACAAACGTGCGCGGTTTTTCCTTCGCTCTAGGACTCGCGAGCGGAAACCGCGAGTATCGCTATCGTCGCGTTCGCGCTCGCACGTGTTTGTGTAGGTGTGCGTGAGTAGTATACGCGTAAGTGAATATTCGCGGATCTCGCGAGGCGGCGAAAGCTCGGAGTTTACGTTTTTAAAAAAAATGTCACTTTTTCAATGTTAGGAAAAGTCATGCATGTTTCGTGCATTTTTTCTTCTGATTCTTTACCGCTGACGAAAGTGTTGTAAATTCGTGTTGTTTTTGAGGATTCGAAACTTCCGTAATTCCTCGTCCCCTGTGGCTATTCGGCGGTATCGAGAAATCAAATAATACAAAGTGTTGTGCAAAAACATCTCGTTATCGAATCGAGTCTACAGTGAAAATGCAATCCCAGTGCAAAGACGAAAAAAAAGTCACCAAAGAATAAAGTGAATTTGACTTTAGACGAACGAAAAAAAAACTTGAGCTCGCATTTTGGAGAGTTTGTCAAGTGGAAATTAGTTCGAGTGGATTACCGAGTAGGAAGTCGCTCGAGAGGATCCCTCACTTCATCAAAATATTAAAAAGCTTGCGGACCTCTGAACATAAATATATAAATATATACAGATATTATGGAAGGAGAGCTCGAGGTGGTTCGCTGGAAGTTTGAAGTGTCCTCTGTAAAATAAAGTTTCTGACACGACGGAAAACAAGTATAGAAAATACACGGAACAGAAATTATTAAATATAAATTCTAATGAATATATATATATGATAATGTATATACAGATATAATTATGCTGAATTTATAAGATGGGATTGAGATCGTGCAAATGAATCGCATGTTCAAACTGTGGTTGGAAGATATATTCTATGGTACGATTACACTTGTCTTCGTCGGTAAATATATGCAGCTGAGAGTTTCCTGGAAAATTAATTGAGTCGTGCCAATTAGTCGATGTATAGTTGATAGTATATACGTGTGTATGTACGGGAATTTCTTATCTCGACGCGAGATCGCGAGTGAAATCTTCTTCATCTACTCACCATCGATCATATATACGCATAGCCATATAAATAATTGTGTAAAGAGAAGCCCTCGATCATCGTTATCGTCGAGTTCAACTCGCGGATTCATTATCAATGCCTTGATAAGCAAAAAAAAAGTGAATTCATAGAAATAATTGTGACTTACTTAAAGAAAGATAAGTAACGCAAGTAATAACGCAAAATTATAAACCACTTGGGATACGTGCCCTTGCTCACTGGTTTCATAAAGAACGCACAAGTTTACAGCCAAATTGCTCGCTCGGAATTGGATTTCGACGAACACTATTGCATTCTCTTGCAGTGTAGACATCGAAAACTCTTCGTGTTCTTTGTGCTTTTTTACATGCACTAAGAGAGAACAATGAACTACGAGAATATTTTAGTGGCTCGTTTCGTCAATCGTCAAAGCGAATCACGACGAGCAAGACAAAAACGACGAATTTCCTCGTTTGTTTCATTCTCGTACAACTCTTACGCTCCGACAACTGACTCGCGACACAGCTCGCACCGTCCGACCAAAATGCGACTTTTACTACTCACCGCGGTACTTTCGACCACGTTTAGCACAGGTAAAAACTGCGTTATATTTCTTCGAACAACCACTCCTATCTTTCTTTTCATTTTATTTTTTCACTCGCACGTTAATGTTTTCACTTTATTCACGTTGCATGGAAATAATGCTGCAAGAGCTAAAACGATTACTGGTTTTATCGGAGGAGCCAATGGAAAAAGTTAAAGGCAATTTAAAGTAATAGAAACAGAGCAAGGTACGAGAAAGAAAATGTGAAAGGAAAGTCAATTTTGCTGATGAAAAAGGTTCGAAAAGACTAACTTGGAATGGAAACCGAACCAACGAGCCAACAGGAGGACATCCTTATTATTAATATTAAACGTGTGAAAAAATACACTTTATTTCCTTCATTCGTTTGTCCGTTTACTGTGTCTTTTTTTACCTCGCACTCTCGCGTCTCATCCTACCGCAGCACAGTCGAGGCGCTCGCTACAAAGCGGACGAAAGCTCATTCTCCACTGTCTCTGTTCGTTTCTTCCGACAGAAGAAGGAAATAGGAGAGCGGTGAAGAGAGACCCAATTCTCCATGGCTTATATCACATGAAAAATTTTAAAAAATGTGAAATGAGAGAACGAGAATACGTATATTCTCGGTCATCGAGTCACTAAAATGTCTTTGCTTGGTCGGAGCCACGTCGAGTGGAAAAGTGTGTGAAAGCACTATCCGTACCGTTACAGCTTACTCGTAGCCCAGTCGGGTGCAAAAAGCATCCGATCGAAATACAGACACGCTCAATTGAAAGCTCTTCATTTTTTGTCTCTCATACCCGCGTTAAAGGGCTTGCGAATTAGCTATTTTTTTTATGGTTTGTTTCTTCCACTGCTTTCCAACAATTGTTGAATTGTTGTTGAGTCATTTTTTTCACTTATTTATGAAAATTTTTATCGTGATTACTTGATTTCGAAATTTAATCGTTCGAAACCCTCAAATTTTGCAATCGCTTCGGAATATTGCTCGAGTTTTTTCATTAAACTTTTGGGTAAACCGCTGGATTGAAACCTGAAAGCTTCGATTCTGTTGTTTATTCGCAGCTTTTTGTACCTTCTCGTACCGATTTATTTTTTCTCATTTTCACTTCTCCCGTTGGTCGCTCCGGTTCCCGGTCGAGTTTCTCGTAACACAAAGGCACCTTAATAGCTCGTAAGATCCTGTGTCACAATGCTGCTATACCTTTCTCAATCTTCCTCAGACCTTTCTTGCTCTTTCCAATGGCAGTTAACTTCATTTCGCGGCTTCTCGTAAAAGGATACTGCATTTCGTTGAATTTTTCTCATTCCTTCCATTGCATTCGAACATTCTAATTTCGCAAACATGAGATTTTCTTTCTCAAAGAAAAACATGCTGCTGGAAATTGGGCTGGCGCTTTAAACGACTCGTAGATTATCCATACAACTTTTGTCAATTGTTTTTCGTGATGGAAGCTCGGACCACCTGTGAAATGGAGTTTCTCGAAAAGCCCAATCCTTTCTGCTCCCCGAAACCCGTTGGAAGGTGGAAAACTTGGAGGCTTAAAAAAAGCCGCTGGATATTATTCCAGATATTTTTAGAGCCGAGGGGGCTAACGTAGCGAGAGGGAAATTTCGACCCTGCGCGGATATATCGACATTCCAAAGGATTAAGACAATCTACGGGAAAAATAGTAAAGCCATTTGAGTGGAGTACTGGAAAATGGCAGAGTCAACGAGAAAGAGATTAAGACAAAAATGAGAATATAAAAGATACAGATCTACGGGATGTCGCAGAAGTGGCTTTAAAATTTCGAGGGAATTGGTTGAATGTCGATTCACTTTTCATAGGAACAGCTCCGAGCAAGTTTTATGTTCAAAAAATTGCTCGTGAAGCGCGCAGAGGCGGTGGTACTCCCGAAAATCTTCGGGATTTTTCGGTTTTCATCCAACCAGTTACATCGGAAAAAGTACCTCTTGGCCACCGTATATATTGGAGTGGTGTCGAGCAGAAAGAGAGACGAAGAGAAAATGAAAAAATTTGGAAAAAAATGGGGGCATCGAGTATAGAAAAAGCTCGCTCGTGCGACAAGCCAAAATCGCAGCTCCTTTTTTCCGCTCTCGCGTTTTTAGTATTTTTTTTTTCTTTTTTTTTAACGAGAGATACAGCTTCGGCGTTCAACGATGATCGTCTATGTGGTCACATGAGTTCCTTCATCCACACACGTCTGTATTTTGCTCAAACACCATCGATATGTGCAGAAATGTTCCGTCCTCTCTTCATCTCTTTCTCTCTCATTTTCTCGCTCGCTCCCTCCCTCCCTCTCTCTGTCTCTCTCTCTCGTTTGCTCACACCTGAATTTCATCGTTCTCGTCGTCGTTGGGGGATTATGCAAACTGCAACCAATTCGATTGAAGTGCATCGCAAATAACTGCAGTTTTATCCCATTCTCCTAAACGCTTCGCGCGGGAGGTCGGCCCGCCCTGCTCTTCCGTGGCTCTCTTTCCCCCGTAAACGAATAGCCCCGTTAGAATTTTGAATACGACACCCTCGTCGATCCCGGGATAAAACAGCGCTTACATCTCTCATATACGGACTAATATATTATTTATTTAAATATTCACAATATAGTTTTACAGACTAAAATTTGTTTGAAATTTCGCTGCACGTAGAGCCTAGCCCGAATACCCGGTACGATTCAGCATTTTTTGCTAAAACCTTCTTTCCATCGAGTGCGCTTTTAAGCCCGAATCTATCGTCCTGTAACACGGAAAGCCCAAATGTTTTTTTTTTTTCGTTTTTTTTTTTTTGAAGCATCCTAATTCCCGTACGTAAAACTCCAATATAAACTTTATCTCGCTATATCGCGGGTAACCTAGCGTGCAATGCACTTGTGTGATCGCGTACGTTATATTTGTCCGGCGTACACATGGGGTACCTCGAAACTTGGCCATTTTTTTAAATTTGCATCAGCTCAAGGGTGGAAAAGTTTTTCGAGTGTTTACCACATTATTAAATTTAAGCGTTCTCTGGGTTTCTCACCCAATGCGTTTGTCACATTGAAGAAATGAACTTTCATGAGTGAAGCAAAATTTCAAAGTATTGTAAAGTATCGTAGGAAAATAATGAGGTTGAACACGTTTTCGTGCGCTGTGTCGATGAGGAAATATTGATTGTTAGGCCATGAATGCCATGACGTAAAAGTCGAATTTCAGGACACTCTGTAGTTGGAAGAACTAACCGAGCAGGCAGCAGCAAAACGCTCAGTCGTAGAGCAAAAAGCTCACGAGAACGATTTTGTAGCCTCCTCCAATCGTGAATCTCGCGACCCTCTATTTTTTATTTTATATACATTTCCTCTTCGACCACGTAAAATCCCCCGGTATTATCGCTCTCCCAACCCAACAACTCAACTTATCAACGATTTATGAAACATTATGCAGCTTTATATTTTATACGTCATTTGTATATATATATTTTGTACTTTCTCATATCCAATGCTTTTTTCACGAATATCAATGATGCACATTGATCTCGAGGAATTTTTCTTCAACGAATTTTTTTCCATTAACTGGCCCTTCCATCGACTGGCTCGAATGTCACGTTACGATTTAACGCGTGTATTACTCACTGAAAATCCCGCCATTTATTACGATTGTTATTTTACAGTGATTTTTATTCACATAAATTTTGTACACTCACGAAAGTTCCATTGCAACGGGACATCGCATTGCCATTTGCATGAATTTGGCCTTTTTTAATCAACTTTGAGCGAGCCTATAGAACCTTTCGAGAGTGTCTATAAAGTCTCATGTATAATGGTAATTTCTCTCTTCGACTCTTCTCGAAATAATACACGGTTTATCTCGAAGGCGTTTCGAGGGGTATAGTCCGGGGAATAATACTGGGCAAACACACGAGCGAAGGTCTATGAGTTTCCGTATTCTGACTTTCTTCTCTTTTCCTTCTCGTGTTCTCCTCGTGGCTCGCGTATCCAGGGTGGCCAAAAAAAAAAAACTCGCAAAATCAGACAACCGTGAAACTCCATGAATTCTACTAGAATTACGGCAAGCATCAAGTTATAATCTCTTATTCTGCGTACGAGTGATTTCGCAAGTGCTATATTATTTCAAGTGAACATGTTCTGCGAATCGTTGCATCATTAAAATTATCTCGTCGGGAAAGTTTCAGTGTTGACGGTACTATGAATTTATGCGCGAGCTGCAACTTGTTACAATTTCATCTTTATTTATTTTTATTGTGTTTTGTGTTAATGAAAATTTGGGAAAACAGTGATCGTACGAGCGCACAAAACACCGGTAACTCCACCTTTTAAAAAGAATATCCGTTGCAGTTTTTTCTCACGACAGTGTTTTTTTTTTTAAATTAAAAATTTTTTTTTTTATTTATCGAAATAGAGTAGATCCCGCGGGAAAAAATAATGAAAGAAATCGAATACGTAGGAGTTTTGTGTGCAACGTTGCACTTATATGCACTCTTGAAATTTCTCACGTCCACGGGTCACGTAGCACAAATAAAGTATACCCAATCGATAAACGTCAAACGTTTGATTTTTAATTTCGTTTGCGTACTACGTTCATTTCTCGCGGGTCGCCAGGCTGGAAAGACCGGATTTGAAGGGCTATTCTTTGTCATTTGGCACGGGAGAATTGGAATATCAAAGGCGGAGGACAAAAGAAGAGTTCACAGAGAGAATAATCCTTCGTTCTTTTTGAAAAAGTATCTTAAAAAATATATAAGCTTTTTTACCCTCGAAAGGTATAAAATGATGATAAAATGATGAATAATCGATGCCAATGAAATTCGCACGAATGTTCGTAATAAATATGATTTTATTTTCCGAGGGGCACAAGGGAAATATTTTAGTGGCCATCGAGAGAGAACAGACGCGGAAGGGAACAAAAAGTAAGAATAAAAAGTAGCTTTAACTCAATTTGAGGCGACGTTCTTTGTCTCGGGGCTTGTTCGCTTTTGCTTAGCTACAAAATCGTCGGCTCGATTCTCTCTCCACTCTTAAAGGTTGATGCATCTTACTTCCCTCAGAATATTTTATCGCGGAGAAGACAAAGAAAGTAGAATCTTCCTTTCGACTTTACATCGATTTTCATAAAATGTTTCAATCCTATAGTTATTTACAATTATTCTTATGATTAAGATGACCAGCTCAAACTTTAGTTCGTTACATGCTGAAAATATGAGCTCCTAGCCAACGCGTGACGGGCCGGGAGAAAAAGATCGGTGCTTCAAACAAAAGTAGTGAGTCCAGGAAAATTTTTGAATCAGTCGCGAGAACGGATGATGGAAAAAAATTGTCCTTCGAAATGAAATTCTGAGAGCCGATCGTTGATAACAAGGGTTGTCGGTGTAGCGAGGTTATGAAGTATTTAACTACATAACTGCGGAGTGTTAAAAAGAACTGCGGACCGTTTTTATTCGTCGTTTCTGATGTGGATCCAATTTTCGAGGCCAAACCTCCATTGCGCAACATTGGTCAAATAACCTTTCCAGATATAGAGATATAAATGTGCATAACGCTATCCGTTCTCCACTCAAAAAGTAATATGCCTGCTGTATTGACCAACGGAAGGTATGCCCAATTGCTCCTGCCTCGGCTTCCTCCTCTCCTCTCTCTTTTCCCAACTTCCCTGCATCGCCTAACTAAACAACCCCTTTTGTAATGTTTTGGACAATGGAATTCATAATTCGCCCGAGAGTACAAAACTCGCAGTATGTGCAACATGAATGAACCTTTTCTCCTTTTATCCCTTCCCCTGCTCCTGTCCTACCTGCAATTGTATCCAAAAAGCCCTCGTGGCTCACAATATAAAGTCGTTAATCGTTATTAATTGCCTGGACGATGACATAATGAGAATGATTTTTTTTATATATATTTTTTTATGGGGCAGGGAGGAAATATTTGTCGTTTTTTATTTTTCAAAGACCAAGTCGGTACTAGCCAAAAGTTGTTCCTCAAGGACGTATGCAAAAATAGTAATGGATTGCCGCACTCATTCTCGAGTCACTTCAAAACACAATTACTTCAATGTGAATTTAAAAACGAAACTGAATTATTCAATTATTCAATTTACATTTTGCATTTTTGATATTGATGAAAAAATGTTTTACACGAATACTCAACGCCGATGGAAATAATGAAATGGGAGATAAATGAAAAATGGAATTACGAAAAGTCATCGCTTTATTATTATTCCGATATTGGAGTACACGGAATACACGAAAGCATATGAGCATAACCACAGATACAATAGATATATAGACACTTGATAGGACAACACATGAAATGGTGTACCACGATAAATTCGAGTGACAATTCCGAGTACAGGCCCATTGTTGATCATAAATAAAAAAGAGAGAGACGGGGAGAATTGATACTCGAGTCACAAGTGCTTCGGTTTATGTGCGTGTGCGTCGTGTGCTTTTGGGTAAACAATTGAAGCCTCTCAATCACATGAGCTAGACGTCGATCGACTGTTTTTGCTGTTTTCCAATCAATAATCGAACATTCGAATATGCATAGGTGCAATATGCACGTAAGCATAATATTGTTCAATCCTTGGTACTCGAGTCACGTCTGTATTTGTAATCTAACGAAGATTTGACATGATGATGCCGAAATAACGATACGCGTTACAAGATTTCAACTCGATTGTCTTCTCGCCAGTCTCATTATTTCGGTGCCTCTCTAAAATGCCAGCCAATTTTCATGGCTTTGGATAACGAGCCTCGGGCTGATTAGCAACTAGAAAGGAACGATACCGAAAAGTGACACAGAAACAAAAAGAGGAAGAAAGAGGTGCTGCATGGAAAAAAAGAGAGAAAAAAGAGACTGAATATGTCGCGAAAGGATTGAGAACTGGAAAACAAATAACGAAACAAAAAATATGTATGGAATTGTATTTGTGTGTGTGTGTATATGAAAAAAAAACAATGAACGTACTCGTGCAGAGGGTTGAGGCTGTGCAAAGGAACCCCAGGCCAGAGCGAGAGAGAGTGTGAAAGAAAGAAAACGGAGCATGACGAAACAGAACAATGAAGGCGCCCAACCACCGGCATAATAATTAACAATGAAATCGTAATTGTGGCATTCCGTTGCTATGCTCGTCCACCGATTGTCATTGTGGGTATACACGAGCACAGGGACTTTTGAATTCATATTGCCGGCCAAATGTGCACGTGATTCAAGACGAATGATGCTTGAATAACAAAAAAGAACATGGAAAAAACGATTCAATGTGAAGACGAAACCCACGAACTTGATTATGGAGATCGAAATATTGAAGCGTACCAAAAAAAAACCATCCTTCGCAATTTCTCAATCGTTTTTTTAACTTTCAGTTATCTTATTTTATTTTCATATTTCCATAGGAGCGTTGATTTTATTTCGCATCGTTTCGTTACTCGAAAAAACGCTCGCTCGAGCTTATCGATTTTTTTTTTCAGGGTTTCAATTCCCCTGGAGGAATTCCCGATTCTCGAACACCGTTTTTGTTGAATCCTCCGTACCACGAATGTACGGATGATCTTGATATCCGCAGATTTTTCTTTATCTCTTACGCGCCAGCGCTACGCCCCAGTTATGATCGTTGTGATACTTTTCATTCGCTATTGCTTAAAATATTCGCTGATAAATTCACGTTGCTCTGGACAATTTCGTAGGTCATCGCAGGTACTCGACGTCGGAGTAAAAGAATGAAAATAAAATAAACAACAACCTTAAAATTTATGTGTAATGGGCGAGGGTGCTTGTTTCTGACACGGGATTTTCGTCACGGACATTGATCACAATAGTCGGAACAGTGTGAAAAACAGTGGCACGGTGCTCACGACAGGGTGACGGGATTCCGAGTGCGTAACATAATTGCCGTGTAGTCGAATGTCCATGATTTTGCGATTCATTTCGCTCCCCATTTATACGACTTTTTATTTCATTCAATTTTTTTTCCACACCGAATCGGAGTATATGTTTCGTGAATTTTCAGCTTTTCCAGCATTTTCTGGCAAACCAGCATCCCGATTAAACTGCAGGAATTTGGTGGAAAATTTCGTTGGCAAATGTTCATGTTCATGGAATTGTGCTGGGATTTTCGAGTTGAGCCCGAACAAGTTATGCTAGGGAAAATCGGGGGATCTTTTTGACAAAAAAAAGCACGATTTTCTCCGTAAACGTTGTCACATTTTCCGGAATTGGTAGCCGCAATTTCGATTGAAGACTTGGTTTTTTTTTTTTTTAATACTTGGAATATTTGGTCAGACTTCGGGGACAGTGAGGAGTCCGCATAGCTTGCTTCTTATTTCGCATTTCCCTGTACAAGCTTTCTTTGTAAGAACCATTGTGAGTGGGAGTGCGTGCGTCCCCCTTCGTGGACAGAGAGCTCGCGCCGTTCCGATTCAATTAATTAGCCCCAATTATTCGAGGACTCGGAGCTTCGCCGCGAGGGTTTTTCGCTATTTGTCGAGCAACTTAAAATCATCACCACGCACGGGACTTTGCAAGAAAACGTTCCACACAGCAGATATGCTGAGTGGAGACATCGCGCGCACGAACGTTTGAGCTACTTTACAAAGGCTTTCGATAACCCGAGACGCGATGATTTGTCATCATAAAATACACTTGAATTTTGAACACATTCATTTGACTATTTCCACGAAACCAATGTTGAAATCGTCATTCAATGCAATGGAACCATGCAATTAAGGAGGGTGGATCACGAAATAAAAATAATCAGAATTTGATCAAATTTGGTGATAATTTTTTCAAATTTTTTTACCACATGGTTATCGAATAATTGAGCGTTAAATCGAAGCTCTTATGCACGAGATGTATAGCTGGATATATGTACACTCTATTCTTATAGACGTGAACTTTAGTGTTCAATTACTCGAGAGCTATGGGGTAGAATAATCTAAAAAAATTTATATTGTCTGATATATATTTTTAAAGAATACAGTTACCAAATTTGATTCTTATAATTTTGAAATTCTTAATATTTTTAACATAGTTTTAGCATAGCAACATTGTTTCGTCGCGATCGACCCTCCTCAAAAGCGGAAAGCATTGAAATGTTTCTTAAATGATCGAACGAACTTTTATGATGTAAAAAACATTCGTGACAAGCGCGATTGATCAAAACAATTCACACGTACGAACATAATACCGAGAAAATGAAGCGAATTGAGTTGGACCGTTTTTTGACTGCCTGTTCGAGTCACCGGCAAAAAGAATTGAATCCTCTGCGTAACCCCTCTCATTAATTCATCTTGGCCCGTGCGTTTTATAAACATTCTCGACTCCTATGAATTTATAACCGCTCTCGCGCCACTGGAATTTCCACTTGATGAATCGAACAAGTGGTCGTGGTATCCTAGAACTCTTCCCCCTCCCCAGCCAGTCCTCTCGCGCGAGTATATAATCCCAAGAGTTATGTTTTCATTGCTCCTGTTCACTGCAATGTGTCCAAGATATAGAACGAGATATATATCCTCGTTAAAAAACATCTGACCCCGAATTTTACGACGCTACGTCTACGTCACTTAAATATATGAGCAGCTTATTTATCCATCGGCATTAGTTCCATGTTTCAGTGTATTTATCTTCTTCGCGTCATTTTGAAAATCCGATGGGAAAAATGAAGCTTGTCGCGGCCGTTTGAAATATTAAACAAATTATATTTAAGGTGCTTCATGCACGAAACGATTTTCTTAAGAATGTCTTGAAATTTGATGGATCCCCGATTAATTAATGGCTTGTAATTTCATTCGCCAAAAGATAAGTTGTAAAAATTTATTTACAATTTCGAATTAATAACTTTGACATCAAAATTCAAGGTGATTATATCTTTGATTAGGAAGTAAAAATCGATCGAATTTAGACACCCATAAAATACGATCCTTCGAGCATGATCTACCTTAGGGCTGTGAGAACATTTCGAATTCCGTAGAACCAAGTTTTATGGAAAATGAGGTTTTATTAAAGAAGAAAAAGTGCGGAAAGATCGTAAATGTTTAATTGGGAGGAGTTACTCAACGCGTTTGTAAAATTAAACAGGACGTGGGAATGAGCTTACCGGTGTTGAGCGAAATTTCGAGAGGCCAGCACGCGCGAATATGACTTCGGAAGCTTTCAGCACGAGACATGTTTTATGATAGAGTGAGAGAGGAAAGCAACACCCCTGCAAATTGTATATTCGTCCCGGCATCACGGGCAACGTATAAAGCAGTGCGTTCGCGGGGTTCCCGTTAACCCAGGATCTAGACTTCGTTAACGTCTTCCTCGTACGTGCATCAAGAATCAAAAGACAGAAGGGCAGAGAAAGAAAATTTAAGGAAGTGGGAAGGAGACAGGATGCGCAAAATATTGTTATAGAATTACTTAGTCTTGTTCGAAGTAAAATAACGCGAGCATGGACCAGCATGCGTCGAGGCGTGGAATATAAAATCAAATCCAATTCTTCTACACATACATTCGGCAGTAGCGTGCTCGAAAACTCTCTTCCTGGGGGAGGGGGGATGAAATCTTTATTTTTATGAAACTTTTTATGATACATTTTTTACTGCTGCGACGATAGCTCAAAAATTTCGTTTTTCTTTATTTTCTGGAGATTCGTGTTTTCACTACTCCATTTTCGATTGCTGACGAATAAATAAAAGTGGATTTTACTGCAGGGAAGTTTTATTGTCATATTTAACATATTAAAATCAAAATGTTTTATCATAGACCAGAAGGCCTATTTTTATTTTCGTGTCGATCCGTCCCCTCTCTTGCGGCATTATTAATTGGCATCGTTTTCTCAACTCAACTAGCTGATTCATTCCTGGTTATGCGGCTCACTCGGTATGGTCTCGTTATTGTGCTTTATGAGAGGGCTTTGGGGGAGGCGGGGGGCCATTATTCTTGTCCGGTCACTCCTAATAAGGGGCCGTTAACAACTGTCATTAGTCCAACCGTTTAATCGAACGCGGTCTCCAATCTTTCAATTCGTCGCTTCCGAATTATTTTGCAAGTGATAAATTCAAAAACATCTTATGTAAATTTGCACCGAACGAGTCGAAAATGCTAGTGAATATTTTTAAAGAGAAAAAAATCTCATGACATAATCCGAAAAAAACGCCAATTTATCCATTATGAAAAAACATTTCATTCTTCCAATGTAATTTTCTATTTTGATATAGGAGCGTTTATCTAATCGTTCGTCGCGCAGAGCTCGAAGATCAAACAAATCTAATTTTCCGAAGTAACGCGCTTCGAGCGATCTCTCTGCACGTTCCTAATTCGCTCATCGTTCCCTCTCACTTCCTTCTCCTCGATTCCTCGCCTCACAGTCTATCGTCACAGAAACGAAAACCAGTAGTAAATCCATTCAGCAACCGATCCAAATATACCTATGTATTGAGATAAAATCTATACGTATTCCTACCATTCCTAACACGTATCGAAGGAAATTTGATTCCAGCCGATCATGCAACGAGAAAAAAGGCATTAGAGTTTGATCAGTAAAATGAAGACAGCACGGAGGTGGAATTTTGTCGAGAATATCGAGGAGAAATCGATAGATTGATTTGATTGGAACGTCATAAGGATATAAATCGAATGTTCAAGCTTCTATTCCCATAAATCATTATCCAGCGATTTGCAAATTCACGTCTAAGGTTGGTATAGAAATAATACAAATTGGTTGAGGATGAAGCCATACGAATAATGCTGTCCCATTATTGGTGGATGAATTAGTAACCAATTAGCTTTCGCCCGAGTTCAATGATCCGATAAATGTGGCGATAAAGGAATCCGTGATGCTCGAACGCAGATATCGGAATGAAAAAGAATCGGCTCAGTATCCACCACCTTTGCCATCGTCTATTTTATATATATCTACGTGTGCCTAAGACATTCGATAGATTCTGGCGCAGGTTGGATAAGAAGAGCGACGCTAACTCACACAGAAACGCGAGAATCGCGAGATAGGATGGATTTTTTTTTCCATCGTCTTTCCCCGGACGACTTTGCAGAAAAATCAGTAGCAAATGGAACGGGCCATTGTACGGGTAATGCACCGCGGGGAGAACGAAAGAAGAAGGAATAAAAGAATCGAGGCGCGTATTATCGAACGATAAGACACAGCTTTTCTCCTGCACAACTTATGTGTCGCTTTTGTACCGACTGCGTCTTGGGAAGCCCAGTTGTCTTGATGTCCGTTGAAGCGAGTGACAGAAGTGCGAAGACTCGAATCTTTGCTCATTTATATTGCTCTCGGATGCAGAGTTCCGGAAATATATATTGATTGAATTAATTACGGGCATGCAAACCCGAAGACCGTTATGGGAGTGAGCGCTGCGAGGAGAGGGCCGCGCCCACTTCTTATCGGCGCGCACCGATCGGCTATCGCTTATTAATAAATATCTCCGGAGCCGTAGGTTACAGGATAAAACAGTGCCAGGCCTTGGATCTTGTTCTCCGATCAATTGTCCTCGGATCTTTGAAACTAGATTTTTCCAAGCGGTCTGTACTCGTAGCCAGAAATATACGGATATACTTGAATACGAAAATTCACGCGAGTATGCGTGATTCGATTTCGTCGAGCGCGTGTGTGAACCGGTGTGTGGGTGGGCCTGTGTGTGCAGTCGAAGTGAAGAGACGTAAATTGAAGAAAGCAGAGCTCCGAGAGGCGGCAGCAGGGCATGCGTTTACCCTCGTAGCCAATTTCACCCAATTGTGGCTCGGCGTATATACGTATTTGCTTTTTCTTACTCTCTCGTCCTCCGACGTAATATGCATTAGGAGCGTCGTTCACCAACGTAAAATTACACCCGGACGTGGATGAAGACGGAGACGATGTGTGCTTAACTGGAGACACTTTCAGTACGTAATAAATATAGATATATTTAATGGACGCGGTATGCTCTCGTGATAGCCATAAATGTGTATATTAAGGCTGCGACCACATGCATTTAATAGGGTATATAATGTAGAGAATGGAAGAGCTATGGTGTGGCGACTGACCACTTGACTCGTTGACCCACCCACATGCCCAGCCGAGTCTTCCAGGCGCAAAGCTACGGTGGAAGCGAAGTAGACGAGGCAAAGTAACGAGTGAACGCGTCTTGGCCAAACTGTACACAAACAGTGAATATATACACGGGTGTATAATGTGTGTGTGTGTGTGTGTGTGTGTCAACAACCATATACGTGCGTGCGTGCACTCGGTCGACCAAGAATTTGCAACGATTAGCTGGCTTTAATATACGTTGCAATTAACTTGCTCAAGTGAACAACTTCATAATTACTGCTTGGCTGGAAGATCGAGAAGAAAAAGGACGAGTTTGGTGAGAAACAATCTCGTTAGTTGTCCTCGAACGCAGAGTAGAAATTCACTAATAAAGAAAGTATAGAAAAACTCTTCAAAATTCCCGGTGAATATTCGAGATTATTGTTCGCTTTTCATTCCACTGAAATAACTGCACGGTGAAACTGACGTTGAGAATCGAGTCGTTGGAAAATCGAAAAATACACAAGCCAAATGAACTTTGATAATAAACAATATCAAACAACTACAAATTTTTCATGTATACACTAACGTACCTGAATTAATATATAGTATATGTATATAAACTTGATAGTCGAGAGTTGCTTTCAAATTTATCGTCCGCTTAATTAGCGGGCAAATAACACGATTAATGGTGGCGGTCTGGATGGTATTGTCGTGTTTACCTGTCGCATGGTGTACAGCTCCGGCTATCCGCAAAACCCCGGAACCGCGTACCACGATCTCGCCCATCATGACGCGATCCCTTGCCACTACAATTTCGGTATATGCACCTGTACATGCGTGTGTTTATATATATAAATATATAAATTTGTACGTACAACTGCGGCCCTTCCGTGTGAATGTATGAATAGAAGGGGGTGTATTCGGGTATGGAAATTCTATAGGATTGGTTTATACGTGTATTTGGTGTCCCAAAAGCGACTTTGAAAACATGAAAAGAAAACAATTTAGACAAATTTTTCTCATTTTTCATATTGAATTGCGTGCACACCAATATTTTGCGTTCCCATCGAAAGGAGCCGATGATAAAGTGAAGTAACACTGAACTTGCATATCACACGATTCGGAGTAATTGGAAAAATGTGCGTGCGACTTCCAGGACACCCTGCGCGTCCCTATAAACACCACAATTTTTTTTGCACTCGCTGCCTGTCTGCCCGGTTGACTGCTGCTAGCCGCTGAAACTGGCATTCCGAGCCCCCTTTTCCCCACCTCTATTTCAAACCCCCGCCCTTCCTTGACAACTCCCCAATCCTTCTCCTGCGGTCTGGAATAAAAAATTACGATCGAGATCTCTCCATGCAAGGATCGTTGGGTAATAAATTCTCTTCTTCTCCTACTCCCCATCTCCGTTCTCATCCCCTCTGTCGCTACTTCGCCATTCCCCTAGGAAACAGTCGAGCTCGATCTTTCGATCTCTATCCCACCTCCTTCCTCCCTTTCTCAATTCCTCTCCCCGTTATACACCGTATTTATCTGTCTGTGCATTTTCGAACGCCTCACTCACGGCCAAAGGGGGTTTGAACTATTTGGGAACGTAGTTTCTTGGATAAACGATAGAAAAACATCGGAGATATTCCACTTTTTTCTTGTTTTTCACGAATTACTTCAAAATCGAATCAATCCTCGTATTTTCTAATTGTTTTCGTTGTGGCACGCGATACTGAAAAGAAAATATCGGGGACGAGGAATAACGGGAATTCGAAATTTGTCTTTTTGTCCTTAAAAAAAATGACTTCCACCTCTCGCAATACCCTTAATTAGGATTCGATTCAATTAACTCTCAAGTACGCTTTTCCATGCTTCACCGAAACATATTCACACACCAGCAAATATTCATACGAATCGGAAGTGGAAGAAAAATATAACGCCGATGTATAAATAATGGCGAACACCAAGGACTCGTGTTAGCTACGATTCCACCTCGGAGTTAAGGGTTTCAACCTCGTTAAGGCAACAAGCGAGAGAGAAACTCCCAACGCAATAAGCATTGTAACGATTTCCCCTTAGTTCCTTCACTCTTCAAGCCTTGCCATCGTACTCCGTCACGGTGTATTACCCAACAAATGCTATAGCTCAGGACGTATAACTCAAGATGCGCATTAATTATATTGGGCTAATTATCAAATCTAATTGCTTTCTTAATTGAAACGAAAGGAGAACTCACTGACCGGTTAGAAAATGAGGAGTCTTTTGTCGTATTGTACGACTCGCTCGAACCGTTATCCATTTCGGATTTTCACTGGATTCAGCTTTACGATGGCCCGAGTGGCTTTTCTTCTTGGCAGATACGCATTTCCTGAGCTGTGACCAGCCACGATCTTCCGAAGATTATTCTCAAGAATGGAGATGACAAGTAAATTTAATTTCATGATTTACCGATCGATTCGCATTCGTCGTTAACTTTATTATTGAAATGCAATAGAAAGTTGTCAGAAATTTCAAAATGCAAATAGTTCTCGCAGTAATTAGGAGCCTATACGAAAATAGAATTCTCGCTTGCACGTATCCCAGGATGTTGTGTGGAAGCTCGCGGAATGTTCTCCAAGGACTTTTACTGAAAATATGTGTATTTGAACGAGGAAGAACAGAGGGGACTCTGATCCGCCGACGTTTTTTGTGTTTGCGAGAGTTTGTCAGAGCCGAGCGCGCCTAGTGAAGCCTCCAAGGAGTATATAAAGCTGAAGAAGCTTTATACTGCTCCCGTAGCTGGATGGAAGGGGCCGAGGTTCATGACAAAACGAAAGGGTTGCCCCTATTGTACGGCAGTTGTAACTACTGCATAAACGGATGCAAAGGCAAATCTCGCCGAAAAGCACCGGGGAGAAATATTAAAAAAAACCATATTTTATTCTGCGCCCCTGTCGAACCGAGCTCACCCGTTGGCCCTGCGTCGTGTTTGTTTCCCTCTTTAAATACTACTCTCTCGAGTAAACTTCGCAAAACCTCTCTCGTGCCGTTCGTGCCGAGGCAAAAAAGTAATGAAAACAAACTCGAAACGGGAATATGAAGGGTAGTGAGAGTTGAAAAGCACAAATCGTTATTTATCATTACTTCGCTATCCATTATTATAATTTTATGTCCTGGTATTATTTGATGGAAAAATGTAGCCGGTTGAATACGCTCTCCATTTTTCGCTTAATCAACTCGTTGGAAACGCCAGTCGGATTTATCCGTTTAACCGCGCGTTCTCCTTCTTTGTTTTCTTTATTGGAATACAAATGAATATTGGTCGACGTTGTACAGTATTGGTGAATGAAACAAATATTGGCAGTTTTGTAAAGAATCGAGGTACAAATTAACCTCTCGAAATGGCGAGGAACGTTTCACTCGTTTCGCTTCAGAGGCTGGGGAAAAAAGTGGTTCATTTTTGTCGAGGTATTCTCGGCGCGGAAGTTTTTGGGTCACTGCATACGAAGTTGTGATGTTTAATTCGGAAATTTCGGAATGTCCCAATCAACGTGGGCTTTCGAATCGCCTCGAACCACTGTTAATTTCGTAAATGTTCTCCAAGCACGTTATCCGTGGGGGAAAAAAAATCAAAAAACTACCGTACCAGGAAAGAGAACGAATAAGAATTGATTTGTGAGTAACCAACCAACGATGACACTTCACTTCTTTCGGCTGTGATTTTCCCTTCGATCTTCCAATTATGCGGGTTCGATTTCCCTCCATTGAATGCGACTCAAGCTCCGACTTTATTCTTTTTTCCGTTTATCACCGCCCGAGCTCTCCCAGCATCATTTTCAATCTTCTTAGATCCATCTAATTTTGTTTTCTCTCGATCTCCAATCCTTGTTCTCGCTTATTCACCATACTACAGGCCCTTCCAAAACGAATTCTGTAATCGTTCATTTCCCTTTCCTACACCCTCATCGCCATCACCCATGAAAATGCCTGTTTTTTCCCAAAGTGAAATTCCTTTCAAGCTAAGATTTTTCCCTGCAAATGGTTTTTTTCGCCCTTAAAGATACAAGCATTAATATTCATCACGTTAGAAATCGTGATGGATCCGATGTGCAGAGTTGCTATCTTGGTAACGATAACGGTAGTTGCACTCAATTTTCTGATCTCGAAACTTAATTTCCAATCGAAATGAAATTTTAATTCTCCTCTACGTAAGGTATGAAGACAAAGAGCGAAGGACGAAGATCGAAAGAGAGAGAGAGAGAGAGAGAGAGAGAGAGAGCGGCGGCCACTATGATTTCACAGGGCGAACGTAACCCGAGTACCGGGAATTATTTAGATGAAGTACAGAGGGACACACTTAAGGGGGACGAAGCCAGGGGAAAGGGAGGAGGGAAGCAAACAGGGGCTCCAGAGGAAAGAAAAAAGAAGTGAATACGAGGTAAAACTTGCCACGAGAGACAAGAGGGAAGAAAAAGAAACAACGGGAGGCAAGGGGAATGAATAAGAGAATAAGGGACGTTGTCACACGTAAAATTAAGAGAAATCGTCGTCGGTGAATTTATTCAGGAGGGATGAGGGTGAACCTCCTGAGAAGTATTTCATGGGGATGAACGGGAGTGGAGGTTGGAAAAAATTATTCCTGGACAATGGTAGTACATCGTCCTTATCCTTGAACCTCAGTTTCGGTTTCCCCCGTTTTTTTTATCCATCTTCACCCTCTTTTATTATCTCTTTGTCGTTTTGTTACCTTTTTCCATCCTCTCCATCCCTTTTTTCCACGGGGGACTCAAATTTGTACATTTATGCACATACACACGTGCGCACCTGGACAAAAGCACGTGAATAAATTCATGAAAATCCCAATGGGAAAACGCCCACGAGAGAGGTCAAATAATCCTCGTTACTCTGCGCAAAGCTTGTTACGAAACGCTTTTAATCACCCAACCATGGGATAAACCCCAATGGTTTGCATAACCACAATGACGACTGACAATTAGAACGATAAATAAATTGATTCGAAGCGACATATTGGCCGGTCTACCCAATCAGACAACTCGTCACCACTCTCTACCTAATTGCTCGGGGAATATTCTCAAATTTATGCAAACCCAGACGTTTGTCAATGAAAGACAAAAACTTACGCTCCACAACGAGGTCTATGGAATTTTAAAAAGTTACACGATTCATTTCGCACTCAAGAAGCTCGAATTTCAACCCAGAAAAACATAAATTTCAATCGTTTTAATTATTTTCCGCTAAAATCACTCCTAGATTATTATTATTCTTATTATTAATATTCCTATTTCTCCACCAGGTACTCTAGCCTATGAAAAATAACGAATCTTTCCCTTTTATTTTTATTCTGTTACAGGCGAATGTTTTCAATTTCTGGGAGTCGAAGTTCCCCAGGTGGTAGATCCACGACTGGAAAAAGTCACTCTACGATGCGAATATAACCTTGGAAACGAGCAGCTCTACTCCGTCAAGTGGTACAAGGATAAGGATGAATTTTATACGTTCATGCCATCGACGAGCCCACCGGGACGCGAATACGACGTTAAAGGCGTCAAGGTCGATATTGGCCAGAGTGACAGCAAACGAGTGGTACTCCTAGGCCAATCGCGTTCACCGCACAGTAAGTTAAATGTGAAAAACATCAATGAACCTTGAAAAATGATATTAATTAGTTACTGAAAAAAAAAAGAAACAAATAATTAATAGATCAGTACAAACACATTTGAAAGGAACGAATTGAAAAAAAATCCTGAATAAAAACGCGGGCTTGACGCTTTTTTAATGTTATCCAGAGAAAATCAATTTCGCTGGCCTCTACGGATGCGAAGTCTCTATGGAAGCCCCAAGTTACTCGACCGCTTTTGACTCCAAAGTTATGAGTGTCGCCGTACTTCCGTATCAGGATCCAGCTCTTGAGGGTCTTAGACTCAGGACTCATTACGACGTTGGTGACGTTCTCACGGTTAATTGCACCTCCGCGCCAAGTTTTCCGCAAGCCAAGCTGGGCTTTCTCCTCAATCACAAAGAGGTTTGTATATTTCGAGCAATCCGTAACAACTGAACTATGATAATCATGATTACGCCAAAAACCGTGTCGATTTTCACTCCATTTCCTTTTGTTTTATCACGTCCGTTTGAATCAACGCAATTAGGACAATGACACGAATTATTAATTCGTAACAGCTCTTCACGATTAATTAACAATGATACTCCGGACGGATTAATATCCATACGATCACAGTGATTTAATAACAAGAATAATACATTTCATTATACGAAAATAACGTAAATCCAAGCTCGTGGCCATTCCTCTTTACATAATTAACAAATAATCCCTTTGTCTTTGCAAATTCACGAAAGCGCCCGATGTGACTTGACGTTCAAACACCCATTGCATTTCCCCGAGCTGAATATACAGTTTTTATTATATCACTCGACGTAATTAATTTACACTGAACTATTTATTCCATTTCGCGAACTCGCATCGAACGATGGCCACCCGTTCGACGCATGGCCCAAAATCATTTCGTCCTTTTACGCAATTTACAATGCAGAGAGATCTTTTACGAAAAACTTAATTATCGTTTATTGATTTTTATATCACAATTCAATTATGAATGATGTTCTTTTTGATTCCATCAATTCAGGATCAAATTTACATTGCTTTCATCGACAGCGAAATTAAACGAATTTTTCTAACTGAATATTTATGATCAGAGAATGTCAATTGACAATAAATCAAATTGGAGAATTTCGGTTGGAAAAAATATGAAAACAGGAACATCGATAACGATAAAAAATATTCGCTTCATGTGTGATCTTGACAGGTGAGCAAATCGCGGACGAAAGAGTTACCGAGCGTTGGACCAATCGATGAAAATTTGGTCTCGTCTGCGCGCCTCGGTCTCACACTTAAACTCGAGCGTGAACATTTTCCCGGCGGAAATTTGAGTCTGATTTGCCGTTCAGAAATGCCGAATGTGCCAGGAGCAGAAGCACGACGGACCGAGGCAATTTTAACACTGGCTGCGAGCAATCAGAGGCTGGCTCAAGAACCACCCAAATCTGGAAAATCTACAACTACGAGCGTTTCCCTAATTTCGACCCTTTTTATTCTCGCCTCAAATCTGCTGTGTCCAGTTATTTTCAATGCGCTTTAAAATCATTAGCAGCGTCGAAAATTGAGCGAAATATATCATTGAAATGTAATAGATCGATTGTCGAATGGAAAAGGGAAAGTGGGATAAAAATTATTAAGAAACCAAAGACCAGCGTTGAAGACCGAGAGGAAAAAATTATCCGAAATCCTTGTCCATAATTTTCGAGGAAAAAAAGAGAGTGCGTGTGAGATTGAAAAAAGAGATTTATGGAAGAATGAGGAAATTCATTGAGATCTCATGTGGTGTTGTACATAGTGTATGATTGGATTACCTAGAATTGTGATTATGAATTATTAATAAAAACAATTAAAATAATTGGTGTTTCCATAAAAACTGTGCCTTCGAAAATTCTTTTATTCCCATCGATTCCTTTACATTTAACCCATATTTAACACACATGCTGCTGCTTTAACCAACAGCAAAAATTCTCATGATGTGATTATATCGATTCTTTCTCTTTTAGCCAATTTTTATCGTGGACGAAAGTCTCCTTTGCTCGCGCAATCACTGGATTGTATCATTTCCAATTTGCCGAGTGCAAATTATGATTTTCAAGAAAACCCATGCGACGTCATCGTAATTTCAAATCCGAGGACTTCAATTGTTTTGGTAGTTTCTCGTAAAAAAATTACGGTAAGCAGATCATTTATCAATTGAATTTTTACAATTTTCATTTTATTATCATATTGATTTCAGTTCTTCCTCTTTTCTGTTCATTCTTCGTTTTTTAAAAATCCTTTTCTCCTCCCATTCTTTCTCTCGCTTTTCATTCATCCTTTTCTAAATGTTTTTTATTTTTCTCTTTCCTTTAACTTTCCCATATATTCGCTGACGACGTTGAATTCGCCAAGAATCCTGCGTCGTCCGAATGGCCCCGCTACGAACGACCACACATACTGTTATGACCATTACCATTCGAATTCAACATGATTTTGTTTGTTAACGATTCGTCGATCTCGGCGAAGCAACGAGTTAAAAAGAAATGGATGAAAGAGAATTCGCTTAGCTTTCTTGAGAATTCGATCAAGACGAATCCTTTTCCTTTTCCTCTTTTATTGGGATCAAAGAATACCTGGGGAAGAAACGACAAGAAAGACCTTCGTAGAAGATTCTATGCACTCATATAGACAAATATTCATAAAAAGTTATTTACAGAGACAGAATCAAGAAGACCGCGGGATCGAATCTTGTTGTCGAAACTCGAAACTGTTTTGAGACCGTTGAAATAACGAAGTTACCTTTTGTACAAGGATTTCATGAACCGTGGTAACCTTAATTCGAAAGAAAAAAATTCAAAACTCGAAGATTTATAAATAATTTATAAAAATGAAAACAAAAATAACGAAAGGTGGAAAAGTCTTCGTTCCCTCCACGCGAGAATTTTTGAAATTTGTGTTTTTCTCTTTTTTCTGGTTCAGTAATATTTTAGGATCACGAGCATTGTTTATTATCGGTTTATCAATTTTTTTTTTTATCGAACTGTTATTATCGAATGTACGTACAAGCGGAAGCCGCTTCAAGCTGAGTAGCTTTGTATTCGACGCGAATGATAGTTAATACGTGTGTATAATAAACTATATGCACGAGGATGATGCATTTTCGAGATATATGACCGATACGTGCACGAGAGAACGAGGGATAATGGCGGAGAAGAGAGCTTGTGCTGACGGTAAAGGTTGGATTTAGCCTCTACACATACTCGCTCGACGTATTGCCCTTCGGCTGCTGGTGGGAACCTATAACGCGAAGCGATCCTATAGACGAGGGCATAAAAAATCGAACAACCTTAAAAATCTTGCATTTTCTCTAATTTTCCTCTCAATAGATTCATTAATGATTTTATAATAATTATCTTTTCGTTGAATATCGTTATTCGAGACACTTGCACCATTTCGTTGACCAGAAGACAAAATTATTTTTGCGATACGATTTTACTTTGAAATGACAGTTTTTCCATTAAGTTTGTATCTTCGAGGGTGTAATTGACATGATTCATCAAAAAGTTAGAACTAGTTGATCTGAAAAAATCAATGTCGTTATACGATTCTGAAAACAGACACGTTGCGTTGTATTGTGGATTTTAGGTGTCGCGGGGAGAAATTCCTTCGATTCTTATCGAGTTCAAGCGCAACGAATTTGTTCCATAATCCCGCCACTCTCGATTTGGTCTTGTACCAACCTCTCTAAATCATAAACATGAAAATGAATAAATTTGAGTATACTAGATTTTATTCAAAAGACTCAAGAGTTTTTTCTCTATAGGCATAGTAAAAAACGTTTTCAGTCACTTCAAATGTTTATATTGTTAAGTATGCTCGGGTAACCTTGCAAAAAATTATATGTTTGGTATATTAGTGTATTTATCATAGAATTTACTATGCCGACGGTCAAAATTTATGATTGACAATACATTTCCTCTTATCAGTAAGTGTTAGTCTGACATGATGAATAACACTCGAAAACAGAACGAAATATAGTCCTCACGTGCATCACTTTTTGATATCTACATAATTCTGTTTAGAATTCAAGGAACGAAAAATTGCAAAATTCAAAGAATACTATGCTGGTTGTAATCGGTGCCGAAATACTTTGAAAATTCTTGAAAAATAATATATTCCTCGTTATACAAAACGAATCCATTGTCTCCTTGTATAAACGTAGAAGGTATGAAGTATAACGAAAATTATAGAAGACTACACACTTTGCCTGTCCTGTTTCGTATAATCCACATCTTCATTCGAAGCCGTTCATGGCATTCACTTACTCTCCTGTTTAATAACAAGGTCAACGACCACATAGCACAATATCCATTAAAACACATTACGGGCAAACGCACTGCAATTCTAAACATGTTTCTAAACATCCTCGTAAACATAAAATTCCAACAAAGACGTCAGACGTGCCTTGGTATCGTTCTATTAACATTTCATATAAAATATGAAAAACAAGATATTGAAATTTGGATCTTAATACTTTGAACTCGTCGTCAGTGAGTTTGAATCCCAGCAAGTTTACAGGTTGTTTTTATTTGTGCTTCTAAGCTCAAGAAAAGAGCGAGGAGCAGCGGCTCGTAAAAGAGATAAAATACATTGTTGTGCACTCTTCCGCGATTTGTAGTCAATGCCACATCCTCCTACATGTGCGGTAGTATTTCTGAAGAATAAAGGAGCGCGTGTAACAGGTGATCGACTTTCTGCCATATCGCGCCCGACGTACATTCCGACGCTGTGAATTTCACATCCTCTCCGTCTCCTCTATTCTCAATCGGCTGATTTTCTGGGTCGCATCTGAGTCGCGTCTAGTTCGCAATCGTGCAAGGGATCTCAGATTCAACCCAGCCACAACTCAGGAACTAGAGAGCGCTTCTTTTTCGTTGGCAACGTTCATTGGTACCGACGAAAAAATACTTTCGTGCGACTCCGTCACATTCGATGGACAGGAAAAACTATTCCACGGAATTAGATCTAGGCAGCCAATCCGGCTTCACGTCAAAAAGTCTCAATTCTGAAAAAACGTTATTTCAACTTGAATTACCAGCGAGCGAGTTAAATCTTAGAATTCGATCGAGTCGAGACTTTTCATCAAGGATCGAGGCATTAGTAAAGTCGATCCAAGAAATAAGTTTCCCAGATCTCTGTATGACTCATTCAGGGATTAAGGGATTTTCAGGATCGCTTGGATCAATTGCACCAGTACAGTTTCCGTAGATCACTTTGCACAGCACACTCTTGCCAGGGTCCAATTACCGTACGTCAGCTTCTACCAGCTAGTTCTTGTTACCCAATTTCCCTAACCCATTTTCTGTGCTCCAATTTCTCGATGTGAGTCGTCCGCGTAGACGAGTTTCTACCGACCGGTTGATGCGGTCCTATTCCATATCAGCCCAGTTAGTTTCTATAACCGCGAGAACTGCATCCCAATTCCAAGCGTTGCCTCTCCAGCATCGCCACGCTCCTTGTCTGGCGTCCTCTTATCTTCATCATTCGGCGCAATAATCCAACTGTACTCATTCGCGTGGCACATACCTGCAAATGTTATGTCATAATTCGTGGCTCCACATGTTAGCCGATCCTTCCAACCATTTGCGCAACAATGTTTTAGAGAAATAGTGCAAACGTATCTCTCCCAGCAAATAATAGCGTAATGTAGTCTAAACAGGACACCTAGTTCCATTTCATTACAGCTTATGCACACATATGAGCATATTTACATGAAGACACAGGTTGAATGGGGATAGCAAAGTTGGAGGGAAGAGGGAAACGCATTACCGGTCGGATACGCCAAGCCAGAGTGAGGAACATACAGTAGCGAGTTGAGTGCATGACAAGGTGTACCAAGGGGAAAGAGGTGGCATTCGAGCAAAGCTAAAGAGGTGAAGCTGCTTTGAGGGGTGTGAGAGTTTTGGTAACCTCGGAACAGGATATTCCTGGAGGTCGCTTTCTCGCTCTCTCTCTCTCTCTCTCTCTCCCTCTGTCTCTCTCCAGTTCTCTTGCTTTGTATCCTGTACTATTTAATGCAAATGGTGTAGTTCTGTTGCTTCTGCCTCGTGATGTTTCTGTCGCAAAGCGTGCAAACTGTACACAAACCCACCCCTCGCGCCTTCCTGCACATGCAAACGTGCGCGGGCGCACGCACACACTCTGTATCTACACGTATGTAATGCGGTGTTGTATCAAGTGCTAGGAACCGAAAGGGCTTAAACGCAGCTCCATCAAGGAACATAAGCTCATGAACGAAGCCCACCCGTTTGCCAGGAGCCACCTTAAAAGGCATTCGTACCGAGTTTACAAAACGCTTATGCTTCTATACAAAGAGAACTATCCAACTGTAAACAAGCGTAATACCATCCTTGTATATCGGCTACCTTCTCTGGCGTGTAACCTTCGAATACGTGTTTCTACGTGCCAGCCTGCTGGTACGCGTACCGAAACAGTTCTCCCGCATCTTTGCTTACACATATGAATCTGGGTCACTTTTTGTTGTCCACTGAAAAAAAAGACACCTCCAAAGACACACTTTACTCCTGGTGTGGACGACGCCGAGTTTTCTCACGTGATAACAAGAGAAAGAGAAAGTGAGAGGGAGGCTAAAGAAAACCCAGTATATATGAAACAGTGGAAGTCTAGACCACTCGACTAAGCAGTCTCTTCTTTGTCCAGCATTCGTATGTGAACATTCTTTTCATCGTGGCCCCGAAGCTATCGCGAAAAATTACTTTTCCTCTTTTCTCTTTGCATTTCATACTTTTTGTTTCTCTTTCAATGGATCGAAACGTCAAAGAATGCAAAAATGTAACATATTTTTATTCGATATTTTTGTTGAGTATATGAAATTTTTGAGAATGTCGAGAAATTCTGGATGAAGTTAAATGTGCTGCGACCCCTGGACTTATAATTTCATAACGACACGTCAAAAGTTGTATGATATCCACTTGATGCACGCGAAATATTTATGAAACTGTATCACGTGGAGGATCATTCGAAAAAAATCGTCCCGAGCTTAATGGAATTCTCATTCGACAAAAAAAAAAACAAATGTATAAAAATAATAATGGATCGCATATCCTTGGGTGCAGTGGTCGATATTTGTTTGACATACTGCAGGAGTAATTAAGTTTAGTTGCAACGCTCTCTCGCTCAGTTCCCGGATGGAACGTTATTTTTTTCCTGCCGCTTTAATCTCTCTCGGGCGGGGCATACGTTCGAAAATTTAATCCTCTGTGCTTTGCATACCCACGCACTCCGCGCTGTTGCGCTTAACGGAAGAGACGCAGCGATAGAGGATTCGAGAGAGAAAGATAAAGGAATGAAGAGAGGCTGTGGAGGGAGAATATGAAAAAAGAATGAAATATTTATGATGTTTTGCGCGAGTGTTGAAACTGAAATTTTCGCCCACATTGACACGAATGCGCATGCTGAATTTTCAATGAATTCCCTGAGTACTCCTCTCGGTGCATGAGTTAAGCACTTTTACATGGTTTCCATCCGCATGCGCGAACTCACTGAAAATATAATTAATATACATTGTCGAAATTGATAAATTTCAAATTCACAAAGGTAATCAATAATGAAAAACTACTCTTCCGAGCCTGTTACGATTCGACTCGGACAAATAATTTCTAGGAATTCGATGATTACATACAGAATCGTTTTAATGACAACAGACTGTCGATGCGAGTAATGAAATGGTGAAAATTATTGAGTCTCTGTGAATAAAAATCGCTAATAACTCCCTATCACTACTGTACTAAAGTTGTTACGACGATCGTAGAGCAGAATGACTGCATTCGAACCGCCATTGTTGAAAAACTTTTTGGTTCAGTGATGACTGGAGAGAAACTTCACAGATAGAGATTCTTTGATGGAGCGATCAGGAAAGGCCAATCAGAGGCCTCGACAAACACTGGATTAATTTCGCTTCGACGTGGAACTCTTCCGGCTGTGAGGCAACGAGTATATACGTAGATAAAAGTACAGAAAAATAGGAAATCCATTGGCAACGAGCTCTTTCACAATCTCAGAGGGCTTTTATCAGACTAGAATTCAACCGAATTCTCATAGCTTCCAGTGATATATGAAACTAAAAAATCGAGATCCCAATACTCGAAATCCAGTTTTCAAATATGAAAAAGAGCGAAAATATTGCCTGCAAACTACGGGAGAATTCGTCAGTTAGGAATCTCGAATGGGGCTGTTTACGGAATCAGTATTTTTTTTTTGGCACCGAAAAAGTGTTTAATCCTTTAATTCGACGATTTATCAGCCATGGCGAATGAAGAGAAAACAAACAAATTTTATTGTTATGGAAGAGTCGTGCGTCGGCTATTCTCTCTGTCCGCTGTCCGATGCTTTCACTCTTGTACTGCCAACCCTCTCATCCTCTTCTTGACTATAAACCACCACCACCACCATCACCTCTATGAGTCGCGATCTCTCACCGCTGCATTTTTTTTTCTCCGCTCTCACGAAAGCTCGACGGCCGTGGCAGCCAGGCCACAAGTTAATTAGTACTTCGCAGCGGCCGAAGCAGCAGTGGTTCGTAGCCCTTCGTACACTCATTGAGAAAAAAGGGTGGGTTTGAAAAAGCTAGCACAGCGGGAGCGATAGAGAGAAATGGAGGATCGAGAAACTCCCAGTGGTTCAGAACCTTCATTTTTACGATGTCCATGCGTTTTTATATATATATGTGTGTGTAGAAATATATTTGAGCGTATATACGTGAAGTCGTTAACCCACTCGTAAAACCCATGGGAGATCGCGTCCGTGGATAACCGGACGTACTTTCTCGTTTGCCAAGCCCTTTCACTCGATCTTCTATCCCGTCCGATTTTCGCTTTCCTCCCTCGAAACACTCTTTTTTTCCTCTTCTTTCATCCAACCTCTTATACGGTCAAGAATTCATCTTCGTCTTTACGCCAATGAGTTTCTCATGCCTCAACCAAACTATATATATGCCGCCATGGAACGAGAAACACCAAACGGGAGTAATTTGTACGTACACACAGGACCAATGTTCAATGGAAATGCATTTGACACACGAGATCAATTTTCTTTATAAACATTAAAGTAGTTCATGCACGAAACGATTTTCTTAAGAAAGTCTTGAAATTTACACAGAGTCGCACTGACACGCGTATCAATGTTTTAAATGTTGAAAATCGTTTATCTTTCCATACAAAGAATGAACGCTTCTGAGGAAGTTTATGAAAAAGTACACAACAATGAGGCATATAATAAAGGTTTGGGAAAAATTTCGAGACAATTGTCTATACCTAGTAATAGAAATATATTACGTTAAAGATTTAACGAAATTATTAATGAGCACTCGTATAACTTGACATTTGCTTATTTCGGCATTTTGTTTCTTCTTGGCTCGGCTTATTCGTGTCATAGCCTGCTCCTGTCTCTTTTTTAATACTTTTTTCTTGATCGACTTTCCTTTGTGTTCTCCCTTTGCGCTCTCTAATGCGATTTTTTACATAAAAAACTATTTTCGCCAGGGACGAATGAAATTTCGGTTTCGGTCGGTGACGGCGATCCCCTATTAATTAATGGCTTGTAATTTCATTCGCCAAAAGATAAGTTTGAAAAAATTTATTTACTATTTCGAATTAATGACTCTGATATTAATTCAAAGTGATTAGATCTTTAATTAGGAAGTGAAAATCGATCGAATTTAGACACCCATAAAATACGATCCTTCGGGCATGATTTACCATAATAAATTTTAGCGCTCTTACCCCTTCCGTTGGAACCAAATGATTTTCCGTAGCTCTGCGCAAAACGCCTGTGAATTAGCTCAACTAGAGCACATGCCCGCGAACTGATTAAAACACCATAAAATTCGCTTAATTATTTTTTCTCCCGAACTTTCAACTAAAGTGCAAACATGTTTCACCGCATAAATATACAATATCAGTGGCATTGTTTCCTTCGATTAAATAAACTGTTGGGATGAATTTTCGTTCAGCTGAAAACCAGATCGACATTTATATTTCCGTTAAAGTAATTATTGCGTAGAATACTGCTCCTCGATAATGGGCTTCCAGGCACATTTCCTATTTGCAACCAAGTACTACCTGCGCATTTGATATGAGGATTTTTTTTAATCAATTTGAAAATCCAATCCGGAGCAGGGAAAAAAGTTCATTAAACAGACGATTTTGAAATTTGAATAATGTACAGGAGTTGGTGAAAATGTGGGCAAATATCGAAAGTGTACACTACAGACAAAAGGGCAGACTGGTGTCATTGCTATTGGAGAGATGAAGTAGATAAACGATCGGCAGCCAAGATTAATCATACGCTCTGTGTACACACTCGAACCACACATATGATGGTAAAACACGAATATGGCGGCGGAAAGGGGTATTGTTCGAAGGTGTTTCACCCCACTTGTCGGCCATGGACAATGTGTGGTGGAATCAACGAGGCGAGAGACGACCGTGAAAGCACGTCTAGTTTGGGCTGATGCACGCACCGCGGGTATAAAAGGTCGTTCCACTCTATATACGCCGCTTCGTTCGTGTCTGGGCGTTATAGTGCGTATCTACTATTTTAAATATATGTATACATGGGTGGTTGATACAGCGACTAATGTTCTCGCGAATGGTTCGTTTGATATCGGAATAAAAATTCTCTCGCTGCTCCAATCGATGAGCATGAACTTTATATTAGAGGACTCGCATTTCTACCCGTCATTCTTCGAGCTCTCTTTCATGTTGCTCTTTTTCCAGGATTCTATTCACATAGAAATACTTTCCGATAGTTCATGAAATTTTCGTTCTTCGTGCCCGTCAAGTGTCCCATTGGAAACTCTTTATTTAAACTGCAAACGATATCAATAAATTTAATTTTACGTATGCGCAAAGGTTATCGTCCTGTGCAGAGACTCCTGGGATGGTGTCAGTCGAAAGATATCTGGATAAGCGAACGGTTGCCTGCCGGGGCATTAATGCCAGGATTAAAGCAACGCCACTGTCTCTTTTGGCGCGACTGTGGCTTCCGATATACCATATACGGGCTTTCTCGGCTGAGAGCCGATGTTGGTCCAACACGATCCACGGGACTGGAGATCGTCACCGACCACCATCGTGTACCGACTCCACATATACACTGTGTCTTGATGTTCGGTCCTGAAATTTAAAGGACGAATGTTAAATTAAATTCAAAGAGTGTTTAGCAGTTTTTGTCTACGTTATAAAACTCTGCTGATATTGATCGATCGGTCATAACAAATCCGCAGAATCGGGGGTGCCGAATTGGGCGTTGCTAATTCATCAATATCTCAAAAATAACGAATCTTAGAAGAACTAATATTCTACAGGTTTTGATAAATTTTCTGACACTCGAAAGTAGCTTATTGGACAGCCCGTATAGCTGGGAAACTCTTGATCCTCGTTCCAGCGGTATTCTCTGATGCGTCTTTCTCGTTCGTCCACTTTCGGTCCACATTCGGGTTACGGCTATAAACAACCCCACCCTCACCTTCGTCCATATCCTGACGGCTTTAACCGTTTGTGGAAAGAGACGAAGGAATAAGGCAGAGAAAGGAGGCAGCGGGGGCGGAGTGAAGTGTAGCCGCGTATACACTCACGCTCGGTGTCCTTTCTGCCTCATTCGTCGATTCCCCAGCCTCCGCCTAACTCGAAACCCTTCCCTTCCCGATTACCCTCTTTAAACAGACTACGGTCGAGAGGATCGCCGGCAGAAGGAACCTCCGCGCCATCAAGCATCATCACGAAGGCTTTTGGCTGGGCGTGATGCTTTCTTTCTCTCTCTCTCCCTCCCTGTCTCTTCATCCCTCTTTGACTATCCCCCTTTTCTACTGTATTCCCGTAGGTCTGGGCGAAGAGGACTGTGGAGAGTACGCGTTTAGAGGGTAGTCCAAGCAGCCCCTCTCTAATGGGTTATCGATATATTCATGGAGTGTGGCTCATATCTTCGGCAGCCTCTTTTTCCCACAGCTCGCCATCATTACTCCCAGCAGCCTCGAAACCCCTGGACTCTTTTACCTATTTCCATGGAAAGCTCGAGGGTCTCGTTAGAAAAAAAAAGTGGAAAATATAGCGCTAAAATGGCATTGAAAATATTTTTACACAATTGGATCAAGAAGAATTTTATCCAAATGCTTTCATTTACATACACTCAATTAATTAATGTTTCTCGATTCTAGAGCTCCATTTTCACCCTCGCTGCAAGACCGTCAGGATCAATTTAACTCTCTTCCATTTGGACGTTCAATTTTTTTTCCTTCGCCGGATCTTCAGGGATGAATTTCTCTCAATATCGCCTCTCCTTCCATCCCTCGTAATGACAATGTCGAAGTACTGCACGTGCATATATATACGTAGGGAACTACAGAGGACACGTAGAGCTCGTAGAGAACCATGGAGAAGATTATTGAGAGGAGTCCAATGGATGAGGGGTTGAAAGTGGGAGCAGAACGGAAGGGAGTTGAGCCCTCCCGAGAGAGGCCAACCTCGCGAATTTAACCAGGGCCACAAACGAGAAAGCGACCGCGAGAGAGAAAGAGACCGAATGGTGATACCACTGCTATATTGCCGGCTCGACTTTTACAGCTTCGGGGATTTCGGTCTAGCACCCGAGAGAGCCTAACTCGCCAAATTGAAATCGCATCCTGTTCTGAACCTTCTTTTTCGCGACCTCATGTAGACGCAAGGATCCCAACGCGTGATATTATACACACATATGTATGGCGATATTTTTCATATATGAAAACACAGTTTATTAATACTCGGATTGAATATTTTATTCCGTTTTCTATGAGTGTTGATATCACGATTTTTACCGTAAAGAGAACGCGCCGTGAAACTTTTCCTGCAAGAATATAAGCATAAACAAGTTTTTCCTTATTATTTTTCAAACGTTTATTTGTCATTCATCTCTATCGTAGTTCGATTTCGTATCTTTGCATCACCATACGTGACTTTGCAAACCTTTCTCGGATTATAGATTCAAATAGACATAGAGTGCGGCTGAAACAAGATAAAAAGAATATATATAAAATATATATATATATATATCGAGCGAACGATCTGGAAAATAGTGTATACGAAAAACTCTTATCTTGCCATCCCAGTTATTATTATAAACGACGAGGTGAGTGCCCCCATAAGTGTGTACGTATGGAACATTTCGGGTAAATTTGAAAACATTTTTTTCTATAACGTCATTCAATATTCACGTGATTCAATATTCCACAGACTATGCCAGCAGATCCCTAAAAATCAACGAACCAGTCTGAATAACGTCACACGAAGCACTCCTCACGAAAGGAGTGCCATTGTGCTCATCAAGAGTTTTTCAAACTGGTTTTAGTTTTGCAAGAGTCTACCGGTGGTTTGATTGAAATAAGATCGGTAGAAAACTAAGAACGACACTCAGGAAAATATACAGGATGAATGGGGGGTGCGCGCAGAGAGATATATATTGGCACGTGTATACTGGCAGCCAGGGAATTGGTAGCCTCCGGCTATTTAACTCGGGCTTCGGGCTATTCTATGGAGCTCCCGTATTCACTGGAAATGGCTGCAAGTGCGCCTACCGTTCCAGAACCCAATCTAGCTTCGTTTCATTCACCACGAATGTCCCAGCAGCCCCTGCGACCCCCTCGTTTCTGCTAACCTCCGCCCGCGCGAGCAGCCCTTGCGCCTCAAGCTGGTACATTGCGCGAGAAATCTTCATGAAAAGGGGGCGAAGCAAACCCCTTCCAGCCCTTTTACGGAATCCACGCTCAACGCGTTACCTTCAGGGATTTATGGGACTTTTGAACGAGCCACGGTCCACTCCATTATTCCTTGAGAATCACCAAACGAGATACGAGACCAAGGGATGTGGATTTGATGCCCAAGACCACCCCGGAAATACTAGCTCGAGTTGTCGACCTTAACAACCTTAAATCCCCATCCGTTGCGCGCTATAAAATTCTCGAGTCTTTAGGGCAGTCATCGAACAATCAAAAATAGATCACACAATTGATTGTGGCACGTTTCGGAGCTTCGAGCACTTAAAAGTCGAGAGTGAAGGAAACATCATTATTAAGGGGATTCCATAAAAGGAGGATTATATCAACGGATCAACCGATAAACACGCCCCTTTTTTCACACGAAAAACCTTTTTGTCATTTCATTTTAGTGGAGGGACCAGAGAGTTTCAAAAAATCTTGCCGAGACTCGTTCGATAACTCGACTCCAAAAAATCCGGAGGATTTTCTTCTTATACGGTTCTGGTGAGGTCCTCCGAAAATTTCCGCTGAAAAAGAGGGGTGAAAAAAGAGAGAAAAAGTCGGAAAATAGATTGGAGCAAAAAGGGAACACTTCAGTAGGTACAGGAAAGAAGGGACGAAAAATTCCTGGCCAATAAAACTGCTCACCCTCATGAAATGTAATTTTATAGTTATTTTATCATTGCCTTCCTGCCTCGAGGGCCTCTATTCACAGACCCTGAGAAAAAAACATATATATATATATTTTTATGCGAGAATACGTCATCATCAAGCGTGCTTTATATTTTCCATCTGCCCTCTCACTTTTATCTCCCCACCAGCACATCGAATTTCACACCCTATTGCAACCCCTTACATTTTTTATGCCCTGCCGACGTAAAAGAGGAAAGAAATTTTATATTATGAGAGAATTGCATATTTTTTCAACGGAAATCGTAAGAAGCGGATGATGGAAAATACTTGTTTCCACAAAGGATTCGCGATACACAAAAGTTGAATGGAGTAACCTATCGAGTGTAGGTTGTATAAGTTCTATTGGAATTTAAATAAAGCAATTTGTTATCAATAACGGCGCTTTGTTAAATGACTATTTTTCAAAATGTTATTTTTTCCCCATAAAAAGCATTGCTCATTTTGGGAAACCGAGAGGAATATCATCCCCGTTCGTCCAATGGAGACGACTTCATTTTCCCAAATGTGAGCTTTTTCTCCAAACTCGCCCGTTCGTCCATATCGTCCGTGTCCGGTCGTTTTACCGAAAAACTTTTTACGATCTTTCCACAATCAGATAAGAATATTATCGCGCCGGAGTGAAAGGGTGGTCCCGACGGCTCGAGTGAAGAGACACACTTTCGGACGATCCGATAAGTTATCCTTGTGCCTTGGGGTCGGTAGCTAGTGCGACCAGCCGACAAAAAGAAGACATCAGAATTGACGAACCTCTCTCGCTCCCTCTCTTTTTCTAAAAGCCCCGAAAACATGAAAGATAAAAATAATTTTTTGAAAAAGTTTCGTCCAATCAGATTACACATTTCGTGTGATCGTTGGATAGAAAACATTAAATACAATAAATTACTTGTTTCGTATATATACGGAAGCGAAAATCTCATTTGAGTTGATTGATAGGCGAATAGATTCATCGTTCTCATAAATATAATAAATTTTTCAATAAAGTTCGGCGACCTTCGTATCACGTGAAAACAATATCGAGAGGCAACTTTCCCCCAGCGGAGACATCTGTCCGTCACACTTTGTCTCAGCAGCAAACAGAGACAATGACGTTCTCAGAGACTCTTCAATATCCGGTTTTCACTGTGTATGTATAAACGGGGGGATATGCATTCAAGAATTTCCGGATAGAGAACCTCGGTGTCCTCGGTCGATGAAACCAAAGGGCTGGTTATATCCTGACTCGGAGAACTATACTGGAATTTATCTCTGTAAGCTCCGTGTAGACTAACAACCTCACGAGGACTTTATTTATCAAGATACCGGGGTCAACTGATTAGACGAAGTCAACCTCATAATAATCTACGTTGTGCTGAAATTTTCAAACTTTTTTGAAAAAGAGAGAGAACAGTTTTTTCTTTTTGGAATTTGAAACAAAGGAACAGTAGGTAGTGGACGATGCTTCTGATTGATCGTGACCGAATACCGAAGTGTGTGCCATTTCAATGGTACAAGGAGCGAAAAAATATTCAAATACTTTTCATTCAATTTTTTCCGGACGTATCAAAGGCCTAAAACTTCGAATGAAGAAAAATAAGTCAGAGAATGGATAAAGGAGTGTGCGAGACGCAAGAAATTGGCGAAAGAAAATCGTGGTTAAATGGCGACAGGGTTAAAGGGCAAAGTATATGAATAAATAAGTCTGGTGAACTCTCGTGTCGCGGCAAAAGCTCATGGAATGCAGAATGGGAGAAGTAGAGAAAGAGAGAACAGTCTGGTGTATTTATATTCCATCCTATCTTTTTCTGACGAACCCTCACAATTTTGATTTTCACGAAAATGAACCGAGGGAGGGATGAGGGTGAGGCTTTATTTGCACTTTATTTCCACCCCTTTGCAACGGGTGCGTTTTTTTCGCCCCTCCTGCCATCGCGTTTCCTTGCTCAGAAAAATCTGCTCTGTGATTTTTCTCTTTCGTTAACAAAAAAACGGTCCCCCATCCACTTTTCTCCAGTTAAAACAAACATAGAGCTCGAATAAATGAATTTCTGTATTCAATGCCCTTTTCACAGCGTTCACTTTTCTTTCGATTATTTCAAAGCATGAATCATATAATCCATTCCAGAAAGGTATAAATGCATATTGTATATAAACAGGAGGCCGTGGCGTCTCTAAATATATAGAATATGTATTTCCCTCTACACGTGTACATTACCGCGTATACTTCACTCTAAATGTACCGTACCTAGGACGTTGAATTTTTACGATGCGATCCTGAGAAAACTTGAAAGCATACTTACGAAAAAATAAAATTATGGGACGTTCCTTGAGAGTCCTTTAAAAAAAAAAGTGCTTGAAGCACCCTAGCTCTCGCATCCAAAACTAACTTGAATGGGAATATTATAAAAATAAAAATTGATAAGTTCCAAAAGTACACTACATTGCGTAAGAATTGGCGAGCTTAATTTTCCTCACATTTTCTCTAATTGGCACAAAGATTTTCACGCTCCAATCGGGTCATATTTAATCCCTTTGCGTCTCTTGCGTTTTTTCTTCGGTGTTTTTTTTCTCTCTCTCTCTCTCTCTCGCTTCCTCTCTTCTATCTCATTTTCTTTCTAGGTTTGTGTGTGTTTTCGCGTGTAAAGCTTTTTTCAAAGGTTCCGATACGGGGAGCAAGAGAGCAAGGTAGGAAAAGCGGTAAGAGGATTTCTCTGTTTCCCCGCGAACGACCACGAAAAGGTACTTATCGATGAGGTTCGTGGGGGTGAAAAAGGAAGAAACGAGAGTGCGAAAGACAATGAGAATCGAATGTTAAAGGGTAAGCAGGCCGGAGATCGTGCGATGGGCTCTCGTTTTATAAGAACGGAGAGGTTGCGGGGACGAGACGCGAAGAGGAGAAAATGGCAGGTCCAAAAGATGCGCGAGGCGGAAGAGGTGTGTACCGAAAGAGGCGAAAAGGATAAGTACAAAGAGAGATAGCGGAAGGAGGAGAAAGGGGTAGGTCGTCATGCTCCGATGCTTAGTTTCTACTCTTGGTCGTCCTCGATCGAATCTTAAAGAGCCCAAAAAGGGACTATCCAGCCGAATCACTGAGAGACCATTTCCAGATGCTAAAAGAGACATTGGAGGTTGCTGTAATAGAAAGAACGGGAGAGAGACAAATGGAAGAGGAGGCTTCCTCGTGAAAATCGTAAATGCATGAATCGTTGAAAGTCCGATAGGGGTGGTCGAAGAAAACGAAGGGAATCTTCGAAGAATAAACGAAACGAACCGAGTATATACAGGATGTCCCGATATTCAGCGTTTTTTTCGACGTTTTCGCGCGATAGAAAGCCCGGGGGGAATGAAAGAATGCAAAATCTAAGTGGTATGGAATCGATAGAATCCCGAAGAGAAATGAAAAATTATGAGAAAAAAAATGGAAAATATACTAGTACAACAACGGAATCGGTATATATCGAGGAACGAGAGGGTATGAAAAGAAGAAGTCGAACAAAAAGAAGAGAAGGCTCGAAAGGAGGAGACCGGATGAGATGGAATTGGGAGGGGGATGAATAAGGATGCAGAGAGGTTGAAAAAGGTAAAAGGATAGCGAAGCGAGAGGGTATTCCACCCATATAGTCGAAGTCGAGGCGCGAGAGAGCTAATTTCTCGAGGAAGAAAGTGGTGGGAGAGGGGTGCGTTCGCTCGACGGTCTAAATATCGGAATAAATTGCGGGAGAGTCTCCTTCGTGTGCAAGACACCCCAACTCTTATTCGTTGGCCAACCCACCCCGTCTTAGACGTCGGTCCTCCTCCCCAGCTTCGTCGTACAGCATCAGCAGAGCTTTCTACCTTTTTCTCTCTCACTCTTATCCTCTTCTTGGCTCCCTTTGCTGGGAAAGGGGTTGGGGGTGGGTGGCCCTTATCGTGTAACCGCTCCAATGCACTTTCGGGGGTGCGAGGGGAGGGAGGGGGGGGCTCGAGGAATGATGGTACCTCGTACCTCGTTCCCTTACCTATAAGAGATCCTCTCCTCGCCTATTTGCACCCAGCATCATCGCACACTCACACACATACACACACACACACACACACACACACGAGCGCACACTTGGCTCACGTAACGGGTGATCGAAAATCAGTCTCGGGGGTGAAAAGAAGGTAAAACGATTGAAAAAAAATTTCTCCATAAAAATTCTCCGAAATTGATATTTTTTTGCCTCTGCAATAATATGAAAAAAATAATCCTTCATTTTCTCGATATCTAGATCGAAGCTGCATCAAAAATGCGGAATCGAATATATACGCTTTTCTCTATTGATACTATGAGAATACTCCGATGGAGAAAGGCCTGTACAACAATTATAACAAATTCGATATGGAAAAAAGTGAATAATTGGACTGCCATGAGCTTTTTTACATTTCGTACGATTTTAATATCGTTATGCATTTGTGTAGCGCATTTTCTTTTCGTATCTTTCAGCTCGATTTCGTCGGATATTCAGATATTCCCAGTTTCGTACTGCAACGTATTTTGCCTTGTTCCCAATATTTTTATCTTTTTTCTTTCGCTGTCGACGTGGTCGCTGCGCAGCTGGGATCTTCCACTTCCATGAGCTCGAATTTCCATTGACCGCACGCGTTTCTTCCCTCCGTTTATACGTGTGTCCTGCTTTCGTTTACTTTTATTTCGCGGGATAAGAATTCTTTTGTCCCGTATATATGTCCTATCCATCTTCTTGCACGCGAACAAAAATGAAAAGGGGAAATATATATCACGCACGTTTATGGCTATATATTTCCATAAACGAATGAATTCCATGTGCTCACGAATCCATACATTTTCTAATACACACTAGACAGAGACATTGCGACAACGGGCATTGTCTTTCACATATTGAACATTTTTTACACCGATCAGCTCATTTCTGGCCAATTTTCCAATCATTCCAACTCGAACGACGAATTATTTGATCGTCGAATCGAGAGAAATTTCGAACTTATATTAGTACGGGGGAATGCCAGACGAGGCGAGAGCAAGATGGAGAAGTGGAACTTGAGCGAACGAAGACGAGGCAGAGGAGACGAGAATGAGTACACAAGGTGAAAAGCTCAAGAGATGACAGCGTCAAGAAAGGGTTGAAGAAAATAGAAGAAGCGAGAGAGAGAGAGAGAGGCAATCGGTAAAATGGCTTAGGTAAGATGCGCATACATACTCTGTCAAGAGTAAGGGATGAAAGGAAAGAGAGAGAGAAAGAGAGAGAGAGAGAGAAGAGTAAAAAGAAGCAGAGTTGGGGTCGGCGGCGCGATGCTCGACATCGATCTTTCTTCCGGGCGTGCAAAGACGTCACACACACTCGCCTTAAGCCCTCATCCTGAGGATCTCAACTTATCTCGGTTTCATAAAATTTCACCCCCCCCCCCCTTCCCCGCCCTCCTCGTTCCAGGTTCACAATGAAAATTACCATCTTCCATTTCCACCAACAATTTCAAAAGTCTCGAGATCATTTTTCTTCAAATTTCTTCGTCTTCATTCTCACCCTCGCCGATTCCGAACAACCTTCGTTCTAATGAGATATTATGAAAAATCAAATTAAGATTTTGCGAGTAATTCGATCGAAACGTTTTCGTTCTATTCTAAAAATTCGATCCGTCGAATTTTACCAACTACCACCATCCGTTCAAAGTGATTCTTAAGGTACCTTTCTTCCCCAACGATCCAAAACTAGTGCTTCTATTTTCAGCCGTCCATTCCACAGGCTCTATCCACAAGTGTGAAAAAATTCGAGGTTAAAGGATACGCGTGATTCATTCACATGTGTTGTACTATACGTATGCATATTAAAAGTGAGTTGGAACGTTGATCTCTCCGGCACCGTCAAATAAAAGCTTCTCATGCCCACACCCCAGCATGCACATATCGAGCTTCTGCTTTTGGTTGCTACCAAGCTAGTTTTCTCATCCCCAAAGGTCCCTCGTAGTTTCCTGCCACCCTTACCTCTTGCCTCTTCTTCGAGCACCCGAGACGACGTGCGCCCGGTGCCAGGGATTATGAAATTTCGCCTTGCACATCGAACTTCTTACTCTCTGCTTCGCAAGGGACCTTCTGTTGCTCCTACCAACCAGTCTTCCCCTATTTATCTCATGTTCACAGATATATATGTGTATATATATATATATATATATGCAGATTGGGAATACAAAAAAAGTTTTCACGTACGAGGGGTGTCCCAGAAGTTACCCTCGAAAATTATGCACTGTGAAAAAGCGCAAAAGACTCTCGTGGAAAGCCCTCGGCCATTTCGTTCTCGAATCAACGGTCAATGAGATAGAATAAATTTAATAATTAACCGTATCGGAGCTCGAAAACCAAGACGGTGAAATAGAAAATCCCGAAGAGTCTTTACCTCTGAGAGGAAATACGACGCGCCATCTCGTATCAGCTAACAATGAATAATTAAAATTTCGTCAACATCGCCTTCGGACCAAAAATATTATTCCTTCAGATCGATCATCGCTCACAAATTTTACAACCCACTGTTCGTGGCAATTTTGAAGAGTACTTTTTGGACACCCTTTTCAAGTATATAGAAAATTGGGGTGAAGAAAATATATACCCCCATCCCCTTGTCGATGTACCTCGTGTACATGCTACCGTGCTTTATTCTCACTCACTCTGCCTCTTCGCAGCTCCATGAAAATGCATATTTGATCTCTTCGATGCCGAGACGTTCCCACCCCTTGAATTATATATTGGTGTATGTGTATATGTATTGTCATCCCAGCCATCTCCTTACTAACATTTATATATGTATTACTTAGGTATATTTGGAATACATGTGAAATGATACCTGAAAATGTGAAATATTTGGCAAGTTATGAAATACAGAAAAATATATCATTAATTTCGTGGATTGGGCACGGAGGCAAATTTCATCATTCCAGCCATTATTCTTTTTACGATAAGCGTTCATTTGGTGCGATCGTATTTCTTCTCTCGAGCAAGAAAGCGCAAATATTAATAGCGAAACGGTCGATCTGTGTATCGTAGAAAAAAGCAGATTGGGGATGCAGTGATTCACTGCAACAATTGGTACAAGGGATGAGAATGGTATTCTATCCTCCGGCATCGGTGAGCTCCGACTTAAGACCGGATGAATTTGTTGCCATCGTTGTTTTTGACAGGTTAAGAAGATTAAGAAGATCGTCGAGAGAAGGGATTGCGATGAGGGTAAATTTGAAATGGATTCTTCAGGGATCTGAATAAATTCTGAATTACCTCCTCTTTCACGGTGATTCCAAAATAAGTGATTTAACGATATAAATTAGTAAATTTATTAATATTTCAAAAAATAATACGCGTTTAATTATGAATAGAGTCCACTCTGGTTCTCCGCTTTTGTCTACAGAGTCGATCTTTCTGTAAAGATGGTTAACTCTAGAGGCGAGGAAAAAAGCACAGGGATAGAGCAGACACAAAGGGTATTGTTGCCGAATTTTGAATCCCCTCTGGGACATGAGGAGAGACCCTTGAAATCGAGCTGTCCCAAAACTTGTTAATAATATAAACTGTGCTATACACAAATACAAGAGAACAGGGGGGAATCGGGAGAAAGATGAAGAGAGAGAGATAGAAAGAAGAGAAGAAATGGACTTTTGTTGAGGAGGTTTGTATGTTTATATCGTATACGGAGTGTCCGATAAATGTGTATTTTCATACGATGTCAATCCCGTGGAAGAGCAAACGATAGGACGAGTCGCGACTCGGGCCGGCTGCACCGTTTCTCTTTTTCCAGCCCCGAACTCCCCAACGTTTCGCTACCCTTCACCCATGGCGAACGCTCGGAATCGTAAAACGTGTTCTCTCATGGCGCATCTCTGGCGGACGATATCCATTCCGAACGGATATCCCGAGGGTGGATTCCGGGCACGAAGACTGAGAGAGAAAGAGAGCGCGGGAGGAAACCCGGGGACCGTTAGGGGAATATCTCCCCATAGAGGTATACGTCGGTTACCGGGAAACGCGAAACGTGGTTGTATTTCCCGCGTGTTCGCGAAAAAGGTAGAACGAGGGAAAGAGCGGTAGGAAAAAGAGTGGGAAAGGAAAGAGGGCAAAGCGAGAAAAAGATGGAGAAAAATAAGGGAAACAGAGGGCGGAGAAAAGTATAGAGAAAAGAGAAAAGAAGCGAGGTACGAGAAGGAAAGGGAGGAAAGAACGAAGCATCGAACGGTTGGAAGTGGCGGATGAAGGTGAAATAAAAAGATGAGGAAGACAAGAAGAGGGTTTTATAAGGGGTTGCGGAGCGGAGTAACGAGAGGGTCGATCGAGTAAGAGAGAGAGCAGCGCGCAATGTCATACGAATGAGTGAAGGTAAAATATCCGTACAAAGGGGTAGAAGGGAATGATTTTTGAAGGGATGAGGACCGAGGCAAAAGTTCGACGATCCTGCGGGAATCGAAAACCATCGAGGCGTCCCGAGCACCGATACAGTGAGAGAGCGAGAAAGTGAAAAAGCTAAATTCCCTCTCGCTCTCCCTTACCATTTCGATCGTTTCCATTCTCCGTCCCATTTCATCGAGTTTTTCCGGCACATGACAATGTACGATGTACACCAATTGTACAAACCCAAAATCCTACAACTCTCCCGAATAACTGCAATCGATTTTCTACCTCACAGAAAAATATATGTCGAACTCAAATTTTTCAAACATCGGCACTGCGACAAATTTCTCCGAACACAACTCTCGACCAAAGTCATTGGACATTATTTTTGTAAGGTGATTTACTGATTTTATTAACAGAGCCAAATTTCCATGGGAACAATCAGGATTTTTAAATGGCAAGAGAAAAACGATGAAAAAACTACTAACACGTCACGTATATGGCTTGTCTGAATACGGAAAAAAATGCATATACACATATAGGTCATAGGAAAAAAAAAGAATGGCATTTAGCCATGTGGCACCAGTTCGAATCGGAATGAGATCTAGACACTCGGTGACGAACCGTTGTTACGGTACCCTAACGACCCTCGTCGACGTGTCCGTCGATAGTACTTTTTCGACTTGGAAACGAGCCCCCCACACTGTCATACACACGTATAAGGTGTTCCATGTAAATTATCATCACCCAAAGTGACAGAAAAAGATAGCAAAGTCATTTACCATAAATGACACTTGTTGGACCGATTAATAATTTTCATATATGTGATCGAAAAGTTATTAACAATGATAAACAAATAAATACAATAATTGGTATCACAGCGTTTTACGACCGGTTCGGTGATAGCATCGGCCCTTAATTTATATCAAATTATTGAAAATTTATCAATGAAAATGAACTACAAAGTTGAAAGTTCAGGTGAGGGTGTTTTTGTAATCAATCAAAGGTTGGGCGAGTCGGCATTAAAAGTCCTGTAGGAAGACGCATATAGAAAGCCTCTATCGTACTTCCGGCTTAATTACACCGGAGGGCGTGTACGGAGCCCACGTGCGAACTCGACTAACTCGGAATTCGAACTTCCCATACGTCATAGCCTGGAGAAATCTCCACGTTCCGAGTGAATTCGGCTCGGTCCTGCAATCTCCTCGAACATACGTTTATAACGAACGAGAATTCTGGATATCGGACGGGCTTTTACACGTCGCTATAAAAGTTTCAAATAAAAGCCCATTTTCAGTGGAAAATCTATATTTTGCTAGTGACAGACGTCTTTTCGCTTTTCATTGGGACGCTCAATCGTAATAACCGGATATTGCCGGCAGCGGATGAAAGAATTTGAAAAAATAATAAGCACCGGTGGGACAGAAAATTAATAGAAAGTATTTGTGGACGAATGAGTCGAAACTTTTGATCGCTATCGTTGCATTGAAAGAATTGACACTTCATCGGTGTGAAAAACTATCTCGTGGCAATGAGCGAGCGGAATTTTTCTCCTTCAAATTCCAGTTTTTCCATACACGTTTAAGGCCAATTGAACGAAGACATTAACAGAAACGAGAGTATCTCGCGCAACCTATTGTGGGATCGAAGCCAATTTCTATGACCGTACAGACATGCTTGAGAACCAGGACTGCAAGCTTTCTACTCGGATATATCGGTAAACCTGTGCATCGTAAAAATGTACAGGCTATTCCGAGAGTCGTTACTAAGAACCATGGAACGAAATGGATCACGTTGTTTTGAAGAAGAGAGTCATTCTCAGCCATTTTTCGCCCCGTTACACCGAGTCATCGGTGACGGACAATTTCCAAGGCGAAAAACCCGACCGGATTCCATTATTCGGTAATAAATTTTCACCGAAACGCTGCATCAGAGAAAAAACAATGGAATTTTGTATTTTCTCTATTTCATACTGCCACTTGTGCTAAAACTTTCGAAAATGATCCGTAAGATGCCCTGTACATGGGGAACGCTCGAGCGAGCCGAGAGTAGAAATCTTTGGACGTAACTTCGTTGTTACGTGCTCGTATATAGCTACTGGTCACATTGTACATAACCCCCGTGACCGGTCCAGTCACTTCCTGCTTAATTACCGAAGTGGATATAGCCAAAACTCTCGATCAGAGAGAGAGAGAGAGAGAGAGAGAGAAAGAGAGCCCATCGTATCGAGGGCCCTTGTTATAATTCTGCCACGTCATTGGGCGCCGCTCCAACAGCCCCTAGAGCTTGTCCCAAAGTCCATTCTGCACTATAAACATGACCGACCAACCCTTGGTCCTTCAGTTCCACGCTCGTTTTTTTTATTTCTATCTGTCCGTACTTCCATTTTTCCTATTTCTTTTATTCATACATTTTTCCTCTCTTTAACGCGACCGGAAATGATTGCGAAGATGTTAACGATCCGTGAACACGTGAACCTGTGACTTTGTGACTCAAGTCTCGGGGCTGCCGTGTGGAAACATCGCGAGAGTTCCATACTTCGGAACTCCCTAGTCATGGGATTCTTGAGAAGTCGAGTGACATCCCCTTCCGAAGGGTGCTCCGAAAAAAAGTCACTGCTTTTTATTCTCATCCGTACAAGAATGAATAGAATATTCGGAACATTCCCTTCCGGTACTCTGAATACGAAGAATTGGAAAAAATGTCGAGTTGTATTTAAAGAAAGCAGCAACCGATACTAGATCGTGATGAATTTTCGTTTTTTTTTTTTCATCTCTACTCATTTGATCATTAACGAATCGTAACACCATTTGATGGAATTGTAAATTATTGAAACAATGATTATACAATAACGATAATAATATTAAAATTAAATGATATTTGTAAAAAGCAAGATATTGCTTCCCTCCTGAATGTCACCCTTATCAATTCCATGCCGTACAAGCCGTACAAGTTATCCTCTGCGAAAACCCGGATCTTTCGAGAACGCAAACACTCCGATGTCAAAGAAAACAAATAACTGTTACGATACGAAAGCGAAACGCACTCCACCCCGTGGTCGTCAAACATTACGGCGAAGTATCGAGCCGCCCCCGCAATCAACCAGCATCCCGAGCGATCCTCTCCCCCTCGCTTTTTCAGCCCCTTATCGCCCTCTCTAGGCACAATCCCCAACAAACTTGCTGTAGTATTTTCTTTCTCTGTCCGAAAGCCACTGGAGATTTGACGAGGGATTGTACCATGGGGAAAACCGCACAGGAGGTCCATCAGAAAAAATAATAAATGGGATAGTGACCCTGTAGGTGATTACCGTTCAACGTATAGCAGCGGAATCGTCGTCTCTCGATGCGCGTGTTGAATCTTTGGGAGCATGATTTTTCCAAAACGCTGACGAGTGAAGAAACTTTTTCAATTTACCCAAAAACCAGTCACAATAGCGATCTTTGGCATCGACGAAATTCCTGTCAGACTTTCCATCGAATCTTGGACGTTTTATATAATTATTATCAATCAAATTGAAAACAGACTCGCCATATTGTTCATTTTCTTAATGTTCTTTGGATCCCATCTCCACTCGTACCATTTATTGCGTCATAAACGGTTCCCATTCTGAATAACCTCGCTCAAAATAACCTGGTACAATAACCAACGAACAAAATAGAAACCGATGAACGGAATAATTGTTATGATATAATATAACCGATATACAAAATAACTCCAATATCCCAAAGTAAACAAACAAAAACACACACATACACAAACCTAAACAAAAAAATTGCAGAGTGGGGTTCTCGAAATTGTTATTGTTAAGATTGTACGAATCTAGTAATGAAAATCTCGCATAGGGTTTCATGCTTATCCGCAATAAATATTTAAAATGAATATTTCAATTATTTTCCATATTCCAGTAATTACAAACTTAAAATTCATCTAAATAACGATTATTATTCTTGTGGTTATTCTGTTCATGGTTATTTTACCAGATTATTTTGGGTGGGGGTCAAAAGTTAGAATGCCTTGTTCGCTATTTTGTCGTTCTAACTTTTGGCCCCCATCCGTTATTTTGAACGAGGTTATTTAGGCCGGACACCGTTATAAACCCCTCCATATTTGACCATATTCGTAATATTATCCGATAGCCACATGAAATATAACTTTTTTTTGATAAGAATCCGATGTATGCGAACGATGTAATTCCGTGGATTCATCGATAAAATTTAAAAATGTCATTTAATGACATCGGTATGAGTAACTGCAGCGCTGGTCGACAAAACCACAGAAACGGGGAAACGAATTTTCCCCGGAAATAATTGAAACGAAAAATGGTAGTGTGGCTTTACTATAAAATTCCTCTTTTCAATCGTCTCTATGAAGCTCGAATTCAAAAGGGAACAATATGATTTAATATTTGAATATTCGTTTAGAAATAATACGGGAAATAATGCATTGGTTAACTGACGTTGCATTGGCAAATATGTGAATTGTGCGAAATGTCGAAATTTTGCGTCTCACTCTGCCACGTGGCTTGAGAAGCCCTCTCTACGAAATGTGTCCAAAGGGTTATACGAAACCAATTCACGTGTGGATTCGTGTGAGTAAGTGCGTATGTGTGTATGTAAACACGAGGTTTTGTGATATGGTAGGTGACGCTCGATGCCTCTGGCCATGCTTCCCCGGTGTGTCGAGGGATGATGGTCGATTTCAGGAGAACATACACACCGGAATCAACACACGTACACACACATTTATATGCGCGTATAGGTTCTACATGCTGGCCGAGCAGTTCTGTTGAACTTATGAAAAATTGAGAGAAAGCAAATATCCTGTACCCCGAGAGCAAGAGCTCCTATATAACGTAGCGACCCGCCCAATTCGTATCGTCAAAAAACCCCTACAACGACCAACGAACAAAAACGGGAAAGTTTATACGGGGTGTCAGAATGTTAAGAGCTTTTATTCCCGAACCTTTCAAATAAAACGTTTTGAGCAGAAAATCTTTCATTCGGAGAAGATGGAGAGAGAGAGAGAGAGAAAGAGAGTTCCAGATTAAGGAGTTTTGGTACAAAAGTCTAAATATTAAGAAATTGATCAAATTTGGTGATAATGTTCTTCAACATCAAGTGCAAAAACACAATTTTTTTTTTAATTTTCTTCCACTTAGTTATCGAGTAATTATGCAATAAAGCAGATTTCTTATGCCCGAAGCGTATACCTATATATATGGAAACGCTATGCTTATACACGTGAACTTTAGTGACCGATCAATACTCGATAACTGTGTAGAAGAAAAATCTTAAAAAATTTGTATTGTCAAATTTGGCACTAAGGAATATGTTCACAAAATTTCATAAAATTCTGAACTTTTTTAAATTTATAATACTTTTAGCATGGTTTAGCATGGCAACATTGTATCGCCTGTACCGAAACTCCTTAACAGTTCATATTCAAGCGTCATTGTATTTTACTCGAGTTACGGTCGACACCCCTTGTATATTATTTGCATACCCGGATATGTGCGTTCACAGTTGCACGTAACCTTTTGAAACGACGAATAACCGCCCCGTTGATTTTTACCAATTGAAAAGTTTTCCTGTATCCACATGTAGTATATACGTGCCAATACTTTTCTCTGGCCGGGAAAATATTCGAGAATTCGTATCTTCGATGTTGATGAGATTTTTATGATAGACGAGCTTCTGCGTCATGGTTCCTTTCCTGCCATATATCTATAAATGTCTTTGGCCGTTTCAACATTCTTCAAAATTTCACGACCACTATATTTCGTCGTAATCTTACATCGTGTAACTCGAGAGATTTCGTCGAGGAAAATTTTATTGTTGGCGTAAATGAATTGATTAACTATCCATGATATTATTAAGCGGCTATATTCGAATTGACCAATCATTTGTAAGAATATAAGGATCGACGTAATCGTGAAAAACAGAAAAAAACATAATTTGAAATAAAATAATACTAGCAATAATAAGACATATGATCCCACGTAAATTATATCATATGCTTTATTTTTCATACTAATGAGCGTTGAAGATAATTTCGGTGAATAAACTCCTCTCAGGCCTGTGCCCGCAGCGACTTTAGGGAACTTTCTATTTCATTAAAATGAACACTAAATTCAGAAAAATGAAAATAGTAAAAACGAATGTAAACGAAATGATTTTAATGGATGTAAAAGTCTGATAAATTTATTATTGTAAGAAAAAAAAAGTTGCCTTAAAATATAAGTAGAAGTTTGGTTATCCAAACAAAAGTAATGAACTCATTTTTATCGACATACTCTTTAGCCCTTGGATTTAAAGAATCATAGACTCGAGGTTATATGCATGTATTACAGCATAACTCATTTTGAATAGAAGGAGCAAGAATAACGTAAAATAGTAAAATTTGTGAAACTGGTGTGCATGGTTCACTTGGATAAAATTTGAAAAACCACGCACGCCAAGTTGTTGTTTAAAAACTTGATTTTTTTTCCAAATTTTTGAAGGAAAATAAAAACAAACACCAACCGTACTTTAATTGAATTGACATGATTATATTATTGTAAAGAAACAGAATAAATAATTAAAGGAAGAAATATAATAAATATTTATATAAACAAGATTGCGACTTTTTAATAATCCGCGTAATTTTTCCACTTTTAAAAAGTTTTTGCTGAAGATGTAATTTACGTAGGATCATACACGTAGTCATCGGATGTACGTCGAGAGTTCGGGAAATGCAATATTTCACGTCAGATTATGTGGATGCCGTCACTACGAGGATGCGCGTCGGAAAGACGAAGAATCGGCTCCGATACGTCGATGACGATATCGCGATAATATAACCGAAGTGTAGTACGTATAAGATATATATATATATAAATGTAGTACAAATATAGATATGGAGATAAGATCGGAAGAGATGTCTTTGACGATACCAAGGGAATTCTACGTCGAGGCACATCGATCGTGAGGCATCGTATAGGGATCCAAGAAAATCAGAGTAGACACCTTTCTCACCGAATTCGACCAAGGGAATGACGAGAGTATAAATTTTCTCTCTCTCCCTTCTTCCCTTGCTCCTCCCTTACCGGATTTATTCCGGATGTTCCTGGCAGATCGGTACACGAGACGTTTCCACGTTGTCGTCCTTTCGGCCGTCATCCTCGCGCACCAATCATACACTCGATAACCGCGATCGAGGAATGTACCGTGTGCCCGGCTGCGCGAGTTCCTATCGCGTAAATTGCTTTTCGTACAAAAAAAATAAGGTTCAATCAAAAGTCGTTCGGTTCAGCGATTTCAACGAGATCGGGACTCAACCTTGACTCGGATGTTCAAGTTCACGGGAACATCAGCTCCAATTTTGTACTGAAACCCCGATTTTGTACTCGAAGCAGAAGTTTCTTCGAACACTATCGTCATCTTCGTATCTCCTCGACAAATACTAATTTCCCGCAAGCGGAAGTACAGATACTCCTGTAAGTGATGACCCGTTCGACGTGCCGCTCGAAAGTTCCGTCGACACCGTTATATCGTCCGCTAAAATGACTTACAGCCGCGTTGAATACCGAAGCCGCCGAAGCGGTGTACTCATCTTCACAATAATTAGAATCTCTCTCTCTCTCTCTCTCTCTCTCTCTCTCTCTCTCTCTCTCTCTCTCTCTCTCTCTCTCTCTCTCTCTTTCTCAAGCGGCAGTCTAAATCACAACCTTAAGAGAAATTCGCAATAAAAATAAAATACGGATGAAATACATAAGTAGAAACCAATAGGCTTCTGAAGGTATAAAGAAACGATGGGGAAGGGAAGTCTCGTAACAGCTGCTCCGTGAGACAGACACCACCGAGACTTGACGCGTATTACTTCGAGTCTCTTAGCTTCTCTCACTCGTTACTTATTTATCTATATGTGTCTTCAAATGTATCTATATAGATGATTACAAATATATATGAACCGTACCAGTCCTTCAGTTTTCGTTTAGACGAAACTCTCCCGTTCTACCAACAGAAACAGAAGCATTTCTTCTCTCTCTCTTTTTCCCTCTCTCGCTCGGAGCACAATAAGGATGAATCGTGGCTGGGGTGTTGTTGATTCGATTAGAAGTTCGGTTCGTGTACGTGAGGGACACCGTCATCCTACTTCCCTTCGAGCAGAGATGTTTCTTCGGCGAAGTAAGTACAGCATGCGCCAGCCCCAACCCTCGCTCGTAAATATATTTCATATACGTACGAAGACGAGTATGTGCGTATGTGTGCGAACGTGGATGTGTGTGCGCCGAGTCGGATAGCGATAGAGAGCGATAGAGCGTAGAAACTACCGCGTGTATAGATTGAAGCGAATCGTGAAATAAGAGACTCTGGATTGGTTTACCGGGCAAGTTTACCCCTCGGCGAGATCTCGAATTCCGGAAAACGACGAATACTTTTATTTCTCTGCGTTTCCTCGGCGCAAGTGGCTCGATAAATTGTGTCGAAAAGAAGAGAAATTGGTGATCCAAATTTCACGCTTATTATTGCAGGGATCAACGTCGTTAAAGCCTGGGCGAAATAATCGAGTCAAATTTCGTTGTAAAAACTTAGGAATTGTCCTGAAATATTTTCAGGACATAACAGAAGTTATCTCTGCGTGCGTAGAAAAAGACCAACCGCACTCCGCACTAGATTTTCAGGGCTAATATTGAGGGTGAGAGGAGATATGTTCGCGCGGAAGCTTAAATATTTTGTCGACGCGCGTGCTGCTTACACGACTCTTTCACGAATGACGATGAAACACAAAAAAACAAAATGAATAGAAAAAGCTTTCTTTGTTCAAAGTGAAAAAGAAAACTGTGTGTTGGTCTTTCGTAAGTTGGGCTCTCTTTTTCTTCTCTCAGAGCCGCTACCGCTGGACTACGATTCCCCTGGGTGCTGTACCTTTCTCGACTTCCCATCAACGCCCCCCACGAACCCACCGCGAACGAGCTTTCACTCCGCAACGGAAAACGAGAGGCATGCACACCATTTTCTCATTCACTGCTTCTTTATATACACACTTACACCTGCCGCACGAATATACATACACTCGTGCGAACGGACATTTCTTGGCCATTTCTTCCGAATTCGAGACCCTTTTTTCTAACCACAAAGATCCTGTACATAAATGTTTATCTTTGTATGCGTACGTCTATGTTTATATCTGTTTTCATGTCTATTTATTTCTATACGTATATGTAATGAAACGGAGGTCTGAACATTCGTTGTCTCGATATACCTCGTGGCTTGTCAAGCTTTTACGATGTTTCGTCTTATTTCGAAACGTCCAAACTTTTTGCCAAGTAAAATTGTTCGAGGAAAACTGGTTGAAATGAATGATGGAGTCTGAGGCTACGAGGCCAAATATGAAGACGATTTTTCACGGAGCCGCTCGTCGACTCTCCGCATTTTTTTCGGTCAACCGCCGAAGCCGCCGAAAGAACTATCGACAGAATCTTCCGGAAGTAATATGAAAAATGCTGCAACAGTCAATCAAAAGTGAATATCGAGGGGATTGGAATTGAAAAAACAAGTTTGGAAAAATGAACAATTTGACAGTCGTTCTTCGCGCAGCCCAGGCACGATTATTCAGGGGAGAGAATCGGTGTTTTCTCTCGTTTTTGACCCGGCGCGAATAAAAAAATGCACGCAAATGCTCGTTACGCCTGGAGCGTTGTACTTAAAAATTTGCACCCCTGTACGTCTCGGGATGGTGTAAAGTTTCCTTACCACGCGAGTTGGTAGTTTCAGCCCTTATCAGGCTTTCAGCGAGCTCGTCGTTTCCCTCGAGGGCGAAAGTAAGAGGTCGAGCACCTCTGAGGAAATTTGCTATCACCGAGTCGGATGTCCGATGGTCCAATTGGTGGTTAGAGGGTTTTAGTGAAGCAGGTCCGGGGGTTGAAAAATCGATAAATCTTCCCCAAAGTATTCTTATCTCTTGTGATAATAATTCGGAGCTAGTGAAAATATCGTACGAATATCTTATCTCAAAAAATTTCAGCGTCCGTCTCATTTTGTCCCGAGTATTCGTATTTCTACCCGCGAGCTTTTCTCAAATCCTGGAGATCATTTCTTTTCCTTAGTAATTTTCCTCCTTGTTGTCCTGGAAAAAACTCGTCCGGTTGTCGTCGTTTCGTTACACCCTCCGGTAGTACATAGGTAGAGAAAGAAAACCCTCTCGCCCCACGCCGCCTGCCACATCGTAACTTGCTCTTTCACTCCCCCCGCCCTGATTTTGCTGTATGCCCTTGGGCCCTAAACAAGCGAAAATATAATGCTTCTGTGAATTTCATGCTCGAGCACTCGAATCGAACCTCTATGGGGGTTAAAACTTTTTCATTCAACCCCCTTAAAATGTGTGCAGAATTCTCCGAGGGCTCAAAGGACGTGTACACAAAATCCTGAACTTTTTTTCATTCTATACCCCGCCGGACATCCTTCCCAGTTATCCAACCGAATCGGGTGAATCGAGGACCTGCGACCAAAATAGCACTGACCGTCAGAGATGAATGACCAAAAACTCCTGCTCAATATTTCGACGTGAACGTGTCCGTTCGCAAATGAACAATTGATGTAAAAGTGCGCATGCACATTTTATATACCGCATTTTCAAATAAAAAGCCCCTTCATGGAAATAGGAAAACCAATAAACGATTCGGAATACAAAAGTTTTCGCGTACAAACACAATCGTGCGTTCGACAGTTTTTTTTCGATCTTGTTCATGTTTTATATTGGATGGTTTTACCGGAAAATTAATTCACGTATACCGAAGTGATAGCGACAATGAACACCAAGTTAAATAATTATTTGCGAAGGAAACAATGAACGCTGCATCGAAAAAATGGAGCTGGTAAATACGCGAGTTTTTTTGTTGCCGTTTTCAGAGAAAAAATAACAAGAATTAAATATGTATATGCACGAAAGCATGAAAAATATTTCGCTCCGGAGAGGATATCCGGTTAGTCGGGTTCTGTACGTAGAAAAGCTCGATCCTCATGCGCCAACCGAGAGCCAATCTTCGGGCTTGGAATTCTTCGACGCGAGAGAGCGACAAGCCTCACTTGGATCATCGCGAAAAAATTCGATCAACGTGAATTCTTCGAGCGGGCGTCGTTTTTTTCTTCAAACAAATGCATCACGAAATGTTTTTTCTTCATCTCCAAAATAGCGAGGCACTTTACGACACGCTGACTGTATCTACATTTTTCTGATGAACTATTAAATTTTGAAAAAATATTTTAACTATGAACAAAACGTGAGATCATTTTCTAACGTAGCCAAGTACAGTGAAGAATTGCGCTTTCAGTAGGAATGTATGTGCACCTTCAACCGTTCCTGGTAAAGAATTTTTTCGCCTCAAGGGTTTCTATAATGATTCGTCAATTATTAAAATATTACCATATTCTGCTTTTATGCCAGCTCAGGATTATAAATAACCGTACAATCTTCCATACGATATGATAGAGAATACATTTATAAAGAAAACTTGACGTGCATGATTTTTAAGCGGAAGCTCGGCTTTCTGTAACTATTATAATAACAATATAACGGATAAGTTTTGAGGAATATATTTCAGCAAAAAAACAAAGAATTTCCATTTTATTTTATCATCATCATTATTGAATCGCTTTATTGATGAAAGTTCCTTTTTCTTTCACTCTCGGCGAAGTAAGGTGGAAAAGAAGGAAGGATTTATCTCTTCGACTGGCGATAATCCAGCCTTCTACACATCGTCATCTTCACGCGAGACTGCTCGTTCATCCCTTACGCTCTCCTCCCTATTTTTCGATCCCAACTTTATATGACGTGATTTATTTCGAAGACTGTAAGCTCTTGTAACCTATATCACGATTCTATGGATTACGTACGGGAAATTTCACGAAAAAGTGTTCAATCTATTGGGCGAAAGTTAAAATTTCAAAGAAAATTGAGTAGAAAAGATGAGAAATCAACTCATTCGATGTTCGATATTAGTTTTCGGATAACATTGCCGATATTTGAAATCGTATGTATTCGTGAATTATCTGTATGTGCTCATTTTGATTTTTCATACGCGAAAAATGTCACGAGGACACGCATAAAGATCCGGGGTCGAAAAATGTGTGAAACGATAGTTAAATATGCTTGGTATTTTAAAAATAAACCATAATTCAAACGAGCACGGATAAATTCCAAGCTCGTAAAAAATGAAGAGAAGAAAATCATTAAGAATGTAGTTTGAGTGGCTTTTTTCAAGTTTCCCAATGCACCGCCCCTCAAACTACCCCATAGATGTGAAGAGTGACCTAAGTGTGATGTGAGATAGTCTTTGTACGATGATAATAACCGTAAATAAAAGCAATAAAGAGCGAAGAACAGGATCGCCACTCTTTCTCGTGATTCTCAGTACTATGCTGTTGTTATAGGATCCTATATAATAATACACGAGGCTAAACTTTTCGCAAAAGTGTATCTCGATGGAGAGGGTGGATAAATTGAGGCAACAAAAAAGGAGGTTGGGTCGGCAATACCATCGGCATTCATAAAATGAATACTGTGAGCCTGCATTAAATTTATCGAGAGGAAATATTAATAAACTTTGATCCGCGATATATGTTAGCACGATTGATGGAAAAACTCGTGAAAATGATTTCTTAAAAACGTGCAAGCACTACAGAATGATGAAGCAGTAGTGCCAGCCTTTGGTATGACGAAAACCTCATGACCTCGATTGTCGAACGATTTCACTGGTGAATCGTTTGATCGATGAATCATGGCTGATGCAACGAAAAGAAAAAGGCCTGAAGAATTCTTCAGAATTTCGTATTTCATGTGCTCCGAGACCGAGGGACGAAATCAATTTTGGTACACTGCTGTACAAACACATACAGAAAGGGACAGAGATGGTGAAAACGTCACGCGAGAATTAGAGGGAAAGTCAGAGTAGATAAAGCGAAGCGCGAAGGGAGGGGGTTGGAGTTTCGGTGCGAGAACGAGGTAACGCGATTACTCGAGTCAACGAGCGTGTATCGAGGGTGTCGCTATGCAGGGTTGACGCTCGTGCTACACAACCACGAGATAATCGACGGAGCGAGAGAGGGAGAGAGTGAAAAATGGTGAATAGCGTGGAAACACATATGTGTAGATATAAATAGCTCTAACAAAAAAAAACGATCTGCCGAACGAGCTTTGTGAGAAAAAATTGGCCTAAATTTTGTCGCGAAAAGCTGTACCGAGTATTACAAAAGCCTGCGCGGATAACGGCAAAGAAGGTGCGGCGTACGATTTTTTTAGAATAAATTCGTCGTATTTCATAGCTGATGATGAAAAAAAATATGATTTTTCAATGATTTTCGAAACTATTCGATGCGGGAGGTCAAATGTGACGTGTACAATGTCGAAGTGAGTACGAATAATGACAGGAGGGAGGAGGGAACAGGATTGGGAAGGATGGTAAAGGGAAGAGACACGAGTGACGGTGGGGTGGAATGGAGTGAGAAAGGGAACAGTTAATCCGAGCGACCACAGCTGACAGTGAGTAAAACAGAGCCGCGGTTTCGTTGAGCGTCGCGCGTTCCCATTATTCGCGGGTTCGCGGTACGAGTGGCTCGACCGAGGTTCGTTTGTGTCTCAAACTGAGGGGGAGCTAAAAAAGAGGGGATGCCAGATTCGCGATGCGACAGCGTCCTCGTGTCCTAATGCATACGGCCGAGCGCAATTACAAGTTGGTTTACAGTCGCACCGATGGGGCGTGAGATACCGCGGGGTTGGCAAAAGAGCTCTCGCCCGACCCCATACCGGACTCGAATATTTATCGGAAACGGGAGCGGCCTTCCGAACGGTCAAATCCACGGGAGCTTGTTGCTTCCCGAACGGGAGACAAGCTTATAGAACGTATGAAAAGAGGAACCGCGCGGGCAAGAGGAATGTTCCAACACGGATGGGGTGTCCCAAAGTCGCCCTTTTATATTCGCAGCATCGATAAAATGACGAGATTCAAAAGACAATTTCCACCACTCTTTCGCACTTGCGAGGATTAACCAACGAGTTTCTTCGAAACGGTGGATCGCAGACACAAAACCATCGACGACGTTTCTCTCGAAAAGTGTGTCTCTCTATATTTAGTGGATACCTTGTAGATAAGAGTACTCACGGTTTCATCGCTACTATCAAAGCTCCAAATGTCTATTTATACGGACATGTATTCAAAGCTTTGCCAGCGAGGGGCATACAGTTATATTATGAGTGTGAGAGTGCAAACCGAGTCGGGAGAGATGGAAGCCCGCGCGTTTGAGATCGTAAAGCAAAGCCGATCGAACTGCGGGACCAATTATCGAAATGATTTTATTAGTGGGTATGGGTATTTCGATAGGGAATTCGGTCCGACCAAATGCAAATCGAAACGAAAACTGGGCAAATCTCTTCGGTCTTTCCTCTCGTACAGCACACGGAGGCGTAATAATTAATTGAAATATATAAATGGCATGAAATTCTCATTGAAATCCAACAGAGCCGGGAATAATCGAATCGAGGTCAACAAAAATTCTTTATTCTTTATCCCCATTGAAAATTCGAGTGGTTGAAAAAATTCTCATCGAAATAGATGATGCGAAAATAAAGAAATCTTTTGATCTTATCAATATTCATTTTCAACTTAGTACGCCATTATATACGTGAGGTAATATAATGAAAAAAATGGTTTCTGTTGTTGGCTATCTCGTTAAGGAGTTCCGACCAAACTTTCCTCTTCTTACGCGTATATACATACACACTCATTTTTTTTTCTCTCCTTTTGTTTTTTCTTCTTATATCCTCCTTTGTCTTTGTTTCTCGCTCGCAGCTTCTCGTCGTTGGCCCGGTAGCTACTTTTGTAATAACTGCCGAGATAAGTTTACTTTGGAGGGAGAGAGAGTCGGCTGTGGGCAATGAAAGAGTAAAGAACAAAAATATATGGATATAAAAGAGAAAGAAAATAAGGACGACGGAGCGAAGAGAATGAGAGAAACACAGCGGTATCTGTGACTGTGTGCGGCCTGGAAAATATCGTCGGCAAACTGAAATTGGATGGAAAGGACAATAATATTCATAATAGCAGATTTTCTCTGTTATTTCTTTTCCCTTCGGGCTTTCCCTCCAAGTTCAGAGCCAATTAAAGTCAAAAGTAATTATTCACAATACATGTACGTAAATACGCATTAAGAAGAGATTCTCGAAATGATTCATCAAATTTATGCAGAATATCATTCGTGTTGCAAGTAAATATAAACCAAATGCTCGTAAGAATTCATATCTCTACGTGGCTTATGGAGACTAATCTGTCTCATCTTAGATCGCCCTTTAAATTAATAATCACACGTCTATTTGCTCCTCGTCGAGTTTCGCTGCGTCAGCGATAGGATTCACACGCTGGCAAAGGGTGGGAAACTCGTGTCATGTGGTCAAAGTTAGTAAGCTCCTGAGTCTTGGGAAAGTCAAAAATTGAATTAATTCCACCTGATAATAATATAATCAAGGCAAGCTGCTTTGATTAAAGGACTCCTCTTGTCTCACTTTCCTTCTCCTCACAACCGTATGCGTACACATTTTTTCATATAAATAAAAAACGCACTAATTTTGTTGAAAAAATGTTTTTGCTCAATATAAATCGTCTGATTTTATTCACCGCGTAAAGCTCTATTTCTAGAGATTCAAGCTTCTGGCGTTTTGAACTTGACATCAAAATTCCTTCTTATTTTCATTCACGAAGAGGAGAGATAAGGAAAGGCTGAGGCTCGTATTTACATGTCGAGAAGAGAAAGTATAAAACGAACCCACACAGCTAGCTTCGATGATGGCGAGAGAGAGACCGCCATAAGTCAGCATAGCGCATGTATTACGTTAGTTATATGGCAATGTACCGCCAAAGTAAAACGAGACCGAGAAAACTTTTGCAAAATTCCCTCAACTTGTATCTGTGTATCTCCACGACACGGAGAAACTTCATACCCTTCGTTTTACGTCTTCCAGTGTTTCGTAGACAAAGAGGAAAATAGAAGGACACGGCCGAAGTCTCGTGACAAATGCAAGGTAAATAGGAAGGAGAACGGAGGTGGTTGAGTAAAGAAGAAAGTAAAGACGCGGAAAGAAGTACGGAAAAAATGACAGAGAAAGATGAAAACTTTGGCAAAAAAATAAAAAAATTAACCCGAGTGTGCTGAATGTGAAGGACAGAGAGGAATAGAGGGGGGAACGACCAGAGATGGGGAGCAAGTATAAAAAGCAAGTTTAGTTGGGTCAGACAGAGACGTCACCGATTTTTTCTCCAGTCGTAAGACGAATTAAATTTAACAACGGTGGATGTTGTTCATGCTCATTTTGTCATTTACTAATAAGAATTCTCTCCTTTCCTTTTGCTTATATATGTACGTAACTTCTCAAATTTTGTCTCTGTCAGAACGCAAATCTTTTATCCCGCTCGAATATTTAATTGAGGTAGAACAAACTGTAAGGCCCATCCTTTATGCTCTACCGATGTCCTCTTATTTCATCCCCTCACTTCGGATGAAGGTATCCGCAAAGGTATGTTACTTCATATATACGTACGTATATATGTAAAAGAGACGAATGACTTTTGGTTACTTTGGAGATAACAGATTGAGAAGAATAGAATGAAATCGAGGGAAAAGCGGTCGTGACGTAAAATCGAATTCATAAAAAGGAATTCGTTGGATAAACAACATTAATAGCCGTTCTTTGAATTTTTATTTGAATTAATTTATGACTAACGTTAAAAATAATGTCTCGTCAAAAAGTAACGAATACAAGATTCATTGGAACGACTCAAGGAAATAACCAAGTTTATACATATTCGTCATCTTCTCGTCTATAGTCATCAAGCTTGTGATAAGTCAAGAAGTATAAACACAAAAAGGCTCTCAAAACGTTTCCTCCAATAAATTTATGTGCATCATCTCTTAAAGTATAGACGTCTAGGGTTTTCCGTTCATTTCGCTAGATGTTATTTTTCGAGCGATGCTTTCACCCGACCTCGGGAGGAGGGAAAAAATATAGGGCAGAATGGACAACAAAAAGCTCTGTCAAAATGGAAGCATGGTCTGGTCGAAAATTAACGAGAGTGCACATGGAAAGGGAAGGGAGAATCCAGTTGGAGAGTGTATGATACTTTTTCGAAAAAAGAACATGATGTGTGCAGTAAGTTTTATTCATTGGAAGAGAAAAGAGCGAAAAAAATGAACAATATTTCGAGCTTCGTTTTATTTCGAGTACATAGTTTATTTGTTCGAACGAAAGTACTCGCGCCGCATCTAATATATTTGTATATTTATGTAGAAAAGTAATTAATGGTGAACTCGATGTCGTGGTAAACGCGCCATCTTGAATTAGGAAACATCCATTAATTCTCAAGACTCGAGAGTGGAAAACAAGCAATGGTTAAGGGCGAAGTGGTTCAGGCTGAGATCGCGAGATTCGCGCGTGCTATTACTCATGCTTGAAGTCTTGTTTCGAACCCGAAATGATTGAATCCCTAAATCAGGTGGAATTCAATGCAGCGAGGTAAGCAAAGCTCCTTCACCAAAAGAGAAAGAGCGAGAGGGAAAGAGGAAGCGAGAACCACAGATAGACATTTATGCTGCTCGATGTAGTATATACCAAAACCAGCGCATAAGACCTCGACGTAGGCAAGACTTTGGAAATTCGAACGTGCCGAAGTACTGAGCCAACATATCTATAATACTCCACAAACCACGAGTGGAAATGTGTGGTAAGCTGAATCACCGGCTGGAAACGATGACTGGCGCATCGCGACCTTTCCATTCTCATCATTTCTATCCCAATTATATTCTGCTTATTTTTTATTATTATTGTTACTATTATAGTCATCGTGACAAACCTACGAAACGCGTTCGTAACTGTGCAAACTGCCTACCACATGGAGAAAACGGTATTTGCACGGGAGAACTATATTTCGTTTTGTTTTCGAGTGTTATTCATCACGTCAGACTAGCACTTACAATAAGTGGAAATTTATTGTAAATCACAAATTTTCACTGTCAGCTCAGTAAATTCTATGATAAATACGCGAATATACACCGAATACGTGAAACATTTTACCATACATTATAGTTTTTTTTCAGGGTTGCCTGAACGTACTTTAGAATATAAACATTTGAAGTGACTGAAAATATATTTTACTATGCTTCTAGAGAAAAACACTTTTGAGTCTTTTGAATAAAAGGTATGAGTATTGGTCTTTTTACTATGGTGGATATAGAACAATTCTTATTACTGCTCTTCGAATTAATTCTGCAATCCAGTACGTACATACTGTCCTCGAGATACTATATTCCTAGTACTGTCCTCTAGAATTTTCGGTCTCGTTTTCTCCGTGCATATGAGGTGCATTGGGAATTCTGGAATAGCGTTTCATTTGAATAATTGCTTTTGAATCATTTCAAGTTTTGATGAAGCATCCTGATTGTACCAAATTTTGTGATCGATACACGGTAATACGAATTGAAGAGATATATCGGATGAGAAAATGACAGAGAGAGAGAGAGAGAGAGAGAGAAAGAGAGAGAGAGAGAGAGAGAGAGAGAAGTCCAATTAGAGTGTCCGACTACAGCGGACTTTCTCTACTGCCGGGCTTGGCTAGGATCGAGTTTCACTACTGTGCTCGTCGCCTGTCCTGTAATAATCGTGTACCAAGCCTTTTCTCCTAACCGCACCAATATCAAGCTACAGCAGAACTGCTGGGGCTCCAAAGATTTCGGAACTTCCATGCAATTGTCCTCGATCCAACGATTAAAAATTTTCGATTTTATACCCAGAAAATCGTGTGATTTGCAAATTTAATCTTTCTTGGTACGCGATGCTCATGCAAATTTCTCGTATGAAAAATGAAAACCCGTTCTTCCAGTGTTTTCATCCGCTTTTTCGAGAATTTTCTATAAAATAATACTTTCTAACCTCTGTTTTACAACGAAATTTCTCACTTTCGTTACGTTTTTAGTATTTTTCCCACAAGTTCGAGGCAAGATTAAAATAATCAGTCTTTCTGGATCGAGAATAACGTCGAGCCCGTAGCGTAATAATAAAAATATTGAAAAAATTCCATCGCAACATTTATCACGGGACGTGACATTAAAGCCGAAGAACGAACGTGGTACTTTTCGGTAGCATTACTCAACGAACGGTCAGAGATATATACATCTCATTGTAAATATGGTGAAAAAAAACTGTTCCACATATAAATATGTATCGTTGGTGTTTTGGTAAGCTTTCGCCCTGAACCGCAAGCCCCGGAAAATTCGAAGAAGAAATGAAAAGGTGAAGAGAAAAGATTACATTCCCATTTGGGTTTCCACAATTTGACAATATTTAAGAGACTTTTTTATTCTCCCCTGAAATACTACTTCCAAAATAATCGAGCAGTGTCCCTCCGACCGGAACGCCAACTAGGTAAAGGCCAGTTTCTTTTCCCTCTTTTTATACTTGTTGGCGTGTATGTCATCCCCGGAGATCACTAAGAAAAATACCCAAAGAGTGCGAAACGTCGCTCGTCCGACGTCGCTTATATCCCAGCGCTCTAAGTACACACACACACACACACACACTGTCGGGTACAAGTGTGTTTTCATCCCATGAGCCGAACGACTTTACGATCGTTCTGGTGCTTTCGCCCATAACGGAAAGCGAGTTGGTACGAATCGACCAAGAGCCTGATCTTGTACGTTTTTTCTTCCACACACGCCGTTTCTACTTACCTTTTTCCCATTCCTCGCTCGTGCGCCATAAGTAGAGCGCACCGGTACACTCGGATGTTAGTATTGCACGGAACTACGTGTTATCGTCGTACGAACAACGCGATAAAGCCGAATCAAATGGCCCGCGTTCCAAACATGAAAATCCCCATAGACCGTAACTGTATACGCTTGAAATGTTAAGCGTATACGCACGTGGATTGCTGATACGATGATCTACAGGAGCATTTTCATTCGATTTAACATGGAAAAGCCTTTGTACATGGGATCCCACGTGCGAAGCTTTGCACGCTAAGGGAATTCCCATCGAGAGCCTAGTCTGAGAAGGAGAGAAGCCACCGGTCTCATGACTATTCAGCCGCGCCCTACCGAACGTTCTCTCTTTCTCTCTTCCTCTCTCCCTGTACTATTCACCATTTATGCCGTAGAGTACGTCCGTAATACCATTTACTTCACCTTCTTGATATTCCCAGTGCGCTTAAACCCATATAAGTGGCATGTATACATATATGTATGAATATATATGCGATATCATATCGTATATAACTATATATGGGCTCATGTTCGCCGAAATTCACGTAGCTTGTATTTTGCCTGGATCGGTCGTTTGTGCAACTGTAGGTTGCGGGTAATGTACCAGGACGTACAAGTACATAGTATATTATACTGTATATATAATTGGTTTTCTCTCGTTTCCTTCTCACTTTAAAACGGTATGGAGCCTCCCACGAGTGACGTCACTTTGGGACACGTGCCAAATGAGAGAAACACGCGTGTCACACGCGCCTGATCGTAACTCGACAATCCCTCATATATACCACGAGGATATCGTACACCCAAAGGGATTTGACTTTACGATCAACATACTGTCACTCCTATTCTCGAATTCTCTCTTCATAGCTCCCTCTATCTTTTCTTACTCTTGAGAAAAGCCACCGCGTTTCGTGTCTTGTCCCGCTTCGTGCCAAGATATCTCGTAACCCTGTACGGCATCGAGGAAAATGACGTTTTTTCTCAAGATTACTTTGCAATAAATTTCGAAATGTCGAGATGAGGCTCCAATAAAACGGTGCTGCACCAGTTTACGAAACGATCCACCGCATCGAGGGTCGTACTCTCATTGCTCCTTCATCGCACATCTTATGGTGAGAGCTTTTTTCGGCTCGCCCTTTCATTCCTCCGTTATTTTCCTTCTTTTTTTTCTAGGCACCAAGTTTATATTTCTTCGTCGATCGAAGGAAAGCCAATGAAGCTCGTGCCAATCGAAATTTCATAACTCCTTCAATTATTTCTTATTCTCATAATAACATCATCGATTGAATTCAAAGTGGCGGAATTTAGAGTCGGCACAATAGAACGGAAATTATGTTAAGCAGGAGAACGAGTTGGGGTAATTTCGTCTGATTAAAATTCGTTTGGGGAAGAGGATTTTCAGATAAGTGTTGCAAGTGAATCGCGATGAGAAATCCTTGAGATTCGGTGACCCGAATTATATAGCCAGGAGGCAAGGACTCTCAGGATTTTGATAGTACCCTACGTGTACATATATATACGCGTAAGACGTATATGTTTGACTCTCTTCTGATTTTTCAGGGAGGATAAAGAGGCATTGGATGGAGGGACTCTCCGGTGAGTGGATTTTCGATGCTTTGCCTCGTCGTAAAGAAGTGACGCAGGGAACGAGGGGAGAAGGGCACGAATGAATAAAAGAGAGGTTCCCAAATCGGAATACCGATGTAAAGAAGAATCGAAGGAGACGGCGCGAAAAATCACTCGTCTATTTGAGAGTTAAATGGGCCGTCAATAAAATAAACACAGTCTGCAGGTTGGCTCTCTTTTTTTCTGACATTTCACCACAAACTTTCATGGATAATGCTTTTTCGTGTACGGGTTCCGAAAAAGTATAACCTTTTTTCGGAAATAAGAAATAAAAAAATAAAAAAAAATAAAAAAAAACATCAAGTTATGACGCGAAAGGTTTTAGAACGGAAAATAAAAAGTGGCGAATAAGAGAGAGGATGTCGAGAGGAAAAAATCTTTCGATCCCCCTTTATCGGACTCGACGATTTGCTCACGTCCCAAGGATTTCCGGCAGGATTTTATCCGCGGAAAATTTTCATGAGCGTCTCTCCGCAAATCCGCAGGTCTCGGAGCTTCGAAAATATAAAGGAAAAAAGTGACGAAAATAATAAAAAAGAAATTTAACCGTAGTTACGGATGGATGCGGGCAAATCGGTTGAGAATCGATTTCCATATTTCTCATGGGAGTTATTCGACAAACCTTTATTATCTTACGGATTTACACCTACTTTTCTAACACTTCCGGCTCTTTCAAGCTCTTGAATCAATTCCCGAGTGAACTTTCTCAATTCTTTTTTTCGTCAATTCACTTTTAAATGCGTTGATGCTTCGGCGTACTCTGCTGGAAATGTGACGTTTCATGAAGAATTCTTTCCTCATTCTTATCAAATGGCTAACCGAGAATTTTAAAAAACCATCAAAAATTTTCGATTATCGATTATATCGGCTATCGCACCATGAAAAAATAATTGAATAAAAACTTCTGATCGTGAGTTCCGGACTTTGCGACTGCATGAAATTTTGTATAGAAGACATTGAGACGGTAAAGATGAAAAATTATAAAAAAATATCGAGAGAAATCCTCGCGTTTCGGATAAAATGTTACAACTGCAGTTCTTAAACAAGTATCCAGCAAAATTGTAGAAAATTTTATTGTGTCGGATTGGTGATCTTAAAAGAGTGAAAGATGGAGGAGGAGAAAGAGCGAGAGAGAGAGAGAGAGAACGAAGAGGAATGGACGAGGTAAAAAAGAAAAGTTAAGTAATCTCGTTGAGCCAGTATAGGATTCGTAAAGTCTCATCAGTTTTCGAGGGGGGAAAAAGCAATCATTCGTGGAGACTTTTTCATCAGGTACTGAGGGGAAAAAAAGGAAAAAGCGGAAGAGGAACGAAAAAGAGTGCAACGAAGCCTTGTTATGTTCGGGGCTGTAGGACGAGGGAAGCGATGTCTTTATTCTCGGTTGCAATTTGACGATACGTCTCAAGTTGATTGTTATACCGAGATTTCCTGAGAATTTGAAGGAAAAAAACAAACGAGTGAAAAAATGGTGTTGAATAATGAAATACAACGAAGAAAAGGCGCAAGAATAAAGAGAAGGTTAAAAAAGGGAGTTGAAAAAAAATAAAGAAAATCGTGAGATTTAAAGTCACGACAGAGCATGTGCAATGGGAAATGAGAGAAAAGATGCGGGGGGGGAGACAGAGAGGAATAGAGAAAAAAAAATAACTCGAATAACGAGGCACTCTCGGTGCAACTGTGGAACACTGAGATTCGTAGAGTTCGAAGACGAGAGGCGAAACAACGAGAACAAAGAGTAAAGAAGAGGGAGAAAGAAAGAAACTCGAGCAATCTTTAAATCGGATCACGTTGGGTGGCAATAAAACTTGGCATTTCCTCGAGATGTCTCGATTCACAATTCTTTGCCTTTTCTCGGTTATCCCGTACAGCTTGAACGTTTCATCGCACATATCCACGATTGTATATAAAAAAAAAAAAAAAAAAAACAAAAAAACAAAAAAAACAAAAGATACGTATAAAAATGAACAGTCGTGTACACGGGTGTACGTTCATGTTTATAAATTTTAGGAATAAATTTTCGATAAACAAGTGCTTATGGATCTAAAACAAATAGTAGCCTGAAAAGGAATCGCTTGCAGAATGAGAAAGGCGACGAAGACAGGACAAAAAATACAAAGCTTTTTACCGTGAGTCAAAAGCAGAGAGCGAAGAGATGCGGGGTAAGAGAGAGAAAGCGATTGTATTAGAGCACTTGAAGGTTTACCGCCAACAGTTGAAATTTCGTCTGAGAGAGAGAGAGAGGGAGAGAGAAAGCTTTCTCGTAAATGCACGTTCGAGAATCTTGAGAGCATTAACCTAATTAGATAGAGTTCGTATTGTTGTCACATTTTGGTGAACTACTGTATATAATGCTCTTAAATGAGGTTGCATCGTGAATATTCTGTTCACAAATAAATAAATAATCACATTAGAAAAGCTTTAGTTTGATTTTCTGCATTGCGAAAATCCGCTTGTACCATAACATCGCCGAAATTCAATTACGTTTTCTTTTCAATTAGACTGATATTTTCTGTAGAAAAAACTTTCATTTTCTCCGCATACGAAAATGGCTGAGTGTTACGGAATAAAGACTTTTCAAAGATAAAGAGTAAAAGATGATTATTATTAATAAAGTCGAAATACAAATACGCAGCGTATATAAATATTTGAGGCTCTAGGCGCATATATATATATATATATTTTTGTGTATATATTACGAGCTGCTACCGCCACTCTTCGAATATATCTCAGCTCTCCAATTGTTTGATTGATTGATTATTCTTATTATTTTTAGTTAGTATCGATATTGTTCGGATATAAAATTGTTCGAACATTTATAATAATAAATCAATTACGTAGTACTCAGGAGAGTCACTCAGGAAAATAATTTAGAGAGAAACGACTAATTTTTTGACACCTTCGCGTCCTCTGTAGTAATTTCATGTCGCAAAAAAAAATATCAACTTAACAAAAGATATTTGTGACTCGTGTTTTTCTCGCGGACAAAATACTCGAGGGAAATAAAAATGAGCGTTTCAAACGTCCTGACGACGTATGTGTTTGTTTCTTTGTTCGAGATACAACGAATAGTGAAAATCTTTGGTAATTGTCACCGGACGATGTCCAGTGATGTTTTTTTCCTCTTTTGAAGGATTTCTTTATTCCTCCTGTTTTTTCCTATACCCTAAGATCTTAGTTTCTCGACTTTCTTCTCACGAGATTTTTTTTATCGCCACACAATCAAAGGCGCAAGACGTTCCGTCAATCTCTGATAATTTCTCTCAAGCTCCCGTTGATAATCACGCTGATCGGGGCCGATCAAATTTTTGTTACGCCTCAAAGCATCGAGACATTTCTTAGAAAAGTCCTTAAAACACAAACGCAACTTGTGCTGAAGTCTCGAGGGCTGAGCATTCTGCTCTCGAACCCCAGACAAAAATACTACCGCGACCTCTGCTGGCCCTTGATTCACCGTCGTTCCGATACAACCTTGAAGAACCATTTGCAACATCTTCGGATCTGGTGGCTCTTGCATCGTCGCCGCTGCCACTTCCGCAGTCTTTTTCTGAATGTCCTCGATCGCTACTTCAATCGGACTTAGAACTATTTGCTTGCGCGCCACCACTCGGATTCGCGTCTTCAAGTATGGAAAATGCGTCGCGACCGTAAGTATCGTTTTACGCTTGCATTGCTCGCGAAGCTCACCGTGAGCTTTTCCACCTGGTGTGAACGGAGTCGCGTACACGAAACGTTCTGAAAAACGAAAAAAAATTACGCATTCTCTCTTACAAGGATGGGGTTTTTTTTGTGCAATGTTTCGATGCAATTTTCAATTTTTATCAATTTCGTCTCAAAGGAAAATTTCATTCTAATGGACTCTTATTTATTGGTATTTTCATGGATGCCTAGAAAATAGAAAAGTAAATCTGCATCCGAAAATAATCAGAAAGTTAATACTTACTGATATTGAAATTACGATGGAAAACAGTGGGCCGATGTCGCAACTCATGGGGTTCGAAATATGGCTCAACGTAAGTAATCTGGACGTAAGCTTTGTCAGTCTCTAGTTTGCTCAGATCAACAGGATTAGAATCCTTTATGATGACGACATTGTCAGCACCAAATCTTTCGGCATAGAAATTCTCAAGGCGTGAAAAAATCTCTGGCAATTTCGTTAAAGTTGGCTCTTTGTAGACAAATTCTTCGCCAGCTAGATCGCCGAAGCGAGAGCCGTAGAAACCAACCCGGAAGTAAGTGCCGAAAACGCGCTTTCCAGCTAGTTGTTCTACGCGCGTATAAGCTTCGTGCAGCTTTCTGAAGATTCAAATCAAACAAAATCGGATGAAAGTTTCGGCAGGAAGAAAAAAAAATTCCCAGAAACGAGAGCACTCTTACCCATGAATGTTGGCCAATTTTTTATAATCGTGAGCACATTCAGCGATCGGTAGTAAAACGCGATAAACATCTGGAATAGCTTCGTACATGCCAGCGGCATGAAAAGAACTAGCAGCGTGTTCAAGCAGACCGGCCAATCCACTTTCGGAAAAATCTGGACCGAGACAAAGGCCTTCCTCGCGTCTGGCGAGAACGTCATCGCCGACGGCACTTTCCTCCAGTGCGTTTGGACTAACGGGACTCAAGGCTACCGCTCCGATGGGCCTTCCGCCTCCGCCGGGCTCCAAAAGATGAAGATATTCGGCAACGAGCGCTGCACTGTGTACCAAGCACATCGCAGCCTCTGTGTGATTCTTTCTTTCCATGTGTTGTTGCGCCATATTCGCGAGCCATGTCAAACGCAAATCCGGAGAGCCTTGGTACCCTTTCGCAATTCTGAAATTATAAATATTAAAAAATAATCCTTTCATTAGGAAGGGGAATTTGTGAATATAACTTTGTTCTGCGTTATTGATGAAAGAGCTTGCTTCGTGCATACCTATACATAAGATCGAGCAACATCTCTGGATCTTCCTGAAATTCTTTCATCTTAACGGTATCCGAAAGAATCATATGAAGATTAAAAAGAAGATCTTTGACTTGTTCCGGAAAACTGGTATCCGCAAGTTCGGTGTCTCTCTCGGCGTAGACGAGAACAGTTTTCAGAGCTCGACGCAGCGCCCCTTCGCTGGGGGCTCTACCACGACCGACCAGAGCGGAGAGGGAAGTCGTTACTTGCATCTTTACCCTCGCGAAATTCTACATAAGTATTTACAACGCCATCAATGTAACGTCGACATTATTCGAATATATTTGACAGCACTGATTGAAAAGTTTTTTTGATAGTAAAAAGAATAAACAAAAATGAAAAAAAAATCAACGCACGTTCCCAATTTCGAAATTTTGCCTCATCAGCAAATACAGACTAGCCGCTGCGTGACTCCGAATCGCACTCAAAGGTGAACTGCATCTGGTCAAAAGTGTCAAACACAAATCTCCGCATCTTTCGCTCTCCTCGTCGAAAAGGGCGCTGTGATATTTGAATACAAGAGCTCGCTGAGTATTGAACATGTGTTGGAGAACTGATGTACTCTGATTCCTTGCCAGAGCACGCAGCAGGACTTTCAGCACGGCCCCTACAACGGCGCCTGAAAAATGCAAAAAAAAACTCAATTTCCTATTCTACAGACGAAAATGCCATCGAGAAATAGTTTGCATCTCAATTTTTTTCTCACCTCCACCGCCATCGGCCTGTACGACGGATTCTAAACTGTCCAAAACAACTAACGAAGCTTCGGCTGCCAAAGCACCCTCGATGTGGGCGTCCTGCTCGACGGCTCGACCCTCAGGTTGTTCGTTAGCACTATTGATGGAAAATTCATTTTCAAAGCCATCAACAACGAGATTTGTTCGTTCAGAATGTCAATAAAAATTAGTAACCAATGAACGAATGATGAAGTTATTTCGATTGAATTTTTTCAAAAATTTGTACAACTAGAAGAACGAATGAAGAAAAATTGATGGATTTTTAGACATCGGTTACTCACCGATACGGCATTTGATCTTTTCGCCAGCGTAATTTATCGCCAGTAATTCTTTCTTTACGCCTTAACATCATTTCGCTGCGAGCGCTTCCTTGACCAAGAATAACGTCTTCGAGTCGAGATTTGATATCGCTGGTAGCAGTAGCTTGAGGAGGCAATCTCTTCAACGCTTTTTTACCCTTGTACTCAAAAGCAGCGGTAGCGATGTTGAGAACTTGGAGGAGGCTGAGAACGCGTCTGGCGCTTAATTCTCCGCACCATTGCGCGAGAGCAGATCTTTCGAGACTTTTAAGAACCCATAGGAAACACATCAAAAGATGTCTGGTAGCTTCGGAGCTGAGAGAAACTCGACATTGAGTGCCGGCAGCATGATCCGCCGCGGCAGAAGTGGCACCACCGGCGATCGCCAGAGCAACGGATTGTGTTATAGAAGCCGTTTCCTCGTGATACACGCTTTTGTCCTTGGAGTCCCAATGATAAAGTTGAGGAAGAGCGTCGATAAGAATATTCAAGAGCGGCAAATAAAGAGCAGCGACTCGAGCCTTTGCCGATTGTTCGGCATACCGTGGATCAATATCGTGAGAACCCATCAAATAGCGTACGGTGCCAATCGCTTTGTTTTGGAGCATTGGGTTGGGAATTTCGAGAGTATTGGAAAGATCGCTGAGAACGAGACCAGCGAGGAAATGTTGCTGCCGAAATTCCGGGCTCAATTCGGAGAAACGTCCGCGTTCACCAGGTACAAGAGTCGAAATGAGACTTCCGGAACTTCCTGTGGAAGGGCTCGGGGAAGCTGGTGCCGATCCTGAGGTATAACCAGTCCCAAAGGGCAAATTAATCGCCACGTAATGCTCGTGGGAGCATACGGTACGTACAAGATCGAGCTTCAGAGCGAACAGCCCTGCCGAGTCGTGGATGTGAATCGAAGCGTCCGAGAGCGAACAGCAACTGGCCCGGATCAAAGACAAGACAAATCCGCGATCCATCACGGACAATAAATCCGAGAGGAAATTTCCCAGGCTGTAAATTAAATTGGAAGCTGTTCGAGGATCCTTGCCACAACGGTTCGTAACTTCTAACGTTAAAGCGGCTACGAGAGTCGCTATGTCGTCGCTGAATTGTGGCGAAAAACGCGATTTTCTAGGAGCTTCGAGACTTCCGGTTTCCGTGAGATGAACAACCATCGAACGAACGATTAGTTCAAGGAAAAACCAGGAATGATTTATCGCGAGCTCTCGGGCTTGCCCTGTCGAAACGACCCAGTGCAAAGCGATTTCTTCGTGCAATATTCGTCTTCCGGATTGACCACTGATAGAGGGAGATTCTTGGCGCATCGAAGCGGTTCTATCCAATCCCCGAGAATGCATTTCCATCTCGAGATCCTCCACTGGTAAATCCGGATTGCTCTGAGCTCTCGTCACCACCGGAGGAGGATTCGCTCGTGTCATGTTCGGTAATGAACACTGATAAGCCGTGTAAGTTGCCAAAAGAGCGTGCCGCCCGTGACCGTCCAGCTGTCCATCCGGCAAATTCGTTATGTTCCGTACGAGCAACCCCAATGCTTCGAATACCGTGGCAGCGACGTTTAACGGCTGTGAAGGCAAAGTCGGCGGTTTCACAAGCAGAGAAATCAACTGATCGAACAGCTGTGGCAGGGAACGAACTAGCGCGGAGTGCGAAGCTCTCGCAAGCTCGAGAAGAACCGATTTAAGCTCAGATTCCATTCCAGCCTCCCCAATCCTCGGCGGTACTTGACCTGTCTCCAGAGATCCGCAGAGCGACAAAAACCTGTATTTTGGGAAAGAACCATCGTATTGAAACGAAAAACACAAAGAAGCATTTGACATGGGAGTAAATTAGATTTCGGTTTACCTGTCAATATATTTGTCCTGAGCATGAACACTTGATACCGGTTCAAGAATTACCGTGAAAACGCCTCTGTGAGCGTCTACCCATCTTGTACCTGGCAAAAGAACGTCCGGTGCGATATACGAATAATTTGCAGGCGGAGGGTCGAGCATAGCCGGTAAATTGAATTCACCAGATTGCAGGTGTCCGTCACGTAAAAGCGGAAGCCACTGGAATTCAAATTCAATTGCGAATGAAAAACTTTTTAAGAAAATTTGGTATTAAACGAAAACGTTAAATTTCGAATTTCGAATTCTCACCGTGTAAGCGACAGCAGTCTCGACATTAGGTTGTTCGACCTTTTTTTGACAACTAATGTGATAAAAGGTAAAGAGCAGATGATGTTTGGCACTTAAATCCGCGGGCATTCGTATCTTTACTTCGTCATAAAAATTTGGATTTTTATTGTGATATGATACGGAAGTAAAGTACTCGTGTGTCATTTCCGGGCACGATGATCTACCGAAAATGGCAGTGAGTGCATCGGCCTCCTGTTCACCACCCATCAATTGTATTCTGACAGCGATGTTGCGGGCGGAACCGGTTCGCGAGCTGAAATTCGCTTCCTTCGGATAAACGTACAATAAATTTCGATAGGTAAGATCGGGCGACAGTACGTCACTGGGGAATTCAAGTATTTCTTTGACCGGACGGTTTTTCTCATCAGGATAAGGCGACAACCGTCGAAGATCTGGATCCAAACATCTCGGTAATTCCTCCGGTCTTGGACTCAGATCCAATTTCAAAATCCCCGGCAAACATTTCAAGCGCTTGAGATTCGAACCAGGACGACGCAATTCGACCAACAATTTGTAGAGGTCCTCATCTCGCAATCGCTCACTCTCCTGCTTGAAAAAACTCGATACCGTGAGCGTTATCGGACGAAAACTGTCCAAACAGTTGGCAAAATCGTCCGGTGACCAACTTCTCCTCTTGTCCGAACTACGACGTTCCAACGATCCTCGCCGCGTCGGTTGCTCCACCACCTTCTTACGCCATTGCTCCAAACTTCCCGATTTGCGATCCAACGAACCCGCGCTTCCCGTACTATCTGTATCACCGCCTGCACCACCCCCACCAATTACTCCGGACAAATGAATAGCCGTCCAGGCCAAAGGCATTCGATAACGTCCCAAACGCTCGCACGCCATCGTTGCTGCGGCTTTCACCTAAAATTGAAACCACAAATTTCGTTTAATCAGAATTTTTTTTATCAATCATTTGAGTGTTCAAGACAAAAATAGAGTTCTAAAAAACCTCGAATCGGAAAGTTGGTAAATTCGAAAATAATTCAAAGAACAAGAATTGAAGTATATTTGTAAAAGAAAAAAAATAACCTTATCCCTGTTCTTATCGTCGCGGAGATAAGGTTCGGCGCATTCGGAAATGTCACCCTGCAGGACTTTTTCCAGTCTGACAACGAGGAAAAGATCGGGGCTAGGTTTGGAGATGCTGAGAACGCAGCTTCGAGCGAGAGTACTGGTGTCGCTATAGGCGATGTGAGTTTCGAGCATGCGTTTGAGGCTTTCAGAATTCATGTCAACGTAAAAATTTTCCGAGACTTTTTTCTTCTCCCGCGCATCGTAAAGAGCGAGACAAGCAAAAATAGGCTCGACTTCGAGCTCGAGTTTTAACTGCAAACATTTGACGAGAATACGGTGAGCGAAAGGCTCAGCCGGCTCGGGTGCAATGCTTATTTCTTGCCATTCGTCGTCGGGCGATGTGGGCGGCGCGTAAAGTGGAAAGAGCGCTTCTTGACGATCCTCCAAACGTTTTTGTTCGTTCATCTGATCAATCGTTTCGGGACACACACGTTCTAATAGTCCTGGTAGCAGAGGGTCATGCTGAGAATGGCGCAGATCCAAACTCGCCCAGGAACCACGTGGCGTCTCTCCCACGTTCGACGAATCCTCTTCTTCATTCGGAGAACCACAACCGTTCGTTTCTTCTTGATCCACCTCAAAATCCTGCCTCGGAGTCTCCTGCAATAGTTTCTCTCTACCAATCGGTGATGCTCGACCTTTGTACCTTCTGTATATCACTGTCCAATCAGACGTGAAACTCTCGATGCACCTCTTCACGTAGGGCGATACAGTGTCTCTGAAATGATATGAAACAAAAAATGTTTCTTTTATTTGATATTTATCAATTTGAAATATTGTAAGTAATCGTTCATCCATTGATATTGCTTCAAATATAAAAGGCAGCAAGTAAATCAACTCACAAAGATTCCAAAGGAACAACAGGTTCCTCCGTTCTGATTTTACGCTTCACGACTCTTAACTCCACATCTCCGGGTGGGAAATCCAGTATCGGCCGAAGGGGATCTCTGTCCAGGACTGTTTGATGTTGAACCAAGAAATCCTCATAATCCACTGGCTCTAGTACTTCGCAGAGTGACATCTGGATGTTTTTTTAAAAGAATTAACATCAATACAAAACCATCCATTGAATAAAAATTAAAGTATCAAAATTTTCGTTTTTTTGATAGATCCATCTTTGTGAATTTATACTAAACAACAATATCAGAAACTTACAGTAGAAGAAAATCCAGAAACGCTGCTTCCACTTTTTGACAAATCTCTCGAGTAGGACGTCGACGTTGCTATTTGTCTTCTAACATCGGCAGCGTGTTGTTTGCTCAACTTATGAGCAAACGCACGCTGAACCGAAGACATTGCGGAAGCCACTTTATCCGCTTAACATTAACACATTTTAATTAAAATCAAGTTATCACCCCGATACCAAAAATTAATAAATTATATGAAAGCAAAATTAATGAGCAGAAATGCAAAAACTGCTTAGCATTATTATGAACTATAACGAATGCCAGATAAGAATTTTAAATTCAAATACCAAAAAACTATTAACAATGAAGAAAACAGTTTGAATCTATACTGCAAAATGTAACAAGTGCAACAATGTAACAATGGATGAACATGGATTAAAACTGATTCTCTGCTTAAAAAATATTTTTTAAAAGATTAAAATAGATCGTGAAAATATTTCGAAAAGGGGTGAGTTTTCCGAATATTTTCCAAACTCACCTGGAAAAGTTGACAATGAAAATTGCATAGTGCAATAAAAACGACTTTGAACTGCAGTAATGACAGCTCAATTCCGATTGAATTTCGCTCAATGTCTTATATTCACATAAAAGATAAATTGTTGAGAAGGAAACAAGAAAACAACGTGTTCATCTTTATATTCTCGGAGCATAACGAAGAAACAATTGAACATTGAATTTGATTAATTTAACGATTATTTTCCACGGAATGTTTTATCACTTTGGAGCAGCAAATGATTCACTGGATACCGTCTTAATTTTTTTTATTGTTTCATAAAAACTTACCGTTTATTCCTCAATTTACGGACATTTTGGAGCTGAAGAAATTGATTTTATAGCCCGAAAGATTAATCTCAACAATGAATTAATTGTTCGACGCTTTCACACCACGCTGAAACAAATATGAGCTTGCTGTCATTTTCTGGGTGAGACTGGTCCATATAATAGGAACTTACGTTTTCATGCATGGATCATACATTTGAGAATAACACATGTGTCGTCCTCAGACGGAATAAACACTACTATGGTAAATTAGCTGTTATATTTACCGTCGGTAAAAACGAATTCTACGCAATCGTTAGATTTTTTTTATTTTTATACAAATTTTTTTTACTATAAAATTTTATAAAAAGATAACCACCATATTAAACCATGAAAATTTGAGCCATTGGCTCAAATTTGTTGTTGACCTGGAAAACCCCACTTTTTCAACGAAAGTGAGGTAGTGATGTAAAGGAAGAAATTTTATGTGGTAGAAATGTTTTCTGGTAGAGATGTTACGTGGTGAAAATTTCTAAAATGAATTATATTCATGCATTACCGTTATTTGGTAGAGTTGTTACGGGGTAGTGTTTGATTGTGGTAGAAATGTTGCGGGACTTGTTTATTTGGGTAGAAATGAATTTTGGTCTGGTGGATGTTTCTGGTAGAGATGTAAGTGTGCGATCGCTCGCGTGCGGCTCTAAAGCTCTCGAACTCGTCAGTCTCGCTAAGCGTGAGATCTTCCTACAATTTTTTTAATCATTTGAAACTTTTATGAGGATATTAGGATTTTTGAACTTGTTACGCCCGAACGTGAGAACGCGCGGGCTGAGAGGAAAATAACGAATAACAAATATTAAAGTTACTAATCTCTCAGATGAACAAATAAATAATTGAGTAAAAAGGAGAAGAGATAAAAATAGTAGATGTTCGGAATAGCTATTAAAGCGCTAGGCGCACCTATTACAGTTGCTAATATACAATATGGAATTTCAGGGATATTGATGTAGGTCAAGACACAGAAACATCAGGTAAAAGTAACGAGTTAACTTGTTTATTGAGGAATCAGAATTGGAAATTTAGATTACAGTCGAATAAGATCGCAGTCTACTTCCTCTTGTTTAGAATCATATAACATAAATGAAATAAAAGGTGATACAGTTTTGGACTTAGGGGTCGATGTTCTACGCGTAATTTGAGGCGTACTGATGCTGAGCGTTGCGGGTCTCCTCGAAGACAGTGTAGTCGGCACATCCACGTGCACAAATCGCGTAGTACACTCGATGATTTAAGAATATAAAATATCGAAATAATGTTTGATTTCTGGATTTTTCTTATTAGTACTTTTAAGGTTTGGGTATGTGAATAATTGATTAATGAGTTCTTATTTGCCTTCAAGAAGTAAAGGAACGCTGCACCGCAGTGCCTCACTAGCCCTCGAGCAGTGATGCTTGATCGCGAAGATTCGAAGATACGTAACTATTAACTATCTTGTAAGAACCTGGAACAAGACTCGGACTCGAGGTAATAATACCTGAGGAGCTCCGCTTAGACCAAAGATTAGCGAAAGACTAACGAATTTTTGTTGTAAATTCTCTATCGATGCTTCCAATATTAGGAAATTGCAGCGTAAGAATTTAGACTGTTGAGCAAATGCGTATGCAAAAATATAAAAGTGTGTCTAAAAGTGAGTGAGTGTCGTTCCGGGTTCTCGCAATGAATTGTGCATTTCGCTTACATTTCTTAGAGATGAAGGAACTCGAAAATCTGAGAATCTGTGAAATACGTTTTGCAATTGACTAAAAAAGGTTTCGTATAGTATGAGGAATTCGGTTTCACAAGAGGAAGCGATTCGTACTGAACGTTTCGAAATTATACAATTAATCGATAAAATACATTTATGACAATTAATTAATATACTTTAAACTATCTAACCAGTAATTTATAAATAAACGGCTCGGCCATAACAAACTGGTCTAAAAGTATTTGACGATATACAACTTTTCAAAATTCTCATTTATTCAACGACTTATTTCGTGAAGTCTGCTTTCTGCAGTTTACGCTATCCGAAACTATAATTATTTGGAGGAAGTAAATGGATTTCTGTTATCGATTCGAGCTCATCTAAATTTAAATTCCACATTCGCGTCCACTTCAATCATGCATGTCATACCATCTCATGTATGAAAATGAGTATGATATCTCATCATAAGTATGAAAATAATAAAGCACACGTGACATGCGAAAAACCTTGTATTTCCATTGGATCATATATCGTGTGCAATCCTGTAGCTCAAATGAAAAGCTACTATAGCCGAGGGCACTGTGCTTCGTTGCGAGGACCCAGACGCTGTTGGTAAATCCAAACCCTGCCTCCGGTGTTCAAACTGTGATGAAGACCGGTCACTAAGATACGCCTATATCCTCGTAGATCATACCCTTGAAGGTTCGACGCAATATTCACTTGAGCAACTGTAGACGGTCGTATAGGTTCATCATTGATTTGCAGCTGGAAGTTGATAAAATTTCCGTCACTGTTGGAAAATACTCCTTGTCTATCCAGACGAATTCGCCCGTTACTTTGCTCAGTCGTGGAATGCAATCGACGATCGGAGCTTAAACGCGCGTGCCATCTATATAAAACTGTTCGGGCATCGGTCAACCAAGTGCCTGTGGCACGCTGGACAATTGATGAGTCGTGATTTTCACGGAAAATAGTAGTTACAAGACGGTTTCTGTTCGCCAGGTACTGCTCGGTTTGGCGGAGGATTTCGAATGTCGCACCTAAATGCTCGCACGTCGACGTTCCAGCTCTTTTTCGCCGGGTCCCAACACCCGTTTTGAGAAGATTATCGTCAAATTCTACTTTAGAACAATAACCCCAGGATCCTCCGGAAACTCTACACCACTCGTATGTAGACGAGTGAAAGCTGCAGTAGGTTTCATCGTTGTTTGATTCGTGCCGGCATGCTTTCCCATCCGAAGTAAGCGCATCAATAAGCGAGCAGTACTCGTACGTCTGATTCGTGGTGCGACACTTATAATTATTATATTTAATATCGCAATAGCTTTGGCATTCTTTTCCTGTGTAAGTAAATTGCTTTGCCGTTGTATCTTCGATTTGGGAACAGTAATCCCAGCCACCTTCTTCCAGGTAACACCACATGTACCCGTATCCGTGTTTGTCACAAACATGATCGAATTTACACTTTTTGTTTTCCGAAGAATATCCTGGTGATGTAGAGCAGTAATCCCACGTGTCAGTTTTGCACCACTGGTACTTCCGATCGTCGGACCACTGGCAGTCTGTACACTCTCCCGAACTGGTGATGTAAAATCGTTTCCCGTCAGTCGGCAACGTAAGCGTTGCAATAATTATAATTAGGAGCAACATTTCACAATCGATAGCTTAGTCGCGTTTTTCTTACGCGGTCATCGCACAACGAAACCAGCTACGAAGTATATATAGAAGACGAGTTCACAGTTTCGTTGCGTACAAAAAGTATTAAGGTGGGTCGAATTATGATACGTCGCTGATCCAAGCTTCCTTCGAACTGGGTTGATGGATTTTGAACCGCTCTACGTTGAAAAGAACCGCTTTTGAATAAAAAAAAAATTTTTTATACATTCATTCGCGATATATAAGATTTTATCTTCTATTCTATATCAATAATGCAAAAAAGAATCTAATCAATACTCTTATGGGAGAGAAAAATAAAACAAAATATTTTAGTAATTCTGACGATTCGGTAAATTAAAAAGGCACACTAAAATACCTGGTTGCAATTATTGCTTATACGAGTAACCTGTGAATTTATCAAGGTTGCATAAACCACAAATTCGCAAAAATCGGTTTTATTGAATGTAGCTAATAAAGACATCGATATCTGATTGCGTTGTGACCACTTTTTGCAATCTCTTACGACAAAACTGGTTGTTTTCATAACTTTTATTGAGTCTCGAATTTCCTCCAAAATGCTATCAATATTGACCTTATATAGTGTATCGATCGATTCCGCAATGTATTTTTCACTAGTGTAAACATTTGATATTCCAGTATTTTTATATATTTTCTATTTTTTTACCACCCAGGCACAATATTCCTTCTCTTATTGAGGGGAGAACTACCTTTCAGCATTTTAACTCCCTTTAAAATTTCTGGCTGTTTCCTTTGGTGTGGAATCCTTGCTTACAATTTTTCGTGACTCAATTTACGTGTTTGTGTACGTGTTGTAACGGGACATTTTCCTCGGGAAGGTTGTCTCATCCTTTCTCAGCTCACGGGGAGGAAAATCACGGGTCCACACAGCCCCGGGTGGGCACAGCGCCAGGTACGAGGGTACCGACGATTAAAATCGACTTAATTTCGCCCACCCGAATTAGAAGATCTCACACGATCCCGTGATTCCCCGTGTGACTGAGAACGGCCCGACTACTCAGCTCGAAACTAAGGTACTAAAGGTAGAGGGGAGGGTACTTGGGTTGAAAGCAACAATCCACGACACGAAAGAAGGTAGCCGACACAAGTTAAATGATTCAGTGAGGTATTCACAATTTTATTCACAGATTATCGCCGACAAGAAATTTACAAGAGAACAGGGGTAGCAAATGCAAGAAGTGGTTCGGAACTAAATGATAAAGCGCAGGTAACGATCACCGGAGGCGAATGCCGCAGGTAAAGCGCAGGTAGCAGGCAATCGGCAGCAAGGGTTGTAGGTAAGCGCAGGTAAGATATAACGCAAACGGCAAGGTAATCAGGCGGAAAGATAATATAGACTTTGTTCGATGCGAGAGCACAATACTGGAAAGCGATACGGTTAGTTCGATCACAAACAGATAATAATACGCGAGACGAAGAAGCGCTAACGCAAAACATGATAAACAAAGCCGGGACTAAACGCCGTACGTTCCGTAGCGCGATAACAAGATATGATGATGATGATGATGATGATGATGATGATGATGATGATGATGATGATGATAAGCGTTTATTTGCCTTAGAAAAACTAGTAGGCAATATAAGTAGTATCCAGCACAGTTACAATTTTTCGATGTTGGAACATTGGGCAATACAAGAGAGAGAGATATATACAGGGCGGTAGCACGCGCGCGAGATGCCAGGTAATACAGCGAGATAAAATAACGCGACGGCGAGAGACTTGAGGCGAACTAGAAAGATTAATAAACGTCATCGGCATTAGGGCCAGACAATATTGCTCCTGCCCTCGTGTTCCATTCCAGAAATAATAAATAGACGATGGAGAAAGAGTCGGGACGATCGCTGGTCGTGAGACCGACAATTCCCTCCCACGATCTCTCATCAGACGAAATCTACAAGTAAATTACGGGGACTCATCCCCCAAAAGCTACACGATAAACAGAAGGAACTGGAGACACAAGGGCAGGTATGAAGAGAAAAATGAGGACCGGGCTTACCGAGAGATCCCAATAGGTACTGCTAGGTAGTAGGCACCGTCCGCCGCGCAGTTCAAATGAAGACTCACCAGTACGTCGGCCGACGCGCAGTTTCGGCACTTCCCCCTCTCCGCCTGGTCACACGCCACGGGCCACGTTCTCGCGCCTCACGAACGAACTAATTGTTGCTCACGCACCGCGCTTCCTACGGCAAATATGAAAATCGAGCACGTGTGAGAGTTAAACCTTCACGCGCTCGGTGGTGGCTAACGCCAGGTATTAAATGAAGGCCCCGCGGGCAATGTTCCCGCCCGCGTTCGGTGGTTTTGTCGAGGCCCGGACACTTTTCCTCTCGGGGACTCGGCTGACGTTACCGGAGAGCCAGGGGGAGACCTCCCTCGCGACTCGTGGCATCCCTACGGGTCCACTGAACACCACCAGGTAAAGATTACACCCCAACTCCCGGTGGATAATCCTAATCCCCACTGGACGAGGCGCCGGTTTTAACGGACTGTAGTGTCCGAGCTGACGACGGTGGACGGGACGACTCTCGGTTGTTTCGGCGAAGAGGTCACGGGAGGCGTTCAAATTGGCCAATAAAATCAGCGTGATCCTCTGACCGCCCACCGGACTGTGCTTGGTTGTTCGGAGCCCAGTCCCCGATACGCTGACAGGAAAATCCCCGGGAACCCCTCATAGAAAAATTAAGCACGCGAGAGCGCCACCCGCGCGAGCGAACAGCAGGGAAGAGAAAAAGCGAGGTAATACGGTAATCACGAGAAGCTTCAGCCCACTAAATGAACGCGAAACAAAGATTTGTTCTCAAGTCCGTCGACGATCGTCAAAGAGATAGCATACGAAATAGGTAACCCTAGAGGTAACCTAGAGGTAACCCTGCGTCCCTTTCTCTTTACAATAAATCATTAGAGCGTGTGCGCAGGTAAACGATCAGTAATATAAAGAACGAAAATCAAGAAATCAGAGTACGGCCAAGTTAACGTTACGAAAGACAGTTCGGGAATAAAGAGTCTTCTATCCGAAAGATGGACTGTCGAGATGTTAGGCCTTGCGGTCCCTACTCCCGAATCAATTATACTACTATTCACTTTATCGACTGGCATAGAAATTGCAATGAAATTATTTGCCGGATGTGACTCAACACTCGTTTCTACAGGTGGATAAACAAAACTAACCCGGTAATGAGAAGTTGTACTAGGGGCTTCTAAACTATGGTTCGATCTATTGGAGCGAAGTCGGGAATCCATCGCAAGATCTAGTGCATTGCGAGCATGCCATTGGGTCAATTCAGTGTCGTCGTATTCGGGACTAAACGGTCTCCGTATGACATAACGTAACCGGCCCAATATTTCCTCCCGATTTCCTTCAGCGGAAACATGCCGTCTCGCAAGCTCAGTACGAATATTTTCATCCGAAAGTTCGTCCAAAGAGCGCACCGAATAAATCCCCTCCCGTTGAGCCATCTTTATTTCTGCCCAGATTCTCCGAATAATCGAAATCGTAAATAATCAAACCGGGACAATAGCAGGGAAGAGTAATTCACGTCCGACTGTAAATTCTAACGATAATATTTCCTTAACTCACCAGTGATTGTCGAAAATGCCAATGAATAAACACAATAATAGATCGATAACCAAAATTACATAAAAATAAAAGAATATTCAACGAATCATAATTATTAGGCAGCGATCGTTCGCGCCACAAGTAATCTAACTTCAAGATCACCAAAAATTATATTCTTAAACTATTTATAGCCATAAATTTTATTAACTAAATCGTTAAAGTACTTTCTTCAAAAATTCCGACGTCTCAAAAAAAATACCGACGTTCCCCAATTTCCCAATAACGTCTCAACAATTCCGACGTCCCAAAAAAAATACCAATGACGTCTCAAAAATTCCGAAAAGTTCTCCAATATAATAATTGTTCGATCTCTTATTCAAATAAAGAAAAACTTCAGATAAGTCAAATAATTCATTCGTTCCTTCTCTTCTTTTCCATTAAATTGCTATCTAATTTATTTTGACATTTCCTCATAAAACAACATTATCAAATGACTAAAAGAAACTATAATTTAAGAATGTTGCATCCAAAAGAATTACTTGATACCGTGAACTAAAGTTATCAACCGCGAATCAATGGAAATTATTAATCTAAACGATCCAAAAAAGAAATAATTTTAATCGGGGAAATCGGGAAAATTGACCCAAGGAGAAAGATCTTCCCGAACAGCCATTTCAATGATTCACAGATTTTTGAATTATAATATTTCGTTTGAATATCCGATGAGAATTTGAGTGGTGTGAAAGTTTTTTTTTCTTTTGTTCGGCAGTTCTCTCTTATTCCCTACTTCCAAGTAGGGAAAAGAAATTTTGGCGCCCAACGTGGGGCAGTCGGTGAAAAATTTCTTTTGCGAGGCTTTGGTTTATTTTGAGAATAATTTACAGAATTTATTACTTCGAAATTTAGTGAGAATATACGATGAAAATGTGAGTGATTTGGAAGTTTTTTTTTCTTTCTCGTTCACTTCGATTGTCGTCTATTTGCGAGGATGGGAACGCGCGGTGTAGTCTCGCGCTTGTGTTTATGTTTTTTTTCTCTCTCTTTTCGCTCTCGCTCGCTGGATGTGTTTACGTGTTCGCGTGTTTGTCGAGAATTTTGGAAGCCTATATGACACTTATAAGAGCCTTAAAATTTTATCATTGGGATTAGATTTTACCCGAAATAATATTCGCTCGAAATAAAATTTTTGGAAGAGAATTATTGATTTATATATCGACTTCGAAATTTTACGTGGTCGTTTCGTATACTGGCCGAGAATTCGTCAGTCGACAACAAACGAATTATTATTAGAATTACTTGTGATTATATTTCTTTCTTGAATCAAGTATTGAGTGAAAATTTATTTTTGTTTTTTTTCCTCTTTTTCATATCCTTATGCTTTGTGTTATCTTTTCCTTTTTGTTAAGTGTCGTCTTTTTGACCATTTTTGTTTCTTCCGTTTTGATTTTAGATTTCGACAGAAAATACGGCAAACTCTTTGAGATTTATTTCTTGTTTGTTTTATATTGGACAATAATTTTTTTCTCTTCCTATCCATCGAACGCTTCAGCTAGGTTGCTGAGATGCAAAAATTTATAGTCTCCCGATTTTCCCGGGTTAGCTACGCTGGTTGAAGCCAAAGAGGAGAGAGATAAGGAGAAAAGTAATCTTACTCTTGAGAAAGAAAATTTTATTATTTTTGGTAAGTCTTTGAACACTTCCTGATTTTCTTTTATTCTGAAATTTATATTTTTTTGAGTATACTGGTACATTTATTCTGCTTAATTTATTTTCGAAAATCTGTGAATCATTGAAATGGCTGTTCGGGAAGATCTTCCTCCTTAGGTCAATTTTCCCGATTTCCCCGATTAAAATTATTTCTTTTTTGGATCGTTTAGATTAATAATTTCCATTGATTCGCGGTTGATAACTTTAGTTCACGATATTAAGTAATTCTTTTGGATGTAACATTCTTAAATTAGTTTCTTTTAGTCATTTGATAATAATGTTGTTTTATGAGGAAATGTCAAAATAAATTATATAGATAGCAATTTAATGAAAAAGAAGAGAAGAAACGATTGAATTATTTGATTTATCTGGAGTTTTTCTTTATTTGAATAAGAGATCGAACAATTATTATATTGGAGAACTTTTCGGAATTTTTGAGACGTTATTGGGAAATTGGGGAACGTCGGTATTTTTTTACTCTTCCCGTTCCGCTATTACTAGGATTAGACTCATTAGATAGTTTGGAGTTGGTCATAGATCATCATCGACGAATTTGGGGTTTTACGGGACTTCCCGGAATGGAATACCAGTTTGAGGAAAACGAGACGCCCGACAGTTTAGATATGCGTACCGTTCTTTCTGATTTGTCAGCTGATGAGTCGAGTCAATTGAACGAATTTTTGTCCAATTCATTAAGAACCCCTGCCGCCGAGGCTGTAATTTCTGAATTATCGACGAAAAAGCTTATTGCGACATCTGTGCCTTGTTTCTACAACTATTACCCCATTTTTTTCGGCTAGTGACTTTGGCCGACCGGAAATAGCGACCATTTTCGGCCAATCTAGTCCCTACCAAATTACCGACGACGGCATTGCTGTAATTCGGAAAACAGCCGCTAGGGCGTTTGTTATAAAAGCTTCGGAAACCTTTCTCGTTCGAATGCATGATCAATGGTTCAGACGTTCAGAGTTCCGTAACTAACTTCATAGTTAACCCAGTACAGATCAATTATTCTCAGAGTGAGGTTCGTCCCGTTCGCGTCAACATCAGCTGTTGTTGCGCTCTTTCTCCCTCGCCGAGAAATGACAGTTGTTAAGATGAGCTTTACGTGCAATTTGTTTACGTGAGTGTGTGCGTGCGAGTGCGCAGATGTATGGGTCTACGGTGTGATAATACTCGTGTATTTGTGGTGGCAGGCAATAAGGCGAAAATAAAATTGGGGGTAAGAGTGAAAGGAAAAGAAAATAAACGATGAACGGAGGGATCGGAATAATCCGTGGTCCGGACCAACATCCAACCAGATTCGCGGATTATTTTGTCATTTGTGGCCTCGACAAGGATTCGGGACTCGAGCCTGATAAATATTTCGGTGAGGATACAACGTTCAGCTTATCGTACAATTCTCTTATTGATTTTTCTATAATTTTCCTTGATTTAATTCAATTCCCTGAATTTTTAACGAACAATGAAATTACTCTCGTTGCATAATTTCGGAAACGGAGGTTCTTTCGACACAGTACGCACGCGTGTGCTATCTTTTATGTATCGCGTCACTCATTGCCCCAAAATCCTTCTTTTATCTTCACCAATTCCACTTAATTTCGCTACACAAAAACTCCATTCCTTTCTCTTGAATTACCGATACGCGCCAAGTACTTTTGAATATTCTTGCAATTACAATTATTATTCGTGACTCACTCGCCACATGATCGGAGCATTTTCAAAAGAGCCCGCCAAAAGTTCTTGTGAAATAACGAGCTTCGAAATCGAGTACGATCATTCATATTTTGGGGAGTTCAAACAATCACAATTCTTCGATTCTCATTAATTATGAGAAAATTATGATAAACGTAGACGAAACTCCTGTTAATATTTTTCTTGAAATTCAAATTCGGAGATTGAAAAAAATATTGAATAAAAATAAAATAAATTTTCGTTATTTTTCTATCAAGATTGATTGGAATTCATCTTTATTTTGACTTGATAAAAAGAGAAAATCAAAAAAGTCTTTCACGAAATGGCAAGAATTTTTTCAGTCAGAAACCCAGGAAAAACAGTACATTCGTCCCTCCGCACCGACGCTCTCAGCTTGAGCGTATTCGAAAATAAAATCATGCGTAATAGTAAACGGATGATAAAAATTCTCGTGCCCTTCGAGCTCTCGTCCACGGGTTTAAATGAACACTTAATTGAAAGAATGCTCCGCGTGCAACTTCTCATCTCGAGCAGGCCAAGCGTTCTAGTGCTCGTGGTATAAGCTTACCGAAAAAAAAAACAGAATATCATCGAACAGATAAATACATTTTTTCCATTGAAAAATTTGTGAAATCGTTGCGAGGTCAAAAAATAAATAAATCGGTAGACAAAACCGTTGAAAAACATCCCAAAAAAATTGTTTCGAAAAATCGCGATCAACGAAGATGCATAAAATTGTATAAATGATACTAAAAGTTTGTCAGAGTTTTCAAAGAACTGCCGTGAACTCGTTGCTGATTTTCGACAAAGAGAGGCTCTTTTCTTTAGTCGTCTTCAACGAAAAAAAATCTTTTATCTAAGAGCACACGCCGTGCTCTCTTTGTCAGGTCAGGGTTTTTATTGAGTGGGAGGCACAAAGAGAGCAAGAGAGAGGAACGTACCCGGAGGACCATCGAGAAAAAAATTTCAACAATATGCACAGCGAGCAACAGATCTTCCTGAGAAAATCTGATGGTGCTCGGACCGGGACGAACCGATCAGGGTCACGTTTCTCGCCGGAAACAGAATATTTAAGAACATTAGTAACAACTGCGATGACGCTGAAGTTTTCAACGTTCGGCTCCAATTTCGTTCCCTCCCGAATTTTTAATTTGTAGTGTTTTTCAGTCTACACTAATAATTCGTGAAATAAATAATTGGTGAATTACAAATGTTTTTTTTTTTTTCATCCATTTCGTTGGACTACGACGTTGCAAACTTCAGCTTCATCAACTGCGATTCAATCACATCGATGATAATTGATCGAAATTTAAAGGCATTTGAACGCTTCAGTTTTTGTTGGTTCATATTCGCTGTTAATATTCTGCTTTCCGGTGCTCGCAGTTATCTCAATTTGTGCAGTAGACTTTTTCTTTGTTTCTACATTTGTCGAAGTTAATGTGCAAATCGTAAAAATTTTAAATTTATGAGTCAAGAGCTTTTCAGTCAAGACGACATTTCTTTTGGAGCATCTCTCAATTTGCATCTTGCAGAGTATTCGGTGCGCACAGAAATTGCAGCAACGAGGCGGCGTTCAGTGTTCACCCACTGAAAATCTAAAAATAACTCGTTTGGATCACAGAGCCTTACATTGTTGTTTTTCCATTTTTCTCGTTTTTTTTTTTTGCTTTATTGCGAAAAATAAACTCCGCTTTAAGTTGATGAAGAAACCACCCCTTGTTCTTCTCTTCCTCGTCGTCTATTCCTCTCTCTCTCTCTTGCTCTCTTTTGACGCACAAAAGCTCACTCTCACAAAGGAATGAAACACGTTTACTGAACGTGACGTTCAAGACCGAAAACAGGAGGAAAAAGTTCTAAAGATACGAGACCAAATACTCGGTAGAGCAGCTGCATGCTGCTCTACGATTTTCTTTGCGGCCCCCCCCCCCCCCTAAAACTGCCTTCTCAACCGACAGATATTTTTTTCCTTCGTGTATTCCCGTCTAAATAGATTCTCCAATATTTTGATTATAAGCTTATCGGTTATTTGCATTTATTATTACTCTTCGATCGATACGAGGCTCTTTTGCGAAACAATTTCTAGCTATTTAGTTGCATCGTCGAAACACCGGACTGACGAAGATTCTTGCTGTCATTTTTTTCATGACGCTGAAGTTTGCAACGTTTGACTCCAACGAAATGATATTTAAAAACTTCAATAATTCCAGTATTCTCCAATTTCGTTCGTTTCGTTCAACTCCAACGTTGCAAACTTCAGCGTCCTTTTTCTCAATGCTTCTAACAACATTTATTTAAAATCGTTCAAAATCATTTTTTGCAATATCTTTCCCGAGTTTCGAACTCTTCATATTTTGATCGCGTTTCGTCAGACTTTTTTCCGTAATCTCGGTAATTCCAGAGAGGATGATGAAAAAAAAAGCAATTCCATTCGTTGCGATCGCCGTGAATGCGCTTAATAAAAGTAGACAAGCTCTTTCCAGCCGGAACAGATGTGAATGAAGCGGATTTTTTCTTTTTTTCTTTCTTTTTTTCAAAAAAAAAAAAACATGGCAAGAAAAAAAAGGGGGAGCGAGATAAATAAAAGAACGCGTCAGGGTGTGGCGTAGACGAATAGCAGCTGCAATTAAGCTTATTAGAAACGAGTGTCTTTCACCGTAATTAACATGCTCCGTTTCGAACACTCTCGAACTCTTTGTGATTTACCTACGATGCGAATATGAACGATCCGAGGCCTCGAAAGTGCGGGAAATCTTTTCGGCATTGTCTACAACTCCCGTTTCTATTTTAAACGCTGGGAATATTTCGCGCGAACTTATACAATGTTGATATTCTCGCGAAGACGACAGGCGATATTTTTCCGATTCACGAAAGAGCTGTAGCCTCATTTATTAGTATTGCATGACATGGCACTAAAAAACTCTTTTTATTGTCATAAATTATGTCAAAAATCGAAACTGCTCACCGTTCGTCATTTTTCGGAGCATTTTTTCTCTTACGAAATTCAAAAATTACCTAAATTTATAACGAAATTGTTTTTTCCATTTTCTTTTTGATTTACAGTATTTAAGATCGGGCTCGAATGAACGTTTAATCCTATGAGAGTCCCGTTAGAAATGCGGAGAATAATCGCTCCAGTTCATCGGAATATTGGAACAATGGGCACCAGTGTAGTGTACAAAGGACGCTTAATATGCCACGATCTCAAGCATCAGGCGATGCATATATGCATACGTATCAGTGTAGAGGCCAATAGTCAAAGAACGTCTCGTGAATATACGAAACTTCGTTCGGCTCGAAAAAAACGAGAGAAAAATAACAACGGAGTAAAGAAACGAGATAAAAAATAACATGCGATAAAGCGATAAGAACGGACAAACAGCGGGTCACAGAATCTCGGTCCAGATAACCCCCGAATATTCCCATCGAAAATATGGAAATATACGAAATAACGGAAAAAAAACACGTACCTCGACGAAAAGTCTTTTATTACAGAGGGCTCTGTCGAAACTCTATTGAAAAATGGAGGGAAGAAAAACGAATAGTAGAGGGGCCAAGAACGAAGACGATTTTCGTGAATAATTCGTGTCGATAATTATTACCTTTCGTTGAGCGGGCACGATAATTTTATTTATCGTGTCTGAATCGTGAGAATTTGGATTTCCGGCGGTGCTCATGTGCATCGATTTTTTCCATGTCACGCCTGAACAATTCGAGCGACCGATGGAAAGGAAGAAGAAAAAAGAAAAAACACGTGCCTCGAGGACCCGAAACAAAATCCCCAGTGGCCAGCATCCCTTAGCCGCGTTTTTTTGCTTCTTTTTCTTTAGCCTCTTTCTCTCTCTTACTCCATTTCCGTTGCATTGACGCCGTCATTTCCGTGGGTCGTCTCCCTTCGAGTTTAAACGAATGCGAGCCGGAGAGGGTTGAAAACTCCCCAGTGGCTTCTCCGGGGTTTCGATACTTTGCCAACCGAAAAGAACGAGGGATCGTTTTCAATCTTCGCTATCGTTTGATTTTATTTTTACTCGTTTATCGGTGTACCCATCCGACGTAGTTCGCACCGGCCAGCCCGATCGTCCGAAATTCCATTGCAAATTCAGTCGTTGTTTGCATTCATGTACTTACTAAATTTTAGTTCAAACGAATTACCGAGCATGAATTCAATCGCAATTGAATAAATTTGAATGTGATTGAAATTTGACTAGCTTCGGTGGTTGACGAAACTGATGCTGCGTGTACACCAGACGTATCGATGCACTAAATTCCCTTCTCAACGACACCACATCCGCCCTTCGAAAGCGCCCACTTAAGGGAGAGAGAATTCGACCCTCTTTTTACGCGGGGCTCCACAGATGACGACATCGCGCCAGCATGAAAGAAAAGGGCAGTCGAGAGAAAATTACGAAAGGAGAGAGAAAAAGAGCTTGCGCATGTCGCGGGTGTCCGAAAAACCACCAAAAATTACCCTCCAAACCGAAACCATGATTCAAGTCATTTTTTCCTGCGATCGATCAGTTCCACCGATAAATTTCACAATTAAATTGACTGAGAGCTCCAATTTGGAAGATCTGAAAATTTTCGATACGACTTTTGGGACACCTTATAAGTGGGCCGGCTACCGTGTTACAGAAACGTTTGCACATGTACGAGAAAGGCTTAGAAGGAAGAGACTTGTAAGTCTGAGTCACTCAACTGCAACCCGTATAACGTACGCGAGGTACCCGAATACGCTCACTTTCGTCGGTACGTTTAAAGAGAAAGAATTCTTTATGGGGCGAGCTTCAGATGCGTTAGCAGCGCACAGCGCTTACCACGATCAAAGTCGCGCCTTCCATCCTCGATATTATTGTCCGTAATTGCTGTGGCGGGAGCGTACGCGAAATCGCGTGCAAAAACGTGGAAAAAATAAACGTTCCGAACGTTTGGACATTTGGTATGGAAAATGTGTGAGTTGTCCTCCGGTCTCTCGGTGCGTGTGCAATCCCCAAATCAATACCCTCGCACGCCCCGCGCTTGTTACTCTCCCGTACACGGCGAGCATGCATATATCGTACAGCGTGATTCATAATTAAGTACGAGTATCTACGAAACCCCTGTAAACTACGCGAAAACATAATTATTGAGGGTTCGGTACAACTCGAGTTTGACCCTTCGAACTCTCCTTTCGAAATAATTCGCAAACCTACACTGCCATTTTCTCGTTTAGGTCGCGACGAATTTAACGGGCTCTTGGCGTCTCACAGAAATCCTGAAAACTCGAATTCGATCGAATCACGTATTGAATCGACTGGCTCGGGTTCTGGATGACACTGAAGTTTGCAACGTTCGAGTCCAACGAAATGATGGAAAAAAAACCCTCCAATAATTCCAGTGATTCTCCGATTTCGTTCCCTGCCGAATTTACAATTCCTAGTTTTTCAGTCTACACCAATGATTCGTGAAATAAAAAATTGGTGAATTACAAATGTTATTTTCGTTAGATTCGTCGGACTCCAACGTTGCAAACTTCAGCGTCGTAGTCCTGGCCGTGCCTCCGCGACGTGGAAAAAAACGTAACGATATACTTCTGGACAACGAAGGATCGAACCACTCCTTGCCGGAACACTCTCGCAATCTTGTCGTTCAAGAGATGATGAAATTATGTGACGAGACGAGTCGTGTGGGAGAGGAGTGATCGAACACTCAAATCGATCATTTTCATACGCGTCGCCCTCCTGTCAAAACGAGTAACTCTACCGTACCGAATTTCATTTCAACCGTAAATTTAATACACCGTAGAGAAAACCGTATTACCGGTAATGCAATGATGTCAATTTTCTTGAAATAAATCGCTTGACTCTCGAACGTCGTTACTTCGAAGCGGCGAGTGAACTCCAAACTTTCGCACAAAGTTCCGGAGACACTGCTCCATTTTACCGACTCTTTCGTCAATTATTCCGGCTCGTTTGCTCTACGAAAACTCCGAAAGCGGCTTACTTTTTAACCGAAATATCGCCAGATACATCCAACACGCAAAACCTCCGCGTGCCAATCGAATCTTACCAATCCGATAGAGTCTCGTGTCAGTACGATTCCAATGAGACGTTTTCATCCGTTACTTCGTTGAGATCGTCTTGACGCCCACGAAATTCCCAAATATCATTTTATCCCGTTGGCTTTCGAGATTATCCGACTTTTGGAGCACCGAAAAGAAAGAGGAAATGACAAAAAGTTCTCTGGAGAGTTCATGACCAGTCTCGGAAGTGCTGTCACGATAAATCTGTTTCAAAAGCACGACCCCTCGGCGTAATTTTATCAGATTCCTTGTTGTCGTGCTTCGCATTTTGTTCCCACTGCTTCAGACTTTTTAGTAGTATAATGTTATGTCAGTATCGTCACGATTATAACGTGTTTTATTGTACTTGTATACGTACACATATGAGAGCCTCCGAGTAACTTGATCGCAATTGTCAACGCTCAATTAAACTCGTTGAATGGAGTAATTTGCATTGAAAAAAGAGAGAAGAAGCCGAAATTAGCTTTGCATTCATCGTGCGTTACCTTAGTTCGAGGCAGATGAGGGTAATTTGGGTCAGTTTTCTTGCACGATTGTTTAAAAGTGTTTGAAAACTATGAAAATCAGATTTAAAATGGCTCTTCGTTTTGGAAGATCGACAAATCACTTTTTCATACGGGGAAAAACAGTTTTTAATCGATCAATGGAAACTAATTTATTTCGCGATTTTCTTTTATTGTAATACAGTACAATTGGAACGAAACGGTAGTACGTTTAGTGAGAAAATTGTTATCACAGCTTGACTCGATTCGCAAAGCCCGTACAGTGGCATTATACGACGTAATGGCCTCGGGGTCTGGAGGACTCAATTATCAAGAGGAAATTGACCTCTGCGAGCGAGCATTCAGAGACTCTCTGGTTCAACTGCGAGTTGTAATTAAAGTCACGAGTTGATTTCACGAATAATTTGGCTGCATCGATCGACGTTACTGAACCGAACGAATCTCAGGATTTTTGCTTTCAAACGTTTTCAAAATGAACTGCATTCTCTGTAGAAGTACTTTTGAATTGACCCGACCCGTATTACCCCGGGGCGCATACTCCGGGAACTGAGAAAACCGTGCCAAAAGATCGAATAAAGAATTGGACTGGAAATAATTCATCATGCTTGAGTGAAAGAAATTTTTCACGCAAAACGAAAGATCAGGGTGGACGAGGAATCTCTCGTTCGTGAATAAAAAACTAGATATTTTTTCTTTACCTTTCGTACTTCTTAGAGACCTTCGGCGTAGCAGACTGGATTACAATCAATCTTGCAAACCTTTTTTAGCTGCTTCACTCTGGCCAGCTCTGTTTAATCAAATCAGACACTCGGTGCCAGGATATCGGAGGCTAGGAACGTTCCAAAAATCATGAAGCTGCTCAAGACACATGAGCATTTCCTCAAGAGAAGAATCTTCAACGATATTTCATTCAACAATAATTGAGATCTTAATTATTTAGGGATAGAATCAATTCTCTGCGCGACTTCTTGGAATATGACGCTGAAGTTTGCAACGTTGAAGTCCGACGAAACGATGTTAAAAAATCCTCCAACAATTCCAGTAATTCTCCAATTTCGTTGCTTCGTGAAATAAAAAATTGGTGAATTACGAGTGTTTTTTTCGTTCATTTCGTTGGACTCCAACGTTGCAACTTCAGCGTCGTTTTCAGAGTCTGTTTTTTTGGCGGATTATCACTGCTGATGAAAAAAAAAAATCGCTGAGAATTTTTCTTTTCGTCTTTCCGCACGATGCACGTGCAACATGAAACCTTGAACTTCCTCCTAGTATCAGGGGCGAGGAGAAAAATAAAAAAATGTGCAATTCGCACCAATTAGCTCGATGATCGCATCCCTGGCAGTCTACCCAGCGTGCCCTACTAATTCAACCTTGCAAATCTTTCGCTTCAGACTTCCTCTATTCTTCCAACTTTGGCCTGCTTTCTCTCAGTTGCCAAGGTCATTTATCCTCCTATTCAAAAGTTCATTTTGCCTTCGGCAAAGCGTCGAGCTAGGAAATCCATTGTTTCTCGTTGCTCGTCGGTATACGAAAAAAAAGAAAAGAAAAGAAAAAAATTCGATATTCTATTATCAGGATCAGTCTCGCAGGCGGTGGATGCGGATCTTCGGTGTCGGACGTCTCAAGACTCTGTAGCCAGACTCTTCAACAGCGAACGATTAACTCGACACACGGATAAGGGTACTCGCGCGTATTTTATTTTCTTTTTTTTCCACATGCTCTCTCGCTCTCCCACTACATTGCTCAGTGTTCTGACAAACTATACATGATTAAGGAGGTACACTCGTGGAGGCTCTTGAAGATTGGAGAGTTGCCAAGTACCACGAGGCGGTCTCATTGAGGTCGCGAGCTTTTCGAGATACCGCACACACGGGGGCCTCGGTAACGACTTTGCAAACGTTGCAACGCGATTCTTAACTCTTTTCCTCCCGCCACTTAATCTCCCGCTTCTCCGTCTTATTTATATTCTCAGCCTAAACTTCGTCTCACTCTTAAATATTTTGCCTGCAGGTGACTCGTTGCAATGTACACCACTGGACCGAGCTTACAAGAGCAAAGTACTCGGGCATTATCCGGACTCGGTGCCCTGGAATCCGTTCGACGAACACGCCGTCTGTATGGTAAGTAACAATCTCCCAATGATTTTATTATTATTTTTCAATGAACCGGCTGTCCGATAAGTGACATCTGATGTCGAGAGGCATGCTTAAATCGCAAGGTTTCGAGGAAAAAAGTCCTTAGCGGTCTGGGTCCTTTGATTGAATCCTTTGAAAAAGTTCAAAGGACTTTTATCTCGACAACCGCGCCGTTTATTCGCCCTGTAAACCTGCGACTTCACTTCCGCGACACCCGCTAAACGAGCCTACCGTATTATTCGATTTGTTCTGAACAATCGAGCTATCCAACAGCTTTGCTTGCCGAGCGGGCTGCGATTTCGAACGCAAAAACACTCGGTCGAGCCCTCTTTTCACTCGTTCGTACTGACCAAAGAAGATGGACATCGCACGTACGGTTTCAGTTTGGTTTTTTACGAAGAATGTCGCAATCGTAAAATATGCGCGGCTATGCAGACTCTCCAAGCGATGTTCATAACGGAATTGAGCAGCGGCCAAAATGGTACACCACCCGCGTAAGTCCATCATCCAGGCCCACCTCTTTGCCCAAACTACAAATTCCTCTTCTCATTTATTAACGAATATTTTGAACTTTACGTTTTTTACAGTCCCCGGAGAGGACAAGACGGCCACAGCACGAGATCGTTGCCCAGACACTTCAAATTATCGGCACATTCACCCGGCGCAGCTTTGGCTTATTACGATTCCACCAAAGACAAATTATTCGTTACCAAATCGATATCGCTACTATGCCAACAGCCTTACCTCCACGCAGCGAAAACGTTCCTCACCAATCTTTACAAGTCAGTTTCATCTACTTTGCTTAATCATTGATTTTTTTTTACCTATTCCAACATTGTCTCTACGATTATCATAATATCATGATTCATAATTCAATTTCATTTTTCTAATGATTTAAAAATTTTTCAGATGTGTTCCTAGACATCCAGGACCTGGTCTCAGCCTCGAATCATACGTGTACAATTTATTGTACAACGTACCAGTACCGCTGCCCGGTAAATCATTAAAATTTTTCGTGCCGAACGACGAGCCAGCGAAGCAGCCGCTCGAACTTGTAATTATTCATCCAAATCCATCGTCGGAACTGCCCATGTTGGATTACCCCCTCAAAGACATGTTCGCCTGGCTAGGGGTCGAGACCGTCATACAATTGTTCACCTGTGTTTTACTTGAGAATCAAGTATTGTTGAGGAGCACGGACTTTCACAAATTGATGGTCGTCGCCGAGTCCATAACCGCGCTATTATTCCCATTCTCGTGGCAACACGTTTACGTACCCATTTTACCCGCGAGCCTCCATCACTTCCTCGACGCACCGGTGCCTTTTATAATGGGGCTGCATGCGAACAGCGAAGGCGGAAACTTGAAAATCGCCAGCGAAGTGAGTCTCCGCCATTTTTTCTTGCTCAAGCCTCGTTCCGTTTGATTTTTCGAATTCTTTCTTCGCGTGAGCGTGGTCCAACAATTTTTCATACTTTTATTACAGGCGAATCTCTGCTACGTTGACATTGACAAACAAAGCAGCCAATTTCCCGAGGAATTGCCGGTGTTCCCTCACAAAATGCAGTTCATTGCTGAGCTACGAAGTCTCTTAAACAAGTACAAAATTCCACAAAACGAGAAGTGAGTTGAAATTCGCTAATCAGGCATAAATTCTCAACTATTTTGGCCCATGGGACGATCAAAAGACGATTCATTCCGCAGGACTGACAATATGGTCATAAATTATTTCAACGGCGATATAATGTCGACTAGTTTAACGCTACCCGGCTCGGGATTTCATCTCGGACGAAGAAAACACTCGTTGCACGACGTCCTCGACTGGGACAGACCGGAAACGATCCCGCAATCCGATGCTCTCCAAAGAATCGTCGACATTGTCAAAAAAACAGGTAATCTTCGCACTATAATCGTCCGTGGAATATTCGAGCTTGAAAAGAAACGAATTAACAAACTTTCGATCATCTTGGCTGTCATCTTTTTCTAGGTATCAGCTTTGACGACATCGACTCGGTTGAAAATTTAACGAAAGACAGAATTCTCACGACCCAAGAAGAGTATCAGGAAACTCTTGTGTTCAACAATGCTGTACGAGAAATTTTTCTGAATCGTTTCGTTCAACTTTTTTCCGGATACGATCATTTTGTCATTCATCCAAGCCAGGTAAAAATTAAAAAAAAAATATTTAACTAAGCCGATCGATTGACCATCCAGCGAGTGATTTTTTAACAATTTTTTTTAACCCTATTACAGGACAAAGACGAATGGTTAAACAATCGTGACAGCATGCACGTATTCGATAAGGCAACATTCCTCTCCGATCAGCCAGCTCAACATTTGCCCTTTTTATCGAGATTCCTCGAGACTCAAATGTTCGCCTCTCTCGTCGACAACAAAGTCATGTCCTCCTGGAGCGAACTGGATTCCAACATCAAAATTTTCGACCACAGAATCGCTCAAATAAAGTTCGTCAATATTTCTCAACCTTTATCAACGATTAAATATAAAATTAATAAGATATATGTAAAGTAAGACTACGTGGTGTGAAAAAATCGGTTTTTCCAACAGAAAAAAGGTTGGTGAGGGGATAATTCGGTCGACTCGTTACGAAGTATCAAACAACGTGGTCGAGTCACAAAAAGTATTGGAAAATAAATTAAACAACGTGGATTTTGAGGCTAATCCTCCAACGGAGATAGTTCCTCATCGAGCCGCGTATTTCCGAAGTTTTCCTTTGCTAGACAACGTCGCAATGAACAAGGAACCGGTCCAGAGGTATACCTTTCTTTCAACTTTTTCAAAAATCGAATCCCATCAAAAACGATAGTAATTTTTTGTAACTAACGTGAAAATGTATTTTTTATTTCTGCTGTACCCAAAGTCTGCTACGGTAAGAAACAATTGATATCGGGTGTTTGATCACGAAAAAAATTCTTGGAAAAATGGCTAAATTGTAAGGTAAATGAATCCTACTAAAATATACATTTTCATCGTTTACAGTAGCCGGAAAGGACAAACGCAGTGGAAATACAAGATGAAATCACTTGAGGCGAATGGAAAACCGCCAACGCCGCAAGAAACTCAATCTCCAAGGCCGCAAACAAAACTCTCCGCTGACATGAGTCCTGCCCTCATAGCCCAGGCTAATTGGACCTTTGTGGAAAAACTGCTCAAGGTTAGGAAGCCTCGAAAACCCCCAAACCGATTTTTCCATCGGTTAAATAAATTATTTACCGAGACCAATACCAATTTGAATGATTTTTATAGGATTGCAAATCCAAGACAAAAAGAATGCTCGTCGAAAAAATGGGATCTGAAGCGGTGGCTCTGGGCCACGGGACTGAATCTCTTTCGGATGTCGAAGAAAATACTTTGGTCGCGAGTCTGTGCGATTTGCTCGAACGTGTATGGAGCCACGGGCTCCAAAACAAACAAGGAAAAAGTGCTCTCTGGTCGCATCTCACGATGTACCAAGAATTGGAAGAGTGCAACGATTCTGCGAAATCAATCGATCCCAATTTCTTATCACCCGGTACGTTTCGCAGCCTCCTACCCAATTCGATAACTTTAGTTTTATTCAGTTTTCTTTTCAGGCCCCAAAATAATAATGAAATCATTGACAATTCTGTCAGATCACGAAATCCTAGAATTACTACTGCCATTTCGAATTAATCCTTCGCAGAGAAGGATTTCTCGAATCATGTAGAATATGTTTTCCATCTGACAAACTCATATTTAATTGACTGCGATTATTCGATCCTGTAATGAAATAGCTAACAATGATTGTAAATAGGCTTCTGGTCTCGGCGACAGTAATCCTGGACTATGGAAATTTTCAACGCAATTAATAAGCTGAGAATTAACGAACAGTCAGCGATTAATCAATTCTACGCTCTCTTATTAATCGTGCTATTAATATTTTTGGATATGCAGCCCTAGCTTGGTGCGTTCTCCGAAAGCGGCTTGATTGTACGTTCGTTATTCTCGATCGAGTAAAAATTTTCACTGTTTTTTCTGCTAGCGTTGCACTTCTCATTCACTCGTTGTCAGCACATTTTTTTTTCACCTGGCGTTCACCATTTCGCACAAAAAGCCGTGTCAACAGTAGACCCAGCACTCTTTACTATAAAAATATCATTGAAAAATTAATTGAAGGGCTTGGCTGAAAAATTTTGAAGCAAAACTTCAAGTTGTCGAACTCGACTTCAATTTTTTTTCTAGTCTCTTCGCTCAAGCTTCGTTCAATGAGACAGGTCCTTGAATTAATTTGAAAAACTCCGCTTCCTGGCACGAATTGTAGAAACTTTGATTTCGTCCTTTCATTATTTTTTCTTCATTTCTTCATGTTTTTATCTAATTTTATGTTTCAATAGCAAAAAAACCATCGTCTAACAAATGTCACGGATTCTCGGATCGTTTAATCGCGACCATTAAGATCCGAAACATTTATGAAATAGCTTCTTATATCAAGGACAACTTTAACGGTAAGCCTGTTGCATTGGCTTGCCGAATTTTGTTTCGTTTATGATTTTTTTCCATTTTTTACCCAAAACATGTTTGCATTTTTGTGCATGGTTTCTCTTATGTACTTTTTTAAAATGTTCCAACTCCGCATGTTACTGCGATTGCACGAAAGCCATGTTGAATCCTATGAAACCCACCCTCGCATGTCTGCCCCCAGTTTCCATGAATGTGAAATATCAAAAATTCGGACTTTTGAGATTTTTAGAGAACAACTTGGACTACGATTTTTGAAGCATGAAGTTTTCTGAATGTACATAAATTCACGACGAATTGAATAATCATTTGCATATACCGTTCAATTATGAAAGATTTGTCCAACCTGGCCCTCGAGACTGACGTTTCACCGACTCGAGGCAACGAGCGTCAGAGATCGATGGGCGAACGAAAATCGATTGGTCCTGAACATCTCAGACCGTTACCCGATTCTCTCACCTTCGATATACGAAATATTCAAGCGATGACTGAAATCAAGACTCACATTGGGTACGCGAGAGCGTGGGTTCGATTGGCTTTGGAGAAAAAATTATTATCTCGTCATCTGAAAACACTCTTGTCCGACAATACTCTACTGAGGTAATGAGAAAAAGTGAATTGTAAAATGAAATGAGTTTTTAAAACTTTTGAAATGGATTCGATGATCCAGCAACGAATGAGGTTTTTTCAAAACGAATGTTTTTTGTTCCAGGAGCCAGTACAAACGATCGGCGTTCCTCCGTTGCGAGGAGGAGAAAGAACAATTTTTATATCATTTATTGACTCTGAACGCCGTCGATTATTTTTGCTTCACGAACAATTATCCGACGACGAAACTGCCCTATCGCGTCATTATTTTCCCCAGTAGAAAAGCCAGCGCCGCAACAACATCAGCCAATAGTTGGGTCGCCATTTCCGGCACGTTGTGTGAAACGAATCCTGTGCCTATTCCTAAGAGCGCTCTGGAATTCGTATTTCACGTAAGTTTAATTTTTTCATTCAAAAAAATTTAACGACCCTCCTCAATGTCTTCCTCGATTTTGATCATCAAAGTTCCAACAACAAATCGTCCCGTTCGCAGCACAAAAATTTGGGAGTCTTGTCGACCCTCCGAATAGGACACGACAACACAGGAATTTCACCGAAATGGATGGTCGAACACGTCGTCGTAAGAAACGAAGTGACGGGTCATACTTTCAAATTTCCCTGTGGCCGATGGCTTGGACGTGGAATTGACGACAGTTCCACCGAAAGATTGCTCGTCGGTGCTCTGGTCCCTCGAAGCATCGATAGCGAAGAATTACTCGAAACTTGCTCCACTCCTCCCCGATGTAGATCACCGAGTATACCCAGGAAACCAACGTTGTCTCAAGTCGAGCTGCAGCATATGCTTGGTAAAGAAAATGAAAAAAAAAAAAAAAAAAACTTTCAAGATATGTAATAATATGATGGAAAATTGAAGCGGAAAAAAATTCATTGGATTCGTAATTTGGCCAAACGATGCAGGCGCTAGAAACGATTTTAACGAGAACTCATAAAATTATTTTGCACCATGGAGAAAAATTAGCTTCTGAATGGAAAATAACTGTTGAAGAAGAGATTTTTTTTCTCCCTTTAATATTTTCAACTAATATATTCGTTTCATATTTTGCATTAGGTGAGGCGGTAAACGCAATCGTGAAATTCCACTACAGAAGAGAACCATTGGATGGTTCGTTAACAGCCCTTTTGTGTGGCGAAGGAGGTCTGGTGCCCTCGCTAGAACAAACATTTCTGTACGGTTTCAAGAACCAGAGGATATTTGGTCGAAACTTTTATGTCTGGGATTTCTTTCGTAAGTTCTTTTTACTTGCAACGAAAAAAATCTTACGCTCATCAAGTGCGAATGACACGAGGCGGATAGTAACCATAATTTCTTCCGTGTTGTAGTCCGAGTAAAGGAAAATTTCGAAATGTCGCTGCTTGAAGAAATGGACGGATATTCTCAACGACTGAGCAGAGATCGGAGAACCCACGCCGAAAGTAATCAGAGATTTACAATACTTCGGTGTTATTGCCATCTGATCGATCAAATAAATACCTTCAGCCAGACACTGGGCAAAGACGGAAAATTCCAGCTTTTTATTTGCTTGGCAGCGAGGTAAACATCGAGGTCTATTCGAGTCGAATGAATGTTTAAAAATCGATGAAACAACTTTGAAAAATCTAATTATTTTTCAGGGAACAACTCCTTCATCCAATGTTGAGACCCATGAGCGACGCACGTTCGACAAGTGAAATGTACGAGGAAGCCTCATTCCTGCGAAACCCTGGATTACTCAATTTCCTTATTCACATACTCGAGCCACTCAGCGAATTTCACATCGTTCTGGAAAAAAGTTTGACTCACGGAATTTCCAGTATATGCTGAGGTCGAATTTAACATTCCGCCAATATTTGAGTGACCAATACACGAGCAGCTGCAAACAAAGATGGAACTTTGCATTATCGAGAGGAAGGAAAAGAAAGCAACTTCACAAGCATCTATCCAAAATCCGTACAAACAAAATATATTCGAGCACTTATCGCCTTTTCTTTCAAGACTTTGTCGAAGTGCCAAAGACTCGTCGGAGTATTTGTCGCATTTTAAAAAACTCGACTCAAATTCTACTTGAAAAAGTCTTCTCCAACTATGCGATGATCGTAACATACGAAGTGAAGGTGGCTTTCTGCGAAAGAATGCGAAGCCTTCCCATCTTTGTTCAAAAATTGAACTCTCGTGTTCGCGACAAAGTTTCTGTGCATGTTTGTGAAAGAAGAAAACCAAAAAACCATTCAACGTTATGAAAACAGAGAATGAGAGAACAGTGAAAGGGAAAAAAGGCGTAACATTTGGCTTCTATCCGACCGATCTTGCCACGTTAATTCATACTAAGAAACAAGAATTAAGGATAGAAATGAGAAAAAAAGGATGAAAACATAACGAACGTAGGCTTTAAGAAACGTTAAATCGTGTACCAAAGATATTTATATTTCCCACAACTCTAACTGTAATACTCGTTAATTTAATTGGTTATTTTGTATTTTTCATTTACTTTCATTGTTCCAATTGTGATCTACGGAATCTCGACATGACAAATAGTCCTACTGAAAGATGTTTTAAGTTCTGTTAGTGTATATATTAGTTAGGATAACGTGAATTTTATATACGTAGCGCGGTTCGACGTGAGATTACGAACAGATTCCTCTTTTTTATTGTGATTCTTGAGAAATTTTTACAACTCTATGAATATTATTATTATTCTGTGATTTCCGTTCTACGTTATGAGAATGTACTGCGCGATAGCAAAAGTCATTTTCTCCATTGCGAAAAACGTTCCTTTCAATCCGCCAAATACGAAATGAGTCGGTTCATCCATTTTGAATAATTGGAATGCTCTTGACCATTATCGAAGTTGTTCACGCAGAGATAATTATTAACGATTACAGATGAATAACTTTATTTCTTTGATTTTAATATCATTGAGGGAAAAATTTGTATATTGACGTAATAATACATCGTTATCTGTAAAGCTAATAAGCTGGTAAATAAATCGTGACGAAGAATGTTTCGAACTGCAATCTCCGCGTGCGAGTGAAGTGCCGCAGCGAGATGTAAATCTCGTTGGAAATTGTCGTTTGAATGGGGAAAAAAGAATTCAAACCCTGTGTAGTTGTCCAGTGTAATTAAAAATAAAAATTTAGGAACTAGGCAATTGCGCAATTAGAAATTTTTCTCAACTTTGGGAAACACAGTGAGTCGATTTGCGCGAACAGAGTGGTAAAAAAAACATACAAATCGTACTTTGTCCAATTAATTGTTGTACATCCGGAACAAACTCCAGCAATAATATGAAAAGAATTCATTTTTTCACGTTAGGAAGGAGAATTCTTCATGAAAAAAAATCGTTCCAACTCACTCAAAACTCGTTTCGTAACTTTTAAAGAGAAAATAAAAAGATTCGATGTAGTTTTAGATTCTTGATAAATTTTTCCACACTCACTTTTTACTCGTAATGAAAACAATTATATGAAACATGATTCGTAACCGACGTGGCCAAAAAAATCAATTTTTTCAAGAAAAGCTCCGATCCTTCAATTTACATGATAAAATAACGAAAATCCTGCGTTTAATCCCTTGTAGTTGAAAAAAATCAAGTCGAATGATGGAACAATAATGCGCTCGGTACACTTATACGGTTCGAAAAGAATCGCATTCCTTTTGAAGATGAAAAAAAATGTTTTTATCGACGTAACTTTACTCAATCGCCCACACCGTGACGTTTTCATCCGATCCCACCGCCAATCTATATTCTACATCCATAGATTGTATATAAATGAAAAAAGAAGGCAAAATTCGAATAAACAAAGATTAGGTAAGGAATAATGAAATGAAGATCTATAAACTTGACATGATACGTAGAATCTTTTACAAAATGAATGACTAATAGATTATATTATGTATATATGAATACTCATAGGCAATTATTGTACAGTAGAACAATATGAAAAAATATATGAAGTGAAATAAGTAATGTGGATTATTCTTTTCACAAACTTTCGTTTTACCAAAAAAAAACTTCGAATATGAACAGAGTATAACTTTTTTTTCAATTCAATTTTTTTTGTTATTCACCAATGTCAAAATGTGATATGAAAGTAAAAATCCAGAAACTAACGTATCTCCAAAAAAATGTTGAATCAGTCAACGAATGAACGGGGGGTAAAGGAACACGCATAGTCGAATGTATAAAAAGAGATTCAAAAATACACAAGTGTTGATCGTATAAAATACCAATACTTTATTTTCAATCCACTGTGTGCGAGTCGCCACGCACAAGTTATGTACAAAGATGTTGCGAGAGGCATTTACAAATTACAAGTTGCAAAATTACATAATTAAAAAAAAAAAAAATTCTTTTTCTTTTTAATCAATTACGAGTAAACTAAAATTAAAAGTAATCGTCTAAGTGATTCTAAGGCTAAAAAAAGTAGTCGATTTGGGAATCGATGAACTCGTGTGTGTTTTGTGTAACGATATTTGCATGTATCAGTGTGAAAGTGTGTGAACGATCTCTGAGGTATATCAGCGGTTATCTTTTATTGCATTCAATGAAATTTCACATACGCGCGACTTGTATACCGGATTTAAAAGTAATCTTTTTCTCTATATCTCTCAGGCCTAATTTTTCATCTCAGGGTAAAGTTTATTTCATTCATAAAAAAAAAAAAAAAACAAAAATGAAAAAGGGCGGCAAAAATTATGAAACGGTCGGGTGTCGCGTGAAATGTTTAGTAATGGACGCGAGACACTCGGGCATCGGAACTATGTGGACCTTGATCGAGCAGATGAAAATCGAGAAGCAAAATCGAAAATGCCGGAAGAAGGAAGCTCGTTGAAAAAATATTTATGCGGAAAGAGATTTAACGATACAATTTAAAAAAAGTAATGGAACACTTAAAAAGATGGACATAAAAAGAATAATCATGTTGCAAAAATCTCGGTATCTTCGTCGTCTTTGCTCATCGATCGCGTACCCGGAGGTCCTCGTGTTTAAGGTATGTGCGGTTATTTCTCTTTATATGTTTGTTCTCTTTTCGCAAAAAAATAATTGTAAAAAAGAATCGGAACAAAAACGAACGCTAGAATGTGCTCACACTCACTTCTGTCGTATCAAAAATTACGTTCTACAGCAGGTGTCCTGCGCTTTACAATTTGTATTTTTTTTTTTTCTTTTTCCCGTTTTCACTCGCAGCTATGCCAATCTATGGAATAATGAGGATAATATATACACAAATGTATATTTATATATATATATATATTTATCGGAAATACGACTCTATTGGCAGTTAATTTTTACAGCAATTTCGTATTTGATATTATTGTTAAACAATAACAATATCTAAACGATTTGCTGTCCGATTGAAAGAAGAAAAGACCGCCCCTCGGATGTACTACAATTTGGTTATGATTTTTCTAAAGTAACTGATCCGCTGCAGCACTGAGTTTTGTTTTTCAACCCCTTACATTTCTTCTTCCTTCATCGTACAATATATTCTCTTTTTCTTCTTCTCTATCTGTTTCACGCGCCCTCTTTTCCGCCTTAAGTACAAACCATTTTTGACTATCCAGTTTTAATTTTTTCGGGGGAATCCGGAAATTTTTTTCATACTTTTCGCCCAACAAACTCTGCTCTTAGATCTCGCCAATGACAAACAATAGATCGCTAATTTTTTTTTTCTTTCTCAACAAGCATCGAAGGAGCGTGAGAGCTCTAAAGATCTCGAGGTTCGAATGATCATATTGTGGTTTCCAAATAATGAGAAAATTAATAAACAGAGAAACAATTAAACGTTATCCAATGAAAATTGAACATGTTTAATCGCCGAATCGTTATTGAAAACTACTATTAAAGAAAATCTTCGGCAACGCGAACAATCTGTAAAAATTTTATTTTGCTTTTTATTATTTTTTGAGTTATATAGAAGTACCATTTTTCGGAAACAATTATACAACCAACGAAACTCGTAGAGAGAAGTCGAACATTTTGAAGCGCAAAAAAGAAATTTTTTTCTCCAACGCACCACTAGAGTATCGGAAATTCGTCGGAAAATTTTCGAGCGGTCTCTCAAAGGCTCAGCCGAAATTTCAACAATATTACTTGTATAAATAAAATTTGAATATATATTCAAATCGGAAAAAAACATACAAATGTGTGAACTCTATTTTTGGACTTCAAAATGTGCAATCCCTTTTAAACACTATAATAATATGAATGATAATAATAATGATAATAATGATAATAATAATAATAGTAATAATAATAATGATAATAAAATAATCTTAAAAACGAGTAAATCTTATTCGTACAAACGGCTCTTAAACCCTATATGATATTTACAACACGGACATAAAAAAGAGAAATATCCAACGAAGCGCCTTTCGCCGCTCTAATTTTTTTCTTTTTTTCTTCCTTTTCAGTTTTTCTATCCTTCGGCTTTCATTTTTCAAAAAAATATATTATATAAACATAATAGGTAAAAAGAATGGAGAAACTATTATTTGTCTCCTTCTTTAGAGCTCCTCCATCATTATTCAAAAAACATAGCTCAAAAAGATGTTTTTCTTCAACATTTTCTAATCATTCTTTTTTCTGTCCCTCTTTGAGCTTACGTTTAGCATGCTCCATCATCTCATATTTCCGTTAGTACTCATGTACATGCACGCGCGCGCACACATACACACATACACACATACACACGCACGCACGCACACGTGTACAGATTTAAGCATACATACACAAGCACACATTTACTCACGCACACACAAGCCACGTGACACACTCGGTCGGGCTTAAGACTGATCGCTGCAGGAACCTCAATGGAATATACAAAGCGTCGAACTTCGCGAGCTGGGAATATTTTTTCTCGTCTGAATTTTTGTGTTTTCGTAGATTGCTTTGAGTAGATAAAAATTTTTCATGTCAAAACACGAATCGCAGGTTATATATCGAAAAATGTCCGATTGCTGTTTTCGTTTGTTTTGCATTTTCAACTTTTTACGTATGTACAGACGCTAAATGACTCGATATGACTATATTTTTATCGTATTGTTTTTTCTCTTCTTCCTCATGTTTTTTTTTTCCTTTTTTTCTCGCTTTCATAAACATTAATAGTATCCGTCAATTAAAATTTAAGGTTATACTTAGACGATAATGCGTTAAAGCGTATTGCATTGCCTTCCCCCCCCCCTTCCCGAAAAAATGCACACCCTTTTCCCGTTCTCCCTCGTGTTTAATTTTTCGTAGTTTCTGTTCGTTTTCCTCCTGATCATTCTGTCGATATTTTTTTTTTGTTTGTCGACACGTGAATTTTTCCTTATTCCAATAACAATTCTTATTTTTTCTTGCCAGAGGGTGTGCATTGCCCCATTTCTCTAAGTTTCTCGGCGCTTCGCGGGCGAGCCTCGAAAAATTTTCGTACGTGAAAACGGAAGTAAGTCTATAATCATCGTTACTTTTCAAGACTTTCCTTTTTCTTCATCTTATTTTATTTATTTTTATTCCCCGTTGTGCATCTAATCTCTCATAGTTATTTGAAATAACGAGCCAGGTTTAGAAATGAACATCTCTAACATCAGTCGGTGTTCCGGCTTTCTCGTGTTCCATTATCTTCTCCTGGCTCGTGCTCTGTTCCCCCAGTGGCCTCTGGTGTACTCCGGGGTTACCCATCATCGACGTTGTCGAGGTACTCGTTGATGACGTCAACGTTGACGTCGTGCCACCCTGATGATGATGGTATTGATGATGATGACTACTGATCCCACGCGCCTGTGACACCATCTCCTCGATTTGTTCCAAGCACCCTTGCAGATAGTCCTGTACATACGAAAAAAACACAACCGTTCAATATTTTATTCTAACAGAAGAAACAGATGAACATCCCAAATTAACAAGATAATAAACAAACAATGAGAAGCTAAAAATTTGGATCCATCATTTCATGACCTGAAGGTCAGGAGACCAAATTTCATAACGAACTAGAATGGAGCGAGAGAACGATTCTGGAGACTCCAAGTTATGAATGGAGATGGTGGGTGTCGTTAGATTTAGAGGACACAGAAAGAAAGAGAGTGAGAATTCCTTGGTGTCTCGGGAGACAGATGGGTTGGAGGACACGCAGATATTGCGTTTATAGAGGCCATGAACCCCATGCAAAGCCATTCATGCAGTTTATTTATGCCCAGATCCCCTTCTCTCTCTCTCTCTCTTTCTTCTTCTTCTCTTCCGTTGACACTCATCTGGGCTCATCTCTCCTCTTGTATAGATATTATTTGAGAATATACCGTTGGCAATGGCGAGGATTTTCTTGCGAAAACATGTGCCAGGCACCTGCTGCTCTCATCTTTCTCTCTCTTTCTTTCTTTCTTCCATTCAATCATATGGTTTTTGCTTAAAGTCAGAGAGGACGTACCAGGATGGGGTTCGGGGCATTTCCTGCGGATGCGAATCCGAGAGAAAGGATGGGAAAAAGAGAGGGTGCTCGAAGAAGGATATCAAAAAGATTCAGTTCTCTTTCTACTCGAAAAAATTCAAACTATAACGCAAGCTTCACTTTAAAATGATATCTACTGTTACTATTTCCCAAAATGACAGTATTCAATAAACCTTTAGGACGATTATTCCAATTGAAACAAATGAGACGAAAGAATTATCTGCAAGAAAAATCTTTGCTGCTTGGAAAATCGACTTGGACGAACCTGTTCAATAGCTGTGATGCGAGTGAGCTCATCCAGAAGACCGGAAAGTCCGTAGCCGCTCTTCCCCGTCCAATCGAGACCGTGTAACGCGGCGGCTACGCTCGCCGCTGCGATCATGCTCGGTGTGTACATTGAAAATTTGTATTCTGCGAAAAAAAAAACGAAAATTAATTAATCGAAGAAATGAAACTATAAATAAACGGTAAATAAAATGATGAAATATCGATTACTAGTGATGGAATCTCCGTTTCGACAGTTTTTTTTCCATAAAGCCTTTTGCACCGTTTTAATAAATCAATAAAGCGGGGAAATGTTTGAAAATTGTTAAAAATAAAGATCGGATAATGCCTAGTTTGGCGCGTGAGAAACAACAATCATCTCGATGATGTTGAGATTGCAACGCGTGTCTTAAATGGCTCGAACGGATGAGCGAAACGTCTCCTCGTGTCGTCTTTGCGAGGGCGACGTTTTTGCGAGCTTGCGGCTGTAATAACAACCATCGAGAAAGACCGAGTGAAGTTTATAAAATGGCCGATTTCAATAGCGATATATATGAACGTATAAAAGTACGGGCAAAGAGGAAGAAAGGGAAGAAATGCAGCGGGGAGAAACGTCGGTGGCCATGGACACCGCAGACGTCCAGGTATTTAAGACCGAGCGCGTATTTCCTTCTCTCGCTCGCTCTTTCGTGCCCTTTAATTCTTGGCCAGACTGCATTCGCACGATCGTCGCGACGTGCCCGAAGCGTTTATACATCATCGGGAGGTAAGCGTAAATCGATTCTTATCAAACATTGAAAAACAAAGAAGAAATTGAAAAACGAGCACTCAAACAAGGTCAAAAAATTAGGCTAAAATAACACTGAAAAGATGTTTTTGAAGAAGCCGAAATTCGCGACGAATATGTCGTTAATGAAATGAGGTCAGAAGTATGAAATTCAAGTACGATTAATTTTCCATGCCAAAATGAATGTTGATCGAGCCAAAGTTTTCGAGACTCACCTCTCGCACTGAGGGCTATGAAGGTCTGGGCGTGTCTTCTGACCATCAGGGAATCCCATGTCCGCGGATCAACCGGAAGACGCGTGAGTATGTGAAGAACAAAGTCACCCGGTGTGACTGCCGACAATTCCCATTTGAGCTTCGACACGACGAGCTGTTCCCACCTCTGCAAAGAAAAACAGCGAGAAAAATATTAAATACGGAGAACAAAGATTGAGTCCGGGTACTGAGAAAAATTAATGGCTTTTCTTATGAATGATCGAACTGCGAACATCCTCTTCATTTATTCACATTCCGATCGCATTTATTTCGCCGCTGCCGAATTTTCGTACGAATATTTCGAAAATTATTTAATCCTTAAATTGGAAATTCAGCTCAAATTGGATCGCAAAACCGATCGCGATTTTAATCCAATTTTTTTCTTCCACGTACGAAGAAAAAATAGCAATAAGAAACTCGCGTGCGTAGCCAACGTAGCGTGGCGTTCGAGGGTGCGATATGCAATACGAGAGTGATCGTAGAGTACCGAGAGAGCATGACGAAGCCCAAATGTTCCACTCCGCAGCACGTTCTTTGTTTCATTCAACAGGCCGTCGTTCATTTTTCATTTTTTCCCTCCATTTTCCTTCCTCCTCCCCTTACTCCTTTTCCTCCTCTACGCACTATGCCGTACACAAATTACTACAAAGTTGTACCTACGGACGTGCCAAAGTGTCCACGAGCTAATTGAGCTCGAATGTGTATCTTGAAGTTAAAAATAAGAGAAAATTGTTTTGGCAGGGTATCTTGGCACATGGGAAAAACCATTTTCTTATTTCATTTTCATCGGATGAGCGAGGCAACTTGAGAATAATTACGAAGAAATTTTAAATAATCGAATGCAAAGTTTCCTCGCTAGAAAATAGAGATTTTTGCTAGCGCAGCGACGAAAGAAGAATGTTCGGGGGGAAGGTAGAAAAAGGTCTGTAGGACGGCGCCTGGGAGCAAGGTGTTTACCATTCCGACCCGAAGCGAGGTACCACGCGATGAAAAAGGACGGAGAAAGAGAAAAAAAATGAGTGGCTGTATATTCGGGGATTCTGAGAGCGAGCTGCATAGTTGGCAACAAAAACGAAAATCATGGTTTCTCGGTCCAGCCAGTGCGAGTTCCTCGAGCTTTGGCGCAGTCCCCGTAGGTACAGAAGTTTTCGTAATAAAAATTTTTCAAAATTTATTACCTTGTCAAGCCTCCGAGGAAAATGAATTTTCAGGAAAAAATGTTCGAGTATGAAAAAATGGGGGAAAAAAGGGATTCGAATTGTCACAAATTAAGGCTCACTCCGCATGAATGGCCGAATATAAAAATACGAGGATGAAAGACGATGCATCGGACGAAAAAGGATAAAAGAAAGGATGAAAAAAGAAGAAGGTAAGCGGAGATGAGAAGCTGTGCAAAAATCCGACGCCCCCGTGTTTTTGATCTGCGAAAGCCTCTCTTCGACTATTACACACATATTTCGATGTAGAATTCTTGTTTGCTCTTTTGCTGGCCGAGTGTACACCCGCCGAGCGACTAACGCTAAATTTCTTAGCGAGAGAATGTTCCTCGAAGAATTCACCTTTCTGGAAACATCGGGGATCGCGCTTCGGCGCTTTCGTCAGCAAAAGAGACGGAGAAGGAAAGGGAGACGGGGCTCTCGTCTCTTGAGACCGAAGCTGCCTTTTTTCGGAAGATAATCTCCAGAAAAAAGTAGAATCGAAAAGTGCACAAGGAGGCAGCAACTTCCGGGAGAAAAAACTTGAGTGCTTGAGTAAATTCTGTTTGCTTTTCATCGCGGTCTGACAAATAAAGTAATCGAGGAGAGTAAAATGTGCAATATTTGATCTAAGGATTTTGAGAATATGCGGATTCAGAAAAATTCCAGCAACATTGTACGAAACGGCCGAAAAGTCCTGGCGATTCGTCACCCCTGAGCCCGGGGATCCTTCCAAGAATTCCGCTCCGAGTTTGTATGCCCATGTTCTTATTCCTTCTTCGAAAAAAATGAGAGAGCGAGCGGGGCGAAGGAAGCAGCGAGGAAAAAAAGCGAGACCATCTGTCATTGAGATGTGACGAGAAAACGTGCGAGGTCAGAAAATTTAACCTAAAGTTCGTCCGAACTTTCCAGTCCTGCAGCAGGAAATGGGTGGTAGCAAACACCCTCGAAAATATCGAGATAAAACCAATGAAGGAGAATCAAGAAGAAGAATCGAATGAGAAACTGGGGACAGAAGTTTCTGGAGTCACGAATTCGGCGAGTTTTGACGTCACATCCGCGTTCGGTCATTCGGACGAAAGTACTCTCGTAAATTCGTCACAAAAACTCGCCCATAAAACCGGTAATCCTCAGTTAGAAATTAGGAGGCTCGCCACGTTTCGAATCTGTGTAAACGTCAAATGAAATATGATTGTGGAGAAGAGCGTACTAGAAAAAAAAAAAAAAAAGCAGCGAAAACGTAGCGCCTGAATTCAGTATTTTTGAGATGATACGTTGAATAACTTTTCATAGTGATGTATTAAAATCTAGAGTTCGTATTGGAGCTAGAAGAGTACTCGTCGATGGCCTTCGCTCGGTCACCGCCCCCACTAGCGTCACCGAATCTAATACTCACGCACACGCATACGTGCACAAGTGAATTTTTTCAGCTCTGTTATATATATTACTCCGCAGTTTCGGCAAGAGTCATCAAAGTCTGGAAATAACGATTCGTAGACTAGAGCGCCGAGTATTCCGTTTAACGATTTAAAAAAATATCAATAATTATTGAATCGATTATTTCGACAGACGTTTAATAACTTCAGCCATTTTTATAAAATTTATGTATTTGTACAGAAAGCACACGTAGATCCTCCATGGGGGCTACGAGCAACTTTGTATTTCGCCGAGACCATATGTGAGCTCCAAATTTAAGGCGGCGGTCTCAGGCAGCGCACTTTACGATATCAGCGATCGACCCTGGGGATAACCAGCTGCTGTGGTAAACTCGCTTTATAAACATATCGTTTGTACATACTTATAGATGTATACGTACAAATGTGAAAAAAAAAGTTTAAGTCTGCAAGAGTTGAGATAATCGATATATTCGTGGAGCCCAACACGAAAAATCTAACTCTCATACGAAGATTCGGTACTCTCGGTTAATCTTGATAGATAGCAACGGATTATTTGGCCAGTACGAAGAATCTCGTTGCCTTCTGGATCGATGAAGAAATGACTCGTTTCATTTCTGTGCACATTTTCCATTTTTCTCTTTACTCGTGTTCGGCCAAAAGAAGAAATTCGGATGTTCGTCAAACGCTCGAGCCTGTTCGATTTGCATTTTTATGTCGTTTTTTGTCGAATCAAAGTGTATTTAATTAAGGCTGCGACGTGGCATGAATGCCACGTCGCAGGTCCCGCATTTCACAAGTATGCGTGCGACCGTGGTCTCACTTTTTTCGATTTTTTTTTTGCGAAACCTATTCCTCCGAGCAAATATACCGAGTGTCCCGACAATCGGGCTCATGTCTACGGGAATCTGCCTGAAAATCCTCGAGCCGATGAAAAAAAATGCTCGCAGATGCTTCTCGTTTCTGCCTCCTGCCAAAAAAATCCCAATTTTACATGTTTTTTTATCCTCGATCTGTACGCACTCGTTGTTTCAGCAGCCGATTCGCGGCATTCGCGGCACATCTGGGGCACCCCCCGTGTGTGCCTACATGAATTCATTTCCTCGTGGCCTCGACGAAAAAGTTTCTATGCGAAATACATCGGCCAAGGCTCTGCTCGCCTGCGGCTGAGTCGGCTCTTGACGTCTCCAATCTAATATCCAGTTTTACAAATTTAATGTACAACGGTCCCGGAGGACAGAAGCACCGTTTAAAAAACAACTTTCGAGTGTTTTTTCGCCATTTTTTGTTGATCCGAAAATGCTGGAGCAACGAGTCCCGAAATTGCATCGAGTTTCATTCGGATGTCGATTCTCCTGACGTCTGTTGCCTTTTCTTCAATTTTCGATTTGATATTCCTCGAAAAGTGGCGTATTCCGGTCACCATATGTTCCTGGTGAACGAGTTCGGCGGATACGATACAACAACGAAGCGTGCATGCACGTAGGTGTACGCGCGTAATTATGGGACTCGATGACTCGCAACAAAAAGTCCGATGAGCAAGTTTAATGCACCTGTATCATCGAGCTTCAACATTTTTTTAAATGCTTTCAAAAGCACGAACAGGTGGCTCGTGCTTCACTCGATGTGGGCCACGAGACTGAAGACGATTTCGGGAGGCAATGAGAGATTTTTCCTCTCAGGAATTCAGTGCTCACCTTATTTTTACATTTCTTTTCGTAAATAATAAATTTCTCGTTGTCACTCCGATAAGTTCATCTGGTAATCGAATTAACAAAGATCGATTTAAAAATTTCAATACGGGAATAATGAAAAAATGTCGCGTCAAAATTTTAAGGCTCGCTTTGTTCAAATGAACACCGGTCTCGTACGAGTTTCAGTGCTTTTCCCGTCTTTGTGTACGAAATTTGCAACCAAGGACGAAAAATATCTCAAGAATATGTTTACAGCTTCGTAAAATCCATTCAATACTTATAAAGTTCGCAATGAAAGATTTTTTTATCGAAAAATGGTGATTGTTGGGTTACTTTCACGATGGCAACGTTGCAACCGCGCGCTTTTCGAAACCGCAGACTACATTTTCCGATGCACGCAACTGACAGTAGGGACTTGCAATAAAATATGAAGGAGGGGTGAGAAAATATTGATGGAATTGTGAAAAACTTGTTTTTTAAACGTTTCTGTCATGTTTTAATAATGCCAAAGGTTTCAACTCCTTAACACCTTGAATGAAAGAAATAACGAGAGGAGTAAAACACTCGAAGGAGCAAGAATAAGTTGGGCAAAAAGTCAGCGAATGGAGAGGCTAAAGGTGCTGGTGTGGAGAAGAAGGAAGGAGCAGGGAGCAGGTGGAAAGCGAGAATGAGAGGAGCGCGACACGAGATGTGGCTTTTTGCCGTTTCTCTTCTCTTTTCACCCTCTTCCCTCTGCCTCATTTATTTTTCTGTAAATGAGTACGGCGCGCGCCGGATTGCAGATGCACGAAGATTCAAACGGCAAATTAACGTCGCGATACGCGGATAATGTGAGAGTGATAAAACGACACTATCGGATGAATAACCGATTCGTTAAAATTGATCGATTGAAATAATGTCGCGCCCGAGGAAGGTATAATTTGAAAAGTTTTTTTTCCCTTAAAAGTGGGCTGCCAAGTGGAGGTGAAAACGACGAAACGAAATGAAAGGCTTCCACCAGCTGTTGCGATAAAAGTGATCCTCCCGTGTGTAAATAAACAAAAAAAGTCAACAACAATGACGGAAATGCGACTGGAGGGTGGGTGTTACGAGAATCTTTTTGGTGAGCCTAAAGTAAAATGCGCGCACACCTCAATTCCCTTTCTTCGTTCAACTCGCGACCCCCTTCTTCGCTTTTGGACCGAGATTATGTTATTTCTCCTCGATGTTTTCTTCGCTTTAGAGAGAAAAAACGGGAGGGTTGTTGCATTATGTAGGAAAGAGAACGAGGAACATCGCTCGCTATTAAGGAGAAGAGATGCAGGAGCAGCTGGCCGAGTTGAGCACGGGCCCGGTGCTCGACATAGACGCAGAAAGGACTGGAGAGGGAGAGAGGAAGAAACACCTTTCGTTTCGTGGACACCACCTGGCTATCACCTGCTCTCTCGATTCCTCGCTCGTCGCCGCTCCTGTGAGTCGATCACTGCGGGCCGGAGGATCACTCTTTTCTTCATTATCCTATCATCATTACTGTCGATGCTGGCTTTATTTACCCAAAGCAAATTAATGGAGAAATAGAAGTCTCGGGAGTGGTATTTTATTCGTGGGGACTGGCAGTCCGAGGAGACCGATCGTCACAGCAGTCAGAGATTTTATTAATTGACCAATTATTGTTTTATTTCGAATTGTTTCTGCGGCGCGATGAAGAAAATGAGAACGTTCGAATACGCCACGATTTCAGATTGGTTTCGACGAAAATTCGTAAGACTGCTTGGAGACAGCAAATTTTCGCGTGCACCTGGCCGAGTTTTATTCATGACGCTGAAGTTTCCAACGTTGGAGTCCAACGAAATGATCGAAAAAAACTCTCCAATAATTCCGGTAATTCTCCTATTTTGTTCCCTGCCAAATTTGCGATTCGTAGTTTTTCAAGCTGCACCAACGATTCGTGAAATAAAAAATTGGTGAATTAGAAACGTTTTTTTCGTTCATTTCGTTGGACTCTAACGTTGGAAACTTCAGCGTTGTTTTTATTCTGACAACGGTAATTGCGCTCGAAAGGTATTCGTCGAAAGGTACCGTCGGAATTTTGGCACAGCAGGCGTTTCAAGGGTGTTGGAAGGGATGTTTGGAAAGTTGGCTCGAGCGAGCCAACTCCCCATTCTTGTTGCGCGCCCTGGAACGAGGGCGCCATAAAACCCGACAAGCCCTATCGCCTCTCTCATCTCGTCGAGGGATTTCACCTCCGCGTTATTTCCTCTCTTCTCCCTTCGAGCCTTCGCGCAGGGGGTGAGTTTGAACGCGCCGGACAGACGCGCACGCATCGAGGGCGCATGTATCCAGCGAGAAGTGCGAGACTCGGCGCAAGCACACCTTGCACTTTGCACGAACGTTGACAAGTGCCACCGGAAGGTGTTGGAGAACGTTGCAAAAAACGGTGCAGCGGCGCGCGTTTCCCTTAATTTATTCTCACTTCCGTTTTCCGATAAGTAAATCGACAAATTTGGCAGGTGTTGCGGGATTTTTTGCGCCCTGCGGCACGCCGCTCCGCGGATTTTCATTACCCTCGACGTCCTCGTCATTCCTCGCCATTTTTCAGCCCGGTTTTTTCGCTCGTTCAGCTCCGTTCTCAATCGCCGCGGAGTTGAACAATCGAGAAAATATTTCTCTTCCTTTCACCGTCGGCTATTTAGCTCGAGCGTTTTTTTACGCACGTACGATCGTATTAAATAATAAAACGCACACGAAGATATACAGCCCCGATATCAGCAGCGTTATCTGCTCAAACTCCGACGCTCTGGTCGCTATCGTCAACCGTTTGTTTGTCACGAGACTCTCTCTTTTTATGTGCAGCTTCCACAGCTTTTTTCAATTCTTTCAATATTTAATTTCTACCGCGGGCGGCTGTTTTGTTACGATTGTTTATCCTCGGTGTTTTTTTTCTCTATGAAACTCCTCGCAGGCGTTCATTATTCGACGCGAACGATCCACGGGAATGCGAGACACATTTTTTCCCGGCAAATTTCATGACGTAACACTCAAACTCGGAACGAGCGGAGGAAAGAAACAACTGCGTCGTTGTATCGCTATTAGAATTTCACGAGGAGCCTGGGGCCGATGGTATTTCGCGGGGTCAACGTATCGTTCGACTCGCGGGCGTCGCGATCGTGCGACTGAAAATAAAGAACAATACGAATGACTTTTTTTTCTTCGAGCCCCGAAAACGAAACGTCAGAAGGAATAATTTGTTTGCTTTTCGTTGACAATCCTGCATAAATTCGATGCGAAAGTTTCCATTAATGAGAACAACAATGAGTGCTCGGGTCCGGCATGATTTTGACACGAAAACGGGGGGAAAAAGTGTGTGCCGCCAAACTTACCCAAAGATCGTCGAGGGTGATTGAATTGTCGGTGTAGAAAACTAGCATTTCGGCTGTGAGCGGACCGGGCTCGCGGAGTTTCGACGCGAGAAGGAGACAGGCCGTACCGAGCAGTTGCAGCTGAGACTTCCTTATGGGGCAGATGGATAAAAATCGGTCGAGATAGTTCATCGACAGCGGGAACACTTCGTCCTGGCATTTTTGTTCCTCGCAGACCTGAAAAAGCATCAAAACGGTTTATTCACTTAACGGATAAGGAAAGAATTCAATGAACTTTAAAAAGGCTGAATAAATTGGAGAGCAAAAACATGAAACTGGAATCAACTGGCTTCATAAATAAGGAGAATAAGCCAATAAATTAAAAATTCTTCGAAAGCACCTTCGCACGTTCGAGTCTCAAGAAAATTTTCTCCAAGATTGGCAGCGTCGTTAAAATTTTCAACAGCTGCCATTTATTGCCACAATTTGAATAAGAGCGAAGGAAAAAGTCGCTTTTTCGCTGCCCCTGCTGGTGCTGGTGTCCAGAAAATAAGAGTACGTGCGAAAATATGTAATTTCGAATGCCGAGAAGCGAAACACGTGGCCGATGCGAAGCGAGCTCCTCGCTTAACCGTTTCTGCCTCTTTCCAACGCATTTTTTCCCCCCCGTGGTACACCGTTTTTTATCTTTTTTTTTCCGGCTAATAAACCGCTCCTCGTCACAAGGATTGTTGACCAGGCTAATTTGAGCTTTAACCGGACAATATACCGGGCATACATATTTTAAGGCTTCGTCGTAAAGGACCGCGAGAGGGCTTGTGACCTTGGGTCTGACGGGCTTGCCGAAACGACGTTCGACCATGCGACCCTCATTTTCCCCAAGATCCCTTTCAAGTACAGTCTCCATAGGAAATATCAAAACTCTCGCAAGATTTTTCACGTGTTGAACGTTGAACGAGAATTAGACAATTTTTTATCCACCGAAACCACGAATCGTTGCACAATTCACGCTCCTCTTTTGTTCTCACATCTGGTCAAGCATGACGCTGAAGTTTCCAACGTTGGAGTCCAACGAAATGATCGAAAAAAACTCTCCAATAATTCCAGTAATTCTCCTATTTTGTTCCCTGCCAAATTTGCGATTCGCAGTTTTTCAAGTGCGCCAACGATTCGTGAAATAAAAAATCGGTCAATTGCAAAAGTTTTTTTCGCTCATTTCGTTGGACTCCAACGTTGGAAACTTCAGCGTCGTAAGTCAAGCACGCTTCACTCGGGGCGCGCGCACCCCCGTTATTTCCTCAACTCCCAAAAATCGAAACAACGATAACGCAATTTGAGGATCGTCATTAAAATAGTTAGAAGATGGAACGAATATTGAGGGAATGACGAGGCGATACAACGAGAGCGAAGTCGCGGGGGTGGCTATACTCGAGTGAAGGTTTTTAAGGACAGATGCGGGGCCTGCGCTCGTCCCGTGCACGAGTCATCGAATTAAAACTGACCAATAATTATTCCAAGTATCGAAAAAGTGAAAAACAAATATTTGTGGTTTTAAAAGCGTTGTAAAAAAAGCAACGTTCGTGCGGAGCTATATATTTGTAAAATTACGAGGCACCGTGTCTAGGGCATCTCGAAATAATGAAGGGGTGGTTAATGAGCGTGACCAACAGACCCATCTTGCTTCACTTCTGCACTTCATATGCATATACGAAAGCATATACACGTATATATTTTCCTCTTGTCCATTCGCATCATCTCTCACACCCCTGGCAATTATCTCTTCGAAAAATACATACGCCAGTCGCCAATTAGCAATGCCTGAGTGTTTTGTGCCGCCACTTAGACTTGGCAGGCTCGCTCCCTCTCTCTCTCTCTCATTCTATCTTCACTTTTGTGTTTTAATCGCGAGTTATTATTCATAAATATGATCGATTGAATAATTCATATCGACGAATTTCGATGGCCTCTTTCGACTCGATTTTTTTTTCACATTTGTCACATTTTACGTCGAGAGAAGACGACGCTGAAGTTTGCAACGTTTTTTTCAAGTCGTTTGGTTGGATTTCGATGTTGCGAAGTTCAGGGTCATGGAGGAAATAAATTATCGTGATTCGAGTAATTTTCTAATGATTATTTGACGATTGAGAGGCGAGAGGCGCGATATTTTTGGGAGGTTAAATAATTGAAAGGAATGAAAGTCGTGCGCTGCGCGAAACTCGACTCGAGAAAGGCTCTCGTCGCTCCAGACCCGGCTCGCCGGCCGGTTATTGTTCGGCGCCTTTCCAGGACACCCGGTACACTCGTTTTTTTCTCTCCCCATCGTAAGTATACATTCACATACGGTGAGAAAGTTTCCAAATACTTCGGACAATGTAGTACTCGATTACACGAATATTCTCGAGGCAGGATGAAATAAAAGAAAAAAAAAAGTGGTTACTACATTGCACGAGTCACGTTGCGACCTCAAGCGAGAGTATAAAGAATTTTTGACTCGCGATTACGAAGCCTCGGGGACTTTGCTGACTCGGCGCAAACTTCCTCGATTTATATGGTGCGCGTCAAAAGACACTCACACTTTCCGTACAACGCTTGGCTCGTGTGTATATTCTGGGGAATCGTCCACGAAAAAAAAACGATGCAAAAAAACACACACACACACACACACAAAAGGATTGATGCTACAATCGTTTTCTTCGTATTTTGTCCTTTATCCTTTTAAAGTTCGCTGCTTCCAGAAATTTTGTGGACGACGAACGACGGCGTCGCATGTTTATCAACAATTCACCGAGCAACGGCTACTCCCGAAAAAAAGAACAATAAAATGGCTTATCTCTCAATCTTTGACGGGCCCATTAAAATACGTTACGAAATTCTCAGCATTTTAGTTATGTTTACTACTTTCATGTTTAGTTTTTGTTTTTCTTTTTTTTTCAGAGCCTCGAGTCAATTTGTTTTTTCCAGCACTTTTCGTTTATCAATAATTTTTTCTTTATTAGTCCATTAATAATGTCAGCCTTGAAATATTAATATTTTTTTATCGAAGAATAAATACGCCGAATGTTTTGTCAACCCAAGAAGTAGATAAGGTTTGATAAATTATTTTGAAGCGTAGTTTTGTTGAGTACGATTCTTGTGATTCTGCGGAATTCGACGAATACTCGAAGCAACAGGTCGCTTTACCACCCTTTCCGAGTATTTTCAATAGCGACAGCTCGTCGCTACATTGTCGCGACCGAAGGATATTTACTTGGAAATATAAATGTTTAAAAAATATTTTCTATCCGATAAAATACTTGGATTTGAGGAAAGTTAATGGTGCCAAGCCCCGATATATGGGTGAAACGTTCATCAAACGAACGATGCTTGAGGAATTTGGATTTTTGTTTTTAAAAAAAGAATTTGATCAAGGTTTTTTTCTCTCGGTTGAATTTTTGAAATGAATGTACAAAAGAAGCATGAGGCGCATCGTTGTTTTCCAAAGTTTTTTTTAGATACGTCTCGAGACGAAATTTAGATTGGTGATTTTCACAGTTTAAATGGCGAGAAAGCAATTTTTCTAATTTTAGATGGGCGAGAACTAAATTGGGAGAAGAGCAGCGGCGGTGAAGAGGGAAGAAGGAGCAAATTTAAATCGCGATGTCTCGTTGGTGTGTGTATAGAGAAAGAGGACAAGAGAGAGAGAGAGAGAGAGAGAAAAAGTTTGTCGAATGAAAGAAAGAATAAAAGACAGTCAACGGACACGTGGACCGGAAATCGTGGCCGGCCGGGCACAGAGAGAGAGAGAAGGTAAAAAACCGAGCGAACGAAACTCACCTCCAACATCCATTCGGCGACGATTTTGCGCATGAGCGGCGAAATATCTCTTTGAACGCACTCAAAGTACGAGCTGCTCGGTGCGTATCTTTCCTCGGTTTTAAGTAAATTTTGTAAGACCCTTTCGTCGTTGAGTAAAGCAGGATCAGAGTAAGCTCGACACTCGTTGTTTTGCGTAGTTTCGCAGCACAAAAGATCCATTTTTATTGATTATTTTGAATAGTCGAACTTACGAAGAAATTGAATCGGATGTGTGTTACTTGTTTGTTGGAAAACGTTTAAAAGGAACGTGATAAGGTTCAAACGCCGGAAGTGGCAGTTTGGTGGAGCGCTTGAGGCGTCGTCTTCCGTCTGTCTCGTCCGCAGCACGTGGCTGCGAGTACGAACGCAAAGAAGAGAAAACGAAGCGAAGAATTCACAAATGTAGCACTCACCGGGTTTCCGAATCGATTGAAATAACAATTGTTATCCAGTCCAGTTCACTGACCGGAAACGTACATATTGAAACACTTTCAAGGTCGAAATCACGAGATCGCGCACCCAGGCACTTGTTTTTCTTCCTTTTTCTCTCACCAATTCGAACGAAATTCGTAGATGGAAACAAAAACAACACTGGGGAGAGAGAACAATGTGGTCGTCGACCTCCCGTAGACTTTTTTGCCTATATATTTCTCGGTATTTGTACTCTCGCTTTGCATCGGATAGTGTACAGATGATAAATATTTTCGAACGAGCGAGCAAGCCAGAGCGAGAGCGAGACAATTTTTGACTCACGTTGTTCACAAACACTTTTTTTCCTTCACGCTCGTGTCCGCAGCTCCCTTGTCTCAGTTTCTTATTATTTCTCTTTTTTTTTTCTTTTCGTTTCGACGAGAATCTTCGAGCCCGTTTAGATCGAGATTTAAAAGAATTGCAGAAAAAAAAAGAGTTACTAGACACTAAAATAAATTACAGATTTTTTCGAGCGTATTAAATATATTTCCCTTGTTTATTCTTTGTTTCACGTATCTTGGATTCATCATCCGATTTATTTATAATAGTAATAAATAAGCGTAATTAATTTTGGATCCTTTGGAGCGTTGCGATGATCAGAGATATATATATCTTCTTATTATTTACGATTATTGAACGTTCTCGTACAATAACAGGTTGCCCGGCTAATCAATTCGATTACGTAGTACAAAAAAATTAATCGAATTTTAAACTGTTCCTCGTATAAGTTATCAACGTATTAATGTTTGTCTTGTTACTGTTGTTATTTTTTTTTCAAAATTCAAATACACAGCGAGTTCGTGTTTCGAGGGATATTTTTAAAAACCGTGCTTCTGCCTGTACGTGTGTGGAACGAGTGAACGAGTGTAAGTGTGCGTGTGTGTGTGTAAGTGTAAGTGTGTGTGTGTGTGTGTGTGTAGTGTGAGATTTAAAGTCCGTTTCCGAGATTCTCGCTGTGGGAAGCAGGGAGAACCTTTTCACTTTCTCACGATCCGACACTGGCGGCTTACCAGGTCAGAATGCCGTCGTTCACTCGTCGTTCACGATTCACCAAGTGTCGAGCGGTCGAGCAAGCATGGAACGAAGAACGAAAGACTTGCCCCGTGACGTTCCGTTCTTCTTCGCCGCCGGTTTCCCCACCACGATTACCGCTTTTCCCACCAAAAGGTCCCGTCTCCCACCAGCTCCGATCGGCGCCAGGGCAAATGTTGCCACGTGATACCCCTCGCCGGCTGTTCTACACGCCGCTCGCTCTCGCTGTGTGTGAGAATGCCGGCAAATTATGCTATAGTTTGTCCCGTCTCTCGTGCCACCCCAGCTTCGGGGCGCCGGTTCCCCACCCAACAACTTCTCCTCGATCGAGGGAGGGGGCCAAAAGAAACGACTCTTGCCTCGTGTGACTCGGATATCTCTTCGTTCGAGAAGAACCCCTCTCGCAGATCAAAAGTCTTTTTCTGTCGCACGCGGAGCTCCCAGAGCTCTGTTCCACTCGGAATTGTGAGTCGGCCGGTCTACGCATCGCTCTCTCTGTTCCTCGCGTTCTTTATTCGACGTTACGTTACAAACGCTTTCTCTCTCCCTCTGTCTCTCGTTTTCGACACTCGACGTAACCATCCAACCTTTTCGCCGCCGCACACATTTTATACTCAAACTCATATCGAACGACTTACCGGATTTTGACCTTAGGCTCGTTCTCGTTTCTCTTTCGCTCTGGATATTACGAAAGTGCTTCTTTTATTTTTCATACTTTTTACACCTCGTTTCGAGCTTTTATGTTGCACACTCCCCCTTTTTAAATCTCGTGATAATTTCCATGGAAATACGAAAAATCCGTAAAAATATATTGACGTACCTTTTTCGCTTGGAAATCTGTGCTTTAACGGCATTTTTTCTCGCGGGGAGACCGCACACCCGAGGCGACGCGTCTGAAACAATAAACCGTTCATTTTCAAACCAGACTTTCGATGATTACGTGAAATCGTGCCCCAATTGTTTCTACGACACTGCAGAAGCTTCGACAAACGAATGTATTCGTCAACCGGCTGCCACAACCGCGAGCGTCCTTCTTTCCAAAAGTATATCATTACAAAGATGGCGAACCAGTGAATAATTTGAAATTTCGAGGAAACACGGTGTTGTTGCGAAGAGGCGAAGAAAAAAAGTTTACTCGGTTGGAATGAAAAATCGTTGTACCTCGGTGGTCGAAGCATCTCTCGGGTTTTTTCTCTTTTTTTATACAAAGAGACGAGGAAAAGGACGGGACGGAAAAAATAGTTGTAGAGGGCGGCACCGTTCTCGGTATACAGCGCGCGAATGATTGAGAAACGCAGTGAGGATCCGTCCAAGTTTCACAACTTTCAGACAATAGACAAGGGTACGCAGAAGGGCAAATCCAACTGCGGCGCATTATTTACGTCGTAGAATATTAAATATTAATATTCGCTGACGGATCGTGATGCCAACATCAACGAAATAATCGGCGGCGATCCTAACCTCTAATTTCCGCGATCAAAGCTTTCTCAGCATTTTTCAAAATGATATTTCATCGAGCGATCCGGTCAAGCGAGTCTCCGTGCTCGATAAACTCTCCGTCTTTATTCAGGAACGATGAATTACAAAAAATCACTTTGCTCACGAGCTTTCGATCGTTCGTACGAGAAATCGAGGTCGTCGTATCTCTCGGGGCTCTCGGAATCGCCGAATCTTAATCTGATTTATCGTTCCTAATCTCGCGTATCATTCTCGCTCAATTCCATTTAGAATCCAAAAAGAAAGAAAAATGAACTGCCGATCGAGCTCGTCACGGGCCAAGGATCGTCGGCGAGTCATCCTCTCCCACCAAAATCTATTCGAAAGAAATCTAGCCGAAAAAATGCATCCTGCATCGGGACAGTAGAGGCAGCACCGTTTTTTCATAGCCCAATAACACCGTTACCAAATTCCGACAGAAAATGACTGAAACTATTGAAAAAATTCGTCGCGAGTCCTTTTGGCCCAGTTTTAAATCCAAAATCGACTTTTTTCCCGTTCCATATTATTTTATGAAAAGACACGTTTTACTGGCGTCGCAGGTTCTCGTGCGAGCTTTTTCTTGCCGTTCCCCTTTCCGTTAGCCTCCGACGAGCGTTGTTGGTGGCCTCAGGGAAATTTGAACTCAAATCAGTCACCGCAGACTTTACGCCAGACTGAGTTGTTGCATGAGAAATTGCCTGCGATATTTATTGCGCGAGAAAAAGAGAGAGGATGGGGGAGGGGCGAGAAGAGTGCACCAATGGCGTGTGTCTCGTACTACGCGAGTATTACTACTCGTAGTATTGCTGCGTGGCACGTAGTACGAACGACAGCGTGGCGATGCACGGAGGATTCAGTCTCGTTTTTATTCCCCCGCCCCCTCCGTCCCTTCCGTCATACAGAGCGCGTGTATAAACACGCACGGAACTCGGGAAAAGACCCCTGACCGGATGTGCATCAACTCTGGTTAAGGTAAACGTCGCGTGCGATCTTCGTAGCCTACTTCCCTTCGTAGTCATAACCAAGCGTACGAGCACAAGCGACGAGATTCGCTCGAACCAACGCAAAACGCGTACCGACCTCCGGGGCACCAGATTTTGCCGATCTTCGGTCCTCGAGGAGCTCGAGACAGGAGCTCAAAGAAACTAAACAGTCGATCAGAAATTCTCACGCCTGATCGACTCTTTAGCAGCGTGTTAAGGGGGGTGGACAGCGACGATACTACGTTGCCATGCTAAACCATGTTGAATACGTTAAAAATTTCAAAATGATAAGAATTTTATAAAATTTGGTGAACATATTGTTTAGTGCCAAATTTGAGAATACAAATTTTTTAAGATTTTTCTTCTGTAGAGTTATCGAGTAGTTGATCACTCAAGTTCACGTGTATAAGAAATCTGCTTTAATGCGTAATAACTCGATAACTAAGCAGAAGAAAATTTTGAAAAAAATTGTGACTTCGCACTTGATGTTGAAGAACATTATCACCAAATTTGATAAATTTCTCATCATTTTGGCGAATGTAACCGCCCTCCTTAATCGAATGTTCCTTCTTTGAATTCGTATTTACTCGAAAATATATATTTCCATAGTTTGCGTTCGGAATGCTATTTTTACAGACCACACGAATATGTCAAAAGTTCATATTTTCGAATTTTCGAATGTGGAGACTAGTCGTTTTATATAGACAGACCAGAATATAGAGTAGCAAAAAATCTAAAGTAAATTTTTCGAGTCTATAAAACTTGGATATGCGGAATAGCGATGGCTCGGAAGGCGAAAATCAAAATACGACGATGGTCGAAATTGGGGATCACTGGTCCGAGTGAGTGAGATTTTGAGCTCCTTTCCAGCGTTTCGTCATTTTGACAGTTCGACTTTTTATTGTGTTTCAGTATTTCAACCTCAGTAATAATTGGTCTTTCGTTATTATATTTGCGAAATGTCAAATATTCACAGTATTGCCGATTGTAGTAATTTATGAATCGAAAGAGTGGTAGTCGAATTTTCGAAAAATCGATATTTCAGTCGTCGTTCTATGGGCGATTGTTACATTCTATTTTCCATGTAAACCTGCTCTGAACTTTGAAGTTTCTACTTTATTTTCGGCATTCAAAGCTCCGCTCGAATTCATCTGTCTCCATATTATCAATCGAAGTTAATAAACTCGAGATTTTAGCTGTTCGAATTTTGAGTTATTTCAACATTTTCTTCCCACCCCTGACTCCACCTCGCGCAGTTGAACACACAGAAATGAGAATTCATGAATCGCGAAAGGACGATCGAACTGGATTTCGAAGATGTTCCGAATAGCGGTTTCCCTCCGTTCGAACGAGTTCCTCGGGGGAATAAACGTTGCGCTCAGTAGTAGCGGATAAGAATCAGTGCTCGAGTGTCTCTTACGAGACGGAGGCACAAGGGCAACGGTCATGCAGGGGAGAAGGTTTCGGCTGAGGAACTTTACGTTCTCTCGTATTTAAGTCCACTCGAGCGTTCAACGGTTCTGGCCGTTGGTTATTTACAGTGAAAAAGCACAAGCTTCTTTCTCCCGGTTTCTATCGCGGTTAAATTCACCTCAGTCGGAATGGTGCGTGTCTCATGACGAGGACACGCTTCGCGAGGTCTCCGAGGAAGTTTTCTTTCGCTGTGCTCTCTGCGAGCGAGCAACTTTTCCCACTACGATGCCCTTTTTTTAACGAATTACTCGATCGTCTCGCACCGACCTCGATTGGACTCGGTTCAATAAAAAATCATTGAATTACGTCCTCGGCGATGTATCTCGCTCGAATTTGCTCGATGCTTCGACGACCAGGACTCAAAAACGTTTTCGTTAATCCAACTGAAAGTGGAGTCGAGTTTTCAATCGCCTTCGGATCAACGAGAACCGGAGCTGTCCGAATTTTCAGATACTTTTGGAACCAATATTTCCTCGATGACATTTCACAAATCCTCACGCAGAAATGCCATTCGTTGCGTCACTATCAGCCTGTGACCCATGACCTCTGCTCTTAAACCACCGACGATTCTACACGGAGAGACTTTTATAGCAAAAATTACTATGTTTTTATAGTAACGTCGGACCACATCGATATTACTTATAATAATAATCGCTACAGAGTGTGTCAAATAGTGCAAAAGTTTGGGGAACCATTACCACAGTTCATAGTAAATAATGAAATGATTTGATGAAAATTTAGGAGATAACATAGCAGTCGTTTCTCTGTGCTATACGAAAAATTGCATAGTTACGTTTTTTCCCTTTTACCGCACTGAATTTTGCTCAACCACATAGCAAAAATTCATGCGCCCATCAATTATATGAGGCGTTGCGAGTATAAACATGAGAATTAACCGGTGGCACATAGTAAAATTTCAAGCAATTTGTCCAGTCCAATTCACCATTTTTTAAACATTTCGTCAAAGACACGAGCGACATTCGGATATCGATACAAGGTTCGATGTAAGAATGTCGCAAACCTAAATTTTGCCTGTCGTACATAGTAAAATTTGAGAGCATCAAAATTACTATGGACTTTGGTGAAATGTAATAGAATGATGACATCCAACAGCGCTGCTACAAAAGATAGTAAATTTTTCTAGCAAATTCATCCGAAATATTCGTATAAAAGTTTCTCCGTGTACGATAACAAAAGTCAAAGTCGATCTTGATAGTTTGGAGGATTAATTGACGTCGAAGGTCGATCAAACTCGTTGGAAGATTATTGAGAAAATTATAATTTTAGTACGTACACCTCGAAGTAAGAGGATCCGAAATGATCGTGAAACGATAAATACAACGAAAAGCGTTGACATTCGAATTTGGGAAGACTCTCTTGCAAAAATACTTCTTTGATTATTTTATATTTTTGGTAAAAACGCAAGTGGTTGCAAAATTGATGCAGCAGGTCGACCGTCAGTCGAAATTTTTCGTACTTTTTTTGCCAATCGACGCCCCTTGTTGGTAATGTCTCCGGAGGCTCGTGTAAGTCGGTCGAGATGAATGGACCGGGAGAAAAGGCGAGTAAACATGTGTACGCTCGGGCAATAACGCGCACCGTAATCGTAGAAAGACGAGGCGAGTTTTATTCGTTTTTTTCCCGACTCAAGCGTGGCACATTTGTACGAGGCAATAAATTTGTAAGATTTTTATTATCTCGCGCGCGTAAATATCTCCGGTACAATACTAAAGTTGGGCCAATTTTTCGGCTCCCTGAGAAAAAGGTCACGCGGTACGATTTCGCTTGGTTTTTGCGCCCTCGACCGCTTCGAACTTATTTTCATTCGATTACTTTCTTCAACAATCACCGCAATCTTCTGCACTCGGCAATATCCGCGAAATATATATTTATTTCACGAAATCTCTTTAATACAAGAGATTCGTTGTGAACTTTTAGAAATAACATTATAGTAAAAGAAAATTTGAATTTTCAACTCGATTTCTCAAAGTTTCGTGACCATTGATGAAAATAATGCGAAAACAAAGAAGGCTGAGCGAGTGCATCGAATGATGCAACGCGTCAGTGTTTCAGGCGGGCGGCGACGTTTCGTTTCACGACGTACTCGTAAAATCTGGCGCACGAAACAAAAAGAACTGTTGCTTTCTTCGCGAATAATTTTGAAAATAAATAAACAAATGAAGGATCGAAGGGGGCTGCTGCTGGTGAGGGCCGGCGATGGTCGAATCACCAATTTTTTCCCCCAATTATCCGATCGTTATGCGTTCGGCTGCGCGTACGAAGGCGATGACAATTGGGATCGAAGCGAGAAAAAGCCGAGGAGCGGGACCGTATTCGGGCGGCCCGAGATTTCGTACATTTTTTATTTTTACGATGGCGCGACCAATTTTCGAGGATGTAACGTACTTCGTTCTCGGGAATATCTCGAATTTCCTTTCTACCCAACGCAGTCTCCTCGAAACGAGCGATTTACTTTTGCGAATACTTTCGAAAAATAATCGCATTTCTAATATGACCGATGCGCGTTAGCCGAACGGTGAATCATCGCGCCTCAACGATCAGAGCTGCAACCAAAGAAAAGCTTTCGAATGAAAAAATCTAGGCTCCGTTTTGTTTCTCGAGCTTAACTTTCTCTCGAAAAAAAGAATAAAAAAATATATTTATACGCGAATTTTGTTCGTGGCTCGAGGCATTTTTAAACGAGACAGGTAGACAGCTCTCTCATTAATTGGAACGAGGCTATATATATGTGCGTGTATATTAAATATACGTATATAGAAGAGGATGCAGAATGGTCAGGCCGATTGTGTACGAAAGCTCTTAAAGATTGCTTCGAATTAAGCACGGTCTCGGTGCGTATGCACGAAAGCGAAAGAGCCAACGAGAGGGAGGGGGAAAAAGGATGGCAGAAATTATGCTACGTATAAAAATGTGCTCACATTATCACGAAGTCTCGTGCACGCGTATATTTTTATTATTATTATTATCATGATTATATTACGGACGTTTTTTTTTTTTTTTTTTTTTTTTTTTATTATTTCTCTTATACGTTGGCAGTGCCAGAAAGGAATTTTTATCCTGGATTCGCTGTATGAGCGAGGAGAATACTCGTTACGCTTTTATAATCCTCGCTGTGGCGGCCCCTCAAGGCCTCGCTCGATGGAATTAATTGAAAAAAAGATGAATGAAAAATACAAAATTAGCCACCTCCTGTTCTATCTTCGATAAGATAAATTTTACGATTTTCTCCCCAAATTCGAAGCGGCCCCGAGTCACATTTAAAATCTACGAACCCTCGCCGCTTAAGGAATCACTTAAACTCGCTTTTTTATCCTCTACGTCGCTCCCGACCTCTTACATTGTATGGAGAATCTGCTGCAGACATTCCGGGAACGGAGGACTCGCTCCTGCCTCGCAAAACAAAACTCAATATAAAAAACTGATGGCGCACAATGCGATTTTGAATATTGAAAGAACCTTTTCTCCGATTCGCAGCGGAGATTTTCGAATTGGATTTTATTAAATTTCCATCGATTTTCAAAGGCTCTTGAGCCGACGAATCCCTTTGTAAAAAATAGCTATTTTTTGAGGATTTTTTTTTACAAGGGATAGAAACGACGCTGAAGTTTCCAACGTTGGAGTCCAACGAAATGAACGAAAAAAACGTTTGTAATTCACCAATTTTTTATTTCACGAATCGTTGGTGCAGCTTGAAAAACTACGAATCGCAAATTTGGCAGGGAACAAAATAGGAGAATTACTGGAATTATTGGAGAGTTTTTTCGATCATTTCGTTGGACTTCAACGTTGGAAACTTCAGCGTCATGGGATAGAACAATCTGATCATTCTCAAAGTTGGACACGAGTTTGTTATAACGATCAAAATAGCAGCGTTATTAAGGGTCTTCGGACGCCTGTTTTCCGCGACATCGAAAACTGCTCCAGTTGTCACACTTTTCCTGTTTATCTGAAAATTATTTAACAAGTGTCATTCGTTTACTGACATGTTAAGGGGAAGAATGTACCTCAAAAACTACGAGAAAGTGCAAAATTGAATATTTGGCAGCCTTTTCACGTAAAAGATCAAATTTTCGACCATTTTTTCGACAGATTTGGCCCCAAAAAAGTGATTTATTTATCTGCTGTCTTTTGCAATTTAGGTAGATGTTTCCCAAAATTTCATCCAGATCGGTCGATAACTTTTTGAGCTACGATTTTTTGTTTTTTTTTTTTTTTAAATCCCGTGTTTAAAGTTTCAACGTGTGAAAACTATTAATAGTAGTGACTTCTCATTATATATGCGATTGCTCCGCGAAAATCCAATATTTTGAGTTTTTCTTCGGTCAGTATATTCTTTGGCTACCGTACTTTCGAAAAATGTAAAAAAAAAAATCGATTTTTCGAAAATTCTAAAAGGATTGCTCGCCTTAATGATCTGGTAAATTGTAAAACTGGTCAGACCGAAGTCTCAGTCCAGAGGTCGCTGGCCGTAGAGAAAAGGAATTCCTCGTAAGCAAACTTTTTCAAAGAAACTCAGTAACTTTGACTGGAGTGAAAAAATGCTTAATGCATCGGTGCAACAGAAAGTGTAAAGTTGTGTAAAGTTTCTTCGAAGTTTGAGGTAAAAATGACGGCACAGAGAATTGCTCGAGTCGTGGAGTTCGTGAATAGAAAGGAAAAGCGTCTACTGCATTTGCAGAGCTAGAAAAATTATTTCGGAGGTGTTACAGCGAAGTTGGTTCCACAGAAGAAAAGAGCCTCTCTCCCGAACTTCGCTTCGATTTTCAAAATTTTTTCGTAAAAAATTCTTCATTTCATCGAATCCAAATATAATCCGATAAAACGATGGTAAAAAAATCGAAAGTTTGACTAAAAAATTGAATCGATCGAATCGTTATCTCTTCACAGAAATAATTTGCTTCATTACCTCCTATCAATGTTGCGTATAAACTTGGAAAGCAGATAAAAGAATAAAAAATAAAAAAAAAGAGTATTTCGAAACACTCGGAGCGTCGTAAAACTCGAGGAACGACCGGACGAAAAAAGTATTAGCGATCATTTCGAATTCGTAAAGTAATAGTGAGAAAGCAGGAGAAGTCGATAAATCGAAGACTTTCACGAACGATTTACTTTTCCTCGTATTATGTGGATGTAGAAAATCGCACATAATTGTACTTAATAACTTTTGTGCCTCGAAAATATCGTTCGGGTATTTTGCAATTTTCTTCTCCGCTCCCGTATTATTCCTGACGTTTATTTACTCCCATAAGCTTTACGTAACAAAAGTGCGTTAAGAGGGAACAAGAAGAGGTTGAAAAAGTATAAAATAGACAAATGGATAAGTATAAGAAAATGAGGAATCGGAGGGTCGAAAAGGGAAAGAAAAAGTGTGAAAGGAGAGCAACGAGAATTGAAACGGAATATAGAAAGAGAGGGAAAAAGTGTTTTTGGCTTTTGCTGCGGATAAAGATGAGCGATCGTTCGTCTCTTTTTCGCGGAGGGTCCAGACGCTGTATTTGGTCATGAGAGAAGACGAGAGCTCGCGCGGGTCTTAACGTCTCAAGGGTGGGAACTGTCTCGTGAACTGCGGACACAAGTTTCTCTCCTTCCTCTTCCTTCCCTCCGTCGGAATCGCGATCTTCGAGTTTTGCGCGGTCTCGCACGCGCCAGACAATCCGATCGCATTTTTTCTCGCCGTCCTGCTCCCTCTTTTCCCGGTGATTCGCGCCGATTTTTCGGAGTCAATGCTTCAACGCGCGCCCGCTTTCTCGAGGAATTTTCACTCGCTTCTCCGCCATTAATTCGTCTGTCATTCCGCGTCAACGCGTTTACATTTTTAGTGCGAAATTTTTGGTTACTCAGGAATTGCGGGGAAAAAAAGGCGGTTGAATTTGAATCGAAAGTTCGGTATATTCGAGGACCTCTTCGACGCACGCGTCCGCATCGTGACAAATCGCTGGTTGTAAAACCGCTTTTTGGTATCCGAAAAATACGGTCCCTCGGGAGAGGATTTTTTTCAAGAGGCCGACGCAAATTCTCAAATGTTTGGAAAATCCTCACTGCCAGATGAGCAAAAACCCCGGCCGGAAGTTCTTCGGATCTTCTTCAAGTTTTCTTCTCCTCATTGTGCCGACGAGCATAACGAACATGTAGGTTAACCTTTGAACTCGAGAGCGCATTATTCATTGTGCTTCGGGGTCTAAGAGTGGATGCGATCGCACCCTGGAAACACAAGGACTCACCCCCGCAGTTTTCCCGGACCGCCGAGGAGACTTGAGAAAATAAAGGGACATTTTACTGAGCAATGAATCAGGCAAAATGGACGGGCTTTTCTCTCCTCGCGTCCTTTCACGCTCTTTGTGCATTTCCCATTCTTCCTTACTCGCCACACTTTAAACTTTAGTGTCCGAAGAAAAGTTTTCTCTCACGAGAAATGTTTCAATGCGAGAAATGATTTTGCTCGCGCATTTAAAAATAAAATTAAACTTATGGGAATACGAATAGTTCATGATAATTCAAAGGCGATTGCGGAAATTCGTGAAAATCCGCATCTTTCATCGACCACCGATTGACCCGCACGAAAAACTCATCCGTAGAAACATTCGTCGCTTCCCAATAAGGGATAAACGCACTCGATAATTGATTTTGTGAAGCCGAACCCTGCAGAATTCTGCCTGCGAGAGAGAAACGGAGAAGGGGGGAGCAGGGAACTCGATCGATCGCGGGTATAAAGAAATATAGAGACCGATCGGGAGATGAGTGCTCGCGACCACATTTGGTTCGAGACCGGAATGTCGCCGCGAATTTAATACGAACTGCTTTACTACGTTCTCCTCCCCCCCCCCCCCCCTACCCCTAACCGCTCTTTCTTTTGTTTTATATATTTATACCTCATACAGGGTGTCAGAACTCGTATTTCACTCTTTTCATATTCTTTTCAGTTGTCTAGAACTTCGAAATTCCTTTCTTCAATTTCGCCATTTTTCAATAATAAAACTTGATTTTTCTATATTTTCAATCATCGTAATCGGTTACTAAGGAATCGTTAATTAATTTGCAAGCAAACTGAAGCAATTTGAAGGAAATTTGCACTAGTGTGGCGAGTGTGTGACCTCAAAGGGAGCGTCTACGGGTTAAAAACGCGGGAAACGATATCAAAACTTTATTCCACGGGATGATTGGGTCGAAGGTCACTGCACAACTTTGGAACTTTCTTTATGCAAGTTGTGAGGTTCGAAACGAGAGAAATTGAATATTTTTCATCTTCTCCGAGTGTTTATTGGGTTTTGATCAATTTCATGAGATTTTATTTTCGAAAGTTTGAAACGGCGTGCCGATAGCTTGGAGCGTTCTCAAGTTTGTATGAAATAACTTTATCACTCGGGTTGGAAGAGCATCAGATTTTCGAACATCGGGTGACCGACGCCTCGGACACCCTGTTTATTTTCGTACACATTCTCCGTCTTTCGTACTAATGCTTCGGTACTCTCGTTCATCTCACCGCGATCGGTCTTTAATTGTGTTCGCTTTTGGGCGATGCCCCCCCCCCCCCCCCTGTCCTGGCCTGCCACTTTAAAAGCCCTTTTTTACGTGGATTCAACCGCGGGCGGTCTGAAGGAATTCCAAACACTCAATTTCTCAAATTCCTTCGTCGCGCACTTAATTGAAAATGCGGAAACACGCGTCGGATTCCTCCGATCGGCGTGGATCTCCCCGTCTTCGCGATTCTTCGAAACGATTTTAGAGAAAAATCTTCGGTTTCGACTCAACATTGCATTCGCGTGACTTCTTTTTTCATTGACATTTTCCCATCCGTTTTTTGCATCGAATTTCTCGGCGAGACCGATGGATCGCAAAATTCCGGACATAAAAGTCCTCGAAAGATTTTTTCGCCGATCGATCGTCGAAGAGATATTGAACAAATATTGGGTCAGCCAATCCGGTACGCCGCCGAGAAGCGCGAGAAGGTGGGAGTGCGTCGACCACGCCCGCTCTGCGACGACGCGTCTTGTGATTCGCCGGCGATAATAATTTTCCAGCTCGTCAACGAGAAGTCTGAGAAAACTGTTGTCTTCGATTTTCAACGGAAGCGACTTTCGGGAGGCTCCGTACTTTGTACTCTTTTTTTCGTGTCTGAATAACGGAGTTTAATATCGTGCGGCGAATCGCCTGCGCGAAAGACGAGAGAAAAGGGGGACTCGCAAATTCATTAATCTAATGAAAAAGTCAGCACGAGTTAGGTCGAGCTCGACGACGAGCCGCGTCGCTTTATTTTTTGTTGTAGAGCTAATTTTCGGTTGGTCGATTCCCAAGCGTGTACAACTGTCGAATATTTGCGTAAGTGATCGCGAAGTAATAGCGAGTGAACACGATTCTTCGAACTAGTCTCGGCAATAAGAAATTGGGGAAAAAAGGTGAATTCGCGTGAGAGGTTTGACGACGACGACGACGACGACGACGAGGACGATGAGGACTTCATTAGCGATTTTATTAATCGTTAAATATATAATTGGATGGAAGTTCTTGGATATCGCGGGATAATTGGAAAGGTTGCTATCTAATTTCCGTTGTATCGTCGCCGATTCGCGAATCCGAGAGATAAAATAATAAAAGGAGAATTGTCTATAGGGATAAGGAGAAAGAGGGAGAACCGAAGAGGAGAAGCAGAAGGAGGAGAAACAGAAGAGGAATAAAAAGGAGAAGACTCGAGTCATCAAAGCTACCGCGCGTTCTCTCGTGTCTAAATGATGCTGTGAAGCAAATGAGTTTTTGGTGGGCCTGCTTGAGATGCAGACCGACGTCCTCCGCGGAATCTCGTTTTCAGACAAACTTGCGCTCGCGCTCGGGCGCGCTTCTGCAACGATCTTGGGGGAGAATAAAAAGAAGGAGAAGCGGAGAAAGAAAATTTGACGAAGCACGAGATCGCCTCTATTAAACGAACACTCTCGCTTCTCCATCTTCCTCTTTCTTGACCTTCTCGTGTCTTTGACTCCCGACAATACGTATTTATTCGTCATTTCGAACTCCACTCAATTTCCCATACATCTTTAAATTCCACCGAATTATCCAACTCTCACGCAATACCCGACCTCTTCGAGAAGGGAGCATCCTAAAAATTGCTTAAAATGCAAAAATCCCTGTGATTTTTCATTTTTTCCATCTGTTCGTTGCAACCCGGACACTTCAAGGTCAATGCATACATTTGCGTACGTTCATCGAGGCCTTTTTTTTGTTGAAAACTGTTTTCAACGTCTCCTCGACATTTCGATTATTTTCTCCTCTATCGTATAAGTGGGCGTTCGAACTTTTTTTTCGAATCTTTTTTCTCCCTCAATCGATTTTAATTGCCACGCCCGTTTTTTTGTCTTCCTCCATTCTGGGTCTCTCCTTTTTTCGTATTGAATACCCGGGAAGCTTATCGCCCGATAACTGCTTCCGTTTCTCCCTGATAAACGCGTATATCCGATACGAAGTTGTACTCACGTTCGCAAAGAGTTAAACGCTCGTAACGTTGCTGTACGAACATCATTCTCATTTCCTTTGTAAAACCACACGAGATATCGATTGCGGAAAGATCGATGAAAGATCGTTCATTGATCGCGTCCCGTTTGCTCAGAGCCAGAAGAACGTTTCCGCGTGTTTAATTAATGAGCGGCTGGAAAAAATTACTCTCCGAGCCGAGCCGTTTGAGGAGGAGGCTTCGGGGAGGAATTTAAAAACACTCGTGTAGTTCAAAACACAAATACACGATGATTTATATAAGAAGTTGTTCGATCTGTTCTAATAAAAAAAAATGAATCTTCTATATCAAAGGAACAAAACTTTGTCAAATAAATGCAAAAGTGACGAGTACATCGGATGACGAATGAAAAAAATTCAAAACATAATGGTATGTAAAAAAAATTACGAAACCAACTGTAAATAATTTCAACAAAACAATTAAGAAAAGCTTTCACAAATCATGAAAAAACATTATATTTAAAAAAATACAAATCCGTAAATATATTGTGAAGGAAAAAAAAAATCAAATAGAACGTGAGAAATTCATTCCTACGGGAAGCATCCGGAACTTGAGAAAGTTCTAGTTAATCAAAAAAGTTACCATGTGCAGCACTAAAATTTATAACATCAATTGGAGAATGAGTATTTTATTAGTATTATAATCCACAATTTTTCACAATATGAAATTGTTCTGAGAAGCATTCAAATCCAAAAAAAATCAGGATCCCCTGGTATTCACAATATTCGACGTCGATTTCGTATCGGTACAAATGATGTTTAAATATGTGCTAAAAGTACTTGTCCGGCCCATCACTTTTCATTCAAATTGCTTGTCCGTATGCGTTGTTGATAATTTTCGGTTTATTTTCCATCACATAAAACTCTTGGATTCCTCGGCCTTTATTTCTCTTTTATTCTTCTTCCCTTTTTTCTCACCACGTTTACTAAAATATTGTCCTGTTTTTATCTATTTTCTACAGAACCGGAAAGAATTGGAACAGTGTCGGTGAATTGTCACTTTCGCGATCTTTATAACCTCATCTAGTTAGCATTTAAACAACACGCCATACGTCATATCATAACGAAAATACTATATACTTGTATTATGGCACCAGATTTGTCACTAAATAAAAAACAAATAAACATCAAAAATGTGTGCGAAAATCCGACTCATTTTTTAATGCTATTAAAAAATAAATAATTAATATCTCTTCAATGCGTTGAGCTCGACAGAGTTCGAAGAGGTCGCAAACTAAAGAAAATAAAAAATAAAAAAATACGTCAACTTATAGTATTCTCTCAAGTACTGTAATTATTTAATTATTAAAGAAACAAATTTTGAAAATTTTCGAAAACAATTGGAAACGCTATCGCTCCTGTAACGACTCTCTGGGCAGCGGCGACTCGTCATAACATAAATGTACATGTCTCAGAGTCGCTGCCGCGACTCTAGAAACGTCTCACCAAGAGCTTTCGAAAAACTTGGTAAAGTTGGAAATGTGGGAATTCCCATGTTTCTAGGTCATCGACATATTCGTATCATCCGCATAATTATTAGTCTATTCAACAGTTTTTTTCCGTTGTCGGTACGAGCGTGACGGAGAATAATAATTGAAAAAAAATGAGAAATGAAGAGCAGTCGTTGCTGGCGCCAGACTCATAGACTCGTCAGAGGTTGCCCTCTTGTTTTCGCTCTTCCTTCGTTCTTTCTCAGTACTGCGTACGCTATCTCGACTATTATCGTCCACCGATTGTATCCTGGACGAACTATAATATTACGAGGTAAATACACTCTGTCGGCAACCCGCGGGGTGATAAGAATTTTCAACGATAACTCAACTATACTCATTATGCAAATAAGAAGAGGATTATCAGCGTGACTCGAGTATATGTGACAAAAAGTGCATGTATGTACAACCATTTGGTACTAATAAAATATAAAAAAGATAATAAAGGTCAAATTTTGACGCGACTATTTTCGAGGAAATGACGTTGACCAAATTGGAAGGAGAGATCGGCGGTTGTTTTGTGGATTTCCGTCGCGTCGCTCCGGCTCGGAATGGCCGTTTGTTTGGGTGGGTTCGAGCCGAGCGTCGAGTTGGGCTCGAAATAAGTGCAGGTGAACTTGCTGGGATTGACGCACCACTATTTAGAACGAAACATACGAGTTTGGACCGAAGGAAGCGATATCTTCTCTCATTTGTATTCGCAACGGCGAAAATGAGAGATCAGCGCGCGGCGCGAGACTCCGTCGCGAAGGAGCTGAGAGGAAAAACTTTTAGAAAATAGAACGAGCGACGCAGAAGCTTTGGAAGAATAAAGGATCTAGGAGAACTGAAAAAAGAGAGTTTCGGAGAAGCGAAGAATGACCAATCCGCCGGGCTACTCGACTGTGCACCGATCGACTGAGGTCTTCGCTCGAGTGGCTCAGAGCCTGGTTCCGCGTGGACTACGACCGTTCGCTATGAAGAATTTTGTAGCTGAGTCAAGGAAGGGTCTCGGCAGAAGCAAAACAGGAGATTTTCTTTCCGACTCTTCCTTCCTCTCTCTCTCTTTTAGTCTCGATTCTCTAACACGAGCCTAGGAGGCCCCCGGGCAACCGTGCCAAACATTTCGGGTGGCTTTGGTTCCGAGAACTCGTCAGGGACGCGAAAGAGCCGCCCGGCGCGGCCATAGACCGGACCCGGGCCTCAACGAGCCGACAACCACCGAAAGGAAGCCAGTTCATTGAGGCTTTTTGCTCTGTTTCTTTACCTCCTCCTCAGAGCCCGTGTTCAATCCTACGCCAGATCCTCTTTGTGCTCTTTAAAGACGTTCGATCCCCATCAAAACAACAGCTCTCGCTTTTTTCCTCATTCTTTCTTCGGCAGCAGAAAAATAAGTCGCGTTTTGCCGAGCAGCCTCCGTCAAAGCGGATCCTGCGATCGGTCGCGATAACGGCTAATCATTTCTCGCGGTCCGCCCAAGTTTATCCTGCTCCAACGATATTTCCTTTATCTTTCATTTTTTTCTGTTCACATCTGGGACGACTGCGCGACACGCTCTGCCAGAGACGTTTCCATTTTTTTCGAGATAACTTTTTCGCTCCGCTCCGAAATTCAAAATTACACTCGTTCACACTCGGCTCGCTTCGCACTTTCTACCGAGCTTCGACACACTTTTTCTTCGATCGGACCCTTTCTGTCCACGCCCGTTTTACCGTACAAATGATATTTGTTCACCGCGACGCTTCAATACACTCGGAAATAACTTTCATTTCGTTCGCATTCCCAAGAGCATCACCCCAAATGCGCGTTTGCTTTAATGAACTATTACGCAATACTGTGGCCTTATGGGCCGCTGGAACGATTTTCTGTCACGACGAAAAGGGTTTCTATAGATCTCTTCAAATTTTCGACGAGACCTCAACACCGTCGTTCCGATCCTCCGCGCCAAATTCGATGCTAGAAAAAATGAGGCTTCAATTCCTTCCCAAAAGCAATGAACACGCATGCGCGTCGGCGTGAAATTTTCAAGAACCACGCGTGTCACCGAGTCAATGGAAGTTGAAGAACGTGCGCTGCAATCGGAAGCTCATTTTAATGCACGATTCTTCATTTTTCATTGCGCAAGTACATCGGCCCGTCGAATTTCGTCTCCGTTGTTTTTTGCCCCTCGCGCTGGTCAATGAGCGACAGTTATTGTTCGCTTCGTATTCTCATAATACGCGTCGGTGACTCCGAGAAGCTTGAATTGCAAAATAAAGTTCACCCCATTGATGCGGGCTCGAATTTTAACGTCAACCTATGAATATTAAAACGCATCGTTCGATTTCTCTTCATTCACCACGACGCGTACGAAATATCGTTAATTCAGTGCTCAGACATCGGGCGCGTAGTTCAACGCCGTAGTACGCTTCGGCAAATCATTCATCAATTATATTGCGAGCATAGACTTCAATTTTCCCAATGGACTCGTCCGAATTGTGCAAAAGCGTTCAGCAAAAATGAAGCTTTCGAACGAATAATGGAAAACTGGAAAATACTTGAGTCGAATTTACATTCCACTTCCAATGAATTTCTTTCGTCAACTCAGGAAATGGTATTCCGACCGCCCAAGGGAAATTTATTAATATAACGAATCATGTGATGAAATTACAAAATAAATTTTCGATGTATTTTACTCTTTGATATCTTGTTTACGATTTCCGATGTAAATTTTAACTGGTAGGTTAAAAAAATTGCTAGATATTTAGCGAATAACAAAACTTCGTAAATTCGGATTAATCCTGAACCTCCGAGGTAATTGCGCGGACGGCCCTTGGAGTAAAGTTTGCATTAGAGATTGCTGCACATATCGCAAACAAATTCTCGACTCAGAGCAGACATTTCACACTTGATTCACATAATCCAGTCTTCGGATGGTGGATCTTCATATTTTTTCAAAAAAAAAAAAAAAAATAACTTTTTCGTTTTCACATCGTCAACTGCTTTATTTATGCACTCATTATCATAAGTTGGTGTTTTATTTCATATGTGTTTACGAGGTATTTGAAATTTGAAAAAAATTAATTCATATGGGGCAGGACGTCCGGAATTCCACCAAAAAGTCGTTCGGAGTTACCCCAAAATGCGAAATTTCACGAGTTAATTAATAGTTTAAAAACAGTGGGAAAAGTTAAAGTTTGAACTGCGTTTATGATACTCGTACAGAACTTATTCAATTTATTTTCTTGTCAATTCATCTGATGGCCAAAAATCACATGAAAATTGACGAAATTTTACAATCGCTCTTACCTCCACGAAAATATATCAATTTACGAATGTCCCCACTCTCCTCTATACAGCTGGAAAATGGACTCCGTTTTGCCCATCAAATGTGTCCTGACGAGGTCGACGCGATTATTGTTCCGTCGTTTTCTCTCGAGCACCTCGGAATTTGAGAAATCGAGATGAAAAATTCGCGAGATAGAGATTGCGGTTTTTGCCGAGGAGATGAGTTGCGAGACGCAGCGAAATTGCTGACAATTTTATTGATCAGTAATTCCGCGCGTGTTTCGTCAAATGATTTTGTCAAACGTTTCGGATGAGTATCGAAAACCCCATGGATAACTGAAAAAGTCTTGAAGGAAGCCTGTCAATGATAACATACTCGTATTGCGATAATGACAGAAAAAAAATCGCTCGCGTACGTACACGTATTTAGAGTACGTAAATGACGACATAAATTCTTGGCTCGGCGCGATAAAAGGAGGCTTTAACGCGTCCGAGTTGTTCCATATGCGTAACTAAGTACCACAAGAAGGAGGAAAGCTTCATTTTCCTAATCGTATCTCATGACGAGCACGACGTTCGTGTGATAAGCTCTTCTCTCTTTTTCGCTCGTTTCGCGATACGAAAACGTCTTTCGTATCGCGTATACTCGCGTAGTGCATGCGTGCGCCTCCGGAATGAATGCGCAATCGCGCGTTCGATGTTAAACCCCCGCGCGATTATGGAGTCGACCTGTCGTTCTGATCGACGCTGCGAGAGCCATTGATGAAACTCTAATTATCGAGGCCAATGCCTCATTTATCGGTCGTCCTATCGTTCACGCTGACGAAAAATTCCAAACAACATATACTTAATAGTAGAATAGAAAGTACAACAACCGATTAGAGATGAACGAGGAGCGCGCAGCGTCGATATACGATTAACCGCGGTACATCGAAACAGAGAACCTCTCGGACGCGCGAGGTTTTTAAGCTCCGCATTCGAAATGCTTTAAAAAGGGGGAAAAAGGCTCGTTAATTTGTGACTGTCAGGAGGCAGAATGCTCGTATCATTCATTCTCGTTCCTTTTCGCTTTTATTTTGAATCCCTCACGGGATCGTAATACTTGAACATCGAAACGAAAGGTCCGCCCTCTCCTCGTCGTGCTCGGGGAGTGTTCGATGTCGCGAATCGCCAATATACGACACGCTACACGATGTGTAATACCACTGCAGATGCGTGCATGTGTAGGCATCGTATGCGGCGTGTGTAACGCAAGAAAAAAGGCAGTTCTGGTGCTATCGCTCCAAGCAAAGTTATGATCGGGTCGAAGTCCCAGCGGCGTGCGAACGTACGTGCCAAATGTCCTGCATGCGTGCCTATATCTGTGTACACTCGAGCAACATATCGTCGAAGTAACTGTGTGCCTCGCGGAATCGTGGGTTCGATTGCTCCCAAGCAAAGGAATTTCGATTCTCGACGTTTTTCCCATCGGAATTAGCGCTCTCGTGTGTACCTTTATTTCCTCATTCGTCATAGAATTAATCGAGTTTATCAGGAGAACATAAAAATGAGTTTCTCGCTAAGATCAGTCGATCGCACGAAACGAGGGGCGTCTGCGGAGCGCGCTTGAACGGCGCGATTCGTTTCTCGTCCGTGATACGACGACGAGCGTTTATTATTTGAGCGAAGAGGAAAAAATAGAGTTATTATTTCGGCGTATCGAGGAAACGGTGAGAAAAGAAACACCCGGGACACATCGACGCACCAATAAAATATTTATGCACGCGTGTCTTTAATGTGTACCGCGAGAGAACGGGGGTCGAAGAAGCCGAGAGGGGCACGCAGGGGTGGCCGGGCATGCGGGGGAGTCGAAGAAGAGGCATGGGCGTTGAAGCAAACCGCGAATATATAAATGTTTCTCATTCTCTTGCCAGGCGTTTTTTTCCTCCACTCTCTCGCGCTCTTTTGCTCGCTCCGGTCACAATATATATCCTCGGGAATGATGTCATATCCGGCGTCTCGTTTTTCGCGGAGTGCACTCGTCATTGAAGACCGCCGTCGTCGTTCCTCTCACCAATTTATATATCTGTATGCCTCGTGTTTACGTGTTATTTATTCATTTCGTTCAACAAGATTAATCACCCATTGACACCTCCGCAATCTTCCTTCGTATCGGAATTCATTATCTTCGAGTTTTGTTTCAATACGAAATTGTACGTTCTAGTGGAATGTTTGTGAAAAAAAGACAAAAACAACGCTCAAAATTCATTTCTGAGCGTGTGGTTTTTTTCGTTCACAGTTTTTCGGACGACTCGGCATCGCAGAGGTAGAACGATACAGACATAATTCCATGTCCATCGGGGGGGGGGGGGGGGGGGGCGGTAACAATAAATAATAAGAGGAATGAGAAATAAACCTGTCAGTCGTTTGAAAGGGAAAATTTCATTGGAGCCAATGAGAGAAGAGTGAAAAGACGTTTTGCAAATATGAGAAGATTCTCATAGTTACTTTTTATCCACGCCGAGCATCGACAATGTTCGTCGGTGGGGTTATGGCAAGGGAAAAGAAATGGAAGCTCAAAGGCTCCAGAGCGAACGTACGAAGCGCCGAATTATTTAGGATTCAACGAGTAATCGCAATTCGTGGGGTCCGGTTTCTTGCTCCGAGATTCCAACGAGAGGCAGGGCCGAAATACAAGCAACAGGGCTACACGAGAATCCCTTTTCTCTCTCCACTCTCCTCCCTCCTCGCCGTCCACTAGGAGGCACCCTCCGAATTCTCGCACGATATTACACACATCTATACACATGCGTCGTACTTCGTCGAACGAGAGGAGAAAACAAGAAGGAGAGTCTGAGAATAAGCAGGAAGAGAACGATTTTTGGTGATCTCGAGCCTCTTCGGAAACGACGTTACTTTTGTGCTTGCACGAAACTCTTCGACAATTTTTTTTTTCCTCTAACGTTTAATTATCAACTGTTATGTTACATAACAATTAATAATTTTGTTAACATTGTTATAAAATGAAGTTAACGTTTATGTACACCGCTATCGCTTGTACACGTGGTCAAGTTTATTATTTTTATTTTATTTTGCTTTTTGATCGTCGAATCGTTGTCGAAGGTCTACCGGTTTGTATTATTTCTTTAATCTGCGTCAGATGCGATTTCTGCAAAGTAGCTGTGTTGCTAGCTGATTCGGGTGTTGATCAATGCGCACTTCGCGACCGATGCTTTCTTTTTTAGCTGTGCTTCTGACTATGTCGATTCCGAGGTCGTCGTCGTGGATCTTTGTAAGATTTGAATATCGGAGTTGTTGGCCTTCAAGAAATAAACAACTTTTGGCAATTGTAAATGCGATTATTTGCGCACCATTTTGATAAATGATAAAAACGCGTTGCGACGAAATTTCGACAGAAAATTATAAGCTGCGAGCCTCAAAAAGTTTATTCGCTATTCGTTTCTCTGTGCTTCGAAGCTTTTTCAATCGAATTTTATTGATCGACGACAAGTGCTACTGTCAAACTGGGAGTAAACTTTGGAGAGACTTTGGAAGATTCGAAGCGGCCGCGGGGTGGAGAAATTTAGGGAAGGGAAAATGCTGAGCGAAGAACTCGGGCGAAAGGAATGATGGAATGAGGGAAGACGAAAAACCGGGGGAGGTGGAGTATGACGAAGAAGAGGAGTTTGAGAAGCAGAAGAAGCGCAACGTACCGGCGGGTTACATGGCGGAGAGGGGAAAAAACGAAGAAGAGGAAGGAGAGGGGCGAGATACTGTCTCGCTTGGTTACAGGCGCATCCATTGACGCCTCGGCCGAGAGCATTTATGAATGAAACTACCCCCTCCACAGCCCTTTTCGCTCCTCCACCGTTCTCGCTCCTCTCACCCTCTCACTTTTAGCGGCGCGTTCTCACCCAAGATTTTTCGTTCTTTCCAAATCTCGAGTTCACGTGTGCATTCGTGTGTCCCTCGGATGAATGAATTATTATATTTAAGGTAGGAGTCGCGCGACAATCGATATTAGACGAACTCGTGATTTTTAAATTATACCATTTTTACGTGATAAACTTTCATATGGCTAAAGGATTTAATAGGTTACCGAAAATTATATCAAGAAATTTACGATCAAAAATAGAAATATAACACGGCATCGTATGAGAAACCCATCCCGCCAACACTATGATTGCAGAATTCATTTCCTTATCGATTAGATATAGTTTATGATAAAATTGCTCCTCATAGATTATATTATAAAGATTATAATGTGACCATAAAAATATAGGGCCATCGACTAATTCGAAGAGAATTTTAAAAATAATCTCGATGAAAACTCAGAAAATGGAAGGAGATCGACTGCCATGAAGTGGCTCGATATACTTGGCAACGTTAAGAATGTATACATATATATATACTTTTCGTGATAGCCGGCGAGTTTGGAGGCTAGGATATCTCTCGACTGTCAGGTGAGAAGAGAACCGATATATATATGTATATATTGAAAAACCGGGTCAAATAAGCAATCATAAGATATTTTTAATCATAAATTATTAAATATGATCTTGTATAAATTTAGACGAATCCAGTTTAAATTGCCCCAAGATTTATTCAATACAGAAAACCTTTCTTATAACCTATTTTATTTCGACGATTAATAAATAGTCATTTGACCATAGAGTCGCGCGACTCTTACCTTAAGTTATGAGACCAAAGGCGTCCCAATATTTACGTAACAATAAAAGCTCGCCGGAAATCATAAAAATTCGGAAACGGAAAAAAAGAGAAAATTATCACTTGCTGAAACTCGAGAAACTCTCGGTAAATCGATTACTAAAATCTCATACCGAGTAAAACAATTGAATTAACTAAATAATTACTGAAATAGCTCACTCTGCCTATGGCACTGATACGCGATTATTTATTAATCCTGAGGCAAATTCTAATAGAGTGAAATTCATTTACGAGAGTTATTACATTCATTGCTTCTTTTATTATTCAATTTTCATACTCTAAAAAATGAATGTAAAAGAGTGAAAACATTCATTGTTTTTTTAAATGGTTTTCGATAGTTAAAAGTTTCAAGAATCATGTCGCTTTCAACTTTGAATAGACGGCGCTGATATCTGTGGTCCAGTATTTATCCACAGGATACAGAGAGGTCGTTGTGAGAGAAACTTTGGCCGAAAGCAAAATCGCGTAAGCCCGATAAGAACGTCCGGTTGCTAATAATAAATAAGAGTGCTCTTTTCCTAATAATCGTCCTTTCCTCTCGGGCCCGCGACATTTCGCGGTAATCTCATGGGCGAATGAATGAAATTGCGTTTTATGAATGGAACTACAACGACCGAGAGACCCTGCTGCTTCCAATTTTTCTTCGAATCTCGTATTTTTAATCAATGACAAACCTTCGTAACGATGAAAAGCGCGTAGTAAGTTGGACCAGAGGGAATAATATAAGAGTGCGGAGAGACGGAGGGTGCGAGGATCGAGGAAGAAGAGAGTTTATACAACACTCGCTGGGGGATCCGATTGCAAAGCGTATCTCAGTTAACAACTGGTTTTACGTTAACAGAGAATAGTTGCTACACCGTTGGAATGCATTTTTGTTAATGCGAGTCCCAAGCGAGTCCCTCCCGGAGATTTTCATTCCGAGGGAAGTGAAAATTGACGATTCTTATTCCATGCTTGTCCAACAAAATGGCTGACAACGGTGCGATCGCCGTCTCGGAGTTCTCTTGGGCTAATCATTCGAAAAGGATCATTTGAAAAGACACTTTTACTGGTCGAATAGAACATATTTTCTCTTCCCTGCGGTGTCACTCGCCGTCGCAGTCGTGCCCCGAGAAGCAACACCTCCAGAAAATAATTCCAACGTCTTTCTTCCCCTGAATTTAGACTCCCGGAGCGTGAACCTGTCTCTCTGACATCAGCGAAGACGCACCTGACACCGGTCGCTCCGCAAGGTTCGTTATTCATACGAGCAGCAGCGAGGACACGGCTCTCAGGTCCTCGAGAGATCGAGGCGCACCGAGAGTGTTTTTGGAAATGCGTGAGAGTTGGGACGCGAGAGAACGAGTCTGGTATATAAAAGAGACGGGAATCTGTGAAATCGGTTTGGCGCTTTGTGCGGGAAGACAGGTAATAAATAGTATAGCCGGCTATTACTTAACGTCAAACGCGGTTGTTCGTAGGGGCGGGCGCGCGGAGGGGGCCAGTTTCGAATTTTAGCACTCGTTTCGCGCGCGCGCGCGCGAGTGAACGCGCGCCCGCGGCTTCTTCATAAATCCTCTTGGTACTCTTCCTCCTCTCCTCGCGTCCTTCTCCCTCTTTCGCCAACATTCTTTGGCGTCTCAAACAATTTAATTACCACACGCGCGGTCAGCAAACCATAGGCGATTCTTTGTGTCGCCGCGCGCTCGCTTCGAGCAAACTCACCCGCGGGACCAATCATCTCTTTCTATCTATATGGCCCAGGTAAAAAGGTATTTACCACTCTTCGGACCTCCGCTTTTTCGTCTATCGTTTCTCGCGTATGATCAACTCAAAATCATCAACTCTCCGTGACTTTTTTTTCCAGTCGTCCTTGTAGCTTAAGAAATCTACATTCGAGTCTGCCGAGTTTCTTAAGATCCTGCTAAATAAGGATAATTTACTGTATTCGATCGTGATTCGAGATGGCAATCGCGAGTCTGGGCGTAACGATGCGACGGCGCGGTCGCTCTATGATTTAAAAACACGAGTCGACGTACGCGCCGAAGCATCGAAAAGTCTGCAAGTCGGTTTTAAAGAGTTTCACTCGCGGTCCTCTCCGCCGAGAAGTCGGCATTTTCTACGATATTTGAGCAAGTTCCTTTTCACTGGAAATCGATGGATCGACTTGCCGGAATATGGCCACGAAGCCAGTGGAACGAAAAAAATAGCCACGCGGCGGGAGAATACGGCGGCTTCTTTTCTCCCATAAGTAAATCGTCGCGGAAAATAAATGATTAACACACGCCTGCGAGCTACTCTTGAGAGAGATATTTAAAAAATGAGATGAAAAATAGTATAAAAATGTGCAGAAAAAAAGAGGCGGTAAAGGAAACGTCGCGTTTGCATTTTTGTGAGTCTGGACACGTGTGCTTCTAAGGAACGAGGAGAATCTCCTCAGCGTTGGTCTTTCCTCCTCTCTTTTGCTCGCTGCTCCTTATAAAAGCGGCCTCGCTCGCGCCTCCTCTTCTTTCCTTTTGCGCTAAATTACATGAGACCTCGGACGCACATATGTGCATTTCATTATCTCCCTCTCTCTTGCCCTTTCTGAATGAAAAAATTGTGAAAAAACGTTCAATAAGCGTCGCGATTCTGGTGAAAGACCAAGGAAAAAAGTCGAGTTTAAGAATGAACGAAACCGCGCGAAAATTATCGGAATGATTGATTGGAACCGAAATAGCACAAAAAAACGCCTTCGAAGCCAATTTTGCACGCGTCTCTTCCGCGCCGCCGGTCAATTTTCTCGAGAAGCCCTTTTCAGAGACGACAGGAAAAGATCGATTTTCTCACGGTCTTTGGCTATAAAGTTTCGGGATTTTGGATGTTACGAAAAAGCGAGCTAGTGATATCGGAGGCCGGATGGAAATTCAGCGGAGCTGAAGACCGCGTATGGCGCGCATGCACGATCGTGTGTGCGGAGTGCGGAAAGGAAAAGAGGAGTGAGAAAAAGGAAGCTGAAAAAATGCAAAGGGTTTACGGAGTGGTTTGTTTGAATATATATTTTAAGCGCATTCCGAGATAAATCACTACGTGCTCGAAGAGATCCATCCCTGCGCACGGGAGTGGACAGCCAATATTTGAGATCAGTTTAAACAGAGGTTCACTCTGACTCCGAGAAAACTCATATTCCGTTGGGTCCGCCTGCGATTCTTCATTTTCATTATTTTCCTTAGAAAAAAAAATGTCGAATAACGATCGGCAAAGTTCGATCAGAGGAGGCTTCGCGAGTTATTAAATATTTTCGAGGTGGAAGAAATTTGGCGAAGACGCCGCGCGGCGGTGGGGCAACTCGAAGACGTTCGTGCGAGAATTCTTTTTAGTTCGTTAACGCCATTCTGACATGCTGAGCGCGGTTATACAGGCGTCGGCTTCGTTGCAAGCCTTTAACGAGGAGTCGCCAACAAAAGGACGTAAAACAAAGACCGGGCGGAGGAAGAAAAAATAAGGACCGAGGCTGAGTGGTGGGGGGGGATGAGAGCGAGGCAAAACAATCATTCGGAAAGAATTATTCTTTCGATTGTTTGAACACCGTTTCTTTTTTTTTTTTTTTTTTTATCATGAGAAACATGGATAAATGGGCCTAGACCGTGCAGATCCAAGAGAGCCGAATCCACCTAAAGAGTCGAGGGTCGAGGAAGGAAGAATAAGAGAAGTGGCCCGAGGGCTCGGGAGTTCCAAAAGAGGTATGAGACAAGAGGGTAAAGCACGAAAGGTTGAAGCAAAGAAATATAAATGGACGGTTGGTCAGCAATTTGGGCGATCTATCAGGGGATCGCGGCCCCTCCCCGATCGTCGCTTATTTCCAATCTTGTTGATGCCGATGGTGTTCTCGCCACCTCGCACGTACTCGCGAACTCGTCTCTCGCTCGTCCCTTTTTATGAACCTTCGATTCCGAGTCTGACAGAAGGACGTTGTCCGAGCGGTGAGAATTTTCGAATCGCAAGTGGCCCCATCATCGCCGCTGCGAGCGTAATTGTCCAAGTGCGGATGAGACAATACCTGCTGAGTATTAGGATTTTTCGATGAAATGCGAAACTCGAGGTTGCCTCGCACGCACACGCAGTTGCGCGGTTGTACGAGAATGAGTCAGAAGCTAATAAAATCGAGTCTCCGTGCGACGAAAGACACGAGAAAGTGACGGAGGCTGTACGGCGAGGAGAGGGGAAGAGTGTGACAGAAGAGAGAAGACGGAAAAGATGAAGAAGGCGAGGGAGGCGAAAACGCGCGGCGAGACGCGATGACGAGTGAAGCGCTCGGGCTGGTCGTTGTCGTGCCCGCGAGCATGGGAAAAGGCCACCAGATTCATTGACTCGGGTCCGCGAGTTGGCGCGAAGGTCTCGCCCGGCCACTGTGTGTCTTTCGTTCTCCATTGTTCCATTAAGCTCTAAACGGGGGGAAGGAGGAAAAGAGCGAGCACTCTCCGTCTCTCCCGTATCTCCATACGGTTTTATGGGGCCTTAAACAAATCGTTTCTCTTCCATACGAGAGTACGCGTTCTCGGCGAGTCGCGGTTTTCACTCCTAGCGCTCGTGACAGCTTGCTTCGCATGAAACAAGAGCCGATTGACAAAAGGGCCTGGGCCTCGAACCTCTCGACGCGTGAATCGTGGCCTTCTCATTCGCACCGGATCGTTCGGTGTGTCTCTGTAACACTGATACGTAGCAAAGATTCTGCGTGTAACTCCCTCGCACCACGAAATAAGACCAGTCAGACTCCCTTTTTATTCGTCTCTTTCTCTCCTTTTTCTCCGTCTCGCTGACTCCCTTGGCCTGCACACTCGGCAAAGACAACGACGGATTAAGTAATTATTCCCGACCGTTCTTATTTCGGACTCTGCTCATTTAGTTACTTACCCCCATTTCGCTGGAGCAATTCAGACCTCGTATTTCATAAAGTATGCACACCCGGCGGCTAAAAATTGCTATGGGAACCGGCAAGTTGTTCGTAACCTCCCGATAATTGACTGAGTAAACTGTCTTAATGATCTCGTTGGGGGCGACGGTTTTATGTGCCAGAAGCAATAATACTTTATCGCCGAATCAAACGGTACGTTACGCCGCCATATTCTGATGCAGGAAGTATGATTTAGGAAGGCTGAATCATCGAGGCAGCGAAAACAAATTTCGTCCAAGTTTTTGGGTTAAAATTCTTTTGGGAGAAGTCGCGAAGGGTTATTAACCGGCTGTGCAGGTTCATCAAGCTTCCGCAAGGATTTGTGGCCGCTCTAGCGAAGACAGGACCCTGATCCTCTCCCCCGGTGAACGGAGGACGGCGGACCGTCAAAAGACGTCGGACCGGTCATTCCACTCGGGTTGTCATTGCTCTCGCGCTATCAACATTCGTTTAGCTTCCTTCGAAAATTGGCAAAAGGTGGGAACACTCGGCGATATGCGCGGCCCCCTTGGGCCATCGTGACCTTGGTGCGGATCGCGCGCGCGCGCGCGCGCGGTTCGATTGGAAAGAGAAGTTGATCGCACGTGTGGCGGAAAAAGGAAAAGGATGTGAACGCGTTGGACGTTGTTGCTGGGCCACAGGATGAGAAAGAACCTCCCGCAGACACGTGTATGTGTATGCGAAATGTATAAAAGTCGCTTGATGCTCGGAGAAAGAAGGCACGAGAGGCCAAGAGACGAGGAGAGTGCGAGAGAGTTAGAGAGGGAGAGGAAAATATGTGCGAGGAGAGCGCCCTCTCTGAGGGCGACTCGGAACAGCAGATACGCCGGGGCCTCGTGGATGAAAGAGTACAACACGAGCAGGAGAGCAAAAATCAACGAGCAAAAGGGTAAGAAAGAGCGAGAAGAACATGTGAGCCCGAAGCCGGGAGTGGCCAAAAGTGCCGGTGGTCCAAAAGCAATGGCGCTGCGTCGGCTACGTTGGCGGGATCGCGAACCGCCCAACACGCGATAGAGATTCTCCTTTTCTCTTCTTCGTGCCTGCCAGGGTAATCTTCCCCCATATGTTATCGACAACCCTTCGTTTTTCGGCGAGCCACCAAAACGCCATCTGAATCCAGCTTCCCATAATATGCCCGTGTAACTAACTGTAATAGGGTGTAGGCCAGACTCCTCCGTAATTGCGCGAACGATCAATGGGAATTCACAGGAACGGAGAAATTTACATGATCGTGGCAATCGCGGTTCGACCCGAAATTTCGAGGTCTCAATCACTTTTTAGTTATTATTCTGTCACGCTCGATCCTCCCCGATCCTAACAACACTCATTTTCCATAGACTTTCTTATCCCAGTAGCAAAAGCCCGAAAACTCCATTGTCGCACTCAACAAAAGTGCATCGCGTTGAATACATTGAAAAAAACTTCCATTCCCCCGGGGCTCTTCCGAGCCATAAATCCGCTTAGCATCAATGACACATTGAATCATAATTCCAACGAAACGATAACCTGCGGCACGGATGTGCGAGCTCTGGACGAGCGATTGGGCATCGAACTGATAATGCGGCGTAGATACGCGTGTCAAAGTGCCGCTATCCCGAGTGGCTTCTTCCGCTCTCGATCAACGCGCCAACACAACTTGAAACTTTGAACCCTGCGAACGTATGCTTATATGCACAATTGCGATAATTAGTCCCAGATATTTCGCACCAATGAGCGCCCCCGCAGAAGAGTTTGAAGCTGGCATGGGAAAATCTTTGAGATCGAAGGGACGAAACACTTGCTACGAAACCAGCACTCATCTTCGATTTAGCTTTGGTAACTGTGCCAGAGAAGAAAGTTGAGCCGGAGTCTGTGCACCAATAAAGCATATTTTCTTTGCCTTCTCGCTTATTCCAGATATACGCGCAGTGTCTTTTGATCGTTGTTCATCGTTCTCGAAAAAACGACAGTGAGCATGCAAAAGCAAAAAAGAGAGAGAGGGAGAGAACCGCGAAGCCGTAACGTTCGAGGCCCATGAAGACCACGGCGCACACCATCATCACCTATTCGCAGCGAAGATCGGCTACGTCGAGCAACACGAGGAAGACAGGAGGACCAGGCAACCCCTCTTCCACTGTGCATGTGTATGCGTGAGGCTCGTGGAACCGCATTCCAACTCGAATCCTTCTCATGAATGTGAACGACGATATATGTATAGATACGTGTATAGGTACGTGTATAGGAATAAGGCTGAAAGAGGTCCTCTGGGTGGCAAACTTATTTCGGCAGGTACGGCTGGACAATGGCAGAGGCGGAGGAAAAACATTCGGCGAAGGACTCGTGGAGTCCAACTTTCTCGAAGACCCAACAACGAACGCGAAATGAAACTCCCAATAATCGCGATCGATGTTAACGAATTTTCTGGCTAGATTTCCGCCCGAGGAAACGAAAGTTTGGGCAACTCGCTGCTGGCTCCTTGGAAAAAAATGTCTCTGGAAGATTCGTTGTGATTAAAACGTACCTGCGAGGCGGTCATACAAAGTTTCGAGGCGTCGTACATTTAAAGCGCGCCCGCGTCATAAACACCACACCGCTTTCAGACATTGTTACGAGGCGGAAGATGCTGCTGAAGTTCGATCGCAAAAGCGCAATTAAGATCTTATTAAGAAAATCCCGAAGAGTCATTCCTTATGGTATAAGGTTGGCTTTGCGGGCCGCGTTGGCGAACCTTCCGTCCAATTTAATGACTCGATGCGTAAATCAAGTCTCTCCTTTCTTCTCTTTGTATCTTTTGCCTGTCTCTCTCTCTCATCTAGAGGCTGAATCTCCTTTTCGCAGTTTCTTTGCCTATTTCTTTTTTCTTCCTCTGAAATCCTCGAGGTCGTATTTCTCGGGGAGATGCTTCTTTTGAAAGAGCGCAATAACATTGGGACGTGTTGGCTGTTACGCGAGGTTTCTCACGCCGATAATTATCACCGCGTACGCGGTGTATTTCTTCGTGTCTTTCAGTCTCTTGAGATCGGTGCGTCATAGAAACTGAATGGTTAAGTGTGTCCCAGCGATAACAGATAATCATTGTCGCAGCATCTTTTTGCATATATATACCCAGCCGAGTTCGACTCTTTTTGTCTTTTCGAAGCTTTTGTGTCTCCTGCAGTTGTCTCTCGTTAATGGACTCCCTACTTTACGAGCTCGGGCAATTAACAACTCGGAACGAAAACACGTGGAAGACGAAAAATATGTGGGGAGTCTTAAATGGTACGGTAAACACGTGATCAATGCGGTGAGAAGCATCGAGTTGAGGTACGGGCAGGAAGAACAGCCAGTTTCCAACGGCGATACGGGTCTCGAAGTAGAGCTGGAGATTTTCAGAAAATATATTCTTTGAGGCGCTGAAAAATTCTAGCCGCGTTCGGATCCTTTCGGAGCAAATATATATTTCGATTTTCAAGTAAATCCGCGGTATGTTTGACTCGCGAAAAGGGGCTTTTGGTACTCGGTATTTTTCGAAGGTGCGAGCTCGAACGTTCGAATAAATTAAATCCTTACCAAGAATCCACTAACGACCCGGTACCGGTGCCGATGTTATGTACAAGCTGCCGAATCCTTGCCTTCTATCTCCCCCCCCCCCCCCCCCCCCCCCCCCCTCGGGCCCCTCGCGGTCGCATCTCGGCTCCTTCGAATTTCCCCTGGTCAACGTTCAACAGACTTTTTTGAAGCTGCACACCAGCGCGAATACTCATGTTCTATTTGTCCCTTTTCAATCTAGGGTCTCAATGAAAGATTATTTCTGCGGCTGTCATGATAATGTACTGCGACCAAAACTTATTTGGAGGCCGAAAATGTTGGTGCAAGTCTACGAACGAGTTTCTACGTCATTGAGTCATTTGAATGAATTAAACGGCGCTCTTCCCACCGTTTAAATGCGTGCGCGTGTGACGCCACGGTACAAAAGTCCTCAATCTTTCTTCATTCGAAGAGACCTGATAAGATAAGTTTTATTTGTATCCCCGTATATAATACGGCTGAGAACGTTTCTCTCGGGAGAACGCTCTGACACGCTTCGGGCGGTTCCCATGTCCCTTTTTCGTCGTCTTTGCACCCTCAACTCGGCTATCTCCTTACTTGGTATATATGCGCGAATAAAATACGGTGTATACAGCATGTTTTGAATGTATACAATATGCGCGTCCTGAGAAACGCCAACGCGGCCGCGATCCTCCTTCCGGGCGAGAAAGCCCGGGCGATTGCATTCGTCCTGAATGAGAAAATGGAGGGGGGAAGTGAAAGAGAAAGAAGGAGAATGTATACGAGAGAGGGCGGCGGCGGCGGGTGCGGGGGACCCTGGGCGAAGCTCGTTTGCGTCCCACGAGCTTCTCGAGCTGCTTCACAGCAGCCTGAAATATTTTCTGCCCTTGCCCGGCGCGTCTCGTTCCCTTCGGCAATAAAAGGGAGTGAAGCGGAGAAATCGGCAGAAATATGGACCACGCTTTCGGAGCGGGCACTTCCGATATTTTCTGCGGGTACGCTTGACAATCTTTAAAATTTATACATCGCGCGGAGGATTGGGTAGAAACCGTGGCTTCCGCAACAGTCACCGGATCGGTTGTCGATGTATCGGTAACGAGAGCTCTTCGCGCGCTTTAAATATCGATCAAGGACGTATCGCGTCTCGCACGAATCTTGGTGCGCGCGAAACAAAAAGTTTATGCAACGCGTTCGAGATAGGGAAAAAAGGCGGGGGATCGATTTCACGGTTCATCACGTATCACCCCCAAAAATGGAACTTGGATCGTGTCCGAGTTCGAGGAGCCAGGAGCGCATTATTACAGAGACACGCAGCCGAATAGAAGTGAGAGAATCACCGAAGCACGAGAACGAGAGGGTGGAGTGGCATTCTGAGGAGGAGAAAATAAGAAAGACAAACGAGTCTGTGCGCATCTCGAGAACCGCGCCGCGCAGTGAATCACCTTGCGAAGGTGGCTCCGCTCGTGAGCTGTCCACGGTTACGTATCCTCGTTGCTTGCTCAGACAACGCGTATACCCGACCAATTCCTACGGGACCCCCTTTGCCCCCCTCCCAACCTCCTGCCTGCCCCTCCCTCCCGAATCCTTCTTTGCACGTGTAAATATTCGTGTGAGCACGCACTTGGGCGCACACACCAAGAGGAACGGCGAACCCGGGAGAGACGCGCCGCATACCTTTGGTCCCCTCTGTTATTCCTTCCCCAACCCCTTGTTCTCACTCTCTCTCTCTCTCTCTCTCGTCTTGCCTCGGTTGTACGTTCACTTGGTACCGGCGGCTCTCTTTTGCTCCTGTTAGGTCTGCCTGGCTGGCCTCTTGTCTCAACCGAAACCTCACTCCCCCGCGCGCTTCGGGCACGGTGACCAGACCTTTAATCCAATCTCTGTGGACCCACGAGCACACCGGCAACCATTGCCAACCCACATACACACGCGATCCTTTCAACTGTTAAACCGTTTTCTGTATAGATGTATATAGAAAAACGAGTGTAGAGCGCATGGCGAGGATCGAGCGCCCTTTAAAACCCGGATCGGTGGGATTCTGCTCTCCAACGATCGCTTCACCGATCCCAGCCCGAACCGTAAATTCTTCGCTCATACCTCTCTTTGCTTTTCTACACGCGATCTCTTGTACACGACCGCTATAGTCGACGCTCTATTCAATTATTTCGGACATTGCTCAATGATAGACGACGCGGTACTCGTGCGCGCGCCTATAATCAACCGAAATACGTATTTTTCTTACCCCACGGAGCCCCCTTACTCTCAACTTTGCATTCAATCTCGCTTGCACCGGATTACGGAGTTAATAATCCGGCGGATTGTTCGCTTATGTGTAGCAAAGTACGCGTCACGCGAGGCTTTCATTCATGTGATTCGACGTAAGTGGCCGCGTCTATCGGGCGTCTGCCGTACGTGAAAGAAACACACATCCGAGCGTGTGATTCAGTGTCCCGAGGTCGATTAATTAAGCTCGCCTTCACCCGGCACGTTACTTTTACAGGCGTGTATATCAAAACCATAAATGCTTGATTGGACGATTGCGCAACATTCGGGTGGTAAGTCGCATCGTTACAGCCGAGATTGCAGAGTTCTAATGAGCTTGGAGCGATCGACCGACGATGAGTAGCCCTTGCGGTCCGGTTTAAAACCGTTACCCAAGTTGGGGTCTCCAAAAATGTGACGCGTAGTTGTGAGCGCGTACGCTAAGAATACGAATGAAGGATTCTGCAGAGGCCTCACCACACCGGAGGGCCTCCGAGAACTAAACTAAAGTTCCGTGTCATCCGCGGAGCAACACAAACACGTATATTCACCCGGCTAATCCAGTTTAAGCTATCAAACCTGCAGCGATGCGGCCAAGAGAAAGAGATTCTCCCGAAGATCAGTGGGGACACAGCGGATTTTCCAAACTCTCGTTCTACCTATTTCAAAGTATACAACACGTAGCCGTCCCGCCGCGAGGCCAACAACGGTCCCTCTTTCGAGAAACGGCCCAGGCCCCCGAAATCTTTCTTATAGCATACACCAAGGTATACATCTCGCAGAGCGAAGAAAAGGCCCAAGGTGGGCCAAGAGGTGGACCGTGGACCCACCGCGCCACGGGATACTCGTGCTCTTTTCACTCTCTTCCTTGATCCTCTCTGCAAAACCCACCGCCATCTTAAACACGCACGCACTATCTTTCTCCCTCTCTTTCCTCTTCCACCTTTCTTCGCTTAGTTTTCCTCTCCCTTCTATACGTCCCAGACACCACCACCGAATCGCGACGCAGCGGCGGCGCAGCATCCTTTAATATCTCTCGCCGGTCCAGCTCTCCTCGCCTCCTCTCTCAGCCTGCACCCTCGATAGCATCTTGATGGAATGCCCGCGGGATAGGTACCTGCCGCATTGTCGGCGCTCTCTTCTTTTGCTACCTTTCTCACCCCCTTGAATCGCGTCTCTCCCCCTCCCGCCTCCTTGCTTCGCGCACCCCAGCCCCTAACAATCTTTTGCCCCACTACCGTATTATTATTTTGTGTGTATGTATCCATACGAATGTAGGTTCTTTGCCACGCTGTTGGACACACGCGATACCGACTGCATCGCCATACGTACGTATAAATCACCGCTTCCCAATCCTCCCATCATTCCTCTCCTTTATTCTCTGTACCCTCATCGAGTGTCCTGCGGACTTGTTGGACGACTCGGAATTGGTCTCGATAAATTCGAGTCTAAAACTCGTATTTGTACTCCCATGAGAATTACTGGATCGGCAACTTATCAAAGCACTTCTGTTTTATCAACTTATTTCGAGTAAGACTCTGCCTGTTGAGGAGGAACCGCGGATTCGAGGGTTATTCTCGAGATGTGGGTTTAAGCAAAGCTGGCAGGGAAAGGAACGCCTGGTTTTTTGGGTTAATGAAATTGATTGGCAATAGATCGTCGTTGAATATAAACAAAGTTCAAGAAAAGTCCATACTTTGTTTTTGTTATCGTACATTTCATTCTCGACCGAACAGCGATCCAACCGGATAGAGGCCTCACATGGAACATAATCGGACGTCTATCGCAGTCGTATCGGATCAAACAGTCGCTTCGTCCAGGGGTAAATTGAAAGGAAGGACGGATCGGTCAATTGCAAAGTGTTTCCGATCCTGCCCGCGTCCCCTGCGTGTCCCCTGCACCTGCTGCGCTCTTCAAGCTCTCGATTAATCGCACTGATGCGAATAATCCGTGTTCTTAAGTATGATTTTACTCACTCTACTGAATTTCAATCGGGACGTTTCGTTGCCACGTAGATGCCGGGCTGAGCGCTCGCAATCTTGGCTGCTTCTCGTAGCTCGGTTGGAAAAGCAATGAAGTCTCTCGGGCATGTAGGCGCGATGAAACTACACACACGGTTAGAATATCGCTGGGAAAAAAGCGCGCCTGAGTTTTAGGAATTCTCGGACTTCTCCCGCATCCTCTGCTGTGATAGAACGCGCCAAGGTGGGGGGAGGAAAAGGGCCATCGTGGCACAGTGACGACGGCCAGTGGGGGAGAGCATTCGGAGGAGCGACGCGTCTATGCGGGAGATAGGTTCGGCTCGGGTGAGCCAGGAAAAGAGGAAAAAAGGGGAGCCTGGATTGTGGGTTAACGTAGTTCGTTGCTCGTCGCGCGTTGCGGCTTGTGGTAGTGAGAATGATGGCGGTCTTGTATAGCGAGGGACAAGCCACTCGGGGGAAGTCAGAGAGCGTGGATTTGATGCGGTGGGCCACAAAAATCGTTGCGTCGATGGTCAAGGTTCTGGCCTATGGATGGGGGGGGGGGGGCTGAGATTTCCTTGGGGCCTTAAACTTTCGATTTCTTTCAGCCTTGAAAAGTTCTTTTTTCATTTCCTCCATTTTCCATGGACTCGATTCCCTGCTGGTATGGTAGACAAATCGGAACGACACGAGTGTACGCGCGTACTTACAGCTTGTAACAATTAGATATGCACCGCGGATATCGAGTGAGTGGGGCGCCTCGCTGAAGCGAGGAATCGTTCGTTCCACAAGCAGCACCAGCGGGCCCTTATCTTTCGTCGGTTCTTCCAGGCCCAGACATGGCTCAACTAGGAATGAATAAACAGTGGTCACTCCAGTGAGCGATACTAATCTATCGTCGTTCGGATGATAACTGACCCGAACAACGCCAGGAAGTCTTTCGAACGCGGAAGTTGACGGGGAAACGGATAAAAGTTTGGAAGACCTTAATGTCGGTGAAAAATGATTTTCCTTCGTATCTGGCTCGGTGCGAACAGCAGAATTTTTAACGTCCTGACTACGAAGAGCTCCGCGACTAGCGACAGATAATGATGAGCGAACTAGGCCCTCCAGTTTTGACGTTCGCCTCCAAGTGAGCCTGCGCTTCGTTGAAATATGATTGATCGAAAGCCTCCATCGGCTCATGACAACGTATTTCTTGGCTTAGGATCATGGACAATTGCGGAGGTGCAAGGATGCTCCAACAACAAAAGATTTCCGAGCCCACGAGTCAGCAGCCGAAAGAGACACGCGGGGGAGAGAATCGGATGACAAGCGAGCGGGCTACGCCGAAGACGCAGCAGAGCCAACCGCACTGCGTGTGGGTCTGCGATACCTGTTCGCGCCTGGCTCTCAAGGAGACCGCATTCCTTTCGTTTCAGTGCTTCTTTCCTCGCCATTCTTACGGGAGAATCTCCTCAGAAAGCGCGTTTCAGCAGTCGATATCTCTATTCAGAGTTCTGCAACTCCTTCGAGGCTGTTCAAACGATCACTCCTTCGAGCGATTTTCTAGCAGATCCAATCCAAAGTTGACATCTCCTTAACAGGATCTTAGCAGGAAACGAGTCGTCTGTTTTGGTGACCTTGAACTTTCAACTGTCCTGTTGGTTCGACACAGCTCCGCCTTGTCCACGTCCAGGGCCTTTTCCCTGCTCGTAGCTTCTCCCAAGGTCACGCTGTATTATGGACTTCAAGACGGGGACTCCCCTACTTCCTTTAGCCAAGGCTTTTATCACGTTTCCCCTCTTCGTGCCTTTAATATAACCGCGGCTGCATGCACAGGTGATAAAGTTGGCTGGTCATCAGCCAATCTTGGACGAGCGATTCACTCCGCTGAAGAGAGAGAAAGAGAGAAAACGATAGAAAAATACTCATGCCAATTACCGTCTCTTCTGATCAGAATTCTCCCTGTACTAGGCTCCTTTGAGCCAGACAATCCCTACAGGTATGGCGGCAACCTCGAAAGAATTAACGAGTGTTCCCTAACCGTGACTTCCACCTGAAGACGCCCAACTAGCATCAATATCCTGCGAGACGTTGTGGCCGAATGTATCGGAATTGAAATCGAATTGATAAAATGTTTGGGTGCTCAAATTAGCTGGAGAATCGAATGATTTTCACAGGCTCCTCTGCACTGCCGGTATATAAAGGAAAAAGCAACTACGGTTTTATTCGTTTATTATTTGGGGTCACAACTCGTTTAGCTCCTTTATGACGTTTGGGAATGAATAAACGTTGACGTTCGTGCTGCGAGGATCTAGGATTTCGTAGCACTTGCTACCAAAGGTCGAAGCAGTGTTCCGAGACTCGAGTGGAGCATAAAATTAATTTACACCTTTTCCAGAGCGTTGAAACCTCCTCTGTAAAGGTATTTTGTACACACAACTAGGTATGAAGAATCCAGCAGGTACAACGAAGCCGAAGCACCTGACTTTCGTATGGTCATATTAAATCCTTCAAAGTTACCCTCGCTTCGCTACCCATGCTTGATTATAGTGCAAAAGGCTCCACCACCACAAGCTACTCTCGCATGGAAGCTGAATAGCTCAAGCGCGAAACTCTAAAAGCTGCTGGAGTAGCTCCCAAAGGCTTTATCCATTCGTCCAAAGACTAACGCAACAACAGGCTCGAATACTTTTTTTCTCTTCATTTCCCTCCCACCCACTCTTTCTCGCTCACGCTCTCACTCTTTTACTCATCTCTTCTCCGTTAGTCTTTCGATTAGTGGGTAGTAAATTCCCAGGGGGATGATTAGAGGTCGGCTCCAGGACGGAGGCTTGTTACAACACGACAGGCTTCATATTCCATTGCCACGATCGAAATAACTCAAGAACCCCTCTAACTCTATTTCCCCTTTCACTCTCTCCTCTTCTCTCGTTTATGATGTTTATCTTTTTCCTCCATTGCAATCTTATTTAATTGTTTATCACAATTTACATTCCAATCGGAGAATACAAAGTTGTTGATCATAGAAATGCACGAAAATGGGCGTGATTCCTTCGAAAATCGCTCCATTCGATGAACGAATTTCGAAATACATTTGCGGAAACCTGAATAGTAGAAATTTGTATTACGCAGTGTTTGGCCTCGAGATTTAACGCTGCACGAGCAAAATCATTGGAAACTGCAACTTTTTGCAAACTCGACGAAATCGCAGCAACAGGCTTGCTTCGAGGGAAGGAAAAAATTGCTTGAGAGACCGAATTCCTGAAACGATACGCAACGTTTTTTCGCTCCAAGAAGGTATCAAGAAAAACGTTTCGAGTTACGAATCCGAGGATTTGTAGTACGGGTTTCTTGTTGCGCAAATGAAAAGTATACGAGCAGGTATTTAAATGGTTTGGTGCCATCAAAATTGTGTCCCATATTCATCGCTCAATGAGAGTCCCCAATTCTTATAAATACTTTTTCTCTCTCTCTCTTTTTATACTTAATTGTCCACTTTTGTCTGTGGAAACTTAAGCATCGTGAGTTTTATTGCATTTATTTATGAGGCGCACCCTGTTTCCGAAATTTAGCCCCCTCGAAAACTCGAAGTATGCGACACACGAGACAGATACTACTCCGAAAATGTTCGTCACACGTGTCGACATGGACCTTTCTACGCCGAATAGATGAGAATTTGGATCCGAATCAAGACGAAAACTGCTCCATTTTTTCATAGTGAGATTCCAAGATTTTTCTGAGATAAATCTGTAAATCGGGATGCTGGAATTGACTCGTTAACACTCCCAACTCTGGAGGTAAATCGACCGGAAATTGGACATTGACGGAGCAGCTCGAGTGGTGTAGAATTCCCCATGTACGGCGAAGGACTTCTCAGTAATGTAGCCAAAGATTGAGGGGGGAGCAAGAAACAAAAAAACCTCGTAGAAAAAAAAACTCAAATAATTAGAATGCGCGTAACGTTTATGGAAATGTCTTGTCGTTGAAATGCTAACTATCTCGCACACTCGAGCTTCAACGTTCGGACTGGATGAGAGATGCTTTGTACGACCGACGAAAATCACCGAACGACAAAGCACCGCGAATAGAAGTAAAATTCCGACTCGCTATCCTCGACTTTAATTTTTCGACGGGCTGCGAGTGTATTTGAAATGTTTGAAAACACGTCATTCGATCGTAAGATTGATGCAAATCGACACAAGAACCACCTCCTTCGGGAAATAAATAGTTCGATTCAACTCCAAACACCAAAATGCTGACAACAGCAAATGAAAATTTCTCATTTTAATGTAAATACTGCAAATTGTTTGTAATTCAATCGAATTAAATGAGATTTTCCTTCAATATTTCTTGTCGCAGGTTTGGATAATTAATTCTACATTGTGTGCGGAATCGCAACTGCGCGGAGCTCTGCGGGTTCGTGGCATTCTTCCTTGTCAAGGCCACACAGCAGAGACGATTAACTCTCAATGATGCAAAATTGCGAGTACAGAAGAGCTCCTCGAACGAAAATGAAAGACAAGCACCAAGAGAAAAAAGAAGATTGAAAAAGAGGTGAGAAGAGCACCGAGTGAAGATTTGCCGAGTGCTTCATTGTGAGAGAGAAGCCTCACGCTAAATAATAACGCAGGATAGCTCTCGTTGCGGTTCGGCCATATGGCGTGCAGTTTGATTAATTGCAGCAACGATGCATCGGGCTCACCTGTGTTGTCGAGAGCTGCCCCGTGCATGCATCGACTCGCGCTTTCGCACGTTATTTCATCATCGGTTGCACGTCAAATTTTCATTATCAAACAGAGAAAAAGAGTCATCGAGTTCGAAAATTCTTTGGATACAACACGGAAGATCCGAATCGAATCAAGATTTGAGAATAAAAAGTGGAAATTCAAAGCCGATTCAAACGGACGACATTTTCTTCCCTTCGCGCACATTTCCCGTCTTTTAATTCGAATACAAATTCATTAAAGTTGGAGCATTTCAAAGTCTGACCCTTTTCGTACAAAATCGACTATGTTTTATCGCACGACGACGAACGATGGATGAACCATGAGCGAGAATGTGAACCAAGTTGTGAATTCCACACGTGGGTACTGTGAATAGCGTGACGTCAGCGAACCGGAGTGGGGAAACGGCGCTATGTCCGACGCCAGCGCAATAGTCCAGTTTGCCGTGAACCGTCGTCGCGGCTACATCGGCCACGATGGGGCTGCTGCATTTTATGCGTCATGTCTGCCGCCACGTCCTTATCCATTTTTCAGGGAAACTCGACTTTGACCATCTTCATTAATTTATAAGACGCTCTTCTCTCCTCATTTTCGTATTTTTGTGAGCTCTTAAGGTTTACTCAATCGACGCAAACAAACATTGAGAGCCAATAAGTTATTTCAATGACTAAAAATTGCTTGAAAACTCGATTACTCCAGATCGGCTAATCTTTCAATGATTCATCACGAAAACAGAAAATTATTCGACTCGGAGCGACGCCTCGTTCCACAGGACACTGAGGAGCTCAGAAAAAATGAAAAATCATGTTTCGAAAAAGGCTCATTCCATCCGTTGAATGATAGTTATCGAGGATCCTAATTTTCTCGCGAAATATGACAAGATTCGAGATAAAAAGCGATGTTAAATTAGTTGAGTTGACACGAAAGGGTCAAACGCAAATGACGCTCGTGTCCTGTTCGGTGGGAACCGTAGCACTAATGTCCACCTATAAGTTACTCAATGTACTCGGAGCCAGATGTCGCGTGGAATTTATTATCTATTTTATAGGCATGTGTGTGTATACATGCATGTATATCGATGTATATAATTAGGTCGATTCTTTGGGTAATTAGGGGCCGCGAGAGTAAGAGTGAAAGAGGGATCTTCGTAATGGAGTTTACGATGGGAATTTGGTGGAATCTTTTTCGAGGGAGATACGAACTGGGGGACAAAAGACGTCATGCGGCACGCTAATCTCAAGTGGCTCTCGAGCGATAAATTTGCCTGGGCTGTGCAAATTCCCAGTCTAACGTTCTCTCTCTTTTTCTGTTCGGCTTTCGTTCATTCTTCGCTTTTCTATTCTCTCTGGATCCATCGACATCTACGAGGGGACTAATCACGCGAACGAAAATAATGAATGAACGTGTGGCATTCGAGGAGAATCTACTTATGTAAAAATTCTTACAGAGACGAATTTAGATATGACGAGATAATCGGCAGCATTCTGGCCAGCTTTCACAACATTATTTCTCACTGAAGAGACTCCAAATATTTCGTGTGAAAAAAGTTTAGAAATATTCCACTGAATTGAATGAAAAGAATGTGAATTTGGAAAAAATTGATGGAAAGAGTTTTATAAAAAAATCCACTGTGAGAAGCGTTTAAATCACAAATTCATATTTAGGGAGAAAATAACGAAATAATGGAATAAAGATCCATCCAACTTGGTCCAGGTGGCAAGAAAGTATGAAAAATTGGAGTTTTTTTCTTTCCTCTATTACAGCATCGAGGATTACAAGGCCTAAAATCTATCAGCCAAATAGCAACGGTAGACGATCGACGACAGCAGAAGGGAGGGCAGATTTCGTTAAGGGTCGATTTCGGGTGGCGGCCCAAGGTTTTTGCTCCTTAGACGGTTGTGCAAGGCCTGGAAGCTCGTGCCACGAGCAGATGTTGTCATTGTCATGCTAAGGGAATCTTGCCTGACCCCTGATACCCGTTAAGGGCCCAACGTCTTTCGACCTATCTACTTTTTTTTAACTGACCTCCGCGATATTGGATTTCAAGGGCAAATATTTGAATATTTATCTCCCTATTCTGACAATTGTGATCCAATCGTGCATTTATTTTGTCATGAATTCTCGGCATCAATAATGATTAGGCGAGTGGAGTGGTAAAAATTTTATAAGACGTCGTTTATCTTTCTTCTTGCCCCCCCCCCCCCCCCCTCCCTCTCGACTTTATACCTCGACCCTGAATGTCTTTTCTATATTACGTACACGTACATACGCGGCATCGATTTTCTCCCAACTCGTCGAAGTCGGAACAGGTTTCCTCGATCGAAAAAAAAGATCGGGTTAAAGAGACTTCTCTTTGGCAAGATCGGGTTCAATTGAACAATTGATGGAGCGTACGTAAAAAATTTATTATTTTTTCAATCGAGGCGTTATCCGAAATGTTCATTAGATCGAACCGAAAATATCTGGGCACGTTTTCGAAAAAACGGTCTCGAAAAAGCGACAGTAAGATAAGAATAAATGGAGAAAGTAACAACAAGAATGACTGAATAAAAATGAAATCGAATTGAGAGAGAGAGAGAGGGAAAAAACTGGTCGATCTTGAATATAAAAATTTCGCAGCTGCGACCGTTTCGTTTTCTTCTTTCGTTCCCTGCGCGCCAAGTAGTCGGGGAGTGCGCGACCCTTGTATATACATTTCTTTAAGGGTGCAGCACGGGCCAGACTTTTGTTCGTTTCTTCATTGTCGTTAACACAAACCATGGGACACGGTGAGCCAACGACGACGCTGACTTTCGCAATCGAGAGAAATTCAACACCCCTTGCAGAAGTTTCAGGGGTTGTCCGGGGAGCCCTTATAGTTTTGCCAACGTTTGAATTCCCAAAAAAAATTTCGCATGCTTTTTTCTTCGACAATACAATGAATTTGAGCTCACCAAAATATCTTGGAGAAGAATTCCGAGATGCGAATAGGCAACTACGTTCAATTATAGTTCATAACCAAACGAGTGTGTTTTTCACATTTTCTAGTTTTTCAACGTTTACTTCCATCGAATTTTGATTTCAATCTCCCGCACCCCCGCAAGAAACGGACGAGTGGCTTCGCACGACTGAGGGGGAGAAAGCGAACGGCTTTTCTTTGACTTCCGAAGACACCTTGACCCGAAACGTAATTTCTAGATCGATCACGTAGTACGCGAAGGATCAAGAGGCTCGATTATGTTTAAGGCAGCACGCGACTGTTCGAGGTGCAGCTGCGCCACGGGTGCAAGAGGGTCTTACGGATCTACCAAGTGTCTTTTATCCACGTGGCTATGAAAAGGGCTTCGTTTCGAACTGGAAGATCTTCTGTTCCTCCAAAATACGCCCTTGCGTATCTCGAGATAAGTTAATGTACCGAGCACACCTTGTCGTCTTACGGCTCATGGAGAGATCCGTTGGGACGACGTGGCGTGTGCCAGGTGTCTTTACCCTCGCTCTGCACTTTTTTCTCCTCCCCTTCTCCTCGACGTGCTATTTCATCACTTGGCTTGTATCGTATTGAAAGTTTCACTTTCTATCCTAAAGATGTTCGCCCCCGAATTTTTAATTTATTGAAAACTAGCTGAGTCGGCGAGCTTCTCTTCGAAAACACAATTTTTTGTTTCTTTTTCAAAAAAATCATTATAAGGATCGATTGCTTCATTTTTATTGCTTGATTAAAAAATGCTCCAACTTTTTTCTGTCTTCAAATTGCTGAACTCATTTTCATCAGTTATCAGTAGCCCTGAAAGAATGATGATTTATTGAAATTGAAAATTGAGGAAAATGTTCAAAATTTTTTTCCATATCTCCATGAAAAACAAAATAAGAGAAACCGCAAGCGTAAAATCGTGATTTATAAAATCATGAGTTTCCGCTTGAAAAGCAGGCAAACTTTTCCGAATGAACAGATTGACGATAGACTTCCAAATCATCTTCGCATCACATTCACATAAATTATTCAAGTCTTGTATTTTTTCGTCCAATTTTCAATCTCACGTCATTCGGAATTGTCATTCGATGAATTTTCGCTGCAATTGACACGCATTCCGGTATCGATATTTATAAAGAAGCAATGAAAAAAGGGAAAAAGACGGTAGGAGTGTATTTCGATAGTGTCAGAGTCGATTTGAGACGATTCTGGACACCCTTAATTTTCCCAGTTCCGGCTCTCTTCGCCAGCATCGACAGAGTCCGTCTTTCTTTCTTCACCTTTCCCCTTGATTATGGGTTCTTTTTTCTCGGGTTCGCCATGCACGCCGGTTTGCCCTTCGAGGCTGCGTATGCAATGCAATGGCAAAGTGGTATTGCGTCGTAGCCGCGGGGCCCTGCAGCCAGGTGCGGAGCTCCGGTTCTCCTCGTAAGTCCTCGGGGCAACGAGCACCGGTAATAACGCAACGTACTACGAGTGTATCTCTCGCGCGCTCGCGATGCGTCTTACGGCACGTGAAAAACCACCCTTCCGCTATTCGAGATCCAAAATGGCGGCTGAGTCTTTCTTGAAGAGCAGGCAGGTGTTCTGGCACGCGCTCTGCTCGAGCAACTCTTTCCCTCGTAACAACATCCAGCACTTTTTAATTGTCGACGGAGGCCTTCCTGTCAAGCCCCACGATCCGTGCTGGCTCCGGAACCTTGCGACTCAAAAAAAGCACCGTCGTTTTTCGTCCAAATATTCCATTTGTTTGGGAGTGTAAAAAGTTTCGCTTGAAATTTCTGATCGAAAGGGACCTCGTTTACGGGAAAAACTCGGAAAATTCACCGACACATATTTCCTGCTTCCGCTTTCTACTTGCAAACCACTTGGACAGTGGTTCTTATTGGAAAAAACGGTCACGAACGAGCTCAATAGTCTTAGCCGTTCCTCCCCAACGATTAATTGCCGAACGTTGAAGCCGATCGGAGCGTCTGGTCGAGAACAAACGGAAACCGTTCGGTCTCGAGGTTGGGGGGCCCGTGACAGGACCCCATGCATCGAGATCGCCCTCCTTGGACCGGCTGAACAACCCTCTTTCGGACCGGTGTCGCGCAAGACAGAAGGAGAAGCAGCAACACCGAAAGAGCCGACTTTCCGTTTAACGATTTCTTCGGGGCTGCCCAGTTTTCGAACTCGGCATACCGGGTGACTCTGGACGATGACAAATTTTTGAAAGGCAAAAATATTTGAAACAGTTTGAAAAAAAAACTGTCAGGAACCGCAAGACAAAAGAGTTGCGCAAAGTCTCACTTCCGAGCATTTCAGGCCCGCGAATCCTCTCAATTTTCTTACAAATAAATTCTCAATTCCGAATGATTATTTTTTGTCACCGTCTATAAGAATAAATTTATGTATGATTCGGGGGGCGCTTCGAGTCTACGAAGCGCGACAACGAAAACCGTCTCCGTCTCATGAGGGGCCCTTGCATTCGTTTTCTTCAGTGACAGAAGCCCGAAAAGCCTCAGTTTTGTATTCTCGCGGGGTGCATAATATGGCAGGAATACTAAATTATATGGGAAAGTATGGTTGAAGTAGTAGCATAGGGGAGGGGGGGGGGGGCACGTGCTATAAGCGTGCGCGATAAAAACCACCTTATGTCGGCCGAGACAACGAATTCCCGTTCCTTAGAGCCCTCTCGGTTTCGAGCCATCTTGCAAAAGCGCCAGATGCGTCTTTCACCTCTGCAGTGCGAGGAACCATCGTAACGGTACTTTAATTAAATGATCCTAATTGACGTAGGACGAGATCGAGGTGGACAGTCGTCCTGTCTTGGAATCAACGACTCGTAACCTTGCGACCGTTGGGCTTTTTCGCTTGATCGACACACGTGACCTGGAACGATGGCCGGATCTTGCGGTCGCATTACGAAAAATCATTTCTTTGCGAAAGACTAACTCGACGGGGTACGAGGAAAAACGAAGAGAGATAAAAATTCGGCTCGGACAAAAGTGGATAGACGGAGGAATCGATGACGGGGTCAAAGCACCGAAAAAAATACTGTCACGATAGTATCGAATGTGGGCTCAGGGTACCCCCATGCTGGGTGTCCAGACTCGTTTCTCCACGAAACAGTCACGAAATTGATGGTCTGCCAAACTTGATGTTATTATAACTGAAAGCGTTTAATTTGTGTGAGGGTCTGAAAATGACTGAAATATATAACAAAGTATGAATAATTAATGATGGAATTGGGAAGGGCTCGTTGGACAAAACGATCCTCCAGTGAAGGATGATATTCGGACAATCATAAGAATGCCCACGAAAGCATTCGATATCGCGTTTTGCACGAACCTGCGTCGACGTTTACAATGCTTGATACAATGCGCGCATGTACACATACACGAGGTGATGCAACAGAATGTTTTGGGACCGCAAGTACGAAAGAGAGCCCTTCGGGCCTGTGTACAAGGCGTGTTGAAACAGCAGAAGCTTCGGCAATGCGAGACGACCGCAGATTTTGGTCCAGTCATTATATTCGAGTTCCCGTGGGATTCGAGCAATATTTCTCGCCCTGCTGCCCTGGTATCTCTCTGTCTCTCACGGGTGAATTCCATCGCGGGGAGACCCTTCGAGAAGAGCGGCGCAAGGGCGAGCGATTATGTGCCCGCATACATTTGTATCCCTTCGGCGAGAGGCCACGTGAGAATATCCACGAATTCGACTGCGCAGGATTATATACACGGGAGAGAATTGGGTAAAGGGGTCTGCTGGATGGAATCACCAACTTTATTCCGAGGAACCGAACAATCTCGACCCATTCGAAGAGCTTTTCAGCCGTGCGCGCGGCGTTGCCCCATATTTTCGTCTCCTTTTGGCTGCGTCCAAATTTTTGGGGCTCCGTGAGCCTCGCTCTTCCTTTCCGAAAGTGTGCGCCGCTCCTCGTTGGGATCTCCTAATTCATCGATCCATCGGCGGGCCTCTCGAGAGGCATCCGGACAATCTCCAAGTCGCGTAGATAAATCGGTCGAGCCTCGTCCATGTACTGTGATAAGGTCCGAGTTGGTGCAGAGCAACTTGACTCACATTCTCTATACACACGTATATGCGAACGAAGGTTCTAGTAGTTTGAACTGGCCGCAACTGTAATGCCTGTGAACGGAAGACGCCCGGGCGTACCCAATGAATTCGTCTGCGACCGAATGGTAATGTTACTGCGTGCGGTCCTTATGTCGATGAAGTGAGCTCGCACGAGAGTGCACGTACACGAAAACGCCGCTGCCATAACCGCATAAGGAAGAGCGTCAACAGGAGAGATTGAAGAGAGAGAAAGAGATGGAAAGTGAATCGGTAAATAGAGGCGTGTAAGTACACACGCATGTGTACGGACGAGATGAGAACGTTTGCAATTTATCGTCTGGGTCTTCAATTTGCCAAGTGAGTGGCCGTGGGCGCGCAATGCCGCTTCCGACGGATATTCGGCGTCGAAAATTGCCAATTGTCTCAATGGAACACGATTTGTAGTATTTGGCCGTTGGCCAACACCGCGAACCCCGAGAATAAATAGTCCCCGAAGGGGCTAAAAAGACCTCATAATCATTGCAAGAACAAAGCTCGAGCGTTTCCTTTCTGCTCTGCGAGTGACAAGCCGTTTCAAAGAGACTGCTTCCCTGAAACGGTCTAACGGAGCACCGAAATTAGAAATCCCACTAAAACACCTCGTTTGTCGAACCGAATAGTGGATAAGTCCTCAAATTATCCGAAGCTCGTTCAACTGCGCAGGCGCTTCCGCCGCGTGCTTGGGGGTTTAAATTCGTTGCCTACTTAGCGATCAGTAAAGATCTCATTGCCTCGTTTGGATTCGGGCTTTCCATACATTACCTGGGAATTATTGATAATCAAGTCATACGAGCTCGACGCAATTCCTGCTAACTAGCTGTCCATTCTCAGCAGACCTTTCACACATCATTATATCCAAGATTGTAATCGTGTACTATCGAAATAATTATAGAGGCAAAGGAACAGCAAATGGCTCCTGGCTTATCCGGTGACCAGAAGCTCCGAGCTGGCGAAAAGGACAGGTGGGGCGTTAATGTTCGTCGGAACCTCCCCCCGGGTCCAGTCGCAATGACAAGTACTCCGAGCAATTGAAAATTCCCATAGTCGAGCCCGTGGCGAAGTGACACGTGGTTCGACGCAGACGCACCCGGCTCCAAATCCATCGATATCTGGCTCATTCTTACCGAGAATATTTCGCTCATGCCGGAAGACCGAGGGCCATCTGCTGGCTCGGTTTATCGTGTAATTCGTCCCGGACTCGACTCCGTGCGCACTCTTCTTACGCCAGAACTTTGTTAGTTCGTACTGCAGCGCGACTGATGGACTCCGCGAGGCCCGATGCTGATGGGAACCACGTTGGGAGTTCCTGTACCAGTTTTTTTTCACAATTCACAGTATACGCGCCCGATGTACCTGATCATCCGCAGATTCTTCGGTGTCCGATTCACCTCTGGGTTCTCATTCATGAGCCCGCTTCATCTTGTGGGAATTCTGTACGGGAATTCACGAGGGTTCGGTGTAAAGAGGGTTGGGGTTTACACAACAATACTTGCTCGTCAACGAGATTTCATCCATGGGATTTCTACCCCCCCCCCCCCCCACCCCGCCCTCCCTCCGGCATCTTTCCTGTTCTGCAAGGCAGAAAGGATAATGGAGCTTTCGAGATCAACTGTTAGGAGCATACTGATACAGGGCTTGAGGTATTTTTGTCTTCGTCCCATATACGCAGTTGAAAAATTCATGGAAGCAAGTGAAATGCGCAATGTTTTGGAGTTTGGATGTCTTTGATGGTGGGTCCCGATAAGATTTTGAAGATAAACAATCTGATAAGGCCAATGGCGCCACAGCAAGGAGCATCAATTGGGTTATGCGCATATTAGGTGGTCCACCGACATCGGCGCGGTACTTTCTCAATCGACAGACGCATTCACTGTGTAAATATTATTACAGAAGCGAAGTAGAAGACACGAGTGACGTTCCTGTTTTCGTCCTTTTCAACGTCGTCGCACCGAAGCATCGAACCCTCGGAGCGCAATAGAGCCAGGATTTTTTTTCTACGGAAAGTATACATTTGGCTGCATTCTCGCGGACCCTTTGGAACCCGAGGAACAACCCTCTCGAGCGGACATATTTTTTAAACACACACACACAACAGGGGGTGAGAGAAAAATCTTTTTTCTCGCGAGTTATCTTTTCTTGGACAAATGATTTTCCCACGGAGACGAGAAGTTTTTTTTCTTCAAATGTGATTAACTCTTTAACCCTCGCAAACTCTCTCAGTGTTGAACATGCCAGGAAGATTTTCATTCTCATGAAAGAGAAAAAAATATTTGTCAATGATTATTGAAAAACATGCATCAGTTAAAGAAAACACGGCTATCAATTCGCAAAGTCATCGACGAGCGTGGGTGCGTCGCGATGAGCATCCGCCCCAATCAGTTACCCGTCATTATATGCAAATTTCAATCGTCGTCGCATTAAAGCTGATGCGTCTCGGCGAGAAAAAGCGTGATCGAGCTGAATGAAAGGTGATGCAATGATAAAAATGGCAATAATCGCTCGTCCAAAGTCCTCGAGGCGCATCCTAACTAATATTATAAATGCGAAAGTGTGTTTGTTTGTTTGTTTGTTTGTACTTCCTTCACGCCCTAACGAAACAGCCAATCTACCTGATTTTTGGCATGGAGTTAGTTGAAAGGACGGAGAGTAACACAGGCTACTTTTGGTCCTGGAAAAAAATCAAATTCCCAAGGAAGATTTACAGGAATATTCGTAAAATCGTCCTTTCTTCGCGTCTTATCAAACCAATCAAGCGACTTGATTTTTGACATAGAAATAGTTGAAGAGACGAAGAGTGACATTGACTACATTTGGTCATGGAAAAACCTGAAGCCGCCAACGGAGATTTACGGGAATATTCGTATTTTTCCAATGCTTGAAATTTGCATGTCTCAGAGGTTAATGGAAAGACACACAACATTGTTTACACGCAAGCGTCCTTAAATAGTGCACTATTCTGTATTCATGGCTTCATGGTTGGTGCGGGTAAAAACTAGTAAGAAATAAAGCTTCATGAATTAGTCGTACGTTTTTTATGGAGAGGATTCATTCATGGATAAGAAACATTCGCCGCGTTGCCGTAATGGGATTGTTCAATCTTTTTGTCGGTAGTTGTGAATGAAAATCTCAAGAAACGAAAATGTAACGTGGAATGAAAGGAAATCAATATCGAATTACAGTCTCGGATGGTGAGAAGCCGCGTGTGATATTTTTGAGGAAAGGACGAGAATGCGGCGAGTGAAAAAATGTTTCTCAGGCTAATAAAAAGCGTGCTTGCCGTGTATATGCGAAGAAATGCGAAGAGAAGTTAAGGGAGAAACGGTTAGATTCCCACGTGCTTCGCGGTCTTCACTGACGCGCATACTTCAGGAGACTTCAATGAAGACGAAAGCACATCGTATTCGTGTGCACGTACTTTAAGGTCTGTGCGATATATTGAACGAAAGCGAGAGCAACGACAAAGGTGGCTTCGCACGACCACCATGCCAAATGGAAACTGCTACGGATTCCGAGGGCCAAGTACAGGCCCACCTGAAAGACTATGAAAAAAGAAGAAATCAGCGTCTCCGTCTCCTCGTGAGAAGAGACAAGAGTTCCTTGGAGCAGCTCGAGGGCCAATGCGCGTGGGAGAGTCCTTGGATTAAAGTGCGTCTCAAGCATCGGGCCTGAACACTCCATTGAAATTCCTTCCGGTTCTCTCCTGAACACAGGTACAACCATAAAAATAGCGCGTATAACAAAGTCTTGTTCTTGTAATCCATCTCGATCTACTCATCACGAGAAATCGTGTCACCGAAGACTTGAGATTTTTCTTGCGGACCTAGCTCCATGGGAAGTTGAATTACACTCTTCCTTTTCAATGCTCTGTGACGCTTTTTTCCCAGATTGAGCGACAAATTAACGTATTTCTCTTGCTGTTGGGCGCCAGTCGGGGATTTTTCCTCGACAAAACTTTTATTGAATCAAACAAAGGAAATAGGTTCGAGAATCGACCAGACTAGCAGAGTTTTCCAATATTCTCGGTAGAGGGACATGAGTTTTTCGGAGGAAAATAATAACGCGGAAAATGTAAGAGCTGGGATTACAAAATATGATTTGTTATAATAGAAAATAAGAGCCAAATATAAAATTAGATATTTCCCAAAATTTCAGTTCGTAATTCAGTCAATATAAAATTTTGTTAACAAATGTCGTCTCCGTTAAATATTCGTTCTTGGATGTAATTCAGAGGATAATACTTCACAATTTAATAAAATGAAATTAAGGCGAGGCCTACGAAAGTACGGTAAACAGGTTCTCGGTGACAGAACACGAAAATACGATAATTCTTAACCTAGGACTCTGATCCGGATTTCAATTCTCAATTTAACGAATTCCTCTCGGCAATTCTATTAATTTCACAACGATAAGAAAAATACAATTGATGATAGAAAACTAATTCAGAAAGGACGTTAGAATTGAATTCGCTCGTGCGACAAAGTAACCAAACGATATCGTTCAATTATTCGATATTTCACAGATTTAAATTTTCGCGCAAAATAATACAAAACGAGACTAAAATATGAACGAGACAACGGCTCATCGCAATGGTTTCAGAAATCGTAACTCCGCAATTATCTTCGGAATCACTATTCGACTTCGGGGCGTTGGCTTCTCGACAGGAAAATTTGAGGCTCAAGAGAATACGTCCTTCCTCGTTGTGGTCCGGATTTCGAGTCACGAGATCGATTCGAAATTTCGTAACGCTGTTTCTTGAGACCTAACCCCCCACCCTTAGCCTCCTCGTTTGATCCTACTTCTAACGATTTCTTCGAGAATCTTTGAGAGGGATTCGCATAATAATCAAATTAGCCGTTCGATAATATTCGATGTTGACAGTTTTCGGCGTTGGATCTCAATGCTGTAGACGAGTGAGGACTTCTTCAAGTTAGCGTCCCACCGCTCGATGTTTTGAAACTCGTACTTGATGGCCAACGAGATCTACGGTGAAATGACGGACGATCTTGTACTTTCGAACTGCCCAATTTCTCTGCTCTCACTTCTTCTTTAGAGTCGCGTCGCTCGTTCATAAAAAATATTTAAATTGGAACAAAAAAAATAAAAAATAAAATTTACAACAATGGTTACGTTATCGCCCGAGACGTTTCGATATTGTTCGTTTGAGAGGAATTCAAACAACGTCGAAAGACGCATTCCCCTGAGCCATTTCGATCGAATTATACATTATTAGTGACGAGCAAAATTGTCACGTCACAGCTCTTAAGGAAGATCATGCGTTACTTGTGACTCAAAAAGCAACTGAACTTTTTTGCTCTTTTCATGATCAAAGAGAGATTAAAATTTATTCTCCCAATTATTAAAATAATGTATAACTTATTTGTTGAAATTGATCGATTTTTAATCACAGCCGTTTAAATACTTTCGTAGTAAAATCGTTAAGCAAAATGTGACAACAGCCATTTTCTATTTATATACGTATGCATATCTATATTTTAAACCTGCTGGCTCGTGGTGTTGTCAAACCTTGTGCACCGTTTATGTCGTTGTTACTCGTTGACCTCAATTAAGTGTTTTTCTTTTTCCATTCCCAAGTTATTTTACCCGGTAACAAGGCTTTCTCAAGACGTCATTGATATCTAAAAACATTATATTTTCTTATTCTCGTTTTTGGCTCTTCAAAGTTGGACGGATCCTATTTCATTGAATCCAAATTGTCGCAGAGGGAGTGTGCCTGCCACAAGAGCCTTAACCCTTAAAAAAATGCGACTTTCGTTAATTGTTTCGTTGACAACTAGACGGTAGATCCTATAAGAATTCTGGGAATTCTAGGCACGCTGTATATTTGTAGGATATTTCCAAATTTCAATTCCTAAAGTTGGAATTTTCGAATTTTATTAAATTTGCGCGTGATCTTCCTTAATAACAACGACCCCATTTTATTCTCATCGTGTGAAATTCTATCTCGTTCTTGCAAAAATGGTCAACGATTACGGATAGTGGAAAGGCGATCTTTCCGTTTGTATCGAACGGTGGAAGTACGCGGCTGCCTGTGCACGACTATTTTCTCCGAAAGTGTATTCTTTTGGAAATGCGTAGAACTGCCTGGGAGGCCCACGTGCACGTAGTGAGTTGTAAAACACGTTTCTGTCAGGGGCGTCAATGTCGATACGGAAATTGTCGAAAGCGGCGGAAAACAAGGGAGCGCAGCAGAAAAAAGTAACAGAGAGGAGGGAAAAATTTCAGTTAACCGTCTTGGATGGTTATGTTCAGACGAGAAGGTTCCATGGATGGAAAGAAAATGAGAAACGGGGCCTCTAATACCTCGAGAGAGTCCCGGAGCTTTTGGCCAGTTCACGCTTCCGAGAATCTGCTTGTTTTTCAAAGTCGCGGAACAAAACTCGAAAAGGAAAAGAAAAGAAAGAGAGGCTCGCTGACGAAGGAACCATAAAATGTCGGCAAGTATTCCCATGGGGAAACTTGAACTAGCACAATATAATCTGCTGACAATGATCGCGAGAGCTCTCTCTTTACCTACTCGTATCGTCTCCAAGTACACACCAAGTAGGTTTTTTCTTCCTTCGAAAGTATAGATTTACGGTCTGTCTGTACGCTTCGGGTGTCCAGATGTAAGAAAATTCCTCGGGAGACGTTGCATAGGTATTTATTTAATTAAAAAGAAAAAAAACGATCAAACACGAGCAGCTTCGGTGTATTTTCAAGCAGCACGATCCGTAACCAAGAAAAGCCCTCAAACATCCGGGGAGGAAGCATTTTTTTATCCCTGCGTCCTTGAGGATGTCCCGTTCCTTGATGGAATCGCTCCTTATTTCTCTCAACCCCTTTTAATAACCCTTGACCGGTTGTAATTGAGCGCCATATGGCGTTCTTCCTTTTACCTCTGGGACTCGCTGAATACGGGAAGACGAAGGCTCTTTTGATCACCTTTATTGAATTACGTCCTCCCCAGAAACATATCTTGAAAAGCGCATCAACGGCCCAGACCCACAAGAGACCGTGAATTCATAAAATCCCGAATGCAGTGATCGTTAAATTCTTCATTGCGAATCTCCCTGGAACATGACACTCGGTTAATTGGCCAATTGGCTAATGAGACCACGGGTTACCGGGACGGGATACGGTGCGCCAGAAGAACGACCATTCAGTTGATGAAATCGTCCGGAAGTCTTTCGAGTCCCATCTTGGAGGAGCCATCAAGGAAGAAGCTTCACGCCAGGATGGCCATGCAGGCAGTTCGGGAAGAGTCGGCGAGGTAGCACTTTGTGACACTCTTCATCGAGATCGTAAAAAATGCACGAGAGGATTTCCTTTGGCTCTGAAATTGTCCTCTGAAATGAGCATTTACCTTCCTGGATTAACGAAGACGCTCACGTGCATCGACTCAAGCTCAGACTTAGCGCTGGCTTTCGATCGTCATAAGAAAATTCCGGAACACGGTGCCCGGACAGCTCATTTCTTCGGGGGGAGTTCACAGCGAGGAAAAAATGTCTACAGTAGCCACCTGTTCCTTCCGGTTCAGTAGCTTGCTATCTTATTATCAGAAGCTAGATGCGAAAAGAGCATTGAACGCGATAGGTGCGTGCGTGTGGGTGGACATAGAAACACGTGGTTCTCGATCGCTAGCAGCTAAAAACGATCGCACATGTATATATGTCACGTACGATGGCTGACCTTCGAGTCTGCACGCGAGATAAATGTCGAGTGTGTGCGAGAACAAGTCGTTCGGGTGAGTGACAAAAGGTCTTACCCACGTTGATTCACCTTGCAGGAAATCGTGATTGTTCGATCCTTTTGTCCGTTAGCACTTTCCGTTTTTATCATTACTGTATGTCTGTAATGTGGATATAAGCCTTGTCTACCTGACGGAGAAGTAGGGAGAGCGAGAGGAAGATTCCACTGAATACCCGCACCTGTTTGCCATGCACGATCATATTCAAACCGGCGCACATGGCATTTCCCATTCTTACGAGTCTCCTCTTCCGAGCAGGACAACAACCGCTGGGACAACTACTGAAAGGGGTAAAAAGAGAGAGAGAGAGAGATTCACGACTGTTTTCGAAGGAAGTTGCATGCATTCCTGACTGCGATGATTTCATTGGCGTCTCCCATAATCTCATCTTGGAAAATTTCCAATTTTAACAATCGCAGTATCTCTAACGTCGGTTACTACCGGATCATGAAGGTTGCAGCCTGCGGCCGAATAGCTGTGGGAATTCTTGTCGTTGACAAATAGCGTTCGCAAGATTATCCGACGCGAAATGAACGGTCTCCGATTTTTTAAAATGAGAATCAAGATAAGAGACGATGGTCATGCCATATTCGTCGTTTCCCGTTCTTTCGGGCATTTATGAGGTTACGACGCGTTCGTCGGCGCGGCTCGTTAATATAAGATATCGTTTGGCAGATGATCAGGAAAGGGCAAAGTTTCAATGTGCCTCTATTCGTCAATGCCCACGGGAAAAGATAAAGGTAATGCATCCGGCGAGAGGATCCGAAGATACAGCTTGGTGGAAAAACAAGAAGATTGGATTGCATTTTATCAAAGGGCGGACGGAGCGAAACTGCCACGCGAAAATCATGCAGCAGGAACGAGCCATGAGTTTCGGAAGAGCTTATATACTCCTCTGGCCAGTTTGAGTGCATCGCGTTTCGATCTTATTGAGCGCATCGGAGCGGGGATATAATCGGAAAAAAATACACGCCAACGGTGTTAAAAAAAAGGTTCGGTGCACAAGCTCGGAGGGGAGGGAGCGCCGAGAGAAAAATGAGGGGAAAGGTTTGCTAGTTCATTAATACTCTCTCTCTCTCTCTCCTGGTAACGTTCTCTTGCTCCTCAACTGGCCCCCTCCACCGAGGCTTTTGCTCTCCCGGTTCATTGAGTACGTCTGGTATGCGAAAAAGATTCTCTTTAAGGTGCTTCTACACAGGCGGTGAATGAACAGTCGAGCGTAACGTGAAATCGCAGGGAGAAAGGCTGATTGGCCACTGAAGAGAGTTTGCGATTGGCTCAATGAGGAAGCTGCCTTGTCGCGCACCATCGAGACTCGTGCAATATTCCGTGTGAAATCTCCCTTATCCCGATGCCCCAGACCGAAAGGACCCCGACAGCGAACCAGGGGCACTGCTCGGAGACTGTACGGGATAACAGAGTGGCAGAGAAGCCGGGAGGAGGAACGAGATGGCGAAGGAGGGGGAGGAGGAGGAAGATGAAGAAGTGGACGTCGAAGAATTTCGAGAGACCTTAGCGCGTTCTCCCACGAAACGGGACGCAGGGTCTGGATACTTTTTATCCTCTCCCCGCCCGCCATCCACAATCGAGTTCAAGTGAGAAAGGGACAGATCAAAAGATGTGCTTTCGACTCTCGGAACCTTCAGAGGCTTTCAACACGCTTTTGCACGAAGCAATCTTCAACCGATTCCATCAAATTTTGCCAGTAAAAATAACTCGTGTAATAAATAACTATCATTATGCCCCATTAAATTTTCATTCGATACTTGTGTCCTCCCGCTGATCGCGAATGAAATATCTTCGGAGGATCGCGCTGTAATCGTCATCGGATGTTAGGCCATTCGATTTTAGTTTTAATTGTGAATCTGTCTGGACGCTCTAAACGCCACGTAATAGCAGAGTCTAATTGAAAATATCTGCGACTGCGAAGAGCCAACAGTTCGGTCGGCATCTCGTCAGTCGAATACGAGGAATTCTTCTCGTTTCTCTTCGGGGCTCTGTTGTTTTCGTAAACAGAAAGGAGGATTCCTTCTCAGGAAACAATCTTCGGTAGACGAAACCGAAGATGATCTTTCGCCGAGAATGAGAAAGAGAAGGAGATACGCGGGGAACGAGGACGAGAAAGGGAGAGAATTAGAAGCACGCAAGAGCGACGACAGACGGGGATTTAAAGGGGCTCCGGCTGGGAAGTGCGTGAGGATGATGAACAAGCGTTTTCCTGGCGGCGCTCATTCCGAATTTCAGATCACGCCGCTCTTTCTCTCCTCACGGCAAGACTCTGCGACTATGCTTGACGCACGAGTCTCGTGAGGAAATTTCAAGAGTCGCGACTCCAACGATCCTCTCATGCTAATACCTCGCCTTCGTTTACTCTCTTTCCTCGCCAAAGCGTTCCCTTTATCACTCTTTCATTATCCGCTCCGCGCGCTTTTTTAACATTTCAATCTACACTTTGAAAAAAACGGATCGAGTTAACGAGGGAAATTGAGGGTGGCACGTCGAAATATCACAGTCGGAATATCATATGAATAAATATCACAGACAATATATCGCCACGATAAAAAATCACACGACCAAAAATAACTGTGACAAAATATCACGTCGATAGTACATGAAGAGCAGGCATTTATCACGAAGTAATCGAAGCTCAATGTTGCGTGTATTGTATAGTGATAATCGTGATTGTAGTTTAGTATCAATCGCACAAGGTGAGTGTCTGTTTTTGTATTTAGATTTACCTTTACCAAAATAATTTAATGGTAATATTTTGTCCGTGCTATTTTTTGTTGGTGATTATTTTGTCAGTGTTCTTTTGTCGTGTGATTTACAGCTATGGAACGAAATTGAGCCAATATTCAACAATTTCGAGGTGATCGCTCGCTAACTCAGAATTTGTAGTATCACTTGCAATCGGCATTCGCGATTATTCCATTATTCGACTACTGGATCGGTCGTTCCAACCAGTCAAGGAAGCGATTGAAGCTCACACCAGTTTTTTATACGGTTCACCAATCTTGGACGACTTTGAACGAGCACTCCCTCCACATCTCCCCTTTCTCTCGCGGCAGCTTCCACTTGCTATAATTAGATATCACCTCCAAGAGGCCGAGATCGTCCCTGCTGAAGCGCCTAGCACTATTCAAAGAATCCTGTTACCGCCCGGAATTCAGTCTCCAACATTACCAGTCCGCGTGCACTCATATCCGTCCAATGATCGCTTGACCTTTCACCCAACATTCAGTCATATTTTCTTTCCGGTATACGTTTGGCAGGTACGCGTTCCTCGAAATGAATCCATCGACACGGATCGTCCGGGTAATTTGTAGAAAAATGTAATTTTCACATCGATCTTACGATATCCAAAAACTTTTCCAATTTTTTCGAGACTGCAATGATGAGTCCAATACAGGCGAACAACGGGGGTTACCGCATTTAATTTATGTCGGGTGTAGCGAGTATAGTTGGCGGTGGCCCCTGGAGGCCACGGAATATATGAGGGTCGGGGGAGACAGGCCGATCCTGCCCCTTTAACCACCTCAATTTCCGCGAGCATCAGCCGGCTTGCCAGTTAAAGGGCCGAGACCCGGCGTCGTCATCAATGTCGAGAAGAGAGCGGAGGAGCGGCTACGCTAACCGGCACAGTTAATGTCAAGACGCGGCCAGTGATTGCCACATTCCACCGAGAGAATCGCCTTCTTCGCCTTTCGTAAAGAAGGCGCCACAAGGATGTCGATCACTGATACTTTCCTTCCTTCCTTCGCCGGGCTTTTGCAGCTAATCATGAAATCGGGCAATTCAGCCAGTATTCGGCGAGGAGTCTCATTCCGTACTTATGGCTTGTCTCTTCTTTCCCTACCTCGCTGCTCATCTCGCTTTCTCCCGGTGTTGTTATGTACTGCTCTGATGGGACGTATGGTTCGGTGCTCGCAGCGGGTGCCGCGGCTTTTTATCTCCGATCTATAACGACGCGGGAGGCGCGTTGAGAACGGCCGAAGATCATGGCGAATCTTGCCTCCTCGGGTTGATGCCTGGCGCGAGAAAAACTTGAGCGTTCGTGCGCCCTTGAAACATTCCATTTCTGCGATGAAAGCTTGCGACGAAACCGATTGTTTCGATGAAAACCCTTGAAAATGTAATCGAACCCATTCCGCTGCTCCCGCGATCGTAAAATCCCGGCAATAATCCGCTCCGGCTCGCGCCATTCGAACAACCACTTTCCTCCGCGCATATGCTCCCGATGCTAACGGCTTTTTTGTCCGCCGGTTCCACATACCTTTGCTTTGCCACAACTACGGTAATATGGTATCGGGGGTACTCTATCATTGTGGAATCCACCGAGAGGAGACTTGATTCTCAAAGGTGCGTCTCCGATTCTGGTTAATCTAGTTACCGGGGCATGGGGCGATTCTTATTAGGTGCCGGTTAGTCGGGATCGGCTACGGAAGGCCATTGGCTTCTAAGAAACCTCGCTCCAAGTATCGCTCCAACTTGCAACACTCTCCGCTCGCATGTGAGCACACAGAGTCGATCTCTGTCGACTCTTTTCGTTCGATTCGCCCGATTACGGGCTCACGTATTTTTCGACTACTTTATTCTCTAGTCCTCGCGACTCGTCCGCCCAGCGAAAAACCTTCGGTCTCATAGCTCAGGGCTACTGATTGACGATGCGCTCAACTTTGGTACTTGTTTCGTGACGATCATTCATCATCGTGATTCAGTTAGAGGCTGACTATTAGGCTTTTCGTTGTCCATTAACAAGAGCCAATTACGCAGTCCGATCGAGCCTCTAATTGACTGATTCGAATGCAAAGTGAAATGACTGTTGGAGGTCCGCGGTTGTCTTCACCGCGCGCTCAATCCGATACCCGCCAAGATCCACGAAGAAAAACAATAGCGACGAACGCTTAGGAATCTCGCGACGTCGCACCTCGGGACACGGCTCCCCCTGACGAGATTCGACGCTTAATTATTGTTCTCGCAAATTATTTATTTTCAAAGAGCAGCTCTCGTGGAATTAAAAAAGTAAAAGGAAGAAGAAACGATAGCGGAGCCAAAAGGTCTCACTGGCTCGTCTAACTTATCGCCAACGTGCCGTTCTTATCGTTTTACGGAAACCCTCAGGGCGTATCTTTGAGCCGGAACGCGTTCACGTCGCTGGCAAAGATATACGCTTTCGTCCACGAGTTCCTGCATGCCAGCTCGTAATAATTTAACATACTTTTTATTCCGTGTTTCGCGTTTGAGCGACGGGCAATAATAATTTCGCGATAGTCGCTCAAGTTTTGCCAGGGTGAAGACGCGAAGAGTCCAAGTTCTGCATAAGTCAAGCCGGCAAACGTCTATGCAAACGACAAAGGCATGTTTGTTTAGGTGCTTGACTCGCTTTCGTTTTCCCTTTTGTCGCTCTCGCACGCGGACAAATATGAAGAACATTTGTTCTCCAACGCAATCTCTCGTGCATTATTTAATTACGTAGATTTTGGGTAGGTGTAGAGTTCGGACCCATGAAAAATTGATAGCGAACTCGAGTGTCGTGAAATATTCGTTGGTGCAAAAATTTCTCACATTTCTGCTCATGTCCGTTCATCTTTTTTTCATCTTCACCCCTCCGCAGGGAACAATGTAACTTTGACCACATCGCTGTGATACAAAGTAACGATGAAATTTATCTCGAATCTACATCAACGTTCACGTCCCATCGGTCTCGCCGATTTAGACGTTATTGCCAACCGCTGAAACTTAATGCGGGTTCAAAATGAACCAAAATTTGCGGCCATCCAAGAATTTCAGAAAATCAGCGGTAGAACCGAAAGGAAGTGGGCCTGCGAAGCCTTCGCACGCGATCAATCGACCGAAAATCAGAAAATAAAGAAGCACCTCGCGTCCTCGTGAACCTACTTTATTTACCGAAGCGAGCCTCTCGAGCCTCGACCCGGAGTGGTCAGGAAAACCTTTCGGAGGCTCTCCTCGGCCAAGACAGAACGACGAAGCGGGCATACCCTCGAAGCATACCCCAAAGAAATGGGGAATGAACGAGAAAATTTCAAGCCCTTCGGGGCTTGTGTAGCAGCAGAAATCCACTGATTAAATCCAAGAATCTCAGAAAGGCTTCTCCCGGCGGGGTGATCGGGAAAAGGGTTGGAAACTTGGCTCGGTTGCGGACGGTAGAAGGTTTCCTGGGGCAAGGTCAGTACAAACGAAGTGGAATGAAATTAAAAACAAGAGAGTAAAAAGTATGGCGACGTTGGTATTAGCGTTGGTGGGGTACCGTGGACGGTTGGAGTGGCGAAGATAAGCTCTCCAATGTCACACAGGCCGCCGCTCGAACCTTTGCGCTGGACCGGCTCGTGTTTCACTTTTCGGGTTTCCAAGAAACGTTTTCAAGAAAAGAGGAGAGAGAGAGAGAGAGAGAGAGAGAGAGAGAGGTGGAAAGTGAGAACTACATTTTGCTCCTGGCAATGGGGTATTGCGGGCTGTCGGAGAGAACTCGGCGAACGGTACAGAAGCGAGAGGAAAGACGAGCGGGAAGTAGGAAGAGGAGGACGAAGCGGGAGAGAAAGAAACCCGGTGCTCAGCGTCAGAAAGAAGACGATCAGGAGGAGAAGAAAGAGAGAAAAATGTACATTGTCTTTTGGCATCTTATGGGCGGACAATGAAGGAAAGAAGTGCAGCTTCTGCGTTCTTTCGCGGGGCGAAATGCGAAGTGGAGAACCCTTTTTGCTGTCATTCTCTCTCGCTTTCATTCTCCCCCCTCCTCTTCGCCTCTCGCTTTTTCTTCCTCCTCATCCAAGAGACCCCACATCAGAATCGCTCCCTTCTCGTGGTCTCCACCACCGCTTCGTGGTGGCGAAGCAGCTTCGACGACGAGGACGACTTGCGTTACTCAAAAGAGAACTGGCTCGACGGTCTACCTGGAGGAAACACGAAGAGAAAGAGAGATAAAAAGTTTTGTGAATGTACAGAGTTGTGATTCGGGAGACGAGAGTTCGAGGTGAATGAGAATAGACAGGAGCGAGGCTGAGCTCCGAGCTTCGCTGCTCTTTTTCCTTCCCGTCTGCGGAGCCACGTCTGCGCACCATGATCAAATCTCGCTGCCACTTCATGGTGGCAGCCTGTCGCTTTGCGGATTGAATGAAGTGTAACGTGAGGGGGATGCCGGTCTCGCCGCACCCCCGTGCGGTGGACCAAAAATTTCGTGAGAAAGTTATGCGACGCGCAAAACCATTCTGCGTGCGTACCGATCGAGCAAACGGCCTCAAGTTATCGACTACTTTTGGGAAATCGGAAAATCGGGGTCGGATCGTTCGCGCGAGGAATGAGCTGAACGATAATCGTTGTCTACGTTGAAATCTTCGATCGGCAGAGCCTCGGAACGCTCGGTCCGATGGAGGTAAAACTTTAGTGGATACCGCGAAGGGAGTTCGGTTGGTGGAAAGAAGAAAGCCTCCCTACGCTCGTCTCGATTCTTTCTCCTGCTCTCCCTCGTTCTTCTTGCCCGATGGGACTGAGCCAAGACAGCTTTTCGAGCCGGACTTGCGTTCTTGAAGTGAAAAATAAAAAAAGCTTGGTGCGTGTCGTCTCGCGGGATTGAACTACTGCGGGAGCGACATCGTCCGATCACTTCCGTGAAGTTATTTCAACCGCATTCCTCCGACTGCTTCTTAACTTGGAAAAAAAGCTCAACTTTTCGGAAGCCGAGCATCGAATTCGTCGGTTTTGATCGTCGATTCTTTCCCCCCATTCAAGCCTAATTCGCTTACGTCAAACGCAACATTATTCCCCACTTCTCCACTTCAATCTTCGTACAACGATATTTAACCGCAACAGCAAAAAGGTTTCGAGCCGCTTAACAAAAAATATAAAAATGCATGTTTGTGATAGATGTAAATTTTATAACTTCAAAAATCGTCTTTTTTCATCAGCTTTTCAAATGTCTAAAACGCCATCCGCCATATTGGATTCCAACGTGACGTCACTCCGATAGTAAGCAATCTAGATTTTTATCTTAACGACGCTGAAATTTGCAACGTTGGAATCCAATGAAATGAACGAAAAAAATATTTGCAATTCACCAATTTTTTATTTCACGAAGCATCGGTGTAGGTTGAAAAACTACGAATTGCAAATTCGGCAGAGAACGAAATTGAAGAATTACTGGAATTATTGGAGTTTTTAAAAATCATTTCAGTTATTTTGATATTTTACAAGTTATTATCACGTTTGTAGACTTTTATCATTTATTTTATTAAAATTGCCTCATGGAAGACGGTTTCGCAAAAGCAGAAAGTACAAATCCACCAATAGTAAATATGGTGGCGACGAATCCACAATTTTTGTGGCGTTTTTACACTTGTGTTATTGCGTTCAGGCCCAAGACACCAATGACATACATTCAAACTCATTATTTTCACAAATCTTGTTACTTGGTCTTTCCCATTCGTATTGTTAACTAACGGAGTGACGTCAAAAACCGAAACAGCAAGGCGGCTAGCGTTTCCGCTTGAAAAATCAAAATCACAAATGAAAAATAGTTTTTCAGACACTTCTCGGTCTCGTAAAATTAGAAAAAAAATCCTACTGGTTCGTTGCCATCTCAAAATCAATGAAAAACAGTTTTCAATAAAAGGTGGAAAACCCTACGGCAGTTATGCGTTCGACCAGCACGATTGGCCGAATTCGAAGATATTTTTAGGGCCGGATGTTTGTGGAATCGACAAAAAATCTCTAACGAATTTTCAGCATCAATTATTTCGTCGATAATTCATGTTTAAGGCCATAAAATTAATCCCAAATATTTCATTAGTATGGATAATAAAAGCTCGATAGTTAAGCTCAATGTGGAGGTTAAGAGCGCGAAGAAATTCTCCTCGCAGGCTTCCTCAAACAGGCAGAACGAGACGTGACGATGCGTATCGCGTATTCTCGAGGTATCGGGACAAGTGGAACTTAATATATAAACATAGCAAAGTACACTACTCGACGAGTATTTTGTAGGATATAACTCGCGTAATTTAAACTAGGCATGCAGTACAGTGTCGTATATGCCGTGTGAGTAAATACGGTCATATATATATGTATACAGACTTACGTATAAATATAGATGGCATTCGATATTCATCGTCTGTGCAAGAGTCTCTGTGCTGGAACGAAAGGGGAAATACTGGTTTTATCGGCGACATTGAAAAGGTTCTCTTCTCCCCCCCCCCCCCCCCCCCGGCCGCCCTCTCGGCTTCGATTGGCTTTTCTTAAATAAAAATAAATCTGCTATCTGGATTCTCATGTGCGAGACAATTTTCCAATGGGCTCATCCTTCGCACGCGTTTTAATCATTCGAATTGACGCAAATGAGAAATTACGATAATTGGAGATAGAACGAAATTTATAACGGTAGTTGAGATCGGTCGTTGGAAAAATCGTGTCCCTGGTGATATTGTTGCATGACTTTACTCAAGCGGTACAACGCTGCAATCTATTTAGTTTCCATACGAAAGTGCTACGAGTTAATTTTCTACCGAAATTCTAATTCTAATATTATAAATGCGAAAGAGTGTTTGTTTGGTTGTTTGTCCCTCCTTAACGCCTTAACTAAGCAACCAATCTACTTGATTTTTGGCATAGAGTTAGTTGAAAGGATGGAGAGTAACACAGGCTACTTTTGGTCATGGAAAAAAATCAAATTCCCAAGGGAGATTTACAGGAATATTCGTAAATGGTCCTTTCTTCGCGTCCTATCAAACCAACCAAACGACATGACGCTGAAGTTTCCAACGTTGGAGTCCAACGAAATGATCGAAAAAAACTCTCCAATAATTCCAGTAATTCTCCTATTTTGTTCCCTGCCAAATTTGCGATTCGTAGTTTTGCAAGCTGCACCAACGATTCGTGAAATAAAAAATTGGTGAATTAAAAACGTTTTTTTCGTTCATTTCGTTGAACTCCAACGTTGGAAACTTCAGCGTCGTCCAAACGACTTGATTTTTGGCATAGAAATAGTTGAAAAGACGAAGAATGACGTTAACTACATTTGGTCATGGAAAAACATGAAGCTGCCAACGGAGATTTACGGGAATATTCGTATTTTTCCAATGCTTGAAATTCGCATGTCTTAGAGGTTAATGGAAAGACACACAACATTGTTTACACAAGCGTCCTTAAATAGTACACTGTTTTGTATTCATGGTCGGTATCTTTTGCTACTGATAAAAAATTTTCAAATTACCACGCGAAACGAAGTCGCGGGTAAAAGCTAATATACAATAATCCGCTCGTTCTCGGGTTTTCAAGATCACCCGCTTCATTCTCGAACTTGGCTGTTGGTTTCTAACTCGAAAAAAAATGTCGGGTTCTTATTTACAAATGACCCGTCTATGAGGCTATTTGCGTTGAATTTCATCGTACAAATGCATTTTGTCGGTAGAGCAGTCCGTAAAGATCGGTTGAATTAACGAGGTTATATTGTGTATTCGATACAAGAATTTTTCGTATACAGATACGATAAAATGAGGGCTGAGCAGTCAAAGAAATGTAAATAAGTAAAAATGTTGGTACAACCTTCTTTTCAGTTTCGAGAAATAAATTCAGAGTTTGAAGTTTCCTTTCCATGGAAAATTTGTCGCTGCGATGATCCTGCCGAAGCACTGGCCTAGTCAGTATTATCTCGTAAAAATACTGTAATCTACGTATCTTTAACACGTAATAACTTACGTTTAAATGAATAAAGAACGATACAAGAAAAACTTAGTACGGTTTAAGGAGACGCAAACTTTCTGCAGGCTGAGATTTCCTTATATTAGTTGAGTTCGATGAGATTATCGCCGTAGATTAATAGACTTCATTTACGGTAGAACTGTCAGTGAGTCCAGAATTCCGCTAGATGGCAGAGCGCGAATAGCTGTGAGGCGCCTGTGCAGCCAGCGAAGAGAATGATGCCCGAAAACGTTCTCTCAATGTTCGGCGTTATTATGTTTCGAATCTAACCGTATGGGTGTACAAATGTATTTATAAGTGGGGCATTTATGATGTAGTATACGGTATCTACCGTAGTCGTCCGTAACCCAGTATGATAATATGAAGCATTAAAGGGACATTGCCATTTGTATCGGTAATGAGCATCCGTGCGCGTCTGCGAGAAAGTTCCCCCACCTTTGTTCTATAAGAAAAGCGTACATTGAGAGTTACGTCATTTTGTGGTAGAGTGAGCAGACCGTAGTATCGAACGTGGAAGTTGAGTTGGAAAAAAAAATACTTTTCGTACACATGATATACGGGGAAGATCGAGTGCGCGAGGAAATTACTATGTTCGAGACCGGAAGTCATACGATGTCTGCGTAGAGGGATTGATTCTCATATTCGTATGATAGTACACACACACGCACACATGTATATGTAAAAAAGTCTGAAAAAAAGCGAATCGTATACGTACTACGTACGTGGTACTTCAATATCAGTAGCTGGAATACACAAAGTTCTCACACACACAGTTGGATTTACACTCTCGTACGGACTTTACCTTACGTTACGGAGACGACCCCGAGGTCTCCCTCAGTTGTGGTTATCGTCGTCGTCGTCGTCGTAGTCGTCGTCGAGCAATTCGAGTTCGTTGAGTACGCTTTACCGCAGAACTTATATGCATAAAAAAGTATAGAGAAACGTGAGCGGGTAACCGTACGGATCGCGCACGCACGAACCGCGAACACCTCGTCCCTACAGCCGTCAATGCGAAAGAGTTAATAACGACAAGAAGAACAACAAAAAAACAATATCGCCGCACTATACCCGACTCATTGCCAGTGATACGAGAAACTGCTTTTCTTCACTGCGGGAGGCGGTTTCACTTTGCGAATTCGCGGTATAGCCACGTTCTGTTGTGCGTGTACCGGATCGTTCAGCTTGAATTTATGAAATTACTACACACTGGAGAGCGTGTCAATGATCAAACTCATTGACGGTTCATTTCAGCTGCGTAAAGCCTTCTTTCCTTCGAATTTCTAACATTCGAGGATTCGGTGATGCGAATACTTTTGCTGATGTTCTGATATTTAATTTTTTGAGCTTACAGGAATATCGAACGTCCATGATGCTCTTGACCGGCGAATCTCGGCCTAACCTAAAAATTCGATTACTTTCTTTCGACGCTGACCCATTGTGTATCGCTCTGTACAAACACCTTACGAAGGCGATAAACTCGTACGTACAATTCCTGATAGACGCTCACTCAATAATAATTGTATCGCAGAAAAAAGGACGGAAGGCAAAAAAAGAAAATATAACCTGAGCGGTATTTTACTTCTTAGGTCGTACGCAAAATTATCGATACTATGTGTGTCGCGCAAGCATTGAAAAAAAAGAGAAAAAAAATTGAAAAAATCATTCGTTGTTTCTGTTACGTGGGAATCTTACGCGTGTTATTCTGACGTGCAGCACTCTTTACTCTTTTCCTCTCTCCCTTTGTCCCTTCCTTTCTTGCTCTTTCTCTTATAATTTTGTTCTCTCGGCCCATGTATATACGTTTATATCGGCCAGGAAACATTAAAAGTATGGTAATCGCGGTGGCGATAGACTCTCCTTTAACTCTATATAAATAATACGGAAACAGTTCATCAAATTTTATTACGTCTGCATTCGTAATGAGATTGACGAAGCGCACAATGCTTGGTTATTATTTTTTTCAAGGGGTACAAGAACACTGTCGTTCTTGAGTCCCTTCTGTCTTCGCGTGTCGCAGTGAGCTTCAATGTCGCACGCAGATTCTTCAAATCTCGAATTGTTTGACTCGAGTGGTGAATTCGTGCTAAACTTTTCCTCGTTACTGAACAGTCCTCTGAGAGGTTAACTTTTTTTCACGATTTACACGTTCCGCGATCATATTGGTAGAATTCATTTTCTCTTCGACGGTTTTTTTCTACGTAGGAGGTAAACAAATTTCACGCTGTCGCTGGAAGGAAACTTATAAAAAAAGACTGGTTAAATTTATCGGTTAATTGCAGAGACAATCTCAACGGCCTCAGGATTATAATGCGTTACGCGAAAGGCAAACTTGCAAATTACAACCGACAAGCTCAAATTATAGCTGTCAACGGTCATCCACTCGGTTTCAAATAAACGCAAAGTGAAAAAAAACACACACACACTCCCGACAAAGAGTAAAAGCCAAACAAATTTGTCGTTTATTTCTACATCGATTTCTTTTTCGAAGCAAAGTCATTTTTTTGACTCTGCTTATACACACGGGGGTATAAAATGTCTGCGACGAATGAATTTTGGCAGTTTCTTAATTAATGCGACGGGAGGCCTCGAAAAAGCTACTCTTATCTCAGCTCAACATTCCAGAATATCTGAAATCGAGGCTCTTTCGGTATACAGGTGATGCTGGATATTTTATTCCGGTCGTTTGTTTCCTTACTACCTGAACGTGGACACGTAAAATCGCGACTCTCCCCCCTCCCCGCTCGCGCCCTCTTTGCTCTCGCTCGAGCATATTTTCAGGTACAATGGGGATGGGAACCACTGATCCACGCTTAACAGCACTACACTCCATGAATGGAACGACTTCCACGAATGGTACAGCCTTCTCAAAGATTTCCATACTCAATCTCTAATGATAAAAAAAAAATATGCGAAATATTCAAACCTTTCGGTTTTTGGAACGTTCTCAAAGGCAAACTTGCACGCCTTCCATTTTTCTGATGATTCGCCGAAAACATCGGAAACTTTGACGGTTACCAATTTATAACCATTTTTGGAACAAAATCTCGCGAATACGTAATGCGAAAAATATTTTTCACGAACGTTCCTTCGTGGCGTTGATACGCACACGTTTCTGAGCGCGGTACACTTGCCCTCAAATTTCACTATGCGAGAGAAGAGACTCGTCATAACGGAGACTTTTTGGGGATCCACCCACGTCCATTCAAACGAAATTTCTCTGTCCTCTAGCGCCCCCGAACCTATGCTGTGGTCGAATTGTAAAAGACTGCGCAGCGACGTTCCCACGCAGTAGAAAAACTCACGGGTGGGAGAAAAAAGAAAATTTCACACGATTCTCGACATTTTTATTTTCCATACAATAATTCGGGGCCTAAATATTTAAATAAATAACGATATAACACAAATAAAAAAAATGACGACAAATCGCCGAATTGACTTACCAACACTTTCTTTGCGGCGTCAAAAACCCATTCTCAGCCGTCGCGAATCGTTCGGAAATGTTAAACTCAAATACTTGGATGCTGTTGAGCGAAATGTTTTCAAGTTCGAACGGGAGTCAACGTAACTTATAATCAAGGGGCTGAAAGTTGGAACATGGCAAATTTCGAAGAAACATTCTCGACACAAATTTGAGCGTTAATGTACTTTGAGAGAGGTGTTCGCCCGACTGAGCTATACAAATGTATATACATTCGCAACGATCCAACAGGTCTCAATCAGGTCTGGTTCAAGACCACCGAGTGGAAGTCCTTCGGTATATACACAGTCGCGAGAATGCTCCAACGAACCAATAGGCCTGAGCCTCGTAATTTTATGCGGCGAATTTCGAGGGTTACGCCCTTCTGTCGACCAATAATCAACGAGTATATACTATATGTTTATTTGATTTGAGAAGAAAATGAGAAGATTACGTATTCGTTTGAGCGATAAATCACCCCGAGTCTCGCGCGCTGCAAATACTATACGTATGGAATCGAAGTCATTATTTTTTTCTTTCTCCTTGACGAAACTATTTCATTAGCATCGCGGGGTACAACTTTCCAGACAGGAATTTAAATGATTTTTTGAAATAATTTATTTTTCTATTTTCTTAATCGCGATTTCACGAATTCCGCATCAAGGACGTGCAATCTTGAAACTTACCCAGCCAATTATTTTTCTTTTCGTCTTTCAAACGCGTTATTCCATTCGAGGCTGTATACGACATTACGTCACGGAGTTTCTAACGCTAATGATCGACCATCGGCACAGGAACGCTTCGGAACAATCGGCCGGGTCTGCTCGTATGTGTGCGTAACAGTTTGGGATTTAATCCCGTTTCAAGATACTTAAGGGGACTATAGAAAAAAAGAGCCAAGAATTCGGGCTCGTTTTGTTGTTGTTTTTTTCGTTTTCTTTGTCCTTTTTGGCCCGTTCGCAAAGGATTGATGATATTATTCGCGCTAGCTTGAAAGAAACTCTAATGTCTATGATTGTCTAATTCATACCAACGAGAGTTCGCCAAATTTTCGACGGAGCGAGAGAGAGAGAGAGAAGCTCACCTGATCCTGTCTATTCGGGGTCAAAGCAATATCCGCCGTTCCTTCTAACGACCCTACTTTTATATCTATATATATACACACGCTTTTTATATCCATATATGCATGAACTCGCTCTCACTCAGGATACGATCTCACAGAGTGATCTTTTCGCGAATTGTGAGCCTCCAAATATGCGTGTCTGTAATTTTCGAGTTTAAAACTCGTTTCTATTAAAGACCTCCGACGCACATGAGTAACTGAGCTTTGCTAAGCAGCGGCTAACACCAACGACCAATAACCCCCTCCCGTCTCCGCTAAACAACCGTCTACGATCGTAGCTGTACCAAATATTTTTCGTTTACACTTATCTATAGAGGGGTTCACGAGTCCGTACAATTTCTTGCAGGCACACTTTTTATTTGTGATTATTCGCACTACTCCAACGGATAATCGATTAAAGATTATTTTTTTCACTGTTCTTCATGAAAACGAATGTTTTTCGGTACATTGATTTAGAAATTCGGAAGAAAATATCCTCCAGTTATTTTTCTGTGACGCGCAGCGTTGTCGAGTTTTTTTCGGTATAGCCAATCCTCTGCGTCTGCGGTGGGAGAAACGTACGTTCGATTGGCTGACGCGTTATTAATTTATATAACGGCCGCAAGGTTGCGAAAAGGCAAAGGGGTAGACCTCCGGAACTTGCATATTTATCTAACTTGCAAATCTCAAGTTGAAGTAGTAAATATAGAATCTTTGTATTTTGAGGGCCACCCGTGAGTTTCTTGCGCATCCTATTCCTATTATTTTCTCACCGGTGTTCAATTTTAATGCGATTATCGATCGTTCTCGTTCCCAGTTGTCGCGGAGACTAGAATTTGCATAGACCCCCGATATCCTCTCGAGGTCCGGACGCCTTTTTTAACGCATCGAAAATCAGACGCTCAATCGATTTTAAGCTTCGACACATTAATCTTCAAAACGTTTTATTCCTGCGGCCGCGAGTTTCGTTATCTTTCCAAAGCCCTGTTCTCACGACGTGACTGTTTCAATAAACCGAAGCCTCGACGCGATTACTTTTCGATGACCCAACCTCGACTATGAATATTACCGAACCCAAACGCCGGTCAATCGGACTCAAATTTCGCACACGTCATGATATCCTTTCATTTTTTTTTTTTTTTATCAACGAAGGAACGAAAGAGATCATTAAAACCGATGGTTCAGCGAGGTCGGCTATAACTCGATCGAAAAAGACAAATTTCTGGACGCAAACGCCCGCGATTTGTCCGTGCTTACTCGTGTGCGGAGCCCGCGGGCCAAACGCAAAACCTTTTAAAAACTCACTAATACTCTCGGTTCGGAAGAAAGAAAGAAAAGAGAAGAATTAAAAAACGGTCGGGCCGTTCCACGAATTCTTTGTGCGTGTATACGTTCGGGCATGTTTTTTTTCTTTCTTTCAGGAACTCGCACGAAAATACCCGTATTATTGTGTCACGATGTTTTGAATGAACTCTGCGATATATCGCCGCTCGGTCGCGCGCGTATTATTACCAGCTTAAATGAGCCGCTTAAATTCAGCCGCGTTTACTTATGAACTATTCCTGAGTACAAAAAAAATTATTTTTTATCCAATACGATATCGATAGAACGGGCTTTTTCAGATAAACTTTCGAAGACATGTTGAATTATTGCATCAAATTTTTCATCCTATTTGTAAAATTAGACACAAATCACGCGTTGAAGCTGACGCGAATAAATCGATCGCTAATAACTGGAAATTATTTTTGTTATTCACCTACGAAATAAAGTTTCTTTCAATTATAAAGAAATATTTATTTATGTACATTTGGTTGCGCGTTTTTCTTTTTTTTTTTTGTTTTTTGGTTTTGTCGCTTATTTTTGTTTCTTTTTATTATAAAACAATAAAATCACTTCCTTGGTCTTGGCGTTTGGCAACTTCAAATAACGATAAAAAGTAATTTCGTTTGGTAGGTTCAATATAAAACGTGAGAACATTGTTGCGATTTGATTGGAGCCCCTGTATCGGTTCCGGTTGTAGATACGTGCCGGAAAAATTCGTACGACCGGTACTGCTTCCACGCACGAATTGCTCCACTCTCACTCGCATCGCTTGGTCCATCTGATAAAAAAATGTTTGTCACATTATTATTAATTAATCTCAACGTTTAGAGTTTCAACATCTTTCGATCATTCGATGAACGATCACACCGAGCATTCGCAAATTTGAATGATGAAAGTTCGTACTACCTCTGGATCTTCGGTCGGCGATGGGGACCTTTCCGATGAATTTTGAGTTTGTTGACAGTAGAGACACAACAGAGTCGGGTCAGAAATGTGCTCGGCGTTGGTCACTTCCTTAAGTAAATAAATTTTCTCGGCGCTACTCTCGTCGATGTTCGCCACAACCAGAGTTTGCCTCGTGAGAATGAGCATGATTCTCCGCTCGACACCCTCGCAAATCGGCAACTTGGCATCGGTCACGTGCAAAATAGGACCAGCTTTCTTCGTCAATCCGGGCCAGAGTCGCCAAATGCACTTCAGCGATGAATTATTCGAGTCGTCGACACTTTCAACGATCGGTCGCTGACGAGGCTGCCAACATAATCTTCGTTAACGATGTATGGTACAAAAGTCTAAATAATCAGAAACTGATCAAATTTGGTGATAATGTTCTTCAACATCAAGTGCGAAAAGACAATTTTTTTCAAAATTTTCTTCTGCTCAGTTATCGAGTAATTACGCATTAAAGCAGATTTCTTATGCCCGGAATGTATACCTATATATATATATATGGAAACGATATACTTATACAGGTGAACTTTAGTGATCGATGACTCGATAACTGTACAGAAGAAAAATCTTTAAAAATTTGTACTGTCAAGTTTGGCCCTAAAGAATATGTTCACCAAATTTTATAAAATTCTTATAATTTTGAAATTTTTTATGTTTTCAGCATGGTTTAGCATGGCAACATTGTAAGCCTGTATCAAATATCCTTAAAGCTTCAATTGTTACAACAAAAAATTATGTTTCATTCTCGACGTTAGGCTCACAGTGGGCAAAGGGTTCCACCCGGTTCCCTCGAGCAGCCCTTGTCCCGTCAAGGCAACCAACTCGGCAGCTCCGCTCAATGGCTTCGTGACGGCTCCAACGATTCCGAGACCAACTCCTGTCACGAGTCCTCGAGGAGTTGCACCTCCGGAAAGCACTTGTTGCAATGGGTGATGAGCCAAACCCGCGACAGCCCCTTGTTTTCAAATATTCCATTATGAATAATTGCATCGGAATTCACAATCGATTCGAGAATTTCTCATTTATTCAATTTATAAGAAACTATTTTTATCTTTGGAAATGTAATAATTGAACATTCAATATTCATCATTTTTGTCGAAAACATTCACAACTGTTTCTACAATGAAAAATACGTTTTTGTAATTAAGAAATATTTACCGAGCAAACTCATCCCAAATCCTGTAAGGCCCTGATATAATCCTTGGGCCATTCCTTGTGGCCGAGTCCGTCGTGACTCCTCCTGTCGTTGAAGATGCTCGTCGTCCAAAGTCAAACGATCCAAATTTCTCGCCACACTAGAGGCCAATTTCGTGACGGAATTGACGGTGCCTAGAAATAATTATTCGCAAACATACACAATTTATCGTACTAAACAGAACTTGGAACGGTCATTAACCGATGTTATCATGACTGACGTATTTTTCGTTGGAAAAAAATTACCTGCTGTTAAATGTTTCATTAAGCTCGCGGAACCTTGCGTAATTCCCATCAAAAAGCTCCAAGGTCCCCGTAATATTCCTTGGATGGGGAGTGTTACGAAGTCCTTGAGACCGCTGCCAAGAGCTTGCGCGAAGCCTCCTGGCGAGCCCAGTATTTCCAACGAACTGACCATCCAACCTGAGTAATTTCATTAGATTTTCCAAATAATCAAATTTGTTCTATGAATTCTCATTTCAGTTATATTTACTATGAATTCCAAGAATTTAATTTGCAATGTGTATTTTTATGTTGGATGAAAAGAATGCTTACCAGCTCCGAATAAAGCACCCGAAATATAGTGCATGGTCAAGGCGCTGGCTAGTCCACCGGGAGTCGTGATGAGATGCTCTCTTTCAAAAGCCCCGAAATAAAGTGGCGAATGATCGAGAGCGACGTAGAGACGAATCGACGTATGGACGCTCAACAAAACTGAGATTGGCTCGATCGTTAATTTTTGCAGTCTCAAGGGTGTTCTCAAATTGAGAGCTTCGAGAAACACGTGCTCCGGTACCGTGACAACGTTCCGGAAGAATTCGACTTTAGTCTCTTGGGAACTATCAAGTTGGGCGTTGAAACACGGTGGTGAAGTTGACGTCGTGTACTCCAACAATTGCGTCACAAAGGTGTCCTCAATGTAAGCACTCACCGGGCCAATTTTGATGTTGACGTTCTTACAAGCTGTTGATGAAATAAATTTCTTTTTTTTTTTATGTGTAACAATAGATTTTTTTCATTCACTTTCATTTTAATTGCGATGGGCAATCATTTTTTTTACTTCGATGTCTGTCAAAGTCGATGCTTTTCGAGTCTTTAGACACAACATTTGATGAAGTTTCTATAATTTTTGAATTTTCGTACAAACCATAAATAGGAGCATTGACTTCCCAAGCACAGTCAATAACGATAAGCGATTGATCCTCGATCTCGTTGATGGAATGTTTCGATCGATTGTTGGCGGTTGAGCAGGAGCCTCTTCTCGTATAGGGATTCTGGCTCATAAACACGACCGGGAAGTCGAAACCGCCCTGATCGAACATTTGGTTGTCAAGTTGCAAATCTCCCACGCAGGCGCACAGAGTCAACGATGTTTCGTTCGATGTGCTCAGAATAATCAAATCGCTCAGACACAAACTCGCGACTTGGACACGCTCGGCATTTTCGTTTATGTCCTGCATTATTATTACGTTTATTCCACGAACGTAAATGCTCAACGATCCCCTCAATACATTGACAGTCCCCGACGCTTCTTCAATTTTCCAATCCAAACACGAATCGTTAGGTTCCTCGTATTTTTGCTCTCCCTCGTCGCTTTCGCTTCCGGGATCCGAAAAACCAGCCACTGTACTCGAGCTCTGAAATATATTAATTTTGTTTTTTTTTTAACAGACGTGAAATAACATCAAATCCGGGAAAAATCATGTCTAAAAAATTTGTGTTGGAGGAATCGACAATTGCATTCGCAAAACTTGATAAAAAATTAGAACTCACTCCAAATTCGGACAATCTGCCTCTATCTCGATTATCCAACCAAGGAGACTTGAGAGCCTCAACGTCGGACGATTTACCTTCTTCCAAAATCAAGCGAGTTCTGATATCATGGGCAGAAATTTCCACCTGAAAAAAAATCGTAAAATGTTTTATTTTCAAATGACGGCGCCACGCGACTTACCGCACTTAAAATCCCAAATATTCATATTTTTCACCTGTGACATGCAAACGATCCGAAGGCAAATGGTGTTACATCGTTTTTCCATCAACAATTTAATGTCCCCGTAAACCGGAAGTCGGACGTATTGCTCCGTTCTTGAACTCGTTGCTTGCGACATATTTATGGGCTTGGACCACATGGCATCTTTGTTGTCTGGAAAAATTGTTGTGTGTCGATTAATCTTAACTCAAGTTTACATATTCTGTAAAGTCCTTAATTTAATCAATTATTCAAAATTCTCGTTCTGCTCCAAAACTGTTGGATAATCTAACAAATAACGTTACATCAGAAATGTCGGTTTTCATGATGTAATGAAAAATTCACTAACCCGCAGGATCTTCAGATCGAGAAGATGGCATTACGCATAAACGTAATTTAGGCAATGAATCGTTCGTTTGACAATCCGGCATTTTATTCGCCGTGCTGGGAGTACAATAATAATTAGATTTCTCCGATTGGACTTGAAACCTCCATGAAAAGTGCGGGGATTCTTGGAAAATACCTTCTGTGGAGAAATTCGATAATTGAATTTTTATTAGATTGCTATTTTGAACGCATCCTTTCAAACCAATTGCTCTCGCGGATAAACGTACCCCCGTCTCCGTTCGCTTCACCCAATATAATTGGGAAAGGACACAAATTTTCGATGTACAATTGGGGGTGATCGTCAACGTGAATCAAGAGGTAGGTTGTACCTTCGTCTTCTTGAGTTATTATAACAACGGGAATACCACGAGTTTCGTCCTGAAAGAATTCAAAATACCGATTTAATAAAATCCTCCATTGGAAAGTTTCTTACTCGTTTCTTTTTTATTAATTCAATTTTCTCATTTATCATTGTCTTATTTACCGATACAGCTGTACACCTTCGAGCGGTCAGTTTTTTATCGACCCTCACAGGACACGACCACGAGAAACCGCGACTCAATGAAATGTATAAAGCTTCATGCTCGAGAGTATTTATATCGTTCACGACACGCCACTGATCAATGGGAATGCCTTCACTAAAAGTAATTAGAAAGAGCAACAGTCGTTTTATGTATGGAACAATCAATTTTCAAAATAGTAATCATTCTATTTCGTAAGCCATTAATGCCATTGGTTCAGTGTCCTTACGTTCGGTTCTTGCACGGGGAAATCTCAAAACTTTCAATCGATTGATCTTCCGGAAATTCAAGTCCAGTGCAGTTTTCGCTCACAGCGAAACAGGCGACTCGCAATGGGTGAGGAGTTAGATTACATATTACGTGACTCGCCATAATTCGGACGATTCTCATATCTTCGTGCATTTTTGAATTAATACTCGCTACGCAAATCTGTAAAATATCGTAAATAAAAGAACCATGTAAGAGATGCCAAAAGAAAAATAAATATACTGGAATGAGATATTCTGTAATTTACATTTGAACCGCATTCGATCGAAGCTTGAATGTTGCCATCAACAGGAACGAGTCCTCGAATTCTTGGCATGTAAAATCCAGGATTCCAGTCGGGTCGAGCGAGCTGAATCGCCGGCGATACATAATCTTTATCTTTTACTGTGATTTTCAGATGGAACGTTCCCTTGTACAAATGAAATTCAAGTTACAACAGAGTAAAAATCTTTTCATTCGGTCAAAAAGTCATGAATAAACTCATATGGTGATTAATAATTTGCATCTTACTTCCAATTTTGGTGGGGTGATTATTCCATTGTGGGGTATTTGACAGAGCTCAAGATTCTCGGCAACAATTGCAATATGACAACCCAATACGTTGAAAATGAAACACCATGGCTGTAATTCTAATAACAACGTACTCGATACTAAGCCAGCGTCTCGATATTTAATCTGCAACAATGTTCACAAGCAAACATTTTTCATAAAATACTTTCAAAACGGTTTTTTGAGATTTCAACTACCTTTTAGCTTTCCCACCTGCACATGAGTCTGAGGTTGATCAGGTGAAATATGAATATTCGGATGATTTGCTCGAAATGGTAAGAATGAATTTTTTTCTGGTTTCTCGAGATCTTCCAAAATCGCATCAATGTCTTCGTTCCGGGGTCTAGCGAAAAATGTTCTTTCTTCGACCGAGCTATATGATAACGGAACGTACGGGTTCGACGCAGGCATACTCGACCTTGAAACGAAAAATCAATTTTTCAGAGAAAACAAAGTAAAGCTTGACCAATAATATTTTAAGGACTTAGATAATAACTGAAAATGGACATATTAAGCGATGAGTAAAAACATACTCGAATTGAAAAGTTAATTGATGGCAATGCTCAAAGGTTCCTGGGCAGTAGAGCTGCTGAATCTTCCCTTGTCCCTTTATCGTCGCGTTCGACGACATTCCTAGTGACGGTGTCTCAATTTTGATAACGACAGGCACCGGTAAATATGACTTTATCATATACAATGGGCTCATCACAACCTGGTAACAGAAAAAATATAAATACACGATGAGGTCTTTGAAAGTTCAAAATCACATTTGAGTTATTCCGAATCGAACTTTTTTACTCACAAGAATTCGCGTCTCTCCGTGCATCATTTCTTCAACGATGCGAACCCAAATGCTTAAAAACTGACCACGTTCTTGTAGAGGAACTGAAAATGAATAATGTAAAATAAAATTCTGCATTCTCATGCGCAAACAACTCATTTGTCATAGATAATTTAAATAATGAATAAATACACAATAATGAAAACGTAATAATTCTTATTAAAAAATAAACAAATAACTCGGAACGAAAATCTGCAGTATTGAGACCGTGTGAAAAAGAATTTACAAAATTCGAAAAAAAATCATATTCTTCCGATGATAGAAACAAAAATGATATGACAACTGATTGAAATAAACCTTTAACGAGCCAAGGTTGTCCGAGTTTTGAATTGCTTTTGAGTGGAATATCGCCGGTCCAAGATAAATTTGTAGATGAGGCGAATCGCAGGCGTATAGCAATATTCCGTGTGTTGTTTAAAGCAATCGAAGCTGGTCGATCGTTGCCATTGATCCAGAAAACTTCTTCGTATATTTTGTTGGCAGATTTGTCTTGAAGAGGGACGATCTTCATTTGGAAAGTTTCGACAAGTTGGTTCGTGAGTACGAGCAAGCCAGAGAAGGTGACGAGTTTTTGTGTCGCAGAAATGGAGACAATTTTCGCGCAAATTATTGGCGAATTGGTCAAATTTGGAAAAGCGACGAGTTGCTTGCCATCTTTGTTGAGACTAAGAGGTTGGCTCCAATTCAAAGGGTGTTCATCAAACGCGAGCCGAAGAGTTCGGTTGTTAGGATAACGCCAGCAATAAAAATGACATTCGCGAGTTTGAACGAGGAAGTCGTCGTTCGAATTGGTCTGTCCAAATCTCAGAGGAATATTGGTATCGTTGGCAACGACTATTCTCGTCAAAATGGCAACATATTTATTTCCAGGCTCGAAATAGTTGAGCCACAAATTGCTCGAGACTGCGAGGGTATGCGCTATCGAGGGGCCGAATTTGATGGAAAAAGGATTGCATTCGATTGACACGTAAGTCTCATCCGCCACGCAAATTTGGATGTTTGATTCGAGTCTTTCGATTACCGGTTGTCGATGCAATAACCCATAATCCAGTACACTGAGACTCAAATCTCCGCTGACGTCGATCAACATCGCTCCGTTCGTCCACCCGTTTAACACGATCGAAGTTCTCTCATGCGATAGCTCCAAAAAACATTGCGTTTCTGGCATGTGACCGTTCAGCCGAAAACTCGACAAGGGTGCTGGCAATTTTTCGTACGACGATGACATTACCTCGTTCGATACGAATATCTCGCAATTTCCCAAATTCAATGCGATTTGCAAATTTGGGATCGACAACGCGTTGAAATACGAATCGACTCGTAAACAACCAACCAAAAGTTGAGGAGCTAATCCCCGATCTTCTTCTCCATTAATTTCTTCTCTCGTCGATATCGTTACTCGCCAAATGGATCCCACGGCCTGATGCGTACAAGCTTTCGGCAATTCCGGCTGACCATTTTCCGTCTCCGATAAATGAAAATCCACGTAACGACGGTAACTCCGATGACTCTCGCTCCAGTATTCTAACGTACATCTTATCGGTTCCTCTTCGAGGTCAACCTCCTCTGACACCTGTAAAATATTATTTTTTGTTCTTCAATTTTTCTGACATTATCGTTATGATTTTCATCTCTGTAAAACGAAATTATCTTCTCTTTCATTGCTTCTTTGTCGATGTTTTTGTCTGTTTGTTCGATCAGAATGTATGTACTCGCCTCAAAAGGTATGGGCGACACAAAAAGACCGGTAATGATCCGAGGTTGAGGATATCTCCATGCCATTCCTTTTTTCGGATGTGTGAAAAAAACGACCTACAATGAAATGGAACAGGTAACTATAGTAAAATATAAGTTTGCATCTGAAAAAAGATTAGGAAAAATATTGTATTACCTGATAAGGCAACGGCATTTCTTCGACGTTTCCGTTAACAAATTGAAAAGCACCAGCTTTGAGATCGTCTTTGTAGTATTGCTCGGCAGATGGTGAATTTTCATAATTTTTATTATCTTGTTTGCTCGAATGAATATTTAAATATTCCATGCACGCGTGATATTCTTGAATGACAGACTCTAGAATTTTCAACTGTTGGGGTTCGACATTAAAATAAATGTTATCGCTGTGTGCCTGGACTTTAATCTGTGGCTCTTCCTCAGGATCTTGCCAAGTTTCCCAAAAAACATTGGCCGTGATTTGGAAAGACGAGGGATTGAGAAAAACTGTTATTTTGGATTTTAGCGCTGAATTCATAGAAGAAATAACCAAAGACTCGAGGCTTAAATTCCCATGAATATTCTCCGTTTTCGGGGTCCTCGATATATTCCCGAACAACTTTGCAACGCTCAGAGATACGATTGGATCCGACTTGGTGAATAAACGCAGCACCAGCTGTTTCGTCATAAAACTCAACTCGGGCAATTCGATTTTTGTTGATTCCATTTTTTCTTCAAAATTCTCGACTTTCTCGACGTTGAAAGAAGCTGCTATCTGAACAAAATCAACGGTTTATCATTATTCATTTGCTTCCGAATTGAAATAGACCATTTTTTTAAATATTTGCATTTATGAAATCTCACTTTACCTCTTGCTTGATACGAAGAAAGTGTTTAATAGCCGTCATAGAGTAATTAATATTGGTCGGTCGACCAACATCGACGAAAAATTCATTATTCGAGTTCTGATGTTTTTCGCATTTGAATATTACGAACGAAGGTGGAATTCCGGTGTTTGGATGGGGGCTTCCGCTCGTCGTCTCGACCAGGAGCAATTTCTGGCTACTTCCGTTTTTAAGCGAAACGCTTATATCGAAACATGATATCTGAGAAGAAAATGATAAAAATATCATTCACCTATTATGATTCAATTCATTCCGGAGGAGATTGGTCGACTGTAATTACTTGTATTTTTTCCTTTTCATTCAATTGAGAGATGTAGAAATTTGGCTCCGTCAGCATGATATGGAAAATGGGGAATTCGTATGTTGCTTCTTCTTCGTTTGCTGATTCGTTGGTATTCTAAGAACAAAAGATAAAGAGTCAAGAAAGATACAAGTATCTTTATACTTCGATCGACATTTCGGTTTAATGAAGCGAACATTACTTCATGCATTCTATGAAAATAATATTTCCCAAAATTCACCTTTTCATTTTGCACCAATGGGCTAATCATATTTAACGAAATATTAACCAAACCAAAATTGACTAAAATTTCCAATGGCAGAGGCATCGAAGTTCCTCGCGTTGATATTTTTCTCTGAGAAATAAAAGATATCATAGATCGATTTCTTCGCACGGAGTCGTAGAATCGTTAAAAAATAAAAATGATATCATACTGCAGGTACAAAATTGACACTGGACGATCCAAAATCAATTCCACTGTCGCCAGTAAAGTCAGGTTTGCGTTCCCTCGAAACAGGGGCGGAAACTTCTTGCGGATCGGTAATGATAAGAGACGGTCGATTGTCAGATATGGAGAAGTTTTCCGAACTACCAGAAAAGTTGGAAAACAAGTTGTTGATCTCGGTGTAAATGCGCCACAACAATTTCATCTGATCGGAGTTCATGGCCACGTCTATATCCGTCAAACAAGTCAATTCGAAAGCTCCTCCGCAAATTATTTTAGAAGGTTGTAAAACGATGGCCGGAGCAATTATCACACGGATGTCAATCCTATAAATCAAATACGTGATGATAATGTTATTTTAAACCTGCTCATTCGGATGTGGTTTTATTTAATTTGAATAAAAAAAAAGATTGCTCCAAGAATTCTAGCGATTCCTCCAATACCTTAATAGAATTGGATTTTTAATGAAAATTGAAAATATCGAAGTTACCTTGAAGTAAGAAGGGAAGTTGAAAGTTGAGGCTCAAGATTGCTGTTACTCGCTAAATTATTCCATTCCAATGCGGGATTTTCGTTCATGGTATACAGGTAAGATTGAGAAATCCGCTGAGGAGAAAAATTTATTAAAAATTATGACAAAAAAGGAAAAAGGGATTAGTCATCGAGCTGATTGTCATGATTTGTTCTATTAACCTTCGGAACATTTTGTTGATAGTTCAGCCAAGTCGTAGTGCACGCACAAATTCCTCTGATGTTTATCTCATACTGTCTATCTTCAACAGTCGAGCCGGGAATGTTAAGAATATTGGACTGTGCAGCGAGTTGATAAATGTCGGAGCGAAGAATCGTCCTGCAAATGGGATTTTCGGTACTCGGTGTTATACTGATTCCATCCAGCTGAATTTCGAAAAAAAAAAAATGGAAATAAAAGAAAAACCAATTTTTTTTGTTAAATGGAACTCGTCGAAAAAAAATCTTAATTGGATACTATTTTTTAAAGGAAAAGGCGGAAAATTTTCGTACCTGAATCATTAACAAATTGTGATCTAGTTTTTGATTGACTTCTGGCAATGTTGGTATCATCAGATTCATTCCTTTGAACTCCAAGTAAATCAAGGGCAACGATTTATTGTCAAAATTGTCACACCTAAGCAATGGTCTGCTAGTTTCGAATTCGTTCGTTTTTTTACTTTCTGAAGTTGCTCCAACGAACGGCTTCAAAATAACTATGAATTTATTGACAATACTCGGTGGAAGGATAATGTCTACCCTCTGGAGACTCATATCTATTTCGGTTATGTAACCCTCTACCGAAAGTGGACAATCTCGCTTCATACGAATCTGGAAAGACACAAAATCCAATGAAATTCATAAACACAAAAATTGACTTTCTTTTTGAGTGTGATGTATTTTTAAGATATTTTATTTTATTTTCAACGCAAGTATGGTCGGTATTATGCTCGTTGAAAATGTGACTATTAGGCTCTAAATATTCAAACTTTCATATACTTTCTGCAATTTTTGATGTTTCTGAGCGCCCCATCTCGTGTGCACGTTACCGGATTGTGCCTTCGTGTAAGTGACACTCAAAAATCCTGTGTCTTCGCTCTTCTCCGCGGTACTTTCACATCCGAGCATAATCAAACCGGCGTAATCGCCTAATGCCCATTTATCATTTACCGATTTCCTGTTTCTGGGAAATTATCTTATTAATTATTGTTTCGTTTTATAGTCTTAAAAGAAATCACTTCCTATTCATTTCATATCAATTTCCGGCACTATATTGGTTTAAACAAATGTAGTAGTAATAACTATGACGATATCCAAATTTGTGATGAGATATGCGATGAAGTATGTGAATTTAAATGAACACAAAAACACTGTACCTTGTGAAATGACAAACGGTGGCAGTCGTAATTTTATTCTTTACTTGCAAATAAATTGGCTGCCAGTCAAAGGTCGTTATAATGTCTTCCAATTCGAGCAACAATTTCATAGACTTGTCGTTCTCTCGATCAAGAGTGTAAACTTTCAATGACATTTTCGTAACGGTCCATTGTACCATCGCAGTAATGATAGGGCTCTCGGTTTCCGCTTCAATTCGAAACGAATTTTTTCTTAATACATTTCACTCAAATACTCATCGTTGTAATTGGAAGTTAGAACTTTGTGTTAATTACTTTGATCCGAGCTATTTCGGGCCGTTGAAATGCTGGACGGTGAGGTTGTATTCTCCGGGTACACGACGGGATTGTAACTCGATGGAGTTTTCGGCACATCGATGTACGTAGCCTCTGTCTCAACGACCGAAGTTTCTTCCATTTTCTCGTCGCAATTTTGAAGAAGAGCCATCAAACTTAATAAATCCGAAGCAACGCTGTTTAATGCAGTAATCTGTGCAAAATTAATTGAAAATTTTTATCAAAACGACAGGAATTACCGATGTAAGGGAATGAATAACATTTCGGTATTATTATATGGTTTTAATAATAATTTCACTATGTCATTGTTGCTTAAGACTCCACATAAACGTACCTGTTCTTCCGAAAGAGAAATAATAATAGGCGAAGTGTCGACATAAACACAAAGTCCCAAGCCAACATGTCCCCCTTCAACAAATTCAGTAACGGCTGCTTTCGTAGTAACGTCGATCGTAGCGGTCAAATCAACACTTCGAATAAGATTCGTTTGCCAGCTTTTTTTCAGTGTGTAACAGTTGAAATTACTGAATTTCAATGTCCAAGGAAAACTGTGGTAATCTAAAAAAAAAAGAAACATGTCGTTACGCGAAATCTATTTTTTTTTCTTTTAAAATCTGCGTTTCTTTAAGTTTGCAGACCCATTTTTTAACTGAGTTTTGAGTGACTAACCTGGTAACCGTATTGTCATGGGTAGAAGATACGAAAGTTGCTTTAAATTAGGTAAAAATTTGTCCAATTGCACGTTAGCCGAATGAACAATCAAGGTCGGAGATTTTATCGTAAAAATATTTAGATTGGGATCCACCGTTAGTGCTCGATCCTTCGCAGATTCGATACCTACAAGAAAAACAACAATAAATAAAAAAATAATTTTGTTCGGAAAATTTTTGTAACCAACTGTTTTTTTTTTAAATCGATTCTTTCACGCTCACCAGCAACTCCAATTCCGTCCATCGTTACCAGCGGTATATATAAAACAAAATGACCAACTGATCCACACAGCACGAGCTTACGCCAAAAAGGATAAAGTTGAGCAATTTTTAAAGCAAAGCCATTTTTTTGCAGTTCCTGCAAATAAGAATTATTCTTCTTTTAGAACGGACTCCCGTTTCATACAGGAACCTCCCCCATAATTAATATCAGGCACGTCGTAAAGGAACACGGTAAATATTTTAAAAGAAATGAAGAATTTCTGTACCTCGATTTCGTTATCATCATTGAGAGTATTTTTCTTGACTGACTCGTCATTAGCTGTAATCCCTTTGGACCAATCGGTTCGGGAGCTCGATCGTTTTTTCTCTTTATCAGACAAACTGTGAACACTTTCGTGCAACGTACGAAATATTTTTTTTCGTACATCCGTGTCGGAAAACGTTTCATCCGCCGCAGGTGTTTCCACTCCCGGTCTCGCAACATAAGCTTCTTTTGGTTTCTCGTAAACTGCCTGATATTTCAACCACTTGCACAATAAAGGATCGAACGAGCCACGCATTTCTGCCATTTTGAACGACAATATCGGTGGATCCTTCACGTCTTCACCGAGCGATTCCGAGTACCGAAGAATTCCAGTGAATAAAGCACCATCTTTTTTTTCTCTAATAATGAAACAACAATCTTTATTACGTGAATACTGTACAGAATGGCACGAATACTGAGTTCACTTTTTCTTCAAATTTTACTAGTTTGATTCCGATGGAACTTATTTTCTTGAATTACATGAGCTAAGTAGAATGGGAATCTACTACGTACCGATTTGCATCAATTTCCGGTCCCGAAAGAATAAAGGCTTGCTGAGTATCGTTAATGGCGAAAGCTTTGACGGAATTTACTTCGAGCTCAATGAAAATGGTCTTCGAAGATTTTGTTCGTTTTCCCGTTACGTTTTCCAACGATAACTCCAGATAAACTGGATCTACGATTAAAGAATTATTCACAACGCTTGATGTCACATGTCAAATTTGGAGATAAAGGAGTAAAAATTTTTGGAAACAAACCCTTTTCACTGCAAGCATCCACTAAGAGAGATGAGGAAAAAAGTGGATTAGAATTTTCTGTCGGGCTTACAATCGACGTTGCAATTGACGCTGCTACTAGAAATTTTGCTTTTGTTCCGGTAAATGTGATGTCATCGATTTCACAGTTTATGGAATCGTGATCGACGTTACTCTGACGAAAATATTGCGAAAATACTAAGGTTTTTTTGGCACACTTTGCATTACACGGCATCACAATTGTGGTACGACAATTTCTGTTCAGATAAAGTTGACTTTGCAATCCGCTAATCTGTAATGAATAATGGTAAAGTTCAAAATATTTGAGATTATAGCATATGTAGCGATAGCAATTATATTTCGAAATTGTAACTTCTCACTTTAAAATCTAAAATACTGTAACAGTCGTTTAGCATGTCGGGATCAATTTCGGGTTGCTGTGAAGCGCAGGACGCCAGTCTAAATGGATACATCGGTTCGACTATGCTTCCCGTTATTTCGCTGAATTCTACGCTCAGGTGAGCATTTTCAGATCGCGCAGAATTAGGAGAGGAAAACTATCAAATTAACAGAAACGTTTGAATTACTTCAAAATTACATCAATTTCGACATTCCATGAATCTCGTTGACTTTGTACCACTTCCAATATTAGACATTGCTTACTCTGCTTTCAGGGACAATTTTTGGATTGGAATTTTTCATTAAACTGTGATCAGTCAATTGCAGTTGTACACCCAACCGATAAAAGTTGAAATAAGTTTCAGTCATCGACACATTTTCCCGTAAGGCTTCATATTCTTCGACAGTCACCGGTGGCAATTCGTCAAAGCTTGGTTCTGAAACAGGAAAAATTTATTACATGGAATTATCGTTGTTTAATTGATTCTGTATAAATTATGAATTATTTAGAAAGGTGTGCTCACCGGCTTTTTTCGTTATGTATAAACTGTGATCGTACTTCGCTGCAGATTTCACAGCATTTATGCGATGCATTAATCCTGTGCAAATCTGAATTTTGAGATCTCCCAGAACGTATCTCGTTATTTTGCGTTCTGGGAAGTTACTGTGAATATAAAACGAATTAACACCAAACTTTCAGCCAAACAATCGCCAGACTATCTTTTTTCGTTAATTGAATTTTTTTATGAAAATTGTTCAACCTGTATTCGAAGTTCGATTCAAATTCAGGTAGTCTCTCTTCGGGAAAATCGTCAGGTATATCGATCGTACGTACAATGTCCATTCCAAAAGCTGGACTTCTGTCCAACATCGTTGTCACTACAAAATCATGAACAGAGTGAGAAGTTTTCGTTCCATTTTCTATGACGGATTTATTAGTATAACTAACCTTGGACTGTCCTCAGATGATAATCAATGTCATAGTCGCTATAATGATTCTTCCAATGTGTATTTTCACCTACGTTTTCATCAAACAATGAATCTTTTAAATAATCATTTCGAGTAGTACCAGCTTCTATGTAGATTGGTGGCTGAAAATATGTTGCAATAAATTATTGGATTTTATCATGGGAATCATCAAGATCAAAAAATGACGGTGAATGAAATATTACCTGCATCTCATCTACAACTTCTTGATAGCCACAGCTGCAAATACCTTGCGGCTGCAAACGAATGCTTCCCAATCCAAACTGTAAGTTACTCATAGATACTCCTTTAATGAGCATCGACATAACAGCGCTCGTAACTCGTAGAGCGAGGAACGAATTGTATCTTATTTTCCGAGCTTTATAAAATAATTGCTCTTGAAGAGTTTCCACAGTCTGCAAATAATTAGATGATTTTAAGCTCTCAATTTATGCATAACGAACACTTTTAACAAAATTTTGTGTTCCCTCAGCTAGATAAGATGTAAATTTTGATTGATAACTTCCGTTACTTTGAAAGTCAATGCTGCTTCGTCTACATATACACCCATGTGGATCGTGTGACCCGTCGCTGCAACTTGTTGTTCACCGGACCAATCCGGATCCCAGTTAACAGGCAAAAACGAAGTCACCGTGTTCCAAGCCCAACCGCTCCAACTTGGTGCATCGTTTGAACTCCCATGCACTTGATCTTCGTCTTCTATTTCATTCGATGTAAACAACGAATAGAAAAGAGTGTTACTTTGTTTCCAAATACGTTTTTAGTCATCTAAATATAATCATTAGTTCGGAACGAATATGAATATTTAAAGTTTGTTCACCTTGCAAAACGTCTCCTCTCTCTTCTGATGAATGTGCCGGTTTATCACTACGAGCCCCTGGTGGTTTTGTTTGTAAACTGTTAATTAATGTTATTAATCGCAAAAGCATAGGCAATTGTTGCTCGGTCATGCTGAATTCCATTTTTTCACAGTGGAGATCAAATCTCGTTAGGGAAGCGCATTTCGCAAGAGTACTGTTATAATTCATCATGAGACGAATAACCATGGAACAACGATATAAAACCGGATCCTGAAAATAAAAGTTTATTGATTCCGAAAACCACACCTTCCTTCTTCCAATACCATTTTTTCCTGTTTCAATTATTTCACCTGATATATCTCGATCTTTCCAGCCGTGTCCATTTTATCTAAACATAGAGTTAAATCCTCAACAATAACAATCTTTCGAAGAGCAGCATCGGAACTCGAAACATCTGGAAACACAATAATATCTTTTATTGTTTCAATGACTCATTCAAATTTCATGTAATTTTTTTGGTAACAAACCCATGAAAGTTGGCTCCCACGATTCGTTGACCGTTTGCATACTCAGAAATCGAACATTCACACTGAGTACTATGTCCTCCTCAACATATTTCAAAATCAAGTTGTTGCAATTTATTGTTATATTGTTTATGACTTTTGTAACGATGCTTTTTATGTAACCTGGCGGTGATTCTTCTCTGTGAATATAACATTTGAAATTAATTTTATCTGACTCACTATTCAAAAGTTTTGTTTCTTTAAGTATTCAAAAACTTGCATTTAAAAAATTTAAGAAAATTTTGACACAACGGATTTGAGAAAAAACATACTGTATTGCTTTTAACCCAGCCCCCTGGTGCATACTTGTACTCCTTTCCACCTGTCCTCGGTCCTTCAGATTTAGTATACATTCTGCAATTATTTTTGTAAAGCTAAATTATCCAAGTACTTACAAATATATGAAAGATGATAGCAAGTTAAATTTTAAAAATTTCAATTGTTCAACATGCCTATTGTGTTGATTGTAACGACTATAGGTTCTGATGTGATTTTCACCCAAGGCACATGGATAATTAGTTCGTGAATATGTCCGCTAACAAAAGTAAACGGAAGGTTGAGCTGCTCCTCCAGTACTTCAAGACGCAAATCAAGGTTTTGAAAAGATGCATCTCCGCCCCATAGAGAAACCTAAGGTAGCAAAATTTATTTTTCTTCAATAATTTTAATGTTTTTAATCCTACTCAATTAATTAATTCATTACCATTATTTTGATTAGTCTCACCTGAGATTGCTCGGGTTTAAAATTCTTCACATACTTTTCTACATAACTGAGAATTACAGGTGTGATGTAAGACTCAATTTTAAACATTTTGGTCACTTTCAACTTGCTTGTACATGGAAATAATTGAGCTGTGGCATTCTGTTGAATAGACAATTTTCACAGCGCATCAATTCTGACATACATCCATTGTCTGTAGAAATTAAATTTTGAGATAAAATAGAATCAGTTTCGACTGAATTTTGAAATTGAAAATTTTTAATTCAAAATTATAATTAGGAAATATGATTAATGACATTTATAAGAAGATATTTCAATTTAAAATCTACATCTTGATTAACTTCATCAATCGTATTCAATTTGATAAAAATAATGCCAAAAGATTTCTAAATTGAATCGAAAGAATTTTCCTGTCGACCGTTCAAAACATAATCGAACAAGCCATATAACCTAACATAATATATGATATTTCCATTTTTTCGCAATTACTTATACTTGAATGTCACTTAAATATAATTACTTTAATTCCTTCTCCATCTGGCTATAGTTCAACACGATACACGATGAGATGAAATAGATTATTATCAATTTTATCGAGCCGTCTGACAGCAATAAGTCTCATGAGTAATATTTACAAATGTGACGTGTATACACACTACAAACCCTATACAGGTTATTTTTTTATCTCTCTCACCGTATCAAATGTTCTCCCTCAATTCCCCTCTTTTTCCTCAAGGCTCGATCTTATGAGATTACTGCTACGCTACAGAATACCGGGCTCTTTTCATCCCGGGAGTGTCACACTTTCCAATCGTTCCGGAAACGCGATGAGCACTGACATTTGAACGACTCGATGTTGAGTTTAAAAATTTTTTGGAATTCTAAAATATTGTATAGCAATTCTTTTCCATTTATTCAATTTTTTCAGATTGTTGATTATTCCTTAGGAAAAAATGAGGTCCAGTGTACCATACACTACCTTCGTGAACTTACCCGACATGATTTTGGATTTCGAAATGTTTTTTGTGTAAATCATTTGTGAGTGTGATTGGGAAACCTTTTGGTTTCTAATTTCTAATTCTAGACAAAGTTTCGGGTGGTTCTGATCTTAAATATAAAAAGTCAGAAATCCAAAATAAAGTCGGCCAAGCTCGCGGAGGTCCGTACGATGGTAACTGAAGAAAGTCACGCTATGCTGCCATTGGCTAAAACCCTAGAAAATCTCTTGTGATTCGTTAATTTTATCACTTTCAAAAAATCCAACGTTTTCGCCTTTTCCACTGGTATTTTCATTCGAAATGTACTCGGCAAGACTCGCCTCTCTGGCCTCTCTCAAGGCATGAAACTTGTGTGAGTGAAACAAAGACAGAGTATATAAGAAACAACATGCCCTAAAATGGCCCGTAGAATTTTTCGACTGCTTTCCATTGTGTATTCTCCATTTTGACGTATATGTGTGCGGATAAATCCGTGTAAATCATATCACGAAATTTCCAGTGTCGAACCAACTCGCATTATCTCCTCAAATTTTGACCAAATAATCGCTATCAAAACAAATAAGTTTCAAACAGTTGAATAATTGTATCAATTGTTTCTTGTCCTTCTCACAAATGTAAAATATAAAATACATTCATAACAAAATTTGTTTCATTGATCAAGATTTTAATTTGTGTCTCGTGTTGCAGAAAAATGGTCGAGGAAAATCAAAAACGGCTTCAGGCGGAAATTGACATTTACAAGCAAATACAGAAAGGTTTCTGAAGTCTAAGCCAAAACACCAATGCAATTATTTACTAAAGAATTCATACCTCAGTATTGAAATCATTAAATTGAGTGAGAGCTCAACATAACCTCAAAAAAAATTTCAAATTTTTGAAATTTTGCAGATTATCACAAGGCTGTCGTCAAACGTCAACAATTGGATGGACAATTGAATGAAAACACAGCTGTGAAAGAAGAACTTGATCTTTTGAAGCCAGGAAATGAAGTGTTTAAATTAATCGGTCCTGTTCTCATTAAACAAGATTTGATTGAGGCTAAACAGAATGTAGCTAAACGTATGGAATACATTTCTAATGAATTGTAAGTTGAATTCTGTATTAGAGGTCTTATCCCATCATTGTTAGTCATATTCTTTGATGCACCTTTCTGAAGCTTTGTTCAACATCAATTTACTTTTTTCCCTTTTATACATTTGGACAGGTAAAATTTATTTATGTTTGCGTTTTGAAATTTAATTGTTCTGTACTGTAGATTGGACTGTTCTCCTATTTGTATATGAGTCTTAAAATATCTGATTCCCTCTATAGAGTATAAAATGCAAAAAAATATCTTTTTCAGAAAGAGGACGGAAGAATTGATTGCCGAACTAGATAAGAAGCAAGAAACCCATCGCGAAAATTTGGATAAATTACAACAACTTTTCCACCAAGCCCAAATGCAAGCAGCAAAAAAATCTTAGACTACAAAACTACCAGGAAGAAATGATTTTTATTTTCAATGCCGTTGAATGTATTCTCTGAAAGATTGAATTGAAGATCGACATGAACATATGATTATTATTTGAAATTTATTTGAATTCAACCCTCAATAAAAAGAACTTCAAACAATTGGTTATTAATTAGTTTTACTCACTCAGTTAAAAAATACAGTCGAGCTTGATGTACAATTAAATAGTTATAAATATAATTAATCATCAAGACAATTCGCCACACGCGCTGATAACAACTTTTTGTGAGGGTGTCCCTGATTTGCTACCGCACTTTTCCATCTTTTTAAGCACATCAAGACCGCTTATGATGTGACCAAAAACTACGTGTTTTCCATCGAGCCAATCTGTACGTGCGGTACACAGAAAGAATTGGGAGCCGTTCGTATTTGGTCCCGAATTCGCCATTGATACAGTTCCTGGACCTGTATGCTTGAGCTCAAAATTTTCATCTTCGAATTTATTACCATAAATTGATTTCCCACCAGTTCCATTGTGATTCGTGAAATCGCCACCCTGACACATCTGAATGATAAGTCATTAAGGAAACATCAAAAGTAAAAAAAAAAAAGAAAAATAGTTATCTCACAATATTACAATAACTTCTTTTCAAATAGTAAATCAAATTTTCAAGGATACAAAATCTGGAATAATTCGATGGAAAATACTGCCTTGGTAACCGAAGCCTTTCTCATGGGTGCAGAGGCATCGAAAATTCTCAGCAGTTTTTGGAGCAATATCAGTCCTCAACATGATTATTATCCTGCCCAATTCTTGCTTCCCGATACTTATATCCAGGTAAACCTGTGGATTCTGTTTACTTTTCTTTTGTGGTGGTGTTTCATTTGTTGCAGTGGTTGCCGCACCCGTTCCAGATTCGTCTGTCGTAAGTGTTTCTCCGGCATGCTCCTGCAGCCAAACATCATCCGCCCACACTGGCTTCGAGGATCCCTCTTTTATCTTTTGTGGTTTTGCAATGTTAACTCTTATCGTTCTGCCAAACAATTCTGAATCATTCTGCATAGGAAAAAAAATTCTGAGCTTCAATTACAACGAAAAAAAATATTTTACTGTGTTTTGCGATCACTAAGAAGAAGATACATTAATCGAAACTAAGTATCCTACCATATTATCTATTGCTGCAGCTGCATCTTCAGCAACTTCAAACTCTATGAATGCAAAACCACGATGTTTTTCTGACTCATAATCCAAAGGGATTTGGACATCAACAATTTCTCCAAAAGGAATGAATGCTGCGTGGAGTACTTTTTCGTCAACTTCCTCCGCAAGGCCACCTGAATTTTAGAAACTCATAGTAAGAAAGGTTTTTCTTGTCATGAACTACTGGCTGACAATAATGAATTTAAATCTGAATAATAGATGACTGTTTAGATGTTGTAGCAAACTAACGATAAAAGCACAATAATAACTTTATATTAAGAATTTTCAAAGTGATTTGGATCAAAACGTGGAAATCACGTTTGAATACATCTTATCAAAGAACAGATTATCAGGAATGAGCAAGAATTTAAGTTCACTCTCGCGTCTATCAGAAAATATACATCGATTTTTTTATCAAAAATTTACGTGACCATATCTCATTACGAGTAGTTGATAACGAGAACTGTTCGAACTTGTTAGATAATTTTATTCAATTCCATGATCTTTACAATCATACATTTTTTCAAGCTCAATACGTTTTAAGATCGTTTCGAATTATCCGGTCATTTCGAAAGCTTACAACGTCAATTTGCAACATCAGATATGTCGTCTATAGAAATAATATATAGGCGTTTATTTATTTATTTGAACTTTTTAAATTAAAAATTAAAACTCAGATAATGCATGTGCCGAAAACCGGCAAGTTTTGAGGTTATAATCAATTCAAATAGTTTTTTTTGATATTTTACGAATTATCTGAATATACTTACCTACGTATATCGTTCGTTTTGTGTTATTCATTGTTTAGTAACAATTGATAACTTGGATTTTGTGTGATATCATGTATATGAAAGATAGCTTGGATTGTTGATCAACAATATATACACGCGAATGGACATAACACTGGCAAACATATGATTGTGCTGTACAGTCGCAGTTGAAGCAACTTATTTGTGCTCGTGATGAAGACGATACAGCGGAAATTTAGATGCGAATTATCCCACCGATTATTTGTCAAAAACTGTATTTTGTGGCGTTCTCAAATTTTTGGGCCAACCAGAAAACTCGATTTCCATTACAATGCAACAACGAAATCTTTATCTAACTTTTGATTGGTGCTTGATTATCGATTTAATTTTGAACTCGTTTCAGCGATAAATTTCAGTAGTCACTTACAAATTATCTCATAATTTAAAACATTTTGAATAATCGTATTTTTATGCAATGGAATCTTTTTATACAACGGTCATTTCATTTCCAACAAAATTACGTGCGCACACGCAACTTGATAAGAAAAAAGTTTTTGCCTTCGATGGTACACACCGGGACGAACCGTGTATCAAATTGTACCGAGACGATAGCGATAAGATTGTTAATAGAATTTATCTTTTGATAGAACAGCCAATCTTGCGAACATCATTCTCAGTTCTTCAATCGAGAGTTCGCATAAATCGGAGAGATTCAACGAAAAAACATTTGAATTTTATTGGATTCTGGTGATACGTTGTTATTTCGAGGGTTTTTACTTGTGAAAGGTAAGCAAATGATCGAATATATATGTATACAAGACGACAATCACAATAATAGAACGTATTCTGACGTTACCCAATTGGCAGAGCTGCACCAATCAAAAATAATCGACCTACCCAATTGCAAATCATAAAGTTTAAATTGAAAAACATAACCTATGAATGGATTTCCGTTCACCGCGATGCATTTGTGTTAGAGCCAAAATGCGAAAATAATTTTTTTTCTTAAAACATGTATTTGCTCTACAATAATTAATAAATATCCAACAAATATGGACGACATATTGAACATAACAATATTTTTCTCCACTACAATATTAACTGAGTTGAAAATTGTTGGGTTACAGATTTGGCTTGGAGTACTCAGGATGCTGCAACTTAAGAAATGTTTGTTTCTTCGCGCTTCGTCGTGTAAATCAATAAATATTTCTCGTAGATTGTCTCTTCTTCGAGAACAAAGCTATGTGGATGGAAATTGGGTAAATGCAAAAAACGGGCAAACTTTCGAGGTATTAAACCCGGTTGACGGAAGCATAGTGGGAAAAGTGCCGAATATGAATAAAGAAGACACGGAATTGGCGATAACAGCGGCGAGTAAATCTTTCAAGAGTTTCAGCCGCACGAGCGCGAAAGAGCGCAGTGATTGGTTGAGAAATTGGTACAACCTTATGGTGAAGCATTCGGAGGAATTGGCGTGTATATTAACGAAAGAAAACGGCAAGTCGCTGGCAGAATCAAGGGGGGAAATAAAATACGGAAATTCGTTCGTCGAGTGGTTTTCGGAAGAGGCGCGTCGAATAAATGGTGAAATTCTGCAACCTCCCGCTCCCAACAGAGAATTGTTACTATTGAAGCAACCGGTCGGAGTGGCCGCTCTGATAACACCGTGGAACTTTCCTCATGCAATGATAACACGAAAAGCTGGAGCAGCACTTGCAGCAGGTTGCACTTGCGTTATAAAACCCTCCGAGGATACGCCATTGACAGCCCTCGCGTTGGCAGCTTTGGCCGAAGAAGCTGGGATTCCCCGCGGCGTTATTAACGTAGTGACCGCAGACGCGAGCAATTCCCCGGCAGTCGGAAAGGAACTGTGCGCTGATTTTCGCGTACGAGCTCTCTCCTTCACGGGTTCAACGACCGTCGGTAAGATGTTGTATCAACAATGCGCCCCAACAATGAAACGTCTGAGTCTCGAATTAGGTGGTAATGCTCCTTACATTGTTTTCGAATCGGCCGATATCGACCATGCCGTGGCGGGAGCAATGACCTCTAAATTCCGTAATACTGGACAAACGTGTGTTTCGGCAAATCGTTTCTTCGTGCAAGATCGTATATTCGACGAATTCGTCGAAAAATTCGTTGGAAAAATAAAAAACGAAATTAAATTGGGCGATGGAATCAAGGATAACGTGACTCATGGACCTCTCATTAAAGAAAGCCAGCTTCAAATCGTCCATAACCTCGTTCATGACGCTATTTCGAAAGGCGCCAAAATACACTGCGGTGGCAAAGTTCGAAATGATTTGGGACCTTTGTTTTACGAGCCCACCTTAATGACCGACGTTACCAGCGACATGGATATTTATCGCCGCGAAATATTCGGACCTGTCGCTGTCATCCACAAATTCAATTCTGAAGACAGCGTTCTTGAAGCTGCTAACGATATCCATGTTGGTCTAGCCGGCTATTTCTTTTCACGCGATATTTCTCAAATATTCCGCGTTGCTAAGAAAATGGAAGTTGGTATGGTCGGTGTAAACGAAGGATTGATATCTTGCGCAGAAGCTGCTTTTGGTGGAGTCAAAGAATCCGGTCTTGGGAGAGAAGGCTCAAGACACGGCGTCGACGATTATTTGGATATCAAATATGTTTGTATAGGCAACCTCAAATTGTAAATCTTCCATAGAGTAACTGAAAAATATTTTGAGGACCATTTTTTGGAAATGGTTTTCCAAAAATATTGTTATTCGTGATATTCCAATGTCTTCCAACGATCAGTCGATCGTCGCTAAATCCTCGATAATAATACTCAGAAAACTCAATGTAAAATGATAAATGCTCAGCGGAGCCAGATAGATACTAAGGAATTATTTATGTACATGACTATTAATACAGTGACATAAGTTGTTTAGAAAATAACCAAGGATAATCGATGAATTTTATTTTTATGTGTATTAGAAAGAAATAAAATGAAAATCTACAGAAAAAACTGTTATTTACTACAATGATCGTGTGTGTAAATAAGTAAAATAAATTTCAATTCATTCGAATTTTCAATTATCCAAATCTTAATTTTTATCTTTGTTTGATGAGCATTATTATTTGAATTGAAAATGATGCCAAAAAGGTCAACGGCACGCGGTATTCCCAAGCGGTCACCCATCCAAGTACTGACCGCGCCCAATGTTGCTTAACTTAAGTGATCGGACGAGAACTTGTGCTTTCAACATGGTATGGTCGTTGACGACAAAATTGAAACTATTAATGAACTTGAGTATTATAAATAGAGCAGAAGTTCATTTTTCGGAATGTATACTGTTTCAATGACGTTGATAATTATATCATAACTATAGTCACTTACAACTTTGCAATCGGAACGATAACAGAAATCATACGATATTACGAATGAGCTTTGAAATCAAATATTTAGAAATTTGATTGGCCCGGTGGCTGCGCGCTTTTTTTATGAATCTCCATGACAAACAAAAAATACAATAATAATATTACGAGAAGAATTTTTATCATAATAACCACATGACATTATATTGATGAATGAATAAATGATTTATTATTTATCAGTTAATTGCATGACCTTGACGTGTAGAGGTCACTCGTTTCGTCTGCTGGATGGAACAGTGAGTTTCAATTCAATCGGTCACCAGTCACCACCTGGGCTCTTAATTGTTCCACTGAGCATGGCCCAGATAATTAGATGCACATTTCGTTTAGGTTCATTGAAATTGGACAAAAGTCCGGATATTCGTAAATTTGTACCTTGGAAATATCCACGATCATGGATTCATACGAGTTACATTATGAACGGTGAGTGAAATCATTCATGAATCGTTAGACCAAAAATGGAACAAAAAGTGTTGAGGTTAAGTTTGATTATGCGAGGATACGATGAAATGACATTGCTTCAAATTCAAGAGTTAGCCAAGTCGTGACAGCCGATTTGGAATTTAAAATAAGCTTTTTTATCTACGATGTTGATATCCTTGGATTTTAATTCTTTTTGGGAATGGACTTACGCTTTTTCATTTGTATATCATGGTTATGCAATCGCGAATTTGTAAAATTACATTCTGTCAAACGCGTCATTGTTGACACTTTAGTCAAGGGAAAAGAAGTGCTTATGCCTTCGCTCTCGCCGACCATGGAAACTGGCACCATTGTCAAATGGATCAAACGTGTGGGAGATCCCATTCAAGCTGGGGATGCTTTAGCCGACATCCAAACAGATAAAGCTGTGATGACTTTTGAGATGGATGATGACAGCGTACTGGCCAAAATTATTGTGAGACTATGCTCTGATAAAGAATCTATTTCATTTGTCCTTGTATTTTCCAAAGTTTTTCAAAATATGAATAAATTTTTTTTCGATAAAGGTTCCTGAAGGTACCAAAGATGTTAAAGTCGGAACTCTTATTGCTCTCACCGTCGAACCGGATGAAGACTGGACCACAGTTGAAATGCCGACTGGCACCGATGTAGCTTCCCCAAGTTCGTCAACTCCTGCACAATCATCTGCAAGTGCGGAGCCCCAGGAAATACCAGCTGGACAGTAATTTTTTTTTATTTATCTTTTAGAAATAGTTATAAATTTTTAACTGTGAAAAGAGTTTAACCATGTTCTATTCTTCAATATCTACAATATTTTGTCTCATTGCATTTTGATATTCTCCAATTCGTAAATGAATCATGGTGATTATTAATTTTTTAATCGTTTCTGATTTTAGAATAAGCGTAATGATGCCAGCGCTATCACCAACAATGACAACAGGGACGATTGTCAAGTGGTTGAAAAAGGAAGGCGATGACATATCTCCTGGAGATGCTTTAGCAGATATTCAGACAGATAAAGCCGTGATGACTTTTGAAATGGATGAAGAGGCAACATTGGCTAAAATTCTTGTGAGAGTTTTTTTCACACAATCGAATATTTAATTTCATCACAGAAGTGCTCATTTTTCAATAACTATTATTGAAATTCGTATTTCAAGGTCTCTGAAGGATCGCAAGTTGAAGTTGGTCAGCTAATTGCAATCACGGTAGAAAAAGGAACTGACTGGAAAAACGTTGTAGTTCCAACGAATGTTCTAAAGTCGACGCCCAGTCCAGCTGCGCCGAGTTCAGCATCAGCTTCCCCAACTTCCCAAACGCCTGTAGCTGCAGGACCAAAGCCACCAGCCAGTGGACAGTATGTTGAAACAAAAATTGAAATCCTCAATTTGTGTAACAACTTTACTAGCTTCTGAAATTGCTTGGAAGAGTAATTAATGTCGTGATTAAACGCTCGCTTCACAGAGTTTATGGCCTGGCAGTTAAACGACTCTTGGAAGAATATGGCTTGAGTTCGGGCTCTGTAAAAGGAACCGGTCGGCCAAATCGTCTCCTCAAAGGCGATGTCCTTGCTCATATACAAGCGAATAATATACAGAAAGTCACACTCAAAGCTGGTAAATAACCAAACTCAATTTTCCAGTAATTCAAGAAATTTTGTGTAACTTTGTATTTTTTTTAGATGGTCCACCATCGAGTAAATCTGGATCCAGTCCTACCCAAGTTAGGGGACCAATTCTTATTCGAAAAAATGCTCCATCTACGTACAAAGATCTGGAAATTAATAACATTCGTGCCGTTATTGCTAAACGGCTCACGGAATCGAAGGTACATTAAAATTGAATTGAAACTCGATTCGTTGTTTTGCATTTGCAATTTGTCGTTAGATTGCAACGAACTTAATTTTTTGTCTCCGTTATAGAGCAATATTCCTCATGCTTACGCTACGATGAACATAAATATCGACAAACTGTCCGAAATACGAAATAAAATGAAGGCTGAAGGTGTTTCGGTTTCAGTAAATGATTTTATTACGAAAGCCGTGTCGCACGCACTTCTCGAATGTCCCGATATTAATTGCCTATACAAAGATGGGCAGGTAAGATTGAAAATTATACTCTTTTATGCGCTAGTGAAAAAATGTAATATTTCAATTAGCAAATTGGAAAGTCTATAAACAATATGAAATCGATAACATAATAATCGGTTCAATAAGAAACTCTTGCATTCAAAATGTGATGATAACTCAACGATTGAAAATTTGTATTAGGTGATCCGAATGCAAAACGTTGATGTGTCGGTTGCCGTCTCAACGCCAACGGGTTTAATAACGCCGATAGTGTTTGACAGCTCGAGAAAAAGCCTGACGGAAATTTCCTCCAGTGTACGAGAACTGGCTGGTAAAGCGCGCGATGGAACACTTAAACCAAACGAATTCCAGGGTGGCACGTTCACGTAATAGCAGTTGCTAATCAAAAGATTTTTTTTCAATAAATATGTGTAAATAATTATACATTCAATTTTGTTTTTTCAACAGAATATCGAATTTAGGAATGTTCGGTATTAAGGAGTTTTCTGCGATTATAAATCCCCCGCAAACAGCTATTTTGGCTGTCGGTGCAGGACGAAATGAGTTAGGTGAGTGTTAAGAATGAAAAAACATTAATTTTTGAAGAATCGACGGATACAATTGTGAATGTTTTTTTCTCGATAGACTCTTCGTTGAGGAAAGTAACGCGGCTCACAGTGACCCTATCCTACGATCGAAGAGCCATTAACGAAGATCAAGCTGCTGATTTCCTCGCCGTTTTACGAGCAATGTTAGAAGATCCAACCTTTCTCGCTGTTGGTCGTGCTCAAGCGCTTCGATACGCACGTGAATGACCGTAAGTAGGAAAATTAATATGTACCGATTATCTATAAAGAATCGATCCCCATAAATTCTAAAGTTTGTTTTTCAAATGAACTATTGTAATATTATACAAATTTCTTCAAATTTCAAATTTTGATTTTTTACTCTATTTTTCGACTCATTACTCTTTTCAGATTGACAAGATCCCGTCAAATTATGAACTGCCAAACAGCTTCTCAGTGAGCTATCCTGTGCGTTCATCCTAAAGTGTTACCTGCCATGAAAATAGCCGTGGAAATTGTTGCTTGGTGAAAAGCAAGAAACCTGTAGTACCAAAAACAAGAACACAAAAAAGAGACAAAGCACGGGCTCGAAGTTACGGAAAGTTCGAGATCTTAGGAAAATAATAATATTTATTGATAGCTTGCCTACATGTGGTACAAGAAAAAATTGGGCTCACGAAATAAATGACAATGAATATTGTTTGCATGGACATCGGTATGGTAATAATGGAGCTGATCGGTTCTGAAACGAGAATAATCTTATTGATAGCGTTGGTCTATACTGTTTTTGTGCTGCACGATCAATCTCGTGGGTCCTTTTTTTATCAAGAAAAGAACAGAAACCCCAATGCTTGATAGCATTGTTGCATAATTATAATAGCATCTCAACGGAGAACGATCCGTTGGATCTTGTGAATAACAGATTATTTATTCGAAACCTCGAGTTCGATGACTAGAAAATTTACGCTGTAAATAACGCAATTCTATTGAGTTATGTCCAAATTATAAATAATGAAAAAAAGAATTACAAACAAATTTTATTGTTGTTTCATTAATTTGTCCTGTAAGTTTGATCTTTTCGTTGAATGATAATTCGTTATTGTTATTGTTTGAAGTAATGAAAGAATGAATTTTGTACACGTTGACAATAATCCAAAAAAAAACGTTGTTTATGTATAAATATAACTTTATTCACAATGACAAACAACAAAAAAATACAGAAAAATCTCATTCGACGGAATACAAAGTGCACTGTGATCGGAGGTCATAGAAACATTACGAAAATGGAAAAAAAATCGGTAACATGTCCAAATTTAGATAATAATCAAGATCGAATTTCGCTAAATAAAATCTGAGATACATAAACTGGATATAATTGTTGTTTGAGTATTCGTCCAATACGTCGAGTTATAATAAAATAGAGATCCAATAAAAATTAATCGCGTTTCATCAATACAGCTACGTCAAAAATGAAAGGCATCTCGTTGTATTGTTGATACGCAACTGGATGCGACTTGATAATAAAAATTCATTGAATAAATAATCGTGAACCTTAATAACTTGTAATGATCTGTGAGACTCTATGAGTTCGATGAGATTCAAAAAAGTAGATCCATTTAATTTCGACAATGACGACCATAAGAAAATTCCATTTGTTAGCATGCAGTACTTGACCTCGTTTTATAAACGCGGGGAATAATGTCGGTAGAATAAAAAAATTCCGGGAATTGCTCTAATTACATTGGTTAACAATAATATTGAGTATTCAGGCAATGCACGGACGGTATTATCGTTCTTGTATTACGAAATTAACCAGGTGAATAAAATTCTATAACAAAAGAGTAGACATAATTAATCGGTGGACCTGTATAGAGTCAAGCACCAACAGTCTACAAAAATACACGTCTTTTATATTTACTTATAAATTTTTCAGTCACATAAAAGTGACATATAATCATATATATTTACATGTAATCTCCATTTGACTTTCTTAATCACTATAATCCGGGATATTGTTTTGTAATCATTATAAAAAATAATTGAATTCTATGACGATTCGATGCATTAATTTTGAAAATAATTTTTTAAATCGATAGATTTCCATGGATGAAAAAATCTCTATTCACGATAATATTTGGTGGAACCAAAAAAAAAGTAATTTTTTGCAGGCTTTGAGATAATAATTGTCAAACCCACTCTTATATTAATCAGAAGCTAATTCAATTTTCCTATTTATCACGGTGCGACAAATTGCAATTCTTAGTTTTTGGTCGACTGGATTAGACTTAATTAATCTTACCCAATCAAGACAATTGGGAAATCATGTCTTGAAAAGTCTGAGCACCGATGCTCGTATTGATTTTTCCAATATTATCAAAGAGTACAGACGCTTCTAAATTGTCGGGTAATTTGGTGAGGAATTGCGAGCACCTGACAAAATCCATGCTGAGTAATTCGTTCTGGAACATACGGAGTATACCGAGGGCTGTTCGGAAGAGAAATTCATCGCCGTCGCGTATGAAAACGTCCCAAATTCGACAGACCACGTCGAGTGGCATTGCTTTGGCAAAGACGGTGTAGAGCCAATCGAGAAGATAGAGATCAGGACTGAGGCCGGTGGCACGAAAATGCCCATGTATTTTTGGTATCTTATGAGCAAGAGTGCTTGAGAAAACACGATAATAAATGTCCATTTTTTTTTGGTTGAGAGTGAAGGCTGCTTGATGGTAAGGCTTGTTTAGGAGATTGGCAAAGCAGACGAAAGCTTCCTCAGGTTCCATATTGAGAGTGAGAATTGCTCCCAGAAAGCTCATACCTTGAACGTATCCAATATCTTTTCTATAAACGGCATAAGCGGATAGCAAGCCCTGTAAACTTTCATGTAAGGGTCCACCCTCTTGAAAAACCCCCAAATTGGAGAAAGTACGAGACACATCCAATTTTATAGCAAGGATAGATTCATCCTTGGCTTTGAGAAGAGCATCTTTATTTAATCGTTGGATGCACAAATCAAATTCATCTGAATTAATGTCAAGATCATTGGCAATGCCTAATTTCCAAACTTTACCACGAATACTAGGTGGTAAACCAGCCCACCACAGATCCTGAACCTTTTTTGTATTTTTCACAGTCTCAAATTGTGGAAGAATGCTATTGGTCCATAGAGCAGATTCTGCTGCCAATTTTTCCTCTCTCCGCAACTGTTCTTCTCGTTGACATCGGCGAGCAAGTTCTTCTTCAATTTCGCGTTTTCTTGCCTGAGCCAAAATGACTGTATACTGTTTCTGGTGACATCGTTCTTCCTCTAAGCTCTTGGAGGGCAAGTTTGGTGGTCTAGGGTGTTGTATGAGAGCCAAAGTCCCACCAACTTTGTCTATGTAACTAAGATTCTTTGCCCTAGATTTCTGCCGCCATGGCAGCAGCGCTTGTAACAGTGTGACAGTGTCTCGACGGTTACTGATAGGTTGGTCCAAATCTCCCTTAATGTTGCAATCTTCGCAGCTCGATGTCTCACTGGATGTTGATACCCCACTGTCCGACGACTGTGTAACGTTATAGCCCTTCTCATCGATATCCCTTTCGTCATTGCAACTGATTGACAAGGGCAATGACAGATCAGTTTCTGACTCCGATGACTCCATGGGCCTTTTGTTTGGATCAACAGTTTTCCCTCTCTTAGGATTAGTTGATAAAGAAATTTACAAACTCGGGACATCTTTGTTGAATGTTTTACATCTTAATCTGCTGTCCATTGACAAGTTTTCGAATATCTTGGTTTTTATTACTTGCACAATGTTATTTAAACGAAAAGTATGCTTCTATCCGTTTATCACCATATTGCTCCAAAACGTCAGAACGTTTGATCTAATCCTGCGTCACTTGCTTCGTATGAAACATCACGTTCTTCATCTATAATTAGTTCAAATATTTCTTTCATTTTGTAAAAATAATCGCTTTTTACGCATCATAGAATTGATACAGTGGGTTTTTTGAAATTTTTGACATTGACAGATGCGTCATTGGATCAAAAGGTTGGTTATGTTACTTAGTTGTCGTTAAATGAAACCAGACGAATTTTTAATTTGCTTTTTCTTTGCTTCTCACCGGGAATTCATTTTGTATTACTCATTCTCGTAGTTTCACTATGCACATCATTTTCTTGTTATTTTTTCTTATCTGATGGAATTTCACTTTGTTTACTGATTGACTTTTTCCCAAACATATGTCACTCATTATATAGTTTTTATATAAAAAAATATTTAAGCTTATTGCTGTCCAAGTGCTTATTGTGTTTGGCAAAATTCAATCACAATGGCGACAGATTATCGTGTTTCCGTAAACAGAGGTCGGGCAGTTATATAGGGATTATAGGGAAGGAAATTGTGATAAATAAAAAAAATGATCACGTGAACTCGAAGGCCGAAAACACTATACTATAGTTATTTGTCGTCCATTTTTCATAAAATTCTCATATGCTGTTCTCGGCCCACATAACGCGTTTCGACTGCCGAAAAGAGAGATTATTAGGAATTGGGGGGTGAGCGTGAACGGATAAACGGGGTATCCTCATTGGCCACCACGCCACCACCGCTCCACGAGTAACAGAGTTTTTTTTTTCAAACATAACCTGAAAGTAAACTACAAGTTTTTTCTACTCCCGTCCACGACAATGATTATAACCGCACGGGCTTTTTGCGATTAAAAAACAACGAGAAGTTCAATCATCTCATTGTTCAATGCAATACGATTTACTTTCAGTTTTTCAGTTTTTCAACGTCGCGTCAACGCATGTTTGTTTCTATTATTATTGCCATCTTTTGAAGGTTAACAGAATCGACTTCTCAACAATCACGTTATTCACATTGTGCAATTAAAATAAAACAACACGTGATCATAAGTTGATCATTTGGGTTATCGTAGTTCACCAGTGTACAAAATCTACAAAATAATGACTTCGAACACTATCGCCGCTCTCGTGAAAAAGTTGTCTCAGGACTTTGGGGATCATAATACGCTAATCGTCACTTGCCAGGATATCGCCTTAGGTACATTTATCAACACTTTTTTTTCATATTATTTTTCAATTCACTTGTTCTTTTTTTTTTCTTTTTTCAAATTTCGATTAGGTCATTTGAACACAGTTAGAATAAGAAATTATTTTCAAAGCTTTTCCAGACTTCCACTAAAATAGAAAAAAAAAATTGAAAAACTTTTCAGATTGTTGGATGAGATGAAAATTTTAATAATTCTGATAAATTTTTTTTTTATATATACAGAGATTCAAACAGGCCGCTGCAAAATTCATTCCATCGTTAAAGATTTGGGCCAGTACCTTACAAATACTGATTTTAAAATTCGTATCAATGGAGTGAAAGCTCTTTCTTTAATTTTGGAGTACTTACCACATGATTATCTCAATGAGTCCGAAGTGGAATTACTTTCTGCATTTTATTGCGACAGGCTGAAGGATCATCACTCAATAGGGCCAGCTACAATTCTTGGTATTCGAGGAATCGTATGTATAATATTATTGATCATATGTAATATCTATTGATTTTTTCCGCTTTCAATGTTTCGTAGTTGTTCTAACTTTTTGATCAATTTTATATACCTGGAAATTCATTGAGTTATGCGTTTCAATTTATCAGGTGAAAATGAAGAATTTACCAACTCAAGCACCAGCTCGTCTACTTAGTGGAATATTTCAACACATTCGTTGTCAATCCGAACTTCAAGAAACACGAAGAAATATATATTTGATATTCCAAATACTCTTGCAAAGTCGTCTGGATAATTTAAGATCGATGGGGCCAGATTTTGTCTACGGCGTTATTTCCTCAATGGATGGTGAAAGCGATCCCAGAAATCTTATGCTACTGTTCAACATTCTGCCCTTATTCATAAAGGAATTTCCTCTTGGCCATCTCACAGAAGAAATGTTCGAAGTCATTGCTTGTTACTTTCCCATTGATTTCAATGCAGTAAGTAGGGAAAAAATTATCCGTTGCAATGCAACAATAAATGAATAAATTAATGAATATTAATTGTTGAATCGAAGAACAAGTTTGGATCTATGTTTCTGCTGATCAATCACGCGATCTCCAGAAATGATTTACATATGTAATTTTTGTTAATTTAATTTCTTAGAGTCTAGTAAACAACAGGAAGAAAATAACCCGGGAAGATTTAGCCGATGCTTTGGCGCCGTGCTTGTACGCGATTCCTGAGTTCGCAGAATTTTGTTTACCGCACGTGATGGAAAAGCTGGATTCCGATCGTAAAGTTGCGAAAATCGATTCTCTGAATTTATTGATAAGAGGAGTATCGACCTTTGGTAGCAAAGGTCTGAAACATCATGTCGACGATTTATGGCCTCTTCTTAAGAAGGAAGTGATGAGTGTGACCGATCAAGAAATTAACAAATTGGCCTTAAAAACGGTTAACGAAGTGGTCAAAGCAATAGCCGACGATGAAGAGCTCCGGAAGCATTTCGTCGAGAAAATATTTACTGATACGCGTTGGTCCCTATGCGATGTTCAATTGAGTCTTTATTGGCCGGCCGAAAAACTGCTCGAATCTGTTGCCAAAACAGAAATCAAATCTTGTACTCAAGTCTTACTCGAAATAGTTCCACTCTGCCTTGGACAATATTCTACCAAAACTTCCATTAATGACAAAGTAAATTTGATGGAAACGTTGAATAATTTTATCAAAATATGTTCCGAATTTAATTTTAACATATGCGGTGAGTTAAAATTTTAACCGTTTATTCACACAACTATTTTCATCATTTTTTCATGCTTTATTCTTTATTTCAATCCACTCAATAACTAGAAAAAAAAACAAATGCATTTACTAAATAATAGGAGCAAGAGAATAAATAAATATGAACCATTCCAGACGTTCCCGAACTAGCGTGGACGAACATTCCTGGATTATATTTGAACGAGATTAGTTCAAAGGATCAAACATTAAAAACCAAAGCGCTGGCGGGATTGATTATTCAAAAATCGTCATTGAAGGAAGGACAAAGAATGCAGGTTTACGAAGACGTCAGTAAAATTATTGACTCCGATATTTCCAGTGATGTGAGGAATTCGTGTCATTTGACTCTTCTAGCATTCGCTAAATTGTACCCCAATGAAGTGTTGGACATTTTGGAAAAAAAAATGCCCCTCGATATCGGTAATTATCCGGCAACAACCTTCCCTAGCTCCGATCAATAATTGAAGAAAAATACATTTTCAGATTTTGTATAACTCGTAAAATAATTACTATTGTAGAAAATGTTGAGCCTGCAACTGTGACTCGCAGGCTAGAGGCAATTTCGATGCTAGCAAAAATACCGGAAATCGGTATGGCGTTACTTCCGGAAATGATGAAAATAGCAATTTCAAAGAAAACCGATATAAATGAAACGGCGATTCGGTGTTTGTATCGAATCCTCGGGTCACCGAATCCATCTTTTGACATTCACGAATACATGCACGCCCATTTTGACGCTATCGATCGTTTCATTCGAATCGACAATTATGACATGAAAATATTGAGTCTCGTTTCCAACGTAATTCGATCGATCGTTCGAAAACTTAAGCTCGAAGATCAACAAAAAATTGTCGACAAATATATCATCGTGGAAATTGGGAAAATTACGGATCATAACATTTTCAAACTTGAAGGAATTTTAACACCACTAAAGCAAAATATTCTAATCCCGGATATTAGAGATCTCGTCTCTATTTTGTACGAGATTGCTATTACGACAGAGAATCCCGACATAGTTCGATCGGCCTGTCGAATAATTGCTGTGCTCGTCAACAAAATCAACGATCATTCCAATCTGTTCAAAATTACACAATGTTTGCGTGAAAAAATAGTTGATATTTTGGAATCGGAAGACACAAATGTCCAGTGTAAACGAGCTGCAATTACTTTACACACTTGGCTCACAAAAGCCCTTGTAACAAAAGGAAGCGAGAATTCCCAAGATTTCTTGGATTATGTATGTACATTATTTTTCGGCTAAGTCAATCGACAACACTGTCCAATGGAAAAGATCCTCATAGTATTTTTTTTTCAGCAAATAAACATTCTGAGACTAGATTCGTCGTACGCGCCCCAAGAATTCAGGACATTGGTCAAGAGATCGGAGAGTTCGATAACGGAAGAGAACTTTTGTGTGATCAGAATATTCTACAAGCAAAGAATATTTCAAAATGTGATAGAATCGAACAGACTTTTTGAAGCTGAATCGAGGCAAAATTATCTCGTTGCGTTGGCATATTTGGTGGAAGAAGTTCCCACTGAACTGTTGTTTATGCATTTGCAAGCTGTAAGTATAAACAAAAAAAATTCAGACCCAAAGAAATGGGTTTGTTTGGTTGTACCTGTGAAAAAATTGAATTGTCGACGAATCACGAATAAAAAAATTTCAGCTAGTGCCTTTGCTAGTCGAATCTCTGACGCTCGATGATGGACAACTGTTACTATCGACCTTGAAAACCCTGAAACTCCTTCTCGAAACGAAACACCATATTTTTCTCAATCAAATTCATTGTTTCATTCCAAAATGCCTGCAACTTGCGACGTACAAAAAAATGGTAATTACAGATGAACTTTTCGATGAAAAAAAAGAATTCCAAGTTTATGCTCCTACTAATTGGGAGTTTTCAATTTTATTAGAGAATATCCTTAAGACAATTTTATATTTAAATGTTACAGAATGTTCGAATCGCGGCACTGGATTGTCTCTTGAGTTACTGCAAATATCCGACGAGCGAACTTTTGAAATACAAGCAAGACGTCATTGACCAACTCGCTGAACCGTTGGACGATCACAAACGCCTGGTCAGGCAAATTGCTGTTAAAGCGAGAACGCGCTGGTTCCTCGTCGGTGCTAATGGAACCCAGGAATAATATTATTCCAAGATTGGAGAAAAAAAATTTTTAGCATGGTCAAAATGATAATTTTATGAACGTCTATGGATTCATCTTGTAAATTTTGAAATCATTTTTCAAGACATTGATTCTCGAGGAAGTTGAAGAGTTATCTTCTTATTCGAATCGTTGGAAAATGTTTTATTGTTATTCGATAATTGAGAAACGATTTTCGGTAAAGTTTGATTGAATTTCGACTTTCGCCTAAGAATTTTTCCGTGAAAAGTTCCAACATTGTTGAGTCATGAAAAAACGTACTTAACGTAAAACGCACATGTTTATAAACAATGTACAGATAATAGCTAATAATAATAATAATAATAATAAAAGTTGCAGAAATATTTTCACGAAATACCCATTGAGGATATGAATGAGCAACGTTATTTTAATCAAATAAAGTATCGATTTGTGTAATTTAATTATACGCTTTAGAAACTCAAGTCAGTAATGCGTTTAGTGTGTCAGAAGCATGGGCGAAGGTAAGATCTCTGTAACGATTTCTTTGAAATTTTTCAACCATTTATGTTTAATGTTTATGTAATGGAATTTTTTCATTATTTGTTTCAAAATGAATTGGATTTCGCTAGCATTTTCCTACAGCAACTTTACTTACTATTTTTTGTTTTTTTTTTTAATTTTTTTTACACTCAATTTTTTTTGTTGATTATTATGTTCGCTGTCGATTGAAAATTCATTAAATGTTAAAATTTTTCTTAAATGAAGTCTATAATTTTATTATCTCAGGTGTGGCTAAAAATGGTGCTTTCAAATACGAGGATGGTACGAGATACATTGGAGATTGGAATAACAGAGGATTGAAACATGGTGCAGGAGCGTTATTATTGCCCGATGGGACACGTTACGACGGGGCTTTTCAAAATGGTCTCTGTTCCGGCCTCGGAGTTATTATTTTTCCGGATGGTGCAAAGTGAGTTTGCTTCCTTGCAGTCGTTGCAATAAAAATTGATAAACGAAAAATAAAAAAAAAATTTGGTCATTTTTGCCAGGTATGAGGGTGAATTTATGCAGGGATGGCTTCATGGTCATGGGGTATTTTGGCGAGCAGACGGAATGAAATTCGAAGGCGAATTCCGTGGTGGGCGTGTTTGGGGTCTCGGTGAGTTGAATTTTTTTTTCAACAATTTTGCATTCAAAAAAAGTGTACAACAATTGAAATCAATAATGATAACTGTTGAACACAGGTCTTGTAACGTACTCCGATGGATCTCATGGTTTTCCACGCAACGAGGGCTTCTTCCAGGACTGTCGTTTGGTACGCCGTCGTCGATGTCCTGACGTTGTACAAAAGGCCCAAAAAATATCCATGATGGCGCGCGCTCAATGTGCTTCATAGTATTAAAAAAAAATCCTTACAAATTGAAAGAAAGTCGCAAAAAAAAACTTGAGATTGCGAATGAGTCTAGCAGACTTGAAATATTCAAGTGTTATAAGTGACCTGAATTATTCAACGGGTTCGTTCGTTGCGAAATAAACAATTTCCCATTGAACCTGAAAAAAGCCTGACCAATTAAAAATCCCTCAAGCATTTGAATATAGACGTAAAACAATCTATATTATTATGGTATTTACAGAATGAAAAAAATGCATTTTAAAAGTGACTCGATTTTCTTTACCAACTGCCGAAAACTGAAATTACCACTCGCTTTTATACTTGTACGCTATCTGGTGTGCAAACTGAAAACATTCTGTGGTATTTTATTGTTAAAAAAGCTTTGCTGAGGAATAACGAAAACAAAATAATACCATACAAAATTCGAACGATCTTAACCTCAATAATGAAAAAATATTCATAATTTTCACTAAAAGTACTACTATACGGCCCACTAAACATCATCAATAAAAATGGTAGAAGTTCACCTGGTATGATTTTCAATTATTTGCGCGACTGATTTATAACACAAACTTTGAATAATTCGAGTTACGATGTCATTTCCGTTTCATTTTCCCCAAATATTTGTGAGCGTGATTAAAAACTTGATTTCTTAATGCAATAAGATGTGATAAATTTTTGATTTACGACAATCGAGCCAACGATAACAAGTACGAGATAATAGTATCATAATTTAGATAGTTTTTTACCGGCATAATTTGCAACAGAAAAAAGCCCATTTTAAGTTCGTAACGTATCGATATCTTTCGTTCGCGTCGTGAATTTGGGCATTGGAAATCTCAGTTTGTAGTAGAATCACATGAGAGTGAAAGAGGTCGCGAACGGACAAGGACGCGACAAGGGAGTGAGAGACCTCTTGCGACGAGTGCTGGCCGTACTTGGCATCGGTCTTTCTAGCGAGAAAAAGTATCAGGCGAGCAAGAGTACAGCACAGCATGCATGACCAACTCGTGCATGTGCGCGCCTGATATAAACTGAGATTTTCTGAACCGCAATATGGCCGACCTGCGCGTCACGATACGACCCACCATATATTTGGCATCGGTCTTTCTAGCGAGAAAACGTATCAGGCGAACAGCAGTATAATAGAGCATTGGAGTGTGCCTAGCGACCTCTACAAACTTCTGTAATTCTGATACAAACCGAGATTTTCTGGACCGCAATATGGCCGACCTGCGCATTTTGTAGGGGCTGATTGGTCGGAAATTCGGACTTATGGCAACCCAAGTCTTTCTCTCCCAAATAGACGCATGTCCGATTTGATTTTGTGATTTTTTATTACATTTTTCCTCATTAACAAATAAGAGAATTTGACCATTTTTCCAATGAATTAAATAAATTTCACTTGTGACATGTTTAAACTTTCATTTGCTATCGAAGAATACCGTTTTTTACGGTAAACTCAATAGAAACATTTTTTTCTAGCCGTTATAATGAAATGAAGAAACTGTCAATAAAAATACGAATTTAATTCCTAGTCTTTAAGATTTTTGATTATTCAAAAATTCAATGCTAGATTCGTTCGAAACCATTAGATCGGCATTTCAATTAAAACAATGCACAATACTCAATCTACTCCTGAACCTATCGGACCATTGCGCGTGTTATTATATACATGAGTAAAAAATCAATTATTCAGCCATTTTGAATTTGCATCTAACCCCTTTGTTTGCTACTTGTGGATTTGGGCATTGAAAATCGTAATCTTTATTCGGAGAGCATAACTGTTAAGAAAGAGGGTTAAGCGATACGAAATCGGCGGGATCGACGGTATACGAATGGAACATATCCGAAAAGTAGGGTTACGCATGGAAGTTGGATAATTTTGTAAAGGTGGAGACATGGAAACGTCATTTTATCGAAAAATGAATTGTCAGTTTTTCCGAAGAAGCGAGGATAAAGGAAATGATTGTTCGAATAAAAATATTATCCCTGGTTATTTTTTCCGATCTGGTATGAAAAATATAAGAAAATATAGTTGTATTTTATTCAGAAGCGACTCAGTCAAAAATGTCGCTCTCTCATCGCAGTGATAAACCGTATCAAAGCGATCTCCTTGGATCATGATATCCGGATACACGCGTTGATTTTCTGGCCCGAAATATGGCCGCCTGGCGAGTATGGTTCTTCATGTACCTTCCAATTAGCTCGTGCGGGGGACCAAACAGGCCCTGCGTGAGTTTAAATTCAAATTTAGCATCCTCTGGTCAGCATGCTTGGAACGTAAAGATATTTGCCGCAAGAATGAAATTGTCAACTTTCATTTCAAAATCCGTCCTATTTTGAAAATGTTTAAGATTTGAAAAATTTGATACATTATGTGGATGAATGTTATAGTTGTTTTATCTTAAAAATCAAGTTTTATTTTTATTCATGTCGCAGCCAATGAGCTACTCCTATAACCTAACTCGAAGCCGGTGAAGGCGACGCCAGCGCTGGGAAATCGCGGCTCTTATTATTTGACATGTCCAATAATTCCTTACGGACGAAGCTTATAAATAAATATTTTTTTTATAATTTAGAATTAAAGCAATAATTGATGCCTTAACGGTAAAAAGAAATCTTCGTATATATAAGAGCGACGAAAATAAATTTGTTTTTGTGGTAATCCGATATAATAAACTACGTGATATTCGTCCTTTGATATTTTTAGGTTATGTGAGATCAAACAATTGTTTGCGCGTGTGTTTGTTATTACAAGAATAAAAAAGAAATTGAAAAAAAAATGGAATCCCGGACTGAATTCAAGCTTAAATCGCCACCATTGGATGCTATTTCTGCAGTAGAATTTGGACCAAATTCTACTCAATTTCTTCTAGCTTCATCATGGGACAGTACAGTACGACTTTACGATATTCACGCTAATACTATGAGGCTCAAATATAATCACGATATGCCCGTACTCGACGTAGCTTTTCAGGTGAGTGTTACAAAACAGAATAGAACAATGAAAATATAAAGGTTGATATTAATAATCAAGAATTCCAAGAGAATCTATCAAAATTCTAAGCGCAACCATGAGCGACAAAAACCATTAAAACTGGAAATACTTTAAAATAAATTACCAAAAAGCATTATAAACAAAATTTGCTTTCTATACAGGATGCTGTGCATGCGTACAGTGGTGGTTTGGGTACAACTTTAAAAATGTATGACATCAACACAAACACAGGTATACAAAAAAACTTTTTATTCAACATGAATGAAAAATTCTTCGATAATTGTTTGAATCCTTTAAAAATTTGGTTTTACTTTTTTCATATTGGCAGAGTCAATAATGGGGAGTCACGAAAAACCTATTAGAAAAATTGAGTATTGTGCCGCTGTTAATGCAATATTAACAGGCGGTTGGGATGCAACGGTTAAGCTATGGGATCCCAGAACACCAACTTGTGTTGGAAGTTACTTACAGCCGGATGTTGTTCTTGCTCTGTCTGTTTGTGGCGACAAATTCGTTGTCGGTACTGCCAAGAGAAAAGTTTGCATATGGGACTTGAGAAATATGGCAGGAATGTTTCAGAGACGTGAGAGTAGTCTTAAATATCAAACAAGATGTATCAAAGGTTTTCCCAATGAACAGGTGAGCTCTTTGTCCCAATTTAAAACGATTCCGGTTGTTTAATCGAACTATTATATTTTGAAATCGGAAACAACATTGATATAAACAAAAGAAGCGAGCGAGTGACTATTTCAATGCTTTGATAAAGTACAATAGTATTTGGAGTTTATATATTTGCAATTAAATATGAAATCTGTCGACGATTGAAATTAATTTGAACAGACGAAACGACTTCAATTGGAATTGAACTAAAGAATGAATTTTGAACGAATATGTATGATATTGCAGGGCTACGTATTGAGCAGTATCGAAGGTCGCGTAGCAGTGGAATATTTGGACACGACACCCGAAGCTCAGAAAAAAAAATACGCTTTCAAGTGTCACAGAATAAAGGAGAACAATGTGGAGCACATATATCCGGTGAACGCGATAAGTTTTCATTCGACGTACAACACGTTTGCGACCGGTGGATCGGACGGTTACGTAAACATATGGGACGGTTTCAACAAGAAACGTCTCTGCCAATTTCACCGTTACAATGCAGGAGTCGCGGCTTTGAGTTTCAGTCACGACGGATCGGTCCTCGCGATTGGCGTATCGTATCTAGACCCTGCAGAAATTCCACCGGGTGGTCACGAAGAACAAGAAATTTATATAAGATACGTAAACGATCAAGAAACTAAACCCAAATAATCTTCTATCTTGAACCACGAAAAATCAACTTTTGACCATCAACGATCATGAGCAACGCGAGTGGTGTACATAATTGTCGAATAATTTATGTATGAGTAACGAATGGAATCAATTTTTCCTCAGATTAAATAATAATACGAACGAGACGAAAAAAAAAACAGCAAAACTTTTTTTAAATAAAATTATACTGTTTTTATTACGAATCGACAAGTTTTGACATTTCACGGCTTTTTTCACTTACTACTCATATGCATCAAATAGTGTACAATACATTATTTCTTTCCGTGTATATATGTACATATATTCATATATTTAACATGTTGCGTTGCATAGATACTGGGTTTTTCTAAGAAGTATACCATTAATTAACCATTTTCGGACCTTGCCCACCGAAATGTTGGAGTTGACGCGTTAAAAGTTGAAAAAAATGATATTCGAAGCTCTCAAAAGCAAATCTTTTTCCTCGAGCCTCATGTTAAAATGCGACAAACAATAATAAACATTTTTAAAAAAGGCATAACGGGATGGATTTTCCGGTTGGAAATGATTGAATGAAACTTTAAAGTTTCAATCGAATTTCGACACTCTCATTCGAGGCAACTTCTTCCAACATTTTTATTACTAGATTCGTGTTATTCACATTAACAGAGTCTGATTTCTCGCAAATGAAATATTCGTCCGAAAAATGGTTAATTAATTCAAACTAATCGATTTATTGCAGAGCGATTTTTACGTATATCCGTACTTTTGAACGCGTCGCGCACGGAGATTGAGAAAAAAGCGTTCAATCCCACACGACACAGCACCATAAATTTATCTCCATTTTTTCAATAATTAGGTCAATTGACGTAGCGCGATTTTGACTAAACTAATCGCACAAAATGGACATTATATCAATTTACAATTTAGAGTATTTCAATTGAACTTTGTCAATGGTATTTTATGATACATTAGTCGACTACGTACGAACGTAACCCAAGCAACGGAGCTGGAGCTACCGCCTAATATCGGACAATGTTGTTTGAAAGATAATAGAATTCAAAAAGTTTACAGATTTAGCTTAGAACAATTTGACGTTCGAGTTCCAGCAGGAAAATCTGTTATTGTCGTTATCAGGAATCATCAGTGTGCATAGATTCTTCTTTGAAAATCATTTCTTTTTTTGCTCGAAGATTAATTTCATCAACTAAACTTCATGATTACACTTAAGCTCTAATCAATTTAACTTTATCCTACATTTAATGTTCGATGATGACCGATAGTTGGAAGTAAAAAATATGAATTGTTAAAAAAAAATGTGTAAAGTAGATAAATACATCTACTTTGATTATTGTACCAATAATTTCGAAATTTTTCTGTGGCTTTTTGAGCGAATGGAATTGGATCGATTCTTCAAAATGATTTCTACCGAATCGACGCGGTTCATATAGAAAAACACTTTTTCTTTACGAATTTTCGCATTTTTTCATTCCCTAAACAAGCGCGTCACAAGCAACTCGAACTTTCGCCACGATTCATAAAAGTCCATAACATTCGTATATAAATTTAATAACAAACGATTCTTCACCAACCTCATTTCGCACTAAACAGTCTCATTTCCTTCTCTTTTCACCGTACAATTTAAGATGAAATTCATTAAAAGTGCGTATTACTTTTTTTCATCACGACGCGAGAAAGAGCATTGGTTTAATATATTATTACGAGAAAACTCAACATCATCAGCACATGATTTTTCTCAAGGTGACGAGGATCGTGTCGTAGGTCGCAAAACTTATACCTACCGCGACCGGACCTTTGACCCAATTCATACTGAGCCCCTTGAAAAAGGCCATCACGCCCTCTTCTCTGTAAGCAAAAAACAAACACAGATTTTCACAGCCACGTAAGGTCGGAAGATTCGAACTACGTTTATCATGTTTAATATTCTTCAATTTTTGTCAATCGCGCAATCCGCATTGTCCAATGATTCAACAAGTGAGCACATATTTTCAAATACCCACGTGTATATTTTCACCGAAGTCTCGTAAATCGTGTGATAGTGGGTCCGAGTTACGGCGGACGTTTGTATTCGTCTGCGTACTATATCGAGAGGATAGCTGCTCGTTTGACCAACGACGCCGGCCAAAGCTCCGCAAATTAACGAAGACATGGCTGAAAGTCCTGGGCTGTCCACGGCGTGTACTGCGGGCACGAATAAATTCCAATAATTCAAAGAATTCACTGTTTTTTTTCTTTTCTTTTTCGTAGAATACATTATTTTCGTTCATTTCGAAAACGAAGAAAAACATTCGCTGGAATGCTGAGATAACGACGTCGACTTACCGGCAAACCACTGCTTAAGGGTATCGTAAGTAAAAAAACTAAAACCGGCGTAGGGAATGACGCCGAGTATCGTCGCGGTGAAGCCTCGATAAAAAGCTGATACTCCTTCTCGTTGATAAATCCTAAGGAATACTTCATGCAGTGTCTTGTATTCGTCCCTGTGAGTTACAGCCATTCGTGCCCTCGCAAGATCCAGTGGATAAGTGAGGCTTTGGGACGTCACACCGGCTAACGAACCAGCGAGGAATCTCTTCTTCTTATCTCTGCTCAAAATTCACCAAAAATCATTGTTTTACGATCAGTCATTCAAACTGTTTTTTCCCCAGTAAATTTCTGAGGAGAAAACGATTTTTTTTTCGTTCAAATGTATTTTTAAACTCACGTTTCCGGGCCATTGACCTTGAGTATCCTTTTCCATTGTTCGTGTGCTGTGAATTGGATAGCCGCGTAGGGCATTATTCTGACCATCATGGCGCTGTTACCTCGCCACAAACTCATCAGACCCTCTTTCGTGTACGATTGAACGAGAAATTCGATCGCTGCCTTTGCCGAATAGGGCTTCTTCGATATTTGAAAATTTATCTTTGTTCGATCGAGCGGAGCGATCGTCGTTTTCGCCAGAGCCCCGGCCGCCGCGCCGGCCAACAGGCTCGTCCATACTCGATCCGCGTTCGATATTTGTCTTTTCAATTCCGGTGATTCTGAGCGCTGTTCACATAAAAACAAACAAGAACGAAGCGATTCTCGTAACTCGCGTTCAGAACTTTTGTCACATTCAATATAACGTGATTTCTTGAACTTTTAAAACCGTCACGATTCCTCGTAATCGATTTATTCAAATTTCTCAATTTTATTTTTAATATTCCATTTGAAAAATCATCCACGACGGATGGATGTTTCAAGCACAAAAAAAAAGATTTTACTTCGAACGACCGAATCTCCTAAGGCTAATTTAGGAAATTCGCCCTATACCTAATTCGGGTCTTCGTTCGGGGAAAGATTTCGCCTGCTCGAAGCTCACCGTAGTTTCTGCACCTTTTTCAAGGGTACTGGACGAGGTCGAGAGAGCCACGGGTTGCTTCGTCGTCCCTTGCATTACGGATACCTGAATCCTCTCGAGAACGACTTGGCTCCCTTCCACCGAACCGGCTCCAACGTGGCTACTCATATCCTTCGATTTATATATATTTACATGAGAACACATTTCCATTGAAAAACTGCATTTTATGTTATCGTTTTTTTTTTTTTTTTTTTACTTAAAGTACTATATTTTTTAAGGTAGGTCATGCCCGTAGGATCGTATTTTATGGGTGTCTAAATTGGCTCGATTTTTATTTCCTAATTAAAATTCAAAATTGTAAATAAATTTTTCCAACTTATTTTTTAGGGAGTGAAATTACAAGCCACTAATTAATCAGGGATCCATCACTGACTGAACGCAAAATTTTTTTATGTTGAAAATCGCCTTAGAGAGCGCAAAGGAAAGACCTGACGGGAAATGGATCAAGAAAAAAGTGTTAATAAAAAGACAGAAAGTGTTGAGAAAAAGAAGAGAGAAAGACAGAAAGCAAATGTGAAGTTATACCATTGCTCGTTACCAATTTCGTTCAGTCTTTAAGGTATCTTTATTACTAGTAAGAATATCGCCTCGATTTTTTTCCCAGACCCTCGTTATATATGACACTGAAGTTTGCAACGTTGGAGTCCAACGAAATGATTTTAAAAAACCCTCCAACAATTTCAGTAATCCAATTTCGTTCCCTGTCGAATTTGCAATTCGTAGTTTTTCAAGCTGATCGATACTTCGTATGAAATAAAAAAATTGGTCGATGTCGTCGTTGTATACTACTTCATTGTTATTGTGTACGTTTTTTCATAAACTTCGTAAGAAGCGTTCATTCCTTGTACGGAAAGGTAAACGATTTTTCACGCACAGTCCCTGTATCACTGTATATACATTTTCTTCATATTTAAACTCGTTTATCTAAATAACCAACAAGACTAACCCCTTAAAATTTGATATGCGTGTCAGTCGACTACTCATATTTAAACGCTCTCCAACTTTCAAGACTTTCTTAAAAAAATGGTTTCGTGTATGAACTATCTTAATTGCGACTCGTTATTCAACGTTAATCTGCTTCCTACGAAAATTTCCCCGCTCTCGAAGGTCGATGAAAATTATTAGTTTTTTCAACAATCAGTTACGCAACACGTGGTTGAACTTGAGGTCATCACTGCATTTTTCTTATTTGGCTCTCTATCTTTTATCACGCAAAGATAACTGGTTCGAGTGATATCACTCATGTAGAAATGACGGAATTGAGTTCGTAAATACGTTATTCCATTTTCTATAGTACGATTGATCTTCAAATCTATCATATCATAAAATGTCCACCTATTATTATTATTGCGTTTGCCTCAAAATCGACAATTGAAATATTTTGTCGTAAATTTATTTGCATTAAGGAAATACTCGTTGCTTTCTGTATTGAACTTTGGTTTAATATCGCAATGAAAAATAATCCTCGTATTGCCAAGAGTTCCGGTGCGTCTTCAACGAGATAAGCTGCAAAAACACTGCAGAAAAATCATCACTCGTTTTCCGCAGTATCTTCTTGTGCAAATGATTTTCATAGCACACCAATAAATTCTAATTATTCACATCCGCGCTCGCGCGTAAACAATGACGCGACAAAATTCCTGATGTATCTTCATGCATCAATGATATTGTGGCTCGAACACGAGATTGTCCTATTTTCAATTACGCACTCTCGCGCTCTCCGTAAGACGCCTCCTCGTATTGGACTCAAATATTTCGCAATTGTCACGCGTCTATATGCGAGCGTCTCGGCTCTGCTAATTAAAAACTACTAAAATTAAACGAGCTTGCGAGCAATGCACTTGATGCATAATCGATTTTCTAATGAAAAATATGCAATATGAATAGCCGTCGCGATGATTATTCCTCATCGATTTCTATTCCTCCGAGCTGTCTTGTAATTGATAGAAAAAAATCGAGCATAAAAGGTGGAAGGCTTTTTTTTGTTGCTCATAATTTTCGTTGCATCCTGCTGGCCGTCAATAAAGTTATAATTTCTTTGTTATCACTGTGGTTAATCTCGATTGGGAGTAGTAGATAATAACTCGCGCTTATCACTTCATGATGAGAACTATAACACTTGTTTTGAAAGTTGCATGTCTATTGATGTGCTTTATCAAATCATTCAGTAGTTGTGTGTGAAAAATGTTGAAATCAATGATTATCATAATGATGAAATCAATGAAATTAGAAAAGTTTGAAATTTTTTTCATAACCTCGAATTATTTCATTTTTAATATTTCGGTCGCTTTTTTTTTATAACAGATTGCCGAGTAATATTTTTCAAATGGTTTTTCTGTAACGAAGTACGACGTTCCTGTTCTGACGGGTCCAAAGACCATGATTCACAATGAATGTCAAATATTATTATTAGCACTCGCACTCGCTGCATTAATAAACAACTGAATACTGAATACATTTTTCGTCATGTTGTTGCGATAAGCAAAGTATTCTTGACCAATGTTCCAAATGATATGACGAATATTTGTGATTAATCGGATAATTTCGAAATTGCTATGAAATACTAAAAGTCCATTTGATTCTATTGTTCGTGTTGACTGTGCAAAAATTAAAATGAACTTTGCCCGTGCTCGTAACAAATGGGGCACAAACAGTTGTGTAAACACTTTGTATTTTTGGCTACGATTGTACCATACCTTCGCGAAATCAAAGATTGTTCCTTTTTTCATGTTCGAAATAAAGATTTTAGGAGTGCCAGAATTTTCAATTCAATGCGCAAAATTAGTTAGTGATTATACATAATAGACGAAAAGAGAGATGATCAATCACGAGCTCGATATAACTTACCTTCGAACCTTGAGCCACAAAAATGCAAATTGAAAAATACAAGTTTACGGAATCTACTGTACAGGACAACAAATCTTTGACATCCTACTGGTCAAGTACAGTCCCCCACAAATTAGCTCTCTGACACATATTATGATTTACAATTTCTTCACATTTGCAGTTTGTACATAAAAAAATGAAAATTAAAAAGAAAGCCACACGTTTTTTCGCAAACGATCTTCATATACACAGGTTATAAAACTTTACAGGTGCTGTTTTTTGTTATTTTTTTTTATTTGTAATGTTTTTCACGTACCGTTTCCCGAATATGACGTCACAAAAGCCATTTATCCAAAAATAACTTATATTTTTATTCGCATGTACTTATACTAAAGAAGGGGGTGAGAAAAAAAATGATAAAAACGTCACACGAATGAAGCTTAGCTCTCGAGTCGACTCCTCAAACCACACTACGACATTGAGCACGTCGCAAATCTCTAGTACTAATTTTCTCGTATTTCGTATGTCAAGAACTCATATTGGCGACGTCACCATACGAAAAAAAATATAAATAAAGCACAAAAAAGAGATAGCACCGTCTCTTCCTCGCAGTACAGCAGCGCTCACGACGGCGCCACTCAGAACTGACGTGTGTATACAAACACACAGCATCTGTTTCGGCGCCATTTTAATATCTCTACTTGTGTTTTAGACGTTTTAGGGTTCTTTGGGTTCTTTGATTGATAATTGATTATGCTGCTACAACTTGACCACTGCAAGTCCATTTGGACGATAATCATGTCGCAATTATTAGCTAGAATTTTGTTTTCGTGAATAAGTCATGAAATATTGATTTCCAAACCAATAAAATATTTCTATGGTGATTACCGTTTTATATTTCCGTTTGAAAAAATTTTATCTTATTATTGGCATTATCGTTTCACTGCTTCAAAGATAAGAGTATCTATCGCTGAAACTCTTATAGAGACGGACAGTTATAAATGATAATGAATTTGAAAAATAATTGTTTTTTTCGAAACCTAACTTGACACACAGGTGCCGTTTTATATTAGTTATCAAGCTCGGACCAATCAGACGAAGTTGTTCTGATCGAGTCTCCAATGAACGTCCTGAAACACTAACGGACAATAAGACTGAACGGATGACACTTGATGGGGACTCAAAATAGCTAGGTTAGAAACGTCAGGTTGACACGTATGCTCACCTAAATCGCTTGTTGATTTTCTGAATCGCTGGCAAAGCGATTAGTCAACTTCTCCTGATATTTGGTTACTGTTCAATCAATACGTGAATTACAAGGACCATGGTGATTGTTTATCCATAACAATATCAACTTTTTCCGTACTTGTTTGACTTTATTGCTGCTATCCTTTTGTTTACATCTCGTATATATGATATCGCTGCGTGTTTTTTGACATTTCTGCAAAATTTATACAATTTTAACGGTGTATAGTGAATAACATAATTAAAACGGCACATTTGAGAATTCCTTTTTGAGATTTCTGTCCGGTTTTCGGAAAAATAGTGAAAAATATAAATGTGTTCGATTTGTCAGTAATAGAGAGAGAGAGAGAGAGATTAAACCCTTTTTTATTTTTGCGTAGTTTTACGTACCGTTCTCTAAGTTTCTTTCTCAAGCGAATCGTTTTTTTCCAGGCTCGTTATTTTCGGGAAGAGGATATCGATGGTAAGTAGAAATGAAAAATAACAGGACCTTACGATTCGTAGAAGTTTCAATGTGATTGGAATGAAGAGAAAAAAATTTTTTACAGAATTTCGTGAATGTTTTTACTTGTTTGCTCGAAGCGGTCAGATAAAAACGCTCGACGAGTTGACCATAATTATGCGTTCTCTCGGACTGAGTCCAACGATTGCAGAATTAAATAAGTACCTCAAGGAAAAAAGTAAGAACAAATTCTTTTATTTTACAAGTATTCCATACTCTATTATTTTTTGAAATGTTTATCGTTATAACGTAAGGATAAATTTGGGTTATTTTAGATGGTAAAATGGCATTTGCTGACTTTTTGGAAGTAATGCATTTACAAACAAGAGCGGAAGATTTGCCAAGAGAAGTAATAGAGGCTTTTAGGGCTGCGGATAATTCGAGCAGCGGAACTATACCAGCCAGGCAACTTGCTCATATGCTTCTGCGCTGGGGAGAACAATTGAGCAACAAAGAAGGTTTCTTTTTTAAATTTCCTTCCCATAAACAATGTAATCTTTCGCCATGGTAGCCAATGGCTAATGAAATTACTTTCTAGTCTATTAATTCGTTCCCCCATTATTTTTCAGTGGAACAAATATTTCGCGAGGCCAATGTCTCCCTGAACGGCCAAGTGAAGTACGAGGATTTTGTCAAAATAGCCTGTGCCCCTGTCCCGGATTATTATTGAAGTATTTCGGACGTTACACACTTATTGAACGATAAAAACGTATTTCGAATAATTCAAATTAATTTAGCTCTAATTATTATCTATTTTTCAAAACTACTTGTATTACAATAAGAAAAAAGAAGAGGTCTGAAGTTTTTGAAATTTTAATATATTTGAATGAATGAACGTTCGCAGGATTTATCTTCCGACCATACGCTATCCCGTTTGCTCCCCATGTCGCTGACGATTTCTCGTCGTCCAAGTGAACAAAAGTTGTGGGAATGATGGCCAATATACTGTAACGATACCCGGCGAGGTAACGTCAGATAAGCCGCTTTGAAAAAAATATGAGCCAACAAGTGACAATCTAATGCGTTATACGGCCGTAACGAAAAAAATATCTCCGTATCGAATAGGATGAAAACGATTTTATTTATAAAAGCAATTGTTTTTATCAGTTACCGTCCGGCTCTAATGAAGAAGTAAACAAGACGCTGTCGTGTCGGTAGATATAGAATAAATATATACGAGGAATTTCATGTGAAATCATCGGCGATCTCCATACGTGATTTTCACACCAACTTTTTCGAACTTTACTCTTCGTTAATGAATTTTTTTTCATCTCTCAGACCACTGTTTCGACCTCTGATTTAATATTTGGAATCGCTTGCTAATTTTTGTTCGCTGCAAACTTAACGCGACCTCCTTCAAACTTGTGTTTTAAGCATTTTGCAAGTTTGTGCTCTCGGTTGAGAAAAAAATGAGAAAAGAAAAGGTTTTAGTGAAAAATAGGCCGATTTTGTTCGGAGATCCGGTCAATCGACGTTCCAAATGAACTCCTTGTATACGAATTCGTGTATGTGGTCATGATTCAAAAGGATCACATCGCGTATCTTGTTCTTCTTCATACACACGGTGTAGCATGACGAATGTTACCTAATTGGACGAGAAACTTAAACATCGATTGACGATATTGTAAAAAAAAAATGCATCTTCTCTATCATAAATTTTTTTAGAGTATTGACTCGAAGGACAACCGTACGAATGTGACGAACGATTATCCATTCGTACCCGTAACAAAATATGAAGCGTCGCGTAAAAATAATCTTCACATATGAATAAAGTTATAATGATTTAAGAGTTGGCGAATTACGTACCTCGCATCGCAGTTTCACTTGAGCTCGAACGGGGCATGGATCATGCGCGCCCTTTTTGCATTTTCGTACATGGTGCGAATCATAGTAATCAACTTCATTCTGGTTGACCCATCAAGAGCGTACGCGAAGAAATATCAAAATGGTAATTATCGGCGATTCGTTTGAGTGAAAAATTTATTTTCGTTAGTACAAAATTTATTGAGAATGAAAAACGAGAAAAATCTTGTTTCCGAGTCTCAGTAAGAAGACACGTTTAGAAAGCGCCAACTTTATTGTATTTTTGAACATGTGAACGGTTATAGTTTTGGAGAAATGCGGCAACTCGCATTAGAAGCGATTTTAACAATAGCAATTGATAATTTGATGCCACGCTGAGTGGCGCCATTCATTTATTTGTTTAATCCCGAGGCCCGTGCAGCAGGAATTTCGGGGAAAAAGTCAACGATTTTATCACGCATCCGGTAAATAAAAAGGTTTATATATGTTCTTTTATAGTCAGACCTGAAACAGAATCGGAGGCGTTGGAGAGTCTACACAATTGGATGGGTCCAACGCACAAGAACGAAACATTCGACAGAGAAATCTCATCAAAGGAGCTGTCTGATGTAACATTTGGAAGAAACGGCGTCGTCAAGTTCGATAGCGGAAACGCATCATTGGTCAACGGAAGAGTGAATTTGCCGAGCGGAGGGGGCAGGAAGTTTGCTTTACTCAGGACCGTTATGCGGAAGAAGCGATGCATACTTGCTCTGCTGTTACACAAATTGTGAGTGAACGTAGTACGCTATCTTCTGTTCAAGCGTCGTGGTAATAATCGAATAGTCCGAGTGAGATTATAAATCTGATGTGAGAAAAAAAGAGAATCGATCTTATAACCATTGCTTTTGTCCATCGCATTCTTTCAGAGGCTGTTATTGAATCCTGCGACAGTAAGATAGTTAATTATTGGTAGTGAATTTTCGAGAATATTCTCTGTTTCATTGAAATTTAACCCAGCTTTTGTTGAATCTAACATCGTAACATATTGGAGAAGTTTTGCTAATTTTCGACAAACTTTCATTTTTGCCCACAGTGCTTGGCGACCTCCACCGCCAACGATAAGGCCGTACCCGGTTAAATGGCCAATTCTACCGCAAATACGACCAACTCCACCGCGGACAACACGACGACCACCACCACGGACAATAGCACGGACAACAGCACGGACGACAGCACGGACAACAGCACGGACAACAGCACGGACAACAGCACGGACAACAGCACAGACAACAGCACGGACAACAGCACGGACAACAGCACAGACAACCGCACGGACAACAGCACAGACAACAGCACAGACAACAGCACAGACAACAGCACAGACAACAGCACAGACAACAGCACAGACAACCGCACAGACAACAGCACGGACACCACCGACCACGACAAAACGACCGCCAACACAACTACCATCATTGTCGACAATACAAAGCCGAACACGGCCACCATCGACCACGACAAAACGACCGCGAACGCGGCCACCATCATCTTGGACAACGCGACCGACGCGGCCGTGGACAGCGCGACCGACGCGGCCGTGGAAAACACGATCGACGCGACCGACACGACCGCACACACAAATAACTACCTTGCAAAAGCCTCCATCAGACGCCGATTCTATGCTGATAATTCAGGAAAGACCACCGTATCAGTCATCAATAGGTTCGTACCCCGGAAACCACGTAAAGCATAGTTTTGAACCTTTCGAATTTTGTTATATTCTTTAATGCGCAATGCACCAAGCCAATTCCGTTAACGAATTGTTACTCTTCGAATGGAGATCGAGAAGTAGAAACAAAAAGGCACACATTTTGGCTTCTAGTCGACAAATAGAAGTATCCTTGCCTCTATATATTTTTTTTTTCACTTTTTTTGGCTTTTTCTGCATATAATTAAGTATAGTCCGGCAGAATAACGACCGTCCTCTTTATGGCTCTATTCAAAAAGAACTCTGCTCTTAAAATCTTTACTCCGAAATTCATAACATCTCTGCGTCTACTCATGTGTACCATCCATGATCTTTAATATCTCTACTCATGATGAGATACGTTCTGGAATCATCATGAGTAGAGATATTGGGGATTAAATATCACACCGGAGTAGATATGTTAAAGAGGGTGGACGTTCTCTACTCAGATCCGCAATTGTTAAGGTAATGGAACAGTCGCTATCTCGCCACCGTGAGTGCGAGAGAGATAGCTGCAATTTTCGAAATTGAATATCTGCGACACGGTTTGATCAATAAAAAAAAGCCCCTGTCAGTGTATTTTTGCCATCTTTCCGCGTCCGCTGACAGAGCCTTTTTTTGATTATTAAAACGACAGCGGAGAATTTTCATTTCGAAAATTCGAGGTGAGGTTAGTCGACTGATCCATGCTCTTAAGGAGCGGAGTTGTTATCAAGAATGACTATCGATAGAGTTGTTAACTAGTAGCTACATCATCACAGCTCGACACGATAACAACTCGGTTCTTTGAGCATGTGTTTAGAGGAGAACTGTTATTGAATACATTACTGAGAGTAGAATCGTTGACTTGCTGCAAGACAACTCGACTCTTACAAAAATCTACTCGATAACATTTCCACTCCGAAGATTTTTATTTTATGTATGAATCACGTCACTACTCTTTAACATTTCTAGGCGGATAACACAAAAGATTAATGACAAAAGAGGAGACATATTGATTTTCAAATTTGAGAGTGGAGCTGTCAGGAGCAGCGTTGTTTTTGACTAGAGCCGTAAAAAGGACGGTTGTTATTCTGCCTAATGTCCGAAGAATAACGTCCAACGATTTTCAGTTCCAGGGTGTATATATCAAATAAATCCAGGTGTTTTTGTCATCAACGGTGTGCCCAAGCATGACGTGAAACATGCTGCGAAGGTCGATAAAATCAGAAGGATATGGCGTTTTCCCGGTTATTTGGTTCTGGAATTCCAGCATCCGAGGAAAAAAAACGTTTGCATCCAGGTCGCAGGTTTCAGTACTAGCGATGTCTATGTGAATCCGAAAACGAAAAAGACGTTCTTTATATTCGTTGACAACGCAAAGTCAACGTTACTTATCCCGAAACTATTACCGCCGCCGAAAAACAATGTCACTTGCAATTATGCTTTCGATAGAAAAATCATAATTGACAAATATTGGAAAAAATCGCCATCGGGATCTGTCGTCGTGAACGGCGTGCCTCCGCACGATGTGAGAAATCCGTTATGGGTATGGCGCTCACAAAAGTTAGTCGATTCCGAGGGAATGTTGGTTCATCAATTCAATCATCCATTGGATCGACAAAAAGTTCAAATACCGGCGTACGGTACTGACGAATATTTCATACAAGAAACGTCCCAGGTGTTTATTTTATTCGTCGACAATAATGGCCGAACCGTTCTTCTGTACAAAGGCATAATTCAACAGAATGAAAAAATAGTAACGTCCAACAATATCGTTACGATGAAAGCATATAAAAAGTATCGGGAATTTGGCCAGAAATACGGCTGGGGACTGCTGGTCGTACGTGGCATTCCGAAATACAATCTAACAGCGGCGAAGAGGGTTGACGAAACGAAAACGATCATTGACGTCGACGGATATTTGGTTACGCAATTTCAACATCCCATCACCGGGCAGCGAATACAAATACCGGCTAATTTGGGCGACGAATATGTCATCCCATCAAAATCGAAAGTTTATCATATATTCGTCGATGTGGCAAATCGCACCTTACTCATTCTCAAGGATATCGACAAAAAGAAATCAAGTTTGGCACGAGATTGCGTTAACGGATTCAACGCTAACGTCGGTTTGGCTCTTGTGAAATATAAAAAAATTGCCGAAAACCAGCGTCTGGGTTCCATAGTTATCGTCGGACTTCCCAAATACGATATACCGAGAGCCATTTACGTTAATCAAACATACACTTTGATAGACACCGATAGTTTTTTGGTGGTTTATTTCTTTCATCCAACTACCGGCAAGGGCGTGCAAATACCATTCGACGGAGGTGACGAGTACGTACTACCCAAAGAGTCCAAGGTATACATCATATTCGTTGACTCTGCTGGTAAAACCTTGCTGGTTTTCAAGAATCGCAATGTCAAGAAGTACGCACCAGAAGGAAAGCCAAATGGTACGGTCGTGATCGGTGGAGTTCCCTCATACAATAAATCCTGTGTTATATTCGTCAATGAAACCGACCGATTACTTCACTCTCACAAAGTTCCAGTTATTCAATTCGTCCATCCTATCGCTGGACAGGTAATGCAAATACCAGAAAATGGTGGCGACGAATATTTGCTCCCATCGACCTTGCAGACGTTTGTGATATTCGTTGACGCTCAAAATCGAACGTTGCTTGTTTTCAAAAACAAGTATATACCGAAAGAACACAGGTCTGTTGTCGACTCCGGAGACAAATGTGCCAACGTATTTTATGCTATTCAAAAATATAAACAAATTGCGCGAGACAAAGAATGGGGGTCGACGGCAGTTCATGGAGTGCCCAAATACAATAAATCGTGCGTCATATTCGTTAATAAAACCGAAAAAATACTGGACTCCGACGGTTGTTCGGTCATTCAATTCGTCCATCCGGTTACGCGCCAAACGATACGAATACCAGGCCACGGCGGAGACGAGTACGTAGTTCCATTGCTTTTCAAAACGTTCGTGATATTCGTTGACACCAGAGGACGAACTTTGCTCGTTTTTAAGGACAAGCTACCATTGCGAGAAACCCCCAAGTCCGGTGGTTCGTGCGATAACATAATCGAGGCTCTTGACACATACCGCAAAACGGAACGAGAAAAAAGACTGGGATCGATGGTAATCCACGGTGTCCCTAAATACAGCACATCGAACGCCATGCTCATCGATGAAACACAGAAAATAGTGAATTCTCATAGATGTGTGGAAATTCAATTCGTTCATCCCATGACGGAACAGATAATACGAATTCCGTATTACGGTGGTGACGAATTTGTGATGCCATCGGTTCACAAAAAATTCGTCATTTTCGTTGATCACAGAAATCAAACTTTACTTATTTTCAAGGATACCTACTCTCCGGAGGAACGCCGACCAGGGTATGGACACGCTGATACATGCAAAAACGTCATTGATGCTATGAATAAACATCAGCGAATGGCACGAGAAACTGAATGGGGATCACTGGTCATTCATGGAGTTCCCAAGTTTACCACGCGTCATGTTATATTTGTGAATAAAGTGAACAAAACACTGGACTCTGATGGATGTTTGGTAGTGCAGTTCGTGCATCCTATTACCGGACAGAGAATACAAGTACCGTATGACGGGGGTGACGAATTTTTGATGCCTTTAATCTCAAAAATATTTATCATATTTGTTGATAATAGAAGTCGCACTTTATTGATTTTTAAGAGCAAGTTACCGTCGAGTGAAGGAAAACCTGAGAACGACATGAGCGATGAAGATATAAAAATGACAATCAAAATATATGGGGATATAGGAAAAGAGAGAGAATGGGGATCGGTTGTTAACCATGGAGTCCCCGCCTACAATTTATCGAGTGCGATATTTGTGGACAATACTTATCGAACTAGAGACTCTAGTGGATATTTACTTATTACTTTTGTTCATCCGATCACCGAGCAAACAATACAAATACCATTCTATGGAGGGGATCGATACACATTGCCGTTCACCACAAAAGAATACGTTATATTTGTAGACGCTAAAGGTCGCGCTTTATTAATATTGAAACCGCAAAAACCTACGCGAACCACCGAACCGAGTAAACATCAAAATATCAGTCCGGCCTTGATGAAATATCGAGAACTGGCTGAGAAAAATAAATGGGGATGGTTGGTAATTCACGGCCTTCCTAAGAACGACATTCCGAGCGCAATATTTGTTAATAAAACTGATAAACTAGTTGATCCGGATGGATTCTTGATAATTCAATTCGTTCATCCGATTACGGGACAAAAAATAAAAATACCATACAACGGTGGCGATGAATACGTACTGCCAAAAACATCAAAAGTGTACGTCATATTCGTCGATGTCAAAGGCAGGACCTTACTTGTTCTCAAGAAAGAAAATCCATTGAAGGGAACTAAACCACCGACTGATCGTGATCAATCGAAGCTAAACGTTAGCGCCGCCATAAAAAAATATCGAGAAATGGCTGAGAAAAAAAAATGGGGATGGATGGTAATTCGCGGCCTTCCTAAGAACGACATTCCGAGCGCTATGTTTGTTAACAAAACTGAAAAACGAGTTGATCCTGATGGTTTCTTGATAATTCAATTCGTTCATCCGATAACGGGACAAAAAATACAAATACCGTACAACGGTGGCGATGAATACGTACTGCCAAAAACATCAAAAGTGTACGTCATATTCGTCGATGTCAAAGGCAGGACCTTACTTGTTCTCAAGAAAGAAAATCCATTGAAGGGAACTAAACCACCGACTGATCGTGATCAATCGAAGCTAAACGTTAGCGCCGCCATAAAAAAATATCGAGAAATGGCTGAGAAAAAAAAATGGGGATGGTTGGTAATTCACGGCCGACCTAAGTACGACATTCCGAGCGCTATGTTTGTTAACAAAACTGAAAAACGAGTTGATCCTGATGGTTTCTTGATAATTCAATTCGTTCATCCGATAACGGGACAAAAAATAAAAATACCATACAACGGTGGCGATGAATACGTACTGCCAAAAACATCAAAAGTATATGTCATATTCGTCGATGTCAAAGGTCGGACTCTTCTTATTATTAAAGACAATGTTCAACCATTTATTCAGCCAAAAGTACCGAACAAAAGCGAGAGCTCTATGGATTATAAGAAAGCGCACAACATCTCCAGACCGGAAAAATTCGGTCAAGTTGTTATCAACGGATTACCAAAATATGATTTATCTAAAGCGATATTCATATCCGATGCACAAAAATTAACCGAAGAAGATGGATTGCCCGTGCTTGCATTCATCCATCCTTTAACCGGTCGAGAAATTCATATACCGTCACAAGTTGGAGATGAATTTATTTTCCCAAAAACACACGAGCTCTATGTCATATATGTCGATGCTCAAGGTCGAACTTTATTAATTCGTAAAGAAACCGATTCGGGGCCACAAACGATTTCGCGCCATCCAGAAAATATCAATTTCACAACGAAACAGAAAGTCCCTACAGTTTTAAGTCAGTGGTTAGAAATATCAATGGAAAAAGGATGGGGTTGGCTAGTAGTGAAGGGAGTCCCTAAATATCGTTTGTCCCAAGCTATCTTCGTCACGAAGACGAAGAAATTAGTTGACAAACGCAACGTCGAATGGATTCGATTTAAACATCCGGTAACCGGGCAAATCATTCAAGCCCCGTTAGTTGGCACCGACGAATATGTATTACCGAGTACGTCACAAGTTTTCCTCATTTTCGTCGATTTCCAAAAACGTACGTTATTAATTTTCAAGGGCAAGCACAAAATCGTGCAGAATATTGGATGGGGTACCCTGGTCGTAGGGGGATTCCCAAAATACGATCTATCATCGGCGTTATATGTGATGGAGAGAAAAACGTTGATCGATGAAAATGGGATGTTGATGTTAGAATTCGTACACCCAGTGTCCAAGGAAAAAGTTCGCATGCCGTTTGTCGGTTGTGACGAATACGTGGATCCCCACAAGCTCAGAGTTTTCCTCATCGTTGTTGATTCGCACAGCAGAACGCTTTTAATTTTCAAGAGGCTCGCCCCCGGTGAGCCGAATTATCAAAATCACGAAAAACTAGACATTCTCACCAAGGAATACAACGCCATGGCCCAAGAGAATGGTTGGGGTTACCTAGTGGTCAAGGGATTCCCGAAATACGATTTGTTGCACGCACTAATCGTGACGAGGGCTCAAACAAAATTGACGAAGAAGGGCATAGTGATGTTGAAATTTCTGCACCCGAAAAGCAAACAAGAAATTATGGTGCCTTTCCAAGGAGGTGACGAGTACGTGGACCCGCTCACTTTGAATGTCTACATCATTTTCACTGACGCCCAAGGGAAAACGCTCTTAATCTTCAAGGGTACCAAGCCTCCTTCAACTTTCCCACCGTCGAGCGAACCACCTTTGGACCCGAGCGTCGATAACAGTGATCCCCCTTACAACACATCGAACGCAATTTATGTTGCACCGACAGAGTGGAAAGTCGACCAGAACGGGAGTCCGACGATCCAGTTCGTCCATCCGATAACTCATGAACCAATCGAAATCACAGGCGATCGAGATGACGAGCACGTCGATCCGGAAACTGGTAAAGTGTTTATTACTTTTATCGATCGTCTGGGTCGTACGCTGCTCATTCCCAAAGACAAAAGCAGCTCTCCTGCCGGAAGCACTCGGCTTCCCGCGGATCAGAAAAATGAGTACGTTCGCGATGGCGGGTCGAACCTTCCGCAGGAGTTCCAACGAACTCAAATCAATATCAACAAGAACATAAACAAAAATGTATTCTTACCTCGCTGACAACTCTCCAGTGAAATGGAAATCCATACTCTGTTCCGGGGATATTCCGTGAAGACGGCATTGAAAGAGTGTTTCGAATGTCTTATCTCGTGGTATCTACAACGCTCGGCTCTGTATTTCCTGTCTTCGAAAAATCAATAATAATTTATTTACCAACTTAAGGTTGCATTCGTTTCGTTTTTATTCCCTGCGGTTTACAAAACTTCGGAGCTCCCGAAAAACAATATAAATGAAAAATAATGAATTATCATGAATTAGAAGTGTAATTGAAATATCACGAAAGTTAAAATTTGGCGTGGATCGCACCATGGTGTTATCCTTCACAGGGCTGTCTTGACACTATTAAAATCATTGTAATTGACAGACACAGCCGCACTCGACTTCGTATTATTCTTCGAGCGAGAACTCGTTCGCGTAAACGCAGCTGCTCCGTTTTAACCTTTTTTCGTGACTTCGGAAGCCGGTGGTGAGCCGCACAGTATAACAGCTGTGCTGATAATCGTTGTGAAGAAAAATACGCACAAGAGTGCACGGTCGCTGACAAGGGCGACCTGCTTCCACTCGAGTTCCGTTTTCTCACGGTTATCCTGGTCCATGAGGCGTCTCTCGTTGCGATCGATCGTTGTGTGCACCCTCACCAGGATTCGTGACCAGTGCGATTCGAGATTATTTTCTCTCGCGAGATCTGTTCATCAACAGAAAAATTTCACGTCAACGCTCCGAATGAGTCGTGGAATATCCTTTCCCGTTCGCAAATATCAAATTTCAACGTCGTAGAAATTTTCGTAGGAGAAGGCTTAAACGAATCGTCTTTTGCCAGTCAATGAAATTATTATTCATAAAAATGCGAGCATGTATCGCATCGTTGCAAGAATAAATTCAGACGAACAAGGGGAACGATCGCAACGGGCGTAGCTCGCGCGTTGGGGAGAACGGAAATTGAATCTATCCGTAAGAACGCATACGCGGCAGTGCATAAATCGGTATTATATATTAAGGTATTACGATTCCGATGTATGCTGGACGACACCTCGTAGCTTGTGTCGCAATAATACACGGGGAATTCGGGAATACGAAAAAGGGGATGTGAAACTAATCGAGAAAGTATCTGAGATTTGCGAGTTGGAGGACAAAGGGAAACTCCAAGAATTTAGGAAACTTGGGAAATTCAATTGTGATTTGTATGAAAAAATGCGGGTCGACGTGGATTTTGCCTTGGTCAAGTTCCCGAGGGATGAGGGATACTCAAACTTTATCATGTTACACGTAATGAATGCAAAAAGGATGAAATTACTTCACCTAAACTAGGGCTGCTGTTGTTGCTTCCGTGCCTTCGGGCTGACACGTATTTCGGTGAAGAGTGTTGTGGTTGTTGTTGGGACGAAAACTCCGTTGAACAATGGAGAGGGCAATTATTTCTCCGTCGCAAGGATTCGGAGGACGAGTCTTCGTAAGCGTTGAGGTTCGAGTTCTTCGCTACTTGCTACACAGAAATGCGGCAGAACATGTCTACGATGATATTTCGTGGCCGGTCATGACAGGGATCGAGTTAAGCGGTCATTGTGAGCTCCGTATCAATCGGTAAGAACGTCAGAATTCATTTGGTCGATAAAATCTTTGAATCGTGGGTGTACGAACGATTCATAAAAGAAGTTATTTAATCTCTCAATAGTAAATTTGTCGCAGGCACTTCGAGCTCGCGAAGCCTCCTGGTGTTGTTTCGTTACAGGCTTAACCCGCGTAGACACGACGCACTGTTGCAAATTTGCACCCACGAAAATTGCTAGAACTTCAAAATTCCTTTCTTCAACTTGGCCTTTCAATTTTTCTATAATAAAACTTGATTTTTCCATTTTTTTAATGATTCTAATCGATTACTGAGAAATTTTTAGCCCCGAAAAGTCTCGTTGTAAGATTAATTCCATGCATTCATGGATGAAATAAAAAGTTTTGAAGAGTCCAAGTGCGGTGAGCGCGTGACCTCGAAGGGAGTGCGGTGTCTACGGGTTAGCAAAAATGAGGTTTCGTACGTACTTGCTGAAAGTTGAGGAAGACGAATTTGGCCAATTTGTCGAGTACCAGCGACCGGACGATGGCTGGTACCCTGGTCCCTCGTACTCCCCGATGATGGATATTGAGAGTCACTACTGCGAGACCCGAGGCGAACGATACGAGACAGATGCTTACGCCGTAATACAGACCTGTGAAATTTCGTATTTCGCGTTAAAAAATTCATTCGCGCGAGTAGAATTTCAGTTTGTATTACATTTTATTCAAGTTTCCATGGCTTATGGCGACTCACTTATGAGTGGGGTTTTTTCCGTGGGCGGCAGAGTCTCTCGGATAGTCATTAAAAAAACCGTCATCGATAAAAGCGCTGAAATTCCGAGGGTGACCTTCTCCCCTGACTCGGATGGCACGTAAAACACGAGAAGTGCTGTTCAAACATGGAAGGAAAGTTTTATCGACGCGCGGATGAACGAGAGGAACATTTTCAATAGATACTCCCTGTCTGCTCATCGGAATATTTATGAATGGATTTAGGAATCATCGAATGGATTTTCGCTACTTTACAACAAACGAAAATTCATAAGAAAGTACATATTCGTGAGGGGCTTATCACCGATGGAATTATTCGTATAGTTACGTTGTTGGATGTCGTAGCTAGTGCGGGATTGACGTTCCGAAACACCGCTCATGGTTGAACTTGAGCTAACTATAATTCCTCTCTTTCCTCTCCTCCAATCTAGGAAGCATGCCCAGCCCGCCGTTCCTCGTTCATCTCCCGCGGGGTTGATAACGAATACTTTTAACCGCGATGAGATCCGAATGAAAAGGACGCCGAACGAAGATTCATTTTTCCGTGGATTCACACCGCGGCCACGCGCGGGTAATAAAATTCATAAGCGAACAGTACAAAAGCCACTTCCGTATAGGCGAAACGAGCTTGTCGCCAGCCCCTTTAAACGCCCGTTTACCCGCGGCTTGTTCCCACCCTATCGACACATGCAGTAGCGCGACGCACGCCGTGTTGTCTCTACCCGCCGGTCTGCTGTCGTGAAACGAGTGAGAGGACGCGGGCACGCTGAAAGTGACGAGGGAGGGGAAGAGAGATTTACCGCCGTCCTGTGCGAGGACAAAAATAATACAACGTTTCCATGAGATTCGTTCTCCATGAGATACGGTTCGCGTGCGAACTCACTAGGAGCCCAAATTGCGCGGAAAATTCATCACCCGGACCGTGCTCCAGATCCGCGAAGAGGCCTCTTACGACCTCGATTAATCATAAAAACGATCGGCAAAAGCGATAAGCTAGCGCTTTTCTGCTGGACTTTTGGGAACGGCGCGAGGAAAGACTCGGTCTCAGGAACGTCGGATTGAACGAAATAAAAAATGGGAATTCAATAACGTACCTATTCCGTTGATCAGGAGGCAGGGCAATATGAGATTGAAGACGTAAAACATCGGCCTCCGCCGGAGCCTTATTTCGTATGTAATATCCGGGTAAGGCTCAGGACAGCAGGAATAAAATTCGATGTTTCTTCGGGCTGAAAAGTCAAGCAGGTCGAACTCGCCGTTCGCTTGATAGTTGCTGATGTCACCCTGCTCGCTCTGACGCTCCAACTCGAGCTGGAAAATTAAAGGGGGACGAAAATTCCCGATGGAAGACGGTGGACAAAGGATCCGAAGACGCGCGATTGAAACAGCTAACTTGGAGGATCGTATTAAGGTGATTAACGAGCCATCGCGCGGCTCTCACAGACTTCCGGTCCTTATCGAGAGCTCTACCGAGAATTCTGAGAAAATCAATCAGGCGGAAGGCGACACGGATTCACGGACGCAGAAGCTTACGAGCTCGATGATTTCCTGTATAGTTATAATATAAGATCTGTATATCGGGAGCAAGTATATTGGGAATAATCACCGAGTATGTACGAAGAGGATTCGTAAAAATTGGACTGCTCCCGACTTGAGGACCGAACACCGCGGCCGCGGCTGTGAATCAGGGAGCGAAAGTGCATGGACAATATTTATTGAACGAGCGGTAAATGTCAGATATCGGAAAATGAAAAAAATGTCAAGTTTATACGGGGCTCTGATTTAGCGCGAAATAAAAGGGGAGCAGAAGGATCGATTGGTGCATTCGGGATTAAGCTGTTCGAACTGTGAAGGCTCCTGGACCTTTTTTCGTCAAGCTATCTGGCGTCTCTTTCGATTTGCCGCTTTTCAAACCCGATAGAAAAGTTTACCTCGGCGTTGCAAACTTTTTTCCTCGCGAATAACGAGTTCATCGCTGCTGAACGCTTCGAGTTTTTCAGGAGAGCTTTCTCCCCGACGGCATGCTGCTTCCCCTTACTCGTTAAAGGCCCTCGCAGTTGACAATAACTCGATCAACGCGGACGCGCCACTCTTTTTATTTCAACTAACCGCACCCTCGGAAATTTCACGGATTATCCAATTTCGATCCGGCCGACGGACGGACGGCGTTTGTTTCGAATACGAAGGAGCCACACGCATTCATTCCGGAGCGAATAATTTACGTTCGAGGATCCACGGAAGACAGAAAAATATTTACGCGACGATATTCTCACCTGATATCCATCGTACGTCCACGACGCCCATTTCAGAGCGCATCTTTGCTCGTCGAAGGGAAAAAATTCCACGTCGATGTTGCAGCTACTACGAAAAATTCCGTGGCTCAACCAAACCACTTCCCCGGTGTGGCTCACTATCACATTCGTATTTATTACTGCCGAGCTGTACTGTGGATCTGCACTGTTTTTTAATTAATCGTCATCAGGGGACAATATTAGTTGAGCGTCGAGTATACTTCCTTAAGATATACACTCAAATGTCGTAATAACCAAGAGGGAGCTTCCTGCACATTCTCAAATAAGTTACTATTCGCTGCTATCCGGCGCATGCAAATAAATACTTTATGGCAGCTCACATAAACAGAACTGGTGTAACTTGCTCAGAAGCAAATGCAGTGAAAGTTGGCCAATTACCGCGCGAATTGCCCGGCTGGCTGACAAACTTCGGTACACCGAGCGGGTGCAAACTACGAACGCGTGTAATTCGGCAAACAATATTACAGCTACGATTCGAGCTCGAAAGATTATTCGTAACGGTACTGCGTCATTTGATACGCGAATATATGTGGAAATGAGGCGAACAGCGATCGTTCGTTTACCGCCGACTGGCACGGTACGTGAAAATCAGTTACCGAAAAAGTGTGAAAACCCGCGTTTACCCACTTGTTGTAAAGTATCGTGTCCGGTCGCCAAACGCGGTTGTACGGCACCCTGATTACCCGAATTCCTGCGAATTCCGAAGTGTTCCATTTGAGGTGGTGATCCGTCCAGATCTGGGTAACCCAGCAGTTCGTTGTTAGAATCTGATTCTTCTCATCCTGAAAGGAAACTCGTAGAAATTTTCTCGATCGGTTAAACAACTGTTATTCCTGATAATATTCAGCATTTATTTTGGCCAACTTCCCTGACGGGATTCACATATTTTTATCGAAAATTTAATTAAATACTCCGAAACCTCGAAGAATTATCGGGATGTTTTTTCTTCGGCCCTTCGGTGGCATTGACGCCATTTGGCGTCGTATCAATTCGCGCATTTTGGTCCGTCATTTTGAATTTCTGCATTCTGAGTGCAGATTCGTAATCGGCAACCTCGAAAACCGCCGCTACCAATTTTCGTGGAAACGTGAAAACTTTTTTTCAGCGTTTCGGACACTTGGTGTGGAAAAAGTCTTGCCACCGAAGAGGTTGAGTCTTTTTTTAAGCATCCCGACTATTTTCAACTCGAAACTGAGGACGTACGCGTCTGCGGAGATTCTTCATCGCCCGATCAATGTTTAAGAGTGCAATGTCACGACTTACAACATCGATAATGTGATGGAGGGAGAGCCCGAACACGACAACAAGCGGCTGTGACGAATTCTTGGCTGGTCGGACTCCCGCGTCGTAATTATCAAGCAAATGTTTCGTTAATCTGTATTCGTGTTCGTCGCAAGAGCCTGCAAATAAAAATAAGAAACAATTCTTAAGAAATCGATATTAAAATCAGCGAATTCAAGTCCTCCGAAGTCATAAAAATCCTATAAAGTGCTTTCAGCCCCCAAGAAACTATAGACAAGCCCGAACAATGAGAATCAAGTATTCGATAAGTTTGGTCGCTAAAGATAAACCCATCGATCCTACGAGCCTGGTGAGCGGTTATTGCACGCGCTAAAGGCGCTGATGAGAGAGTCAACAACGCCGATGTTTGAACAAGCGGATTTCATCCTTTCATGGTCTGTACCGTTTTCACCTGACCTGTCACATGCTTCATCGAATTTTCTCATCGAACAAATTAATCCCCAAAACGTTCCGCTCGCATCGAATGACCTTTGAGAGCTGCCACGACGATAAGAGATCGATGTAATCATCGCGGAGCGTCTGGTACAAAGTGGCTCTTTCATCACCACGTTCCAAGTGACTCCTCAGCTTTTCACGCCTCCTCCGAACGTACCCTCCGATATTCCAAAGGACAGATTATTTTGGGCGATACAACAGCGCGTCGATGCAATAATAACTAATCCCAAGCGATCTTAATCGCACGTGAATTGATTAATGGAAAGCCGAACGGATCGAAAATCAATCGAACGAACGCAAACAAGCTTCGCCGATACGTCCTCGCTCATTTAATTGTAATAATTCTATCCCCGGAAGCTGCAACCACTATCAAGAAAGCCAATTTCCTAACGAATACGGCTTTGCTCCGATAGTTTGAGCTGCAATTTTATCGATTCTATTCCTATTTCATCCCAGTCCCTCCGCATCTCCCATCTCCCACATCCGGTTTTTCCATGTTCGCGAGGAGCAGCTTTCGGACGAAGGAAGTACTATCTCTCCAAAGGGATGATGTCCTACAAGTTCCAATCAGTTCTGTATCAGCGTTGTATCGACTTATAGCAAACAGAGGGGCGTACTGTTATGGTTCGACAGGTAAAGAGATGCAAAATGTACCTCCTTTCGCTGCTTGACCCACTATGTATCGGCCACTCGATATCGAACTCCTTCGGATCTGACCTCAACGATTTTTTATGAAAAAACGAGGAAAACCACTATTCTTACGCTACGACAATTCGCTCGAGGTCCAACCGAGTGTTTGAGTTGAAACAAAACTCTTGGAGCGAGCATGAAATACCGGAGAACTCTACTTCCATTCGAATTTTGTGTACACAATATTTGAGATGCAGTTAAATTGTTGAAAACTGTTAGCTACACAAATAATTGGACGCGGATAAAAAGTTTTGCTTCACTTCAAAGTTACGTGACGCCTCAATGGGAGTTTTCTCAGCTGGAATTTTATTGATGCGTTTCTATGTACAGAGTGTTGCACGAGTAGCGGCGTGCTGAGCTTTTTAAGATTAACGATTTTTGTGAGATAATTAATTGAACAATGTTTTTGGTGAACTTTTTCAGCGTCATTTGTTCTCTTCGCGATAGAACTTTGGCTTCGTATAAAATAATAACAAGATCAAATGTATTGTTGAAGAAAGAAATATTGAAAATTATCGAAAACAATCGGAAACGCCATCGCTCCGGTAAAGACTCCCTGGCAGCGACTCGTCACACCCTACATAAATGTACTTGGCTCAGAGTCGCTAGCGCGACTCTGGATGAACTCCGCTTCGTCGTTTGCAATCGATCAATAGCTCGTGAGCGTTGTACATCGAAAAATGACTGAAAAGTTATCTCCCCGGAACCTCGAGAGCGGCCCAGTCCTCGAATGAGCAGCGCGAGTTTCGAGACACCCTGCTTACAAAAATGAGAGCGAGGAATATTCAACGAAATAGAGGCATACGGCCGGCAGCATATCGAACAGAGTTATAATGGATTTTCGAAGGGAAAATCCTTCCGCAGACGAACTCGTACGAATATCGTACGCGTGTCTCTGGTGAGGAAATTCCTCAGTTCTTTATTTGACACTATCTTCGACGTGTGTAGCAAACGGGGTGGCATGAATCGAAAAAAATTTCCATCAAACGTGGGACAAGAGCGTGCGTGCGCGCGAAGAGGGTTGCTGACAGATGAGATGGTATGATCGCGACTCCCGGAATAAGTAAATTGCAGCAGGATTCGATTCGAGACTCTCGGAGTCACGTGATCTACCATCTCGGAAGGAAAAAATAACGGAGCCGGCAGAAATTCCAATGGACACGTTGGAAGGTGAAATTCACGCTGGATAATTCGCGGATAATGGAAAGGAAGACTAATTGCATAGTCTCGTACGGCTTGAATATTTGATCAGGGTACCCGGAACATCATCGGTGCTGGTTGTCTCGTTCATGAGGATGGTGAGGGCCGGGGCAGGATGCTGGGATGCGCGTTAAAACTGCACCATTCCTCTTTAAAGAGAAAAAAGGTACTATCTCTTGAAGGATGCGGTCGAAAAATTGATTTCTATTTTTTGCGAGGACAAATGGAAAAAGGTTGCATCGATTCGCGCGGTTCGAGGCACGGAATCTCTCGTTGTATATCAACGTGCATGCATACGCGTATATCTCGTGTTTTTCGTTCTCGTTTAATTTCACTCGAGGAATTCACAATTGGCTAACTCAATAGTTGCCGAGGTTTGAGTCTGCCCCGGTCAGTCAGCGAGCTCCTGTCCTCCCCCGTCTCGTGCCGCGTTGCGTCGCTCTTATGTATTTCCGATTCCAATTGTTCGGAGGTGGGGCTGCCGCTGGGAATATGCAAATTGGCAGATTTGCCCCATCGCAACCGCAAAATAGTTCAAACCTCAACAGCGAACCTACCGTAGCAGCAGGCTTCGCGGAAGGGTTTTAAGCCTACCGCGGAAGGACAACATTTGCAAACGCTCGAGCGACCGTCGTACGTGCGCTCTACGAAATTCATAAAGGAGCAAAGACGGGAACGCTGCTCGGGGCTCACCCCGAAGTGCCAAGTTCGAAGCAGTGGGGCTTTTGAACAATAAGTGGCGGGCTCAATACCGTAGCGGGGATTATTAAATCGAGTGAGAGCGGGGCGTACGCGTATATATAACTTCTGCTCGCGATCTTCGCTCGGGATTAAGCTTCGACTAGTTTCGACAGCAGCGTACTTCCGTGTTTTCGAATTCCATTGAGGGGTTTCCGTATATGCGATGGTACAGAGCGGGAGGGAGAAGCTGCGATGAGGAAAGTCCCGCAGGAAAATTGTCTTTAGAAATTTCGAGTGATAACTTTGACTAATAACTTTCGGCCCTTTACATTGATAAAATATCGAGAGGAAAAGTTGAACGTTGAAGAAAATTTGCGCGTAATCAATGCCCCCGTGAAAGCTGATTGCTCTGAATCCATTTTTTTTCACTTCAATCTCACCCGCCGGAGGTTGGGAAACTTAAAAACTTTGACCTTGGAGCTCTCGGAACTGTTGAAACCCCTTGTACACTCGAAAGCTTCGCGAATCCCCCCCTCCTTTGAATTCAAAAGTTTTTCAACGAGCCTCCCACAGATATTCACGTTTTAATCATTAAGAATGCGAGGAAAGTTGCTGCGTCGAAAATTCTCACGACGGAGACTCAATGTGTACGAATTTATTATCTCTTCTCCGTCGTTCTTTGCTTAACAGCTATTCGGGCAAATGGCAGAACACGAATTTCACAATTTAAATCACAAATTACAGATTCCCTCGGGACAATCGACGAAAATTACTCGAGCGAACATTTGCAAATGCTCGAAAACGAGACGGGAGAGAGCAAAACCGTTTCAACTCCTTGGAGAACTTGGCTTTCTTGCTTTTTGATCAAGACACTCGTAACTTCTTGTCACGCAATCTTCATTCGTTAACATCCCCTTGTTCTATTTAATCAAACGATGAATCTTATCTCGGTTCTCACCGCTCCTTCAAATTCCCTGTATTCTATTTTCCAATGAAAAATTCAACTCTACAAACTTCATCGTCGCAGCTCCTTATCACCGATGTTTTAGCACGTTTGAAATTTTCTTCATACCTTTTTTTCGCAACACGTCGAGCGTAACATCAAAATTCGATTACCATAATTGAAATCACAGTTGACAAGATTGCGCTAATAAAAATTTCATTCATAATTCATTTTCTGTAAACTTTTGGGCCGAAATTTCACCGTGGAAATGACATTTGCATTGGGAATAATTAAGTTCGTACGCTCGCAACTGTAAAATATTAGTTTTTGATAAAGCTTGCAATTGGATTGACGTTAGAGGTGTGACGAGTGGTATTTTGTGTTTTGGATTCTTTCGAACAGTTGAATCCGAACTGACGAAGTTTGAGGAACTTTTCAGTCGGTTCGGTTAGCTCAGAGTCGAGTCGTTTCTCGACAGGATTTTCCAAAGTCGTCGTCTAAAAGGATTCGAAAAAGTTGATAAATCTGCTTACCGGCAACGATGAAGCAGGCCAGGACTCCGAAACGAAGAAGAGCTGCAGGACGAAAGGACGACGGCATGTGGAAAATCGACGGGAGGACAATTCGGATGAAAAATACGCGAACGAAAGGACGACCGGCCTCCGACTAGTTTGTATCCGAGCGTTTTCGAACTGGCTTTTCAATTCTACTCTGCGTGTTGGTCCAGCGCGCGCTTATCCCTTCCATCGCCGGAGTAAAATATCTTTTGGTTCTCTTATGACGGCGCAGGCGTTCGACCCTCGCTGAAAATTCGAGCGGGAACGTGACGGGAGTGAGGTTCGAAAAAAATTTTGTGAAAATAATTTTCCGACCCCGAGTTCGAGTCGCTCGAAGTGTGATCACCGAAAGCTGCGATTTGTGAAAATACTTTTTTCGGATTCCCGTTAAAAATGGTGTTATCGATAAAGTCAAAAAAAATGGTTTGCAGCGAAATCCTGTAAGCCGTTGTAACGCGCGCGTGAAAATAAAAGGATCAATCTGCCGTAAACTGTTTCTGCGAAAGCTTGCTTTCGCTCGGAATTAATTCTGCTTGAAATAATCCTGAGAGGATATTCGGTGGGATCGGGAACACTGTTACAAAAGCGCGAAGCTTTACCATCCTGCTGAATATTAAAGCACTGAAGCGAAACACGTGCGTAAATACGGAAACTGCTTTTGTGCAAAGCGAGTAGATTACATTGATATTTTCTTGGAGATGAATTTCCAGTACACGCACTTACAGCATGCTCGAGAGGCCACTGCTCGTGAAAACACGAAATCCTGTGAAATTCTTCGATCATTCGTAGCTACATTCATACGAGGGGCCGATGGCGAATATTGGATAAGGGCCAACTAATTTGACGTTTCCATCATAATTGGACCCTTTCTTAAGGGGTGTTGAAAACTCCTTCATGATATCTTCGTTTTAATACAAACTATTACAAAATCCTTTTATATGAAAAATAGTGTGTGTAAACATGAGTGTGAGTAGGGAGGATTGTACTGGTTTTAAAGTCGAAACTGAATCCACGTGCGAGTGTATAAAATGTGGAAAATTTACTCGAAGACCGAGTAAAATTTCCACTCATACGATTTTCGACAAATGTGGTGATAGCGCGAGAATTTCCGCGAAACAAATCGAGTCGAATTACGTCACACGAATAGTTCACGCGGGCATTCGCAATGACAACGTTTATGAGGTAACTCACGATATAAAAAAGTATTGAGAATCTAAAAGCGCGCTTTATTAAAAAAAAAAAATGTATCGTTCGACGAAAACATTGCCGAAAAAAAGGTTATAAAGTCGCGCCACAGAATATCGAAATCTCGAAGCGTTTGAACGACGAAAACCATTTAAAATGAAAGGCTTTGAACTGACGTTTCAGGTGAAATTGCTCCTAGCCCCCGGGATCGATGTGTCAACGGTCAAAATAACTGTAAAAAGTAAAAATCTCCGCGTTAAATTACACCGTTCCTTGGGTGAATTGGCCAGACGTCTGCCCCTCTCGATTCACGAAAAATCTCCCCTTAACGAGCTCATCAAAAAGGCGGTCACCCATTACGAAAATTTTCTCATACCCGAGAGTATCGATGGCGACAAAGTCCGTGCAATTGTTGACAATAAAAACAGAGTCCTCGTCCTAACAGCTCCAACTATAAAACCTTGCAAAGCACTCAGAAGACGATTTTCTATGATGTTAGATAATTAATACAAATTTCATTTCAATTATCAATGTTTTACACGATCGCAAATGAAATATATCCTCAATGTCGTAATATTGTCTTCATTTGACATCACTGTACTTTCGACAGCGAGTACTTTTTACTTAAAAAAGGTAAATAATTTTAATGAGGTAATTTTGAAGCGCCTGGTACAGAGTTTGGTGAGATTAATTAAAACGATTAAAAAATTGAAATTCAGATGAAAATTATAAACACCTGAATAGCGAGAAATTTTTATCAAGCCAAAATTGACAGTTTAACGGTTTAAAAAAAGATTTTTCCCGATTTTACTTAAAGTTATAAATGACAAGTCGATGATCTCAGAAGTTTCGATCCATTTTAACCGCATTACAATCGTAAAAAATAATTATTTAAATCATGAATATTCCGCGCCATTGCCGAGAAAATGCAACCTTTTTCCACCGTTACGATGACATGGATTTACGAATGACATCCCGAGGAGTCAAAACCGCATTTAGATTTATCAAAGTTCCTGATTTTTATATGATCGATGAGAAGGAATATTTTGCAGTTAGTAAAATGATGCTACATTATTGAAAAATATTGGTAATCGTTTCCCCCCAAATTGCTTTATGAAAATGAATTTTCGGCAGGCTGAAATGAAGGTGGAAGGCCTCAAGATAGGAACAGCGGCTTTGGCAAGCGAAAATGTGTTGAACATTAAGTTGCACGAAGTCGAAGGTGCTACACCCAAAGTGAGAAATATCAATTTCCTAATTCCACCGGAAGCGGATCCTCACCAAGTTTCTGTTGAGGTTTACAACGGGAATTCAATTTTCGTTCGAGCACCAATACGGGGCAAATGATCTGAATGTTTTTCAAACGGAAAAAACATTAATGACAAAAAATGTGTGGAATGAATTAATAGTAAAAAAGATGTATATGTAGAACTGTATGAAATACAAGTAAGAATTGTGACAACAGTCAAGAGTCGCGTCTATCCTCATTTTATTCTCAAATAAAATTCACAGGTCGACAAATAAACTCCGGTCGATGTTCGTAGAGAATCATTAATTTTTGTTTTTATTTCTTGGCTGGCGCAGCTTTGCCGGTTTTCGCGGATACGGGCTTGGCCGCTTTAGCTGGTGCGGCTGCCGCTTTTTTCGGTGCTCCCATTTTCTTCGGTTTCGCTACTTTGGCAGCGAGTATTTGCTTCCTACGCCTTTCTTGTAGAACTTTCGCTTTCACCGCTGGTGCGCTCTTGGGCAGGGCAACCTTCGTATCGAGAAAACAAAATTTTCTTTAGACAAATCATCGTCTTTCGTTGTCTACTAAATATTCATCGAATTTTCTTGTCAGAGCTTTTGATTTAAAATCACTGTCGATCATAAACACGGACCAAAAGCAAATCATCATTCAGAATTCATTAAAAAAAATTTTAGTTTCACTTTACCGTTAAACGATTTAGGAATTTCAAAATAATCTAGAATTTTCTTTCGACATTGTCGGATCAATTCATTTTCGAGACATTTATCGGTTACTTACACCGCGCTTAACGGCGACGGCCAGTTCCTTCTCACGTTGACGTCTTTGAGCGGTAAGAATCGCCGACCTCTTGAGTACAGCGGCGTACGGATTGAGACGAAGCATTGCTCGGGTGTTGGTCAATGGATTCAATTTCTTCACGCGACGTACGATCCTCTTTCTGCAGGAGGAAACAAAAGGAAATAACGTTAATACACGCGGAAATCTTCATTGACTAATCATGTTAGTTTTTCTTTTGTCAGAAGTGGTTGGAGTATAATCAATGTAATTCAACAACACGGACCATTTGGATCATCATGTAAGAATGAAACGAGACGCAAATAAATGACTGAAGAAATATAAATTACCTCGGTGTTCTGAGAACTTTGCGGATCTCGTCAGACTTGAGGAGTCGCGAAAGATCGGTATTGGCCATTTTGGGGAAGGGCAGATTGTAACCGGCCTTGAGTTTCGACTCCTTGCGCCAAGTTCCGTAGAGGGCATCGAGTTGATCGAAAGCAGATTTCGTCCAGATAACGAAACGTCCTACGTGACCACCCGGTGCGAGCTTCAGTAAATTCAGCTTATTGATGTTCATCAAATCGACACCGGGAATGTTACGGAAAGCTTTGCGAATTCCCTGTAAGATGAAAGAACACGATTATTCTCGACTCTATAAACTTTGTGATGATTATTCTGATTCAATATCTTTTTCATCAGTTTTCGAATAGTTTTCTATTATTTTGCGGTGTGTGCGGTACACCATGTCACAGTTAAAAAAAGAGAAAAATGTTAAACTGAAACGCCTAGTGACCATATTTATCTAGCATCCGATTGGACCGTCCCAAAAAATGATCATTTTGAGCCAGGGACATTTCTACGATGCAAACTCCAAAAGTGATTGAGCGTATCAATATTTTTTTTTACTTTTTCCCAAAGTTGTAAATAAAAATTCAAAACGAACCTGATCTTGTCCGTATACGATCAAAGGTCCGCGTCGTTGGATGCGGCGACGATTACGCATTTTACCCTTACCAGCGCGGAAACGCTGCGACTTGTAGACCTGTAAAAAAGCAGTTCGGGTTTGAATTCGTTTGATCGAAAACTGTTTAGTGAAGTGACAAAAAAACAATTTAGTGAAGTGACTGTCGAAATAAAAGTGTGCGGTAAACCATGTCACAGTAAAAACAGGAAGAAATCCCTAAACTGAAACGCCTAGTTACCATATTTTTCTAGCATCTGATTGGACCATCCGGGTACAAATAAATACCAGGCTGGGGACATTTCTACGATGCTAGTTTCATAGACCGACTAAATTTACGAAATGTTTGTTTCCACACCTTTTGAATATCATTCCAGGCCTTGATACGGCGTAGGAAAATGACCGCCTGTTTCGTCTTGTTGTATTCTTGAATTTTGTCCGATACAACAACCGGGAATTCGGGAACTTCCTGGATCATGTGTCCTGTAAATAAATTCGAAATTGTTTTTATCCATTTTGCTTAGAGATTACGATGAAAGAAGATGAACTCTATTGAACACAATTTAAACGCAAATTCGAACATTTTTGAAATATTTACCCTTGGATTGAACGAGGGCGGGTACACCTGAGGCAGCGATTGCCGAAACGATGGCGTAACGTTTTTGGTTGACGTTGACGCGTCTGTGCCAACGGCGCCATGGTTTAGTCGGGGCAAACATTCGTCCACCTCGACACATGTTGCCGAAAGCACCCTGGCCTGATCTATGGGTACCACCGCCTCGTACACGAGGGATACGCGCTACTGCACGTCCAGTACCCCATGACTCCGCCGAGGTTTGATGACCTGAAATATCACATCTGCTTTTTAATGACTCATCGATTCAATTCTTCAAATGTAAGTCATTTTAAATGCATTTAGAAATTTGGTAGCAATGCGTATTCTACAAAAACCAAGTTTTGTTATTAACATTGTACCGATAAAAGTAGCAAGGACGAATTCATTATTGAAAGAAGTGAAAAATTCAGTGAAATTTTATATTATTTTACCAGCTTCCTTGGAAACGCAGTACGGCTGTCTGCTGTTTTTGGAAACTTGCTGATGAACAAAGTTCACAACGTCGGGACGAATTGGAGCTTTGAACACCGCCGGCAGAGAGATGGAATCACCGGATGGCTCATTCTTGTCCGTGTAGACGGTGACCAGAGGTCGAGCTGTTGATAACGACTGTGACAATGTAAAGGAGTCAAAATTTAGGTTGACACGAATTTAAAACACAAATGAAGCAAAAAGCTAGATTCTATTTCTAATGATTTTTTTACTAATGCGTTCAAAACACTGGAACTCAACATTTTCGAAATAAAAATGTACAAGCTTTTTAAAAATCAATGATTCAAGTTAAAAGATCGTTCATTGATTATACAGAAGCAACTTTACTGTACCAATTGTAGCTATTATTCAAATTTAAACAATTTGGTGTATATTCACATTTTTAATACTTCACGATTACCTATTGTTAGTTGTGGACGCGTTGTGAAATACGAGAAACTAGCCTAAAAATTGAAACTATTCGTAAATTTGTTTGTTGGACAAGTCGTAAGCTGGTTTTTCTCTTAAAAATGTCAAAGTGTGGAGAAACATAGTATTATATAAACGGAATGAAAGAATTCGAAAAAAGGTAAGTATTCCATAGGGACTCCCAACGCATGGTCAACGATATTTCGATGACGTGCACATGGCGGCTCTCCACGAGCCGCAATAGACAAAATACTACGCCAGATACTCGAAAAATTGAGAACGGTTGCGAAAAAAATACATTCACATGATTCGCGGAATTCGATGATGAGAGCTACGAGGAATAAGAAATTTGCGATGCATTAAGCAAATAACCGATATGTTCAAGAGATCAAAAATGGATCACACGTGGTCGACAACGAGTTGGTTCACGAAGGAAACATTTGCACGAGTATATTAAAAGAAATAAATCTCATTGCAATTTTGCACGAAGGTATAACTCGCGATTTAATATAATATCAATATAAATATAATTATTTCTTGACTCACCATTTTTCGTGGCTTTTATTACCACTTTTGGCGCATCAGAGAAACACTAACCAGGCAGTTAACACGCCTTGCCTGGCCGTAAAGGAAGAAGAACGTAAGCGGAAGCGGCGCCACTACAATTTTTCGCGCATGCCCTTTCTAAAGAATGCTCCGTCGCGTAAGTCGCGTTCACTACTATCGTCAAGTAGAAAATTTCATTTTCAATCTTCATGGATCTTTTCTTTTTGTCAAATTCAAAGCACAATATTAGCCTTGCAATGCACAAATTCAAACAAAGTCAAATTTATTTCTACAATTATCGAAATAGGATTGTCATACCCGAATCACCCTTCGTTTATTTCCATTGTTCAAAAACATCTCAAAGTTTCGTTTTTGATGCCCGATGTCACATGAATATCAGGACTTCCGGCGACGGTGCTACTCGGCATTTTTGAGTGGCGATTCGAGTAACTTCGAACAAACATTGAAACATTGAAATCGCATTGGAATACCCAAAAAAATCAAAGAGTTTTGACATTTCCCCCAATTTCCTCTGACTGTTATTGTTTATGAAAAAATTCATAATTATCAGAAATGGCTGGTGAAGTTATTGTTGATGCGTTACCGTATATTGATCAAGGATATGACGAGCCTGGTGTCAGAGAAGCGGTAAGTAAAATTTATTGTTAAAAACGTTTTTATATATATAAAATAAAATTGTTTAGAGGTTATGTTCGCTCCACAAGTTACATGGGAGGTATATTTTTAATAAAATGAGTATTTTTCAGTGCTTAATATCGAAGTGATGATTTTTTATCCAGAATTGAATGAGTGTTGAACATTTATTGATTCTCTTCAGGCTCTTGCTATGGTCGAAGAAGAAACTCGACGCTACAGGCCTACAAAGAATTATTTAGAACATTTACCTCCATTGAATATTACTACGTTTGAGACTGAAATAATGAAACACGAATTCGAGAGAATGCAAAATCGTTTGCCAATGGAAGTCCTGAGTATGAAGCGTTACGAACTGCCACCTCCTCCACCTGGAAAAATGAACGACCTTGCTGCCTGGAACGAAAGTGTTGAAAATAGTAGCGCACAATTGGAGCACCAAGCTACACGGTAAATTCATTTTTCTGAAAAAAGAGTGTACGATAAGTTCACTTGTTTTTATCTTTATATTCATTTCTGTAAAACTGGTGGATTGAAGACTGATTTTTTTTCTATGACAGGATATGTAATTTGGAATTGATGATGGATTATGGATGCGAAGCATGGAAAGCTTATCTCGAAGTGTTGGTACAATTGGTAAACGAGGCACAAAAGCAATTGCAATCCCTTCGAAAAAAAATACAAGAGGTCAATTGGCAGAGAAAATCAATGCAAACGCAAGGCGGAGAAAAATTGAGAGCACTTGAGGCTCAGTGGGTGGGTCTGGTGTCAAAAAATTATGAGATCGAGCAGGCCTGTGTTCACATAGAAGAAGAAATGTATAAATTGATGACGTCAAAGGTGTCGGAAGCTCAAGAAATCGCTGACGTACCCAGCGAGGAACAGGAGCCAGCAATACCAGAAAATAATGCAACTGAAACAATGGCCATGGATGTTGGCAATAATCAAGAAGCAGAGCCTGCGTGATCATTAGACTAACTTGAGTGTTTTAATGCAGTGAATGATCCAATCAAAATGACAATTATGGAAAAACCAAAAAATCTATTGAAAACATCAATTTGTATACCTCAAAACAAATATGAAACAAACCCAACTGTATCATTGGACCTTTCATACGTTTTTATATTCGTTCAAATATTTTGCATTCGGGTGAGTTCGATTTCTGTTTTCGGTCATAGGTTTTCAAAACCAAAAAATCTTGATTCGAACGAATAATTATCCAAGACCATAGTGGAATAAATGTAAATACAGTACGAATTTTAATAAAGCACAATTTATATATCACGCTTCGTTTCTTGTACACTATTTTCGTGTAGGTGTGTGCTTAAAATATACATATTTACAATTAGCCACAATTGCCTATGCAGAGCTGACACAAATTCATACAGGTAATTAGTTCCATTTCGTATTATTATAAATATTTGTATAAATAATTATTTTTTTTGTTATAGGTACGCATATTTGTGTTGACGTAAGCGTCATGGGCGTTCGATGGCACGTTTTATTCTTTCCTACTATTTTAAAGCCACAAAAAATACGATAAACCGTAGAGATCAAAATTTTTTAATTATGCGTCAAAAAAATTTGTAGACCAAATTTTTTTCCTGACCATTTCATGTTTTGTTTCATTTTTATATTAGAGTGTTTTATGTATGCAATTACAAAGCCTTATTTTGCGTGAAACCAATATTTGTTTGCTATTAAAAATTTCGATTCACATGATTTTTCATATTTCATGTAATTGATATTTTGAAGGTATTTTAGCTAAGCGATTTACATTTTTTGGGGCGCGACACACTTCAAGTACAAAAATACATTGCTTCAAATATTCATCCGTCGATTCGTTTATTCTCGCTGGATAGGAAATTTTAGTGTACGTTTATTTTCAAATAAGGATATTCGAGAACGAAAAAAAAGTTTTCGAGTATTCGTTATTATGCTGCGGTAATTAATTGTAATAATCGGATGTACGATAGTCGGGCTCGTCACTCGAGTGTCATAACGATGTTTCACTGGCTCCAGAACTCTGCGATTGTAGCGGCATACTTCCTTTGTAACCCGAGGTTTCTTCTTCCAGCAAAACTATTCTCTGCTTCAACGATTTGACCTGGTCAATTTACACAGTTGTTAAATCAGCTATATTTTCCATGCATTATTTTTCATAATTTACCATATTGAAGTTACACAAAGTTTCTCATTGAATCAACCAACAAGAAATGGTTCAATCAATCGTAGATTTTTTGATCGCATAAAGTCAACTTGAATTTTTTCTTAAAAATTTTCACAATAATCTTCTCACGGTATTCGGGAATCCTAACCCTAAAAATCTTAAAACCATCGCAAAAGTGCGTAAACTTTTGCAATTTTTCGTTCATTTTGAGAATCAGAAATCTGATCGACGAATTTGATCATATACAAGTTTCATCATTTCGGAATGCGGCTACCGCATGCGCGTAGATTTCCAGAGGGCAGGCCATCACACGAATCACGAGCACGAGAGTTGACGAGGACGGACGAGAGCAGATCTAATATGGCCGCCACTGAATAATACGCGAAACATTGGTCTCGCGGAAAAAGTTATTTTCAAATCGTGAAAATAAACCGAGAACAGATGATTTATAGCAAGGGCCTGCAGAAGTTATTAAGAAAGTGGCCGGGTGCAAAAACTTTTGGTGTCTATCGTTTTTTACCGGTGTTTTTCATCCTTGGCGCTGCCCTTGAGTGGTCGATGATAAACTGGCGTGTAGGAGAGGTTAACTTCTACAGTACTTTCAAACGCCGTCAAGTCGAAGATATCGTTGAGCGGAGAATGTTGCTCGAAAAATTTCACATCGAAATACCGAAGAGCCGTTAAATTTGTATTTTGTAAAAACTACGAATACCAGAATCGAATCATCCAAAAATTCTAAAAAATAACGCCAAGGAACATCGATATTTTTGGAATAGCTGAAGCTAGTTAAGCTCGGTAAATACAAAAAAATCAAAAGGAAAATTGATTTCCTAAAAATTGGACAGACTTCAGCAATTTACCGTTTATCAACAATTTTTCGAAATTTGATTCGATTTGAACAATTGCAACGAGTAGAAAATTTCTTAAAAACTTCTAAGAAATGCCTGCTGGAGTTTCATGGGGCAGATATTTACGGTTTACAGCGACTGCAATGTTCACTATGTTTTTGGGAGCACAGACGATTCATGTACTTTATAAACCGCTGGAAGATGTAGAAATTCTTGTGCAAGAAAAACTCAAGGCTAAACAGGCAAGCGTCGATAATTAAAAAAATTGTAAAATTGTGGAAACAAAATCATGTATCCATAACTTTTTCTGTATTGTTAATTTATGCATAAGTAGTCTTGAATAAAATCTTGTTTGAAATGTATAGAATATTGAAAACCTCTCTTTGTCTTACCTGAGTTGCATGGCGTTCCACCATTCCTAACATTTGTTGTTCCAGTTTTTTCAGTCTGGATTGATATTTTTTCTTTGACTTTTCTAGCGACTGAACGAGCGCTCTGAAAAAAAAAAATCTTCATATCAATCACATCGATACTTGTTCAATTATTATTCATAAATCTATTATATCATAGCTATAAATCAAAGCTCGCAGGACATTTTTTTCCTTGCGCACATGTACACAAATCTGATTTTAGATAATTGAATGTCAGGCAATTTCGAGTGCACGGATTATATATTTAAAAAATGATATCCGAGTTATCAATGAATCCAATATTTTCATATAAATGTTGTTACCCATTAGCCATTTTCAAGTCGTTCACAAGTTCCGCCGACTGTTGGTGCCGCAACTCAGAATTTCTTGTAACTTTGTCCAAAGTAGAGACCAATTCTTGCAAACGCTCTTTCAATCTAGCCTCTCTTCCAAGTGCATCGATCAATTCGGACTCGATACCTTCACTTTCGTTGTCACTGACACCACGATCCTAAAAAATGAACCATTCGAATATTTCAACAATATTGAATTGGAAAAGGTTCAATTTATTATTTTCAGAATGTATGGAAGATGAAAATTTGAAATATTGTATCAACGAACAGTCCATTGGAGCCCAGAAAAAAATTAATATCAAGTGGATGATAATATTCATTAAATTAATTCCGAAGAAATCGAATCTTTTGAGTTCAAAACACGAAATAAATCAGTATTGGAGTTACCCTATTGGAGGCCATAGCCAGCATGGCTTCGGTGTCGCTGAGTTGACCCTGAAGATGTTGTATCGCGGCGTGTTGCGCAGCGATTTGGGCTTCGCGCGCGCTCAATTTGAGATCTATAGTAGCTCGTTCTTTTTCTAGCAAAAAGACTCGAGCTCGAAGTTCCGCTTTGTCCTCTCGCATTGCCATTAATTCCTAATGCAAATAAATGCAGCGATTATTGACCAATTTCACGATTTTTTTCGATCCAATACTAAAGCCTTATCGTGAATGTCGAAAAAACATTTTTACTTTTCAATAAAAAAGGAATAAGTCGTTCCTACACAAATCAATTAAAAATGAGATTAACTCAGTATTTTGTACTTTCATGTATTCCCATCATTCGATTTTTTTACCTGCATAAGAACAGCGGTCTCAAGATCCAATTTCCTAGCTTCGGCAAGGGATATCGTGTGTTTCGAGTTCAATGGCTCGACGTGAACACTTTCGAGTTCAACAGCTGTCGACCTTACCATCGCTCGATCCCCTTTTAATTTGCTTATGTGCCTTCGTAATCGTTGTTCGTCCTCCACCGACCAGGACACTTCGGAACTAAGAGAATTTATTAAAATGTTAATTGACCGCAGGACATGTCACGATAATTATATATAACTGACGAGTGTTCGAAGATGTACTGACTCGTCCGACAACACCATACTATCTTCCCACGGTGCGCCCAATGCGGTGCAATCGTTTTCCAACCGGTTCAGCACGTGATGAGCTACGTTTTCGGCGGTTCTCCGATTATCGATCGTAACATTATTGCGATCGGTTGACAAGGCCAATTCGGTCTCAAGCAAAGCCACTAAAACGTCGTAAGCCTCGATTGCTCGATCGCTGAAGGAAAGTGCGAGACGCAGGGCTGTTGCGTTCGATTCGTATTTCCCGACTAGTAGACACAACCTTAGAAATAAAAATATTTCATGACAATGAATTTGCGTTATAAACTATTCCACAAAGAAATTAAATCGTCATTCGAGCAGTTGTGAAACAGTGAGAGAAACAAAACACACTTGTCGCACTGGGCTTTGCTCTCTTGAAGCGTGAGAGCAAGGACCGCGTTGTTGGCACGAGAATGCTCCAATCTGCTGTTCAATCTTTCGGTCTCGACTTCGAATTGTTTTTCGGACCCATTCAGCTCCTGTAGATTAGATTGCTCCATCAAATCGGAGACCAGATGCTCAGCGACCATAGTAGAGCACACCTACGAATGTTAAAACGAAAATTGGACATTGTTTCAACTTCAACCGTGCACAAAAACAAAGCTCTCCAAGTAAGACGATTTTTTCAGTATTGACTTACACCAAGATTCGTTATATCCGGACCCGTGATGTGTCTCTCGTCGGTTCTTCGTAGTTTAACGCGTTCGGCCATTTTCAAAATCGGCGTCTCCTCCCTCGAAATCATTTTCGTTGGCGGAGTTTGAAGAGGAGGCAGGAGCGGCGAACACGGGGCTGTCAGAGGTTCGGGTGAGCTTACGGTACCTCTCGTCTAGGAGGAAAAAATCCAGGAATTTGAAAATCATTCTTTCTCTTCCATACGTTCAAAAAAATTTGTAAGCAACACGTTAAATGAGAATTTCGCAAGGTTTAGGAGCAACTGGAAGAATATTGAAAAAAATTATGACAGCGTGCTCGGGGATTTTACCCTGTTTTCCCGACGCGGTGAATCTCGTCGCGGGGAATCGCTGCTCGTTAATTGGCCATGATTGCTGTTCTGACCCTGGTTTTTGTACTGGGCTAATTGGGAATGGAGGATCGCAATTTCTGCTCTAAGAGCAGAAACTTCTTCTTGAAGGGTCGCAACCGCGACGCTCTGACACGAGACGGCCGGTTGAGTTGGCTCCGGAGTCGGAAGCGCCGCTGGACTGTCCAGCTGTTCAGTTTCGTTCTACGAAAAAGAAATGACACTAAATTCAAGGGTAGCAAAGAGAATGATCTCAAGAAGAAAATCACAATGAATGGATTTTTTTCTTTGCTGGCAATTATAAAATTGCTTGAGGGTTCACCTCGTTTTGTCGATTTTCGATCTCCTCGCAACAACTCGAGTCAACATCGCCGAGGGTCCGGTCTCCGTCACCTTGGATGTCTCCACCAGCTTCGCTCTCTTCGACCGGGTTCGTGATGGAGCCTTCCGCATCCCGACTCGTTTCCACCTCTGCACAAAAATCATGCATCGCGAAAATGACGTATAAACTCCAAAAACAATTGAGCCAATAGATAAAAATTTCAAAATCGAGTCCCGACCGCGTCGAAACCAAAGAGGTAGTAAAAAAATAGAAGCATAAACAACGTGGAAATAAAACTCGCCGGACTCATCCTCTTCGGTAATAACCGTGGCTCGATGTCTCTCCAATTGTCTTCCAAGTTCAGCGATCACCGAATGGAGTTCCGTCAGTCTTTCCTCGTGTCTGGATGCTAATTGTTCAGCCCGTTGTTCGGCCCTCGCCGCTTGAGCTTCGGCTCTTATCAGTGCAGCATCGGCCGATTCTTTGGCTCTCGTCGCGACGAGCAGCCTCGAATTTAGTTCCGCAACTTCGGATCTCAGCGAGGAGAGAGCAGCCGCGTGCAACTAAACGAGATAATCATCAGTACAATAACATTAGTAAAGAAGCATGATTTAATTGTTACAAATTTAAGCGCTCGCTCATCCAGTGCGGCGCGAAAAATACGAATAAGAATTTTTCGCATTTTACCTCAGCAACGATTCTCATAATTATATACCTGAACGCTTTCAAATGCTTTTCCAAGATTTGTCGGAACAAAGATTCATTTTGAAGAGCTCAAGCGAAAAATCTGTGTTTTAATAGTCATTCTCGATTCTCCAAAGTAGAGAATTATCTTCGCTACCTGTATGTTTAATCGAGATACAGAAATAGCGAACAATGATGCAGTGTCCTTCGTACGAGGCAACGGTGCGTGACGGTGACTCGGACCGATCGATAACAAATGTATATAACGCGCGTATCGAGCTAATTGCGACCTCGTAATGTTACATAAGATAAAAACTCTGAAACATAACACGATGTATGCATTCGTGCGATCGCATCCAAAGAAGTAGAATCCTCGAGCTAGTCGCTTCTCGTTACGGTTGGAAGTCCCACATTCGGGTTGACGACGCTGAAGTTTGCAACGCTCGAGTCCAACGAAACGAAAGGAAAAAGATTTGTTCATTTTTTATTTCACGAATCATTGGTGTGAAATTGTTGGGGAGTTTTTTTACATCATTTCGTTGGATTCCAACGTTGAAAAATTCGTCATTCGCGTCGACCAATATACCGGTCTATAGATTATTAGTGCAAGGATTTTTTTTCAACGTGTTATTCAAACGGTAAGGGAGACAAAATTTCATTGGGACGAAAACAGAGTTTGCAAAGTGAGAAAATATTTCAAAATTTCAAGCGAATCGAATATTGATTAATGTCAAAAATCTCAGTTTCTTCGAGACTATGACGTAATTTTTTGTATCTGTGCGAAGGAGACAAAAGTAGTGATGAAGGAATAAAAAATTCGTGTGTGTGTGTTTTCGTAATCGCTCGATTCGTGAAGAGTCCATTGAATTTTTCTTGCAGGAGAGTAAAAAAAAATGGTAAAAATGCACTGTTTGACGGTCGCTCTGATCGTGATGGTCGGATTTTCGACGATAGCAAGTGCCGAGGATGAGTATATTCATCTACCAGGAAAATCGTGTGACGACGCGCCACCCTGTCCGGATAGCCGGCCCTGCGTTATGGGAAAACCGCATTGCAACGTCGGCACTTGTGGTTCGGAGTTGGTGCCGACTTGTGGTCCGAAGCCATAAACATTGATAATCAATTTTCAACATCTTTCAAATCATTTATCATAATTGTGTCGGGAGTAAGGTAAATTTGTAAAAACGTGGGAATAAAGTGTCGTGGGAATGCAGTGGCAATTGTAGTAGTCTTTTGAGCCCGGAACTCACGTTATTTTCAGAGCTATCAGGGACCTGAATGGCGACAGTTTGATCGGCAGAGGCGGCGAGAGGACAGCAGAGCCAAGTGCGGGGCCTCGTTACCCTGTAACCGCTATTTCGTTCTTCTTCGACCTCGTCCTCGGTCGTAGGGCAATGAGCGTAAACAAAATCGTACCGATGGCTCGAAGGTTCCGGGATTTTTTCCGAGAGGAATTCCCGCTGAAGCTCGACGCGGTCATCGGGGACTTGCGTTCTGCCATTGTTCAATGTGACTATCGAAGCCTCCACTTTGCCGATATCGTTGACTTTCGTCCCGTTGACGTCGCTCGGAGCTTATCTCATAATCGCAAAACACTCTTTTACAATGTTTTTTTTTCTCTCTTTTTTCAATCCACGCGAGCTTGGGACGGGCTTGCAGTAGACGAAACGTCACGTGGCCTACACGTGGGCGTAGAGGATTGTGGCATTGGCTGCCAGTAGACGAAGCCGGCGTCGCGGCAAACTCTCCGAGCCTCGAAAACCCTCGGGGCCGTTGAAATTCGGAGCTTCGGTACTTTTTCTTCACCGGCGCCACCTCTGACTGCGCTATTTGAGCCCGACTCCCTGAAGATTCATTTTCTCAAAAATAGTATCCCGGAATGCCTCGGACGAAATGAAATTGTACAATGCCAACCGTCACGAGCCCAATTCGTAGATACTTTTTCATCAGCTGATCTTGACTACTTTTCAGGAGGGTGGGAGTAGAAAAACAATGGATGTTCCGGTAAAAATGGGACAGTCTAGTTCGGATCGATGAACGACGAACCGACTCGCGAATACGAGTGCAAAAACAACCTCATTGTCTGACAGACCGAGTGGAGCCACGAATAACGATTCCCGATACGGTGTCGCGGCGTGTAATCGAGTTAGATTTTTTTTAAGATTCGATCCAAGGGAAACTCGATTAACGAGGGTTGAAATTTGACGCGCGCCCAATGACTGTTCGGTGCCTCGTTTGATTGTTGAAAATATACGACAACTGTAATCTCTCGTTCGCTCCGGTGGGGCAAGTTTACTCAGACGCTGGACCCGAGATTTTTTAGCGTCACTAAATTTACTCCGAAATTTAATACTCCATTAAAATTCGTCGAGGATACTGGGATGCCACTTTAAACACGGAAATTCGAGGGCGTGAGACCGCTGGATCGAAGAAGAAAGAGAAAGGCCAGGGTGGACAGGACCGTGGTCGGTCACAGACTGAGCACTCTGACTGAGTTGCTATTTACCACGAGTACAAATTCCATTACTATACGGTGCTCCCGTTGCCTGGTGAGACTGGCGCCAAACGCGTTTCACCCAAACGAATCGAGACACTACCACAACTGTCTTTCCCACATTTCCCGATATCTTTACGTCTCCTCGATAAAAGAAGGAAAATAACCAAAACAATGGGAAATTATGGTCGATTTTATCGAATGTGCGGGACCCCACCATTTTTCTCCCTTTCTCGTCCCTTTATTTATGAAAAACACTGAGCTCCGATACCTTCGAAAAATATCATGTTTTCCTCGAGTTTTTATTTCCTAGGACGAAATTCCAAATCGAAATAATCACTTTTCCCTTGCGTCACTGTCATAAATTCATTTTTTTTCTATTCTCCAGCGTCAACGCGGAGCAGTGTGAAATGCGGTGGTTCGACGATTATGCGCGTCTACAGAGTTTCCAGCAGTCGCGATCACCAGAAAAAACGTATAAAAAGAAAAATGCTGTAAACCGTGAAACGTGGCGAAATAGCCGGAAGTTACAGAAAAGGATGAACGCCGTTGCGAGACACGCGGACGCGACTCAAGAATGAGATAACGCTCGAATAATTGTTTCAGTCGTTTTTGTCCCGAGGCGACTGTACGGTTGAGAGTAGGAAAAAATAGTGATCGCGAGAACGGGTTCCTCCTCTCGCCACTTCGAGCACCGTCTCCGAGGGGACTTCCCCGTTGCAGGATCGCGCAAGGTTACGAGCGCGTGTGGCCGGACCGAGGACACGGAAAACGGAGCCTACAAACTTGTTGAAAACATTGTAATATTTGTTCAGAAGCACACTTACCTTGTTGGCGAGATCCAGCATGTTTCCAGTCCCCCCCGCAGCAGCCTCGACGAGTTTTTGAAGGGTGTGCGGCTCCGGGGAGAGGTCACGCGCTCCACTGTCGAATTCCCAACTCTCATGGCGTCCGGATACGGTGCCTGAGACGGGATTTTATGATTTAAATGACACCGGAGTCTGCAACGTTCGAGTCCAACGAAATTACATGAAAAAACTCTCCAACAATTCCAGTAATTCTCCAATTCTGTAACCTGCCTAATTTGCAATTCGTATAGTCTTCAGTCTACACCAATGATTCGAGAAATAAATAATTGGTTAATTATAAATGTTATTTTCGTTAATTTCGTTGGACTCGAACGTTGCAAACCTCAGCGTCGTTGATTTAACGTCATTTATTTGTTACTCGGTGGCAAAAATCGATTTTCCAGTTTATGCCGACTCGCTGAACCAACCGAAATTAATCACCGCAATGAAAAGTTTAACTGCTACGAAATCTCGATTCGACAGATGAAAATGGAATAATCGAAAACCGTTTGAGGTCACTCGACGATTATTATAAATTCGATGCGCATGATGAACAGTACCGAGGCTATTGTCACTGCTGGTGGGTAGATATTCGGGTGTGTGAGTGTGATGAGGGCTCGTTGTGTGTTTGCCGGATCTGAGAGCCTCGATTTCCGGTCGAAGGGCTAACCTCCGTCTAAGGAACTCCTGATAGGAAATACGACCGTGCTCATCCGCCCCGAGCTCTCGCATGAGTTCCTCCACCGAATTTTCGAGGTTGAGTTCCCGGCAGACGGTCAAGAGATCTTGGCTGAAAAGAAAAAAAAAACCAAAAATTAGAGACAGGTGAAGAAAGGTGAAAAATTGGATAGAAACGAAGGAGGAAAGGTTTGTTTGATTGGGAGGGATGAAAAATGATGACTTTCGCAACGCTTTGTGGGGAAAGAGTCGCGGTGAGTGTGACGGTGAAACGGGACTCGCGAGACTCTCGTCAAAGTCAATTAGCCATGAATTATTTCATTCTGACGGGAAATCGTTAATTCCGCAGTCTCCCGATTCGCCAGCAGCCATCTTTGTTAACGAAAATAATTCTATTCAAGCATTTGCGGACGAATCCGCGGCTCTCTCAATCAGTCATGAAAATTACGCTGAAGTTTGCAACGTTGGAGTCCAACGAAATGAACGAAAAAAAGATTTATAATTAATCATTTTTTTATTTCAGGAATCGTTGATGTGGATTGAAAAATAACGAATTAAAAATTCGGCAGTAAAGAAAATTGGAGATTTACTGGAATTATTTGAGAGTTTTTTTAGATCATTTCGTTGGACTCCAACGTTGCAAACTTCAGCGTCATTCATGAAAGGAGTAACAATGGAATGAGAATTTGGTGGCTGTCCACGAGCCCGGAAAGCCAAGCGAAAAAGTTGATTATTTTTCTTTCGAGCTGTCGCGTCTGAATTTTCACGAGCTCGATGAGAGCGACGCTTCCGAATGGAAGGATCGCAGCCGCCTTCGCTGAATCGTCCAAGACCCCGAAAAACTTTGAAATCGCTTGGAATAAAGATGAAATTAAGCAATTACGTAGAAAGAAATAAAACAAAGATTATTATAAAAGGTTGAAGGGAGAAGACAGCGCGGAGATAACGAGGAAACGCGTAACCGCGGAAGTCGCCGCAGTCCTCGTTGCAGAGCCCCCCAACCTTGTTTTCCTCCGGAGCCCCCGCACGGCCGAGTTCTTACTCGAAGGGGTTGGAGAGCGGTTTTCAAAAGACTTTAAGCAGCTTGGATTCGTTATGCTGCAGTCAAGGGAGAAAAAATACAGGCGCGGCACACGTCAAAGCACTTCCTCGAGTATCATTCCCTGCTTCAAACTCATCCTCTGCCCCCTTAAGCCTCTCTCACTCTCCCGTCCCTTTTCACCGAGAGCCTTGCCTTGCCGCATCTTTTTCACCGGCGAGTTACGTTTTTTCCTCGTTTCTTTCACAACACCCGGAGTGAGTCAATTTGAGGCTTTCCAAAGACCCATAAAATGGCATTTATTGTATGGGCAGAATTGCTTCGAAAAATAAACGCGGAGATAATTAATGGGTAATATTCGGCGTGAAATTCGCTGTTAAATTCTCCGCATGCGTTTTACTCCGGGCACAAATTAACGAAAAAAAATTAACTCCTGTAACGCCCGGAAAATTTTTTTAATATTTCGAGATATTTCAAGTTTTATAACAGTAAATATTCCAGATTGTCAAACTTATGGTACGTGTACCAACATTTACAAAACGTTTTGTCAATTTTACGGTGCACCACGGTAAAATGTCTTTCTGCGGCGCAGCAAAATTCACCGTGACGCTCATGTAATATTTCGAAATGAATATTTAAATAATCCTTCAAAAGTACGGCACCTTTAACCGGACTCTTAGACATTTAAAAATACTCTGGTAAAAGTTCCTACTCTGAACAATGAAGATTATTTAATGTATAGGAGATTTCGATTTGGTAAATATTTACAGTGCTTACTTTTGCTCAAAAGCATGCGGCGAATTATTCTTTGAGAATTATCATGACGAAAAATGATATCGCGATTAATTTTAGGGAGGGGGAAGGTAAAAATTGTATTAAAAATGTTCTTTTTAAATCTGGAAAGAATCAGGAAGGGGAAGGTGGGAAAATGAAAATTCAAATTAAGGAATATCCATGCGACGATACCGCGCACAAACTATGGCAAAGCTCCTACTTTGAACAGATATTTAATGTGTACGAAAAGAAATTTTTTTTCCCTCATCGTAAATTGCGGCTCGTCACCGCACTTGGACGGTAATTTTTCGAATTTCATTATTTCCGCGAACGGAAGCCGAAAAGCTAATCTCCGAAGGACTATGAATTCGTTCGAGCTGAAAATAAAGCGTTCAAGTCCATTGTTGAGAAGCGAGCTCAAGCTGCTTCAACTATTCGGAACCGGTTCCGCATCGACGGAGAATCTTTCGAGATGAAAAAGTACGAATTCGCATAAAATATGACGGGAGAAAAGCGATCGAGAGCGATTTCATAATTCGAAGGGTATCCTCGAGGCAGCTTATCGAGCGCGGTGGAACGTTTTTTGAACTACACAGAATTCGCTTGGAACGAATAAACCAGTTAGATTGATGACGAACTGGTTTGAACCGTGAGGAACTGGTTGGTTTTTGAATATAATCGCTCGAAAGCGACTAGGATCCGTTTGGATAGAAGAGAACCGGTTAAAACCGAATGAAAGCTGTTCCAAATGAGCGATATGTGTTACAGGCATTAAAAACGCGCATGATAATTCCATTAGGAAATTACGTTCGTCAGGGTTTTCGACGTCGAGGGAAAAAAATTCAAGAATATATTTCGAGAGAAGAACATGTCAGAATTTACGGAGCTTTTTAACGAGAATTTTCCGCGTTGAAAGAGTCGCCGCGCTGAGAGGACAAAAAAGTGAGTCGTATATATGTAGAGAGAGGTGAGAATGCGAAATGGAAAATGCGGAATGTGCAAGCAATGGTTCTCACTAGTTCGTACTCTCGGGCTCTGCCCCCTCTCTCTCGCTCTCTTTCTCTTTCCACACCCTCGCGACTCGCGGGGACCTTTTCCCATCTACACAAAGTCAATAGCGAGGCAGCACGTGGAGACGCATGCACGCATGAGCGTTACCAGTGAGCACCCAGCAGCTTGATGAAGAGAAGTGGAGCAGAAGCAGCCAAAGGAAAAGAGAAAAAGATGGATAAAGAATGAAAGAAAAAAATGAAAAGTAAAAAAAGCCTAGAGCCAGCAGCGACTGGTGGACAAAGCGAACTGCTTTTAGCGTACCGATTAGTCGCTTGAATGGATGTGTTTTCTCCTTCTCTTTTTTCATTTTTACTTCCCCGCACAAAATGCTGACTTTTTATATTCAAGAACCGTCGAGATACTTCCCACCATAGAATAGCCCACTTGATAATTCGGTCTCTCGCTATTTTGCCTTGCATTCATCATCTCAGCGATACTGTCTGCGACTTAACCTCGATGGCGACATCTGCTTTAAATTTTCTTCGAACCATTCCAATATCTTTTCCCAACATTCCCCGAACGACGTAAACACAAAACTCGAGTTGTTGTTGCTCGACTCACGATCCGAACCACCGTTTTTATTTCGAACGTATCGTTATAAGTGTGTTTTGTTTCAGAAAAAAAATGGCCCCTATACTAATGCGTACGAAAGAAAATACCGAGTTTACAACTCGCGTTGAGACATCGTCGAAGGTTGGACGTTTCGTAATTATTGGTACGGGTTTTCCTGTACGAAAGTTTTTTCCTTTGTTTCGCTTCGTTTATTTTCCATTCGCTCGTAACATATTTTTTTCCGGTATTGCGTCTTTAGGCCGAGCGAGACAGAAGTAATATACAATAGAGTGCAGCAGTCGAGCATTATCTCTGAAGTTTATTCAACGCGCGCCTTTGAGAATGAGAAAAAAGGGAAAAAATTGCGCGTACGTATCTGTCTGCGAATAGGTGGAATAAAATCGTGTTCCGGTTTGTTAATTCGCGATGAGATAGGCGAGCACGTTTGAGCATTCAAATAGTGGAATTAATTGAGAAAAAAAACGTTTCAAACTCGTGGAGATAACTCGACGAGAAGTAAACAAACATTTTTTAAATACATCGCGATATTCGCTCTAATTGCACTGCCCAGGCGGCTTCAATTTTTATATTCAGTGTCATCTACTTTCCGGATTTAATAAACTCCGGAATTTTTTCGTAATTTTTCGATCGATAAATAAGCCGAGGCGATCGCCGGCGCCCGATGGCAATATTTTCAATCATTCACTTCAGTATTTTAATCATGAAATAGATGCCTCCGAATAATAGCTACAATAGAAAGAAAAAGTCTCGTGTGATTTTTAAAAAGGACATATTATGAATGTAGATCTGAAATTGGATTGAGAGTCTGCGGTGATTCATTTGAATCTTGAGAAATGAACTTAACCTTAAAAATTATTACCTTTTTGGGTACGATGTCACTAAAATCGAGTTGCAGAGTGGATACTGTAGTTTCAGCAATAATTGCATAACATATGTTCAAAAAAAATGAATGCATGCAAAATATGCATGTCTCTTCCCACTTACCTATCGATGAAACCATCTCCGTCTCCGTCGCATGCTTGAAAAAGTTTTCTTATTCTCTCTTCGTCGCAGATTGAACCTGCTTCGCTCTCACCATCCGCAATGTGAGACATTTCTCACTTAACAGGTATTTTAGCCATGACAATTGATTCTCACCAATTCTGCAATCTTTACACAAATAATATTCATTTATAGAAAAATTCTAGGTAACCATAATTCCTTTTTTTTATTCTAGAAATCAATTTGACGTTCCATTTTGAGCAAATCATTGGCATTTTTAATTTTCTAAATATCAGGTTTTTATCTTGTTTTTATTGGAATCTTCACTTTGTAAATGAATATTATAAAGTATTCCATGTCCAAAATCCAAAATATTGCTTATAACGAGAAAAATGATTGAATTCTTAATTTACATTGCTTTAAAAAACATATTATTGAAAAAAGACTAAACTTCAGTTTCAATGACACATTTTTTTGTTATATAAAAAAAGCTATATCACAAAAGTACAATGTAAAATTAGGTAAAGGAGTGCGTGTTTTAAAGTAGAAAGAAGAGGACATGTAGATGCATACACGATGTTTTAGAATCGGCAGACAGAACAAGTAAACAAAGAAAATCTATTTTAGTCACGAGGGCCGGGTAATAATCACTTAAATCTTGAAAACTTTTCTCTAGGTTTGTCTCTACAATTTTTCAAACAAAAACAACAAACTTGCCATTCTTTTCGCACACAAATATTTTTCACGTAATTTTTTCGTTGAATAATTAGCAATAATGAGTCAAATGTAAAAATCACTGCACTGGGAGGCTAAGACCAAGAGTACAGTTCGTCGTGGAAGACGAGAAAAAAAAACAGGAATCAATTCGTAAAGAAATTGGGTAATGAAGAACCGTATAAAAAACCAAGACGCTCCGACCGGGTGTCAGGAAGTCACTAACCCTAACCTATAACCCGACAACTCACACCCTCCCAACGGGGATGGATATTGCACAAGCAATAAAAACTATCGATCTCACTCTCGGTCTCGCAGTTTTCCCCAAGCGCGATACACCGAACGCTAAAAAAATACTTTGACAGTTCGCGCCATCTTGAAATTCGTAGAGCTTCCAAAAAACCTCGAATGTGGCGCTACAGCTTCGAAAATTTGTCGACTAATTTGAAATCAAACTTACCGACGGATGATAAAATTAATAATTTTCTAGTATGTATAATAAGTAGGATTATGTACTTGTGAAAAGCTAATTAAATTAGAGAACACATAATGTAACGAACTACGATCACGACGACGGTTTATAAGTCCTTAAACCTCGTTATAGTAGTACATCTATTATCGACCATCATTTGATAAGAAACTTTGTAGGGAACTTTGTTATCAGCAATTGAAAAATTTTCATGAAAAAAAATTTCGTCTAATGTTCACGCCACTGCAGAATGGATTTATTTAGAATTAATTCAAGCGCTCTACTTTATCGACAATAGTTCGAACCAATCTGATTAATCCAGAGATTATCTATTCCAGAAATACTCGGACAAATTTAACGAAAAGTACTTTCTAACACGTTTAAATGAACATTGATCGTAATTATACAAATAATAAGAAGATTTTCTTGTTTGAAGAGACATCGTAAAATCTAATAATGACATGCGGAAGCTGGTAAAACGGACAAAGACGAGAAAATATCGAATTGAAAGAGATGAGATTGAAATAAATCGGCGTTCGCGTGTCGTCGAGCGAGTTGGCTGCAGAAACCGAACTTCGTTTCACAATCTATTTGATTAGCCTTAGTTTTCAGAAGTGGTTTATTCGACACTTTATATTTCGAGAATGTGTAATAGGCTCGTGATTTGCAACCACAAATTTGTGTGAAGAAACAAGAGACTACAGTTGTAAAAGTTTTTACGAAGAGCCCGGTCCTTGTCGCTTCAAGGTAGCTCAGCTCGAGTCCACTTACCTGCATTCAAACATATATGACACGATCTCTTCATGTACAGAGGAGAAAATATGAGAGTCGTCGGCTCGAGGGTATGCGGGTTTTTCGCCAAAAATCTGAATTCCCAAGTACCTGTCCCGCGAGCTCTACGAATGTTATAGGCATACTAGATCCTACGTTTTCGTTACTCCCTTCAAGGAAAATATGTTTGAGGGTAAGGTACTTTCATAGCAATCTGACAGCCCTTGCTGCTTTTATTCAATATACACGAGTTGGATGGATTTAGACCTACAACAGAATTTAATTTGCAAGCGTAATACGACGCAGGAAAGACGCTAGTTCCCCCTTCCGCGTGACTGAAGCAGTTACCGCAAATTCTATTATATATATACATACGTTTTATTAAGTGCGTATATATAACGAGGCGTGGCAGTTGAAATACATCTTGTCACGTTAGTTTTTCCACAGTGTCATGTACGAAGCGTAATTAGCACTGAAAGAATCGCAGAAATCGTTGATCCGATAGGAATGAACGGTGATCAAGTCTATAGAAGAAAATTTGTAACCTCAAACTTTTGAATAAATTTTCATTTGTTACGATACATTTATTATTTTCGGGAACTTTGTGATACGCTTCTAAAATTCAAGGCGATACATGTTTTTTTTCTTCTTCAATTGAATCTCGAAACGACCCGATACATCTCGTACGATCGTAGTCGTGCGACCGAACACAACACCCGGACTGTTACTGCGGAGCGTCGAGAGTCAATTGAAAGTGAGCCAATACGATCGATGTCAATATATGAGATAAAGGCACTTGAGTTTATGTTGAACCACTCGAGAAATTTAACGATTTGTGAGATAAACGTAAGCGTCAATGTATCCAAAGCCCTTGAACGACAACGAGTGTCAATTAAGTGCGATTAAATAACTGATACGAAAGGAAAAATGTCAAGATCCCTCAGCGGTTACCAAAAACAAGGTTATGTAAGTTTGTATACACAAATATTTGTGTACACTAGACTTAAGCAATGTCATTATCATACGATGAGAACGAACGCTCAATAGGTCAGATTCTGTTAGTCATCGTTGAGCGCTTAATCGGTGTCCTCGAACCGCAGAACAAGGCTCGCTAATTAGCGTTCACATGACCTGTTCATTTTTTCATTGTCTATACATTCGTTGTTTGCCGGATTCACGAAGAATGAAACGGACAGTCGCGTAGGATGTTCGAATACATGTGAATCTACATGAAAGCATGATTCATTATACAGAAACAGGTAGCCAGCCAGCCGTGAGGCTTCGCGGTTCCACAGATAAAAAAATAATGCAAACAGTTACCTACTTCTATCTGCTATAAGCTTTTACCGTTCTCGCGTGATCCGATCGAGCATGGAGATAGTGCGCAATCGACATTATCATATTTCACGAATTCATCTCAAAAGAAAGTTATTCCGATCTCGAAAATCATTTCCCTCGAGCGATATTCTCTAAAACAAACTGCCGATAACCAAAATTTCAACTTTTTTTGCGTCGCCGTCGATTACTAACGCTCGATATGCTTGGACGAGCTATTCGAGTTAGTCGTCGTCCTTTCGAATTTTTTCACAAAACACGTGCCGCGGATTACGCACCAACATAAAAATTTTACGCTACAGTGCGTGTTCTCATCGCGTTGCTGGGTTCGTAAATTGAGCTCGAACAAAGTTAGTTCAGGTTTCGGACGGAATGACGTGAGCGTAGGACCAGTAGAACATAACCAATTAAAAACACGCATGCTCGCGTAGTGTATCGAAAGTAGGAATCTTTTTTGAGGTTACTTCTCGCTATACCGTTCGGTAATTTGACGCGACGGACACAACTTTTTAACACTCGTTCTACACGTACGTTGGTAAACCGTGTGTGCACAATGCAAAAGAACAATTAATAATATTAAACAAAGCAACAGGGGCTTCATTGTTTACCGGGAGACATCGAAATTACAAACGCCGCGCTGTTGACGAATCGTAAAAATATAATTTTATTGAAGCATCAACTACTGCATCGTTCATCGTGTGCACAACAGTTACGTGTATAACGAGAGAGCGTTAGAACATAATTGAGGGGCCGCATGACTCGAATAGTGCAGCCCTCGTGTTTACATGTCATCTACGAGTGTACGAGCTATCGCTTCGTCGTAACAAGAAAAAACTGTGTACATCTGAACCTCGTTTTTTTTTACTTTACCGATGAAAATATTATTACGAGTATTACCATTTTTAATGTAGAATACGGATGGCGAAAATAATTCGAAAAACCGAGCTAGATATTTACTCGGAATTTCGTCTCAAAGAGCAGAGTTCGAATAACTCGAAAAATATTCTCCAAGATTCTTTACGGTGCGTTCACGTTGATATTTTCTGAGATCCAACCGCGTACACCTGTTGTATTCGATCGTATTAGGTTGAATCGGTTGAATTCAGCCACGTGTGTTTTTGACGCGTTTCTCGTTACGCTCGTCACGTTGTGACTCGACGCCTTTTATCGACTTCCGGTAAACTTGGATAGAACAATTATTGTGCGAGCTTCGTCCCTCGCGTTCTTTCCGATTATTGTGCGGAAAATTTTTTTGTGCCCCCACCTGTAGCCCATGAATATTTAATTGCATTTTTCCTTTCACGTTGCTTCGTGCCCGTAAGATCCCACATTTTTCTGTCTCGAATCAAGAGCTCCCCGTTTTTTCTTTAATGAACTTCCCGCTCTTAATTGACGCGCTCCCGTAAAAATCAGCTGAATTCATGGTCTTTGATGAACCTCCCGATCTTTTCGAGCTAAATAAATATTATTTAACAAGACCGAATCGACCCGCGGAATGTTGAAAGTGAAAAATGAACGTCAAACTTTGAAAATCTTCAAGATCTCAATAATTCCCCATCAATCGACTATTTCATAAATATTTTTCTTCTCAATCAGTCTTATCGATGCTACCCTCCCCTCGTTAGAGAGCTTCTCTAATGAGTAGGCTTTTTGCGCAATGCGGAGAAGTGTTTCGAGTCTCGCATGAGGTTTCCAAGCGTGTTGGATTTCGTTTATGCAGTAGCAATAAGTTGTATGAATGTATACAGGCGTGTGGACACATTCGAATCATTCTGGCGGATCAAAAACAAAAGAAGAAGGCCCTCGCTCGGAGTCACGGGAAACGAGAGACCGTTGTAAATAAAAAAGACCGCCAATTAATTTTTGCCATCGTTCTGCGTAGGCTGGCAGAGCCTTTTTTTAATCGATCAAACTGTGTCAAAGAATTTCGATTTCGAAAATTCCAAGTGAGGTTAGTCGACTGATCCGTGCTCTTAAGGAGGAACATCAGCTTCACGTAAAGTGAGGTTATGTAAATATGAATTTCATTGTTTTTATCTAAGTTATCTAGATTATGTAAACCCTGTTTGCTTTATTTATACGGTATTGACCCTCAAAATTACGTCATTTTTGGGTGGAATTTATGTGATATATAAAAAAATGGCAGAATTAAACGACCTCGAATTTTGCACACATGTGCTTTAGAGTTCAAACTGTGGAATAGTACTTTTTTTCTAAACTATCACCATTTTTTATTTGTTTTTGAGTATGAAAAGATGGATCTGTGGAGTTATTTCCTATGCGCAGGTGTTAAATATTCCAAGTTTGGAAATGATTTACTAAAAAATGGCTGAATGAAATGGATTAAACTTTTTTCAAGCTGACGTTCCTTCTTAAAAAAAAAAGAAATCGAAATCACAATTGTTCGTGGTATAAATACAATACTCGAAGCGTGTGATTAAGAAAATAAGTTTTTCGTCGTTTAGGCCAATGGGATCGGCGCTCATGGATACGTTGAACAAGTGGATCGGCTCGGATAAATGAACACAATTAACTGAACGTTTTTTTAATTTCGGTACACGTACCGTAAATTTCACAAACTGCAATATTTACTATTACAAAATTGAAAACTCCGTAAAATATTTAAAATTTTCCAGTGCGTTACAAGAATTAATTTTTTTTTCGTCAACTCGTCCCCGCAGTCAAACGCATCCGGTTAATTTTACACGCCAAATATTACCCTTTAATTCTCTCCGTAGATTCCGATTGAGCATCCACGTAACCGGAGTAGAACGCATCGTCAAAAGTCCTCGTTCGATCACCGAGTGAAATTTTTTCGTTGCTCGCGATTGTAAACTGGTCACATCGAGTGGGAGGCTCGACACCCGAACGGAGATAAATTAAGGGACAATGCAGAGTACTGAATCATTCTAGACTGTTGAGTGACTAACAGGAAAGCGTCTCTGAATTCGCGGATGCGACGTGACACGTTTTATCTCCGCGTGTGCAACCAACAGACTCCGAACGACTGTGCGAAAGAGTTTTTCTCTCCGATTTCATTTACCTTGGCCCTGGGTAAATATTTACTTTATTCACTTTTGCTCAAAATAGTCTTAAAATTTTTTTCCAGCATTATTATCAATAACGAATAATACCGCGATCAATTTTAGGGAGGGGGAAGGTACAAAAACCAAAAAAAAAAAATTTTGAAAAAGTCCGAAAGAAATTTCAGTTTCTTCCCATATTCAAACCCATCCAACGATTCCGCACACACATCCGAGCATTATTCTCAATAAAAAATATTATCGCGATTAATTTTAAGGAGGGAAAACGGGAAAAAACAACATATGATTTTTTTATTCCTTAGTTTGTAAACTGTTTTTGGCAACGCCAAAATCTGTTATTTTTATCGAGCACGGTAGGATCACTTCCCGTTCAAACACCCCGTGATTTTCCAAAAAAGTTATACTTTCAGATTCCGTTTGAAATTTAACGATTGCTTCTGTAAGCGACAAGGAACACCCGTCACACATGATTATTCCGTATATACTGTTCAAATTGAAATCGTTGACATTCATACTTTGTGGCCAGACACGTGAACATTATGCCTTTGTTTACATTTTTTCATTCCATTGAATGATACTACGTAAACTTTACTATCGTTCATATTATTCTACTGTATTTGTAGCAACAAACAATTGTTGTTGGGTGACTCCGGAACGCATCTTTGAATATAGCGAAGAAACTGAAGTTTCTTTCGGACTTTTTCAAAATATTTTTTTTTTGGTTTTTGTACCTTCCCCCTCCCTAAAATTGATCGCGATATTATTTTTTATTGTTAATAATGCTCGAAAAATAATTTTCCATGCTTTTTAGGAAAAGTGAATAAAGTAAATATTTACCGAATAAACTTGCGATTTCAGCTTTTGCGAAAAAAATGTCGCGTGATTAGTTTCACCTTCGTTATTTTTTGCGTCCGCACAACTGTGACGTTCCGTGATTCGAATCGCTTGATTTTAAAATGAGAAAAATATCCGTGTCAAAGAAGAATCTGCAAAGGGTAGTCGGCACGTAAATTCAACGATCCGGGATACTCGGAATGAAATCGTTATTATTACAAAGTACGAGGATAACCGTCCGACGTCGCGTATCTAAACTAGCGCGTTGTAATTTATCGCGCCTAACGCGCCACGTCGAGCAACTCGTCTAGAAATAAGATTGTGCAACCCGTCTCGGACATCCGGCATTAGATAAGATCGTTGGCATTCTCTAAGTCCATTTAATAATTTCGGTCCGAGTATATCTGTATTTTATAATGGTAATGACGCTCGGAATTTATTGTCTACCGGAATTGGCTGTTTTTGCGTCAAACAACTCGTTTCTCTTTCTTTTTTATTATTTCTCGAGGAGCCTCATTTCGCCCTCGGAAAGTTCGTTCCTCGAGTGCGGCGTCATTTTTAGCATTAAAAATTCAAGGGTAGTGCGAAAAACTGCGGAAACGCGATAAACGCCGGCAAAGCAAATGACGAAATATCTTGATCGTCGGAACGACGTGCTGGCTGATTCTCGGGTCGGAGCCTAGTCGCCGTGCTTGGATGAACGATGACTCCGCATTCGTTGCGCATTGATTTTCGAACGGGAGGAGGCTGCGGCTTCGCCCCCGAGGATGTTTGTCAACTCGAGAACGTGGTCGTACGATTTCGGAGGATAATGAACGTGGCAAGAGCCAAATCAACGGAACCCCGTCGCGGCAACGGGATGCGACGAAAGTCGCTCGAAGCTCCCTTTCAATTCCATCGATCCCACTTTATAGCCGCGAATAGCGTTCAATCTTTTAAACGAGACGGCAAAAAGACTCGGAGCCGAGGATGTTACAATTTTATGTGCCTATTACATTGATCTCGTTCATCGCCGAATCCCCGGACTGACTTATTTAATCGAACGATTATTACATGTTTGTAGAAGCGGAGGGGAGGGCCAGACTCGACTCCGTACGAACAGGCCGAGAAAGCAGAAGTACTACATGCTTTTGGCGTCTCTCGGTCTTGACCCGGTGCACGCGACTTATCGATTGGCCCGCGGTATTCCATACACATACATGTATGTACGAGGAGTGCGGCAACAACTGTTAGTGCCAGCTATGTCTATGCATCTGTAATGTTTAGCGTTTAATAAATCGAACAATGGTAAGACGCTTCGCGGAGCTTCGAGTATAGCGTCAATCATATTTTTCTGGGTCAAAACGCCTCGGAGCCATCTCAGGAGGGACGATACTTGTTTTAATCTGAAGCCTGATTATGATCTCCGGATTTACAGGATGACTGATACGACGCTGAAGTTTGCAACGTTAGAGCTGAACGAAGCGAACGAAAAAAATATTTGCAATTGACCAATTATTTATTTGACGATTCATTGGTGTAGGTTGAAAAACGACAAATTTCAAATTCGACGGGACAAAATGTTGAAGATTTACTGGAATTATTTGAGAGCTTTTTTTTATATATCGTTTCGTTGGACTCCGGCGTTGAGCATATTCGCCGATGTGAATTGGGACTCCGAGCTCTACGAATCCTCGAGTTCGCGCCCGTGAAGTTTCGCGGGATCAAATGCCGGAGCGTGAACAGGAGATTTTTACGGTGGATTACAGGGAACGGTGCCCAGCGCAGTATCGAAATTCACTCGCTTTCCGCGGGAGCCGGCTGCGGAAGAAAAATAAAAGCTTCTTAGATCTTTCGTATCGGAGAGACCTTTGACATTACAAAAAAGCGGAGCAGTGCTCCGAGAATTTCTATCACGATTCTCGTCTTTCGATTTCATTTCATAAAAATGACAAAATTTAACGAAAAAATGAAAACGGTGGAACAGTCGAGATTGATCGTGCATCAATAAACGAAATTTCAACGCGTTTATCGAAAAAATGAAGAAAAATTATAGTTTTATTTGTTAGTCTTGTTGATCGGTGGCTTTCGGTGACACACATTTCCAGAAACGTGCCTGCATGAAGTTATATTATCAGAAGGACGTAACAACACGCTGTGCAAACAATAACTATTCGTAGTTTAGCTTATACATGATCGAGCGACTTATAAAAGTTGTTTCTCACGCGACGGCTATCGATCGAATTACTTATATAAGTTAGCGTTCGACGTTTTCAGCTCTACCGCGTGGATCGACGTTTACTTTGCAGCGCTGATCGAAGCGGTATCGATGACTGTACCGTGTAGAGAAATTCGTGTCGCGTTAAAAATTTATGAGCCGAAAAGAAACGCGACAGTAATGTGCACGTACATCGAGGACTCCGCTCAAAAATTCAATTCCCTTTATCCAAATGTCGTTCGATGAATGAGAGACTTCCGAGTCGAGCCGGTGCGCGACGCTCCGCGTTATCTTTAACGATCGATACTATTTATCATCGATCTTTAAACCTCTTGTCGTACATCTTCAGTTTCTCGTTATATTTATTCGACCCGGTGTAAACGAAAGATGATCCTGGCACGAGCCACTTGGCCAGTTTCATTGCGAGATATCGAATGTTTTGTGGCGGATATCGCTGATGCACGGAAGAGTTCGATTTTCTTAATGTTTCTAAGAATAACTCGGTTTTTGGGGTATGTTTATTTAAGAGACGAAAAAGTGAAGCGACGACCGCACGGAGGAGGGCACGAGTAAACAAGACTTTTGTCACGACGCACGAGCAATTGAGATTTGTGAATGAATGGTTTATGAATGGAGTTCAATATGCGGAGACGTGTGTGCGTAAGAAATTATAGAAATTGTACTCGCAAATGTTGAATATTTGCTTCCCGCTCCGAAGCGTGTCGGCAGCTTTAAACGTAAACGCGAAAAAATCGTTCGATCGATCAATCACGAGGGAACCTGAAATGGCGAGGGCGCGGAGCTCGGGCGGCAGACGCGCGCGGCCTAAAAACATGGATGTTGCAGGTCGAACACGTGACCCGGGTCGCATGGACCCGGGGAGACCGGACACGGAGGTCATGATCGTGCATAAAAAATAGAAACAAGTTTGCGTTGACGCGATCGAAGGTTTCTTATTTGTTCAAGATTTATTTACCCTCGTAATCGAAGAGCGAGCAACTGAAAGATGTGCTGTGTACGGAGGAGAATAAAGCAACATGAAAAATCGGAGATTCCGAGTGCTCTCAGCCGTTCGGAACCGGTGGCTAAGAGCAAAACAGTGTCGGAGAATTCGGCAAAGTGGGAAAGAGAAAAAGCCACGTCAAAGAGTTCCAGCGTGGTCCGGTCACGAGAAAGAATAATAAAAAAAGCGAAGCGTCGGAGTTGAACGGTCGAAAGCTCGAGGGAAAGTGGGGATTAAGCGCCGAGCCGAAGCCATAAATGCACTCGGAGCTGTAACTGCGTTTATCGTACGAGCACGTTTAACTTCTGTACTAAATGACACATCATAAAAGGACATAACGAACTCGATATTTGCTGATATTGGTTTTAATTTCGTGGATAAATTAAACACGCGCGTTAATACTACCGCGATTTCAACGACGCAGCGAGCGAGCGTGTTGCGAGTCGAACGCGAATAAAACGCATACACAAGCGCGAGCTCGACGCAATTCGATCGGCGAGTAACTAATGCTCGTGTTATTCATAATCGCTACACACTCGCCTCACAAACCTCAATCCAATGGCAAGTTACGAGAATGAGCAGGCTAGAGCTTGCGCTCGTGACCCTGACCTATTTATAATACACCGCGTTGTCGAACGCTCTGCCATACGACACTGACGTACTCCGTGTGTACGCGTAACTCGAACTTGCGCTTTTGCCTCCAATAAAAAAACGTCTGGAAAGAGCGAAGCCTGCTGCCCGCCTGTCTGTCTCTCTGTATATTGAACTCTTTATAACTCCGGGGCTACCCGGACCATTTCAATGAATCTTTCGTCAAAAGATCGCTAAATGCGCGCTCCGTTCGATAAAACGACGTCACGAACGCGGCGCAGTATCTTTCTCCACTCTCGAGACGTTAGCGAAAAATGAAAAGTCCACAGAATGGAAAAAGACTTGTTTGAAAGGGGGTTCGAAGACGAAACCGAAGTCGTAGTTACTCTTAAAAAATTCTTCGTTTAAATATTCCTGTTGAAGCATTTTCTTCCCCGAAAATTGATCCTCACATGGAAAACGTCGGGCGTTTTTTTCGTTTTTCTTTTCATTAGACTACGAAAGCCTCGATCGAAATACCAATCGTTCTTTAAAACGCATTTACTAATTACGTCAATTGACTCGACGGGGTGAGTTATATTTTCATTTGAAAATGTCGAAGTAGAAATGACCTTGTATCATTATCACTTATCACCGATTACACCCGCTGCTGGGAGCCCCTCTTCATTCTTCATTCGTCGTAATGTCGGGCTCGAATTATTGCGATAGCCCCGGATAGGACTATCCTGTCTCAACACTCTCGGTCAACTTCGTTCCGTCTCGTTAAATTCATCACAACTGACATAAGGTTAATTGGGTTTAAAGGAGGTACGTATAATATACGTGACCGTTATGCCGGGACGGTTATAAAAATAGAAAAAACATTGGTTTCTCAAGAATTTCTAGCTCCATCCACGAGGTATACACGCACAGCGGTGTGAGAGCTTTCAAAATGAGTTTCTCACTTAAGAGGAAGGCGCGCCGGCGAGGATGCACCCGTAAGTGGCTAAGATAAAACGTGCGGTCAATCGCGGTGAACGTGCAAGAGAGATAAATTCTAGATTCTAATGCTCTCTGACAAGCCTGTCATTCGATTTTTGTTTCATGAAAGTCGTAAGGCGTAGAAAGCATCGCGTCGAGGCAAACATTTTTCGATTAAGGGGTCTACTTTCATTAGAATTTTCAAAAAATCGATCGATTTTGTTGCATTTTTCGATAAATATTTCTAAATATCACACTTAAATTTTACAAAGATCTGAGCGGCGTTTACTAAACGCGTTTTTCTCGAAATTACGATTTTCGACGGCTCGTTGATAAAATCTCCGAAACTATTCAAACGATCTTTACCAAAATTTTACCACGCGTGTTCTTTATGACTATAGCTATAGCGCGTATCATACGAATTTTGAAATTTTGAGCGGAACTATTTTTTTTCGGGAGAATCGGCGCCATTTTGTCATTTTTGAAAAAAATGAAAAACCGTGTGATCTGCGCTATAGCCATTTGCCTATTGAATCTAAAACCACTTTTTTCTCCGATCATCCATTCCAGAAATTTTATCAACAGCGCACATTCATCTTTTTTCGACCTGTTTTCTCCTCCATTTTTCTGTATACGAAAACTGAGTAAAGCAAATTTAAAAAAATGTTTTTCAGTATTTTAAGAGTGTGGTTTTTAGGCCTTACACGTTTTATATCCATATTTATAATTCATAAGGGTCAAATAATTCGTGAAAATAGTCTTTTTCTTGCCCCTTAGGCTAGACCCCTTAATGGAATCGAGCATAATCGTGGTTTATAATTTACGAAAAATACACAGAAGTCGAACGACGTGCACTGATGCGAAGCTATTCTCATTAAACACTTTCGCCCCCTTCAATTTTCGCCCTCGCAGACGTGACTTCAACGCGAATACACGCGTAATACAAACTTCGTTTTGGTTAATTGTTTTCAAACAGATACATAATATCGTACTTCATCATGAGCCAAGAAACTAAACAGAGATTTATTTTCGAATTAATACTTTATAAACTTACGAAAATCGAGCATTACTCGTAAAATACTATTCTATAACTGTGATCGTTTTTTTTTTTCGTTCAATTGTTTTTTGTCAGTAACGAGTGAGGTGAAAGTACTCGACAGTTTTGAGGCTACGAACATTCTTACGCGGGAATCCCAGAATCTAACTTTCGAATGTGAGATTATGAATATTTTTGAAAGCTAGAAGTTTTCAGAACCTCCAGGAGCCTTCGAGGTCGGCGGTTGCAAGACAAGACTAGCTCTCGATTTAGAACATAAAGATAGCCGATCGGGTACAGCGGATCGCAAGAGCGAGGCATTGCATTTTTTCACTCAGTTTCGTAACCACAGTCCGGTCCCATTCGAACATAACTTTTCGAATTTTAATTCACCGAATTGCAGATGAAAATACGACAAATTTCAACGCCCCGATTGAGCGATCACCCAAAATCGATTGAGTGACGATTGAGCCGAATGATTTATAATTGAGCCAAAAATTATGAAAAATGTGAGTACTCCAAACGATATTTCTTCGAAATGTTCATTCCTTTGCACAAAAAATAGTGTGGAAGATGGAATTATAGAGAGATACAGAGAAGGCTAAAACAATCTTATAAGTGTCAAGCTCGCGAGGGATCTCCGAAAGCAAATACCGAAAGCAAATAGAACTTTTCCATGGCCGTTGACATGCTTAGATGCGCCTCCGATGCTTTCGAGTTATACAAACAATCTTCATCCCCTGGAAGAGCGATTTCGACACGCATTCGAAGGAAAATAAATATTTTCCATTGAAGAAAATTCGTCGCGTACAAACGGACGAACTATACGCGGCCCCCAATCATTAAGGAACTCGCGGAATCCTCTTCCCTCTACGATCTTAAATGGACGTACGTCTACCGCAATCATCTCTAGCAAGGCTTCATTTATTTCCTTCGCCCGTTTCGAATCCGCGCAGGATATTTTTGTTGCATTTGCGAAACAGACTTTTGAATCTTCTCGGCTTTCATTGTTGTCGTTCTTATTCAAGTTATTCAAAAAAGCGTTATCGCGATCATATCGGTTATTAGTATTATCGGTTAATCAGTTTATCGGTAGACGTCACTCATCGATAACTCATCAATGAGCACACCTCTACCTTAATGATTTTATTATCGATGACACGAGCGTATGATTCATAAATAGAGTTTTATCAATACGAGAGCATAAATGTAGGAACGGTATTCGGAAGGGTAGGTAAAATGGAAGGCGATGGATTACAAATATACATCCGCAGTGCTGAGAGTATATAGAAGCGACCGGTAGACGGCTGCTGCGGTACTTTCGTCCTTGAGAGCCCACCCTCGTCCATATCTGTATATTACAATCGAATACTTATTTTCAACTAGCCTTACACACGATCCTGTGGCATAGGCTTTCCCGCATCCCTCCATCTGTTACTCCTCGAGCCGTTCTTGGCATCGGCAATCAACCGTGCAGATAAAGTTCGCATATATATTCCGGATCACCCAGCCAGAAGCAATATCGAATAAACGAGCAGTCTGCGCTGTTCTCGCACCTGTAACCATTTCCTTATGAAAATCATTATTTTCCCCATGAAAACGAGCCACGGAAAAGGCTGTGAGAATACGAGTTTTTTATATTTTTCGACGAATCAATTGCCGAGACGATCAACGACGGCGATCGAAAGAAAAAAACAGCAGGATCGAAAGACTGTGCTCCTGCCTTGGACATGCAGAGACGAGGGTTCCCCGAGTGAAGGAATTCCAAAATTTTGAACGACGATCATCGTTATCTACGGGCTAGAACGAAACCAGGAAACGGTGCTACTGCAGGCAAATAGACAGACTCCGGAGCTCCGCGCACGTACGCATGGCTTACTTGGGTGCGGGCACGCGTGTACACGCGTCCGCGATTTGTGGCTGCCGATCTTCAAACAACGGTATTTACTTTATCTCGGAATGTCTGGTAGGTGAAAAAAAGTGACATAATATTTGCGGTTACAGAGAGACCGAGTTGGATATCATATCGCGGTTGTAGCGACGAAAAAATCTTGCGGATGAATTCTCGAAAAATGGGCATCGTCCAGTTGGCACCTTCGCGGTTATTTTTTTTTTTTCAGAGGCAAACTCATCGCATGACCACAGGCGAAAGATCCAGCGATCGAGAATGTTTTTACGGAGGAATTTTCCCGCTGGTGGTTAAATAGTCGCGGTTGAACATGCCAGCGGCGTTCGACTTCCACGCCGTATCGCTTTCCCTCGCTCGCCATCTCCACTTTTCTTCCATCGCATGATCTCGTGTGATCGCCCTTCGTGCATCTCTCGTTACACACTGCGGCACGTTTGCCCTTGAACCGAAGTTCAAGAGTGCGAGCATCGGAAGAGCGGCGGTCGCGGGGCTAATACACGAAACGTAAAGTCGTGCCAGTTTGGGTGCTAGAACTTCAGAATTCCAACGGCCCAACGACGAAATCTCGGGACGATCAGAAAATCTCCTTGAACCAGTTCGAAAGAGACTTTCAATTCAGAAGTCCCCGAGTCATTCCGTCAATGAATACATTACGAGAGGGCTCTATTTGTCGTCGCGATGTAAAAAAAAAAAAAAAGAAACAAAAACGGTCTTTGTAGCAACTGGTATACAAAAAACCTCCGCCGTTGTTTTCGCATCATCGTTCTCAAAGAGGCCTCGCATTCGTGCATTTTCAGCTTGAGAGAAAACGCTTTCAGCTTCCCCGAGATAAATAGCAGACAGAAGGAAAAAGAGTTGGAGAAGACGCGAGTCAAACCGGAGGGAAGAACGACAGGGACGAATGGAGAAGCAGTCGCGGAGTCGGAAAGAGAAAAAAGGAGGCGAGCAACGTGAAAAAAGACGGAAAGACAGTGGAGGAGAGGGTCAAATGTGCCAAGCCGATGCTCCGGGTGACCTATCACCTCGATTGTCTTCCTCTCCATCCTGTACGATCCTCGTCACCCTCGTCGCTCGCTCGTGTGTCACGCTCGCGATCGATCCCACTCCAGAGCGGGTAGAGGGTTGGACGAATTTTCAAAGCATTATCTTTGAGGGTGCCACAACCAAACAGGTTCCTCGACGACACTTCAAACAAGTCTGAGATATTTTTAAACCGTGTGCCAATTCCCCAACCTTGCAAGTGAAAACATTCGAAACAAAGTCCGTACTCCGGTCGAACCGTCGTTTCCGCTCCAATTTTCTTCATTTCCTTTATCCTGTCACCGATCTGAGGAGACGCATCATCCAAACCGATTACTTTTTGTCGCGCTGAACGCGTGAGCAATGAACTTGGAGGTTGAAATTCTGTGATGCTGGCTCACTGCCACCTGGAAGAAAATCGGGGCCTGCTTTCCCAGAAATTCGTTACTCAAATGGGCTCAACGGGGGCGAAGAATTCGTGAGTGAATCAACAGTGGCGTCAAGTGTTACGACTGGTATTAGCCCGCGGTAGCGGATGAAGGGAAAGAACTTACGATGTCTTTTCGAAATAGCTCCACTCCTGCGTATTTGCCAGTATGTTTTATGAGAAGTACACAACGTTATTCCGTTATCAGTTTAACACCAGAGTCGAGCAGTTTTTATTGCTCTCCGCGGAGCAAGTGAAATCCAAACAAACCTCTGGCTTCCACTCGAAACTGAATGCTTTCTGAGCACGATTATACGCTTTGATCATTTATTAATCACTTTACGACTCGAGAATAAACGAACCGCTGTCTATTAGAGCTAATTATTCTTGAGAGACAATTTTTGGGGAACGGAGCCTCCGAGCGGCATAAATTAGACGATAAAATACTATTTTTCAAAACACTAATCTCTCGTCGTGCGTTTATCAGTCTCGGTTATTTCGACTCGATGAATTATGTATATAATCGGGGAAAAAAAATGCTTTCGCGTTCGAGCCGCTTGCGATATTTCTCTACGGAATTTCGGTCGATCAGTCAAACAGAATGAAAAAGATTGAAATTCACCGGGCCCGATATTATGACAGGGAAATATTGTGAGAGGTCAAACATGGAAAGCACATTTTAGTTGTGACATTTTTTTTTCTGCTCGAAAGACACGAACGAGAGAGACTTTATAATAATGTGTTTCTTACACACGAAACGATGACAGAGGTGCCACGAAGCACCGACTCCACGATAATATTATCTAGGACAGAACGGCTCGGTTATATTGAAATTGTACAATACACAGACCGGTCACGCGACTCATTTTACCAAGAAACTGTCATTAGGCCTCCGTCCAAATAATACACTTTGAAAATCACACTTTACCCACGAAATCTTCACCATCTTTCGAACAATAATATAAATGCATTTCGTCCCACTTTCGTAAATGCAGGGGAGATCTTTTGCCCTGAAAAAACAACATCTTTTTTAAACATTTCTTATCTGTTAAGACGAAGCCTGTTAAGGATGTACAGGCGCGAAGGTTGCTTTTAGAGAGCACTCTAATTTTTTTATCTCTTACAATCCAAGATTTCTTCTCTATGCCTGTGAAATTTCAAGACCCCTTTTATCGACTGTTTGGTGAAAAATATTAACAATCGAAAAGTACGGAAATTAAAGTGTCGCTTATGGCCCCTTCAATTATCTTCAACTCAAAATTTAATATATTTCTAAATTAAACGTCAAATATTAAAACCATCATTTATGTGAATTAAATCTCGCGGAATATGATGCTACGTTAAAAAATGAGTTAGATTAAAAAAACGAATTAGAAATATTGAGTTGAAGACGACGAATGGTTACAGAATCTTGAAATTTTTTAGGTCCATAAGTCACTTGTCGTATCTAGTGAAACCTGCATCATATTGTCAATGGAAGTGACAGCTGTACTTTTCGGGGTTATTTATAGTGATCTCTGATCTGATCTGTCAAGTGACTACGTTCAACGTTGTCAAACGTTGCTTTTTCACCACAATGTACTATCGAATCATGTGAAAGACTCTGAATAAAATATGTTCTGCAATGAATTCAAATATTATTCTCGATTAAAAAAATAAGATAAGGCTTTTTTTATTATTACTATTCTGCTAAAATATGGAAAGACTGTCAAATGTCAACAGAAAAGCACAATATTTTCTAAAGTACTTCGCTTTGTCCCGGTCTTCTCTAGAAAAAATCCCGAGAACCCGTGAATAATGAACCATTGATCCACGCGCTCTGTATCGGACTAAAAGAAAACAAAAAATGATGTCAAATGCTCGCTTGCGAGAAACAAATAGAGCGAAATCTTTTGTAACCGTATACGAAGTTCGAGCGCTTGTATCTCGAAAGCTTTAAAGTATCCGAAGCTCATGCTCTACAGAATGCTTAAAAATGAGTTTAATGTCCGTATGGTTGCCCGTCGATTCGCTGGCAATGGAATTTATTCGTTGGCGTCGTTCTAATACGGTTCAATCGTCGCTGGCACGATCTCGAGAGACGTCGCCGACAAGAGTCGAAGTTCAGAACGAGAAAAACTTGTGAATGTTTTATGAATTGATTAATAAAAAATAATGAATTCAATTTTTTTTAATCTTACAAAAAATCGAGTGAATTTTTATATTCGAAAAAAAAACGCGTGGCATACGTATACGGCGAAACAGGCCTCCTCGGAGACAAGATTTGACACCGCAGGAGAAGCCACGAGTTCCATTTAATAATTGCACTCGGATCAATGCGTCCTCGGTCTTTTCGTCGCCGGTACATCGGCCTACTTTTTTTTTTTTTCAGCGAACGAGACACGCCGACGAGAGCTCCAAGAATAAAGACTCCGCTTCGATAGAGTTTTCGAGCTGTGACATTGTACGGAGCCCCCCCCCCCCCCCCCCCCGTCAATGGAACGTATTGAATCGATCATGTTTAAAAGCACGCATAAATGTGCGACCTCGACAATAACGTTCGCTCCCGAATTACAATCGCAGAGAGGGAAATTATTCTCGAGATGTTATCGGTGTATACGCCCCCATATATTTAGGGACCAGTCCGCGTATCGATACGGCAACGTTTTACGTGCGTCTTGGCAACAAATATCATCAAACACGTCACCGGAGTAACATCGTTCTAGGTTTTTTCCTCGTGGCCGCATCTTGCTCAACGATGGAACGAAATGAGTGAATTTTTTATAACTTATTAGTAAATTTGAAGGTGAATCGATTGACGAGCGCGAAAAGGCGATGGGGCGAAGGAGGGAGGCCGGAAACGGTGCAACTGATGTTCTAATCAGTCACGATGACTGGCGCCTGCCTGGCGCCGATGAAAGGGATCGCCTTTTCTCCATTACATATATTGGGAGATTCTCCGCGCGGACACCGGCTGATTTTTCCAATTCTTTTCGTTGGCGATCCAAGGCCAGGAAATGAAACGCTCCAAGTTTATAAGCAGGGCTGAGGCCACTGGCGCGCTTTGCGTTTCGGGCCCGTGCTCAATTATTTTCCAACGAGAATCATCTTCGAAATCTAGCCGCCGCGTTCGTTCGCTTTCTCTTTTGGTACGCGTACATCGGGAACGAAAAAATATTTCATCTCGAAGTGAATCAACCTCTGAGGTATGCGAGTTTTAATTCTCAGCCTCGTCCCACGCATCGAGCTTGATATAATAACGTCGTCGAAATTAATTCCGGTACGACGCACAGCTACTCGTGTTCGAAGGCCACGAAATAATATTCTACATTTGTATTACATAATTTTGCGCAGCGCACTCCGGGATCGGTAACATCGACGGATAACACGTTCAATGGAAAATTGTTTGTACTTTCTCACAGCAGAAAACTCGATCGCGCGGCTCGAGTCGGGATAGCCGTAGAAATAAGCGTGTGCTGGGAAACAAAAAAGTTTAATAAATAATTGATCAAGACATTTTTTGTTTCGTGAGAATTGATGTAATCGATTTCTCCTCCTTTTCTCTCCGTTATTACAATGCGAAGAACGCCGTCGAAACAAGCGTTCGTGTGTATACGTATAAGTAATTTATCATAACAATTGGACGAGTTTTTCGGCTGCCGACGGCCTTTATTTATTTCGTTATTTCGAGTTTGATCGTTCTTCATCGTTTTCTTTTGTATTGCTCACAATATTGTTTCATCCTCGTATAATAATATATATACAGTCAACTTCGTCATGACCACACCTTAAGTTTAACTTAAAGTTCATCGAGATTCACGTTAACTTGACTAGCACGCTAATAAGCCGATATAGAAACGAAGTAATCAATTACATTACATGACAGTATTAACAATTTTCGCTTTGTCAACAATACGGATGACGATAATATCAATAATAATAATCACCGACGAAAGGACTTTCTTAAGCGCATAGGCAAATCAATACTGGCTTTTTACATGGTAATTACAATAACAGAATTAAATATCACAAAATGCGATTCGTTTCGCTCTCGCTCGTTCTTCCTTTTTCTCTCTCTCTCTCTCTCGCACACGCATCCGGACGCACTTCGATTTACACATGCATACGAACGTATCGCAATAAATAGAACTGCATAAAACGAGATCGTCGCGGCTGGGCAAACCTCGCTTTCTTTTTTTTTTTGCCTCGCCGCGTTTTGGTTTTCATTATTTCATTGTTGAACGAATTTTTCTGTTTATTTATGTATGTCGGAATATGGATTTCGTTCGAACTTAGCCAACGGATCACTCGAGTTCCGTGTGTCGCTCGACGATGCAAATTATAAATAATATAACGTTCCGATGGGAAAAAGAAAATTAAAAAAAATTCGCTTGTACTCATCGAGAAGGTTGATATTTCGTATCAAGACGCGAACGTGCTCCATTTATTTTAATACGCCGTTTTAATTGTACATTTATTATTATTATCATTATTAATTCTTCTTTTTCTTCTTTACCTTGAAAAAAGATAATTGTTATAATATCTTTCGCATATATCGTTTGTTCCGTTTAATTTATTCATATTTTTTTGTGTTATTCAGATACCCGTGGCTTTTTTGTTCCCCCAGTACGAGCACAACTCGCGTCTCACGTCGTTAACACCAACGAAATGGCGAATGTTTGAAAAAAATGATAAATTCGAAAAATCGACATAATATTTGTACGTGCTTAATATGCAGGAATAACAGGCTCGCACAGCGAAACGATGTGATCGCAGTCGAGTTACAAGACCTTAAAATCCCTGCCAAAAACTCAATCACACATGTACGTATACTTTTGCAGTGAACGGTGTCGTAGCTACGCACGAGAATCGATCTGATGAGATAATTCGTTCGAAATGTCAAGCCTCGAAGGTCGAAAGTCATTATAAATTCGTACCTTTGTTTCAGAATTATGACGAGATATCTATAAAATTGAAATGTCATTATTTGTAAGACTAAATACGGGTAATCTGTTGGTAAATCTTGAAAAATTGTTCCGTTTGTTGTTTTTTACTCTGAATTTAAGGATATTGCACACGTTACTGGAGCGTCCTGGAACTACGAGTTATCGGAGTTATGCCTCGAAATAGTTATTCTACGGTTCTCATAGTCATATCGAACGACGCGGGATGGATTTTTGTTTCTCGATATCCAACACTGATCTTTCGTTAAGTATGTTTTTATGCAGCATGCTTCCGAGGCGATTCATCTTTCGTACAGGAGCCAACGTGCGCGCTCTTCGTTATTCTCGCCCTGCTCTTCTACTCATTCGTTCTCATATTATTCTCGTCTTACACGCACTCGGAGATTCTATTTTTTTATACAATTATCTGTAAAAAGTATGAACTGTTAAGTTTAAAGTTTATAGGTACCGTGGGCCACGTACGTAGATTTTGGTGCGGTCGTATTTGTTTGTTCTTCGTTATATGCATGCGATTATATGTACAGGATGAAGGATCGTTAAGTAGAAATGGGCAAAGGAAGCTTGATTGACTTGCAAATAATTCACCGCTTTCCTCATTCAAACTCACTCTTATATTTTTTATTTTCTCGGGCATTCTATCCGCTCTCGGAACAGTCGCTCAGTTTAAACGTAATCTTTACTCGAATAAGTATTCGAAGTGGTGAACAACGATTCGTTACGAATCAAAAATAATTCATTGCTCGAAACCCCATGAAAAATATTCGCAGCGTCTTTCAAATTACGCATTTGGCTGTTTCCTGATGAACGGTACAGCTTTGTCCACGACGGGAGAGCGTCCCTTCGAAACGATTTAATCCGATGAGAATCTGGAGATCCTCGACACCACCGAATTATTCAGATTCTCCGAGTTTCAAAGACTCGTCATTTCATTGGCAACGACTTGCGAGTCGTTTGAAATAATAAGATAACGTCATGACGACATGAGAGATAATCGTACGGCAAGAAGCGTATGAAAGCTCGAAATTTGGCCTTTGGTACAAACGGTAAGAAGTCCTATTGTTATGCAAATTCGTGATCAACGTCGCGCTTTTGTCAACTTTATTCGGACCTTGCGCGTTCAAATCTTCCCTCGAGAGCGGCCTCGCGCGGTCGCGAACAGAGAAAGAGAAAGATACTCGGGAAGCAAAGAAAGAGAAATAAAATGTCAAGTGATCGGGATTTATTCGCGGGACTGTTCGTAATATTGCGAGCCACTTGAAGCGCGATTCGTCCAGTCAACGAAGTCGATGCAAACGGATATATATACGAGTTTGTTTCCACGTGCTTCGTCGTGTCTGCTCTAATGGCGCGCAATTATGTTTGTAGGGCGAGCGAAAAAAGGGGGGCGACAAAAGAGGAAGATTTTCCACGTTATCTCTTTCTCATTCCCCTCGAGTCATTTCTTTTCCCAGTGCGTGTTTGGTGCTCGGTGAGTGTGTCGGGAACAATTAGGGGCATGAATTCGTGTTGGAGTTTAAGTGACGTCCCTGAGTTTCGTTCGTCCATACGTCTCCTCGCTTCGGGCGAGGAGACGTGTCCGAAGCTCGCTCGACGATTGTGACATCACCGATAGAATGAATATTCGAGTCTCGACGCCGTCCTTTGATTTTCTCTGATAGCCCCCCCCCCCCCCCCCCCCAATTATAACTCGCGCGATCAGATTTATTCGCACACGCGACGCATATTCGCGGGAGATTGGTATACGCAACTCAATTTTTTTCCATTTCATAACCACATCGACAAATTTTCCGGCGCGGAATAGACTTTCGAGGTTATTATTAATAGAATTGTGCTCAAACGCGCAGAAGATTCGTTCGGAAATGCTTTCGTCGCTTCTTCGTTGAAACTTTGAGCTGGTATTTACAGAAAAATTCGTCTCAAACGGAAAAGAGCAGTCATTGCGTGCAACTTCGATCGGGCAAGTATTTGAGAGCGCGCGGCACTGATACAACTATGTCCTATGTGTTTTTATTCCTTTACTTTTGTACAGTTTTGTCGTAAGCGTTATTATGCGTAAGGCGGGAGTGTAATGAGATTCGAGATGATTATGATCGGACGGGCGATCGTTGCCCAAATCTATATTTACAACGTTCTTGCACAGTTATAAAAATAAACTGTGCCAGCTGCGTGTATACTTGTAGCCTATATACAACAATTAAGGGGTTCGCCCCTTGCCGGCTCAATTTCTCGTGTCCCGCTCCTTCCGGATTTCAACCATTTTCATTCTCTCCTCGTCTCGCGCACTTTTTATAAAAAATTCAAAAACGTACTTTCGATTTCGCCCTCTCGCGGAGTCTTGATTCATTCTTTCTCACAATCGAAATGTTGCTGTGCGCGGTAACCAATTGTGATAGAAATGTGCACTCGAATAACGAACCATATTCGAAAATAAAGGGGCGAAATTCGTAGCTGCTGTAAGCCTCTCAATTCACAAAGAGAAAAATAAAGCTGCAAACGAAACTCGCTTTAATATAACGATTATTGCTCGACGAATCTGACATTCGCGATCGATGATAAGAACGTTGAAAAAAGGAACTATTTACGCTTGTTTTTTCTCTTCCGCTTCATCGATTAATCGGAGGGTGATTTTCGCGCGATAAAAATCTTTTTATATCGCACGAAGTAGTCTCCCGGAGGAATAATCTGCGAGAGGAAGCTATTTTATTTTGGTCCATTTGGTTGCGCGTTGGCATGAGAAATTCGTGCGAGATTCAATAACCGCTGCGATGGCGAATAATGCATCGAGCTTTTTCTTTTCGTCGCTCCCTCAAGAGGAACTTTTGAAACGCGCTGCGGGGTTGAGAGCGAACACGAGTTTCGGGTGAACATAAAAACGATCGAGAGCACGCTCAGAGGCATATGTCGAGGCAAGATAACTTGACCGAGTCTCGGTGACGACCCTCGGGCTGCCCAAGCATCAAATTTACGACGGAAGTTGAACGACTGTGGAAGATACATTCGCTACGAAAAGTGCGATCTTCGGCACCCGATGAATCGGGGAAAAAAGCGCGATTTTTTGCCTCGCTGAAAAACGAAGCAAAAACGACAATAAACGAAAGCCAGATGAGGGTGTCATATTTCCATAATTATTTTAAACTCACGTTGGCAAAGTTCGCTAAATTTTAAGTAGAGTTTGAGTGATTATTGTCACCGAGTTAGCTATTATCGTCCAACGTTGAATCTATTATTAGAATACTCTTGAACTGAATTCTCTTCCGCAAGTTTCTAATGCAGTGTGAATGCCTGAATTTATTTTCGGAGCGCGTGCACTATACGAGCTGTCCTACGGCCGATGATAATCCGGTTGACAGGAGCGCGGGACCGAATTTTGAAAGGAACGCTACAGAGGATCGGATTTCGTCCAATTTTAACGTGACGCGATATTATTATTCTTGAAATCAATGATTAAGGGAGAGTAGCAAAATACACAGAATCGGGAAACCTGAGCTGCGAGAATTAATGGGCGTAACGACGCCCGAGTCTGTGGGAAAGAAAATTGAAGAATTTCTGGAATTGTTGGAGACTTTTTTTAATATCATTTCGTTGGAGCCAACCTTGCAAACTTCAACGTCACGTGGACGTAATGAAAGCGTAGAAATCGAATGAAGACTTTTTATAAAAATTTTGAGACAAAAAGAAAAGAGATCCTCGTCGCGAACGGATACAATTATCTCGTATTTTCTCTTCGGAAAATATATTTTTTTCAACACCGTATCGAAATTCCGAAACTCAAAATGAAACGAGGCTCAGACGTGCTGACGTACAGACGATGGAAAAGCAGAAAGCGACGAATGACATTGACGCGCGAACATGAAAAACGCCAGGAAACGTACGAAAATGAGAGTTTTGACTTTGAGCTGCGGGAAGCAAAATTAAACTCTCGCATAAACGATCGGTCGTAAACTTTTGAGGAAACATCGTACCTCGTCCGAATCTGCTTACGAGGAAAGATCTATAATTTTTTTTTTGAGTACGCAGACTGCGAGCGATGCAGTAATCGTGCGGCAACAGCGCATTTACATTCCGTTGAAAGTCAAGCGTCACCCGTCAATATTCAGTTTCCTATATAAATACGTGCTGCTGGTTGTTTGTTACGAATAAATTCATGATTAAGAGTCTCTGCGGGACTCGAGAGGCGAGAACGATGCCCACGAATTTATGGGCGGTGAACTAACGACGCAGACGGAGTATGTTGAAGGGCAAATGTCCGAGCATCTAGCGACGAACGGACGAAAAAATGTGGGGACGGATTGAGGTCAATTGGGTCTGCAAAAGGTTTGAAATTCGGAAGATTTTTTTTCAAATACGAAAACGAGACGAAACGCCCTTCATTCCTTGCGGTATTCTGAAAAGAATCATCATCTTCCGAAGGAGTCGAAGTTTCATTCGTTCAGTTGTCATTCATTTTTTTGTCTCATCCATTATTCATGAGCGCGTGCGACGAGCTCGCGACGCGTGACCGGCGAAGGTTGACTGTTCATAAAGTTTTATTCATGAATAAATAATGTTTGAAAATATTGATTAAAGAGCTTTGCGAAGGGTATAACGATGCTCGCGTTTGACAATATTTTGCGAGGATGATTCTTGTCGAAGGTAAAACGTCGAACTGTTTGCGTGATCGATAAAAGCCTCCAATAATTCTCCAATTTCGTTCCCTGCCGAATTTGCAATTGGTAGTTTTTCAAGCTGCACAATTGGTGAATTACGAATGTTTTTTTCCTCCACTTCGTTGAACCCCAACGTTGCAAACTTCAGCGTCAGTTTGAAAAATTTCGCGCGAATCTAAACGGTCCGAAAGGTCCGAAACTGCTCGGAAGCATGATCGAGGTTTTTCCGCGAATTACCACACAAACAAACCATTTCTTCAACGGTATAATCGCTTATGAAAACAAAACAAAAAAGCGAGGCTAATTCGAGATGCCGAGACTGCTGTTCCGAGATAAACTCTTAATCGCTCTAAAATTGTTCGTAACACTAGTTTCGTCGACGATATATATCACAGATGTGATTTCAGCTCGAGCGGAGTGACGTAAAAAGCATCAAGTTTTTCCCACCGGAGACGAGGAACTGGCAAAATAATTAGAAATAAAATAGTTTCACGGGTTTGCGGAATTTGAAAACGTCTGCGCAGCCCCAGAAATCGCTATTGGATTAGAGATCCCGAGTCTTGCCACAGGCAAACATTCAATCGTTTACTGCTCCCTGCGGAATATCGTGGTGTATTAACTCTTGAGCGGAATGTGTTACGGTGCAAGGCTACAAGTGCACGATAACACAAAGATTTCGATCTCGTTAGGCACGCGTACCGAATCGCTTTACACCTAATACGGAAAGTGAGTAAAAAGCGGCGGTACAAAAACTCGTTTCGCGACACGATTGCCGAGAGTGCGTTGGCGAATATAAGCTTGACAGTTTCTTGCCCTGGCTCGGGAAAATAAACGCTTCGCCGTACCAAGACGAGTAACGTAAAAGCGAGGAAAATAGATCATTGAAAAAGTGCACTCGTCATAAGTTTGCGACGGAAGTGTAAAAAAGAAGAAGAAAAAAAAAAGCATGCCAAGTATTTTTACTCATTTCCCAAGTGGAATTCAATTTTTCCGATTATTTTACTTTTGGCACGAATTTAGCCATTTTTACACGTTTCACATAATTCGTTTATGAAAACTTGAGAATCCCCTCGGTCAAGCGTTTCATTGAAAAAACTTTCAGATCGTCAGACTTGGTTTCCTTCGAGTTTCAATGACTCTTCGCCGTTTCAAAGCTATTCTCATCCGTTCGATAAACCTGAAGTTTACTTTTTCGACCTCAATTGTCGAAGTGAAAATTTTGGTTCGTTTAAGCCCTCTGTTCGCATGAAATGTGTACGAGGAATAAATGATTATCACGCTTGGACAAAATATTGCGACGATTGCTTCTTCATATACCTTAATCTTGAACGTATTTGTCTATAAAACGGAACTAGAGGGCGCGGTGTAGCGAATTCCGCGGGAACAGGCTTGCTAATCAATCTCATCGATCCTGGCTGACGTAGGGTGTTTATCCCGCCCCCGTGTCGAAAGCCCGTACCGTAGCGACGAGTTTCCGCAGGAATTTCGAGGCGAAAAATCTTCACCGAGGTCACTCTTCCGCCTCGCGGATCATTGTCTCAATCGATAACTCGCTCGTTTATCACAGAACATTTCGACTCGTAATTTTCGTTGGAAACTCGGATTTTCGTCGCTGGCTCTCGAGCTTCAACGGCCTGAACGATGCACACGCGCATACGCACTCGAGGAACGCACACGGCGACTTTTCTGTCAACGCGAGCTCGCTTCTTTTGCCTCAAGGAAACAAATTATTCGCGCCTTGATTTACTTTGTTTTTATCTAACTACGCGTCTATCTACGGACAAGTATTTCTAAAACTATTCGATATCCGGTAAACTTTCGTTTAGTCTTTTACGGCAATATTTATGCCGGGCTCAGTATCTACGTTTTTCTACGTAATCTTACCGCAGCTTATATTAACTTTGATGATTTGTCTTTTGTTTCTGACTCTCGTATCAACTTGATGACCGTATTTTTGTACGTATAGCGTGATTACAAAGCTCTTTTTAGCCTTTCCCTTATCAACAATATGTGAAAAAAGCGTTTATCGTTATTTGGTTAATTTTGTGACAACGTTAGAGTCCAGGAGTCGGTTCAAACTCTTTTCAAATTCTTATTAATGCAGTCTCAAGGTTGAGATCTCGTCCACTCAGCGCGCTCGCTCGAGCCGATTTATTTCTTGTGTTATATTTATAGTTCGAGTCGTAAAGCTTGTGATGTCATAGTTTGGAAATATTATTTTTTGGAAAATGGCTAAGGACAACCTGCTTCTTTGTACGAAGGATGGATACGAAATAGAAATTTTGAATTTCAGATCGACGCGCATCGCTAAACATACGTCGGCCATCTGTTTCTTATTTTTTCTTATTGCGAAGCCTCGACTCTAGTGCACACACGTGTTTAGTTTTTTCGACCTTCCAGATACTCGTTCGAGGCGACGCGAGAGCGCTACAATATTTCCAAGTAGTACGCTTTCCCATTTTTTTCGTAATTATATACAGAACTCGAGGCGTGTGAATCAATTGGCGAGAACCCGAGCTCTCGATTCGACAAACAATACGCATTGGCGTTGAGGAGGCTCAAAAATGGGAGCAGATTTGGAAGGGTCGTTCAAAGAGACGAGACATTTTTAATCGATCTTCAAATTTCGAGAAAAGTGAAAGAAAGTCCCCATTTATTGTGAGGTAACGATGTGATTACGAAAAAAAATGGGGGGGGGGGATCAACGTTTTCTCAAGAGGGGCAAAAATTTAACTTTTCTTCCGGTTGAAATATTTCGAAATTTACTACCGAACGTTTGAATTTTTTTTTCGTTAAAAAGCATTCGAATACAAAGCAGTATTTTGTAAAATTTCAAATTTAAACTGCGATTCAACCGCGTCGCAGTGATATATTGAAAAATAGTTTATTCATATCTGAAATTATGAGCGTGCTTGAAAGATCGGAGGGAAAAAAATGAATTTATCGTCGAGAGCAATGGTTCATAGGCAATTGATAGTTACATACATGAAAATGTAAACGCATTGATGGAGTGTTTTATATATGATATCAAACGAGTTGTTGCGAGCCAACTAGGCAGTATTTTTGCGCTAATTCATACTCTGTATCTCATGAACACCGGCGCAAATTCATTCTCCATTCGTTCAGCATTCCTTAAATATAATATTTACATAGTCGCAGAGTCATACGCAGACGCACACAAAAATATGTACATGTAGAGCGCGAAATTTGGGCAATAATCGCGATCATTGTAAAATCGTCTAATATTTAACTTTAGCTTTGACCTCTTCGGCCAAACCGCCCCACCTCAGTTTGTAAACGCGGGATCTCCACTGTATGAGAGGATGAAGAACAGCCTGAAGAAATAGGTAGGGTCTGGTGGTTTCGCTGAGAAGCCATCCGCAAACAAATTCTAATTTGTTGAACGGCAAGGGACTGTTTTGTACGACGCACAAAAGTGTCCAGTCGAACATGAACCAGAGTAGCACATGAACGAGGTAAAATACTAGCGAGTCCCAGTCGAATAGAATACCCGCTGCCCAGGAGGCGCAAGCCCCAAGAACGAAGCATTCGCTCAGCGGCTCAAAGAGTATGGTGAGGGGAAGCATAGCGACTCTGAGTTTGGCCCATCTTTTGAGTCTGGCCTGAAAGGAATGCATGTCGCAGTGTCCGCTGTTCTGTAGGGCAGGCTGGGAACAGACAGTTATTTTCCAGCCTCTGTCCGTCAGGGATTTGGCGTAGAAAAAATCTTCGGCTAAATAAACGCCAAAAGTCTTGAGTCCTCCGACTTCTTCGAGCGGAGCTTTTCTGAGGAGCGCAGACATTCCGGTGTGACAATTTATCCTAAGGCAATCCGCGGCCAGGTACATCCTCGACTGTACGGTACCAAAGTATATTTTTTCATAAGACGCCGCAAAGCCCTCTCTGTCACAGGTGAACGGTAATTGATGAACGAGAGCTACTTGGTCCGTCATATATGTCACCATGTCCAGCAAAGTGTCTTCCTTCATTTTAATACCACTGTCGCTTATCAGTATGAGCTCGTGTTTGGCCGCTTCGTAAGCGGGATGCATATTGTTGATTTTCGGATTAACCCCAACGCGAGAACCTCCGACGAATAATCGCGCGTCAACGAGAGGATACTTTTCCATTAATTTGTGAACGAGCATCAGTGCGGGGTCGGATTCGTCCTCGACGCAAAATAATAACTCGTACATTGGATAATCCATGGTGAAGAAAGTCTCGAGATTGTTGAAAAGATTCGGATCGACCCCCATGAGAGGCTTTATCACTGTCACCCCCGGGAACGGTACTTCGTAACTGGGTACCGTAGTTGTTTTGCGATGAAGCTTCCAACGACTTGCCACGAGCGCCAGTACGTGAACAATCCACATACCGAGCCAAAATGCCATGAAAAATATCGCAAACCCGTAGAGGGTGTACACCATGGAGCTCATGTTTGTTCGAACAATGAGATGGGAGAGGAGTTCGTACAAACGAACGTTAAAGTAATAAAAAAATTAAAAAAAAAAAAAAGAAAAAAAAAGAAAACGGAATATGAATTTGAGCGCGGAGGCTTGAATCCTTTCTTATAGGCACTAGGCGTGATTCCCGCGCGTTAATTTCGATCGCGAAACACACGACGGTGCTGCCCCCAAAGAAACAAGCCCACGTAACGCCTGCTGCTCCGCTACACCGAAGCCGGTCGTCGGTCCAGCGCGCCGGAACGCGCGAAAAAAACTATCACTGTTCTCTTCTTCCTCGACACGGATGACGTAGTCGCACGAACCCGGGAAAACCGGGTTGTAAATGAGTGTCCGCCCGGCTGGGACGAGACACTGTTTTATTTTTTATTTGAACCTCGTTGTTTCGGGGCCCTTGAACCGGCTTGAACGAAATTCCTTTATTTCCATTTCGAATGTTTCTTTTTTTATCGTCACGTCACCCTGTTCCTTTCGTCTCGATGTCGTCCTTCTTTTATCTTCTTTCCTTCGATAATTAATAATGCGAATACCGGATAAAAGCCGAAGCGATTTTTTCCTAGTTTTCTTCAACAAAATCAACGAAAAATCACACGTACAGCGAACTTTCGTTTCGTCGTCTATCTCAGGAACGCTCTGACACCGCGTCTTCTGCCTCCTCCTCGACGTCACCAGCAGTCGACACATTCACGCGGTTTTTTAAAAACTCTTTATCCTTTATTTCAAACGCGGAATACGACACACCCCTCACTCCTCAAATTCACTGTGCTTTTCTCACTTTCAATATTCACTGCACTCCTCGATACTCTGCCGCCAGAGAGACACACCATCGACCACTTTTTTCCAACGTAATACACGTTCACTATTTCAAATTATGCATGAGCCCGGTGTTCCTGTCATATCCAGCACCAACTGTCGTTATTCGACACACCTCATCAATTTGCGCACGTTCGATTTCTTGAACGCTTATCCACTTTTCAACCACCAACATTGGAAAAAAATTACGAAAACGATATGAAAACGCTACTTCTCGCTGGTGCTTCTTTCATCACTGTGTATTATCATTCTTAGACATTATCATGCTCATTATTATTATTGTTACCGAGAATCGAGAGAGCCAGAAGATCGAGCATAGCCGAAAATTTAATATTTCTCCAATTAGCTGTCAGGCAAAAACAATTATCACAGAAACGTTGTTCCCCCGTGACCGGAATTCGTCCTGTAGTAGTCCTGAGCCATCACTCGCGTGGCCAATGAATTTCGAAAACACCGGTTACCCGTCCTCAACTACGTTACACACGTACACACTCGACAGCCCGAGAATTGCGTAGAAAAAATGCGACAACTCTGCAAAAAATATTACCCAAGAGTCGATTGATGCGATGTTTTTATATATCACTGTTTTTTCGTTCCCCTTCGCCACTCCACACTATACGCCCAAGCAGGATAATTCTTCTCCCTCTCCCTCTTTCTCTTTCGGAAGAGAGAGGCTGCTGTGATATCGTCTCTCCGGTGTGTTGACTCGCCCTACCTGAAGGTACACACCACACAAAACTCTTCCGTTCTAAACTCGCGCGTGTCAACGTATATACACTCTCTCTTTCTCAAATATTGAGCCTGCCAATTCACGGTTCATCCAATATAAATCGAAAAAACTCGTAACATACACTTTCGTTTCTGGTTTTACGCGTATCGTTCATTTTCAACAGAGGATTCGAATAAAAAATGATTGATAGAAAGGATTCGTTCCGATTCGTTTCATACCAGACAAATGAAGCTCCTTATATATATATTTTTTTTTTTTTTATAAAAATCATACGAACGAGGGTTGTTTCACTTTTCACACTCGTTAATCGGCGTTTCTCTTTCAACGTTTACGTCAATAGATATTTCAAGGATGTTGTTCGCTCACTTTATTCGCGTTCCGTTTCCTTCACTTCAACATTCGATTTTATAACTTTTAAACCGTTTCCCACTCACGAATTATCACAGGAGTCATGATCTCTCGTTCTCTCGCTTTCAGGACGCCCATAAACTAGACATCCGTGAGACTGCGGTTTTTATATTTGCGTGTTCTTTTTGTTCTTTTGCTCTCGCACGTTTTTCACAGGCTTGTGTCTCTCAGAGAAAAAACTCGAGTATCATCCGTCTTGAAGTCTCTTGGGAAATTTGAGATCCGCGGAAAGCGCATAGCTCAATAGCGTCCACGGGACACAACTGAACTGACACATGTGACAACCGGTAAATGAGTGTGTGGGGTGCAGGCAGAGGGAGACTCGACGAAAATATCGAACGCCGCTGCTGCTGCTGTACTGCTGGTGCTGCTGGCTCTCGCTCGTTTCAGTTCAGTCGCTTCGATTCGACGCTGCTTCTTTCTCGCCGGTATGTGTAACTCACCGACGTGACGTTCTCCCCCCCCCCCCCCCCCTCCCTCTTTCCTTCTATAGGAGCGAAGCACACGAAGCAAAGAGCTCCACGGCCACCGCAATACTACCTTAGCGTCGATCACTCCACCCCACTTCGACCACGACGTTCTCTTTATCCCCGGCAAACTTATGCTAGTGGATTTTCTACATTGTGCCTATTTATACGAATCTTATGTTACTGCGTCAAAAAAATAATTACGAGCGAAATGGAGAAAAACGTTTTATCGAAGAGTGACATTCTTATTCGTCGATGATCCGCAATTCCGTTCAGCTCGATCCTCGGAACTTCAGCGAACAAAAAACGTAGTGAAAGCTTTATTACTAATATCTCTCATACTTGTTCTTCTGACATTCAAAAAGCCAGTCGCTTACCTCTGGCGAAAAGTACGCACACACGCGCACGTACACATACTTTGAGTTTGAATACATTTTTGGAAGAGAGACACATCCTTTGATTGTGCGAATTTGACTGTTCGCTCTTCCCTCTAGTTTCACAATCAAGTACATTTTGGCGGAGTTGAGTCTGAAAATCGCATTTTGAGCATTGATCCTTGTCTAGTTTGCTATATTTTCCAGAAGTTGTGGGAATCGTGTTTAGAGATTTTAACTTCGGAACGTTCAGTACCTAAACTCTCGGTAGCCTTTCTCTAGCTTGCGTACCAGTAGTGGCTGTGCGCACGCACATGAAAGACGTTTTTTCGCAGCGCGCATGATCGTGGAATCGGACGAATAAAAGTAAAGTTCGAATTATCATTTTAGCACGTACAACACGTAAATTTGAGTGAGCTTTGAAAATTGAACGATTGGATTTTTTTATACAAAATCCAATTGTAATTCGATATACGAACTCGATTCATGTTTTTAACGTGAGACAAAAGTACGTCATCGTTCTCAAAAGCATATTTTTTTCATTCGAAAGAACCGACGAAAATCGGACGGACTGGGATCAGATCGATTTAAACAATAGTAAAAAAAAAAAAAAAAATTATCAACTTAAGAAAATGCTTTTCGCAGATATTGACGTAACCAAACTAACGAGGGTTAATTAAAAAGCTGGATGTACTCGTTAACCCTGGACAAATTCATTGACCTTGGCAGACGTGCCCTCTACGACCGGGGCAATTGACGAAGAGGGGACAAAAATAAAAGTGTATCAACGCAATTTCGTAATTCGTGAGTAAATTCAATGATGCCTACTTCAAAATTTGAGATGATGTCATTTTTTTGGCAGCTAAAAATAAAAACGACCTGTTAACAAGTCCAATCGACAAACTAAAATCTCGACTGGGTGTCATCTCAAAATGATCAATTTTTTAAGGATTTTATAAATTTTTATTTACCGGATGCATAATCTTATGGAAGTGATTCGACAGAATTCAGGCACGGAATTTTTTGAACAATGGATGCTTATTTGCCGTCGAAGAAGAAGCTGACTTTTTGTACTCGTAGTAAACGGCGTCATCGGCTCCTGACATCGATGCCAGGTTGCCCGTTTTTCGAATAATCTGAAAATTCGTTTGAATATTTATTTTGTACAATTCGGCAATTAGACACAACGCATAAAACTCAAAACATGGAAAAATCTGGAATTTTTGTTGTTTAATATCAGCGTTGTGGCCTATTTTTTAAAAAAATACGATTGCCATGTCAGAAATAATTGGCGATTTTGTTTCGATAATTTCCCTCGAATGGTCAAATTTGCCCCGACTAATGCTCATTGACAAATTCGGAATTATTATTTTTTTTCTTCACGAAACTCACCTGCCGAGGACCTTCTCCGGGTATTCGTTCCTCTTCGGCGTCCATGTCACTAGCTGATAACACCTGTTGCAACAATTGACCTTGTTCCTCGCGTGTTTTGTACAACATGTCCTGCTCTTCCTCCATACCCGCGAGTTTAGTTATCACTTTGTAAGCGTATCCTTGATTGACAAGGAAACGCTGTCGTTTCCGGGAATAATTCATTTCCATTGTATCCTGAGATACAAGAGTGTAGAAAAACGCGTTATATTCTTCGGCAATTGCACCTGTGAAACGAATATTGTGAATTAAAAAAAAAAAAAAATACTTTTCTACACACACATTTGATTCGTCCGAAGAAAAATTCCAGTGCATCTCTCGACTTTTCAGAAAATACATGCGAATTGCCATATTGTACTAACCTTTTTTTGCTCGAAGGATACGACCTAATCTTTGAGCTTCCTGTCTTCTTGATCCACCGTGCGATGATATTTGAATTAAAACATTAGCTTCCGGCAAATCGAACGATGTGTCAGCAACTTTACTGACGAATATTGTGTTTACTTTCATGTTGTATTTGAAATTTTGCAGTATCTGAATTCTTTCGCTCTATTAAAAACAATGAAAGTGATGACTCGTTATTGTGGGCGAAAGTTGATTTGTTTTGAAAAATTGGGTGAAAGCACTCTCGGGGAAAGGATGTACTTTCGAAAATTCACCTGACTCGTTGGACCATAAATGTATGGTTTGTTCATTTTGATGGCGTAGTGTTTCAAGGCGAATACGTTGTCCGAAAACACGATGGTTTTGTCGCCTCTTCTCTCGTGATAACGAACAAGATATTGGCAGGCTCGAAATTTGTTTGGATTCATAACGTAAAGGAGCTGTAACAAAATTCCATGTCAAATATTGTTTCAAGAGAAGCTTCCGGAAAAAAATGTCTTCCAATGGATCGAATGGATTTACCAGTTTTCGACTCATTTTGCACGAACGACTGAGATATTCTCGATAAAATTCGGGTGTCATCGCGCACCAGACTTCGGCACACTGTACCCGGGCGATAAAACCTCTTTTCTGTAATTCAAGCCAATTGGCCTCGTAGAGTTTTGGTCCAATGAGAAAATTGAGATCAGCTATTTTGTCGTCTTCTCGCAATAGAGTCGCGGTCAGACCGAGCTTGCAATGCGACTGAACGATCGTCAATACACGACGAAACATTTTTGCCGGTATAGTGTGCACCTCTGTTCAAAATAAAAGACAATCACTCTTAGTGATAACGCAAAACTGTAAAAAAATGTGTTTACTCATATTAACACTTTCTAATTGTTTCTAAAGGAAATTGTACTTTATATAAGATATTGAGGTAGAGTTTGAAGCAACAAAAAGATCGTCGGGCTCACCGTCCAACACCATTATTCCCCATTCTTGATCCTGCAGCCATTTCATCGTTTGTTCAGCCTCCCACGATCTCTTTTGCGTATGCGTGATCATGGAATAAGTTGTGACTAAAATACTGCAATTCATAGGTTTGTCCTTAGCTTCGCTCGTGAAACGACATATCATTGAATCGTCAGCCGTTGACCACATTTTGAACTGTTGTTTCCATTGTTCGACCGATACACCAGAATTGCAAAGTACCAATGCTCGTTTGCGCACAGTGCAACAGGCTGTCACGCCGACCAAACTTTTTCCAGCACCTTTAACCCATTATGTAAAGAAACATGATTCACGTCATAAAACAACGAGGATGGTTATGAGATCTCGTTTTCACGTCATACCGCAGGGAAGAACGATGACCCCGGATCGAGCACGCCCGTTGCCGAACATTTTCCGCAAGCTTTTCTCCTGATAAGGTCTCAAGACAGCGGATGGTTTCAAGTCAATGCTGGAAATGGAAAGTACGTTAATTTTATTCTTTTTACTATGATTTAAAAAAATTTTTCGTCTTATGTACTGAATTCAATTTTTTTTGATAGGAAAAGAATGATAGTGGAGGAAATCGTGAAAGACATAGAATAAGGAAAAAGATCGTAGTCGCTTGATCGATTAGGAATTCAACGTACTTTATATCAGCATTGACGGTATCGTTTCTAAAATCGTACTCGGCGAGTAAAGGATGTTCAAGTTCGATGCATCGTTTTTGTATGACTTCAATCTTTTCTTGATTCACTTCGAAACTAACGGTTTTTAATTGTTGATCCTCCTCCTCTTCCTCGTCGTCTTTATCAATTTTATTCAAATAAGTTGTGATATCATTAGGCACAGCAACGGTTTCGACCGGAGTTGGCTGTTCTGTTGCACCTTCCGTTGGGTTCGATGTTCCTGGCACAGCCGGCACAATCGTTGTGGGCTTTGCACCAAACTATAAATTTCATGTACTCAATTTTACAGATGTAATTGATACGAGGAATCGCATTGCTCATAGTCAAAATTATAAAAAATATGAGGATTCGATGAGTATTGATCATGTACCTGTATAGCTTTTGTTTTACTCTGTACATTTGTTATAAAACCCTCCTTTTCGACGGTTTCTTCTACATTTTTTCGCAACCGACATTCCTGAATGACCGGATCTTTGAGCAATTTTTGCAGTACTTCCGGATGCGGAGATTCCACAAAATACTTATTGTGTTTCAAAACCAGTTTGACCTATCGATGGATTCAACGTGAATTGGTTAGATTGAGAGAGTTTTTGTAAAAATATTTATAATTATCCCAACTTACTTTTCCATAAGATAATGTACAGAGTTTTATGAATTCTACAATGCCATCGGGTATACTAGTTTTGCTCAGTCTCTTTAGGTACTCGATTATGTCGTGTGTTTGCAAGCCCACACTCACAGCAGCATACAATGAATACGCTGTTAGTTTGTACTGCAAAAGAAAAAAATCATAATATTGTGCAAATATTATATTGAAAACTTAAAATTACGGAATAACAGAAACTTACTTCATGTATGTATTCCGGGCGACAAACCGGTTCTGATATGGCAATAAGAAAATCATGAGCATGTTTGTAAACCGGAGAAAAGGATTCCAAGAAAATGTGTCCATTGGGTGCCTTTAAAATATTATTTTTATATCAGATTATATCACATTTATCTGTTTTGTTAGATAGTATATAGTTTTGTTGTACGCTAGACAAGTTTGTTAACACTGTAGTTTCTAGCCGTAAAAAGCCTTTGTCCAATTGCTTCATTGAATCTCAAAATATCATTAGTGTAATTAGATCTATATAAAAATACTCACAACCCACAGAGGTCTAGTGCTGTGATCAGTTTTTAATATCATTTGTGATCTGTAATCCTTAGCTCCAAATTCATCTTCAATCGCACTTTCGTCCTGTTTTTCAACATCATTTTTTGCTGCATCTGGAATGCCATCGGTCTCCGTACCCTCACCATAATCATCTTCATTATACTCATCTTGATCTTCTTTCCGCTTTTTCCACTTGCCGCGGTCTTGAAAATCAGACAAAGGTAATGAACAATTTGAATTTCGTATAAAGCATTTGTCCTCTTTATAAATAATGCCATTGCCATAGATTGAATGTATTTTTCTAATATTTTAAAATTATGAAAGTTGTAAGTATTCGTATAGAATATCTTTATTTCCATAGGTTATGTACCATTATCTTTCTTGAAACGTTTCGGGGGCCCCATATTTTGTAAAATTCTGTTTGCTATTTATTTAGATTGTACGTTTAAATAATTCGTGCTATTATAGAACGAATACATTAAAGCAGAAGCAATCACATTCTATTTTGATACAACGAACAGAGTGGTTTGTTTTTCTTCTTCCCTCTAAACCAAAACGTCAGAACTCTAGAGAAGCAGCAGGGGGCACACTCAACATAGACGACTACGGTTGACGGGTATGTTCGACTTGAACGGCTTGAACGATTACACCATGGATTACACGTTTTCGTTAGCTCGTCAGTGTGCGCTCCCTTGGTGCGCTCACTGCAACTCAAACGTCTCACAGCACCGCTTATAAGCGTGAGCGCTGGAAGCGTGTGAGACCTCAAGTCGAACGCACAACGCCAACGCACCCTACGTTTATGATTTCTGCACACTGCGCGCGAGTAGTCAGATTTACATCGTTCCAGCGACGCACGTGATTCGTAAATGAATACAAACTAACCTTGAATTTCAACAAATTTTCCGGTGAAAATGTTAGCAACAGTAAAAGATAGAATATGATCGTTTGAAATAATAAATTATTCTTCCTCATATTCTATAATCATTCATATTAGAAATACGTAATTATGGAGTATGCTACTCGTCCAACAAATTGGTCGAGTGAACTTTCGAACGTTGACAGAATGATGACTGAAACTGCCGTAAAAAATCATGAAATAAACAGAGGCGAATCAGTTGCTCAAATTGACACAAAGTGTATCGAAAAAAGTGAAGAAATGTGTACGAATGATAAAAATTTACCATTTTCAAGATCTGACATTATTCAAGCGAATAATAGTGAAGATAAAACAATCGAGAATACTAACGAAAAAGTAAACAATGTAACGGAGTTTTCGGAAGAGCTTTCTGCATCTGAGGTGCAACCACAAATATTTCGTTATGATTGGAACAACTCGCCGAAACTTTTATGCTCTGCTGTTGAAGACTACATCCCTACTGAAACAAATGAAAATTTTACAAAAGGTTGCCAGTGGTCTCCGGATGGAACATGCCTTCTTGTTCCTGCTGAAGATTTTCGAATACGGGTATATGAACTTCCCAAAGAAATGTATAATTACACATTTAATACTGAACCACCATCGGATAATTTAAAACCTGCCTTATCAGTGAGAGAAGGTGGTTTAGTCTACGATAGTTGTTGGTATCCCATGATGAATTCATGGGATCCTGCTACTTGTTGTTTTCTTAGCACCAGCAGAGAGAGCCCTCTTCATCTTTGGGATGCTTTTACAGGGGAGCTCAGAGCTACTTATCGTCCTTATAACCAGTAGGTCTTTATTTTTGTTACTGTTTTTTCTTTTTAATTTTCAATACTTAGTTTCACCATATTTCTGCTTTAGAGTAACAATACTACTGCTACTCGAGGATGTTTTTCGAAACAATGCATTTTAATAAAACAGCTCTAGAATAGAAAAAGTAATAGAAAAGCAAACGTGAAAGCAAAAAATTGTGGAAAATGATTTAAAAATAGAAGTTTTCAAAGGGCCGATAACTTTTGAAGTAGAAAATGGACAGCAAAGTTTTATTGCTGAAATGATAAGATCTCCTAGTTAAGAGAAGAGAGTAGAAAAAAATGTGTTATTTATACATCAAATTGTTGCTGCACATGAAAAAACTTATTTTAAATCTTTCTACCCTTTCATTCAGGGTAGATGAAGTGGAAGCTGCGATAAGTGTCCAATTCGTTGAGGGTGGTCAAGAAATTTGGTGTGGCTTCAAAGGTGCATTGAGATCTTTCGATACGAGTCGTCCAGGACGTCAAAAAGAAACGATTTCATTAAAGAAAGATTTTCCAAACGTAACAGGGATTGTTTCCTGTATACGTGAAAATCCAATCATGCCGGGGTTAATTGCATTTGGCACTTATTCAAAATCCATTGGTAAGCGACATTTTATTCAAATTGAAAATTCGCATATCCATTACAATTTTATAGTAAAAATATATTTTAATTTAGGTTTATACAATAATGGTCCGTTGTGTTCGCTTCAAACGGAAAGTGGGGTAACTCAGATCGAATTCAGCCCCTGCGGAACAAAATTGTATTCAGCTGTGCGTCGTAGCAATGAATTTCTTTGTTGGGATTTACGGAATCCTGGTGTATTGTTATATTCGATGAAAAATCGTCATAGCAACACAAATCAAAAAATTATGTTTGCAATTTCGAGCGATGGCACACAAATCGTTTCAGGTAAAAGACTTCAGTTTTCTCCGAATGTAGTTAAAATAAAAACATTACAACTTATTTTATTCTGCTATTCATGATAGGAGGAACGGATGGCTTCATCGGTATATGGCAAGAAACCGACCTGCTCAAAGAAGAGGAAGAGTTGAGTCCTTTCTCGAGAATTCAATTATCAAAGGATTGTATAAATGGCGTCAGTATCCATAAGTTTTTACCAATATTAGCGACAAGTTCGGGTCAAAGGCTTTGCGAGGATGAATTCATCGACCGTGACAACAGCGTTCGATTATGGTTTTTTCAGGGTGCACAATAAAGATTCCCTGATCGTTGATTGATTTTCTGAATTTTTATGGTGGTACATTTATTTAAATCGATAACTCCACAGCTGATACAAAGAACCGAATACATCAAATCGTACATTTCACTAATTATGAATTAGAAAGATAACAATATAAGGGAAAACTAATTTAAAAAATGTATGTATACAAAATATTCTTACGTTTATAGAGTTAACGTCTTGGAAATAAAATTATATTTTTTTATTTTCATTGTTTCGATGTTTTTTTGGTGTATCCACTCGTACGACGAACTCGAGGTGGAACTGTAAAAAGAAAGTACCATTTACAAGAAATCTTTGACGTAATTACAGTTTGATTTCAACAAAAATAAATAAAGTATTTCAAAACCTTATCGATTGCCATTTGCATTCCTCAAAAAATGAGTAGATTTTATAAACTGTAAGAAATTCTTGAACTTTCAAATCATTTGTGATACTCACTTGATATTGAGGCGGGTGAATCGAACGACATCAAATCGCCATTGGTGAATGGGACTACCGACTGCCGCGAATCGTCAGCTAGTAAACTGATTTTTCGAGTGCGACGCGAGTGCGGAGTCATCGGATGTACAGGTTTCGATGATTCTACGCAGCCCGTGCAGTCATCGGCTGTGGATAGAAAAAAAATTGCATCAATATTTCGAAAAATATTTATCCATATGATAAATCATAAATCATAATTATTAGGCCCAAAGTCCGGAAAAGTAAAAAAATTATGTATTATTTATAACTGTGGAAAGATAGATGTAATGGCTGTATGTGAATATTTATAATAGACGTATGTTCGAAGTGCATTATTAATATTTTTATATATAGAAAAAATGCTTTAAAACGATCTCTTTTGTAAAAGTTTATAAACAAATAGATAGATAATACTACACGTCAAAGTTTCTCAAACTCTTTAACGACAAAAATTTATAGAAAAAAAATCAAAACTACAGTCGTAGAACGCGGAATATAATTTTTTTTTACGAAAAAATGAGAAGCTGGTGATAAAATGAAAACAATGGATAAGTACCATTAAAACGAACGCTTTTTCTCGTAGACCTTCGTCTTTTAGCCAGTTTATCATCAGAATCTTCTGTTTCAATGATTTTGCTGCTTGACATGGACGAATTGATTTTCCGTTCAGACGCCCGTGGATTTTCGTTTTCTTTTGTGCTGCTATCAAAGTCGAGATCGAGTTTCGACGATTCCGAAATTCTGTTACTTTTGCGGTTTGTTTTACCCGGTGTGTTTGCGGGTACAATTCGGTTTCTCAATACTCTGGTTATCGTTTGATCTTCCGTAGGTTGATCTTCTTGAATCGAAGAGTCAGCGACACCGCCGGTTCGTCTTCTCGACCTGGTGGATCTGCTTGTTGACGAAGGTGGCGGAGGAGTAGCTTCGGTTACGTAAATCATTGGCGTTTTATCCGTTTTCGAAGGAGTAGCTTCGGTTACGTGAATAATTGGAATTTGAGACGGTTTCGACGAACGAGACTCCGGGACATTGACAATCGGAAGTTCGAAACTGTTCGGTATTGCAGCGACGACATTGTTGGAGCACTCACCGGTTTCGGTATTTTCGGTTTCGTTGAAAGATTCGTTTTCGAAATCGAGGCGTTTCTCAATGCGTCTGACGGTAACGTTTCTCAACGGGACAGCGGGTGACTCGGGGATTTCGTCGGAACTATCATCGGAATTGTAGCTATCGATGCGGGCGAGAGCACGACCAAGATCGATGCTGTTTTCCAAATTTTCGTCAACCTCTTCCGCCTCGTTGGCTATAACGTCATCGTTGAAATCTACTTTACGATTGGACTTCGTAATGGCAGTATCGTTTGCCGAAAACGAGTCCTCTGTTGACGATTTTTTGAGAATACTCCTCTGTGGTGTTTGATCTGAATTTACATATGATATCGTGTCGTCCAAATGGATTTCAGGTGTTTTACACATTTTGCTGATTTTCATAACCGCCAATGGACTGTGAATGCTCTTACGGGCTTGGGACAATTGAACCTTTTTGAGAAGCGAAGCGGGTGTCCTGTTTGGCGTTGCCTTTAAGTTCGCATGTACTCTTGCTTGGGGGTAAGCACTGGGAGAACTTTTGATGCTACGACGAGAATTGAATGCTTTATCTGCAGTCGTTTCTTCGTTGATTTCGGAAGGCACAGACGTTCTATGACCGCTCTTAACGAGAATCCCATCTTCGGATATCTGTTCAGTCTGGGCCATCTTTTTTTTTTTTTCTAAAATCCACGAGCGAACGGAGCTTTTGGCATTCCCGGCGAATTTGGATGCTGCGACTTTTTTTTTAATCCCCGTTGGTTTTTTTACAGCCATAACAATTTCATCTTCGATCCAACTTTTCGAGCGGAGATTTTCGAGTTTTTCAAAACGGGAGTCACAGTTTTTCACTTCCATGTGCATCAGGTCCCAGAAGCCCTGGAGGTCTCGGCATCGTACAAGCATCTCGCCCTTCCCGCTCTCGCAATCCAAAACCAGTCCTCTGAATCTTTCAAATTTTTTTTTAATCAAAAGATTCGTTTGACCGACTGCCTGATTAATGAAATAAAGCCCATCCTCCGTAATGTCAGGTTCGTTTTTCATTCCTTCCCATTTGGCGCACAATCCGTTCAACCTGTCAACTTCGCGTTGCAACAGAAATTTGAAATATTGAGCCGTTCGCTCTTCCTCTTCTACAGAAATGTTGAGACTCTGCATTATCGTTTCTTTGGTTGGTATTTCATCAGGAGTCGTTCGTCCGATTCCCATTTTCGAGCGTCGTTCCCGACGAGCGCTGTCTTTCCCTCGCGAGGTTGTTATGTAGGGAGAAAATAATGCAGGAGCCGGAGACCCCGTACGCGGTGGAGTTTCAAGACTATTGCTATCCATTTCTCCATTACAGTGAGTATTAATTGTCACCAATTCCGGTTCAGGATCAACATTTTTATAATCACTTTTTTCATCCGACGAGTCTTCCGTTTGAGGAGGTTCTTTTTCTACTGAGCTATTGGACAAATCAACAGCCATCTGACGGGTAAAGCTATTCCGTTGTTTCGATTGGGACGATCTTATGTGAAAACTGAGTTTGGAATCTGGCCAGGGTTTATTCAGCTCAGCCGATATTTCTTCTGCAAGATCCTGTTTATCGACAACCGAATCTCTGTTGATGAATTTCCCAAACATTGGAATTTCCTCAATCCCAGCTGGGCCTTTGAAGGTGTAATTTTCCGGAGCAAATGACATGCCCAGATTTTTTTTTGCCCGTGGAACCTTTTCGTTTGGTGTGTTGGTCTTAATGACAGGCTTTCCTGGTGTTGACGTTGCCGCATTTTTCTTTGCCGTCCGAGTCCTTTCTTTTGGAGTATTGATATTAACAATACGCTTCCCTGGTGTTGGTGTTGCTGCATTTTTTTTAGCTTCTAACCGTTTTAGCGTCGCTCGAGTTATTCTTTTGGGCGGACTGGGCTGTGGCTTGATTCTTCTCGCTCCTTTTCCATGACACGGTATTGGTTTTGCTTTTGATTTTTCATCCTGCACTGGCGAGTAAAAATGATGATGTACTACTCCAACTTTGAAAGCTGGCTTTTTCTTTCTCTGTTCTAGTTTCTTCTTCAATGCTTTTTCCAGCTGCCACTTCCGAAGTCGAGTTATCGGATCTTGCTGGATTTTTTCTTTGGAGTAAAAGTGAATTCATCATTTAAATTCTTTTGTAACTGCTGAGAGGAGGATAATCGCGTTTCACCACGGGATAAGGCATTTCGAAAAAATTTAATCAAGAAACTCACCCTGTATTTCCGGACTGTCCGAAAGATCTCGGTGTCGAGAATAATATTCCGCTCTCATAACCTTCCGCCTTTCTTCATGTTGTTCGGTACGGAAAATGCGACCGAAATCCGGATCGTTCCCGCCACCTGATTTTCGTTTATATTTACCGCGATAATCATTCATCTTCTAAATCCGATTTTATATTCGTTTTCACTTTTGTTGCGGACGCTTTTATTTTTTATTCTAACCGAGTAATATTATGAATTAACGATGTTGAAAAGCATTCCATCGATACAAACAAGCAATGTTCATTGCAACCGTCGCAACGGAAAAACATACTTTGAAATGATGCACGACGGGTAATTTGAAGTAAGACGCTTGGAACTTTTTAACGCCAGGAGCGCTGCTTGCTGTTGTCGTTCGTTTCGGTCATCATTTTCTCAATCATCTACATCATGGCTTCTGTTCTGTACACGAGTGGCGGCTTTTTTAATACTTGACAAAAAAGTGTTTGGTTTACGGAAAATTGCGTTGTTCATGCAAGGGCCTTAATTCATTTGTTGGAATCAAAATTTATATTTTATTGGATTTCGTCTGTTTCGTCTGTATTCTTCGTTATATCCATGATTGCTCGGCTTATTTGAATCCGCCATTTTTTGTATATCAGAAAATATCCGCAAGATGTCGCGAGATGTACGGGTAGGGTAGAGAAACGCCGGCAAACGCCGGTGAATTCGCGCACAAGACGCGCACCGCGCACGCAATATAACCGGCCAACCGGCATAGACGAACGGCGGCCAGTGCCTGAAATTTCGTGTTGCTGACAAAAACTGTGTGTGATCGAGTGCTTTTTTCGACGTGTTTTTTTGTCTACGATAAATCCTGTCCCGTGAGGTGAGTTGACATACCTTTTGTACGGTTTTTCACACATTTTGTCAATTTTACGATTATTCAACGTTGATAATAAAGCATAATTACATTGTACGAACGAAAAGAATTGATGAAATGGCGTGTGTCATTTCTGGCGAGACGCGCGCCGGTTCCCCACGACGTTCACCCGTGAACACACACAATTTGCACGTGTATTATTCCGTCAAACGAGATTTTAACAACATAAGTGTTTCTCGCATTTGTTCTCGCCCGATAAATATTTCGACTTTCGTCCTAAGTGCTTCGGGAAAGCCCGTTTTTCAAGGAAGCACGCATGAATATAGATATCATGTGAAATCAAATATAATCGCGATGATGCACGATGTGCCGGGTTTGCGTCTCGTTCCCCGGGCAATTATCCCGCGATACGGGAGAGCTACGAGGGAATAGGCGTGTCTAGCGACTCGAACATCATTTTTCTTTCTTCGGCGAAAGGTTATAACCTACAAAAATATGTTCACACATTCGTATCTTATAAATATTTCGAAAATAATGTGCGACACAGGAGGATCGAAATAAGCCTGACATAGACTTATTTTACTCGAGTAATTGCCATTCAATATGTTTTTGCTATATACGAGTAAAATCCATTTAATGCTCGTGAGATACCTTCCTCGGATATTCGTGATTTCTCAACATGTTCGAGAGTGCCAAAGTCGTGCGGATTTACTTTCTACTATTGATCTTTTTTTTTATTTCAACTCGGGTGATGTGGATGAATTTTCATTATGGCCTTCTCGTATACTCCGGGTCCTCGTGGCCTGGCCGCAAAACTGGTTCTATTGAAATTTTATTCTCTCATTTTAGGAGCACATTTAAAATTACATTTATTCAGTGGAAACGTTCGAACTTTTTATCGGATTTATCAGACCCAAAAATGTTTATAAAAGCTAGGTTAGGCCAAAAATGCGTGGCTCAATTGCTCGCATACGTTTAAGCTTCGAAATATTTCTGTGATTCCGTAATCGCCTAATCAGCGGTATGAGTAATCGAAAAAATCATCGCTCATCGTGCGAGAGCTTTTGTTTGACACCGATACGACGTATTGATGACGGTGAGTGTACTCTCGTTTCTCTTGGATCGCGTCACACCTTCGAGTGAATAAATGACAGCTAAAAAAGCACCCAGTGAAAGCAAACGAGCGAGAGGGATTGAGACAGAGTTTTTTCCAACGTGATATCGCCCGTTCCAGTCAATTTCGGGTATTCAGTGAGTGCCAGACGAGAGAGGGTCGGGGAGCGGAAGTGGAAAGAATTCATGAGGGAGATGACCAAAAAATCGTCCTACGAATGAAGCGTTCGGACGTTGATTTCGCGTAATTTGACGCGCGGTACAAAAACAGTGTTTACGCGTGTTTTTAGCTCGTATGAAGTATGACCTTGATGAGGCTCTTGACGCGAAAACGCGCACAAATATTCTCCCGTTGAACGCGATCGTAAAAAACTCATTACGACCCTTGTGACCTTCGGACCATAAATATTGCAGTCTTTGCATCTTATCGATTATCATTTTTTTCATTTCAACTACAATATCATTATATTTCGTTTCAGCATTGTTATACCCCGGTAACGAGAAAAAAGCCCGAAAATAACGACTTTTTTTCTCGTTACGGTTATTGTCCCTTCGAGGCTCCATCTCGAAATGTCACTGACCGGGAGTGGTATTTTCGTGAGCTTTTTTGTTGTTCTTTGTTATCCGTTGCAATATTGGTTCCAACGGCGGATGGGAAATTCGAGCCCCGAGTCGTGGCAGCTCTCGAAATTCCGTAATTGGAAACGAAAAAAGCTTCGATAGTCCCTTTGTTGGTTCAACTTTTTTCTACCCCAGTTTCGGACTGTCGAATAAAATTTTTCAAGCACGACAAACGCATCGAATATATAAGCATGCGATTGGTTTTAATCGACGAGGATCTCTGACGCTCCGTCGTACCTAAGTACAAGCAAGAATTCGATCCGGACTGTACGGATTTCGTATGCAAGACCGCGTCGACTCTCTTGAATACGCGATTCTGCGCACGGAACTTGGGAGTTCCGGTTCCTATTCAAACCTCTCAGCGACTCCGCAACAGCTTCATCTCCATCGCCGCCAACAAAACAATTGTCCATTTACCTACGGAATTTCATAAATTTTCATTTCGGCCATTCCACCCTTTTTATCCACCTCTACCTTAATCCTTTTTTAGCAGTAATTAAACGTTCCGAATTCAAGCATTCGATGGCAAGTGGGTGAAGTAAAATTTGCCGCTTTCATTGTTGTTTATGCTGATTTTAAATGCCCACAACTTCTATCTCATTATCTCCACTGGGCCTGGACACTCGAGCTTTTTATCGCTTTACGTATTGAGGAATAAATTTTCGACACGTGCGAGAAGAATAAGAAATACGACTGGAGAGCTCTCACTTTTACATCCGAGCCAATGAACAAATATATTTCTAAACAAATTCAACTACTTTTTTCTAGAAAAGTATCCTCGAAAATATAATCATTATCGAGATTCATCAGCGTTTTTCTAGAGCTATACAATATCGGTTACGTGACTATTGGTTCCAAGACAAAATATCCTTAGACACAATTGACTCTATAATTTTGTTTGATGATTTTTTTATTTTTTTATTTTTTTTTACACACTTTTATTGTCCCTCAAAAATGAAGATACAAACAATATTATTTACGAGTTTAGGATATTTTCCAATCGAGAATATTATGTCATTAGGATACTTTGGCACGAGACAGTTGATCTTAAGATGATGGATCAGTCGGTAATCACAACCGTGAGTGCGAGAGAGATAGTTGCAAATTTTGAAAAGGAAATTTTTCCACATCGTTCGTCTGATCAAAAAAATAAAAATTTCATCGGATTTTTGCGATCGTGCTGCGTACGATGACATTTTTATTATTTTAATCGGACGAACGATGTCAAAGAGTTTCAATTTCAAAAATTCGAGGTGTGATTACCGACTGATCCATTATCTTAAGTTCGTTTTGAGCCTATCCCATAAAATCGAAGTTGAGTGGAATTTTGGATACATTTCGCGGCAATATTTGTGGGAAAAAATCAATTTCTCGGGGAATAAAGTTTCTGATGGGGAGAATGCACTTGATCATAAATCGTGCATGCGTTCACTCGAATAATACGCGATGGTTAACACTTGGTCGGCGCGGTCACGAAGAGTTTTCCATTTCACAAAGGCGAGGACTCGCTTTTGGAGCTAACTGTCCATTTATCATTGTCAGAATAATCCGAACGAGACAGAAAATTGATGACGCTTTAATTTTTTCCTCCCACGAATTAAACTTGTCAACGGTAATTCGATTTTTTTCTCCACCTCGAGGCAAGAGGAAGCTTGAGAAAGAGATTTTGTTCTGGCTGCAGCTCGTAGCATATTCATTAGCGGGTTCCAAGTTTTTTCCTCCGAAATTACGTTTCCTCGCACGATTCCGATCAATGGAGTTCGATCTATCGAATCTTTCGAGTGACTAATCTCAGCCATTTCCGATCTGCGAATTCATCCCGCGAAGGTTCATTCCGCAATGGCTCACAATTAATGCTCAGCGGAGCAATTACCGATTCGAGTTATATTTATCGCGATAGATGAATTTCTCAGTATACACAACGTCACGCGAGTCAGATTGGTTGAGCCTGACGACCGAGACTGCTTCGCTCGTCTATTTTTCGAGTCGTCGAAGAATGCATAATTGCTTTATCAAGCATCATTGATCGGTGAGTTTTGCATTCTCGCGATAAATCGCATTGTGCAAACCCGCTTAAAAATAGCCTCGCGCGGGATCGTGAGAAACTAAAAACTTGCACGCACTTTCCAAAAAGTTGGAATTCTTTCGAATTCGGAATATTTTGGGAATTATGCTTGACGAACGAGCTCGACGTTTCCGAGCTTGAACACATTGTAACTATGCTTTTCTGGCGTACTTTTCCGCGAGGATCACGATTCTGGAAAAAATTTTGATTTTCCGTCAAAGATCCTTTAAACAAATTAATTTCGCAATACTAATAATAGCAAATTCCTTACGAGCGACCCAAAAAACCTTGAGCATCATGCGTAATTCATATATCAACTCTAAAATACTCGTTCTCGTCACAAAATTTGAGTACTCTGAAAATCAAACCTTTCATTTCAGCAATTTTGTCGTTTATTTGCTAGTTGATAAGTCTAGGGAAGAGAAAACCAAGCACATACTTCGAAAGTACAAACATCGAGGACACGATCTATGCACTTGACCTTGACCATTAAAAATGATTGAGATTCCGAATCGTTGATTGAAAAAAGGACCTCTAAAATTACTACTCTTTTGCTTTATTTTGCAAAGACCTAATAAAAAAAAAGGGTTTCGGACAAATTTTAATGGCACCATTGAAAAGAGCGAGCTCGAAATATTCGTCAAGGTAGCTTACGAATTTTTTCAATGACGTTTCCATTGTGGATAATCCCCTTGAAAGGGGAACATGAGAAACCCGATAAAAACTATAGAATGAAATAATGAGAAAAACGGGGATTTATTAGGAAAAAAATGTCAGCAATAACGAGAGGCATAGTTTTAGTAGATACATTTTGATAGAGAGGCGCACGCACAAACAAGATAGAGTACGGCCGGGAGCAGTCGTTCCCGCAACTGGCACCGAATCCAAAAAAGAATAATAAGGTTTGAAGCGAAAAAAAGGAAATATTGGTGTTGTCCAGTGGTGCTCATGGCGATAGGCCACGGCTTTTTAATGCTCCTCTCGTTCGTGTAATTACTGTAGCAACATATCGGGGCGTTATTCTTCGATGCGTGAGAACCGTCCATTTAACGCGAGAGGAAGAACCAGTTCCTCTCTACGTGGCGGGACACGCGGAGGTTGCGGGCGTCTATCCTTTTTTTCCTTTCTCTCTCTGCCCCTTCTGCTCATTTTCTTTTTCTCTCTTCACCCAAGGTCCAGGCTAGCCCGCGATCCTTGCTTTTTTTACCCCTTTTTTCTCTCTATTTCTCTCTCGCTGGAGCTCTCCGTCCTCGTCTCATTGTAAAGCAACTTCTTTATAAGACATAAACCGAGCGATCTGAAACGAAGCTGGCCACGAGAAGCCCCATAGAGCTGGATGGGTTTACTTCTCCGGAGTAGCACAACGGCAGGTGACCATTTCACGAAGAAATACGAGAAAATCAACGTCGATGAGCTCCGACTATTTTTTATGTGCGGGCGATCTCAGCCCGAAGCCCGAATCCCGATTCGAAGAAAATTTGGAAAAGCTCGTCGCTCCTTCGCTAGAAAAAACAGTGGTTTTCAGCTTTTTTCGTCCTCCGACTTGTGAACAAAAAATATGCTGGGCATTTTCGTGACTTTGATCGGTCTTTCGTTCCGGGTACGAACGCCCCTTCGGAGTAGCGATGCTCGAGAGAATTCAGCTCGACAATCGTCCCGTGATGTTATCCGTGAGCAATAAACCGATTAATTCTCGTGTTTGTATATCTGACTTTGAGGCTATCGATCGATCGATCGATCGATTTATCCCAAGGGACAAATGAAATTGAGCTCTTTGGAAAACAGTAAGGAAACTATTCTGGCAGCAAACTTAATTCGATGCGACGAATAGGCAAGATTTGGGAAAAAACCTTTTCGCTTTTTTTTTTCAACGAACCCATTCGACGCTCTGCCGATCGATAAATTTTCGTCCTGGAAAAATGTATTATTGCGTTCACGTGTCACAGGAGTGATTTTGTGCCACAAAACCGATCGCACAACGGAGCCTCTAACTCGGGCCGGTTTGTCCTCACCGCCGCACCCACACTCGTCGTCAAGTTGGACGCACAATATCATCTTTCGTTACAACAATGCGTTCCACTCTCGGGTTCGAACAAAACAAATTTATTGATATTTCGCGCCTCGACATTCCTCCATCTTTTTTCCCTCCCGAGTTTCACGAGCCAACCGTGCTTTTTCGATTTCACAACAAACCCATTCATCCGTTTCAAGCCACTACAACGCTAGTTGTAGCGATATATTTTTCTTTGTTCTACTCTCGTCGCACCGAGTTATTCCAAACTATTTTCAAACGGAAACGCACCGCTGTGTTTCTCGATCACTGATCCTCGCGTAGTACAAATACCGTGAAAAGCGTCGACTTCGGTGGAGCTTCGTTCAAGGCTTTCGTAACATCGGAATTAACGTCTCTCCGTTGGTAAATACGATTGAGATTTTGTGTCGATTATATACCGGATAACACGAGTGGATTAATCGCTTGCTATATTGCATTCGCACAAGCGTATTTGTGTGTTTTCGAAGATGAAGGATATACGGTCGGGTGCGGGGAGGTAAACCGAAGCAGAGCGCCTCTATATTTGACCAAGGGAAAAAGAACGAGCGAGCGAGCGAGCGGGGTGAGGACCGATGGGTGTTTTGCCAATGGTATAGGGGTTATGGGGGCAGCAAGACATTGGCTTATAAAATCATAACCAAAGAGACTTCCACGCCATTGCTTGGCAGCTGTTCACCATCCGTGCTCTACTATACGGCTTTTTCATTCGCTATTTCTCTCTCTCTCTCTCTCTCGAGTTTCTTTTTCCTCGCTTACTCACTTCTCTTCGCGCATTTTTCTCTCCCTTCTTTTTTCTCCCCCGCATTCCAAACTCTCGCTTTCTCTGTCTCTGCATACAGACGCACACGTACGCATCTCTCTCCCCTTTGGCTGCCCTCGGCTCCGTGGTTTCGGGGGCTGCGCACGCGGACAAAACTTACGTCCGCGCGTCTTCATGAAACCTTTTTCCTTTTTTTTTCGCATTATCACGGGGTAGCTAAGCAGCGCGAGCCTAATTCTTGCAAATCTCACTCCGTTTACATTTCCTAGGAAATAGACAATTGTACACGTGTATGTAACTCGGCACCGGAAGTGGCGAGGCGTTCGTCTGCCACACTCTTCGAACGAGCTTAATCTCGTTCGATACGTCACCGCGCGTCGACAATCGGGATATCGTCTTACTGTTTTCTTCTCGTCGGAGCGACGAGCACGCCTACACGAGCGTTGCGGGCTCTTTCAGGGGGAAATACTGATGCAGAGTCCGACTTTTCACAGGGCTTCCTTTGCGCCCCTCGATTATTTTCCATCTTCCCTCATCTCGCGAAGCTGCTTCCCTTTCTATGTTTTCCCTCCGCAACAGCGCCGATGAGGGATTCTTCATTATTTTACCATGATTGTACGAGGATACACTCCAAGACTTCCGGGTCAGAAGAATCCTCTTGACGTCGATACTACGCTTTGGCAGTTGGATTAAGGAGAAAGAGAATTTTTAATCTGATTTGACAATTTCTCACGAACTTATGGAGATTTGCGAGACTGAAAATCGAATGAAGCGAAAATCGAATCTGCTGAGGTTTCGTGAGAGTTGAGGGGGGAATATGGGACTACCGAACTGCGCGTATAATCGGAAAAACTCGTGAGTTTTGATATAAATAAACAAAGCGAAGCTCCCTCGCGTTTCCGAGTCGCGAGCTCCCTCAGAGACGAACAAAAAGATCGAAATAAGAAGAAGCCAAGAGTTTATCATCGAACGTCTGTGAGATTTACGACTGACGGAACCGCGGACCTGCGTAAATATTTGAGGGAGGATAAAAATATCAGTGTTGTTTGTATCTTTTGTGTGGAAAGAGCGCAGACAACAAGCAACAGAAAGAGCGCGAGTCGCATTTGCAGAACAGTTCTCTTTTTCAAACGCTCTATTCGTCTCGAAATCCTTTCTCTCGCGCGTCCTTAATAAGTTCTCACTGTTAATTAGTGACTCGTCAGGACGGAAACTCGAGCATAGTTACGGGCTTATTGTGCCAACACTCGATCCAAAACTCGAGCTTACCGTATTAGGTGACGACGTTGCGGCTGGTAATTAATTTATAGACGCGCGACTATCCGACACTTGATTACATCAATTAACTCCATCGCGTTGGCCACCGCGTCAACTCAAGCCGGGCGGACAGCCGGTAATACAATGGCCTTTGTACGCCGTGAATTAGCGACGAGCCGTCTTGTCTAATCCTGGCAAGTACAGATAAGCGATTCTCCTTCGGCTCTTTTCCGTACTTTTCATTCCCTTTCTTGCTCGAAGCTGTCAAAACTTGTCGTCATAGTCGGAGCACCTTACGAAATCCGTGGGAACCCGGTCGAATACTTCTCGCAAAGTGAACTCGAATCCACTGATGCACAGACTTTTTTAATCCTAGACCCAACGAATCGTTCATTCGAGCGCACTTAAGGGGGTCGCACCCCGTGCAGCAGCCGGGTTTTCTCGCGATTTTTCTGCGGCGAGGAATAAAAACAAAGAATTTTGAAATTTTAAGGGTTTATTTATTGGTATTTCGACTCTGTAATAGAATTTTTCAACTCTGATATCTCGGGTAGATTCGGTGTAAAATTACTCCACAGGAACCAACGCGTTTCTTCGGGGCTCCGGGGGATTGGTTTCCCTGAGATGAAACAACCACGGAGCGTTTCGCGACGTGTAAAGCAGTGCGGCTATATCGCCCGAACTAAAATCATAGAGAAATATTAAGAATTGAAGGATTCTCGCGCTTCGAAACACAAAAGTTTAATTTTCAGGATGTTTCAAAGCGCGGAAATCCTTCAGTTTTTAATATCACCAATTAATAAACCCTTCGAATTTCAAAACACCACGTTTTTATTCCTCGCCGCAAAAAAATCGCGAAAATCCCTAAAAAAAACGACTGCCCACGCGGTGTTTCAATATTCAGAAGCGTACATGAGATTCGGCGCATGGATAACGAGAGTCGTTCGATCTCGGGACTCGGGACTCCTATACGAAAGGGCTTAACCGAGTCAAGACCGTCTTCGAATCGGGGGAGCAGTATAAGTCCTTCTTGACCGTCGGCGACGAGCGAGTTACGAACACACTTGTAATTGAGCGATTTTTTCGCCCGGATGAAAGTTAGTCTCGACCTGACTCTGTGTTTGTCTTTCAACACATTTATCAGTGGAGGAGTTGCGTCTGCGGTATCTCGTATGGTATGACGAACCAGGCTGCGACGACTCGCGGCGAAGCGTAGATAAACGAGGGACTGTTGTGCTAATACAATGCCACAATTATGGAGCGACATTGCGCTTCTTTGTCGTCTGGTTAAATTCGATCAACTAGCCATCCCAACTCCAACATACTCCAACGCGTTAACGACCGCGTTGTCGAGCATAAACGTGTCAAGATTGAAGCAAATGCTCGCTCTCCGTACACCGGCTTCGGTCGCGCAGTGTACAAAACTCTTCGCGAATGATATGCAGCCGGGAGTCGTGACGTTCGTTTATACATTATCCGTGCGTGTGTCTCCGTATCTTTGTATCTTCGTGTACGGTATTTGTATACATAAGATCTGAGCTTGTGCTATCTCCAAGTATCGAACATGCATGGCTTTCCCGTATCCTCGACGCGTCTGCTTTGGATCGAGTGAAACCTCAAAATAGTTCCCCCCCCCCCCTCGCCCCGTTGAATTATCATCTGCTTTCTTCATTCTCTCTCCTCCAACGTCGTTGCTGCCTGCAATACGCAGTCAACGAACACTTGCTCGTGGTAGATAGAGACGAAGGTTAAGGTCGTGATGTTTACGAGACGACGACGACGACGATGTGAACGGAGATTAACTGAGAGCAACCGAGAAGGAGGCATTCAGCTCCTCGTAAGTGATGACGAACGGAAAACGTTCGTACCAGTTGGCGAGCACGCGTCGCAGCTTCCGTTTGCTTCTGTTGCTCCTCGAAGAAATATTTTAAAAATGTGTTTATGAAATTTTCGACATTTTAAAGGAAATTCAATCGGATTGGCCGAGCGCAGAAGCAATAATTTGGCATTTCCGGATCAGAATTATTGCTCGTTTTGATGAACGCGGTATTTCGTGACTCAAGCGAAGCCTGCGATGTAAAGATCGACGAAAAATGTGCCTGAGGCTTAGAGCTCTGTTCCCGATAGCCGAGAATGAGCGAATGGGACAATGTCGGAGTAAGTGGAGCAGAAGGCAAAAGAATGGGTCAGCGCGAGATAGCAGGGGACACGATACGAGTGATAAGGGAGAATGAGAGCATTCTTGCGCCCTCTCTCGCATTCCTTTTTATCCCTCATAATTCTTTGTTGTTCCCAGCACTTTCTCAAATAATTTCAATTCGTTCTGCGTGTCGTTCCACTTTGCTCGATCCCTGTCGCGTTTGCTCTTTATCATAATTTCACGTTCCGTCTTGAAATATCGTATTCTATTTGTACAGTTGGCGTTCTCGGGGCTTCATTAATCTTCGGCTAATTGTAGGATTTCGAGCTGATTGAAATTTATTTTTATACGCTCGTACCATTTTTCCGAATCACGAGAACCTCTGCGAAAGCCACAAACTCAAATTCTCAGCAGGATCTTCTCGGTTTGAGCTCCTTTCGTCCACAATAATTAAGGCATTTCACGAATCGGTTATCTCCCTCGAGAAAACCGGTTGGTCCCGATCCTTTGTTGCCCACTTTCGAGTCTATTTCTCTCCCTCACTTTATTACATTTGCTCCGTTCTATAATATCGTTTTTTCAACTTGGTGTAGTATGCCGAGAAATCTCTGACTGGCAGGAATTTGTTCTCGAGCTCGGAGACGAGGGTCACCCGATCGAGAAACCATTCCACAGAGACGATCGTAGTGCGCCGCGTAGTTTATTTCTCTCAAGACCCGCTCATGGCTGATCCTTGTGAAAAAAGGTTGACCCTTGTTACAGTTTTTTCAGTTGAAAAAGCTGCGGCGTCATCCGTTCTCGAAGAAGCCAGAAATCCATTCAAACTTTATTTCAAATCGTTTTTCGTCCTTCCTCGTTCCTTCGTGCTCGATCATTTATTTGTCAAACGTTGTTTCGATCGTTGATATTTTCCCGACTAATTGATCCGCCAATCCTAATTAGATGCTCCAACTCGCTCACGAAACTTTGGCACTCGTTTGAGTTGGACACGCTGACCACCTTTCCTGTCTGTAATATTATATGGATACGAAAGTACAGCAAAGAAGAAGCCAACAAAGCAATACCGGAACCACCGACGAAACCGAGACCTTGCGACGCGTGTTCACCATGCGTATCGCGAATCAACTTTGTCGATTATTCAACGCCTCATCTTCCCCAACGCTTTCGATCACTTTCCTATGAAATTTTCGTCAATCTTTCACCAACGTTGAGTACCACGGAAGGGAGGAAATTACCTACCCTCGAGGCTCTTTCTTCCCCCTTTTTCGCTGTCGTGCCACGCGATGAAGACCAAAATTGAGAAGGAACGCGGCGAATAAAACAGGGCGATACACCTTTTCAGCTGTTTTTTTTTTTTTTTCGAGTTTTTATAGCTGTTGGAGTAGAATACGAACCACGAAGAAAAGATAAATGAAATCAATTTAACCCTCTCAGACCGAGGCCTATTTAACGTTGAAGGAAAGTTATTTCTTTCATAATTTAATCTCAGAATTTACAATCGATTGGTTTACGAATCGATTGTAACAATTTAGTTTTTTTTGAATGTTGGGTGCGCGCGCAGCACCGGGTACTCGGAGGAGTAAAATCAGGAAAATTTACGAATAAGTCTAGCGCCTTAAATACATCGTATATTAGCTTCCATTTGAATGGATATAACGTTTGGGATATAAAAACTGAATGTGTATACTTTTCTTTTGCGATATCTAAAACGCACGTTTTCACGACGCAGCGCCAACTCAACACGAAACGCCGGCTTCATATCGATATTTCGATGGGTTAAGGCAGTTCATCTCTTGGTTTAGGAGTATCTTTCGTGCGCTAACCTTACTTGACAAAATTAGGCAGTTAGAAGCCCGAGCTTACCGCGACCGATTCAGTTTTATGGGGCCTGAAAGCGCGTGTTGCGTACAGAAGCAACATACCGCCCGAGAGGTTTAAAAATGAAATATATAATTAGCCGTTTTTGCGTATAAATCATGACGAAATTGATCCAAATCAGTGCAAACTCGGAGAAGGAAGCAGGAAACGCGAATAAAGTGGTAAAAGCGACTGTTCACGCTCTCTGGCTGCTCTCGTGACACTAAATAACCTTAGTCATTGACCCAACCGAGGGCACGTATATACATATATATATTTTTTCATATAAAAAGGGATATTGCAATTCCAAGTGCGTAGAGGCGTTATCCGTACGCGCGCGCGCGGCCCGTCACCTATAATGAAACTGTCCGAGTAGAAGTGGCAGTAATCACGGCTTCCTGAATCATACTTACGTCCAAGAGCTGGCTTTTGTTCTCTCTTCTCCGTCTCCTCGTGATCATCCCATTCGCCGAGGAGGCAAATGAAGCAGAAAAATGGCCGAGTACGAGATTAGCGTGAGTGCAGTCTTGAACGGGACACGGGACTTTGGAAAATGAATGTTACTTATTCGGTTATGCTTCGGGAAAACTAGAAATGCAGTTTTTTATGCTGCCACGAGTATCGGTCGCTGAGCTTTCGACACGATAAAGTACACGACTTCGTTGAATTCGAACCGAGAGCCTGTGACCCCGTTAATTTAACATTGCGCGAGTTCAACGGGGGTTCAACGAATCGGAAAAAGCTCACTATTTCATTTACTTTTAAATGGCGATGGAAATAGTGCGGGAAAATATAAAATTAGGATATAATCGAGCGAGTTTTGGTGCAATTCCACGCGGTCATAACCGCGCCCAAAATCTTCTCGTCTCAACGAAATTCTTTCTTCGAGCGTACTCTCGCAACGTGAAAATCATACTTTCGGAGTACAAAGCGCAATAACGAGGCTCGTGCGGTTGGCCCAACTTGTCGAAAATTTGCAGCGTCCTCGTTTCCCGCTGTACACCGGCATTACAGCTTGCACAGGCTCACCGCGGGGTTCGAAGGTTTATCGATGCGTATGTGCGGCTCGTCGTGGCAGATGATCACAGAATGGGGCTGATGCTTTCTGATTGAGAGTAGAGGGTGTGCATGCGCGCGCTGCCTCGTTCCTGAACTCGAGACTTGCCCTGTACTTGCGTGTACATGCGATTTCGAAGGTACAGGCTCTCGCAAAAATCGCATCGAGGCTCCTCTAAATGGTTTCGTTACGAAATCCTCCGCGGCGGATCCGTTATCAATTTTTATCTGTGCAAAAACGCCCCGGTCAAGTGACGATTCGTCGGGAGACAAAACGACGGTGCGCTGCTCGAAAAATGAATTGAACCAATGATAAAAAACTCTCCGCTCACTTTTTATTCGTTCATAAAAACGAGAAGAAAAAAGAAAATTGTGGATTCAATTCAACCGTTCCAATAAACGTTTTCAGTCAAAATATTTGATCCCATTACGATTATTATATGATATTATAGCCCGCCCGCGTAATGAGATACGTTATTGATCCAAGATTCGATCGCAGTTACCGTCGAAAAGGGACCCGATGGATTTCATGGCTCGACCATTCGATGCGCATCATTCGATGGACATGCACGGATTAGGCTTTCCTACCTCCTTAATACAGAAATGTTCAAACTTGTAGCATTCGAAGAGATTAAATTCAATCGATATTCGTCGTTAAACAAGTGAAATTCGTCACGCCCCCCTTTTTTCAAAAACGCTGTACAAACTCACGGAGTTTGTATCTTCGAGCATGGCGCAAACCTCGACTGTGAGAGAGAGAGAGAGAGAACGAGATATGAGAACCGCGTGCTCAAAGAGGTGCACTCGTGCTTAGAATATTGTCGAAGCGGGGGCGATAGTCACTGTTACGGCGATAGTAGTAGTAGTGGTGGCGGCTCCAAGTCCCATGAATCATCCGACGGGGCACAATCAATACACGACCCTTCCACGCCGATACCGCTTCTACTCGACTCACTTTTCATCCACCATGAGCTATCGCTGCTCGGGGTTCCCCGCGCGTCTTTCCAGCGCCCAACCAAACGACCTGAACTATTTTATTCAACTCCTTTAAATTTAAACCTTCTCATTTCATGTGGCATGCGAATTCGATATTATTTTTAACTTGCTCGCGGTGATAATCGTTTTACAATTAAGTTTATCGCAACAAACTCGAATGCGAGTTATCGCGGTCTACGCTTTTCCCAGTTTGCTCCAAAATATCTCTTGAACTTTTCGTTCAAATTTCATTTCCAGCAACAAATATATTTCGGTATAAACTAATTTGTGAACGATTGGTGTTCAGTCAATTTAATTATGATAAATTTATTATGGAAAAATGAATAATAAAATTTCATTGAGTTATAGAGATTCAAACGAATATTTATTGAAGCGACTGGAAAAATATTTTCACGATTTAGTCGAATAATCTTCTATTCGTCAAAAAATGGTCTTTTTAAGGTAAATAAGTTTGTGTTAAACTGGAATATTTCTATGAACGTATGTTTGGGTCTGTTTTGCAGAAAATTAGCAATATACTTGTGAGGAAGAGTGTATCGAGAGATCCGAGTGATGATCGCTTGAGCTAACATCCGTCTTATCGTACTTTCGTGGTGTTTCTTGTGCTGTGTCTACGCTGCCGATTTTGACACGCTTGGATAACCGGCTTCTGACGACGGGTAAGTGGCATGTGACTTTTTCAATATCTCGAGCCTCTCGAGCAGCCTGCCTTGTTCATGAAGAGAAACAAGATCAAAAGAGCCCAAACTCCAATAATTATCCAAACGAGTTCAAAAACCCTTGTAAATCTGGAAACCTTTTTAAACCTGAACCCGAAGGTAAGTGGATCCGAGTTTTTTTCTGTATACTCAGCGAAAATTGCATGGATTTCGCGTTCGTTGGCTCACTCGATTAATTCCTACCTGACCCAACGAATTTCGAGTTTCTTCAAAAATGAAATATCTTCAGAAATTTTTGCTATCCAAGTCCGATCGATGTGCGATTTTCAATTTTCCCACATTGACGTATTCTTCCGAACGGAACATCTCAAAGAACCATTGTGTACGAACTTTCGTGAAAATCGGTTGAAATGGAAAAACTGGGAAATGCTGGACGAGAGGTGCGAGGCTGTGTAGCAATAAAAATGATTTTCAGCGCACTGGATATTTCCGAATCTCTGCGTAATCGAAGCACTGTTAGAATGAGTCAGCAGCGTTACGGAGAAAGGTTCTGGAGCTCCGCCATTCGAACGAACGGATAGTTCAACAAGAAAAAAAAGGGTAAATCGAAAGCTAAACGTGAGGAACGATCGTTCCAGTTGACTGCAAAAAAAATCTGCACGTGCATGAGCGAAGTGCGCGTACATTAGTTGAGAAGCTAAAAACCTGTTCTTCGCGGGATCGAGCGGGCGAAGGGTTAAACGCCACTTCCGTTTCCTTTGCGTGTTACATAAAAATCCGTCTCCCCTTTCCAAACGGAGTAAACTGCTACGCGAATCGGAGGATTTGCATCTTGTTCGCGTCACTTGCGACGTAATTGACAGAAGAAGCGTAACGTTCGTCTTCCATGTATTTTTATCCATTTTTGTTTTTTTCATTGTTTCGCCGATCAATCTCAAAGTTGATGAAATCTGCTCCGAATAGAAATTGACCCAATGAAAGTGGAAATTTGTCAATTAGTCTTTTTTGGTTCATCACCAAAGTAGTGGAATTCACGATATAAAATAATGCTCGAGAATGGTCCAGGAAGTGAACTCGCGTTGACGGGGAGCAGTAAGCGAGCGAATTAATAAGCCTAATGCATCGATGGATGATGAAGCATGTAGAGAGACTGTCTGAGTGACGGACAGAATGAAATAATACGCGCATAACTCTAGCAATGAATCTGTCTAAATGGGATAACCGTAGATCTTTCGCGAGAATTCTCCCGGGTAAGCCGTTAACCGAGTCCGAATAACGGGCAACACCATACACGATCAACGATAAGAGACAGCCCCGCGGATTGCTCACGCATTCCATTTTCTATCTCACTTCGCATTCGCTAATTGAATCGACTTTGTTGTTTGCGGAGAATCATTTTTATGCTTAGTTTTGCTCGCGCTGCGGCCCATTGATCGATTAACACGTTTGTGCGACTGCCTCGAGAGAAAGAGAGACGGAAATTGAGGGGAAAAAGGTTGATGATGTATACACATCGGAGACGACGAGACTCAACGCGACACGGACGGGAATCGTAACGGGATGTGCGGCGGCGAAAAAAACTTGGAACGAGGTGCTTAGGATGTAGGGCGTTTCAGTCGCAATGCTGATTAAGGTAGATCATGCCCGGAGAATCGTATTTTATGGGTGTCTAAATTGGCTCGATTTTTACTGACTAATTGAAGATATTATCGCTCCAAATTAATGTCAGAGTTGTTCATGCGAAATTGTAAATACATTTTTCGAACTTATTTTTTGGCGAATGAAATTACAAGGCATTAATTCAACGGGGATCGACCAGTGACTGAACCCCAAATTTCATTCGTCCCTGACTAAAATACTGTAGTGTTTTATGTAAAAAAATCACATTGAGAGCGCAAAGGGAAAACAAGCTATGACAGAAATGGTCCGAGCCAAGGAGAAACAAAATGCTGAAATAAGCAAATGCGAGGTTATACGAGTGCTCATTTTACCAATTTCGTTCAATCTTTATCGTAATGATCGTTTGAAATTTGATACGCGTGTCAGTCGACTAGCCATTTAAGCTCTGCGTAAATTTCGAGACTTTCTCGAGAAAATGGTATCGAGCATGAAAGAAAGTAAGTTGAAAAGGTCGGCAAATTCTTTCGATTCGCGTTGGTTAAGGTCTTTGAAAAACGAGATGCTCGTCGTCGGCAAAAGCGAAATTTTTCGAATCGGGATATTCGAGTTTGCGGAGGAAGAGGAAAAAATTCGATTACAAAAGTGTCGCGCTCCCAGGGCACGACGTACCTGCGTGTTTCGAAATTGCCGAAAGTTTGGCCCACCGGAAGTGCAAATCGAGGAGTGAAAGAGACGGAGGAAGAGAGCGACATTGGATTTATTAGGATGCGGATGCGCGAATTCACGGCAATGGAGCCGTGCATCCGATTATAATTATGGGCAAAGTGTGTGAGCCGCCGTACAAGCCAAGGGGGACGAACGAAGCGCAAGTCCAATTTCACGTATGTATTTAGGGAGTATTATTGTGACGCGGAGAATATGACTCACACGACGAAAAATTTACGTCCTACGTGCCGCACACACGCTTGGGGAGATAAAAAAACGGGCGCCAGCCGGCCACGGTTCCGACGGATATTCCTCCGGGGGAATTTGACGAATTTTTTAATTCGGAAGTCGGAGCTTAACTCGCGTGTTCCAAGAGTGCCCGACGGATATCTCCGAATTGATATTTATTCCGACTATTTCCTGCGGAATTCGAAAAGTCTCGCTAGCTTCGTCCCAAATCGTCAACACTCCCAAAATCTTGCGTAAAATCATTTTTTTCTTTCCAATGTCGACAATTTTCTACAAATCGGCCTCCGGATCGAGGGTGTGCCCCCGTTTCGTCAAAGCTAGATCCTTCACCCAAATTGAGGTCGTTTCTGCGACGGGTTCCCCGAGACCACAATTTCCGGAGCGAAGAACGCCGAGAAAAAGAAAACGGATAAATGATCGGAAGTGAAACTAATGTCAGCGAGCGTCACCGCCACGAGAAAATAGGAATATGCACAATCGTTTTTGCAATGCTTCCAGCACTTTTTGGAAAAAACAAGACGCGCACGTACTTTATGCCGCGACACACCGAAGGCCCCTTGGGGCGCTGGTTTCAGTCCGTTCTCCCGAGGAGCTCCGTACTCTTGCACGCGTCAGGTGCATGTACGTACATGGAACGAGAGCGACCGAGCGTTGCCCGGTGCAGCGGGATCGAGGAAGAACGAGGATAAAGTATAACACCCGAGAACCCTATGGCCTTGTGCCCCATATATTTCATCTTCGCTCCTTGTCCTCCTTTCTTCACTTCCTCTTTCTCATATCCTGTCTGTAGAACCGCGCCGTTCTCGATTACCTTCTCGCGGAGCGTTCGAGGAAGCGGTGTGTTAGTCGAATTAAAAAGGCGTAGAGCGCGGCCTCGGAGTCGAGGAACTTTTATCGCGAACTTTGCGCGATTTCGCGTCGACGATGCTGCCGCGGAAGTCGATACTAGAAGAAATTCAGCCGGCTTCCCGCACTCGAGGACCAGATTTTTCGACGTTCCGCTCCTCCCTCGGTGCGGCTCAACTTGCCGAATTCCATCGAGTCGTGCAGTCGAGACGCTCATTTTTATGCAGCGATGTACTCGGAGGTATATTCGATTCGTAACGAAGCTCTTTTCTGCTCTCGTCGAGTTCCCTTCGCGCCTTCGTCGTTAACCAATGTCTATTAAGCGGGAGTGTACACTCGTGGGATCGAATTACCGCGGGGAAGTGGGAGAAGCAACTTAACGGTCTAATCACCGCAGCAGCGTCTCGAGGATTTGTGTTTCACAACAATCGGGTCTCGTCGAGTCTCGAGTTATAATGGTAATCTCACATTCCATGGCTCAAACGCTCTTTCTTATACGAGCTCTCGCATTCGATCCGCATCAACACGAATATTAGTCACTATCAATATTTCGTTAAACAAGGCTTAGTTATGCGCCGGTATGCGTCCCCGACGTTCGCGTCCTTCTCGTAATATTTTCTTCGTCTCGCTCGCGAACGTTGAAATTTTCATGTTTCTGTATTTATCGGAGCTGCTCGCACTCGTCAACGAGAATACTCGCGGCAGTGCTTTCATCAAATATTTCAAACTCGGACGCGCGCAGATTACGCATTGGGAAGGGAATTCCTCTTCGGGTTGCGTCTGTTGATCCGACTTTTTCGTCGGATACGGCAGAGCGTTCGCAAGCTCCGTACAAACACCGACATTCCTCGAGGTTTTATAGTGAAATATGCCGTACGAGGATGAAACGGGAACTCGCGCGCGGGCGTAATAGTAACGCCGCTGTTATACCACTCTCGGCGAGAGTGAGGCGGAGTTTCCGTTTCCGGTTTCGAACGTGGCCTCTCTTCGAACGTAAGATCGCGCACGGGAAGCTCCGGGAGCTGCTTTCCCCGGCTGACTCGCTGGACGAGTGCCGTTTTTCTTCGAATTATTTTCGTCCCGATTGTTTGTCTTCGTTTCCACCTCGGGATTTTTCGTCTATTTTTTTTATCACTATTTCTCGTAAGGAGGGTGGATCGCGGAATCAAAATAATCAGAATTTGATCAAATTTGGTGGTAACGTTCTTTCGCATCAAATATACAAATACCATTTTTTTCAAATTTTTTTACCACATGGTAACGCATAATTGAGCGTTAAGGAGTTTCGATACCTGCGTTAACAAATGTTAAGAAATTGATAAAACTTGCGGTGATAATCTTCTTCAACGTAACGCGCAAAAGCTTAATTTTTTTCGAAATTTTCTTATACACGTGATCTTTCGAGTTCAATTACTCGATAACGGTGTAGAAGAAAAATCTTTAAAAAATATCTATTGTCGAATTTGGTACCAAAGAATATGTTCACCAAATTCTATAAAATTCTGAACTTTTTGAATTTTTTTATGTTCTTAACATGGTTTAGCGTGACAACATTGTATCGACTGTACCCAAACTCCTTAAATCGAAGTTCTTATGCACGAGATGTATAACTTTAGTGTTGAATTACTCGAGAGCTATGTGGTAGAAAAATCTAAAAAAATTCATATTATTTTATATATTTTGAAAGAATGCATTTACCAAATTTGACTAAATTCTTATAATTTTGAAATTCATCTTAATATTTTTAACATGCATGGTTCGGCATGCCATACTTGTATCGTCGCGATCCACCCTCCTTAAAACGGCTGCTAAAATTCGCCGGAAGAATATTCGAAATCAAATTGTTTGATTTCGTTTGAAAAAGTTTGAGGAGCGTCGTTCCCAGAAGAATCAAAATAAACTTTCTCGTCCTCCTCGGTTTCTAGGACCGTTCCCTGCGCTTAAAATGTCAATGACACGAAAGTCAGGGGACAGAAGAGGTCCGCGGCTCGAATGAAGCCTTCAGCCTTCCCCTGCTCGTTTCAGCCCACATGTTGATATCGTCCATGTAAAATGAAGCATAAATTCAATTAGGCGAAGAAATTTGTCGGTTGCACTTTTCATCCGGCCGCGCTTCCATCGCCTTGTCTCAGAGAAAGACGTTCTTCCCGAAAATCATGGACGTGGATGTCCGAGCTCGTTGTACTTGCAAGTCCGTGTGTGGGCACGAGCACCGCTTCTCGTATGTATTTATACAGATCGGCCCGGATAAATGCCGGAACGCGAGCATCCCCACGGAAGATACGAACCGAATTTCGCCCGGGCTTGGCTCGATTACCGCGCCAGAAACGTGCGACGCTCTGATCAAGCCCTAAAAATCAAGGGAATCTTTATCCCTCGTTAACGTCCAATTTACTCATTTACCAAGGGATAATCGACCGAAGCGAAGTCCAAGACTCTCTTCCAAGTGCAATGTTATCGTTCTTCCTGTCGTCTTCCTGCGCAAAACCAGACTGACTGACCAATTTCTCTCCATTGAAAAAAAAATCTCTGCATTTTAATGAATAGAGATTCTCGAGTCTCTTGATCCGAACGACTTTCAACGCAATTCTCACGATATTTTCATCTTTGGAAACTTTGATTCCCAGATTTTCGTTTGCAGGCTCATTTTAGGTCGTTTTTCTATCGTTATTTGAGATTTTGGATGAAGCTCTCGAGATACACGGTCGAAAGCTCCTGAGCCAAAATAGCCTGACGAGAAATATCCTCGATTTGAGAATATCCTACACTTATAAGACTGAATGTCTTGGATATTTTCATGAGTAGTATTTATGAATAATAAAAATAATATAGTAAATAATATTATAAAAATAATACTGTTTGTATGTTTGTTTTTTTTGTGTGTCTGTTTGTTTGAATTGTGTGTGTGTGTGTGTGTGTGTGTGTGCGCGCGCGTGCGTGTGTGTATAATGATAAAAGTGTGTAAAACAACGAAAAAACAAAAAATCATTGAACAAAATTACAGAGGATGTTGTGTCTCAGGATATTTTGTCCTTGGACCAATTGTCACGTATAACCAGCTCTTGAAAATCTTTGAGAGATGCTGGCTGTTGGAACAATCCGGTAGATCGAGCATAATAAAAATAACAAGCCATGACGTCAGCGACATTGTATATGGTTTTTCTCGATGAGTAATAATCATTGGGGAGTGCGCAGAACGTAAAGAATAAAAGCGAGCACGACTGGAGTATCTCCGCGTGAGTAATCCCCGTAGCGGAAATTTCGTGGAATGAACGAGCCCTCATTCAAGCGAGTTTTGCCGCGCGGCTCTGCTCACACGAAACGTCGTAACTTTACGACTGGTGAGACACTTCGCGTTGTTCTTTTACGTCGCTCTGCCATTTTTGTAGCTACGAGGAATCACGTAAAATTGTCCGGTGGTTCGTCTCTATAAAACAATTGGGATCGTTTTTGCGGCGGAGCAAATGATCCAATGAAACTCGCGCAGTTATTTCCTCGCAGTTTTTCGAGGCAACAATGTTCCTGGAGCTATTAGCTCCTGCTACGAATCGCCATAGAAACGCCGTTTCCAGCATCACCGCATCGATTCCGATGAATATTCATCGAGGCGCAAGTAGTTCGAGGGCTCGGTTACCGATTCTCTCGTGTCTAAAACTCGAGAAAATAACTCGAGCCTCGAGCGGTATTTTCGCACGGTTATCGCTTCGGCAAAGAGGAATTTTGTCTCCTTCATTTTTTCCTCCGAACAAACGACAATACCGAGGATTCATTTTCTCCTCGAGAAATCTCGAGCGTGGCCAAAGAAAGCTGTGTGACACACGCGTACAGTTATACGAGAAAGGAGGACCGCGAGCGCTCCCCTCGCCGCAGCCTTTCCGACTATTTCACCCGCTTGTTTGCACAACTCGAACGACCATCAAATTCACCTTGTTTCGCGGATGGCTTTATCTCGATGATCCGTAACTAACGGACTTCCGAAGATAATCGCTCGCGAGAGACTCCAGGTGGAAAAGGCTTGAGAAACGTTACCGCGAACCACCAACCGACCCAAGTTTTACGGGCAGCCTAATGCCGCATTGTTTCGCGATCGCCGAGTATCGCAAACGCCCCAAGCAATATTATCCACGCGGCACTAAGACTGAATGGGTTTTTAAAAAACATCCGCTGCCGCGGAAAAGTGGCACATTTTCCTCGAAACGACTGCTCGGTCATGGAATTTCCTTTATTATATATTCACCCCGATTTATCGAACTCTGACCAACGTGGAAGTGAATCGTTTCGTTGACGTTTTTCCAGTTAAAAATGGAATTTTCAGTTTTCTCAACCTGAAATCCTCAAAATCGAGACGATCGAGGAATCGCAGCTAAAAATATTGAGAGCTCTCGAAGTTTCCGCGCGAGAGATCAATGAATACAAGAAAACGCCGATAAAGTATCGCCCTTATCGCGAATTCTCCTGTCTGTAATCATCAATGCTACCAATCTCTGGACAGTTATCGATGCAATACCGAGAACGTTCGATTGACAGTGCTGACGAAATGCAATATATCGAGCAGAGGCTATCGTCGCCCTTCTCACTTCCTCGCTCGTCCAATCGCAGTCGTTTTTATCTCTCGCGTTTCAATCTACTTGTCGAAGGCGCGAATATGTTTGACAATTCATTCGTAAATAGCCACAGTCGCAATCGAAAAGACGCGGATTAAAATTCGATAGGAAACGAGATAATTTATCTGTTTCGGGGCTGCAATACTGAGAACAGTGAGAACACATTCCACGTTTCGTTTCCCATTTATTCTCGACACGCAACATTTATGATTTTTCATGGTCAGAACATTTTTTCACCGACGCCGCTCATATTGTCATTTTGCATTTGTCAAATATTTCAAAACTTTAAATAATCGCCAACAAAATAGGTATTTTGGCATGTTGCAACTTGCAAATGTTCCCCCAAAAAATTGGAATATTATTGCCGTTTCAAGAAAAGGAGTCACGCATGTGAGGAAGCCCGCAGGAGACTTTCTGGCTGGCTCAATTCGACCCGGATCGAAGTCAAATTCTCGCCGAGTCGAGGTGATTGTTGCGAAAATTGTTCGTGCCATTAAGGAACGTTGCACCGACCATTTGGCAAACAGAAATTTAATAATAATCGGAAAGGTCGTTGTGCAGAAGCTTCTTCAGGGTCGTTGGAGATAGATTCTTCGATCCCCCGACGAGACGACTCTCAGGCACACGACGAAGACGAGATAAACGATTGCGCGCGGCCGAGAGGAAGGATCGGGGGCGAGGGGACGAAAAGAGAGAGGGAAAGTTATGCGTAGGTGCGGCCTAAGCGTTTGCGTCCTTGAACGGGGAACGATGCACGTTTCTATGGCGCAGGTACATACGCGCGCGGTTCGCCGTTCGTTCTCGGCGAGCTTTAGCCCACCGTGAATTTGAATACTCCGAACCCCCTCGAAAATCGTTTGAATTCGCACGTGTAACCGACATTTTACTGAATATTCAAATTATCGGACTTTGAAAATTATTTTTCTTCAACTTATCAAGAATCGACGGTAAAACGAAAGCGATTTCGCGATCTGACGCGAGCGAGAGTACGAAATTTCATGAAAACTCATGAAAAATTTAGTTTCGAAAAAGTTGTCGAATTTGAAAGCGAAAAAAAAAGATTTTTCACAATCCTTGACGATTTTTCGAGTGACATTCAATCGCGGTGAGAAAGCAGTTGCATTTCCGAGCAGTCACCGATAAAGTGTGGCTAAAAAATCAATGATTACCTTACACTCATGAAACGAAGCTATTCTTTGATTCCTCTTTCACTCTTTTTTTCTCCCCATCGTCGGCTTCGAGTACTCTCGTACCGGAAGTGTGTGCGTATCGTAGGAAAGAGCACCGGTAATCGTCAGCTCAATATCGAGCGTGTGCAGCACAAGTAGTTTGTTTTGTAACCAATCTGACTCGCGTGGTATTCTCGATCATCGTAACGCACTCGTGTCCGCAACCTCGAAGTTGTTGAATGAATTGTTGTTGAAAAAATGCAGTGATCAAAATTAGGATGGAAGAGAGTAAAAAACATCGGAAATTCGAATTGTTCGACTACATGAATTCGCCGAGGCTCAGAAAACTGGCAAAGTTCGTTCGATTTTATTCCTCCAGGAGAGAGCCGTTGCAAATATCTCAGCACACCGAGCATGGATCTACGTCGAATGTCCTAGTTCCTTGCTGTTGTTTTTATTATTATTTTTTATCAAACTCTCTATCGATGCGGATTACAGTTGGCTTACTTACTGCATTAGTCATCGACTTCTCCTGCTTCTGGGAAAGGCGAATTTGTATGGTTGCGCTTCGATGCGCCTAATGCCGACTATCGAGCGTGCTTTTGAATTCTCCTTTGCGAAACAAGATTTATTCTTGACTCCGGGCCGGTCTCGAATGTTGATTCGTACCGATAGCACGTAACGTGGAATATGGATGGAGGATAAGTGTGACAGAGAGGGAGAAAATATGGGAAAATCGTTCAGTTTGTTGATCGATGCTGTGCAAAATAATTTCCAAAGTTTGGACGTTTCGTCGAGCGAAATATTTCAAATTCTTTCGCTCGCTCCGGCTCCGATTTTTTCGTTGTCTCCTTCAACGTTTTTACGACGCCTCCTCGGCCCCCGTGTCTGTCGTAATAAAAGATGTCGTTGCTGGATGAAAAATGCTCAAGTCGATATTCACTTTATTTTTGGACTAACGTACGCGCGACTGATTAGTCCCTCTCGCGGTCGTCTTATCGCGCTCTCTTTCGTTCCGGAGGTTTCTCGCGTGCTCGCGTACTCGCCATGTCCATCGTCTCTCACCCCCGCTGCTTCTCGGTCCGCCAATCGTAGACACTCGTGATTGCGAGCGAACGTTGCTGGAAATTGCGTCGTTTCGTCTGAAAACCTGATTCGAGGCTGCTGAGCGTTAATTAAAGTCGTAATTAAAGTATTTTTCGGTGCATCGAGCAGCGGAAAATCTTTTGTTCGAGGAAGCGGTTCTCTCCAGAATTGAAATAAAATCTCGGAAGAAAAACTATCTGGCGAAGGAGAAGAAAAATATTCTTCGCAAGACCAAAATGTTCCCACAGTCGAGTGTGCTCCACGGGCGTCAAAATGAATCTCTAGAAACACGGAGGATCGGCTTAGCCGCGAAAATGTACATATTTTGCAGGGGAAAAAAACGAATTTCGCGCGAGTGATAAAACCAGTTTCACGAAACGGTCGAGATGGGCTCTCGCAACGGGTTAAATATAACGTGTGAGAGTTTTGTATATGCAGGACGAGCGACGCTTCAAAGAGTCTTCAACTTGGTCGTTCCTTCAAGGCTTATTTCTCCTTGTATTTATCCTTCTCTCTCTTTCTCCGCGTCTCTCTTGCCATCCTTGATGCGAGTTTCCAGCGATAGTATTGACCCAAGACTTCATTCTCATTCATATACACGTCGAATCTAGCGGAAGTAGCGTTTTCTCTTCGACGAAGAATTGTAATTTAGATAAATGTACTTGAAATTTAATCCGAAAGCAAACAGGAACGAGAGACGTCGAATCGGAGAGGAGGACATTTCGAGGGTTTGCTCGAAAAACAAAACGAAAAGCTGGCATCTAAAAATGAATAAAAAAAAGATGAGCGCGTCAACGTGCATCGAATGAACGTTCTGAAAACCGTGGAATTGAGCTTTAGCTGCCTGGAACGAGTCGCGCCTCGGCTTGTCATACGAATTTCTCTTCATCTTTATTCCGCGATCTCTCTTCCTCTCGTTTCACACTGCATCTGTCCACAGCTGCATTCCACCGCTTGTTTTCCTTCTCGAGTTTCATGGTCGCGAATAACATCGACATTAAACGATTTCATGTAGTCGGAACAGTTGTACCAATAAACGGACAGATAGATAGAAACGAAGAAAGCGAGGGAGTGTGTGAGAGAAAGAAAAACAGAGGGACGCCATTCCGATTATTCGTTTGTCAACATTGATAATAGTCGCTGTATTTTCACTTCAACGACAACACATCGAGAGGAAACGAAAAAAAATCTGAGCTATTTATTAACATTCGTTTTCCTTCGGTTTTAAGTTTGCTCAACGTTCTGATGAAGAATTCGACGTTTACGGACCCGATCTACGGGAACCATTTTATTTTCTTTCTTGTGCAAGGATTCTCCTTCGAGTTTTCGTCATGACTTTTCGTCTCCGATAAACACTTTTCACGATCGTTTCATCCCTCATTTGATGCAATATAAAAAACTCCATCGTACAAGTATCTAAGTGTGTAAGGGACAGCCATGCATTTGTCTCTTCTAATTGTTCTTTCGACGTTTTGACGAAAAAACATAATATAAAATGTGTAGCAATAATAGGATAGAGCAAAATAGAAACCTTCAAAAGGTACTTTTAATGCACGAAACAAATTTCTTAAGAAAGCCTTGAAATTTACACAGAGTTTAAATGGCTGGTCGACTGATGCGCATATCAAATTTTAAAGGGTTCGTCTTATTGGTTATTTATATAAACGTGTTTAAATATTTAAAAAAATGCACAGGCTTATAGAGACTATGCTTAAAAAATCGTTTATTTTTCCATATAAGGAATGAACGCTTCTTGTAAAGTTTATAAAAAAGTACACAGTAACAATGAAGTATATAACGAAGGTCTGGAAAAAAATTCGAGACGATTGTCTTACTAGTAATGAAGATATATTACGTTAAAGATTGAACGAAATTGGTAATGAGCACTCGTAACCTCACGCATTTGCTTATTTCGGCATTTTGTTTTTTTTTGTTTTTTTTTTTTAAACACTTTTGAACATGGAGCAAGAAACACTTTTTTCTTGGACCATTTCCCTTCTTGTTTTTCCTTTGCGCTCTCTAATGCGATTTATTGCATAAAAAACTATAGTATTTTCACCAGGGACGAATGAAATTTGTGGTTCAGTCAGTGATGGATCCCCCGATTAATCAATGGCTTGTAATTTCATTCGCCAAAAGATAAGTTGAAAAAATTTCTTTACAATTTCGAATTAATAACTCTGACATTAATTTAAATTGATAATATCGTTAATTCGGGAATAAAAATCGATCGAATTTAAGCACCCATAAAATACGATCATTCGGGCATGATATATTTTAAAGAGTGAAACACATTCGAAGTAATATTTTTTTCTAACATGAAAAAAACATAAATATATATAATGCGCGTTGAGGTGGAGATATATTCGGTGACTCAGAGGTTATCTGAGATCGTTGGGATTCTTCTAACTCATTAACCGTCGATGGTTGATAACCGCGAGCGATGAGTAACGTTGAGACCCTTCAACAACAAAGAATTCTTTGCTCCGTCTAACGACTTTATTTTTCAACGAACGTTTCGACTCTATCTTTCTATCGATTTAGTCAAATCGATGAATCCACAACTGTATCGTTCTTCCAGTCCGTCGTGTCCTTAGAGAAAAGCACAATTTCGGAACGTCGTTTTTAATAACGAATCTTTGTAATCTAAAGATTCCCCAAAATCATAAATTAATTTTTTATCACGAGGCATAAATTGACAGAACAAGATTCGATGTTCTGTTTATCACGTAAAAATTAGAGCGATAGAGAATTTCGTGAAACGAGGACGCGTTTCACTCTTCGTTCAATTGTGCTTTTATCGTAGAAAAATAGCGTGACTATCGTCAAAAACGTGACACCACTGCAGTTGTCCTTTGTTCGGCGCGTAGCTCTCCGGAGAATCGTGGTAACAAAGTACCATATTTTGTTCGCGGACGTCGGTGTGTTTGAACGAGACAAAGACCGTTTCAGTAGCGTTTTCGTTTACGCGCGTGTCTTGCAGCTTTGCTGCGAGTTTATTCTTTTGAAGCCATGTCAAATGTAATTGGAAACAATTGAACAGTGTTCAACCGACGATCGCATAACAATGTTAACTCGCTTCTGAACTGCTTCGTGTAGTAATTGTTTTGACTAAAAATCCCAAACTCTCGCTCAACGCCGTTAAAAACGTACGAACATGGATGCGCCCACTGTCATCCAAAAGTCGTTAAGGTTGACATTAAAAATTTCAAAATTATAAGAATTTAATCAAATTTGGCAATATATATATGACAATATAAATTTTTTTAGATTTTTCTATCACATAGCTCTCGAGTAATTGAACATTAAATTTCACGTGTACGAGCATAGAGTTTACACATATGCAGTTCTCGTGCATATAAGAACTTTGATTGAACGCTCAATTATTCGATAACCATGTGGTGAAAAAATGTTGATAAAAATGGTTTTTTTGTGTACTTGGTGCCAAAAAAAATGTTATCGCCAAATTTTATCAAATTCTGATTACTTTGATTTAGTGATGCAACCTCCTTGATTTACAGTTCAATGTGAGATCGTATATGTGCATGAAGGATGCACCTTTGAGTTCTTGCTGTGTCGTGGGAAACGGAAATACTAATATGAAATCCGGCGCGAGCTCGCAAAAAGCATCGACGGTGTTCCAGTGATCATACAACCGAATGAATTATTAAGCGATTAGCGATCACGAACGATTTTGTATTCGTGATTTTCTAAATTCCCAAACGATTTTGTGTTCATGATTTTCTAAATACAGAAAAAGATCGCACTCCGTTGCGTTGGTAGGAATACTAGAGAAGAAAATGCAAGAATTTTTGTATAGCAAAGGCGAGGTTATGTGCGCGATTTAAAACGGGTTTGATGGGTCACGAGGGGAGCGGAGGGGCGAGTAATGAAAAATATCGACAGGTTGTTAAATCCCATTGTGAGTTGAAGAATGCAATTAACGAATCGTAGATACGAAATCCAGGGCCTTGGCTCCTCGAGCGTCTTTCTCTCAATTTCTCTCGTAGCGGTTGGAGGCTACTGAACCGAAGGAGAGAGAAGGAAACAAGCAAAGACGCAAAAAATTGAACCATACGTCGTAGAAAAGAGTGCGAGCAATGCGTCAGTCGCAGGAAGACGACAGGCAGACCGACAGACAGACTGTGACCGGGACGAAAATGAGAAACCAGCAGAAAGAGAGAGAGAGAGAGAGAAAGAAAAAAAAAAGAGGTTTTTACAAAGTTGAGAGAGGCGGAGGACGACGCCGCTGCCGCTGCCACTGGCGCAACGGGCGCTGCCTGTCGCGCACTGGAACCGCGCCACTGTCGATCCCCTCTCCTCCCCGCTTGAACCTTTTTCCCACTATCCACTACGCAGGGGTGAACCGTAGCCCGTAGCACGTCAGTCGCTCGCGCGTTACCAAGCCAAGTGGATCAGGTTGTGAATGTGTTCTCACTGAGAAGTAAAACGATTAAAAAAAACATCCTCGCGTCGTGCATTAAAAGTTTAACGGTACGATTGAATTCGATCGTTTGAATCTCCGGATAGTTGTGCGAGCGGAAATTCCATTTTCCCAAGGATATATTTACACATATACAAATCTTGCGTGCTTCGATACGTTTTAATAAAATATATTTAACGACCATTTCGACGTTTATTTCTACATTGAGTGGTGTAAATTATACACAAATATATTTATACAGATACACGCCACACGAATACGCAAGCACGTACAGACACATATATTTATATACAGATTTATATATTTTTTAAAATAACGGGGAGAATATCCCTCGATCTTGTGCCGCACTCGACAGAGACCCCGGGATACTCGATTCGTTTCGTCTTCCAAGCGATCCAAGGACTACGACGAACGGTTAGTAAACGCATCCTTTTTTTCTTATCGAACCTCTCTAACGATTTATTCTCACCGTCGACGTTATTTTTGACACGAGGCACGAGAAGGTGCGCCGGTATTGCTGTACGGATCGCAGTGACATTTGAAACGGTATCATTCTTCTTCTTTCGAGACAATTCGATTCCCCTGCGTCCGTAGCCGTACGGAAGCGAAGCTTTTTCGCTCTTCCTGAAACTCGGTCTCGTTGACGATTTTCAAGGAAATTTTGAGTACCGGTTAGGCTTTCGTGTCGGCTCCCTCGAAATAATCGTGTACCGGCTTTCTCGTCAACGCTGCGCGCGCTCTCTCGGCGGGCGGCGAGCGGCTCGAGAGCAAGAGAGAGGCCCCGAGACCGGTGCGTGTGCGCCCGAATCGCCATTTTGGAAATGGACAGTAATCGATATAGCGGCGGCGCGTACGCAAGGCACAGTTTTTTCTTCTTTCTCTTTTTTCTCTCGCTGTTGTCGGGCATTGATGCAACAGAAAAGAGGAACTATGCCTCCGAAAGGGATTTTTCTTTTCTCTCTCTCTTTCTCGCTTCTCCCTCGAGCCCCTCGAGTTAGCTGGACTCGCTTTTTTTTTTCCGTTCTTCCCCATCGCGTCCTTTTCCTTCGCCTTGCCTTTCCACGAAGTGACCGTCTACCGGAAGTCGAGTGACCTCTTCCGCCACGATCTTTTCCATTCCCAATCGCTTTATCAACTTTTTCCTCGCCCATCAAGACATTTTAACGACGAGAACGAAAAAACGCTCAGCGATTCCTGGAACAATTTTTTTCCAAATACTCTCTCGTCTCTCGACTCTTTTCGCTGAACGCGGGGCTACGGAAAATTCCCTGTGCGATCGATCCCTCGTGCGCCGATTATCCGGGCCCGGCCGACTGTTACGCCATCTTGGCGTACCCCTCGACCCCCCCCCCCCCCCTCTCCACTGCCCCCACCCTCTGCCTCTATCTCTCGTTCGTTCATCTCCCACCGTAGTTTTCACAACTCGAATCCTAAGGGGCGCTCCAGACCCCGGGCTTTCGCTTCAATATCTATTTTAACGAGGAAACATTAAGAAATGCATTAAAAGTTGGAACCCACCGCGCGCACGACGTCGAAACTACACTGAAATTTTGGCGAAACTCATTTTTTGGTAACCAACTCGAATTACTCAGTTTTCGGAACGACGAATTTAATTTATTTTCGTCGCAATAAGGAAATTTATTTATTCATCCGAACTATTAGCGTTCGATCGGTTTGGTGGTTGAAATTGGAGCAACGAAATATTGTGTTTAGTTCAAAATTGTGCAGTCGATCAAACAAAATGATACTACGAGATTTTCGTCCCACAAACGGATCGATTTCCACGAACAAATGTTTCCTCTCCGGTGTACCTGCTCGGCTGCGGAGCTTTTTGAAAATGAAACACGTGGGAGAGCTGGGTGGCGTCTTGGAAAAGTGTAAACAAAACGGTTACGCTTGTTCGCTCGCGCCGGGGGTGCCTCTGGGCTCCTCGGGATTTTCCTGTCTCATTGTTCCACATTGCGCACTGCGGAATAATAGTGCTGAGAAGTGTACTCGTGTCGACGATATATTTTCACGCTGTAAATCGCAACCGCAAGTCGCAGAGCGGGCTTGTAACTCCGCTCTCTCGTGTGAAAGGCCCGCGCGGTCTGGCTCTCGGGCAGAACGGCGGGCCTCGAAGCGATTTCAAACCTGCTGTCGTGCCGCATTTTGGGTGTTGACTCGAAGGGCCACCCAGAAAAATCGAATCCTTGCAGAGACACTGCTCGTGACGCTGAAGTTCGCAACGTTCGAGTCCGACGAAATTATGCCAAAAAACTCGAATAATTCGTACTTTTTTTCGTTGGACTCGAACGTTGCGAACTTGAGATTTGTCCTCGAACAGAATGACTCCGAGTCGTTTCCCAGAACCGTTGCTATTTCCCCCGTTGACGTTTTTTCTCTACAACGCTGAAGTTTCCAACGTTGGAGTCCAACGAAATGAACGAAAAAAACGTTTGCAATTCACCAATTTTTTATTTAACGAATCGTTGGTGCAGCTTGAAAAACTACGAATCGCAAATTTGGCAGGGAACAAAATAGGAGAATTACTGGAATTATTGGAGAGTTTTTTTCGATCATTTCGTTGGACTCCAACGTTGGAAACTTCAGCGTCATTTTTCTCTTATGGCAAAGACGGAAAAAATTAACCTGCTAAAATGAAGAATCGTCGACGTTTTCTCCGATCTCGCAACCGACTCGATGAGGAGCCTCGAAAAAGTCGTTCAACTCGAGAAACTCGATATCGCCCTCGAGAAAGGTGGCTTAAGAAAGAACCGGGGGGAGGCATGGTGTTGGCTAAAATGTTGGGCGACAGATCTTTCGACATGGAAAAGAAGGGTCGCGGCAGGGGCGCCGCTCCGGAGCGTCTACCTGGGCATCTTTCGTTACAAAATACGGCGCGCGGTCGAACGAACGCGTTTCTCAGGCGTGTTGTCCGATGTTTACAGGTGCAAGAGCCGCTCGTAGCATCGGCCGAGGGAAATGAGGCGCGCGTGGTTTGCTCTCCGCGTTGAGCTCCGAGCGGCCTCTTCGGAGATTTCTATTGCAGAAAAAACGATGCGAGTGAGGAAGAATCGAGTGAAAAGAAGTAAGCGAAACTACTGTGAGCAGTCTCCGAAGCCAGAAGTGCGCTTTGAGCTGCCAACGAGAAAGTACTGGCATCGAAGCCCGCAGCTCTTATCTTCTCCGTTCGCTCCTATACGCCGTATTCTCTATATTCAAGCCAAAGAAAAGGAGCCGAAGCCGTTCCTTTGCTCCATAACGCTCCAGCATCGAGCCATTTGTTACCCCGAACCTTCCTCTTCCTTCCTTTTTTCCTCTTACGTTTCGCATCTTTCCTTCCCTTGCTCCGGCCACTGAAATACGCTCTTTGAGCTCTGCGATCGCGATGTACCACGAAAAAAACGCGATCGACGGTCTACCTGTGTTTTCACGGCGCTGCTCATCGAGCCAGCGAACTTTGACCGCTCCTCGTCTCGAGCCAACCGATTATTCGTGTCGAGTGACCGCTTTGCATCCTCGAATTCATGAAATTCTCTCTCGCCAAGATCGACGGGTTTATAGAATGTTTGGGCGTCGAGATCAGACTTTTTTTTGCTGAATTTTATTCGCGTTCCGTTGAGAAGACTCAGATTCAATGAGCGTTTTTAAATCTCGTTAATTGTGCGCGCGCATGACGCTGAAGTTTCCAACGTTGGAGTTCCACGAAATGATCGAAAAAAACTCTCCAATAATTCCAGTAATTCTCCTATTTTGTTCTCTGTCAAATTTGCGATTTGTAGCTTTTCAAGCTGCACCAACGATTCGTGAAATAAAAATTTGGTGAATTACTAACTTTTTTTTTCGTTCATTTCGTTGGACTCCAACGTTGGAAAGTTCAGCGTCGTGTGCGCACGAGGCTCGAGAAAATAAGTATAAAAGTGAACAATCCCATATCGTCCGCTAATGAATGAATTGATGACTGCAACGGTGCTGCCCGCTCGCAAATTTATTGATATCGCAAGATCGCGGGGTTACTCGCGATGAATTTTCTCCCGAGGCGAGGAGAAAAAGGCACGCCGTCACGGGGCTCGAGATTGCGACGTACCGCGGAGACGTTGCTTCTTATACGTAAACATATGGAGGATCCTGATTAATATTGTTTTACGGTTATTCCTCCGAGTGGCGCTCGAAACCTCGGCAGGCACTCGAGCGTTACCAGACAATTGGATTCATCATTAATTCACAGCTATTCTACCATTTTAATACCCTCGAAAGGAGAGAAAACGCGCTCATTTATTTTTAAACGCCAGGTAGACGATCAACGGAATTACAGTGAGCGCTGTTTCTGCTTTTTCAGCGTTCGGGCTGACCGAATGATTTGTTACATGAAGAAACAAAGAAAAATGAATTTCTCTGAGTCTCAACAGGTGCTCGAACGCGATCCTCCTTCTTAATATTTCAGTTACACATAAAAAACAAGAGGAGGAAAAAAAATCTTGGAGGCGAGGGAGAAAAAGTGATTGACAGATCGCTCGCGGTCCCGGGCGATTAGCTCCACTCCTTTAGCCCCGATTCACCTTTCTGATATTTCCCCCCGAGTCGACTCTCGGCGCTGCGTCTCGAACGCACGAGAAGCTGCGTGTGGCGAAGGGAAGGGGAAACCAATACGAGAAGAAGCGCGCGGGAGAATCTCCGCCGAGGTTTTCTTGTTACTTCGAACCTCTATTTTTTCTTTGTTGTTTTGTTATTTCAACGCAATTGACAGCGGCACACACGATAGCGGGTCGTTAACTTGCCCACATCTCCACGCTCCTTCGGGCCTTTCTCTCTTCGACCGAAAGCAATGCAACCGCTCCGCAGACTCCGACTCTCCTTCGCCAGCCACACGGAGATCGCTGCGAGAGAGAAAGGCCCGGGCATACTCCTTTCTCAGTGTGTGCCGTATAATTTAATCTCTCTGCCGAGCGACCCCGACTCTCTATATACATGTCGATTATCTTTACAAAGACTCCACATCTCCCGTATCGCATTATACCGGGTGAGCCAATAACTATTACACTTTCAATATCATCGAACCTGACAATGCTGAAGTTTGTAACGTTGCAGTCAAACAAAATGATCTCAAAAAGCCTCCAATAATTATTCCAGTAATTCTCCAATTTCGTGTTCCCTGCTGAGTTTGCTATTCATAGTTTTTCAACTCGCATCGAACGACGCTGAAGTTTGCAACGTTTTTGGAGTCCAACGAAATGAAGGAAAAAAACGTTTGTTATTCACCAATTATTTTTTATTTCACAAAATATCGGTGCAACTTGAAAAACTACGAATTTCAAATTCGGCAGCTAACAAAATTGGAGAATTACTGGAATCGTTAGGGGTTTTTTTTTTTACGTTCATTCCGTTGGACTCTGACGTTGCAAACTTCAGCTGTGAGTTTGCGACGAGTCCAACGAAATTATGTAAAAAGCCTCCCATTATTTCAGTAATTCAACAATTTCGTGCCCTGCCGAATTCGCAATTCGTCGTTTTTCCGCACCGATGCTTCGTGGAATAAAATATTGAGGAATTACAAATGTTTTTTTTCCTTCATTTTGTTGTGTCGTTTGAGTGAAATTTGCCAGTCGCACCCGTCGTTGAATCCCCAAAAGTTTTTTGGCGAATCGAGGAAAAGAAACGGAGTTTGCTACGATTTGTTGATTGAATGAATATTTTGTGACGAGTCAACGAATTGCTGCTTTCCGTGACGTCTCCGAGATAAGAAAATCGTTTCGTTCGCTCGACAGAGTACGAGCAACTATTTACTCGGGATCAACAGCAAAGTGTTTGGAATTCGTGAAACTTGACAACTTCGAAGCTGCCTGACTTTTATTCCGTTCGCATTTCAAAGGATTCGGCATAAATTGAGATCCCTCAGAAGTAAAGTTCGCTGCGCAAGGATTCACTCGCAACATACGCTCGAGAGGATTTTTCCTGCACTGAGAATAATACGCGATTACGCTTATCCTTGAAAGTTCACAGAGTTCGTTCAGTCCGTACGTACATTTGTTGTACATTTATGATACAAGAATATACTCGTGTCTACATGGGCGAGTTATAGAGGTTTCCTCGGTTTCTGGTCCCGTGACATTTTTCATGGCAATTCAGAGTCGTGAACACGTGCGCGAGCTCCTCGCACACATACGTATAAGGGGGGGCATGACAGAGTGGATGCGGGCGTGTTGAGAGAATGTGTGAGGATATATGGGAAAATGTGGTGTCGCGAGGCTCGCTCCGCAGTACGGTTGGCCGAGCGAAATTATAATAAATTTTCATTTTCGAGGACACTGAGAGAGGCTCGTGGCTCGAGGAACAAGCAGATGCGAGGCTCTGCTTCTCGCATTGTACGTATACGATCGTGAAGGGAGAGAGCGAGAGGTTTGGGAGCGTGCGAACCTTACAATATCTGTCTTTGTCCGCGTGCACGTGGACGCGATTAGACTGACGTGTTCTCTAAGCTCGAGCAGCTAATTTCTCCGCGAGTGCTTTCGCGAGAACTCTTTCTTTCTCATGTTGGAGGGCTCTCCGGGCAGTGAAATTTGCCAAAGTCTTGAAGATCGCCCAGGAAAATCTTTTCTCAGAAGATTGCCAGCGGTGAGAAGAAAAAATGATTGGAGCGAATGACTCGCCCCCGCTCGCTCTTCTTCTTTCTTTTCTTCCGACGAGCGTGATATAAAAGTTGGGGAACCACGATCATTATCCTCTATCGTGCTTCGTCGTACACACTCCACCCGGAGCCCTGCATAACCGCGTGGATAAGAGCGGGTCGTTTCGTATCTGTGGCGAAAGTTCTCGTCGACGGGTTAACGATCCTTCAACTCGGGTGCACTCTCGTGTACTACACGGGGGCCCTCTCAGACCCGACGAATATTTCGAGTCCCCGGTCTCGTTCTTCCTTCCAGATGGCTCCTCGCAACTTGTCAAGAGCTCGGGGAAAAAACGCCCGAAATTTGCTCTTGCATGCGTTCTCTTAGAAAAGTTCGAGACTCCGGCTGATACCGAGGACGGGGAATGCAGGTCGTCGTGCGCCCAGAGAAAAGCTCCATTTGCATCGACTAGAATCGTTCATTCGATTATTTAAATTGATCCAACGAAATTCGAACTCGCCTCGACGAATAAGAGCTGTAATTGAGGCGAACAAAGCATGCTTTTATTGATTCGGCGCTCGTCGATCGCTTCATTATTTCGGTTCTCGGGAGCGCTGTGCTCGAACCGAACGAATAAATCAGCAGAAACAAACTTTTAAAAGACAATCAATCGCGATAAAATGTAGCGCCGAAATCACGGAATTCCAAAGTTTTAACGACCCTGAAGTTTGCAACGCGTCCAACGAAATGAGCGCGGAAAAAACATTTGTCATTCACCAATTTTTTATTTCACGAAGCATCGGTGAAGCTTGAAACCTACGAATTGCAAATTCGGCAGGGAACTAAAGTGACGACGCTGAAGTTTCCAACGTTGGAGTCCAACGAAATGAACGAAAAAAACGTTTGTCATTCACCAATTTTTTATTTCACGAATCGTTGGTGCAGCTTGAAAAACTACGAATCGCAAATTTGGCAGGGAACAAAATAGGAGAATTACTGGAATTATTGGAGAGTTTTTTTCGATCATTTCGTCTGACTTCAACGTTGGAAACTTCAGCGTCATTTAAAGTGGAGTTCACTGAAATTATTTGAGTTTTTTATCATTCTGAGTTTTCCATCATTTTGCTGGACTCGAACGTTCCACCAAACTTCAGCGTCATCGAAATATAGGATGACTCGAGATAAATCCGGTCTCCCGGGCGATTGTATACGTGCTAAAAGTTTTTAATACCTTAATGTCGTTGGTCCAATAAATAGTCCATAGAGAGGAGTACGAAGCTTAAATAGCTTATCGTAACGTTATTTGCATAGATATATCCTCTAGAACGAACGTTATTTATTTGCACACGCCCGGCGTGTTAGTCTGCTGCGTATATCGAGGGTCTGAATTCTGGTACACCGTTATACTGTTATTATTACAGTTACACTCTGTTTAATAGTCGCAAAGAGAGGCGGCAGTGACCCCCGTTTTATGCCCGATAATCTATTTAGCCGATTTGATAAGCGGCCTTATGTACGAGGCTATCCCCTACGCGAGCGTATACAGATATGTACGCGGAGATTCGCTCGTGCGAAAACCTCTTGGGAGCGATTTATAAGTGCATATATTGGGTGCAAGTGCGAATACATAATTGATGAGAAAATGACGAGGGTACTCGAGCCGTGGGGTCAAAAATTCCGGTGACCGAGTCATCGACGTGCATGCATCATTGACCTCTTTTCCGATTCGCTTAAAAATTTCGAAACTGCAAGCTCGCAGGCTTTGGATGGACCGAGAGAAATTTACTGGATTTTTATTGGCTGAGATTTAACTTTGATAGGGAAAGGATGCAACGTTCGATTTTTGACGAGATCTCAAAAGCACGAGGCTGAAGTTCGAGTCCAACGAAATGATGTCAAAAATGGCTCTATAATTCTAGTAATTCTGCAATTTCGCCCCCCCCCCCCCCTCCCTTCTATATCGGTAATATTTATTAATTCTTACGAACATACATAGTAATTATTTGTGAAGCGACTCGATGAAAATTGATGAGTGATGTCAAAATAAATACATCGGTACACATGTATACCGGTATATTATCGTGCAATCGCGAATGAAATTCTGTTATTTACCATAGTAAATTTTTAAACACTTTGGCGTATGATCGATGCTTGTGTTCGAGCTCCTCAAATTGTTCAACTGTAAATAATTTCAATTGTGAAAACAGTACTAAGTATAGCAAAACGGCATAATAATTCTACTTGACAGTTCATCATCGAGTCAACATAAATTTTAAACCTTTGTCACAGCAAAATACGCAATTTAAAAATTTTCAATCAGAATTTACTTGGAAATTACAATATTTTTGGTAAAAACCTTCAAAATGGGCGATATAGAGCCCCAATACCATGGCAAGCATAGTAATTTTTAATATTTTTTCTCTCCGTGTAATTTTTCTGCACTTCGTGCAATAGAAAATTGTAAATGTTTTTTTCGTTCATTTCGTTGGACTCGAACGTCGCAAAGTTCAGCGTCGTTCAAAAGCCCCCGCGCCTTTGTTCATATTAGGAGAAAAGTACTGCGCTTCTTCGCACAGCTTCGTTCTCTCCTCAAACGCATCGTCGAAATCGTTAAAGTCGCGAAGTTTAGTCGCCTCCGTTTCCCCATACGACTTTATTCTTCTTCTCGCACGTAAAAATGGCTGGAAATACCGTTGAGTCACTATAGTTTTTTCTGCAGCGATCGGCAATCCGTCTCTTTGTTGTCTCTCCGTCCCTTCGGTCTGATTCGTTGGCTGAACCGCGTACTCGAGTGCACCGGATCGGGTACGATGCACTTCTAAATATAGTCAGTCCGCGACTCGACGAGAGGCCGTGTTCCACTCGCGTTGACCTTCTCGCCCGCGTACCGGAAATCCGAGTGCCAATTATAGTCGCCCGAGCTCACTGTGTAGCTGTTCCCTTCTCCACACACAAGCCCCCCTTCCCGCTCCTTCTCCTTCGAATTACGTACACACACTCCAGCCTATTTATCTCCAGAAGAATGAAGTTTATTACTTCGCCCGTTCGTCTATTTGGCGAAACCATTACATTTTGCTTCAGCATTCGCTTGTCCCCGACAAAGAAAACCGACAAAGAATTTCGTGGCTCCTCAACAATGCGCAAATCTCACGACGAGTTTCGGCCCATGACGCCCAAGTTTCCAACGCTCGAGTCCAACGAAATGGTGTAAAAAAGCCTCCAATTATTCCAGTAATTCAACAATTTCGTTCCCTCCCGAATTTGCAATTCGTAGTTTTTCAGTCTACGCCAATGATTCGTGAAATCGAAAATTGGTGAATTACAAATGTATTATTATTCCTTTATTTCGTTGGACTCGAACGTTGCAAACTTCACGATGAGTTTCGACCCGTACAACACACGCAAACGAGAACAACACTCGAGCACGCTTCTTATCTCAGTTGACGTTGGTGGTGCGATGCACTACGAATAGGCCACTCGGTTGCAAATGCTACTATTCATCGAGTGCACTTTGTTGAGCTATCGCTGTACATGCGTAGCAGAAATTGCGCTTTGTGTCGTACTAAAGGGCGAGAGAGCCTACGTGCGCGGAGTTACAGGCGCAGATACGTACTCCCGTTACAGAAACTACTTTCCGACCGGTTAAATCGCATCCCGGCGAATCGTGCGTCTAATCAAAAATCATCTCAAATTGTTCACTTCCAATTCGAATTCATATTCTGTCGTCGAATATACGAAGGAACGTTGTGAAGCCACATGCGAGCGTTGCTTCTGCGGAGTGTTGAGCAAGTTTCTTTCCTCGAAAGCGAATAACTTTTCCCTCGCTTCAACGATTCTGTGTTTCCACGTGCGAAACGTTTGTTTTTCAATTTGTGAGTTTTTTCTTTTCGTTCCTCCACCGTGGAGATTTCGAGTCGCGAAGATCGACTCCGATTCTCCAACGAACTCTAACGAGAAGCAAATTATTTTTTTGCCGCCGAGGCTCTGACTCATGCTTCCGATAAGATATTTCGTACACGAGGAAAACATTTGAGAGAGGATTTCAAAATTTATAAAATCGAGCGTTTGGAATGTGTTTCCGGATGTAATATATCGTTCGGACTTCAGACACACGGAAAAAATGAGTTTTCCCCTCTCCGGGAATGGGGGATGAAATTTTTCAGTCAGTTTTGCCCCTGGCGTGCAACCCTCCCCGGTCACACTCCATAAAATCGGGTCGATAATGACCCCGGCTATTCATCGACGGTTGTCGCACTCGAACGACCCGTCTAATTGGGACCGCAACAATGGATCGTACACCGAGAACTCAGAAAAGCAGACCAATCGTATTGAGGTACAGAATCTAACGATAAAAATAATAAAAAAAAAAGTGAGTTCCCAAAATTGTATTCTTGTTGGAAGCGTCTCGACATGATCGATAAAAACCGCTCTTTCCTCCTTCCACGATCGTCCTCCTTCGTTATTCATGCAGACATTCCGCCCTTTTTCTCGCTAACCCACGAGGGAAAGTAGGTTCTCCGTACCCTCGATAAAACGCCGAATTTATGACACCTTAAAGGTCGGAAGGCATGCACAGTTGGAGAACACGGCCATGTGTCCGTAGCCGCCTAATCTTTCGTACATTCAAAGGGTATTTTAACGAAAAAATAAAGAGAGACGGACGATGAGACAAACAAGCGTGGAACGAGAGCAGATACTTTTGTTATTTTCACCAGTTTAAAGAGCCGAGGATCCCGAAATGTATTTTGGAAGAACGCGATCGTTGCGGTGAAGCGAAAGAGGGAATGCCCGCATCTACATACCTTCGCGGGTCCGAGTCTCCGGATACCGATCCCACCTTTAAAAGTAGTTGTTGACGTTAAAGCTGAAAAGCAGGATATTTACAAGGATAAGATAAAGATAGGGCGCACATTGGCCTAATCCCGACGATGACAAAGAATAACAAATAAAGGCGCGTAGCTGGCGGGCTCGCCATAAAAGTAACCCCAACCTTTTCGAATGTCTATTTGAACACGTGCTTGCTCGACCCTCCTTCTTACGTACATTGTGTTTTTAGAGACTAGCGATTTTTTCCTAATCCCTTTACACCGGAGCCGTCTTAATTGACATTAAGATGGCGAGGGGACAGCAGCCCTCCTCGTGGCACCGTGGACGAAATTCGGTAGAAATATTCATTAATAAACAAATGCTACGGCCAATAGATGAGAAACTACTCGAGTACGATGCCACCGTTTGAAAAAAAGATGCGGCACGCGTGCTCGGCCACGTTGGAACACCCACACATTCGCAGACGCACGCCTTCCAATTGTTTCCCTTTCGCTCCCTCTTAATTCGTCGCTATTATCTACAACGTTGTTTTATTACATCGCGATAAACCGAGGAAAGGAAAGGAAGAGCGAGAACCATTTGAGGAATAGGTTCATTGATCCTCCGGAAGGTTACGAGGCGAGCGAAAAAAGCACGCACACGTGCCGGCTGTTGAGTTCGCTTCTCCGCCAACGACTCGAATCTTCAACCGGAATTTTGTGCGTTTGGCTCGCGGACGTTGATGCTTGACAGACCGGAGAGTTCTAACGATATATTAATGAAAGAGACGTGTCGTCGTTATTTCACTCAAACGTCGCGCAGTTGATCGTCTCAAAAAGCTAGGACTCGATCCCATCGTTTCTCGTATACTCCAGTTTTTTTCACATCTTTTTTTCAACTTCGACCGAATCAACCGTGTTTGTTTTTCGATACTATTTGTAGAAATGTATAAATTCTTTTTTATTCGTTTCTGTCTTAACGAAACGTTTTCATTGCTTATTTTTAAATGATCGTCAATATCTTCGAATGGAATGCCCTCAAAATATTGATTCGGCGATTGGACTGTCTTCGAAAAGTCGAAATGATAATCAATGGTCGATCGATCAACCTCAAAAGAAATGGAAATTGATTTAGCGACATTTGAAAAAAAAGTGCTTCCACCGTTTGCACTAGGAGAGTGAGCAATTCATCATTTGATAAGAATAACTTATCTCGACTACTGAATATTAATCGTTTCAATAACAATTCATAAATATTTCATTGCTGAATCGTGCGTCAAAGATTTTATGTTGAATCGCCCCGTATCTTATCTCAACTCGAGAACACACTTCGATCGAGTCTTAACGAAATTTCACAAACTTGTCGTCGCTCCAGCCGCAGGTTTTTTTTCCTTGTTCTCTCTGGCACCTCCTCCGTCTTTTTTGCCGATGGTCCATCAAACGAAGACGACGAAGCGTCGACGCGACAGTCTTCACCAGCCTTCCCAGCTCGCGGACTCTCTCATTTCATTTTATCTCTTTGCCTAGAGCAATCATGAGTCTCCCGAGACTAACCACCGAATTAATTCAACATGGCAATAACCCGTCATCTCAATTTCTCCGTTCCTTGTTATCTTCTTTCAAGGACGTTTTCCTTGGGACGGAATACGAAAATGCGTTCCGTATAAGAACGACGCTGAAGTTTGCAACGTTCGAGCCCAACGAAACGAAGGAAAAAAACATTTGCAATTCACCAATTTTTTATTTCACAAAGTATGGGTGCAGCTTGAAAAACTACGAATTGTAAATTCGGCAGGTAACGAAATTGGAGAATTACTGGAATTATTGGAGGCTTTTTTTACATCGTTTCGTTGGACTCGAACGCTGCCAACTTCAGCGTCATTTCGTAAGATATTCGGGATGCGATTCGCTTCTCGATGATGCAAAATTTGGAAAAATCACCTTCGCCCGATGAGTTGAAAAGTTTTTTTCAGATCCGATCGTCGAGTGGGAGAAAATTCTTCCAAAGACGTGGTTTGAGGGTAGCCGAAGATATAAAATCCATGAATTTGAAATGATTTTAAAATCGAAATCGTCGTCTGATCTGTTGCAGTTTCCTTGTCGATAGGAGCATCGCAAAAACGTGAGGGTATCGGCCGCCGAAAAGAATACGAGAAGCTCTACGAGTGTAGTAAGAGAGGAAGAAAAAAATTTGAGGTTAACAAGAGAAACAGAGTGAATATAAGAGTTATCAAAAATGGGAGCGCGACAGAGCAAAAGGTCTGTGGATATAACAACGACGCCGAAGAAGGAAGGAGTTCCGGTCGAGGGCGTCGTCGGCGACGCGGCAGCGCCCGGCGACGGAAAACTCGAGAAAATCGAAGAAACCGACGTCAAACCAACCACCAACGGTGTCGCTCCACACACGGACGCCTCGCCCGAGGATAAAGACAAAGACAAGGACGAGGCTACGGAGAAGGAAACCGAAAAGGTTAGTAGATCTTTCGTTCATTTAATTTTTCAAAAACGTGCACTGTAGATTCGAGCCAATTGCTTCTAAAGCTCCGAGTAGTATTCGTCACTGAAAAGTTTTGCGCGAGATAAACGCGTTCAGCGAAATGGAATTCGCTAATTTTCATTAAACAGTTAAATTTTCGCGCTGGGCTCAACTCGAACGAGATTAAATAAATTCCTCGCGTGTTCCCGCGCTTATAACAATGTCAAGCCCTCGCTCCGCGCTCGTGAAAATTAGCGCTGTCGTGAGGAGAGAAACGAGAGTGACTTTAACGCCAAGGGTCGTACTCGGTCTGTTAAATTCCTCGCTCCGAGGTCGTTCAGAGCCGACATTCTTTGTACTACGTATTTATCACTCTCCTCTCATACCGATAAACGAATCAACAATCTTTCCCTGCTTCGCCCGAACCGTCCGCCTGCTGCTTTTATAGCCTGCTCCTCTCGGCTCTTCTTCTTTTTCGCTAAACTAACAAAGGCTATTTTCTTCTTATAAATTTTCTCGTTTACTCGGAGCCTTTCGTGCAGTCACCAATTCACTTCCACTTTGGATCCGAGCTCTTCTCGGTTACGTTGATCTCCTTTAATCCCGAGTATGATGCATCGTTCATCCAAGCTCACTCACGCTCGAACGAGCTCTTCAAAACACACCCTCGAACCTACATTTTCCTTTTGTTCTTTCCTCCCACCGCGAGAGATTTACGACGACAACGAGTTATGGTTTTTCATGGCTGCTTCAACTCCGATAGTTCGTGCGCTCTGAGATTCATTTGCCGCATTCAATTTGCATTTTCGACTCTGCTATTTTCACTTTTTCACGCGTTTCTTGATCGTTCGAATAACGACGAAAGTGTTTGGAGTCCAACGAAATTGAGGCAATTGACAACGCTGAAGTTTCCAACGTTGGAGTCCAACGAAATGAACGAAAAAAACGTTTGTAATTCACCAATTTTTTATTTCACGAATCGTTGGTGCAGCTTGAAAAATTACGAATCGCAAATTTGGCAGGGAACAAAATAGGAGAATTACCGGAATTATATTGGAGAGTTTTTTTCGATCATTTCGTTGGACTCCAACGTTGGAAACTTCAGCGTCATAGGCAATTGACATTTGTAATTTACCAATTTTTTATTTCACGAACCATTGGTGCAGACTGAAAAACTACGAATTGCAAATTAGGCAGGTTACACAGAATTGGAGAATTAGTGAAATTGTTGGGGAGCTTTTTAGATCATTTCGTCGGACTTGCAACGGTAGCAAACTTCAGTGTCACGAATAACGCGCATTTGCGCGAGAAATTCTTTGTTTCGATACATCGCTTAATTGAGAAATCAAAACGCCGCTGAGAATAAAAAACGAGAATCCACACCTTGAATTTCAATCCGAACGATAAAAGACAGGAAATGATTTCGTAAACGTGGTTATTTACTTTCAAACCACGTACAGAATCCTCGGAGCGTCTTCTCGTAGATTTTTCTCCACCGAGTCGTCATCGAGAATTTTTTGAAAATAGCTTTCATTAATTTTCCACTCTATAAATGTCGTTGAACGCAGATTCCTCGAGTTCGGAGAAATTTTTCATCCCCGAAGGCTCATTTTCAAGCTGCAGATTTCGCCAAGGAAACAGAAACGATTCTTTTGTCCCACGTTGAACATTCTCTGTCTCCTGACACAGGTTTTTGTTTCGTTAACGCGACCGCCGTCCCGTAACATCGGCGAAATGCAGTTGAGGAATTCTAGCCGCTGTTATAATCCTCCGACAGAGAAACGTACGTATTTCTGCGTACGTTAGAGCAGCAAAACGTTAGCTCGAAGAGAGGTCAGTCCTGCGCTCGTCTCTCTCGCGGCCCTTGCGGTACGTGAAACTCGATATTTCCTCGATTGAGCAACCTCCGCAGCTGGCATCCACGGTATAGCATGTCACACGCGGCTAAAGAAATGGCACATGGGCAAGCGGCTAGAGAAAGAGAGGAACAATAAACAGTGATAAAGATTTAATGTGCAAGACGCTGCGGGAGAAACGTACGCGACGAAGACTCGACGTAAACTTTGTGATTTTACGCTCCTCCCGTTTCGCTATTACGACGCTCAAGTTTGCAGCGTTCAAGTCCAACGAAACGAAGGAAACAAACATTCGTGATTCACCAATTTTTTATTTCACGAAGTATCGATGTAGAAAAATTACGACGAATTGCGAATTCGGGAGGGCACGAAATTGAAGATTTATTGGAGGCTTTTTTTAGATCATTTCGTTGGACTCGAACGTTGCAAACTTCGACGTCGTCTTTTCGTCTCCTTTCCTTTTCTACACTCACATTTTTTCTTCCTTATTTTCTCAGTCTTCCCTCCCTTATTTATGTATCAATGCAGATTTTTGTTGATCCTCTCTCGCGTAGCCAATCTCGCAAGAAACCGCTGTAACAGGTGCGTCGAGACCGAGTCTGCCTACGGATGGAAAACTCATATACCTTCCCGCGAGTCTATATAAATATGCTTGTGTGTTATTTACTCGGAGGAAAAGAGCAGAAACTTGTGAGCTAGACGAGCACCTGGCATTTAAAGTACTTTCCTACTCGGCACACGAGCTCTCTCTTCCCTCAAGCCGAAAAAAAGCACGAGGAATTCTTCCTCTCTTCTTCCTGCTCGTGCTCTTCGCCCGAGAATTTCTTCGGGCTCTCTCTTCGCCATTGCATATTACACGTCTGGCCTCTCATAATCTTTCGCATCTTCCAGCGAATCCTTCGTTTTTCATCTTTATTTCTATTTATTCGACGGAGCCGTGCATATTCGCGTGTACGCGAAACTCTGCATCCCAGTTCAAATAACAGTCTTGCCAAATGGACTGAGAAAAAGAATATTTTATTGAGACGAGATCCGAATGATCGAGACATCAAAATCGACCTTCGTATTTCGCGGAAATCTCGCGGTCTTCGTAAAATCCATCCAGCCGAGTTTCGACAAACGAAACGTGGTTTTTATCGCCGATCAGTCACAGAATAAAGTCATTTTGAAACTTGGTTTAATGCCCGTCATGAGTCCCCCATCCCTCAACCAAACTCCAAAGTGGTGTTGCTCCCTCCCGTCTATTAGCCCAAGATGACAAACTCACGCACGCTCGTCGTAAAACAGGTGCCCGGAGCAAACAACTCCGTGCTTCCAACCTTGATGGCTTTTTCTCTTATAAATCTTGGCGTCTCACACGCGACCTTGACCGTTCGAGCCCCCAAGTATGAATATATGTATTTGAATTTCTTCGTCAACGTTGCAGTAGCGAAGTTGGCCTTTTCGAAAATCGAGCCCCACGGCCGGAGGGCCGAAATCTCACTGATTTTCTGGCTGGTTGGCACAAAGTAAAAAGATGCTCTCTTCGTTTTCCCAAAAAAAAAAATGGGATTCCTGAACGAGCGTAACGATAAGAAAGATGGAAATAGTTGAACTCGCACTTGTTTCATAGTCGGGGAAAAAAAAGTAATGATTTTCAGAGCGAGAAGACGGCGCGGTTTCGTAGCGCACTTGTGCTTGAGATATTCTCATCTCGAGCGAAACCGGAAGGGCGAGTCTCTCTGTTGTCGGTTCTTTATACGATTTTTCATGCTTCGCTGATGCGTAATATTGAGCTTCGACAAAGCACTCTAACAATCTCTCCGTCTGTAAATGTGCACTCGATGCGGTTAAGGGGTTACGGGGGAGGAGAATATTGACGAGTGCGAGAAACCAAACGTGTCGGTTGCAGAGCGAGCCTTTCTCATTTTATATTTATCGATCTGCAGCATCGGCTCTTATCGATCGATTGTCGAATTAAATGAAATATCGAGCTTCAGCAATAACGCTTGATTCCTTCCAAGACTCAAATACATTTTTTTGACCCGATCCGGATGACGCTGAAGTTTGCAACGTTCGAGTCCAACGAAGAAATGATCTAAAAAGCTCCAATAATTCGAGTAATTTTCCAATTTCTTTCCCTGCCGAATTCGCCATTCGTGTAGTTTTTCAACCTACACCGATGCTTCGTGAAATAAAAAATGAGTGAATTACAAATATTATTTTCGTTCATTCCGTCCTCGGCGTCGTCAATCCAGACGAAACACCACACGGAAGAATATCGAATTCGTCTTGAGCGATGTTTCCATTTTTTCGTCAGATTTTTCCCGGCCTTGCGTTCGTAAATTCGAGTGGAATTCAAGCCATTTCGCGTCACGTGATACGAAAGTCTCGACCTCCTCCCTCGTAGGCCGTGTCACTTCCATCCGGGCAATTAAAGCAACGCTAACTGTTGAGCGAATTCCAGCGGTGAATTCGCTCGTTCGCTGCTGCCTCTTGGATATTGAAACCCGTTAATACGCTGCTTCCAGAGGGATTTTCTTCTCTCCTCTTTTGAGCCTATTCCACGAGTAGAAAAAAAGCTTTTGTACAGCGAGCCGAGTTGCTCGGATAGCTCTTTCGAACTCCCGCTCGAATGTTCTTTTCGATTGATTTATTATTTTGGCGTTCCTTTGAACGCCCCTCGTTCCGAATCGATAAAATTAAAACGATTGAAATTTTTTTTGAAATTCGGAGCGCGCTCAAGGCCTCGAATTTCGTTCAGTCGGCAGCGTGTCTTTTATTTCGTGTCCTTTCGGAGCTTCCTCGAAGCACGAGAGTACATAATTTACTACGATTATCCGCACGGAACGTGTCTTCGTATTTTGCTCTTTTGAACGAACACTTTTCAGACACAAAGGACCAAGTTCTTTCTTCTCATTGTTCATCTCTATACTCGCGACTTATTTGCGTGTTGCCTCCTCGAATTCCTGCTCGAGTTTCCTCCTGCCGTCGACGTCCTTTCACGCTCAAACTTTGAAAATTTTGAATTTTCAAATGTTCCACGATTCTCCATAAATACAACACAGCCTCGGCTCCTCTTCCTCACTGCGCGCGCTTCAATTTCGATTCCACTCTTCTCGGCCCTTTTGCTCTACGAACTCTCCTTCCATTATTTATGCCCGAGCTTCGCCTCCGTCCGAATGTACAAATTGCGAAAGAGAATGGCCGGCCGAGTCTAAGCGTCATCTCCGGGTGATTCATTGCTCGAGTATTCGCCACGACGCAAATATAATATTATTCGATATACAACGCACACTGCTTCATTACAGCAACACCTGCTGCTTCGGTACGCGAGAGGATAAAAAACGATTTATCAGTGCCAGGCTGGCTCCTCGGTGCTTTTCGAACTCGCGTTCCTCACTTGAAAATGGCTGCTAAACTTTGTACGTTCTATGTCTTCGTGGGATCTACGCATCCCGTTGAATGCCAGTTTCAATTAGAATAACGATAATGATCATTATCGAAGTGACGAGTCAATCAAAAACTGGAATTTTTTTACCTTAATACTCGACTCGATCGCACCAAAACTCTTAATGACCGTAAAAGTGCCAAGAAGCTTGCGACAATTACATATTTGTCGTTAAAATTTCCTCGAAAAGATTACGCTGAAGTTTTCAACGTTGGAGTTCAATGATGTAAAAAAAAGCTTCGAATAATTTCAGTAATTCAACAATTTCGTTCCCTGCCGAATGCGCAATTCGTAATTTTCCAGCGTGCACCGAAACTTTGTGAAATAAAAAAAAATTGGTCAATTACGAATGCCTCTTTTCGTTCGTTTCGTTGTACTCAAACGTTGCAGGCTTCAGCGTCGTCCGAAAAGCTGGCTGCTTTCGAAAGACTTATTCGAGCACTGCGAGATTTCAATCTCACATCTCCGGAGGCTTATCCAATTGGTGGGCTTGACGAGAGCTTTTCCGTATAATGATCAATTCCGATATCTGATTAGAGATAATTCAATCGGAAACGTGGGGTAGTTGATCGATAAGCGACCAAGTAGAAGGTCAATCCTATCACGAATTCACTCTTCGATTCACTTTGCTTGATTATCTTTCATTTCCTCGTCTTCAAATTTCCGTAAATAGAGAAAGAGGGCGAAAAATAAGATGTAAGAGTCCGGTTAGAGGAGAGCAGGGTGGTGGCTGTGAGAGTGCTCGAGGCAAGTTCGATCGGACGAAGGAAGAAGCAGGAAGGTGTGCGAGGAGGGAGGCAGAGGTGGGAGAATCCTTGGACGAAAGCCAGCAAGCCTTCGAGATGATTGAGGTCCGCTTCAAAGAAACGAGAGCGAATCGATCGTGTATCTCGAAGGATCAGGGAGCCTCCTGGCTTCGTCGAGCTGGCTCTTCTCTTCTTACCGAGGCTATTGAACGTTTTTGGTTACACGGAGGCTCGCCAATGGATTTACGAAAACGCGAGATCTCCATCTTTTCCTTTCTCTCCGTCCTCGTTCGATCGCTATACTGTCCTTCGATGGCGATAACGAATCTTCGCTGGGTCCTGTGTGTCGCCTCATTTTTCCTCCTATCAACTATATTTTCTCGTCATTTTTTCCACCGGCATTAAGGCCCTATATCCAAAGTGGTGGAGGAACGATTCTCGAAAGAGTTCAAGACACGCGAGAATCTTCGAGTCGAATTTTCTACGCTCTCCCCCAACCTCTGGTCCGTCTTGACTTTTTCCCATTCAATTCTTTTTCCCACTCCTCTTTCCGTATTCCTATACTCGCCGAGGAGGACGATGGAACTGCGGATGTTTTCCAATATCCAGTCGAACAGGCTTTTCTATTTGTCTCTCGTATTCATAGACGTAAGAGGCACGAGTTTGAGGGACGACAAGGAGCCGGAAGAGTGTGTGCACGCTACGAGGACTTCGCTTCACAAATGCTCCGGCCTCTTGCATTTCCGGTCGAATTGTCACTCGTGAAATGAAATAAACTCGGAAAACAATATCGTCTGCTGAACACAATGCTATCCGACGTATTGACAACTGGGGGGGGAAACTTCATTGTTCCGATTTTTTTAAATTCTATCATCATTGTCGTTGGTATTGTTATGGTTATTGTCGTTCGCACACTGTTTGTGTAGATTTACACCTGCCACAGGCCAAGATCAACTTTCTAACATTTTCGGAGCAAATAAATATTCGGTGTTTGTGAGCTCGCCGTCGATGCACCTGTGCACTGGGAGAATTATCATTTTTTGGCTCGGAAGTAGAAAGTTTCGCTTTTGAGGGATCGAGAGGTCCTCGCAATCGCCAAGACTCTGATAAACGTTTAGTTTAATCAACCAACATTTTTTTATCGACCTGCGGGGCTCCAACGACGGAGGAGCGAACACGGGAGCCCCGATGACGAGAAATTCGAATTGCAAAACGCCTCGGTTCACCCCGGCCGAAACGAATCGATCGGGAATCCGGTCGTGTTCCTTCCACACTCCGGAAGTTTGGAGTATCAGAGTTTTATTCGTCGTGTTGCCAGGGCTGGCTGAACCACGTCGCCTTGCACCTGCGGATGAAATACGACTTTTAGGAGCCGTAATTTCATTTGCGGTGTCACCTTAATTCCCCGTTTTTCAAGAAACTCTCGCAATCCCTTTTCGTCCAGTTTCGTACGATTTTTTCGTCCCTTTTTCTGCCTTCTTTCGCGTCCTCCTGCCTGCACGTACATGCCGAGACTTTCCTGGCGAAATTACCGCTCATTAAAGAGGAAAGCAGCCACGTGTTCTACTCTTATTCCTCCGTCGGTTTCTTCGCCTTAATGAACATCCTCGCTCGCTCCTTCGTAGCATTCTCCGCGAATGATTCGTTCCCTCGATCCTCCTTGTTTTTCATTCCGCTCCCGTTTTCATGTCATTTTTCACTTGATCTTTCTCAACGCGGCGTTTGATTGTCACCCTGCGCTGCTGGATTCTACGCGGCTTCTCGTTTGTCCCATTGCCCTCTGTGCGATTTTAATTAGTCCGGAATTCACCCAGTCAATTGAAACGAGACTGACCGCTCGTCGTCGCGTTTATGACAAACGTGAAATTCGTAAGGGCACGAGAACGAGCGCAACGAATATCGTTTCAATTTCACTACGATCTTCAAGTGCTTCTTCATTGCAAAATTTTCACGTTCCATTCTCCGATGACGCAGGCCCCGTGGAATTTTCGAATTACCAAAGTTTCCTCGCCGCTCGCTTCTCAGCTGGGGAAGCAGAAAAATAAGTGCAAAAATTACCCACTCGAAAAATCGTTTCAAGAAAGAAACTAACTGTTCGTCATTTCTCTACGTCACAATTCGAGTACGAATCATTTAATCCCGTTGATCCTCGAGAATAATTTTCTTTGGAGAACGAGCTGTTGATTAGTAAAAAAATAAAAAAGTGACGACTTAATACTCTCAAACCGTACAAATATTTAAATAACCGGAGAAAAAAAGCGTTCGATGCGAGGCTTCGACGGTCTTACGCGATATGAGCACCCGGGCTTGAGTCATCAGTGCTCGGATGAGTAACCGCTGAGCCCTCGTTCAGAGATGGCCCGAAGATCGATCGTAAAACAGTCCCCAACTGACGCGACTCGCACTTTTTTTTACGAACGAAAACACAAAATGAATCATAAGTAAATAGTTCACGTTCAAAAACACGGTTTTGACGTTGTTGGTAACGCTGTTTTGCGAAGAATCTCCTCAATAGGAATAACGCTGATTTTGTTGTCTATTTTGTCATTACATTGAGTTTTGCTTTATCATCACAGGAGGAAGAGACAAAAGCCGAAGATGCCAAGGTCCCCAAGGTAGAATCCCCGACGACTGAAACTCCAGCGGAAGGCGACGCCGAGGTCACAACACCCACCGAAGGAACACCAGCTAGCCCTACCACTGCCACTTCCCCCGAGAGCAAAGAAACGAAAAAAAAGGATAAGGTATTTATCATACGAATAAAGCTGCTCCTGCTCTCACAACCTTCCGCAGCGAAGATCAGTAAAAATCGTCGAATCGCGTCGGTCCTTGTGAGAAAGCCTTGAAGTACGAAAACACGAAGGCTGCAGAAATTTAAAAAACAAAACAGCAAACTCGTCTGTCCACCTGTTCAGTGAACTCGATAAATTTGAATAATTCTCGACCTTGAGCTTTCTTATTAAACTCTCAATTAACGACTCAACGAGATAGTAATTGCTCCGCGAACTGCTTATTTTCGTTGTTTCAGTGAGGAACTTGATCAACTTTGGTTGGGCCATTCGGAACTGCGGTTCGAATTTCCGAATAATTTTTATCGGTCGACAAAAACATTAAATTATTTCATAACTTTGACGAACGCCGAGCCTCTGTCTAGGTTTTTTATTCCAATTTTCATAAAGATTCTCTAATCGTCGCAGAAACAAATGTGAAAAGTGAAACGTCGTCGTTGATCGGCTTATCTCGGGGCGGTTGCTTTTTTTATATTTCTCATTTGTTACAGCTGAAGAAGAAGTGGTCCTTCAGATCGATCAGTTTCGGCAAAAAAGACAAGAACAAGCCAGCCCGCGACGACGCCCCTAAGAACGGTGATGTCACGAAGGAAGAACCTCTGGCAGAGGTAAGTTCGTCGCTATTTGCAGCAAAAAAAATGAAAACACGAACGATTATTTCTCCAAGTCAGTAACCCGCCGGAAAATTGATGAACGAATCCGTCGGTGAGTTGAAACGTCGAAGGAAATCGTAGGGAAAGCAGGGAGGAATCCTTTTGTCGTTCTCTTCGTACAGAATTCCCGCAGCGCGTGTATCTCCCTTTTCAATCGTTTACCACAGACAATGCACAGATTTCAAAGATCGGTGACTCGCCCGAACAGTGAAGATTTCCTCGAACGCGTCGCGGCGAGGAGTCGTAACGATCCCGCGTTCGAGCTTCAGCACCCGCTCCCCGTCGCTGGTTTTTCACTTTTACGAGGCGACACTTTTTCCACGAGCGTCAACGACCGTTGCGAACGGTCATCATTGTCCGCATTGAAACAAGGCGTGCGGGCGCGCGCGTAAAAGTACATTTTTACCAGGTCGCACACCGACTTTCTCATTCCATTCCAGCTTTTCCCTCCCCGTTCTTCTTCCTCGCTCATTTTTTCATTAGACGGACCTCATTTTTTCCGCGAATTGTAAAATGGAGAGAATTTTATTCCCTTTTTACTTCGCAATCCTCTTCGGAGCTCGCGAATCCGATAATTCAAATAAAGTCGTTGATGTCCGATAATTCCGACTCCGGATATACGCATCGATAAGTTATTGCTCTCCCTCCTCCGTTCCGTCAAACTCTCCCGGAGAGTCCGTCGCGCGCACGTACGCGGCCGTCTCAATTCGCGTAGGCGAATATGCCTCATCTGCCTTGATCCGAAATCCTGTGCGCGGGGAAGCTCCACAGAAATGAGACGATAATGGCGCGTCTCGACGGGCGCTCCTTGCGCGTCCTTTCATACACTCGCGTATTGAAATCTCCCGTGTGTTCGGGAGCCTGTACGCGAGTGTCTGTGAGAGGAAGGAGGGAGCGCGGGCTATAGCGGCGGGCAAGACCGAGAAGGATTTCAGCATTGGCATGAGTCATGGTTCTTCTCGTTGCTCAGATTCTCAGCACGATCGTACCACGCGACCGTAGCTCGAGCATCCGTTATGAAAAAGAAAAGAATAAAGTAGAAAAAGGCCCGCCAGGGAGGCGAGAGATGAAAGAGAAAGAGATACGAGTCTCCCCCCGTGCTGGAGGATGAAAAGAGAAAAGAACCGGCTTCGCTCTTGAATTATCCTCCCGACGTCCGTTTCCCATACACGAGCATCGATTTCTCGATCTGCTTACACCACCGATATTTCACCGTTCGCACGCTCCAATATCGAATAGAAAACAAATCAGTGCTCTGCACGTTTGTCCGCAACTTTACGCTCCGGGCTCTATCTGCGAAACGATAACGCGCCTGTAAGCTTCGTGTACACTGTAACTTCGAGTGCTTTCTTATCGGAGTTAATATTCGTTTGAGAGCCCACTCGAAAATCTTTGTCATTACTCTTTATTACACGCTCACCGAAATGCTCTTTTCTATCGTAACAGTAAAAGGATCGAATAGCCCATTCTCTCGGGATGATGACGCTGAAGTTTGCAACGTTCGAGTCCAACGGTACCAAAAAAAGTCGAATAATTCGAGCAATTCTCCACCAATTTTGTTCAATAGGCAAATTTGCAATTACAAATGTCTCTTTTCGTTAATTTCGTTGGACTCGAAGGTTGCAAACGTGGACATATGTGGACCTCCGGAAATGGCTCATTTCCCATTCGGAAACGAAATTTCCGATGAAACAAAGAGCTCGAGAAGCTTGACGAGACTTTGTCCCGAAGATAAATAACGCTCTAGGCTTGTTAATGAACGAGAAATAAGTGTCGATGAATTTCGTACCGATATCGAGCCTCTCGCTGATACGGTTCTCCGAAAGTGTTATCCACACGTTATTGTTGCGAGAGGAAACGAGGAGCCAATTCCAGGCTGCCTCTCGCACCCTTCTTATTCTTCGGCTCGTTCTCTATTGCGCTGTTGTTCTTCCACTTGGATGATTGCTCCCGGTGTCCCGTGGCGGCTCTCGAGAGTTTCAGAGCTGCCATCCTTCTCTTCATTAATTTCTGTTTCTGAGTGGGTAAAACATTTTGAGCAATTGCACACTCAGGAACGACGTATACAAAGTTTGCTCGACAGTTACTCGCTCTCTCCCTGCTCCGTATCAAGTTCATTCTCAACTTAATTGTACAATCGTGTCACCGATCACGAATTTCATTTGCATTCTCTCTTTCCAAAGAGCGCGATGTACCACGGTGGCTCAAATGCCAAGTACAGAACGAACCGGTATACGCTGAGATACACATCTATGTATCGGAGAATATTGCGGAGGCGACGACCGCGACCACCATCGCCGTCAATCGTTGGATTGCGTGTGCGGACGTTTTTTCTTCAGACATTGTTGAACCAGAGACGACTACGTAAACTGTCGTTTCAGTTTCTTTTCACTTTCTCCCCCCCTCTCTCTCTGTCATGGTTTATCGAGTCTCCGCAAAGTAGACGGGTGTTGTGTCCTCCACCTCTCCAGGTACGCCAACACGTGGAATAAAACTGGGAGTGGTTCTCCGCGTCTACGCCACGTCTTTTTCTCCCCTCCGTCATCCCTCTCGTATCAACGCGTGTATAAAATCTTCGTCGATGACCAATCTCGTGCGTTACACTCTGCAGGTTCCACGATCGTATATCCAAGACGTATAACGCAAGCTGCTTGTCTCTTTGCAAATCAATAATTAACTCTTCTATTCAGTTGGCATGACTCTCAGTGCGGAGGTCTTGTCTCGAAGCCGCCTTCGAATTTCCACTGTTCTTGCCAGTGTGCTCTCACGTTCGTTTTTTCGTATCACCTTTTTTTATCCATTTTTTTCCTACAATTTGGATCTATTGATACGCGTCGAAAGGATCGTTAATGAGTGTAATAACGGCAACGATCGACATCGAATCGCGATGATGATTCGAACGCTTCATCACTTCTCATCGTGGTAAATTTATTTGACGTTGTTTTAGCCAATCCCACCGCCATATTGTAACACCCTCGCGATACGCTTCAACGAGCCAAACTTCCCGGATATACTTACCTGCCGTACGGTTATTCGGTGTTGCCGGAAAAAGAAATGAACACACCGAGCTCGGGCCCTTTTCAGTCTCGCTCGTTCGAACAGAACGAGGTGCAATCCTCGTGCTCGCTCGCCCCTTTTGCCTTCTTTCCCCCGCACGACGCTCGCCGCTCTTATTTCGTTGAGCGGCGAGCCACCGCTACATCCTGCTCGTAATAGCGTTAACTCGAAAAAATTCTCAATCCCCTTTATTTAAATATCATAATTAAGTCATGGGACTCGGTGAATTATAACGCAATCTAAGGGATATAAATTCAATCAGAAACGTGACCGGAAAATCTTGAAGTCTCGAAATTTCGAAGCTCTTGTTTCAGAGAGCTGTCGCGACCGTATTATCGAACGCGGAAGATTGCAGCTGGGGAGTTTTTTACAGGAAATTTCATCCTCTACAAAATTCGTTCAGTGCCCAATTCTCGTATCTCCAACCGTTCCAGTGCCATCTCCGCTTGAAGAACGAGAGAGCCGAACGCATCGGTTTCAAGAAGAAAATGAAAAATAACGCTGTCACCAATGACTAATTCTGGTTCCAAGGCTATGATCCATATTTCACTGAAATCTCAACTCATTTCTAAGTAAATGGAAAATTGTAATGACCGTATCAATGGGCGGCTTAGTCATAGCTGAAAGAATCGAGGCAAATTCATTCATCTGCTTTTGTTCTCTGTCTCGTATCTTTTTTTTCTTGGTACACTCGTAGCGATCGTTCCTACTCACCGTGTCCGATTTACGCCACATAAATGAACATTCACCGCGAATACGATAATACTATGCCATTTCACGCATGTGACTCAGACCACTAGCATTTTCCATCAATGCATTATAAGGAGCCCGAGAAGAAGAGACTCGCGAATTCCCAGAGAATCTCACTGTTTTTCATCCTTTCCTTTTTCCCTTTTACTTTCCTCTGGCCTCCTCTCTCTATTCGTGCTTTCGTGCGAATGATACGAATCGTTATGTCACGAGAAGATCTCGGTCGAGCATGCGTGTAATAGGCACTCGTGTTGGGAAGTATACTAAGCAACAGTAATTGAGAGAGTTAAATAACTCTTCGCGAAGAAATAATCTCGTGGACACGTAAAGCGGAAATTTTATCTCCGCTACAATTCTATTTTTTTTTCTCAACACGTTTTCCCAATTTTTTTTCTTCTTCTACCGTTACAACACGAAATTTTGATCTCGTTCAACTTCTTTTTCCTGGATCCCCTGATATTAATCGGGCGATGACGCTGAAGTTTCCAACGAAATGATGAAAACAAAAAATAACCCTCCAATAATTCTCCAATTTCGTTCCCTCCCGAATTTGCAATTCTTAGTTTTTCTCGACCGCGATGCTTCGTGAAATAAAAAATTGGCGAACTACAAATGTTCTTTTCCTTCGTCATTTTTTTCTTCATATTTAATCTCGAAAAAAGTACTTTTTCAATATTTCTTGTGATGAAAAATGGGAAACACCAAACGAGATGGGAGGTGAATTTTCTCGCGTGTATCCTCCTGAACGTCTTTGATCCGAGGACTCGTTTGTCCAGAGAATTGAAATGCAGACATTATAGCGAACGAACAGGGAGAATTCGACGAGAGAAAAGGGAGATAGGGAGACAGAGATAGGCGTGACTCGCTGTCGTGTCTTTTCGTACTAATCACGTTGAGATAAGGAGGGCGCGGTACGAAACTCGTACATTCTATGTGCATATCTACTGAGATTTCCCTCGAGATCCTCTCCACTCGTATACACGTTATGTGTCCAGTAATCTAAATTTAAAACGAAAGTTATATACGAGCATTTATCGGGTCTATGGGATACATAAATAATGAACAACCGCGACTGTAACTCGCTCGAGAATTCCGTACGATAGATCATGAATTCTCGTTGATTGCTTCTCCGCTATCAGCTTCGGGATTGCCTTTCGTGTATGCGTGAAGAAACAGTTTAATTTGAAGCTTCGCCATTGTTTTTATTTAACTCGGTTTTGACGTTCGTCTTCAATAATCGTCGACGAGAGCGCTTTCGCGACGATGTTTTCTTTTAATAATGAAGATAACCGATGTTGAGGTCGAGAGAGAAAGAAGAAAAAAGACCGTTTTTCTCCCCAACGAACACGTTTTATGCGCTCGTAAATAAAAAGAGGCTAACGGTGCGCCGACACTCGAAGTAACCTCCGTGCCGTCGTCATAGACGCGCATTTTATACACTTCCCACATGTACGTACTGTTCGCAGAGTGCTTACAGAATGGAAAACCTACGAGGCGAAGCGGACTATCTACAAATATTGGAAATAAGTATTCTCGCAGTTACGACTGTGAAGACGTTTATGAAAATCATTGCGGACTCGCGTTTTTCTTCCTGCTTCGCCCCGGCATTACTTTTTATTCCAACCCTTAAGGTAGATCATGCCCGAAGGATCGTATTTTATGGGTGTCTGAATTGGATCGATTTTTACTTCCCAATTAAAGATATTATCACTTTAAATTAATGTCAGAGTTATCAATTCGAAATTGTAATTAAATTTTTTCAACTTATCCTTCGGCGAATGAAATAACAAGCCGTCAATTAATCGGGGGGATCCACCACTGACCGAACCCGAAATTTCATTCGTCCCTGGCCCTAAAATACTGTACTTTTTTATGTCAAAAATCGCATTAGAGAGCGCGAAGGGTAAACACAAAGGATCAAGAAAAAAGTATTAGAAAGCTATGACAGAAATGGACCAAGCCAAGAACAAATAAAATTCCGAAATAAGCAAACGCGAGGTTATACGAGTGCTCGTTACCAATTTAGTTGACAGCAGACAAGAAGCGTTCATTCGTTCTATGGAAAGAAAAACGATTTTTTTAAGCACGGTCCCCATACCCCTGTGTATTTTTCTTCATATTTAAACACGTTTGTCTTAATAACCAATAAAACGAACACTTTGAAATTTGATATGCGTGTCAGTCAGTGAACTACCTTAATGCGCGGAGTACTCTTCGTAGCAATAAAGATTCATTTTCCACGTGTTCTCAGTAATCGAAAACGTTTTCCGGTGAGTCATTGTCCGCTTGCGACGCACGGATTACTATTTCGTTGGAGATTCAAACGAATTTCTTACTAGGATCGATTTATCGCTCGTCAGAAGTATTCGTATATTTCCTAACGGGAAAATAACGATGATACATCGATTCGTGTTAGTCAACGATCGATTGATCGTAGTGATGAGTCTATGACAGCCGATCCACCGGAATATTTATATCAATCTCTTGTCTCGTAAGAAATTCGGCCATTTTAGTCCGCCGTTGATTTTTTCCCTTTGTCCGTTTCTCGTTTCCTCGACGACTTTTACCCATTTTCCGCGTCAGGCTTTCTTCCATCTGGTATTATAATTCTTTCTTCCGCTATAAATGCACGAAATGCACCGAGACTTTTCTCCCCGGCAGGGTCATTCCCACGAACACGAAAATCGCATCGAGGGTACTCACGCCTTTCTCGTACTTATGCGAGATTAAACGGCTTCGTGATCTCTCGGCACCTCGATCAATGTCACACTTTGTCCTCACCGCGAAGCCACACCCTGAACTCATAATCCTTACGAGGGCCAGTGAGGATTCTCTCCCGACGACTCTATTGTTCACTATTCTTCCCTCGTACTTTCCTGGGATTCGAGTCATTTCTTTGCTGCTTGGCCATGTTGGATGATGGAAAAAAAGCACGTCGGACAACCCTGTACATCCGCATCCGAGAATTTATCAATGTCTTTCGTCGACGCCTTTCGAAATGCTCTGGTCCCCCGAAGAAAAGCATAAAACGGCGCTCAAGCTTGCAACGTTCGAGACCGACGAGATTAACGAAAAAAACATTTGTAATTCACCAGTTTTTTATTTCACGAAGTATCGGTGCAGCTTGGAAAACTCTACGAATTGCAAATTCGGCAGGGAACGAAATTGAATAATTACTCGAATTTTTCGAGGCTTTTGTAGATCTTTTCGTTCAACTCCAACGTTGCAAACTTCAGCGTCATAGCATAAGCACAAGTTTTTCAAGAGTACACGCAGAAAACGAGGCCAAAAATCCTAGAAGAAAAACACTAGAAATATACTATCTCCGGAACAGTATAGATACTGGATTGCAGCGTTAATTCGAAGAGCAGCAACAACAATTGTTCTATCCACCATAGTAAAAAGTCCAATACCCATAATAATAATAATGCAGTTATAATAATTATGCAGTTTGGCTACTTTTCTGAAAATCAACGGAAGAAATTTTTTTTTTAGTGCCTAAAAAAATGTTTTCAGTCACTTCAAGGTAATTCTATCGCCAAACTTAGTTCATAAAATTAAAAAAAAAATTTTGTATGCTGTACTTAAACCTTTAAAGAGGGCTGTGTAAAATTTCAGGGTTGATTATCGACCTAATTCCAGAGAAATTAATTATTAAAATTGGTGGTTTTCGTGAAGGAATTTCAAAACAGCATACAAAAAAACTTCCGGTTGCTACAAAAGGGTATATTTGCCTAGAAATTCATAAAATTCTAGAAAAAAACTGCAATTCGTATACTCAACACTTGTCTCTAACACTCCCAAAAAAGTTGCCTTCATCGGCCTATTTTTTACGGAATATTAAGTTTAATTTGAAATTCCGGCATTGGATTTCCTACGACTCGCTATGATAAAGAGACACGACAGTAAGGCATCAGCTGAGTGTAGTCCTAACCTCAATTTGACAGATCAGCAAAAAAGAGATTAAACACTCACGAGTGGTCGAGTAGAAAAAGATGGAGAGAACCGGTGTTGCCAAACGTAAACTTGGGGATACTACGCGAATCGTTGGACTAACTTTTTTTTAATTTTTATAATTCAGTACGAACATTCATTAAAAGAATTACATATGGAAAATTTTACTTATTAGAAATAATTTTTTTCCCATATGTCAAATATTAATTACTATAAATCTCAACTATTAGCAGTGGTATGACTAGACTGAAGCAATAGAATTAACTTGAATGTTTATATTGTAAAATATACTAGGGCAACCCTGAAAAAAACTATATCTATGATAAAATGTGACATGTATTCGATGTATATTCGTGTATTTATCATAGAATTTACTATGTCGACAGTCAAAATTTGTGATTTACAATACATTTCCTCTTATCAGTGAGTGTCGATCTGACACGATGAATAACACTCGAAAACAAAACAAAATATAGTTCTCACGTGCATCACTTTTTGCTATGCACATAAAGCTGTTTAGAATTCACGTGACGAAAAAGTGAAAAATTAAAAAATCTGTAATCGGTGCCTAAATACTTTGAAAATTCTTGGAAAATAATATATTTCTCGCTGTACAAAACGAATTCGTTTCCTCCGTGTAGGAAAACTTTGAGAAAACATTTCGTTCAGGAAATTCGATTTCAATTGCTCTTAGGTTCAACGTCGTGGAAGATAAATTTGGCGAAATAAATTTGAATGTAATTTAAAGTGAGTGAAATGGAACGTCGGAGAATCGTGGGTTCCAAAAAATTTGTCAAGAAAAACGAGAGCACTCGACGGACCCCTAGAACACTCGAGGAGCCAATGCTTTTAAAATGTTCTGACGTTTCGAGCCAAAGATTCGCCATTCACCGTATGGAATGCATTCGATCAAACGGTCACATAAAAAGTAGATTTAGGTGGACTTTCAATGGGAGGGAAAGAAGGATGGTCGGAGGAGCGAGTTCGCCATTGCTCGATTCGGAAGATCGAGCAAGCAAGTGGCGAGATATGTGGTCTATCGCGTGTGTAATATCGTCGTCCGCGGCACGGCATTAGCCTTTCGCTGCACATGCAACCGCTCGCTCGTTCGCTCGACCGAGATCGAGCCGGCAAGAGAAAGAGAAACTGGCATATTCGCTCGTTCGAGCGGAAAAACCTCCGCGAATTTATACACGTTGAATACCTCCGCGACAAAAATTTCGCAACGGCACACGTTTTGAGAGAGGTCACGTTTCGGATGTCGTGACTTTTCGTTTGATAACGGTCGCTTTTTTTTTTTTATTTTTTTTATTTTTTTATAGATTTCTCTAAAATGATACGTTTCGTGACAGATCGACGAGCTCTCAATGCTCCCTCCGAAGTAGCATTTTCTCGACGCTCGATCGCGACCCTACACTTTTACTTTTTCAAAACAAAAGTTTCTTTCGGCTTTTATGCCGCATATTTTGGAAAATAAATTCCGAAAACACCGCAGATAGAAAAGCGATTGCCAATTTGGAGACTCAGGGTCAACCTTCCTCCGATTGGCTCGGAATTTTTTTCTTTTCGCGCACGTGTGGGGCGTGTGTGTATAGTTGCGTCGAAAAAAAATACAAATTTTTGCAGCACGTTGTCAGGAGACACGCGTTCTGAGGGTTGCGACGCTGAAACCGGTTTCGTTCGATGCACACGGCCCGTACAATGCGCGAGGAAGAAAGGAAATTGACGAGCTTCTCATTATTGTATTCACTGCTTCGTATAGATGTGTCCCGTGCAAAGAAGTTTGAAATTTCGAGGGTGAAAGCCTTCGCATTAGTTCGCAAAATGCTCGCAGTTTTCCGCCCATATATTTTTATCAATAAATCCGTACTCCCGGATCCATTACACCGAGGACGCGTATTGAATTTGCTTCGGAGCTCTAAACCTCCGGAAACGATTCCTAGACTCACAACCCACGGGGAAAATCCAGTTCGAATGGAAATTCAGCAGCAAAAATCGAAAATATGAGCGAAAGTATCGTGGCTCAGAATTCTCGCACAACTTCCGCGGTGCCCCTGTCGCGCGCAACACTCGTCGACGACCTTTATAAAGACTGTTGAAAGGTAAAAAAGACACGCGGTAGGTTCGTTGATCGCGAGCCAAGGCATAGACACGGAGGTTCAATGGAATCGATAAAAATGTAAAATTTCCTCAGCGCGCACCCAGCCCGAACTCGGTCTCACCTGAACATCGATAAATTCGATGTATCGATGCGAGACTTACCCCCTCGACATTCCATCGAGTACGTCTGTCTGGCTTGGATGCGACAGTCACGCGATAACCCGCAACGTTTCAACCACAGGAAAGGACTCACACCCACCGCGCCACCCTTGAGTTTCTTTACCCCAGACAAGCCAACTGATTCGGAGCTTACGCGAGCTCGCGGCCCACACACGCGTACACATCCGACAGCGCACGGATGGGAATTCTTCGAATAAAGGCTCCGTTATTGGATTTTCGTATATGGGACTGGAATACTCGGTGATTTTGCCGCCGACTCGCTTTTCTGACGCCGAAGCTCTCGCGTCTGTGTCCGCATATTGACGCGCGTATGCTTCACAATCATATTTTCCGTGTTCGCTCCGCACCGTGAAAATTTCCATCCGTTGAGCACGCATCTCTCCCGTGAATGTTGAGCGCGCCGGGGCATTTTTTTCTCCTCAAATCCTCGAGCTGCTTAATGCGAGACTAACGATCTGACTGGAAGTTCGCACATTTCTCTCTCGCTCCATTTCATCGGGTTAGGTCCTTGAGAATGAAAGAAATAATTCACTCGTTGCGGGGACGAGAGGCAAACTAGAGACGAAATACGAAGACGCGGAAATTGAATCGTCCTTGATTCTCTTTTTCCTCCTTTTCCTGGTCGTTTTTTCGTTTCCAAAATTTTGATCGTTCTACCAAAGGACTCGATGGCTTGAACCGAGGATTAAAAAATGCGTCAATTATTTCCGGGAATTTTTTGCGGATCCTTTTTTCGGGACGAACGTGGAGCAGTGCGAATCCCAATTTTTCATGCGTTTTTTCGCACGAGTCTGTGCGAGTCATCGAAGGCAGAGGGATGAAAATAAATCGGTGGAGGCTCCGGACAGCTTCTCTAATAGTTGAAAGACCGCTTTAGAGTTACGGGATTCTTAAAGAGCGTGGAGCCAACCTTTCGAAGTTGACCTGCGAGACGAGACATCGACGCACGTTTCTCCACACTAATGATACTCTTCCAACCCATTACTAGCGTGAGTTACGTAACTTGGAGAACAAAAAGAGATGGATAGACGGTGAAAAAACGATTTTTTTAATCGACGCCCAGAAAGGGTGGTATTTAACCCGCGGCAACGCGCTCGACGCCGATTGTTACAAAAGACTTGTTGTTTTTCATTCAAGGGCCGCTTGTATCTCTCGCTTATTCTGTCTTTTTCTCACTCCTCTGCCCCTCTCGTCACGTACCGAACTATAGTCATATTCCACAATCTAAAATTTATCCCATTCGAAATGTAATTTAACCCGATAGTAATTTTTTGCTTCCCGCAACTCTTTTTTTTTTTTTTGAACAAGCTTAAACATATTAAAGTAGATTATGCTCGAAGATCGGACCGATTTTTACTCCCTAATTAAAGATATAATCAATTTCGTAAGAATCATTATGTGGAAAGATGAACGATTTTTCATTCACAGTCCCTATAACCGGCGTGTGTATTTTTCTTCATATTTAAACACGTTTTTATGTCAATAACCAATAAAACGAATCCTTTAAAATTTGATTCGCGTGTCAGTCGACTACCGATTTAAACTCTGTAAATTTCGAGACTTTCTTAAGAAAATCGTTTCGCGTGTGGACTACCTTAATTGCATAGAATTTCTATCTGAATGAATTTCCATGTAAAATTCTTTACCGGAAATGATTGCGATCGAAAAAAAACAAAAACAAAAACAAAAACTTTCGAAAATACAAATTTTTGTATAATTTCTACAAAATTGTCATCACAAAATGGCCTCTTACATTCGACACCGTACCGACGAGGGATACGCGGACGCGCATGTACAAAATTAACATTGTAAATAAACCGGCTTTGGTTTCTAATGAGGGGAGCACGTTAACGCGTTGACCCTGGTTAATAAACTTCGGACTTTGTTCCCCCGCTGTTCGATTACTCGAGCGATTTGAAATATTATTTATTTTAATATTTGCGCCCATGAAACGTATGCGATGCGGTATGCGCCGTTGCGCACTGAATCTCTGTTTCTCGTAATTAACGGTCGAGTCACTATCTACCCCTCTGCGCGGATCGACTCGGAGAAAAATAACTAGCGCAAGAGACGTCTCGCTCCTTGGAGAGGCGGCAACTGACGAGATACTCATCGAGGCCAAAACAATACGCAATTATGGACTCATCGGTTGTGAGAGGAGAGAGCAACATGAGACTGAACAGAATTGAAAAAGATTGAGAGAAGTCGTTGGCTCGTAGCCAGAACTCTGCGTTGCCAGCAAAACATGAGAGCTGCTGCGAGTTTACAATTGAAAGCACACTCTGTTCCATGCTTTTCAAATCGAGTTGCGATAAAAATTTCATCGTGATTTCCACGTGCCATTGAGGCGCGATGTCCGATCGATAAGAAAATCAAGTTTTCTTTTAACTCACTGAGCGAGTTGCGCAACAAAACATTTTGACAAGGGCTCAACGATTTTTTCCCGAAATAGAGCTTCCCGTGGCAAAAATAATCGAATCGGTTTCCAATGCGTAATTCCGTTCGAGGTCGAGCAAAAATCGTTTTTTTTTTTAAGGTCGCTCTAACTTGAGCGAGCAAGTGTCGAACGAGGCTTCCTGGCGTTGAACGGATTATCCCGGCTTTTCGGTATCAGACGAGAAATCCGGCTAGTCCCTGCTACGAATTCGGAGTGTAAACTTGGACGTACGAGTTGGTTATTGATAGTAGAAAAGGCGTATCTCGGCTCCTTTTCAATGTTGAGCAAATTGGGGTGTGCTCCTCCGCCTTTGGGCTACCGGTCTGTATATATATTTTTTCCCTCCTTTCTCAGCTCGTTTGCGGATCCTGCGAAGCCCCTCACTTTCCCATCTTTCCTCCCCCTTCTCATTCCCTCGTTTTTTCGCTTACTACTTTTCCGCATTTTCTCTATCCCCGCCGTTATTCCGGGCGATCGTGTCCAATCGCTACCTTCGGTATCGGGCGAGATTGAGCTCGTCGTTCTCGCATCCAATAACACAGAGAGCGAAAGAGCAAAAAGGACGCGCGTCACGTTGCTGCCTGGCGATCAGAAACGAATCGTTCATCCCGCCGTTAAGGTTGCTTCGCACGGAGTAACGTATATAGAAAAACGATCAAGCACCGTTCGTATTAAATGGATCGAGACCGTGTAAAGGCGGGAAAGAGAAATAATGGAAAATAAAAAAAGGGGGAAGAAAGAGAATGGGAAATCCCGGACGCTGAGTCGCGTGGAATCCCTTTTCTCTCTCTCTCGATGTTTTCTCGTGCTACTTATGGTAACAGAACCTTAATCGATTGCTCCTATTAGTGAGGAGCTCACGGATATATAGCCCTTTTAACTCGGCTATATCTCATCGGCAAATCTCCATTTTCTGCTGATGAACTCGCCGATCAGAGTGGAATAGCCGATGCCATTGAACCGTGAAACGTTATACCGAGGTTTAGCCAAGTATCTCGTATCGGGAGATCGAACAAGATTAGAGATTGCCTTTGTTCCGTTTATATATCTTTTGTTACATAATTCCGTATTACTTTGCAAAAAATTACCGTCAGGAATGTCGCTGCTTTCGAATGTGCGCGAATAAAACGAAACTTTCATTTACTATCTTACGAAATACAGAAGTAAACAAAATGTCGATACTCTCATTTGAGCGCACAGCGGCGACATAAATTTCGTAAATTTAAGGAAGTTCACGCGAATCTAATGGAAATCGAAAATTCCAATTTTAAGACTTGAAATTTAAAAATATGCTAGAAATGTACAGCGTCCATCTATTCCCGGAATTATTATAGGATCTACCGTCTAGTTGTCGATAAAATAATTAACGAAAATCACATTTTTTAAGGGTTATACACAGACCCTTAAGGCAGAGGCACACTTCCTGTGCGATTATTTGGATTCAATGAAATTCCTTCCAACTTTGAAGAGCCAAAAACGAGAATAAGAAAATAAAATGGTTTTAGAAATCAATGAGGTCTCGAGAAGAAAGCCTTCTTACCGGTGCAAATTACTTGGGAATGGAAAAAGAAAAACACTTATTTGAGGTTAATGCGTAATAACGACATAAACAGTGGAAGGTTTGACAATAGCATGAGCCAGCTGGTTTAAAATATAGATATGCATACGGATATAAATAGAAAATGGCCGTTGTCACATTTTGCTTGACGATTTTACTATACGAAAGTATTTAAACCGCAATCATTATGTTAAAAATTCATTAATCTAAATGAATAAGTTACACATTATTTTAATAATTGGAAGAATAAATTTTAATCGTTTCTTTGATTATCGAAAGAGCGCAACAAAAAAGTTGAGTTGCTTTTTTGAATCACAAGTAACGCATGATCTTCATCAAAGAGGATTCGAGCACGCGTCTTCGTCAGCTCGCGGACACTCGTGTGATGGCGCGTTTTAACGAATTATTAAACTCAATGTGTACTCGCATCGGCGAGTCCGAGTCTCGAGTTGCTCGCACCGTTTCGTATTACCTCGGCTCGTTTAGCCGCGCTCCGATAGCTCGAACAAACGAAACGAGATGTCCGATCATCCTATACGTACTCGCAACTCCTTTTTATCGCTCAAATTTTTCTCCGTGTTGACATTGACGAGTTTTTATTCTACGGCAAGAACTGCGTCGTTTTTTCTCTTCCTCTCTGACATTTAACACTGATTCGAACGATCCTACGCTCGCGAACCCTCCTCGAGAATCGCAAACAAATGATAATACTCTATCAGCATGTCGGCAATGTTCTGGTCGCTCAGCAACGCTCGGACTAATAAATTATCGATATGAAAAATTCCTCAGTATTCATGAAAAGAGGTCTCCTCATCGGTCCCCGGGCTAAAAAATTCGCAGAGTAGGCGAGAGACGAAAGTTTTTCCAAATAGTATAAAAATTAATGACGCTGAAGTTCCCAACGTTGAAGTCCAACGAAATGATCGAAAAAACTCTCCAATAATTCCAGTAATTCTCCTATTTTGTTCCCTGCCAAATTTGCGATTCGTAGTTTTTCAAGCTGCACCAACGATTCGTGAAATAAAAAATTGGCCCTTACAAACGTTTTTTTGTTCATTTCGTTGGACTCCAACGTTGGAAACTTCAGCGTCGTAAAAATTATTCATGTTTTTTCAAGTGGTTTTCTGTCCATTCGGATCTTTGAAAATAACGAGTTCTGCAATTCCAAAAAGCCGGACGAATAGCAACGACGAATGTTTTAATTAACCGCTGAGTGCGGTAAAGGCGTTTCACCCTGTTTCCATTTGCCTCATCTCAATCGCTCGGAGAATGAAAGCGCATGATAAAGCAGATTCGCGTTGTACCGTCGTATGTATGGAAACTTTGTGAGTTTTGAGGTGAGGGAGTCCTGGTGGATTTGGGCGGCGTCTAGTATCGAGCGCCGAGACGCCGGGACGCGAGCAGAGCTGTTGCCATGCCAACCGGCAAACTCTCCTCGCCCTTCTCTCTCTCTCTCGCTCGCACTGTTGCTTTTACTCTGTTCCTCCGGCTTGTATGGTTAGAGCAACCGGAACGGTGGGCATAGACAAATAAAACTGATTGTTTCATGCGTGTTGAAAGATGAAAAAAATGTTGAATCTTGTCGAAAATGCAAATTCATTTGTCCCACTGACTGACGCTTCGGGGAGCCCCCAAAATCTATTTTCATTGATAAATTCCTGGATTATTGAATTTGATTGAAGTTCGAACGAGCCTGAAGAATTCGAACCGTGAACGAGTCGATTAATATATTGACCGCTGTTGCCCTCGCGAGGAGGACGAACCCCGATGACGGGTGACCGGCGCGGTTGCCCATTCGTTCACATTCTCTTCGAGCACAATAAGAATCAAACACATTTACATATTTTTATAAGAAATAAGATTCTACAGACAAAAGAAATCCATCTTGTACTTAATTTTATGGAATTTCGAAGACCGATCCGGTGCGGCGTCGAAGACGACGGAGTTAACTCGATCTTCGAGTAACACTTTGACGAAGGTTACAGAATTCCCACGCCTAATTGAATCAGACCTGCAAGCATGAAGCCGAGAGAAAGGGAGAAAGGCAGAGAAATTAATATCGCCTTCAGAGAAGAGAGTATCTGAGAAACAATTATCCCGTTATTCAACAAATGTTTTTAAAAAAATAGCGAGTACACGAGCGCTGGTTTGACCTGGCAACAGAACGATTTCGCGATTCATTACACCAGACGTTCCATTTTTTCTCATCAAAACATAAATTTATGAAAAATTGAGTAACAGTTTTTTTTACAATTTGGAAGCCTAAAAATGTAGGAGGGACCGCTTGTCGTTGTGTAATATCGAAGAAAGGAAAGACCACGAAAAAACTTGTTATGCCACGCCTCGTGTGAGTAAACAACGTTGCCCCTTGCTTCATAGCAAGGGGCTGAAAGTCACGAATTTCATTTACCAATTTTTTGTCCTTCTCTGTATTAACATTCAACAATTATCTGTAACACGAAGCAACACGAACGCCAACAAATAGAAAAGCGATTTGGGAAAAGTCACATTCGATCGAAGTCTTGCCAAGCAGTTTTTCTTTGGAAAAGCTTTGTTCCGATATTCTTGAGGGGAAAAAGCTCTCTCGCAGGCTGAACGAACTTGAGTAATTGATAATCGTACAGGTTTTTAATTTCATCAATTTTTCGGCTGCCCGTGGCATCGCGAATGATCGCCGATGGGGAGAAAGCCGGCTGCGGTCGGCTGGCCCTTTTTGCCAAAAAATGAGAATTATTTGACCGATGATCGATGTAAATTTCGGTGAGATTCGATGTACGGAACGCGCAGTTGACTCGAGCCGAGTCCTTTTTTGAAGACGAATGTTTTCCCCCGTTTGCAGGGTGGAATCCTCACACGCGAAATGATAAAATCAATATTGCCCTCTGTGTACGTTTCACTACCACAATTTTCAGTGTAGCTGTTCAGTCTGGCTTGCTTTTGGCGCGCGACCCTCTTGAGAGTCTCCGAGAGAGCGAAAAATGACTCTGAATTTGTGCGTGTATGCGAGCCGCGGGGGCGTGCGACATGAAAGCGAGAGATAGATGGAAAGAGGACGAGAGAACGTGATAGCAGAGAGAATATAGAAAAGAGATTGTCCGACGTGAAACTACCCTCGGGCTAAGCAAGTGAGACGAGGGTGCGTGCAAATCGTGCGTGCGGCGACACACGGTCATACCTCCTCAACTTCCGGTTGGTGCAAATTTCGAAGGGACTTTTACACGTGGCATATCTCTTGGGGAAGAATCTCGTGACTGCGCGTAACAACTCGTTCGAGCTCGAGTGTAAAAATGAATATTCCGATGTTACGAGTTAAGGCTGCTTAACGAGTGACTCAATATATTGAGGGGGAGTTATTATTTTTTTCGTTTGCTATTCACTTCATCGATTGCGTAATGCCTCGTTTATCCGATTGCGCTCACCACTGATTAGTATCGTTCGGATAAAATATTTCGTTATACTTTATGCGAGCAGAGGATCGTTAAAAATATATAAAAACTCCTCATTATTTTCACGTTCTCATAGAACTCGTAGAAATCCCGGTGAACAATTGATCATCAAGTGCTGCTGTGCGCATCAGCGTTATTTTAAAATTCTCGAGATTTTACGAGGATCACCTCGTGACTGTTCATATCCGACTCACGATATTGTGCGCCATACGTATTGAGACAGGGAAAGCGAATGATTTACCGAGCGATAACGGTTTCCCCTTCGTCAACTGCGGAGCGCACATTTGTCTCACACTTTCGTAGCTCGCAGCTCTGTCTCTCTCCAAGCCTGTTAAATTTACGGTAGGCCACGCGACCACATGTTTCGGCGACGGTGAGACACGAAGAATACTCCAAAAATGGAAAGTCAAAATGAACCCTCGAGAATAAAGAGATTTAGTACAGCGATGATTCTGAAAAAGGGGTAACAACCTTTATTCCTCGCATCACACCATTTCGATAAAATGTGCTATAAAAATGGCAAGGATTTGCCAACTTTGAGGACGCACAGGCGCGAAACGACTGTTCTTAGATTAGCACTCTAATTTTTTTGTATCTTACAATCCAAGATTTCTTTTCTATGCGTGTGAAATTTCAAGACCCCTCATCGATCGTTTGCTTGAAATATTAATAGTCGAAAAGTACAGAAATTAACGTGTCGCTTATGGCGACACGTTGACAATTATCAGATTGTCAATGGAAGTGACGGCTGTACTTTTCAGGGTTATATTTGGTGATCTTTGATCTAATCCGTCAACTGATTACGTTCAACTTTGTCAAGCGTGGCCTTTCGTAATGTGCTATCGAATCATGACGACGCTGAAGTTCGAGTCCAACGAAATTAACGAAAACAACATTTGTAATTGACCAATTCTTTATTTCACGAATCATTAGTATAGACTGAAAAACTACGAATTGCAAATTAGAAAGGTACCAAAATTGTAGAATTACTGGAATTATTGGAGAGTTTTTTCATATCATTTCGCTGGACTCGAGCGTTGCAAATTTCAGAACATTATTTATGATGAAAAAATTAAGATTACACTTTTTTTTTTTTACAAATATTCTGCTATATACGAATGAACAAAATGACATGCCAATTTTACCCCCACCACCGCGAATCGTTTTATTCAGAGAAAAGATAGTCTCGGCGAGCTCGGGCCAGCAGACGACAGGGCTGTCAATGTACTTGTCCCGAGACTCTACCGAGTCTCTTGATGAACGGGCTAATTCTTTTTAAAAAATGCGAATAAACTAGTACGACGCACGTGTACATCCTTAATGACCAATGGCATGGCAGAAACAGGCTGAAAATCACTCACTATCGAGCATTTAACTCCGGACACCCTGTAGAGTTTCGGAGTACACGTGTTTGGTCACTGTTACATTTATTTGATGCAGCACAGCCATGATTTATTCGTTGAAAAGGCTTTTTACCTTTCCCCTCTCTCTTTCTCTCTCTCCAACATTTTCTATCAACTCGACGTACACTCGCGAGTTGCTAATTAACAATGATAATCCAGCGAAAACATTTGCCCCGTAAATGTTTTGTCCCGGGATTCCTCCCTCCTCCATTATCCGGCAAAGCCTCCAGGCATGAAGAATCACTCCGTGAAACGGAATACTTTATAATACACTCGATGAAAACTAAACAACGGTGTGTTTACGTACCCGTGCGATATACCGCTGACGAATACGTGTCCGAATTATAAATGCTATTCGACAATTATATCAACAATGGTGGATTGTCCAATTACTCAAACTGAACCAACGCCTCTTCACAACAAACGGACGTCACGATTATTCGAAATTGCGATACCGTTTTGAAAAAAAAAAAACAAAAAAAAAATTATCGTCTCGAAGACCGTTTCATTTTGCTCTTGTTCCATCATTTCATGGCGAGAGAAAGGAGACTTAATGGAAAACCACTTTTCGATCGAATCCAATTTTGATTGATCTTCTTTCTCAGCGATCTTTAAAAAAATGACTCTTTTGCACTTACTGACAAGTAGAAATCCCGCAGGAATTCCCGAGGTGATAAAAAATTTACTGTCCGACAGTATTTCACCGTTTTGAACTCGTTTCTTCGTTAACTTCGTTATAATGACCGCTATAATTGAGCCGTTTCGCGATGGGTTTAAAAAAACCGGTCGTTGACTTTCAAGTCACTGCGCAGCAACCGGAGCTGTTCGAGTTATTCGGCAAAAAAGGGGTGAAAAAATCGTGCACCTCGGAATACACTCCTTAAGAATATCGCAACTCATCTCGTACATCCAATTCGATTTTCAGGGGCGAACCTATATTTTTACACAATTATAAAGTAATTATCGATTTCGATTAAGCAAATCTTCTCGGAGCGTTCGGCTCCGTACAGCTTCTTGATTGATAAAGTTTCTCCGATGGTAAGCTCCTTTTCCTACCTTCTCTTCTTCGAATAATTCGATTTCCTACTATATTGCCTCGGTCGTATCAGCCGTTACGGCTATTCGAGCGTGTTGGATGCTGCCATCCCTGCGGTGGAACTTGGAACTCGCCAAAGTATTTTCAGCAGCGTATACATCTAAGCGTGAAGATAGAATAGTACTTTAACCATTAGACAAGCGCTCTTTTTCAACTTTTCGTTGCTGGAGATAGTTCAATGGTATCCAAAGATAGTACGAGTCAACAATATCAATACACGACGCTGAAGTTTGCAACGTTAGAGTTCAACGAAGTGAACAACGAAAAAAAGATTTGTAACTCACCAATTATTTATTTCACGAATCATTGGTGTAGGTTGAAAAACTACAAATGTCAAATTCGACAGGCAACGATGTTGAAGATTTACTGGAATTGTTTGAGAGCTTTTTCTTAGATCGTTTCGTTGGACTCCAACGTTGCAAACTTCAGTGTCACATCAATTCGAAAACCAGCTGAATTATGAATGAGTCAGAAGCATCGAACGAAGTGTTCCGAAAAATCTCTCGACTCGACGACGTAAACATGCGACAGACGACGTGTACATGCGCGTGGTACTGGTCAGTTGACAGTCTTTTTATATTGTTTTAAAAAAGAATTAGCCCGGTCATTCATCCATAGCAGAATATCAGTAAAAAAAAGTGTTATCTTAATTTCATAAATAATGTTCGAGTTGAGTTCATTGCAGAATATATTTCATTCCGAGTCTTTCACATGATTCGTGACACTGAAGTTTCCAACGTTGGAGTCCAACGAAATGATATGAAAAAACTCTTCAACAATTCAGTAATTCTCCAATTCTGTTACCTTCGTAATTTGCAATTCGTAGTTTTTCAACCTACACCAATGATTTCGTGAAATAAAAAATGAGTGAATTACTACAAAGTATTCATCGTCAAATTCGTTCGACTCCGCCGTTGCAAGCTTCAGCATCGTTGGTATGGGGAAACGAAACGTTGCACCGCGTTCCACCAAGTGCATATGCGCTGCGGAAATGCGCGAAACCTACGAGCGACGTGTCCGCGTTTCCTGCATGCGCACACATCAACCTACGACAAAAAAGACACCTCGTTACGAGATCGAGTGGGGACGAACGTTGATACTCAATCTATGAATCCGGAAGATCAAATTATAGTTTTTATCAATAAAAAAATATGTTGGGGAATGTCACGTCGCTTGGATACGTCGACTGTTGCTGCGCCTCATCGATTTGCCGAGTTTTATTCATCTTTTGTCGTTTCAACCAGCACTGTCTGCTCTACCCACGATGCCGAATCCGCGACCCTGACGAAACGAGCTTCCGTTCGGAATACTTGCAATCGATTACCAAATTGAACAAGTACCGATGAAGCTACACCGTTTTTCCAATCCATTTCCGTTTTACTACGACCGTGGACTTGTACGTGAATCTCGGTTGTGAATCACCATCTCCGCATGCTCGAGGCTCCCTCGGATGTACAGTCATCGATACACGGGTAACGCGAGGCGCGGTACGCGTGTGTCGTCGAGTCTTCGACGGTCTCCGGACTGCGTAGAAGTGTCGTATTCTCGATCTCCTCGGTGGCCAAGAATAGAAACTTACGAGCCAAGAGTGTACATGGAAGCACTCTCCGGCGGCTGGCAAGCGCGGTCTGCGTCTTCTTTTTCCTCCCTTTTTCATTCTTCCTCCGCATCAGCGAAGGAGAGAAAGGTGGAGAGAGAAACGTTGTGGAAGAAGTTTCCTGCAGCTGGCGACTGTTCGACGAGAACTTGACCCCTGACACGCGCAGCTTGAAAAAAGCTCTGTTTCTGTATCGCATTCGTTACTCGAGTTCGTTACGCTCGCTCGATTAAAAACCTGCGTCCATCTTGACTTCTGGACGGTTCGCATTCGCTCGGACGATTGAACCGGAGACGAGTCGTGTCCTTCTTTCAGAGCTATGTCTCTCGCGTGGGAGGGAAACTTGAAATCACAGAAACAACCTTCTCCCTCTCACCCTCAACGAGACTCATGCCGAGCCGGACGACTGTCAGCTCGCCTCAACCCCCTCTTCTCTACACTTTTTACGAACCTCGTGATTTTTTTCGAAGCGAGTTTCGCTGCTCTCGCTTCTAACCCCTCCTCAGACTCGTTAGATCGTTGTACATTTAGCGATACTTAGGACTCCTGCTGTTTCTTCAAAACATGTGGCATTTATCTTTATCTCGACTCCTCCGGTTATCCGCGCCTCTTCTTTCTCCCATTCGTGTTCGCCTTTCTTCTTCTGCTTCTTCGCCTTCTTCTTCTTCTTCTTCTTCTATTACGTGTGGGACGAACCTCCTGGGCTCTCTCTGGTAGTCTCTCTATATAAACGAGCACCGAGTGTCGGTTGGCTCCGAGTCGGCGTCGGTCAGCCCGTTCGTAACGTAATCTGTATTTGCCTATCTCTCTCTCTCTCTTTCCCTCGCTATTTTGTTTCCCCCGTTAGGTACGTGCGCGAATTTGTTTAAAAGAAAAGAGAAAGATAGGCCGAACCGATAGGAAATATTAAGTGCACGGAAGTATTGTATTGCATTGGAACAAAAGAGTGCCTCGAGCTCTCCGCGCGGGTGCTTCTTTTTTCACATCGACGATATACCCATAAGTCCGGACTCGTTTTTCCTTGTCATTCAATTACGCCGCGCTATAAATTTCGCTCGTTCTTTTCACCCGAGTGTTTAGAATACCTAAGGAAATCGATCGCGTTTTTCAGGGCATTCGTGTCTCTCCTGAATCTACAATATTTTGTGCTTCTGTTTAAAATTTGGAAAAAATCAAATACCCTCATGGAATCCGTGATGAAAGTAGGACGCACTCTTGGCGATGGAGTTTATCGCGCGGCAGGTGCAGTTGCCAGAGGAGCTCGGAGGATTTTGTCGGCGATACCCCTTTTGGGCATCGCCCCTCCCGAGTTCTACGACGACCCAAAGAACGTCGATGACGATTATATCGTCGAGGTAGGGATGTTAATATTTCATGTTTTTCACCAAATAACATCTCCCACCACCTGTATTTACGGATTGTTTTTTCCCCCCCATTTTTATTCAATTAACGTCCCTTCTCATATTTTATAATAATTATTATCATTTCGTAATATTCCGTGACTGCTATTAGAACAGGTTCACTACCTACACATAATGAGAAACGTATAAAACGGATCAGTTGAACTCATCGGGTGGGCAGGTTACTTCCGCTCAGACGACACATCCGGCCTCGGTGCGTTTCGGCTTTTTATTATTCACTTTTGTCATACATTTTTTTGCGTTCACTCGACTGAGTTCAAAGACCTTCTTGCAGCTGGAGCCGCCCGGTGCAATTGAGTTGCGGAACTCGACCTCTGCGGGCTCCGGACTTGAGAAAAATGCTGAAAAATATATTGAAGAAAAACGAATTTCGAGTTCTTTTGTTGGAGCTACGAAAGCTTTGAATTTCTTTGAAAATTTTTCTGTACACGCGCGTTTCTTTTTGTTCTCATGGACCAGAATAAATTTGTTCTCCCAATTCGTTTGCATCGAATTATACGAACGACGTTTACAATGTTTCTTATTTTCTTGTTCTTCATTCGTTCTATTAGGTTTTCGATTAACCTCTATTGCGCCCGACTGTGAAGAGTCCGAAGTAAGACGAGACACTCGTCCAGGATCGAAATGCACGGGCGTTCTTTCGTCTGCTAAAACTTCCTGTTCGAAATTACTTTCCCTCTGTCCCCTTCTCGCACCCCGTGCTCCGCGGCTCTGCTCTTTTCCGCGCGTAAAAATAGCCGAGGCGCTCGGAGAAATTCGTCAGCGCGACAAGTACATCGAATTCGCAGCCTTAATGTCGTTCCAAAGCTTTCTTCGCTAGATGCGATTAAGATTTTTATATCATCTACGGCCACTTGGCAACGGGTCTTTCGGCGGAGAGCTCGCGCAGCCGGAAGATTTCAGTGCTCCCCGAATACGCTGAAAATGCAAAGGAAAAACTCGCTTTTTTGTTATTCTCTTGAGGCGAAAGCACAGCAAAAAATGTGCAATTTCTAAGATGGAGCTGGCGCTTTTTCTCTTCGGTGCATTGCCATGCTCCGACGAGAATTTTAAAATATATTCAAAGCCCACGAAGACTCATCTTCTTCTCGTATATCCACGCTTGTTCTTTTCCCGCGTTACCGTCATCCATCAAGCACAGAAGCTCGTACAATCTCCATTCTTCGAGGTTGATAAAGCCCCTGACGTTAATTGCTTTTGCCTAACTCGCATTCACCGGCTCAGTAAAAAACTGTAGCTCCAAAGTTAAGTCTCGATTATGAATAGAGCCGAGACAATTTCAGGGGAGATAAATGAATTTGCAATGTCACGATTATGCTCTTAATCTTGGTTTCTTCTCTAGTTCTCTTTCGTAATTATCTGCGAGCCTTCGTGCTTCGAATAGTTACGCTGGCTTTTTTCTTCTCTAATATCGTCAACGTCGTTTAAATGCACCGTGTTCGTTGACAATCGACATTGATCATCGCTCACGTTTCTTCATTCGGATGATCGATCTTCTAGAAACGGTGTTTCATTATTATCATAGTTGGACGATGCACGTGCAAGCACAATTTTATATTGACGCTTTACCCCATGCGTCGTTCGTTATAAAATCTCCCATTCATTCGCTTCAAACGAGGAGTTCAAATGGCACGGAAATGTCATTCTTGCGATGCCTTCGCCCCGGAGTTTGTCTCATTCGAAAAATGCATTTTTCAATTATGAAAAAAATGTGAGAAAGCTTGAGAGTATTTGCCGGCGCTACCGCCGAAATGGTCCACCGCGAGAGCGTTGACTGAAAGGAAAGAATTGCAAGTACTCAACGAACAGGCTAAAAGAGCTTCGTTGCATTTTTTGCAGCAACGTGCTCATTAAGCCTCGACACAGTTTGAAGCTCGTAGCATACCACGTAGCTCTATCCACGCTTTCTTGCTCTCGGGAATATGCAAGCACAGAAATACACGGGAATATTGCACAGTCGATTTTGTATACGTATATATATTTATAGACCGGCAAGAAGACCGTTTGTAGAGAGGAAAATGCACGCACTTGAGCCACGAAAAGCGAGAATAATCAGGACGCTCTACTTTCGTTCGCTTCTATAATCCAGGGCAAAAGCCCTGGAGGCGAAAGTCGAGCAAAGCTTCAGACGTGAAGCCACCACACGAATAAAGTCTCGTCCCTGGGTTCGTCGACTGCGAAAGCGTGTGCGCTCAAGAAAATGGAAAAACACAAAATGATCTCGAGCTCTGCGACAGCCTCCGTCTTTTTTCGCTTCGGTTAAGTTGAATCTCGACCTGATCCATTGCCTCCTTAACTCGTCGTCGCGGCGTCGTCCATTCATCGGCATTTGGTAGTTCGTTTTTTCGCTGAAAGTTGCGACTCGATTGAAACGATACGGTGGAGCTAACAACGGCCAGTTCCAGCGGTAGCTCTCCGTCATCTACTTGGCCGTCAAGATTTTCTTACAGCGTGTACAAACGTACCCACACACGCTGGCTCTTGGCCAATATGCACCCGACTTTTTTCATCCTCTTTTTCCTCTGGTTCAACGCCAACGGCGCAATGAGCTTTCCTCGCGTTAGATATTTCGGGTGGACTTTCATTCCCCATCCAAGACACAAGTATGACCTCGCTCTCTATCAAATTTATTTACATATATACAGTAGTTCGGGGAAAAAATAACATTCCATTTCGAAATGAGCGGTTCGAGTTTCGTTAAAGTCATTTGGCTAATTGAATTCTTTCATTACAGTGATGAAAGCAACCTCGCTGGCCCATTGAGCTCCGTTTCATCAATCTATCATGATTTCGTTTTCATTTTTCTTCGGGGAGTCGCATCGAATTTCAATTTTTCAAGTGCACTTATTGAAATCAAGTAAAATACTTGTTAAATATACCCTCAATACTTTCGAGAGGTTTCGAGAGAAGACTAAGAAAAGTTGGAAAAAGAAGAAAAATATTGAAGATGAGACATTTTGGAGAGACAGTCAGCAAATTTCTTATCCGGAAAAATAGGAAGAATCGTCTCAAATAAAAGGAGGTCAGAGTCATAAAATAAGGCGAGGGGGAAGGCCCTATTTACGTGTAAATATCTACAAGGCGATAAAACGTATGGAACATTTATAATGTGAAATAAAACATGTCGTATGTCTCATCTCGAGAGATAATTCGCAAAATGACACAGTGACACGGTTGTCCAATCCCGAAGGGTTCTCTTTCCCGTTTTTTTCCCCCGTGATATTGAACGCTCGGAGATTTCAATCGAAAGTCTGCAGAAAAGCTCCCAAGTCTCCCTCCCCCCTGTGCTCTGTTTTGATAGACTCGACACGAGCTCGCCAAGTACGGGCACCAAGAGCCTACCCAGCGTCACCCCTGCGCGTTTCGTTCGCCCCTTTTTTCTTGCCTATTTGAGAGGGGCGATGCTGACGGAGGGAAAGAGAGATGGTGGATGAAAAAGCCTCTCCCTTGCTTACGATACACGCGCTCGACGAGGGTCGTTCGAGCGTCGACGAACAACCCCGAGAGCTCGGTACAAACCGTCGTCAACGTGTTTCAAACAAAAAATAATATCATACTTGACTGAAGCAACGTTCCACACTTAGTTGACAACGAGGTCCGCGCTAATATACGAAACGCGGAAGCAAACGATGTTCTATACGGTTTGCACGCTACGCGTTTAACACTTCTTGCCTTATTCTCGCCCCCCGTCCAGTTTCTTCTTGTTACAAATGCGACACGAGAAGCATTTCTCGTGTACGAACCGGGGAAGAAAAAAGAAGAAGGGAAGGAGGGGGGGGGGCAGCAGTGAGAGTGCGATGACAAATTAACGAGCCAAGTTTTTACCTTTTCGTTCCTGCGCAACCTTCGAAACGGTGGCTACACGCTTCCAATGTGCACGGGATTCTATAATGGCTTTGGAAAAAGCGAGTGTTATTCGAAAAAGAAATAATTTTTCACGAGTCATATAGTTTCGTTTGAGACACGAGTTGTTACATTTAAACCCAAAGGAGGATGAATGTTTGAGTAATTTGGATGGGAATTTTGAGAAGATACGTTGTTGTACGGTTAGTAAAATAATTTGTATTTTATTGAATGACTCAGGGTGGCGAGGAAGCCGAGGGTGCGGAAGGAGGCGCAGCGGCGGTGAGCAGTCCCCCAGCCGAGGAGAAGTCGACAGTGAGTAGCCCAACGGAGAAGGAAAAGAGCGAGGAGGCGGTCGAAGCAACGTCCGAGCCTGCCAAACCAGAAGAGAAGAAAAGCCCGAGCAAAGCTGCTGCTGCTGCTGCTGCTGCATCCGTAGCATCAAGTCCGGTCGAAGAGAAGAAAGACGATAACACGACTCCCGCACCCACTCCCGTTCCCACCGAGGCTAACAAAACCGAGGATAACCAGAAAGAGGTCGAGCCCGCGAAAGCTGATAAAACAGTCGAGGTCAGTCAAGTCAAGGCGGTTATAGATGCCCCGGTAGAGGTCAACTCCCTGTCCAAGCAAAAAGCTAATACAGCTACTACCGCGCCGTCTATCATTGAGAGGAAAACCAGTGAGGATATCCCGTCCCAATTCCCGTCAAGTCCACCGCCAACGCCGATTGATCCGTCGCCGTTGCAGCGAGCCCAGCAAGCTGCTGCGAACGCCACGGCACTTGCCGAGGCGCTCAAGCTTCCTGCTGAGGCTGCTAACAAAGCTAACATTGCATACGCTTCAGGTCAAAACGTACCGGGCGGCGATACAACCTCATTCCCACCCCAAATCACTTGCCAAACGAGCGAGCTTCGTCCCTCGACAGCTCAAACAATCCAATCTACAGAAACTCCCGATTTATCCACCGTGTCAGTGTCCCACGAGCAAACAGGCAGCGCGTCCCCCGAAACGAACATCGTCACTTCTGACAGCGACACGCACACGCCGGTCGTTGTTCCGACCGAGGCCATCACCGAAGAGCCTAACTCTTCCTCCTCTTTGATAACCGATACTATTGCCGATTCTGCTGTGGCGGACGAGCTCCTCGTAACCGAGCCCCACCAGGTACAAATACCATCGGCCACGATTGACGACAACAGCGTTCAGCCGCCAGAGGAGAGTGATCTCGTCATCCATACCGAGGAAGGTCCCATTCCAGTCTCGGACAGCGTTGTCGTCGAGGCAAAACCAGCCCTCGTTGTACCCGAAACTCCCCTCGAGGACGATGAGAAAACCGTTCAAGTTATACTCGAGGCTAATGTGGAACGCGACAGTTGCAAATTGCCGACAGAAATGGTGGAATCGAACGAAGGATTGCTCGTCGTTACCGACGAAATGATCGAGGCCTGTCCCGAGGTCGGAGAGGCTCTCAGCGAACCAATCGTCACCCTCGTCGAAGAGGAGGAACATCAACCAAACGACGAGATTACCGAGGAGACAGCGGACATACCGCCGCCGTTGCCTGATTCACCGATACCCCTGCCAAAAACCACCACTCAATTGTTGAACTTTATGTCAACTCAGATCGAAGACTCTGACGTTATTACCGAAATTGTCGAGAACCCCTCCGAAACGAGGAAGGAGAACATTGATAAAGCGACGATAGAACTTATCGAAATCGAAGAGCTTACGGACGATCAAGATGATAAAGCATCATCGCCGTCGTCCCCGCGCCTCGAGGAAGCGTCACAAACGAGATTCGATCTACTCTCACAGGCAATAGAGGACGATACAGATATACCGAGTCCCCAGTCACCCGAGATCCCCCAACAATCGTCCCCTCTCCACATTTCATCCGAAACTAAAGTTAGTTCATTGGAAAATCCGACAGACGATTCCTTCAACCCGGAAAACTCTTCGTTCGTTCCCGCTTCGTCACCCATTCCTCAGACCCCGCTAACACCGCCGCGAACTCCCAGCAGCGTTACCAATGTCGATCCGGCGAATCTCTGCGAAACCTCAACCGGTGAATCGACCTCGTTGCTTGAGCTTACCGACGATCAAAGTAATCGCGAATTCAAGATGGAATCGTTGGAACAGAGTCTCAATTCTTACAATGATTCGGAGCTCGAATTGAAGGAGAGATTAGCCGAGTCGATGGAGGAAAATCAGATGGTCAATGGCCAATTAACGAACGACAGCATCGAGGAGAACGACCAGGTGACTAACGTGCAAAATCCTGGCATGAATCACTAAAAAAAAAAAGCAAAAAAAATGCGGTCAATTAAAGTGTTTTCCTACTTCAAGGAGTATCGAGTTCCCTAAGTTTCTCGTCGTTGGTTCTGCTAAATTTGAAACGAATCATGTAACGTGAATCTTCTGTCTATTTGGTGTAGTCTGAAGTACGCACAACTTTCTTTCTCTGTCTCTCTGTTTTTCTTCTTTCTCTTCCAGTCTATATCTTCTACTTTGTTCGAGCTCCTGGTTTCTCTCATACAAAAACCCATTATTATCCGGATACATTTGTACACATAGATCGCTCCTGAGATCCGAGATATGTCTTGTTGTTCCTCTTCTCCAGTGACGTCGACGAGTTCTATCCATCTATATCCATCCATCCTTGGTGCCGATGAAATCCGACGAATGAACCGAATGTCAAAGGGTGTAAATAAATAGAAACGAAAAAACAAAAAAAAACATAAATAAAGAAAAAGAGTCGCGAAGGAAGATAAAGCGTGCTCGTACGTTGGGGTTCAGACGGGATATTTTGACGTGCATGGAACTCAATGGAAAAACATTTTGCTCTTGCTCGTTGCCAGCCTCGATAAATTACGATGCCATAAAAATATTCTGGCAAAATTATTCCTCCTTGATACAATCGAACCCTACACGGCGCTCCCGCTTATCCACCTAGTGCACAACGAAAATATCCTTCCGGTCCTTATTCTCCTTGGGGTTAAGTCCCTACTGCGGTTCCAACTATTTGCTATTCTTACTGTCGTGGCATAACCTTCGCTGCGAGGAAAACTCGCATTGCTCATCCTTCTTGTCCATCCTACATTTATTAACAACTAAAGAACAAAAATGTCTGTTGCTCGAAAAAAATCCTCATGTCCACTACCAATTACCCTGTGTTGTTTGCCTCTTGGTTTTCGCTATGAAAGAAAAAAAATATCTACATTACATTTACCTGCGTTCTACTTATGTGTATGATTAACACAAAGCATTTAAAAAACACGCAATTAATTGGGAAACGAATGAAGAATGAAACAGTCGTTCATTCGAACATTGTTTCATCGATAAAAGACAATGATGATCAAGTTTTTTTTTCGAGTAAACGCCCCTTGAGCGACTCGTTTAATCATATTAGACATTAGAGATTGTAGTGAAAATACTCATTGATAGACGTAAAATTCGAATATAACAAATCGAGCTTGTAGCTGGTGATGTTAATTTTGTTTTCTGTTTTCTTTGTTTTATGGATTTTTTTCCATTACATTCACCACCACGCAGTTACCATAGTTTGTTGGTTTATTGAGAAATTTCTCGTACGTTTTCATCGTGCTGCGATAATGCATCCGTTGTGTCGTCCGCATATTTTGTATGCAGCATGTTTCGATTGTTTTTTTTTGTCCAAACGGGGAAAAAATGCGATTAACGTACGGGGGTTTTCACTCGCTCTAACGACGCCCATCGTATTACGAATCATTTTGTATCTGGCACGGCTAAACGTCTAAACAATTTCTTATATTTTTCTGTCTGTAAACTCGAATTGAAGGTGCCTTGATCATTGATTTGAAACGAATAATAGTACTCAACATTCCTTCAATGAAATTGCTCAATATTTGAGGACTGCTACTCACAGAATATTGTCAATTTCTATTCTGATCTAAATTTTAAAGAGTATTAGTTGTTTCGAAACTCAAGAAGCTCATCAAATTTAACGATTCTTGCTTGTTCCTCTCACGAGTTGTTGAACAACGAGAAACATGTCATTAGTACAAAATTAGTCGAAATACGAGACGATTTTTTGTCAAGCATGTTGGAATTTGAAATTTGACAATGCAAAAAGCAGACTTCCTAAAGATTGACGTATATTAATTTTTTATTCTGGTCTTGCTCATTGTAGAGCAAACCCGAAATTGAAGCACCAGTAGAGAACAACGTTAATGCTGCTGAAGACATTAGCACGACGGAAGTGAACGACGAAGCTCCGATGAGTCCACCACCAGCGGTACCTGCTGAAGCTCCAGCACCCATTCTTGGGCCGGCCATCACCGAAGATGTTGCTTCGGTCACCAAGGTAAAATTATGTAGTAGCCGATTGATTTTATTCACCAAGTTAAAAATCAAAGAAAAAAATTCAATCCCAAGCGTTCTGAAAAAATTCTGTTTCGCATAATGTCGATGAGTCCAAAGATTTGATGAACCGAAATGATGATCGCCTATCGACCGGAAAAGCTCTCGTTGAGTATTTCCGGTTCTTAAGGAAAACACCCCTATGAAGACTACAGAGCGAGGGGCCATCTGATCTTTTTCTCACGTTTCGTAATTTGACTCGACCTAACGCTTTGTTTTTCAATGCTAATGCAATTTTAATATTGTTTCAGGCTATCGAGGAGATCGACATCAACGAAAAAGCAGTCGCAGCAGCGGTCAACGAAAACATCGAGAGCATCAACAGCACAAATGTAAGTCATTCGGAAAGGAGGAAAAGTTGAACGATTATTTAAAGAATGGATATTATCCGTTGGATTGTGAAGTAAACAATTGGATATTAACGAACATACGTTTTGATGTTTTGCAGGAAATTATTGCCGACATGAATCACCAAAACAACATGAACGAATAAGCGCCGCTCTAACCGAATTGTATTTTGGGAAGAAGAAAGTTCTTTTCTCTCGTTAAAACCAAAAAAGTATATTATATAGATATGTATATTTGGACCATTCCTGCAACTAAACTGAAAATATCGTTCTTTCGTTACGAGCAGCAGCAAAAAAAGAAAGAAAAGGGAATCAGAGGCGGAAGAAGAAAAGAAATGTAGCCAGCGAGAAAGATGTGTCACGGATGAAGATCGTGAAGGGCATAAGGACTTTTATAGTAGGCCTATTAATTATTAGACGACATTCGATGGCAGGGTGGTTGATGGATTGGAGATGGCAACGGATCGAATTATTTAAGAACCGTAAAAAACCGGATACAAACAAAAAAAGCGAAGAAGAAATAATAAAGAAATAAAAGGGGACGGCAATCCGACAACGATTATTAATCGTGAGACCGTTTATCGCGAGGTCGCTCGAGTGGTGATTCATTATTTCGCGAAGCAACGGAAAATTAATACACTACAAAAAAAATATAACATGCAAAGACGTACACACACGTACACACAGCTACACGAAGACGACGAATACACGCGCGCACATATATATGTACACGTCAAACACACACAACATATTTTAAATCTGGGCCGTGCCCAGGCGCGGATTGTGAGTTGATCATTGATCCGCGCGAGAATGTAGAAATTTTAAAGTGTCATTAATTGTTATTAAGATAAGTCTAACGCGAGAACGAGAGAGAAGGGAAAAGAAGAGAGCGAGAGAGAGAGAGAGAAAGACGAGAACAGATTTATCGGTCTGCGATATTTGAATGAATCGAGAGTCGAGTATCGGTTCTTCGTACACTTCGAGGAAAATACTCAAAAGGTTGGCACCCCCCCCCCCCCCCCCCACTCCCCTCCCTCCCTTCCTCCTATTCATAAACCTACACTTACTATAATTGTAAACTGGGATATACGAAAATGGAAGGATGATCGCGGTACGTTGATCGCGAGAAAGGGTAAAAAAGAAGAAAAAAAACGATAATGAAATGAAATAATAGATAGAATTCGTGGGCTGCGTGTATGAAAAAAAAAAGTAGGCAATACGAAAAGCGAGTGGCGCTTTGTGTGTGCTTGAAAATGGTCAAGGTAGAGCTAGTGTGGCGAAAATGAAGAAGGACAATGAATGACTGTCCTCATCGAGCTGATGAAGATGTTAGTAGGAAAAAAAAACAAAAAAGAGCTATACGGACAAAGAGAGCAGTCGTAAGGCAAAAAAAACGGTGAAAAATCCGTGGTGATCGAGCGTAAACTTGACAAATTCAAAGTACAGAGAGATTCCACATCGCGATTCGATTACATTTTGCTCGTATTCATTTCGCAATCCTTTTTTGTGTTTGTACAATTTGATAAAACAACAAAAAAGAATTGAAAAATCACACACGCGCGTACAAAGCGTTTAAAGCTGTAACGAGGAACCGCAGACTTCCCAGAAAACACAGACACGCGCTCGCACGCAATTCACTCAAAGTCGCTCGTAAGAGAATCACAGACAAAAATAATGAGACACATACACACACGCACATACAGATTTAAAAGTTGCGTGCCTAAACACGTACAGATATGTGTGAAACAAAACAGTCTTACTGCCACGACAAACGTTATTTAAAAAATAACAAAAAAAAAAATATTTCAAAACATGGTAAACACGAAAGGAAACAAAATGAAAAAAAAAAAAAAAATAACAAATAACAAATAAAACGATACAGTAAGTCGAGCAATTTAAGTGATATATAATCTAGACATAAAAGAAGCGAGAGAAAGAGAGAGAAAGCGTTTGTGTAAATTCGGCGTTTGTTCGGGAAATCTTCGTACGAAAAGTCTCGAGGAAGCCCATCGTAATATTTATGAATAATCGATTAATATCGCCCAATTGCCAACTACGAGACTCGCACAACCACCATCTACCCACCCAAACAAACGAGAAGCGAACAACAACAAAAAAAACAGACACAACAACCGAACGGTACCTTTTTCAAGTTTTTCATACGATGTTTCTACGTTTATACGGATCTCCAGAATTAAAACGAAGATTAAAAAAAGTAAAAAAAAAAACACGAATAAGTAACTAATAATAATAATTATAATATTAATATTAATAATTGCCTACGAACGATTTTTGTTATTAAGGCCGTAGCATAGAACATAACGCTAAACGATAAACGCATATATGTATATGCTCCCGGATCAGAATATTTCTAAGTGTTAGAGGGAACGAGTCGGAGAAAACAGGTGGTCACTTGCCCGCCTAAAGGCATTGATTTTTCAACGGTATATATGATTAATGATTACGGAGATATAGGAGGTTAAAATTAAAAAGTTGTATAGTAAACCTTATTCGTATAAAATTTAATTAGGTATTGTCCGTAATGATATTTACAACGAAATCGAAAAGAAAGGAATGCTTAAATCGGGGAAGATGAGGGAGAAGAATGCACGAGTGAAAAGGACAAATTGAAGGACCGAGGGCAAGGGGGGGTGGAAAAGGTAAAAAAAGACGAAGAAACTTGCCGTTTTCTCGAAATAAGACTTCACAACGAGAGCGGACTCATTGTTAGAAATTTCTCGGACGCGACCGATCTCTGCACCATCACTATCAAACGTCACTCTGAGACGTTCCCGAGCCAAAGAGAAAGAGACGAAAGAAGAAAAAACAAAAGGATATCTTACTTATTCTTAATCTCGGCAGACACACGAATTATTTTAAATGAGATTTTTCTTCTCTGTTTCATTTCTTTTTTCTTTTTTATTATCGTTTTGTTTGTTTTTTCTTATCTTTTTTGATTCGGGAACTTCTCGGATACGAAAGTACAGTCTTCAGTATCTTCGATCAGCAGTTATAATAGTAACTAAACTATTCTACATTTATCTATAATCTATAATAAACTGTGAAACAAGTGTATCATTCGTGTTGCCGTTATCGTCCGCCCATTTTTATAACGATCGCGCACTCACCATCCATCTCTCCCATTTTAAAATAACACGTATACACATATATTTCCATTTCTAATTCATGCAATGATTGTCGTGGAGGGAGAAATGAAGGAAAAAAGCGTCACTTTGTTAATTACGTGGTTTTTATTTCATGTTTTTTACTTCTTATTCGATTTTTCTTTTCATTCCACTTCACCGTGTGAATTGATTCAACGATCAGTCGATTCCAGAACGTTTATTAACGAATCCAATTCGTCTCTATTCATTTCCAGGCCCAAAATCCTTTTATCCTTCTTATGCTCGATTATTAAATCCAGTTCCAGTAGTGGTTCCCTCAGTGATGCCAGTTTACTCGAACCCATGACAAGCTGCAAGTCGTATCCAAATTCCCTCATTATTTCGGTTATTGCAATCAAGGATACGAAAAATCTCAAAAGACAGTTGAAGTTTTTGAATGGTTTTAGAAGCCACTTTCACAATGATGCTTTCACGAAAGTGTTCACTCTTGAACCAGGTTTTATTAAAATTCAAAAAAAAAGTATTATAAATAAATTATGATTGACAAAATAAACAATCGATGTGAAAATATTTTTAGTCTCTGCACTTGAACTTGGACTACTGTAAACTTTTTTAATCAAACAAGGAAGGAATATAGAACTTTTACGGTGACATTATTAATGATTATTGTTTAAAGTGCCTCGAATATACTAAACATTATGGGATCGAGGCATTTACATTTACTTGAATGGAACACCGACTTGATTTTTGACAATGTTTTCTAAACGAATACAATCCAGAGAAGACAGGTAAGTTTACACAGAGTGGAACTTTTCCGAAAAATTCAGCACGAACAAAATTGTTTTACCATCAGTCTATAATCGAAGTCAGTCATTGTGGGGCCGTGTTTTTTTGAATAATCCCTCAAGAGGGCAGCAGTCAAATGTTCCTGCCTGACTTTGAGACAGCTCATTACTTTGTGCTGCACTTGTTCCAGCAAATCGTGGAAATACCGAGGCATCTAAACAAATAGAATTGATTCGTACATTCATTGCACCGCTGTCGAGAGTGTCGAGTGATTAAAACACGTACGGCTAAAAAAGAAGAACGTACTTTGTTTTCATCCAAATACAATGCATCAGGGGTTCTCAATATCGTTGAAAAGAGGTTGTACGCGCTATTATATTCGTTCTCCGTCCAATCGATGTCATTTACGAATTGTTGATACGTTGGACCAGGATATCCGCATATTTCGTCCGCGCATAAGTGCAACAACTATTTCGCGATTTGAAAACAAAAATTTTATACATATTACAATTTTTCAAGTAAAAATTTGAACACAAAATACATACCCGATTGAGAATATGACTATTGGGTTCTTGGAATAAGATACTCGCAGTGTCAAAATTATGTACATCCATAATGGATTTGTTTTTTAAAAGCTTTTATATCGCTGAATGAAAATATCACTTTCTATTATTATAAACTTTTAATATATATGTGGCTCTATAATCTTGAGCTCACTATTTTCGGGGTTAAGTCACTTTGATACATTCTCAACGTTTCCCAGTTATTCGATCCTTGCAGTCTCCTCCCTCTCCCTACCAACGTCAACCGACAATCATTAAAAACGAGCGCAACCACGGTTTTGTTTTCCTAGAGCCGGTCCACGCTAGGTGGCACCAATGTCTGGTTTCTATAGAGAGCTTGTTGTATCGAATTGTTAAAACATATGTATCAATCATCAGTCAGTAAGGAACTTACCTTACCGACGGGGCAGCATGGGCACGTGCAAGATGGAGCTCGAAGCCCCTAAAAATAAATAAAAAAAAAAAAAAAAAGAGAGCTTGTTGCTTATCTTCTATCTTCGCTTCCGTAGGCAGTTTCTCTGTTCCCCGCTCCGGCTCCTTGGTTCGTCCAGGTGCTTTATTGGTATAGGAAAGGTCGGTCATGTAGGACTCGCCACAGCTATGGTGTGAAAAGAATGGTTTTAGGATTGCGTTTCGTCTCGGGTACCAGTGGCAGACTCATCAGAGGGCCTGTACCCTACCCCAGACGCTTTGTGGATGAAGGCTTTTGGGCTTTTGGGATGGACGTTATATATATTGGACGAGAGCCTGACTGACGAAGCGTTGACGAGAAACTGTAGCCTCGTAGCGGTTGTTTCGTGAAGTACTTTGGAACGCGCCACATTTCTTCGCTATTTCGCATGGAGAGCCACCACCGCATGTTGTCGTACCATGTCATACATACCTTGCGACACTTGCGATCTTCCGAAAACGATTTACATATAGTCGATTTTTTCATAAAGTGAATCAATTTTAAACAATGTCATGCATTTTAAATTTGTAGATATTATCATAGATTAATGGTTTTCGTAATTGAATTATAGCCACCAGCAAAATGTTTTCACGATTGTGTAGATTGTGCCACAGGCAAGTGGATAATTCAGTGTATAACCTTCGAAACTACCGGGTAAGTTCAGCAACGAATTTGTTACGTTTCTCATGATTGTTGTGAATGAAACTGAACTTTATTAAATATTTTAGATTTCGTCGACCTTTTCACAACAGCAAAATGTTGCTGAAAAATATTTGGATGTCCCGGAGGAAAAGTTGATTGACCCTGAAAAAGCTATGAACAGCCCTGAAAAAGAATCTAATGTTCCTGAAAATAAAGAACGTGAACCACTAATTATTTGCAAAAGACCCGAATTCAATTTTTACAAAGGCAAAACGTTCTCAAAATTTGAGACAATTCCTTTAGCTTCCCAAGGATGGCATCATTTGAAATCTTGCGGTGATTACTTCACAATACTCCCAGATTACGAAGTAAGCCAAAGAAATATTTTATTGATAGAGGTTTTTGATTTGTGCTCTGACCCATTTTGAGAATCTAAAGCAATTTTTTTCTGTGAAATACTGCAAAACTAATTAGCAATAATTTTGTTTTTTCTCATTAGTCTTGAGAGTTCTTGAAGAAAACCTTGTTAAATCAATTGGGATTGTTTAAAATCACTTTTTGTACGAATTTCAGGATCCTGGGGAAGACGATGATTTACACGATGACCCGAGAGATTTTGAACATTTAGGCTTGCATCCAAAGCTGGTTGAGAATTTAAAATCCATGAATATACATACTCCAACAGAAGTACAGTACCTTGGCATACCTAAAATAATGATGAACCAGCATATGGTACTCTCAGCAGAAACTGGATGCGGCAAAACAATTGCCTATCTATTGCCCCTATTGAATCAAATTTATCAGTGGCAGAGATTGGAAATCAACAAAGAGAGAAAATTTAATGAGCCATTTGGGTTAATAATTACTCCCAGTCGAGAGCTTGCTGAACAAATAGCGGTAAAACCACAGAACTTATTGAATTAACAGCTTCTTGTTGGTTAAAAAATTTTGCATGAAAACTTTATTCCTTTGCAAGAAAAACAAGGTCACAGTGGTGTTTTATTTGTTTGTTAATCACAGAGGGAAGCCAAGTGGTTGGCTAAGGATCTTGGCATAAAGATAACTGTGAAAACAGGCGGTAGAACAAAAAAAATCTTGAACAATCCTCCGGTGGGTAATGTTGATTTGTTGATCGGTTCTTTCGGAGTAATCAGCAAATTAATAACAACAAAAATTTACAAATTGCACTACATGAGACATCTAGTACTCGACGAAGCTCATGCACTCTTTGATGTCACCTTTGATGAGAAACTCCGAGTTTTTCTACATAGAATGACTGTGAGTTAAAAGCAACAAAAAACTTTATCAACCATTAGCCCTGGATCGATCCATTCTTAATGTGCTTCTTCAGTTCAATGTAGGAGACATGGCCAACGAAAATGGTTTCCCAGACTACTCTCAGTTGACACTCGTATCCGCTACCAAAGCTGCAGATTTTCCAGATTATTTGAAAGGAGTCATCGATGTATGTATGGGTGGAGCATGGAATGCCAATTTGGAATTATAGCGGAGTAACGATTTCTGTTGTTACAGGAAAGGCTATTCAGCGACGTCACAACCAGTAACTTTCACCGAGTAATGGTACCACAAAAATTTCTCAGAGTCAAATCCATGGACAAATCAACGACTCTACTGAAATTGATAAAACCTAGAGCCGTTAGAAAAGTGCCATTCATCGTCTTCAGTAATGACAGTGCAACGTGTGATTGGATCAGCCTTTTTTTGAATGAGTTTGGCGTCAACGCGACTCATCTCAATGGCGAAATGCCTATGGTTATAAGGCAGGGCAAGTTCGCAGCTTTTCAAGCCGGAAAGTTTGCCGTTTTATCAGCTACGAACGCAGGAGCTCGAGGTTTGGATACCATCCAAGTCAACAATGTCATCAATTATGACCTTCCGATGTCAACTGCTGATTATATACACAGGTTGGAACTTATCTAGTTTACAAATATCAAATAAAAATTTCTTCATTTCATTTAGCAAAGAAAAAGCCCTGATATTCGAAAAAAAGAGGTGGAGACTGCAAAATACTTTTTTCAGGCATAATTTATGATTGAAAGATCATAAATTAAGTTTGCTCTGATAACTCAATGCTTGGTCAATTGTTAAATAATTGAGTAACTGTGAAAAAAATATCTTCAATATTACGACAGATGCGGAAGGACCGGCCGATTAGGCACAAAAGGCGAGTGCAGAGTGACGAATATAATCACTCGTCATCTGGAGATCGAATTAACGCAAAAGATAGAAAGAGCTGCCCGTCGTAGGCGACCATTGCCGATTTTCGATTTGATAGAGGAAAAAGAGATGAAACGGGAAAAAGCAGAAGACATGGAACTGCTGGGACAGAAAAATGGAAAAAAACCTCGTGGAAAGAATGAAAGGGACAAGAGAAAGAAGGCACCAAGGAAGATACAGAAAAAAAGTCGAAAATTGTAGACGAAAAATGAGTATAGGATGAACGTCGGAGGTGTAAATAAAATTTGGTTTATCAATTTTTTAATGGTACTTCAACGACCGAAACTCTTTCTCGGAATCAGCACTTTCGATTTCCAACGAGTTCATGACCATATAATAACAGTGCTTTCTCGTAGAGAGAAGAATTGCCTTAGTATTGAAAATTGGAATTGAAAAAAAATTGCAAAGCATCGGACCACAAACGATGGACTCTGAAATATTTTATTTTAACCGACACAAGAGCGTAGATCACTGAAGCGGATATTTTTATGCCTAATCCTATGACAGATGCATGTAAATTAATCCTCGTGAAGGTATACCGATGCAAAGTACCACTATAATGTCTGACGAATGGGTGCGCCAATGTGTTAACCACACCCGACGACGTTAATGTTCGCGTGACGCGTTTCGCTCCGCTTTAATTAACTAAATCCTCAAAACTTCTCTCCCTCTCTGCACTTTTTTTCCACAGAGGAAGTGAGTAATGGAAAGTAGATGCTTCCACGTATAATGTGTGCAATCCAAACGTCCTCGGGTGTAACTCGCGAGAAATTATGTTTCGTAAATATTGCTGCGCCCTTTATTTTCACACTTTTTTTTTATCGAAGCTCTTTCCTCAGTGGCGATTCGAATGAATTATTTTCTCTTTCGTTATCATTCACTAGGCGTGGGGTAGACATTCGAGAACTTGGTCGAATTTTTGACTGAGTGATTTCCATTAAAACATGTTAGTCGTGCAAAAAATAACGATATCATCTCCTTTATTCTAACGTCGATTTGCACTGAAACAACACTGTTGATACTTTTAATGGATTTTACATATTATTGGAATTATCAATTAGTATTTATATTCTTTTTTTTATATACACAATTTTGAAAAACCTACGTATATAAATTACTTTTACAAGAAGTTTTTTCTTTTTGTTTATCGTGTATGCTGAGTAAAGTGTTCTTCGAGCTTTGATCTTGTTCGGTCGATAAGCTGCCAGCGGATTGGCAATTTTAGTGTAATTTTTTTCAACTGCGCAACAATTTTCCATTGAGCAATCTCAAGTTTTAAAACTTGAAATGAAAGTGTTTGGGCAGAAAAAAATCCGAGCGAAGGTCGCTACTGCTCACGCTGTAAAAGGGTCGAAAAAAGATGGTACTCGAGATAGCTCCGAGTTTCTCAATCAACATAGGAGGGATAATTGAATGAAAAAAAAGATGAATGTTCTCGTCATCGTTTGTAAACCGGACGTTGTTGTCTTCGCTGAATACTTTAGGATGTGGACGAAACACGCGTGTGGTGGTGGTGGTGGTGGTAATGTCAGCCTTTCTTGGACATGACCAGATGACTGCAAGATTAAAATCCCCGATAATTTCTCAACTAAAAGGCCCAAATTGCAGCGAATTCACGGAGCGCAGAGTAACCGAAGGTTCTTGAGATTTTAATGTCCGGAGCGCCACCAAGTGGAAAATATATTGCGAATAATTTGGATAATTACACAGATTTATTTAATGTAGTATTTTGAGTTTTATTTAATGATGGATTGCTTGAGCACCCATAAAGTTTTGTTTTTTAATTCAATGGTATCAATGGTACAACTTTAGACAGGTTGAAATGTCGTCGAATTCGTGTATGCTCAAAATAGGAAAGAGAAAAAAATCGGAGTACAATTTCATTCGTTTGAATCGTTACTAAATATCGTTACGCAAAACATCAGTGGCAACTAACGAAAGAGGATTCTATTTCCAAATTTTGATACTAATAAAGGGCAATCTCAGTTTTTTTTCATCGTAAATATGGAGTAAGTAAATATTTTGGAGTGATTTGTATTTGTTTTTGTAAAATCCTCTATAAAAAAAATCGTCCACGTTTGAAAAAAAATAGGGGAGTATTTGATGTGTAGAATGAGAATTTATGAAGAATTCGATGATTCAGAAAGGAGTCGAGCGCGCGTGAGATTATTGCTGTACAGAGAGAGAGAGAGGAGAGAACTACTGTGAGCGAGTGGAGGGAGGATACGGGCACAGTATAGCTATAGCGTGGGGTGTGGATTCTCGTAGCGCTGCCGGTTGCCGGTTGAGACCGGCTCAGCTTAGCGTAGAGTCCCTCAGTCGATCCTCGACGCGCGACCTGTTGGCGTCGCACAACTCGAATCATCGTGATCGCGCGCGTGCGTTCTCTCGCTCTTTTTCTCTTGTATTTTCGGATTACGCGTGCATAGCGCAGGTGATGGGTTTTCATTCGAATCGTTTGCGAGAAGACGATATACGCGACATCGATTCAAAACTGATAAAACCTCAAAATTCAGTGTCCGCGGGTGTGCGTGTATGTGCGGTGCGTGTGTACTCGCTCACGCATTGTCCGACAGTGTCTCGAGCTCGTAGAGCACGTCCTGTAACGTCCGGTTTGACGAGGAATACACGGACGTGACTTTACGATCAAACGTCTTGACTTTCGCGTTAATTTTTATTTATTCAACGGCAAGAACACGCATCAATAACAAGATACGTGGATGAATTTGAAAAATAACGTTCGTGTCGTACGAATCTTAGAAAACAGTGATTAAACGCAATTTATTCAATAACTCATAGGTTGATGCATTTTCAACAATTCCATATTAGGATGAGTTAGTTCCTGTGTGGCGTTTACTGTTACTTTTGCCTCTTATGATGTGCGTGTTCGGGAGTGAGAAAGAGAAAGAGTGAAGCTTCTTAGCCTCTTTTCACGTGTGCCCGGAATAAGAGATTTGGAGTGGGATATTCGAAAAAGAAAGAAAACAGAATATACCTGTTGCAAAGTGCTGAATAGCGGGCGATGATTTATGTCCGAGCGTAATTGCACGTATAATAGTTCGAGTTTTATTTCATGCTAAATCAGGGTCGGCGGTAATCCGCAGTCGTCGCTCGTTTTATTGTCAAACCGATCGAAAATAGTGAAAAGTGTCTCGTGGAAAGAGTTCGTCATTCCGAAAATTGTAAAGCGTATTTCGAGTTTTCTTTGGAAAAAGTAACAACGACAGCCGCTATATTGGAGAGAAAGCGAGAAAGCGGCGTGCCGCTTTTCTGTGTGCCGCGACAGAGGCGCTCCACCCAGTCCGAAAACGTAAGTTTATTTTTCATTTTCCCTGCTCTCGTGCTTAATGCACGCATGCAATAAACGAAGATTCGAATGTTGGTGAAACTGTCTGCTCGAAATGAGTTGAGCTATACTGTAAAACGGCGTACTGTGTATTTTTTAAGCGCGCAACGAAAGACTTATTTACCTTTGGATTCGCCTGAAAAAAATCGTACGGAACGAGAAAAAATATCGTTTTTCCCCACTGTTCCATTGAAACATAATAACGGAGAAACCGTTGACCGCTCGTGCGAAAAGTTTGACCATAAAATAACAAATTAATCGCCAAAATAATTGCTTGTATAGGAAATTAAGTATTAAAAATGATTTCGCGTTGGGAGTTGGGTATTTTTTCATGCCGCGAAGGGGACTATGAGCGTAGTTGATTGCGGGCGGCCAGAGTTTGCGTGCACGTTCTTACGAATGAACGATTCTCGTGCACATGATCCACGTGCTCGTTATTTAATTGCACGAAGAGAGGCTTTGTGCGAAGCGGACCGGGAGGCAAAGTAATGCAAGTATTTCCTCCATTAATGAACCCTATTTCGTTCGAAATATTTATATTTCCTATCGAAACATAAACACAAAAAAACAATGCACACATACAAGATGACAAAAAACGTTGGGCGAGGAAACGAATACGTGGAACCGTCACGTTGCGTTCTCTATTGCTTACCGCATTATAACCACAAAAACACGACGCTGTTGACTCGGTCGCTCCTGTTTTTTTTTTTTTTTTTTTCTTTTTTTACATACACTCCGGTATTTATCTATGTATACATACATCGACGAAGTTGTCCTTGCTGCTCTCTCGAAACAACACCTACCCGCGACCCATTCACTACACGCTCGTATTAGTTTTATGTTACAAAAAAAAGTTGATTCGAAATTCAGTGGTAGTAATACGAACCGAGACTTCCCGGTGCTGTTACAAAATTGTATCGCGAACCAGAGACGTAATGCGACGAGATTGTTGTGCTCTGTTTATGCTTATGTCATAAGAATCGAAAATTAGTACGACGAGAAGTCCGATTTCAATGGGAATATAGAATGTCCGCGCGCGCGCTGTTTCGTAGGAAATATTATTTTTGGCGCGACTGGCAAATTTAACTCAAGGAAAAGAGAAAATAGTTGAAAATGAGATTCATTTGAAAAATCGTAACATCGGGCGGGGAATGGAAGTAACAAATATTTACCTGACCCACATTTTTCACGAGGAAATCATACAAAAAATAGTACCAAAGGAGGCCAAGGCTTCCGATTTTAAGCTCCACGTGAGTGTCCTACGTGCACGCGCGTAAACAAATCGCAGATGCTCGAGGGCGTTTACGATGATCTTTGAAGTTTAAGTTGTACATTTCTCATTGTTCACACACAGAAATGCACCCACGCACATCTGACCTTTTTCGATCACGATCCTCACAGACGCAGAATCTTTTATCGAAAAGCGTGCAACGATGACGCTCGCGGTTGCCTCCTCGCGTGTTTCCAACGGTCTCGAACTATACTCGAATCACGAGCAAATTAGTTCGAAATAATCGCGAATCATTAGCTCGCTTGGCACAGCCGCTTCGAACTTCCTGTGACAGGCAATTTTTCAGTCGTTCCAATTTGCATAAGTATCGAGTATTGCATAATTGGAAAAAGGCGAAAACAACGAGGCAGTGTCATCGTTGCTTCGACGTGACGCAATAGCCTCGCGTTACTCGTAGATCAACCGCTCTGTTTTTCAGCCTCGGTAAAATGAGTGCCGATGATTGTCCAACGGTCTTGAAAAACCTACGTCAATGGCCACTTTTTCGTGGGTCATTCCAACCCGTAATTACACAGGAATGAGCCCTGCACACGAGAAATCCATCGCCCCTGAAATTTCTCTTCCCCGAAGAGCTGTGGATATCGGCCATTGGTATAAACAGCCAGGCAAATATTTTTTATCCTTGCAAAATAGTCCTTCGAGGAGAGGTGGTTTGCGAGATAAGTTGTCTCGGAGATTTGATGACTCAGACATAAGCTATTCGTGCGAGGCAAGCCTCGCACGTGGATACCTCGGACCTCGTTCTTTTTCTCCGTCGAAAAAGAGCTCGCGCGCCGGCGGACTCGCCTTGAAAAAAGACGAGAATCTGCACCATTGAGAGAGGAGATTCCGCACGAGCGAATTCGTCGTCCTCCCGCATGCCTCGCTCGAGCTAATCGAGGAATCAGGAAGCTTTACTTGCTCTCGGTTTCTTACACTTCTCTCGATTCATCGGCACGTTTCTATAACCTGTTTCACGCGTGTGCGCGGCGACAATCGTGGGAGGTTATTGGACAAGGTCTTGCACACGAGATCTTGAGTAATTCTTATTCGGGGGGCCGCTGCACAATCAATTTTTACTCCACTCGACCCTAGACTTTTCTGCCCATGACAAAGTCTGAGAAAATTTTGAGAAATTTTTATTTTCAGAGTCCACAAACTTGTTCACCTTCTTCGCATCGATCTTTCGCGATTTCGTGCTCAAGCGGAACCACGTTTCGTCGGGTTCTTCGAACTTGTTCCGTGATTCATAAGAAAACTATATCGGCGAATCGAATACGAAGCGGGAATTCGAAATTTATTCGACGCATTCCCGATAGATTTGCATCGCCGACGGCTCGGCTCTACGTTGCTCGCGGAGCAAAAAGTAACCAAAACACGAAACTTGTTTGTTTTTACGACGCTGAAGTCCGCTACGTCCGACGAAACGATCTAAAAAAACTTTCAATTACTTCGCAATTTGTTTGTTTCGTCGTTTGGTTTTAACGAACGATTTTAATTTTTCGTATACAATTGAGCGGCCTCTGTCACTCCGCGTGGGACACTTTGCACCGAGTTGCTGGGGAATCTTTGGACACGGCGTGTCTTTCGAAATTCTATGAGGTCGAAAATACCTGATTTTAGAAAGTTTTTCTCCTCGGAGCACGTGTCTCACAGGCGTATTCCGCGATCGTCGTGTCGCGTCCCAAAAGTCTGAATTACCAAGTGTACAGATTTTTATAACGTCGCGACTGTACCGAAGTTTCTTCGAACCGAATTCTTTGATATTTGAAAAACGAGAAGCGTTCGAAACGTTTCGTTCGAAACGACCATGGACCATTTGTTTCTCGCACCGCCGAAATTCACGTCCGAACCTCCGAGAGGAATTCGACCCATTTTATGAAATGGCGCTGCGGCGCCGAGTGCTGGAAAAATCGTCGATCCATATTTCCTCGGCAATTTTCTCCGAGCGGCTCGTTTTGAGAAACGTTGATGATTTTGGAGAAACCGTGAACATGTTTATTCGTGAAAAGTAGTCGATACCGGCGTGGCCATTGTGAGCGTCACGAAGCGCGTAGAATTCTCACTGACAAAAGCTCATCTGTCGAAAAATGTGTTTGCCCTTTGATTCATCCCACCAGCTGGACACGGTCAGAGTGATTCAGAGCTCACGGCTGCCCGGCAGTTTGGAATTTTCACCTTTTTTTCTCTCCTCCTCTTTCTCTCTTTCCCTTTTTTTTAGTGTGTGGACCGAACGTGAGGGCACAGTAATGTCGACCAGGGTATTGTTGTAACACGGACTTCGTGCAGTTGCAACTTGTATATATATTTCGAGTTCTACTGCAGTCAACAAGACTGCAGCGTTCTGCTCGCAGATTACTCGAATTCCCTGGGGAAAGGAGAAAGAGGAAGAGAGAGAGAGAGAGAGAGAGAGCAGAAAGTTGCCCGTGCATTCCAACGACAACGTTATTTCGGTTTATGCCTCACTCGAGAGCGCGTAGACTCACCACCAACGCGCATTAACGCTACGCATAAACAGTCCCACGCGCCCGCGACTCACATTAAGTCGTGAAATCCATTTAATATTTATGCATACGCACTTATAGGGAGTATTCAATTACGATTATGCCACTTTCCGGCTCTTGCCGCGTGAATTTTCACAAATTCACCTCTGAAATATCGTAGGTTCTTTTTAATGAGTCCAATTAAGTACTAAAATCTTATTTTAAAGGTGTGCGCGGATCAGCTCCGGAGATTAATACCTCGGTTAAGTTGAGTACTTACTATTTTCTGCGACACTAAACTAGAGAAGTTTCATGAGTCGAATCGATCATGGGAAGTGATACGGGCGTCAAAGAATTGCCGCAGTTATGTTTTTTAAGAGGCATTTCCGAGAGTTTTCTTTTTCACGTTAATTATTGACGTTTTATGTTGTCAAAAAGAATCTCGAAGGACATTGCAAAATGTATTTCGTTAAGACTGCAGAGCAGAACGTTTTTTATAAGACACAGAAATATTCGGATCGTCTAAAAAGAGTCGTGAATTCGATACGGCGTCGAGATCCGGAGAGCTTGATCGATACGACGCTGAAGTTTGCAACGTTCAAGTCCAACGAAGAGGAAAAAAACATTTGTAATTCGCCAATGATTCATTTCACGAAGTATCGGTGCAGCTTGAAAGACTACGAATTGTAAATTCAGCAGGGAACGCGAAATTGGAGAATTACTGGAATTATCGGAGGCTTTTTTTACATCGTTTCGTTGGACTCGCAAAGTTCAGCGTCATTGGGCGATTGTTTCAGTTGAAATAACCGGTAAGCTCGACGAAATTCATTTCGGTTCCGCCTGCTTAACGAGCAGTATAACAAGTCGTCTCTCAATCCGTATCAGAGAAGCGAGTATGCTGACAAAGGTTTGTTTTTTCTTGCCTCCCAGGCGCATTTCTCCTCATTTTTCATGTATTCTATGAGGATTTGAGATTCCAAAGAGCGTTCGCAGCTGAAGGCTTACGCACGCGGGAGCGTTTCATTGTGAAGAAAAACACGTGCGTTGCGGGCGTCGTGTATATCGGAGGACGCGAGGGGTACGAGCGGGAGAACAGTGTCTCGAGGATGGGAATGGTAAAAGCGTCGATCTCTGATGAAACGTGCACGAAGCTCGAAAAATGAAAAAAACCTTCGTTCCATCCACTAGAAACGAGTTTGTAGTATTACGTACCCGAGAGCACGAGAAGCTTAGTATTTGTGGTGGAGTATCGCCGAGGGAGTTGGGGAGCGAGGAGCGCGAGGGGATAGAGCAAGCTCGGCCCTGCATACCTGGACAACGACAATGCCAATGCCTACGAACTTGCTCCGCGAAGCGTGAGCGTGTGTATTTGTGGAAGCTCCGACGCCAGGTGATCGAGTATATATAGATTCCCGATGCGCCCTTTTTTCTCCAAGTCATCGAGATATCCGTCCGCGCGCGTGTATGTGATTTCTCTGGGAGTCCCGAGGCGCTTTTCACGTCGGTGTGGCAAAGAGGCATTTTATCGAGGCTGTGTGTATATTCTCGGTGCGGGCATCGCGTGTGTACGGGGATTCGTAGTACGAGTGTTCCATTGGCGGGGACAGTGCACCACGAGCGTCAGCGAAGTGCATTGACTTCTCTCTTGATAAACGTTTACGAGCGATCGCCCGGTACCGACTCTTCTTGATTCGTCGTACTCACGCGACGTTGAGGCGACTAAAAAGAGGTGGAAATGAGACACGACTGCGGGGATCGGGGATTAGCTGGCCGAAGAGGAAAAACGTGACTGTGAAGAAACGATCGATTTCCGATTGACCAATATATTTTTTTATTAATGAGAAGGACCGATCAATCCGCAGAAAACCAATCGCAGTTGCACCCAGCTATGGAGAAGCAAAAGTGCGAATGCTTTTTCGCGCTCTTGCAACGTATTAGGAATCATTTCTTCATTGGTACGAAATTAAAGCTTCTCAACCCCCATGCAAACGGTTCACGCAACTCGGTCGTGCGATCTCGTCGATAAATGGTTTTTACACTTGGAGATTTAAGTCTCGAAACGTTCGCAAGTTCGAGCTCGTTGAAACTCTCGAGAAGTCTGCGGATATTGAGAGCGAGGGATTAACCCCTCGCCGACGTCCAGACTGCGACAGCTCGAAGGCGTGCACGCGCATATGGACTGCCCCCACGACTTGCTCTGAGTTTAATTAAAAAAACGATTCTAATAATAAAATAATTAACTGGAATTACAGTTGAAACTCATGAGCCATGCGACGGAGCTCCGAATTCATTTTTTTTCTGAGCGTGCGCATGTTTGCGCTAAATAAGATGGCGTGTAGAACGATTAGGGGGCAGGAAGGAGAGGCAGGCGAATTCTTAATGACGGTGATGAACGTATTTTCATTGTCATGTGCTTAAAATAATACTTTACGTAATTCCGGCTCGCACGATTCTCACGCGAATATATGAATGAGAGTTGAGAGAAATGGGAAAGGGAAGGAGAGGAAGAAAGAGAAAAAGACCGGAAGTACCGTGCAGCAGGAAAATGGCACTCGCTTCCTGCGAGCTTTCATTCCTGAAACTAAAACTACTTGAAACTAAAACTACTTTTCCACCGTTCCATCTCGTTTTACTCGAAAAATGCCTCTAATGATTCCACAATCGTAGATACACGGAGATTTTCGCGCTCGGTTTTCTCACGATTAAATGAATCATTGCGAGACACAACCGGATCAATCGATAGTTAGAAATTGTATAAATTTCTTCCTATCCGTCTCATTGAAGGGAGCGTAAAGAGGCCGTGCGAAATGGACGCGTGTATACGGTCATGTGCGACGCACCTCGCTACGCGTACGCGGATCTCACCGCGTGTACACGGGACGGATCACTTTGAGAAACCGGTTAAATAGCGCAGGAAAACTCCTGGAATTGACGATGGACTAACGCGTAAGTGCGCCGGTAAAACTTGAAAATGTTGGAGCACCGAGTTCTCTAATTTTCACGTTTATTCGAGCAATTTCTAGCCAACGATCGAGACAACTATCTCTCAGCCGTGTGGCCGCGAGTGCGCGAGGAGTCAACCCGTTCTTGTAATGAGAATACGCACGTCGCTGTGATGCGAGTGTGGAGTACGCGCGTCGTGTGCTCTTTGTGTACCGCGCGGGCAAATGCGAATGTACACAAACGAGCAATCCTTTGATAACGTGTTCTTCACTGCTCTCGCATCTATCTCGCCCTTGCGTGTTCCTCATTACTCCAGACACCCAAGAGACTCGCAAAATCCATTGCCTCAACGTATTTCACGATGACAATAGCCTCGATATCTCTATTTAATTTTTATTTTTTTTATTTTTATTTTTTTTTATAGTTTTCATAGGCTATCGACTACTTATATTTATTTATTTAAGGGAGGGTGGGACACGATGGCCCCCTAAAAGTCTGTTAATCTTAAATAAATATAAATGAATGAATAAATATTAATACAATATAAATAATAAATTAATTGATTAATTGATTAAATTTAAAAACTGAATAGAGGAAGGTGGGGCACGACGGTCCCCTAAATTACAGGCTTTTTAAATTTAATTAAATCAATTAATTAATTATATTATATTCATATTAATATATTAATACCTATTTATTATTTATTTAATTTATATAATATTTATAGTTTCATAGACTATCGATTAATGATTAATCTATTCGTATGGGAAATGAATCACTCCGAGAGGGCACTGAATACAGCTTTTTTCTCGTTGATCCCGGTGTGGTAATCGCGCGAACAAGCTCCTCTTCTTCGTGAGAGCCCGGGCATCTTTAACCTATGAAACTACGAAATTTTAACCGATTAGTGCGGAAGGGAAAAACATTTGAATAAATCTCCAAGTGGCAATGGGGAAAAAAGCAAAAAACTAATAATTATCGGGTAATTAATATCCTTGTTTTTCTTACCTCTTTCTGCGGCTGTCTGGCTGTTGTGTTTCTGTTTTATTTTTCAATAAATCTCTTCGGAATCGGATGTCTCGTGTGTACTGTTAGGGCGCAGCGTGTGGCTAACTGTAAATAATCAAGTTGGTCTCCGCGCGTGTTGTGTGCCTGCTCGTGCAGCTGGGACTCGCTTTTGCAAAGCGGAAGGGAAAAAAGGCTCGCGAAATCTCCAAGAGGTAGAGAGTGCAAGGAAAAGCCGAATGGTGCGTAAGGAATGAAGAAATTGAGAGACCAGGAATAGGCAGATGAGAGGAGAGCGGCGAGTCGCCTTCGCGTCGAAACAGAACGCTTCACCTGGCAAGTGAAATAGACTTTTGTAAAGAGAGAAGCAATTCGAGAGGAAGAGGGAACGGGAGGAGGAGATGAATCGAAACGCAAACGAGCTTCCGTGCAGTCGCGAGCATCCTAATTATCCGCTTGACTGGAGCCTGCGTACGTGTGCCTCCCCGCACACGCTGCAAATTTCATAAACACAATCATAGTACACTTATTTACTGCGGGAATTGGCTATCATGAAACGGGGATAACTTATATTCGTTATCGAAGCAAATCGAGTGAGTAGATAAGAGCAAAAGAAGCGAGCTGTATTGCGCAGTGATTCCTGAACGACGACCTCAGATCCATGTCAGATGACACGGATTTTCCAGCGAATCGAGTTATCCAATATCGAACTTGAGCACGCTCGTGAACAGCTTTCGAGAAAACGGTGACAGATTTGAACTCTCGTTGTTTTCGATGGAACTGTCATCTTGGCCAGGTTTAATTTGGACATGGTCAGTCGCGGTGCTCAATTTCAAATTTCTTTGATTTTATTCGGGGTAATGGTTATTTTCTTAAGAAAGTCTTGAAATTTACGACGCTGAAGTTTCCAACGTTGGAGTCCAACGAAATGAACGAAAAAAAGGTTTGTAAGGACCAATTTTTTATTTCACGAATCGTTGGTGCAGCTTGAAAAACTACGAATCGCAAATTTGGCAGGGAACAAAATAGGAGAATTACTGGAATTATTGGAGAGTTTTTTCGATCATTTCGTTGGACTTCAACGTTGGAAACTTCAGCGTCATTTTATATTTACAGAGTTTAAAGGAGTCGTCGACTGACACTCATATTAAATTTTAAAAGGTTCGTCTTATTGGTTATTTAGATAAACGTGTTTGAATATGAAGAAAAAAGTACACAATAACAATGAAGTACATGACGAAGGTCTGGAAAAAAATTCGAGTCTTACTAGTAATTAAGATATGTTACCTTAAAGATTGAACGAAATTGGTAACGAGCACTCGCGTAACCTCAAATTTGGATCCCCGTTCAATTAACGGCTTGTAATTTTATCAAAAAAATAATTTGAAAAAATGTATTTACAATTTTAAATTAACACTTCTGACATTAATTTAAATTGATAATATCTCTAACGAGGAAGTAAAAATCGACGCAATTTAGACACCCATAAAATACGATCCTACGCGCGCGATCTACCTTAAATCTTTTCCAGCAGCAGTCCATCGGGTAATCCATTCGATTTCCGTCATAAAACTTGCGGGGTGCACGCATCCTTCAATATTGTCAATCGGTTCGAGAAAGAAATCATGAAATTATAATTTTATGGTGAGCTCCGCCCAATCGTTGCTACCGGAAGCAGCTTTCCAATAATTTTCCTCCCAAGTGGAAAATATGACTCCAAATGAATATTGAAAGTGGTCAAGATTAGAGTCCCTTCGTAGAAGCGTCACGCAGTCACACAAACGCGAGTGATATATATACTCCAATAAAAGTTGTGATCGCCGATCGAGATGGCACACAAAAACCTATTCCCATATCGCCTCCTCGCTATTTACACCCGAATGATCTCAAGAGGAACTTTTCCATTTGTGAATGGCTGCCCTCGGATTCCTAGAAGCCCGCAGTCGTCTGTCAACGCGGAAATAATAGCCTCGCAACGACGATCGCATCCATCGAGGAGGAATCTGTGAGGTTTGAACGGCACGGAATGAGGCAGCCTTAGACGGGGAGGGGGTCGATACTACGCCTCTCGTAATAGGTTAGTAGCACTCTCAAACGAGGTTCACTCGCGTCTCTTGTATTTCACAGCGATAATGCCGTCGAATATAAACCCGTAGACGCATAAATACTCATAAATCGCAAACACATCGCAAGCCTCAACGCGTCGCGTATTTGTGTGCAAATGGCGTTTGAACTCTTGCGCGAATCAGTGAAAAAAGAAAGCGTGTTAAGGAAGATCTTAAAGTTGCACGTCCTACGTGTGCAGTGCACACGAGAAACGTTGAACGGAGCCTCGAAAGGAGAAGCTAAAGGGCGTACACGCGAGCAACGAACGCACGGAGATCGGCTCCGTGTTGAAGCAACGAAACCTCGTCTCCTCCGCAGCAGCCTTCGTCTTCTTATTCTCCCCTGAAGTTGGGTTTGGTCCTCGAGATAATATGTTTATATATTTATGTAGATGTATATACCGACGGAAGAAGGAGCGAACGTTCAACGGCGAGGGGGAAAGAGAGAGTCGATCCACGAGACCGGAGTATATAACGGAACCTTCGTAGCCGTAGTATCGTCTTTCTCGGTGCTCACTTGCTTTTGCTCGCGTACACGCTCATATATTTTACGCATACTATACCGACTCGACGATTCCTCACTGGCTGAAGGATCCGAGCGAAGAACCGCTCCGTCTTCCAGGCGGAATATACCATCAGCAGAGCCTATTTTCTGTGTCTGTATCTATGGAGAACATCATCGTTCGCATCCTCCCAAGCTTTCGAATATCTTTATTTTATCATAGCATTACGTATGTGTATCATTTGAGGCATTCGGCTTTAGCCAAGTCTTCGGAAGAAAACATTTTTCATTGATCAGCGTTATTCAAATGACGCTGAAGTTTGCAACGCAAAGAGTCCAACTAAATGATTTTAAAAAAGTAACGGATAATTCCAGTAAATCTCCAATTTTGTTTTCTGCCAAATTTTCAATTCGCAGTTTTTCAAAAATCGTGTCACAAAACCTTTCCTTATTCTTTCGATGAAATCATTATTATATTTTTTTCATATTTTACTGCATGAATCACAAACAGATTCGATTGAAATGAGATTCATTAATGATTCGGTGATTCATCATTTCTTTGGCTTCGTTTATCCCGCAAAACTGAGAATATCGAACGAGTGTCTAAATTCTGCTTGCATCCGCTCTGATGGAAATGCAGACGCAAAAGTACGACCTGCAAATATGTTCGAAGGAGGAAGAATAGTTTTAGCAACAGCATTTGCAATTTTTATATGATACTTTGCACGTGCGTCATTACAATCACGTTAGCGAAGCAACACATTAATTAAGCCACATTACGACTTAGCAGTGCAGCACACGGAGTGATCTAATCAGTTGCCCCAGGGGCACATGCACGATATTTTATTAAACACGTGTATAAGGCCTTTTTAATCTCGAAGCAGCACAGCATTTTTTATTTCAACTTTCTTCTGCCCTGCTTGGCCTCTTATTAAAAAGCGAAATAAAGATTGATCTCGACGCCGGAGAGAAATGTTCCATTTTTCAGGTCGGGGCGTTTGTTTCTAACGCGATTTCTGTCGTTCGCTTATTCTTACCTCGTTCTCCTTTTTTTTCGTACTTTCCATTATGGTTTTCTCTCACGGCTTTCCATTTCGAATTCACGCTCTTGTGACGAATGGAAGTCGTACGAACTCGGACAAGCTCTCAACATAAACAAAGATTAAAATTGTTCTCAATTTTTCTCTTCGTTCTGGGTCAAACTCGTTAGACAAATCGGACTTTTCCGTAGATTCGTTTACTTGCGAATTGAAACCCGCGTCAATTTATGACGTGGCGTTTGTGCTGTGTCGTTGGAAATATTCGCCGAGGACTTTTTTATTCACGATTCCCACTGGACAGTTTGTTGAATTTGTGGGAGAGCAAAACGCACTCTTGAAAAAAGAATTCTCGATTGATACACAATTTTCCGAGTTTTAACCGTAGGATTTTCTATTCTTCGAAAATTTTTTTTTCAGTCCTCGCTGCGGAGGACGCAACGATCCTTGGAGTCTTTGTTGCACGAACTCCTCTGGATCAGGGGAGTTCTTTCTTCCACCTTTCTCGAGAGCTCGATACGTGCACCTGCGCCCATTGGAATGTTTTTTCTCTTCAAAAAGTCTCTCAGAATACCATCGAACTCCGCAACTTTTACCTTTACATTTATTTACCGAGTGCAATGTATTCGCAGTTTAAACATACTAGTTTTTTTTTTTTAAGCATGTACTCGTGAATACACTATTCGTCCCATGCTCGGAAAACGAGGTCGATCGTTCAATTACATATCCTCGTAGTGCTTCGCAGGTTCTTTATTTCTTTCTCTCCATCGCTCGCTCGCTGCATTACACACTGCCATGGCTTCGTTCTCGCGGAAACTTTAACGTCAAGAAACCCGTACGAGTTTATAGGTATACGTGTGTGTACACGAGCACTGAATTTCAAGGTAAAATTAGAAAGATTATCAGTCTCAATGGACTCATTCATTCGGCTCGATCGTCGGGCAAAAGAAAACACCAATTTTTCTTCTTATTTTACCTTTTGTTATTGAGATAAGATGATGTTTTACCGGCTCTTGGCTCACAATCTTCATCGATCAATCTGGTTTCGTTCGTTTTCGTTATTTTCACTGTGTGCCCTTTTTTTATCATCGTATATTCGTGATATCCGGAGCTGATAATGAAAGATAGATAACCGACAAGCAAAGCATCGACGGTTGATTGTCTATCGACCTCGGATGGATCTCTTGCTGTGTGTCGTTTGTGAAAAAATCTCCCAATAATTTTCTCGAAAAACCGAGATTTTTCGTTCCCGTTCTCGTATGCTCTGGGATTTTTTATCGTTTGGAAATAAAAAATATATTTTTGTGCCCCGGAAATTAAATTTTTCTTCCGAGCATCAAAAGCTGCGACTGAAAAAGTGTCCTAAATCGGCATTAAGGTAAAAACTGAATTAAAACACGTTCGCTGCGTTTGAATGATCCGCGAGTTGGGGAACCGCGGTAGTCACCTTTTCCTTGGAAACCCACGATCAGAAAGGCGAAATTGATAATATCGTAGAACCCGATTTCAGATATCTAATAGGTGGTTTTTTCGAAGATATCCGATTCGTGATTGTTTCAATGATTCTGGTGTGCAAAACACGGACAAGAGGGCCGCAAGTAAATTGAAAGAGCCCCTGACAATGTAACGGTAAAAACGGATCGTACCACTTCGAAAAATCTACACTGAGAAAAAAATGGTTGATTCAATAGCAATTGATGTTATTGGAAGAATTTTCTGCATTTGACTACAACGTTTTCGGAGAGAATGAATCTGCAGTCTGATCTAAAACTATTTTATTCCTTTAAGGATGATCACCAGGTCGAGTCCAAGATTCTGACCTGAAATTTTTTATGCAGATGATTATTTTACGTGACGATGGAAAAAGATCGACCGGAAATGCCATGAACACGGTTTCTCTCCCCCAAAATCCAAGATTATTCATTAAAAAACCTATTTTATGATAAATGGGTCATTCAAAATTTGGTAAAAAATAGAAAAATCGTACCTCACGAGGTTTTCAACAAAATAATCTTACAAAAAAGTGTTGATTTCCGGTTGAGAATTGTGAGAACGACGAAGTAGTATTTAAAAATGTGGCAACGTCACAACTGACAGATGATGCCGCCAGCGGTCATAACCTAGCTTTACTTCAAACACCAATACAGAATATTACAATCGCAACATTGCCAAGTGTTTTTCGTTCACAATTCTTACACGGACAAAACTATGAAGTCGTTGACCATACATAATCTAATATGGAGAATACTGCAGAGTCTTTGACCATATTATTTTTTCACTTTTTACGAATTACTATACTTATGTACCGGTAATTATACGAGTTAAAATAATTTTGGGCTCTTTTTTCGACTCCGAAGTCATGATCGATCATCCTTGATCATGTTTAACCTTGTAATGATCAACTTCCCAGTGTACTGAGGCGTTATTATTCTCGATTATTCTTCGTTCGCTCTAACGCTCCGAGAGCTATCCGTGCCACGGTGATGCAACGCGATAATTTTTTCAGCATGCATTAAATCTGGAGACAAGGACAGCTGTAAATCGAAATTGGTTTCGTCCGATCGATGAGCTGGCCAAAAAACTCGGTGTCGCGATATCTTGTTCGCTCTAATCGGAGTACCAAACCGAAGTTACGTCAAGATCATTATTTTCCCAGCGTATTTCACATATTTGAGAGAAAGTTGGACTCGTCGTTCCACCGGGCTCGGAAACACCGCTCATTGTCAGAGAAAATGATTCTCTGCTTTGTTACATCAGAAAAATACTTACGTTTACGAGCACATTCGTACGGTCGGGCATTATTGTGTTTAAGCGATTCTAATTGCTGGCGAATAACGCCCCTCGCCCGAGCTCCTTCTCTTGGGTGTGGACACAGAAGGCGAAAGTTGAAGGCGATTTTTATGAAGAAATTGCAACAAAAGAAATGGAGAAATATAATTCCGTTTGTATTTCTGTTGACGTCGAGTAATGGAGCATCGCAACACTGGTTTATTGATTCGATTGAATGCTCATTCGTGACAAGAGAAAACTTCATTCCGGAAGAGGCAAAAAATGAGGTGCTTTAAGGTATTAAGTACTGCGGTAACGAAAACCGGATGTGGGTGAATTTTCTCTAGCTCGTTGGACACGAATCGTTACGTCGAACGTAACGTCAGTTTGTTCCAAAGCGTAGAGTCGTTGTCGGAGAGCACAGAAAAGCACCGAGCTGCAGGAGAATAGATCATCCGTTGGGATAAGCAAAACACAAGACCAAAGCGAACACCGGAACGCATCAACAATTTACCTCACTCTTCGTCTCCTTTTATCTTCGGTTGCCTCATTTTTTTCAGCTTCTCTCTCCTTCTTCGTACATTACGCAACGCGAGATCCTTCGCGTCGAATTTGCATTATGCGCGAGAGTCCATCTTTTTCTCGCTTCGCGGGTGCGCAGCTTTTTCTAGCGTAACCCTCTCAATTGGGCTATCATTTTTTTATGCTGCGCAGCAGCGGGATAACTCGGAAGCTACTCGGAACCGGACTTTTTTCGCTAAAATATTTCGGACGAGGTAGCTCTTCGACTGCTTCGAAGCGGAGCACCGAATGAATGGAAGTTCCAAGAGAATCGTCCGAAGGTGCATCGCATGCGCGAAAAATCGGACGAGAGTTGAGTTTCGATCGAAAATTCTCAACCGCGTACGTTTGAAATCTCAATTAGCTATTTCTCAATCGCGAGGTATGAAAAAGAGCCGAGGTCGCACGCATGAGCGACTTCCTTACGTGCGTTTATTCTCGTTTCGATGATCCCACGATTTACGCGTGTGCCTTGTGTACCAGTGCAATGGCCTACTTCGCTGAAAAACAATACACGTTTGCTCGAACGTATGCTATGCCTGTACACGTGAAGCCCGATGGTCAAGATCGCAAGCCCGGTTGAACGGTCGCAGGAGTGGAAAATATGAAACGGGTGCGACGGACCGACCTTCGAGCGTTCATCTTCCCTAACACGCCACGGCCGTCGTCGGTGTGTGCGTGGTGCGTGGACACACGTGCGCTTGTGAACGCGAGAGACGCTCGTAGCAACCTCACGCTTTGTCCGAGAAACCGACTTCGTTTTCCTCGCAATACCAAGATTTCTGGAAACGCGTGGATTTTTCATCGCGTGCAGTTTTCACTCGTGCTTCGTCTAGACTGATTTAAAATGTGCAGTTTAATTGAGGAACGAAAAAATGAGAAAAAAACGAGATTCATCGATCTCTCGGGCCTAAAATCGTCGACGTCGTGCGCGAGTCTTCTCCACGATGCTGAACTTTGCAACGTTCGAGTCCAACGAAAAGGAAAAAAACATTTGTCACTCACCGACGATTTATTTCACGAAGTATCGGTGCAGCTTGAAAAACTACGAATTGCAAATCCGGCGGGGAACAAAATTGAAGAATTTCTCGAATTATTGGAGGGTCCTCTCGATCATTTCGTTGGACTCGAACGCTGCGAGCTTCAGCGTCGTGTCTTCTCCTAACAGACTTGCATACGCGCACTTCCTGCGTTTTAAAGCAAATTACGTACAGTTCATCGAGATCGAGTTGAAAGAGTCTCGGCCTTAAATCTCTGGCCGGTATGAGACGACCCTCAAGTTCACCAGGCGAGCGATAAAAGTACAGTGCAGAAGAATGGCATGGGAGGGAAAAAGATCGTCCCTCTCTTGTATAACGAAGAAGCCTCACATTTTTTTCTTTCAAACTCTTATCATCGCCTCGTCATCTCATCTGGAAGTTAGCAGTGAAATGGAAGTGCGCAGGCAGAAAAGAGCGATCGCTCATGCTACGAGAGACGAAAACTATTGGTGGGGAGTGAGAAACCAATGAAGAACCTCATGAAGATGACGATGATGATGGCGAGGCTGAACAAGAAGAGGAGGGAGAGAGAAAATTGAGCGCGCGACCCGCCGTTGTCGACGGTCAAGGGGAGACTTCCGGTGCATGGCCACCCGATGCGCTTCGCCAGTTTTGTTTTTCTTACTTTGCACATCTTGTCCCTTTTTTCTTGTTGTCTTCCACACAAAGAATCCGACTGCACCTTCTTTGTTCAGCGAAATAAGGATGGAAGCTGAAGAAGAGAAACCGAGCTGCGCACTAAGTGTGCTGGCTCTCTTTCTGTACATGTTTTCAAGACACAGTTTACAGGCTACTGCGGCATAATATGCTTTTATTGCTCTATAGGAGCTTCGAGCAGCGGCTCCTTTCCTCTTCATTTAGCTCACTTTTCGTGCTAAAGAAATTACGCGAAGAGTCAGCCGGAGAAAAACGCTCCTGCCTTGTTTGAACACCCTCCGATTTATCCTCGGTGCAAAAAAGTTTCTCAACGGAAAATTCAACACTTGGCCCAATGGAAACTTGACTATTTTTCGTTGATCCGATTCATTCTTGATTTCGACAGTCGAAGCTCGGAAGAAGGACCTTCGTCTTGCACGTTGTCACAACGAATTTCTTTAAATGAAAAAATTCTTAACATTCCATTGGTATTAAAATTGTTCGTAAGCAGGTTTAAACTTTTTTATTCTATTCTTGAAATCATTAACAGGATTGATATTATCGTAGAAACCTTAAGAGTGATCGTATTGTCATGGGGTCGTTAAATGTCGAGGTGTTTTGAGCTACGCTGCAACTCGCCTGTTCTATGCACGTCGCGGTACACGGGGACTCATCCAGTTAGCCGGGGAGCCGGTCTAGAGTGAACTAGAAAGTCACGAGCATAGTTGGAAGCCACCAGTAGCCGGAGAAGCAACCAGTGCCTCCGGAGCTCTGCTTGGTGAAGACTTTTTTTTCGGTAGCAATTTTCCTCGTCTCTCTCTCTCTCTCTCTCTATTGCTTTTTGTCACTATTCTCCGGTTGTTCCACCACTCTCAGCAATACTTTGACAACTAAATATACACGAGACGTTTCGCTGGACAGTTTCATTTCGAAACCAGGACCATTTTCAAAAGGCATGACTTTTTTTATAACCATATTCTGTGGAATTAAACGTAAAGTTGAAACTACAAACTCATTAGTTTCAAAAGAAGGCAAAATCCTTCGAAACAAGGATTTTTTTCGAGGGTTTGGATGGGCAAGGGAGATTTGATTTTAGAAAAACCAATACTTCCAATTCACCGGTTAAACATTTTTTGAACCTTCGAGATCCCCACACAGACTTGGAACGAAACACTCCCATGAAATGTCACTCCGCTGGAGCGGTCGTCGTTACTAAAGTGTCTTCGGAGTGTCAACTTCGTAGGAAGTACAACGCGCGATGCTGACCTCGAAATGCCTCGCGGTTTTACGGAGTACGCATAAAGCCTATTTTTGTAACTACCAGCAAGTTCGAAGAGCAAAATCGCTGGTAGAAAGGCGGACCAAAGCGAATAATCTTGCGGAAGGAGTCGTAACCATCGGACCTTCCGACACTCGGGACGTCACCTCAAAGACTTCTAATTCGCTATTGTTTCGAAGTTCAAGTACCGTTTACTCGAATACCGAGAAACAACAGTAGTTCACCTTCGGTTTTCTTTGTTTTGGACAAAATAACTTTACAGATCGAGAAAGCAGCGTTTTCCTTCCGTTTCTATCGTAATTCACGGGCAACGCTATACTTTCTTCTCCAGTTTCGGATCTCGTATCTCCTCCCTACAAATACGGAGGGCAAATACGCACTTGGAGCATTTCGTTGGACTTTCTAACGCAATGAGTAGCGAAAAAACAACAGCATTGGGCCGTAAATCAAGAAGGTGATGGCAAAGCAGACAGACGTTCTCGTGTCTCCGAAGAGAACAATCGTCGTATCACGCCACTCAAGTATCAGCGACGAGTTGGTTCATTCGAGAGTCAAAGAGAGTCGCAGTCCGTCTCAGCTCTAGAGACAAAGCCACACGCGCCTCCGTCGAGAGGCAGAACGCGAGGGGTGAAAAAGAAATAAAAGAAAAAAGGAACACGGGAAGTCCGCATATGTTGTCGACATGTGAACTCTCGCTGCTGGTGTATAAGCTCTCTATACGTGTCTACAAACCGGTACGAAAGATCAGGCGAAAAAATAGTACGCGCGGTCACCCAGGAAAGTCAGAAGGTCGTATTTCCCATGGACCAACATTTGAAATCATCGCAGTTACGCCTATTCCGAGCCTGACGAGCTCTCGACCTGCTCGAGTGTGCGTGGATGCACGCGCGCGCGCGCAAACCATGTTTTGAGGATCTCACACCGGTTTTTGATCGACAGCTCCGCCTCGTCAAGCTCCTCTCGTCGGATACGATTTCCGTCTTTCTCCTATTTCTCTCCGGCGCTCTCGTATCGCGTACGCGTAGCTCGGGCTGCTCTGCTGGGCTCGCCGCAAAGCTCATTAATAAATATGAGAGGGAATAAAACATTGGAACTGGAGGAGCAGCCGATGCGTGAGGAGCAAAATGGAAAAAGGATGGAAATCATTTGTATATTGGTGCGTAGGTGTATCGGGTTCTCTCACCGGCTCTCCGCGCAGCATCTGTTGTCCCTGGAAATTTCATCTTTTACTTTTTGTTTTCTATGCGGAATACCAAAGACGGTTTTACGAAAGATGTTTTTTCTCGCGTGCGTCTCGTTTTTCTATCCCGACACAAAATATGCAATCGGTCGTTCATCACGACTCGCGTCGTCGCGAATCGCGAATAATGTGGATTCGAGAATCATTGTTTAATTGGGCAAGAAATCTTGCGATCGTCCATTAGAGAAAAAACGCTTTTTTCACGATACTCCCGCTAAAGTCTCGGCCACGCGATCGATCCTCGCAATTTGCTTTGCGACACTATCGCTCGAGGGCATTATGGTAACGAGATATAAGACGCGATAAAACGCTCCGGCGGTTCACGGCCGACGAATATACGCGGACCTACTAACGGGAGGATTTCTCATGATGAACGACACAGTGCGAATCTCATCGCTTATTACGGCCTCCCGATTGTCAGCTGTCGTCGATTTATTTGCCCGAATGTGCGAACGCAAACCAAATACGGGCGTTTGTGACCAGACTCATCACCGACAGAGACCGGTCCAACGAGTTTCGCCCTGAATAAGTGCCCAAATAGTTCGCTAATTATGCTAAACAGAATTGTGCGCCGTACCGAAATGCGGCGCAGACGAGTTCTGATTAAAAACACTTAACTGTCAATCGCATGATTTGTGGCGGAGGTTGGCGCGGCTACGAGTGAATTTCTCATTAATTAGGATGAATATTATATTGATTATTCCACCCGGACGAATTATTTCTTCCAATATGAAATGAATTATTCAATAAATTTTGGCATACTGCGAATCCATTGCGGTCTGCCCTCTTCACTCGTTCTTTTCCTGATTACTGAGCTTGAAGCTGTGCCCTCGGTTTTTCAGCTCCTCATTGAACTGAGCAGGACGGATGCTGATTTCTAACTTCTCGATTTTCGTCAAGTTCTCATTTTTAACTCCCGACTTCACTGCGATCAGCTGATAGATTTTCAGCTTTCTTTGGAGCAATTTTTCTCTGGAACGGTCACACTTGATCTTGACCAATGTTTGCTTGTGTTTTATATGTGTGACGGTCAGTGTTCTTAGACATAGTTTGTAAAAATCTAATATTTATGTTCAAACTTATTTTCCCCGTATCGAATTAACCGTATTTCCGAGGTACGTCGGAATTTCAATTTTTTAAACATCAGCTATTTTCCTCACACTTGTTACGTCTCGATCGCTGCATTGAGATAAGTTCATGTTTCTCGCGCCGACGATACAAATCTCACGAGGGACGAGCACGATCGATTTCTCACTCCGATGAATATCGATTCACAAAAAATAAAAGTACGAAAATTTCATAAACCGAGATAAAAACAGTGATGAACATTTTATTCACAATTTGATGAAAATCTAGAGCATCGCGATTCACTCGAACGAAATCGTTAACAAACAAACAAACAAACGAATCGAGCGGCCGTGCGATTAAATAAACTGTGTTGAGTCGCGCTCTACAAAGGGCCTTTGAATGGTCGTACATGAATGGTCTAGTAAAACGAGCTGTGCTATTATGTACACTGTTTAGTCATAGGCTAAGCTTTGTTCAACTCGATACGTGAGTCACTATAAGCACAGCGCTACTCGTGCATGCATTTTCATTTCGAATGTATTCTTTAATGAAAATGTACGCCTATGAGAAGTTTGTTGTGATCACAAATCCATCCGCGTGTTTCGCCTCGTCTTTCATCTCCGCGCATCTGCTCCATTGCAGCGCACCTTCGGTTCTGCAGTTTGGATCCATATGCAAAAATGTGTGATAAATTCTTGCGTCTCTCTTCGAACGATCTAGGAAAGAACAGTTTCAGGAAACTACTATGAAAAATGGGGTATTTTTTGGGATTTTTTTTTTTTATACGGCTCGATCAAATTATTTGAAATTTTCTGTAGTAATTATGTAGTATATTATCTACAAAATATTATTCTACAAATATTGAAGTAATGAAGTATACGAGGAATTTTTTTTTTAATTTTTAGTTCACTTTATTAAGCAGAGGAGCGATGGCAAAATGGCGTCTCAAAAAAAGACTCCTCGACGTTTAACAACAGCATCTGAAATCAAAAATTTAAAAAGATTATGAAATTACAATAGTATAGCTATCGCAGCGTCGTAGGAAATATGAAAATTTTGATTAGAAAAAAAATGGCAGCCGTTGAAAAAACAAAATCGAATTTAACAAAAATTTTACAGTAAATTGTTAATAAAAAGAAATAAAATAATAAAACAAGTTCTTATCGATTAGTTTGCTATCCCTGGGACGATGCAGAAGCTCTTGCGCCCAAGCTCTGGTTTTCACACCGATATTCCCCCTTAAATTGCACATTTCAATACAGTTTCTCTCGTCGAGGAATTTCGTTATCTTGAAAATTGAAACGGAGGAAGTGAAGTTTCCCTCTTCAAAAATTCCTAGGGAAACAAACGAATTTCATGTAAATTTGGTCACACTTTTATTTCTGTTTGCCCCAGACGTGACATGGGAAAATTTGACACAAAGACCGACTTGTGCACTCCATCGTTTTTTTTCGGCTCTCCCATCCCGAGCAAACACCGAATCGTTATCGTACAAAGGGGCAAAAGAGTTCCAACGAAATAAAAAATGTGTATACGCGTATTTCGAGTTATTGCTCTTCCCCCTCGTACCCTTTTTCTCCATACCGAATATACGAATGTGTCTATACGTGTATAAGTGTATTATGACCGTTGCTTAAATCGTGCCAGTGATACTGAGAACGGAGCCGTTTATTGCGGAGGGAAAAAGAGTAAAATTTTTATCGCTGCACGAACTGCGTATCTAGCGAATGCTAGATCCAGCGTGCCTGTATATAGGACGCGCCATAGATATAGCACATCAAATAAAATGAGACTTTAAGTACGTACAGTGACCCGTTGAATTAATTGTACAGTAGTTTGAGTACTTGTACGTATAGTATTCTCGTTACAAGAACGCTCCGATATGCCGTTACGAGTTAAGAGCGTCGTTTTCCCTCATTTTTTCCTCGTTATTATTCATTCGAAGTATTTTAAATATTTTTCTTCGGGACCGGAGTGAAGCGTTGTGAGGGAAAACGCATCGTGGTCGGGTCGACGCTGAGGCAAGAGGCAGCGTTTTCTGCTTTCCTGAACGCAATCGAAACGAATCTCGTTGAATAAAACTCGTCACGGGGGCGATCGAATTTTCTTAATTCACCCGATTTTCTATTTTTTTTTTGCATAGCCATTCGGCTCGTTTGCATATCACTCGATAGGGTCGTGGTCAAAATCAAGAGAGAACGAGAGAGAAGGAAAAAGTCACTGACCTGGCACGTCAGCATTGCGTAACGCGAGGAAAACTCGCTCCCTATTTAAAAAAAACTCGATGTACGCTTCCCTTATGCATATACATGCATTTCTATTACACTCGCGGGAGAGTCAGAAAAAATAAAAGAAGTGGAAGAGCTCCGGCGTTTTCACATTAAGACACCTGGAACACCTGGACGAGATATGCAACCTCGTGTTTCGAGTCTCTCTTTTCATATTACCTGTAGCCTTTCTCGCTTTCGCCTTCCCTTATTTAACGAGAAGTGAGGCAGGAAGAGCTGACAAAAAAGAGTGAGGCCCTCCGCTCCGACGCCTGAGTGTAGGATTGCGCATTACATCTGACGATTTTCTTCGCTTATTCACGCCGCTGACGTCTTCCGAGCTATCACGAGCCTTCTTTCCTCCCTGTCGAGGGATTTCAATGGAACGAAAAATCCAACAAACGAATTCGCTTCCTGTAAGGTCACGGAGTTTTTCTTTCGCACTAAAATATTTATCTGCGCTTCTCCATCCGATTCTTCGCTGTCGTTTCCAATGTTACAGCAGCGCATCGATCTTAATGATGAAGAACAAAAAGATGCACTCATTAATGCAAGGAAACACGTTGGACGCATCGCGCCTCAAGGCCTGCATTAAGGGCGCTACCTTAATTAGAATTTTCAAAAAATCTTTTGAAAGATTTTCGCGCGACGTTTACTGGGCTGTCTGAACGCGCCAATGCGCACCGCCCAGTACCTGCCTTCGTTTAAACGCGTTTTTCTCAAAATTACATTTTACCAAAATCTTACCACATGTTCTTCGTTACTATAGCAGCGCGTATCATACAAATTTAAAAATTTTGAACGCAGCCATTTTTTTTTGCAAAAAAACGATGAAAAAAACCGTGCTTTTTCGTAGATTTTGGAAAAACGGCCGCCATTTTGTCATTTTTGAAAAAATAAAAAATCGTATGATACGCACTACAGCGATCATTGAATCCAAAACCATTTTTATTTTTTTCTCCGATCATCCATTTAAGAGATTTTAGCACCCATTTTTTTGGATCTGTTTTCTCCTCCATTTTTCTGTACAAAAACAGAGTAAAATAAATATAAAAATTTGTTCTTTTATATCTCAAGAGTGTACTCTTCAGGCCTAACGCTTTTTATATCCACATTTATAATTTATACCGCGGTCAAAAAAATTCGTGCAAACAGACATTTTTCGCCCGTCTAATTAAGGTTAAAGTTGTAAAAAAAATGATTTCGACGAAATCGTTACAGCCCGTCGTTCAATGTCGGAAGGAAGTTTTTCTTGGCGCACACTCACCACAGTTTTGCAGATGGCATAGCAGATTGTATTGGCACGTTTTTTTCATGCGAACGCGAGAGTATAACTGGATTCTCCGTTGGTTCTCATCGTCTGTCCGGGTATACGCGCAGGCAGACTACTTACTCTCGGTATATCCGCGTGTATAGCCTCGTTGCACTCGATTATTTGCATGTCCGAGCGATCGTTGGATACACAAAGTGTACGTGTACTCACGCACGAATATATGAACACGCGTCAGTTTAATCTTTCGACGCAAATATTCCCGAAATATAAGCGCGCTCTTGAGCCTTTTTCGGGACAGTCCTGCGAGGCACACATGCTTGATATTATCTCCGCGTGAGAGGCACAATAACACACGAAAAAGACGAGGCTGTAGCGGCAACAAAAAATAAACGTGCAAGTCAGCTCGAAAGGATGAATTCAAAGTAAACGATCCGGCGTGTCTGTTCGTCCAACGCGCGAGTTTGTTGTTTCATTCGATCAATTTTTCATTCAACTTTTTTCTACCCTCGCTACACGCGCTGTATACGAAGAAAATGATTTCAAGAATTTCGCTCAAGGTTCTCAATGAAAAAGACAATTCTCATGGCTGATCGCTTCTGCCTCCGTTTTCAAGCTCCCTCGTGATCGATGATTCCATCTTCTTCGGCGTGGGTGATTGCAATCGGAAATTATCCAGCACTAGATTGGATCATCTACAAGACATTTATTATAAGTACGACCAGATAATTTCTTGCTTCTGTTACACGGAGATCGTTTTCGTAATAACGAGTATGCGGGTACGAAGATCGGAGAGTACGCATGCGGAGAAGGGAACACGACCCAAATGCGATTACCGCGAAAGGGCTCTCGGAGCTCGAGACGTGGAAATAAATTGAAAAAATTTTGAAAAACGACAAATCCCTCGTCGCTCTCCTCAGAATGTGTTTATAATATACCTACAACGATCCCCTGCCCGATGTGTGGAAATGTATGTAGTGCAAACGATACACGTGTGTGGATGGATATGATTATATACACGTCGGGAAGGACGAGAAGAGGAGTAAGAAAAAGAGATGAGAGGAGAGCATACGGGCCCTGGGACAGCTGGCGCCGCGATTACTTCGTTTTTTCTCTCTCTCACTTCTCCTCTTTACCTCTATCCTACTCTCGTCCAATGGCGTAACAAACAATCCTTTTGAATTCCCCCTGCTCGTATCCTTCCTATAACTTTTAGCCGTCCATGTGTCCATACAGCCGGACACACGTATATTTATTATTAATGTATATATATCGTACGTGTGTACCGTTGTGAAGACGCAGGTGCTGCCGGAGCACTCGCAACGTATATCAACAACAGCGGAGCGCCTTTTTTCGGCTCGCACGCGATCAAAAATCCTTATAAGCGAATCTGATGCGAAAACTGCGATTTTTCGATCGGCTAAGATCATACGAATGGGCTTGGAAGAGGCCCCCAATTCGTTGGACGAATATACCATTTTAATATATGCACGCACATCGGGCCTTCGTTATTTAGCAGACTTTCGATCGAGTGACAAAAATTGGCTTTCGAGGTCTTTCGTCTCTGCTCGAATTTTCATACCGCAGTCTGAATGTTTAATTGTTTTTTATCACTCTAAATATTTTGCATACACGTCCAGCAGTGCCTGAAGTGCGCTAAAAGAAGAACCGTTTTAGAAGAGATAGCAACAGAAATTAATGAAAATGATTTTTACACATTGTTTATTTGTATTTAAACTTTGTAAAAAAAAAAAATTATTATTTTTTTTCAAAATTACGACATAAAAAATCGCGCTATGAAAATAAGTTGCTTCACGGTCTGCATCATTTCAAAGTTGTAGTCACAGTCCGTCGAGCCGGATTTTTGAAATTCGAAAAATTTACCAATTTACGGCAGTTTAAAAAAGTGTGCATCTTGTGTCAAATCTCACACTTTAATTATGTTTATAAAATTTTCTAATCGCAATATCGAAAATCCGATTCGACAAACTATAAAACAAACAATTTCGAATATTTGAAAAAAAAAGCATTAAAAAAAATTGAAAACTGTATGAGTTATCGTGCAAACCGTGCCAGAAAAAGTAGTTTTGAAAAAAACGCATTTCAAGATTCAAGTGCGCATCAGGCCCTCTCGTTGGGCAGTCACATTTTCTATAATAAATTTCGATCTATTTCTTGACGATTCTATGGAATTGTTACAATCGACTTTCACAGAAATACCCCTAAAACTATAGAGAATAATAATCTGTAAAAAAAAGTCAAGTTTTCGAAAATTCTGAGCGTATGTAAGGCCTTAAGATGAATAAACGTTCGAACGAGGTTTGGAAAAAGAATTGATGCCCTCGTTATTAATGGTATCGACATTGTTTTCATTTTTTGTTCCACTCGATACTTCATTTTCTTGAAGTTCTACGCCATTGAGATGAAGAAGATCTCGAGCAAGAGAGGACCCCGTCTCGCCCTTACGGAGCTCTATCCCGCATCTAAGAAATCTTCCCAGCTAAATCGTGCTCTCGTTTCTCCATAAAAAAACCTTGAAAATGCTCATACGTTCTATCGTTTAACTTTTGCTCTCGTGAACAATCCACTTCTCAAAGTGTGAACCCAACCTATTCAAATCAGCAATAATGAGAGGGTGTTTTCTCCAGTCTGCGATGAACCAATGATAATGAATCGAGGCCTAAAACTCCTCAGGTTTGAAACATAAAATAAAAATCACGTGGAGTCTGATGAAGATTTTATTCTAATTTGCGACGAACTTACGCTTGTTTCTGGCTTTCCGGTATCCCGTATTTTGGGACGGACCAACGCTGTGTTCGGAAGACGCATTTAAAATGAAACTCCGCACATGATGCGAGTGCTATAAACGCTTACTAATGGATTTTTGTGGTCATACCGTGTGTCGCGAGACACTGAAACAGTGAAGATGAGCTGAGTATTGGAGTAAAACGAAAAGAGTGGTGGAACATAAATAAATTTCGTAACAAGGGTAACGCGGTAGAATCTACGAATGATCCCGTATGTCGGGAAAAAGAGGCATCGAATTCCTCAGGGTGCCTGGGCTGCGGTCCGCTCCCGCTGCTCTTTTCTTCGACGCAAAGTTTGGTGAACCGCGCACCGTCATCTGTATGTATGTACCGAAGGATCTCTCACAAGAGGTATCGGCGCAATACCACAAGAGAAAAGCATGAAAGAGCAAGGAGCGGATGAAAGAGAGAATGCGAAGAAGCGCGGCGTACGACCGCGGGTTATACCGGGCATTCCGATCAAATTGGTCGACCAGAATCCAACGAGTAAAACGAGAATAAATTTACCTCTTCGTTGCCCTCTCCCATGTCTACGTATATATTCTTCGTGCAGTAAAAATTCCACGTTTTATTGTAAAACCAATTTTCGAGGTTCGAGCATAAAAATTATGATGATTATGGATCACGAGACTCATTCGATCGAATTTCATTTTGGCCGTTCACGCGTACACGCGTTGTGAAAAGCGATAGAAAAATGTCGGAGCATTCGAGTTAAAAGATTTCATTTTTCTCCAAGATTCACACTTTTCTTCTCGCCTCGCTGATTTTATTCCTTATGAATTCATCGTGCACTCTATGACTATGTATATATTTGCAATTAGCGAGCGAAAAATAGAGCTCTGCGGTGCGTAACAATGTTGATTCTCCTGCGAGATTACCGTCCGATCCATATATGTATAAATATCATAGCTCCATGTTTAATTTATAATAATATAGTATAATGCGCCGAGCTCTCCGGGGCGAATAATGTTGGCCGTGGCAAGTATTCGCTCCAGAGAAACGCAGCCTGCTTACGCGATGCTCCTCGCGTCTCTCCGGTAACGTTCCCATGCCGTACGCATTGTGCACAAATCTCCTATGCGTGTATTTACTCGCACTGCATAATCCTCGGTAGTTTTATAACGACGTAGCGAGCCGAAGGACATTACGCGTCGTTAGCGTAAATGCCGTACAGAATTTCAGTGCGGACTCTTGCGTAGGAATCTAAAATCATGATTTATTGCGAAGCTCGAAAAAACATCGATTGACAAATTTTCGAGCGAGAAATTCGGATTAAAATGTTGGTGACAAACATGAACATTTTCTTGAGAGGACTTTGACGAGTTGAGATTCAACTGTACTTTTTTTACAGTTATCAAATAATAGTGAACGCGAGCAGATCCGAGCTTCGCCCCAAACTCCACGCCGAATAACTTCGAGCGTCAGTTTCATCGCGTGACAGAACTGTAAAGCGACTAATTCTTCTCGAAAGATCTCTTGGCGATCTCTCGAGAGCGAGATGAAGAGATGAGCAGGAAAACCTGCTGGGTGCGAGCACGGGAAAATGAGCTTTCGATATCTATGAAGCTCGATGTCCGAATATACGATCGCTGAAAGTACAGATCTGTGCATCTCTTCGTGAACGGAATTACATCATTTGAAAGCATCGTTCCAATGGTGATTTCGTGTCAAGCTGATTCATTATTTTCATTGTATTTTCGCTTTAATTTTCAAACATTAACTTTTCTATAGAAACTTCCGCGTAGAAACTTGAAAAAAATTCTTCAACCAAAACAGGGAATTGACAAAACATTTTGAAAGAGATGCCAAAAGTGGAGCCTCTCGTTGACTTCAATCGCTGTCACTTCCACCTAGCTGGAGCTTCGAGCAAACGGATTAACTTTTTCCTATTTCATCCTGAGAATCGTTTGTCTCTCCTAAATGTTTATCTCACTTTTGAACCATACGGTTGCACTTTGTTTCACTCATTCGCCGTGAAGCCTCTCGCATCATATTGGAATTCCTTGATGATTTACATAACTAGTTGGGGCGTCAGACACGTGCTCTATCTCATTACGCATATCGTAAATTTATGCATCAACGCATCTCGTTATCATATGCTTTTCAATTGTACGGAATGCTTTGTAAGATGAACGGACATTCGGTTAACGCCTCAATCACTACTAATTGAAATTCCTCCGACGGATGATTCCATCGTGAGAAACATTGTTTCCGAATCTCTAACAAATTTCGCCAGTAAACTTTTTTTTGTTTTTTTTTTTATATTTTCGTCAAACGCAAGTGGAGCTTTGTGCCTAAATTATTCTTCCCTAACACGCCCATTCGATGGAATTGTTTTACTTCCTCTCCGCGAGTTTGAATTGTAATAACTGGACAACAGGGGCACGAATAAACAGCATCAGAAGAGACTCGAATCCACTCTTTATCCATTCGCATACTCGTTGACCAAGTGCACATTCCTCACACGGTCGAATCGTTTTAATTTGACTGTTTGTTACACACAAGACGAAGAACGAAACAAAGGCAAAGTGGAACGACCCGCTGGGGCAGCGGCTTTCGGAACAGTTCATCCGTGAAACTTATCGGAGCACACATCCGAGAACCCCCCCGAGCAGAACTCAGGTGTACAATGTGAAAAGTCATTCATAGATATGAATGCGAGGCAATGGTAAAAAATGGCCAAAACACACGCACGTGGATTACATTTGTGAGGATTTTTGTCAACGCTGCGAAACTCTGAATTTCGTAATTGAAAATTCGCATTATTGACCGCATCGAGGGCAAGAGCGACGCAATTCTGCTCCATAAAAATTGCATCGTTTCGTACAACTTTAACGTCATGATCTGATTTTTTTGCCGATCTATTCAGCTCTCAAAGCCATTGAAAAGGAAAAATCGCAATATTCCAATTGATCCGGGAAATTTCACTCGACCAGATTTCATATTTAATCCTCGCTCTTACACGCATGCGGATATTGTTTGGTCCCGAGTCCACGAGTATCGAAAAAAAAACGGATTCGCATAGTACCCCGCTTCATTGTAACGTTTGCGTCGTCTCCGCTGCGGTTGCACGCACCTTGACCATTCCCATAACGAAAATAAATATAGTAAGACTATCGACTCTCCTCGGCAAATGCAGAGAGAAGCGAATCTTGTTCCCTCCCATGTTCATGCCACCTAATACCTATGCTTCTTTATACATGTGCATACACGTCATTATTATTGTCATTATTCGTTGTATGCTTGCCTTACTTTACGTACGAGTGACCAAAGCTCAGTGACACTATGCATATTTTACGATGGAGGCAATATATTTATCGAATACCTGCGTCCACTGTTGGTAATAAAAGGGAAAGGAAAATTATGAAGAATGGAACAACCGGTAGAAATTCTGCGCCTGTCTTGAATTGAGGAAACTGCCAATGCGCTCGCGTCACATTTGCATGGATTCATTTAAGGAAGTTCACGCGAATCTAATGGGAATCAAAAAATTCAAACTTTAAGAGTTGAAAGTTGAAAATATCCTAGAAATAGACACCGTGCATGCATCTATTCCCGGAATTATTATAGTTAGGATCCACCGTCTAATTGTCGAGAAAAGAATAAACGAAAATCACATTTTTTGAAGGGCTATACACAGGCTCTTATGGCAGGCAGACTTCCTGTGCGACGATTTGGATTTAATGAAATAGGAACTCTAAAGAGCCAAAAACGAGAATAAGAAAATATCATGTTTTTAGGTATGAATGATGTGTTGAGAAAGCCTTGTTGAAAATCACTTGGGAATGGAAAAAAAACAAAACACTTGTTTGCGACATAAACTGTGGAAGATTTGACAATACCATGAGCCAGCTGGTTTAAAATATGGATATGCATACGCATACAAATATAAAATGGCCGTTGTCACCATTGTGCTTGACGATTTTACTACGAAAGTATTTTAAGCGCTATCATTATATTAAAAATTGACCAATCGCGACAAATAAGTTACACATAATTTTAATAATTGCGATAATAAATTTTAATCGTCTCTTTGATCATGAAAAGAGCGAAAAAGTTCAGTTGCTTTTTAGTGTCACAAGTAACTCATGATCTTCTTTAAATCTGCATTTTTTTCTGTTTCTCAGAAACGCCACGAACTTTTTTTTCTTTTTTCTGTCTCACGTTTTCCAATATTTAATCAATTGGAATGTGAGCAAGTGAAGAGAGGAAAACCGCATAATTAAATCGGTCGCAATGCTTCAAGTTTACTATTTTCCTGAGATTTATCATCATTGCACAATTGAAGATAAAAAATATTAAAATTTCGATATAACGGATGAAACACGAGTGAATTTCAGGAAACGTACCTTTTCCCTGAAATGGTACGATAAACCCGTCACTGATTTTCATGGCTGAGCTATTCCGAAACGCATTTCTTTGATGTTTTGTTATTTTTTTTAACCTCGTATATATACATTGTCGGCGCATAATTCGGGCTATGAACACTCCTCTCATTTCCGCTGCTGAACGAAAGTATCAGAGGCATAAACCGCTCTGCCGTATACGAGCGTATGCGTGTACGTAGAAACCGGAAGTTCGCTCTCTGAATTTCGTTTTCCGCCCACATGAAATAACAAATTCTCGGTATAAAAGTTGATTTTGATATGCACGCTTTTTCCGGATTCGGAAGCGCGTCCAAATTTCTATCATTCGAAGAACGCTCGTCGAGCCGAACGCATTGCTCTCTTCCTTCGATTTAAAATGTGTGTAATTCTTCGTGATTCGTGTAAATAACGGTGCTGATCGCAGGGATGAATTTAATTGACGACTCCGCGTGATAGAGAAAATAATGACTTTAATCGATTCGGAGCTCGCCGCTGCGAGCCGTCCTTTCGTTTTGTTTAGCCATTACATCAGCTGCGCGACGCGTTGCTGCAACTCACTAAGATATTATTTTCATAAATATATATACACGCTTAGAAAACGGCGTCCGGCGTCGGTATGCAACGCGACGTGTATACGCTTCTCATTTATTCCCTTTATTCGTATCCATATCGTTGAAGCCTCAGGCTATACCCTCATCTCTCGAGATATCTGATACGCTACGATAGCCGGGACAGGAGAATGAGACGCGAGGAAGATGCTGCATCGCACTTCGTGACAGGATATGGGAATACGCGAGGAGAGTCTTTCGTACACATACACTTCGCTTCGATCCGCTCCGTCGTTGCAAATGCAAACTATCATATTTTTCCGTTAAGCAGGAACGATGCTGCTTGGCTGTTGAAAAAAACAGAGTCCGTTTTTAGTCGATCGGAAGAGCGTTCGTTATAATTGAGTCGTCGAGGCACGATGAGTTTCATTGAGAAAAATTTCCTTCTCGACTTTTTCGAGTGTATGAGAAAAAATATTTTGATTGCAACGGTCGATGGGAATTGACGAGGACGTCTGCATTTCTATATAAATATATATAAGGAGCCGAATATTACATTATGAATACGCATCATGAATGGAGGATGCGGGACAACGCGGTAGGGGAAAAAAAAGAGATGACGAAATACGCAGGCGTGGAGAGGCCCGCAGGATCGGCGCGTCTGACGCACACACGAATATGCAACTCAGCATCTCCGCGTCGTCGGCGATTCTCATCTCTCCCTCTTTCTTTTTCGATTTGTCTCCGGTCCCAGAAGTAATGCGAAGAATGCGAAGAATGTCCGTCCCGAAGCACGGGGCGACGTAGCCTCGCGTCCACGAACCCTCTCGCTCCGGGGGCTTCGGGTCCAGACACCAGGAACAGCCAAACCCAAACACACAAATGAATCCACCACGTACTCTAGTCCCTCCGCGTGTCTTTCTCTCTCACACTCTCCTCGTTTCCTCTTGCTCTCTCACTTCCCTTCTTTCTTACAGACCGAATACCTTCCGGGACTTCGATCCCTGTTTCGACACCGGTTATTGTCACCCTCCAGTTATGCCGCTGCTCTTTTTTTTTCTCGTGCCTTCCTTCGTAGTAAGATCCCGTGTTTATTTCCCCCGCACATGGTCAAAATCGAGTCCCAAAAAGAACACGAAGGGAATGAGAGAAAATTTGGAGAAAAAACAGAAGTGCGGATCGATGCGAACGCAAACACTCGATTTCTCAATGAAAAAGCTCACTCCAAAATCTCCAAAAAAGTTTTTCGTTCACGCAGTTTTGTATTTTTCCAAACACAAAGTTGTTCCACTTTTACAGAGCCTCGTCGGCTTACTCCAAATAGCAAATGGATCATTTTCAAAACCGATCGTGGATACAGTGGATCGTGGAATTGCGGAGAGATCGCCAAGTATCAACAGTGGAAGGGCAGCGTCAGCTTTTTTTCGAGAAAAAAATGAGACATACCTAGAAAACGTGGCCCTGTGTAATAGTAACACGGAGAAAAAAAGCATCTTCTCGCGGCTTCGTGGATGTGGAACGAAGCCTAATTAACGTGAAGCTCTTAAGACGCGGGCGGAATCCAGACGGCGCCATCCTCGCAGGGATATGCCTTCTTCTTCGCTCTTTCTCCAGCCACGCATCACGCACACGGACACACTTGTTAGGGATACGCTCGCACACGAGCGTGATCGATCTACCAGATGCCGTTTTTCCGAGTTTCGTCCCGAACGTATTCGCATCGTGCTCAAAGAGTTCACTTGGAAAAAAAAGAACCCGGCGTATCGCGTACACGAAATTCATGTACACAAACGTGAATGATTTTGTCCACGTTCATACTAGCTAAACGTTGAGAGAATTTTCAGAAGCGATCTGTTAGGGAGCGCTCCCTTAAAAACACACTTCAAAAGAACGGACGTCGATGAACTCTCGTTTTTTATTGAACAAATCAGGCGTCAACATTATTTTCCGACGACGCTGAAGTCTGCAACGTCGGAGTCGAACGAAAAATATTTTTAATTCACCAATTTTTATTTCACGAAGTATCGGTGCAGAGAAACTAAGAATTGTAAATTTTGGAGGGAACGAAATTGGAGGAAGCTGGAATTATTGGAGGCGGGTTATTTTAGATCATTTCGTTGGACTTTAACGTTGCAAACTTCAGCGTCGTGTTTTCCGTTTGTTACTTTGAAAAGATTTACAATTTTCATCCACTGTGAAAAAATTGGTTCCCTGATTTTCCACGTTCCGATAATTCGGCATTGCGACGCTATAATAATGAGGATAAAATGACGCTGAAGTTTGCAACATTGGGCTCCAACGAAATGATCTAAAAAAACCCTCCAATAATTCCAGTTTCCTCCATAATTTCGTTCCCTCCCGAATTTACAATTCTTAGTTTCTCCGCACCGATACTTCGTGAAATAAAAATTGGTGAATTACAAATATTTTTCGTTGGACTCCAACGTCGCGAACGATTAAAAATGAGTTTTTTTCTCAACGCCACAGTACTAATTTCATACACGAAAATATCCTAAAACATACAGTTGTCTTCCATCCACTTGTATTATTCTGAGGTCAACCTGCTGCTTCCTTTCAGGTAATTAAAAAGCTCCGTGCGCGACTCGAACAGATCTTCCATAGTTACGCCGTGAATGCCATACTTGCACACGTTCGCCTCCACGTTTTCGTGATGAAAGAACATTCTTCCTACTTTCGTTTGTCACTTAACTCTCGCAGATCTTTAATGCGAACTTTAAGCATGCACTTACGTCCCTGATACTCGACTGACTCCTCGAAGAGGCTCACGGGCTAATTATTAAAAAAAAATAATGACAAGTTTAAGCGGAACAAAAAGTTCTTTTCACATTCGACATCATCAGCATCATCCTCCTCGTCCCTCTCTATGAGTACGTTTTAGAATGGTGCGCTGCCTCTTATAAATGGATGCGTGGCACGCACCAGCGTCCACCGGGAGTAACGACACTCCTACGTCTATTTTCGTGAATATCTCTCACTTAAATGCTGCCTCGTATACACATGAAAGTGTGTTATATTTATAAATATAGTAGATAAAGCGGTGTGGACGTATGTGTGTGAGTGGCCACGTCATACGTGCTCTTCTGACCGGGTGAAGAAGCGCGTCCAACAGTGGTGCTCCATTTTTCCTATGGTCCATGAACAAGCAGGGAGTGACAACTTTAATTAACCGCTCTACTTCTAGCTCGTTGAAATAGAGAGTGAGAGAGAAACTGTATGCAATTTTAGCACACGGCTAAACACTGCAAACCTCCCTTTTAACCCTTTCTCTTCGTCTCTCTTTCTTTTTATCTCTCTGTGCCTTGTAAAACCAAAGTATTATCCGGGTCAACGAGGATCGTGGCACACGCGACGACCTCTCTTCTCTCTTTCTCTCGATCCACCGCTTTGTTTCGTATGCATTCGCGTCGACGAAGCAAAAGAGCTCGTTGCTCCGGGGGATGATGCTTGACCAGGTTTGATCGGCGTCATTGACGATCGCTTCTTATCGGCTTGGTTTCACGCGAGAATCTCCTCTCGAGATTTATCGTGATAAATAATGAGTTCGGTTAACGAGAACGCTTCGCGAGATTATCCTCTTGGCGCATGCTGCTAGTGCTGCGGTTTTAAATCTTCACGGGTATATGCCAATTAATAGTTAAACTAATTTTCCACTTTTTCGATAGTATTTTCGAGACTGAACCTTGTCCGTATCGACGAATTTCATTCGACGATTGAATGAAAATGAACGGAGCTTTGCCGAAGGAATCTTTGCATTTTTTTGCATTTACTATCACGATAAATTCTTAGGAAACGATTCCGAACAACTCGCAGCGTCAATATACGAGCCGACTCTCTTCTCTGCTGTCCACGTATCCCTCTTTGTCTCAAAACCCATTCCATTCGCGTATGTGAATGTACGTGTGTGCCGGTTTTTTTGTCACATTAGCAGTGTTTTCTTGAGACACTTTTGTACAATTAAGTGTAACGATCGTCCAAGAGAGATCGCTCATCTCTTGCGGATTCCCTGGCAATAATTCTTTCTCTCTAGTGCACGTCTGCAACATTTTAACTACGCGTATATTGACGCGGAGTGAAACTTTAGAGAACGCGCACTCGAACAAGTCTTGTTTTATTTATATTTTCTTCACAACGTTCATTGGATCGTTTCATTCGACGATTTATGCGCGATATCTCGATCGAGAATTTGATCAATCGCAACTGTAAATTTTCCTCAGTTAAGGTAGATCACGCCCGAACGATCGTATTTTATAGGTGTCTAAATTGGATCGATTTTTACTTCCTATAATTAAAGATATAATCACTTTAAATTTATCTCAGAGTTTTTAATTCGAAATTGTAAATACATTTTTCCAACTTATCTTTTGGCGAATGAAATTACAAGCCATTAATTGAACGGGGATCCATCACTGACTCAACCCAAAATCTCATTCGTCCCTGGCCAAAATACTGCAGTTTTTTTTGTACAAAATCACATTAGAGAACGCAAAGGGAAATTATTCAAGAAATAAAAAGTATCAATAAAAAGACATAAGGCTATGACGGGAATGGGCCAAGCCAAGAAGAAACAAAATCCCGAAATAAGCAAATGTGAGGTTACGAGTGCTCATTATCAATTTCGTTCAATCGTTAACGCAATACATCTTAAGGAGGGTGGATCACGAAATCAAAATAATCAGAATTTGATCAAATTTGGCGATAACATTCTTTGGCATCAAGTACACAAATACAATTTTTTAAAAATTTTTTTACCACATGGTTATCGAGCAATTGAGCGTTGAATCGAAGTTCTTATGCACGAGATGATGTATAACTGGATATATGTAAACTCTATGCTTATACACGTGAACTTTAGTGTTCGATTACTCGAGAGCTATGTGGTAGAAAAATCTTAAAAAATTCATACTGTCTTATATATTTTTAAAGAATACATTTATCAAATTTTATTAAATTTTTATTATTTTGAAATTCTTAATATTTTCAACATGGTTTAGCATGGCAACATTGTATCGTCGCGATCCACCATCCTTAATTACTCGTAAGACAATCGTCTTGAATTTTTTCCCAGACCTTCCTTACATACTTCATTGTTATTGTGTACTTTTTGATAAACTTCGTAAAAAGCGTTCATTCCTTTTATGGAAAGGTAAAAGATTTTTTTCAAACAATCAATCCATTTAATCCATTTAAACAAAACGCTTCAATCCATTTAAACTCGTCTAACTTTCAAGACTTTCTTAAGAAAACAGTTTCGTGCATGAACTACCTTAACTCTCGACGAAATATCAGTTTTCTATGAACTCACACGCTTTTTTTTCGCCTTCATTGTTTCATTGACCGAATCTTAATCCTTTGTTTCTTTCAATTGTTTATAGAATGACGAGATGATTGCGAGCCTACCGGCAAACGGCGGCGGCGGAGGAGGAGGTGGAGGAGGCAGCGCCGGTCCGGCCAGTCGAGTTGGTCGAGGCATTGCTCTTCACAGATCAAACTCAAGCCTCGAGCTGCCCCACGGACCGGATCCGACTATAAGAATACCCGAGACACCCCTCAGACGGGAATATGGATCTCATGGTATGGAATTATATTTATACTTCTCTGTCAGCATCAATATTTTATCCTTTCATGCAGAAAAACTGTAAAAAACGTCTAGATATACCGGAGTCATTTATTTGTTGAATATTTTTATGATAAAACCGCTACGAATGTGTTATTGTGCTTGAACCAATGACTGATAAAAAATGACGCTGAAGTTTCCAACGTTGGAGTCCAACGAAATGATCGAAAAAAACTCTCCAATAATTCCGGTAATTCTCCTATTTTGTTCCCTGCCAAATTTGCGATTCGTAGTTTTTCAAGCTGCACCAACGATTCGTGAAATAAAAAACTGGTGAATTACAAACGTTTTTTTCGTTCATTTCGTTGGATTCTAACGTTGATAACTTCAGCGTTGTGATAAAAATTGGTACGGAAATTATTTTAAAAATTCGCTTTTTCATAGCACATATTTGCTTTTGGATGTTAATTTTTTATTTTCTGTATCGATAGTTGTTTTTCTAAATGAATAATGAATGATTGCAGGAAGCATCGACGTCGTAGCCCAGTCAGTATCAGTTGGAGAAAATCTTTTCGCAATGCTTCAAGATTTTTGTCCGGCGGACCAGCGGAGTCCCGTATCGAGAGATTATCTTCGGCGTGTAGCGGACAGTCAGTCCCCCGATACCGATGAAGTTTGCGGGCCAACGGGCTCGAGTCCGAAATTACGGTTGAAGTTGAATCGTCTCTGGGGAGGGAAACCACCGCGCGGAGTCGACGAACCTTGCACGAGTCCCGTTGTCTCCGCTGATATCGAAGAGAGACACCGGAGACGAGCTTTCGCTCATTATGATTGTCAATCATTGACGGCCAATCTTGGATACGCGGCTAAGCTGCGGGGCATCTTGCTGGCCAGGCGAAGAAACACCGCGACCGGAGCATCGGCTGCCAGCGCCCTCAGAGCTTCCACGCCTGATGAAGCGCCTGAAGAAGATTCTGGCGATGGCAAAAGTACGATCCCTTCGTTCCTTCTTATTTTCTATCCCAATAACTCTCGTGATCATTCGATTTCGTATTGGTTTTTTTATAGTTTCAATAAAAAAATTTCACATTTTTTTGCGCCTTTTGATTTGAAAACGCTTCGATTCATAGTTATAAAACGAGTTTTAATCGCTAATGAATCTTCCCGACGTAGGTAATGATCTGCTGGAGTCCTGCCCCTTTTTCCGCAATGAAATCGGTGGCGAGGGCGAACGCGAAGTCGGACTGACACGGTGCCCGAATGTGAACGGCGTTCACAGGCCATCGCTCGCTTATGGGGTTACCGTGCTGGAACCACCTCCCGGTGAAACATCGTGGAAACAGACGTGTCCGTTGCAGAAACGACCGTTGCCCATTGAGAGCGTTGACGAGGGTGCACACTATTACAGGCGATATTTTCTCGGTAAATTCCATTGGAGTATTTGGTCATTGAACAACTTGGATTGCAAATGAAATTACACTTGAGTATTCCTAAATGAAAAAAACGAAGCTTTAACGGGGGTTTTTTCTTTTCAGGTCGCGAACATCAAAACTGGTTCGGCATGGATGAACAATTGGGACCTGTGGCAATCAGTATGAAAAAGGAAGGGACTCAGTATCGCATAATCGTTCGTACATCCGAGTTACTCACCCTTCGCGGCTCCGTACCTGAGGAAGCCTTGGGAATTCGACCTCAGGGTAGACCGCCGACGAGAGAGCTTCTAGAACTCGTTGCTCCTGAAGTACAATTGGGCTGTCTTCGACTGGGGACACCCGCAGCCGAAGAAGCTGTCGCCCGACTCGACGAGCAAGGACTCTCGAATCGCTACAAAGTCGGTGTACTTTACTGCAGATCGGGACAAAGGACCGAGGAAGAAATGTACAATAATCAACATTCCGGCCCAGCGTTGCTCGAATTTTTAGATACTATCGGTAGGTCACATTTTTTTAGTTTTTCTTTCATCGAATTTTTGTGAAAGTCGAAACTGTCGTGATTATTGAATAGGATTGGATTAAAATGTTAACCGTATTCATTTTTCATTGAATTATCGATAGGCCAGAGAATAAGACTGCGAGGCTTCGAGGGCTACAAAGCCGGCCTTGACACGCGAACCGATTCGACGGGGACTCACGCGGTAGCAGCGACTCATCGAGGCGCCGAAGTGACGCTCCACGTCTCGACGATGTTACCATTTACGCCAAACAACAGACAACAGTTGTTGAGAAAACGACACATTGGTAACGACATCGTCACGATAGTGTTCCAAGTAAGTAAGACCTCGATAAAAAATCGATATTTTACATCCCCTGCCAATTTTTTCATCCCACAATTTTTTATTCTAATTTCATTCAATTCTTTCGCCAGGAACCCGGAGCATTGCCATTTAGTCCGCGAAGAATACGTTCGCAGTTTCAGCATGTCTTCATAATCGTTAGAGCGATTAATCCATGCACAGAAAATACGCAGTACAGTGTTGCTGTGTCCAGAAGTAAAGAAGTACCAATCTTTGGCCCACCCGTAATTCCCGGAGCAACTTACACAAAAGGAAAAGCATTCGCGGATTTCTTGCTCGCCAAAGTAATCAACGCCGAGAACGCCGCGCATAGATCCGAGAAATTTGCTACCATGGCTACGAGAACGAGGCAAGAATATCTGAAAGATCTTGCTACGAATTATTCATCGACAACGCTCGTCGAAACGGGCCCCAAATTCTGTGAGTCCATAGATCAATATTTATCAAAAATCAAAATGATTATGCGATTAATCAAAGAGTTTCCCATTGACGAATTTCCATTTAGTCAATCGAAAACTAATGATTCCTTTGTTTTCTCAATACAGCGATGCTCTCATTCAGTAGTAAGAAAAAAGTGCCCGTACGTCCCCGTTTATCTTGTGACGCTTCGCAACGCGGAGCCATCTGTTGGCAAGTAATATTGGAGGACAGTAATCAAAATACAGATTGTTATCTCGGGATAAGCGTCGATACGATAGTCCTCATCGAGGAGCATTCTCGACAGATTGTTTCGGTAACACCTTGCGTAAGTGTGCTAGGATGGCACGCGCAAACCAACAGTCTACGCTTGTATTATCATCAAGGCGAATGTATTACGATTCACGTGAGAGGAGATTACGGTGAACGCGATGAGTTGATGGAAATTGTCGCGAGGTTACGTGCCGTCACACAAGGATCGCCAGCTTCTGAACTTTCCCTCAAAAGGAACAATCTCGGACAACTCGGATTTCACGTTCAGCCGGATGGCGTTGTGACTCAGGTCGAAAGCATGGGTCTCTCGTGGCAAGCTGGACTCAGACAGGGCTCGAGACTCGTTGAGATCTGCAAAGTTGCTGTATCCACTTTGAGCCACGATCAAATGGTCGATTTATTGAAAACGAGTGCCCAGGTTACGGTTACCGTTATTCCTCCGACCAACGATGGCCATCCACGACGGTAATTAATTGTTGCTCATTTTTTCTAGACTCTATAGGCTTTTCATGTGGGAGAGAAATGACATATTTTATATTTGCATTTAATGAAAACAGAATAATAATGTGAAAAAACATGCTGCTTCGGGGTCCTGGTGACTGAGACTATCGAAAAAAACGTTTTCAGAATAAACAATGAAACATTTTACAGGGGATGCACATTGCAAAATTGTCAATATCTTTCAACGAATTACGAGGGAGATTACGAGAACGTGACGAATCCGGACAACACACCGAGCCAGCAAACTGCAATGGCACATCAAAAGCGGTACGAAAGATCATTTAGTCCGCCCCGTTCGAGCACCAGCTCTGGATACGGTACAGGATCAAGCTCGAGGTCGTTCAACGATCCGCGGTTTCCACCGGAGGGTACGATGACCAGCAGCAGTAGCGGACACAGTAGCGTTGACGACAGATGGTGAGTTGTCGAGCCAAAAAACAAAACACAAAGATCACGTTAAGAAAAATACTAGAATCTCTGCGACCCTTGTGAACCGTTGTGATCGTTGAACGGAGCTGCGAGAAAAAGTCTTACACTCGAGTATAAAAAAAGAACGAACGCAAAAAACAATGTGTGTATGTCGTTTCTTTGTAACTGATACGGGATTAATTGAGGAACCTCGCTTGCGATTAGGTACGAACTTTCGGAGACTCACGATCAGGATCCGAATCATCGTACGGACGGGACTCCACCGCCGTTACCAGCACGACAAATCCATCAGGGAATGACACCGTCCAAAAATTCAGGGACGAAGATAAAAGAACAACGAGAATCGCATTATTCGAGCGCAAAAGCTCTCACGGAAAGTGTAAAACAACATTACAACAATCAACACGATCATTACGCAAAAGAAAACAATTACGTGTCGCCTCGAGCGATTCACGAGAACGTCAGGCATCAAGATAATAATTATTCGAGAATCGAGAACAACGGCTGTGTTCGTAGCAACGATCACGTTACGACGAATCACGTTAAGATCCAGAAAGAAAAATACGAAATAAAACACGAGAACATATACGCGTCGCAGCGTGAATTACATAAAAACGATGCTCCGACTCAGCAACATACTCATCAAAAATTAGCTGCGTCGAATTCATTGCCACTAGCTCAGAACGTTGGCTACAGCCTTCCAAAATCTACGAGCAACAATAATCTCATGAGATACAACGAGTACGATCAAACGTCGCACGATCGTAACACCGTCAAGTACGAGTACGAGGTGGCCGGTATCGTTTCCACCAGTAGAAACGCAAAAATCGATTACGAATTGAGAAATCCAGTTGAGCGTACGTCAAAGTACGAGTACGATGGTAAAAACGGTGGATTGAAACACGAGCACGATGCCAAAAATGTGACTGATCGTAATTCAAAGTACGATTTGTACGACGAGAGAAACGACGATAGAGCGCGATTCGAGCAGAGCAGTCGATCCCACGACAAACGCTCGAGCGCTTACGAGCTTATGGATAATTGTTATGACCATCAGTCGGCGCAAATGAATGAGAAAAAAATTGACGACATGAACGAGGCTAATCGCGATTCAGTGCGATACGATGTTTCTCATGATTTCAAAGTTGGCGAGAAGGTCACGTGTCTCAAGGCGAGCATAACCGAACGCGCTGTACCTCACAAAGTCAGTATCGAGTACAGACCGAAAGATTTTTCATCGAGCTTGCCACCGGAAATGAGAATCACCGATGGTAATTGTACTGACATCTCGACGTTACCCAGCGAAGATGAGCTCTCCAACGGTTCGGGCAATGTCTCGCCGAGACTCCGACGAGCGAGCAAACACCGCGGTGGTAATTTGGGATCTTCTAATGGCAGCTCGAGGAATCAAAGCCCCAGACCAAAACCTGGCGTTCGCTCTTCACATAGAAACTCTGCGAATCTCACATCGAGTACGCTTCAAGAAGATCTCATGAAATTGATTAATCCGGACTTTATCGCTGACGACAGTCAAACAACAAACAACAATATCTCAAACACCATCGAAAATGGTCAAAACGCTACTAACAGAATCAACAACAATAATTTACTGGAGATACAAAACCGATGTCGATCTCGGGAAAACCTTTGTGGCAACAGTGCTACCACACTCAGCGTTTTGCCCGTTAACGGACAAGAAAATGGAAATTCAGGATCGGAAGTCATACTCACAATGGCCAGACCGGCTACTGTCATTTCTAACGCTAGTACTGCCTCGAGTCCCGCGCCGAGCGAGAATAAGATGTCGAAGGAAGAGAGGTAAGGATGTTCAGGTTCATAATTGGAGATGAACTGGAATTTAAAAAAATCAGTTACATAACATTTTTTTTCTATTTTATTTATCACTCTTTTGTTCCTCGCAGACTCTCACCTCGCGTTACAAAACTACCCCACGCGGTGACAAAACCGTCGAACAATTTAACAACGGTTGATCTTCAATCTGAAAACGACATTGAATGCTGGAGCAATCATCATAACGAACCACAAGGACGATCAACGAAGCAGCACCCTTCAGATTGGAATGAAGAACGAATCTTGACAGGCGTCAATCCAATCCCGTTAGTTGGCTGAATTTTATTTCATATTTTCGTAATGAATGACGAACCTTTCAGCACAAATTAATTGCATTGGATTTTTGACCTGAATTTGATTATTTTATCAACAGGAATCCCGCGTCTGAACTACAGACACATTTGTCAACATTGGAGCTCAGAGTATCAAGGGAAACTCGTCGACGATTGTCTCTCGAGGATGAAGTGCGCCGTCTTCGGGAAGAAAATCGTCGACTGCAGGATGAGAATCACGCGGCCGCCCAGCAGCTCCGACGCTTCACCGAATGGTTTTTCCAAACGATAGATCATCAATGAAGGATCGACGAGAAGAGAAATTGGAAATTCAATAAATCCCACGATCGCTAGTATTACAAAAATCCACATGGACAACCTGATTTATTTGTTTTGTAGCTCGAGCGCGAACTTTCCGATGTTAAACGCAGTATTAAAAATCATCCATGATGTGCTCTCTTTACCGAAACAGACAATTCTATTCTTTACTTTCTTATTTCTATTTTGAATGACGAAGACGATCATACTCTTCGGTATCAATATTATATTATACGAGCAGAAGCATATTAATAGATGCAATTTCCGGATGTACGAAAAAAAGACTCAAAAAAATTCATTCAACGTTATCTCGTAAAATGTTAAATCTACATTAATTTCGTACAAATGATTTAAATCACAAGATCGTTGCGCGTATAATCTCTGGAAACGACCAAATGACCAAATATTTTTAGCATGTTAAGAATTTATGCATTAATTCATCTATAATTTATTATATATATATTTTATATAGCAGTACAATGTAAAGAAAAAATGGTCGATTTAAAATTATGTAGCTTTCTTTAATCTGTTTAATTTGAAATGTTCAACCTGAAATTACGATGAAATGGTATGATCTTGTTTCATGCGGAGTCTTATCCCCTTAGCGAGCAGAAAATCAAATATATGATTTTCCAATAACGTTAGAGACAAACGATTTGTCGAGAATAATATAAAACTGTCAATAAAGAGAATTATCTTGATGAAAAATGTATAATACATGATCCCCGATCAAGCGCCATGATTCAGCGTGCGGGGAAGAAGAGGGGAAGAAATAGTTGTACGATGAATAAGAAATTCAGAATCGTTAGAATAAAATAGTTTATTGTAATCCACAGAAAAAAGACATTTTTTTATTAATGCCTTTTACAACTCACTGTACTGTCCGGTTAACAATAACTGCAATACTACATTCTACTCGAAAACTGTTGAGGTTACCATATGAATGTCGAAAGTAGAACATTGGGCGTATAAGTCGAATGGAGAACATGGTCCGAGTTCTACAGAGACGTTAAATACATTTCAAAACGTAGACGACAACGTCTATTTGTGTACATTTTTATTATTGTTTATTTTTTTCTTTCATTCTTGTCAAAATGCTCTCTGGTTTATGATCTGACGATTCGAGTGATTACACGCGTAGGAAGGACAGACATATCCAATATTCCCCTTACAGTTACGAATAGATTGTAGTTAATATATGTTAACGTATCTGTGTCGTTATAACATATCACGGATGCTGCGCTTTCGAGGAAGCTTCTGTTTACTTGTATTACCATTATTTTTATTTCGTTTCTTTTTTTTCTTTTTTAAGTACATAAAGTTTTCTCAACGGATATTAGGGTACAGGGAATTTTTTGCCTTATGTTCATATCAGCGTCTTATGTCTCTAGTTATATGCCCCACGTGGTTGTAAAAAGATTTCTTTCTTTTTCTTCATTATTTTTTGTTGATACTGCTTTTTTTATATATATATCTTTCGATTAACATGCTCGTACAGTTTGTTTCAATGGAAGTTAAACGACTGGGGACACAACTGAATTTAACGACGAGATCCAACGAGTCTGGTGTACGTTCCATTATACAATATATAAATATTTTTTATGCATATGTATCGATATCGATAATTTTTTTATTGGTTTAGTCTTCCGTTTTTTTCATTCTTATATGAATTCAATCATTTGTCCCAGTCTTTAAACTTCGTCATTTATTAGCATCCATCTTATTTTTACCTTTCACTCGCAATGATATTTTTCTTTTTTCTTTTTTCCTTAATTGTTGTATTTACTCGTATAATTCATAAAGAGTGGTCCACGACAGACCAACTAGCTGCTATACCCAATCAGGTAATCTTGTGCGCTAAGAACAATAGTTATTTATTTTTATTATTTGCGGGAAGCAAGTATTCGCTCTGTACGTTGAGGTACCGCACATTTGAGCGCGTCAGACGTATTTTAGATAGGAGGAAATCTACTTATTTACCCACGAGATTGTTAAAAAACATATTACGTCAATCGCTCTACCACAATCTGAGGAATAGCGACTTTTTTATGGCACACAAATATCTTTCGATACGGGCTGAAGATTTGGCGATATGAGGATAAGTATGAATGGACAAAAACGTGCTCGAACGAAATGTCGGAGATTTACGTGAAAAAATTCACTGGAAAAAAAAATATATATATCACGGAATGAACTTTCTTTTTCTTTCGAAATAATTTTTCAAATCTTATTGAAATTAGCGCACAGGGTAAACCTATTTGATGGACAACTATAATTTTTTGTTACATCGATGTCCAAGTAATTGAAGACACATTCAATTGCCTTCTTTTAAATGTTTTTACATGCATGCGTATACGAATCAGAATTCGGAACGTTTTTTTATCTCGAAATAGTTAGGCTGACCATGATTATGAGAGGAAAGTGGAAAAAAGAGAAAAACGTAGCAAAAATGAATACAATTTGGAAAAGATTTCAATGAATTTTAAATCACTGTCCTTCCAGCTCTCTCGACATCTTCAAAAATGGTGTCAATTTTTCCTCTGTTTTTACTCGACACATTTCTGAATTATTACATCGTTGGTGCTCCTTCGTTACGTGCATGAAAAATCATCTGTGATAAATTACGCCACCTTAAATCCTGCCACATGTTTCATAATACCCTCGAGTATTACCTTGTCAACAAATGTAATTGCTTCTGTGTCGTAAACGTGTGAGAAATGCAAAAACGTACAACTCAATTATCACGCGCCCGTTGAGGAGCTTTCACCTTGTGTTTCAGTTTTTCTCTTTTATTTTAACGCCATCGTGAACCACTACTGGCATAATTGAATCACCGATCAAATTTTCTTTCTTTCTCTTCGTTTTTTCACTAATATAAAAATACTGTTTTTTTTTTTTTTAATATATTTTTTTTATACCACTAGGTATTATTATGCACATCGTTGGAATCTCCTACGCGATTCGACTGAATCGAACCCTATAATGCATCGTCGATAATGAAAATAAAAGTTGAATGAATTCTTCGTTCGTATCTAGGATGTTTGTTAAACGTTTTTTTCCTACGGATACTCATTACGGAACTTCTGTAAGTAAAAAGTGTGATGATAACGAAAGTTTCGCGTTTAAGAGAAGCTACTTTTACAAAAAATAAAAAGTCTGAAAGCAATCACATAAATAATTATAAACGTAATTATGAAGCAATGATTCGTTGAGATATTTGAATATAAGCCAAACTGCTTAAAATACTGGGAATGGCGATTTTTGCATTTCGTTCTAATTGTTGGCTGTACTCATCGAGTGATCCAATCATTCGTTCGCTCGCAATCATTACAAATTTAGTGTATCAAACATCGCTGAAATTCGATTCGAGCACAAAGACTGCCACGTTATGTGCACCGTAGCACATAATTTCCTTGAAAAACCTGTCAATCCGTCATACACTCGTTAAAATTCAATTGGCATGGAAGATACAAAGATAAATATCCCTTCACGTGTTTGGAAAAATCTCAAAGAATAGGCATGTGGTCTTGAATCGAAAATCATTACAAATTAAACGAAGTGATGGATCACTCGGCGTAAGAGAGAGAGAGAGAGAGAGAGAGTTTATGTGTAATAACGTATCAACGATGATTTAAAAACAATCGTCACTCTCCATTAATATTTCGTGAAGCGAGAGAAGAATGCAATGTTGTTTAGTGGCAAGCATTCTCTCGTATCGGCATCACGATTATAATTTTTCAAAGCAGTCGCCCTTTTCACATCCATTTAATCGGTATAACACTGCAAGTATATAGTCACTCATCGATCAATCCGTAAACACGTGATGAGAAGCAAATGGACGAGTTTGCTCTTCGCCACGATTCGTTTACTCGTGTCACCAATGATTATTATTCCTTTTCATTTTTTTTTTTTTTAATAGTATTATATATCGTACAGTATATAATTCAGCATCACAGTAAGATAGCGCCCTTCATTATTACGTGATCGTTGATCTTCCTTGGATCATTTTCATCAGTATTCTTCATCTTTTTATATTCATACCGGTTTAACAATCTATACCTACAACAACCCGTTTCAAACATTGTGAATTCTCTTGAAAAATCAAGTAAACGAACTTAAAAAACCCTGTCCGGGACAATTTCATACGCATCATCATAATCAGGACAGCAATATCGACATATTTGCGGATACGAAAAAAAGTATCATGTACAGAGTGCAAAGAAATCAAATTGGACGAGTGGTCTATAAAAATGTGAGAGTTGCAAAATAATGGCGTAAAAAATCATAAGCTGATAATTATTGTATAATCGGCAATAGCAAGAGATTATGAGACGAGTGAGATTACCACACCATATGCGAACAATATCGCCGCACTGTTTCATCTTTCATCCACGCGTGGAAAATTATTTAAAAAAAAAAAAAAAAAAAAAAGCTTGATAAATAGTTAGCTTATAGGTTAAATTTTAAAATAAATAATTATAAAAATAAGCGAGCATTACATGCCGATAATATACCCTCTGGTAAAATGATTAAAAGTTCATTTTCACCACTTACATAGTGGAATGTCGTGGTTTACCACGATATTAGACCGAATGAAGCTCGTCATTCCAACAGAGAAGAGAAAACATACACGAGAAAATGAATCTTTAACTACTGCGTGAAAAACAGTGATAACGACCACTCTCATTAGTCGTAATTTATAGTGCAATAGATTATATGAAACAACTTTGAATCAATAAATAAGCAAACGGTGCAACAGGAGCTTAGACATACAGGAGTTTTAACATCTATAATCGATGGATATTCATGGATGAAGATCGCGATCGTATTTGCTTTTTTGCAATTTTGTTTTTCCTTTCTTCATTTTCATTATCGCTAATATAAATAACCACGATGCCCAACGGTCTCGTATAAACTTTAAAGTCACACAACACTCGGATCTTCCGTACTTCTGTGATAAATGAGAATTGACCAAAAAAAAGGAAAGAGGGCAAAGAATTGCCTAATTTCATGAACATGGCTGCCATTAGTGGCTTTGACGAGGACTACGTAGTATGTTAGACGAGACACGAGCACCGAGACAGTTCCAAATATTTTCTTTAACTTATATGAAGATAAAACGTTTTTGTACTTTTCTACGCACATTTTTCTCATATGCCTACACTCTACCCTAGTTACACTTAACGGCGATGTGTATCGTAAACTTATATCGTAAAACATGCTGTTTTTTTTTGCTTTTTTGTTTCCGTACTGGCTGCGTAAGTTTCAGATGCAATTCGTATCGTTTATAAATAATTGTACAGGTCGGTTAGCACAATTATGAGATTTTTTGTCTTTCTTTTGCATGCTAAACGACTAGCACCATGAGATAAGATACCACGTTCGGGTAAATGTGTATAATGCGGTCAACTATTCACTACTTTGAAAATCAGGCATCAAGTATATTTTGACTGAATATCTCGATAAAAAAAAAAAAAAAGAGGTGAGAGAGAAATAACTGCAAGAACTCCCAGAGATTCGATGAGTAATATAAAATAATTTCAACGGCGATGGCCGTGAACGAGGGTTGTTCGTTCCCGAATACCGGAATAGAGAATAACATTCTTACCGGGAGACACATAATGCGAAAAGAGGAAAACGCAATTTTCGTTCAGTGCCTCACGAGGGCCAGAACAATAATCGAAGAGCTTATTCTATTCCAGACTAATCGCGACGTGTCCTTTTAGGACGTTGACTCACCCCGACGTCTTCGCTGCCTCGGAGTTTTTTACCAATTTGTACCTGACTCTGTGCCGTAAGTTGAAGTGAAATAGCGTGAGTGTTGAGTTTCTCCGCCAGTAGTAAATCCTTGAGACCCTTCATTTTTTGACTGTAGAGAATGATTTTTGGTTTCTCATCTTCCTCGTCGAGCTCAACTTCCTGATCAAGGTGATTTTCCTGGGAAGTTGACGGCGCAGGTGGCAGCGAATTTTCCGGTGGCGCGACGAATGGCTCGCCATCTCCTTGTAATAGATAATCCCTGTTGAGAATTTTTTCACTGCATGCAGCGGTAAGCGCTTGAATACCCGGATGCATCGGAGCTGGATTACCGGTGACTTTAGATTCAAGACTTTTGATCAAATCTCTTGCTGTACTCCCGCGCTCTTTAGTCTCACAATAATTGTTGTTGTTGTTGTTATTGTTATTCAAAGATTCGTCGGTACACGTGTCACGCTTATGACTGTGAGGCTTTTCATCCTCCGATTTAGCGTCGACATCGTAACATTCGATGACAACTTGAGCACGAATGCTAGCGTCAAATTTTGATATCGTGTTTACAAGCGGTCTTGCCCAGCCTATATGAAGGACCGGAGTATTAGCTCCTTCCTCCCATTGGCATATGCCATCGTAAAATCGCAGCAAATACGCGAAGCAACGTGGCTGTCTTAATAATCTTTCATCCGCCCTCACTGTATGCGGTATTAGTTCGTTCGCTATCTCCAATAATTCCTTGTATATTTCTCCATCGTCTCGCGAATAGTCGTATCTGTACAACATTTCATTACATTGAAACACCATGAATTCGAATAAGATTTAAGCTGTACCGAACATGAACCTACTTTCGTAAAACATCAGCCGCGTCAGCCCAAGATGAAAGAGCATTCGCGTGTAAACCGTGTCTGTATAAGTAGCCTCCTTGATATGTATACGGATATACATGAGCATTTCCATAATATTTCCTCGCCGAACGTATTGCTTCCTAAATGAATTTCAAATATTTAGAATGATATATACAGTCAAGATTGACTAATTCGTGCTTTGAAAATATTTAACGATGTATCAATTTTACCTGGAATAAATCGATAGCTGGTGGTCTTCCAGGAGTGGGTGCAGCTTCCTCTAAATCTCCCAGATTACCCAATGCCATGGGATATTTCGCCAAATGTCCAAGATCGTACAAAAGCCACAAAAGTTCTTGTTGTAGCAGCGCAACTTCTGCAGCATCCGCTGTTGCACTGAGACTAGGATTTATGGCTGATACTATCGTCGCTACTTCCATCGCTCTTGTACACACAACAGCTTGACCATTCACATAAAGCCACGAACGAGAAGCCACTCCTGCTTCGACCGGCTGTCCTCTCTTATCTTCGTTACCCTTGCCTAGTTATACCCATTCAATTTTTATTATGCATACAGAAATAGTATGACATTTCTATTGATAAACAATACACTTTTATAGATACATGCAGCAAAAACTGGCAATACGAAGATATGATGTTTGACCCTAGCAAGCCACATTTATTTTTCATGCTACACATTAATCACTGAATTTCAATGCCTCAGGCTAAAATTTGGTGTTCTAGGATTGAAAATTACACAATTGACTAACAATGTGAAAATATTTTTTCATATAAGAATTTACTATCACCATAGAATTGATTTGTCTATTCATGCAGGATACTTTCTAGTATTATGAACAATTAAAAGAACATTGGGATTTGAATATAAAGAAAATGAAAGAGGAAGAACAAAGATTTTTATTACATATATCATTTGAGCTGGTAAAAAAATCTCAAACTATTCAATACTAAGATTTTTTACCATTTTTTTCATCTTCAATGCATGTTGTCATCTACTAACCTCACATATTTCAAAATTATCAAAAAAGCTTCATCTCTTTTCAAACCTTTTTGATTGCTTACTATCAAGAAAATAGAAGGCAACAATTGATATAAGAAGGTAATTTTGTTGATTGAGCATTTTAAATACAGTGACTCTCGTTAGATGCACAATGAAATGAAATAAAAGAACTATTCTTTCAATCAATCTTTGTATTCAAGATTGTCTTCGGCGTGAATAGCTATAAATTAGTTTTTTAGCAGAGCACTAGTATATATTATTTCTCCAGAATTTCTATCCATTAACAAAGAAAATGCTTGTTATCGCTCGAGTTAGGTAGATCTGCAGAAAGCATATCAGAAGCAATCAGTACATATATCCGATAGAAAAAAGGAAATGTTTTTTCTAGTTTTTGACTTTTGGTAGAAAATAAGAATTCATCAATTGGATTTTTACATTCTTCCTCCATTTCTAAATGCTGAAGGTACAGTCAAAGGAAATACCTCACGTCTATAGTGTTAAGGTAAAGAAAATTGTGAATGTGGGTTAGCTCTGCGTCGGAACATCATAATTTTGACCCTTTTCACCGATGTGTATACACAAATATTTGGAAATCACTCTAAGTGTTTCTAAAAGGTTGCAACTTTGAGAAATTTGATGAAAACTGAAGATTTACACGGTTCACAATAGATTTAGTATTCGTAAAAAGAAAACTAACCGTGCCAAGTGACTTCAACAGTTTCAGTACCATCCTCGCCGTAAACGACCCAGGCATGATCCTCGGACATGGCCAAATGAACATCCTTGAAGCCCAAAACTTGACAGCCGGCAACAACGGCAAAAGCAACTCCAAAACAATCGAGTTTGTTTGCAGTTAAATAGCTGTAAAGACTCTGCAAGTGTGCGCGATCTTTGTAGTAACTCCTCGTGAGTGAATTCCAGATAACGTCGGAAACTTTTTTAACAAGATCTCTTGTAGCGTATTTACTGTCGTAAACGGTAAGATCAACGGCACCTTTCACAACAGCGTGAAATTTATCGTAAAGCGCTTCAGCAATATGATATTCAACCGCTGGAAGTTTAGGCTCGTCGTAAACAGTACTTTCTTGTGACGCGAAAGTACGGTTACAGGTTAAAGAATTTTCAACGGCACCAACGAGTATGGAAAGAAGTGCCAGATCAGGTTCACTGCTGTTTTCCAATTGATTTTGAAATATCTGTACAATCGAGGATATACTTTGTACAGGAAAAAGAGACTTGTCTTCATCCCGAAAACCCGCCATGTCGCGACCAATACCAAAAGACGACGACTGTGCCACAGATTTTCTCATGGGGTTGACATCTTCGTCTTTCGTTTCTATTTTGACAGAGACCTTCATTCGTTCTTTCGATTCTTTTTTCTTATTAAACATATATTTTATCTCAATATAAACTTGAATTATTATTTACGACGGGAGGCGGTCAACACTATAAAAATATTTTGACAATTATGTCCGTACGACGGAAGTACGGCATTTCTTTAATCAACGTAAGAAAATCATACCGCACAAAACGGCATACGCTCTGGTCGAATCTAGCGGCATGCCGCCACTACGACACATTTTTTTGTTTTTTTTTTTTTTACGACTTTACGACGTGACTTTCGATGCGTATATTCTCGCGTCGCGCGCGCCACAACGCCATCAAACGACACCTGCTCCAACAACACTCGGCCAGGCGGCTAAAAACTAGAGGGGCGGCGAGTTGGAACGACGCTAGTGGCCTCTGTTCAAGGTTAATGAAAAAGAAGCATCCAGCACCTTCGTGAACTCGGCCGACTAATTTTGAATTTCTGAAATTTTTTATTTCCTTGTTTGCACAAAAATCACTTTTCCATTAAAGTCGTATTGACCCGCATCATGTCATTTATAGCCTTATTACAGTGCGCTAATTTCAGTTAGCTTGAATAATGTTAAAATGTTACAATTGCAAAGCCAATCAACAGACATTTTCTCACGATTCTGACACTAGTGACTCTCTAGTGATAAGACGACGAGCAACTAATTCCCGTGAATCCCGTGTATCCCGTGTCGTTGTTGCCTGACACTTCATGCGCAAGAAGCAGTAAACCGGCTTAACCTCTGTTATTATTGAATACTAAAAATAATTATAAGTATAAAATCTTACGATGGCAGCTTTTGAAGGTAATAAGAAATTTCCTTATTTTCTTCACCGATTTATTAATTTAATCGATTGATTGATTATAGAAATGGGAGTTTTGCCTGAGATAGCCAAAGCCACGGAGGAACTGGAGTGGACGTAAGTTTTATGATGAATATCGAACTACTCGTAATTTTTGGAATGATCAGTAAATAATATCAGATTTAATATTGCAGTTTGTTGATTAAATTGTGAAATTTTATCAACAAAATGTAGAATAGATCTAAAATTTGTATGTATGATCACCATCGGACATTGAAGAAGATTCTTTCCTATTGATGTATTTCCTTTATTATAAATTGTTTTTCTTTATAATTTGACAGCCTTCCAACGGACGTTCAGGCCGAGGCTATTCCATTGATTCTGGGTGGTGGTGATGTTCTTATGGCTGCAGAAACTGGGAGTGGTAAAACAGGAGCATTCTGTCTACCCATTCTCCAAATTGTTTGGGAAACATTAAAAGATTTAGAGTCTGGAAAAGGTTCTTCACAGTCTACCGCTCGAGCTTCCCAAAGTACGATATAGTCTTGTGGAAATCAACAAGATAAATCTATTCTTTCAATATAAAAATTATCGATAGTACACTTGATATTGTACTTAATAAAATGATTAATTACTTTGTTCCATTTGTATAGGTACTCAATGGGGACTCAGCCTGTTTGATAGGGGTAAAGCCATGGCTGTAACACCCGACGGCTTGCGTTGTCAAAGCCGAGAACAAAGAGAATGGCATGGTTGTCGTGCCAATAAAGGAGTTCAAGGCGAAGGCAAATTTTTCTATGAAGCTACAGTCACTGACGAAGGCCTGTGCAGGGTTGGATGGTCGATGTCTCAGGTAGCGAATAGCTTCCATCTCAAAACAATCAATTTCAAGTCAAATTTTGATTTATCTAAAAACTTAAGCTTCGTCTTACTTCTTTCATGCATAACGAAAAGCATTGATGTTTGTTTACAGGCAAGTCTAGATCTGGGAACTGACAAATTCGGATTCGGCTTTGGTGGCACAGGCAAAAAGTCTAACGCCAAACAATTCGACAGTTATGGAGAGCCTTTCGGCATGCACGATGTAATCGGATGTCTTTTGGATCTCGAAAAGGGGGAGATACGTTTCACAAAGAACGGCGTCGATCTGGGTCAGGCATTCGTTCTAAATGCTCAACAGAAAGGACAAGCTTTTTATCCAGCGGTTGTTTTGAAAAACGCTGAAATGTCGTTTAATTTTGGAGCACAACCGTTTAAGCACGGTCCGCCGAGCGATTTCGTGGCAGTTTCGGCTGCACCGAAAAATTTAACGATTCCAAATCCTGTCAGTTCTGCTCAGAGTCGAGATACGAATTCGAAGCCCCTTAACAACGCCCCTCAAGCGATCATCATTGAGCCATCGCGAGAACTTGCTGAACAAACATACAACCAAATACAGAAGGTAATGAAACTCTAAATTTTGTCAAGACGGTTCTGTGGAATGCTATTAATTGATATAATTCTACTGCCAGTTCAAAATCCACGTGAAAAATCCATCGGTCAAAGAGCTACTCGTGATAGGTGGCGTTAACGTAAAAGAACAGATTGCCGTACTGAATTCAGGAGTCGACATAGTAGTTGGAACCCCCGGACGTCTTGAAGATCTCATCCAGGGCGGTTACCTATCATTGACAAATTGCAGGTAAACGCTGGACCGAAGAATCAATTCTCTCGATATATTCCAATAAATATTAAATTCGAAACTTTGCACAGATTTTTCGTCCTCGACGAGGCTGACGGTCTTTTGAAACAAGGCTACACCGAGATGATCAATCGACTCCACAGGCAGATACCGAAAATAACGAGTGATGGAAAAAGACTGCAAATGGTCGTTTGTTCGGCAACGTTACATGCCTTCGAGGTCAAGAAAATGGCGGTAAATTATTACGTGTTTCATAACGTTTATTTATTGCATATGAAATAAGTGGTTTAATAAAATGAATCTCTTATTGCTAGGAACAACTGATGCACTTCCCGACTTGGGTCGATCTCAAGGGAGAAGATGCTGTGCCTGAAACCGTGCACCATGTTGTGGTGATGGTTGATCCTCAGACCGACAAATCCTGGGCTAACCTACATCGACACATAGAGACCGATGGTGTCCATTATCGGGACAATATACGACCTGGCAACAACACCGCAGGTTAATTTAACAAATGTTTTCGTTAAATTCCTTTTTATTTACTGAAATACGACATTTTCTTATAATGAATATATTCTCCACAATTCTGGATGGCAGCAAAAATTGACAAATATTTGAAAAAATTAACAGATATGCGAAACAGAAAACTGAAAATACTGACGCTTGAGGGCATTTTTTTCAGAAACTCTTTCGGAAGCAGTTAAAATTCTAAAAGGAGAGTATTGTGTTCGTGCAATCAGGGAGCATAAAATGGATCGTGCTCTCCTTTTCTGTCGTACGAAGATAGACTGTGACAATTTGGAGCGTTATTTGAAACAAACCGGGGGCAACGAATTTTCGTGCGTTTGTTTGCACGGAGATAGGAAACCGCAAGAGCGTAAAGCTAATTTGGAAAAATTTAAGAGACAGGAAGTCAAGTTCTTGATATGCACGGACGTCGCTGCTAGAGGCTTGGACATAACGGGATTGCCCTTCAGTAAGCTGGTTTCATTGTTGAAAAAACACTCACTGTTGATTTTTATTTATTTCAAATTTGACATTAATCCAGTGTAATTCCTTGTAGTGATAAACATCACTTTACCTGATGAAAAATCGAATTACGTCCATCGTATTGGAAGAGTCGGTCGCGCCGAACGTATGGGATTGGCTATTTCTCTGGTTAGCAGCGTTCCTGAGAAAGTTTGGTATCATGGCGAATGGTGCTCGTCACGAGGCCGCAACTGCAGCAATACCAATATCACGGATCAGGGCGGATGCTGCGTCTGGTATAACGAACCACGGGTGAGGGACAACCTGCCATATAGACAATCTTGCATTGCTTTCCAAGAATAGATCCATTTTCCCTCAATTTTCCATGAACGAAATTCAAAATTGGAAATTATGAGCGTGTAATGTAAATAATATCAGAAACTGATAACTTGTGACGGAATTCGTAATTCTAATATCATGTTGGTTCTTTGCAGTATTTGGCAGAAATCGAAGATCACCTGAATGTGACGATTCAGCAAGTAGGTCCCGATATCAAAGTCCCCTTGGATCAGTTCGATGGCAAAGTGACTTACGGTCAAAAGAGAGCAGCTTTAGGTAGGCAGAAAAGGGGGAACAAGGATTTGCTTTTTACTGGAATGAGAAGAATGAGTCCAAAAATATTTCCTTTCGCTTTCCAGGCTCTAATTATCAGAATCATGTGCAACAAATGGCGCCGATCGTAACGGAGCTCGCCAAACTCGAATCGACAGCACAACTGACGTACTTGAAGAGACACATGACCACTCGTTGATCGAATGGTTCAGCAACATTTGACAAATGTTGGAGTCATCGATGACCCCGAATATCGAAAGTCGAGATCAAAGTGCCAGTGTCTTGGTAATCGCTTCAATGTAAAATAAAAACATTGAAAAACGCATTTTACGTTGCAGGTACCATTCAATTGTTCTGTTCCTCAATATTCATAACGGTTTTTTAAAATCTAATCAACTTTCGACGATAAATATAGAAATGTTTCAAAGTCGTCAATTTCGAAGTTGATGAAAATTTGTTATAACAAAGATTTTTAATTTCAGAGTCCTAACTGAAAATAATTATGCAATCTGTAAATTATGATTTCTTCCTTCAATTTTTGATAAAAAATAATAACTGATCGAGGATCAATTTGATTTCTGTTAATATACTTAAGAAACAGCTCAGATTTTTTTTAAATCGAATAATTGAACGAAAAATCTAACCTCACGTGGGTTTGTGTAGTCGAAACAAATCTTTTTTTATCTTGAATACATTTCAGTAGCTACAAAAATGTGAATTAAAGCGTTTTTATTATTTGACGGTGTTGGAAGATTCGAGTTGATGGAAAAAAAAAAAAAAAATAAAGACCAAAACACAGAGACATTTATCATTTATATAAGACATACGGTAAGTATTTATTGTATCTTTATAGTTTTATAATCGTATATGATTTTGTTGTTTTCTATACTTTAGTTACACAAACGTATGATACAGTGTCTCTGCAGCGTTCACACTTTTTTTCTTCAATTTTATTCCATTTCCTTTCATATTTATTATTTTTATTTCTCTTGTTTTTCATCGTTATATTTATATATGTATTATGTTCGACTCCTTTGTTAAATTACACATAATAATTCATACATAAAACTCCTGAATATTCCCAAAAGCAAAGGTAAATGACTAACTTATACAATATATGTATAAATCGTACTCTCCCTTATTTCTTTTTTATTCTCTCTCCTCTTTGTTTTTTATTTTTTGCTGTTGTCATTGAGAACCGTTTTCCCCCTGCATCCCAGGTATAGCAGTAGTAGTAATAGTAGTAATAGTAGTAGTATTAGTATTAGTAATAGTGGTGTAGGTGAAATTTCCCTCCAATCATTTTATTTGACTTGTTATTTTGTTGTCTCTTATTTCTGTCAATTTTTTTCCTGTGTGTCTAGTTTCCTTGGCGCTTTCGGTCTCGTGATATTCGAAAATTTACGGATGCATGAACGTCTCGCTGGTCTGACGCGACCGAGGTATCCCTTCTGCGTTCTCTCTTTTCCTGTTAATCGTTTCATATATCTATATATATGTATATATATATAGATTTTTAAATATTTTTTCTTATTTTCAAGATGTTTTAATTTTTGCGCAGTTGGTACATTCAACGACTGTCAACGACAGAATATCTTTATTCGCTAGTTTTTTAATTGATATAATAATCTATTACCTTAAATTGATGTGAACATTTTATATTCAAACAGTCATCACAGAATGAGAATGAAATATTATTTTTCCCTTTGTTTTTTTCTTTCTGTTTCATTTATTTACTTTTTTCAAATTATTTATTCACTTCCCTTTACTTTTTATTCCCTCTTGTAGGTTAGAAACGCGGTCGCGCATCCACATGTATTCTTCTCTAATATATACTCGCACACGCTGATTTTTTCATTCGCTCGCAATTAATTTAATGACATATACGCTATGCTGTATACGAATATACACGCATTTATTTCCACATTTATATACATGTATATTCTTATACGCATATTAATAATTTTGTTTATTATATATATATATTTGATCTACGATCCCTATTTCACGACCATATTATCGAATGGCTCCGGTGAGAAGAAATTTTATACACCAGAGGGCCTGCGCACGATTTCGGATTGTCCCGAATTTTTCACTGATTTAACATCGGTCCGCGGATATCTTTCTTCTCGTTCATTATGCAACGATCTTCGCCAAGTCTTCCGTCTCAATACTTCGAATATATATATCTGTCATATATATTGAGAAAGCATTGGGCAAATACGAAATTTTCATCAGTCGAAATTTCATCAGTTGAAACTAGATGCAAATCGCTCTAACGTATAGTCTCTTCTCCCTTCTGGCTCGACAAACCATTCGTCCTAAATGTGTTTACATGTATATTGCAAAATCTGTACGAGAAATAATAGAGAATTATTTGGTGGAATCGAGTGATCTCGATCGTTATTGATTTCTAACAAATTTTGTCGGAACATCGTCCGACACAGTCGCCATTTTATATCCGTACAGTCCATTGCGTGTTTTTTGTTTACGTGTCATTTGCGTTTACCGTTTTCCGTTCCTGTGTGTACGTGAGTATGTATGTGTGCGGGCGCGCGCGTAAATGCGAGTGTGAAAGTGTTATTCATTCCTAAATAGCATTATCAATAAATTGTTTAAATCTCGTAATGGTACGTATATCGTAATCGTATTATTTCTTATTTTCATTTTCGCATGTAACTTTAAATTCACTTGACGGGTATTTTGTTTGTATTTTCCTTTTATCTAAACATACACGCTAAGGATACACGCAACAACGAATTGAGGATGATCGTACGAGAATCTTGGAAGGGATGGGACTCTCGCGAGACACGATCCCGCGATTGGTAACTCATCTTCCATCTTGGTATGTTTTTCTTTTTCCTCCGTATACCGCGGAGTAGAAAAACAAATGAAAAAACGTATGAACGAAAAAAAGAAAGAATGGAAAACAATACGCGCAGCTCGTATTCGAAAAATTGGTTCTCGTATCTTTTTCTCCTTTTCACGCCGCGGTCATCATTTTTTCATACCACACACCGTAGCACGCTTATATTTAGATTATTTTTCTTTTATTTAATTATCTATTTCTCTTATGAAAGACGATATAGTTATTTTTTTCTTTTCACAAACAACTAACGGCAAAAGGAGAAATTTTCGTTCCCTATACGGTTTTTCCTTACGATTTAAACGAACGAGCGATTACTCTCCGTCTTATATATGGCATCCTTCTTTTCTCGCTCCTCGCGCTCTTCGATTACATTATTTTTTTTCTCTTATTATGCTTCTTTCATTAGTAGAGGGATGAATGCTTTACGCGAGTGACTTCTACTCGTCGAGGACGATTTTATCATTGTTGGCGCATTCCAGGCACAAACATATTTTTTTGAATGCATTTATCATCAAGTATTTCTGACGTTCGCGTTCTCTCGTTTTGTTTTGGTATAAGTATACTAATATACACCAAAACACGTTCGTGCGTGCGCTCGCGCGAGTTCGTATTTATGTTTTGAAATGCTTTGTTTTCAATTTTCCTCTCATTTGTATTCCTTGACTCGTGAGCACACACGCGTAACGGCTTTTTACGTACCTACGCAAAAGTTCGAGTTGTCGAAAAACAAATATACCCCGCAGAGAATCAGTTATTTATATATATTTGGCATATTCGTGCAAATAGGCGTTGGAATTCGAGTCGGGTAATAGTTTGATTTTCTTATCGCTGTTCGAGAGGTCTCTTTCAATGCGTGCCAAGAACGTACTCGGAAGACAAAAAAGGTGAGAATTTTAACCTCAATTCGCCATACTCGTTCGAAATTACTTCAACATTATTTCGTCACACTTCCGGATTTCCAATCCATTTTTCTCAAATATTCCGTTCGAAATGCCCGTAACCGGATCGTCAACGTTTTTGGTTTGATAATCATAATAGCAAGAATAATAAGGATAATAACGATACCTAATATAATTGATGTAGATAATTCAATAGAGGTAACGATTCCATATCAACATGACACTTTGTTATTTGATTTTTTGTCTTATTCTTATGCAATGTGATGTTCTTTAAATACATTTTATAACGAAAATTCATAATTTTGGCTCTATTCAAATTTCGCATAGCCCTCAACGGTCAAATCGGGTGTTTTCCCTCTCTTCCAGTCGTAGAAATGACGCAGTGTACGGACGCGCAACTTCTTTCATTTTCCGATGCCTCGCCATAAGTAAACTCGACGATTGAAAGACCGAACGACCAATTTCATTAACAATGAAGATTGTGAGTTTTTTTCCTAATGTCTTTAACGATTAATTGACGCAACTGAACGAAGCAAGGTTCACTACACCGACGCACAGTCTTTCCACAGTCGTCCAAAGTTGCTCGACGAGCAGCCACGGGATCGCAGTTCGCAGTACTTGGAAAAAACGTGACCATCGAATCCCGGTGATTCCCCGAAAAAATATGTGCGAACGGGGGCGAGTTCTTCCATTTTTAAGGTTATTTTTTCTTGCAAAAAAATTGGACAAATGGATGGTAAAGCTTTTCGTGTTTCCTCATCCGAGTGTACGACATTATGAAACATTTTGACATTAAAAATTACAGTTATGCGATCTGTTCCATCGTACATTTCATTCGATTAGTTTTCTTCTCTTTCTATAATAATATGTATTCCCGATAAAAACGACGAATACTTTTGTATCGCGAACATTTTCAGAGTGAATCCGGCAAATTACGTTAAAAATTCACATTCTATTATATGCTTTTTTTAATTTTTAAATATTTTTCTTTAGTCTTTTCTTCATGCTATCTAACGGACGTAATTTTATCATCGGAATTGACCTGAAAAATCCAGTGGGTTTGTATATGCGTCGATGTCAATAAAATTGAACCTCATTTTTTTCTTCATCTTTTCTCACCCAGTTCATCGCACGACGGGATACGAATAATCATAACGGCGAATGTTGCTGCAGGGACAATTATAAACGTCGTTTTCTCACTTGCCAACAACGAACGAGAGTCAGCGGTGAAATAATTTTTATTATTCTTTCCGCGAATTTGCGTTACTCGAGTAAATCCCGGTACTCGCACACGCAGCATTTCGTAGACGCGAACATAACCTTTTTCCTTCTCCGTGTCATGTGCGTGTGTATATGTGTGCATGGGCTGTGTTTACACGCGTGTATAGATATAGATATCGTTATATTTTAAGTTAATGGATGAATGTACATGTAGAGCATTCAGCTTATATACCAACATACGAACCAAATCCACACATACTTTTTCGGGATTATACAGAATTCTTCATTTTTGACTTTGTTTTCTTTGTCGCTTCTGTGAAGCTGCGTCACAACTAACTCGACGAGATAAAGATGAGGATGATAATAATAATAATAATAATAATTACAATTGCAATGGCGTTTTTTTATGATATTTTGTAATAATAAATTCTTTCACAATTAATTGAACATAGAAATCGCGAGAACGAATAAAAGTAAACTAGACATAACGAGGTGCAACGACGATAATATAACAACGGCTGACTCACGTTTTCATAACTGCTCCGGATCCTCAAGAACTAGTTTTTTCTCTGTCTAAATAAGCCGCATTGTTCTCGAAACGAAATGTGCCAAAATTGAGAACAAGTAAAGTTTTTTATATACCGAAAACTGGGAACGTAATCTCGTGAAATTCTTCGAATTTATGTGGCGGTGCGTTTTCGTCGTAACGAAAAGCTTCCTCACGGTTCCTCGGTATAGAGTCGTCGATTTACAAACGGTCAAAAAGATTCGAGCGTGTTAAGGTCGTGCGTATGTAAACATGTATTCCGGGATTCGGTTGTGCTTGTCATTCGCGCGGATGTATTGGGTCGTAATTGTGAAAAAAGATCGATTCGAGGGCAATTGGACAAATTTGGGTAGCCGTTAACCAATTTTGTAGGTTAACTTCGTTCTGTTCCGGTTACGCTGTTTCGCGTGATCTCCATTTCAGAGCGACGTACGCGTTATACAGCGAGCTTTTCTACGAGGCTTTCAAGACCAATAGAAAATTCTGAACGGGATCCGCGACAGCTTGTTTTGACTCGATTTTTTGAATCTTCGGCTCTCGTCATAACTTTCATAGTGTTCGCGCGAGTACAAAATATACACGGGTCTTCAGACGGATAATCGACGATTTAAATCCGACCGATAAGACGCTACGCTAGAGATCACTCGTGACGATTTACAATGAGAATGATGATCGTGATATTATTCAATCATAATAAGAATAGTGAGTGGACAATTCGAATGACGATTACAATCTGGCTAAATGAACGATCAACAAAAATGGGCGTGCGCTACACAAACAAGTGTAGTCATTATTGCACACTCGCTAACGAAAAAATCACAAATTACCTACTTCATTACTTATCTTTTTTTTCCGATAGTAATCAATATTCAAATATCTTGAAACATCGTTTTTTTTTAGTCCTCATTCTTTATTTTCTATATTTTCCATCATTTCGTGCTAAAGTCTCACTGAATTGCTTATTATTTTTTTTTCTTCTTCGTGTTTTAATTTGTTCTCGGTTCCAGTGGCACAACGAGAAATTACCCGATGATTGTTGCTTGCGAAGCAATATATATATATATATTCAATAATAAACATTTGGTTCACGCATTCATTCTCCTGCGCACTCTCTCTCGCTCTCTCTCGCTTTCCTCTTTTACACCGTCTCTCAGACACACGAGCGATAATACACGAAAAAATGTAATATGTGTTAAGGTCATATTTGAGTTTGTCGACTTGAAATTGACCATACGGAGCTATTGTATCGCAAACGAGTTTTGTTCGGTTTACTAGATTTAATACGGCTATTACTCTGTTTGTATTTTGTCCTCTTTTTATTTTGTAACTCATGAATTTTCGGGCTCTCAGGCATTAATACGACGACACACCGAATACTGTTTCCTAACGTTTTAAGATTTGTGTTTGCTCGTTTTTTATCTTTGTTAAATGCGTCTCGGCGCATTTCCTCGTCGAAATCTCGCTTAACCACACAATCATCATTGACTGTACAAAAGACGATTTATTTGCACTTCTGGGCGTAAAGCAGGATACTTGTGCGATCGGCGCGTATTGTTATTTTACTTTTCATCTTCTTTCGTGTTGTCATTTATCTCATTTTTTCTCGCTCTTTACTCGTCGAATCGTTTAAGACGAATTACAGGGCTTTTTGTTCCTCTTCGCGATCTCCGATTCAAATGTTTCGTCTATATTTCCAAACGTCATTCGCACACACGTCAACACGTACTAACATTCATTTACGGTTCTTCTTAGTTAATTCTCTCTCTTTCGCTTCCTTTTCGTTCGCTCGTTATTCAAGTTATTTGGTAACAGTACCATTGACAATTTACATTTATATATTCTTTTTTCATTTTCTCTATGGATTATCGTATTAATCGCCGGTTAGGAGATGCGTCGCGTGTTTTACACTGGGCCCAATCGGGATTGGGATCGGAAAAACGAACTGTGAATTTTTGCGGTATTCGATCGAGTCAACCGAAGAGAGTGAGAATTGAAGTATAAAATAAATCTTTAAACAATAACGCGCCGTAATAATTGTTGTAGTAATAATAGGAAATATAATATTAATAATATTAATATTACAGTAACAAGAGTTAAAAAAAAAACACTCGTCATCGCGTCCGGCATCAATACATTTTTGATTCTTTTTTCTATCGCTGATCTCACGTCGAGAGCGTGGATATTACATTTTTGTTTGCACTTTTGGTAACTCCATCGAGTACCAAGTATTTTTTCTCGATTATGTATTTATTACACACGATTGAAATAATAAGTGCCGTTCGAAATAAATCAGCTGCTCGCTATACATTGTGCTCGTCAAATACAGACACTCGAGGGATCGATCGCTTGTGAAATTCGTAATTGATTATCTAATAAACAGAACATTTCGTAACTGATAATTATTCTTTGTTTTTCGCATTACTAAAACCATAAAAGTAATTATAGTTCATATTATTATAAATAAGTTTACAAACTGTGGCTTCGTCGTTTATATATATATATTAATTGCATCATCATAATTATACATATAATTCAACATGCCCGTTTGCGACATCGATCCTATTATTGTTACGTGAAGATATGTGTGCAAATCAGGAGGTTTCTTTTTTCTCCGTTCGAGTTGCCGAATGTTTCGTTTATTTGTAGAGCGTATACGCATGACCTGTGATCCGACAAAATATTCCATGTTTTGAAGCGATCAAAATCGTGCGAAACTTCGAGATTTTCCTTTTTAACAAACAGAATAAAAAATCGACGTGTCTTTTTGTCCGAAATCATGATATCACTCTCAACATTGTCGTAATATCATTGGCGCGAGAAACAATTTTTTAGACGAGACACCGATATACTTCTCCTGGGAGAGAGATAAAAAATTTGAAGAAATTGCAACTGCTGTCCTACGAGCTTCGAGAGGAGAGCTGCGCTTTCCAAAAACTAAAACGAGAAAAAGGCGAGTTCTCGTTGAACGATAAGCAGGCTTGTGTGTGTGACTGGAAAACAAAAACCACGAGCCATGAAAACGTCGCATTTTCAACAGATCTCCTCTCAAAGTTTACATCGAAATGTTAACGCGAAAAAGTCGATGGATTAATACACGATGCGTAAAGAAAAATAAAAAGCTCTAATGTGGCGGAGTGAATTCGAACCGAGTGGGGAGTTGAGCTCGGTTAAGCTCGACATCAGCTCTTTGATCGCCATTTGCCAACGACCTTCGATCAACGTCTTAGCTCTCGGGTGAGTGACCTCCGTGGGAAGTGTTTTCAAAAATAGAATAATAACGACTAGTTTAATGATTTCATTAAAAGCTCTATTAAAATCTGTTAATCCGAAGATAAAACGGGTTTTTATGACTATGACGAGTCGTCTCATGGGAATTTGTGAAATTCGTCTTCATACGTAATGTGTATGGGTAAAAAGATATTTACACACATGTTTCTGATTACTGATAAATACGAAGAAAGAAAGAACGGGGGCGAGCCTGAGAAAGAAACACGCTTCGCAGTCGTGCTTATCCGTACAGATCTCAAAAACAGCGAATGAAAAGAAATAAAAATAAAAATAGTAAACTCATCGTCGTGGAAACGAAAGCGCGAAACTCGAGAATAGCTTTTTTCCGTTGCACTCGTAACGCGGAAATATAATCGAAATAGTGACCGATTCATAAGACGAGAGTCCTGCGAACTTCTACCCTGTACATATTTCATGAACCGTTTGGTTTTTACAATTAAAACGCAGTTGTAAATACTGTGAGGGGAAACGAAACAATTTACAAAATACTCTTGCTGCCAAAGAAGGCAGCGGGGAACAGCTGAACGACGGATCGAGATCGACGTTACTGTTTTTTTTTCTCTTTTCGATTTTCATGGCGCATGAGATTCGAAAGGTATACAATAATAGGCAATCGACCAACGTCGATCGAGAGAGATTCTGAACGATGAGACTGTTGTACAAAAAATAAAGATCGACTCCGACGGAGATTCAATAAAAACGAGGACAGAAATTCTTTTGAAAATTCTTCTGTGCAAAGGTTCACCATTTGTGACCGGAATGAAAAATATATCGATAATACGTTAACGCAATTGACTCGAATTAACAATAAAAATCATTTCTATTCGTTTGCTCTTCCTGTTTTTTTTTCGTCCCTTCATAAAAGTCAGTATCAACGTGCAAACCATACTTTACGCTATTCCGACTTGATAATTCCCTTTGAATATTGTAAATAAATGTAAAAAAAAAACGCAAACCATGTCGGAGAAAAATCGATAAATTTTTAACGTCAAGTTAGTGTCAGAATTATAAAAGTTTTAAACATCTACGGGGCGGTCTGGTTTTTTAGCAATGATGATGATAAAAATGCGGTCTTCGCACGAAATTTAGCATTTCGTAGGACGACGAAAATTCCTCGAGACACTAAAATAGCGAACGAAATGTAACTTCAAAGGATTGGAAAGCACCAAAGACCTTACATAAATTGAGGTTCGCTACTTTTCCGTAACACTCAGGCGGTAGGACTTGTCAAGCCTCGATTCATAGGTCCGCGTGTCAGGGAGAATTCACCAAGAAGATACAACTCTGGATGATAAATAAAAATGGGCTTGGAGTAATGAAATATTTCCATGCGAGTTCTAATCGTCTAACATAATTCCGATATTACTATGAAAATAAAACGCAGACGAACGACGATCAGACGGTTGTTTAAGGATATTTTAGTCCGCCAGCTGATCGGGAGCTAAAATTGCAAATTCGGGTAGAAAGTGTGCTCGTAAATAATGAATTTTGTCGGAAGAAAGGAATAAATGGATGTCTGGTAAGAAAAAAGCCAAAGAATATTGATGCACAAATCGATATGTCAGTGAAAGGGGCAAAGGGAGAGGGAGGAGGGGTGGGCAAGCATTTCATGTCCATCGACTATTCGAAATGGCATCGTCGTCGGTTAAATCCGGGATAAGCGTTTGCACACACAGGCACACGCCACGCATACATACACACAATACACACGAAAACTTGTGTGCACATTCTTCTTATATATTCTTATCCGTGTAGACGTTTATCGAAAAGTCACGAGAGGGAGGTTCATTTACCCGTTGACATCTACATTCTGTCTCACATATATTCGCGTATGATACAATCGTGATTCTAGTCCTCATCCTCTAGTTCTTTATTCCTGTTTATTATCCTTCTTGGTATATCTCGTTTTTCTTCCTTCTTTATTTCCTTTTTCTCTCGCTCTTGCACTCGCTCTCTTTCTCTCCGACGCTCGCACGCTCTTTTCTCTCCTGCTGCTTGAGACGTTCGTCAAACGGTGCAACCGTACGATATACGCAAGCGATGGAAGTATGATGCCGCGCCGTTCGACTTGTTTTTATCAGCATATTGGCTCGTAACTTAAGGTGACAACTCCGTGACATTAATGAGAAGATGGATCGATGATACTAGACGAAGGTAGAAACGAAGTCACAAGAGCTCGTATTGACGCAGGTGCATACGTTGAATGATGTCTCGACAGTCGTTGAACACTCTTTTGATGTTTTCCGTGTCGACGGCGCACGTGAAATGTGGGTAGCAATAATGTTTCCCATCCCCGCTTGCCGTACTTATGCGCTGCAAATCAATTTCATTGTTTCATATTTAACTTCAGTCATTTCACAACATTTGTGTCTGCTCAAACATTTTTTGGTGCAGATTGAATAACTTGTTTTTACATTTTCAAACGACGCTCGCTCGGTTACTAATATTTTTGTCAACTTCGACGGAAAAAATGGTGCACATTTGATTGAACGAAATAATGAAAATTCTTCGATAAATCAGGGCCTCTGGTGCGACTACTTTTTTCATTCAACATAACGCCGATGAACGCTAACGAGATACACTCGTCTACTGACGATTCGAGAGTGAAAGCTTCGATCATTTGAGCGCGGCGTCTAAAAAGTTGGCACGCAAACGTTGGAGCGCGCGTGTAATCGGTAGAGTACGCTGAAAACCGATTCCCCCGGAATCGAGTGAATAAAATTTTGATCGATCGGAACTTCGGTCAGTTACTTCGAATATACTCACGAGAAACTCATCCCTGATGAAATATTTGGCTCTTATAACTTCCGGCGGTTCCGTTGGATCCGCTACCACCCCGGGTTCAACCGGCGTCTGATACCGCGAAAATTCTGGAAAATAATCCTCCAATTTGTGCTTACCCGCCTTCACTTTTTCCGCCAAAAGATCTTGTTTGTTTAGAAACAATATTACAGAAATTGTGCGGAGCCATCTGTGGGAAAAACAAAACGATTCATTCAGCGTTGTTGCAGAAGAAAAAATCCACCTCGTGTTATGAAAAAATTCCGATTCGTTAAGATTGAAAAGTTCTATTGAATCGTCGGATTTGAAAAGAATTAGAGAAATTATGCAGAAGTGTCGGGCTCCACCCCAGAACGGCTCCAAATCATTTTTTACAAATAGCTACGTGTGTTCTATGGTGGCGGAAGGTGGCGATGATTATCAAAATTTTGATAAATTCAAAATATATAGAATTCTGGAAAATATGTCCCCAGGGCTGCAGCTCGAATTTTCTCCTTTTGATGTGTGCACGGAATCGTTGGATAGGTTCGGAGCACCTTGTTTATTTCGTATCTTGATTTTTTGACCTCCCCTCCGTTTTCTTTTCCCTCACTAATATTTATCGTGATCGAAAAAGTTGAAAAAAAATATATTTTAATTTTTTTTTTTCTAAAAAAAAGGTCATGCGACATTATAACGTGATTAGTTATGTTTTTTCCTTCCATGAAGAAGTCGTGAAAAAATGTACAAGCTGGTGCCGCGATCATAAATAATTATAAGAAATTCTTTTCACTTAAAAACGTAAAAAAAAACAGCCGGCTTATCGATGGAGCCCCACTTCTGCATAATTACCGTAATTGGAATTGAAAGTGTAGCGAAAGTGTCGGAAAAAATGTCCGAGAATATCGGACGAGAAGAAAGATCATTTGTCCAGATTTACTAACCGATTGTTCCAAATACTTTTGAACAGATCAAGACTCTCCCTAAGTCTCAGTTTAGTTGGATCTTCTCTGAGGACCATGTTGTAGCTACTGCATGCTGTTACGAATATTATCGCCGTGACATCGTTGAAACACTGTATCCATTTTCTCCTCTCGTCACGTTGACCACCAACGTCGAACATGCTGTAATTTTAAAAGTTATGAGAAACACAATTTCGTATGATAATTGGCATGGAAATTGGATTCGATGCTTCCCAAGAAATCGAAATTTCGTCTTCGTCGCGTTTCGTTCGTTCCATCGTGCACGTACGGAAAATAATTAAAATTATGATTGACGAATTCTGCAATTTCATTAAAGCCCAAAACTCTAAGACTCCAATTCCAAAAAACTTTCAGAATCCAAAAACGATGACTTACTGAAAATTAACTTTGTCGACTTGAAACCGTGTTTCAAAGATTCCCGAAGTAAGAACTCGACACCTCAGGATATCCTGAAAGAGTGAGAAGTAAAACAGTGACGAGTGGCCAGGTAAATAGAGACGTGAAAAGATTCGGGGCTGTGACAACTCACTTGTTCCGTTGGCGTGTAGTCCGGTTTTTTTACAATAGCAACTTTGTCTAGAAAACTGAAAGCAGAAAAAAGGCGTGGATTAAAAAAGGTGGACTGACGGTTCGATTGAGATCGATGGGAATGCAATTCTGTGAGTCTGTCACGAGCATCGGATGACGAGCATCGCGATATCGTCTGTAATCCCAAAGTAATACGAAATTTGGCGATTGGCCAAACAAGGGGGTGAGTTTTGATGGAAAAAAAATTCTTTCAATACGGATAAATAGATTGGTAAATATTTTTAAAGGAAGAGTAGAGACGAGATTGATTCTCGAAGGGAAGCGCTTTGGGGGCTGAATCTCCGGGTGCACACGTTCAATTACCGAAACATCTATCTTTGCGCGACTCGTTTAGTTCAGCCCGAGGTATATGAAAACCTAATAATATAGGAAGATAAGGGAGTTAGAGGTCTCTTATGGCGAAAGAAGGGGAAAAGATTTTCTCGGTACGAGAAAACGCCGAATGAGGGACGAAAGGGAAAAGGGGGAGGGAGGGAGAGAGAGAGAAGAAGAAACTGAGAGAGATGCCCCGAAGAGGCAAATCGATCGCGGGTGGCAGCGTCCTACCCTAACCCCGACCGTCTCCGGCCGCCCTCGGCCGCGGTACAGCTCTCTGCTGGCGACCCTCTGGCTCTCTCTGCTCCCCGCTCGCGCTCGCTGGCTCTCTTTCTCTCTCTTTTCGCCTCCCACTTCCTATCCGGGTCATGGGTCACTGCCACCGCTGCCCGTTATCAATCGTACGTGCAAACTCTTCTTTGCTTGTATACGAATATATGTACGAGAGGCTTCACAGGAGAAACGTGAAGCGAACCGTGCGGAGCAAGAGAGAGAGAGGAAGCGAGACAGAATCGTATGTACTCAACTGGGCACGTGTTCGTGCGCGCCTACGTTCAGGCGTTTATGCAAGCTTTATAAAACTCTCTGTATAAAAAAATAAAGAAAAAAGAAATATTTTTTCAACCGGTCGACGAAAAAGAATCTAAAATAAATACGATTTTCCGCACGGTGGATAAACGAACCGCGGCCTCGTTATTTTCGTTTTTCTCCGCGTAAGCGGAGATGAGACTCGAAGCTTCCCCACTTAAACTCCAATCGAATGGAGCCGATTGAAAAATCATGACGGACCCAATCCTTTCCGAGTCGGACGGATCTTTAATTTCATTCACTCGCGAAAAATCGAGCCTTCGAGCCTCGTTTGATTATTCTGACTATTATGTGGCGCTCCAAAGTGCGTCTTCGCATAAAATTCGTAAGAGAATGAATGTCGATTTTTTTGAATGAACTGCTCCGTTATGACACACGTCCGATCTAAATTTACATGCGGAATACTATTTTGATAATCTTCCCGTAGAAATAGAATGTGTAACGACCTTTCAAACACGTGAATTCACGAAAATAACTTGAATTGCAGGGCTCGGATCGAAGAGATTACGAGCGCAGACGAGCCTGCTCTGGCAGCTCAACGGATAATTATGCCTTATTATTGAATTGTACGCTCGTTTGAAAGAACGCCCTCGTAAAGAAAGCTTGCTTTTCATCAGCACAGTTGCCGTAAACAAAATATCGCATTACGCATTCGAATCTAATAATAACGTTCAATCGCTCGAGTCCTCGTTTTGTTGCGGAACCGATGAACGATGGTAAATACGTTTAAGACACAAGAATTAAATTAATCTCTTTCGCGCCAAATATATCGAGCGAAGCTTCGGTGGTAATTCGATTTATAGGCAAGTTATTCCTCGCCTTCTGCGAACAACGGGAGCTGCTTTTCGCATCCGGTTCTTTGAGGACTTCCGCAACAGGATTTTATCAAATTCCCCAGTAATTGCGGGCTTTGACGAATTCTCTGTAATTCGAATTTACATCCTCAAATTTACTATTTCCAAGCGGAAGTTGAAAGAGGCGAAAAATTTTCAGCCCAACGACCAGCCGAACAGGACCAACCGCTTTCTCGTGTGGCGTGTCAAAATTCCATTGAGAATTCGCACACAGTGACGCTGGCCGAGCTTCTGAATAACGAGAATCTCCGAGCGATGAAAAAAGTTTGGAATTAAGGTAGATTATGCTCGTAATATCGTATTTTATGGGTCTCTAAATTGGGTCGATTTTTTCTTCCTAATTAAAGACTTTATCACTCTAAAATAGTGTCAGAGTTATTATAATTCGAAATGATAAATACATTTTTTCAAATTATTTTTTGGCGAATGAAATTACAAGTCTTTATCTGAACGGGGATCCATCACTGACTGAACCCCAAATTTCATTCGTCCCAGGCTAAAATGCTATGGGTTTTTATGTTAAAAGACGCTTTAGAGAGCGCCAAGGGAAAACACAAAGGGAAATGGATCAAGAAAAAAGCGTCAATAAAAAGACAGAAGGCTGTGACAGGAATGGCCTGAGCCGAGAAGAAACGAAATGCCGAAATAAGCTGAGGTTACGAGTGCTCATTTTACCAATTTTGTTCAATCCTTAATAACGTAATACACATTAAAAGTATGGATCAGTCGACTAACCCCATTTGGAATTTTCGAAATCGAAATTCTCCGGCACAGTTTGACCGATTAAAAAAAGGCTCTGTCAGCCTACGCAGGACGATGGCGAAAATCGACTGACGGAGCCTTTTTTCAATCGGTCAAACCTTCGTCATATAGTTCATTGTTATTGTGTACTCGTTCATAAACTTCGTAAGAAGCGTTCATTCGTTGTATGGAAAGAAAAATGATTTTTGAAACATGGTTGGTGCACCGGCAATTATGAAGTTGCGGAGCAAAATTTTGGGGTCGTAGAGAAAAAGGGACGATCGGCGATGGTGATCCTTTGGGCTCCAAGTGTCACTATCTGGCGGAAGAGTTTTGTACTAAAGTATGTACAGTGCGGGGTACGTTAAGAGTTTCAATCGATATTTGCTAGCTTTAGCACAATCGACTTACGAGCGTGTCTACGTTGAGTGCCGCAACAGTGCATATATTTATGTCACAAATACTGGCAAATAAAACAACAAGTGTAATTAAGAAACGAAGAGGGGACACGGCTCGGCGTCCATACTTCCGTCGTTTCCTTCGAGAGTGAGTCGAGGTCTGAGCCTCGTGGAGACTCAACACGATCGAAGCGACGACAGGTGGATGAATATTGTGCCCAAAAGCGGAGGACTAAATTCTGAGGCTTCTCGAACGACGAAAAAAGGTTGTACGAAAGTCAGCCTTTTTTTTCGGCGCTTCCAAAAGTCATAGATCGCGGCTCGGCCGAAAAAAGTGGCGTCCATAAACGAGAGAAAAATTGCTGATTAGAGAAGCAGCTGCGCGAAGTACGAAGCATCGATTTCGCTGAAGTATTTTTGTCGATGTACTTCGTTAAACGAATAAAATGGGAAAAAATATGAATGGGAAGGGAGCTGAATGGCAGAAGGAAAATATCAGAAAAGAGAGCGAGGGTGAGGCGATTGCACAAAAGTTGCTGTGGCTACAGCCGCCTCGGAGGCTACCCGCAGGTGGAACGCGAGCACAGGAGCCCTTTAGCGTCGGGTATTCAGCCCGTTGGATAAAGAGAGCCGTGCGAGTTCATCCCGCAGGTTCCTCCGCAATTTTTTCGGGGTCGAGACTCGTCCATCTTTCGAGTCCCACGCGCGGCCTGAATCGAGGAAAATTTGAAGTAACAACGCGATCGGCGCTTTGCGTCCGTTCGGAATCAAGGATTCGACAGAATGTAAATGCTTTTGGGATTCGTGCAAACGCGAAAGACGCATAGGTCACTCGAGCCCCTCCTTAATTGACAAATAGAAATACGCACTTTGGGGGCATAACGAGTACGAAGAGACGCCAATAATAATGGCCTTATTCCTGGCTTTCTCCTCCCAGCCCTCGTTACGAACGTCAATTTCGAAGATGTGCTCGGGCCGATTGAGAACTCGATACCTTTCGCTCCAGCCGGTGAATAATCGAAATAATTGCTGTCCATGTTCATCCCCGAGTCTCGGACCAGCGGAGCTCTCGTATCGGACGAGAATGAACTTTTGGAAGCGGACAAGAGAAACGAAACTGGTGATCCATTGGCGGATTACGCTTTTGACGTTTCGGCTCTTGGGTGAGTACGAACGCGAGGACTCCCTCGATGTAACCTAACGAAATCGCGCTTTGAAAGTGCCCGGATTTCGCGATGCGTTTTATTTGAAACAGCCTCTACCTTCGTCGCGCGATCACGCACATAGCGTGAGCTTATTGTCATCTATAGCGAGGGCGAGTATTTCGAAGCATATCCAAAAATACATTTTGCTATTTATAAACTCGGGACCCGGTATTAGCGCGGCTGAGCGGGGCCGAGAAACAGGAAAGAGCTTTTTGTGTGTGCGTGTCGCTCTCGTGGGTTGTGGAGCGTATAAACTGCACGATCGTCAACGACCACGACGACGACGCTCGCAGACGTTTACGGAGTGTCAAAATTCGTGCAGAGAACTATCTCACTCTCATTTTTTCATTCTATCTCTAACGCGGGGAGCAAAAAATACGCGATTATTTCATAACCGTTACGACCGCGGCGATCTTTGACGTCGAGCAGTCCCAAGAAGAATTCTCTTCATAACAGGTTTTTTTATCCTCCTTGAACCCTCGTTACGGTATTCCTTTCACGAACCCGAATATTCTACAAATAACTCATTTTAAATTACAGTTAAGTTAAAGTGCATGCGAATCGATTGGCGGAATTTGTGGTCAGGTTACGCGAACGTTTAATAAAGAATTGAAACTTGAAAAATCGTAAAACTTCTGCGGGAGCTTACGGAGATTCCATCATCACCGAATTCCTATTGAATGATTCATGAAACTAAATAATTATAAATTCCTGATACAAACTGTCTCACAGATAGAAAAAAATTTAAGGAATCCGCGTAGCGACGATAAAAATAAAGGATTACCGAATGCTTAAGGAAGTTGAGGCATTAGAATGAAAATGATGTCATCGCTTTTAGACCGATTGCACCTTATTAAGTGTAAAGAAATATCAGTTAAATTTTCAGACAGTTTAGGAGCGTCGTTGCTGAGATAAATCAATAACAATTTGGGCCAAATAACATTGTAACCTTACGAAAGTAATTCAGTGATATCTCCGTTAAAAATGATGCGAAAAGTATGAAATTTTTTGGGCAACAAGGCTTGCTGAATAATGCCAATTTTTTTCAGATTCATTAGGAGACTTGCTGAGATTATATTAAAGCGGTTCCTCCACGAGACAGTTAAATTAGGAAATTATTTAAATTTGGCATACGTATTGTTTAACATATGAACAACACCTATATAAAATTTTAACAAGTTTCACCATCCCGAACCCGAGACATATGTAATTAGAGTTGACTCAATTAAGGAGTTTCGGTACAAAAGTCAAAATATTAAGAAATTGATCAAATTTGGTGATAATGTTCTTCAACATCAAGTGCGAAGACACAAATTTTTTCAAAATTTTCATCTACTTAGTTATCGAGTAATTACGCATTAAAGCAGATTTCTTATGCCCGGAATGTATACCTATATGTATGGAAATGCTATGCTTATACACTTGAACTTTAGTGATCAATTACTCGATAACTGTGTAGAAGAAAAATCTTAAAAAATTTGCATTGTCAAATTTGGCACTAAAGAATATGTTCACCAAATTTTATAAAATTCTAAACTTTTTGAAATTTTTTATGTTTTTAGCATGGTTTAGCATGGCAACATTGTATCGCCTGTACCGAAACTCCTTAACACGTAACATATGGACCATGCATAGGCAAACAGCACATTATTAATTCTACCGCTAGTACTAAAATCAGGAAGTTCATAAAAAACGAGGAGGAGCTAGAGCAGGATATCACAGTTATTGTGAACAAAAAATCAAGGTGATTGACCATCTAGTTTGACAGATATTATAGTCTCGAGAAGTACGAAGGTGCAGGCTGCATACGATATATTTTGCAAGCGAACAAGCGAATGTCGTCTGTATAGGCAACCTTTTCTGTGTGTTGAAGCGTAGCCCGGATCGTTCCGTCAAAAAATTTACTCGCGATGTCGGATCAAAAATACTTTTAGAACAAATTTTACGAAAGCAAATGATATTTTTACTATATCTGCTGGCACCGAGTACGTATATAGGCTCTTTACGAAGTTATTGATTACGATCCGAACGAATTATCAACCCTTTTAATATGCAGATGGTACATAACTTTTGGTTGGGGCTGTCGCAGAGGATCGACCTTAATAATAATCTGTTTCCCGTGCAGTTTTTTGAGGCTAGGATCGTCACCGTCCGTGTTTTCGACTGAGCTTTCACCAGTTTTTCGTCCTTTTTTTCCCAACTCCTCTTTAAGGAAGTTGAGGCTGTACAGTCATTTTTTTTATCCAAAAGTTATGACCTGTACCTTTCAAAAGTTAGGCCAGTTTACAGTTTGGCAATGTTGCATACACTTTGAAGAAAAGTTGGGGAAAAAAGACGAAAAACTGGTGAAAGCTCAGTCGAAAACACGAACGGTGACGATCCTAGCCTCAAAAAACTGCACGGGAAACAGATTATTATTAATATAATCTCAGCAAATCTCCTAATAAATCTGAAAAAAATTGACATTATTCGGCAAGCCTCGTTCATGTTGCCCAAAAAATTTCATATTTTTAGCATCATTTTTAACGGAGATATCACTGAATGTGTCTTGACTTCCATAAGATTACATGTTATTTGGCTCAAATTGTTATTGATTTTTCTCAGCAACGACGCTCCTAAACTGTCTGAAAATTTAACTGATTTTTTTTACACTTCACTTTATGAGATGCACTCGGTTTAAAAGCGATGACATCATTTTCATTATAATGCCTCAATTTCCTTAAAGTGTATGCAACATTGCCAAACTGTAAACTGGCCTAACTTTTGAAAGGTACAGGTCATAAATGTTGGGTTAAAAAATGACTGTACGGACTTCCTCAAAAAAATGGAGGAAGCAGAAACTTTTCCTATATAACCGCGACTTCTCCGAGGTTAGGAATCTGAAAAGAATACTTTAATGATTTCACGATTGAAAACAAAAACAGGACGCCGCAACAAATTATTTTTTATCATTGAGAAAAAAACTCCAGCGATTGGTCTTCCTACAGCATTATTTGAATTCTCACAAAAACCACCGAAAATCGGGCACGAAGGACTCAAAAAGCACGCATAAAAGTCCATCGAGTTGCTTCTAGTGAGAAGAAATATTTTAAGAAACGGAAAATCCGATGTTCCCCTCGAACGAACGTGATCGTTCGAACCTCCGCTCGAATTTGCTCCAAAATAATCGGATTCGATTCTACCGGGATGAAAAAAATACTAATTTCGATGAAAAATCGCGATAATTAATGAAATTACGAGTGATGAAATTACAAATGAAACAACAGCGAATCATCGAAAACGCGATCGACAGCAATGTGCGTATATCAGAAGAGCGAAAACTTCGTTAAACTGCACGAGTAAATTCGAGTCTGGTTTCGAGCAGAGGCAAAAGGACGCACGGGTGCTATGGAAGATGGTCCCCGTGTAACGCAGAAGCATGCACCCACACAATCGTGCGCGTATAATATCGCGAAGGCCTGATCTAAATATAGACAAACGAGGAGTATAATTAAAGTGTTTGACGATTTGACAAGCGCGAAGCGAAGTCACATGCGACGGCTGTTTGGCTAAGCGGATAAGCCTCTGTTTACGCCTGACATTTGCGCCTCTGTCTAACAACACCATATCCACCACGAGGGCAGAGATATGCATCCGATTCTCTCGCCAGCAGCGAGTACAGTTTATGCACCGAGGAACGATTTGCTCGTTTGACGGAATCCATTTTCATTAACGAAAATCTCGCAGACCATTTTTTTGCTGAACTCCGCATCCTTTCTTTGCTCGATCAAACGATGAAAATTTCTTTAAGCGAGTTCATCTGGTAATCGAATTAACGAAGAGATTTCGAATTTAAAATTCGAGTACAATAATGAATAATGAAAAAATGTCCTGTCAAAATTTCAAGGCCCGGGGATACTTTGTTCGGGGGACAAATATTAAAACGGATTCTCCGCAAACGATCTCTTACGGGTTTCGGTGCTTTTCCCGTCTTTAAATAGAAAATTTGCAGACTTTGACAAACAGCTGTTGCACTAACTTTCATAATTGATAGAAAAAATTTGAGGAATATGTTTACAGCTTCGTAAAGTCCTTTCAGTACTTATAAAGTTCGCAATTAATGATTTTTTTCTCGAAAAATGTTGATTATTGTAAGTTTCACCAATATTTTTATTAAGGAGGGTGGCTACACTCTTCAAAATGATAAGAAATTGATCAAATTTGGTGACAATGTTCTTCAACAGTAAGTGCGAAGACACAATTTTTTTTCAAAATTTTCTTCTGCTTAGTTATCGAGAGTAATTACGCATTAAAGCAGATTTCTTATGCCCGGAATGTATACCTATATGTATGGAAACGCTATGCTTATACACTTGAACTTTAGTGATCAATTACTCGATAACTGTACAGAAGAAAAATCTTAAAAAATTTGTATTGTCAAATTTGGCCCTAAAGAACATGTTCACCAAATTTTATTAAATTCTTATCATTTTGAAATTTTTAATGTATTTAACATGGTTTAGAATGGCAACATTGTATCGTCGGTAGCCACCCTCCTTAACCGGATTCGTTTTCCGATCGACGCAATAACTCACGCTAGGGAGTTGCGATAAAATATGAAGGACGGGTGAGAAAATTTTAATGTAATTGAGAAAAACTTGTTTTTTCAGACGTTTCTGGCATGTTTTAATTATGCCAAAGGTTTGAGCACTGATTATGAGACGAACGCGTGTGAAAAATTGTGTCAATAACAGCTGTGTAGACAGGCTGCGGGTCGGGGCGTTGCCAAACTCACTGGACCAAATACGCTCCTCGCGATAATTTTTCTTTTTAACTCGGTAAGAATCGTCGAAGCCGATTTATTCGTTCGAACAGTTTGTATCGCGCATTTGGCTGCGCGCGTACTTCGTAGTTGCTTCAAGAAAACAATCAGACGGCCCGGACTCACGCGTCGTTGAGTCTCATCTCGAAAATATTTTGTCGGGCAAGCAAATGTTTTGGTTGAGAAAAAGGAAATTTGTTTCGATCTTTATTTCTTTCTTTCGCCCCGAAACGTCGCGGGAAGTTAAAAGTAATACTATTTTATAAGACTCTCGATCCACCGAATCGTATTTTCCCGTATCCCTTCCTATTTATCGTGTCTGAAGTGTTGTCACAGCCTGACTCATTACATCGTTTTATTTTCTTGTTCTCGCGTTCGTATACGATGAAATCGAGTCCGGTTACCGTCCGATTTCCCCCAACACCGAATTTGATTCTTCTTCGGCATCCTCATCCGCTCCGAAGACTCCCACGTGCACCACGCATGAATGGATACACCAAATTATGATGATTTTATCCGAGCCGAAAATAAATCGAGGGGGATGCCTGCGTACGCCGAATATGAATATAAAAAATGATGATAGTCGGCGATTTCGGAGCTCAAATTTATCACATTTTTCTACCACGTGCGTACGAGAAAATACTCCGTCCAAAGTAGCTTCATTTCTTCTGGCATTGAAAATAGATTTTTCTTATAGAATCAACGGGTTCCAGTTACGAATTGCGTTTTCAATTGAGTCAGAAGGTTGTCGAGCGTGAGTCGACTCAACTTGACTCCAAGATCGAAACACTTTTTCACTGCAGTCTCTTCCATCCCGTCGCGCTTCGTAGGTGAGAATTTTCATCGATTTTCATAGCAGAGCTTCCCCGTTCTGTGACAATTTCAATTCATTTTTTCCAATTAGAACTCAGCCAATATTGGAAGAATGAAAAAGCCACGAGAAATCTACATTTTTCATGGTTTTTTTTTTCAAACACCAAACAGTTTAGTAGAATCGCAAGAAAAATCTGTTAAAGGATGGAAAAAAATGTTCATCGATCGTGCGAACGCAACGGTTTTTCAACGATCGAACAGAATAAAATAATCCCCAGTCGAGATAGGAACAAAGTGATTTTTTATCGCCATAAAGATCTCCGGAACAGTCGCGTGGGTATTTAATGCATTCGGAATATAAATGTAAAAGTTGTACGCGAGTGTGACACGACAGGTCGAGTCCCGGTTGTCCTCTTAAAGCGATTACCTCGTTAAGGCATTGTCTCTATTGGTATACATCGAACCGGTGTCACGAGTCGTCATCGTCATTCCAACTTTTTATCCTTTCAAACGCTCTGTTTATAAACACGTAGCGTGCTCGTTCGAGTGTTCGTGTGTTGGTCGACCGCGGTGAATCGTGAATCGGTAGATTTAACACGAAACACATGGATGCGTCAATTTTTTGAAATTCCTTTTCTTCACTATCGTCGAGAGGATTTGAGCGAGAAGAAAGGTTCGATCGTGCGAAGAAAAATACTTTTTCTTCCGATTTTCGCAGATTATTCCACCACAGCCGACTGACAAAAGTTGTAAAATAGAGGCTCATTGAATTTTTCCTCGGAAATTTGCGTGAAAATGCGTTTGATGAATTTGCACTCGCGATATCTCCAACCGTTTGGAGGATCGCCGCCATCAAAGTGAGAGGTTCAGGTCCGAGTGGCGAGACCACTCCAACTTTTATTCTGAATCGCGCCGCGTGAATTGGAGTTGACGAGGAAGCTCGTCGTGTTTTTCCCCTCGAATAAAAAGTTTTCGATACACCGCTCGCTTTATTCCCGACGGTAATCGGCATTCCATATTCTCTAATCGGAGCAGGATCTCCCGTATAAACAGGAGTTAGGAAGCGAGAGAAGAGGAGGAGGAAGAAAGGGAACCCGTGGGAGACCACCCACGATGCAATTGGATCGCTCAATTTCTCCCGGCAACTTTGCTTTCTCGCTTTCTCTGTGTCTGTACCGCGGGCGGACGGAGCAGTGGCTGAGAGGAACGCGACGGGAATAGCTGAACCTACGCGCTTCGAATACCTCCGTTAAAACTTATCCCGAAGCTATATTCTCCCGGAACTTTTCTCTCGTATATCCCCTACGATTCGGCGTTAATTCGATCTCCGGTGGGGCGCAAGTTCGAGCGAATAATGCACGATGAAATATGGCTTCGTGTTTCCCACATTTTACCTATCGAAGCTCATCAGCGCGATGACAGGTGGGTGTGCAAAAAACAAGCTTCTGCCCCGCGCCGTGAATGGGAATTTTACGTCACGCCGCGACCAAATGTTTTTCCCTTTCTGTCCCGCGTCACGCACGTGTGAAAAGCGTCATGAGGCTACGCGTGAATAATAACGCGATAATGCTTTTGTCCGCGGACGGCAGCGAGCCTCGTCGAGTCGCGAGCACAAATCATTGCTGCAAACGAGCCATTTTTTACAGAAAATTATACAATTTTAGTGCGTTTTTTTCGATTTCAAATAATGCCGACGATATTTTCGATCGCGTAATTTCTTCCCTTTTTTCTTCTCCCCTCGAGTAATTCCATACGAAATAATATCGAGATCATTAAAATCTGATGATGATCTGGTTTTGGAGGAAGGACGTTGAATAATAATTTGTATCGATTTGGCCAGCCAGAGCTTCGTTCCTCTCTTGACACAGCACATCTATATCTGGCGCTCGGTAAAAGAAACCCGCGCCATGGAGCACCGGTATCGCCGTTCCGCAGCCGTTATCGTACGTACGAGCTGCCGTTTTTTCACCTTTTTTATCACGATCGCAGCGAGATAGCGGCGGTCGCGTTGTGTCATGCACGATAACGGAAACATGTGTGCGCGCATATGTAGAATCTGCGTGGGATACGATGACGCGTCCGTTCGAGGCTCACTATTCCCAAACGAAGAGAGAGACAGAGAGAGCGAGAGAGAGAGAAAGGAAGCCCGATATTTCCCAGCGGACCGAAAACCCGAGTCCGCGATCGAGCAAATATAATTATCCAAAAAAGCCTGGTTCCTGAAACATTGAAACAAAGGAAGGGTCAAACACGATTGAACGTCGACGATTAAGGTAAATCATGCCCGTAGGATCCTACTTTATGGGTGTCTAAATTGCGTCGATTTTTACTTCCTCATAAAAGATATCATCACTCTAAATTAATGTCAGAGTTATTAATACGAAATTGTAAATAAATTTTTCCAACTTATTTTTTGGTTAACTTAATGAAATTACGAGCGATTAATTAATCGGGAATCCATCACTGATTGAACCCCAAATTTCATTCGTCCCTGGCTAAAATACCATAGTTTTTTTATGTTAAAAATCGCTTTAGAGAGCGCAAAGGGAAACTGATCAAGAAAAAAGTGTCAATAAAAAGATAGAAGGCTATGACAGGAATGGTCCGAGCCAAGAAGGAACAAAATGACGAAATAAGCAAATGTGAGGTTGCGAGTGCTCATTTGACCAATTTTGTTCAATCTCAATACACCTTAATTACTAATAAGACAATCGTCTCGAATTATTTCCCAGACCTTCGTCATATTATTCATTGTTATTGTGTACTTGTTCAAAAACTTCGTAAGAAGAGTTCGTTCGTTAAATGGAGTGAAAAACGATTTTTTACGCATAGTCCCTATAACCTTGTGTGTTTTTCTTCATATTTAAACACGTTTTTCTAAACAACCAATAAGACGAACCCTTTAAAACTTGATATGCGAGTCAAGCCATGGAAACTCTGTGTAAATTTCACGACTTTCTTAAGAAAATCGTTGCGTGCATGAACTGCCTTAAAAGTGAATGATCGAGTAGAAAAAGCTCGCGGAATTTTTCGATAAAAATTCTATTGAATGCCAAAATCGAATAAGCACGAAGAATATTGGGAGTGAAAATGAAAAGGATCCCGGAGCCCATTGTGGAGCAACAAAAAAATTCGTCGGACACAACTAATTGATAAAATGGGGCGGGGGGGAGAGCAACGCTCCGGCGAACGATGGAGCGGAGGCGGCAGCAGCGCCTGCGGAGTTCGATTACCACCCAAAGGTATATAAAAATGGAAAATTCGTTCTCGTATTCTCAGTGGAGGACGTGCAAGCCAATGCTTTATTCGTCGATCTTTGCTCGAAAAGCAACTTCACTGAGGTGCTCGATATTACGATTTTGTCGACGGTTCTCTATGCGCGAAGATTCTTCGACCTGCATCGACCCACGAGCATCCTGGGAAAATTTACGTGGCAAAAGAGTCCGGCCGGGGGCGAGATGAGGGCAAAAATGAGAATATCAGACATTGGAAAAGCAGCAGAAAATTCAACACCGGAAAGCGCTGGAACAACGCGTCGCGAGATCAAATAGCAATTCGCTTTCCCCGTTTGCAGTTGTGATGCAGCGAAAATCCGGAGGCTCTTCTGGATTTCGTTGAACATTCCTTACGAGAAAGCTCTTCGCGCTACTTTTTTTATTCGATCGTCGTTGGCGGACCGGAAAAACGGCGGTAAACTCTTCCACTCGCAATTCGGGTGCGACTGCGGAATCCTACGATTTCTAGCTTCTTCTTTTTCCCAACGAAATTGTGATTAAATCGACTAAACGGAAGTTCCTCGATCGAAACGAGTCCGGTCAACTCGCTCGAAATCGTGAGATAAATTTATTAACGCGGAGGCTTGAATTTGGCTAAAAAAAAGCACGATTTTTACGGTCCGCCAAGAATATCCAGTAAATATGAGATTTTCATGTATAAATTTAGCTCGTGCCAATTTCGTACTCCTACGCGATTACGAGTGAGCTCGAGGACAAATTTTCGTTCCGTGTACATTGTGCTCGGCTGTTTAATTTCGTATAACCGCTCGAAGCTTCGTACACTGCCATCGCATCATCGTTTCGACGTTCATTAACTCTTCCTCTTTCGACATCCCATCGAGGAATTGTCATGACGAAAATCATCGACTGAACCAACGAAAAATATATTTTTTCGCCAATCATCCAAAACCTCTGGTCTCCACTAATTTCTTTCAGATTTCAAAGACTTTCTGATCGTAATTTTGAATTCCATGCGTCACCCGAACGACGAATGCCCCGTCAACAAAAGTGTCCTCGTGCTCGATGAATTGTGAAAGAATTTTTGCAAGTGACGAGAGCGATATTCATCGAATGAACTCACTATTTGGCGCAGTCGATGAGCTGGTACTCGTTGCTTCTTTCGAAGCTCTGTTGTACGCCCCGATCTTTCCAGAGGGATTCCACGATCTCGTAGAACTCCTGAAACGAGAAAAACAGAATAGAGTCAAGGTCAAATATGGTGAGATTCGATTACAATTCGAAATGAAAGCTCGATCGATGCTCTCCCTGTGTGCTCGACGATAAAAGAGAAAACAGTTGATTTTATAATCGGGCAAAAAGAAGGTACGAATAAGTACGACGCTGAAGTTTCCAACGTTGGAGTCCAACGAAATGAATGAAAATAAAATGATTTATCCATCAGTTTTTTATTTCACGAATCATAATTGTGTAGATTGAAAAATTACAAAGTACAAATTCGACTGGAGATAAATTGGAGAATTACTGAAATTATTGGACAGTTTTTTAGATCATTTCGTTGGACTCCAACGTTGGAAACTTCAGCATCGTCGAATAAGTTGTAAAAACAGAGTCGAATGCCAGTTTGTGTGCACCGACTTGAAAGAGCGTCAGGGTATATATTGTCATCGGCGAAAGGGAGATTCATCTTCAAAGGGCTAAAATTAGATAGGTCGTGGCATCCCCGATGCTCGAGATGCTAGACAAAGTATTATATTCCAGTAAATCTGAAAAAACAGGCTCAATCATTTGTCACGCGAGAAGATAAGTTTTTTTTTCATCTTCGTGACGTCAATTATTGGAGAGCATCCATCAAAGTGATACTAATTAGTGGAATATGCTGTCTCCGAGCCATTGATTCCGATTCTCAACCGATAAACTCATCGCTCCGAAATATTTGAACGAGTCGAAATTATTGTCGCCGAACGAAAGTCAACTATCCTAAGCTCGACGTTCCGAGCACTTTCGACGAGAATTCATCCGAATTGGCTCAAACATCGAGCGATTAGAAAATCCAGGAATGATCTCGTAGGAATATTGAATAGAAATCAGTTTTTTTTTCCGTTGGACTTGTTCGAATAAGTGATTTCGACCAGGCGACGGAATTATGAGCGAGAAAAGTCAGTCCGGACGAATTAATAATTCATATATAATCATCAAAAGGTTTGAAAGAACGTTTAAAAAGGCTAACAAAAAATATTAATTCTTTATCATTAAATATTAAATAAAAATGTTTAATCAAATAAAACATCAATGTTTATAAAATTATATTGAAAATAAAAAATGTTATTAATAATTTTTTTTTACAATTTTAATAATTTATTCATTTTTAATTTTAATTTAATGATCAATTTATTTTAATTCATTTTATAGGTGTAAATGTTAATTATTTAATTCATAAAAAACGAATACAATAACTTTCTATTTAAATATTGAATATCTTAAAATGTAGTATAAAATTTAAATATATTTCAAAATCAACAAAATCTAAAATGAAAAAAAAAAATAAAATTCCTCCATAGTATCTCGCGAAAATGTGACTTCCAGTGGAAAATGATCGCAGGAATAAAATAGAAGAAAGACAAGACCCGGTGCTGTTCGGGCGCGAGTCCATTGTAAAAGTTATTGTGGAGAGTAATTTTGGAGCTTGATTGCCCGATATCCCGATAGTTATAGTTGGACGATAAGGTGCGTTTTGTTTTCCATAAGAACGATGTTAATCCCTGGATGAAGTATGCGATGATGCGAGTGTGTAGGGGGGAAACAACGAGGTCACGTGAAATATCGTTTTGGGGCTCGAAGGAAGGAGTAACGAGAGCATAACACCGGAGCCAATGGAGTTACGAAGCGGTGAGAGAGAAAGATGGAAAGAAAGGGGCGGCCGGGTGGGGACTGGATGTTGGCAAATCACGTTCGCTCTAGCGCAGGGGGTTTATTAATATATTCCCTCATCGACGTGTCGGCCTGTGACGGTGCGAGGCTGCTGGCCGACACCCCGAGAGACTCCGGAGGCAGCATCCCGCACGATACCGAGGGTATATTGTGTCGGTGGCCGATGTCATCGACATGATTGATCCATCGATTCCCCGTTGTCACAATGAACGGCCGACCGGAGTTCCTTTCAGTTTTTATTTCGTTTTTTTTTTCTACGACGCGAACAGAGCTTCGCGGAGCCCTTCCGATTAGACTCGATCGTTTTTCGCGAGGAAGAAAGAGAAAAGGCGCTCATGAATTACCAATAGCCGCAAACGACACTCGCTCGGTCAATAAATCATTTTTTGTTTGCTAATTCCTCAGGTATAGCGACGTTTCTGTGGATCGAGATGAAAAAATGAAAATGCTGTGATAGCGTGACGCTCGGCGTTTTATTATTCAACTTTTTCCATCGCGAGGCGAGGAACGGGGCTTTCCGCGTGGGCGTTCATCGAATATCGATTCCCCAACGTTTTTTTTCCCCCGTTTGCATATTTGTCCGGAGGATTAACAACTCCAAGTTTGTGTTTCGGTGAAAACAGAATTTTCGAAAGCGATAAACTTCGAATGGTTTGTACAAACGATTTTCTCAAAAGACCAAACGATTATTGGCAATTTGTCAGTTTCGTTGCGCACCCTTCGTCCACGGAAATTCATTTATCCGCGACGTAAACAAGCGAGCTTCGTAAAACTACCGGCAGGATATAAAGTTCGCACTTTAACGATCGATACCAACGGGCCACTCGTGTCAAACGAAAACTCTGAAAAATTTCTCGTTTCCGCGTGTAATTAAGGAGACGAACATATTCTCCCTCCCTTGGCGATTTCCATCGTTCGGCTTTTATTCGAATGCGCACGAAGGGAAACAAAAGTGATAAACAAACTCTCGACCTCTTTCGGCCTATCCAAGCAATTGAGAAAAAAATAGGCCGCTTCGAGGCGACGTTGATCGGACAAGGGCGCGCACAACATTTTTCTGAGGGGAGAAAAAGAGTGAAAAAATGTTTGGATCCGGCATGTCGTCGATCGCTCGCAAGTTTTCGTCTTCCGGCGTGCACACTCGAGACTCAAAATAAACGTCGGTCACTCTTTTCCACAGTGTGAACCTACAGCTTTGTCCACACTCGCGCACGCGCCCCTCTCTGTGCGGAGCTTGTCATTTGGAGGTTTTGTAGCCAAACGTCTCTCCCAACCCCTCAAATTTTATCGTCAACCCCTGCACAGCATTCACCCTCGTTTCAGCCTCCTCCCCGAGGATCAAATTGATTTTGCAAAATGAAGAAAAATGAAATCAGGTCGAAAAAGTAACCACGCGATTAGCACAGCACGAAAAGGTCTTTGGTTCCCTCAGGAAACGAGAGAATCGGCGAAGCAGAGAGGCGAATGAAAAAGACGAGGACATTTTTCTCCCGGAATGAAGTGTGGCGATTGAGAACTTTGTTTCTGAAGGAATTATAGAGGATTTTTAGTAGAGAGCAATTCCAGCAAACGAGAAAATATAAACGCCTCTTTCGTTTTTTGTGAGGAAATTATAAAAATGAGCCAACTAAAGTGAGCCAACGAGAGCAGCTTGGCTCGAGCTTACTCATCCGGAAAAACATGAATGAGAAAATTGAGGTTTCTGAAGAGAAACCTCAATTTCGCTCGTTCCATTTCGAGCCATTTTTTCATCGATTTTTTAATTCGAGGATCGTGCTGTGCGTTAAACCGAGTATCGTGATATTGTCGGGATTTCATCCTTGTAGTCACAGGTGTTTGTGAAAATAGTTACGAGGGAGGCGGCCAACTCGAGTTTGAATGACGCAAAACACCAGGATTATTTAGCCGTCGACGATTTTATTTCGAGAACGCCTTTGCCGAGAGTTCCACTCAATTTTCGAGTATAATATCTACGAGCAAACTCGTCCTCCTCCTCGTATAATGACGCTACTGACGAGCTTCTCGGATCCGCGCTAACAAATTGCTTTATGAAATTCAACCTCAGGTGAAAATAATTTGCGAGGCTGAGAATAACGCCATCGGTGCACGCGTCGGGGCCACCAAATTCAGTGGCTCATTGTACGCAGCTACCGCGTGGATTGCGCGCTCTCATTTCAATCCTCGCCGGTTGTCGAGCGAATTCCTTGGATCAGTCGCGTCCAAATGTTCCTTTGGCAAAATCGCATTGATCCGAGTTCCGAAGACCTTCGACCGATAAAACGAGAGAGAGAGAGAGAGAGAGAGAGAGAGCTGTAACATAAAATAGAATGAGACTTTGCTTCGCATTTGAGGGGGAGTTAAAACGATATTTACGAAACGAACGAACGCAGCGTGTTTCGCAACAGAAAAAGATTTTCCATCGAATTTCAGTGCTTGCTCAAACGAAACTTGGGCGATTTAAAAAGGTCTGTGCGGAGCAACGAAAATGGGAGTCCCTGCAGGTTCATCGGCGCGATCGTCGCTCTTGATTAAAAGTACGGGAAAGCTGAGTCAGCGTACGGAGTGACCGGGAAAGGTGGAGAAAGAGAGAGCTCGAAATTCGTGAAGCGAGTGCATGCGCGAACTGAAAGGACGGAACGACGCTGATGAATTCACCGTAATCGCGTATCGAGAATCCAATGTCGATCTCTCTCCCTCTTTCTCGATCGTAAATTCGTGCGTACGAAGAAGAAAGACGCGCGTCCAATCGCCGATTGAGACGGGCCCAGATGGGAGTGAAAAACGAAGAAGAGGCAGAAAAAAGCCGAGTTGTTCTTGCCCTGAATACGAAATGACCGATCGAGCTAGATCAACGGGGCTTTGTCGTTTACCAAACGAGCTAGTATTGCACGATTTAAAAACCACCTCGAAGCAAGACAACTGGGACAGAATTTACAATGTTTTTTTTGCCCTCGGTGTTGCAGCGAGGCGATCGGACCGAGATGGAAGAAACGGCTCGTCCTCCGGCGAGTATCTCTCGATTATGCGTTATCGCGTCGAGTTTACAACTGAATATTCTCGCGAGACACAGAACTCGTCCCAATTAGGCGAAATAAACGCTGGCCGCTCCTCGACACCGAAAAATCCAGCAAAAAACAACGGCTCGACATAATCCGAAGGAATAGCGACGCCCGCACTGGAACAAGATACAATTTTTCGTAATTTCGAGCATGAAATATTGGCAAGGCCTACGCAAAAGCCAAGAGAACTCGGAAACTCAAGGGCGAACGAAAAAATTCGAGTCCGACGAAATGAAGGACAAACACATTTTTAATTGACCAATTTTTTACTTCGCTGAATCATCGCGAAGGTTGAAAAATTGCCAATTCAGCAGGGAACGAAATTGAAGATTCACTGGAATTATTGGAGGCTTTTTTACGTAATTTCGTTGGAGTCCAACGTTGCAACTCCATCGCTCCATGGAAATCTTTCACTCGGAAAATCTTGTGAAAATAAGGAGCCGCGAAATTTCGTTCGACTTACACAGGCTCTACTGTTGCACGAGTTATATTTAAACGTTACGTAACAAACTCACCGCTGGATAATCGAAGTCTGGGGAAGACGAAACATCCAATACGTAATCGACCCTACTTTGATTCGCCGGATCTTCGAGCGTTACAGGTGGCGTGAGTGTGCTCATGGCGCTCGTTATCGTCTGAAACAAATCGGTATTATTAGATATTCGATTGTCCATTGATCGATGGGAATGCTGTTTCGTCGTCGAGGAGCTCAAACTCCGTTCGAATCGAACGAATCGAGCGAGTCATTGGAAAATTTCGGTCTCCTCGAACCGTTTAAATTCGTAGTCGAATCGCGATGAAAATCGATTGAATTTATTAGCGAATTACAATATTTCATTCTCCAACTCGATTGTGCGTTCGTGCTCATTTATAGTTTATTCGCACGAGATTCTTCGAGAGCGGTGAAAGGTAGAAAAATCCTTTGCGTTATGCCTGCTTTCGATGGAGGCCAACGAGCATTGCGACAACCGATTCGTCGAGAACACCGTCATACGAGCGTCGAAGCAATGAAAAAAAGGTCGTCGAACGAGCGTTCTTCGAAGGGGGGTTTGAACGCACGTCAAAAACGAATTTATCAAATTTCAATGAAACCAAAGACACGAACTCATTGATCGAAAAAAGTTCTCGAGGAACTGCAATTTTGTAGGGATAAATTTAGTCAGGCGAGCCGATCGAAAAAACGCCGATTCGGTGTACTTGAAAAAATATCTGAAATCAGCTGCGACAATCTTTTTATAAATCCGAACGTAAATCACTCGGAAGCCAGAAAAAATGAATGAACCGTTCGATCCTCTCGTCAATTTTATTCCGCTTTGCCAACCTTATTGCTCAATTGTCTCGATTTATTTATTTATTTGACAAACGAATGATTTATTCGCAAGGCACGATACGTCCGAGCGAGGTTGGACGGTAGCAGCACTCCCGAGTGACGCCCGTTATCGCTGATCGCCGAGCGAGATCATTTGTAATTGTCAACTACAGCTGACTAACACCGCGCGCAAAACGCTCGTAAGAACGCTTCTATTTTTGTCGCGGATGAATTCTCACAGGCCGAGAGCATCATTCGTTCGAGTTTTACATTGGTTGTATCCGCGCACGGGACGCGCGTTTTTTGTGGTTAATTCGCCGGAAATCCGGCTCGAATTTTCACCACTGAAACACGGTTTTGAACGATTTCGAATCGAAATGTTTATTTCTTTCAAAACTTCCTCTTCTCGCCCGTTCAATTACCCAAATTGCCGGCCCGCCATCGAGAGATCAAAGCGATCGGAAAACGAGCATTTGCTGCCTTTAAACTTTGACCGATTTATTCTGTCTTTCAACAATTCGCGCATGAAAATAAACGCGGGAAATTTTTCGGATTTATCTTCCTGCGAGGCTGGCTTTGTTAGGGCTGCTCCAAAGTTCAATCCCCACGAATCTCCTCACGATACTTTTATCAAAAAAAATAATGAAATCCAGCTGAATTTCAGCTAAAATGAAAAAATGTCACATTCGCCAGACATAAATTGGCTGACGGGAATGCGAAAAAATCTTACCAGAATGGCGTCCCTGATATTTTTCTTGATGTCTTCGATCTTCTGTCGCTTCTCCCTGAAAAACGAAAAACCGCGATTAGATTCGTCATTTTGGATCGACCAGTCGGTCATTCTCAATTATCTTTTTCGCTCTTCTCGTCACGAACAGAGAGAGAGAGAGAGAGAGAGAGAGAGAGAGAGAGAGAGAGAGAGAGAGAGAGAGAGAGAGGAGAGAGAGAGAGAGCGAACGATCTTTGGGAAGCTCCTGCGAGGATGAAGCAGGTACGAGGCCCTCAGCCAGGAAAATAATCTTTTCGGCGATGATTTTAAGGCAGTTGCAGTTCGATCTATTCCACGATTGGTCAGATTATTGCTTTTATCTTGACGATTTACGTCGCGACGCGTGGCGGACGAAAAAAAAATGCGAGGCTAAGAGATAGGAGAAAACGTGAAAGAGGGACGCGTCAGCGGATGGAACAGGCTGGCTGTTCGCATGCCAACGTTGAAAACGTTTATTGTCTAGTCACTCTCCTGTCTTTGGACGTTTCCCATTCCTCGAGCGTGTCAGAATCAAAGGCAGCGAGGTAGCGTTCTCTTTTCAAAGGAATTTCACAAGTTGAAGGCACCGAGAGGATCGAAGAGTCAAAAACGTCGAGGAAAAAGCACGCGAAGACGAGTGTATCGTCCCTTGACGACGTCCTAACCTTCCTTTCACGGAGAGCTGGCAATTTGTAATAAATTAATCGGAAACGGTGGAATTATTTTTTTTTAAATAACGAAAACTGTTCCATTTGGCATGGGCAAGTCGCTCCGATGTCAACAGCTCGGAGTTCCTTCCGAAACCGATTTTACAAAATGCTTTAAAATAATGAAAGAGTAAAAGTACCTCTTTTTACCAACTAGCGATAAAATTTGATTGGCTACCGTAATAAGAAGAGAGGGGGGAGTAAAAACCCATGTCCAAAAATGTGAGAAACCAAAGAACACTCGAATTCTTAGCGTCAATTGCCGAAACGTGACCAACTCACCTTCCCTGAGATAAACTATGCTATTCCGTAAAAAAGGGGGGAAAAACGTCTGCAAGTCGGATGCATGGAAATGCCCACTTGAAAAAATCCCCGATTTCCAAATGCTCCGGCCAGCCCTTTACCTGCGCCGGGCCTAACGGCGCCCCCCGCTCCGGTCTATAAATTAAGAAAGCGACGCGCATTATTCGCCTTGCAACAACGAGTGCGAGCGTGATTTTCGAACGGAAACTAGAAAACGGTCTTCTCGAAGCGGGGTCGCCGCAGGAGCAACGAGTCGACAGCGCCATATTTTCCGGTGAAAAGGCCGAGTGCAAAAAAGCGTGAAATTCCAGCCACGTGTTGATATCGCGTTACGGAATACGGTCCGGTGGTACGCACGTATTCAAAAGAACGTGGGAAACCGAGACATTGGAACTAGTTGCGCCTTCGAGTTCGCTGCTCCACCTTTATTAGACAAGTTACTCAAATTGGTAGAGACCTACAATTGCTGCATGGGAAAACTTCGTTAGTCTCGATCGACACTCGAATCATCCTCTCGCGAATCCCAACGTCAATCCGTTTTTTGACGTCCCCGACGACGCTGAAGTCTCCAACGTTGGAGTCCAACGAAATGAAGGAAAAAAACGTTTGTAATTCACCAATTTTTTATTTCACGAATCGTTGGTGCAGCTTGAAAAACTACGAATCGCAAATTTGGCAGGGAACAAAATAGGAGAATTACTGGAATTATTGGAGAGTTTTTTTCGATCATTTCGTTGGACTTCAACGTTGGAAACTTCAGCGTCATCATCCCCGACTCCTCCGACACTGCTGCGGAACTACGACGCTGAAGTTTGCAACGTTGGAGTCCAACGAAATGAAGGAAAAAACATTTGTAGTTGACCAATTATTTTTTATTTCACGAAATATCGGTGCAGCTGGAATTTCAAATTCGGCAGCTAGCAAAATTGGAGCAGTACTGGAGTCATTGGGGTTTTTTTCACATCATTTCGTTGGACTCGAACGAATTAATTCGAGCTGCAATCTTTTCGTAGCGTGAAACTCGAAGCAGAAACCATCCGTAGACTCATTTTTCAAGTCTACCGATAAATTCATTATTTTTAAGTGAGAAAAATATTTTTTCAAACGCATTTGAAGAAAATAAAAAGTGACGGCGAGTTGGGCCATTTTTCGATGCTACAAATTCGAATGCATCTCAAATGAAATCTTTAAAAAATCATAAATTCAAGGATTCGTCAGATTTTCAAATTTTTTTTCATCAAAAACTACGAATTTCAAATTCGGCAGCTAACAAAATTGGAGAAGTACATGACGCTGAAGTTTCCAACGTTGGAGTCCAACGAAATGATCGAAAAAAACTTTCCAATAATTCCAGTAATTCTCCCATTTTGTTCCCTGCCAAATTTGCGATTCGTAGTTTTTCAAGTTGCACCAACGATTCGTGAAATAAATAATTGGTGAATTAAAAACGTTTTTTTCGTTCATTTCGTTGGACTCCAACGTTGGAAACTTCAGCGTCGTAGAAGTACTGGAGTCATTGGGATTTTTTTTACATCATTTCGTTGGACTCCAACGTTGCGATGCGTCGCATTACGGAGCTTTGGGATTTTTTCATCCAACTTCATTTTTTTTCATTAACAATATTATAAATTACAATAACCTGTTCCGTGGACAACGTTCATTTTGCTGTGCGTTTCAATTCGGCGATTTGATTTCATGCTTCATGCTAGCGGTGATTGCACTTGCGCTCGCGTTCGTCTCGCGTGTGTGTGTGTTTTTTTTTCATATTATTGGTTCGCTACGACGCTGAAGTTTGCAACTTTAGAGTTCAACGAAGTGAACGAAAAGAGATTTGTAATTCACCAATTATTTATTTCACGAATCATTGGTGTAGGTTGAAAAACCATAAATTTCAAAGTCGACGGGAAACAATGTTGAAGATGACGCTGAAGTTTCCAACGTTGGAGTCCAACGAAATGATCGAAAAAAGCTCTCCAATAATTCCAGTAATTCTCCTATTTCGTTCCCTGCCAAATTTGCGATTCGTAGTTTTGCAAGCTGCACCAACGATTCGTGAAATAAAAAATGGGTGAATTAAAAACGTATTTTTCGTTCATTTCGTTGAACTCCAACGTTGGGAAGTTCAGCGTCGTATGTTGAAGATTTACTGGAATTATTTGAGAGCTTTATTTCAGATCATTTCGCTGGACTCGAACGTTGCAAACTTCAGTGTCATTTGTTCGCTTAATTAAAAATGAATTAGATTTTATTATTTCAAGTTAATGAATTGAAAATTTGCCTTAATCTTGTCGAACCGCCCTTAATTACGGGCGAATCGAGATAATCATCGTTGAAAATGACAGATTAAACACGGGCTCGTAGGGAAGCCTTCAAAAAATTATGCGAAGCTGGAAAATCATTTTTCCATAAGGTACGCTTGAACCTCCTTAAGCCGAGGGGCTTGAGACGTTTCAGTCTTCTTATTTCATCGGTTCGATCGAGAAGTTTGGGAGCCAGTGCATTTGGATGTTTCTGGAGTCTTCAGAGATTCGTTCATCAGCAAAGGATGGATCGGCGATCGCGAATTTTTCCGTAATCCGATGTCTTTTTTCTTTTCATTTGCATCACAAACATCGGAACGCTACCGGGCCAGAACCCTTTTTCGGATCGCGAGCTTTGTGCCCGTGAAAAATTGTAATCCGTTCGCGGTAGCGCTCCAGTCCCAAGACCGAGGAATACATTTTTTTGCCCTCGCACTCATTCGAATACGGCAGCTGGAGAAGCGCGGAAAGGAATAAATGAAATTAAAACTCCGGGGACAAACGACGTACGCGAGGATCCAAAATGCAGACTCTTCCGTGGCGACTCATTACCTCGAATAATCTCGATATATCTACAGGAATGTCGAGTTGAGCGTGAATTGAGAGTGTGAGAAAAAATTAACATATCCTTTCGCGCATCGCTCTCGTTTTTCTCTCAGCAAAATTGCATGCATTAAAGCTCAAATTACAGGAATGAGGCCGTTATTCGATGAGGGTGTATTTACGATCGATTATCGAAGAGTGAAAAACTCGATGCATGTATGAACAGAAGAAAAAAGTGGATTATTTTCGAGTATCTTTTTCGTGATTATTATTTTTCCGAATTCTGGTACTTTATGAAGGGTTGACAGCGTTTTATGGCACTCTTGACAGAGGGCGCGATGTTTCAACGCGTTTCTCGATCGTTTCGAAAATAAATAACGATGGAGGCTTCGTCAATAAATTTTGTAGCAATCGCTCGTTTCGTGAGTCTCGTCTCAACGGATTCGAAATGACATTAATTTTGTTTTGTTTTTTTTTTTTTTTTTGAGCGATGTCCGGCCGGGGTTTCGAGAAATTTCGAAAAAACCAAAACTGTCTCGATCGATTTGAGATCGAACGTTGTTTAATTAACGACTTTCGTCATCGTCGATAACCCGAAAAATGGACCATGCGCGAGAAATACGTCCCCGTGTTCAAGTAGCTCGTAATTAAGGCAGTTCGATAGCTCAGTGCCGTATAAAAAATGGGCCGCAGCCCCCTTCCTGCGCGGCCATTGTTCGTTGTGAAATATCTTCCAAAATCATTCAAATTATCGTCAATGAGCGTCGCTTGTCTCGCGCGACAGCGTTGCCGGGTCGCGAACCTTGAAATTCTCCCACTCAAATTCCAAAACTAGACGGTAGCTCGTGTTGTTTCGTTTTTTTTTTAATTTTTTCTTCAGAAGATACTCCAACGCTGTATTTTTTAAAATAAAAATCGTAAGAACCGTTCTCGAGTTATTTCGATACACGTTTTTTTTTTTACGATTACGATGTGTTCGAATGGAGAAAGCATAGAACTTTAATTTGCAATTTCTAAAAAACTATACGGTAAAAGTACTTTTTTAGAATCGATTCGTTAGATTTTTCTGCGCGACATATTTTTTATCCGAAATTTCCGTAAGAAATCGGGCTTCGCTGTTGAACGACCTTAATCTTGCGAAGTTTCAAGGTGACTCTCGTAACGTGGGATGTTATTATGCTTGTTTACTTCGTACGTAATGGTGGAAAGTTCAAAACAATACTCACGCTTCACTGAACCCATTAACGTGCAGTATCCTCATCTGTTTGACAATTGTGCTTTTTCCGGATTCGCCGGCACCTGGAATAACATACGAGAGCTGAGTTCGTAGAAAGCGAGCGTGGCGCGATCACTCGCCCCGCCGAAATCGAATGAGCGACGAAATTTTATGGAAACTTATCAGCCGAATGGAAAATAACGATCAAAGTGTTAACCCCCGATTTCTGTTCTCACACGTCAATCGTAACTGGATAAAACATCGCTCGGAACGAATTAATTCAAGCTGCAATAGAATCAACTCTTTTCGTAGCGTGAAATTCGAAGCAGAAACCAATTTTTCAAGTCTACCGATAAATTCATTATTTTTGAGAGAGAAAAATATTTTTTCAAATGCATTTGAAGAAAATAAAAAGTGACTGCGAGTTGGGCCATTTTTCGATGCTGGAAATTCGAATGCATCTCAAATGAAATTTTTTAAAAATCATAAATTCAAGGATTCGTCAGGTTTTCAAATTTTTTTTTCATCAATTTTCTAATATATTTAGGCTAATCTTGGTACATGAGCGTCTGAGCCGGTAAGCAGTTTGCTCAGAGTTATGAAATCATAAACGGATGTTTGCTTTGTTTTATATCGAATATTCATTTCCTCTAAAAACAAAAAAAAACAAAAAAAGAAAAACAAATGACAAATGATAAACGAAATACGTGACATTTCCGAAATGGAAAAAATGACAGCAATCGTAATAGTGGAACGACATTGAATATTTTTATTCATAACGAAACAAAGATTAGTTTTTTTGTTGAATGATGAGCAAAAATTTGGAAGCGAGCAAAGAGAAATAAAAAAAATCTCGAAGCGGATGTCAAAAGTCTCTGAAAAACTGCGTATTTACAGAAAACACGAATATATTCATATAATTCCGAATTCCAGTATTCCAACATTGAGCTAAAAAATTCAAGTCTACATTTCGAAGAATTTATTAACTTCCGAAAGTCAGTTGTCAACATGAAAAACCTAGAAACAGCATGCTTTTCCCGAAGCAGCATTATTTTCGGGGAATTCCCGCGTCTCCCTTCATCGGAGCGAAGTGTGACCCTGAACATTTGTTTACATGAGCGAAGCCGCGTGTTTACCATTTTATACAACGGTGAAGTGAATATTAGACTTGTTAGAGGCAGCGAAAACGGGGAGTGTGGAAAGTCGTGAAGGTATTAAAAACAAATGTTAGTCGTCGAAAATAACGACGGCACCGGTGATATTATAAATATGGGATGAGTTTTTTAATAGCGATGATAAGATCGTAAGTAAAAGGAGTTCAAAAGGCGGGTCTCGTTCGAATATATGGGAATAAAATGATGCTGTGCCAGCACGATAGCGTTACGTTTAGTTACACAAATAGAAATACCCTGTGCGCGATTCAAGCGATGATCCGCAGGTGGTCGGTGGCCCGATTTTGTGTAAAAAAAAAAACGCGCGCGCGTGTTTCTATTAACGATAAAACGTAATGACGAGATACATGGAAAGAAAACGAAGGAAGAGAAGAAAAAGTAAAATGTAAGTAACGAATCGTACCGAGTAACAGAAGCCTGTGTGTCGCTCTGTAGACCTGTTTGTCCTTCTGTAACTGTCTGGTGATAGCGTCGGAGCGCCTCTTCTGGTTCTTGCTGTCATCCTGGCTGGCCTTACTGCTCTGGCTGCCGAAGCACCCCATGACACAAGAGAGACACGCGATATCCTCGCCTCGTTCTTCCCGTTCGTCCCGCGCCGCCACAATCGTCGTAGTCGACGAGCTACAATCGCCGGCACCGATGGTATTCCTTTTAATGGTTTTTTCGTATTGTTGAGCCGGCGGCTCGTGCCGATCGGTAAACCTGGCGCACTGATCACTCGCAACCCGTTGAGGGTCGTCACGAACGCCACCACCGACACCGACACCGGCGGCGTCGCGAACCCCCAAACTCCCGTCACCTTCGAATTCTTCACTTTTCACAATTGCACTACAATTATTTCCACTTCCTCCTCGTCCATCACTGGCACTTTCGCCGGCTCCACCGCCCCCCTTCGACGACAGGGTTGCCCCTGTGCTCGCCCAGTTCTTACTCACTTTCGAAAAGTGACGTCAACGCACACGCACGATCCTTTCGCTGATTAGGAAAAACTGCAATCGTCCACGAAAATAACGAAAGAGTTACGAAAAATAGGGGCGCGCGCGCGCGCGCGCTCTTGCAGACAAAAAACAGCACCGGTGCACACTGCTCTCGCGCGTGTGCTGCTTCTGCTGTTTATAGTTTCCTTTCGTGCCGTTCACTCTCTGTAAAAACAAAATTCCTAATAGTTTTAGATCGCCGGATATTTATAATTCGTTATTGCTCAACTGTCTATTCAACATTTTTTTCGACTACAAAATAATCACTTCTCTTCGAACCCTATTCTCCTATTTCGTTCTCTGCAACAATGAGTTTTGACACGCGCCGACAGACACTCGCACGCATCGGAATACACACACCGTGAGGAAAAGATACTTTACACCGCGCGACACGAATACCTGCACCCATAGGCGCGCGCGCGCGCGCGCCTCCGCGCTCCGTCGAGCTGATTTACACCTTCTTCCACCTCGTCCCGCGAAACCATAACTAATCCGTGTACACGGCGCGCGCGACTCTGTCGGAACGGTGCCGCGTGCACTCAACAGACACTGATAGGGATAAAAAAAACGCGGGGAGAGCGAGAGAAAAATAGATGGTGGATCTACATATAAATACACCGCAAAGGAGATTCCGAGCAGCGGGGCGGTACAGCCGGTTCAAAAATTCGGGAACGAGGCGATCATCCGAATGAATTTGACGTTTTTCGCGCCTCTGCGCCCGCTCTATAAATCCTAAGAATTTGTCTCCTATTAATTCTTCCCCGAGTTATTTTCAACGAATATCTTCCCATCTCGTGTCACAGACGGAAAAAAATTCGGTTACACTTGCGTCCGAGGGGAGAGATTTGGCGAAGAGGTCCAGCAGCAGTACCGATGACATATAATAAGCTTTGCTCAGCGAGAGGGCTCTCTCCCTTGGTAGTAACTTGCCGGCAACCGATCGTTACACCCCTCTCTCCCCGTTCCGGCCAACACTCGCGCCCTCTCTTCCCGCTCTTCCAAAGCATCACAAGGTGTTTAGCTATTTAACCAGGCAACGGAGAGTCAACCGAGCGAAATGATTGTAGCAGCCTCGAGTAACCCAACTGATAGATTATATGTATATAGTGTTTAAGAGAGAAAGAGAACAGTCAGCCCCAAAAGCGTGGAGAATAAAAAAAGAGCGAGAGCCCGAACCAACGGACCGAGTGACAAGCGAAAAGACGGCTGACGATCACACACTCTAGCAACTTGACTCTGACACGTTACGTTCGAAACATCATTTCTGGTAGATTTTCAAATTATCGAGGACAATTGAGCCACGGGGAACGTTTGTCACTATTTTAGCGATTACAGTACGCGTTTGAGAAAACATAACCCTATTATCGTACGTCTGAGTTTTTTAGTTATTTTTCGAACGTGTTTTAGTGTATATTTGTAAAAAAAAAATGCTACGTGTGTAATGAAGTTGCACCCCCCGGGTAGCTAACGACGATGGGAGCAGCAGGTAACTCTCAAGGGCCATTTGTCGCGAGGCAAAATGAAGGAAAGGGCGGGAGCAAGCACCGTCACTCTTTTCTCCTGCAACTTTTTTTCATACTCCCTTTTATAGAGTCGTGACATCCTAAGCTTTGCGATGTTAGAAAACTACATCGCCGCAGTGTAATGAAACGTGTAAATCCCTTTGCGCGCGTGTGTTTTACTCGAGGTAGAAGTAACGAGGAAGAGGGAGAGGGGAGAGAGTGAGAGTGCGAGAAAGAAAAAAATAGTATACACACGCTGTGCGTGCACGAGCGGAGAGGTACGGCCTCGGTTCTCCGACTCTGGCTCTAACCTCTTCCCCCTCCTCTCGTCCTCCTACGCCGCCTCCTTTGCGGCCGCGGTCGTAGGAGCGCGATGCCTCGGTTGGTTTTTCCATCTCATTCGCGCAACGTACACAGTGCGTTCGCGCTTTTCTATGTATATGTTTCTCTCGCTCTCACCTCATCCGATATTAACAGCGCGAATGAATGAAGGGGCGGCCAGAGAAGGGGCGGAGGGGGGGGACGAAAAATTACAGCAGCCAAAATGTACACTGTGCGTGATTATGCATGCACATGTAAAGAGAAAAAAAAACAGTATCGAACTACCGAGACGGGAAAACGACGATCAAAGGCGCAGAGTGAACGCGATCAACTATTAATATAGATCGTTTTCTGTGAAGCTCTTTTTGTCTCTCCCTTCCTTCTGTCCTTCCAAATGGCAAATATAAAGTTGACAGGCGGGCGCAGAGCGCGCGCGGGAGAGCGCCCGGAGACAACGACAAACCCGAAAAGTTAAAATAAAAAAAGCACGCTCGAGAAAATCTTTTGAGAAACGAACCGTTATCTTTTGAATATCTGTCTACGCTCGAAATACTCTGTATTTTGGAAATGGATATCTGACGTTCGCTCGATACAGATTTAAAGCGTGTATACGCATACATACTGGACGTTGGAAACTACGTCCGTGTGTGTGTGCGGACTATTCGTATATTTCCCATGTTAAAAAAACTTCTCGCGTAGCCCCGAAAATGCGAGAGGACACTGTTTCCTAAACACGAAAAATACAGTTTTCATGAAACTCCAACATATTCGCGCAGCCGGCCTTTCCTCTACGACAACGGAAAATATGATCTTTTTATTTTCCACCCTCGCCGCGATGCTAAACTTTTTCGATTCCTCACGTAGACCTAAAGTCTTTCCGAATAAACGAAGAAGGGTGGTTCGCTTCTTCAGCTACCCAATACATCCACACACGTTCACAGGCACACACGCCACTCACACATACACCGTGCACGCACTCTGCAATTTTCCGCTATCACTCGCGACACAATCTCTTTCTTTCGTTTCTTTCCTATTATTTTTTTACCATATACTTTACATTTTGGCTGGATTATGATGATATTTCGGTCGTCGTTTTGTAGTTTACCCGTTTCATATATCTTTCGTCCCCCCCCCCCCCCTAATCACCCCACTGGCGAACAGCAGCGGCAAGCTCCTCACCACCTCGGCCGACGTCTCTCACACGAGCCAGCCACCGCCACCGCACACCCACACGAGCCGCCCCGGTGCGTTTATTTGATAAAACGCGGAACCCACGAGTCCGCACGCGGCGGAGTTGGAGCCTTTTTTTATACGTTTCTCCCCGGACACACAACACTTTCGGCACCTCGTCCTCTCTCCGACGACGACCCGTTAAAGGGATATAATATATCCCTTTAAAACCTCCTCATTCGAGCGAGCCCGAGTTAACTCGCGACCGTAACGTCCGAGACGAGGTGCTGCTCCCTGTAGCCAACATGTCGTCTGCTAGAACCCACTAGAGCGGCTGCCCACTATCGCCTTCCTCCACTCTACCGCCCCACGAGAGAACTCGAGCCAGCGCCGTACCACTTTCTCACCGCACCCTGTTCTTTTCTCTCCCCTTTTTACGTATAGCCCAGTTTCCATGAAAATCCATTTTCAACTTTTCCCCACTCAATCACCAATGGAATCTTCGATCGTTTATTGTATTTATTCCTCGTACCAATGGACGAGGAATAAATAATAAATGGTCCGTTGTAAAATTTTTCCGATTCTTTTAAGATTTTTTAACCTCCCCGCTCGACGGAATATTTTGAATATTCGTCGAGTGTTCTTACGTCTGAGGAAATTAATAACAACTCATTTGAGCTATTCCCTCAACTTGTGGAATATTATCGCGAAAGAAAGTCCTGCAAAAATCGCTTCCACAAATTTGGAAGGATAACGCGAGGGAAACAATCGTTTGGATCAATATGTGAAAAGTGTCAAGTCTCAAAACCCTATTGGTCCTTGCTCGTCGGAAAATTCGACGGCGAATAGCGTATAATCCCTTTGGACTCGCAGCAGCAGCATTGCAAATCCCACCATTGCGAATGAATAAGCCACGAGAGTAAAATGTTCAGGAATTTAATACGAAACCATAACTCTGTATGAAAAACAATCGGTCCCGTCAGTTATCGAGCCTCAAAAATCCTGAGTGAAAAAGAAGATAAATAGTCGAGGCTGACCGACTGCGTAAAAGGTACGACACTGTCGAGCCATGCCGAGTGAAAAGCCGAGGATCGATCGGCTCTTTTCGTACGATTTGCGTACAGAATAAAAAAGCAGCGAGTTGCTACAGGTGCCGCCGGTGATTTTCCGGAAGGCTTGGCAACTCTCCGAGGCTCCTCGATGAAATGAATTATTAGTTTCGTTCATACGTGGAATTATTTTTTTCTTTTTCATTTAAAAATTACATTCCAAACACCATTTAACTTAGCCACTGCTCATTTTTCATCTCTCTCATTTATTGTATTACAAAATGACACGTGGATCGAAATTATTATCGGGTATAAAACAATAGAGACTATTAATTACAATAATAATGTAATAACAAATATAAAAATATTCATCCGCAGTAACTAAATGTTAGTGACGCCCTTTCTCCGCACGATTCCCTTGGATATCAACAATTTTTTGCTTTCTTCTGTTGGTACAGTGAGCACTAGCTAAAAATAATACGAATAGGGTAAGGAAAATTCTTCGTAGTTCACGAATGGAGAAGAGTTATTGAATAATAACTATAATTGCAGATCTCGACGGAAATGCTGGATTGCAGGAACGAAGGATTTTCAATCGATTAGTTCGAAAGGAAGCAAGATTTGTTTTTTCCCTTCATCAAAAGAAGATCGGAGACAATTTTCGTCTCTTCGGAGATAACGAAAAAAACAAAAATTGAAAAGAAAATAAAAAGATACGATCTCCCTGGGTTGACTCACGCACAAAGTGCTGAATAATCGTTCGACTACGTTGCAATCATTTTCGAAGAATAAAAAGTAGAGGATGGAGAAAAAAATGTGTATCTCTGCGAAGCCCGGGCTTTATCTCGGAGACACGTGGCTATAACGATGCGTTATCTCGTATTCTTGTACGTGTGCGCGATGACGCATACGAAAAATAGTGAAATTTAGTGCAGAAGAGTCTCATTCTCGGGGGCAATCGCTACAGGGGAATTGTTCAAAGAGAGTGTACACGAGGAGCCCCGCGTCACAACGTTTTTCAATCCCGTCATTTTCGTGTCTCAGTCCATCTCGATTTTCCTCGCTTCTCTCACACATTTAGTTTTATATTTTTGTTTTTTTCTTCTCATTTTGATTGTGATTTCTCCTTTCGGGCGTCACTGTCGCACCACGCGTCTGGCATCTTTCCAAGATGGCCGGCTCGCCCTTTCAACCGGACGAAACAATGACGCGTTCTTCTCTCGCTCTCTCTCTCTCTCTCTCTCCATTGTTTTTCTTAATCTTCTTCCATGGGATGACTCTTGTAACGATCTTCGCACGCTTTGTTTTACATTTTTTTGGTTCCCGTACGTTTCATGAATTTTCCACCTTCGGAGGAGGTTGAATCTTAAAGCTTCGTTGTACTCTTTGCGTCGTCGCCGATTTTTGGTTCTTCAGCGAGCAAAGCGTTGAGGTCGACGTCTTGCAAATTCGTCGCGTGTTGATTAGAGCCTGGAATGATTTTTTAATTCTCCATTATAAATGATAAAATTTAGAACCCTGAACGATTTACAACTCTCGTGCTAGATAGAGAGAACGAGTGACTTTTTCCTCGCTTCCCATATCGTAAATTACCTGCGTGAGCGAGAAAGAGATCCTTCAAAAATCCAAGCTCTTTCGTCAGCATCTTGATTTTCTCCTCCAATAATTCGTTCTCGGTTTTCAATTGGTTTACACGTTCCAGCGTCTGTTGAGTTCGCATTTTGCTCTTCACTCTCGAACGCTTTACCGCCTGTTTTATTAACACGGAGTTTCTTTATTAGCAGGACAATATATTCGCTTAAGGAGAGATCGAAAGACGCGGAAAAAAATACTTCGTACCTGATTATTTCGATCACGGCGTCTCCTGTAATCCTCGTCATCCTCTTCCTCCGAAATAATTGTCTTTTTCTTCCTGTTCGTCGACGAATTTTCCTTATTTCTTGGTGCCATCTGCAAAACAACGACAATAATTCCCCTTTAAACGCACGCTCAAAATCTTCTTAAACGACTGAATTTTACGATCGACACAAATCGACAAAACTGCTGCCCGTATCGAGCACGCTCTTCCAGATATTTATCATCCGCGATAAGTGCATTTTTATGAACAATACCGCCGCTGCGTACTCGACGCTTCGTCTAGTTCGACAAATAAACCCAAATTTCTTCGCTCTTTCTCGGATTTCTCTGAAAAATTTCATTTTTTTTATCTTTTCAATTTTCACATTCTGCTTTTGAAATTTCTACCGAATATTGGGCGCGCTTTTGTCCACGCCAAAAGAAGCAACGAACTAATTTTAATATTTTCGAAAATTCTCGGCTTCTCAGACGCTCGAACTGTCGGTACTACGCTGACAAATGCGCAGACCCGCTCGTTGCTTTTATCAGGAGGAAGGCTAATTGGATGGAGGAGATGAGAGTTGATCGCATGACAAATCAATTCAATGATTTTGTGCAATTTAGTAATTTCATTAGACCAGGCTGTCTAATTTTGACCAGAACAGAAATTTCATGACTTTTAAGGCTTTTTAAGTCAAGGAACAGGAATTTTTCATGACTTTTCTTATGGTTCTGATACTTTTTATTCATCTTTTAATTATAAAAAAATTCAATAAAAATAACAAAGAAATGATATTTTATTTTGAAATAAAGAATCTTTTTTTTCTTACAAACTATTCATTCGATATTCGTTTTTATATCGATGATGAGTATTGACGAACCAGACATTGTCGCCACCCCGCGAATTTTGAAATCATGTTGAAGAAAACCAAAAAATCGACAATGACAATGAGCCTTGCAGAGATCTTAAAAAATCAGGTTGTTTGGTCATTTTTCATGACATTTAATGATTTTTTCAGGTCCGAGTGTAATTTCATGATATTTAAGAATTTTCACGACTTTTCAGGTCGTTAGACACCCTGTTAGATAAAACAAGAAAAAAGGCTCGATTTCTTCATTTTGATTTTCCGGTTTTCGCCAATGGAAAGTAGCAACAAAAATGGTTTATTTCGATTTTTCGTTTGATCAGAGTGTCTTTTTGTTCAGGCGATTCAGTCGGCTCGATGAATCACGATTCGAATCCATCGCCATAAAGATATTGCTCGTTCGACATTTTCGATTGTCGTAATTCCGAGAGGCAGCGATTAGTATGACGGATACTCGTGGAAATCCTCGCAACCAATTTGTAATGAAAGGCGAAGTAAAAGAAAAATTAGGAAAAATATAAATTTAGATGAATAAAAAATTATAAAAATAATGTAATTTATTAGATTTGTACGAGCTCGATAGTTCGATGAAAACACGAATTTTCTAAATCAAGAATACATTTAAAAAAATTTTTAAATACATTTTTTTAAATTTTATTTAAAAAATAAAGCCGAATTAAAATATTAAATTAAAATGAAAAAATGAGTTCTTTTAATAAATTTGGATCAAGGAAATCTCGCTCGATTCAAGAACCATGGAAAAAGCTCGCTTGATTTATGAAAATGGCAAATGCGTGCTTTTCCACTGAATCCGAAGTTCATCAAACTTCGATATTCGCTCGTGCGACTCGGTCGGTGTGTCATGTCACAGCAATAATCGCGCGCGTACCACTCACGAAGAGCAGCCGCCTCTCTTCCGCCCATCGACCATTAGCTTCTCCTCAAAATAAATTTGACGATTTTTAGTAAAAAAGAGAAATTTATGAACAAAAATTCAGAGACGAATTCGACCTGAAAGATTCTTAAAGGATTCAAATTTCGGGGAAAAAGAAACGAAAATTAGCGAAGAAGTAGCGAGAATTGTTATTGACGTTTCGGAATGCACAATGCCCTTAAAGTAAAACGCGATAATCGCCACGATCTCGATATCGCCGTAACCGAGGAATAATAAAGACGGCGTTTGCGAGAGCGAGTCAGCAAGAGTTGCCGGGGTTACGTGGCAAGAGCATTAACAGTATAATCGTACAATGCCAATCGTCGTGTATATTTACCCAATAGAGCCTTGAAACAGTTAAGAAATCGGCCCTGACATCTCCTTGCGAAGCTGCTGGTACAGCAGTTTACAACGTGCTCGACTCGCTTAATCGTCCGATTACAATACAAACGGCGATTATCCCATTCTCGGGGACTTTACGGCGACATGAAACATATTCGCAAGTGTAAAACGCGATATTATCAGACCGATGGACTTTCTATGCGCGACGAACGTTTATTTTTTCCGATCGGCCTACCCCCTTTACTCGATATTACATTCGCTGGCGAATGAGATAAAATTGAAAATTTTCGATTTATTCGCGTGGAAGCTCATTTTCAGAAAGACGGAAATCCGCCGTATAAATATTTGCAAGAGAACGGGAGCGAGAGAAGGATCGCGTTGTACCTACGAGCCTCTTCCTCCGAGTCGTTTGATGTTTACCGGAGAGGAAAAAAGGCAAATGTTCTTTGTGCACTTTTATCGATAAATCCCCGTACGCCTGTGCGCCCAAAACTCGAATATTTTAATATTACGATTTTAAAGGTTGCGCCGATGGAATGCAACGAATATAAATTCTTTCTCTTCATAAAAGTCGAAAATGCGGCTACCTCCGGAACGTAAAACGAATGCCTTCAGTTCTTTGAACTCCCGAAACTGGCGATAAAAAATATAAACAACGTAGAAAAAGTGAATCTGCTTGAAAAAAATTTTTAGGTTCTTTGGCCAACGGATGGCTAGCTGCTTCGAAAATATCGACTTTGCAATGACGAGAAGACAGCTGGTTGGTCATAAAATAATGCATTTCGATCGATGATCATGAAGAAAATGTAGTTCAGTTTCATGACTAATAGACCTTGCGAATTTGGGTTTTCCCTCAATTCCGAGAACGACTTTCGAATAATTCGTTATTCTAACCTGTACAGTTGCATCGCGGCATGTACTTTTCACGCCATCTCTTGTGCATTCGTCGCTTTACGAAACGACGCTGAGTTACCGATCGGCAAATTCATTTTTCTGTTAAACATTAACACGAATATTTTATTCTGAATTTTGTGTACCTTGACCTCCGTGGTCGATATGAACGCGTGGTAAAAGTGATTATGAAAGATACGAACGATTTGATTTCGGTTTAAAGTCGAAAACAAAAAGTAAATAAGTTTCAACAAACTTCTCTTCTGTTTGGAAAGTCAATGACCTCTAAAAAATCAGACAACCAAATCTTGAAAGGAATCCGTCTTACGGCACCTATCAGTTCGATATACCGAAAACAAAAACAAATATGAAGCCATAACGACGTCTCAAGGACACACGCATAAGCGATAGTGGCGACACTTGAATGATGAAAAAAAAAACAGAGATAAAAAGTTTATAATTGTTTCATTCACGCAGGAAACATCACAGCGGTTGAACCATTGGAAAGCGGCGTTCAAAGTGACATACGCGTTGCTTTTGATCTCCATCGAACGCACTCTACTATTCGAATTTTTGTAAAACGACAAGTAAACATTGCTTTATGAATCGTCAATGAAGGTCTATGATCGTTTTTTTTTTCAAAATTTCCTCAAATATTTCATACGACAACTCACTACAGCTGCGTCGTAAAAAACGGAGAACAATTTTTTCACCGACTGCCAACTTTTAACCTGTCGCGGTCAATTTTTTCCTTTTGTTTATTCACAAGCCACTGCACTAAAGTTGGTATTAAACGAACGACGATTAGCAGAGAGAAAAACAAGAAACGTGATGAAATAGTTTGGCGGCAAAGAATGATGGTGGAGGAAGTGCAGAGAGGGGAACCGTACACGCGTGACACTTATTTTCACTCGCTTACCTCCGAGAAGCGTTACTCCTTGTTGATGTCTTGGTAAAATTCTCAGAGCTTCGTACAACAATTATTTGCTTTGTGGCAGTTTATTGACTACTATTTATTTAACGCTTGCGACATAAATTGCAACTTTTGCCATGTGCGCGCAAAAACACGGTTACTTTGATGGTTTGATAGGTCAGAGATGACGCAACTATGAGCAACTGTTGGAGGTTTAGTTCGAGCTTGTGCAGCTGGAGAGGGGGGGGGGGGGGAGTACACGAGAATCTCTTGGTGGCGCTGCTGACCCTGTCTTCTGTTTCACTCGGTCTGCCCGTATGCGCATGTCAGACGCAAATACTACGATCAACCATATTCTTTCTCACCTGTATGCGCGACAATGTTTCGTCACTTGCAAAAAGTACTGCCCCCAAGTAAAAAAGCAATACGAAAAATTTTTGAATTTTCATTATTATTATTATACGAAGATGTACTATCTACAATTTCATCTTTCTATTCATTCATATTTCAATCTTATTCATCATTTTAATGCATCAAGTAAATAAATTGAGTGTTTTTTATAAGATGTCTTGTAACTTTATTCAACAACGTACACTCATACAATAAAATGGAAAAACTAAGTTTTTTACTCAAGAGAGATTTGCAGGTGTTTTAAAAATAATTTTTTCTGATTAAGTAACAAGAATGTGGTTTCTGTCGAAGTTAGAGCACTTACGTTATACAAGATAACGACTAGAACGGTTAAGAAGTGCATTATTTCCACATCAAATAATAATAAATTTTCGTTCTCGTGGTGGATTTTTTCATGGAGAATTTCATAGGCATTTAATGATTTCCAATATTAGCAGCCACGAAGATCGCTACTCTGAGGCAATGGGGAACAAGATCAATGATGATTTACGACGATCGAATATACGTTCCATGTTTATTTACACTATTTTGATGAACATTCGCTCAAGTCGCTTTCATTCCGTTTACTGAAACGCGTGTCTCGCAAACAATAGAAAAAAAAAGATGAAATCAAAGAAAAATGGCAAAATGGTGACGTATTAACATTTCCAATGCCATGAAGCTTTTTCAAACAAAAACTTGATATCACACATTGAACTTTGCTTTTCTCAACTGTGATAATTTTATATATTTCGCACACGAAGTTCGAAGAGCAAACATCGTAGAGCACGACTTTTCATAGAGTGCATGAGAATATTTGGGAGAGTAGACGGTGACAAAAGTCGCGTCAATTTCGCTGCGAAGTGAAACGATTGGAATCTTAATTCCGGTCTCACTCGCTTTCCGACCCACTGTCGCTGCTCGCATTGGCACTGCCGCCGGCACTTCCGCTACCGCTACCACTGGCCGATCTTGACCTCGACCTCGAGCGTGATCTGGAGCGTGATTTCGATCTGGAGCGAGATCTTGAGGGCGAGCGTGATTTGGATTGGGATCGAGACTTTGCTGGTGAAGCGGAACGCGAACGCGAACCTGACTTTGACGAGGACCTCGACTGTGCTGAGCCCGAACGAGAACGGGACCCGCTGCGTCGTCCCGGTGATTGAGATTTAGACCTAGACCGAGATCGAGAATGAGAACGCGAACGAGATTGAGACTTCGATCGCGATCGTGAGCGCGATTTTGAGCGAGATCTCGATTTCGATCGTGAACGCGATTTCGAACCGGATTTTTTGCTTGATGCGCGAGACGATGCCCGTGAGGATGCTCGTGAACCAGCTTCGTTGTCCGAGGCGGCTGAAAAGAAACGAGTAAAACGTCATTTCACTGCACCACTAAATAAAGCAATCAACTTTAGATAAATAAAATGAAAATTTGTTTAGCAACCTTTGTCCTCGTTCTTCTCCGCTTCCACTTGAGTCTCCTCTTCGTCCTCGTCCTCCTCTTCCTCCTCCTCTTCCTCGTCGTCCTCGTTCGGCGGTTCAAGTTGTTTTTCACGATATCGCTGTACTCGAAATTCGTTCGCATTCAGAGGTCTGTGGCGCACAACCAGTCTCGTATTGTTCGGTTGTTGACCGGCTTTCTGACGACGTTTGCTCAACCGCACACGAGTTTCCAATTCGTTGTAATAAACACCATCTTGTCGCATAACGAGGAAGTAATTCTCTTCGTAGCCCTTGGACGCTTTGCTCTTGACGTTCCAATTGTATTCACGTGCCATTTTGTAATCGTACTCCTCCTCGTCTGCGTAATCAATTCCGGCGGTGAAATCGCGTCGTCGTTTCTCCATAGTTTCTTCAAGCGGCAAGAAGTACGCGACGAATTGTTCACCGCTCTCGTCCATAACACCGCTGTGAATTATCACAAAACATTTATTAATTTGCCGAAAATCACAAGTGGCTCATTGAAATTCTAAACGAATACATGTTTCATGAAGGGAATGTAGAAAAAAAGTCATCGTTATCAAGAGCAATGAAAATGATAAATACCGAATCATAGCTTGAGACATTTCTTCTATCTGCGCTGGGACAGACCGACCTGTGGGTGCAGGGTCCGAATCGAATATAACTTGGGCACAAGGGTATTTCCAGAGCTAGAAAAATCAATAAATTAAATCGTTAGATCAATTCTTCCAATTAATCATCCCGTCAACTTTTGACAATTTTTTCATGGCAAATTACCTTGAAGTCAGGATATATTGGTAAGATTTCAACAGGTACAACACCCGGCTTGCTGTAGTGTTTTTCAATGGGTACTTTGTTATCCTCAAACGTTTTTTCAATAGCCTTGATCTGACTATCACGATCCATATACAATGTTTCTTCCTGTGAAAACATTTATCATTTTTTGTTAATATAATCATATAAGGAAATGCGAAATTTGAGTAATTTCGATAAGATTGTTCGGGCATTGGCAAATGAAGTATTGTCTTTAAATAATATTCACAATTTTGTTTGTAAAAAAATACTCAAGGTACTTGACTACAATTTACCTTGAAGTTCTTTTTGATACTGTAGCCAACTTTTGCCTCAACTTTGTCTTGCGTTTGAGGCTGGAATCTGGTTTGTTCTGTCGAAATGTACTCGGTACGCCGGAGCCAGGAAACACTTCGAGCATGATGTCTTGATCTCTTTGTATCCTGTGGCGTCGCAATATCTTCTTCAAGAAGTTTTTCATCCGCAGGATCCAACTGCGTGTTAAGATCGCCTGCATAAGTGTCCCTATTTATTAGATCAATTTCTACTCCCAAATCGTGCTCAGTGAGCACTTCATATTTGTAATTCCGCTCTAGGGATGTTGGATTGTATTGAATAAATCTGTAACACAACGATCATGGAACATTAAATATTTTTCCAGAAGTAAAAATTAGACATAAACTCGAAGCAAACGGCTTTGGGATTTTACTTTTCATAGTAAGAATGAGAATAAAATTACACTTTATTCGTATTAGTGGAAACACAGTATCTTCATGGCACGCACTATGAGAATGGTCAAAGATATAACAAAATATTACCAAACCGGTGATTGAACTCGATTACTATTATTCAATTATTGAATCATGGATAGTAAAAAAATTATAGAATGTAAAAAAAACTGAAATTGTACATTGTAGTAAGTAAAATCTAAAATGATTAATTATTCCATCTTTCAATCAATAACATCAATCTGAAATATTAAACGATTACGAAAGCTCACCTGGTTGAGTCAAATGGATAGGTTATGAATTTCGGATCGAATGGTATATCCGGCAGAGTATTGCAGTATTTCACCCGACATATCAATTCCGATCTGCAAGAAAAGTGAACAATAGTTAAAACATGAAAAATTACAATATTTTCGATGAAACACAAAAATTGATAGAGGTTAGAAAATCAATCGCGAACCTTTTTTCCGCGGGTCTCGTCGTTCGTTTATCTCTGTCGGAATTGCCATTTGTTTGTATCGTTGGTGCCATCGTACGACAACACTTTGGTCAATGATGTTTAAAAAAGCTTGGTGATTACAGTGGAAACATGTTTAAGGGCATTGAAATGTTAGAACGATAAAAAAAATGAGTAGTGGTTAAAATCCAGACCAAACAATATTGGATATTGGACCAACAAACACGAACACGCGCGATGCACCTTCGTAAGGCGGCCGCAAGGTCGCAATGCTACCGCAGAGAACATAAACCTGATACTACACGCTCAATCGTCCTTTCAGCAACGATTTTTGTTTTTAAGAATTTCGATAAAATGCGTATTTGAATTTTCATCTAAATAATTGCATGCGTCTTCATTATTTGAGGACGGTTCATGTTATTTAGTACATTTTTTTTTACTCATCAGTAATCGAATTAACCAAATGGAATTATGCAGGATTGCATTGACAATAGAGAACTGAAGAAATGAACGACGACAATTTCTGATGTATCGACTACAAGTAAGTTGTGAAGATGCATCGACGTATTATTACCATCGACGAGCAACATGCACATTTGCAGCATATATATTTTGTGTCACAAAACATACAGGTATGGCCTATACATTTGGTATTGCATATATCCAACCATATCCTGATTACACATATATAAGTAACCGTAAAATTCACGTTCGAGCATTTACCGTTTTGCTCGCCGGTTACGCGTCGTATATATATACAATCCACTTTCCCCGCGAGTAAACCGAGCGAAAACAAAAAAATGAAGTAGAAACTCGACCTATAAATTTGCGTCGTATACTTTTTAGTGCATCAATCATTAGCAATATTGCGCAATAGTCTTTTTCAAGGACATGCGATTGTCATCTTTGTAAATTACAAAACAGTCGTCTGCTCGAATGTTCACGAGTTTATATGCTGGATTCATATGTAAATACATATATAGCTTAACGAAACCTGGTTACTTATATGTGCATATAACGTGCAGCACAGTCGTGCAGTGATTGAAAAAGTTTCGTTCATTTCCGTGTGTGCCCGACGGATTTATGAATAATTCTTCTTCAACATCAGGTGAGTTGAATAAAATTTCATCACGATGTTCAGTAATAAAGAATTTGATATCGATCAATAATAAAAACGTCCTTTCGATGTGTTGTAATGATAACAAATTCAAACGCGCGTGAGCTTCAGCACGTCGAGTGTCTATCGTTATTTACTTTTTAATACATAGAGCCACGCGTGTTCCCTAGGCGAACGCACGTGTAGACATGAGTTATTATATATGGTGTGAAAACGATTCTTATCAGTCATCTAATTGGTTTTATTTATCGTGTCTCGGAAGTATAATCAGGTAAAACAACTATACCAAAGATTTTCATTTTTGTTCTCATCTTCGTACGTATAATATAATTTCTCTCTGTCTAAAATCGTTCGATGCAAGCATTTGTTATTGCACACACTTTTGTATAAGTTTCATCATCGAGATTTGCAGATTGAAAAGCTCTACAAGAGTGTCCCTTTCAATTTTGAACGCGAAACATTAAGAAACTGAACTTTCTCCTCGGATATTATATGACGCGTCATATATTTTAAGCGCGTAATTTCATTCACGATGAATTGCACAAAAACATCGTAACGGAAATCCCGGAATCTATACTCATTTTTATATACTTCACAATATTCTATGCAGAAGTTACGTAATGAAACATAATCGAAGGATAGAATTGCACTTTTAGCAGAGTTGCCATATTTGTGCAATTACGTGACGAGTATTAGCTTCTTTAATTATACTTATTTTTCTTGTGGCAGAATATGAAGTTGTTCCTCCTAGTTTTATGCCTCGTTGGAAACACATGGGCACAAGAATGGTCTGTTCTTCTGGAAACTGCATCCTTGACCATTTATATGGATGACACCGTCGGAGTACCATTTTCTGTTACGATACCAAAAAATACAGGAATCTCTACCATAAACTTGGCCATTAACAATAGCGACGCTGAGGTTGTAGCTATTAATGCACCAAAGTTTTATTCCAATGAAAATAATGGAGAAACGTGGAACAGTACAATTAATATCACTGGATTATTCATCGGCAAGTCCAGGATAAGCTTGAGTTTTTCAAATAAGAAGGTAATTATTGATTGCGTTCAAATTCAATTGATTATGCGCTCAAGTTCATAATTAATAATTCAATCAATCATAAATTAATCAATGACAATAGTAAGAGAGCTTTCACTTTTTTTTTACATTCAATGAGCTTAAAGAATTTTTATTATTTGAGTTTCATTCTTATTTGTCCATTTATTTCTTCATACTACCGAAAAGCTGACTATTTTTTCATTTTTAAATTGAGTATCATACAGAACGATTCTCAAGGTTCTTATCCTCTTTCAGAATGCGGTAGTCTCTGATGAGCTGGATATCACGGTAATAAGAGCTCATAGATTGATAGACACGCTCTTCACCGCAAGTGTTGCCATTCTTGTATCGATTCTTTATATAAATTTTGGCTGTGCCATGGATTGGGGAGTCTGCCGTGACACACTGAGAAGACCAGTTGGTATCGCGGTGGGAGCCTTTTGCCAGTTTGTAATCATGCCACTTGTAAGTAATTTGTGATTATAAGTTAGCCTTTGTGAAGAAAATATTTTGAGAATTTTAGCTTGCCGATAGAAACTATATTGAAAGTCAGAATCATTGGCGTGCTGCTTGAATATTCTTGCTATGGGTACTACAATCCACGATTGAAGACTCATTCCTGTTATTAATTTCTAAATATTTTAATAACTACAATCTTGTAAAGAAAATTCTTTTTACTCTCATAAGCACGAAACTGTTGAATGAAGGATATCAAGTTATAGTAAAGGGATTATCTGTAATAATGTTATTTCATTTATAGATTGGTTATGCTCTGGGCCAATTGCTGTTTTCCGACAGACCAGAAATGCAAATTGGCATTTTTTTCACAGGTATAAGTCCGAGCGGAGGTGCTTCCAACATTTGGACTGTTTTACTCGGTGGCAATATTAATCTCTCGGTGACAATGACCACTCTTGGGACGATTGCGTCATTTGGTGAGTTGAGTAATTTATAGGAATTATTATTCGTTGACAATTAAAATTCGTCAACTGCTATTTTGTAATTTATAGTCAAAAATCAATCGAAAATAAAGGGAGTAAAATTTTTTTTAATTCGTAAAAGGTAAATGATAAAAAACTGTAAACAAGGTAGATCGAATTGTGGGATTTTTTCGAAGAACATTCAAAGAACTTCAAAAAACGCTCTCATCAATAATCAACATTTGTTTTCATGATTTGCAGCAACAATGCCTATATGGATATTCAGTCTGGGCAAACAGATTTTCGACAAGGGTAATTTAGTGGTGCCATATTCCAGGATAGCTTTCCTTGCAGTTGGACTGATAATTCCTCTGAGTTTGGGCTACATAATACAAAAGAAAATGCCAAAATTGTGCCGAGTTTTGGTACGCATAATGAAGCCATTCTCGGGTATTCTCATTCTGTTCATCGTCATATTCGCAATCGTGACGAATCTCTACCTCTTCAAACTTTTTTCGTGGAAGGTTTGTACAATTGAGAGTAATTTATCGTTCGGTTCCATAAATGTGGCAATTCGGACGATTTTTGCGCTTCGGAATACCATTCTTTAGAGGGCTACTTTTGTTGAAGATCGTCGTTTCCGGAATGGGCTTAGCGTGGATTGGTTACATATGCGGATACATAGCAATGATCGTCTTCAAGCAGCCAAAAATGGATGTCAGAGCTATCGCGATTGAAACTGGAATACAAAATACGGGAATTGCCATTTTTCTTCTACGTTTCAGTCTCACACAGCCAGGAGCTGACCTCACCACCGGTAACCACTACTTCGATACTGTGTTCCATAAAGTAAACGTTTGCGCACGTGTTTTTTTTTTAATTTTTTTTTTCGTCAAGGTTCACCGTGCGGCGCATTTGGAATAATAAATTTAGATTCTCATTATATTTACTCTTTCATCCGCATGGATGATGTGTTTATCGAACAGCTTTTTAGTATAAAGTTTTTTGTAATCATCTCGATTGCTCTTGTCATGAAACAATAATTTATTCATAAATTCCTGTAATCCCGGAACTTGATTTCGTCCGAAAATCTTGGAAGAAAAAAAAATCAAAGCTTTGTCATAAACAGTGAGGAAAAGGTGATCTTTTGTTTTTCGTCTATTCGGAAAATGACAGCTTACTGTCGTATTTTGTCAAACATTTCGGCTACAATTGTTTACTGGTAATAACATAAAATAGCCAATTGACTTTTATGACTCAGAATAATGTTCGGGTGCGAGATGCGAGTGTCCGTGCATTCACGGATGCGTGTGCGTACACTCGACCGTTTCAGTATCTAAATATATAATCTAAATTTAAACGGCGCACTTAGTTTATCTCTTTTTTCAGTTATTCCTGTTTCGTGTGCAATCATGACGCCAATACCGCTTGCCGTATTCTGGCTCATAAAGCTGGTGTACGATCGGCGGAAGAAGAAACATGCTGCATCGATGGAGAAGCTGCAGAAAATTGCTGAACCCATTAACGCGATAACCCCGACGGTACTTTATTGAGTCGAAAATAATCTTGAGGAAAGTTTCGAAGAAATGAGTAACTCGCGTCGGTTTGGTATCCTAGGAAAACTTAATAAGTAGAAAAGGTGCAGGGTTTTTCGTAGTCATTTTTCGACTTTCTGTAAATAAGGTAAAAAGTATTTGTATATCAGCCCACCTGCCAGTATATTCAGATGTATATTTAGAATATCAAACGATATCCTTATATTAAGGTATATTTTTCCAAAATCGATATTCTTCAAAGCTAAATGCAAGTTGAAAGTCCGAAGATTGGCATAATTTATTGTTCAAAATGTTCAAAAAAAAATTTCACACATTGCGAAATTCGTTTATAGTTTCCACGAATTGAGAAATATTTATCTGTGCGAGTGTAACGAAGCCGAACTTTCCTTGCACAAAAAATTATTTTTGTTTTTTATTGCGAACATGGAGCGACAATCGATCGTGTTGAAACCGTTGACCAATGAAATTTTTATGTTTAATACATTGCCAAGATAACTGAGTTCACGAAAACAGAACTGCAGTGTGGGGAAGTTATACTTTTTTTTCATAATTTTGTACAAAAGAAATTTGTTTGTTTATCAAACGTCATTGTTATTTATGGGCCTTTGTGGGCCGAACGCGCTCCATTGAGTCTCACTGAAAGACAACGATCAAAAAATTCACCGCCATGATTATTTACTTAGGGATTTTTGGAGGTGCTGCTTCCAAAATCTACGTTATCGTTCGAATGAAAATATTCCATGCGACATTTTGCATTTCCGTTCAATGCGAATATTTGTTTCTATTGCATTTTGAGTACCGGAAGACGATTGCTCGTCGGATTTTGTTGATTATTTGTTTTTGTTACGATACATGGAAAAATATATTCACAGTTCTTCGAGAATATTTTTTTCTCTTTCACTTTTCCAATAATCTTTTCTCCCGATATTCACAATTTTTTCTGAACCCCGGTGAATTTTTTTCTAATTAATCCCTCTTTCAAGAAGTTTTAAAACTATACAAGTGACAAAAGATTCAGTTTTTTCTATTCATGTTTTTTGAAATTTCCTGAATAACCCCGGTAGATTTTCCATCCGTAGGAACTTGGAGCGGTTTTCCTGTATCGAGGCTCCGAGAAGATGACGAGAAGGGTAAAATGCTGAAAATAAAAATTTGCAAATTGCTTCCTCAAGATGGTCAAGATGCACGATGCTGAAAGCTTACTCTACAAGGTGTTATATTTTTCATTTTGGCTTCCTCATAGAGGGAGCTTTCAGCATTGTTCTAAAAGTTTGAGAAAGCAATTTGTTACTTTTAATTATTTTTTAACCCAAGACGGTCACATGGGGTGTGACACACCCGAGGCCATCTGTCCACCGAATGTTCACTGGGCATTCAGTGAATTTATATTTATAACATTATTTCGCTGTATTATTATTATTTTTACATTACTTTTTTATTTTTCAATAAAGGAATAAAGGAATCTTACATGAAAAATCATTGACATCTTGTACATGATTTTGCCGCTGAAACCCGCATGTTCATAGTGCGGAATAAATATACTTTTTATAAAATCCACAGAAACTATTATACTCGCCAGAAAGAGAATGCTTTCACAAATCAGACCCTGCTTGAATTTTGTTGATATGTCAAAAAACAAAAAAAATACAGCATTTTTTGTAAAAAAGGGCTTTTTTGCGATTTTTTTTTCAAGAATTTTTGAAACATACTTCAAACTAAAATTTTCGTTCCGTTCTTGGATAGGATAATAGAGAAACGTTTGAAATATATTCTCAACTTTTGTTGAGCCCCCAAAATAATTCTACGACATGCTACAGTGCTTGGGGTGTAACAGACCCCATGTGACCACCACGGGATTCTCATGAGGTGTGACCGTCTAGGGTTAAATAAAATTTCAACTCATTTATCGACTTTTAACTTTTCCAAATTTCAAAAACATTAGCTCTATGATTTGTTTTTCTAAATTTGTATTTATAATTCAATTTTGAAAAGGTTTATTACGCAAAATTATATATAAAAATATCGTTATATTATTTTTTTACATTTTAGTTGGTTTTTAGCCAAACATGTTCATGATAACTATAAACATCCTCAATAAGCATTTATAACGATATGTGTAAAAATCTCATGAATCTCTGAAAGCTGTAAAAAGCAAAATTGAAAAAAATATCATACTTGGTATTATCCAAATACGATTACTATAATTTTTATTTTTATATTGTTTAATATTTTCTCGTTCAATGTGGACGTGCTTAAAATGTCTTACAATTTTTTAAAATAATATTTATAAGACATGTTTTCCTTTGTGAGTGTCTGTGTATATTCGTGTACTATAAAATTGAAACACATATAACTTTGTTTCCAAGCTTCTGTTTTCAAGAGATGTTAATCTTTACAACTTCTCGAATCTCTGCTTTTTTTTTAAACATAATATTATAACATTACGAATTTCATTTTATGGGAATCGCAAACTTTTTTTATATTTTAAAAATAACAAAAATGTATGTGGTTACTCACAATCTCAGCTCGGATTCGCAGTCAGTTTTTAAATACAAGTCTGCTTTTAAGTCTCGTTTTCATCAACAGTTTTTTAAAATAATTGTTTCAGTTTGTTTGGGGTGCTTTTTTAGTGAGAGGATGACAAAATAAAAACTATAGCACCTCACGGAGTAAGCTTTGAGCATCGTGCATCTTGAGCACCGTGCATCTTGATCATCTTGAGGAAGCAATTTGCAAATTTTAATTTTCAGCATTTTTTTTGTATACAAGGAAATAATGTATTTTCTCTACCTTCTTTTACGAACATAAATTTATCTCTTTGTTTAAATCCATAAAAAAAAACTGAATGACGAGCCATCAGAAAAAACAGTTTGCAGCTGTCAATTTTCATCGTTTTTCTATTTAAAAGAATTCCGTCAATTTTGTTGAAAAGTGTAGATGAAGTATAGACTTATACACGATATCTTACAAAATTTCCAAAAATTAAAGCGGTTATAAAATTTTCTGAAAAATTCATATTTTCGTAAAATTCAAAAAATCATAAAATTTAAACCGCTCAACCGATATTTCCCAAATTAAATACCAACCTTCCTATTATAATAATCTACACATAAAAAAAAAATTAGTAATAAATCTTAAAATTTTCGGAAGTTAGAGCGTCGACACCTTTTTTATGAAAATTTCAAAACGTCGTAGGATTCGTATTTTTTTACAAATTCTGATAAAATTATCAGAGAATTAAGAGCTTGTATAGATTAACATCTGTGCAAAACGGTAGCCCTTTATCTCAAATCTTTTTCGAGTTATAAGCGTTTGAATTTTGCATAGTGCCACAACATACACACACACACACATCCGGACATTTTTTCTAGATATGATTTTTCAATGTTTTGGGACATTTTGAGCACATTGACACTGAAAACTGGAAAAAAAAAATTTTCATCATCACATTCCTTCCTCTATGAGAAAGTAAAAAAAAGGGGGGGGGGGGGGGGGGAAAGAAGGAATATTCTTCTCGAGATAGCCATGATCTAGTTGGATGATGTAACAAGGAGAAAATAAGCGAGCCAATGACGTCGTGATCTCTCGGGGTGTGCGGCTGTCATATGGAACTTTATTTTTGGCCCATATTTACTCACGAGGCGTGACGAACTATCCTCGATTGTAATAATAATGGCAACAATAATAATAATACGTGGTTAAAAACGGAGAACGAAGCGCGGGGGTGTTAAAAGAGTCAGGAGACGCTGCTATTCGTGAGAGTGGCTCAAAGCCAGCGAAGAGGCATCGCGAAAAGGAAGGTTGTTGTTAATAATTATCAAAGAGTTCGAGCCGGGGTTACGAACGAGAGGCGAACGAACTTCCTCGCGAAAGCAGAAATTGGATAAAGAGAAAGTCAGATACGATTCTTCGGCTCTTTCGCTGCACAGTTTTGAACGGATGAAGAAAAACGGAGAAGGGACCCTGCAAGATTCTTACCGAATCCCTCAATATTCGTCAAAAGCTTCAAAATCAACGTCATTTTTTGCATCCATCGTTGCCTCAGCAAGATTTTCATTCTCAGAGTTAGCAAAACGAGACTTTCTCTTGATTCTTGTAATTCTATATCCAGAGATGCGAATCGCCGGAGAAAATTTGGTGGATAAAAAATGAGGGATATCGTACATAATTCCGAGGACGATATTAGCCGTGAAAAATGGAACGTTCATAAAGGTTGATTATTATTTAACGGCTTTTTTCACCGCATCGTTAGTCCGTGAGATCATCGGCAGAAGCCCTTGAGACTTCATATCCTCGAGTTAGAAAATACGAATACCGGAAATCTCATAACTCGCTCGAGCGTTTTGGAAATGACTCGAGACTAAAGTTAACAACGACGGCGCCTCGTTTCTCTCTCTCCCTTTCGTTGCGACTTTTCTCCTTTTAACACGGATATACAAATATAGTGGACGGATTGAAGCAGCACCAACGCGCTAATGCTTGGAATTGGTTTGCGCAAAGCGATATCGAACTTAATTCGAGCGGCGTAATCCACTATAAGAAGGAACGCCGCAGGGGCGTTCCGGAATTCTGAAGGACCGCGCGTTCTTACTTAACGAGTCGTATCTCAGACGCGCTCGTTTGGCACCGACGCTTTTCAAAATTGGCACGGAAACGTGCCTCATTTTATCTTGTGAGAATTAGAAAGAGAGAGCGAGAGAGAAGCCACGTAGAGCACGATACATCCAAAGAAATAAAGGAAGAAAAAAGATGGAACGAAAGTACGAAGGAGAGGGAGAATGTAAGAGAGCAAGACTCCGTGGAAAGATAAAAATGAAGGGGAAAGAGAGGCCCGATGAACGGAGGCGTTACTTCGTCAAATGTGCCGTTAAACTGAGAGCAATTCATCCGAAAGCTATTCAAGTTTTCGACCATTCGACGTTTTCCCTCGTATTCGACTCGCCCACATTTTTTTCGTAAATTCCATTTCCATTGTTCCGAAATAAGAAAATCCCTTTGAAAAAAATTTCAAATTGGATTGGCCAAGTGCGGAGATCGCGAAAAAAAAATGTTCGTAAACCAGTCGATTGATTTTTGAAAGCAAATTCGACGAGACGAGAACGAGGGCCACGCTCGAATCTGTTCCTCAGAGCTGCCTTTTTACTCCCGTAAAATTATCCGACAGGAAAAACTTCAACTCCGGAGGAATTCCGGCCTGAAAAATCGGCTCTTCCACGAAGATGCAACGAAGAACGAAGTCGGTTTGAAGAATGAGTTACGAAGGAAGGTCGTTTTCGAGGTTCCTCGGAGGGTTTGTAACGACGAAACGAGCAAGAAAACGAAAACGACTTTGAGATTTTTGCACGTGTAGCTCTCTCGTAGGCCGAGATCCAAAATTCATGAGTCACCTTTTTTGGACGCTCGTTCGACAACGAACGAAGGGTTGTTTTCCCACCAGCCAGGAACTCGATCCTCCTCGAAAAAGTTTAGGCCAAACTCGTACATTTTGTCTGAAACTCAGTTCGAACGAGGTCGCCGAAAAGATTTTTCGTTCGCCAAATTCTAGGCTCGTGTTTGACCCAGTCTAAAACAGCTGGAACATAATACCGTTGATGGGTCGCAGTAGATTTACCACGAAATGACTGATATTTTAGTCGCTATACAACAGGTGGCAAACACTGCTAGAGAGAAGCGTTGTAACAGTTTGCGTCTTGCGTGCGAGATCCTCTCCCTCTCGTCCCTCTTTGACTCGTCTCGAGACTCATCGTCCACGTGAAGCATTACTTATAAATCTGAGCCGAGGGTCGTGTGCGTGTGTTGTACAAACACTTCTTGTTTCGCGACTCTTCTAGTCGAGCGAGGTATGCTCCGAAGACGTGTGTTTTGTGCAACATCCTATGGCTGAGATGCGCCGTACCGGCGTGACACTGGGAAATTGCCTCTTCTCGCGACCAGCCACTTATAACATATTTCATTTTTCGTCCCACTCTATTTTTGCGTCGCCAAGCTTTCTAGCTGGTTGTAACTTTGCAACGACCGAGAGAGCGAGAAAGGGAGATGAAAAAATGGCGATCGAGGTAAAGCGAGAGAGGAACGCTGTTTGGTGTAAGCTTTATATCCTGCCGAAGAGCATCTTCGTCCTCAGGTATCCGCCGTCCGTCGTACGAAGCATCTGCACTTCAATATTTACAAATACCTTATAAACACAATATGGTAAGAATAACGAATCCGTCGTTGCGTACTCAGTGCTTTTGCATCGAATTCTCATGTGGATTGGGCCAATTTCATTCATTTTTTTTTGACGGAACAGCCTCATCGGGGTACAAGTGCAGTCGACGGGTTTTGACAAGTGAAGTTTTTTCAGTGAAATTATGAGATTCATTGATGAGGAGGATCGATCGGGAGTTCCAAGATTAAAATCGTTTTAGTTTAAATAATCGTTTCAAAGTTTCTCCTCAGTCCGCAATCCTAAATTCAAACGATCGAAAGAGACATGCTGCGTCGTTGCGAAAGCGGTTGAGACGAGAATCTTCCGAGTCGCTCGCGGCTCCGTTTTCCCTTACGTCTTTTAACCGATTATTGGATTATTGTTTCGATCGATTGATTTCCATAGGAAGAAGACGAGCAAAAAACTGCAGTGATGAGGAAAGCATTCCAAATGTTCGACACGACGAAAAGCGGGTTCATCGACACACTCAAGATCTCAACGATTCTCAACACGATGGGTCAGCTCTTCGACGACTCGGAGCTCAACGCCATCATCGCCGAAAACGATCCGGACCGTACGGGGAAAGTCAGCTTCGATGGCTTCTGCCGAATCGCTGGACGCTTCCTGGAGGAGGAAGACGCCGAGGCGATGCAAGAGGAACTCAAGGAAGCTTTCCGCCTCTACGATCGCGAGGGCAACGGTTACATAACGACCGCTACACTCAAAGAGATTCTCGGTGCTCTCGACGACAAACTCACGAGTTCCGATCTCGATGGCATCATCGCCGAGATCGATACCGACGGCTCCGGGACGGTGGACTTTGACGGTTCGTCACCTCTCGAAATTTTCTTACTCTTTTATTGAATAATTACATTTTTTTTCAATTATTTATTTATTTATTTTCATATAATTTAATGATATTTTATATTTATTAAAAAATTCAAATTTATTATTAGAAATTTCGATGAGAAAGATTTGAAAATATTTCCTGATTGCAATTCAGTCGAGTCACTCGTTCAATGCTTCGTTCATTTTTCAGAGTTCATGGAGATGATGACCGGGGAATAGGTCGGTGAGGTACCGCTCCGCGGAGACGAATGCGCTCGAGAGCGTGATAAACGCGATTGTAAATAAATTTCTTGTCGTCTCAATACGAGAGAGCAGGATAAAAAGTTGGAAAGCAAGAGCCACCGAACCTCATTGTACATTGTCATAACGATCGACTTCGACTTTAACGCAATTTGTAATAAAAATATTAACTATGAAAACGCGTACGAGCGAATCGACGCAATTCGAAGGGATTTCTTTTGGGCGCGGAGGAAAATAAAAATAGGGCGAAGAAGGAGAGGATCGTCGAGGGAGTAAAAACGAAAAAACTGTATTTTGCGTCAAAACATTCGTGTGTTTATTGTTCCGGATGAAACCGAATTGAAAAAAGATAAAGCAGCGTCAACTTGAGCGAGATAATTGCAAAAATTGACTGATCATCGTGTTCGAAGAATTTAGTAGACGCCGCCCTCGATGGGGTAGTCGACGTGGTGAACGATGACGTCGGTCACGTGGATGTTGGGGACGTAGAAGGCGCTCGGTCCCAGGGGTCTCTCGAGAGGGTATCCCAGGGGTTTGTTGTCGAGGCTGAGAGCTCCGCCGATGATGTGGCTGATGTGCTTCTTGCCGTAGTAGTTCTTAAGGTACTCGGAGCGGGGATAGTGCCCCTGTTTGTAGTACTCTTCGCCTGCTCCGTGGAACGTTTGACCTCCGACGATGTTTTGTCCTCCAACGATGTCGGAAGGAACGCCGCTCGGGTAAACCCCGCTGACGTGGTGTCCGCCGACTTGGCCTTGGTAGATACCGTGGTGCTTTCCGCCCTCAATGTGCTCCTGGGGAACGTCGTGGACCTGGGAGTACTGGTGACCTTGCTCGTAGTATTGTCCCTGGTGAGCCTGTCCCTGGTGAACCTGTCCCTGGTGAACTTGCCCCTGATGGACTTGTCCGTGATGAACTTGTCCCTGGTGGACGTACTGACCCTGGTACTGTTCTCCGACTCCCTGTTGGTGTCCGGCGTAGTGGGGCTGTTGTCCGTATCCGTAGACACCCTGGTGTTGGTAAACTCCGGAGTGCTGGTATTGCTGTCCGTGCTCAACGCCGTGCTGGTAGTGTTGGTAGTGCTGGTAGTGTTGCGGGTAATGGAAGACCGGGTACTGGTGAGGGTACTTCTTGTAGAGGTAGTGGCCGTAGTATGCTTGGAATTTGTTCACTGAAAAGTTCCAAAAGTTACAAATTATGAGGGGAAAGTCGTACGGGGTGAGAAATGCTATTTGGGGAGAGAAAAAACGGTCCCGACGACGACGACGAAATCGGTGCGGTATTCCGGGAGGGGATCAACCGTGCAACTTACCTTGGTTTCCGTAAATTCCGTTGCTCTCGTAGTGGGGAAGAACCTCGAGGGTCTGGTAACCACCGTGGTAGACTCCTTGTTGGGGTTGGTGGAATCCGGGCTGGCTGTACTGTTCGTAATGTTCTCCATCGACGATCTGGTACTGATGGTGTTGGTAGGTTTGGAATTCGGCGGGGATGACGGGACCGTAAGGAACGTGGTATTCCTCGTTGGCGCTGACGATGACGAAGACCTGGAGCGGGAGGCCGCCGTACGTTCCCTTGGGGAGGGCCAACCTGGCGGGGAATCCGAAGATGTGTTGTGGCTAGAAAAAACGAGTGAAGAGCGCGCGATTGAGCGAAATTCGAAAAGCGAGAGTCAGAGGTAAAAGGGAAATGGATAAATTCATAATCGACTGGTTACCTCGGTGATGTAGAACGGGTTCTGGGAACGGAGGGCGCTGTCGAGGTGAACCTTGATCTGGTGGACGGACGGGTAGTCGTGGCTGAAGATCGGAGCCTGTTGCGAGTGTCTGACGATGACGTTCTCGCCTTCCTTCACTGTAAAATGGCATAAAAGTGTTGCAGAAAGAGAAGACTCGACGGGCAGGAAAATGTTTTCGACGTCGATCGAACTTACGGTCGTGGACGAAGTGGTCGAGCTCGACGAAGTAGTGTCTGTGGTGGTTGATGTCGATCGGTTGTCCATCGTAGTCGAATTTCGGTCCGAGGTAGACGCGAACGACGGCGTTCGTGTAGGGTTTCTCGCTCTGTACGACGACCTGGTACTCGTACGGTTGGTGGTTGAGGCGGTGGAATTGGGCCTTGATGTGGTAGTCGTGGTGCTGTTCCTTGACCGAGTGAACGTAACCGTTGTCGAGGTCGACGTTGTACTGGTCGAAGTAGGTGACGAGGTTCGGGAAGACGACTTTCTCGATCTTGACGCCGGGTACGACGAGGTCGTTGTATTGGTAGGCGGGCAGGGATTGTTGGTAGCGTTGGAAGAGCTTGATTATGCGTTTGTAGAGCTGGTAGAAGGCCGGGTCGCGAACAGCGGACTCGTTTTGCTCCAGGGCCGAAGGTGTGTAGCTCCAGATGTCATAGAATTCGGGGGTGTTGCCGAGGAGTTGACGGGCGACGGCCTGGAGGCTGCCGTAGTAACGGGGGTTGACGCTGCGCCCGGTACCTTCGATTATGTCACCGAGGATGTTCAAGCCTTGGGGCTGGTAGAGCGAGAGGAATTGCTGCTGGGGCGTGATTACGTAGCCGGAGTCGATCGCGTTCATGAGACGCTTCTCGAAGGCGTACACGTTCTTTACGAGATCCTGGTGGTAGGGGGTCAGGTAGAGCTCGTTGGGACGAGAGGGGTATTCCAGACCGTTGGCGAAGTGGAGGTGGGGCTTGTAGGCAGCCTTCACGTTCTCGAAGTCGACGCTGTCGATGGGTCCGAGACCGCTTCCGAGACGGTTGAGGTTGTAACGAGCCAGGAGCTGCTGGTGAAGGTAGTAGTAGTACGAACCGTGGCCAATGTGGTGACCCTTCTCGTAGTCGGATCCGTGGACCTGTTGGTAACCAACGGACTTGTGGAGCTGGGGGACCAAAAAAAGAAGCGAGTTCTCAAGGCTCGAGTTCTTCGGACGATTTTTTCTTCCTAACTCGAGATATTATGATTCCAAATTCTACGTTAATGAAATTACGAGCCATCGATTGAACGGGGATACATCACTGACCGAACCCCAAATTTCATTCGTCCCTGGACAAAATACTATAGTTTTTTTATGTTGAAAACCGCCACAGGGATCGCAATGGGAAAAGACACAAAGCAGGATCAAGAATTTTTTCCCAGACCTTCGTTATCCTTCATTGTGCGTTTTTCATAAACTTCGTAAGAACCGTTCATCCGTTACATGAACAGATAAACGATTTTTTAAGCATGATCTCTAAACCCCTGTGTGTTTTTCTTCATATTTAAACACGTTTGTTTATAAGACGAAGCCTTTAAAATTTGATACGCGTGTCAGTCGACTGCCCATTTAAACTCCAACTTAATCGGAACGTAAACGAGAAAACTGGGAGAGAAAGAGAGTCGCTTGCTCCCATCGGAAGATGAACGTACCTCCGGGATCATGTATCCGGCGAGGGAAACGTACGCGTAGTAGGCGTTGAGACCAATGTCGTGGGTGAAGTAGGAAAGTTGTTGTTCACCGAAGGGCAGGTAGTCCGTGTAGTTTACCGGAATGTAGACAGTCTTCTCGGTCTCGTATCCTTCGGCGTAGATGTGCTGAGCCTCGTGGATGATTCTCGAGTCAACATAGTGCTGAGGGAAGATCTCGTACAGCGGAGGTGGAATAACTCCGACGGTGTCCTCGCGTTGGAATATCGCCGCGATGTAAGCCTTGACGAACTGTCCCTCGTTGACGTAGACGCGGGCCCACGCAGCGGTCTGCAGGAACACCGGGTAGTCCTTTGCCGCGAGGAATACTCTCGTCAGGAGAGCTACTTCCTTGCGCAACTGGCTCACGGAGTTGGAGTAGACGGTTCCTTTCGGCTGCAGGTGACCGGCCTTGAACATGCCGTAGTAGTACAGCGCGGTCTGGGGCTCGTGGTAGTATTGCACGTTCGATTCGATGTCATAGTGGTAACCGAGGTTGTACAGTTCCTGGTTCGGCAAGTCCTGCCAGATGTGCTCCAACAAATATATTGTATCTTGCTGCTTTTTCAGAAGATCTTGGTCAGCTGCCGGAAGAAAAATTTGACAATTGCGTTAGTCGAGTCGCGGACTTTAGAAATCAAGAGGAAACATGAAAATAATGCAGAGGACCGAATAAACGTTAAAATTTTCGAAGTGAATATTGATATACGTGCGGTTCGAACGGCTTACCGGCGCGCTGGTAGACGGGCGATGCCACCGTCGCAGCCACGAGGGCCAGAAGAATGTATCCTGAACGCATTCTGATACAAGGTTGAGTACGCTCTTCGAAAGCATTCCTCGGGCTTTTATACCGAATGGTTTATCGTCGAAAATAATTATCTCCTGCGACCCCGGCACGACCCCTCGTTCAGTACGGTGAATTTTTATTTTTCCGTCTGTCGATGATACCCCCTGGCGATTCCACGGGTCTTGGCAACGTTTCGGATACCAGTGGTCAGAGGTCACAGACACCCGGGAATGAGCAATACGATGGGAGGAAAAAATTATAATTTCAGTCGAATCAGGGGACGCTTCTGTGTCTGCTTGTGTTTTAAGAGACTCGGTATTACTCTCGAGTAGAATACTGGCCATGGCTGAGCACGAATGTTCGGAAAATCGACTCGGCGGTTCGCTTCCCATTCGCTGGAAAATCACCTCCGAGCCAACGTCGATTTTGCTCGAATTTTTATATTAACTCTAATCAAAAGTGGAAATAGACAAAATGCAGCTGGAAAAAATCGATTTGGTAACGCTGCTCGAGGGCGAGATTGTGGGAGGCGTTGCAATAATTGGTTTGTTGATTTGTCGAACGAATCCAATGAGACCGAGTTATTAGGGAAGTTGAACATACGAAAAATACATTAGATTTTATTATTCCAAGTCAATGAACTGAAAATAAGCGTGAATCTTGCTGAACAGCCCTTAATTACGTGTGGAAAATTTGGAGAGGTTTCACCCTCTGGTAATCGAGATATTAATTGTTAAAAATGTCAGGTTAAACATGGGCTCTTAAGGAGGGTGGCTACGTTCGTCAAATTGATAAGAAATTCATCAAATTTGGTGATAATGTTTTTCAACATCAAGTGCGAAGACACCATTTTTTTCAAAATTTTCTTCTGCTTAGTTATCGAGTAATTACGCATTAAAGCAGATTTCTTATGCCCGGAATGTATACCTATATATATATGGAAACCCTATGCTGATACACGTGAACTTTAATGATAAATTACTCGATAACTGTGTAGAAGAAAAATCTTAAAAAATTTGTATTGTCAAATTTAACTCTAAAGAATATGTTCACCAAATTTTATTAAATTCTTATCATTTTGAAATTTTTAATGTATTTTACATGGTTTAGCATGGCAACATTGTATCATCCCTAGCCACCCTCCTTAAGGAAGCTTTCAAAAAATTGCGAACTTCAATGATAAATATATCAATTTCGAGACTGTGAATCATCGGCATATTCGGCCAGAAGTTTAATACCCTCTTAAGCTTTCTGTTGAAAGAATTTAATTGTGTAAAGCTGGAAAATAATTATTCCATAAGATACGCTCGAATCTCCTTAAAATTTTCGAAATCGAAATTCTTTGACGCAGTTCGACCAATTAAGGAGGGTGGATCGCGACGATACAATGTTGCCATGCTAAACCATGTCAAAAATATGAAGAACTTCAAAATGACAAGAATTTAATAAAATTTGATAAATGTATTCTTTAAAAATATATAAGACGATATCAATTTTTTTAGATTTCTCTACCACATGGCTCTCGAGTAATTGAACACTAAAGTTCACGTGTACAAGCACAGAGTATTACGTACATACAGTTATACATCTCGTGCATAAGGACTTCGATTTAACGCTCAATTATTCGATAACCACGTGGTAAAAAAATTTGAAAAAAATTGTATTTGTATACTTGATGCCAAAGAATGTTATCACGAAATTTTATAAAATTCTGATTATTTTGATTTCGTGATGCACCCTCCTTAAAAAAGGCTCTGTCAGTCCATGCAGGGCGATGACGAAAATGGGCTGACGTTTTGATTGTTTTGGTCGAGCGAACGGTGTGGAAAAATAGAACTTTCAAAATTTGCAGCTATCTTTCTCGCACTCACGGTTCCGATAATGAGTAAAACCATTTTCAATATAAATTATTTTGGTAAAAAATGGAACTAGGCAAAAATCGACTCGCAGTGTTGCTTGTTTGAGAAAAATTTGGTAATCGGCCTGAAATATTCCCCATTTTTCACGATATTGACAAACTCCTTAAAAATTATGTAAACCATTGGCCTACTTAATGTTGAGATTAATTGAATTGAAAAACAGCAAGCATTCGAGTGCTCGCCATCAACGGTTGAGCAGGTGGTAAAGGTTATCGTATTTCTTCTTCGTCCAGTGTTTCGTTCAGTATCTTTCAGCGTGGAGTACTTTTACACCGAATCTACTCGAGATATCAGAATTCAAAAATTCCCTCATAAAGTTAAAATATCAATAAATAAACCCTTCAAATTTCAAAGGTCCATGTTTTTTTTTCCCCGCCGCAAAAAAATCGCGAAAACCCCCCAAAAAACCTGGCTCCCGCACGGAGCGACCTCCTTAATTCTGCCATCCAGTGCGACTTTCTCTAGAACTTTTCCCAGTACTTTTCCCTAGAATTTTCGGCCTCGTTTTCACCGTGTAAATCGAGCCAAGAAAACCATTGAAACGAATTGTTCTAGAGAAACAAAAAGCTTCCATTGAGCCGAAGGGTGAGATTATTCGAGCTGTAAAAATAATTGGTTGCTCGCGATTCCTCTAATTAGTTCAATGAGAACGAGTTGTTTGCTCGTTCAACGTATCAACGTAAGTATAATTTAACGAGGAGCATTACAGTCGATGATTGATTTTACGAAGTTCCACTTCTCGATAACGAAGACGATACGAGCCGCGTTCGTTTGGAAATATTACTCGAAATCTCTCTCGCGCTTTTAAACATTCGGCTTGACAATCGATCGCGTGATCAAACGAACGGTTTTATTCCACGTTGCCATGTCTAATCGGCTCAGCCCTCGTGTCAGCGCTCCAAAACTGATCGTGCTTATTCATTTCGTCATTATGAAACCGTCCTCGAGCGGAGGCACACACGAAACCGTGCTGTTCCGGATCTTGCCATTTTTTCTGAACGATGGACAAACTTTTGATCGGTAAGTGCTCGATGCTTTCGGATTACAGGGCCAAAACGATTGTGGATCAAGAAAATACGGCTTTATCGGGGATTATCGTGAAAACTCACTCTTCCAATGACCTCGTAAATTTTTGCATGGGATTTTGTCACTTTCGCGAAGCCAGTGCGCGCGTTTCGGTGAACTTTCGGGCTTTTGAGATTTTTGGAAAAAATCGATAATCGATTGGTTGGTTCTACGCAGCGAAATCATTGGAATCCCGACTTTTTTAGTTTTTTTCATTCATCAAAATTCAAAATGACCGAGACTCGAGCCCACAGTGGAAAAGTATCGAGCTCCAAAATGTTGATTCATCAAGAACTGAGAAATCGGAGTAAAGCAAAAAATCATTTTTTTTCGTTTTTATAAATTTTCGGACCTCAAAATTTTACTGCTCAACCGTTGTTTTTTGAAACGATATTTAAAAATTACGTACGAAAAGTTTTCCGGAATTTCCCACGCAATTCCAAAATTGAAAAAACGTTTTTGGGGTAAGAAAATACCCAAAATTGCGTTGCTCAAAAATATTAAAACTTGATATCCCTCATTTTTCAACATTTTTTGCCTGTACAAAAGACTTCGAAGAATTCGAAGTCACTTATCTTATCAGAAGACCGAGGCTGCAATTTAAAAAACGCGACCTTCAAAGCACGTTATTCGCATGCTCAAAAATTCATAACAAGATACTCCAAATATAGAGATTATGAATGGAAGAAAAATATTCGATCGAGAAATGCTGATTGAGTCGAAAACATAAAAAAATTCGTCGATCGCACGTCAAACGGAGAATTTTCAATCAAATAATTGTGAGTATAAATTGCGCACATTGGAATTAAAATTCATTTTAATTCCAGTATGTTTTGAAGGATTATTTATTTTCTTTCATTAATTATTCATTATAATAATTATATTGATTATTATTATTATTATTTATATCAATATTAATATAATAATAATAATATAAATAATTAAATAGTATGGATTAATTAATCAAAAAGAATTAAATCATCGAAGGAAGCTCAGAAATTGCGAGATTTCGACTACTCCGAACGTACCGCCTTTGATTCGGATATATATAAATACTTGTAATTTTTCAAAGAATATCGAAAGATGAAATTTATCGAGGACTTTTACTATGTACGTTTCCGAAAATGTTACGAAATCCATCAGGAGCGGAGAAATAAATAAGCGAAACAAAATAAGCATTTATTTTCTGAAACTCCTGCTTAATCATTGAGATATTTCGAGGGAGCGAGAGAAAAAACTTTTGGAAGGGAATGAATATCGATCTGTAACACAATAATAGTTTATATATTTATAGAAGCAATATATGGAAAGAGTAGTAATGACAAAGCTACAAAATACTACGTCCGACCTTAAAGATACAAGGTCATCGTATTAACCACGAGGCATCCGAGTAGAGTTTCTGACCGATCGATTCAGGCTCTACGCGCATCATCTCTATCCACACGACAAGGGACTTGGCGTTGCTCACTCTGCTCCACTGGGGCTGCTCGGGCTGCTCCAATAAAGAAAAAAAATCCCCCACAGAGCTTGTTTCAAACTCTTATGCCAGTGCGTCGTGTGTGTGTGTGTGTGTATACATGGTTGACATTATAAAGCTTGGTACTTTCCCGCTTAACCTTGAAAAGCTACCCCAGCGAGTGAACTTGAAGTTAAGAAAACGCCCACGGAGCGTTCACAGCGGGTGGTATAAATTCGCTATGTATTTAGATATGTATATCTATAGCGCACAGGCACAGGGTACGCGCATATCGCGCGTGTAACTCATCCCCGTCGTCCCCGTGTCTCTACGTTTGTGCAGTACCCTCTCATTAAATTTCGGTTTTTTTTGTAGATAAACAATGGATTGAAAAAAAGAAATTTCAACCAAACGGGTTTGGGCTTCGTGTTGACAAAAGCTACTAATGAATGAAAAACGTATAAGTGGCATGATATCAGAAAGCTTCGCTACTACTGCAGCGTTTTGTTAAACTCTCGCGCTTCATCTCCCGACCCCCTTCAAATATAAATACATGTACATCGAGTTATTCGTACGTGCCCGTGTGTATGTATGTGTGTGTGTGTGTGTTACTTGGAACCGTTAGGTTTGCGGCGGATCCGCAGAGCTCACAAATACGAAGGACAAAGATAAAGCAAAAAAGTGAGGTTAGGTTCGTTTTGCAGTTTTGGCTTCGTGGGGTGTTTTGGCCGCGATTGAAACATGGCACGATCCTGAAATTGTTACGGGGCCGACAAGAATATATTCCGGCTTGAAAATTTTTATGTGCGGTGAAATTGGTTGTTGTTAAACTAACGACGAAACGACAAATGGTTGTTTCGGGCGGTATGGTGCAACGACAAATTGCGCTACGGCGCAATGTCAGAATACTCCTCGTCGGCGACCGGGGTGTCGGCAAAACATCACTGATCCTATCCTTAGTCAGCGAAGAATACGCCGAGGAAGTACCCAACAAAGCTGAAGAAATCACGATACCAGCCGATGTTACGCCCGAACAAGTCCCAACGCACATAGTCGATTATTCCGGTAAAATACTTTTCTTTATTTATTTACTCATTCAAATTCAATAGTATCTGAACAATTTTTCGGAAAATATTACATGTCTTGTATTTACGTTTACGCTCAGATGTTTTTTTTTTATTTCGTTGTCCAGTTTATTGCATCTTGGAGTAAAATGTTATTTTTGGAGTATTTTTTGTTATGACATCAAACGAACTTCTCCAGAAAACGAATTTGATTGATTCCTCTAACTTTTTGCCTTGTTGTTGAAAAGTTAGCACATTTTGTATAAATATTATGTTGCATCATCACCTAGGAGCTTTAATTGAAATCTGTAGAATTTTCTAGGAACAATCAATTTTTTTGCTAATACCAAAAAAATAGCATGCCTGAGAAAGTTGAGACAGCGTCGACCGTAAACTCACATTTTGACGTTTGCTGATTTTCTAATTCTCCCACAGCTACCGAACAAACGGAAGATCAATTGATGGATGAAATACAAAAAGCACACGTTATTTGTATTGTATATTCGGTTGACGATGAAGATACTCTAGACAGGGCGGCTAGCTACTGGTTACCATTAGTCAGAAAGTGCTCTTCCAGTAATAGGTGTCCCGTGGTGTTGGTAGGAAATAAGATCGATCTTGTGGATTATTCCACCATAGAGGTAAATTTGAAACCGTTTTGCATTGAAATATTTCTCACTTCTTTGATCGACTGAAACTGACGGAAGAACTTACTCGTGGATGAAACTATGATATAATTTATTGCTCTAGAAAGGAAATGAGAAGGAAAATAATAATTTTGAACGTTTTCAGGCTGTTTACCCAATAATGAAAGAATTCTCAGAAATTGAAAGCTGCATCGAGGTAAAGATTTTGATAATGCAGACAGACGAATTCATTGCTAAATATTGATGCTGAATTCCCTTATTCAACAATCATTTATCATTGCAGTGTTCAGCCAAAACTCTGCAAAACATTTCAGAAATGTTTTATTATGCTCAGAAAGCTGTGCTACATCCTACAACACCTCTTTACAATTACGACACTCAGGAGTTGACCCCGGAGTGTAAAACAGCGCTTCAAAGAATATTTAAAGTGAGCTGCGACTTCTCAAATCATCGTTTTTTCGAGACTCAAACCTTGTCATATTAAATTGCGATTGTTATCACAGATATGTGACTTCGATAATGACGGTCTTTTGAACGATATGGAACTCAATGCGTTTCAACAGTCGTGCTTCAACACTCCTTTACAACCGCAAGTTCTTGAGGATGTCAAAGCTGTACTATCGAAGAATATCCAAGATGGCACTTGTAACGGTTTCGTCACAATGAAAGGTGAATTCCGAACAAGAATTTTACTCTTAACTCATGAGCAATTCCTTAAAAATTGGATTTACATCGTTCTTGTAAATCTTTCGTAGGTTTCATGTATCTCCAGTGTTTATTTATTCAGCGTGGAAGAAACGAAACGACATGGGCAGTATTGAGAAAGTTTGGTTACGACAATGAACTTCAAATGTCGAAGGAATATATTCATCCAACGTAAGAATAAACTATCATTAACGACAAAGTCAAACGACTCAGGACGTTTGAATAACATTGGTAAAATATCAATAAGAATTTTATGACAAAACTAACGTAATTTTTAATGTTGTAGTTTCAAAGTACCGCCTGGTTGTTCGACAGAACTTTCACACAAGGGACAGCAGTTTTTGACATTTTTATTTATGCAACACGACCGGGATCGGGACGAAGCTCTTTCTCCTTCCGAACTCGATTCCCTGTTTTCTCGTTGCTCGTCCCCACCTTGGAACGACGAGTACAAACACATGGTGAAAACGAATGAAAAGGTAGTCGATTATTTTGAAAGATAGTCAATAGTTTCCCAAAACAAATGAATCACATGGTCGTTTTACCGTTAATCTAGGGATGGTTAACGTATCAAGGCTACATGTGTCAGTGGGCGTATTTGACGTTGACCAACGTTCGTAAGACCCTCGAGTACATGGCTTACCTCGGCTACAATATGTACAACAACGAGTGTCAAACGAGCGCTGTAACAATAACACGAGAGAAGAAATTGGATCTAGCGAAAAAACAATCGAGCAGAAATGTGTATTCTTGTCACGTCATAGGGCCAAAATGCAGTGGAAAAACAACACTGTGCAGGAGCCTCATTGACCCAAAACTCGAGGTAGCGAACAGTTTTAACGTTTTTTCATTTGGTACTCAAACATTTGGTACTAAAAAATGTGTTCTTCATTACTTTTAGAAATTGACTGATGACAAAGTTCCAGCAAAAAGTCACGTGACCGTTAACACCGTTCACGTTTACGGTCAGGAAAAAACTATTATTCTACGTGACATTAATATAATGAATGTTCAGGATGCCTTAACTCCAGCACAAATTCAGTGCGATGCTGCTGCTCTCGTTTACGACGCGAGCAATCCAAAATCCTTTGAATATATCGCCAGAATATACATTGTGAGTGAAAGACGAGATAATATTTCATATGGAAAATATTTCAGCGATTTTGTGAAAATGATTTTTTTTTTCATCCGTAGAAGTACTTTGCGGACAGTAAAATTCCGGTGCTCATAGTAGCGAACAAGAGTGATTTGTCGGAAGTGAAACAGGAGTACTTACTTCAACCGGCGAGTTTTTGTAGCAAGTATAAACTGATGCCTCCGCAGCCGTACAGCGTGACTAGGACAGTCCGACCCGAGATATTTGTTAAGCTCGCAACAATGGCAGCCTTCCCGTAAGTAATTTTCCATATTGTCAAAAAACGAAAATAAAACTTGAGCAAACAAAATTCTTTGCCTCTTGAAATCTCTTTGGAAAAAAATGCATAAAGAATGAAATGCTGTAAAATAAAAGACATTAGACCGCTTGGATCTTGGAGAGGAAGAATAAAAATCGATTCTGCCGTAGTTGAAAATATGAAAAATTCTCATTTAGATTGCAAAGCGTATTGTGAGAATATTCCCTAGTCACGCTCCAGTTTATTTTTATTTATATATTGCTCCACCCTTTACAAAGACGTACTTCACGGTGCGCCCACACTGTATTTGTCACGTTAAATAATTTTCTTTTGCCGGACGAGAGAAATGAAATGTTAAGGCAAACGAAAAAGAGACAGAAAGAATCGATGGAAATTCAGATCGTTTACGTTTTATTTTAGAAATAGTTCAATGCTACCAAGATGAAAAATGAATTATATGATCAAATGAACAAGTGGCAATCGTGATAAATACTATTTTTTTTTCGCAATAAACACTAACCGAGAGCAATTTCGTGTTTAGCCGCTTTCAAGCAGCGTGGGTATTATTTTACAGACACAGGTTGGTTCAATATTTCACTGTATAAAATTTGTTAGTAGGCACGTCATAGGTTTTGTAATCGAATCATCCGAATTTCATTATATATTTCGCTCAGGGGGAAAAACATGAAAAAAAGCTTACGGCTTACATTCACGTACGAATATCTCACTGTGAATATTGCACTAATAATAATATCATTTATGAATAAATGCGTCCAAGTATTTGTTTCGTTCGCGAAATAACGGATCACGGAGATCGGTCGGTAAAAACACTGTTTTGTGTCGTTCAGTAATGACCATCGAACCGACGAATCATCATTTAAACTCGGCCTCTTTTTCAGTACTTTAAGGCGAATGGTCCACATGTTGCTCGTCAATACTGCACCTACCGAATGGTGCAGTTCTTTCAAAAGGTTTCTTCTCTCGTATTTTTTACAGTTTGTCCATTTTTTTTCGTATCTCCGTTTTACTCGGTCTCTCAATCTTAATAAATTATATTTTTCATTTCATTTTTTATTTGACGGAAAAAACCTCACCGGAAACAAAAATGGGAATGTATTAACATTTTTTTACGTTGCACGAGCATGTTACGATAATCCAAATATTGTTTTTTTTTGCGCTGATACATCTAATATCCTTCGCACTGCATACATTTGTATTTTTCTGGGCTTCTAGTCTCGTTGCGCAACGAACATGGTAAATAGTTGGAAAATAATGCATCAACGTGCGAAGTAATAGTTTTTCATCATTTTTTGAGACTCTCCAATAAGGAAGGTCTAGAATCGAAGGGTCCGAAATGTTATCGCGCGTTGAAGCATAGTTAATAAAAAAAATATTGTTTTGAGCTCTCTCCAATTGAAATCAATCGTTATTATTCTTATTCCAGACACATGAAGCAATTTGGTTTAATACAAGGAGATTCGGTCGTTTGGTGGAAAGCAGGTCTTGGCATCGCAGCAGCTACCATCGCCGGTTTCATGATGATGCGAGTCCTCAATACTGACAAAAGATAGTCTACCATACATCTATATATACACATGTTTATATATATAAATATTTTTTTTAGTTACCCTCCCGATCCCGACAGTCCCTCGTATGCGTGAATAATCCCCTTGTTTCAAATCCTATAATTCGTGAACACACGCATTAAGTTAATAAACTTTGTTCTGAAATCATCGATTTCTACATATTAGGGCTCGAACGATGTTTACACAATCATGATATTTATTATTGTTAGTTTTACACAGTGATATTTTTTCTCTTGTTTTGACAACATTTCTATTCCTTGGTATCATGCGGATCTTCTTCTATACACTGCCACCAAGCGAATATTTCATTTATACATGTTTTTTTAATTATATTTCTTTCGCTTTGCCAAACGCAAAGTGTAATCATGGTAAATGCCCAGAAGGAAAGTACAGAGATGCTGCTTATTTATCGAGTCTTGTCTTCATAGCTTTTTTTTGTCTCATTTCATCAAAACATCACGTTGCGAGCATGGAACCTGTTTTTCTTTTGCTATCAACAGACAAATGTGTCCGAGATTGGTAAAATTATTCAACATTCTTACCCTCGATGTAATCATTCGCATGATTTTAGGACATCCCAAATGACGCTCCGTTTGTAGAATTTTATCTCCGAGTCGGAGGAGGGTTTTGTTGCGATTACAATATTGAGCATTACAAGGAAAAAATTATACTTTTTAAAAATTGTTGCGGGTTCCTAAGGAAACATACGGTGAACTTTAGAATGTGACGTTACAGGTGATTTTTCACGATGTCTGAAATTAAAGAATTTAGTCAACGTGTACATTGTCAGTGTCTGCATTGGGATTCACTCTGTTTTAGTAACAAGCGTTATAGGTTATTTAATAACTCAATTGGATATGACACTGCTGATGAGTTATTTTGACCCTGGTCCTTCAGCTCGATGAAACACTTTCATTTGTCAAAACTTCCTGAATGTTAACTTGTATATTTTCCGAAGTACTTAAAATTTTAGAATCGTTTCACTCACAATTCGATTCTATTGCATTAGAATAACTTCAAACGAAAAGACTAAGACGCAATAACCTGTGAGGCTCGATCGTAGTAGTTTCAGATTAACTTAATGTGGTATTTCTGAAAAACTTGGCTAAACATTCAGAATTTTAACTCTTCACTTCATCGAAATTTTTATTAGATGTAACTTCGACCTAAGAAAAAAGTACAGAAATTATACCAGATCAAATCTATTGGAAACAAACGGTTCAAAATATATATTTCCCAGTTTTGTGAAAATCTTGACGATAAGGCGTTGGTGCAAATTTGGTCCATCGTTTATAGATTTATATATTTTTCTGCGTAAGAGTATGAATGAAATGTTGATCCATTAAAATTGGATAAAAATTCTGATTTCAAAGGGCACCCAATTTTTGGTGCGCAGTCGTCTGTGCCTGCTACAAAGAAAAAATGCTTTTGAGCACAAATCGCTGTAAGAGGAAAACGCAAACTATAAACATACTTCATTCATCCACACATTTATGTAATTTTCCTAACTCCAGGTAGAATAAATCGGAAGTGGAAGTTGGATAACAGGGGATATTCTTCATTCCTTTCAACATTTCGATATTTCCAGCAAAATCTTAAGAAATATTTTTGCATTTCCAGGAAAAGTTTTTTCATTATAGACACAAACTTTGATATTATTAATTGCTGGGTGAAAATTTGCACCAACTCTATTCTTTGATATCATTTTATACTGCTCCAACTTCAGTTTCAGAAAATCAATGGGAAACCACAGGTCGTTCAAAATATACTCGGTCTTCATACTCAACAATGTATTGCAAGTTTCTAAAGCTTAGAGATATTCACACCAAAAAAAACATTCATGAGATTTTCAGCGCACTTCAACATTCAATGAAACTGACTCACAATTCATAGATGATCCCAACCAAGACCCGATTGTATAGCACCGCCCTATGAAATTATTGATCTCATACTTGCAACACACTTCACTATGGATTCATTGGAACTTAGTTAGTGCTTTGCTGTATCAACTGAAAAAGTGGTAAAGGAAATCCTGAACAGAGTTTGTATCAAATGAAAATGAGCTCTAGATATTTCCAGGTTGTAACATCTAGTCTTTATTATTTCTGTTTGCTTCAGTAGTATACAGCATAGATCTAGAATTTTATGATGATGATCGACATCGAAATATATTCTCGTATTGAGAATTTTAGTAAAACAAAAAGCTCATGAAGGGGTCACTATAAAAAAAAAATTATCCTCTTTAATTGGAATACGGCGCTGCTAATTTCATCTTCGTCTCTCAATTCAGTTTAGATATCTGAAACAAAGAGAGCAGTGCATTGTGAGTCCAGCTGTGCTGAAGATATGTGAAAAGTAAAAACTTGGAAGGGAGATACTGACTGTTTGCGAGCTTGCACTGACTCATTGCCTCCTTGAATCCCTCGCAGAGTGTAAGGTCGCTTTGATTTTGAGCACACTCAAGGAACTGCTTGATTTCCCAGGCACAAGTGCCCGCGGGTTGAGAAGCGGCGCCGGGGTACAACGGTTGAGCCGGGGCTGCAGCAACAGGAGCTGCGGCCTGTGCAGGCTCGCTGGACCCACCGCTGAAGAGGCCGGTCATGGCGTGTCCAATGGTGTGTCCAACCGCAGATCCAATAGCTACTCCTCCTGCCGTAGCTGCCATTTGTCCCATGAGAGACGGCCCCTGTGGTTGAGCAACCATTGGGGCTGATGGCGGTGGTGCGGCATGGGCAGGCGGCTGAGCTGCGGGTGCAGCCCTTGGTGCTGGGGCAGCCCTTGCTGCAGGCCTTACACTGGAATGAGGGACAAGATATTGGTAGTGACAACGACACGAAATGATGAAATTCCCCTACGTTACGCGATGATAATTCATAAATATATGCGCATGTTCAGTTATATGTACGCTGTTCTATAATAGCACTTTGTACCGACTACGTCACAACAGTCGGTAGCCCTAGACCTTGTGACAGTGACGTAACGAAAGCCTCGTTTTTGTAGCCGAGAATGTTCCTCCGAAGAGGTTATTCACAATGGAACAAATATTTCGGAAACGAAAGACCTCGTAATCAGGGTGAAAAGTTTTCAATCATATAAAATCTACTTACGTTCTTGGTGGTGGAGCAGATGCTCTTCCTCGTCGTGGCATTGTTATTCGTAGTTCAAAAAACTTTGGGATTAGATTCGACTTTATTACGTCTTATCGCTTTGAAATTCACTCTGTGACTGTTAGCTGTCGTCCTGTGTTTCTCTCGCTTTTCTTCGATCGTGAAGCTGGTTGCGTAACCCTTGGAGTGGGGGTATATGCACAATAGGTGCTGGCTATCGATGTATATATTATTTTTATATATAATTTTGCGTTACGACGACAGAAACGCGGAGGGTTTTCTAGAAATTAAGATAGAACACAAAGGAAGCTGCAAGTGATCTCTGGGATAACCACGTTTCGAACCGGAAGTTGACCCCGATTTTTTTTAACGGTGCAATATTAGAGAAGTGTTTGACGATTTGGTACTCCAATACACGCTGCTTTGAAGTATAAATATATTTCTAAAATTTTATTGACTTCGCGGGTGTTCGACTCAGTCGATAATAGCGATGAGAACACATGAAAACGTGGTGTTCGCTGCGACGAAACGCGCACTATTCGAATTGCACCATATGATGCATCGTTTTTTATCCGAAGAAGTAATAAATTCAATTAAAATACATGATTTCGTAATGATACGTCGAATCGTTCTCCATTGAGAAGCTCTATCGACCGAGTTTTCTACGAAATCAGACACATGCTACAAGAAGAAATATATTAAACCGACCGCAGGTGACATATATAAAACATGAAAGAATGATGTGACAAAAATCGTGGTGCTTTGGAAATCAAATGAGTCTTTCGAACGCTCTCTTTTTTTCAATGATTTTCGTTACATTCCGTTCAAACACACAGGTTATAGCCGATTGTCACGAGATTATATATATACATATATGTACCCAGATAGACAAACGTGCTGTGAAAAAATTAGAAACAGAATAACTACAGCAACACGACGTTACGATTCGGAATAGCATGACGTAAATATTGCATATTTTGCTTCCGAGTTGAGCTGCAAACTAACGGCACGTTGGTAAATTTGGCAGCACAATTGTGAAAAATAATATTAACAAGATGTCGGCAATACGCGTGCATGCGTTACAACAACAGAACGGCAACAGAACAGCAGGCCGTGCTGTTGCATTGCCGAATAGTGTGAGTAATGTAACAGCAACAGAACAGCAATAGAACAGCACATCGTGCTGCTGTATTGCCAGCAACAGAACAGCACATTGTGCTGCTGTATTGCCAGCAAAAGAACAGCACATCGTGCTGCTGTATTGCCAGCAACAGAACGGCAAAAATAATTTTAACAAATTGAAAAAAAGCGGCCGTTCCGAGGGAGACTCGATCCCGGGACCTTCGGAGTCCTAGTCTGATGCGCTATCCACTACGTTACTAAACGTCTTATATTTTAATAACATCGAAACTCTTATATAAATCACGGAGGAATAGCTTTTTTCGATTTATTCAAATTATTTTTGGTATTCTATTCGTATCGCCTTCACACTGGCGATACCACTGCCTGCTGCTGGATTGCCAGCCAAAATAATGTAGATAAATCGAAAAAAAATAATCGTTCGCTCTGAGCGAGATTCGACCCCGGGAGTTTCGGAGTTCGAATCTAGTGCCGTATGTACTCCGTTATCAGCATATTGTACTTACATACTAACAAAATTTATATGTAAATTGTGAACCAAGATTTATATAGAAGTTTTGTTGTTTCTAAACTATAAGACATCTAGTAGCGTAGTGGATAGCGCATCAGACTAGGACTCCGAAGGTCCCGGGATCGAGTCTCCCTCGGAACGGCCGCTTTTTTTCAATTTGTTAAAATTATTTTTGCCGTTCTGTTGCTGGCAATACAGCAGCACGATGTGCTGTTCTTTTGCTGGCAATACAGCAGCACAACGTGCTGTTCTATTGCCGTTTCGTTGCTGTTACATTACCCACGCTTATTCGGTTAATACAACGGCACAGCGTGCTGTTCTGTTGTCGTTCTGTTGCTATTACGAATTGGCACGTCGTGTCGGCGTATTGTGATTCTTTTTACGGTATTAAACGCAATACCGTGCCGTCATAATAAAGCTTTATGCGGCGGCAAAAGATACCATATTTGTGTTTCAAAATTCAATTTCGTGCCGTGTTATTGCTGTAATTCTAGCGCAAAATATCTATCTGGGTATATGTTTTCAGAAAATAACACTGTACTATATTTGAAACGCTCTTTTTTATTGACAATTATATCTCAGTGAATCAAGAAAGAACGTGACCGTGATACAATCGCAAGGGTTTATTCGCAACCGTTGCAATTTTGCAAAGTAATGTTCTAAATTTGTATCGGTCTTTACCATCGTCGAAATTCTGCGAAAAAGTGGCTCTCCGGCTATCGAAGAAAATGGTGTAATTTTATGCAATCGTCGATTCATATCAACAGAATTAGTGATTCGAATAAAAGTTACTTCGAACGGATGAAGTGCGCATCATGATTTTTTTGTCTATTAAATCCTTTGAACACTCAACATTCCTTCTTGGTCTCCAAATTGTTTTTGTTGAGGGTTATAATTTGTTTGGTTCGGAGCCGAAAACTACGAGAAGGTTGAGTGGATCACCGAATGATGGCGCCACTTGGTTCGATCGGTGAAAACAAGAAAATCATCAGAAATCGAGACAACTCCGAACGACACTCTCGTTAGTGCAGAATATATTTTAAAATATTCAAAAATTAATCGCGCAAGTCAGGCCACATTATTAGTAATATTCCACGTTATTATCATTATTACAAAACAGCTCAGTTGCATTTCTGCGACTCAATAATTTTCTAGTAGTCGATAATTGGGCCATCTTCAAAAAAGAGTTTTCAAACTCGAAACTATTGAATATCAGTCTCGTCTTACAAAAATGTCATAGAAGGTCATGCTATTGAGAAAAATCGAACAAACAATGACTCGCGATGATAACAACGCTCGCAGTGCCTGTTCGAGCTCGAGTAAAATAATAAACGTGAATTGCTTACTACAATCGACGATTTTTAAGAGCGAACTCACAGAGTGAAAATATTTAACTAAACGATAAAAAAACTTGGCGACACCTGAATTTCTGCCAAGAACCATCTTTGCTCAAAAACATTCAATAATTTTTCCGCTCGTCAACACGTCCACGCCTTTGTCTTCTAGAGAAAAGATTTTCGCAAATGGAGAGGTACGAAGCCAAAATTACCACAGAAAAATAGAACCGCAATTTTCGGTATCCCCGTCATAACAACGTCTCTGAAAAGGACATGACACCTTGCGTAAAAAGAAACAAAGATAAACTATTGATGCGTCAAACTGCGAAGATATATCGACAGAAGCATTGACAAATAAAATATGTTCTGTCTACCTGTACAACAAACAGATGACGAAAGTTAGGTTATCCATTGATACTTTGTTAATAACCCATCGAATTCGTAAAAAAAATGACAGGTCGAAACGGTGAGCGCAGAAAGCACTGAAATCTGTATCGAATATGATGCCTACCGTTCCGAATTTAAGGTCACAAAAGCAAATAATTCAAATTCGCGTCGAAATGATCCTGTTGACCCAATTAATCGCATAGTATAAATACGCTTTTTTAATTTCGCTCCGGAGACTGGCCTCAATCGAAGTTACGACGATACGATATAATGCAACGAGGAGAAAATTTACGTCAGTTTATTATGATTGATATAGTGCTCGAGGTTTCTCGCGTTTATTCGGAAAGCCGATAATGCACATTTATAAATGAGATATGCATGGTGCGTTGTACTTTTTCATGGCTACGTAGTATGTATATATATGAACGGTCATCAGCACGATCGCGAATGCAGAGGTTCGTTGATCTTGCTGGCGAGCGCTCTCGTACATATTTGCAGCTGTGCGACTGCTCTCTCTCTCTCTCTCTTTCTCTCGCTCGGTCGGTCGTCGCACATGTCGTGCAAATGCTCCACAATGATAATTACCAGCGAGGCGATGACCTTCGGGTAGTTCAACTTTTCGAAGGTAAACTTTATATTTAGTCTACAAAGATTTACGGGAGTGGCATTTATCTGCTCGCATATCTTGATACGAGAACTGAGAGACATGCTTGAGCACAAAACATTTGACCCAAAAGCAAAACTAACCTCAAAATAGCAAGACGATCGTAGCCATGCAGATCTTTTTCTGCCGACTTCGTTTTGGTATGAATGTATAAAGTTTTTTTTTCTTCGTATCGAAGAAGACAAAATTAATATTTGAATAGCACGATCTTCTCAGTTTAGTTACACACAGATGGCAAAAACGTTCGATTTCTGCTCGTTAAAATTCCACAGAATTCGTGAATAGAATATTTATCCGATGTCCGCTCGAAAGATTTTTAGGGAGCCGTTACAAACTCCATTTCTAATAATCGTTTGGCAAGCATTACTTTTTGTTTCTTCGTCGATAAACAATGAAGAGAAATCGAAGGTCGACCTTCGACGATCGTGCAAGAGTCTCGAGGGACGAACTCGGCATCAACTGCTTTTTTGCTCAATAGATCTGTGTACATTTTCGTGTGGCTTAGCGCGACCTCTTATCATGCATAGAAGCGCCTTGAATTGCGTGCTTCCGCTTTTTGTCAATTCTTCGCCACGCACGAGCGCCTAACAACCTCTCGGTTTACGTGTCACTTTAACTTCCGCGCTAGCTTTTATTAGCTCCGAACTACTATTTTATTAATCGTTTTCAATTATCGTGTAATGAAAAAAATTTTGTGTTGCAGACACTGGAATTGGAATATCTGAGCCAATAACCGTACACTTTATACTCTCTCGAATAAATTCATCCTTGACAGCTCCGGGACACGCTAAACACTTGTAAAAAGTCAGACTCGCTAATCAGAATTTACAAATTTTCCTCAGTAGTGCTACCTGACATAAGAAAAACAACGACATCCATGTCCGCCATTGCGAGTGCAAGCGAATCGTTCGATTTGACAGACTCGTGACCGCGTCGTCCTTCGTCTTCGGATCGTTCCACACATTAGTTCCAACATGAATTATATAATTCGATAAAAATTCAAAAAAATAACTCTACGCCAGTCACAAAAATAAACGTTAATATTGTCAAGCGAAACTCGAGCGTCGCATCTAATGAACTTTTCACCGAATTTCAACTAACCTCAAAATTAAACGCGTTTAATGTTTTCCGTGACGGTCTGCCGCGATTCGAACGCGATACGCGATTGCACATGCATTTTTTTCATGAATCTTCCGATGAAACAACAGATTTCTTGGACACCCCATAAATGAACGTGCAGAAAATAGGATGGATCATCGATCGCGTCGATCTTGCGACCGGCGCCACGATGAAAACATGCTCACGCGGTGCCGTTGTTGCGGCGTCGGACCTTGATTCGAAGCAGCAGCGTCGCAGAACCCAACAAGCGTCCTTTTGCATATTGTATACGTATATTACCGACGATCCCCAATAAGTCAAATGCCCCGGAATAGACCGGCCGAGAGACACGCATTTATATAGAACGAGACGTGTCGATGCGCTCGCCCGAGGATAAACGCCCCATCTTTATAGCTATACGAACATAACTCCTGTCGTTTCTGACATTAATATAGTCTGTATATAAACAACTTCCATTTTCTCGTTATACAGACTTCCGATACAAAAAAAATCTCCAACGATCGTCTCTCATCTTTTTGTTTTTTTTTTCGGCAATAAGCTATTCCCGTTATCGTTTACAACATCAACATCGATTAGTGAATTTATAATCGCCAATAAAATCATATGAGACTCGAAGGTTAATATTGATCGACACGAATTATTATTAATCATAATTTTATTTCTCATTTTCTATTGGTTCACGCGCTTAACACGGTATCCAAATAAATGACGAACATAACCTACAATAGTCAAAAATCAGAGAATCGCAGTTCCGATTTCGTTGCAGATTCGAAATTACTGGGAATATTATAAACGGATGGAAAACAAAATGTAACGCGACAATGTGCTCACTATGTTTTCGAAAAATGATGACGTACTCAAAAAAGAAACAAAGTGACAGGAGAATACGTGACGCAACGTCTTTTTTTTGAAGTTCACTTGTTATTTGCATACGAGAAAAAATGTCCCCCCAGTGTCCGTAGAACTCTTGCACATGATGACTATTGCTTGAGAAGCATGAAATAACATGGAGATAAAACGGTAGAAAAATAAAAATAACAGCATGTCGATTCTTTGTCGCTCCGATTCTTCACGTCGCTATTATATCGGTACGTTATCGCGTGCGCAGCGCCGCCTTTTCCTTCTTTCCACATTTTTCTGTTACTCGTCCTCGTCAGTCCTCCCTCCTCCAAACATTTTCTGTTTTTCCCGCTCGTCGTCGTCCCTCTTTCGCGCTCTCTCTCTCTCTCTCTCTTTACTCTTTATTCGCGTCTGCTGTCTTCAACAAGTGCGCATCAATATATTCGAATTGTGAAATCATACGGATTACTCTCATTTTGCTTCCCGTACACTGACCAAACGCGGCTGCTGTTTGTTTTCAACATAAATATATTTACTTCCGATCGCTGTACGTTGAGTATTAATTTATTCGCTCGCTAATCATTGAGATTTAAAGCATTTGAAATAAAAGATGAAGAAAAAAATACCTTCTTTGATGTTTTTTATGTGGAGCAGATTTTATCTATTCGTATCTTGTTCCAACGCAAATATCTTTAAGGCCGAGGTTTTTCCATCTTCGGGTGCGATTCCTATCTTACGATCAAAAGTTTTCGAGCGAATGCTCCCAATCGTCGGGTAAAACTCGCTTGAACGTCGAGAATGACCCTCAATCGTGAAAAAAGATTAGAGCGAGTATTTGTTTTACTTTTTTTTTCACGTGTGTCGTTCGAAACATGAAATTGAGACGATGGCTAATTGTATAATACGAAAATGAAAAAATATTTCGTTTTAAAAAATTAGTTACCGTAATTCGAGGTTATCGAATTCTTGAGAGGTAGACGATTTACACATTTCGACTTAATTTTTCGCTTTCAAAACTCTATAAAGCCGAGAAAATATGGGGGGGGGAGCTGGGACTAGGAAAAAGTTCGGTTCATTTATTGTCAGCGCGACGATCGGACTTTTGGATTCGCTTGGAACAATGTACCTGCCGAGACCCAAGAAGAATATGAGAATGGAGGTTAACCGATGACTCCGACGAGGCATTTTATAGACGAATGATTTATAGGTATTGTCTTCTTCTTCTTCTTCTTTCTATTTGGCTAGCGTCACGTATAATCCGTGAAGCTAACCTGGCCACTGGTAATAAACCGCTTCGGCCAAGGGTCGATTTGTTTTGAGGTTGGTGTGAGTTCCTCTATATATATAAGTGTGTAGATTGTTTTAAATATAAATTTATTTGAATGTAAGTCTAAGATTATGCTGCGTTGTTGAGCAAAGGGGAAGGAACAATAGAATAAGTAATTCAGGGAAGTCAAAAAGCACACCGAGACTGTGAATTACATTCCATGTTCTATTTCCTTAGGCAAACGCTATCTTTATATTTATGTTGATAATTTTTTCCCTTATTCTCGCTTTATTATACCCCTCGTAAGCTGGATTAGCCTCGAGAGATGCGGAAATTGGGAGAATTTAGTGTGTCATTTTCTTTATACATTGATGTGGTTTTATATGTAGTTTTTATAATTTTAATGTATTATTTCATTTAGCTTCTATTAATTTTTGGTTTAATCGTTGAGATTCTCACTGCTTAATCATTGAGACTGGCCGGTTGTACTCATGGTTCCATATTATTCTTGGTGTATTGTTGAGTCAATGAGAATTTATTTATTTATTTACTCAGTTTGTTTTTACTTAATTAATTTGTTTATTTAACTGGTATACACTGTCACTTTCATGTCACTTGTTCTAAAATTTTTAAATACATGGAACCTTTATTAGTTTCCGCGCGGAATCACGGAAACGCGTCGACCCTCTTCCAGGTTCGACGGCCGAGTCCTAGGTATTGTCTTCGCATCGGTATATTGTGGGGTCAATAGCTCATGTTCAACTTCATACAGCATAATAATCGGTACAAATGAATCCCACATGGTGTGTACGAGCTCGAGTGAAAGACCAGTTCACTGCTCTAGCGCATGTTTGTATACAAAGAAAACGCGGGAGCGCGAGTGTTGTTTTGTCACGTCGTTAGAGCGCGCACGAGACGGTCTTTTACGCCTCATCGTTCGAGAAAATTTCTCTCGATATACCATACAAAAGCGGGTAAAACAAATACGTCGTTTTTATTTATTTTTTATTATTATTTCTTTGCATCCTCGAGTGTGAAACCCGTGGGAGTACGCGTGTAGATGCGAGGGCGCTACGATACCGTGCTCGAAGACGCGTAGCTTGAGGGGACTTTGGAAAAGTGTTGCGAAGCCTGGGAGAATCCCACGAAGAAAAAGAGGAGGGAAGAGAAAAAAACGAAATAAAAGGCTCGCGAATGCGGTACACGGTTCGTGCCACCAGCAGCAGCACCAAAACACGTCTCACGTATAACTGTGTACATCGAAGATAGGTATAGATGCGCGTACGTCTATACGTGTAGTGACAATACACGCGGCTGTTCGTTGCTCGCTCTGTCACTGATGCATCGTCCGCTAACGGCGCAACTAGTCAATTCGCTCGGTCGCGCGCGCGCGTTCTTCATACCTCCGTCATACATGACATATCATTGAACTATCCTCCTTGTTTTATTTAGTTCTTCGTTCATTCTGTGCAATCGCTAAGTTTGTCGAGCATCGAGTCTCGTAGCGCCGAGTCGGTGGAGTTTACGAAAATATATTTTCTCAACTCTGCATACGTTCGTACAAGTTTTTTTGCTTTTCAATGCTGTAACGTCGTGCCCAAGTTTCATCAGTGTTGCTAAAAACTGCGATTTAATCTTCCGCGCAAACGCAACGTTGAGTCAAAACTCGAGTGTCATCGTGTTCTCATCGAGACATGCGGCACCGGCCCCGTCGATTTTTTCATTGTCGCAAAGTTTTTCGAAAAAACGACCAAAAGTTCGGACTCTTCGCGGTCACGTGAGTGCCATGCTCTCACATTCGCTACGAGTTCTGTCTTATTCGAAAAGTTATTGAAATAAGCAAACTTTTCTTACAAACTCACGCGCTTTTTTCTTCGAACATGAAAACCAGCCTCAGAATCGTCCGCGTCTTTTGAACACGTATTTTAACAGGATTCAGTTTTCACGGGGAATAATAACGAGACAAGGGATTCGGTGAGAATGACGATCCCGCTCGCGCCTCTAGCGAACAAAGAAAAAACAACTCGCTTCGACCCTACCGGTGAGTCCTTGCTAACTGCTCATTGTTATTTATTATGTTTTCAGCTCTGTGCAATGAAAAATGATAAACTGCCAGACAAAAGGCGATTAAGTAGTGAATGACATTTCGCGAGGCGCGTTCTCCTCCGAAAATAAATTTCAATTGACGCGTGTCAAAAGCGCATTGCGTATCGGGAGTAGCGCGAGCCTGCTATTTTCGGCACAACCATGCGCGCTTATCGCCGTGGGCGTTTTAAAACTGTTTTCTCAATTTTTTTTTATTCATCATTTCTCATTTTCCCACCACGACTTTTTCCTTCGTATCAATCGTTCTTCATTTCGGAGGCAATGAACAATCGACTCCAACCATCAGCCCGTTTTTTACACTTCGATGCCTTTCAAATAATTCATCATTTGCGTTTTCAACGGCGTTTCCTTAATGCGAGCGAAACTGCTACACGGCTCGTATACCACACGCGCGCGCGCGCGCGCCAACATATCTGATGTAATGGAAGAAAGCTGAAGATTTGATAAGTAGTTTACACACAGATGTAGAGCAGATGAGTCATTTTTCTTTGTACGCTCTTAGCAATACGGCTGACTAATTCGAGCCAGGTAGTACAATACTTGCGAAGCAAATCAGCTTAGCTCGGAAAAAATCGAGTGAATCATTCATTTTCGCGAGGTAGCGCGGCACGTTTATCCGGAATTGCTGACGAAACATTTTTTCTTTTTCACAAGCGTGTATACTAGTTGACATCGACGGTAAACACGTTTTTCACCTTTCGTGTTGTCTTACGTTGCAGAGAAAACGCATACTTGCATTATTCTCAATTCATCTGATGAATCAATTCTTCATTGCTCTTTGAATGAAGCAATATAAAAGTGCTTGAATGAAAATTCGTTAGAATATCGATTGAAAAATTGTCGATCAGTTCTCTTCACATTTTCAATCATGTTATGAATATTAAATTAAAAAACTAGTTAATTTTAATGAAAAAATTAATTCATCAAAAATAAGTTTCCCAATTATCCGTTGATAATTTAAAAAAAAATGGTAAAGAAAAAATTTCACGGTATTTTTAATTTACGAGTGTTTGCACAACGATTCTTTCGCGAATTCATAATAATCCACGGAATTTAAGGAGAGAGTTGCGTTGCTCTAAAAATAAGTAAACGTCACCGGAAGTTTTATTCACAGATCCGACGAATGAGAAGTTTCCTCTTGTCCGGCAAATATATACGCGGCGGCGCGTACCAGCATGTAAACTCGTGCGATTCGGGGTGGGCGAAACGTAGACGAAAAGCGTGAATTGCGCATATCCTGTGGCGAACTGCCAGCGAGAAGAAAAGCCACGGATGCAAAACTTTACAAACACAAATCCTTCGCTCTTTGCTCGCGATGTATTCATTTTTCTATGAATAAACAGACGCGAAATAAGACCGAGACATCGGTCAACGTTACTCAATAAAAATAAAAATTACTTTTCTTTTCCACGCGTAGATCGCGTCAGAGGCCCGAGCGCGCTCGCTTTTCTTACACGTGAGGTCGCCACCTGTATCGTCGAATATACTCCTCGTCATTCTAACATCCCGAAATGAAAACACTCGTGACGTTCTATCTACTTATTCTATTATTAAAAATCAAGCAATAAACGTTTCAAAAGTTCGATCACGTTTTCATCGTTTTCATCTTCTTTTGTTTACCTCCCTCTTACGTTTGTGCGTCGTCTTTTCATCGAGAACTGCGCTACCGTTAACAGAGTTGCAGATCGAGTGTTTACAGGAAAGACAACGTTTTGGAACATTTATCCAAAATTCTATAGCCCTTTGAAGCTTCTCGTGGCTTCACTTATTTATTATTTTTCCTTTCGATCGTGACTAATCGGAACTCTCATTTCTTTGTGATCACATAACCTCTTAATTCGATGCGACTCCCTGTCGGTACTCCCGAGAACTATTCATCTCGTAACAAAGTAAATTCGACGCAAACCGGATTCGGAATCCATGACGATTATTGCGCTACTTTTCACACTAATATCTCGATTTCGGACTCTTCCATTGAAAGGACAATTTTTCTTGAAAATATTCGAGTTTCCTCGAGTCGCCCGCGTACCGAGTCCTGCTCTACTGGCCCGCAGAGCGGTTTTGTTTTTCCATCACAAATTCACACGTTACTAACCTTCCCATACGTAGCAAAGCTTTTGCGTGGCGTGCGGTACGGTGAAAACTCGCGTCCGTTTGTTCGGCGCGGTGGGTATAAAGGAAGGGGAGACCGGAGAGACCTCGGTGCTACATTTTCATGTGAAATTTTCTATTTCTGGATCTCGAAGCGTACGCTCGAACTCGAAGTCTCGAAGCGTTCTTTTCGTCGGAAAATTAGCACATCATTTTGTTAAAATGTCGAGTGAATTTATTTGCCTTCAAAAATAGAATTCCTTCTATTGCATTATTACTTTCACTCACTTAATTCACTGATAATTCATACCGATAAGATTGACTCAAGTGGATCCGGCTGCTTCTCGATAAACTGACAAAGAATCCTCGACTTTAGTCCCCCGCTTCGTGCTCATCAAATAACAAATCGATTCAAACAACCGCCGACACGGCGAGTTCGTCTGAAGCGTCGAAAAATCGTTTCTATTCAATCGCTTTTTTTGACAGTGTCTAACGTACGTTTGTCGAATTAACGCGAATTTGAGGGGGCGGGTAGACGAAAGGTCAATATTCGCAGATATAAGACTCATTAAATCGCGTTCACCACAGCGGTTTTCGTGTCTTTAGTACATTCTCGTTTCTTCGTGTGTTTCTATTGAAAAGTCTGCGGATTGTTGGTCGACGAGAGCGGGTCGTCGACCTCGCTGATAAGTTTAGCAACTTTGGTACGCGGTCACAGAATGCAGCGAATATTAGCAACAACGAAGATGAAAGAAAAGTGGCGCTGAGTGGGGCAGCGATTTTTCTCGCTGCGACAGAAATTCAAACTGCACTTTCGGAGAGACTCTTCATGCGGGGAAACTTGAGTGGAACTTGTCTCGCGCTCGTGTTCTTCCACTGAATCGGCAGCCCGCGTTTCCACGTCTGGAACCATTTTGCGAGCTATGACGGATTTACGAGAAACAATGCCAAATACATTTTTTCTCCCCTCACTCAATATATAATGTATAAAATTGAATACTGCAAAGATCCGGCGATGTTCGAACGATGTAAAAAAAACGTCAAGGTCGTCCGCTTCAGAAAATAATATTGCTGTCATCCGGCGCTGCGTTGCTGAAAAAGAACGATCCGAGAGATCTTTCTCGTTCCTCAAATTCCATTCCACGGTCGTGTCCCTCCCCAAGAGGCAATTCGCTTCGGGCTTTAGGACAAACGACCTTTGAACTCGAAGCGAGTTCGTTGCTCCGTGACGATTCGAAAATTCAGACCCGAAACTCAATACGCGGAAAGAAACTTGCCATAAAATAGCTCCTCGCCCACCGAACAAGTGCAGAGATTTTCTACTTTTTATCGAGAGAATAACGAGAGCAATTTCCAGAATAAAATATCGCGATGACGTTTTCCTTTCGTAACGTCGTATCACGGAAAAATTTCGCGTTCTCACGTTCTTGTCGGAGTTTGTAAAAGTGAAGAAAATAAACACGAGATTCCATGCACCTCGATACGGCTTATCGAGGCTCGCTAACTCAATGGGGATTATAATATCGCGTTCTAATTGATACGAGTGTTGTAGGTGACACCAAATCAAAGCGAAATTTGATTTGATTATTGAGCGTACGCGATCGAAGAGAATTTTCAGAATCGAATAAAAACAGAAGCTTTGGAAATGTCAAATTGTGATAATGATGTTTGTAAACACTGGTTCGACGGCGCATGACGAAAGAGCCGTTATGCCCGCTCTCCACTTCCCCCGCTTGCTGTCTTGGAAAGAACAAAACAACGGATGCGTCGTTCGCCGATTGTTTGTTTTATATTCGGCGTTAAAGAAACACTAAAACAAATGTCACGCATGATACGAGCATTGCTCGTGTACAAGGAAAGGAGGACGGAAGAAAAATATTGAACGTTTCGAGGCGGTGTAACCGCGAGAGAATAACAACAAAAATATGGCAACGTTACGTGCTGGGCTTCGAGTTTTTCACGTTATTTTGACGAGGATCATGTCTTGTGATTCAAAAAAGCAATTGAACTTTCTTTCGATTATGAAAGAAACGATTAAAATTTATTCTCGCTATTATTAAAACGATGTGTAACTTGATTGTTGAGATAGATCAATTTATAATGATTACGCTTAAAATACTTTCGCAGTAAAGATCGTCAAGCAATTAACGTTGTTAACGGTACTGATGTTTGCAATGTTAGAGTCCAACGAAATGAACGAAAAAAACATTTGCAATTAACGAATTTTTGATTTCACGAAGTATTGATGCGAGTTGAAAAACTATGAATTGCAAACTTAGCGGGGAACGAAATTGTAGAATTACTGGAATTTTTCGAAGCTTTTTGAGATCATTTTGTTTGACTCCAACGTTGCAAACTCTAGCCTTATCGTTGTTATACTCGTGAACCCCAAACAAGTGTTTTTCTTTTTTCATTCCCAAGTGATTTTCACCGGTAACGAGACTCTCTCAAGACATCGTCGATATCTAAACATTATATTTTCTTATTGTCGTTTTTGGCTCTCCAAATTTGGGAGGATCCTAATTCATTAAATCCAAATCGTCGCACGGCAAGTCTGCCTGCCATAAGAGCCTGTGTATAACCCTTAAAAAAATGCGGTTTTCATTAATTGTTTTCTCGATAACTAGTCGGTAGATCCTATAATAATTCCGGGAGTAGATGCACGCTGTATATTTCTAGCATATTTTCAAATATCGACTCTTAACCCAAGACGATCACACCTCATGAGAATTCCGTGATGGTCACACGGGGTGTGTCACACCCCAAGCACTTTAGAGTGCTGTAGCATTTCGTAGAATTATTTTGGGGGCTCAACAAAAATTGAGAATATATTTCAAGCGTTTCTATATTATCGTATCCAAGAACGAAACGAAAATTTTAGTTTGAAGTATGTTTAAAAAATTCTTGAAAAAAAAATTCGTGAAAAAGCCTTTTTTCTTACAAAAAATTTTTTTGTTTTTTGATATATCAACAAAATTCAAGCATGGTCTGATTTGTGAAAGCATTCTCTTTCTGGCGAGTATAATAGTTTTTGTGGGTTTTTGAAGGAGCTAGACTAACGCACCGGAATTAGTCCCTGCTTCCTAAGCCTAAAGAGGAAGGTTCAATATCTAACTGTAGGTAGGGGTAACAGTGTCGGATTTGGGGATTTTCCAGGGAAAATTTCAGCTCGTAAATGGCCTGGAGTGTGTCACACTCCATGTGGCCGTCTTGGGTTAAAGTTGGAATTTTCGTATTCCATTCGCGCGATCCTCCTCAATACGACAATGGCAAGCGTCGTAATAAAAATGTTGAATTCCTGAGATCCATTGGTTGCAGGGTATTACACCTTTTTTTGAAAACTGTTTCAAAATATTCATGAGATCGTAATAAACCAGTGGAATTTTTATTTAAATTTTATAAGACCGAAAAGTGTCTTAAAAATTATTTTTTATTAATAATTTTCAATTTTCGCGTGTAAACGCTGGCCGCCATGCTGTTTCGGTTTGTGACGTCACTCCGTTAGTAAACAATACGATTGCGAAAGCCAAGTAACAAGATTTGTGAATATAATGAGTTAGAATAGCATATCATTGGTGTCTCGTGCCTGAATGCGATAATGAAAGTGTAAAAATGCCACACAAATGATGGATTCATCGCCACCATCAACATATTTATCATTGGTAGATTTGTACTTTTTCCTTTCACAAAACCGTCTTCCGTGATGCGATTTTAATAAAATTAATGATAAAAGTCCACAAACGTACATAATAACTTGTAAAATTTCAAAATAACACAGAGCGCACGATAGAATCTTTGAAAAATAGATGAAAAAGGACGATTTTTAAAATTGAATTATAACATTTACATTGCATTTTTATGAATAAACATTGACATTTCTCGTTTACTTTTTACGAAATCTATCATAAGCATGCATTTTTATAGATTTTTTTACATGGTTTAAAATACCCTATAGTGTAGTGTAGCCTGGAATGGAAGACGAAGAGCTTCTTCCAAAGCCGTTGGCTATTCCGGCAATGCGACGAAGATGAAGCTCCGAACAAGTGTACCGCGATTTTTGACCTTTCCCCTCGTCTTCGTTTCTAAGCTACAGTTTCGTTGAGAATGAAACTCTGTTGCGCGGTATTACCGTTAGGATGATGATACGGTGGCGCGAGAGAACGAACGGTTAAAATATATTCTCTCGTTGGTAGGAGTCATAACGCGAGAAAAGATTCGTGACATGGGTGAACCCTCGTTGGCGGTGTGTCCCGAGTGTATACGAGCGAGCGTTGTCTATCGAGGACGAAAGGAGACTCTCGGTCCTCGGTCCCACAACACACGAGGCGAACGGGCGCTGCCGCCGAGCGTTCCCTTCTCTCTTCTCCCAACATAAACATATCTATACGCGAGGCATTACCATGTGTGTTTATGTATAATTCACCGCGATGATGGTACATCGGTGCTGCTTCGCCTCGGAGGAGGCTGAAGTAACGGGGCGCGAGCGAGTAACGGGCCAAATTTAATGCCTCCCATCCTCTCAACCGTTTCGAGTTCGACCCCGAAAGTTTAACGTGTGGGGGGAGACAGGGGAGGCTCCGTGCCTCTTCCTATCGCCTTCATTTTCACGCGTAACCGCACGAGGGCTTCGCGCACTTTTCCATCAATTGACTCTTCAAAATTTCTATTTTAGAAATGAGGAACATTGTGCGCTACGCGAAACACGAAGAATTCCATTTTGTTTTTTCCTTTAGGTAAAAATATGAAAAAATTGAATTCGTTTTGCCCTGGTTTCCAATCAAGTACTTAGTACTTCTTGGCACACGCGGATGTAATCTGACCTGCAACATAGTTTCAGTATACTCGATCTCGATGGACTTTTGGGTATCGGTAGAAGCGTCGATTGCGACTGCTTCATGTTTTTTTCTTTTTGTGGAATTTTATTTACTTTTTTGTACGTTCCACGTAACGTGTAATCGAGAAAAAACTCTTCGCTCTCGGATATTTTGGTTTATTCTGGTGGAAAGATCGAGGAATTGACGTGGGGGTGGCTTGTTTTTCAATTAGAAGAATCGAATACGTCATATTCATATTTTCCACTCTTATCAGAACTTTGTTTGCTATTTTGTGCGTATTGCCTCAAGAAATACAGAAAAATTTTGACGAATTTAATGCTTCAATTGATTCAGCTGAAAAGATAGAAAAATTGGTATCCAGATAGACTTTTCTGGTGTTCTTGATACAGAAAAACAGCAACACATCGATTCGATGACGATCGAAATGAAAAAGTCGAGTTTATCTCTCAAAGCCGATGGGAGAATATTCGTTATCGAAGATTGCGAGATGATATTTTTCGTAGGCAAAAATAAATATGTACTGGATAGATTTTCAAAATTTGGACGCTAGTTACCACGTAGTTTAGCAGCAAATTAATTATCGAATGTCGACTTCTCTCTGACACCTGTCACTCCTGCACATGAAAGTCGTACACACATGAAAAGTTATGAATTTTTTCATCAGTTATATCCAAGATTTTACAATGAAAAATCGATCCTTGTATTTCGTGGATATTCGAGAATACATACGTATTTTAGTTTTTTAACCTTACCGTTGAAAATTGGTTGAAATATTTAAAAATATTTTATGAGAAATCGTTCGGATTACACGACGAATGGATTGGTAACGCTTGGCAACGCTGCATTATCTCAATATATGTTCAACGTCAGTTCGTCTTTTTGGTCATATTTCGTCGTTCGTTCGCTTCGCCACGTTTTTTTTGTCAGTTTTTACAAACGAACCATTTTTATCCCGGTAAACTTTTATATTTTTTCATTTTTCTTCAGTGAAATACTACTTCGACAGTAAACTCACTTAATAATCTATAAAATTTGTAAACAAAACTGACAGCGTGACATCAACAGCAGTGGCAGCTGTTGCACGATGCTAGTCAAGGTGAACTCTTCAAACCTTTTTTTTATAATAAAATTGTATTAAAATGTTGGTTCTCTACCGATTATATTTCTGAAATAATAAAACGATTATTTTCAAGTTTCGTTTCTTGAAATTTTCGAAAAATATAGTTGGTGGAAAGATCACGTGGCCGTTGCCCATCTACCTTAACGCATGCTGCTTCTAATTTGAAATCTGCTTCGTCATTCCATACTCGTGGAACGAATGCATCCGTGCGAAAAAAGCCAATTTATTGCGGACACAGTCGCGAGCCTTTGGTGGAATTACATTGAAAAATTGGGCTAATGAGCTCTGTGATTATCTTCGAGCGGTGCTCTGCCCGTCACTTCAAGTTTTTGTTCCCAATTTTATTTGATTAAGTAAATATTCAATGACAACGCGCTCGAAAAAAAATGTTCCACTTTTGGTCCCGTTTGATCCTGGATCCGGCATGAAAATTTGAAATTTTCGAGGTTTTTGTTGATGGAAATTCGGCTGGACGAAAACGGCGGTCCATTTCGACGGGAAGTGCTTTAAATATAGAGACTCAATGAGACTCTTTCCGAGTCGAGGAGCAAGAGCCATCTCTCGTCGATCTCGGTGGAACCGCGTCGAACCCCAACTACGAACGCGCGCGCGAGTCCACGACATCGACCGGGAAAACTCAGGAGCTTTTCCGAGCCCGAAGATTCCTGTATTTTTGCAACGATCTATCGTCGCGCAGGCAAAATGGTTACGAGATTTTTTTCCCCGGTGAAATTAGCTTCTCTCGAATCTACGTGAACCGTTTAAAAACGGGCGAACACATTCCGCACATTAATCGAGGCCCAATAAATTTCATTCGATCTCGATAAAACTCAACTTTTGACGAAACTCCAAAAAATAGTTAGAGTGCCGAGCGCAAATATTGATTTTTATTCGGGAGATAAAACTGTTTCAATCGAGCTAGAATTGCGAACACTTGACTATTTTTTTAGACGAATGCCCGATAACTCAAAGCGACTCGAAAAAGTCGAGTGTGAACAGCCGGATCGCGTGTGCATGGCGAAAAAAAAATGGAATTTATTCGATCGAGAGAGGATCTTAACCAAAAAATATATCTGCGTCGTAGAAAATTTATTAAGCTATTGATAGCGAACGAATTTTATTTGATCCACAGAAACTGTCACTTGAGCTAATACTTTTATTTATATTCTGTAATACAGATAAGACGAAATTACCGAGGTGAAATATCACGAAAACGAGATAAGAGAGTTCTCAAAATTCAGAGACTCCCACAGAAAAAAAATAGGTTCAAATAACTCAACAAACGTTATTTATTAATTATTGAAATTGCTTCGTATATCCAAAGTTACATAATATAAGAAAGGCTATGTTTCGTCATCGGCTCTTCGGAGAATGAAACTAAAAGTCGAGACGAGAAGGTAACTGAGAAGACAATTCATAAAAATAAGTGACCAAGTTAGAATAATAATAAAGAGGTTGAGGAACGCTTTAAATGGTTTTATCTCTTCGTTGGTTCTGGGAGAGGGAACGTCGACCGGTGATTCCCTGCGTGCCTGTTGTCATCACGCAATGTCACTCTCGATGTTTTCTCCGACATTTCGTTCGTTACGTTTCTTTCGTTTTCGCTGCAATTTCTTGCTGCGATGCCGTCCCGAGATAGCGCATAGCATTCAAGTTCGCATTGCTGCTTACGCACTGGAAACGTGTGAGAAAAAAAATCATGCAGCGATGCATGGTCGATGAATAAATATGAGAAGACGTCACGAGGCTTCGATTCCGATTGGTTCATCAGTTGTGACGTATTGTTCTGTTGACTCTGATCGATCAAGAGTGTTCGAGCTCGCGCACGAGTTCTTCAAAATTGAGTCATCGGACTCTGCCACTGATGGGCCCGTTAATTAAGGTACTCTTTTCACGAACCCGAATATTCTACAAATAACTGATTTTAAATAACAGCAAAGTAAAAGTGCATGCGAATGGATTGGCTAAATTTAAGGTCAGGTTATCCGAACGTTTAAGGTAACTCCTGTACTGCGTGCTAGTCAAACGAGTGCTAAATTTTCGAAACGCTTTTAGACCGAGCTCAACGTACCGATTAAACTTATTTTTAGTAGACGTGCATTGAAGCATATTTGATTAACGTGAAAAAATATGAAAAATTATAGTTTTGCAAAAAAGTCAACTGATAAATGCAAATTTGTATGATGACACCTTTTCACAGGTATTTTTCAAAGAATTACCTGCATTTTTTAACCGATTTTATTACAAGTTCATTTTGTTCCTCAACTGATCCTCTACGAATTCACCACGTAGATTTTCCTTTAAACTCATTCCTTCAGAAATTATTGATGAAAAAGTTATTTCACTTAGCGAACTATTAGCTGCAACAGTGAAACGATCAAGTGAAAAAAACGACATGGTGGATTCGTAGAGAACTAGTTAAAGATCAAAATGAGACTTGTTGCAATAAAATCGCAGACAATTCTTTGAAAAATACCGGTGAAAATGTGTCATCCTGGAAATTGCAACACTGTCGATTTTCATATTTTTACATGTTAAGGTCATTCTATCGCCAGGCTTAGTTCATAAGATTTTTAACCCTCCGTTGACACACATGGGTCTGTGGTGTCCGGTCTGTTTCTGAATTTCTCATTCTTTGTATCATTTTTCATTGAATAAAAATAATAAAGATTAATTTTTTTCCATTTCCTTACGCATGTTCTCTTTCTATAGATATCAAACTACATTTTTGAATTTTTTCAGATTTTTTAAACGAATTTAGGTATGGCAAAACATAGTATGAAACTGCTGACCCATGTGTGTTTAGGGAGGTGCGGGAAAAATATGTGTGTCAACGGAGGGTTAAAAAAAATTTTTATGCCGTACCTTTAATAAAGGGCTGTGTAAAATTTCAGGGTCGGTTATCGACCTAATTTCAGAGAAATTAATTATTAAAATTGGTGGTTTTCGTGAAGGAATTTAAAAACAGCATACAAAAACCTAACTTCCGGTTGCTACAAAAGGGTATATTTGCCTAGAAATCCATAAAAGTCTGGAAAAAAACTGCAATTCGTATAATTAACACTTGTAGTAATCTAATACTCCCAAAAAAAGTTGCCCTTATCGGCCTATTTTTTACGGAATATTAAGTTTAATTTGAACTTCCGGCATTGGATTTCCTACGACTCGCTATGATTAAGAGACATGACAGTAAGGTATCAGCTGAGTGTAGTCCTAACCTCAATTTGACAGATCAGCAGAAAAGAGGTTAAACACTCACGAGTGGTTGAGTAAAAAAAGACAGAGAGAACCGGCGTTGCCAAACGTAAACCTGGGGATACTACGCGAATCGTTGGACTAATTTTTTTTAATTTTTATAATTCAGTACGAACATTCATTTAAAGGATTACATATGGAAAATTTTACTTATAAGAAATAATATTTTTTCCATATGTCAATAATATTAATTACTATAAGTCTCAACTATTAGCAGTGGTATGACTAGACCGAAGCGATAGAATTACCTTAAGTTGATCTATCACTTGTTCAGTCGGTAAAAATCCTGTTGCACGGTTTATTCCGAGTAGCTTGATGTTTGAAAGAAAATATGAGTTACACGCTATTCTCATTTTATTAGAGAACAAGGTGTAACCTTTATTTTTCTCAAAAATCAAGGGTGTCCAAGTAAACCGTGCAACCATTTTGCAGTTATCTCTCTCGCACTTGTGCCAGTGATAGATCACCTTAAGAAGATATGCTATAACACAAGTCCACTAACAATACATTTAATCGGTACGTTAAACTTGGTCAAAAAGCGTTTTGAAGATTTAGTGCTCATTTGACAAGCATGCAGTATTGTATAGTCACCTTAATAAAGAATTGAAACTTGAAAAATGGTAAAATTTATAATACGGGAGCTTGTGGAGATTTTATCATCGCCACTTTTTTTCTTTTCAATACTTCATATACTAAACAATTCTAAATTCTTGATACAAATTGTCTCATAGATAGAACAAAATTTAAGGAATGCATAGCGACGTTAAAAATAAAGGGTTACCGAACCCTAAAAAGAGGTATTGATGATAGAAATTGGAAAAATGGCAGAAGCAGAAGCTTCTCCTATCTAAACGCTCAGAGGTTAGGAATCAGTGAAAATTCCGAGTGCCCCAATTTGCGCCACCAAAAAATGCAGTAATGCAAAAGAAATACCTTAAAAGCGAAATTTCCTTTGTTCCTGTCTCCGTTTGGTTTCAAGGCGAAACGCGTTTGGCCCACGTGGAAAAGTACAGTAGAATCTCTGTTTTTCACCACCCCGATTTTTTACCATTTTCCTTTGCCCCCGCCAATGTCGTTTGGCTAGGGGAATAGTATTAATAGTCGTTTATCCCTACCATAGTCCTTCATCAACGTGTGTCGGCCACGCCGCAGTCGGTACTGATACGCGCGGTTTTGGGTATGTGCGGTACGTATAACCTCAAAACGCGCCAGAACTTTTAGGTTAGTTTATATTTTTTCAGCCGCGCAGCGCTACAGTTACGCGCATGTTTCTAATGTTTCGGCCCTTTCCTGCAACGTCTCAAGCCACACCTCCCAACCGATCTCGATCTTTTACGAGTCTTCTCCGCAGGTGGTAAAAAATAGAGGTTTTACTGTAAACGAAAGATTTTGTTGTTCCAAAGACAATCGAACGTTGCCTGTTGTGACGATAATCTAATAAATAAACGAGGCTCGAAGCACGATTTAATCTGTCGAGAAGTCTATATCTCTCCGTCGCGGTTTTTGTTGAGCACGAATTGAAATACGTACCAAGAAATACTTGTGGTTGATAAAGCACGTTTTTTTTTTCAATGCCGAGATCGCGATGGTTCTGGTTACTCTTTGTACAGAACGCAGTCACATTGAAACGAGGACACCAAAAACATTCTATTAAAAAGTTAAAAGCTGCATATCGTTATTTAAGGTTGACCTATCGCAAACTTCATTATTAGATACAAACGTGATATTTGTTTATTTCATAGTTAAAGTGCGCAGGAAAATGCCTGCAAAATTTTTGAGCGCATCATCGACTAATTATAACAATAATTAATCGATAAAATTTCGAAATTTAACGCACAGCTTGTGAAGACCGCACTCCAACGGAGACTTAAGATGATGGATCACTCGGTAATCACAACCATGAGTGCGAGAGACATAGCTGCAAATTTTGCAAAGGAAATTTTTCCACATCGTTCGTCTGATCGAAAAAATAAAAATGTCATCGGATTTTTGCGATCGTGCTGCGTACGATGACATTTTTATTATTTTAATCAGACGAACGATGTCAAAGAGTTTCAATTTAAAAAATTCGAGGTGTGATTACCGACTGATCCATCATCTTAAGCCATGAATAACTAATTTTCCCGATTAGATATGTTTTAAAAAAGAATTCTCAAATGTTAAAAAAATGATAAGGATCATTTTTTAATAAAAAAAAACGAAGTTTGCCGAAAAAATAAAATAAAAATCTTCGATTTAATCGAGTAATTACGTGGTTTGTCGTCATCCTCTACTACTACCGCTCTGGCTGCGTAAAGGTGGCATCGCCGCATAACCTCGGATAACACGGAATGGATTCGAATATGTGAACTCTCAAACTGTATTCATTGAATAGTCGAATTGAGGGTTCTTATCCGAGAAACAGAATGCTAGGAAAAATAAATTTGTTTGAAGACAATGTTTCTGGTCAAGCCGAACATTGTGTCGATTCATGGTCAAATATAACCTCCTCGCACACAGGGATAGTAATACTAATAAAATAATATATAAATCCATCATCTATAGTTAATTTAAAGTTTTAAAAATAATAAGGTGTCTCTTGACTAGCTGTTGCGATAGGTCAACCAAACGAGACACGAATTAATTATTCAGCGATTTCTTGCTCTTCGAGGGGGGTGCGGAACACTTCGAGCGAGTGGGATTTATCCTCGTTTTTCAAAGATAGCATCATCTTTATCACTGCAAGTCAGCGAAGATTTATCGGCAAATTTTTCGTGATTCACCACTTGCTGTATATGCCGTTTGCAGAATATGGGCGCTCTTTCGTGGAAATCACGTTCGAGCCGCTGCCGCGACTCGAGATAAAAAATTGATGTTTCATCCGTTTTCGCATCACCGAATCAGACGCTTCGTTGTAGTTGATGAAATTTCACAGAAAAACATCGAATTCAATGGAGTTCAAACGGCTCATCGTTCGCTTTCAACGCGCTCGTTTACATATGGATTGTTTTGTAGTCGTTCAATGAATATTATTTACTCGGGGCCACAAAAAAAGCCGCCTTTTTTGTATCTGAAAGTTGGCTCGATGTAGAAAAAAATAATAAGCACGAAAACACACTCGTCGGATGTTGAACGCGATGGAAAAATGAATTTCATTTGTGGTGTCGTACAAAACAACGATAACGTCTCCTCTTTACTAATCGATTCTGTCACCACTTGTAAACGCAATGACGAAACTTTACGTATTTTGATATCGATGATGAGTGCGATGAAGCGCCAAACGCGTCGAAAAATTCTCAATCTTATCCGCGTCTCAAGTCTTTGTCGCAACGAGAGAAATATGTCGATCTCTGATCGCGTTTCGAAAGAGAGGGGCAAGGTTTATGGAAAAAAACAGTTCGAGAATATCGATGAAAACATCTCAATTTTATTGAAATTTCTTTTTTTTTTTTCATTTCGGCAGTTGAGGTGTGAAAATATGTCAAATTTTGATTTCCCGAACGATTGACACGTTTCACCGAAAAAAATAACTTACCGAGTTCCGAGGACGTTGAGCATCGAGCGATCTACGCTGTCGTTTGTGTCTTATAAAACATGGTAAAACGTCTTCTTCGAGTCCACAAATGTTTGTGAAACTTTTGAGGATTATGATTTCAGGTGACAAGGCGAAGATATGAGAGGTAAAAAGGCATTAAAACGTGATTATAAAGAGACTATTTTGATGGAGCAGATTGTCGTGAACAAAGGCATTCCTCGATTCCTCGAGTATTTGGCGAATAAAATAGGTTTTTCGTTATTGCGAGAGTTGCGGATGCGTGAACGCATTCGAGCCTCACGAGGGACCCGCTCGCCTTATCTCTCTCACGCTTACGGAGGCTCGCCCGCGTGTGCCCGTCGCTGTTAAAAAGAGCGCCACTATCGTACGCGGAGAGCAGTGGTGGGAGAGCGGCCGATGCCGCGCGCAGGAGCGGGGAGGGTGTCGCGAGGAGGCGCGCGCGGCGCTTGCAGAAAAAAAAGTACCAAGCTCGAGGAGTGGGGCGAGGGATTGCCCGCGCCCGCGAGTGTGTGTGGAAGTGGGATAGGAAACGGCAGAGGAGAAGGATCGGCGAGAACGAAGATCGGCTCGGGTATATACCGGTACACTATTCTCGTAAGAGAACAAAACCACGCGGTATCGTGACCAAGATACACGACTTTGTTGTCCAAGTTATTACTATACCGAGCTTCGATATCGGAAAAACATCAGGTTTATAAAAAAACAACAATCGGAGGGTTTTTGAAAGAGCGTTTACGGGTGTAACCTCCGTTTCGCTGGACACGAACGCAAATAAAAGAAAAAAGGACGTTTATTATCCTCTATTTTGTTTTGTGTGCCAGTGTGTGCGGTGGTACTTGCGCGCGGGCGCGTCTTGTCACGATCGATACGAAACGCGTGCTTTCCCCGCGAAACACACGCTCCTGAGGATATACAACAAAGTTGAGATCCTACCGAGTTGTGCCTGAAAAAGCAAACTTGAATCTTGACCAATGAGCCAAGAAACGCTTCAAAAGCGTTCGTGAAATTGCGTAATCGAATAATTGAAATAAAATAATTGTACGTGCAAAAAAAAAAGTTGCGCCGAGTGAAGAGGAAAAATTGCATCTTGAACGTCTCTCGGCGTCTTGAGAAAAAACCACGTGGATAAAAGTGTCGACACTCGAGGGGGTTCGTGGTTCGATGAGACACTCGTGAGTAAGAGATTTCTTGGTATTTATACGGAGACGAGAAAGATCATTCGACGTCGAAGGATAAAACCGGTGACGGAGTACCTTGAAGAATGCTAATAAAATCGTGTTCTTCAATTGTAATACGGCGTGCCCCTTCGTACGAATTAGGCAAAAGTGCAACGATTGACAGTTATACGAACAATAAATTCGGCGAGGAACGTCGTCGTTTCGAGTGCAGTCGTAAGCGAGTGAAGCGGGAACGCGGCAATCTGCCGTCGCGGCGCTGCGTTCGCGCGGCGAGGCACTGAACATATATATTCTCATGTATATATATCCTGTCTTCGCGTACGCGTACACAAGCGAGTAGGATCGCACAGTAGATCTCCTAAAAGCGTGCGTCCATGGGAGCGAGTAGATTGACAATAACCGCGTTGTTGAAATAATCAAGTGAAAAGTTATATTTTTCAACGTAACAACGAATTACGGAGACTCGAATATCGTCAGAGACAATGGATTCTTTAACCTCACCGAGAAATGCACTAATTTTGCCGAGTTAGAAAAACGTTTGTGGAAAAACGCGTGGTTCACGTGTGTGTCGTGTATTTCGTTTAAACGTGTGTGAGTGTGCGCAGTAAGGGGTGACAGAGAGCACTAGTAGTATACATCGGCATACATCGTGTCGCATGCGTGCGCGTGTTCGGTGCGAGAAAGCGCAGCAGTAGCGGCACCAACCGCCACCAGAAGAGTCTTGCGAATAAAAAAATAAAAAGCAAAAAAGAAAATTAAAAGCAGCATCGGAGCGCCGCAGCATCGTGGTTGCGTGATCGCCGCGACGCATCGCGCGATTATAACCCGCTTCTCCTCGTCGTTTCTCCCGCGAATTTTCGTCCCTTTTCTTTCCCTCCTTTTTTCCCGTCCATTCGAGAATCTCCAGCCTCGAAACGGGACCGAGAGCGCCTATTGAAAAAGAACCTTCCTGCGATATCTTTCAGCGAAATTTTTCGTCGCCACCGGAAGTACGAAGAGAGATCAAAATCTCGCGTTTGTTTAGTGCCCTCACGAAATTTTTTTGGATATCGACGAGAACAGAGTTCTCTATTTTATTTTCAAGTGTCATTTTTCGTATATAATACATCATTATGGACGAACAAGGGAGTGTAAACGTACTGGAATTTCGGATTCCCGTCCTCGTGGTGATAACGTCCCTCGTTGGGGCAGTCGCTTTCTTACTCAGCTATATTGCCGGTCTTTTTCCGGGACGAAGTAGAGATGTCGACTCTAACGAGGGTAAGCGGTGTTCTGTTTATCTCTTTGTGAAATAATAACGAAAAATTACTTTTTTTTTGTTTTTTTCTTTTTATGACACACGCGATGCTTCTCGCTATACGCATGCGTTTTTACCGTCGTGTCGATAAAAATTGAAAAATATCGGTGTGCAACCAATTGACGAAGAAAACGTGCGTGCTCTATCAATCTGTTCTCTGTTTTTCTTTCTTTTTGCGACTATCGCGTATACATACGAAGTAATTGGTACCTGCGCGTGTCAGATGTCCGTGAATTTTATGAAGATGCGCTCGCGCAAAAGTTCATCGCTTTGCTTTTGTGTTGCTCGTATATTCACGAAATAAAAGCGTCGGAGATCGCCTCGTTGCAATTTACCAGAAAACTTTTCTTCCCCAATTCATCAATTACCCTCGAACGATAAAAATATATTATCGATCGTATTAATTTGAAAAAAAGTTACGAGTACACTCGATCACAGTGCAGTCGATCATTTCAAAATTGGAAGCTTTTAGCTTCACCTTTTTCACGCTACTAAAAAGACGAAAGTTTTGTTTTCTGAATTATTGAACTCAAACCAAAAGACAAAAGTGAGATTTTTTATTCTCTTGTCAACTGTTTGAATCATTTAAAAAAATTTGTTTCATCATTCGTGCTAAACCCGAGTTCCAGGTTGTTTTTTTGTATTTTTTTCATAAATTCACAATTCATACGAGTCCGAAGTTCTGATCTTTAGAAAAATTGTTAAACCAAGACAACGAATTCGTTCTGAATCGCGCTAAATTCGTTTACTCTCAGGAATGTTCAATGTTCCAAGAAAGTCTGCGTGGAAAAACAAAATCTGAAGAAAAGGTAGAAACACGAATGATAAATCCACAGAATTCTTCAAATTTTCGTTTTTCCACGTCATTGAAAAATGCAACTCCAGGCCGAGAGTTCGAGTCTCTTCGTTAGGCCTGTGCATTGGAGGGAAACGAAAACCAAATGGCGCGCGCATCTCTTCCGAGGAAATATACCGGACGATAAAATATTAGCCAGCGGCTGCACGAACTGATCATTGTCGTTAGCTCGAACGTGAATGAATTTCAAATACCTTGAGATTCTAAGAGTACATGAAAAAAATCGAAAAAAATTTGGTTTTTCTTCAAAGATGATTTTGCACCCGTACCTCGTGCAATACTCTGCCCGATTGCTTAGAAACGGGAATATACCGATTCGTAGCGTAACGACGCCAACGAACTTCCATTTCGCGAGCTCCCTCTTTCTCAAGTACTTTCGTCACGGGACGATTCGCTCGAGGTGGCCGAGTACCGTGTTCTCTTATAATAAATATATCTATACACGAAACGCGTATTCTCTTTCGGCCCTAACCATGGCATTGAATTCGCGAAACCAGTGGAGAAAACGTGTAACGCGTTCGCATATATTTCGACTCGGGGAGCGTTTAGTTTCACTTCTCCAACTGATTTTCAAGCACGTTTAAATTCTACTTTTTCCCCGAGAGAATTCTTCGACGAAATCGTGAGTTCAGCCGCGCATTTTTCTCTTGGATAACTTGAGGAATTTCGGGAGATTCGTGAAGAAATGGCTCGGGGCACACGCTCGCTCGGCGGTGGATTTTCGAGTCTGTTGAGTCGAAGTACACAAGCGTGACGAATCCCGAGCGAATCTCGGTCCGAAGCGCGTCTTTTTAATCAATTAATATTATTCGAGTGGCCACAATAAATCGAGCGGAGCTCGACGGAGGCGTAAAACAAACGAAGAGAGAAACAATGAAAGCTCATCAAGGCTGGGTGCGTGTGTGTGTGTGTTAATAACGATGAATTAACGAAGAGTCAAACGGTGGTCAATGCACCGGCGAAAAGCCTCGGAGTTCGGGCTCGCGTAGCTAGTCACAGCGGCGCGCGCGGTACCCAAGCGTGCATATACTTCGGGCGACGCACAAATTGGACTCAATACACTCGAGTCGCCGGCAAGTAAGTCGCCCCCACGACGAATTATAGACCGCTAGAGTGAGACGGTTAAAGGGAGAGACATAAGTACGGATAAAAATAAATAGTTACGATCTATATTCGTAAAACACGGCTCCCCGTGCGCGCCGGGAGCCCGCGAGGGAGGGGGAACACACAGGAAGGCGAAGAACAACGACGAGGGGGAATAAAGGAAGAAGGAAAAAAAACAAAGGGAACAAAATGACCGAGGGAAACCGAGACGGTACGCGGACAAGTTCGCGCGAGGAACACGTGTACCATTCGCAAGTGAATATACATGCGAGTCGCTCACTGACTCGAACGCAGCGCCATCGTCTACATTTATCCTCCTTGTTTTATTCTCGGTCTCTCTCTCTCTCTCTCTCTCTCGCTCGCTCTTTACGACGGCGTTGTATTCTGTACCGCTTCGTTGCTATGCTAATATAGGGAGAACTTTGTTTACGCGCACTTTTAACGTACTTCATTCGAGCTACTTTTTATTCATCTTTTCTTTAATTTTGGAAATTTAAGGTAGATCATGCCCGAAGGATTGCATTTTATCGGTGTCTAAATTGGACCGATTTTTGCTCACTAATTAAAGATACAATCACTTTAAATTAATGTCAGAGTTATTAATTCGAAATTGTAAATACATTTCTTCAACTTATCTTTTGGCGAATGAGACAACAAGCCATTAATTAATCGGGGATCGATCACTGAGTGAATCCCAAATTCCATTCGTCCCTGTCGAAAGTACTATAGTTTTGTATGCAAAATATCCCATTTAAATGATCTAAAAAAACTCCAACGATTCCAGTAATTCTCCAATTTCGTTCCCTGCCGAATTTACAATTCGTAGTTTTTCATGCTACACCGATGCTTCGTGGAATGAAAAATTGGTGAATTACAAATGTTTTTTTTTTCGGTAGAGCTTGAAAAACTACGAATTGCAAATTTAGCAGGGAACGAAATTGGAGAATTACTGGAATTGTTGGAGGCTTTATTATATCATTTCGTTGGACTCCAACGTTGCAAACTTCAGTGTCATTGTTTTGTTTCATTCTCGGAGACTTCGAACCCTGAAATTCAACATTTTTTTTACAATTCCCTCGATTTTTGCTCTTACAACTTCTAAAAGAGAGGATTCCTCTCGTTTCGTTGACTCCCATGGTTTCTCGTCGTTGCAGCTAAAAAATGGGAAATTTATCTAGAGCTAGATGTCTCTTTGATCGTTAGTCACCGCAGCTGCTATTTTCGTGCTGGATTTTTTCGTATTCTTATTCTTCGCTCCTTCTTTCACGATCTTTCCTATTTTTCTTGTTCGCGCGTTTCGCAAAGGGTCGTTTTAGCAGTGCTCTCCGCAGCAGCTGCATACGACCTCCGCGTCGTTCCTCGCGCCTTTTTTTCACCGCACGTGTTTGACGCTTTTTTTTATTTTTTGTTTCCTACGTTTTCTGGCGTCTCCGACGCTCTCAGCTCGTTTTATACGCGCGAGCCTATCTCCGCGAACCACATCGCTCCCTCAACACGCGCGTCCTTCGGTATCTATATTGTTTGTTGTTTGACGATTCTATTATCACGTGTAAACTGTCGACGCCTGACTCCCATCGGCTTTTACCATCTTTATGGGTATTCCTGAATCGCTCGACAATTTTCTGCCCTCCCGAGTCCTCGGACACTCGACCCCAGTGCTGCACGCCACGCGTTGACGATGAATTATTCATTGAACGAAAGGAAAACGAGGAGCGGAGCAATGTTTCGAGTTGGGAGCTTCGCTTTCCCGATTAAATCGACGAGAAACTCCGTGGAAGGTTGAAAACGCGGATGAGCTTGAGGAGCCGGAGAAATCGAGCGCTCGTCGAAAGGCCTCGTTCGCTCCTGATGGTGGAAAAAAAAGAATAGAGAAAAAGGGGGAGCGATGGAAACGTTAGATAAGCCCGAGAGCTCGCCGCGGCGAGGATAAACCGAGGCGTGAAACTTGTTTTTATTCAGCACTCGCTTGGACGTGCGTGCACGCATATTCCTATGTAATATCGACGATTTCCGGAACACGCGTATTTCCGGAAAACGAGATAGCGATCGCCCGCGCTCCTCGCCCTATTAGTCGGTCCACGAGTCCGAACGATTATACTCCGCGAATCGATCCCTTTTCTGATATGTGTTTGTCTTTCGCGATATTTAAACGTCCGGCTCGAACAGCGCCTCGTGGAACAAAAAGTCCCGCTGCTCTTATCCGCGCGCGATTTCATCGGACTTTCTATCCCCCGTTGTCGTTCCGACAGCGATCGATTCATTGACGATCGAAAATGCTGTTTTGTCCTTTCCGTTTTTACACTGAAAACACGCGACTTCTTTCCGCGAGTCCCGTCAAAAAAATCGTTGGACGTCCATTTTCGAGAAAAGCCCGAAAACCCAGAAGGCACGAGCGCTCAAATTTCGAAATTGTCAACAGAATCAACGTGTCGCTTAGACAACGCTGAAGTTTCCAACGTTGGAGTCCAACGAAATGAACGAAAAAAACGTTTGTAATTCACCAATTTTTTATTTCACGAATCGTTGGTGCAGCTTGAAAAACTACGAATCGCAAATTTGGCAGGGAACAAAATAGGAAAATTACTGGAATTATTGGAGAGTTTTTTTCGATCATTTCGTTCGACTCCAACGTTGGAAACTTCAGCGTCATTCGCTTAAAGCCCTTATACACTTGTGATGGGCGAAAAAATCGAACACTTTTTTATTAGATTTTCTTCAAGTACAATGTCTGAAGAATATTCTCACCAAATTTCATGAAGATGGGAGCATTAGATTCGTTGCTATGGGCATTTCAACACGACGCTAAAGTTTGCAACGTTGGAGTCCAACGAAATGAAGGAAAAAACATGTGTAATTCACCAATTATTTTTTATTTCACGAAATATCGGTGCAACTTGAAAAACTATGAATTTCAAATTCGGCAGCTAACAAAATTGGAGAAGTACTGGAATCATTAGGATTTTTTTTCGATGGACTCCAACGTTGCAAACTTCAGTGTCATATTTTAACTGACGTCGTCTAATACCTGAATCTTTGAATGCGATTATCTCAGAATCGACCTTTTGAAAAATACCCTTGCGGTTACTAAAGCACTATTAATCCGATCGTCACCAAATTTATATGAATTATTGGTTATAATAATAGCCAGGGCTTGGACGAAGGATTCCGTATTTTGTTGGAAAAGAAAAGATTTTGTTGGTAACAAAAAATCGAAAATTTAGCACCTCGAAAAATGAATTTTTTGTCAAAATTGTCGCCAGATTTTTTTAAATCGAAATTTCTACAAATCCTTTGTCCAGGCCCGAGCTATTTTAACCCTACACCTCATGTGCCTTTTTTCATACCCTCAACCTCATGACCGGGGTTTGAACGCACCCCACTCTTTTTCTGCTTATAAATCCGGTCCTATGATGCTAAACTGACTTTATCCTACACCATTTTCTTCGTTTTTTTTTATAACAAAAAGAATGATGCACGATAAAACTAATTTCAATTGAATTTATATATAAAAAAATCCGTCGATAATCAGTCGATAATGTCGCTTGTTAGGACGGGAGCGTAATTTGAAGTTCGCGTGGGGTGTGCTCACACCCCAGTCATGCGTTGTAGGGATAATAATGATTAAGTGGTATAAATCTGATATGAATCGGATCAATAGTTTTTTAGTTATCACGTCCATTGATGCTCAAAAAAAGGTGCCAGTGCAATACAGCTGGAGTTTCGCCATTTTGAGAAATGTTTTGACGAAAAAAATCGTGCAAGTACATGAACATATGTACTGACGAATGTCATTCACAGTTTTTCAATAAACATTTATTTTCTTGTCGAAAAATTATCAAGAAAATCGCGTTTTTTCGCTCGCTGCAAAAGGCCTTAAATGGCAGGGTGTCAGTACGTCACCGGGCACTTGGACCCGGCATTGTTCTCGTATATATATAGATATATCCGAACAATGCGGGGTCCAACTGCCCGGTGACGTACTGAGACCCTGCCCCTTAAATTATGACGCTGAAGTTTCCAACGTTGGAGTCCAACGAAATGATCGAAAAAAAATCTCTAATAATTCCAGCAATTCTCATATTTTCTTTCCTGCCAAATTTGCGATTCGTAGTTTTTCAAGCTGCACCAACGATTCGTGAAATAAAAAATTGGTGAATTACAAACATTTTTTTTCGTTCATTTCGTTTGATTCCAACGTTGGAAACTTCAGCGTCGTTTTAAATTTGGGGACTCGAAGAAATTTCTCCATGTTTTTCGACTCGTCTGTCGGGCTACGTGTTGATTACCGAAGAAAAACATGTCCCCAACGAAGCCCCAAAAAATTGCTACTTATCGGACTCGCGTGTTGGGATCGAAGCAACAAAAATAAACGGAATCAAGTAAAAATAAAAAACACTGCGATTGCGTTGGGGAAATTTGGGGGGGGATCTTGAACGGAGACTTGAGGCAAGCGTAAAAAGTTTCTCCAGCCATTTTTTCTCACTTCTCTCGAGCGTCGGAAAAAAACATCGACGTTGTTTCGTTAATCGAGGCCCCTCGAAACTTTCTACGCACACACACGATCCGCAAACTTCGGTCGAGGCGAGAAAATAAAAAATATTTTTGTTATCGCGGAAACAAAAGCGAGCACGCTTGAATGGAAAAAGAAACGACAAAAATAACCCCGTCCCGGTCATGTTTGTTTTGTTTTGCCTCGCTCGCGCGTTAACGCTTCTTTCTTTTGTCCCGCATTCATAGCCCGGATTATGCGAAGATGTTCTTTCAATGTTTATTCGGTGACGATCTCCTTTTATCAGTTCGATGATCGAGACGAGACGACCGTGACCGAGGATATTGCCCCCCGATCTTCCCCGCTCTTCTCTCCCTTGGGACTCGCCTCTTTCCGTCATCGTAGTCCAATACAATTGCAGGAATGGAGCAACTCTCGAGGAGAAGTCTTAAAAACTTGACCCAAGTCTAATTTGACGCCGCTGAATCGGACGGTGTACATTTTTCGCGATCAAGCCCTGGCGACATCGAAAAAATAAGGGTTCAAAGTTCAAATCGCGGATAACTCAAAAAGTATTGACTCGATTGAAAAAATACTTGTACGAACGTTTTTGGACGTCGAAATTACGTTGGGAAGCATCCTAGAAATTTACAGAAATTGAAAAATTAACGGGAAAATAGCAAAAAAATATTGAGTCTGGGGCGAAAACCCTCAAGACTTGAAAACTCATTAAATTTGTAAATAACTCTTTTTCCCTCGATTCCACACGCTCGAGAAAGGTATAATCACACTTTGAGCCCGCTCAAAATTGCGGAGGATTTTGGCCTCCCCGGTCGATCAAAATTCCCATCGAACCGCGATCCAATGTGCGCCGCTTTCCGGATTTACCTCAGTCGGAAGAAGCGACGTGACGCGGAGGCGAAAAGAAGCCACAAATCCGAAGAGATGACCCTGGCGACGGAGGCTCCTCGCATCGATATTGACCGCGCGTTCTCTCTTCGGAGTTACATCCACTTCTCACTTCTTTAACGATTCCGCGAGCGCACAGCGCCTCCTTCGTGCATGTCGTTGCCGCGATGTCCGTCCGGTCCGGAGTGCGATAACTCTGTCGATGGACGAACGAGCCGCAAAAATCACGGGGGGAGGGCTTAAAATAGAGACTGATGAAGGAGCTAAAAACGATAAAGCAAAGGACAGAAGACTTTTGAGATGAAAACGATGATTCGAGGAAAGTAAACTTACAGATGCAGAGGTCCGCTGGGACTGAGATTTTTCGACAAAAGCAAAGCAATAAAGACGAATCCGTGGCAAATTCGTCAGCCGACACCCGTCCCCGCTCCATTCATCAACGGCTCTAGCAATTATTTTCACTTATTGATTGTTCCTTTCCCGCTCGGAGGTTGCGCTCGAGCGAGGAAAAAAGCGTTATTACGTCAGGACGGGCGGATTTTCAACGTTTCGCGTTTCCGCGCGCGCAGTCTCATCAGAAACGCGAAACTGGATGACCTCCGATTTCCACGGCTGATCTCAACATTTTTTTTCTTATTCGAAATGATAATAAACTGCAACCCACTGCGCTGCGATCCATTGTCGGGCTTCTGAGATCGTTGACGAGAGCCAGGCGCCTCGTTTCGATCGAACGACCAGCATCAATGTCCATTTTTTTCTCATATTTAATCACCTTTTCCTGGTTATTTTTCTCTTATTTTATGAGCCTTAGAAAAACGTTCATTTTAAAAAAACGTTCTCGCCTCAGCGGCGGCCCTCGAACGACTCAAGTCGAAAATTTCAAGTCTCGGAGTGAAAATGCTCGTCGCTTCGATCCGACATCTCGCTCGACTTCGTTCGCGGGCACACATGTTCCGTTTGACCTTCATCGCAATAACCTTACTCGAAGTATTGTCGCCTAGGGACCGCGGTGGGGGTAAGGTCACCATCGCGATCGTGGATCATAGAATTTTTCGGAGCGACCTACGCAAAGATCGAGGAGGAGCGGCGGATATTTAGAGAATTGAGAAGACGTTGACCCTCTCACACTATCGACGTTCGAACCCGCGTAGAAATATGGCTTTGATATCAATCCGCCTTCGGTGATGAATCGTAATGTTTTAGGCATTTCGGTCTCCGGTTTTATGCCTCATTTCTGAAAAGCGTAGAAGAAAATTTCGTCATGCTGATGTACAAACAAAATCGAAACTCAAAAAGAGTAAGTTTTTTATCACGAGATCGCGAGAGTTTGAATTCGGAGCATTGAAACCGCGCCAGTATTCAGCATCGCTTCGAATAGCGAAGGCAGAGATTGCGAATGATTTTCTCTGGGGGAAATGACAGCGATCGAACCATTGGAACCCGGGCCCGGTGAACCCTCGGGCAGGTCACAGCAGCGCGACGAACTTTCGATGACTCGCATTCAACACAGAAACCATATTGGCTCGCCTGTAACCAAAAACGAGAGTGACTCGTTCGGGCAACAAGTACCCGAAGAAGAAAAGTGTACAAATGGATCGCTGTACAAAATTCGGAAAAAAAAATTGCAATTTTTTTCTGAATTCAATGTTTTCCTTGTCGATTTACAGAAGTCGATTCTCGTACTTGAACATTTTTTATGTTGCTGAAGTTTCCAACGTTGGACTACAACGATATTGAAATTAAAAAAAAAATTTTGATTCTCATTTTTTTTTTTAATGTTTTTAATTTAAAGCTATCATCTTCTTCACGAGGCCTCCAGTGACTCGAGCACAACGCTTAACCTTAATATCCCCTCTCCGCACCGGCCTTCGAGCGAGTGAGACAGCGGCACTGTCCACTGTCCACACCAACCTGTCGTGGGAAGACATTTTTTCGATTTGTACAAATTTCGAAAAATTTCGAAGTCCTCGAATCTCGAGATTTTTTCAAAGTCCCATGACTCCCTTGGAAAAATATTTTTTTTCGGTCTCCACACGTATGTTAATTCCGGCACATTGCGTGATTCAATCTGGTCGCTACCTACTACGTTACGAGGCGTGTAATAATGAAATTTTATACAAATTATGAACCACGACTTATATAGGAGTTTCATTATTTAAATATAAAACGTCTGGTAGCCTAGTCGGTAGAATACTAGGTTGGCATCGCAAGGGTCTGGGGTTCAAATATCACGTGGAGAGTTCATTTTTTTCGGTTTATTTAAACTATTTTTGCTATTCTATGTGATAATCGAAAAAAAATAAATTTTAAAGGGAAGTCATGGGACTTTGAAAAAATCTCGACATTCGAGGACTTTGAAATTTTTCGATATTTGCACAAATCGCAAAAATGTCCTCCCACGATGGGTTTGAAACACGTTTTATTCGATTCTCAATAGAATGAGATATACGTGTGGAACCCGAAAAAAAAATTTTTTAAAAGCAAGTCGTGGGACTTAGAAAAAAACCATGAGCGGACTACGGCGACGGGTTGAGATCGTGCTTGTTGCACTGGATACGATACGAAAGCAACAGCTGCTCGTTCGCTGTCCTTGTCGCACGCATTTGGTTCGGAGTCAGCTGTCAAGATCAATATCCTGCAATACCAGCACTGGCTTTTCACTTCAGTTTTTCCACGAGAGGCGCTATCCTCGATTTTGGGTTGGTCACGTAAACTCGATGACTCTTAACAGGAAATTTTTATGTAATTATTGAATCGCTCCTTTTTTTTACAATACGATGGCAAGAACATAAATATGCTACAAAAATAAGCTAATTTTTTTCTCGAAAACTGTTGAGTTTAGCACAAATTATCGAGGAACATTGTTATGACCTAGACCCAGACTCTTGTACGAAACATGTTTCTTTTGAGTCGAATGAGACAAAAGTATAATGACCGAAAAAAAAAATGTCAACGGCAGTAGACTATAAAAAAATTCCGTGATTCGAAAATTTTGAAATCTTTAGAAAATGGTAAAAGTCGAAAAAAAAAATTTTCGAAGGCAGTAGACTATGAAAAAATTCCAAGGTTCGAAAATTTTTTAATTTTTCGAAAATTTCAACCCTCGAAATGGGGGTGGTTCGGAACGAATTTTTCGACCAAACTTAGCACATCTTCCTTTTTTGATCTCACAAAGCGATTCGTGAGATATAAAAGATGAGAATGCTGATACGAAAAATTTTTCGAAATTTTCGATATTTCAACCCCTACGACGCGGGTGTACCAGGTAACGAAATTGGAGAATTACTGTAATTGTTGGAGGAGTTTCGAGATCGTTTGGGATGCAACTCCTTCAGCGTCATTACAGTTTTATTGTCAGGGGCCAGGAGAAAAAAAAGAGTGAAGAAAAGAAACGGCACAAGAAAAATATATACGCAGCACGCGTTTTGAAAAAGCAAAACACATTATTGATGCCACAAACTCTCATTTTCGATGTAGAGCCGATCGAGGTTTATCAGAGTGCACAAGTGCGACGGTGAAAATATTTGTCGCGCCTGAGGCAATTTTGCTTTTCAAAAAATCGTCGTTCTTGGTATTTACTTGATTGGCGAGGCGCTCGCCGTCGACTTTATTCAGCTGTCCCCATTGTCTCGATTTTCACCGAATGCTATTTAACGTCTTGATATTCGTACTTATTCGACTTGAGATTATAAAACTGAGGTTTTGAAATGGGAATGTTTTGAAGAAAAAGCATCTTGCGAGAGCATTAACCGAGCGTTTTTCGACCGCGAGTCTATTGTCGCTAAATTGATACCTGCTCGAAGTTTATGGCCCGTCCCATTCTTTCGGCTTGCTAAGTTCGAACGAAACTTGTAAACCCGTCGTTGGTGTTGTTTTGTTAATTAACAATAAAATCCACCTGGCACATTGTAATCGGTCGCATGTCCGTTGAACTGATTTTTACCCGCGACGTTTAGTCTGATGAACCTTAATCCCATCCACTGTTGTCCGCATATCAGTGACCATTTGCGAACTCGATCATTAACGTGTAACGTTCTTTAAGCACCTTCGCTGTTTCTTCTTACTGCTAATGACTTGCATGTGAGACGTGATAATTAAGTACAAAAGGAAGACTTTATTTCGGGAGGAAAAGCGCACAGGCAGACTTGAGGCGAACTTGGTAATGTAGTCCAATCTAAATGAAAGAATGGAGAGCAATTTTGTAAAGCCGTATCTTTTTAAAACGGGTTTTGTTTTTTGTTTTTGTATTTTCCGTATTTTGTTTTCAACCGCACTTTTTCCATACTTGAACATTGATTAAAAAACCAACATTTTTCTGGAATGTTTGATATGAATCTCGTGAAGCGCGTATAATCGAAAGAAACTGAGTTATTTATAAATTTAATATGTTTTCAAGTCGTGAAAATGAGGGTTTTCACCCCGAGCTCCATGCTTTTTTTCTTATTATTTCGTCAAGGTAGTTCATGCGCGAAACGATTTTCTTAAGAGAGTCTTGACATTTACAAAGTTTAAACGGGTAGTCGACTGACGCGCATATCAAATTTTAAAAGGTTAGTCTTATTGGTTATTTAGATAAACGTGCTTAAATATGAAGAAAAATACACAGGGGTATAAAAAAACGTTCATCTTTCCATATAACGAATGAACGCCTCTTATGAAGACTATGAAAAAGTACACAATGACAATGAAGTATATAACGAAGGTCTGGGAAAAAATTCGAGACGATTATCTCGCTAGTAATAAAACTATAATATTTTAACCAGGGACGAATGAAATTTTGGGTTCTGTCAGTGATCGCTGGTCATTTCATTCGCCAAAAAATAAGTTGGAAAAATGTATTTAAAATTTTGAATGAATAACTCTGACATTAATTCAGAGCGATAATATCTTTAATTAGGGAGTAAAAATCAAACGATGTTGAAGCTTGCAACGTTGGAGTCCAACGAAATGAAGAAAAAAAACATTTGTAATTCACCAATTATTTTTTATTTCACGAAATATCGGTGCAACTTGAAAAGCTATTAACAAAATTGGAGAAGTACTGGAATAGGGGTTCTTTTACATCATTTCGTTGGGCTCCAACATTGCAAACTTCAGCGTCATGCGAAAGCGATTCAGTGGCGTATTATTTCGCCGTGGGATCTCGCATTTATGGAAGTCTGCGACTTCCACATCTGTGAAGACGAAGGCCGAGCACATTTCCTCGCGAATTCATCGTTTGCTCTTCCCATTCTCGTCGATAAATGTCTCCGCTAAACCGCTGTGAACAGCCGCCTTTGAATTGTTTCTCGACATGTGCGAGTTAGCGCTGAATTGATTTCGCAGTCGGACTCCGAGACGAAAGTTTCTCAGAGTCACGCGCCCATGGAGAAGCGAATTTTCAAATTTTTTCCAAGAACGCGCGTGCACCCTTTCTCCATCTGACAATTGACACCTGAGATACGCGCGTACGCACGCACGCGGGAAGTTTGCATTGTAAAAACGACGCGCGTTACGTTTATCTGACCCGTTTATCGCAGGACGACCAATTGACGAGGGAGGTCAAGGCCGTCTGATAAAAACGGAAAGCGGGTAAGAACCAAACGGGCGCACACGCCATCCGAGCGTTTCATGATTCACGTTCGCATTTTTTAGACTCTCGGTTAAGCATGGATCGAGACCTTCGCGCCGAACCCCCCTCGTTCCTTTTTACACGTTGTCCACGCCGTTTTATCCACTCTTCTAACGCAATTTGTATGAAAATCTCGCGTGTCTCAGACACCCCCGGAAGACCGAAAATTCGGACTCCCCCTCGCTTCTCCGATCGGCGTCGCACCTTTGTTTCCTCATTACGAGATTAAATAAGTTTTTTGGTAAATATTTACTTTATTCACTTTTGCTCAAAATAGTCTTAAAATTTTTTTCCAGCATTATTATCAATAACGAATAATACCGCGATCAATTTTAGGGAGGGGGAAGGTACAAAAACCAAAAAAAAAAAAATTTGAAAAAGTCCGAAAGAAATTTCAGTTTCTTCCCTATATTCAAACCCATCCAACAATTCCGCACACACATCCGAGCATTATTCTCAATAAAAAATATTATCGCGATTAATTTTAAGGAGGGAAAACGGAAAAAAACAACATATGATTTTTTTATTCCTTAGTTTGTAAACTGTTTTTGGCAACGCCAAAATCTGTTATTTTTATCGAGCACGGTAGAATCACTTCCCGTTCAAACACCCCGTGATTTTCCAAAAAAGTTATACTTTCAGATTCCGTTTGAAATTTAACGATTGATTCTGTAAGCGACAAGGAACACCCGTCACACATGATTATTCCGTATATACTGTTCAAATTGAAATCGTTGTCATTCATACTTTGTGGCCAGACACGTGAACATTATGCCTTTGTTTACATTTTTTCATTCCATTGAATGATACTACGTAAACTTTACTATCGTTCATATTATTCTATTGTATTTGTAGCAACAAACAATTTTTGTTGGGTGACTCCGGAACGCATATTTGAATATAGCGAAGAAACTGAAGTTTCTTTCGGACTTTTTCAAAATATTTTTTTTTGGTTATTGTACCTTCCCCCTCCCTAAAATTGATCGCGGTATTATTTTTTATTGTTAATAATGCTCGAAAAATAATTTTTCATGCTTTTTAGGAAAAGTGAATAAAGTAAATATTTACCAGTTTTTTTCTGCCAGCAAAAGGATTCGCGAGTGTCTATTCTCCCTCTCGAGTCTGTCGCCTTTTTCTCGTTTCTCACCTTGCTAGAGCGATAAGTATGCGTAACGCCGAGGTCTGCTCTGTCACTGCGAAGGACATTAATTTCTATATACATGTACATAAACTCATGTGCGATTATCCATCTACGCGATAACTGTAGATAACCCGCCGCATGAATATTTGTCCACGGCTATCGCCACTTGACATTATTTTTATTCAGGTGTAAATGACGATGAACTTTGCTTCTTACAAAAATAACGATGTTTTTGCGTGGGGAGGGATTCGACGGAGGCCAGAGCCGACTCGACACACTCGAATAGTGAATCTCACTTTTTTCAACGTCTCTTGCAAATACATTAATCTCTTTTTTGCATCCGACCATTCGATGGAGCACAATTTCTGTTGCGATTTAAAAAAAACGTCCATTAAAAAAATATCGATTTCAATGAGAGTTATCGGCCTCCGACTATGGCCGGGGTTCAAGCAAATTGGACGTAACGCGTTTCCTGCTTCAGACGTGCGTTGGAATAATTTTGCGTTCGATGAAAAGCAGCGCTGAAAATCGTTTTGTGGCATCGGGACGAATAGTCTCTGTTGGTAACAACAATTGAGTTTCGGAGTAAAAATGCCCGGAAATCGTAGACCGGCTTGATCGATGTGCAGCGAGAAACGTTCGAATCTTTTTTTTACGGTGCTGAAGTTTGCAACGTTGGAGTCCAACGAACGAAAACAAGATTATTGATTTATCATTTTTTTTATTTCACAAATCATGGATCTGGCTTGAAGAATAACGAAATGCAAATACGGCAAGAAACAAAATTGGAGATTTACTATCATTTCGTTGGACTCCAACGTTGTAAGCTTCAGCGTCATTTTTTAAAAATTAGACTCCGCAAAAGTCGTTTATCCGACAAACGGAAAAACGTTTCCGAAGTTTTCTGCGGGGCGTCATCGTTACCCTCAGACATTGGACGATCGCCGGCTATTTTGACCATCAGGGGATTGCACCCACTATGAAATTGAACCGCTCTCACGCTTCCTTCCGTCAACTTTATTACGAATATTCTCGGAGGAAGTCGATCATGGAATAGAAACAGTCGATTATTTCGACAGTTTTGTGGGATCGGAAAAACAGCGATTTATAAAAGAGACCGATGAGACCCCATTGGACTTGAGCCGAAGGGTCGCCACTGCGAGGAAGCATTGCCCCCACCCCCCTCCCCGTCTTGTTCCTCGTCCTCGGGGACCTTTTACCTCTTCCTTGAAAGTGTAAGTAAATTTGTCTCACCCAAGGGATACCTACCTGGATTTTTGAAACTATTTGTTGCTGGCCTCTCGAACGGACAGTGTTAAGTGCTCTCTCGCGTTGTACGATACACTTCCAAATCGCGAACAAGTTTCACAGTTCAGTTCTTCAGTTTTCACAGTGGTGCGTGTGATATTGTTAAAGAAAAACAATTACCAAAAATAATCTGAATGGTGCAAATGGTTATTGGTTCGAGGAATATTTATTTTATACAAATATATATATATATATATATTTATCGTTATCGGATGGTTTGATGACATTTGATTACGTCTTGAAAAAGTGACAGCTCTGAGAATAGCTGTTAGTCGACAGAAAATGGACTAGAGAGATCTTCCTGCCTTCCTCCGACATCAATATCTTTGGAACTGGTTTAGAGCGGTATGACTTAGTATGAAAAATATTTTATATGTAATAAATCATTAATTCTGCGTTAATATGTGATCTGGATTATAATCTGTGAAAAAAAATTATTGCAGTTTAATGATTCTGATAACTGAACACGTTTTCATATATTTTAATGTTTTTATTGAATCGAAGAATACAAAATTTGAGGTGTTATCCGAAGACTTTGTAACTTCCGCGAACATTTCCAAAATCCAACTGTTACTCTTCCTTCTTCCGTTCCCATGGTAACGCTCATTGATCATTCGATCTCTACACTCGGCATATATGCACACATTCATTCTTTACAGCAGTAAAATGGGAAACAAGAATGATGTTGAAGTTTCCATCGTTGGAAAACAACGAAAACGAAAATTTTTCAAAGTTGTTACGCCAACTTTTTTATTTCATTAATCAGTTCAATTGGTCATAGAAATGAGGTATACAAAGTTTCGCGAAACTTGAACGACCGAAAATAATTAATTAAGGGGTTTAAAATCTTGAAAAATTTTTCTTACTCATCCTATGGTTTACGCCAACTTTTTTATTTTACATATCGTTAGTGTGCCCTCGTAAGCATTTGTAAAAAAATTGACAAAGAAATCATGTCCCCGGAAAGTTCGGTTTGAACGGTTTGTAATATTGACAATTTTTTTTGGCTTATACTATGAGTCACGCCAACTTTTTTATTTCGCACATCGCTAAAGTCTCTTAAGAGAATTTGTAAAAAAATTGACAAAAAATCGATCCACCGGAAAGTACAATTTAAGGGGTTTGAAATCTTGACCAATTTTTCCAACCCGTTATATGGGTTACGCCAACTTTTTTATATTACAGATCGTTAGGATGACCTAAACAGTGATAACAAAAAACTTATTGAAAAAATCGAATTACCGGAAAATATGATTTCAGGGGGTTGAAAACTTCGAAAAATTCCCTCACTCATCCTATGGGTTACTCCAACTTTTTTATTTCTGACATCAGTAAAGTACTTCAGAAAGCAATTGTAAAAAAATTGAGAAGAAAATCGATTCTCCGGAAAGTATAATTTAAGGCGTTTGAAATCTTGAACAATTTTTCCCACCCGTTATATGGGTTACGCCAACTTTTTTATATTACAGATCGTTAGGATGACCCAAACAGTGATTACAAAAAAATTATTGAAAAAATCGAATTACCGGAAAATATGATTTCAGGGGGTTGAAAACTTCGAAAAATTCCCTCACTCATCCTATGGGTTACTTCAACTTTTTTATTTCACATATCGTTAAAGTGTCCCATAAAGCAATTACAAAAAAATGAACAGAAATATTGTGGCACCGGAAAGTACGCAAAATAGATTCATTAATTGAACGCTCGAAGAACCTCGCGACTCAGTATCGCTCTCTCACTTGGCGGCACGCAAGGAAATACAATTTTTTTTTCCAGTTTTCAATGTCAATGTGTTCAAAATGTTCCAAAACATCGAAAAATCATATCTAGATAAAATGTCCGGGTGCGCGCGCGCGCGCGTGTGTGTGTGTGTGTGTGTGTGTGTGTGTGTTGTGTCATGGCACTGCAAAATTCAAACGCTTATAACTCGGAAACGGTTTGAGATACAGGGCTACCGTTTTGCATAGATGTTAATCTATACAAGCTCTTCACTCTCTGATAATTTTGTCAGAATTTGTAAAAAATTCTGAATCTGATGACGTTTTGAAATTTTCATAAAAAGGGTGTCGACGCTCTAACTTTCGAAAATTTAGAGATTTATTAATAATTTTTTTTTTTTATAAATAGACTATCATAATAGGAAGGTTGGTATTGAATTTGGGGAATATCGGTTGAGCGATTCAAATATTATGACATTTTGAATTTTACGAAAATATGAGTTTTTCAAAAAATCGTCCAACCGCTTCAATTTTTGGAAATTTTATAGGATATTGTGTATAAGTCTGTACTTCCTCTATACTTTCCAGCAAAGTTGTCGGATTTTTCTTTAATTTCAATGTAAATAGAAAAACGATGAAAATTGAAAATTGCAAACTGTTTTTTCTGATGGTTCGTTATTTAGTTTTTTTTTTATGAATTTAAACAAAGAGATAAATTAATATATATAGACACATCTATATAAACCAAATCATCCCTAATACAAAAAAGGCTATATCTCTGAAACTATAAAAGACTCCCACCTATAATTTTATAGATAAGATTGCTCGGGAGAACGTCCAGAATAACATATAAAATAATTAGCGCGATCGGAGGTGAGGCCCGTATTCCGAATATTTACCAAGAAAAAAGAAGGGGTAAGACGTACTGGAAATGAAAGCACTAGCGAAGTGAGGATACCGGCCGAGCGAGATAAGCGATATAGATATACTCGCTCGGGCTAAAATAGCAACTTAAAAATTCAATTTCTCAATAAATATTGCTAGTCGCCAAAAATCCTTTTAGGGGAAGTCTTATATTGTTATAAAGAAGCAGTTTGCAAAATTTCAGCTCAAAATTCGGTTTCCGCTTTTCGGAAGTTTAATCGAGTTTATATTTACGTTTACGCATTCACCCGCTTATCTGCATGCACGAGTTCAAACATGTTCGTTCGACTGCGTGTTAACAAAATAATGTAAGGTACGGTTTTCTACTTTCATCCAAATACCACTCGTTTACCAAATGTTTAGTTTCAACTGAGCAACACGATGAAGCTACGACGCTGAAGTTTCCAACGTTGGAGTCCAACGAAATGAATGAAAATAAAATGATTTATTCATCAGTTTTTTATTTCACGAATCATAATTGTGTAGATTGAAAAAATACAAAGTACAAATTCGACTGGAGATAAATTGGAGAATTACTGAAATTATTGGACAGTTTTTTAGATCATTTCGTTGGACTCCAACGTTGGAAACTTCAGCATCGTGCTGCATGAATTTTTATCTCTTGTTGGGTGTAAAACCACCTTAGTGGATTTTTTATATGATCGTGGAGTGATTTTGAAATCGATAATTTGCCCGAAGTGTGGAAATGAATTATCTATTAATCTTGAAACACTAACATTTCACTGTCAAAAACGATATAATTTGAACCAGAACAAACGTAAAAAAATATCCAAGCGATGCGATTTCAAAAAAAGTGCAAAAAAGAACAGCTGGTTCGAAAATATTCATCTTTCAATTGAAACCGCATGTCGTTTTATCGCATATTTTTTAATGATACGTCCACCGCGATTTGCTTTTCTCCAAGAGCTCGATTGCAGTTTAGCTACAATCGTAGATTGGTCGAGTTTTTGTCGTGAGGTTTGTTCAGGGTTGTAAGTAATGCATTACTTTTCGTAATGCATTACCATTTTCATTACTCATTACATTGAATTTTTTAATGGAAAAAAAATCCATTACTCATTACTTTGAATTTTGTAATGGAAAAAAATTCCATCACTCATTACTTTGAATTTTGTAATGGAAAAAAAATCCATCACTCATTACTTTGAATTTTGTAATGGAAAAAAAATCTATCATTCATTACTTTGAATTTTGTAATGGAAAAAAATTCCATTACTCATTACTATGAATTTTGTAATGGAAAAAAATTCCATCATTCATTACATTGAATTTTGTAATGTAGAAAATTTTTCTTTCTCATCACATTGCATTTTGAAATGGTATCAAATTTGCTTCACACATTGCATTACATTTTTTAAGTAAGGATAATCATTTTTACCGTGGGTCAAACTGACCCAATGGTCGTAATGACGTGTTGCTCGGCTACCAATCGGTATAAAGCTGTTTGCACCGGGTCAAAATGACCCGATAGCAGTTACAACGTGTTACTGGACTGCCTGTACGTGTAATGCAGTGACTCCTGGGTCAAAATAACCCAATGGTACTAACGACGTGTAACTCGGTTATCAGTAGGTTTAACGCTATCTGTCAAGGGTCAGAATGACCCATTGGCACTATCCACGTTTTACTCGGCTACCAGTCGGTGTAACGTTGTTCGCACCGGGTCAAAATGACCCGATGGAGTTACAACGTGTTACTGGACTACCTGCACATGTAATGCAGTGGTCCCTGGGTTTAAATGACCCAATGGTAGAAACGACGTGTTTCCGGGCCACCAGTGCGTATGGCGCTGTTTACGCCGGGTCAAATCGACCCAATGGCAGTAAAAACTTGTACCAATACGTGTAACGCTGTTCGCACCGGATCAAAATGATGCAACGCTAGTATCGACTTGTTGCTCGGCCATTAGTGCATGTAACGCTGTTTGCGACGGGTCAGAATGACCCATTAGAACTATCCACGTTTTACTTGCCTACTAGTCGGAGTAACGCTGTTCGCACCAAGTCGAAACGACCCCACTGGCAGTAACAACGTGTTACTGGACTACCCGTACGTGTAGTCCATCTTTTCTGACATCAAAAAAATTAATGAAAATATATACGAATTCAGCACATCAAATTACATAAAAATTACATGATAAAGGTAAAAACAAATTTTTAGTGGTTAAAAATGCGTTTTGTTACTTACTCAATATTGTTAAGGTGTATATGCTAAAATAACTCTGCATTTAAATACACCGCATCAAATTACATAAAAATCATTCATGATATAGGTCGAAAAAAATTTGTTTGACTCAAAAATGCGATTATTTTACCATTTTAGCGGTTTTTCACAATTTACTCCAAATTGGTGGGTGTAGGTGCTGAACTGGCTCCGAATTCTGATTCAGCGGATCAAATTACATGAAAATCATGAATTATATAGGTCAAGAAGGATGTTTGAATACCCAAAAATGCGATTATTTCGGATTTTTAGTAGTTTTTTGCAATTTACTTAAAATTGGTGGGTGTAGGCGCTGAACTGGTCCCAAATTCTGATTCAGCGCGTCAAAATACATAGAATTACATGGGTCTAGTCAAAAGTACTGACCACTTTTTTTTGTGTGCTGGTGTTATCATTGGTAACCATCAAAATTCAACGTTATTTAGAATTGTTCATTGAATCGAATACGAAAGTCTGCCAATTTCATGAATTCCTTACAATAGCCACGACATCATATATTTTGAACAATTGAATTGCTTTATGAATTCCTCGAAGCTCGCCCCGTTCGAGATTCCATTATGTAATGAATCGGAAAATAGTCAATATTACGAGCTATTTATTTTTAATTTGAAAAGCTTAGAGTGGCCGAAAATATAAAAAAAATCCATCGATGTAACATTGAGATTCTACAGGTTTGCTTTGCTGCTACGCTATGATTCGCAAATAAGGAACCAGAACCAATTCGACAGAGATTTTTCTCTTGCTTCAGATAATGTCAGTGATAATGGATTATCGTCTTTTTCCAGCGCCGTACAATTCTTCGAAAAGCCAAAAGATTTACCGAAAAATGTTGAAGCTTAGTCAGGTTTATCTTTATTAAACAATAGAGAAGAAAAAATAAAGTTGGCAAAAAATCACGAGCGGAATACGTTTCGACAAATTTTTACATATTATATTACGTTTAGATATTCTAGTTGAAAATAATAATAATAATAATCGCATTCAAGACGTGTACTTGTCACTCCTAAGTTGTTTTATTAATGAATAGAGAACAGTTGATATTCTTCACAAGTTCATCAACTACGCATGTTAATAAATTTTAGTTACAAAAATCGATAATGCTCAAATCGGTAATGCTGAAAATAAGACTACTTTAAGATAAAATCTTAAGCTTTCCAATGATATATGAAAAGTTGGATTTGATCAGGGTTTTTTTTGGATAAATATAATTAGAAGGTGATAGTGCATACAAGTTACGGAAAGAACATGGCTGTCGTCTGCTCCAGCGAACATGAGACCGGGGTCTGACTCGGCGTCGACAACTGACCATGCTGCGTGTGTTGGCCGATGTTTGCATTAAGTGGTATTCTCATAAATTATTATTTACAAAAAATTATGCATAAAATATTTCCATAAACTAGTTAAAATTCATAACAGTAATTTAGATACGGTTCTTATAAAAATTATATATTTCATAAATTTTTGTCTAGTCGTAATTTTGACTAATATTGTCACTGAGAGCTACTTCAACTTCTTTTTTTTCAAAAATTTTTCAAAATCAATATGATCGTCACTATGTTTGACTATAATTATTCACGTTAAATTATGAATTTCGTTTAAGAATAGTTATAAAAGAGCGTTCATTACCTTATGGTCCCAAATTGCATATAGTTGGAAAAAATTTTCAAGATAATTTCATTTGAAAACATTTCTGGTATATTCACGGGCACGTACCTGTGACTATAATGGAATATTATATTATTACTGATATAGTGCCACAAGTTTGCGTGGGGCAGATAGCGTTACACCTACCGTCTTCGAGTCAGCCATTGGGTCATTTCGATCCAGTTTATATAGCGTTACACCCACTGGTACCGAAGAACACGTCGTTACTACCTTTGAGCCATTTTGACTCAGGGGCCACTGCGTTACACGTACAGGTAGCCCAGTAACACGTTATTACAGCCTTTGGGTCATTTTAACTTGGTACAAATAGTGTTAGACCGACTGGTAGCCGAGTAAAATGTAGATACTGCCAATGGCTCATTTTAACCTGACGCGAACAGCGTTATACGCTCTGGTTGCCGAGTAACACGTTGTTACTTCCGTTGGATCATTTTGACTCAGTGCGAACACGTACTAGTGGCCCAGTAACATGTTGTTATAACCATTGGGTCATTTTGACCCAGGGGCCACTGCATTACACGTACAGGTAGCCCAGGAACACCTTGCCATTGGGTCATTTTGACGATCATTGGGAAGAATTTTTCGATCACTAAAAGCGATTCGTACAATAAAAAAATGAGAATCAAAATTTTTTTTAATTTCAATATCGTTGAAGTCCAACGTTGGAAACTTCAGCGACATAGCGAGTTACGGAAGTACACACTTAATGTTCAGTGAACATTTCGATAGCGGTTGTCAAAATATTCTATAGGTATTAAAGAGGATACTTTGATGACATTGATATATTTCAATATAAACTGTATTATATAATATATACATATATATATATTATATAATATATAATATATACTGTAATATATATATAATATAAAATGTATTATATAATCTTTGACAAAAGAAAAGTTGTCATTGTAGTAGTTCTCAAATCATACTTGGTTCTTATATGATTTTCTTGAATTTTAGTTTTAATAAGTGAAATAATTAATAATTGACCTTATCAAACGATTACACATTTCCAAACCGAATTTTCTAGATCTTTTGCATTAATAATTATATTGAAACGTTTATGTGTCATCAAAGTATCCAGATTATACTATTTGGTTGTTTTCGTAACTCAACTTGTGTCTTTATTTCTAAGCGATAGAAATGAATATTAAAGTCAACAATAATAATAAAAAGAAAAGAGTATCGAAAATGAGACAATTAATGATATTGTCATGAAGTCTTCATCTGTGTAAATCCTAAAACGTGATTTGTTTTTTTTTTTTTTTATTAGTTACGAAGAGCGGTGCGTTGGGTCGTAACGGGGAAGGTGACCGGAATTCAGCGAACGTCGATTCCTCATCAATCACAAAATCCGGTACAACAACGAGTCTCAGTGCGAATGGTAATACAACGAGTGGAAAACGTGCTAAAAATAAAAAACGTCGCGAGGCACAACAGGAGTTCGCGCACCCGTGGATGGTAGGTGCTCTTAAGGGTCATACCGGGCCTATCCTCGACATAAGTTTCTCCAGCAACGGCAAGTTCCTCGCAAGCTGTGCCGAAGGTATGTAAACTTGTACTTTTTCCCTATAAGACAAACAACAAAAACAACAAATGCACACACGATTTGAAAAAATTAAAAAAAATAGAGAAAAAACGGAAAACAGTCAGCCAACGGCAAAACGCATGAATTAGGAACGTTAAACTCTCCTTCGCAACTTCGTTTCTTCCTCTGCTCTCGCGTGGGCTCGGCTCCAGTATTTTGTATCTGAATTTAGTCACTTTACGATAATTTCTAACGAACTGCGGATTGTAATCTATTTTTTCCTGGACCATCGGTCTTAAGGAGGAACACCAGCTGGAGAAAAATGGTGGTGGCTTTCAGCTTTTTTTAGCTTTCATGCTTTGATATATTTTCTATGGCCTCCCCAATTTTTAGTCCGTTCCGTTCAGCTATTTTTTAGTAAATAATTTCAAAACTTGGAATACTCAACGCATAGATTAGAAAAAAGGGCGTTTCATTCTGCCATTTTTGTTATACTTGACATAAATTCCACCCAAAAAATGACCTATTTTCGGGGGTTCATTTCGTATTAACGAAGCTAACAGGACTTACATAATTAGATAAAAACGATCAAATTTGTATTTTGATAAACTGATTTTACGCGAAGTTGATGTTCCTCCTTAACTTTTGCTCACTGGCATCTATCATTTCAGAACGAGACTCAATCACGCGTCCTCAGTTTTTAGAGTGTTTTTTGAGTAATTCGCGATTACAGTCGTACTAAAAACTGCATTAATTTCAATAAATCTGCTCGTTCGTCCTAGGATCGTTGCCTCCAACGATCGAGAACAATGAATATTGGCGATGGTCGAATATTTTAAATTAAATTTCAACATTTAATCGACAGAGTTCATTTCGTATGAAATTTCCCGTAAATTTCCTGAACAGAGGTTCAGATTGTTCAATGTTTCGAAGAAGCGTTCGAGCGCATCAAAGCAGTTAGGGAACTCTTTAGGATCGGGAGGTTCGCAAAGAGCTCACGTGACCGGATAGTCCTTGCACGGTTAATAGAGACAAATTAAAATGTAGGTCGTTTGGAGAGAAATCGATCGGTCGGCGACGACTGCGAGAGACTCGATAACTGTTTCTCGACGAGAGAGAACGGCGTGTGCTGTCCTGGTTATTTCTCATGTGCACACACGCACACACACACATACACACACCACACCACACCACACACGATTTCATATGTATAATCGTTTATAATTCTACGATATGTTCCTTCGAGCTTTCATCTCAATCGCTTCTCTCATTCGTCTCGTTCTGTCTTTTTTTCTTTATTCATTTGTCTCAACTGTCCGTGTGCTCATGAGAAAGCGAAAAATCTTTTTCTCCAAAATTGAGGAGGCGAATTAGCGAGCTAATTGATGAACGTCGATTCCATCATACGCGAGGAATCGTCGTCCGATTATCGAACCGGCTTCGAGCGATTAACATCCGAAATTTGATTTGCTTCGAATATTCGAATCACGACAATGATACAATGTGTTCAATTTATGTTCATTTGCCTTTTTTACGCATTTTTAAATCACTTTCCAATTTTAGGAAATCTTTGTTTTTCGGGCTATTCAATGATATTTTGGAAAAGTAGAGTTCAAAGAATTTTTTATACCCAAATTAGACGCGGATGCGATGAATCCTTTTTACTGCCTTAACCAGCACTCAATCGCTGGGACAGTATCGCTGCACTGTTACCGTGGCGAATCGCCACTGACCTACTGACTCCTTCACGGTCAGCTTCAATCCTGCCTCTTTCTGTGCTCACGCTTTTACATACATTTTTTCTCCCGATAAAATCGCAAGCGAATTTTTATCCGTCGCGGCTTCAAACGAGGATCGGAGGTTGTGTCGAGGATGTGAGAAAAATCATTTTCCTTCTTTCATTTTGACCGATTCATCGATTATGCGGACCATTCGATCAACGACGACAAACGAACGCGAAGTTAGAAAAAAACGCGCTTTATTATTACCCACGTGAGTTTACATCGCCGCAATAAATGCCAGGAATCGCACTTTCTATTAAGTTTTACCAATAAATTATGATTTTGATGAATCTTTCGACTGCGAATTGCAACCCACGATAAAGGTTCGCTTATCACGGAAAAATATGTCTTCTAAATTATGTACTATAGCAAGGTCACCATTATCTCATCGAATGATGAAATCGCTCGATGATGCGTACGAAAATACGCGCTTTTATGGCCATGTTCTACAGCACGTTTTGTAATAAAACATAAATTCAATGGCGTCGAAATTCTTGAAGATTCGATCGAGCACGTCGAGCTTTTGCACAAAAAATAAAATTCAAATATATTGAATACAATCATGAGTACGAATTCATCGACCGTTTCGAGAATCTCGTAAATTGGCAAAATTTATTTCTTCGAAATCTCTTGGAAAATGTGGCCTCCGAAAATCTTTCACAACACTGAAGTTCGCAAGGTTGGAGTCCAACGAAATAGACGAAAATAACATTTGTAATTAACCAATTATTTATTTCAAGAATCGTTCGTGTGGACTGAAAAACAGTGTCATAATTTTTCGATTTGGCATAGAATTGAATGAAAAAGTATAATTCGATGTGAAAAACTGGAACGATTCATTCGGCACGGCGCAGGCGAAACACACGCGCCAGTGAAAAACATTGAGAATTCTAACGAACGGAACATCAATGTTAAAAAGTAATACACGCCGCAGGAGAATCAAATTCAAAGTTAACCGAAGTAGATTCGAAAGTAAATATACACTCGAGAGATAAGAATATACTCCGTTGGGCCAGAACACGTGGAGCATTCGAACAGTGTTTCGTGCCAGTCGTACTTTGCACTATACGTACGACATCGTACTTCGGAGCTACGTACAAAGCATGTAAGCATGAGTAACGGGAGCGAAAGAGTGGGTTACTGTGGCTGCGCTCCTATAAGAGTATCTGCTCGCTCGCGTTACCGGTACTGAGGGTAAAAAAACTGACGATCGTACCGCCGCAGATGCACCGTTACGGGACTTCTCTTTCCTCGCTCGTTAAACGGGAAAAGATGAATAAATACGGAGCAAAAGCGACGAGAGCGTGTACGACGCGATCGCGATTCAACGTCTTCCGCAATTTCATACAACGCGTTGCTCGATCGATTTGATTTCTTTGGAGAAGCCACTTGCCCAATGAATCGTCGATTGTTAACGGGATGACGAAATACTCCTCGGACCAGCGGAAAATGGGCTGAAAAAGTCTCGAGGCAGATCGAGTTTCGATAATTGTGAGAAAAAACGAATTTTTTTTTTTTTTTTTTTTTCATTTTCTTGAATCTATGAACTGACAAAAGCTGAGTCAGCTTTCCTGAATCGTGTTTCATTTACAAATGGGCCGGTTCGATTAAGCGGTAATTAGTAAATGCCGATAATGTGGATAGTCGATTGAAAAATTCTTCAAGTTCATCCGTCAGAGATAAAATTCGATGAGGTAAATATTCAGTAGCAAATAAACGCGCTTTCCCCTGCGCTTACCTGCGCTGTGTCAATATTCTCGTAATTCACGTCATCCGCGACCTCAGTTGTTGCTTGTTCCGTGTATTCTCGAGAGCTCGTCGCGAGGATGACTCAAGGAATTTCTGTCTCGTAATAAGAAGAATCGCGGCTGAGGATTAATTATCTTGGGAAGTTACGAGACGCGCGAAGCGTTTGCTCGTTTGACGTAGCTTAATGGGGACTGATGGATTTTCGGCAGGAAAACGCGATCGGGTTGGGAAACTCTTTGATCAAACTTGCTCAGTCATTTGCTGTGTCAGATCGCGAGCCTATTCTCACCGACTCGTCGCTGCGACGAGAGTCTTCGACCATTTTTGTTGACTAAAAACTTTGTTACAAAAAATTCGAATCAACTTTGTTCGAGAAGCAATACGAAGATAAAATACAAAAGAAAATGAGGCTGAAATTTGCAACGGTGGAGTCCAACGAAATTATGTAAAAAAAAAACCCCTCCAATAATTCCAGTAATTTTTCAGTTTCGTGCCCTGCTGAATTTACAATTCGTAATCTTTTCAAGCTGCACCGATGCTTCGTCAAACAAAAAATTGGCGAATTGCAATTTTTTTTTCCTTCATCTCGTTGGACTCGAACGCCATATCGAGTTTTCACGATATTTTCATACACCAAATATTTCGCACATCGAAAGACGAATTTTTCGCAAGCATGCGCCGAAGGCCAGTAGAAAATTTGCGATAAATGCACGCGCGCCCTTGTTCTCCTGGTCGTATTATTCTTTATGTATGCACGTTCGAGCGATTATCTTTCCCAAAATTATTATGTGCAATTGTTTTTAATCAGCACTAACTGCGGTCACGAATTGTGTTATTTTATCACGTCATTAACATTCAATTGTTTCGTTCGTTCTTGCAACCGTTGCATAAATAAAAAAACTCGAATAATGCAGCGAATTGTTTTGGCCGTCACGAAGTCTCCTTGACGTTCCATTTCATGGTATATTAATTTGTGAAATTATCAATAACCTAACGTATCATCGCTGCGTGACTCTTCTCCTTTCGATTTCTACAATTATGCCCAAAAGAAAACATGACACCGAAGTTTGCAACGTTGGAGTCGAACGAAATCATCTGAAAAACTCTCCAACAATTCCACCAATTCTCCAATTCTGTTACCCGCTTAATTTGCAACTCGTAGTTGTTCGGTCTACACCAATGATTCGTAAAATAAAAAAATTGGTTAATTACAAATGTTACTTTCTCTAATTTTGTTGGACTCCAATCTTGCTAACTTCAGCGTCGTAAGAAAACATGAAAATTCGAACAGTCGCTCGAATCCCCGTGCAGTGATACTCGATCAATAGCACCATTATTGCCAATTGGCATGAAATTTTGAGAAATTTGAGCCCGACTCGGTCGTGAATCTTCGACGAGATCGAAGGCTTTCTTGCCGCGCCGCATAAACTGAAACAGCGTCGGGTTCTCCGCTGCACGCGGGGCCAAGGCGCAGAGCGATCCGTGCATCTCGCTTAGTCATAGCCGAGGGGAAAGAAAACCTTCGAGTTTCTTCGAACCCGTCGACGATGATTTCATAATGATGCAACGGTACTGAACTTGCATACGCTAACGCGAGTAGCGAAGAGTAAGCGCCGAGAAGAGAATAGAACGTAGCGTGCGACCGCGAGGATGTCGAGCTCCCGTTATCGACTAGACGACTCTCCCCAGCGACTTTTCTTCCGTCCTTTCTATCCGCCGTAAACTCTGACGCGTCCTTTTTTCCCGTTCGACAGAGTCGGAGGGCTCCGGTTCATGACGATTGCGCCGAAAACGAAACCGGAGGCGAATTCACTCGCGTGACCCATCGATCGAACTCGAGAGAGAGCGATTAAAATATTGAGTGTGGGTTTCTCATTTTTTTCGAGACCGGATGTCGTCGGCGGCTTTGTGGCTGCGACGTTTTCTTCGTTTTCGAGGACCCGAGCAGCCCCCGGTTGACGCGTGGTTTCCTCCTGGTCCGATGACCTCTCGTTGTCACGAGACATTTGCTGTTTTTGTTTTCGAGCTTTTATTCCGTCCAAAAGCGTGCACCGTTGATCACCGTTCAAAGTAATCATTCGCCGTACAATCGTTCGATCATTTTTCCCTGTCAATTATCTTTTTACACGGTTTCCCGATCCGCGTTTATGGGCCAGTCGATTAGAATTTCTTCGTCTCCACACACGGTCACATCGATGACCAACAAAAGGCGTTCTTGACCTCGAATGCGGCTCGCTTATCCACTAAAATTTCGTCGTTGTTTCGTAATCGTCTGGCGACTCTCACGTCGTTTGGACAACTAACGGTCCATCGAAATCGTTCACTTTGTCCGGCCTGCGAGACTTCGTGTGTTTGAACATCGCTTGTGTAACATCGAGTTTCGAAGTTTGTTTTTAAATCGACGGCTTTACTAAATGAGTCATCTTCTTCGTCGCAGTTTTTTTCAATGCTTCGTGGGATTTCTCGGTGTCAGAATATATCCGTAGAGAATTTTTGTATCCGTGAGTTGTTTAACGTGAAAGTTTTTTTTTTCCAAACTCGACGCATTATTCATTCGAAAGAATGTTTTTATCTCAATGTTTCAACTTGTCAAAATGGAAATAAACTTCAAGTACTTGGAGCAGAATCGGTTCAGTGGGAAATCGCGCCGATTAAACTTCGTTATCTCTCGTCTTTTTGATAAAATTCAAATGATAAAGACTTTTTGTGGAAAATTAAATTGATCCAGGCCAGGGAACAAGGAAAAACGTGCTTGCCTGTAATTAACGAAATCGTTTTATATTTTGATTTATTTTTCAGCCAAAAACTGTAATGAGACATGGAATGAGAGCGCGGTATGTTTAAGCGAGCCGAAGATAAAAATTCGCGGTGTCCTCGGAGCTGATTTTTCGTTCGTTCGTTGGTCGAAGAAAAAATTGTTTTTCAAAATCCTTTTTTGACGAGCACTCGAATATCGCGTTTACAGAACTGGCTTCGGGGCCGGGCGAGTTGACGCCAGTCGCGGTCGGGACATTGAATTTCACATACACATATATTTATTGATATATGCGTACAGATGTACACACACACACAAACATATATATAATATACGCAATTCGTTAAACCTGTTGCAACGGGGACCTCGATAGAAACATTACGTAAGCATGCAAATAGCCATCGGAGCCGTTGAGATTCGCCCCATCGAACAGAAAGAGGGAGAAAATGAGAAGAAGGAAGATAGAGAGGGAGACTTTAACATGCATTACGATTTGAACGAGTGAATAAATGGATTTCAACAAATAATCGAGTGCGCGGAGCATCCTCTAATAACTGCGCGCCTAATAAATAGTCCAATAATAAACGGAGTCATTGAAATATTGAAAAGCAAAAAACGAAAGAAAAAAACCACTCACGAACCAATAGAATGAATAGAATTAAGCAAAGAAAGAATAAATAAATAGAGAAAAATGTGTTTACCGGTGATTCATTTACGCATATGTTTTGTGTGTGCACATAAAGATTGCGACCTGGTGCCGGAAGAGGAACCAGAATTCGGGGACGCCAGTAGCAGCAGCGGCGAGGGGGATTACGTTCTCGAGGAAAAGTCACGTCGCCAAGGAAATACCGTGGGTTCCGGAAGTTCAAGTCGTACGACGGGGAGCGTTGTTGTGACGAATAGCAACGGCCGCAACAGCAGCCAGAGCAGCAGGAACAGCAACGAGCCACTCATCTCGACCTCGAGTCCGTCTGTCAAGCAGCTCCAAAAGGTACGATCCTCGTTATCGTCCTCGTCGTCGTCGTCGTCGTCGCTGTCGCAAGTACCGAGCGAGGGTGTCACAGCCGTCACCGCTGACCGGACAAGCCTGAGTCGTCGTCAGAGGAAAAATCGTACGCGAGCCCCACGAGAACAGCAACAACGTGCTCGTGATCGCGACGAGGACGCTGACGAGTTGGTCACCGCTTCGAAACCGCGTCACCGACACCATCATCGCATACATCATCAGCCTGATGTTAAATTGCGTCATTGTCGCGACGAGAGCCCAGTCAGAACGGACAACTCCTCCAAGTGCAATTCGAGCAAAGCGCGTCGTTCCAAATCGCCGAGAAGCCCTAGAAAATCTAGCGAAAATCCAGAAGCGACGATGAACATCAATAGACACCCTCTCAAGTCCTCGTTCAATCCATCGAACGTACAAATTCCACGTACAAGGTATCAACATTCAAACGTAAACATGATTGTGAGAACAATCCCGAGGAATTACTTCGTGTACGTTAACAACGGTATCGCCTGCAACGATCTCTTATCAACGAGAAATCGGTTCGATCGATTGAGCGAATCAGCTTTCGTTTGTCTCATGAAGCGATACGTACTTCCCAAGTCGCTGTGCATTACGTACGGCTATCCAATTCAATTCGAAAATTTGCTCGATTGCGTCTTCATCAAACATTATCAACCTTCGACGATCGAAGCGAACGTACGTTGGTACCGTCACTTGGACGTCAATGCCCGGGAATTCGTGCCGAGCAACAAAAACAGTGGTAAATGCAGCGCGACAAATGACCCCGAGAGGGTTTGGACCGCAGCGCCGGCGGAGTCCGAGATTGACAGTGGCACCGGAAGCGGTAGCTCGGTCGAAAATTCTGATCAAGAACCCGAGTGTTCTTCCGACACTGATAAGAACTCGGACGTCGGTGAATCCTTCCCGCTATCTTCGTCGTCGTCCTCCTCCTCTTCCTTGTCATCGGGTTATTCCGAAGATTTGCGGCGAGATTCAACGGCGGAAATAAGCGAAGCACCCTTTCCTCCAGCCGTCATGGAACACGAGTGCACGAGGTGCGGAAAATATTACAGCGAAAGCTGCGAAACACGAGAGTACACGATGGAGGAAAAGTGCGTTTATCATTGGGGCAAATTGCTGAATTCGCAAGTACCCGGGGTGAAACCGAGGACGTGGGAATGCTGCCAGAACACGGAAAACGTCGGTGGCTGTACGACCGCCTCGAAGCACGTTTGGTCGGGATTGTTGCCCGGTTACAACGGCCCTTTCTACGATTACGTTAGAACAAGACCGTCTCAGGTTTTCGCCGCGGACGGTAATTACGGGGTTTATGCAATTGATTGCGAGATGTGTTTCACCAGATTGGGCCTCGAATTAACCAAAGTTACCGTCGTCAGTCTGACCGGAGCAGTGGTTTACGACACCCTCGTTAAACCTCGCGACAAAATAATCGATTATAATACTCGATTCAGCGGCATCACCGCCGAAATTATGGCACAAGCGACCAAAACGCTCCCCGATGTGCAGCGAGACATATTGAGCTTCATACACGCCGAGACTGTCCTCGTTGGCCACGGTCTTGGCAATGACCTCCGTGCACTCAAAATTGTTCATGGTAATGTCATCGATACCACAGTCATCTACCCCCACGTGAGGGGCTTTCCCATACGGAGGAGCCTCAAAGCCATCGCTAGGAGCGTACTTGGCCGAGAGATACAAGTGTCCAAGCACGATTCGGTTGAGGACGCGAGAACGGCAATGGAAATAACGATCGCCAAACTGTGGTCGGACATCTTCTAGGAAGCTTCGAACAACCTTGCGGACGTTAAGGCTAATTTTATTCTTCTCCGCTTCGACGAATGACTCGAAAACACTCTCAAATATTTGATTATCATTGGACAATGACTCTTGTGCTCAAATGCTCAAAAATTTAGCAACGATGAAAGAGATTGAGAATGTAGAAAAATAGAAAAAGATTATTGATGGAATATTGTCCTCGCCACTCGCGCTCCCGCCAGTGTTCGTCAGTTCCAAGTGAAATCTGTGATACGTTTTACATATATACAATCACCATTGCCGCGTACGCGCGGCCTTTGTCACGAGCTCAAACTTCACCGGCGAGATCGACGTAAAAATCGAGAAAATCAGCGAAAAAATTAGACAATCTGTTCGCCCGAGGATAAAACGAACAGTTTCCGTCCTTCTTTTTATCGCTGCTCGGTAAAGCGTTCATTTTTCATGCTTCTAAATCTCGCGCGTACTCGAAACTTCATCGACAGAATTCATCATCGTATCATCCATCCTTCATATTTTACTCAATTGTTAAGATAAACGATTACAGAAACCAAATGAAAGAGGAGACACAATAAATAACTCTTTTAGCTCGTAACTTCATGGATTTGTACATAAACATTTTTTCGGAGAAAAGGGACTTATTTCGTTTCCCTGGTCGTCGCGCGGACATCCCACCGCCGGGGAAAGTGCGAACGTGTCATTGATTACCGTACGCTCGTTCTAGTAGTAGTTTAAGCGCTGTGCACGCCGAGGAGAGACCAATAAATATCAATTCATCAATGAAAATCATTCGAAATATACAATAATCCAACTCGAAAGAGGACTCTAAATGAATTTTCTTCTCCGGTTATCTCTAAACATCAATGTATATAAACCGCATTTGTACATACACAATTTTCATTCGATGCACTTTCATTATCGTTCTCTCTCTCCTGTGGACATATGGCATTGTATTTATCCAAGTGTATCGGTAGACAGCGTATGCGAACGACATCAGAATCAATCCAATATCATCAAATTGGCTCGAATTTATGCCACGTAATAATGGTCAATAACGAGAGATCCGTATACATATGAAAATATTGGTATGAAAATTCAATTTCTAATAATTTTACCAAATACAAAAATCAAATGTCAGTTGCACTGTTTTCATTTTGTTGAGAAAATCATTGTGTAAACAAAGACTTAACGGTTTTCATATACTTTTTAATGAAGCATGTAAAATTACGTATCGATTGTTTGTTTTATTAAGCCAAAGTTGTAAAACTTAATTCTTTTCACGATTTTATAAAATCTTTACCGTCCGTTTTTATTCGATTATTGGAAAAAATCGTCGCAGCGCCGTTACCGTTGATACACGATCGAAAAAACTCGCTTTTACATTAAGAAAATATAAATTTGACGTAATTATTGCTGTACAAAGTTAGATTTTGTTTTGGACGTTTTCATGCTTTTCATTTGTTTTTTCGATTACTCCTCTCTTGACGCACTCCAGGGTATTCGTTATTACAAAAGAAAAATAAAAACTTACCGTTTCTCGTCATCCCGAGAGGAGGAGAAAAGCTTGAAAGACCAATTTCAAAGAAGGAAAGAGGAAATAAAGGAAAAGCGTGAATAATAATAATAATAATTGTAATAAAAATAAGGATAAAAATACGGCTGTGCGCTTTCTCGACGAATCTCATGTCGCGCCGGAGCACGGCGCGCAGTCTCACTTTTACACATATCGAATGTTTGTATGAATCTTGGCGAGCGTGATTGAATGCGTGTGGCTCTTCAAATACGTATAAATAGTACATATTCATTGTACATATGTACATACATCATGTTTGTCGAACGCCCTGAGTTCGAATCTAATTAATGTCACGACGCTGAAGTTTGCAACCTCGCAATCCAACGAAATTAACGAAAATAATATTTGTAATTACCCATTTTTTATTTCACGAATCATTAGTCCCGACTGAAAACCTACGAATTGCAAATTAAGCACGTTAGAAAATTGGAGAATTACTGGAATTATTGGAGACTTTTTTCACATAATTTTGTTGGACTGCGACGTTGCAGACTTCAGTGTCATATGAATGTCGAGGGATGACTCGCCCCGAATCGGCCGATGCCCTCTTTTTTGTCGAGAGTCGTTCGAAATCGAACTCGGAGAACGATTATTTCCGATTACATTTATTTTTCATCCATTTTTTTTACATTCTTACATGTTTTTCTTTAACGAAAAAACGACGAAAATAGAGAAAGGTACAAAGAAAGTCGCCGTTACTCCCTCTGCGAATGGAGAAACGGAATGATATCTGTATATGTGTGTGAAATAAAAATTCATATTATACGTACTCTGATTGATTTTATTGCGCAATATTTATTCACGAATTAACCGACCTCGGGGATCAACCATTTTCGCTGAAATTCTTGTCCGTTCATCGAAATTTTTAATTATCAGGTGCCATTACGTAATTGGCCGAGAAACAATGAGACTCGGGTGCCAGCCAAAGAGAGACAAAGCCTCGAATCCACCGCAAGAAATTTATTTTTTTTCGTCGTCACCCCGAGCCATAGCCTTTTCATCAATTTGTGACATTTTTTCGATTCAACGTCAAAGAAACTGACACGCGTTGTTTAATCGAAATCTCAAAGGATTCATCATTTCCGTTGCAGAGACAGAATTTCGCAGGATTTTTACTCTCCCAGATTCAAGCCAATTGAGAACATCGACCCACACAGATAACACTCACGAATGCTCATTTATATACGTATATGAAATACAAGAGTGTCTCTTCCATCACATTTGCCTCGGCAAAACTTTCTCTCGACTCCCACCCATGCGAGGTGCTCCTTTCCTCAACATTCGTACGTAACTCTCGTTCTCACTTCCACTCTTCTGCAGCTCGACCATTTATTATTTCTCTCTTTTCGAAGATCCTCGAGGCGTCGTCGAAAAAGTAGGATATCAAACGAATTCCGCATTTAATTAAGGACGCCGAGATTCTTCAGCAAAAATTCATATACACGCGGATATTCGTTGTGAAATTTCGTTTGGGAGGAAACGAGAAGCTGGGAGTTTAGACTCGAGCATCCAAAATAATGATTTTGGTCCAATCTTCTACTGTCCCGCATCGTTGATGAAAAAGTACTGAAAATCAGTCGTTTAACCATCGGAATTTATGGGAATAGACATAAATATGTGTTTATGTAAATATCGAGAGGAAAAATGATGCCCAATTCGGAGCGCAGTTTGCTCGATAAGAATCGTAAGTTGTATCATAGCTGTTGATTATTACATGGACTTTATTTTTGTCTCGAACATCTTTAGTACATAAAAAAAAGTAATTTTCCCAAAATTTCAGATTTTTCAATAAATTTTAGATAGTGCTCAAGCCACTTTTTGGAGTTTTCCTATTTTTCTCAAAATCGCTAAGCAAACATTTTTTTTTGCTCCCCTAGCAGAAAGCTCCATGGAATCGTAAATCCAATAAATTTTTGTCACTCTCCAAACAATTTTAAACTTACCTCGCACGTCTTTTTTTTCTGCGTATTCAACTATAAATTGTGAGATTAAGGAGCTTTTCGATACCTGTTAACAAATGTTAAGAAATTGATAAAACTTGGTGATAACGTTCTTCAACATAACGTACAAAAGCTCAATTTTTATCGAAATTTTCTTCTACATTGTTATCGAGTAATAAAGCATTAAAGCAAAGTTCTTATGCCCTGAATGTTATATTGAAACGCTATGCTCATACACGTCATCTTTCGAGTTCGATTACTCGATAACGGTGTAGAAGAAAAATCTAAAAAAAAAATGTATTGTCGAATTTGGTACTAAAGAATATGTTCACCAAATTTCATAAAATTCTGAACTTTTTGAATTTTTTTATGTTCTTAACATGGCTTAGCATGACAACGTTGTATCGACTGTACCGAAACTCCTTAAAGAGCGTGTAGATCGTCAACAAAAAATAGAATATCAAGAGACTCGGTAGAGTCTCGGGACAAGTTTTCTATTGGGAACGAAAATTCAACTTTTACAAATCGAATAAAAATGTTCAGAATGTTTTTCCAGTTATTTCTCAAAAATCCGAACGTCCCCGACGTCGGATATCGAGCAGCGTTCACTCGTTTTTAAGATAAATAGAAAATCGATGTAATCTTTATAGAAAAATCGTCATCGCCGCTCCGAAGTACCGATATTGGTCGATCTCTCCTCGTGAAAAGGTCTAACGCGTAACTCGCGCGTGGTTCGGTAAATAGCTCCGTTTCTGTTCGCCACACAACCCCACCTATCTACCTCTGGCGAGTGCTTTCGCAATAAGAATTCATTATAAATGATAATAGCCGTTGAATTTGGCGAGAATGTGGATGGAAACCGGTAATCTCTGGAAGTTGTCGTCACGGCGACATCGTCCGAGTCTCACTAGCCTCGTACAGCTCGGGCATGTATTCATATATTTTTTATATATATATATATAGAAATGAGATTGCTGCACCCAATCGATGTGTCTCTCGTGAGCCGTAAGCGCTGATCACTTTTCTGTGGAGAGTCGAAGCTGAAAAGTTACGTTTTTTCCTGTTTTTCGGCGCACATAAAGTTACGTATGGAGGAGAGGGTTTCATATCGAGGCGAATCGAGAGGCGGATTGAAACTCGCATGAGCGATGCAAGAGAAACAGCTGGTTCGACGCTTCCAGAGACGTTTTTTTTGCCAGACGAGAAATATTCCGAAAAAAGGTTCACCTGCTGGTAACTCGAACGGAGAAGGAAAGATCGCGTTATTCTACCGGTGCGCGAACCGCTCGAGAAGGATCTCGAGAGCGGTTCGGTCCGTGGCGGATCGATTAGAAAAATGGCGAGAATTTATTTCTCAAACTTTTGACTTGTGCCCGAAATTTCAGTGGATCGACGTCGAATGGGAGCGACGCGAGGATAAGATTCTTCGCTGAAATTAATCGCGGTGCGTTTGTCTTGGAGTACTTGCCGTGCGCAGACATTCGTAAATTTTTCGATTATCATTGGCTCGAGGCTCGAAGCAGTTGGTGGTCGTTCGAGAGACGCACGCAGACGAGCTCGTCTCAAACAATTTTTATATCCTCCAAGGCTTTTCTCGCGTGCACAGCCACATAAATTAGTCCCCACGCTTCTTCATTTCAATCGCTTTGTTCTCCCTCTTGAGCTCACAAAATATGAACGTTGGCCTCGGTGCCCGGTACAATGAATTCTGCGTTACATCCGAGACTTTTGGCAAAGATTGAGAAAGGTCACTGCAGTTTAACGACACGAGCTCAGGGACGCTGCGATGACGCCGAATTCGTATTTACCGCAGTCTTTCCAAAAATATTCTCATTTTCCTCGATCTTATCGTCGAGCAGCGACATTGTCGCTTCCGGCGAACGATCGAACAGGAAAAACTCGTAATCTTTCGTGTTCAATCGACATTCCTCTGAAAATTTATGAAGCGACCCGCAGTGCTCGCGTCCCAATTAAGGGGGGAAACCACATTAAAAGGCTGTTTAAAACTGATTTTTTGGGATTTTTTTGGGTGGGAAGAATTAATTAGAATTTAATCAAATTTTGACATCATTTCGTTTATATTTCTTATGATTTTTTTTACATAATTTCGTCCCAAAATAACAACGTTACACTGTGATGTCCGCTGAAGGGTTGTGAGTTTCGTTTTCCAATTGCGTACATTGTAGCCATTTCGATTTTCAACTGAAATCAAAAAGGTTTTGATTTTACATTAATAACTTATTTTCTAAGAATATGAACCTCAATGTAGGTGAAAATAATAAAAATTAATACTTTTCCAGGCGTTGGAACAATTTACTTCGATTTTCACGATTTTTTTTCTCTAATTATGCGAATAAAAATATCCTTAAAATCATGATATCATTTCACAAGTTGGTTCATATAATTCGTAATTTTATAAAGAATCAAATAAGTCATTTCGAGATAAACGCGTTTGAAAAATAAATTTTCGGACACATTATAAAATGCTTACCGATTAATCTGCGATTCCGGCACCATACAGCAATCCTTCTTCTTCTTCATAGGCTTTGTTTTGCGCAGGACTACCTGAGGTAGTGCTCCGCCCTATATGCGCTCGAGTCTGTACCCGATGGTGCGCTCGGTTTTGCATATGCTCATAAAATCTGAACGAATGCGAATTTTGCTTTGAAATTTTTACAGCGTATTCTTGGACAGTTAAGCTAAGCTAAGGATTTATGCACTAAACAAAAAAACGACCCTCCTAATGTGGTTTCCCCGCTTAAAGCGTCGGAACCTTAACGATGAGCGTACACGAAGTGAGTATAAATCGCAAAGGAACAAAACGCAAGCGATCTTCGTCGCTGAAGAACTAGGCCTCGAACTGGGGCACGTTCGACGACGACGCCTACCGGTTTGATCCGACCGCGTGCTCAAACGAATCCACAAATATTCTTATCCCTCTCAAAGTATAAACTTCCCCGTCGTTTTTAATATCCGCCTGCAAGCGTTCACCAGCATCAATATTTGCTTGCTTCAGAGAGACCGGAATTATGTCAAAATTTGCTTCCCGTTCGGTTCCGCTCTAGTCATCCCTACGGCTCGGAGCCGAGCGAAAAAATGTATCGTCCAAGGCCAAGTATGCGTACAAGACGATTTATAATGAGCACGGTGCGGTGGACTGTGATCGTTACGGGAGAAAATCCCCGAGTCGTCTGGTACACGGTGCGGTAGTCCGCCGCGAGGAGCAACTTTCTTCTCATACCTCTCACCCATAGATAAGCGTATAGATGTATATATTATTAGCAAAGAGCAAAGGCGGTTTTAGTATCCGAGAGTTATTCGCTCGCTGTCTCGATCGCTCCACCTTGAAAATCTGCATGTTCCTTCTCCTTTTCCTCTTTTCCATCGTCGAGCATATTCCACTCCAGATTTAGCGACGACGCGGTGGCGCGAGCCACTTAAATGCTTCATAAAGAAACGAGGAGTTTACGAACTTTCTCCATCGCGCGGGCAGCAGCAGCAGCAGCAGCAGCAGTCACGAGTCACGACACCTTGGAAATCGGAGTCGCCGAGTTCTCGAGTTATAGCAGCCGCCTCGAACGCGTGTACAGACACACACCGAGCCAACACAGACATTTTCGACTGAGAGAATCACACTTGGGCAGACGCTATCGAGATCACGGGCCCCCGCACGCCCACCTCGTGACACACAAAGAGAGATCGAGTTAAGGGAAGAAAACGAAAGATTTCAAATCAAGTTCGAACTTTATACGCTGCAATAACGACGCTCCCGGAGCGCGGCGTGGCATATCCGGTGACGGGGATATATTTGATCCGTTGCGTCGTTATTGGCAGCGTCGTTCGTATACTGATTTTTCAACTTCAACTTTTCCTTGCTGTGAAACGAAAATACCTTTCTTTGATGAGATTTCCAGAGTTGCACGGTACAGGGTTTCATAAGAAATAGACTCGACGAGCGTTTTCCAACGGAATCGCGAGCAACGTGTTTAATTTTCATTCAGGACTTGCCCGGCGAGGAGAATGAAAATGTACGAGCAAAGCACGAAACGTCGATGAATGAGAGTTCCGAATCTTCGGAGGGTTCTCGCACAGTTCTCGCGCAGTTCTCGTGCATGGGATCCGGTTGACGTTTTCGGCTCGTCTCTCGCTCCCCCCGGCACCAGACCGCCGCGAGAGCATCTTCGGAGGCTGACTCGCTAGCCCGATTTTCACCCGGTCACGCGAATTCGTTTCTTCTCTGGCATCATGAATTTGAGAGTTCTCGGATGCAGCGAGTACTTCGCCGCAGTTCACTTCTCTCAGTTTGAACGAGCCTAGCAATAAAAATCGCACGGAGGCTCCCTCGAGAGGGAAAGTCGAGGAACGCACGGCCAAACGGACCGAGGGACTCGCTCGATGTTTTTTTTTTGTTTTCATTTCATATTTTATGCAACGGGGCAGTGATCGAGGATCGAATTTTTCGAGGATTTTTCTCCAGCTTTTCGGCCGATTAGTCGACGTCGACGAATCAAACGTTCCAAAGACGTTTCCTAATGCGAGTGCGATCGGTCGATGATCGATTTCGCAAAGGCGCAACACCGACAAGACTCGCCTGCGATCACTGCCAATAAATTTCCTCATTACCCACCCGTCGTAAGCAGCCACAACTCTGCGCTTAGCGAATCAATCCCGCACGCCGAATTGTGAAGCTCCTTCATTTGCATATCTCGTCTCGTCGATTGATCGATCACCGGGCCCGATCGCCCGCCGCAGTGTCGGCGAGTTCTAAAACCTCTCGCGATCGCCAAGAATACATCGTAAAACTCGTGCTCGATGCGACCAACGCTCGCAATCGGTATCGCGCGGAATCTGCCAGCTCTCGATCCTCCTTTCGGGCGTTCGGGAACGCGCGCCATTTACGTGCTTCTCTTTCTTTCGCAATTCAACACTTTGAGCAAACAACCAAGAGCTCACGTCCGTGTCTTCCACTTTGATTTCCTAATACCTTCGGTGAAAACACTCAATCAGATGGACATTCGTATATGCCAATGTATTTATTATCGTTACGATTCGATATACTTATACTCTCCGCAGAGCGCATAAACATTGACACTCTGCGGTCGATTTAATGTCAAAATAATATCGCTTTAACGTGTGAATTGAAACTTTGCTCCCGCGAGAAGACGGAGAAAAATTCGTTCAAAATTTTTACCTTTTTCAATTTTCTCTTCCAATTTTTATTCTCAAATTTCTCTTTTTCTACTTTTATTTTATGCCCCTCAACTGCTTCTGCGAAAACCCGATCAAGGTGAATTGGATCGAAATGGGAATGTGATAAAAATTTTCACAAAGGCCATAGGACGATGAGCAAGTCAATCGCCCCAGGAAATGTATTTGGATTATGCTTTGAGGGAATCTTGGTACTGATGCGATATTATGATACTGCAAGTTTCAAACCTCTGTCAACTTGGGTTTTTGAATAAATCGAGAAAATAAAAAAAATTGAAAAATTTTTTTTCCTCAATAGCTGAATCGGTTTTAATAAAAATTGGACACGTGAAATAGAGGCATATGGAAACTCAGGAAAAAAATAGTCTTCGTAATGATCATTAGAAAATGGCTATTTTTTCCAAAATCGTTCTATTTCTTTATGACAGCTTTCCAGAACAATTTTGAAACTATTTTTTTTAATTGTCCCAGTTGTAGCGTTGTCCCTGAAATTTGCAAATTGTTCGATGAAAAACAACGAAAATCGATTTTGAACACTAAAAATCAAAGTATTTTAATTTTTAGACGATTGAAAATTGAAATGAAGCTTATTTGATGAATGTATGTGCACCAGGGTGTTAAAAAAATCGATTTTTTTTTCCCCGGAGCTCAAATGAAAATCGTTAGTACATTAAGAATATTCCAAATATTTTAGATTTCTTTAATTTTATTTAGAAAGTGCTCAAACCACCTTTCGATATTTTCCTGTTTTTTCCCAAAAATCGCGAAGCGAAAATGTTCTTTTTCCTCTCATAGCAGGAAGTGTTGATGTTCCATGAAATCATGAATCTTATAAAATTTTGTTACTCTCAAAAAATCTTAATTAAATATGAAATTTCAATTTTTTTTATTTTCTCCATTTATTCAAAAACCCAAGTCGATAGAGGTTTGAAACTTGAGGATCATATCACATCCTCCCTCAAAGGATAATCCGGATACCTTTCTGGGGCCGATTGGCTATGCTTATCGTCTTTTCGGACCAATCTTTTCCGCCGTAGAATGTCTTTTTGAAAAAACAAAAAATTAACTGAAAGAAAATGTCAAATTGATGAAAATAAATTTCTTCGAGTTCGACGGTAGGAAATAGACAAAATTTCTGAAACTTGTGAAATCTCGAATATGTCCTTAGGCAGCTCGTTCTGCCTCGATTTCCCATTCGTCACCGAAACACTGTTAATTTATTAGCCGATGTGATCGCGTGAAAGGTGCTAATCGGAATTTTTGGCAGCAAAGCAATAAAAAAACAATGTGAAACGGTTTGACAGCCAGTGTGAAAATTCCGTAGTTTATTCGGCTCGAGTTTTTTCTTCGTGTTAACTATTCGGATGAAAAGCAGCGAAAAGGTTCGCTGCCATTGTTTCTCATTGGCACGAAAGTTTGTAATCTCCGTATGAGTTGTGGACGCGCTGACATGTAATGCGTACACGCTGGAATAGTTGGCCCGAACGAATCGCTTAGAACACATCTATAAACCTCTTAGAACCGTGGGTCGTTAAAGAGCCTCTCGTTTGACCTCATTTCGATTACAAAACGCGCGGTATCGTCGTACCTGTGTGCACGACATGGACATCGGTAAATAACGAGCAAAAGCGAATGCGTGCACGTTTTTGTTTCACTTGTGCGTCCGCCTGTGTTGATAAGTGTAGAAACGATTGATCGGTCGGTCGGGCGAGTGCGGTTTGAGAAAAGAGTCGATTCATTTGGAAGCGCAAGGTCACCACCGGAATCTTATTTTCTTATCGCTCCAACATTTGTTTTAATTTTGTCATTATTTTTGTGAAGTAATTCGGTCCAATGGATTGTCCTATTTGAGCGACTCGGCATGTCCATGTTCGACGATAAGTTCGATCGGGTTTTCAATTTTCATGCGAGACTCGACTCAAAATCGACGATAAATTCTCGTCTGTCGAGATATCCTTCGATCGGCTCGGGTTTTTTTAGCGATACTCCGGTGAGTCACGCTTTCTCCGTTCACCCGCGGAGACGAGAAGAACCTTCGCCTATTCGTATTTACGGGACGGCAGCGAAGCTTCTTCGGCAGAGGGGAACAAGAGCGACGCTGGGGCCGTCACTTTTTGATGCCGAATGAGGTCAAGTTGAGCCGTTCTCCGGTTGACGATCGAAAATTTGCCGGAAGCGGAACTCACGATTGATCTTCTCCAATTTGCAATCCGAAAGAATATTGTTTCCTTTTTTTATTTCCTAGTTGAAGTCACGTGTTTCCATCAGTCGCGAGGAGAAAGCAACGAAATAATTGCACACATCGATGAAAGCCTGGAGAGCTTTCTGCATTATTCGCTTCCCCCGGTTCAATCGATCGTCAATATTTTCAATTTCCACTTACATTTCTATATTATTGCGCACGAGAATGAAAGCCTTACGGAGCTTCCCGCTAGCTTTGGCCCTCTCGTTAGAGTCGATCGCTCACTCAATCTCCGCAAGTCGATCGAGATACTCGCGATGAGAGTTTGCGTTAATTAAGGGGGTCTGCTCTAATTAGAATTTTCAAAAAATCGATTTTTCTTTTTATTGCATTTTTCGAAAATATACATGTTTAAAAGTATCATACTGAAATTTTATAAAGATCTGAGCAGTCTGAGTGCACTCTTGGGCGATGTTTACTCGGCTGTCTGAGCGCGCTGATACGCACAAACGCGTTTTCCTCAAAATTACGTTTTTCGACGGCTCGTTGATAAAATCTCCGAAATTATTAAACCGATCCTTACCAAAATTTTACCACGTGTTCTTTATGACTACAGCTACAGCGCATGTCACGCGAATTTTCAAATTTTGAGCGGAACAATTTTTTTTTTCCAAAAAACGATGATAAAAAACGTGCTTTTTCGTAGTTTTTGGAAAAATGCCCGCAATTTTGTAATTTTTGAAGAAAATCATAAATCGTCTGGTACGCGCTGTAGCCATTTACCTGTTGAATCGAAAACCATTCTTTTTTCTCCCATCATCCATTCCAGAGAGATTTTATCAACAGCGCACACCCGTATTTTTTGGACCTGTCTTCTCCCCCATTTTCCTGTACGAAAACTGAGTAAAATAAATATAAACATTTCTTTTCTGTATCTCAAGAGTGTAGTTTTCAGGCCTAAAACTTTTATATCCATATTTATAATTTATACCGTTCAAAAAAATTCGTCAAAGTAGTCTTTTCTTTTACCCATCTTATTAGGGTAGACCCCTTAATCAATAGGTTCATCGCAACGTGTTTATGATTTCAATAGGTTTCTTCGTTGTACAGTGTACGGAATTGAATGAATCTCGTCAACTTCCTCAATGCAGCGGTTTAGAAGCAGGTCGATATAGAACAATTTTCATCTGGAAGACTCGACTCGAGCCTGGTTAGGGAAGCTCGTAAATTTATTCATCATTACGTAACACTGCTGGCCTCGCTAAAATACACGCGTTATTATTCACAAAAGGTTATTACGTAAGGTACTTTGCCTCCGGTTGCCTCGGATCATTTATTCATCTATAGAGAACAATACGATGGATCACTGGAGCAGCGCCCGCGCCCCTCCTCCGCCTCTTCCTCCTCTTTCGCTCCCCTCTCTTTTTCTCCTTTTCTACAAAGATAACGCTTGTGTAACGAATACTCTTTTCCGAATGCAGCGTCTCAATTGAATTCGATATCACAATGGCGAATTAATCGAGCTGATTTTCAATGAAAACTCGACGTAACTCATTAATCCGCAAAACGACAATTGTGGACACGCAATTTAAAGTACACGGTTACTTAAGGAGAAGAGTGGATCACGAAATCAAAATAATCAGAATTTTATAAAATTTCGTGATAACATTCTTTGGCATCAAGTATACAAATACAATTTTTTTCAAATTTTTTCACCACATGGTTATCGAATAATTGAGCGTTAAATCGAAGTTCTTACGCACGAGATGTATAACTGTGCATATGTAGACTCTATGCTTATACACGTGAACCTTAGTGTTCAATTACTCGAGAGCTATGTGGTAGAAAAATCTGAAAAAATTTATATTGTATAATATATTTTTAAAGAATACATTTATTGAATTTTATTCAATTTTTATTACTTTGAAATTTTTTATATTTTTAACATGGTTTAGATTGTGTTGTCGCGATCCACCCTCCTCAACTGACGAACGAAAGAATAGTTCTTCAAAATCTCCTATTTTCGGGGTCTCATATTTCGGGATCTGACATGGAGGCGTGACATAAATTTAATATGGCGCAGAAAGAGGTGCATTCGTCTTAGTTGTAAATATTTAGGATAGATAATTAGAGTTTTAGCAATAAGTGGTATTTGCCGGTGGTCCGGTTCAACTCCTAGTCGTCAAAACTTATTTTTTTTCTTTTTTTTTTTTTTTTTAATTTCATTTTCTTCTTTTTTTGAATTTTTCGTGAGATGTAAACCTAATTCCATTTTTTGTTTAATTTCGCACAAAAACACTAATGTTAATTAATATGTTTTGATGAGCCATGCACCCGGGTGCACAGCTCTTCAGAAGGGTGCTCTTTCAGAATCTCGCATTTATTTTGTAACATTAAATGAAAATCTTGATTATTTTTGCGTTTCGAATGAAAAAGTGAAAAATTTTTGACGTTTCTTTTCTTTTAAATTGATTTTCGTTATTGTTGTTGCATTTGAATAACCATATTGTAGCCAGTAAAGGAGCCTATAATGTCTGACCTTTCCAGAACACTGGTTATGAACTCTTTTTTTCCTCTCAGTTTTTTCAGGGTGGCGGTTTTTGCAAAATAGCATGAAGTAAAGTCTCATGTTTTTTTTTCTCGAAAAGTATCAAGTTAAAAAAAAAATTTTGTGGAAGAGAAAGTCTTTAGATAATCCAAAGAACACGTGTGATTTTTTTCAAAAACTTTCTGGCTATTTTAAAATTTTTGAATTTTGACAATTTTTTGAAAAATTTCAAACATTTTGAAGCGTTATGAAATTAATGTTGAAGTTTAAAGGGGATTGATTTAAAGGCGACGCAACAGCAAAAGCTTTTCATATACTTTTTAGTAAAATGGTGCGTCAGAAAATCTGCATGACATTCGGCTTTTGAGTTTCATCGCTAGCTCACTTGTGTCTTTTGTATTGACGAATCGAATCGACCTCATTCGATGAATTTATTCAGGGATGATATAAAATTGAAAATGATCAATTGCACCTTCGTCCTCTTCATTTCTATATTTCTTTCTCTCTTGCTGACACAAGAGGAAATTGGTACATGGGAAAAGCCGGAATCTACAGTGTCGGCCGAGCACGGTTGTCTGACTGCAAGCTCGACCGAGTGGAGTGGATACGATTAAAAATTTTGGCAGACTGCCGCTACGAAAAAAGCGCCACGTCGAAAAACCATCGACATCGTGAGAATCCCGTAATCGTGCATCGTGCATCTTCCTATTAGGTTTTCATCTCTGGTTGAATGGGCTGCATGAAAATTTGGTGAAGTTCGCGACAAGCGTGATAAACGACGAAGGTCATTGACAAATAATTCGTGTTTATGTGTGGAAAATCGAAAAATTAAAATCGCATCTTCTAAATTCGTTGGTAACGCGTCGTTAATGAAAATTGTTTTGTCGTGATTGTCACATTGCATTTGTTTCTTTTTTTTTTGGGAACCTTGCAGTTGCTTGCAGGCGCTCCTTGGCTATACAATCATTTACTGGTTTCGAAAGTTGTGTGTCCTAGTGCGAGAGACCAGAAACGTCAAGCAGTGTGAACCAGCTTTCCATATGGATAGATTCGTTGATATAATCATCATTGAATAAAAAAAAAGAATAAAAACGACGAAATGTCAGAGTGGAACACGAGCAAAGGCCCCGTGCCAGCACGTTGGCTTCATTGCCCACGAAAAGCAAGCAAATTAATCGCCAACAAATTTTTGGCTTTCAAAACACCTTTGTCTTCGGAATTTGACAGTCAAGTACCACAAGAATGTAGCTTCAATGTGAACATGTTATTTTCCTCGGTGAAAAGCCAGCGTTTGAAACTGGGTCTCTGGATTGATTTGACAAATACAAATAGGTTTTACAATAAGGCTGATGTTGAAGCTCAAGGCTGTAAATATTTGAAGCTGCAATGCAGAGGACACGGAGAAACACCATCCAAAGAGCAGACCAACACGTTTGTCCAAGTTTGCAAGAATTTCATAGCACAAAATCCACTGGATATTATCGGCGTACATTGCACTCATGGTTTCAACAGAACCGGCTTCTGTATCATAAGTTATTTGGTAGAAACTGAAATGACAAGCGTCGATGCTGGGATAGCCGAATTTGCTACCGCCCGACCTCCTGGAATTTACAAGGCTGACTACATAAAAGAACTGTTCAAACGTTACGACGACGAAGACGACGCTCCGCCGCCCCCAATCAGACCGGCATGGTGCTTGGAGTACGACGATTCTAATGGTGACGAAGAAGTTGCTAACTCAGATTCGGCAACAGGCAGCGAGCCACCGGCTCAAAAACGAAAACGTGAGTTTAACAAGAAAGATCCTGTGTTCATGGCGGGTGTGCCTGGTGTTACACCTCTTAAAGATACGGGCAAAGTGACCGGCATACAGAGAAGAGTACAAGAAATGTGTTCCTGGGAAAACAGTGGATTTCCAGGCTCTCAACCCGTATCCATGGTCAGGGACAACATTAAATTGCTTCATGACAAACCCTACAGAGTCTCTTGGAAAGCTGATGGAACCAGGTTAGATATAGTATTTTTTACTCCAAAACCAACTTTTTACCTTGTTATAGTTTGCAAAATCATATTCTTCTGTGCCAATACAATCTCACAATTTTTTATGCATTTACAGAATGTTAACAAAATCGTGAATTTTGTCATAAGCAAAATTTCAGGTTATAAATACTCAATTTCTATAACCTATTTTGTATAATCTAGGTTTTTTTAAGAGTATGGATCAGTTGACTAACCTCACTTGGAATTTTCGAAATTGAAATTCTTTGACACAGTTTGATATACAGTTGCGATATACCGACTGATCCATCCTCTTAAACCCTCCAATAGCATTCAATCACATTTCTGGCTACTCACATTTGAATAACACTTTTTGTTTTAAAGAAAAAATGTTTGCATCATTTTTCTTGTCAATTCTAATTAAAATTTGATGCAGCCTTTTTGAATATTTTGAATTTTGAATATCGTTAATTTTACGTACATCAGAAGCAGATTTACTTTTTATAAGAAACTGAAGCAATATTATCCTTTGATTCAGTTGTCCTGGATGCATAGAAATTATTAACCAAGGTATAAAATTGAATGTCATTTTTTGCAAGATTCATATTAACCTGAGTATAACTTTATATGCAATATTTATATTTCAGGTACATGTTGCTTATACAAGGAGACGGAGAATTGTACTTTATAGACAGAGACAATAGCGTCTTTCAAATTCAAGGATTGGCATTTCCCCATCCTGAGGACAATAGAAGATTTTTAAGAGACACTCTCTTAGACGGAGTAAGTTTCACTTGTCTCTAACAAACCCATGATTTCATATTGTAATTGTGTGATGAATGATCCGGTATTTCAAAATTTAGAAAAATGTTTTTCCATGAGATATTTTACAATTGCAAATAGAATTTTCTATGCATATTGTACAAAGTAATAACGCAAATTATTTAAAAGCAGAAAAAATGTCAACATTTTCACAAAATGATAGATTTTAACTCAAAATAGAATTGAGAATTTGTTCTTTCTATACGAACTATTGTTAATATAATTTAACTATGTTGTTTCTGTGTTTGATGTACCAGGAGATGGTGATAGACAAAGTGGGTGGCAAGGAATTTCCGCGTTATCTGGCATACGATGTAATAAGATACGACGGTCGAGATGTAATGAAGAGGCCTTTTTATCCTGATCGATATACGATAATCGAGAAAGACATAATGGCTGGTAGATATCGTGCTCTTCACGAGGGTCGTTTACATCGTGAAAAAGAGCCTTTTTCCGTGAGGCGTAAGGAATTTTGGGATGTTACACGAGCCAGATGTCTCGTGGACGAAAAATTTGCGAAGCAGCTTGGTCATGAACCGGACGGCTTGATATTCCAACCAGCGGATGATCCTTACTCTCCTGGCGAGTCACCTAGAGTTCTCAAATGGAAGCCCCTGAAACTCAATTCTGTCGATTTCAAGTTGAAAATAGTGATGGAATCGGGGACGGGCATAGTGCCGCGTAAAATAGGACAGTTATACGTTGGTGGTTTGACCAAGGTATTTGACGTAATCAAATACACGAAAGCCATCAAGGACATGGACAATAAAATAGTCGAGTGCAATTACGAAAATGGTCAATGGGTATTTATGCGTGAGAGAACAGACAAATCGTTTCCGAACTCGTACAAAACGGCCAAATCCGTTTGTCAGAGTATACGCGAACCAGTAACGACTGACAATCTATTGGAATACATCGATCGACACAGATTCGCTCTGGACGATGCAGAGCTTATGCCACCTCCTAATAAACGGAGAAGGTGACAGAGCTAACGTTAATTTAATCGTCGTATTTATGAATGATCAAAAAATACGCTGAGGGATCAGGTGATCCCATGAATATCGTTGATTTCATTTTAAGGTTTGCAATGCTTATTTGCAGTTGTGATGTACGAAAAAACGGTGGAAATGAATGACACTGAAGTTTGCAACGTTGGAGTCCAACGAAATGATTTTAAAAAACCCTCCAATCATTTCAGTAATTCTCCAATTTCGTTCCCTGTCGAATTTACAATTCGTAGTTTTTCAAGCTGATCGATACTTCGTGAAATAAAAAAATTGGTTAATGTCAAATGTGTTTTTCCTTCATTTCGTTGGCCTCCAACGTTGTGAACTTCAGCGTCGTGGAAATGAGTATGTGTGTGTGTGTGTGTGAGAGAGAGAAAGAACAAGAGATCGAATAGAGATAAAACGTTGTACACGCCAGAAATGATTTTTCAACGCAGATCCTATGTATCGTCCGTTGACGTAAAACAGAATGAACCATCATGTACGTTATTAGGAAAATAAAAATAATAAACTGAAATGTTCTCGCTATCTCTGTCTGAAATTCATTAGTCACGTATCATTTATTTTTCATTAATTTACACCCCATCCATCGAAAATACATTCTAAACACGTTTTGTATAATCGTAATGTTTTTTTTTTCGCAGATCGTAGTGTTCAAATATGGTGCACGAAAGATCTCGCTTGCAAAGAACGGAAATCTGTCCGAATAAATCTCGGATACGATCACGCTACTCACGTGCGCTGGTCACCCGATGGCAAAGCTTTCATCGTCCACAACGCAACTGCGAATTCCATGGATGTGTGGAAACTTACAAAGAGTACGAAGAAGGGTGACTTTGCGTTCAAATCAGCAACAAAAGTGCTGGAGTTTTCCAAGGTAATTTTTGCAGCATAGAAAGTTTCGCACAATCGATTAAAAAATTCATTTACGGTTGCGCTGCAATTTTGTTTCTCAGAAAGTTAATTGAATTTCTTCATTTTATTTTAGAAACACGAGGAAGACATCGTCGGAATGGATATCGCTTGTAACGGACGTTTCATAATAACTTGTAGCAAAGTAAACGACTTGATTGTATGGGATTTGAAAGGCGAACAACTGGCAATAATCGACACTTACTTGGGGTCAACACACAGAGCAAGAATTTCACCGTGCGGTCGCTTCGTCGCTGCGTCGGGATTTACTCCTGACGTTAAGGTGTGGGAAGTCGTATTTACGAAAACTGGCGAGTTTAAACACGTTACAAAGGCTTTCGATCTGGCTGGACACTCTTCGGGAATTTACGATTTCAACTTTTGCGCTGACACCAGCCATATGGCCTCGGTTTCTAAGGATGGAACTTATCGCTTCTACGACACCAAAAGTATTGATATTTCTTCAATGTAACGTTGCACCATTTTTTTTTCTTTATAACAGGTACGTGCGACTTCTTAAATTTTTCCTTTGATTTTAGTTGAATTCGAGAAGGGCGAAGATCCTCGTTTACTCGTCAAAGGAACGTGGGACGTAACTACACCAGCGAGTATCGCCGTTTCTCCAAACGGAGAAGTTGTCGTTATTGCTCATGGTTCCTCACTTACGTTTTATTCCACTGTCACCGGAACTTTGGACACGACGATAGAAGATATTTTCAATGGTACCTTCCCAATATTCCATAATCTCAAATTCTACAATAATGCTTTTTAATTCAGTTAAAGTGGAGTAGATTATTTGCTTTTGAGAAATTGACCATTTTTACGCACGTACTCATCACGTGTTTTAATTTTTTCATAGGTCCGATAACGTGCCTAGCATTTGACGCGGCCGGAAATTTTGTTCTCGTTGCCGGGGACAAGCACATAAAAATATTCCATAACGTGACCGGGTATCGGGCAGCAATAGATTCAGCGAATCGAAAATTGGAGCATCGTCAGACTTCCGCAACGAAGGAACGCCTCGAAGAAACGATCGCCAAATGCAAAACTTTCCTTGCAGAAATCGGCGAACCATTGTCCAAATAAGAGCTAATGAATAAAATGACTCTCGGCCTTGCTCCAGGACGGATAACCATTAAGTACGAACGTTCAATCGTTCGTGGGCATTTCCTATCAAGTACCTTAAGACAACCGATTGTTATACAATAATTTTTGCAACCTCTTACAAATAAAAAGCATGAGAATTTGAAATTATTTGTCAGATCGAAACACCTGGAAATTTTCGCGGTAGCGTTTATTGGATTTCTTCATATATTTCGATGTGTTTGTATTTCAAAATAGGATTGTGACCCATGAATCAATTTTTGAAGAACTCATTAACGAATTAGTATTTCTACATAGAGCAGCATTTCAAAAAGTAGAACTATGGAGTGGAAGGAAAATTCCAAGGCCGAAAAATAGTAAGAAAACAAACGACGTCATCTCGCGTTGATGATAATGATGAAACATGCACACCACGAAACAAACATACGAAGCAATCTCTGACGACGTTGGCATCGATTGGATAATCGATGATTTCTCGAGACGTAACTTTTAGAATCAAATGTCAATTAATTCAAACCGATTATAACCATTGTATCGAGCGAAACTATCGCGTAACTTCGCAGTTGTCAAATTATATTACTGGTAGATGGTGGAAACATTATTGGTAAAAGATAAATGACATTGCGGAGTTACACATTCCAGAAAGAAGCGAATGGGCAAATGATCGAGAGAGAATGGATGAACCAGCAACAGCTCGTCCGCAACAAGTTCGTTGACGTTTTAACTTTTTTGATCCTGTGGTACAGAAGATTGAAATATTTTGGCATTTCTTGCAGACTCCCTCTTATTTCGAGTGGGATTTTGTTAATGACATAAGCACTGTTACCAAAGACGAAAATTCCAGTGAGTATTTGCACCATGAAAAGATTTCTATGACTGTCGATTTTTAAAATTCGTTTATTCCATTTGGACTCGTCAATAAAGAATTAGATCGCGAACAGGATTAATTGATAGGTTATTTTCAGTTGTCGAAATCTTGTTATGCCGACTGGATCACCGAAGCATATACACGTGGGTCGGACCACTACTCCTCGCTCTGAATCCTGGAAAGCACATCGAGGATCTTTACGGTGATAAAATGCAGGAATATTTCGCCCAGGAGGATAAAAATGATCCTCGAAACTCGACACCTCACGTGTATGCAGTGGCAAATCGTGCACGTTACAGACTTGTCCATGGCTTCGGAAAAATCAATCAAGTCATAGTGATAAGCGGTGAAAGTGGCGCAGGCAAAACTTTCAACGCTCGAAGAGCTCTCGATTTTTTAGCAGCTCGAAACGAAATAGTATCGAAAACTTCTCACCTCGATATTCATGCTGACAAATCGTGTAAGACGATTATTCATAAGATTGCAAATGTCATTCCTCTCGTTTCGGCATTTACCACAGCGAGAACTACGAGAAACATGAAAAGTTCGAGGCATGGACAGATGTTGCGTCTTCAATATGACGAACGCTGTGTTATACGCGGAGCTTCGATACACTCGTTTCTTTTTGAGAGAACGAGAGTGACGGAGTGTTCCGATAACTTTGAAATATTTTATCAGCTCCTGTACGGGCTATCCGAAGAAGAGATTGCCGAACTTCTTTTATCTCGTGATCAAAACTACACGGTTCTCGGTATACGTAACTCGAGAGACTCCTGCTCTTTGGCCGAAGAATTTCGCGAAACAGTAGCATCTTTCAAAGCTCTGGACTTCACGGACGAATGTAGAGTCGACATTTTTCGAGTCATAGCTTTCCTCGTCCACTTGGGAAATATACGATTCGATAAGACAATCGGTGAAGGAATCTCGATTGACTTGGCGAACGAAGGTAACGAACAACCATGTTTTTGCTAGTTAGCGAGCCGAAAGAAAAATTTATAATGGAACAGTTAAGTCTTCGAACCATTGAGAAATTGATGAATTACTGTATTTTCAAGTATTTCTCGCTCAGCTATATTCGGCTCCAATAATTTCAATTGAAAGCCTTCTTGGGTGCCTCTGGTATCGAAACAATTTAAAAAATTCGTACAGATTCCAAAAACGCTCTGAAGAATGCTTGTTCTCTAATATCACTCCCGGAATACGAGTTGACCCAATTGCTAACGTCGACTATCATATGCCCGCAAAGTTCCGGAGGAAGGCACTCGAGTTATCGTCGTTACTTCAAAACAACGGACGATTGTCGCAATAGATTATTCAGCATAGCTCGATTCATTTACGATCGCTTGTTCAACCGGCTCGTTGAACGCGTCAACGAGATTCTACACGACACTGGCAACAATTATAATTGGTTGGGTAATTCAAGTAGTCGAGGGGTAAAAAATAAGCCAAAGAATTTTTTGTGTCTCAAAATAAAGAAGGACAAATTTGTATTTTGTACGGTTCGTAGGACTGCTAGACATATTTGGCTTTGAATCGTTCGATTACAATGGCCTGGAACAGCTTTGCATAAATTATGCAACCGAAAGACTTCAGCTATACTTTATGGAAGATTATCTGGAGGCTGGTCAGCGAGAGCTCGAAGAAGAAGGTTTAGTTACGTTACCGACGTCCGTCTCGATCGAGCTCTACAGAGACAGAATATTCGTTATTGAAAATATTGTTTTTTCAACATTCGACGACGTGCGTACATAGGAATTTTCTTCTGACCACCACTCGGTAATTAATAATTGTAGAAGTAATTCTTCGCATCCACTTGCAGGCGTCACGGTCACCAATCGCACTAAAATCGTCGACGCTGCTTCAACAAATGCATGCGAAGCAAAAAGGAAAATCAGGTTTCTTGGTCACGAAAAATAACGTTTTCATGATCGAGCATTACTCCTGCCCGGTGGAATACAACGTGAATAACTTGTTATCGAAAAATACAGATAAGGTAGGCTGGGAGACGCGAGAGAGGAAGATATTTGTGGGAGACGAAAAAAACAATATTGTTATCGAATCGTCGAAGCTTCTTTGTATGAGCAGGTACCATCGGAATTATCGTCTGTATTCGGCAATTGTAAAAATAAGTTGTTGCTCTCGCTGTTGGAAATCGAGCAAGAAAGTTTCTCTGAAACACGTGGCCCTCGCAGCAAATCGACCACCGCTCTGGCCAAACTGAAACTAGGTTTGGATTGTCTCGTTAAGGAGTTGAACAAGTGCGATTCGCATTACGTACGATGTGCAAAGCCAAGGTGAATTGACTATTTTAATCTCGCATTAAACCAGAATCGATTGTGCGCTTTGTCAATGAAAATTTTCACTCCGCTTCTCGTGAATGTATCTTCAGACGCTTGAATGGATGCTGGGCTAAGCTTGAGTTTAAAAAGCAACTTGCTGATACCGGTATATTTGACGCTTTGCCTTTGGCACGATGGAAACTTCCGATCAGATTCCAATACGACGAATTTTACAAACGTTATTCGATCCGCAAAGGTGGCAAGTCCTGAACGAAATAAAATTTTTCAATACTTTCTTCGCGATGTCTGACTACCATCGATTTATCGTATTTGCAGAACAAGCTTCGGATCTGTTCCGTAGACTGGAAGGAATATTGAATACCAAAGATTTGGGAAACTCTATTCATTTTGGAAAAGGCTCAATTTTTTTTACCGAAGTGGTTTTCGCTGATTTAGAGACTTATCGAACGAGGCTGCGGTCTCGGTGCGCCAAAAAAATTCAATCATTCTGGATCAAAGCCAGTGAGTTTTTACAACAAATCATCGAGTACAGGAAGCTACAGTGTTCTGTAAAAATCTGCTCTTCTCAGGGCAAAAACGTCGAGGAATGATCTTTGCACGATCGGCTGACGAAGTACTGCATCAAATGACTGACAAAAAAACAGTTTTTGAAATCGACGCAAAAGATTGCGAACCATTCCGAGACTACGAAGCTACAAGAAAGAATGTTGACAGAATAAAAACGTTGCAAACTCCGCGAATATTATCGGCAGATACTGGCTATTTGTCGAATGTGACCGTGGAAGAAGAATGTGAACGGCTCGAAGTTGAATCACCGCGAATTTCGGAGATTTCTACGTGTTCGTCGCCGGAATGGTCTGAAAGTGAGTTGAGTCATGGAGAACTGGTAAGAGTAGTTCGTCGAGCACTTTTCGATCCGTGGAAAGATTCGTACGTGCGGAACTGGTTAAATTTACATCTGATAGAAACGAAACGTAAACACAAGCCGGAATTACGCAGAGACTCGACCCTGATTGTCGATTCTGATAAATCGACATTGTTCTATCGAAATAGAGTACTAAGTCGTCGCCTTCCGGAGGAAGTGAGTTTTAAATTAAGACTTTAGATTTATAAAACAATGACTGTCTTATGAAACGGATGAATTTTTTTGGTAAATTACAGATTCCTGTGAAATTTCACACTCGCTTGACGTGCTTGACATATTCTCATCGTTTGCCTCAAATCTTAAAACCACGCGGACTTCAAGATTGTCTTTCTCAAACAACATTTCCAGTGGTAGAGTTTTGAATGTTTTTTTCTGATTCTAAGCCGATGGGCTGAGGAACGGGAGTTTTGAAATATGCAAAGTATTCGTATAGATAACTATTATCGAAATTGTAATTTGTTGAAAGATTTCTTTTTCCAGAGATAGATAAAATAAAGATGATTTTTCTTAAGATTTTTCGTGTCGTTGCATTATTTTACTACAACACGGTATGCGCCAAGTTGTACCAGCCTCGAAAAGATTTTCGCTTGTGTTTGAATATCAACAGTCGTCTCGAGGCAACGAGAGCAGTTGTGGCACGCGTTTCGTTCCTTAGTATTTGATAACTCGCGCGTAAACTGACACGGCGTAAATTATTTGGTGCAACTGGTCGTCCACCGGCGAAAGCGAATCTGGAAGTCAAGATTGTAATGTTCGCATTTAATAAATTATCCTGCAGGATGGGTTTGCGCAAAACAAATGTATTCAATTTAATTTTCTACCTGATTTCACGTCGAGGACCACGAAGCGAGGAATCTGGAAATGCGTTTTGTCGTTCTCCATGAGGACGCGTAATCGGCCGCAAGTTCACGTACTTTATTTTACTCTTAATAATTATTGGAAGTCCGTTAGGTTTCCGACGATTCTCAATATTGTCTGTTTCATCATCGGTAAAAATGTAAGGCAATATGGGATCGCCAAAATGTTCCATGAGCATAGAATAATTCAATGTATGATTATTCGATTTGGTGAGCGCACAAACTGAAATCTAAAAGCACAGTGTTATAACTTTGTTGATCGATGAGACCCATTGCTAATTGAAGATGATGCGAAAAAACTCTTTTGGACTTACCGCAATTCTTTCCCATAAGGTAGAGCCAACCGGGGCGACTCTCAATATATTTTCTAGCGAGAGAAGAGACTGAGGTTCGCGATTGTAAAATATGAGCGGTTGTACGCCAGCCAACAATTCCATAGCAGTCATCCGTTTCTTATTTATCTGTGGACTTTCTTTTTCCTCCTTGAGCAAAACGTTTTCCAGCATAGGAACGAATCTGGGGGTCAACAAAATTTTTATAATTTATAATAAGCATAAAAAGCAATAGGATTTACGATAAACGTGCAGTTCTCTAATTACTTGTCGGCAACCGCTGGCCATCGCAGCATCAATTTTAGAGCACAAGTTTTGAACAATGACTCTAAGTTTGGATTGATGAAACTTTGTCCCAATAAAAGTTCAAGCAGTAACTCCGTCAGTTTTTCAACCTATAAAAAGGGTTTGTTTAATTCCACGAAAAATTGTACGTCTCGTATCGTTCTCCAATTTAACTTTCACAATATTTACCGAAATCAAATGGTATGGATATACAGCTTCGCTGTTGCAAGCTATGGCTATTATAAGTTGGCACGTTCTTGTTGATACTCGAGTGTATTGCGCGTTGTTCGATATCACCATTGATCTTGCTATAGACATCAATTTGTCTATCACTCCTTCACCACCTAACTGAGCGTTTGTAGCACAATCATTTAGTAAAACCTGCAATGAAAATTGAGAATTCAAATCGTGGCTTAACTCGAATTTTTGGTAAGTTTGTGTAAGTAAAATATTCTATGGTGGCTGACGTACTTGGAATGTTTTTTGTGACCCATTAAATAAAGTTTTTAAAGCCCTTTTTGCATAGTTGTGGCGAGCTTCCGTTAACTCAGAGTCGCTAATTTCTCGTTCTGTAATGAATCAATAATAATGCTTAAATGAAAATATTAAAGTACAGATAGGGAATAAAACTAAATTGTTCGTTGAATAATGAAGTATAAAATCGATTTTATTGCTGCTATGCTTCGAGTAATCAACGAAACTTAATTTTGTAGGTTTCATTTTTGGATACAAATAATAAGAATTAGCTAATATTATTAATGGTCATCATGAAAATATACCTTGAAGGAATGGAAAATTATCCTGAGAAAGATTGAGCGGATCGGTAGCACTGGTTGTAAGGTCAGTAAATCGTTCATGAGGAACAAATACTTTGGCTTCGTTATGATATTCAGGCATTTCATCCGGAGCACCCAGGATTGGATCTCCATCGCAGAGATTTGTAATAACAGCATTCACATCTAAGGAAGTTAATCGTCGTCTTTTGCTGTGTTTCAATCTGATCATACATTTCTAAAATAATAGAAAACTTATATTTTAATAGAAAAGTAAGAAGACACGAAACGAAGCAATTGGTTCAAAAAAAAATAACAACATGTAAAACTTCTCGCAAACGGTAGGAAGCATCTTCTGCTAATCTTCCTAAAAGTGTGTCCGGCAATGGATGAATTCCCAATTCTTCGCCAATTGTTGAAATCCACTCATTGCTTAATACCGCATATTTTCGTGTATTGTTGCCATTCGCGACGTTGTTGCTACTCGTGTTGGTACTCGTATTTCCATTGTTATTTACACAATGATTTGAGAACCCTACATTAGATTGGTTCGTTAACGTTTCCTTCATATTCACTACAAATTTCAATTTTTCGATGATTATGTAAAACTCATTCGAAACTTTTTATTGTCGTCGTACACTCGTTGAATTTTGTGTGCAAGGAGAGCGGAGTGCTACTTGAAAACTTTTTGTTTATCGTCTGTTCCGAAGTAGCTCTGTGAAATACCTCTCTAGCCTTACTGTGGAATATTGTAGGTACGTTCTGAAACTAACACCACACGAAGGTGCGTACTCCAATCGTAATTCGCGGCAGCCGCGGCAGCTTTTCAGAAATCCTGTTGAAGCAGCGCCACTCAATTCTTACGTGTTTCTTTACGAAACGACGAAACTATCAATCCTACAGCATCGGTGCGCTCGGTTTTATTGGTTATTATTGAGTTTGAGTGCATGCATCAAGTGGCATCAATCGTCATTTCGTGTCTGTGTGCTTTTAAAATTATTTTATTTCTCAAATGATTACAAGTTTGTGAATGTTTTTTTCACGTACAGTAGCATAAGAGTATTTGAAATAATCTGTTTTGCTTAAACAGAACAAGTATAAAACAAAGCTCGCTCTGATCGTGGTGGGCTGAATCTCGATTATTACATTGCTAGTGTCGTCATAACACACATATGTGACATTTGTTTTTTCACATTTTTCAGCATTATAACCTGCATTCAAGTTTTTTGCAAGGTGAAGTAAGAAAAAAATGTCAGATTCTGAGGGAAGCAATTTCTCTGAGAATGAGAGCGAACATGGTGGAGGTGGAGGTAGCGACAGTGAGGTAGAAAGCCGATCTGTCAAATCTGGGGCTGGCAGCAATGCTGGAAGTCCAATGTCACGAAGTCGCAGTAGATCCCGATCCAAGTCCAGATCTCGATCACGATCCAGGAGTCGTTCTAGGTCTAGATCTCGTTCTCGTTCCGGTTCAGAGTACGTAGAAAATATGATCAGATTCTAATTTTTGTAAATTCAATCTTTTTATGAGTATAATTTATTAATACATTGATGATGTTTCAGGTCCGATGATGGAAAGGCTGATGAAGCCGAAGAGGTGAGGTCCGGAGATGAGGAAGTTGTAGAGCCAGAGGAGGAACCGGAGGGTGAGATTTCGTTCAATATTAATTGAAAAGTTATTTCCATAAAAAAAGACAAACATTTTTAGCATTGATCGTTACTTTTTAATAACAAATAATTGTTGGCATAAAAGGAGCTATAGTTTCTTAAATGTAGATACACGGTTGCAAGGAAAAGCTTGATACTAGAGATAGAGCAGCCCATTGTTCTATGGTTGGAAGAGAACAACGAGTAACTCTTTCCTCCTAATAGCTCTGTTAACAATGAAAAAACACTATCAACTGTGTGGATGTAAAACAATGAAAAAATTGCAGGAGAAGATTTGGATGGAAGTAGCGAAAGGGATGAAGAAGAAGATGAGGATGACGAAGATGACGACAGGCCACGAAAGAAGAGAAAGAAGGAGAGATTCTGTGGCTTCATTGATGACGAAGCTGAGGTCGACGACGATGTTGAGGATGATGAAGAATGGGAGGAGGGTGCACAAGAAATTGGTATAGTTGGAAATGAGGTTGACGAGCTTGGTCCCACAGCTCGTGAGATTGAGGGACGTAGACGTGGAACGAATCTTTGGGAGTAAGTGATTATAAGATTATTTTCTGATTCATGTAAAAATCTCATATTGAGAATAATTGCTCTGTAATGCGCGGTAAATTAGTCTCAAAGAAGTTCTATTGATTTCGTTTCCAGCTCGCAGAAAGAGGACGAGATCGAGGAGTATCTGAGAAAAAAATATGCTGACGAATCCGTAGCGGCTCGTCACTTTGGCGATGGTGGAGAAGAAATGAGCGATGAAATCACACAACAGACCCTTTTACCCGGTGTAAAAGATCCTAATTTGTGGATGGTCAAGTGTCGTATAGGCGAAGAAAAATCTACGGTTCTTTTGCTTATGAGGAAATTCATTACTTATCAATTTTCCGGTAAGTCTAATAACGATTTTATATCTAATAACGAGACTGAATTTTCATTGATTATTCGACGTTTTTTTTACCTTTGCGCGTTTCAGGCGAACCGCTACAAATTAAATCTGTAGTAGCACCGGAAGGCGTAAAAGGATACATTTACATAGAAGCTTACAAACAGCCTCACGTGAAAGCGGCAATTGAAAACGTTGGACATTTAAAAATGGGTATATGGAAACAGCAGATGGTACCGATCAAAGAGATGACCGATGTACTAAGAGTAGTGAAGGAACAAACTGGCTTGAAAGCTAAACAATGGGTCAGGCTGAAGAGAGGAATTTACAAGGACGACATAGCTCAGGTGGATTACGTTGACTTGGCCCAGAATCAAGTCTATCTGAAACTTTTGCCGAGAATCGATTACACGCGTCCGCGTGGTGCATTGAGAACGGCACAGAGTGAGTCCGAAGCGTTGAAGCGAAAGAAAAAGAGGCGACCACCAGCGAAACCATTCGATCCGGAGGCAATCAGAGCAATCGGCGGCGAAGTTACGAGCGATGGTGATTTCTTGATCTTCGAGGGAAATCGTTACAGTCGCAAAGGGTTAATAGAGAAAATGGTTATTTTAAAAAATATTTTATTATCGCTTATTTTTAATGATTAAATTCTCTTTTTCGTAGATTTCTGTACAAAAATTTTACGACGAGTGCTATAATTGCTGAGGGTGTAAAACCAACTCTGTCCGAGCTCGAACGCTTCGAAGAAGCTCCTGAAGGCATTGATCTTGAGTTGAGTGGAACTCCAGCCACTGGCGTCACCGCAGGAAAAGACGACTCGTCTGTGACGCATTCATTCAGCAACGGTGATAACGTCGAAGTTTGCGAGGGTGAATTGATGAATCTACAGGGAAAAATTGTCTCGATCGATGGCAATATGATTATGGTCATGCCGAAGCACGAGGAGCTCAAAGAGGCTCTGGAATTTCAGGCTAATGAACTGAGAAAATACTTTACCATGGGTGATCACGTTAAGGTGAGTAACGTCAGTTCAAAATGATTGCAAGTTTTGATTTTTTTAAAGAACTTGATCGGCTCATGGGATCCATTCTTTTTAATTTGTTTTAAAAACTAAGATTTATTTTATGTTTGAAGGTCGTAGCCGGTAGATACGAGGGTGATACAGGTTTGATAGTGAGGGTCGAACCAAACCGTGTAGTTCTGTTTTCCGATCTTTCAATGCACGAACTCGAAGTGTTGCCCCGTGACCTTCAACTCTGTTCGGATATGGCGACTGGAGTTGACAGTCTTGGACAATTTCAATGGGGTGATCTCGTTCAGCTGGATCCACAAACTGTTGGTGTCATTGTACGACTGGAACGAGAAAATTTCCACGTGCTCTCGATGCATGGAAAAATTGTTGAAGCGAGACCTCAAGGCTTGACGAAACGTCGTGAAAATAGAAATACCGTTGCTCTCGACTACGAACAAAATACCATACAGAAAAAAGATATCGTCAATGTTGTCGATGGGCCACACGCCGGACGTGATGGTGAAATAAAACATTTGTATAGAAGTTTCGCCTTTTTACACTCCCGTTTGTACGTCGACAACGGAGGTATTTTCGTCTGCAAAACGAGACATCTTCAATTGGCCGGTGGCAATAAATCTGGTGTGCCATCAATGTCACCCGCTACGGGATTCATGTCACCGAGAATTGCCTCACCGATGCATCCTAGCGGGTTGGTTCATTTTTCCTAAACTAGTTTTATTCTATGATAAAAAAAACTCGATTTTACAGGAAACGATTTCAGGCTCGTAATTTTATGAGAAATTTTTGTTTTGCAACTTTGAATTCGATATAAATACCCACAATTTTGATGCGTTATGCATAAATTATTCGATACTGTAAATTTCAATCTCAGCTTTGAACAATGTTCACTTTCATATGCGTATTTAGAATAAAAAATGTCGAATTTCAGTGGAAGCTTTGGCGGGCGAGGCGGAGGTGGCGGTGGCCGTGGTCGTGGTCGAGGCGGTGGTGCTCGTCGCGATCGCGAGCTCATTGGAACGACGATTAAAATCACCGGAGGCCCGTACAAGGGCAACGTCGGCATCGTCAAAGACGCGACCGAAAACACGGCTCGGGTTGAACTCCACTCCAACTGTCAAACTATTTCGGTCGATAGATCTCACATCGCTAACGTCGGTGTGCCCACCAAAGACGGTGGTTTCAGCAGTTACAACAGAACTCCGGCTTACACCGTTGGTGGACAGACACCGATGTACGCCAGAGATGGATCCAAAACGCCGATGCACGGTTCTCAAACTCCGATGTACGAAAGTGAGTATCCTAAACAGTATTCCATTATTATTTGTTTCTTCAGCAAAAACAACGGCGTTGAGTGACCTACTATCATTTTAAAAGTAAAATTTGACAAGATTCATCAAATATTTGAATTCATTGACCACAAATTGCTGACGTCAGGCATTTGATTTTGATGAATACAAGATTCCGTTTGAGCCAGTCGAGTATTTTCATTGCAAGACACTTGGGTATTTGTGATATTCGTATCAATGGAAGAAACAAAAAAGTTTGAAACGACACGAACATTTTAAAATAAATCGATTTTTCAGACGGCTCCCGAACTCCTCATTACGGCTCGATGACGCCATCGCACGATGGTTCACGAACACCCGGACAATCCGGAGCGTGGGATCCATCGGTTACCAATACACCGGCAAGAAACAATGATTTCGACTCTTACAACATGGAGGAGGCTGGTTCACCGGGTTATGCCCCAGGATATCCAGCGACGGGCGGACCTTTTACTCCACAAACACCGGGCACGATGTACGGTTCGGAACAAAGTTACAGTCCGTATCAGCCAAGCCCGAGTCCAGCTGCGAGCGCCAGCGCGAGTCCGAGTCCAGCTGGTTACGTCGCAACACCCTCGCCCTCCGGAACCGGATATACCACCAGTCCTCATGGTGCATTTGCCACTCCTTCGCCAATGGGCTACAGTCCAATGACGCCGGGTAATTACTGCGAAAATCATTTTTTAATTTGTCATTTTTTAGTATTTCGAACATTGCAATATTCGCTTTTTGATTAGGTGTTAGCGGAAGTCCTTACAATCCTCAAACACCTGGCTCGGGATTGGACGCGAGTGTTGGATCCAACTCGTTCGGTAATTCAGAGTGGCACACGGTCGACATCGAAGTTTGTATCAAAGATTCGCATCAAGATCCTGCATTGGCCGGACAACAGGGAGTTATTCGAGGAATTTCGGTAATGATCGCTTCTTTTTATCGAAACTTTTGATTCTATAAATAAAGGTTGTACAAGTAATTATTGTTTGATTATCTTTAAAGGGTGGAATGTGCGTTGTTTTCTTACCCGCCGAAGATCGGGTGGTGAACTTGGTTTGTGAAGAATTGGAGCCGGTAGTTCCAACCCGAGGTGATCGGGTCAAAGTCGTGCTTGGTGAGGACCGCGAATTTGTTGGTACTCTCATATCGATCGATAACCAAGAGGGAGTGGTTAGAACTCCATCCGGCAAAATTGGCATGTTTCATCTACGCGTTCTCTGCAAAATGAAACCTGCGACTGAATAATAGAAGCAAAGAACGAACAAATCAGAATTCATTTTGATTTCGATACGTTTCGTGTCCGGACGATCATACAACAAAATCAATGTTCGCAACGACCGCGATAAGCGTATTTACAATGTTGGGATATTGGAGATAACTATTGGAAAACTAGAATAATAATCGTTCTCGTGCAAGTTTTACGAATTATTTAGACCGACGACAATCTCTACGGACTTTCAATGTCTCCACCGGGCTTCATTCCCATTGCTGGCCGTTTAAATCGGTTGAAAAAATAATTACGTTACGATCATTCGATACGACAATGTCGCAAAATGTTATTTTTATTCTGACGCATTACTTTATCTAATTTTGCTCCCTTCCTTCAAAGTTAACGGAACATTTGATTGTATTCGGTATCCTGTCTGTTTATTGATATACTAGAGACTAAAATGCAATGACATCGCTTCGGACAACACCTCAAGGTAAAACTAGTCCAAAGTTTACCATACAAATTCTTCGAGAACTGGTGTACATGGACATTAAAAACAAACCAGAAAAACTGTAGAGTTACGAAATACATGCATTTGGATCTTACGCATTATTTTTTCCTTCAAAGGCGTTCCTCCACTATCAATTTCGAAAATTTACGAAAATTTTATTTCTACACTTCTTTTTTTCATGTTTGCAATTCAACAAAATTCATAATCTGTAGCTTAAAATCTGATCACGTTACCTCAGTGAGTAGTACAGAAAAAAAAAATTTCGTCTCGAAGTATGTTCTTCGATTCATTCGAAAAATCACGCAATTTTTAAACTAATATTTTTTATTTTTTTAAATAAATTTTTCATTCAATATTTAGTTGATTTTTTGCATTCTTTTCCTGTTCGCTTAATCGCATTAGAATGGGTCATAATCATCGGTGAATTGAGACATAGTAATCCGGAAAAACACTCGTGAGAAACGGCTGTGATCCTGAAAACGGGTTTTCGGAATGTCGTGTACAGTATATACATAGATATATGAACGTGTCAATCGCTAGAATCAGCTGATAGGCCCGAGCTGTGTGGTGAAGTGTTCAGTATGTGTTCAGTAGGTTCGGGGTGCTACGTGACTTAGTGTACGTACGACAGTGGACTCAACAGCGGAGTACGTGAAAATATAACCTGTGAAACAAAGCATCGCGAAGGAGGTAAATACAAGAAAATCATAGACAAAATAACATTTTTCATTTTTTTTTTACATTGGATTTATTATGATAAGGGATAAAATTGCAGTGATTCAAACATCTGTTCCATGGCGACGAGGATTTCCGTCCAAAGTTGGAGAGCGATAAGCACAGTAGTTGTTCAAAATTGTGCAAATAAATTATTGAAAAATGGGCGATTCAGATGTTTCGCTGCCGGCATATTGACAACAACGAGCTACGCGTTTTATCATGTCTCGGGGAATCGGGCGGAAGCAGCGAAATCTCGTTTGGATACGAGTAAGTTTATGGCGGAGCCGGTGAGCGATGTATCAAAATTAGAAAAAACACCGGGGGAAATGAGAACGAAGATGGAGCTCATGATAATGAAGATACAATCGGATTTCTGTAAATCCTTGGAATCGGTGGAGGGTGAAGAGGCTCGGTTCACGGTAGATCGATGGTCGAGAAAGGAGGGTGGTGGTGGCATAACCTGCGTTATGCAGGACGGAGCGATTTTCGAGAAAGCCGGTGTCAATATATCGGTCGTGACGGGAGAACTTCCAGCTAATGCAGTGCAGCAGATGAGATCGCGTGGCAAAAAAATGGACGAAGGTTCGTTACCGTTTTTCGCAGCTGGAATAAGCGCCGTTATACACCCACGAAATCCAATGGTACCCACGATACATTTTAATTATCGTTATTTCGAAGTCGTCAATAATGACGGTACGATACAATGGTGGTTCGGCGGTGGTACTGACCTCACGCCCTATTATCTAAACGAGGAAGACGCTAAACATTTTCATCGTACCCTTCAAATGGCTTGTGACAAACACGATCCTACGTACTATGAAAAATTCAAGAAATGGTGCGACGATTACTTCAACATTCCTCACAGAGGCGAAAGGCGCGGGATCGGCGGTATTTTCTTCGACGATCTTGATACGCCAAATCAGAACGAGGCTTTCAAATTCGTGACTTCCTGCGCAGAAGCGGTCATTCCTTCGTACGTACCTTTAGTCGTGAAACACAAGGATGATGGGTACGGTTACGCCGAACGACAGTGGCAGCTTTTGCGACGAGGACGCTACGTCGAATTCAATCTTATTTACGACCGTGGTACCAAATTCGGCCTCTACACACCCGGAGCTCGCTACGAAAGTATTCTTATGTCTCTACCGCTTGTTGCTAAATGGGAATACATGCACGAACCCGAACCCACTTCCAAAGAAGGAATTCTCACTGAAGTGCTGAAAAATCCACGCGACTGGCTGCTCAATATCGAAGGCAAAAAATAAACTACGCCACTGTGCTATCGTTTCGCATTTCTTCGTAGAGGCTCTCAACCTATTTTTTTATGGGAAAAAATTGAATTTTATACGTTTTATGAGTGCGTGTAAATATTTATGGGTGTCATGTGTATGTGTAATAAAACTATATGGACTGGGACACTTTTGTTGGAGATTTCAAATTTTTTATTTATGCCTTCTTTTTATAACTCGCTTGATTTTGCTCAGATCAATTTTGGAAACAAAACCCATATTCATTGAAATTTCACAAACGCTACAAAAAACTTGTGAAGTTTTCAAATATTTTTGCCAAATATGTCATATTTTATTAAACACATTATTTCTCCAATTTTTAATACCTGTGAACGATTTTCTAAAAAAAATTGAAAGAAAAAATGTGAATTTTTTCAAAATTTTGGAGGAATTCGCGCGGGCCTTCGGAAAAACACGAGAGCACCGACTACAAAATCTACACAGTAGCTCAGTAGGTATAGCAGTAGTGGCACATGCCCTCATAGTGGGAGATAGCCATTCAGGAAGAGAAGAAGAAGAAGGTATATAGCAGTAAGGTATTGGCAACCGCGATCGTGTCAACAACGTTGTACATTTTGAGGTTATTCCCGTTACACTCATCCTTCCAGTTCTTCATCTTCATCACCTCAATACCTTTATAGTTTCATTTGCTTTTGACAATTGGAATAATAGTGCAGCAAGGATGAAATAGATTATAATTTCTAATAATCAGAAGGTTGAAAACATCACGTTGATCTTCAAATCGATATCGCAATGGGAGAAGACAGCGATAGCGTACCGAAAAAGGTTAGTCTTTGATTATGTTCTTAACCAAAAATTAATACCAAAACAACCAATGTCAAAGTGACATCGCTCAAACTGATTTGATTTGTAAGATTACGAATAATTTGAATCGTAATATTTCACAGTAAATTCAAATGGGATAAAAAATCAATAATCGATAAATCCCACCGAATCAACTTTAAAAAACCAGAAAAAAAATTAATGAATTTGATTCTTTAATGGAGCCAACCCCAAATTTGTTATGTGACAGTCCCTTTTCAAATTCACTTTGTTTTTATAATGTCATTCTATCCATTTCACGAGTTAACATGTTTCATTTCTAGTATATTAATGATTCTCTTCATTTTTGATAATTTAGCGGTACAGGAAAAGTGAGAAAAGCAGGAGTGATTCCGATTCTGATGACAATTATGTGCCATACGTACCTGTTAAGGAACGGAAGAAGCAACAACTCATGAAGTTAGGGCGGTTAGGACAACTGAAAGAAGAAGGGAGTAGCGGCATAGCGGGCAAAAGTAGTAGTGAAAATGAGAAAGATGACGGTGAGGAAGACGATGGGCAAGTTTGGGGACGAAAATCAAATATTTCTCTTCTTGATCAGCATACCGAATTGAAGAAACTGGCAGAAGGTAGGCAAAAAAATGTGGAGCGTTTTTCATTCCATTTTCAAGAATTGATTGAATATTATTGGAAGAAATTCCATAGAGTACAGCACTTTTTTCATTTGATTTTAAATCATTTCAGCCAAGAAAGAAAGCGCCATGGAGCGACAGCTGAAAGAGGAAGAAAAGATTTTGGAAAGCGTAGCTGAAAACAAGGCATTGATGGGTGTAGCCGAATTGGCAAAGGGTATTCAGTACGAAGATCCAATAAAAACGAGTTGGAAACCACCCAGAGTGATACTTGCTCTGGGCGAGGGACGTCACGAAAAAGTCAGGCGGAAGCTTCGAATTTTGGTTGAGGGTGATGAAGTTCCACCACCTTTAAAAAATTTCAAAGAAATGAAATTCCATAGAGGAATAATGCACGGCTTGGAACAAAAAGGAATCGTCAAGCCTACGCCTATTCAGGTGCAAGGAATACCCACAGTGTGAGAAAAAATTGAAAGAAAAATAACAAAAAAATTGGAGCCTTTAAAAAATAGAGAAACCGCAAATTTTTTCATGTTGCAGATTATCAGGTCGTGACATGATTGGCATTGCGTTTACCGGTAGTGGTAAAACTCTCGTGTTTGTTTTACCCCTCATAATGTTTTGTCTCGAGCAAGAAGTAGCGATGCCCTTTACACGGAACGAAGGTCCATATGGTGAGTGAGAAATAGATTTTATGACTGGATTAGATTTCCTCAATCCAAATTCCGAAACGTTCTCAATGTTTGCAGGGCTGATAATATGTCCATCCCGTGAATTGGCTAAACAGACGTACGACATAGTTCAACATTATACTACTGCATTGAGGAGCTCCAACTGTCCAGAAATTCGAAGCTGTCTTGCAATCGGTGGAGTGCCAGTTTCCGAGTCGTTGGAAATCATCAACAGGTAAACTTTCGAATTCCCATTTCTTTTCCAGTGTTTTATTTTTATTATTGAGTTAAAAGACGTACAAATTTTTGGTCACAGGGGGGTGCACATAATGGTGGCTACGCCCGGTCGATTGATGGATATGCTTGACAAAAAAATGGTCAAGTTGAGCGTTTGCCGCTATCTGTGCATGGATGAAGCGGATCGTATGATAGACATGGGTTTCGAGGAGGACGTTCGTACGATATTCTCCTTTTTCACTGTAAGGAAACTAATAATAAGTTATTGATGTTACTCTAATGGACAAATCGATTATTTGGAGAAGCACTAAAAAATTACCTGTCAATTTTAGGGTCAGCGACAGACTCTCCTTTTCTCAGCAACGATGCCAAAGAAAATTCAAAATTTCGCGCGCTCCGCTCTAGTCAAACCAGTTACGATAAACGTTGGACGTGCTGGCGCTGCCTCGATGAACGTTGTCCAAGAAGTTGAATACGTCAAACAGGAGGCTAAAATTGTTTATTTGCTCGAATGTCTACGCAAAACGACACCTCCCGTGCTCATATTCGCTGAGAAAAAACAGGACGTTGATGCTATTCACGAGTATCTGTTGTTGAAGGGAGTCGAGGCTGTTGCCATTCACGGAGGAAAAGGTCTGCAGTTCTTACATTTTTCATCAGTATAAATACATTCCGTTAATTTCATTTTTATAGAAAACTAAAAATCTTTTAAACAATATTTTTCATACGCAGACCAGGAAGAGCGTTCACGGTCCGTCGAAGCTTTTCGTGCCGGTAAAAAAGACGTTTTGGTCGCCACAGACGTCGCTTCGAAAGGTCTCGATTTCGCGGATGTTCAACACGTTATAAATTACGACATGCCGGATGACGTTGAAAACTATGGTAATTACACCGATCACCCAAAGAAACAAAAAAATTTGCCATTCACGGAAAAACTATTGATCGAATAAAATTTCAACAGTTCATCGTATCGGAAGAACCGGTCGATCCGGACGAACGGGAATAGCGACTACGTTTATAAACAAAGCGAACGACGAGTCCGTACTCTTGGATCTCAAACATTTGTTGATGGAAGCGAAACAACGAGTTCCACCGTTCCTTCTAGAATTGTGCTCGGAAAACGAGAAGTACCTGAACTTGGGAGGTATGAATTTCGCAGTTATATATTTTTATGAACATTGTTTATACGATGTTTACTTTAACATTGTTAAGCACGAAATTTGCTTCTATCGAATTTTTCGACCAATTTTTCTTCCGCAGACGAAAGAGGTTGCAGTTACTGCGGTGGTCTCGGTCACAGGATTACCGAGTGTCCGAAACTCGAAGCAATCCAAAACAAACAGGCCTCGAATATCGGTCGTCGCGACTATTTGGCCAGTAACGCTGCTGATTACTAAATATTTCATTTTTATACATTGCTCAACTTGTAAATAAATCGAAAATCAACTGTCTTATAAAAAATTGTGTCAGCCGGCTGTTACTTCAATAGCATTTTGACCTCGGTTTATGGAGAGTATTCACGATTCTCGTTTGGATGAGCGGTTCCATCGATTGGAACGTTATTTTCGCTGTCCTTACTGAATTTATCCTTATCAGATTTTTAAAGCTTAAATGTGCTCTTATTTTTACCAGGGTGTCTAACGACCTGAAAAGTCATGAAAATTCTTAAATGTCATGAAATTACACTCGGACCTGAAAAAATCATTAAATGTCATGAAAAATGACCAAACAACCTGATTTTTTAAGATCTCTGCAAGGCTCATTGTCATTGTCGATTTTTTGGTTTTCTTCAACATGATTTCAAAATTCGCGGGGTGGCGACAATGTCTGGTTCGTCAATACTCATCATCGATATAAAAACGAATATCGAATGAATAGTTTGTAAGAAAAAAAGATTCTTTATTTCAAAATAAAATATCATTTCTTTGTTATTTTTATTGAATTTTTTTATAATTAAAAGATGAATAAAAAGTATCAGAACCATAAGAAAAGTCATGAAAAATTCCTGTTCCTTGACTTAAAAAGCCTTAAAAGTCATGAAATTTCTGTTCTGGTCAAAATTAGACACCCTGTTTTACTCGATTTTGCGAGAATTCTGATATTGAAAAGTATTTTCTCTTCAAAAAAAAGGAGAACAGAAGGATCTCATTATCGGGCAAACATTTTATTGAAATTTGATTTTTGCAGTTTGACGTTTTGCAGCTCGACAAACGAGAAACAAGCGGATTTTTTCGACCTCGGTATTTTTCAGCAAAAAATACTTGCCTGGAAATTTTCGTATTAAAATCTCAATAAACTTCTTTCTTCTCGTCATCTTGACCATGCGGCGGCCTATTCAGAAATCGGACACAAGTTTCCGATCCAAAGGACTGGATCGTATTTGCTCGAGGGCTCAGGGAAACTGTAGAAACCGCGGCCGATACGAACGATTCTGTTTCTAATGAGTTTCCGCGATCGATGCGTCATTTTGCATTGTTTTTTTTTCACCTCGACGTAAATACTGATAAAATATGGATTTTTTTACCCTTCATTGGAACGATACGCTTCCGCCATATGTCCTGAGTTGAATAATCGAATTCCACAATTTTTGTGCTCGCGTAGACCGTCACGAGGGGACAAGTTATCGAGGACGAGTATTTAAGGGATTCAGGCCAAAAAGAGTTGAACTCCAACTCGATACTTTTACAACAAGTTTACAATAAGTTTATTTAAGAAGTTACAAACTCGAGATTTCATTGCCTCGAGACCGAACGTTACAAATGCTTGTCAAAGACTGGCGATTTTCAGTTAATTCATGATTTCATAGGTTCAGGAGTTTTCACCTTCTCATGTGAATACAGCCTAAATTTCCTTAGAAGTTTCGATGCTGAGATCGAGGGTCGATGCGCTCGTTCGGTCGATATTTCGTCATCGATGAATTCACGCTGAGAGCCCTTACGGGCACAACACGATGTTGGCATAAAAAAATTTCACTTTTCCGGCGCAATTATACTGCGGGTCAATCATATTTCAAATTTCCGTATAAAAGTAATGAAATAAAATGCAACGTATCAGTAGTTCCCAAAATAAAAACATGCTCGAATTGCACACTTTCAATATTTATTGATAAGAACCGAAAGGAATTGTCAAACGAATTTTAGACACGAATCCAGACTTTTCTCCGTCGCATTTTCAGCAGTATCGCTCCCCACAGTTGCCACTTCGATAAAAGAAATAAAAAATAAAAGCTAAAGTGCATAACCAATTTGTAGCCGCTCGGAGAACGCTGCCGAAGTCGTTGATTCCAAAAAGTACGATTTTCAGTACCGAAAAAGTATTTTCCCGCCGTAAGAAATTGAGTGATTGAAAAAAATGTCTTTAGAACAGGATGACAGTCTGAAATTCATGATGCCAGAGGTCCATACATTATTTCCGATATGTTTATCTGCAGGAGACCTCACGCTCCACTGAACCGAGAAGTTCCCTTGCTTACGTCCGATGTTAACAGGATGTAACTCCTTGCTAAGCCCGCCGAGTGTGCTGGGCTCTGGCTGAATATACACGCAGTAGTATTACCACTCGGAGCTGAGGTCTGACCATTCCTCGATCGCTCCACTGTCAATGCCTGACCAGCATTTACCAGTAGGTCAGACCCGTTGTGTCTGCACAAGGGACTAGTATATCTTACGTCTGACGGAGTCTGAGCAACGGCCAACCTGATTCACTAATGTAACGGAGTGGTTTGAGAGGCCTATGTGCATTATACAGGGTGTGAAGAAACTGGTCGATCGAACGATTGAAGTTACTTGAAAAAGTGATTTTCGAAGGAAACGAGAAATTCGTGGCTTTGTCAATGCTGCTGCATCGGCGACGTTTCAGAAATCACGAGTTACTTCGAGTTTTCTCATTTTCTCGTTCAACCGAGAGGTCGATTTCGAGGGAATTCCTTCTCGCGGCTGTTACGGTGTCGGCGACCATGGAATGTTGGCGCGGGGAGAGGTTTTTGGTTTAAATGAAAAGTAGCGCAAGCAATCGGTCAACCGAACGAATGTTTATGTCGTTTGTTTCTAACGTACAACTAATTCGCACTAGTTACAAATAGGAAAGTGGACTCAGTTGACTTCGAGAAAGAGTAGACAAGCCGAGTAAGCTTTGCTGAGTATCTGGGCAGGAAAAATGAATTTTATAAATGACGAAATTCCCGAGATATTTTTCAGTTCGTTATCGTCACGTTGAACATCGAATTCAGGTCAATTCAACATCGAACTTGAGTTGTTTATTGTGTCGAAATCGAACACTTTTCTCAGTGCAGAGATCATGAATTCCTATTTACCTGTGCCAATGACGGCACGACGAGATCGACGACTCGATAACAGCTCAATCGGCATTCCATCGTATTGCTCATTTCTATCGTGTAAAATATATTCTTCACGGCAGTACTGCGCCCGTGCCAATTTTCATGAAATGCGTCTTGTGTCACGGACGTGCTCTGTTATCCAGGAACGATAAAACAATCGATCAGACGGTATTCTCGTGTCTTTTTCACGACGCGGCATTGGTCACTGATCAAAAAAGGTTTACCACGTCGAGAAGCTCTTGAATGCAGGAGCAGACGAGGAATACTTGAAGGACACAGGATCCAGTGTACACAACGAACGTGATTTTTTCTATCGGAGCGCTCTCGAACTGTGGTTATTGAATGAAATATAAAACAGTGTTTCATCGGTGGAATTTGGAGAGAAAAGAATGACGTACTCACTCTTATAATCGAGAATCCTAAGAAACAAAATTTCACAATGCATGAAAAATACGTTATGCCGATATGAATGGCCATTAGATCACAAAGCTTCTGAGCGATTCTGCACAGAAACGTTCGAATTAAACACTTTGCTGGAGACACAAGCGCACGGAAATGCTAATGCTACGCTCAATGTTATTGAGTATTGCAATGAGATACGCGATGCAGTAATTTAAAAAAATCGCTTAAGGTATTGAACAATGAACAGCGAATACTCAATGGTGGCACAGTGATGTCGGACGCAAATTTGGAGCGCCTCGACGACCGCTGTTTCGTCGTCATCTTCCTGTCGCAGTGCGTTCGACATTTCCCTTCGCACGTATTTATATTCAGCGGACAAGACTGCGATGAAGTGAGTGACGTAGGCATCGGTGCTGTTTTTCGCGAAGGCAGTTAAAGATAACCCAAGAACCTGTAACGTCACACCAGCGAGAAAAACATTTACGGTGAAGGGTTCGCCGGGAAAATAAGCTGGGACAGCAAAATCGGCGTATGTAAATTCGTGCTTGAAGAAAACCAAGAGATAGGATCCTGCTGACCACACGGAAGCGGTCATTATGCACACGATCATGTTGAATCTAACTCCTTTCTTGTAAGGTGCGATAGTTTCGCGAACCACTTTCTTCAGTTCATCGGACCCGGCGAAAGTGTCATTACATTTGCGCGCCAAATCACCCAAATCTTTTCCACAAAAATGCAGATAAATCGCTATTGTCGACGATTCGAAAAATAATGCGGCTACAGCACCCAATCTTTTGAACGCTTCCCCAGCCGTTATGTCCGCGAAGTAGAACGTGCCGGATAACGTCGTTATCAAATAAGTTATTCTTATAAACCGGGCGACAAGCACCCACACTCGTGAAACGAGGTTTGAATCGGATCCCTTGTCACTCAGCGGAAAGTGATTTCCGGACAATATATTCGCCATCCTGTTCACTCCATTGACACTGCGAAAGTACTCGTTCTTTTCCATCTTAATGTTGAGATGAAAATACTTCGGAGCCAATCGCTCGGAGCGTTCGTCGCTTCGAATACCTCTACACGATTGCCAAGTTTGCTGACGACTGATTCGGAGGAATTTTGCCTGACGACGAAAAACGTTGGTATTGCCTCATTAGCCATTCTCTCTGTACAAAGTGTATCGGTTATCGACATGGCTCTGCCGGAAGTACGCGCCTTTTGAAATACGATAAGTGCGGCGAAAAATGGAATGGAAGAATCAAAACAATCGCAGCTCTGATTTTCATTCCCTTAGTTGCCCATCGACTTGTTTTTCCGCATTTTCATATTTCCTCAATCTGATAGGTCGACGATTGGTGCAATTTGTGCACATGAAATTGTGGCATACTCATTTCTCGTAATTTCGCACTGATTGTAGGCTTTCTTTCAAAGGAACTTTCTACAACGTTTGTGCTCGTACGTCGTCCCATTATTATTGCTCTTTTCGAACAGTATCCGAACGAATGGCTATATTCAAAAGTTTGAATATTCAATGAGACGCTACGAACTATTCGGGCGACGTGGTCATAGCAAAAAAAGACAATAGGAGACTCGATAATTGGTTCGAGCAGGCTGGGAGAACTCCACAGTGGGCTCGAAGTGGATTGATTTTAATTCAGTGTCGCTGCGTTCCTCGGAAGATGATGACTGGACGTACTACAGATCATCGATACGGTAAAACTTTCACACATTTATGTATGTGCCTTTTCTGTTTTCTGTTATGACTTGCAATATGATTGTTTTTATACTTACTTCGTGGTAGTTTCTCAAAGTTTTTCCAAGTTTTGTGGCTTTTCATTTTAGCATAATCATGCTTAGTTTCTGACGAATGGAGTAGGATTTATAAGGTTTGGGATAAAGAAAAAATATGAAGTTAGCGAGCAACGCTCTGGAGGGTAAACGCAGGTGGGTTCGGCAGTGTTGAGCCAGGTCGTAAGTGATGCATCACTTTTCATCAGCATAGAGGTAGCAATTTAAATTTACAAATGCCCATGAATAACTCCACCGTTGGATGGAGGGTTTTTTCTCCTGTAAAACATTGAATTTCCTACGAGGTTATGTTAAAAATGATAACGCAGTTGATTGCGAAAATATGGAATTATGATAACAGAAATATTTATTTCCAGGAGTATTTGAACGAAAAATTACAGATTGTGGGCGTCAAAAACGTATGAATTGAAAGAATTCAAACGAAAAAACGGTCGAGGCTATTTTATCGTTAATGCTTTGAAGGTCGTAGGATTTTTAAGAGTTTTCAATTTTCGTCGAGTTTAGAGTGGTTTGAGTCCATTGAAGGGACAGTTTTTATGACATTTCTGTTCCTGGCCTTTCTGGTGTTGAGAATTGTCCGGAATTGTCATCTTGGCAGGAATAGTGCTGGGTGGTTTCGTTTGAAGTAGGAGAATCGAAAATTTGATAAAACTCATGTTTATATTGTTCTTTCAAAGTACAAGTGTCGACGAATGATTTAGTTGACTTCGAGAAGGAGCAGACAAACCGAGTAGGATTTGCTGAGTATCTGAGTAATAAACATAAATTGTGTGAAATATAAATGAAGTAGATGACCACGAGTTCGTGATTGTCACATTGGATTGAAAAATCTGCTTGATTCAATGTCAAACATTGGTTTCGAACAAAATTTTCATTAAGGGATCTACCCTAATTAGACGAACAAAAAAAGACTATTTTCACGAATTTTTTTGAACGGTGTAAATTATAAATATGGATATAAAAGTTTTAGGCCTGAAAACTACACTCTTGAGATACACGAAAAAATTGTTTAAATTTATTTTACTCAGTTTTCGTACAGAAAAATGGGGGAGAAGTCAGGTCAAAAAGATGGCGCTGTTGATAAAATCTCTGAAATGGATGATCGGAGAAAAACATGGTTTTGGATTCAACAGGTAAATGCCTATAGCGCATATCATATGTTTTTTGATTTTTTAAAAAATCACCATTTTGAGAAAAACGCGTTAAACGTCGCTCAAAAGTGCACTTAAACTGCTCAGATCTTTACAAAATTTTAGTACGATACTTTTAAAAATGTATACTTTCGAAAAATGCAACAAAAAAGATCGATTTTATGAAAATGCTAATTAGAGTAGACCCCTTAACCGGATAAAATGCTTTCCTGAGTCCATTAATTATAGAGTCTTGATTTACCTGCGCCAATGACGGCACGACGAGATCGACGACTCGATAAGCGCTCAGTCGGCATTCCATCGCATTACTCATTTCCATTGTGTAAAACATTTTCTTCACGAGAGTACTGCGAGCGTGCCAATTTTCATGGAATGCGTCGTGTGTTACCGATGTGCTCTGTTATCCAGGAACGATAAAACTATTTATGGACGCAGTTTTGGCACGTGCCTTTTTTGCAACGCGACTTTCTTTATTGCCTATAAGTATCGAAGGTTTACCACATCGAGTAATTCTTGAATACAGGAGCAGAGAAGAAAAAGTTGGAAGATACAAGCCGCGGCGTATACCATGTACGCTGCTTTTTCAACGGGAGCGCTCTCGAACTGTAATTATGAAAACAAAAAAATACAAAACAATCTATTATTTCACGAATTCATCCTCGAAGTTGGCATAAGAAGAATATTAGATTTGTTCATACTTACTGTAATAACGCCGTAGCCTAAGAAACATAATTTCATAATGCATGAAACATACGTCGTGCCAATATGAAGAGCCAACAGATCAGAAAGCTTCCGACCGATTCTGTACATATAATATTCGACTTACAGGCCTACTTGAGACGCGATCGCGTAGAAAAGTGTCGAAACACGAGAGCTACAGAAAAATGTGTAGTTCGGGCGCACATACAATGCAATTTTATTTACGCGGTTGAAACTGTTTCGGCGTTGTATTTCACGATTGAGTAATACTTGGCCTAACATTCAAATTTATTTCGAGTATCGATTGAATTTTCTGCTGGCATGGTATTTGTGCGTCATTTGTGCGCAATTGCGAGTGCGAGAGAGCTGTAAATTTCGAAATCGAAATTCTTTGACACAGTTTGATCGATTAAAAGAAGGCTGTGTCAGCCGATTTTTGGCCTCGTCCTGCGCAGGCCGACACAGGCTTTTTTTAATCAAACAAACTGTGTCAGAGAATTTCGATTTCGAAAATTCCAAGATCGGTCGACTGAGCCATGCTCAAAAATTGACAGTTTTTATAAATATGAAAATGAATGATAAGCAAGAATGAAATTGAAAAACAGCTTAAAGTGTTGCTCAATAAAATATGAGTACTTGATAATCGCACCGTGATGCCGAACGCAAGTCCGGAGTGCATTGACGAGCGCAGTTTCGTCGTCCTCCTGACGCAGGGCATCGGATAACTGTGCTCCAACGTATTTATATTCGGCGGATGAGACTGCGATGAAATGAGTGACGTAGACATCGATACTGATTTTTCCAAACGAAGTGAAAGAACCTCCTAGAATTTGTAACGCGACGCCGGCTCGAAAAACGTTGACGGTGAATGGTTCCCCGGGCAGGTAAGCTGGGGCAGCGTAATCGGCGTATGTGAACCGGTCGTTTTTGAAAGTGATGAAAATCGGTGCAGCTGACCACGAAGAAGCGGTAATTAGACACACGATTACGTAGAGTTGTAGCCCCTTTCTGTACGGCTCGACGGTATCGCAAACCATTTTTCTCAGATCCTCGGAGTCGATCAGAGTTTGATTATACTTTCGAACCAATTCGCGCAAATCTTTTCGGCGAACATTCAAATAAATCGTCGGAATGATAAGCTCGAAAAATACTGCGATTGCGGCACCCGATTTTTTGAAGGCCTCTTTGGTCGTCAAATTCGCAAAATAGAACGAGCCCGCTAACACCGTTAAGAAATAAGTTGATCTGACGACCCACACGAATGTCACCCACACTAAGGAAACGTAACTTAACTCGATTCTTTCATCACACAAGGGCAAAATGTTGCCGGACAACAAGTTTGCGAGGCTGTTCAGTCTGTTGGTGCCTCGAAAATATTCGATTTTCGCCATCTTATTCTCTAGTCGAGGCGTTTACTTTAATACGGTCTCAAAGTTTGTTGATGACTGATCGAAAGAAAATTGCCTGACGACGAACCGCGTTCCTTTTGTATCATTAGTTATTCCCTTTGAATCGTATCGAAAAACGGAATGGGCCTCGTCCAGGTCTTTTGAAATACGCCGCGAGTGCGACAAAAAAGTAAAACGGAGTAAAGAAGAATGAGAACAGATGGAGCTCTGATTTTTATTCCCTTTGATGGGGATATTCTTCCGCGTGTTTACGTTCCCTCAATTTTATAAGTGGACAATCAGTAAAATTGCTCTTAGTTCCATTGTCAGTTTCTTTCGTTCTCATGTTTTCCGTTCGATGCATAGATTGGAGCAGGGTTTTTTATCATGGAAAATGTCGTTGTTTTTGTCGAGAGGTACGTACAATGTTTGTGACTCTTTTTTTCTTTTTTATCCGGCTATTATTGTTCTTCGTCGAACAATGAACGAACGAATTGCTGTTCTAAACATTAAATGTAAATGAAGTGCAGCGAGCAATTTTATCGACGTGCTTCCAGCGAAGAACAACGATTGGAGAATAAAAAATGAAGTCGAGAGTGGGAGAATGGCCCTTACCGTGAGGGCGAAGTGGAGTCATTGGTTTTTATTCAGTATCAGTGCGATCTCCGGAAGCTGATGACTGGCATTTCCGTTATGTATGGCTCATGGGATGAGAGACTGACGTGTTTCTGTAAGTACTTTTTCATATACGCCTCGCTGTGACTTGCGATATCATTGAAGCTGTCACATCTCCTGTATTGTCATTTTTAATATTTTGATGTTCTTTCGTGAATTTTGACGTTTTCACTTTGTCAGCGGAATATCATCAATTCGAGCTTGCTAGAACATTTTTGCCACGAAACGTCAACGGGCGATGCCAGCTTTTTCGCCTGTTTTCCTTCCACTCGTGAACCGTCCTAGAGCTTGTTGGAAGCTTTCATTTTTCACGATGTGTACAATGGAGAATAATTATTCTCGATTTCAAGTGAACAAAATCGGGAATGAGTGAACTCGATCAATATTCGGTATCGAATTCATCATTTCAATATTCACTAAACGTAATCAACACTGATTCTGCTTATGAATAACTTGATTTTACGTTTGAGTATTCAAAGAATTTTATTTTCGTATTGTCGCGTGGGTATTTAGCCATTGAGTCGTTATAACTTTGTTGATTAAATAAAACCTCAGAATTCTTAATGAAATTATTACTTCAATCATGCTCGTATCACAACGTTAAAGGTTCCCCTGGAAATGGAGAACTTAGTTGACTTCGAGGAGGAGTAGACAAATGGAATATGATTTGCTGAGTATCTGTTGGAAAAAATGAAGCAATTAAAAAAACGATAAATTTAAAAGCACAGTATGATGAGTGTATTTTCATTTACAACTGCCATCGTTGGTACGACGAGATCGACGATTCGATAAGCACTCAATCGACATCCCATTTGGGAGCTTATTTCCATAATGCAGAAAGTTTTTTTCCCTTCACTACTCCTCGCGTGCCAATTTTCGTGGAAAGCATCTTCGGTTACCGACGTGCTCTGGGTCGAAATAATCGATACGTCTTAAAAGCCTCATTTTAAACTCAATTTTTCGAGAAATTTCATTTGATTGTTGATATTTTTAACAAAATGAAATACCACATCGAGTAATTCTTGAACGCACGAGCACAGCAAAAAAATTTGTAGAATACAGCCTATAGCGTAGACGAAGTAAGAGACCTTTTCGATGTTGGCACTTCCAAACTGTCAAAATAATAAGAGAATAGAAACAAGATTTTTTATATTATTTTTTGAAATTTTTTTCGCACTTACCGTTATTACACCAAACGCTAGAAAACAGAATTTCATAATGCAAAGGACGTACGTTGTACCAATTTGGAGTGCTAATATGTCAGCCAGCCCTCGTCCGATTCTGGAAGTACGTTTTTCTCATTTTTCATTTTTCGATCAAGTTCCATTCTCGTAGAATCTCTCATAAAATTGCACATCGAGGAGAGATAAAAATACGAGTTTTATCTACTGCTTCGATATACCAAATATTCGAGGGACTGCGAAAAACGTCAGGACTTGAAGCCGAAAATGCCAAAGTTATATTCCGAGCAGTCGATCGAATTAACAAAAAACAAAATAATAATAATTAGAAAAGTTTATGCGACAGACATGGACTGTTTGAACCAGAGTTGGCAATTCGAATCGTATTATCGGAATGAAAATCGCGTGGTAGAAAACGTTAATGACTCTCTTAGTTGCTGCAGTAACTCTGTTATAGTTTGACTACCTTCGGACAAGATTCCGACCAAGACACGAGTTGTTCCCAAAATTACTATTCATTTACGTTCTAATCTCTATTCAAGCAAAAAAAAAAAAAAAAATATGAAAAAACCGCACTCCTAAAATGTTACTGAACAAACAAAAAATTTGTACTCAATCACAGCACAGTGATGCTCAATGCACTTTCGAAGGGATCGGATAACCGATGACTCATCCTCCTGAGCATCCTCTCTACTGAGAGCGTCGGTAATCAGTTTACGAACGTACTTGTATTCAGCTGATAAGACAGCAATAAAGTGATTGATGTAGACGTCGATGCTGATTTTTCCAAAGGTAATGAAAGTAGATCCAATTACTTGGGAAATGACAGCAACGAGAAAAATATTTGCACTGAATGGTGCCCAGGGGAAGTATGCGGGGGCGGAGAAATCGGAGTACGCGAATTGGTGATTGTCGGATATCGTAAGGATTGGGGTCGCGGCCCAAGCCGAAACAGCAATGACACACGAAACGATGTAAAACTTCAAGCCTTTTTCGTAAGGTTCAATCGTATCGAATACGAACTTTCTGAGGTGGTCGGAGTCCACGAGAACACTGTTGTACTTTTTAATCAAGCGTCGCAAATCGTCGCGCCGCAAATTGAGATAAATAATTGGTATTATAAGCTCGATACAGACCGAGACTCCGGCGCCTGATTTCTTAATTCTTTCTCGTACCGTTAGGTTTGCAAAATAAAGCGATCCTGACATGACCGTTGAGATGGTCGTAACTTTAATTCCCCACACAAAAATCACCCACAAACCAGTGAACAAGGTGAAATTCATTTTTTCTTCACTCAGCGGAAAAAAGTTGGCCGAAAAGAAGTTAACGAAGATGTTGAGACGATTTGCGCTGCGGAAATACCGAGTTTTCTCCATCCTAACGATTTCAATCCGCACTGGAAACTAGGTCACTGGAACTCGTAGGCTGCTATTCAGGTTCATGCGGAGAGGTTGTGCCTCGTCGAGGCTTCGTCGAAGACTGATCGGAACCCTGTCCAAGAGTTGCTGGACTGCGCCGATATCGTATAATTAGTCATTCCTTTTGTAATCCCTCCGTAAATACCGCTGAGGAAGGGACGGGGCTCTACAAAGCACGAGTTTTTTAGAGGACATGCAGAGAACGCTGGAATACGAGAATCAATGGGGTGGCGAAGGCCGGATCTTTTTATGCTCCCATGAGAATTTCTATTAATTCCTTTTTGTTCGCGTCTCGTCGTCAGGTTCGTTTGCGATGCGCTGTTCTTTTTTGCTCCCTCGCAAATTTCAATCCGGCCTTTGATCGATGCATGGGTTGTTTTTCTTCCAGACAATTGTTCCCCTTTGATACAAACGATAGGTCGCCCTTCGGAATTTCAAACTTTAATAAGGAGCATTGGAAACTGCTCACTTGAGCCTTTTTTCCACAAGTGAACAATGTTCCTATGAGGGTGTACAATAAATACAGCGTTGCCCGGTTGTGGGGGAAAGTGGGGGTCATCGATTTTCATTCAGTATCGGTTCGACCAGCAAAAAGGAACCACTGCTTGTCCCGCTGCGAAACTACTTTCGCTCCAACAGATCGAGAACTTTCAATCAGTCTCAATTTTCTACGTGAATGTAAAACTCTCACGATTTTCTTAAAATTGTGTACTTCTCGTCAGCAAATATTTTTTATTATGTCATTAATTTTTTTTTTTTTTTTATTCAATGCGGTCATTTTGGTGAGATAAAATTTTGTTAATTCCGACAAAAGGGTATGAGTGATCGCGTTCGGTATACGGGGTAGCATCGCGCGATCGATTCATCTTGGACTGTTCGATGCCAGAGTTTAAAATTGATGAATAAAACAAATGAAATCACTGCGAGAATCGTTTTTCTTGCGCAGTCGTTTCGACAATTATTTATTGAGCAATCCACTGTTTTGCTGTTCGCTATCAGTGTAAAAAACACCAGGAGCTTTCTGCGTACCCTTCGCAGAGTGCTTGTTCTGGCAGAGGACAATGATCCTGAAAAGTTTCGTTTTAAGGAGTGGGCCAAGTTTTTAAGCCCATTTAACCCTGAACAGTTTCAATGGACCTGTGCACGTACCTCTGCTACGATTCTACGTGCCCATCTCCTCGGTTCATCCTCACGCTTTTTCCAATTTCACTTTCTATACCGAGTCCCTCTGAAACTCTGTTCTGAGAGTCTTTCCTGCCATTTGCTCGAGGGCGGAAAGAAACTGCGCAAAACTTTGGTGAGTTTTGTGTGGTCTCCAAACGAAAGCAGAAAATCCACACACGTATCGTTATTGAACATGCAGATTTGCGGGAAATTATGAGATCGATGATGGAAAAGAATTGACGATCTTTTGCCATCCGCGTCCAATCGGTGTTCGTGATTCGAAACGGTCTTTGAGATAATTTAGTCACTTTTTCGACTTTCGTATTGACATTCGATACTATCGGTGCTTTATTAGTTCTAGTTTTTCTAGAAACTAACATTGTTCGTTTCGAAAATATAACATCGTTACAATTTTGTATCAATCAATATAAAACTAGTCAACTGGGATTTCAAAATAATTCAGTATTTTTTTTACACGGTTTTCGTTGCGTGTCACACGCTGAATAAACTTTCGTAAAACTAAGATTTAAATTATTACTTTTCGAGTGTCATCCCCGAATGCGCTGGCTCAGGTCAAAGATCTTCGGTCTGGGTGAGCGACGAATGGGGTTCTTCTAAATCTTAAGAAATATGAATATGAAAAATATGAAAGTCATTTTTCCGATGACGATGTTTAAACTTCTCATAATTCTCCCTCCTTCGGCTGCCGCAGTCGTTTGCTGGGCAAGAGGGAGTCGGTTAAAAATTGAATCTCAAAGAAGACGGACATCCTCGAGAAGACAATAATTGAGTTCCGAATCGAGGTCAATTCCGCACAAGTCTGATTGCAACATACTGTAGATTTCTAACTCATCAATTCTTTCTATTAATAAAAGTACCGACCTTTATTAATTGATAAATTGTCGATTATTCATTTAAAAAATGAAAAAAAATCTATTGCGAGTACCTGCGACGTGATAGCAGTACGGGTAAAGACCACCGCTACCGAAAGGTTCGCCTGCAAAAATGAAGTATCTCACCGTGTCCAGTTCTTACATTGCGCAACAATTTTTGGTAGCGACGTGCGATTCAATTTACTTCGAGCATACACCGAGTATGATTTGCTGAGGATCTGAACAGAAACAAATCAAGTCTTTCATTGAAGCATTTAGAAAAAAAATGACAATTCCACGTGAAAATATATTTTATTGGATCATCATTGTATCTTTATTTACCACTGCCATTGTTGGTACGATAAGATCAACGATTCGATAAGCACTCAGTCGACATCCCATTTGAGAACTCATTTCGATAATGGCAAAAATTTTTTTCACGGCAAGACCGCGCGCGTGCCAATTTTCATGGAAAGCTTCCTCGGTAATCGACGTGCTCTGGATACGAGAAACTTTAATGAATAAATCACGAATCATGTTTTTGTATTATATCTCCGGTGAAACTTTGATTCAGCGTTGATATGTTTTAAAAAGTGGAGTACCACATCGAGCAATTCTTGAATACACGAGCACAGTAGAAAAATTTGTAGGACACAGCCTATGGCGTAGACGAAGTAAGAAGCCTTTTCGATCGAAGCACTTTCAAACTGTTAAAAAAAAATCATAACTGAAACCCGTCGCACAATCGTAGTGGACTGAAAATGTATACATGGGCAGAAGCGAAATAATTTTGATAAGACTTTTTGGTAATTAAGGCTCCTTCCGTTCCGACTCACTGTTATTATGCCAAATGCTAGGAAACAGAATTTGAATATGCAAAGGACATACCTCGTACCGATTTGAAGTGCCGATATTTCGGCGAGCGTTTGACCAATTCTGAAAAAAATGATCCATTCATTTTCTTACTTTTCTTCCTCTTTTCAACTTTAGAGCGTAACTACAAACAGAACAGTTAAAGTATCATTGAAAATTCTTCAGGAAGGTAGGAGAGAGTATGGCTAAGCGGAAACGAAGAAATTTTTCTTTTCCAAAACTGTTTCAAAGTTTCCGCATTATCGGGGGAGTGAAGAAGACGCGAGACTTTGACAAAAGGCATCTATTTTCCATCTATTCTCTAATTTTTCTCAAGTGTAGAGAAATACATCAAAAAGTCGCATTTATAAAAGGTTGCTGCAAAAAAAAATGAGTACGCAATCACAGCACTGTGATGCCCAATGCACTTATGGAGGGCTTGGATAACCGACGAATCGTCCTCTCGATCACTCTCTCGACTGAGAGCTTCGGTTAACAGTGTACGAACGTATTTATATTCAGCGGACAAGACCGGGATGAAGTGATTGATGTAGACGTCGATGCTGATTTTTCCAAAGGTAATAAAGCAAGATCCAACCATTTGCAAAATAACACCAGCGAGAAAATAATTCGTAGTGAAAGGTGGTCGGAGTCAACCAGGATACTGTTGTATTTCTTGATCAAGCTCCGCAGATCTTCCCGGCGAATGTTGAAATAAATTATTGGAATCATCAATTCAATGATCACGGAAATTCCAGCACCCGATTTCTTCATTGTTTCCCGCATCGTTTAATTTGCGAAGTAAAGGGGGCCTGCCACGCCCGTTGTGATGGTCGCGAATTTAACGCTCCACACGAAAGCCACCCACAAAATCGGAAAAAATGTCAAATTTGTTTTTCTTCACTCAGTGGAAAAATGTTGCCTGAAAAAGAGTTGACAAAAATGTTGAATTGGTTTGCACTACGGAAATACCGAGTTCTTTCCATCCTAATGATTTCGATCCCCGCTACAAAGTAGGGCACTCGAACTCTCAGCTCTATATCCAGACTCGTATAGAGAGCTTGCGCTTCATACGCGGTTCGATGATGACTGATTGAAATCGTGTTCAAGAGTTTCTGCCTTGCGCGTTGCTATATACAATTAGTCATTCCTTTTGCGATCCACGAAAGATCAGAAGAACTCGGCAGTACAGTAGAACATGATAATTAAGGGAGTTGGAGAGCAGGCTTTTTCCTGCCGCGATGAAAAAGTTGCTTTAATATTCTCTTTCTCAGTGCCATCGTCAAATTTTTTTTCTACTTTCCTCGATTATTTTCATACAACATTATACCAAAGCATGGTCGGATTCTTCTTAATATTTTTCCTCTTTTCGTTCGACGTATGCCACCCATGTCCTTCGCTCTTTTTAATTTTAATAAACCGTTTCGCTCGACCCTTCCTAATTGCTGTACAGTGAATTTTTCGTCGAGGGTGGACGACGAACGGCTCGATTTTACGTGGCGATATCCGCTTATCAGAAGGAAGTGAAGTCATCGATTTATATGCAGTATCAGTCGAACCACCGAGCAGTAACCACTGACTTTTTCGCGGAGGAGCAGCTTCTGTTCTGAACAACTTCCATCAACATCACTTTTCCACGTAATTATAACTTTCATTATTCTCCACTCACGGTGTATGTGTATCGACAGCGAAGATACGAAGACCGAAGAGTTTGTTGATGTTCAGCGAAAAGCAGGAACAATGTTTTCGCTCGAAAGTTATTGAAAAAAAGAATGAAAACTCGTTACTTACTCCCGAGGACTTTATTAATAATTTGAGAACTTTCCAACAGTGCATTTGTGCACTGTTTGCGGTGAATTTGAATTCGGAATTTTTAAAAACTCCTCTTTTCGACTCTTCACGCCCGTCAAGCAAAATACATTCTCAGTAGCCCAGTTTTTCTTGGTCGTAAAATAATCTACACCAAGCTCTGACATTATTCGCATCGTTTACGAGCTTTTTATTCCAACAGAAGACGATCTTTTTGATAAGTCTCATCCTACGAAATGGTACAAGTTTTTAGGCGCTCGAGCCTTCAAAAGTTCTGCTTTCACGAGCTGTTGATAATGTTATATGCAATGCTCTCAATACTACATTCGAGATAGTCCAGGGGATTACACATATTATAACAAGGTAAACTTCAAAGTAGTCCTAATCGTTAGTGCTATACTTTGGCAGGTTGGAAGTGACGCAAACCTCTTTGCTTTTCAGGTAATTTTATGCAAGTACGTGACCATGCACTTAATTTTAACATTTTGTAGAGCAATAGCACTCGAAAAATTTTGCCAGTTCTTGTGACCAGGGAGTTCTCAATTCTTATCGTAATACTTTTGAACGCGCCTTGAATTTCGCAAGCTGACGGAAACATTTATTCTGGGATTGGAAGAGATGAATTCTACAATAAATCGAAGATATTTCCAAGAGAATCCATCAATCTCTTTTAGAAGCACTTTTTTACTACATCATTCATATGCTCCGATAGAAATACGCGACTCAGTTGACTTTAAGGAGGAGTAGACAAACCGAGTATGACTTGCTGAGTATCTGGAAGGAAAAAATTATTTAATAGAAAAAAAATTGCACGGAAATTGAAACTTGACGGATGTCCGTGTTGTATCGGTGGGAGTTTTATTTACCACTGCCATCGTCGGCACAACGAGATCGACAATTCGATAAGCAGTCAGTCGGCAGCTCATTTGGGTGCTCACTTCGATGAGAGAAAACATTTTTTTCACCGCGTCGCCGCGCCCGTGCCAATTTTCATGGAAAGCATCTTCAGTTACCGATGTACTCTGCATCAAAACAACATTCTCAAGCCTTCTTTTGCGTGGAATATTAATTCGTTATTGGTGAATGTTGAAAAAAGCTAACCACATCGAGTAATTCTTGAATACACGAGCACAGCAAAAAGATCTGAAGCACACAAGCTAAAGCGTACGATAAGTAGGCAGCTTTTTCAATGTTAGCACTTTCGAACTGCCAAACACAATAAAACGTAACATTGACGATTATTGAAATGGAAGATTCATTATCTCGATACGAGCTCGCTCGAGATCAATTCATTTCGGACTTACTGTTATGACTCCGAATGCTAGGAAACAGAATTTCATTATGCAAGTGATGTACGTTGCACCGATTTGCAGAGCCAATATTTCGGCGAGACTTTGACCGATGCTACAAAAATATTTCGTTCAATTTCTCGTCTTTTTGCATTTTACATAAGCGTTCAATTTATTCGAATAAAAGTAATTTGAAGTGGTTTTTTTCACGAATTTTTTCAGGTTCCCATAAATATAGAGGCTAAATCCAAGAAAATGTATCGATTGTTACGATTGTCAAGTGAAAATTGTTAATAAGGTGGCCGTCAAGCAATCCTACAAAAGTTTGATTTTATATCGAAAAATTGAGCAGCTCTGTTGTAAAGAAATTTCTTGATGGGGCCAGCGGTCCTTGAATCTGCAAGGGCTCGAAGGGCCCCCAGGCTCGCTTTCACTTTTGTCGTAGTTATTCATTGGGGCTCCATAAGATGGGGCTGAGTGTCAGATCGTTATCGGGAGATTGGACCCAACTGCCCGGTGACGAACTGATTGAACTGGTCTGGATATTGATAGTTGAAAAAAGGATGCAAAGGTTTATTTTGTAATTTTGTTGATTGGATTGAAAGGAAAAGATGGGAAGAGCTGGAGCTAGAAACAGCTCAGCTCAGGCTACTTCGACCGGATTTCAAGAATCGTTACCAACAACTCGTTTGAATCTATTTCTAAACGAGCAATAAAAAAAAAACTTCTAAAGCGTGACTACAAATAAATGAGTACTCAATCACAGCACAGTGATGTTGAATGCATTTGCGGAGCGAACTGATAACAGATGATTCGTCCTCTTGATGAATCTCTCGACTGAGAGCTCTGGTCATCAGCGTACGAACGTATTTGTATTCAGCAGACAAGACTGCGATGAAGTGACTGATGTAGATGTCAATACTGATTTTCCCAAAGGTAATGAAACAGGATCCAACCACTTGCAAAAGTACACCAGCAAGAAAATTTTTCGAAGTGAAAGGAGCCCCGGGAAAATATGCTGGTGCAGCATAATCGGCGTACGTGAATTGATCGTTATGAAACATTAGAAGAATTGGGGTCGCGGACCAAGAGGCTACGGCAATGAGACACGTAGCGATATAGAACTTCAAGCCCTTTTTGTAAGGTTCAATCGTTTCGAGGACAAGCTTTTGGAGCTCATCACTTTCAACGAGAACATCGTTGTACTTTTTTACCAAATTGCGCAAATCGTCCCGGCGGAAGTTGAAATAAAGCACTGGTATTATCAATTCAACACACACCGAAATAGCAGCGCCTGATTTTTTAATTGCTTCTTGTGTCGTTATGTTTGCGAAATAAAGCGATCCTGACATAACTGTTACGAAGTACGTGATTTTCAAGCTCCACACGAAAATTATCCATAAAACCATGAAAAACGTCACCGTTAGTCTTTCTTCACTCAATGGGAATATGTTGCCTGAGAAATAATTAACGAAAACGTTGAATTTATTCGCGCTGCGGAAATACCGCGTTCTCTCCATCGCTGACGGTTTTGTAACACTGGAATTCATAAACTAGGCCACTCGGACTCGAGACTCGTAACATCACTCGGACAAGGGAACGTGCTCCGTACGAGGTTTGCTGATGACTGATCAGATTCGAGTCCACGAGTCGCTTAACTGCGTCGATCTCGTACAATTAGCTATTCCCTTTGTTATCTTTCTGCAAATACCTTCAAAGAAGAATATACGGCGATTGTAGGGATGTACGAGTTCTCTAAAGGACGTGCAAAAAAGGTGGGGTTCGAAAGTCAGTGGGGTTGGAGCAGCTTTTCTCCTTCTCAAAAAATTGTTTTAATATTCTGTCTTTCATATGCTGTCATCAGACATGCCCATGATCGCTACGATCCGTCGTTGGATGATCAATTTTTTTGCTCCTTTTATTAATCGACTATTCCCTCGACCGGAGGCCGGCTTTTCTCGCATGTTTTTTCCCTCTTCTTTCGTGCATACGATTCATCCCCCTTGGAAATGTTAAATTTTAATAAGCACTGAACTACTTGACTCTTTTTATCTGTCGAGTGGAAAAGTTTTCCGAAGGGGGTGAAGACGAAGTGGAGTGAACGATTTTTGCTCAGTAACAGATTGACCGTCGAGAAGCAACGACCGAATTCCCTGCTGCCAAAGAATTTTAATCCCGAGCGCCTCGCAAATGTTATTAAATGTAAGTTTTCTGCGTCATTATAATTTCCATAGTTGTCACAGAATGTTGTGAAATCGAGTTAGGGGAGAGTGAGGGGACGCAGGGTAAATGCGGACACCGGAACATCTTTATATTCCGAAACCCTCACTTTCATGCAATTGAATTCATGCGATAGCCCTATCGACGTTTAGTGTACTCACATTGTTCGAGGCGCCGAGTGATTTATTTTCTTCGAGGTGAGACCGATCATAAAATTTCGTACATTATGATTTAATTTTTGGCTATACATTAAATTGATGAAATTACGGGATAAACGGTTTCAATGTTATTAAAAAAATTACTTCAATATTTTTATTCCATATAAGAATCATTAATGCAGTTCAATCTTGGACTGACCCTACTGTTTTTTAATTACTTATTAATTTGTGAAATTTCGCAGTTTGGACTTCTGGACCTCTGTTCTTACCTCATATCGATTGATTTTTTTCAAATTTCAGTAACGTCGTAAATATATATGAAATAAAAACACCAACGTATGATATTGAGTGCACAAATGTAGCAGTGAACGATGTTAAAACAAAAAAGTTATTTTCGAGTGTGAAATGTGAACTCACAAAGTTGTACAAGCGAAAGTACGAGTCGAAAATATGTTTGCGATATGTGCAGTAATTTCTAATTCAATTTAGATTCAGCCCCAAATCCGGATTTTACGGAGTGTTGTTTTTGCTAAATATCTAGCAATTTTTTCATTTATTTATTAAAATTTCCATCGAAAATTGTAAACAAGATATCAGGGAGTAAAATAGATCGAACATTTATTTTTTGCAATTTCATCATGTGGTTGGTTATTAATCAATTTTTCTTAGGCAGTCGGAATTACCCCAATTTCCACTATGTAGCAAAAAGCAAGTTGATATAAGTGCAATGAGGAAACATAGAACCAATTCTTTACACTGTTTTTTCAATGGGATACGAAATTTTCAATAGGAACATGGGCACGACATCATTTGGCAGATCAAAAATTTCCTAGGTAAGTGGCAAAATTTCTCTGCACGTTTTATCATTTCAAATAGAATGTATATACGCAAAACATTCCGAGAAGTAGAGCAATTTTTTTTGCAGTCGGAAATTTATCGTAAGCAAAAATACGATGACTGATGATGTCGTTTATCTTTAAAGAAGAAATCAATGTTTTTTTTTGTTTTTCATAAAAAATGAACTCAGCAATAATATCATCATTATTTTCGCGAATGTTGCTAATTAAAAAAAAAAATGAAAAGTTGAAAAATAAATCATCACCGCACGCATAGTTCTGTCTAGATAAACATACATTTCAAGCAGATACATCTTCGTACATATTTTGTCAGTATAAACACTTTGCACGCGTGGTTTACTTAAGATTCAGGAGAAGTAGATAAAACGAGTATGATTTGCTGAGTATCTAAATTCAAAGATTATCTCTCACTATACGGTATTGTAATAAAATTCCACATTAAATGTTTAATTAACGTTGATTTACCAATGCTAATGTGGGCACGACGAGTTCAACGATTCCATAAGCACTCATTCGGCACTCCATTTGATTGGTCACTTCCATAATGGAAAAAATTTTTTTTACCTCAGCACTCCGTGTGTACCAGTTTTCATAGAACGCATTTTCAGTCACGGACGTGCTCTGTATAAGAAAAAAGATAAATCATCATGTATAAATATTTTCGTTCAACATGCGTTTATCTCTGTATCGAATTGATCATTTGTCCGACGTAAACTATACCTTGGTAAGTAAATTTTCAACGGAAGAGCAGATCAGAAAAACTTGTACAATACAGCCACAAACGAAGACTGGGTATGAGAATTTCTCGACGTTAGTGCTTCCTAACTGTAATGGAGAAATCGCTGTACCGAATCATCGTTCAACCTTATGCCTGACTTAGTGAGTAACCATTTTTTTGTTCGCACTTACTGTAAACGCTCCAATTGCTAGGAAACAGAATTTTAATATGCAACTGAAATACGTTGCGCCGATATAAAATGCCAGAACTCGGGCGAGCCTCTGACCGATTCTATGAACATGTGAATCGTATTCTTATGATCTATTGTGTACGGAAGCACAGTTCAGATGAGCGGGTAACAATAAGCTATACGGTATTACCAAAATTATAATTTGTCAGCAATCCTTGATTCGTGTTACAACGGAATTGTTTTTTACGTGTACAAGCGGATGCGCGTATAACTGATAGGCTTCGATTTATTGACATTTTGCAAAAATATTGGACGCTGAATCTCTATCGTAAAACGAGGACGTTTTGCTATTTTTTGTTTTTCAGATTGGGAGAGTGATTCTTCGTTTTGATAAATTATTTTCAGTGCGAAAATTTGTTGTTTCTGTTTTTTCTCTCCTATCCCTAAAGCGATTCGAGATTTTTCTCATACTTTTGGTAGTGCGCAAATTTTGAAGGTAGTAGCAAATTTTTGAGTTTGATTTTTTTCGAATCAAATGACACGATCAAATGTTTTTGGTCAGAGCGAAACGCTGCTTTGACTAAATTCGACAGAGGGTGTCTGTTATCAACTGCAAGTGCTCCAATGTCAATGCAACTTTTCTGGTCGATGAAAATATCTTATAAGCATATTTTTTAACGGAAAAGTAAATAATAAATTGTGCTTACCGAACCACGGAACAATGATAGCGTATACATTGATAGAGAGCGTCGATGACGTCCTGTTCTTTTTTTTCCTCCTTCTCATCGCGAATAGCTCGCGTTACTTCTTCACTTACGAATTCATATTGAGCTGCTAGGACAGCAATAAAATGAATGACGTAAAGATCGACGCTGATTATTCCTAAATTGATGGAGCAGCAGCCAAAAATTTGAAAAATAACACCAGCAGCAAAAACCACTTTTCCAAAAGGTTCGCCGGGTACGTAGGCCGGTATAGTGAAATCGGCGTAGCTAAATTGATCGTTATTTATAAGTTGGAGCAATGGTGCTGCAGACCACGCGCAAGCTGGGGTAAAACAAGCGACCATGTAAAACTTCAGGCCTTTTTTGTAAGGCTCCAGAGTGTCGTGTACGCAGCGCCTTAAGTCATCCGAATCGATGAGAATGAGATTGTACTGATCAATTAAACTCTCCAACTCTTTCCTCCGGAAATTGAGATAGGCCGTTGGGACGATCAGCTCAACGAAGAGCGCGCACATTCCGCCTATCCTTTTGAACACCTCTTCCGTTGTTAATTCCGCAAAATAAAAGGTGCCCAATAATAAGGATGTAAAATAAGTAACTTTAATGCTCCACGCTATGATTACCCACAAACGAGATAGAAAACCGAGCTCTTTTCCTTTATCGCCGAGTGGGAATAAGTTTCCGGATAAAAAGTTCACTAGGCTGTTTAAATCGTTCGAGCCACGAAAATATCGATTTCTCTGCATGTTCCTGAGTCGCGATACTTTTAACTCTGTCACTGGAACACCGGGATATGTTTGAGGCTTCTCTCAGCGTTAGCCACCGACTGAGGAGTGGACGCATCGTGAAGCCTGCGCGACGTTGAACCCCTGCGACGTCGCATAATTAGTCATTCCTTTTGTAAATTTCATCGGGGAATGGAAGTAGGAATCAGACAGAATATCAGCGCGATTCTAATAAGATCAGTGCAAAAAAAAAGTATTAATAAATCATAGAGGCCGAGTTTTCTTTCTTTCCTCGTTCCCATACAAATTTTTACGTTTCCTTCTCTATATTTTTGTATCAAACGAGCTGTCAGATATTGTTTCCCTCTGTGGTCTTATTTTGTATTACATTCCCCTTCGCTGTAATGTTTTTTTGTCAAAGTATCAAATGTTCTATGCGCCTTTTGACCACCGTGTGGAACTACACTTTGTCTTATATTTATTTCTCTTTGACAAACTCCGTATCATTTGATGTTTTGTTGCATTCGTGAAAAATATCGCGTAGCATGGCCTATTATTAGAGCGAAAAAATATTGAGAATGGAGAGAAACTGGGAATATTATCACTAATAAAAGGAAGCGAGGAGGAAATTGAGAAAGGGTCCGGCTGAATTCATCGATTTTTATTCAGTGTCGAGGAGTTCGTTGGAGAGTGAAGATGGATATTAACGCTGCAGAATCATTCGAGTTGTGCAAGTAGCAAAGTTTCCGTCGTGAGTTTCTTCACCTGGTTTCGACACCGATGATTAAACAATCGGACTTCAAAAAGCGAAGAGTTATCACGTCGCTTATCAGTCGAACTATAGTAAGAGCTTTTCCCATACGAATCGTGAGAAGTTTTGTTTCTTGCATGTGCCGTGTGATAAAAAGGTACTCAGTTTGGATTGTATTTTCCGATATTTGGCAGGATGCGACTTTCAATTTGTATCGATGGTTGAAAAAATATTTTTTAGATTCGGATTCGAGAGAATAAATGTGGCCAAGTGGTTCGTTCCAATATATTTGAAGTGAATTTTCATTGGCATACATTTTGATAAGTTTCAAGATTTTGATCGAATTAGATTTGATTGATTCAGTTCATTTTGAGGAGAAGCAGGCAGACCGAGTACGATTTGCTGAGTATCTAAATTCAAAGATTATCTCTTACCATGATATTGTTATATTTCATATTTAACCCAAGACGGTCACGCCTCATGAGAATCCCGTGGTGGTCACATGGGCTGTGTCACAGCCCAAGCACTTTAGAGCGCTGTAGCATTTTGTAGAAGTATTTTGGGGGCTCAACAAAAATTGAGAATATATTTCAAACGTTTCTCTATTATCCTATCCAAGAACGGAACGAAAATTTTAGTTTGAAGTACGGTTAAAAAATTCTTGAAAAAAAAAAAATTCGTGAAAAAGCCCTTTTTTTTACAAAAAATGCTGTATTTTTTTGTTTTTTGACGTATCAACAAAATTCAAGCATGGTCTGATTTGTGAAAGCATTTTCTTTCTGGCGAGTATAATAGTTTTTGTGGGTTTTTGAAGGAGCGAGACTAACGCACCGGAATTAGTCCCTGCTTCCCAAGCCTAGGGAGGAAGGTTCAATCTAACTGTAAGTAGGGGTAAGAGTGTCGGATTTGGGGATTTTCTAGGGAAAATTTCAGTTCGTAAATGGCCTGGGGTGTGTCCACACCCCGTGTGACCGTCTTGGGTTAACGCTCGTTGATGAATATTGATTTACCAATGCTAAAGTTGGTACGACGAGATCGACGATTCCATAAGCGCTCAGTCGGCACTCCATTTGATTTGTCACTTCCATTATGCAAAAAATTTTTTTCACGGCCGTACTACGAGCATACCAATTTTCATGGAACGCTCCTTCTGTTACCGATGTGCTCTGTACTCGAGAAAGATTCGTTATTATTACGTAGAATTTACCTGGAATCGATTTTTTATTTTTATTCTTGTGTTTGGCATGATCTACCTCAGTCAATAAGTCTTCGATGGACGAGCAGAGTAAAAATACTTGTACAATGCAGGCAGAAACGTACAACAAATATGCGACTTTTTCGATGTTATCGCTTCCGAACTAGAATTGGAAAGATCGTGGAAACTGATCAGTGATTTGATCAACGAGTAAGCTGGATGGTGACTAGAAATAAAAGTGAAAAGTTTCAAAGTCATCATGGAGTCAGAAAAATTACTCGAGTACGACTGTTTACTTATTTTCTTTAAACCGCATTCACGGAGGAACGGGTTGGGTAAAAAATTTTAAAGGGGTGGACCATTTTTTTCAACTTACCGTTATTACTCCAAATGCTAAGAAACAGAATTTCAATATGCAACTGAGATAAGTTGCGCCGATATAAAATGCCAATACTTTGGTGAGTCTTCGACCGATTCTATAAAAATATATACGAATGGGGTGAAAACTTCGTGTTTGTCAGGAGCCATTTATGCTCTGGGTTAGTAATGGAGAGTATTCGGATTGTCCCAGTGAATATATACAAACACTGAGATCTTGATTCATACAACAGCTTTAAGACCGCATGGGTCGTTTTTCCGATCCGGTGCATCTTATGCAAGTCGTGCCGGAACATTGGGATCAGATGATTTTTCATCCGACTATTAACCAATCGATATTAAGTGCATTGTGAAAAAAAACAACTTCATGAATCAAGATCCTGATAATCGAGGTTGCGGAGTATGTTTTTTAATGGTATTTTGATACGTTAAACAATCTAATTTGGCTGTCAATTTTCAAAAGGAACATTTTCAACGACTCCCGATTCTTCAAAATCAAAAGAATCCCTCCGTCCCTTTTTCCACTTTCAACTGGTCTCGAGTTTTTTTGTTCAAAATCGGTTCGTGACTCTTGAAGTAAAGGGTTGTGTCAATATAATGAGATTTTCAATAGTTAACCATGAATAAGACAGAGGCACCAATGTTCGAAATGATTAATAAATCATTTTTAGGCATAATAAGCAGTTTTTCCTTGTATCTGTTTTGTCCATTCGATCAATATATAAAAAAAAAAATTGTTAGTGAAAGTTGAATGACGCTTTTAAAACCCACCTCAGAGAGTTCCTATGACTGAGGCAAATATCTCTTGAAAAATATACTGTTGAAATGACAACATATTTAGTCGTGTGCACGCAACGAAATAATTGACCTTTTCAACGAAATGTTTTCTCACTCAATCTACTGTCAACTATAAGTGCCTTTGCCTCAACGTCACTTTTCTATTCGGCGTGAATGTGATGTAAGTAAATTATTTAAAACAAAAATGAATATTATTAAGGGTGAGTACTGAATAACGGAAGAATGGTAGCAAACACATTGGTGAAGGGCATCGATGACGGTGAGCTCGTCCTTTCCATCGCTTTCGTCGCGAAGGGCCCGCGATATTTCTTCACCAACAAATTTATATTGAGCTGCCAGGACAGCAATGAGGTGAATAACGTAAAGATCTACGCTGATTTTTCCGAAATTTATGGAGCAACTTCCGAAAACTTGGAAAATCGCACCAGCAGCAAAAACCATTTTTCCGAATGGTTCACCGGGCACATAGGCCGGTACAGTGAAATCGGCGTAGGTAAACTTATCGGTATTGAGAATTAGCAATATCGGTGCCGCTGACCCCGCAGAAGCCGCAAGGAAACTAGCGATCATGTAAAACTTTAAGCCTCTTTTATAAGGCTCCAAGGTGTTGTGTACGCAACGCCTTAAATCATCGGAATCGATGAGTAAAAGATTGTACTGATCAATTAAATTTCGCAGCTCATTTCTTCGCAAATTGAGATAAGCCGTCGGAATGATCACTTCGGCGGACAGAACACCCATGGCTCCCGACTTTTTGAACATCTCTTCCGTAGTCAATTCCGCGAAATATAAGGAGCCCAATAGCCCGGTGAAAAAATACGTTATTTTTACGATCCACATGCTGATTATCCATAAAATCGAGAGCAAGCAGAGCTTCGATCTCCCATCACCGAGTGGAAATAAGTTTCCGGATAGAAGGTTTACGGCGATGTTTAAATCGTTCGAGCTACGAAAATATCGAGTTTTCTGCATGATTCGCGAAGTTCGTCACACCGTAAACTCTGTCACTCGGGCACTGGGTCGTGTTCAATGCGCTCCTCGGTCGCTCGTTTCTCATTGATGACTGAAGTCACTTGTCGAGTGCGCGCAACATCGAGCCACTACGATGTCGCATAGTTAGTCATTCCTTTTGTAAATCCTATTAGATTAGAGTATACAAGTAGAAATCGGAGGGAACATAAAAGGGATTCGAATACATTCGACACAATGGGAGGGAATTAATAAATAATTGGAATTGGAAGTCTCTCCCTTTTTGCATACAAATTATTATATTTTCTCTTTTACATCTTTGAGTTAAACGAGCTGTCGGTTAATATTTTCTTCCACTGTCTTGTTTTTTTTTTCGTTCATCGTCCCTCTCCATAGAAACGTTTTTTTGTTAAAGTATCAAATTATGTTCCACGAATCCTTTGACAACCGCAAGCAACTACATTTTGTCATATGTTTATTTCTCTTTGAGAAGTGGAAATGTTGCATGTCTGTGGTTGCCGTTTGGTATTTTGAAGCCATTATAAAAAATATGATCGAGCAAGAGCGTCTAATAACATGGAATCTACGGAAGAGCCAACGACAGGGAAAGAGACTGGGAAATTATTATTTGCTGCTACAAGGGAGGGACGACCATGTATTGAGACGAGGTCCGACTCGACTCATCGATTTTTACTCAGTATCGAGAAGATTGTTGGGAAGTGAGGACGGATAGTTATGCAGCAGAATCAATCGCGTTGTGTCGGCGCTGAGCATCGCAAGGATGGCTTTGGAGCAGCGAAATCAAATAGCGCTGAGTATCCATGTATGTGTTATTCATTACATTTTTAATCCCATATAACATTTTTATTCAAACTACAATTTTATGCTTTTTCCAACACAATGTGCATAGGAAACTGTCTCAGTTTTGGTGATTATTCCTCAAATGTGAAGCAGACAACTAAATTTTTTTTCACCACACATGCGCCGAAAGTTTAACTGTCCGAAATCGGAAGGTTGAATTTTCGGTGCATGTGTTGTGAAAAATAGTATCTACACTCTACGGGAGTGAAATCAGACCACTTCAAATTACGTGCTTCTGCCTGCGGTTTGAAGTAGTCTACTTTCCCTCCCTAGGTGTGTAATATACCATTTTTATTCAGAATTTTTTGGTATTCAGAAATAAAAAATATATGTTCATAATGACATTTCTCCAAAGAAATTCAATATATGGGAAATAAATCAATGACTCGCGCTCGCATGTATTTTTCCATTGAAATATATTTGTGAAATAAATTCTAGGCAATGTTAATTGACATTGGTCTTCAGTCGATTTCCAATAGAAGTAAACATATAGAGTAGGATTTGCTGAGAATCTAAAATCAAAAAATTAATATTATCGTCCCCTTGAAAATGCCTCATTATATGTGATTAGCTCTGATTTACCAGAGCCAATGTAGGCACGACAAGATCGATGATCCTGTAAGCACTTAGTTGGTATTCCATTTGATTAGTCACTTCCATCATGCAAAAAAATAATTTCGGCGATTGTTTTTTGTCCCGGTTTCTCGTCAATTTTTTGCGCAATCTCCAATACATTAGAACTTTGTATCATTTGAAAAGAATAAACACGAAGAAATTAATGTGTTAAAGAGGGTCCCGTGAGATTCGACACCGTAACCCGGATGTAAAAACCATTTAGTGCTTTTACTTTAATTTTTGGATTTAATGTTAATGCTACATTTGCTCATTATTCATAATAACTATTCATTTGGAATTGTGAATACTGAATGATGACTGAATGATGGCGAATGCATTGATGGAGGGCATCGAGGACGGCTCTTTCGTCCTTTTCCCCGTTTTCGTCGCGAAAGGCTCGACCTGTCTTCTCTCGCACTTTTATGTACGACAACTAAGTCAAATAGATATCAAAAAAATTCGTGAAAATAGTCTTTTTTTTACCCGTCTAATTAGGGTAGACCCCTTAAACTCATCGAATATTTTCTTTTTTGTATGTGTAATAAAACACGATGAAATTAATTAAAAAAATTTTTTCAATTTTTTGAAAATTAAACGCAAGTTAAATAATTTTCGAAAAATTAGATTCTGAGCGAGGTGAAATTTTGTTTTTATCAAAAATCGATAGCGTCCATACTTTTAACGATATTGATTCAACGTTCAAAAAATTCTTGACTGTTTCAAATCTTATGGTGAATTATTGCACGAATGTAATAATTGACAAAGTTTCAAAGGCTTTAAACTGTGTGTGTCACGTTCGCTGTGGCACGAGAGTAACTTTCCTGTGAATCTCAATTTTGTGATTTAGTGCGAGTTTTATAATAATGCATTCAACCGCGAAACGTCCAGGTTTCACGGATTCTTAATTTTATCATACGAAACACTTTTGATATTATGCCAAGATAATTCATGAGTATATTTTTTCTGACTGAAGAAAATTATAAAACAGGTTAAAAACAAAAATGCGGAGATTGAGTTTGTTTTCGGATTGGTTGCTTGACCGATAAAAAAAAGGCTCTGTCAGTCGATTTTTGCCATCGATCTGCGTAGGCTGACAGAGCCTTTTTTTAATCGATCAAACTGTGTTAAAGAATTTCGATTTCGGAAATTCCAAGTGAGGTTAGTCGACTGATCCATACTCTTAACGCAATTAAGATGATGGATCAGTCGGTAATCACAACCGTGAGTGCGAGAGAGATAGCTGCAAATTTTGAAAAGGACATTTTTCCAGATCGTTCGTCTGATCGAAAAAATAAAAATGTCATCGGATTTTTGCGATCGTGCTGCGTACGATGACATTTTTATTATTTTAATCGGACGAACGATGTCAAAGAGTTTCAATTTCAAAAATTCGAGGTGTGATTACCGACTGATCCATCATCTTAAAACAAAAAATTTGTACTCTAAACGTTGTGGATTTGAGCATAGCATACGCTACTACTTATAATCATCGAGAACGAGACTTCACAGTACAATCGAAGATTATGTCATTGTCTTACCATGTTATTGTTTTATTTCATATTTATTTCATTTTACTCCAAATCATAAGCAACAGAATTTCAATATACAATTGAGATAAGTTGCGCCGATATAAAATGCCAATACTTTGGTGAGTTTTCGATCGATTCTATAAAAATATGAATCGGGTGAAAACTTCGTTTTTGTCAGGAGTCACTTGTGCTTCGAGTTAGTAATGAGGGGTATTCGGATTGTCCAAGTGAATATACAAACACTGAGACCTCGATTCAAATAACAGCTTTAAGGGTCGTTTTTCCGTTCTGATGCATCTTATCCAAGTTGTGCCGGAACATTGGGATCAGATGATTTTTCATCCGAATATTAACCAATCGATATTAGGGGAGACCGTGGCAAAACAGGATACCCAAGGAAATATTAAACTTTTCAGAAGTTTGGGGAGCTCTGTCTATTTTTTATTCCCAAAAACTAAGAAATTTACTGGAATTCTTTTCAATTTCCAAAAAAAAAACAAAAAAAAAATCGAGGCAAAATGGGGTACTTCTCAAAAACTCATGAAATTTTTTTTTACTATGATTTTAATTCAATGCACCTTGGGTGCATTTTGCACTCGTGACCGAGTGCTTCCAACTTATCGCTCAAGCGTTGAAAGCGATCCCTGCCCTTATATAGCGTTCGAACGTACATCGAACGCAAATTAAATTAATGCTATGAATAATAACGAAGATTGCCAATGTTTATTTTGTGAAAAATTTGTATTCTTTATCCACTGAATCATGGATTCAATGCCAAAATTGTGCGGAGTGGGCACGCATGATTCATGTGCAGGCGTAACCACACATGATGGTCCGCAAACATATATCTGCGAGACAGTAATCGCAGATATATACAAATACTTTTTGTATATCTGTGCAAAAACGCTAGGCCTTTGCCTCAAGGCCACTTTTCTATTCGGCGTGAATGTGATGTAAGTAAATTATTTAAAACAAAAGTGAATATGATAAGGGGTAAGGACTGAATAACGGAAGAATGATAGCGAACATATTGGTGAAGTGCGTCGATGCAGTTGGATATTTATCGTAACCAAAAATACGACGACCGATGAGCTCGTTTATTTTTAGAAGAGATATCAATATTTTTAGTTTTTCATGAAAAAATGAACTCAGCAATAATATCATCATTATTTTCGCGAATATTGCTAATTAAAAAAAGTTTATAGAGGAAAAATAAATCATCACCGCATCCATAGTTCTGTTTAGACAAACATACATTTCAAGCGGATACACGTTTGTATATATTTTGTCAGTATAAACATTTTGTACGAGTGGTTTAGTTAACATTCAGTAGAAGTAGACAAACCGAGTACGATTTGCTGAGTATCTAAATTCAAAGATTATCTCTCATTATACGATATTGTAAAATTCTACATTAGATGTTTAATTAACGTTGATTTACCAATGCTAATGTGGGCACGACGAGTTCAACGATTCCATAAGCACTCATTCGGCACTCCATTTGATTCGTCACTTCGATCATGCAAAAAATTTTTTTTACCTTTGCACTCCGTGTGTACCAGCTTTCATGGAACGCATTTTTAGTCACGGACGTGCTCTGTACACGAAAAAAGATAAATCATGATATCAGAATGTTTTTCACCGCACATGCGCCGAAAGTTTAACTTTCTGAAATCAGAAGATTGAATTTTCGGTGCATTTGCGGTGAAAAATAGTATAAACTTCAGTGTGATTAGATTTCACACAATTTCAGACAATTTCAAGTGAAATTAGACTACCTCCATAACCGCGTGCTTGTCACCTCGCCTTCGGCTCGGGTGACAATTCTGGCCACGGTTTGAAGTAGTCTACTTTCCCTCTCCAGATGCGTAATATACTATTCCTTCGACATGCGCTCATCTCTGTGTCCAACTGATCGCTTGTCCGAAGTAATTTATACCTTGGTAAGTAAATCTTCAACGGAAGAGCAGATCAGAAAAACTTGTACAATGCATCCACAAACGAACACTAGGTATGAGACTTTTTCGATATTGGCGCTTCCAAACTGTAATGGAAAAATCGTTGAACCGAATGATCGCTTAACCTTATGCCGGACTTAGTGAGTGACCTTTTTTTTTGTTCTCACTTACTGTAAACACTCCAAATGCTAAGAAACAGAATTTTAATATGCAACTGAAATACGTTGCTCCGATATAAAATGCCAGTACTCGGGCGAGCCTCTGACCGATTCTATCAACAAGTGAATCGTATTCTTATGATCCATGGTGTACGGGAGCAAAGTGCAGATGAGCGGGTAACAATAAGCTATAGTACATGGTATCACTAAAATTATAATTTGTCAGCAATCCTTGATTCGTGTTACAACGGGATTGTTTTTTACTTGTACAAGCGGATACGTGTAGTTGATAGGCTAAGGTTTCATGACATTTTGTAAAAATTTTGGATGCTGAATCTCTATATAAAAAACAAGGACCGTTTGCTATTTTTCGTTTTTCAGATTGGGAGAGTGATTCTTCGTTTCGATAAATTATTTTCAGTGGGAACATTTGTTGTTTCTGTTTTTTTCTCTCCAATCCCCAAAGCAATTCGAGATTTTCCTCATACTTTTGGCAGTGCGCAAATTTTCAAGTTTTTGAGCAAATTTTTGAGTTTGATTTTTTCGAATCAAATGACACGATTGAAAATTTTTGGTCAGAGCGAAACGCTGCTTTGACTAAATTCGACAGAGGGTGTCTGTTATCAACTGCAAGTGCTCCAACGTCAATGCAACTTTTCTGATCGATGGAAATATCTTATAAGAACATTTTTTAACGAAAAAGTAGACAACAAACTGTGTTTACCGAACAACGGAACAATGATAGCGTATACATTGATTGAGAGCGTCGATGACGTCCTGTTCTTTTTTTTCCTCCTTCTCATCGCGAATAGCTCGCGTTACTTCTTCACTTACGAATTCATATAGAGCTGCTAGGACAGCAATAAAATGAATGACGTAAAGATCGACGCTCATTACTCCTAAATTGATGGAACAGCTGCCAAAAATTTGAAAAATAACACCAGCAACAAAAACCATTTTTCCAAAAGGTTCGCCGGGTACGTAGGCCGGTATAGTGAAATCGGCGTAGCTAAATTGATCGTTATTTATAAGTTGGAGCAATGGTGCTGCAGACCACGCGCAAGCTGCGGTAAAACAAGCGACCATGTAATACTTCATGCCTTTCATGTAAGGCTCCAGAGTGTCGTGTACGCAGCGTCTCAAGTCATCCGAATCGATGAGAATAAGATTGTACTGATCGATTAAACTCTCCAACTCTTTTCTCCGGAAATTAAGATAGGCCGTTGGCACGATCAGTTCGACAAGGAGTGCTCCCATTCCGCCCATCTTTTTGAATATCTCTTCTGTTGTTAACTCCGCAAAATAAAAAGAGCCCAATAATCCGGTCGTAAAATAAGTTACTTTAAGGCTCCACGCAATGATTACCCATAAACGGGATAGGAAACCGAGCTCTTTTCCTTTATCGCCGAGTGGGAATAAGTTTCCGGATAAAAAGTTCACTAGGCTGTTTAAATCGTTCGAGCCACGAAAATATCGATTTCTCTGCATGTTCCCGAGTTCGCGATACTTTTAACTCTGTCACTGGAACACCGGGATATGTTTGAGGCTTCTCTCAGCGTTAGCCACCGACTGAGGAGTGGACGCATCGTGAAGCCTGCGCGACGTTGAACCCCTGCGATGTCGCATAATTAGTAATTCCTTTTGTAAATTTCATCGGGGAATGGAAGTAGGAATCAGACAGAAAATATTAGTGCGATTCTAATAAGATCAGTGCAGAAAAAAAGTATTAATAAATCATGCTGGTGGTTATAGAGGCCGAGTTTTCTTTCTTTCCTCATTCCCATACAAATTTTTACGTTTTCTTCTCTATATTTTTGTATCAAACGCTCTGTCAGATATTGTTTCCCTCTGTTGTCTTGTTTTGTGTTACATTCCCCTTCGCTGTAATGTTTTTTTGTCAAAGTATCAAATGTTCTATGCGCCTTTTGACCACCGTGTGGAACTACACTCTGTCTTATATTTATTTCTCTTTGACAAACTCTGTATCATTTGATGCTTCGTTGCATTCGTGAAAAATATCGCGTAGCATGGCCTATTATTAGAGCGAAAAAATATTGAAAATGGAGAGAAACTGGGAATATTATCACTAATAAAAGGGAGCGAGGAGGAAATTGAGACAGGGTCCGGCTGAATTCATCGATTTTTATTCAGTGTCGAGGAGTTCGTTGGAGAGTGAAGATGGACATTAACGCTGCAGAATCAGTCGGGTTGTTAAAGCAGTAAAGTTTCCCTCGTGAGTTTCTTCACCTGGTTTCGACACCGATGATTAAACAATCGGACTTCAAAAAGCGAAGAGTTATCACGCTGCTTGTCGGTCAAACTATGGTAAGAATCCCTTACGAATCGTTAGAAGATTTGTTTCTTGCATGTGACGTGTGAAGAAAGGGTACTCAGTTTAGATTGTATTATCCGATATTTGGCAGCCTGCGACTTTCAATTTGTATCGATGGTTGAAAAAAAATTTTTTAGATTCGGACTCGAGAGAATAAATGCGGTCAAGTGTTTCGTTTCAATATATTTGAAGTGAATTTTCATTGGCATACATTTTGATAAGTATCAAAAGATTTTGATCGAATTAGATTTGGGTGATTCAGTTCATTTTGAGGAGAAGCAGGCAGACGGAGTACGATTTGCTGAGTATCTAAATTCAAAGATTATCTCTTACCATGATATTGTTATATTTCATATTTAACGCTCGTTGATGAATATTGATTTACCAATGCTAAAGTTGGTACGATGAGATCGACGATTCCATAAGCGCTCAGTCGGCACTCCATTTGATTTGTCACTTCCATCATGCAAAAAATTTTTTTCACGGCCGTACTACGAGCATACCAATTTTCATGGAACGCTCCTTCTGTTACCGATGTGCTCTGTACTCGAGAAAGATTCGTTATTATTACGTAGAATTTACCTGGAATTGATTTTTTTTTTATTTTTTGTGTTTGACATGATTTACCTCAGTCAATAAGTCTTCGATGGACGAGCAGAGCAAAAATACTTGTACAATGCAGGCAGAAACGTACACTAAATATGCGACTTTTTCAATGTTAGCGCTTCCGAACTAGAATTGGAAAGATCGTGGAAACTAATGAGTGATTTTTTTAACGAGTAAGCTGGACGGTGACTAGAAATAAAAGTGGAAAATTTCAAAGTCATCATGGAGTCAAAACAACTACTCGAGTACGACTGTCTGCTTATTTTCTTTAAACCGCTTTCGCGGAGGAACGGGTTGGGTAAAAAACTTTAAAGGGGCGAACCATTTTTTTCAACTTACCGTTATTACTCCAAATGCTAAGAAACAGAATTTCAATATACAACTGAGATAAGTTGCGCCGATATAAAATGCCAATACTTTGGTGAGTCGTCGACCGATTCTATAAAAATACGAATGGGGTGAAAACTTCGTGTTTGTCAGGAGCTACTTATGCTCCGGGTTAGTAATGGAGAGTATTCGGATTGTCCCAGTGAATATACAAACACTGAGATCTTGATTCATACAACAGCCTTAAGACCGCATGGGTCGTTTTTCCGTTCCGGTGCATCTTATGCAAGTCGTGCCAGAACATTGGGATCAGATGATTTTTCATCCGACTATTAACCAATCGATATTAAGTGCATTGTGAAAAAAAACAACTTCTGAATCAAGATCCTGATAATCGAGGTTGCGGAGTATGTTTTTTAATTGTATTTTGATACGTTAAACAATCTAATTTGGCTGCCAATTTTCGAAAGGAACATTTTCAACGACTCCCGATTCTTTAAAATCAAAAGAATCTCTCCGTCCCTTTTTCCACTTTCAACTGTTCTCGAGTTTTTTTGTTCAAAATCGGTTCGTGACTCTTGAAGTAAAGGGTTGTGTCAATATAATGAGATTTTCAATAGTTAACCATGAATAAGACAGAGGCACCAATGTTCGAAATGATTAATAAATCATTTTTAGGCATAATAAGCAGTTTTTCCTTGTGACTGATTTGTCCATTCGATCAGTATAAAGAAAAAAAATTGTTAGTGAAAGTTGAATGACGCTTTTAAAACCCACCTCAGAGAGTTCCTATGACTGAGGCAAATATCTCTTGAAAAATATACTGTTGAAATGACAACATATTTAGTCGTGTGCACGCAACGAAATAATTGACCTTTTCAACGAAATGTTTTCTCACTCAATCTACTGTCAACTATAAGTGCCTTTGCCTCAACGTCACTTTTCTATTCGGCGTGAATGTGATGTAAGTAAATTATTTAAAACAAAAAAGAATATTATGAAGGGTGAGTACTGAATAACGGAAGAATGGTAGCAAACACATTGGTGAAGGGCGTCGATGACGGTGAGCTCGTCTTTTCCATCGCTTTCGTCGCGAAGGGCTCGCGATATTTCTTCACCAACAAATTTATATTGAGCTGCCAGGACAGCAATGAGGTGAATAACGTAAAGATCTACGCTGATTTTTCCGAAATGTATGGAGCAACTTCCGAAAACTTGGAAAATCGCACCAGCAGCAAAAACCGTTTTTCCGAATGGTTCACCGGGCACATAGGCCGGTACAGTGAAATCGGCGTAGGTAAACTTATCGGTATTGAGAATTAGCAATATCGGTGCCGCTGACCACGCTGAAGTCGCAAGGAAACAAGCGATCATGTAAAACTTCAAGCCTCTTCTATAAGGCTCCAAGGTGTCGTGTACGCAACGCCTTAAATCATCGGAATCGATGAGTAAAAGATTGTACTGATCAATTAAATTTCGTAGCTCATTTCTTCGTAAATTGAGATAAGCCGTCGGAATGATCACTTCGGCGGACAGAACACCCATGGCTCCCGACTTTTTGAACACCTCTTCCGTAGTCAATTCCGCGAAATATAAGGAGCCCAATAGCCCGGTGAAAAAATACGTTATTTTTACGATCCACATGCCGATTATCCATAAAATCGAGAGCAAGCAGAGCTTCGATCTTCCATCACCGAGTGGAAATAAGTTTCCGGATAGAAGGTTTACGGCGATGTTTAAATCGTTCGAGCTACGAAAATATCGAGTTTTCTGCATGATTCGCGAAGTTCGTCACACCGTAAACTCTGTCACTCGGGCACTGGGTCGTGTTCAGTGCGCTCCTCGGTCGCTCGTTTCTCATTGATGACTGAAGACACTTGTCGAGTACGCGCAACATCGAGCCACTACGATGTCGCATAGTTAGTCATTCCTTTTATAAATCCTATTAGATTAGAGTATACAAGTAGAAATCGGAGGGAACATAAAAGGGATTCGAATACATTCGACACAATGGGAGGGAATTAATAAATAATTGGAATTGGAAGTCTCTCCCTTTTCGCATATGAATTATTACATTTTCTCTTTTACATCGTTGAGTTAAACGAGCTGTCGGTTAATATTTTCTTCCACTCTCTCATTTTTTTTTTTGTTCATCGTCCCTCTCCATAGAAACGTTTTTTTGTTAAAGTATCAAATTATGTTCCACGAGTCCTTTGACAACCGCAAGCAACTACATTTTGTCATATGTTTATTTCTCTTTGAGAAGTGGAAATGTTGCATGTCTGTGGGTGCCGTTTGATGTTTTGAAGCCTTTATGAAAAATATGATCGAGCAAGAGCGTCTAATAACATGGAAATTACCGAAGAGCCAACGACAGGGAAAGAGACTGGGAAATTATTATTTGCTGCTACAAGGGAGGGACGACCATGCATTGAGACGAGGTCCGACTCGACTCATCGATTTTTACTCAGTATCGAGAAGATTGTTGGGAAGTGAGGACGGACAGTTATGCAGCAGAACCAATCGCGTTGTGTCGGCGCTGAGCATCGAAAAGGATGGCTTTGGAGCAGCGAAATCAAATAGCGCTGAGTATCCACGTATCTGTTATCCATCACATTTTTAATCACACATAACATTTTTAAACTATAATTTTATGCTTTTTCTAACACAATGCGCATTGGAAACTGTCTCATTTTTGGTCGTTATTCCTCGAATGTGGAGCAGACAACTAAATTTATTTTTTTATTCAGAATTTTGTGGTGTTCAGAAATAAAAAAATACATGTTCATAATGACATTTCTCCAAAGAAATTCAATATTTATGGGACATAAATCAATGACTAGCGCTCGCATGTATTTTTCCATTGAAATATATTTGTGAAATAAATTCTATCCAATGTTAATTTACATTGGTCTTCAGTCGATTTCCAATAGAAGTAAACATACAGAGTAGGATTTGCTGAGAATCTAAAATCAAATAATTAATATTATCGTCCCCTTGAAACTGCCTCATTAGATGCGATTAGCTCTGATTTACCAGAGCCAATGTTGGCTCGACAAGATCGATGATCCTGTAAGCACTTAGTCGGCGTTCCATTTGATTAGGCACTTCCATCATGCAAAAAATTTTTTTCTCTGTTATGCTTCGGACATACCAATTTTCATGAAAAGCATGTTCGATCACTGACGAACTCTGCATTCGAAAAAACAGCAAGTATCGTGCGTAAGATATGTAAAAAGAGTTACTCTCTATACACAGGTTGGTATAAATTTATAAATTTTTATGAACTCTGAAAATTACCTCGACTAATAAGTCTTCGACGACTGTGCATTGCAAGATAACTTGTACAACGATGGCAGCGGCGCATACGATGTCCGTGATTTTTTCAATGTTAACACTTGGAACTGTGATGAGGAAAAAATCGCATCGAATCATAGATCAGTTGCAATTTGCATTAATAATATAAATTGTATAAATACTCGATAATACCGTTCATATAGAAAAAAATATAAATCGAGGAAACATCGAAAGAGCAATCCTGACCCGAAATCGAGAAGTAAAGTGTTTGAACGTACCGTAAAAACTCCGAAGGCTAAAAAACAGAATTTCAGTATACAACTGAGGTACGTTGCGCCGATATAAAATTTCGTCAGTCCCTGACCGATCCTATAAAATATAAGATTTTTTTCGATGCTGCCTCGCACGTATCGAGAACAAATTCAAATATATATAAAATTCAGTGAAGCCTTTACCCTACTCTCCAATCTAATGTCCGTGCTATATTAACTCATTATTTATAATAATTGATCATTATAAATTGCGAGTACTGAATGATGTCGGAGTGATGACGAATTCATTTGTGGAGATCGTCGATGACGGCCAGTTCGTCTTTTTTTTCCATTATCGTTACGAAGGGCCCGGCACACTTCTTCGCCAAGAAATTTATATTGAGCTCTGCTAAGACACCGATGAACTGAATGACGTAGAGGTCCACCCCGAATTTACTAAAGTGTATTGAACAACCAACGAATATTTGGAAAATGGCACCGGCAGCGAGAACACTTTTGCTGAATGGTTCACCGGGCATGTAGGCTGGTACGGTTAGATCGGTGTAAATTCCTCGGCATTGAAAATTTGTAGTAATGGTGCTGCTGACCATATGGAGGTTGGAGCGAAACAGCAGCACATGTATGACTTTAAACATTTTCTATAAGGCTCCAAAGTGTCTTTTATACAACGTCTCAAATCATCGGAATGTACGAGTGTGAAATTGTACTGATCGATTAACTTTTTCAACTCCTTTCTTTTCAAATTGAGATAAGCTGTTGAAACTATGACTTCGGCACACAGCGCCCCCGATTGTTTGATCACGTCTTCCGCTGACAGATTCGAAAAATATAACGATCCCATTACACCTCTTGCGAAATACGTTATTTTCACAGTCCATATGCCAATTACCCATAAAAGGGAGAGAAAACCGAGCTTTGTATCCCCATCACCGAGTTGATATAAGTTTCCGGATAGAAGGTTTACGGCAACGTTTAATTCGTTCGCATCAACGGACATAAGTACGAACCGGTGCGGATACTCGCGATGACATTGTAGTACGATTGGTACGAAAAAGGGACATTAATAAATAACTGAAGTTGGAGAGCAGCCCTTCCTTTCATAGTCTCGTTTTCGCCCTTTCCCTTAACTTTTTGTCAAAATATCAGTTCCTATGTGGTCTTACATTGCGGACCACAATCTACCTTCGTGTCACTATGAATGCTTTGAAAATTAAATGCCCTTTGGGTTCTTGAAGCCTTGATGAAAAATGGTTGTTTTATTATACCACAGGAAAAGATCGAAAAGAAACGAAGAGAGGGAGAAATGATTTGCTAGTGGTCGCGAACGACACCTGGATAGGAGGTACAAATGCCATCGATTTTTATTCAGTATGGAGGAGCTCGTTGAGGAGTCAAGATCAGCAACTCGACGCTGTCGACCTCCAGATTTTCTTTCATGAGTCGTTTTCACGATATCAAGTTCTGTGATTAAGAGAGATAACGGTAAACTTTGAAAGTGACATTTTTTTACACCGTTCGCCTGATCGAAAAAATAAAAGTGTCAGCCCATTTTTGCCACCTGCGTGGGCTGGAAGAGCCTTTTTTTAATCGGTCAAACTGCGTGTCAAAGAATTTCGATTTCGAAAATTCCAAGTGAGGTTAGGTGACTGATCCGTACTCTTAATATGGAAATATCATCAAGCTACAATTATTCGTTTCATTCAACTCGCAAACGTAATCCAAAAATGCGCATCGGGAACCAAGAAGGCAAAATTAAGTTTATTATTTCAAAACATTCTGACTTTGTACTTCCTCTCCATAAAACGATTCGTTGTGCGCAGTTGAGTCGACTTCAGTTCTCAACGCTAAGCCTTATTTTTTATGCATAAGTGGGAAAATTATGCATAAATTCGGACAATTTTTTCACAGCATCGAAAATTTTCGCGTTATTTATTTTAAAAATCTGTACGACAGATTAAAGTTTTCGGCCCAGCCATTTTTTTCGTGAGAACGATTTGAAATCTTTGTGACGTCATAAAATCGGAGTATTCGCATATAGCAGCGTATTCGTATATAGAGTGCGGCAGGTTTCGCGCAGGCTATTTCTATTCTTTCCATCCTTGGCGTCGAGACGCTACCGCGGCTCTTGATTCGTCCGAATCGTTTGATCGCACCATTGAAAATACTTCGCTAATGTAACGGAAATTTTCTCGCCCGATTATTTATCTAACCCGAAATATATTGTGCAAAGAGCGTTGTAGTTTAAAAAAAAAAAAAATCGATCACCATTGTTGGCATAGTTATTGTCACTGAAATATAGATTTGCGAGTTAAGTTTCTGTTTACATCGATTCACATTGGCGTACAGGATTTTTTAGTATTGGAGATCGAAGATTCAGTTCACTTCTAGGAGAAGTAAACATGCCGAGTATGATTTACTGAGTATCTAAAACAATTGTTTTTTACGTTCCATTAAAATGTTCAAAATGTCACATTTCGATGGGTGGTTTACCAGAGCTAACGTTGGCACCGCAAGATCGATGACTCTATAAGCGCTCAGTCGGCATTCTATTCGATTGGACATTTCCATCATGCAGAAAACTCTTTTGACAGCCGGACTGCGAGCATACCAATTTTCATGGAACGCACTTTCGGTCACCGACGTGCTCTGTTGTCAAAAAAATCAGTCAGAATTTTGTTAGAAAGATGTTCTAGAACAGGAGCTCAGTAAAATTGAATGAATTTTTAGTGCGTTATAAAATACCGCGACGTGTTACCTCAGTGAGTAAGTCTTCGCTGACAGCGCATAGCAAAAAAACTTGTACGATAATGGCCACACTGCCCATGACGTGTGTCATTTTTTCAATGCTAGCACTTTCGAACTGTAACGGAAAAAATGACGAAAAAATCATACTTCAATGCATTAAAAATCATATGCATTAATTATCGGTAATAATCATTATTGAAAACGAAAAATCGTCTCAAATCTATGACAGATTCGCAAAGTACACCTCAATTGAAGTTATAAAGTAATTATGACGTACCGTGAATACTCCGAAGGCTAGAAAACAAAATTTCAATATACAACTAAGATAAGTTGCGCCGATATAAAATGCCAATATTTTCGAGAGCTCCCGACCGATTCTACAAAAATGAAACCTCTTTCGTTTCTGCTTTGCGGTACCAAGTCGAATAATTATATTCATCAAAACTCTTTATCCAGCACTCCTTGATATTTTAGTTGACAATATTCGTTTGTTAGTGTTACATAGAAACAAACTGCCAAATACAGTCGACTCCCTCACTTGCCATGTTCCCATACGTCCACTTGGTCAACCCCCCTCCCCCCGGTCTAACATATTTTTCGAAACTTATCAGTCCGAATTTACCATTTTGTCAGGGGTTTTCAAAGTGGGAATGGAGGAGAACTCGGTACAAGAAAATTCGTTTGTTCTCGACAAGTCGAGCAGTGAAAGCGCCGACTGTATCGCCCTCTTCGGCTGAATGCCAGGACAAGACAAGGATTAAAACGGAAAAAGAGTTAATGAAGTATTCCATTTTTGCGATACTTCTGTGTGTGACTTTTTTGCATTCCGATCGATCACTCGCAGTTATTCAGCAATTTCCTATGTTCGAAAACAGATAAGGCAAAAACACTAAGAGGTTTGACAGGACAAATTAATTTGTCACGTTCTTCCGTTGTGTCGGTAAAATCAGAATCCCTTAAAAATTTATTCTTTGTTCCAATTTTTATTTTTTTCAAAAATTCTTTTTTTCTTTTTCCAAATTTTCAAGAGTTTCTCTTTTAACTTCCTTTCTACGAAAAAAAATACCAAATTGCAAGAGTGAAACAAAAATAATTTCGGCGATTGTTTTTTGTCCCGGTTTCCCGTCAATTTTTTGCTCAATCTCGAAAACATTAGAACTTTGTATCGTTTGAAAAGGATAAACACGATGAAATTAATGGTTTAATGAGGGGCCCGTGTGATTCGACATCGTGACCCGGATGTGAAAAACCATTTAGTGCTTTTACCTTAACTTTGGATTTAGTATTAATGCTACATTTGCTCATTATTCGTAATAACTATTCATTTGGAATTGTGAATACTGAATGACGACTGAATGATGGCGAACGCATTGATGGAGGGCATCGAGGACGGCTCTTTCGTCCTTTTCCCCGTTTTCGTCGCGAAGGGCTCGAGACACTTCTTCACCGAGAAATTTATATTGAGCTGTTAACACAGCGATGAAGTGAATGACGTAGAGGTCGAAGCTGATTTTAGTAAAATGTAGTGAACAAGCACCGAAAACTTGGAAAATTGCACCAGCCGCGAGCACGCTTTTGCCGAATGGTTCACCGGGCATGTAGCCCGGTACGGTAAGATCGGTGTACGTAAATTCGTCGGCATTGAAAATTTGTAGTAAGGGTGCTGCTGACCATATGGAGGTAGCAACGAAACAACAGCACATGTAAGACTTAACGCATTTCTTATAAGGCTTTAAGGTCTCGTGTATGCAACGTCTCAAGTCATCGGAATCGATGAGTATGAGATTGTACTGATCGATTAATTTTCTCAACTCTGTCCTTTTCGAATTGAGATAAGCTGTGGAAACGATGACTTCGGCACACAGGGCACCGAGTGCTCCGGATTGTTTGAACACCTCTTCCGTTGACAGGGACGAAAAATACAACGAGCCGAGTACGCAGCTCAAGAAATAAGTTATTTTCACGGTCCACATGCCGATTACCCACAGAATAGAGAAAAATCTGAGCTTTGGTTCTCCATCACCAAGTGGATATATGTTTCCGGATAAAAGGTTCCCGACAGCGTTCAATTCGTTCGAGCTACAAAAATACCGAGTTTCCTTCATGCTACCTAGTCCGTCTTTATAAACCGTGTCACTCTGGCACTGGGGTGTATTTAGAGGAGACTTTCTTTAGTTGCTCGTTTCTCGTTGACGACTAACTGTGATCGCGGAGTCGGAACAACGTCGAACCACCGCGATACCGCATGATTAGCCATTCCTTTTATAAATATCATTAGCCAATGAAAGTATGAATCGAAAGGGCTGCCGACTGGATTCGAGTACGATCGGTACGGACAAGGCGTATTAATAAATAAGTGATTGGGGTCGCAGTTGGAGTCTCTCCCTTTCCCATACTCATTTTTTCGTCGCATCGTTTTCGTACTCAGTCTCGTTTGTATCATCCCTCGTTATTGAAATGTTTTTTTTTCATTTTTTCAAGGTGTATCAATTCTCATGTGGTCTTTGATCGTTGCGACCGTGCCGTATTCTCTTTCAATCCCATAAAAATCTAATGTCCTTTGGCATTTAAACGCTTTGATGAAAAATGCCTTAAAGCATGCACGTTTCATATCGCAGGAAAAACGTCGGAGAGGAATGGAGCGAGAGAGAGGGAAAATGATTCGCTAGTGGTCGCGAACCTTACCTAGGGTCGAAATACACGATTATTCATTGATTTTTATTCAGTATCGAAGAGCTCGTCGGATAGCGAAGATCAACTTTTCCCTAACATCATCGTATTGTGGAAGTGTTGGACTGTTGGAAATTTTCTTCCGTGAGCTGTTTTCAAATGTATTACATATATTAAGGGGTCTAATAGAATTTTTATTAAGAGGCCCTAATTAGAATTTTCGCATACGCACCGCCTTTGTTTAAACGGAGTTTTTTCAAAATTACGTTTTTGGACGGTTCGTTGATCAAATTTTCGAAACTATTCAACCGATCCTTACCAAAATTTTACCACATGTTCTTTGTGACTATAGCTATAGCGCATACGAATTTTGAAATTTTGAGCGGAACTATTTTTTTTTGCAAAAAACGATGCAAAAAAACGTGCTTTTTCTTAGTTTTTGGAAAAATGGGTGCCATTTTAAAATTTTTGAAAAAATCAAAAATTGTATGATAATTATCTATTGAAACTAAAACCATTTTTATAATTTTCTCCGATCATCCATTCCAGAGATTTTATCAACAGCGTACACCCATCTTTTTTTTGGACCTGTCTTCTCTCTCATTTTTCTGTACGACAATTGAGTAAAATAAATATTAAAAAAAAAAATTTTGTGTATTTTAAGAGTGTATTTTTTAGGCCTAACACTTTTTATGTCCATATTTATATTTTATACCGGTCATAAAAATTCGTGAAAATAGTCTTTTATCTACCCGTTTAATTAGGGTAGACTCCTTAAACTTATCGAATATTTTCTTTTTTCTATGTGCAATACAACACGATGAGATTAATTTAAAAAGTTTTTGGAGTTTTTCAAAAATTAAACGCAAGTTAAATAATTTTTGAAAAATTAGAGTCTGAGCGAGGTGAAATTTTGTTTTTATCGACAATCGATAACGTCCATACTTTTAACGTTATTGATTCAACGTTAAAGAAATTCTTGACTGTTTCAAATTTTATGGTGAATTATTGCACCAATGTAATAATTGACAAAGTATCAAAGGTTTTAAACTGTCTGTGTCACGTTCGCTATGGCACCAGATCAACTTTCCTGCGAATCTCATTTTTGTGGATTAGTGCGAGTTTTGTAATAATGCATTCAATCACGAAACGTCCAGGTTTCACGGATTCTTAATTTTATCATGCGAAACACTTTTGATATTATGCCAAGATAATTCATGAGTATATTTTTCCGACTGAAGAAAATTATAAAACAGGTTACAAACAAAAATGCGGAGGTCGAGTTTGTTTCCGGATTGGTTGCTTGTAATCTGGGTCGTGTACACATGTGCGCAGGACACAATAGTGCACTGCGTACTACGCAAAGTACCTCGAGTTTATTACACTTGTAAAACGGATTTATTATTAGTCCACAGTTACAAATAATTTATAACTTTTCTAATGGAAGTGTATTTTTCTTGACCATCCACTTCTATTGGCGAATGAGAAATTGTCTTTATTAACCATTAAATTTAATGGTTAACAGGAATTTTTTCAATAAAGCGGTGAATTAAGTTACTTTCATTGCTTTCATTGAAAATTTAAAAAAAAAAATGTTTGATAGATGTCAATTCCATTGATCATTGAGTTGAACGTATAAATGGAAATTGTTTCCACTAATAATTAGATTTGAATTTTTTCCGGGGAGAACTTCCAGTCAATTTCCATTTTATCCTAACAACCAAAGTTCACCTACTCACTTATCGAAAACAATAAAATTTTCTCGGTCGCTTCAGCACCAGAAACGTTTTTTCGATTACCACTTGCGAAACCAATTTAATTTTGGGCCAAGGTGCAAGTCAATGATGATCGCTGAAATTTGTTCGGCTATCAGTGTTTGGTTCGCTCTCGATTTGCGTCGAAATGGATTTAACGTGCGATATTTAATGTCTCATGAATTAATAAATGAAACGAAATCGATGACTTTCGGGTTATACAACAAACGACCTCACCTACGTGAAATGTGGATATGAATGATTAATCAAATCATAAATTCTGAAAATGACACATTTTGCGTGGAATAAAATATATCAAATAATTTGAATAATTCGATGTGACTTCAAAATGATATTTCAGCTCGAAAATGCATGAGTGAATCGCAAATAATAAGAGCTCAGTCACTCAACGCAATTTGTATTCGTCCCAATTCGTTATTTTCTACATCCAGTTTCTGCCGACGAATGCAGAACGACAATAGACAATTCAGTTCATTTCAAGGAGAAGTAGACAAAACGAGTATGATTTGCTGAGAATCTATGAAAGAAAAAAGGGTTCAGTGACAGATCGAGAGACGATTGAATAACACTGAAATAAGGACTTTTGTGGTTGTTGGTTTTTAAAATTACCACTGCTAACGCCGGCACCGCAAGATCGACAATTCGATAAGAGCTGAGTCTGCATTCCATCTGATTGCTCAGTTCCATCAGGCAAAATATTTTCTTTACAGCACTTCCGCGCGCGTGCCAATTTTCGTGAAACGCATCAAGAGTTACCGAAGTGCTCTGTACACGAATACACGTCAATGTCACAATTTCCATTTTTTTTATTCGCTTTGCCTTAACGTTGTTACATGAGTTACCTCATCGAATAACTCTTGAATACTGGAGCAGAGAAGAAATATTTGCACTACGCATGCGAAAGCGTACACCAGGTACGAGGCTTTTTCGACGTTAGCGCTTTCGAACTGCGTACATTTGGAATAATTTACGATCATTAAAAATCATCGAATTTTAACGGCAAATGGATAAAAATCAACACAGGATTATCAATAAGTTAAAATAAATTATAGAGGATTTGAAAAGTATTTCGATGTAACTTACTGTTGCAAATCCGAAGGCTAAGAAACAGAATTTCATTATACAAGTGAGATACGCCGCGCCGATATGAAATGCCAGTAACTCGGTGAGTCTTTGGCTAATTCTACAAAAAAATTTATTTCATTTTATTTACGGTTAAAGCGAATCGATCGAGGGAACGGTTTTGCACGCTCATTTTCAATAAATCCAAAATTTCCTTCAAACTTTCTTTCAGATGACTGGTCAAGATTATCTCGACTATCGATCCAAGGAAGTTTTTGATTACTTCGATATTTCTATGAATTCGAATATCACGAGCATGGAAGATGATATAAAAAAATAAATTCAGCAAGCTCATCAAATTCACCGAATTATGATATCATAAATTTTGTTAGCAAATGCAAGGGTGACACTTCAGTTATACGCACTTTAAAAGTGCCTCCTTCCGTTTACCACGCGGAGAGAAAATTCCAGTAGAAACTACTACGGTGCCATGGGAGTAGGATTCTATATCGTAATATTTATTAATTCTTACGAACATACAATCATTTTTTGTGGAGCGAAACCTCGATGAAAATTTATATGTGATACTGAAACGTACAGGCGTCAAGGAAATTCTGCTCTGTAGCATAATAAATTTTCAAACATTTCGACGGATCGGCGATACTTGTATTCGAGCTCTTGGAATTTTACTATGCTCTATTGTAAAATAAGCAATTCAGAAATTTTTATTTGGAAACGACACGAAAATTACTACGTTTTTGGTAAAAACTTCCACACTCCGGCGACGTAGTAATTCTTATTATTTTTTCTCTCCGTGTACCGAAATGTGTCATTTTATGACTGGATTAAAAAGAAACAAAAACAGCTCGGCCATATACACATGTAGGGAGAGCGTCAGAGTCGCGATTTTACAAGCAACCAGCAGGTTTATCGTAAGCCGTTTGTGTTTGATGAAACTTGTTGGATGAGGTACGAGTGAATGAAGCCGAAGATGAAAGAATGAATGTGGAAATTGATATTGAGTAAAACATGAGTATACTCTATAACAGCACCGTGATGCCGAACGCAATTCTGAAGTGCGGTGAAAACCGGTAGCTCGTCTTGTAGCTGGTCGTCACGTTGACTGAGGGCTTTTGCTGCCTGCATGCGAACGTATTTATATTGGGCAGTCAAGACTGCGATAAAATAGCCGACGTAAACGTCGATGCTGATTTTTCCAAAGTTGACGAAACACGCGCCGAGGATTTGCAAAATCACACCAGCAGCGAAGATTTTTTTACCGAATGGTTCCCCGGGGAAGTAGGCCGGAATAGTGAAATCGGTGTAGGTGAATGTATCGTTATGAAAAATTTTGAAAATCGGCTCGGCTTTCCACATGGTTGTCACTATGAAACACGCGACGGTGTATATTTTCAAGCCCTTTTTGTAAGGCTTGACTGTGTCATGCACGAATTTCTTAAGCTCCTCGGAATCGATGAGAATAAGGTTGTATTTTCTTATCAAATTTCTAAACGCACTTCGGCGCAAGTTGAGATTGATCAGGGGAATAGTAAACTCGACATACAGCGCGATTATCGCACCTGATCTTTTCAAGGCCTCTTTCGTCGTCAGTTTCGCGAAATAAAGGGATCCGGATAACACTGAAAATATATATGTAATGTTAACGGACCATACGAACGAAACCCACAAGAGTGAAACGAAGCTCAGACTCCTTTTCTCATCGCCGAGTGGAAAAATATTTCCTGACAATAAGTTCGTGGCGATGTTGAACTCGTTGGCGCTACGGAAGTATCGCGTTCTTTCCATTCTCGTGGATTCGCGGTATAAACTCGAGGCACTCTCACGTTCAATTCTATTCAGTCTCCCACTCGTTACATGTCTCGATGGTGACTGATCGGAAGAAATATCAACCGACATCGAACAACCTGGATGTCGCCGTATTAATAATTCCCTCTGTGAATCTCATTCCAAAACAAAGTAAAACGTTTGGATGCATACGAGTTTGAAATGCGATGCGGAAGAAATAGAAGTTGATGATTAATGGGCTGACAAAAATAATTTTTTCTCTTTTGATGAAAATTTGCGTACACTTTTCCTCCATATTTTCCGAGCGAGCAATTGGACAATTTAGTTGAAGTCTCTTCGTTCCATCAAATTTCCGTATCTCAACGTTCAATTTTCAAATCATTTTTCTTGTGAAAGACTCATTTTTCGAGCGATCGTTCAGCAATGTCAGCGACATCTTTCATCCTCACATGTTTTTACTTTGAATGCTACGATGATTGAACTCTCTTCGAGACTTTGAACATTAATGAACTACAGCCTGCAATTTCGCTTTCATCCGCCAAGCGAGAAAGCTTGGAGGAAGCGTAGAAAAATAACTTCAGAGTGGGAGTTTAATGTCAGAGAACGTCATCTATGCATCGAGTCATCGATTTCTATTCAGTGCTGGCTCGTTTGTTGAAAGGTAGTGACTTCGTACGTGGTCGTTGAATGATGTTGACCACTCAAAAGTTTGGTGAATTACCGATGGTGAGTGTTTTTTTTGCTTTTTTGCGTGTTTTTTTAATGAGATCTTCAATGTTACTTTCAACATTTGACTTATCGATTTAAATCATTTTAATAAGTTTACCAGCTCGTGCAAGAGAAAAAACGTTGATTTTTCATAAAAAAAGAACATTTAAATTTGAGAACTGTTTTTTTGACGTAGTAATGACAGACTGATGATTTTTCCTCTCTTTCTCGATGTACAGAATATTTGTACAGTTTTTGTAGGAAAGCTACAAGGCTTAGTTGACGTTAAGTAGAAGCAAACACACTGAGTAGGACTTGCTCAGAATCTGTACAGTAAAACAAAGGAATGATATTGGGAAAATTGTTGGCGAGTAACGGTGGAATGAGGGTGATAGAATAGTTGGGAATTTCTAATTTACCAATGCCAACGTTGGAACGACGAGATCAACGATTCGATAAGCGCTGATACGACATTCTATTTGGTTGCTGAGTTGAATAATGTAAAAGGTTTTCTGTACGGTCATACTCCGAGTGTACCAATTTTCGTGAAATGCGTCATCCGTAACAGACGTGCTCTACGATCGAAAAGCGTGAATTTCAATAGGAATTTTGTCCAAAGATAACAATAGTGATATTTCTTTTGTTTTATTCAATTAAAATTTACTGCATCGACCAATTCTTGAATGCTGGAGCAGAGCATGAATACCAGCAATATACGGCAAAATATGTAAGCGATGTAGGTGAACTTTTCGACGACAGCATTCTCGAACTACAAAAGAAAATCTGGTAGTTAGTCGGGAGTTATAAGAAACGCGAAAATGCTGTTGAAAATGTAAAAAAGAAAAAAAAAAGTATATAGGGAAACATGGGGCAAAGTGGCCATATGGGGCAAAGTGGCCACCCACTTTTTTGGGGCATTTTTGAATTCTGGGGCAAAGTGGCCACTCACGCAAATCCGATTTCTGGCGGGGCACAGGATCAGTGAGAATTCTATGTTTTTTTGAGAAATTGATAGCTATTTAAGGCAGAGGGTGAGAATCATTTTGCGAATTACTGATAAATGTCTATTTTATTTTGATTGACAAAAATCGCACTTATAATGGACTTCATCTTCATCGACACCTGCACACAAGGTGTGCGCCCATTTTAGGCATGTTTCGCAGCAAATTCAATCTTCGGAGGAATGCGAATAAAGTTGATCGCAGAAAATACACGCAACGTCTGCCGCAGACAAGAATTTTTCTTTTTTGATGATCTCTTTTTTCTTACTCACTAGATTTGCGCGATACGACGGACTCGTGATAATGGCGGTTTTCCCACGATTTGCCCGATAAGGACGGGCTTTTGCCACTTGTAATGGCAAAATTTATCGAAGTATTCCGACTAATTCTTTTTTCATCCCATCGAAGGAGGGTACCTACTATGCCTCGTTTCTTTTCGGTTTATCGCGGCCTTCAATGTTCCATGCGGGAACAGTCTATTACAACGTCTATTTAACCAGAAGTGACAATTATCGATTTTCATCGCATTTGAGGGGGTGGCCACTTTGCGGCCCAAACATTTTTTTTTTCAAAATTCGTGCAATAAGGAGGTGGAATCAGTTTGGGGACATAAAAATAAGTAAATGACCATGTGCTACCCGACAAAACTCGTTAAATTCCTTAAGTGGGCCACTTTGCCCCATACTCCCCTACAAAAATGAATATTCTACTAATCGAGTGGAACTTACTGTTATTACTCCGTAGGCTAGAAAACAGAATTCCATTATGCAAGTGATGTACGTTACGCCAATATGAAACGCCAATACTTCGATGAGCCTTTGCCCGACTCTACAAAAATATGTCATTTTCTTGTAATTAAAAATTTTCACGGGTTTTCGTGGATCGATAATCAGCTATAGTGAATTTAAATAATTCTCGTACAACGAGAGACAAAGTGAATTTAATCGGTGTTGGGGAGGATTTTGGCACACTCGATTGAGTCAACAGACCTTTTTTTAACGCTGATGAGTGTTTTTTTTACTATTTCATTTCGTTGAAACGGTGTCGAGCAGCGACTTAAAAAATTTGAGTCTGTGTTAGAGTACATGCAGTCAATTTTTTTTGAATGCCAATAAGTTTAATCTTGTCCCAAAGCTCTTCAGTACGTGCGGATAATAATATTGATTTGTTTGAAAAAATGTGTCTACCTACTTAATGACGGCGGAATGATGTTCAACGCAATCACGAAGGGCAGTTATTACAGACAAGTCGTCCCTTCGACCGTCCTTTTCACTCAATGCTTCGGCTATTCGTATGCGAACGTATTTATATTGACCCACCAATACGGCTATGTAATGAATGACATAGAGATATATAGCGATCGCTCCAACATGTATGGCGCAACCACCGACAACTTGTATAGCAACACCGGCTGCGAAAACACCCCTCCCGAATGGTTCACCAGGCAAATAAGCAGGTAACGTAAAATCGGCGTACGTGAATTGTTCACTCTCGAAGATTCGAAAAATTGGTGCTGCTGGGAAAAGGATTGCAGCCAGGAGGCCTGCAACCAAGTAAAAGCTAAGGCCCGCATTGTAATGTTTCACCGTCTGACAAACACACTCTCTCAAATCATCGCATTCGATGAGAATGAGATTGTAATTCTTGATCAATATGTGGAGATCACTTCGTCGAATATTAAGATAAAAAAGAGGGATCAATATTTCAGTAGTGAGCACCGCGATTGCACCGGATTTTTTGAAAGCTTGGTCTGCCGTGAGGTTGGCAAAATGCAAAGTGCCCAAAGCACAGCTCGTTAAGTATACGATTTTTATTGACCACGCGAACATCATCCATAAAATGCTGAGGAAGTCTAACTTTTTTAGGTCATCGCTGAGCGGCAAAAAATGACCAGCGAGAAAATTCACGAATACATTTAAACGATTTACACTCTCGAAATATGCGCTCTTCTCCATACTCGCTAATCTTGAGATTTTATCAACTGAAGTTATATATTAAACTGTAGTTTGGAAAGTGTAGTCGTGCTACTGCTGGTAAAATCTCTAGTCTTCTGTTCAGTTACGCTCCTCGATGAAGACTGACGAGGTGAATACTGTCGTACTTGGAGCTGCGAGCTCTCGCGTAATTAATCATTCCGTTTGTCAACGTAGTCGGGATTCGAGGAGTCCGAGTCGTACCAGCGACATGTAAAAACAATTGAAGGCAAAAAAGGTTGTAAAACATTTAAGAGAATGAACGAGGGTGCTTTCAAAGCTGTATGAGGCTTTTGCACTTCTTCTATTGAAAACATTGTCATGTTTTTTGCCCCGCAAATTTCTGTAGGGCGATTCCTGTTCCGAATTCTCTCTGAGATATCGATCTTTTCCGTTCCTAACCGTTGACAACAATTCCAATGTTTTTTCTCAAAGTTCCTTTTTCCATATAGTTTCGGAACAACGCCGAGACTCAGTCGTATAATTAACTTTCCTTTGAAGCAGAGGACGCGATGTAGAAACGCTTAGGATATTAATGATAAGCTTGTGATTCGATACCGGTGTAGGAAAGAAAAAAAATGTTCAGACGAATGACGAGAAAGGGATTAGAAGCGGGGGCGCGTGTGCTGACAAGCTGAGAGTGTATTTATTGATTTTCATTCAGTTTCAATTTGGTCTTCATGAAGTGATGATCTATGGTCGCACTGCGAGCTACTGTTGAGCACAGAGAGGAAGACGGTTGCATTGAAGTTCTGCTGTACCCCGATTCATCGGCTACTTTCAAAGAATTTGTATATTTTTTCATTATCGAACTTTTTCGTCTTCGCCGGGATGGCGCGTGATACAATTTTTTTCATTTCTTTTGGACTCTTTTTATGACTGTCCAAGAAAAAATTGTGAATCCTGAGTTAGAATAGCAGTGCGATTTCATAAAAAATACTCCTGATTAACGAAACGCATTTCGCGAGTTTATACTTTTTTCAATGGAAGATCGGTTCTTTGCAAGCGACTTTAACTGCACAAATAAAGGATTTCGAGCCAGTCACTCACGCTTTTTCATATCAATAAAAACTGTTACGAGCAATTGCGCAACTTTATGCGCTATAGAAATTATTCTGTGAAAAAAACTAGAGAAAGTGTTTGTCTGAGCTCCTTCTGACAATCGTGTCGCGAGCACGTTCATATCACCGCCTAGGGGAACGCTCCGTTACCGACTGTATCGGCAAGGTTTTCTGCAGTTTCCCTCCGCCCTCTGCAACCACGATACACTCTAAAATGAGTCAGCTGCTGCTGCACTGGCAAGATTTTTGGAAAGATGGAATGAAAGGATGAAAAGAATGACCCTGATGAGGCGCAGTAATAAAAGTTGGCTCGAACCCCAATGCAAAAAAGAAAATACTTTTCATTTTGCGAAGTCGAACGCTACTAAAATTTTACACTTTCGATGACGCCCTGCGGTCAGCATTTCCTACTCGATTTCATTAGACCCAGAAATGTTTATAACTTTCGCACAAAAAAAAAAACAATTTTAAAAATATGGCAAAATATTAATTACATTTTATGTCATTGATGCACATTCATTAAACATTAAACTTATCTATACATTATTATCATGGGACAAACCTTTTGTAGTTAACTGCCTCATTTTTCAGGATCGTATTTTGATGGCTGGGAGAGACGAATATCGGTATTTGTGTTTCCAAATTTCTACAATCCTGAACATTATCAAGATTCTTTTTTGCTTTTCACACTTTAATTATTCGAGTTCAACGTCAATTCACAACAACGGATCTCTTCACAAAGTTTGATTCGGGAACATAGCACGAAAAACGAATATTCCATCAACGTGATTTTCTGTCATCTCAGACGTCTTCTAACAACTGTTATGCGAATGCATGAGAAAAGACTGTTTTTCTCGTAAGCTTTCATATTTATAATCCAAATAATAATTTTCGAGTCTAACGTAATTGCATCAATAATGAAAGAAATTTTCTAGTTTTGTGACTTCCAGTATCAAGCCGAGGTTATCGTGGCTACGACACGAAATTAACACGAAACGATTCGGTGAAGTTGATGCAGCAAAGCACGACATTCATTTAACGCTGAGTAGAAGCAAGCAAACTGAATACGATTTGCTCAAAATCTGTACCGTAAAAAAAATATAAATATTGAAGAAGTAGTCACTGAGAAAAAACTGAATAATTGTATCGAAATAAAGGAAGTATTTCTCATTTACCAATGCCAAAGTTGGAACGACGAGTTCAACGATTCGATAAGCGCTGATACGACATTCTATTTGGTTGCTGAGTTGAATAATGTAAAAGGTTTTCTGTACGGTCTTGCTCCGAGTATACCAATTTTCGTGAAAAACGTCATCCGTGACAGACGTGCTCTAAAATCGGAAAATGTCAGTATCAATTTCTTTGATCCTTCGCGATGTAGAAAAATTATGTTTATTTCATTTTGTTTGACTGAAATTTACTGCATCGACCAATTCTTGGATACTGGAGCAGAGCATGAACACCAGTAATACGCGGAATAATGTGTAAGCGATGTAAGTGAACTTTTCGACGACGGCACTCCCGAACTGCAGTAAAAAGTTTACAGTCGATAGAGAGTTACGAGAAAATGAAAAATGGTAGCACGGATATGAGAAATATCACAGATTTATACGAATAAATGTCACACTTTAATCATGCTGAACTCACCGTTATTATGCCGTAAGCTAAAAAACAGAATTCCATTATACAAGTAATGTACGTTACGCCAACATGGAGCGCCAATACCTCGCCGAGCGCTTGTCCAACTCTGCAAAAAAATGTGATAATTTTCTGCGAAAGAATTCGATAGAAATCGGACGGTTACTGTATCAAGAGATTTTTATATTTTCCGAAATTATTCTGATGTTTCCACTGTTTGATTAGTGGATGGAGGAAAAATGGATAAAAGGTGAGACGAACCGTGCACGTTTTTGGGACCGTATGATCGCGCAATTGTGCACTCAGCTTGTCACTTTTTCGACAGATTTTTCGAATTCGATTCCATCTCATTCGACGTGTAAAACTTACGATTTCTTCATGTTGATGTAGCGCGTCTTTTCAAATAGTAAGTCACACGAAAACGGTGTCGGCGAATGATTTAAAATGCGCAGGGCATGTCCACAGTACGTTGGAAAATATGAACTGAGACATTTGGATAGAATGATAAAATTATTTCGATGGGCATGCATGGAACTCCGTAGTGCGTACGGGAAATGATTATCAATGATTTCGAAAAATGTGAACGTACTTTATGACGGCAGAATGATGTTCGATGCAATCACGAAGAGCAGCGATCGCAGACGAGTCGTCCCTTCGACCGTGCTCTTCACTCAGCGCTTCGGCTATTCGTACGCGGACGTATTTATATTGACCTACTAGGACAGCGATGTAATGAACGACATACAGATACATGGCGACTGTTCCAACGTGTATGCCGCAAGAACCGACGATTTGCATGGCAACTCCAGCAGCGAAAACGCCTCTCGAGAATGGTTCACCGGGCAAATAAGCTGGTAATGTAAAATCAGCGTAGCTGAACTGTTCACTTTCGAAAATATGGAAAATTGGTGCTAGTGGAAAAAATACGGATACTATGAGACCCGCGATGAAGTAAATGCTGAGGCCTGTATTGTAATGATCGACCGTTTGGCGAACGAATTCTCTCAGCTCGTCGCAGTCGATGAGAATGAGATTGTATTTCTTGATCAATTTGTGGAGATCGCTCCGTCGAAAATTAAGATACAACAGGGGAATTAATATCTCAGAAGTAAGCACGGCCTCGGCACCAATCGTCTTGAAAGCTTCGTCCGCTGTGAGTTTGGCGAAATGCAACGTTCCCAAAGCGGTGCTTATCAGGTATACGAGTTTAACTGCCCACGCGAATATCATCCACAAGCCGCTGAGGCAGCCTATCTTTTTGGGGTTGTCGCTGAGCGGCAAAAAATGGCCTGCGAGGAAATTCACGAAGGCATTTAAACGATTCACACGCTCGAAATACGCGGTTTTCTCCATGATCGCAGATCCTGCGATCTTGTGAACTGTTGCTCGGGAACTTTAGCGGTCCCGCTACCGACAAGAATTTTTACTCTCCCACTTATAGTTCTGGTTCTCAATAAAAACTGAGGACGTGGATACTCTTGTACATTGAACCACGACTTTTGTGTTCGATTAATTATTCCGTTTGTCAACGGAGTTGGAAATCAGTGGTGATTATCCAAAGGCTCGAACCATAAAAAAGTAGAAAAGAACGGCCGAGAGAGTTCGCGAAGCTATAGAAGCTTTTTTACTTCATACGTTGGAAAAGTTATTATATATTTTTTACTCCTCATACATCTGGCGGCGATTCTTGCTCCGAATTCTCTTTGACGTACCGATCTCTTCCATTCTCGACCGAATCCGTTGACAATCATTTCAATGTTTTTGTTCACAGTGCCTTTTTTTTATATAGTTTAAGGACGACGCTCGGACGGGGTCGGACAATGAACTTTCCTTTGAAGACGATCCAATGTAGAAGTGTTTAGAATATTAATGAGCGTGCGGTTTGATTCTAGTGTACGAAGTAAAAAATGTTCAGAGGGAAACGACGAGGGAGGAGAAGGAGCATGACCTGGCGACAAGTTGAAAGCCGAATCATTGATTTTTATTCAGTTTCGAATCGCTCTTCGTCGAGTGATGATCTTTGCTCATACTGCAAACTACTGTTCGGTGTGGAAAGAAAGTTTGCTTTGTTAAGTTTTCCTCTTCCACCGGCGTCTGTCACTTTTCAGAGGTTCTTATTCTCTCGTTTCCAAATTGTTTTTGTGTTCTCCGGGAGCGTATGCGACAAGTGACATCCGCGCGGTTGAAGTGCGACGTCAGAAACAACTTTGTCTCATACAAGATCCTTCAAATCGGGCGCAGGTTCCATCGACGTCGCAATTTCGTATATATTTGTTGGTATATATTATTTGAACAATGTTTTTTGGCACCGGAAAACGTCATTCAATGATTTCATCGTTCAGTGATGATTCAAACTCTAAATACACGTTGGAAAATGATTACGAGCTATTGACAGAGAGATGTTCCATTTTATTGTGCTTTTGATATCGTACCGACACTTTTTTTGCTTCAAAAGGGATCAACAAAAGATTATCGTAGCCAAAAACTGCAAGGGGAGGTTTCACGGTTGACGTCGTTGAAAAAAAGCGGTCGAGAGAACACTTGACGTGTAGATACGTTGTAGAACGAATATTGTTTCTTCTTAAGCCGTTATCGTTGGAGTAGAGTGATTTTTCGTTACATTGTGTCGAACAGCACACGATTCATTTTACGTTAAGTAGAAGCAAGCACACCGAGTAAGACTTGCTTAGAATCTGAATGGTTAAAAATACAGAAAGCATTGTTTCAAAGTAATATTTTAGGGTGGGAGAATATTCGTTTTGAATAAAAGTCGAGTAAAAGTTCAATGTACCAAAGCTAAGGTTGGCACGACGAGATCGACGATTCGGTAAGCGCTGATTCGGCATTCGATTCGATTGCTGAGTTGAATTACGTAGAAAGTTTTCTGTACAGTCTTGCCACGTGCGTACCAATTTTCATGAAATGCATCATCCGTTACAGACGTGCTCTACGAAGGAAAAAGATTCATTGAAAATCTTAAGTTTTTATATTAATTGGAAAAAAAAATGTGTCTGTCATTCAAATGTCAAGAACTCACTGCATCGACCAGTTCTTGAATGCTGGAGCAGAGCAGAAATACTACTAATATACGGCAACATATGTAAGCCATGTAAGCGAACTTTTCGACGACAGCATTCCCGAACTGCAGAGAAATAACTTATGGTCAATAAATAAAGTCAACAAAGTATTATAAAGAAACGAACCAGAAAATAAGATTGACGGTTAAGGAAGATCACGCGAATCTAATGGAAATCGAAAATTCCAAATTTAAGAGTTGAAGTTTGGAAATATGCTAGAAAAATACGTCGTGCATCTATCCCCGGAATTATTATAGGATCTATCATCTAATTGTCGAGAAAACAATTAACGAAAACCATATTTTTTGAAGGGACACTCCCTGTGCGATGATTTGGATCTTATGAAATAGGATCCTCCCAACGTCAAAGAGTCAAAAACGAGAATAAGAAAATATAATGTTTTTAGATATCAATGATGTCTTGAGAAACCCTTGGTACCGGTGAAAATGACTTTGGAATGGAAAAATAAAAACGATCAATATTTTAAACCATGAGCCAACTGGTTTAAAATATAGATATGCATACGTATATAAATGGGAAATGGCTGTTGTCAGATTTCGCTTGACGATTTTACTACAAAAGTTTTTTAACCGCTATCATTATATTAAAAATTTATTAATTTCAACAAATAAGTTTCACATTATTTTGCTTCCTCATCGAGGAAGCTTTGTGACGATGAAAAATTTTTTTTTCCAGTTTTCAATGTCAACGTACTCAAAATGTTCCAAAACATCGAAAAATCATATCTAGAAAAAATGTCCGGATGTGTGTGTGTATGTGTGTATGTTATGGCACTGCAAAATTCAAACGCTTATAACTCGGAAACGGTTTGAGATACAGCGCTACCGTTTTGCACAGATGTTAATCTATACAAGCTCTTCACTCTCTGATAATTTTGTCAGAATTTGTAAAAAATTACGAATCTGACGACGTTTTGAAATATTCATAAAAAGGGTGTCGACGCTCTAACTTTCGAAAATTTAAAAATTTATTAATAATTTTTTTTTTATAAATAGACTATCATAATAGGAAAGTTAGTATTGAATTTGGGGAATATCGGTTGAGCGGTTTAAATTTTATGACATTTTGAATTTTACGAAAATATGAGTTTTTCAAAAAATCGTCCAACCGCTTCAATTTTTGGAAATTTTATAAGATATCGTGTATAAGCCTGTACTTCCTCTATACTTTCCAGCAAAGTTGTCGGAATTTTCTTTAATTTCAATGTAAATAGAAAAACGATGAAAATTGAAAGTTGCAAACTGTTTTTTCTGATGGCTCGTCATTTAGTTTTTTTTTATGAATTTAAACAAAGAGATAAATTAAAGCTCGTAAAAGAAGGTAGAGAAAATACATTATTTCCTTATATACAAAAAAATGGTGCAAATTAAAATTTGCAAATTGCTTCCTCAAAATGGTCAAGATGCACGATGCTCGAAGCTTCCTCTATGAGGAAGCCAAAATGAAAAATATAGCACCTCATAGAGTAAGCTTTGCGCATCGTGCATCTTGACCATCTTGAGGAAGCAATTTGCAAATTTTTATTTGCAGCATTTTTATTAATTGGGAGAATAAATTTTAATCGTTTCTTTGATCATCAAAAGAGCAAAAAAGTTTAGTTGCTTTTTTGAATCACAAGTAATGAATGATTTTCCTCAATGAATTAATATGAAGGAACATTATGTTCAACACTTACGGTGATCACTCCGTAGGCTAGAAAACAGAATTCTAATATACAAGTGATGTAGGTCGCGCCGATATAAAGCGCCAATATCTCGATGAGCGTTTGACCAACCCTACAGAAATATGTTATCAACTATTATTTTTCGGGATTTGTTTTTATTCGCATTAAATTTCGGAAATAACTCATATTTCCCAATAGTTTTGCATATATTTTATTGCTTCCGCATATGCTCCCCAGCGTTCATCTAAGATTTGCGTTTTCGTAAAACTCATCGAGGAAACCCAGAAATTGCTTTTTTCTAGTGTACTATTGCAATAAATTTGACAGGGACCGAGGAAAACTGTGCGACAATTTTGGCGGATAGGGCCTTCCCCAGATAGGCAGGAGAAGGGCCTTGAATCAACGGTGCCCTCATTGCTGGCGATGTGTTTTTCTTATTTATATCAATTGGGATCTTGATATTGTAGAGAGGATTGGCTACGTACTTTTATCAAATCAGGGTTACTCACGGTTCATTTCAACATCTTTGGGAATGCGACACAAACTTTCTTCACTGACGAGGAATTGAGCGATATACTCGACGCATATAGTGCTGGGATAAATTCCATAAATTCGAGATTACAAAAACAGGATTCCAGTGTTTAAGGGTCAGGGTCTTTATTGATTTTTATTTCATTTTTACTTTGGAGAAATTCGAATTGCTTTATTAACTCACTGAAAAATTAGTATATTACACACCTAGGGCAGGAAAATAAGGAAAGTCTCAGATCACATGTAATTGTCGGCCGAGGCTTCGCCTCGGTGTGTAATGCCCTAGGTGTGTAATATACTATTTCGATGATTTTTATAATCAATAAAAAATGAGTACCTACGCAATGACTGCGCTATGATGTTCAATGCATTTACTTAACGCAGCGACCACAGACGAATCGTCTTTCCGTCCGTTCTTTTCACTCAGAGCTTCGGCGAATTGTATACGAATATATTTGAATTGAGCTATAAGGATAGTAACGTAATGGATGACATACGTATAAATGCCAATCGCTCCAACGTGTACAGCGCAACCACCAAAAATTTCCAAAACAACACCAGCAGCAAAAACACCTCTCCCGAATGGTTCACCGGGCAAATAAGCCGGCACAGTGAAATCGGCGTAGGTAAAACGTTCACTTTCGAAAATTCGGAAGATCGGCGCTGCGGGGAAAAAAAATGCAGCCGTGAGGCCGACGATGAAGTAAAACTTGAGGCCTTTGATGTAAGGTTTCATAGACCGACTAACGCACTGTCTAAATTCATCGGAATCGATGAGAATAACGTTATAATATTCGATCAATTTGCGTAGATCATTCCGTCGAAGATTAAGATAACAAAGGGGGAAAAATACTTCACTACTGAGGACCGTTATGGCACCAGATTTCTTAAAAGCTTGATCAGCCGTCAAATCGGCGAAGTGCACCGTGCCCAAAGCAATGCTCGTCCAATACACGATTTTAACCGCCCAAGCGAACGCCATCCACAGGTTGCCAAAAAAGCCTAATTTTGCATCGTCCTCACTGAGCGGCAAAAAATGCCCGGCGAAAAAATTGACAAAAGCATTAAAACGATTGGCGCGACGAAAATATTCGCTTCTCTTCATATTCACGAATATCGCGAACTTGGAAACTTTAGTTACTGCACTGCCGGACACGAGATTTCAGTCTTCTCAGTTGCGAGTCTTGTTGGAAACTGTCGACAAGACCGCTTACGTACTCCGAACCACGACATCGTTCTCTAATTACCCATTCCGTTTGTCAATGCGATGGCAAATCGCTCGTTAATAACGAGAAGTACAACTCGTACGATCGATTGGCAAAAACGGAGGGTGGAAACAAGCAGACGGAATGGACGACGCTGTCACGAAGCTATACGTTTCTTGCTTTCTCTCTCGTTAACGTTGAAACACTTTTTATACCCCACTTTTCTGTAGCACGACTCTTGCTCCGGTTTCCCTTTGAAGTATCAATCTCTTCTTCTCTCAACCGCATAGATAAACGCTCCCGAGTTTTTCTTAAGTACCTTTTTCACGAAGATTCGGAATAACATTGCAACGGAGCCCTATAATTATTTTTCCCTCAAAGACGCCACCGACCCTCGTGCGCAGAGCAAAAAATATTTAAGGGAAAACAACTCTGCACGTGCTAGGAGAGGGAGAAACCGATTGGAAGTGGAATCATCGATTTTTATTCAGTTCTGAAATGTTCTTCGTGGAGTGACGATCACTAATCCCGACCATACTTTGTATCAATCGCAACGATTTATTTTACGCGTTGTATTCACACTCTGTTAAAACCGGGAAACGTGACAGTGTTACGTGTCCTCTTAGGGCAGTACCGCGAACTCATTTTGCATTTCCTTTCTTGGATTTGACATTTTTTGGCTAAAGATGACGAATCGAGATGAGCCGAGACGATTTCAGTCTGAACAAGCGTCGATCATCTTGGTCTGTAAGTACATGAGAGCAAAAACACTCGAATTTCAAAACGATCGAACTCAAGTCTCTGGACAGAGTTGCTCGAAAGATATTTCATGTCGATCAATGCGGAAAGACAGAAGAATAAAAACCGAAGGGAGATTAATAGAAAGAGGAAAATAAAGGCGAAAGGAAAATCGTCAAAACTTATTTTAGCCCAGTCAAGATTCACGATGAAAGATGATTCCGTGTCTGCTACAAATGCACTCTCACATTCACAGGGTGTTCGAGGAGTAAGGATTGTGACGCTCTAATTTTGTGAAAGAATAAATAAAAATACTTGATAAATGAGTGTGCAGAAAATTTTCCTTAACAATAATAAAATCAATCGTCGAATACTCATAAATCTGAATTTGAAAAAAGTCACAAGAACATTTTTTTTTGAAGGTCACTCGAGTTGAGCGCGAGCTCTTCTTCAGCAATTTTATCAACGTTGGGAGCACCCCGTACCGATTTCCGTTTTGTTAAGCATACGTACAGGTTGTGACAGCTCCAAGCAGGGGATCTTTTCTCATCGATACAAGGCTATCTCGTATCGCTGCAGTTTCGATGAGTGCAAAGGAGCGTGGGAGTTGAGAGATAGAATAGGAGAAAAAAAACAATAAAAAAAAGTACGAGAAGAATCGAATGAACCGTCAGGAGTAATCTCGATTTTCTTGAGATACGAATTGCGCAAAAAAAATCTAAAAGTTTACGAACTCGTTGCAAGTTCAAAAGAGCGTTTCTGGGCGGTCCTTTTTCCTGTGATATTTCATCGGTGACGTTCATTTTTTATAGTATATGCAAGATCGTTCAATAATATTATTCATTTGCGCGAATCATAGTTTTTTATATTCTCGGCTCAACTCGAATTCGAATGATTTATTGAAGCGCATTAAAAATAGTATAAAATGCAGACGGCATTACGAAACAACGTACGAAATTTCTCAGCTCTATTCGAGGCATTCGAGACTTCTTTGAAGAAACAGGTTAACGTTAAAATTTTCATGAAGTTTTCAATTGTGAATAATTTTAATACGAAGGGTCAGGACGCTCGGTTATGCTTGAAAACGACGCTGAGGGAAATTCAAATTTTATGCCATGAACTTTTCGAAAAAGTTGCGTAAGTCTTAACATCGAGTTAGCTCCGAGACATTGAATACGAAGTTTTCGCACATCTGGTGTAAGTCTAAGACCGGGTTGATATACATTTTTGATAGTTTCAACGTGTCGGCTTTTTTTCAACTCAATTTTTCAAGTCACAGAGAAATTGAATTTGATTCTGGAGTGTAAAACGAGAACTTTGGAAATTATTTCATTCGTTTTTTCATGCGAAGTTAAAATTTCACGATAAAGTCGAGAAAGCTCCATTCAGGTAGTAGCAAAAAATGAATTTCGGATAAGAACCAAGGAGTGCATGACCGCAAAAAAAACTCGATTGAAGTTCGCTTTGCAGCCTGCCAAAATGCCTGCTTGACTCCACAATTAGTCAAAACGACAAAAAAACATTCACTCTCACCACCGTGGATCGCTTTCTCAGGAGAAAATACAAATTCGATGAGCCTCGGGCCAGTAGATTTTTGGAATAAAAGAAATTTCGAGTGTGTCGAGTAGGCTTGAAATGCTCATTTATTTGCACGTGACATGACCGTGACAGAACAGTCCTAAAATAATTAATTCCCCCAGAACCTAAATTACCAGTGAAACAACCCGAGATAAGCAAATTTTCAAGTTTTCTTACTGAATTCCAATGAAATTGATGCTTTCGTCAAGAAAAGAGGTAAAACGTAAAAGATAAATAAATTGTGCAGCTTAACAACGTGTTATCATTCAAATTTTGCTAGTCACCCTGCAAGGGTTCAATGCAAATAATAAAAAAAATATTTTACTCAAAAGTAAAAACGTTTTTCATTATAATTCTTCTGGAAATGATTTTTTAAAAATGACAACATCGATATGCATCTGAAACGTCGCGATAAATTCTAAAATCAGTAGTTTTCATCATCGATAGTGACATCAATGGTTTTACGCCCCGAAAAGATGTAAGTGGTAAGAAAACAAAAAAAATAATAATAAACATGCAATTCTTTCGGTGAGGAAAAAAAATTTGGTGAATCGGTCGCACCATAAGAATCGTCATGTTGCGAGCTTCGAGGTCAACCGGAAATGCCCAAGAGGCTATGAAGCCTCGGGGCATAAACCGAAGTACCCTCTTCCGTGCACGAGATACTTATTCAGGCTCTAGGAGACCCGGTACTCGAATAACGTGAGTTTTCTCTCATCTCTTTTTCGTGATACTGATTTTTCTCCCTCTCTATATATTTCTATGGAGGAGATGTCGTTGTCGTTTTTCGTAAAACTTTCAAACGCTTATTTCCTCGGTCCAGTATAGCAACATTACTATTGATTCAATCAGCAATAAAACAAGAAAAGATGTTTTGCCTGAGAGTCGCTTCATTCGAAAGCACTTTTTCTATCTTCTTTCCGAGATTTATTTGTTTCTATTCGTTTTTTTTAGCTCCAGAGGCAGCACTATCCGGGACGACAGGAGCGAGTCTGTCAGCGCCAATACACAATCTCGGCGAAAAGAGAAGAACCGTATAAGGTCTGTAAAAGTGCGAAATATAACCCGAGGGCTATCATTCTCACGAGACTGCGAAATCCCGACAGCCAAATGAACGGAAATGAGGCTGCGAAAGTACTTGAGAAAAGCGAGTCAAAAATTTATTTGGAAAGTCGGCAAGTACTGGAGGACTTTGAGGGCCTCCGTTCCTGGGAATGGAAAGTTGACGAGAGCCTAAAGACAAGCATCGCTATGGAAAAGCTGAAAACCCTTGGACGAGAACGAACCCTCATTTTCAGCGAACTCAAATCAGACCTCGAAAAAATGCTTCATGCTGTACGCCATATGAAAAATCTACGATCGAGTTAACGCTCCACTGTGTTTTGCGTGGAGAAAAAAAACCAAGAAAATCAAGACCAATAAAATAAATAAAAATATTATACTCTCGTGCTATCGAGTCTGCCATCGAAGTCACTTTTTTATTCAATATTTCCTCGTATTCTCATCCCAGGTTTTTACAATTCCATGCGTCATCGACTTACTTCTTAGCCATGCTTTTGTCCAGGGCTTCTGAGGGATCTAGAAGACCCGCAATCACATCCACGTTACGCTCTATCGATCCCACTTGCGCAAGGGCCCAGGGAAACTGCGGTAAACACGCGTCGGTAAATCGGTTGTATTTTGCCTGAAAATCGTGACCCTAATCATCGTCAAAAGCTCGGAAAATCGGCTCGATTAAACAGTTATCGATTCTCCTGATTCCGTTTCGAGCTGCTCGACCTCGGGGATGACCGAACGACGAGTGTGACCTCGTCATCAGGTCAGAGTTTTCGGTCGACCTAGTTGGATTTCAAACTCTTAGATTTGCAGCCTGAACGTTTGCGGTACTAATTGATTAAAGAGGGCAATATTCCGATGGGAGGATTTAATTGTAGCACGCAGGTAGATCGAACATGGGATCTAAACAATCAAAGCGTTAAGTTGGTCGAAGCTTTAGTTAAATGTTGGCCTTACAAACATTCGTTTCACTGTCCGACTTCGCGTGGTCCTTTGCTAGAAGCTTCCTATTGTCAAATCAAAGATACGAGAACGAGAGTTCTGTGAAACGGGATAAAGGACTGCCTGGTCAGAAATCGAATGTTTCGAGATTCTGTCCTCCGGTCGATAAATAGTTTGCGATTCAAACTGAGAATTAGCAATTTGAGCTAATTCTCGGGCTTCTACGAGCACGAGGGAATCGTTTTACAGTGCGACTTCACTGGGTTTGATGTTCAAGATAAATAATGTCTGTATGCAACGGGGAGCATGTGTTATCTCATGGCTTGTATCCAGATGACCAGATGAAGTTAGAAAGAGCGCACGTTGATTGCAAACACCTACAGTTCGAATGAATATTGTTGTTTGCTTTAGAATTGGAAAGTATTTAGAATTGGAAAGTAACCTTGCGGATAATACCAACAATTGGAACCATGATTTTCGAGTATCACGAGCGCAATCATCGCTCACCGCGGCGCCATGAAATTAGCAAGTTTCCAATTCGGATCTGTCGACAAAATAAAAGTATTCTTTCAATCGTTGTAGTCATTACTTCGAACGATAAAAAGTCGTTCGAAAAGTGAAAGTAAAGCGAAAACATACTGACAAACGCTTAAATGGAAAGTTATAAAGAGGAATTAGCAAAGTTTTTGGAACAGAATCAGGATTCGTCTTTCTCGGACGAAACTCTCTTTGAAAATGTAACTATCGCGATAGCGATTCGAGTTCCGTTAATTGGATGCTGACAAAAACATTTCCCTGGCACATGCTTCCGAAGCGATGCGCTGCCACCGCCCCCGGAGCTCTTTCAAAGGAATTTCCCCATAACACAATATTGGTTGGGTGTGTGCATACGAGGAAACCATTTTTAAAGCAACTTGTCGGTTTAATCGTTCGATGCCTCGCACCAATCGAGCGGAGCCCGAATGCGTACGAGCTTTCAAAGTAAATTGAAAGCATTCGTGGCTCCATTGATTAAGGCAGGCAGCTAATACGAGTAAACCTTTGTTACGTCATCAGCCGGAGCATAATTAGTTACAAAATGGTGGAGACGCAGATGTAACAGGAAAACAAGCTGCAAGTAGTCAATTCTAGGCTTAATTATTAACGCCTAGAATTTACCGCTTCGTTGAAGGTATATTTAAGTTCGTCTTCCTATTTGACAAATATTTTCATTACAATATTATTCCAAGCGTCAAAATATATTCCCGTATCCGTTAAATAACCAAGCTTCATGAAATTCAAGTGAAAATATGTCCAAAAAAGGCCTCGACTAAAATGAATCCTGAATAAAGAGAAGACTGATGAATATTCATAATTATGTACAGCTATGATCGCACGCTTTCATTTAAAGCAGAATACAAAAACACGTTGCCGTGTCTCCACTTGCACGCATCTCTGCACACTCATCCGCACGCTCTCATTCACACATTTAAAGTAATATTAAATTTGTAATTTACGCTATTTCTCTACGAGACAGGAGAAGAAGGAGCTGTTTGTTCTCGTCGGGCTATAATGCTTCGCACAATAGAAGTCCCCAAGAGATGGCAGTCCCGGGTTCACTGTAGATCTTCTCAACTCAGGACACGACGCTGTGCCAGTGGTGAACAGCTAACGGGTCTGGTTTACTCACTTCCGGTTATTCTCTCTCTCTCTCTCTCTCTCTCTCTCTCTCTCTCTCTCTCTCTCTCTCTCTCTCTCTCTCTTGCTCTCATTCCTGTCCGTTTGTCTCTTTCCTACGTCGTCTACAATTTCAACGACGAGGGCTCTGCTATATCCACACCATCACGCTGCACGTCAGATAGCCCAGATAGAAAGCGGCGGCAGCGTGTACCCGCGCGGTTATGAAGCGTGTAGTAAATAACCAGAACGTCGGGGCTCAACCCTCTATTCCGTCTACTCGCTAACCTCGTATTTATCTTCTATCTCGTTCTCTTTTCACGAATGGGGCTTGTACCCGGTGCAACGTAACATTCACTAAATTTTGTGCCCACCGCGAGCGACCGCCGCCTGCTGCAATATTCATTTTCTGAAAGGATTGAATTCTCATAATTTCGTACGAGTTAGCTTCTACCTATGGCACTATGCGGAATTAAAGCAGACATGAAAATTGGCGAAGGACCCGGAACTCCGGGAAACATTTAGTTTTTAAGCTAAGGAAAGTCGGAAATTTAACTGATTCCATTTCCACGGTTTCTTGGAGCATAAATCACTTTTTCACAGTCGTTTTCTAACCCTGTTCATTGGGGAGGTAATTGGAACTTGTGAACTTCACTATCGTTCTTTGCCCTCTTTTTCTTCTTATTCTGAGAAGCTTCTATGTTTCCTGGTTTTTTCAGGACGAAGCTTGTTCACAGTTTTTTTTACGGTAACTACTTCGATACGTGAAAAAGTGGCGAATAGAGACTCCGAAACAGTGCACATTGTTTTGTTAATTCGTGCGAAACTCTGCGCACAAACAGTCGCCAAATTTAACCTCGTTTCTGGCGCGGTTCAATTTTTTTCACGATTTTATCTCTTGTTGAATTCAGATCGTTGCGAGGTTATGAAGGAGTGCGAGGAATTTCATAAAGAAGGAAGGAAGGATGACGGAAAGGGAGGAGCAGATGAAGAGGCGAAGGCTGAGGAGCGGAGGAATGTTAGGCAGAAGCGACAGCACGAGTTAGCAAACAGAGTAGAGAAAGAAGATTGGATCAACCGTTTTTTCATTGAGAGGCAGGAAGCCGAACAAGAGGAAGTCTTTATTCGCATCCAGGAAGCTCGAGAGCTCGAGCCCCTGCAGGCACAACAGGAACAAAAGTTGGGACGAGAATTAAAGCGCAGAAAAGGTAAAAGGACCTTCTTGCGTCTTGATCGAACGAATTTTATAATTCTTTTATTGTGGATCTGATTAACTGTCAACCAGATGAGGAGATAAGCGCAACAAAACGTAGACAGCAGATCAGAAATGAGACGCCGGAGCTGAAGCAATTGGGGGATCAGCTGAAGAAGGAATATGAGGGGGCAGCTGCAAGGGCACATCTTCTCGAGAGACAAGTGCACCGAGCCAACTTAAAAAGCAAGGAAATTCAAAACGATCGTGCCATCCAAGGTTGGTACAGGGTGAGCCTAAAATTATTTTTTTATTTCCATTATTTATGATCGTTGGGAATCGCATTGTTGTGGATCTTCAATGAATTCTGTTATCCAAGAGTCCTGTCATCATAGACGACATTTTTTCATGAACCGAAATGGCACCGGTAATCGAAAAAAAAAAAAAAACACTATCAATGTGAAAAAACGGGATAGAACGACACGTTCGAGAAGCAAAAAGTAATGGAGAGTCGCCTGAGAAGCGAACAGTATCGACGGGATCTTCAGGAGCAACTCGTGTCGAATCGTCGTCTGCGTTGTCAGCAAAAGATCGAGGAGAGAAGGCTTGAGCGGAAGTTGGTTGAAGACACTTTGACACTGGGCAAGAACCGTGAGAATGAACGGACGAAACGAGAGAGAATGCTGCACTTGCTCGCCGAGCAGAACGATTTTCTTGAAGCTCAGAAAACCAGGAAACTGAGGGAGAAAGCAGCGCTGTTGGAAGAGGAGGAAAAGCATAAACGCATATTGGCAGATAAAATGATTCGAGAAAATCAAAAAGAGCAATCGAAAGTAAGTTATTGCTAGAAACAATTGAATAACAAAATTTTGTAATTTCATTTGTTTTCAGAGAACTAAATTGGCATTCAAGTGCGAACAGTTAAAAATTATAAGTTTATTATCTTTTTGTTTTTTGGAAAAGTCCATCAAGGTCGCTGAAAAAGAAGCGATTCTGATGAAAATGACGGAAAAGATGCTGAGTCAGGAAAGTGGAAAAAGGGAATGGGAGGAGACGCTGAACGAGCTGAGGGACCTAGAAGAGAAAAACTATTTGGAAATGCTTCAGAGAGAAAAGAGTGAGGAAAAGAGGCGAAAAGCCAGAGAAATTTTGGAGGACCTGAAGCGTCAAATGATGTTGAAGAAGGAGAGCAGAGCAATGGAAGAGAAGATTGATCGAAAGTTTGCGAAATACTTGGAGAGAGAGCGTGAAAAATTTTTAATGGAGGAAAGACAAAAGGAGGAAAAGCGTCGGGCTGAAGGTATTTCTACATACAAACTTTTAGATAAATGTTCTCACATAACTGTGTACGGCGCGTGTCTGCATAAGGGAGTCGAGACGAACGAGGCGTGAAGCGAGTAGAGGCGTGTACTTTTGTAAGTTCACCCCGCAAATTAGTGAAGAGCTCTTTTCCGGCCAGTAGAAACGGAGGGGTTTCAAAAGTTTAGATTTCCATAAGAAGATTAATTTTATTTAGAACGATCATTTATAATTATGCAAAATATTTTGGGATACTTGAACGTTTTCTCTCATTCGTTGAAATATTTATCCGCAAACCTCAGAGTGCTGCTGATTCATTAATTTTTAAAAATACTGTCGAACGAATAAATAAGTTAATGAAGAAACACTGAAAAATGTAAACGGCTTTCACCATGAAATTAGCCATTTCTATTTTATTCCCTTTAAGGAATGGAGTACCTCAGAAGTCTGCGATGCATCGAGATCTTTGTCCAGAACCAAGGCACCCAAACGGAAAATGAAAAAAAGGAAAGTGAAAGGAAAACCGAGGGGGAGAGCCCATCAGAATTCATAGAGAAAGAACGCTCTCGGATGCTGCAGGAGCACGCCATTAGGATGCAAGCACTTGTCCCGCCCTGTTGTCCAGATAAAAGCGATGACTGATTCCCACGCTTGCAGAATATTCATCTCAATTTCGTTGATCCCTCGAACTGAACTAAACCCTGTCGATATCGCACAATGATGTTGACATTGTTTTATATTCCATTTTGAATAGTAAAGTCGAATAAATTTTTCATAAATATAACAATAAAAATGGTGGAGTAAAAGTGTTTTTTACCTCTCATAGAAGCGAAGCTGAACGCAGCGTTTCGCAAGGATACATTCGCTTTGGATTACACGGGCATATCAAAAAGCTGCAATTGGAATCCTTTGTCTCGGTGAAACTAGCGTTATCCGTCGAATATACTCCACAGACGAAATTTTCATTCAGTCATATGTTTTTGGCTGCCCCAGGGTTATAACCTGTACCGGCTTATCGGGAATCCGTGGGCGCACATATTACGGTGAATGTGAACACTTTGTCTACATGGCGCAGGGGCTTCGCTTACACGCGGGGCGGACGTGAAATATCGCAATCGAATACGTTTGCACGGATCGAAGTTTGGCTCTCTCACAAACCCCGGGACAATGGGTTCGTATGCTTTCGTAATTTTTAAGTTTCCTGATGACACGTGTCACGAGTGAAAACTTGAAAATTCGCGAAAATTATTTCACATCTTGGAACGAAAGCTTTCGGTCTGACGGTCTCCGCAGCAAACCGCTTTACGCCTAAATAAAATTCCCCTCGTTTTAAGTTCGGGGAGTTTTAAAAACTTCAAAGACGATTTTGTGCTTTTTTCTTTATCGCTATAAGCAGCATTGAAGAGGGCAAAAGGTCATGTGCGAGTCGAATCAAATTGACCCACATACAAATGTGTGGCGTTCGAATTGAGGCACACGCAGAAAACCGTGCTATAAAAGCAACCCGCGAAAAAGGCTCATAACCCACGGGTTTTCTTTTATTTTTCTTTCCCTCCGTTGGGCATGCAACTGTTCACGGAGTTCGGGCGCTCTTCATCGGCGCTTCCGCTTACCGAATAAATACGTAAATCCCATACTTGCGACGGGAGTCGGATTTCACGATCGAAACTACAAAATGTCTCATGAGATAAGATCAGCTGATCCGCGAGTGCGTACAATCTGCGAATAGGCAAAACGCAGATGGAAAACTTGAGTCTTCGATGCTTGCTCTCGACTCTGTCTGTGTAGCTATTCAGAGGGTTTCCTTCTGTTCGCTTTCGTCTCTACTCCCGACCTCTAACGTCCTCGTTATGTATTATTCATGTGGCAACAGCCTGGTTGATCCTCCTCGTACGGATTAAATCTGCATTTCCAGACATATCCTGCTCCGCTCGAAGTGCCCCAGTGGCTCCTATCCATCGGAGCTTTCACGCTGTCGGTCTGATCCCACATCGCAGCAGAAATAGCCATTTTGGGGACATTTTCGTTCCTCTTCACCAATCTTCAGAATCATTTTCATGTCTCCGTTGGCATTGATTTGGTGATTCAATCGTTTCAAGTTGCTGGGAAAATATTTGGGCGATAAATTACTCGTGGTTCGATAGATTTTTTTTTGGGTCATTCGTGGAAAGTAATTTGCGAGAAAAACGATGAAAATTTAAAGAAATTTGAAAAATTCAAAAAAAAAGTAACATTTCGGTGTTAACGCACGTTCAGCCATATTTATAGCCAGTTTGTCACGTAATTTGTCCGAAACGTCGAGAACTTAGAAACGGATGACTTCATCGCGAGTAAAATTCAAAATACCGAAGTTTTTTTCGCCATGAAAAAGTCGTAGCCGAACTTTTCTACCATGAGAGAAACGTTCGAGAAAACTTCTTAGACGTTGGCGAGTAAGAAATTCCCACTAAATTGGAGCGATGGGCGGAACATTTGATGAATAAAATGGACTTTTTTTCAGAAAATTCATTGCACCGTAATGAGGTTGTTTGCGAGCTCAATTTTTTCATTCGATAATCTCCATCGCGGAAGTTTTCACTCATCTTTGAGTTTCATAGCTGCCTCGTTGATGAGGGAAGCTTTTTATTACTTTCATTAGCGACGATGAACTTTTAACTGATTCAATGTATTAAACAATATTCCGTTACTTACGGTTGTACTTTCACTCAATAAATAATACTTGTACTTTCACTCAATAACTTGTCAATCAATAAAATGAATCGGAAATGATTGGAGAATGGCAAAGTCGTTGCGCTGCCCAAAGATGAGAGTTTCTTCAGGAAAAAAAAGCAATTTTACAGCACGTTCTCCAAGAAGTGTTTACTGTTCGACGACGACGCACTTACTGAATGAAATCGATGACCCTCCTGCCCCTCGAAACCTCCGTTCCGCCCAGTTTCTCGTTCTCTACTTGTCATTTTGCGTTTCTCTTCTACTCGAGGGTGACTCAGCACCTTATGGAGTAGTGATTATAAGTGATTAAAAACGACGTACACAGCACACTTCAAAGGACTGTAAAATCTAGAAAGAAAAAAAAACTGCATTACAATAGGGCTGAATGTAAACGTTGGCTCTGAGCGAATGAAAAAATAGGAAAGGAAGGAAAATGCGAAACAAAAGTTTTAATTACAGTCATTCCGATCGCGAGGAAAGAAAAAATGCTCCGGTTGCTTCCGGGCTTTCCCATCTTCCGATGCATTTTTCGCTTCCCTTTTCGCATATTTAATATCCGCATACTTTTATCAGTTTTTTCCGAGGTTTTACAGACGGAATGTTTAATCATAGGGCATCGAGCTCGTTCGACGTGCCCCGGAACTCATTCCAAAGGTATTCAGAGCGCGGTGCAGTTGAACATATTGTACGGAAATTTGCAAAGCATAAAAATCGTCAGTGAGGAGAGAATATAAATCGAGGCGCGGATAACATTAAGCGCGGTGAAAGTTCAGGCAGATTTTCTCTTTTCATAAAAGAAAAGTCCATCTGAACGATGGATTTTCGTAGCATAAACCGATACAACGTTTTGACTAATGCCGTTTCGGGCAACTTTTTGCCCCTCATGGGGCAAAAAACGAAGTTTCATTTTCCTTCTACGTTCTGGGGGACGTTGGTCTGGATCGTCGAGGCGACCTACGTAACCTCTTGGATCATTGGTAACGCGAGATACAACCCCCCCGCGGTGGCCTTTCAGGAAGCTTCTGCATCCTGGATTCTCGCTGTTGAATTACTCATTCTCACGATTCACCTTAATATACATCGCGGAGATTTGCGAGACTTGATTCGTCGCTTGAACGATATTCTCGTCGAATCGGACGACTTCAAGCGCTGCCTCGCCGAAAATGTCGACCCGAACGTGACGTATTTGAAAATGTACTCAGTCATGGCTTTCAGCTCGACGGTCCTGTGGGCTGTCACACCTATTTTTCAAGTATTCAGCCGAGATACATTCACTTACGGAGATTGGACGATGACCGCCTACGTCCCCGGGGAACCTTTCGGCGTTACGACCTTCGCTTGCGGTGTTTTTTTCCAAGTTTTCGGCGGATGCTATCTCGTCTTGAAAAAACTCAGCATCGATATCTACGTGAGCTACTTCGTGACACTTTTGACCTCTCAGTACAAATACGTTCGGGAAGAAATAGCCAAGGCTCTCCATCCGGAAATTGAAACTGAAAGAGACGAACAGTCGGTGATTGACGATTTGAAAAAATGTGTCGAGCACCATTGCGCTGTTATCGGGTAAGTGCTCGCTTAGATTATATTTTATCAAAGTTTCGTACTCACCTGTGTCGTTTTTCAAAAATAATATTCATTGTTGTTCAACCGAAAAGATCCGTGAATTGAGACAACAATTATTGAACAGAATCCATTTCATTAGGCTGCTCCGCCCGCGTGTAATATTTCGAACCTTTTTCCCCCGTAGAATTGCTCGAGATTTCATGAAAATAGTAGCCGTCAATGTGGGTCTGACGTACATCGGTTCGATATTGAGATTTTGTTTCGTGAGCTTCGCCGTCGTTGCGGTGAGTTCTGAGGAATGATGAATATTTTGTGTTGCCACAAGACTGTTGGAAATTCCACTATAGTTTGATGAATTTGCGTTACGAATTGCAGTTTCGGGGCTTTTACGTATACCAGTTTGTGTTCTTCTTGTACGGTATGGGCGTTTTCGCTCAAGTTTTTATTCTCTGTTTGGCAGCTCAGCAGTTGCTGGATGCGGTAAAATTGCTCAGCTGTTAGAGCCGGCATTTTTGGAGCTCGATAATAACTTCCTTTCAAAATCGTGATTAATTGGAAAAGAAACAATTGTTTTGCAGAGCACGACGGTGACTGCGGATGCGTTTCATGAAAATTGGCATAAAAGCAACAAAAGTGTAAAGAAATTATTCTACACGATCGAATTGAGTAATCACATCGAGTGTAAATTGACGGCGTACCGAACCGTCGATTTGATCATCCCGACATTGGCGGTGGTAAGTCATTCAAAATTTGATTTTCAAAAACAATCAGATCATAACGAATCAATATTAAATACTCTGCCAACATCTAATTCGTTTTTTCTTTCGTCTTTAGATCATGAATAAAGCTTACTCAGTTTTCCTCCTTCTGCAGGAGATGAATTGAATCTTCGATCGACTTTCAGTCTGTATAGCGTAGTAAATGTAATAAAAGTGCACTGCGTAAAACGTCGGTTTTTAGTGACTCATTGATTTTTTGGCTGTGTGAGAGAACGAAGGAGAAGCCTGAGCCCCAAATTCCCTTTCTAATGACAAGAAAGTTCGCCTCGAATAACCGCCGGTTTGTTTTCTGCGGTGTTCTCCGTTCCTCGAGCGCGCAGTGCTAAAGTTGGCTGACTGTTAACCGCTCTCTTGGGCCTTATCTCAAGCGCTCGAATAGTTGTTGTAAAACGTGAAATGAAGCAACTGAGCCAACATAATCTGCAGACGTTTAGCAAGTCCGTTGTTCTTGAAGGGTGCTAACAAGAAACTGCATTGCCAGGTTCGCGATGAGGTCAGATAAGTCAGCACTTCGCGTCTGACTGCTTCACGGTTCTCATCACTTTATCTGAAGTCGTTTGACGCAGAGAGTCGACACGATATTCGATATGTGCTCTTAATGAAGAGTCAGCGAATCTTTAACGCTTCACAGGATTACTTTTGTAAATTCTCTCGATTATCTCATCCGATGATAAATTTAACCGTCACTTTTCCATTCGATATTAGAGAAAGGAAAATATGTCAAAACGCTTCCTCCTTAAAATAAGGGATGACACGAAAAATAGCCATTCGAAGCAATTAATTCGATTGCCCGGTAGCTAAATGTTTTTCGTGCAATCATTTCGTGCCTCGACATCTTGAATATTTTGTGAAGAAAAGTGCAATTATTCCTTAACCGAAAACGAAGGAAGGGTAAGAATAGCCCTGTACTTTTCCTTTATGGAATAGTCGTTAAGACTGTCGCCAAGATTTAAGTAGAGAGCTCAAAGGAAAGGAGTTATAAAGCATGTATATACAGCACGGACGTGACGTAACCTTACTTTTTACGCAAGCCTTTTTCTTTTCTTCGCTTCTTCAACCCTAAGGTTGAAGTTTCTTTATTGCCGGCACACTTTGCCAACTGCGCTTTGTTACGGGCTCTCAACTTTTCCCGTACACATTCTGCCTGAGAGATCTTTGGATTCCTTGTAAAAATATCCTACAAAGGAGGCAAGTTCTCATCTCGCGATCGATTTTTCGTTTCCACGGAGGAGCTTCGGCTTTTTTTCATTTTTTTTGTCTTTCTTTCGTCAGCAGGTGCGCTTACTCGGATGAATATATCGATGATATTTATTCCCGTCAACGAAGAGACAGCGACTCCGAGCAACCTACTTCTCTCATCGGACTCTTATGTTTTTTATTCGTCGTAAAAAAATTATAATATATCGAGGGTACTTACCTCGTGGAGGAGACTCCTCGCATTCCCATTACCGTTCTATATACCTGCCTGTAAAAGTGTCTTTTCGTGTTACTCCGTACCACACTGCCTCGCAGAAGAACTTTTATTCGATTTTCCAAGTAGGTCACGTGATTACGATACCATTGTCACGATTTTGATTATTTGCAAATGCTCCGTGTTTCCGTGCAGTTGCAAACCGGTTGATCGAAGCTTTTTTCGATGGAAAAATCGAATCCAAGAGGATCGTGGACGAAGATCAGGTTTGAGAGATCACTCGACTAATGTCACTAGGAATTTTCGGAATCGTTTTTTGCCATCGTCCTGCGTAGGCTGACAGAGCGTTTCTCAAATCTGTCAAACTGTGTCGAAGAATTTCGATTTCGAAATTTGCAGCTGAAAAGTCTCACCCACAATTAAGGCCCATCGCGAGTAGTATTTTAGGCAAGTCTCCCCAAGAAATTCGTTCCCCCTTTCCTTCCATCCACAGTTCGTAGGATTATTCAATTTATTGAGAAAATAAACACTCCCAAAAACATCAGAACGACTAAATCGTTACTGCGAGTATTAATGAAGTTAATATTAGCACCAGAGTGCATTATAGAGTTATACACATGCCCAGGGAAGAAGAGAACTTTGTTGAATTTTCTTGGAAGAGCAAGCACCGAGGCTGGAGACAACAGGAGACCTCTCGGTGAATGCAAATATGCGGTGTCAGAGGACGCTGTTAAGAGATCGTCCAGAAAGGGGCCAGGGGAAACGACGAGCGCTCGACTGCCGCAAAAGTTCACGAAAGAAAATAGAGAGGATGAAGAAAAAATATATAAGTACGAACCTGGTACAACTCTCGCGAGGCCAGCCCTTGCAGCGTCACTTGCCTCTCGCTTCATCCTTCTCTCCTTCTCTCCTTCTCCTCGCCACATTCTGCCTCCTACCTCCTTGCGGCACACTTATTTCCAAGAGACAACGAAAACTTTTGATAATTTATGACTGGGGACGTTCTAGGCTTGTAAGAGACGCTATCGCCCTCGTGTATCCACCAAAACTTTTCTATCCTCGACTACCACTCGCGCGAGCCCAACATTTTTAGAACCCAACTCTCTGATTGCATCAGACACGAAAGAGGCCTCGGTTCATTCTTATTTTCCTTTCCATTTTACCCAAAATTTCATATTTTGCATGTTTTCTTTGACTTTAACATGTTTTTAAGCGTATGTCAGTACCGTGGACATGGGGCGCAAATTTCGGAGGTCAAATTTGTCGACACGGTTTGCCATTCCAAAAAATGTCAACGTCCAAGAGAATTTTAAACCAATGGAAACCGCTTTTCAAATTCGATGTTGAGCGTGGTGAAAAAAAAGACTGCTTACATCTTACAATGTTAAATTAACGACGTGAAATATTGAGCACCGAATATGGCCTCGCTCGGAGAAAAGGATTTCAGCAATGCAAAGGTAAAGGTCAACCTTTATTTATGTTTTTTTTTGGATAAGGAAATCATTTCAATGGATCGGAAATCCCTGGGAGGAATCGGAGTTTATTCGAGGGAAGGCTGCCAAGGACTGAAGAATCATTCGAATGCAATTTCTTTGACCGATTCGCGGGGTTGACTCGGAATGGTGACGATAAACTTCCAATCTGGTTCGGAGATGTTAGCAAGTTTTTCCCACAGGATAATAAAATCCTGCTGAAAGTTGGCATTTGTTTTGAGAATTGGGATTTTCGATGCTATATATCCATGAGAATCGCTCGAGTATATTAAAATTGCATCGCGATAGTTGACTCAGTGGCTCGATAAGCCGTTTATCCTCGTTGTATTGGGGCTCCTAATCTTATGTACTATCTCGTGCAAATCGCTCGTTCGCGATTCGATCTCATTTGCGTAAGGGGATTATCGAACACTTGGAAACGTTCGGGGTTAACTAGGCTAGGTATGAATAGAAATTATTCTATAATCGATCGATTCGAGATACGCCTATTACCCGAAAGCTCATCAGCGAACGAACGAGCCATCGAGGAATCGATTTTTTTCATTTTCGAACGAGAAAATGTTGGTCTCTCGTCAAAAATAAATAAACGAACGCAGGAATACTTGTCATAATTTCTATCGTTTATTAGTACATCGTTATATACACAGTACACACGAATACAGCCTTCGTTAGAGTTGTTATTTATACAAAGTCCGTGCAAAAATACATCAGCGACCTGGTGATTTTCATCACCGCATCTTCATTAAATTGTTTTTCTTTTTTTCTGTTTTTCTTGTTTTTTTTTTTTTTTTTAAAGAACGAGGCTCGTCGTCGTATTTAGTCTTAATTTGTAACATTATACATGGCCAAACTTGATTCTGGGACGACAATAGCTGGAGACATTGGAGTTAATCTCGGCTTGGAAATTTAGTTACTGGAGATTGGCGTATTAACTATTTTATACTTTGTATTCATAGTACATGTGACAAAATTAAAGATAGCATTATTCATGTCGATATTATGGTTTTTCATACTTATGACAAATGTTATTAATATTACTGGTATTATTTATACCACCGTCATATTGTTATTATTATTATTTCAACTTCTTTACTCTCCTCTTTCCTCGTTTATTTACAAGAGCATAAAAAATATAAGTGAGTTCGTCCGACTTAAGTTTCCTCGGCTATACAGGAACGACGGATTGATACGGCGCTCGTTGTGGACTCGATAATCTTCGGAGAGGTAGACAATCAACGCCACGAGCTCAATACCGTTATAGGAAATTCGATACGAGTTAACTCGCGAGTTGACTAAAATTTACAATTACGAATAAAACGAAGAAAGGAGAAAGACCAAGGAGCGTTGATAAACTTGGTTGTTTATCGTTGGCTCCTTCGTGCCTCTCGAAGTTTTTCGGCAATGTGAACAATCTGCTGAATCTCATAAGCATCCGGAATTCCGTGAACTGGCCTGATTTAGAGCAAATTATGATCGTCGACTACCAACGTAAATACTTATCGTTAGTGTAGCTAAATCGCGATGATCTCAGCCCTGTGGTCGACCAGCCTTTTTTCATCCGGGCAGTGAACAGTAATTTTTAAACTCTTTTCTCATCACCACTTTCATCTTTGTGTTCGTCAATTGGCACGTAACGCAACGAATAAACGGTTGACGATTATTTTCGTGTGTTTCATTGTTATGATTAACATCGTTATTATTTCATTGAAACGGAGCTCCGAAGAGGGTGAACGTCTATTGACCAATCACAAACATTCGATTCATATTCGTGACGAGGAATTTTCTCGAGTTTCATTCCAACCCCGCTCGCTCATGAAGCAGCTCTTATTTTACTTTATTTATCTTTTAACGTCCGAGTGCACTTGATTATGGCAGGAGTATCCTTCGAACGAATGAACCAAGTGCGGTTCGGTGGAATAAAATTTCTCATTTTCGTATACTCTTTCAAAGAATGGATACAAATGAATAATTTTGATTGTGCTTTCAATGAAAATTAGGCTGAAATGAACAGCTGTCGTGGAGATTGAATTCGTGAAAGAATCATTGAGAGGTCAAACGTTGTCGGATAATCAATTTTCTCCAGAATTTAAATGTTCCTTCGATCGTCTACAATAAAGTAGCAGACGTTTGATCAATTTTTCATTGCTTTTTTTGCCGGGTTTTTCGTATAAATATTGAAACTCCTATTCCAAATGATTTTGTACTTGTACCAGCAAATTTTCCTTAGCTCCACTGTCATTAATGTCCACCGTCTCGTTTCTGGATTCATTTTATTCCTGAATGTTAATTGATGATTTTTCTAGTAACTGCACATGAATAATGTTCGTTGTAATAAAAAAAAAAAGGAGCCACATTATGAATCCGCGCTCTCTCGCACCAGAACGAACATCGATTGATATTCGTCGCGAATACTTAAAGTAAGTTAATAGTCAATACGAATTAAGTACAGTTCTTGACACTATAATATGTCGCTAACTAATTTGTTCCCGGTGTCCCAAGCGAATACCGATTATTCACTAATCGGAAGACGTTTAACATCATTTTCTTCGTATCTCATTTTCTCTCTCGCTCGCTCTCACTTTCGATACTGAAAACTCATGCATTCGATACAAACGCGACACAATGCGGCTTGGGACTTGACCACGTTGGAAGAAATAATCACAGTAAACGGTATATGTACAGTGTTTTATCACGTATCTCGCGACCCCGTCAATTCGTCGTCTCATAACGATGAAGCAAGAGAGTGGATCGGTCCATTGGCAATTGGCAAATGGAGGAGAGTTGATCGTAATTGTAAAAAAGATGGCGCATGACATCGTCCAAAGACAAAATAAAGGGAAGCGAGTTAAGAAGAAAGGTCGAAGCGTCGTAGCTCAGCCCGATATGAACGGAGTCGCGAAAGACTAGTTGGACTATTTCTCAACGAATTTTCCACCCCTGAACTGGCTCGAAAGGGCACTCGAGTCGTACGGATCGATCGGACGTATCGGATTTATTCGAGTTGATGAAGATTCAGCCCCAAGATTAGCCACCTCCGTTGGCGAATGGTAAAACAAAGAGAATGTGGGTGAGTCGTCTCTTCGGGGATTTCTCATCGAGCGAGAACCGCGAGAAGAGATCTGGCTCGCCTGGGTCACGCATCCGAGAAGAGGAATTCACTTTCGGAGAGCAATACTTCCAGGTCGGATGGTACGGTGTGAACGTCCGAATTGGCAGGTTCTTGGATCATGGCACTGTTGGATCTGCCGTTGCCAGGAATCATCATCTGTTTTCCATGACTGGTGCGAACTCGATCTTTGCTTTTTTTGCAACCGGTAGTCCTGACCAGCACTCCTGTTCTGGGTATTTGAGTGTTGTTCCTCGTAGTTGCCGGGGCATGGTTCCCCGGCATCTGTCCAACTTTGTCGGCTTTGCGAAGCTTGACGCTGAACTTGAAGGGTGGCTTGTAGACGACCTGGAGTCTGACACGATCGTTTTTAGTCTCGCTTCGCGTTAGCGAACCGGCGCTACGTGCTTTCGGATCGGTTAGCCTTCTGAGTGTCACTTGGCGAACTCTTCCCGCGGCTCCGACCACTCCGCGACTGGCAGCCACTCTCGTACTGGTTAAACCGACCGGAGTCGATTTACTCTTTGGTAAGCCACTCGAGGATGTCCGCTCAACCCGGCACTGCGAGGCCAACAACCAAGAACGAACTTTGCTCTTCGGATCTGCATTGTCGCCGACGGCTCCACCCCCTGGACCACCCGGACTCTCGTTCTCCGCCTGAGCCGCCGAATAATCGATCACCTCTTTCTTCTTTCGCTTCTTCTTCGAAGCTGCAAGCCCTCCCGATCCTCCTCCAATAATTCCGACCAAGCCAACACTCACGGGCCCCGTTTGTTGTCCAGCTCCAACCACTGTTCCGACAGCCCCAATCTCGTTCGTCGGGCTTTCCTTTGTCGGCTTCTTGCCCGGAACATTGTTCGCATCTTGAGCAGCCACTGAGAGGTTCGCAACTTCGGCTATTCGCTTTCTGGCTGGCTGCTCCTCCACCGACACCGGTCCCACTCGTTTCTTCTTCTTCTTCTTCACAACCTTTTCAACGTAATTAAATAGAAAACGATTTCTCCCGAGAGAGGATACGCTCAAAGTCAATACTGCGAGCCATGAGGGAGGCAAAAGTGATGCGCACATTTGCCGAATGATAAAGAACGGGACGAGGGTAAGGGGGCAGCAAGAGAGAAAGAGGCAGAAAGAGCAGGGACGGGAGGGTCGAGTGACACAAAGGCAGGTGGCGATTCTGGCTGCGAAAATCGAGGAGTCAAAGCGTTCAAGAGGCACGAGAATATACAGCGAAATTCCATTAATGTCGAGGCTTGAAAGAGGATCGTTCGTCGGACGAGGGTATATCGGAGAATTTCAGAGTGGTTAGAAAACGCGGAGGAAAGTAGAGTAGAGTCGACGAAGAATGGGAACGTGAATTCGTCTGTTTACAACATTTTCCGGTAATCTTGAGCGTCGTTTTTGACTTTTTCTTTTAGGATTCACTTTCGAGGGAGTGGAGATGATTCTGGGCCAGGCTCCGTCCAAAGTTTTCGTCGTGGGGCAGCAGTGGGAATTATCACTGAATTTATGAATGCATAAAAATGGTATCGCCTTGACATTTACCTTTGTCGACTTATCGTTGTTGTTACCCACTGTGATAATCGTATCTTTATGCTTTCGGTGTCGTCTCTTCTCCCTGACCTTCCGACTGAGCGGCAATTTCGCCCGGACAGCTGGGGGATGCACCGTCACTCCTTCCGTTCCCTCCGGGGGTAGACGAACCGTTTCCGTTGTTGAGCTGTGTATTATTGTTACCGATTTGAGCTTGAGGTCCGGCCGTTTGCCCAGGAACCGAATGCTGGCCACCTGATAAATGGTCGAGTCAAAGCAAATTCAACGTCAACGTTTCCCATCCTTTCACTCGAAAATTCTCTATCAACTTGACACGATTATAACATATTTACGAGGGGCTGCTGGCGAAGGCGGTATTATATTTTCAACGGCCATATTTCTGGTGCGAGCTTTAGCAGCTATTAATATTTTGTGTCGAAGGAAAATCGAATGAAACTAAATATTCTAGCGATACTTGGAAGAAACTGCTCGTTCAATATTTCATCGCTGAAGGTATTGAAAAACTTACATTTATCACACACATTCGGTTTTCCATTTTTCCTTCCTCCTCTCTACAAAGATGGGCAAAATGTAACAATTCTTTTGAAGTGCCCACTGATCCCTCGAGTTCCGTTGTAATTTACGTGCTCGAGATAAGATTTCTAATTCCGTTTGTCATTTGGAAAGTAAATTTTTTTTTCTCCTTCGTGTATATTTCTTTACCGTAATCGAAATTCTGTTCGTGCTTAAAAATATTTCGTTGAGCACGTTCGACAAAATATTTTATAGTCGCAACCAAATTTTTTATTGTTTCAACGAAATTTTCTTTGACTGTAAAAAACTGTATTGTAGGATTCGAAATTTTGTTGCCTGAACTTTGTTCGTCACGAGTATTTTCAATTTAAAAAAAAATCGTTTTTTAGTGTTTTTCTACGTCTCTCAATAAACCGTGAGAATAAATTCGTGTTTACGTACCAGTAACGAAATTGCTCCCAAAACTATGAGAGCGACGGCGTACCAGTGATCGGAAACCCATCGCCTGAAAGTTGCAAGACTCTCGTCCGAGAGCAACAACTTTCTCAAAGTTGCCAGTGGTCCGCTCGGGTCGACCTTGAGTTATGAATGAAAAATAAGCGGCGGTGAAAACTTTCGTAAATTATGTAAAGGAAGGAACTTGAGATGTGACTTTTCATTTTTCTTAATTTATTTTTCTTTTACTTCTCACCAAGCGGATACTCGTTGCAATGAATTTCATTACCTCTCGACACTTTTGGAAGACGTCACAGTAGCCGTTGTAATCGTTGCACGGTGTCCCGGGCTTGGAGAACATGTCCGGGATGTCGTAAGGAGGTGCGTTCCAGTCGAATGACGATCTACGTGCGAACCGACATTGACAAAGTGCAAAAAGAAATATGAAACAGAAGGAAAGATTCTCGTGTCACTTTTATCAACTGTCAAGAAATAATGGATGGCGATTGAGGTACGAATACCGATGAACAAACAAAACACGTACAGGCAAGGTTGATTTTCACCAGGAAGGCGACAGCAGAGTTCGCAGGCTTTGGTTTGCAGATCGTTCGGTCCGGGAATACATTGACAGGATTCGAGTCCGTAAGCCAGACAAATGCTGCCTGTACACTCCTAAAAATTCGCACAAAGGCGTAAAAACGTGAACGAAGAGGGAGGTGAAACGAGAGGAAATTCGGAAAACAACAAAAAAAGCAAGTGTTTTCTACTCCTGATAAAGGAGTATAGAAAAATCACATTTTCAAAGGGAACGAGGCTTGAGCTCTTATCGATCTGCACGCATTTCCGACGGACCCCTTTATTCGAGCAACGGCAAAAGTTTTGGGCCAATCGATCCAGCTATGACCAGAGTTTGATTCTTTCAATACCTTGTCCATAAATTTTCCCAATAAAATCCAGAATTCGAAAGACATCGAAAACATCGGTTTTCTCTTTTATCTTTACGCTTTTTCTCCATCATATTCGAATCGACTCTTTTATCCAATTCAATTCATTTTATCCCGTTGTATGATTATTTTTATAACGTTTTATCCACGATCAAATCGTACAGACAGTCGACGGAACGAATAGAAATTCAAATAACTCAAAACTAACAAGGGAAAAACGAAAAATCATTGCAAAAAGCAAACATTGAATTGTCATTTCTTCACTACACATTTTCATCTCCTTATTCGTAATGAGAAAAAAATGTTAATCCAAATTTTAAGGATTGGAAATCACAAGAGTGTCAATTTCGTCTACACTTTTGCCTAAACTTTGATACACATAATTATGCAAATACAAAGGGGATAAAATAGGGTCTCACAAGCCGTAGTTTCATAACCCGAGTATATAAAGTGCGGATGATAAATGAACTTTGGTTGTTTGGTACTTTACTCTTGTTTGCCAACACGCAAGGCCGTCTCGCCGGTGTTTGCGTACAATATATCTATGGATCACGATATTTACATGTAAAGTGCACGTGTTGTATACTGATGGGTATTGTAACTACGGTAGTTCATCATCCTTTTTCTCTTCTGATAAAACAAATCTCCATTATCCCTTTCGTTAAAGTCTCTTTTCCTGTTTTATCGTTAAACTTTTTTAGCTCACATTGGGACGTCACTAATTTTTATCGATCCTGAAAAAGCGGCGTGCTCACCCCCATGAAGCACACGAGCTCTTGGTTGCATATAGTTTTGTTGGGTTTGTTGATCGATGGTGGACAATAGGGTGCTCTACCGTCACAGAAACTGGCGTCTCTGCAGCCATTGTCGTCCCTGCATTTGTCCCCGAATCTGAGCTTGCATTCGGTCGTACAACAGGGACCCTGTTTGTGAAGACAAAAAAGGAAGGTTCGGTTATCAGGCAGCGTGGCATTTCGCCGAGGACAACCGAACATTTGTGTTAAACGATCGATCCCTCATTGACAAATCGTGTGATCTTTGTGAATACACTTTGTGAGTTTGATCGATTATTCAATGAATCTTGCAATCTGTGAGATTGGAGATTTGTCACAAATGAAGAGTTCTCCTGCATAAGAATACACTTGGCAGTAACAATGTTCCTCGTTAAACTACGTACCTGACTCGGACTGCAAATTGAACCCGGTGTCAAAGTGCAAGGTGTTTCCTCAGCAGGTGGATAACGACGTTGAGGGAAGCAACACGAGTCACGACAATCTTCTCCCCATCCGCAATCACACTCCTCTCCTTCTTCGACGACGCCATTTCCGCAGAGGGAAGCTTGAGGCTCTGTTTTTATGAGCATGCGACCAGCACAAAGTGAAACAAGAAGGCAACAAACAATCGCTTTGAGTATGAAGTTCGGTCAACGCAATCCAGACGTGATAAAAACGAATAATCTTTTTTCTCGGGAGCCAATGGAATTGAGGGGAGGCAATGGAACGAGCCAAGGTCAGCCACACTCTTTGGCGTTTTTCTTAAGCTATTCGATCGTCTTGAATCCAACTCACCGGTGAAGCAGCCTTTCGGAGATCGAGCTTTGGTATTGAGAACAGGATTTATGGAGTTGAGGCTGCAGGGACTGAATCTGTTGTTGTTTCTCTTGTCCCCGCTGGTCGCACGTGCGAACATGATGAAGTTACCATTTTCACCACCCGGAGTGCACTGTTCTGGATCGTGCTGCATTCGAAAAAAAGGAAAATAATGAAAACACTTTCTCGAACGAGTTAAAAAAAAAAAAGTTTTCTGAGTAAAACCGAGACTCTGCTATGCGAGTATTCATGAACAGAAAAGCCCGCGGTCGAGCGATCATCCGAATCAATTTTAGAGGGAAACGCGTCGTCGCATCGCGGCAATGTACAAAAAAAATTTTGTCAATTTTTTTTCCTCTCGGGTATTCGCGCGAACTTGGGAGCCTCGTGTATTGTATCTTGATATATATCCACCTCGATGATCAAACTCAAACGAAAAAATGGAACATTTCCGTTGAATTTCGGCGAGGATCGAGGAGTAGTAACAAAAGCTCGATAAACGGAACCTTTGAATCGTGAGGATCGATGAAAAATATTTGAAAAATAGTGAATTGAATGTCGAGATTTCCGTTGTCACAGTTGGATAGTAATTTAGGAATCTTCAATCGGTGATACTCACAGGTGAACCGAAATTGTGTCCAATCTCATGTGCGAGAGTGACGTGTGAGACAGCAGGGGGCACGTGTTTTCCATAATTGAGAAGTGTCACGATTCCGGTATTGAGGGACTTCATGCTGCCACGGTAGTGCTGGAAAACACGAAATTACACGAGCGGTTGAACATATCAGCAAATAAGCGCAGCAGGGGAAGGTAAAAAAAATGGAACGTCGATTCGAAGTCTCGTGGCGAACGCCATGCGAGAATCGTGAGGCCAAAAAGCGTTGGGTGCTTAACGATAAAACGGGAAAAAAATCCTTCGAAATTCGTCAACGAGGGTACAGGAAAGCGTGGAAAACAGGGTTTCGGGACTGGCGATATATTTGAGGAAGTTTTTATCGAAGAAAAAGCGCGTAAACCGCGAGCTAGTCCGATCAGCGGAATGTTGGTAGGTTTGAAAGCTTTTTTAATACGGATAAACATCGCACACGAGCCAATAATCGTGGGCACGTTCATGTTTCGTTTATACACGTGTATATATAATATAAAAAATAGACGAGAAGATTATGTACGGAGCGGAGGCAAAGAGTGTATATCCATTTATTTTAAAAGCTCGACGAGAGCAGCGAGGAAATTACTTGCCATCCTCGGGATTGCTACGATCCCGACGGCAGCGTAACGATTCCTTCTTCCCCTTGGCAATCCCCTTCCCAGCCCCTCGCGCCGTGTGTTCATCGGGGTGAACGCGTTCGACCCTCATTCGCGTTGGATCGATCGAAAACGCGAATTCAATTATCCAAATGGACTCAGGCCGGGCGTAAACTTCGTTAGGGCACTCGCGATTCGAGTACTCCAGAACGAGCTCAGCACAACAGAGCAAAACGTGACTTTACTCTAGTTTTAAATGTGTGTATGTACGCCGCTCCGCATATACATACGTATTATCTCTCCTTCCTGTATATACCTTCCTCTGTCCGCGTCAAACTTTAATTCCGCGCAAACCTGACCATTTTTTATTGCTCCACGCCATTTTTTTATTACTTCGTTTGAGAGGTAAAAGAAATAAGAGGCGAACGCTTAATTGAATCGAGCGTTGCAGTTTATTCGATTTTTCAATGGGAATTTCATTTTCGAAACATTTCGCTACATCCGCGTGCGAGCACAGGCTGCAAAGAGGAACGAGGCCGGGTGAAAAAACTAACCGATACAGTTTGTTGGGCCATCGGTCTAGTGACGTTTGGAAAACAAGATGAAGCGATAAAGAAATCAGCGGGAAGGCTTTTTTACTGCTTTTGCTCAAACACAAAAAGTAGAAATTTCCTGAAAAAGGCTCATTCGAATCTTCGGGTTGGTGCGCATTCCATCGAATCGTACTACGAATTTTAGTGCTTCGACCTACATTCGGGACGCGAAACCATAAACTTTTATTTCAAACATTTTTTCCCGCACAAAGCATATTTCGAGAAATATTTGAGGCGTTAAGAGGCATCGGCCCGGCTCAGTGTACACACGAACTACGCCCGAATTTATTTACGATCAATATTTAATATCCTGGCAACATTCTTTGGCAACGTTGTGTGCAATTTTTTGCGCCTTCACCGGAGCGTCACTGCATGCCCTCTCCCGCTGGGCTTTTTCGCGTAACGCGTGCTGAATCCGAGGAAAAAACTATCACGATGCACTCGATTCCACACACACTCCCGCAACACGGGAGCGCGGAGCGCGCTGCAAACGAATATGTTTTGCCGGATGACATTTTTCGCCAGGACAGCTTTTTCCAAATTCCATGCGCCAGTTTCTTTCGCTTGGAATATTCATTCGAACTCGAGAGCGTAATTGATAGTGAACCGGGGGGGAGAAAACGGCGGTAGGAAAGTTTAAAAACTTTGTAACAATGCAAAGTACCGTATCACTCTTGGGAGCCGCTCTCTTTCTTGGGGAATTTATGAAATATATCACATCAAGAGACGCGCCGGCAGCTCAACATCGAGTATGAAAACGATAAAAAGAAATAGCCGGAGTGAGCTTAAGCACGCCCGCACTTTTCCTTTCCTCGATGCGAGCTTTTTCCACTTATTTTTCATTTTCACGAGCTTTTCACGCCAAAACGAATTTCGAAAGAATTATTCGTGCACACGAATCCTTGTTTTCATGTCTATTGTCACACTTATTTGAGTATAAATAAAAACCGAGCAGCCTCCGCCGGTCGAATATTCCCTCTGAGCACTCGGCATGAAAAAGGCTGCTGCGTCTCTGGACTTGATAAAATATCAAATACATTCTTATCGAAGTATATAAACGCTTTGACTCACCCCATTTTTTTCGCAGACACCACCGGCGTTTTTGAGATCCCCGGTCCAGGCGAGGCCGAGAGTTCCCATCTCGAAATCCCGATACGTGAACATGTAGGCGAGACAGAAGGCATCGTAATCTTCCTCTGTAAAACGATGGGAAAAGTCGTTTGTAATGATGCATGGAACGGAGTCGAGATAATTCAAAGCGGCAAAGTTACCAAATATAAAGGAAGTTCATTATTCGTTTTCAGCGTACTTTTCATCCTGTTTTCTTTCTCCCTTTCTTTCTCACTTTTTCTCTTCTTTTGTGGCGCACACCGGCCTGTCGACGTTGTACCTCGGAAATTTATCGACTAGATGGATCGATCGTTATCGCAATGCATTACACCTCGTTCCGTCATTCGACCATTAAGAAGAAACTTATGACTCGCTATTTCCGAGACTTAAAATTTATCACGTCAGAATAAAGAAAAAAGCGACCGCAAGAACGCTCTCCGGCTAATGTCCCGTGTTTGAATTGACTCGGAAACATTTTTCATTAGCCGCTCGCTTCTTTTTGCGCGACCCCTTGTCGTCCGAGATTTGTTTAATTAACTCTAATGCTCCAGCATTCTCGAGGCTCGTTAATTCCATGCTAAAAGACCGAGCACGCCGAGTTTTTACCTTTCTATATCTTTATCCTCATTTCTCGCTTTACTACTTTCAGAATTCTCCGAGAATAACGTCTTATTTCAGCTCGCATGAAAATTCTCAACGCATGCGTGACCGAGGGTCATTTACCTGCGAGGAAAAAAATATTATCTCCGTAATTAATTATCCTTCGGTCACGAATTCAGCTATTTGTTACTTTTTCATCCACTGACAATCTTCCGAGAATCACGCGATCTTTCACCGACATTTATTCGCCCTGGCGAATAACTACAGACATAGAGAGCCCTGCGTGATCGTTACAGAAGATATAAATACAATTGTCATTTCTCCGTGCGTTAAAAACCTTTCGTTACACTCGAATTCACGCCCTATTGATAAACTCGGAAATGATTGATGACGCAGGAAAATAATAAAGGAATAAGTTTCTGATTGAATCGTCGACGGTTTTGAGAAGCCTCGCGAACGTCATGCATTTGAGTCGATCGATCATATGCGAGAATGAGAGTTCGAAGGTGACTTATTTACGGGTATTTCGTCACAGGCGATCCTCATTGAAGGATCACCCCTCGCGTATCTGTTCGAAATTCTCCACCGAATTTGCATAACTCTATTGAGAAAATCTGTGATTGAAAAACTTGTACGTATACTACATAAAAATATCTGTGCACGTTTATAAAGCACGCGGGGGGGTGAAAGTTTCGAGCGTATCCATCCCTAGGAAAACGGGGATAGAGAGCTTTCGTCCGAAAGCCGGAAACTTATTCCTTCAGAAAGTTTCATGAGATCGAGAGAGCACGGGATGGAAGGATCGAGGAAACACGGAGTGATGGAGGGAGATTGTATACGGAGAGGGTCTCGACGTTTTGCTGGTTCGAGGGTAGGTCAGCCGTCAATAATGAGAAGTGCGCGCACCCCCTGTACAGCACATCCGAGCAGGAGATGCTTTCTCGTAGGTGCGGGGGTGGTTTGTAACCCCACCCCAGTATTCCAGCATCGCAGCAAAATCGCGAGAGAAATGTGGAAGCTGCAGGAGAACAGGGTGGCCGGAGACGACAGGAAGCGGAAAAAGAGAGGGCGAGGGGGCGGAGAGAATTGGAGCAAAAGGCCGAGTCCGAAACAGCTAGAAGGGGCTCCATTTCGGGTGTACGCGGGTATTCTCATCACGTTCTTAATACAATCCTCCTGTTACCCAAACCTCCCTTCAACTCCTTCGACAATCCCTTCCGTCGGCTGCAAGAACGAGGGAGCCGGCGAGAGGGGACCGGGGCTGCTGAAAACTGAACCCGAAACCTCGAGGAACAAGCAACGCTACGCGAGGATCGCGCGCTCTCGTCCGGGCTCGTGCTTACGTCGGATTATACGGAGATAGAGGGATTCGGGGTGTACACACACAGAGAGAAATAGACGCGAATAAGAAGCTCACCCTGGCAGGAAGGATTTTTGAAGAAACATTGCCGAGTTACTCGACTCGAGTGACGCCGGGAAAAACCCTCGAAAATATGATCCCAGCCGCGAACTCCTACGCAATTAATTAGCTCGCAAGCAAACAAATCAATTAACTAGCTCGCCCTCAAATTTCATTTCGACGTAATTGAGTCCCTGTGATTTAGGATTGCGTCGCTGAGGCGGATTAAACACTCGATTTTACCGACTTCACCGCACTTTTGCCTCGGTTGCCTCAAACCCCTTCGGCTCATTTCGCAAAGTGCGCTCGATTATCGAATTCACCTTCGCCGCACAACGATTACACAGATTTTCAAGATACGGATTGCAAGTCGAGGCAGATTTCCGGCGGAGCACGCGAAAAACATCGTTTTGATGAAAAACAAAACACCACCGAATCGAGGAACCACTGCAGCTGCATCGATATTGCTTAAAGATACGAGATTTTCGGTGTACAGTAATGTTCCGCGCAACGAAAGTGTACGTGGTGGACCGTGTTTTCCTGACATAAATCACGCGGAAAGCCCGGAGTGGTCGGAGCAAGGTGCAACCAGAGTTTATCGAGGTGTCTGGAGAACTTCGATTACCCCTCGTTCTACCAAAACCTCTTTTCCCGTTTGGAAGAAAGTATTCGTAGGAGAGAGCGAGAGAGAGGTGGAAAAAGAGAAAGCAAAGGAGAGACGAGGGGGTAGGAAAATGACGTGCTGGATGGGAAATAGAGGCCGAACTCCCCAATGCCGATATTTCATAGTCGCTGGTACCCGGAAAGCTTTCGGATCATATTCCGAACACATAGCCCGAGAGAAAAGATTCTAAAAGAAAGAATTAAGGAGAGAGGGAGAAGGCGGAAGGAAGAAAAGATGGAATAAAAGTTCGCGGAGGCAAAGATGCGGCCAAAAAGTTTGTGCATTTTGTCATATTCGTTTTCATTTTATTTTTCTCCCTCTTCCTCGCTCGCCCTTTTTAGTTATGCGGTACACCGAGCATTTTACTAAATAATTGGATTTCCGTTAAAAAAAAATGCTTAGCTGTGCTATATTTACATGGCTGGAGAGGAATTTATAATTTTGCAAGACCGGCGAGCAATTGGAACCTCTGTATATATAGCACGATCAGGGAGTATTAGCAAAACGATTTTCATGTACCGGGTGTGCCGCTATCGTCTTATCGAATAAAAAAATATTCTTTCAGCTGCTTAACCATTTTTTAAACCAAATAAATTCATCGATAAAAATCGAAATTTCTTTTGATCCATAAAAGTTGGTGGCTTTTTTAAATCGTAGAGTTTTTTCTCAGAAAAATTTGCCTCGGAGCTCAAATTTTGGTGAATTTTCTATCGACGTTTACGAAAATCTCGAATGCTTCGGACCAGCAACTCGAACAAGCCCTAGCCAACCGTTTTTCTGTACGTGCAAGTGTTATTTTGCTCACCACTCACCCGGTATGCGCCATATTAAGAGTTTAAATCAACGGATAAACAGAGAAGAGAGAGACGACGCGGGCTTACCAGAAAAGAGCTCGAGAAACTTCTCGACTCCGTAGTTGCCAGGGAACCGGTAGTTCGGGTCCCTCAAAGCTTCCCCGCTGTGAACCTTGACCCTTTTTATCATGAAACTGATATTATCGGGTCGTCCGTCTTGATTAAAATCTGCAAGAATATGAACGTAATGAATTAGTGGAAGTGTCAGGACGAGAGCGGCGTTAGCTTTGCTGAAATTTCAACGAGTTATTTTCCCCGTTGGATTGGAAGTGAAAACTGCAAAATCAAATTTACACAACACGAAAACAAAGTCGGATTCCTCAGAAATTAAATGTGAAATCGGAGCTTATGAATTCCGCAATTTTTTCAAGTTCCTCGCTGTGAAAAACTATGACAGAAAATAAAAAATGTATGCGCCGTTGTTTCGCTTCGTTTTGCTTAAAAGGATCTTATTTTATGGGTATCTAAATCGGGTCGATTTTTACTTCCTAATTAGAGATGTTATCACTCTAAATTGATGTCAGAGTACAAGCTATTAATAGAACGGAGATCCATCACTGATTGAACCCAAAATTTCATTCGTCCTTGGCTAAAATACTATAATTTTTTATGTTAAAAACCGCTTTGGAGAACGCAAAGGGAAATGGACTAAGAAAAAAGTGTTAATAAAAAGACAGAAGTGATCCAAGCCAAGAAGAAAGAAAATTCTGAAATAAGCAAATGTCAGGTTATACGAGTGCTTATTACCAATTTCTTTCAATCTTCAACGTAATATATTTTTATTATTATTAGTATTATACTTCATTGTTATTGTGTACTTTTTCATAAACTTCGTAAGAAGCATTCATTCCTTATATGGAAAGATAAACGATTTTTTAAGCATGGTCCCTATACCCCTGTGCATTTTTCTTCATATTTAAACATGTTTGTTTATAAGACGAACCCTCTAAAATTTGATATGCATGTCAGTCGACTACCCATTAACGTGAAAAAATATTAAAAATGATAGTTTTGCAAAGCTATCAACTGATAGATGCAAATTTCCATGATGACACATTTTCACAGGTATTTTTCAAAGAATCATCTGCATTTTTTAACCGATTTTATTGCACCAAGTGTCCCATTTTGTTACTCAACTGATCCTCTACGAATTCACCACGTAGATTTTCCTTTGAACTCATTCCTTCAGAAATAACGAATAAAAAAGTTTTTTCACTTAATGAACAATTAGCTACAACAGTGAAACGATCAAGTTAAAAAAAACAACTACATGGTGGATTCATAGAGGACCGGTTGACGAACAAAATGAGACTTGTTGCAATAAAATCGATCAAAAAATGCAAATTCTTTGAAAAATATCAGTGAAAATGTGTCAGCGTGGAAATTTGCATTTATTATATATAAACTTGGTCTAAAAGCGTTTTGAAAATTTAGCACTCATTTGACTAGCACGCAATACAGGAGTTACCTTAAGAAAATCGTTTCGTTCATTAACTACCACAACAAACGAACCATTTTTTTGGGAATTGAACAAAAAAACGTTCATCCGAGCCAAGTAATACGCTTCCGAGCCCGAAGTAACTTCCAGCTAGATCTTAATTTTATATTTCTTGGTGAAAACCGGGATTACCGGAATTTGGCGCAGGGCCGAACGAAAAAGATCTTTTATCGAATGGACCGAAGGGACGGTCTCGGTCGCTCGGACCTCGGAAACCCAACATTCAGCCAATTAAAAGTTCTCTCTCTCTCTTTCTCTCCTTCTCTCCATGGGTCTAGGAGAACCCTCGTGAATATCCTATTTTATCGGTCAATCGAATCGACCGCCCTCCCGTCCGAGTACATCAACGCAATGGATTCTTCTTTTAAAACATTTTATTTTTCTTCTTTTCTTCCATTTTTTTCGTAACCCTCTCGATAGTCGAATCGGCGCGGGATTCTCGGAGTCTGAGAGTTCTATCGGTCGAATGGAATGCCGGTTCGATAGAGCGCGAAACGACGTTGTGCCCCGGCATCAAGTATCGACTCACCTTTGTCGATGCTCTTTTATTCGCTCTTCATTTTTTTCCTCTTTTACCATTTTCCCGTTTTTACAGCTGCGAAGTGGAGAAAAAGGGCGAAAGCAGGAAACAGAGAGAGAGAGAGAGAGAGAGAGAGAAAGTGTGGGGTAAAAACGAATTCAGCTGGTCGTTAGAAAAATGAAATTAAAAGCCGCGGATAATACCCCTGACGGTTCTGCTTTTCGTTGCAAAATATTTCCTGAAATTTTATTACTCTGCTCGCGCATGTTCGAATTTTTCATTTATGCGGCTTTCCTTTTTATTCTTCTCTTGTTTCCGATTTTAAAAGTAGCATGGTGATGAGAGTCGATCAGCTCGAGCGAATAATTCATTCACGAAAAATACTGAGATCATGAATATTCAAAGAATTATTAGGTCCATGAGGGGGAAAAAAAAAAAGCATTAATTGCTGAGTGAAAGTACGAAAAACTTTGCTTGCTCGCTCGTTAAGGAAGGAAAGAAAAAGGCGAGAAAGTTGAGAGTTTAAGTTGAGGAAAAAAGTTGAACTCACCGGTATGCTTGTAGATCGAATTAACCCTCTGAACGTGCCTCGTCATCACTTCGATGCACGCTTCCTCCGTTCCATACCTCGCAAAAAATTGATGATCCGCTTGTAAATAAAGCATGCACGTTGTTTTACGAGGATCGACCGTTTCTCGCTTGTGCAAATGCCTGACGAATCTTTCCCTGTTGATTCTGTAAACAGGGCGTCCCAGTTGTTTTTCCCTTCCAAAAATACCCTTCCGAAACGAACTTCGTTCTCATTATAACTCATCTTTTTTCACGTACTTAACGACGTACCCTAAACTCTCGTTCTTCTCCGCAGTATCGCTTCTGATTTTCGCCTCTTTCGAGTAAAAACCACCGTGTTTTCGCACCTCGTTGTCCTGCAAACGCTCGTAGAACGGCCCACCAGTTTTGTTCGAGAATTCCCTATCGCTGGAATGACAAAATTATCAAATATCAATAGAATTTTTCAGCCAACGAACCAGCACTCGGTTCATTCTTAATGAGCCGATAAGGGGTCTACGCTAATTAGACGAACAAAAAAAAGACTATTTTTACGACTTTTTTTGACCCGTATAAATCATAAATATGGACAGAAAAAGGGTTAGGTCTGAAAAATACACTCTCAAAATACACAAAAAAAAAATTTTTTAATTTATTTTACTCAGTTTTCGGACAGAAAAATGGAGGAGAATACGGGTCCCAAAGAAAGATGGGTGTGCGCTGTTGATAAAATCTCTGGAATGGATGATCGGAGAAAAAAAAATTATTTTAGATTCAATAGATAAATGGCCATGCGCGTACCATACGATTTTTTATTTTTTAAAAAATGATAAAATAGCCGCCATTTTTCCAAAAACTACGAAAAAGCACGCTTTTTTCATCGTTTTTGCAAAAAAAAAATAGTTCCGATCAAAATTTGAAAAATTCGTGTGATATGCGCTGTAGCTAGAGTCACAAAGAACACGCGGTAAAATTTTGGTAAGTATCGATTGAATAGTTGCGGAGATTTTATCAACGAGCCGTCGAAAAACGTAATTTTAAGAAAAACGCGTTTAAACAAAGGCAGGTACGCGGTAGCGCACTGGGCGGTGCGTATTAGCGCGCTCAGACAGCCTGGTAAACGTCGCTCAAAAGTGCCCTTAGGTTGCTCAGATCTTTATAAAATTTTAGTATCATACTTTTGAATATGCGTATACGCTTGCAAAATGCAATAAAAAAATCGATTTTTTTTGAAAATTCTAATTAGAGTAGACCCCATAAAATGCTGGAGTTAAATTTTCATTGGATACTAGCGAAATTATGTTCACTGGTGTTACAAAAAAATGGTGGATTCTTCTAAGATTGATTCAGGGCTTTACGCACAAAATAATTCATAGAAAAGTTGGCTTGCAACATATTCTCCCGCACGGGAAGATCCGAATCGATAATTTCTTGAATAAATTCCACAGTTTTCATTAAAAATTTAATCGAACGATATCAGCATAATGACACGTCGAAGGTCGTAGAACAAATTGCCGAACATTATCGACACAATCGCTGTCTTTAAGCGTCTCGATTGTCTCGACCGGAGGGAACCGATACGGGGACGACTGGAAATCGATTTTTTTCCATCGTTACACATGGTGTTTTCAGCAACTGTGTCGAGTATGTACTAACCGATAAAAAGAATCTTGAAGAGTTCCCCGATGCAATTCGTGACTGGGGCAACGACGCGGATGGGGCGGTGTCGTTACATCGGAAGCCCTGTACGCTATGGTATGATAAGAGGGCGACGTGTTCTCGTTTCCTTCCAAGTATCGGCTGCTCGGCTCGATGTAGTATTCTTCGAAGCCCGTTGCAACGGTTCCATCGAAAAGGCCATCTTCGGTAATGAGACCCTGTACCACCGCGTTCTCGTCCCCTGAATCCAAATGCACGTTTTCCGATTAACACAAAAGGTGTCTTCAAAATTATTTTCAAATGCAATTTCATTTTCCAACTTATTGTCAGCGCTCTGCGATAAAAAATTTGTTAAATCGCCACCGTTTTTCTTGAATTCTGTTCAGTTGTTGTGCCAACGGAAATGAAATTCGTTAACTCAACAATTTCGTTGAAATTTCGATTATTTTTTCAATAACGAACTTCATCATTTTTTTTTTTTGATTATCGTACAAGAAAATAAATCAATTTTAAGGTGATTCTGACGAGGAATTTCTCCATCGAAGCTCGTTCTTTCAGAAATTCCACGAGCTCCGAAGAATAATTGAGATTAAATTTGAGCTTGGAACGTGATCAAAGTTTTGACTTTGGGACGAGAATTTCGAGCGGCACTTCCGCCTGCTGATACAAGAGAAGCACGAGGCATTTTAAAACAGCTTATTATTGCAGTGACGTTTTATGATTAGCTACTACGAGCTACAAAAAGCTTAATTTTGCCACGCTGCAGTTTTACTTTCCGGTAAGAGGGATGCACGTGCGTACATTCGGAGCGCAGATTTTACCTCGAGGGGACTGTCAAACATTTTATGAATATGTTATTACGTGCTCGGAGACAGTTGTGATGCGCAGCAGCGCGCAAGCGAACGTAAGTGATGAAAGGCATTCCTGTTGCTTGGTGACAGTGACACGAGTATATTGTTCTGAGTCAGGATGGCATTATTACGCCAGGGAAACAGCGTGGCTCCATGTTACTCCGACAAAATGCATAGATGAGAGCCGAGATAGTGATACGAGGGGGGTAAAAAAGAATGCGAAAGGGAGAGACGGAACGAGAGAGCTTCCTGTCGTTATTTCGTTGGGGCACGAAATAAACTTCCCATAAAATGTGCACGGTGTAATTCGGGCCAGGCGATGCGGGACAAATATGCATGAATGTTCGAATTCACACGTCCCGAGAGCTCGCGGAGAAGTGTGTGAAAAAAAACCGATAAACCGAGAAGAAAGGGGAGTGAAAAATCGTCGAAAATTCGTAGGATCGGTTTTACGTTAACGAATGGTGAGTCGACGTCATGGAAGTTAATCAGAGGAAGTTTCATTTCCCATATTACGAGAGGGAGAGAATCGACGAGCCGAAAATTCCTGGAGGACTCTCATTCTCAGCTCACTCATTGCCAACTCGTAGCGTGAGTTGGATCATTTTAATTCAGCGCATCGTCTAGAAGCTAAGGGTATCGGTGGCGCAGTCAGGAAGACGAGTTTAGATGCAACGAGGTGTTCTCGTAACACGGGAGATTGCATCGTATCACTCGTGGAAACTCGCCGGTCAATGACAGCAAGACTGCGACAGAGAGACGGAGGCAGTTGCTGCAGAAGGGGAAAAGTATATCGGAGGCGGGTGCGTCGACGTTGAGAAAATATGGAAGAACTGGTACGAGACGAAGCGAGCTGTGTACAGCAGAATATCTCAGCATTCGATACTTTTTTTACTGCCCGAAAACGTGAGCGGATAAACGAAACGCTGTGAAAGGGGAAACTTCAGTTTGGAGGGAAAAAAGGAACTAGGAAAAACTGATCTTCTCGGTCCATTCTCAAAATGCTGATTAAGGTAGTTCAGTAGCTAAGTCCCGTATAAAAAATCGGCTGCAATTGTCCTGTGTGGACATTATTCGTTGTGAAACATGTTCCAAAAAACATTCAAATCATCGTCAATGAACAGTTAAAAAATCCATGCTTACGATAGTTTACTAAAATTTCATAATTGCTCGTAATTTTGGAATTTTTATATTTCTTCATAGTGACAATCGTGGCTTGTCTCGCACGACAGCGTTGCCGCGTCACGAACTTTGAAATTTACCCGCTCAAATTCTCATACGATTTTTATTACAAGAATCTTTTTCTCAAAAACTTTGATCATGTTTTTTTTCAATTTTTTTTCCGAGATCTAAGTGTTTTTTCAAAATCAAAATCGTAAGAAGCGTTCTCGAGTTATTTCGATACACATTTTTTGTTTGACGATTACCATCCGTTCGGATGGAGAAACCACGGAACTTTAACTTGCAGTATCTGAAAAACTGTCCGGTAGAATTATTATTTTTTTAATCGATTCATCAGTTTGAAAAATGACGGATACTTTTGAACGAAAAAAAGGCTCGCTTTTTTCACAGACTTTGTCATATTCACGGTGCATCGAGAGGGAAGAGAAATGGAAAATAGAGTTTGGAGCTGTACGCGAGGCAGACGATACGTTCGTATTCCGAGGGGTGATTCTTCTGTGGGTGTGGTCGTCGGGTTCGGTGAACGTCTCCGCAAAGACATTACTTTGGAATCCCGTGTGTGCGCGCGATTTATCACTGTTGAGACTTCTTGTATATGACCTTCCGATATTGCGCCTTGGAATAGAAGCAGCCTCGCTCGGTTTCACCACCCTGTCTGAGGAAGGAACAACTGAAAGATAGTGTTCCTTTGTACTCTGTATTTTACGGATCCGCAGACACGCGTGTACCAATACGTCGATGGTAAAATGCTAAAAGGGTGATTTTTTCACCGGATCCTCCCTTTATTCCATCTTCGTTTTTTTTTTCGATTCCTCAGCAGCCGATCAGAGTATTGGATTATTCTTCACAAAATCTTCGACTCATGTTTCCGGGAGGAAAATTCATTCGATCGGAACTCCGATGCTCAGCAATTGCTGTATTTTCGACGCAGCAGAAAAGCAGGCTCGTCATTGTTATCCTGAGCGTTTTCGACGTGGCAAACCTCGATGTTGAACAAACAAATATTTCGTTGAATCAACGACTTTCCTTCCCCGCAGTAAAAATGCCTGATTTCACTAAATTTTTTCACCACAGTAGTTAACGTTTGGAATGATGCTAAAATATACATTCGCTCACTGTTAAATGGCGGAACAAGTGCCTCGAAAATCTTAGCACGGGTCGAATGAAGGCTGCAATGACTGCGATCATTTTTTCATGCCTCAAACGTCTTAATGGCCTTAAATTTTCCAGAGGTCTCGGACATTGCTCACGAGTACTTTTGGCAAACGAAGAGAGAGAGAGACCGGAGATAGTTTTGCGAGCTGCGCTACGAGAGAGCGCAAGCACACATGCGTAATTACTATTCTCTGCTTTAGCAAAAGGTATGGAATATCTGCTTCGTATGCCAGGTTCTCCCCGAGGTATGGGACACTGTCGCACAATTGTCGAGCAGAGAGGAAGAGATCGTAAATAGTTCGAGGGTAGAGTGAGAGTCCGGGAGAAGGCGAGGAATGGTCGGAGGAAGCGAAAGGAGCTGCTGGGATGGAGAACGAGAGCTAACTACTCTGCGGTCGTTGAGTTGCAAACGTTCCTGGACCAGATATGTGTGTACACTTATACGGATATGTACACGAATTTCCATACACGCGCGCAGGATGAAACTCGGCAATTAGACAAATACGAGCAGCGTAATCTGCAGTTTTCGTTACAAGTCAAATTCTTAAGTTTAAGGAAGGCTCCTGTGCTTTGGAAAGTCAAAAAATCAATTGTTTTTGGAAATGTTTTTATGTGAGAAATACTAATTTGTACGCGGTTTATGCGCCAAGTCTGATTGTCGAAGTTTCTCAGCTGCGCGTACAATGCGGAGATCGTAATTATTGTCCGCAACAAAAATTCCAATTTGTTTTTCCGTTTTCATATGAATGTATAAAAACGCGAAAAAATTGCGTAATTCTATATATTTGCAGCACGTTGAAGTGATATTCTTCTTCTTTAGAAACAGTTTTTTTTCAAACTCGCTAAAAATATAGAATTTCGCAATTTTTTCGGGTTTTCATAGGTTCATATGCGGAAGGAAAATATATGAAAATGAAAAATAACAACGTTTGGAGTTTTCATTGCAGACTTAGCGCATAAACCGTGTTGAATTAATATTTCTCCCATTAAAACAATGTTTTTGTACTCTTTAAATATTGAAACTATACACCGAAAAGTTCGCTTTGGTGAGTCATTTCCGTCTATCCAAAAACATTCTCGAAAACACTCGATTTTTATGACTTTTTTAAGCAGGAATCCCCCTTAAACATTCATTAAAAAAGCAGGTCAAATGACAATGAAATTCGAGTAACTTGATGACGCATTTTTCAAAGGCAAAACTAAGTACGAGCATATCTGTAAAAATGCTTTTGTAAATATGCGATGAAAGTACAGAACTTTCGCACAATAGAGACGTTTCCGTTTTGATTGTGCCTTACATATGGTTCTCCCGGTTAAAAGCTCCTTTCTGGTAGATACGGTGGAAAATTTCGCACGTACTCCGCGCTCTCTATATTCTCTCCCTTACGCTTTCCTCGACTTCCTCTCATCTCCTAGTGTATTCCTATTCAGCGAAGCGAGTGAATACTAATTGCGAAGAAACCGAGAAATGTGAAATCCATCCGGAATGATGATAAAACGTTCCACCGTTTAATACTCCGCGCGGAGCCGAGTGGTTGTCGTTTCTGATAATCGATTCATTATCTCGGTACTCGAGTCATCTCTGCCGGGATAATTGTTTCGAGCATTCACTTCAATAACAATCAAACTTTGTTGGGAATCTTCTTGAGTACATTTTACTCAGCGCTCCCTTTCCTCGTTGAAATTCAGTGAACAATCCGACGATGAATTCCCGCCCAGCAGAGACACTCTCGAAACGCGATATTCTTAGAAATATTTCGTCCAGATCAGAGCTCCCAAGTCAGTTTGCCTGCTTTGTCCCATTTGAGAAGGTTTTTGCGGCGAAGATTCTGTTGATTTACATGCTCCTTCAATTCCATCGACTACGCGTCTTCAAATATAATTAAAAGTCTTTAATAATTTCTTTTGATAAAGTCTTTATTATAAAACATTATAAAAGTTTAATTTTTTTGAAAAAAAATTGAAATTTTCCAATGATTACCGATTTTTATATTCATATTCATCATTGTTTTTCTACTTTTAAGGTTCTCGGTATATCCTAGAAAATGTCAAAGTCTCTTGTGAGAAAAAGGAAAAAAAATGATAATGGCAATCGTTCCAAAATTTTCGTTTTTTATCTAAATTCGCAAAAAAAAGAAATCGTTGAAGCTGGATTTGTATGACTTCGTGATATTTTTTTCTGAAAACTACACTCGAAGACAAAACTTTAAAAAAATAATAAATCAATTTTCGAAAGCGTTATGTCAATTTGAACGAAAATAACGCCATTTTTTTTAAAATTCACAACTACTTTGGGTCAGGGAAAAAAATTTGAAAGAATTCTGAAAAATTTCTTTGGCACAGTAGAAAAATATAAAAAACATTCGCCAAATTGAAAGAGGTCAAAAGTGGTCGATTCGGCCTGGAATGCGCCATATGAATTCATATCTACAAGTATCGCCTGTATGCATACGTTTTACCTTTGTAAACCTGCAAGCAGAGCGATGTATTGGACGAGTTGATTTGCAATCGAAATAATCATATTTGGTTATGGATGTGGTCGTCCATAGTTTGAGGGTTGTTGGAACTTTTGATGTTCTTTGGGCAAAAACGCAGTAGGTCAACTACGGGGGAAACTATTGATTGAATGAGGAGTTTACAAAATGTAGGAAAAACGGAATTGTGAAGAGAATTTGTTGCGTTCAGTAAAGCCCAGAGCACACCAAATAATTTGGAGTAATTTTTTAGGATAAATTTGAAAGAAACGAGTGTTGAGACTAAAATTAAAGTGGGCGACTGATAATTTTTCAGTGAAGATAAAATCGTATTAAAACGCCATCGTCGAGGGGATTTTTGGGCCGCACTTTCCAGAGCATCTCAAGTTTTCTTTCTGGGGATTTGGCTGTCGTCGCTGTCAGAGAGGGTTGAAAATTCGTGGTTTGAATGTATATTGACGAGTAAAGTACACGCAGCCTGTGTTTTTGGTGTTTGAAAGTTTGATGGGAGCTGGAAGTCTCCGGTGTTAGGAAGGCTCCGGGGGTCCGAGCGATGAAACATCAAGGTTTGCCGCTAAGCTTTCGTCCTTAAAGTTCGGGGGTTGCGCCGGCCGGCGACTTGTACGTTCTCAAAGCTTTGGCGTCGAAGGAGGAGAAGAGTAGAAAAGAGGTCCAGGGAGGTGGAGGAAAGGACAGCGATCGTTGACCCGGGTCACGTAATAGCCGCAACTAGCCGTGGTCAGACGCAAACTCCTCGTCTCGTGTCCTCCTCGTTTGTACGCTATCTCTCGTGGCTCGAAGAGCATCGGTGTCCTCGTAAGCTCCGTGGCTCACGAGGTGTGTCTCCGTGTCGTGCGGCCATCTCTGGAATGTTGGAAACCACGTTCCTCCGGCGTTTCTGTACGACACACGCTTTCCGACAATTCGGCACATAAAGCGGGCATGGTAGGACTTCCCACGCGTCACGAACGCTTTAGGGTTTGATGGTTGGCTCTGAGGCTCGACGTGTGACGGGCACTTAAGAGGCGAGGTGATAGTTTCTTCGGGCTGATTTCTCGTCACCGGAAAATCCCTCGAATTACCCTCGATTGTCGTACGTCTCGATCCTTGTCTCGTGAAAACCATTCGATCGATTTAAACTCATCGAATTCCCAACGAAACGTTTGACAGCTTCAGGTGAAAACTTATTTATCGATTTCTTCCATTCCCATTGTTCAGTGACGAATTAAATGAATATATTTGAATTCAAATTGTATGAAATTCGTGCTCAAAGTGACGTGAACGTTTTCGTTGAAAGGAGAACGTAGAGAGGCAGCCAGCCGCGCAAAATTCCATGGTATTTGCCCAAGAGAACTGTATTTTGGATAATATTAATTTTTCAAGAGAACCAACGACGCTTTAATATTGTACAGATATAGATCTTTCTTCTCTCCAAGTTTCCAACTCTTATATGCATGAAATCCTATATGTGTAGGTAAATAGTAGGTGGTAGATAAACTGAAGAAGCCGGTCCAAAGTTACGAGGCTTCCTGGCCCTGTGCAATGTGCCATATAATATCTGTATATCTCGCTTTTCTGCCCTCCCTTTTCTCCCTTCCAGGCTCTCCTCCTTTCTCTTTCGCCTCCGCTGAATATATCTATCCCGCTGTGCCGGGGCTCGTAACTCGTTACAAACTTCGAACATTGCGTAATTACCGGGAAGCACCTAACGCCGCAGGAATATTGGACGGAGATAAGGATAAGGTTGTCAACTTGGAAACCATACAAAAATTCATACTCACAACGCGTGTATCGGACGTGGCTGGATTGACAAAGAGCTTAATGAGGAAATTATTTCTCGCTATGTTTCATTACTTTCATAACTTTGTATCTGCGGCCGCTTGAAAGAGTCCCTACAACGATGAACCGCTAACTTTCGGGCGGTTCGGGCATTCAATTTCGGTCGGCATTCATCTTGATAATGTTTCACTGTTCGTAGTGATAAATCCACACGATTGTAACTCAGACTCAAGGGAAGCATGTCAACGAGACTGTAATTCTCGCAATGCCGAAAGATGCAAATGAGCGAGTTTCGAATCTCACGTAACGATGCAAGAGAAATGCTGATTTTTTGTCCGATTTTTCTGATCCGTTGGGCGTGAGATTTCAAAATATTTAATTTATTCACTTGAATTCTCCTCATCATTGATGGTTTACGCACTTCCGAACGCTCCCCTCATTTTCGATTTTTACAATTTCTGTCACAAAACTGCTATTGTTTTCCACGTTTCGACTCTTGTGTCTGTCGTCACACGTCTGTGTGATAAGACAAACCCCTTTTAACCTGCGATATCTAAAGTCGTGAAAAGTTTGAGGGTGCGCGTATAGAATATTTTGGCCACTGCTCCTGGATCGTAGTCGGGAAAGGCTCACGCATGAACGAGCCTAGACTTGAATTCGGAGCCGCTTACAACGCGTACTCCGTTTTCCATCTCTCCGTGTCTGTCTTTCAGCGTTATCCAGGGATCCAGGGGGTAGAATATCTGAGGAGGGCTCGAAACTACGGACATTCCGGTAACGCTCACTCTAAATTCAGGCGAATGCTTAGAGAGGTTTCTCAAAGATCGAGGCTTACGTGATTCGAGTGGGAAATCGTATCGGTTGATATCGAGGGTGAAACGTTGGATATCCCGTGCCCTTGGCCACTCAGTATTTATCGTTATATTGCCTCCTACGCCCTCTTTTATCTTATTTTCATTTTCTACCTTCTTATGTATGGAAGCTGATGTACCATATTAGTACATCATCCTGTCCCTGACATGAGAGAAAACTTTGTCTATATTTTCCTAACCATTGACGCCCACCAATATTTACTGCCTTTTCCTACGTGCCTTTTATCTATTAGCGCGGCTCTGCGAGGCGTTCCACGTCGTAAAACGCAGCCCTCGGCTTTATCAATTTCTCTTTTATTGCTAGTTCGATACAAATATCATTGGAAGTTTTCTTCTTCGTTTCGAGATTGCTTTAGTCTTTGAGACGCAGCAGAGCACCGCAAAACTTTCGAATATACACTGTGACGCCGAGTGTCATGGTCAATCGTTCCCATGAAATTCGTCGCCAAGAAAAAGCCTTCTCACACCGAAAAATACGAAAAGTTATAAACGTGTTTTCAAACGATGCCTTAATTGCCGTTAAATTTTTCGGATAAAATCCCCGAAAAAGTAACACGCGTACACGAATTAATATGCATGGGATTCGCGTCGGCGAACGGTAACCACAACGATCGTCGAACGCAGTCCCATCGCATTCACCGAACATTTTTTCATTCATACGCGGTTTGAACGGCTATCACTTGTTTTTCGGCATCGGAGCGAATCGAGGCTCAAAATCAATGAGAGCAAAAGAGAGGAGAAGTAATGTGCAGCAGCAACGTTCATCGGCTGATTTCATAATGGAACCGATCATTCGCGCTTTTATTGAATAGCCGCGCACGCGAGCCTCCAAATCTCAGCAAATTATTTTATTTTACATTGTTACTGCTATTAACGATGGTGTTTCCATTGCTATTATAACTTGCTCGAGAGTTCTATAGAATTCCAAGTGTGCTATCGTGCTCACGTATACTCGGTATCGAAACTTTGTAGAAACTACGTATGTAGACCTATCACAAGATATAGTTACGATCGACGTACACAGTGTGTTTCAACTACGAATCATTCTCCCTTGGAATCCCATGAATAATCTCATCGCTCGAAAACATTAGTCGAAACTGTCAGCAACGATATTTTTCAAGAGGAAAGAAAATCCTGATGATAAAATCACACAAATAAATGTTGTCAGAACCATCGTAATGTTTCGACCAGTCACGTGCTTTCCTATTGCTTGCAAACAAGGAACTAAAGACGATTTCAAAAACCAAATGTTCGAATAAAAGCAATCCTCCTTCATCCAGGATAAAAATTTGGATTTTTAAACGTAAAACGAAACGAGTTATTGAGTCGCTTTTTTAATGTTTTTGTGTCAACCGACCCCACGGTCGGGGCAAATTGACTATTGTACTATTTTAACCTCCGATAATCAACTACGTGTTAGTGAAATTAATAAAAACGGATAGTTATCAATATTATTCACTCGATGATTCGAACAATGAATACAAAATGTTGACATAAGTTAATGTAAAGATCATTTTTGTCCATAAGTATGAGAAAAAGGAATATCTGATCCTCATACTCCTCATCAAAATCAGAATTACAGTTTGTACACACGTAGAATATTATGTTTTTACTGGCACACCTCGAGTAGGCCCATTTAAAACGCTCATGTACGTCGACACATGTGTCAACCATGTTCTACCAGCAAATCATAGCGATAATTGAGAAAAAATACTGTGCACAATAGTTCTAAATATGAACTTTCGTGTAGAGGATTATTGTAATAATTGGAATAAAATCGAGGCTGCAAGTGATAGGTAAAATTCACGTAAATATTTGCTTTTGTACCTGGATTTATGAAAATTCTTCACTGTTTCTAATCAACGTGTCGCTTTATTGACCAATTTGCCCCGTTGGCCAACTAGACCCGGTCTCCCTTAAAGCTATCTCCAATTAATCCACAGAAATGGAAACGATTGTGTTGCACGAATTAAGCGATAATTTAATCCAGCCATCTTCGAGGTATGAAAATCCTCAATGAATTCGAAGTTAAAAAACGTTGTGAAAAAGTGTATAAATTGACTCTGTTTAGTAAAAAAGAAGTTCGAACTGGAGCTCGTCCGGCAAATATTATTTCATCAGAAAAAGAGCGATTAATAAGAGACGAAAAATCCTGCGTGGATAGTGTGCGGAAGCTTCGAAATAGCAGGATAAACCCCACGTGTATTTTGATGCTTGCACTCTCGTGATTTTCTACTTCGCTACGGATTTCCGATTTGTGGTGAAAAGCCGCGAACTATCGGAAACGCCTTAATGAACGAATGCATCCGAATATGTGCATACTTCCATGCATATCGATCGCTCCCAGTAAAGTAGGCGTAACTCGAAGTACAGAACAGACCAATTTAGAGAGCATCCACCCTTTTACGAGTTAAATGCTTTTACACACGTGCCTTGGTCGGTTGTAATGAAAGTATCAAACAGCAGCATCAAACACGATCGGTGCTTTGTACGCCGGCTATCGAAACGCACTATCCTTTGAAATTTTTCCTCGACCGCAAATCTCGGAGCAGGAACAAAATAATATTGTTGTTCAAAGTCTTTCTTCTCATCATCCTCGTTTCTGTTTGCTCTGCTCACTCCTCTGTTCATTTTTCACTTGTAATTTATTTTTCCAAATGTGGACCCCTATTTAACGGGAGAAAAATTGATTGCAAAAATAAATTTGCGCTCGATATGATATCGAAAAAAAGTTAACACGTTTTTCTCCCCGTCCCCTTGAAATGTATATTTTTATGGAATTTTTGTGCAAGCTGAATCTCCTCGCGCAATCGTTTCGCGGATGTGTTAGCCGGCCACGAAGTTCGGGGAGAAAAGCGCTATAAATAGCGAAACGATTACGATTGCGGAGGGGTGAGAAGATTAGTTCTTAACTTTTGATTATTTTTCTGTTTCGTTTTTTAATCACGAAACTCCAAGAATCTATTCTTTCACCGTTTCAATTGATTTTTCCTCAAGTTTTTGTACCTCCTATCCGCGGAAAGCAATGATAAACGAAGCAGAAAATTGCTATCCGAGGGTCGTGTACAGCGAAAGAAGATTTAATCTTGGGGCACGTACAGCGTGCACACTGCTCGACTTTTCGTGTTTTTTTCTTTATTGGCATCGGAATATACCCAGGCCGAGAGCTTTTATTGACTTTTCTCATGTTGCAGCGAGAGGAGAAAGATACGGCTCGTACGAAATTATCTACAAACATTTTCCAAATATCGTTATGATACGAGAAATAATATCGTTGCGTTAAATAAAATTTTGCTGCAAGTTTCTGTAACTTTAATACGATCCTCGGATTCGGAGTAACAAAAACTAAGCCACGATATCCACTTCGCGAAAAATGAAGTCACGGAGTAACCGCATTCGTACATTCCCGTTTTCTCTTCCGCTTCCGTACTTATTTGTGAAAATAAAAAAGATAAAACGAGATTCCCGATTGCTCACTCTCATCCCCCATCAATCCCGAGGTCACTGTCGCGTATCGAGGTCAGTGCTGACGTAATTCCAAAAAGAAAACTAGCATTAAAAAACAGTAACGACTCGTGCTGGACATATTTTCATCAATGTTCCGCGACGGAACTCACAAAATGATCATCGAAAACAATCGATTTCTCAAGAATTGGTGGAGAAAACTAAGTTAGTTTTTTCAAGTCTCCTCACACAAAGTGCGCGGTTGAATGAGACAAATTTATGGTTCCGATGTTTTGGGATTAAAATTACGTCAATTTGCGACCCAGCTTTTCCGCCTTATTCTCACAACAGAGCCTAAACCAATTGTTAATTAAGAAGAAAACGTGTCGAGAAAGCGTGTCGAAGACAGTGCACAGGGGAAGCGTCAAGAACGAAATGGACAGAGGGCGGGAAGGAGATGGATCGACGGTCGATTTCCGCTGACGAGCAGGTCGGGGACGTCGGTCTGACCATTCGCCGAGCCACTCCACTCGGCGGTGCACGTTATTAGTTGTTTCATGAGAGAAAATAATGGTTATTCGAAAGATGTGGTTGACGGAGGAGGTAATTACGGTGTGGAGAAAAAAGGAGGGTGAAAAGTAAATGAAAAGACAAAGCGAAGAGCGGGAAAAAGGTGGGACGCGAAGTGGACAAAAAGGAGCGCGTGTTTTGTGAAAGAAAATAAGAAAAGTATGTGACATCGGTTGAAACTAAAATAGAGGGAAGAAAGAAGAAGACAAAAGAGGAGGGAGCGAGGGAAATGAGCGGAGGAAATTGAGGAATGTGAGAAAAAAACGACTGAGCGGAAATGAAGGGAGAGCTTTCCTCTAATGAGGCAGTCCATCAAGATGACACACTCGCTCGCACCTTCGTATTTATGGAAAGGATCCTTTTGAATATGTATTCATGATTGTATACACGTCCGAAGCTTTTTATCGCTCTTCATATCCATCGCGTCTTCATCTTTTTTCATCCTCGCATTCACGATGAAAGTATGTAAGCTCTGGTCTGCTCTCGGCCGTTCCTCGAAGGCTGGCTCTGCCTCTTTTAGCTCGGATCCTGGCGAAGTCAAAAGAAAGGAGAAAAAGGTTCGAGGCCATCAGCATATATCGCGGAGTCCTTGGAACGTGGAACGCTTTGAGAGCGTCCAGGGATCAGCGGCGGGTGTCTCGAGAGTTCGTTAAAACTTAGCATCCCCCGCGTGGATCGATTTCGCTATCTCACTGCTGCTGCTTCAACTTTTCTTTAGCCACGATTCTCAGGTGTTTTCTTCCGCCCGATTTTTTTCCATTTCAAAGTTTCCGATATGCGAAATTACCTCAATGGCTCACACGAGGAACGGCTCCAGAGATTCCAGGACGATTAAAGTCCCTGAGTAAACTCGGATTTAATTAGCCATCGCGATGTAAAGAATCCTCTCGCTCTTTTTTCTTCGTGCGATTCTATTTCCTATCTTCATAAGAAGCTCTTTGATCGCGCCAATCTCCCATCCCTCCGAGTATTTTCCTTCTCGATTAAAGCGGAAAAGCTTTGTCTCTCGACGCGGATGCACTTCGCATGATCAGTTTTCTCGAACGAATGCGAGTCCCTGCTCCCAGCGGAATGTTATCATCAAAAGCGACCGGATTTTGTCCCCTCACGGGCGCTCCTCCTCCTCCTCCTTTTTCTCTCGTCGTTTCTCCCATTCGAGCGCCGGGACTTCTCTTCGTATTGTCAGAAAAAACTCGTCGCTGGCCGTTCCGATTAACTCGTTATTCCTGTCGACGGAACTTGTTTTTCGCGTGTCAGCTGTTTCAACACTTTGTTACTTTATTCTCTCTCGTCACTACGAAATAATCGACTTGCTCATTCGATAATTGCGTCAAAGGAGAGAAATCTCGGGCTGCTCATTTTATTTCAGTTCCGGATAATCGTTTCCTCTCGCCAATTAAAAACGGCGAAGAAACTCGATTAAGGGGTTTAAACTCGACAAATTTAATTGCACGCAGAAGTCACTCGAGTCCGTTCGATTTGATTTTTTAACTCGTACGTATAATCGCTGTTAACCCCTTTTTCTTTTGTCATCTGGATTCTGGTGGATCCTCCTGGGCAATCATGGAAGAAGAAAAAGACGTACGGAGTATTTGTGAAGGGGAGGCGGGACAGCCGAGAGGTCTCCAGCTCGAGTGGACTTTCGAAGCTCATATCCGTTCCCGTGCCTCTTGCCGCTTCTCCGACGTTGGATTCTCGCAGACTCGAGAGGACAAATAAATCTGCCAATCGCATGTTGTACAAATGCGATCCGCGCGGCACTTTGTTCCAATCTTTAATATCTCATCGATCAATAACTCTGTACACGAGAATTTTTTTGTGCATTATAAATCAGTCGAAATGGGGACGAAGAATCCGGAGGCTGCGTCCAATCGGAAGCAGTCGTTTTCGTCTACTCGGCTCCCACGATGTTTTGGTTAATTTTAAATACTCTCGCAGAGACGAAAGGAGAAGACCGTGATGTATTTAACGAGGAAAGTCAGCGAATTTATACGCAATGTCCGAGAAAGCTGAAAATCGGGGAAATACGTTTGAATTTTATTGTAAGTAGTAGGGGGGGAAAAAAGGAAATGCATGATTTTTCCATTGAAGTCGTGAAAGGAAGGTAAAAGATGCTCTATCGGATATATTATACTCGCGTTTTTGCACGAATGCCTCTGGCGCGGAGAAAGAGGCGGAAAGTGCTTGGGGAAAAGCCAATCCATATATAGGAATTCGGAGATATCCGAGGTCTCCAGACGCGAGAAGAACATGCCGAAGACGCTTTCCTTGCCTGGGCTGCTCCGCTTTCTTCCCTCGGTCCTCATCCCTCTGCGGAGCCCGCGAAGCGAAAGACGAGAGCCAGGAGGAAGATTCCATTTTCGAGATATGCAGATCAACCGACGACCCCTGGGGGGCCGGGGATGGGATGAGAAAAGGCCTTGCCTCCTTCCCGTTTCAATGCTTTCGGTACGGAGCGCGCCCGGAGGGAGCTTTGTGCGGGTTTTCTTCCCTTTTTTCCGCGACAGTCCCCATAGATACGGGGCATTCGATTTCGAATTGATTTCGCTACGACTCGAGTCTGGAATCTCGATGGATTTACTCGTGGGATGTTCGTCAATAATAAAAACAAGCCGGATAGACCAGTTTTCTGTAATCAACTTGATCGTCGCGGGCCGGCTGTGCTCGGATGTGCGAACTCGATCCCAAACACGCATCGAAACTCGAATGTATATTCTCGGGATCTTTTCAACTAAAATTCAACGCGTTACGCGATTCGTCCGCATCTTTTGTTCGACCCTCAAAGGAAAAGGATTGTTGAATGAATGTTTGAAAATAAAGCTGCGCGCATCATCCGTTTCGGCGTTTTATCCCGTTCTCCCGGGCTTCCAATAATTTCCACAGCACCGCTCGTGAAATTGCTCCCACACAGGTTCGCCTCGAGTTATTAATTTATAAAGTTCTGTATCGCGAATTCGCGCACACTCGTTTAACCCATCATGCAACCCCTTCAATCCCTTCCCCGGAGCCCCGGTTCCCTCAATCCTTTCACAAGGCTCTTGAATTATACGAGAGCGCGTAGATCCACCGATTTCACATCAATTGTGTAGCAGGATGAAGCGCACGGAGTGGATTTTCGGAAGAGGAATAGAAAGTGGGAAGGAAAATAGTAAATTGGCATTTATTTTTTTTTTTTCGTATAACTTTGTTCGCTCGTTCGTTCGTTCATTCGTGTTCGAGACCCATCCCCTTTGCTCGACGTAATTTGCCAGAATGCATGAACCTCGTTCCTGATATTTGATCCAGTTTTTCTCCTCCATTGTGATCCTCTCGTTTATTCTCTTTTTAATTTCTTGCACACTCGATTTCGTTTGTACCATATGAATTTGCATTCACATCGGACAATTTGGCTGCTGGAAAGTTGCTAATCTCGTCTGATTCCTCTCGTTCCCTACTGCGCTCCCACCAGTTTCGTTTCTCATTCCGAAGGTTTACTCTCGTCTACTCTTAATAACGATTTTCCCAGTCCCCCTTTTTCTCGCACTACACGGATGAGCACGGAGAAGCTTTGTAAACAAGCGGTGCCAAAAAGCTCAAGTCGAAAAGCTCTTTTCATTCGAGAGCAGCAGCGAGAGTGGAAGGAGATAAAAATGAATTTATCGTTGGCTCAAAAGCTCTCGGCTTGACACAAACAATATTTATCTCATTTATGCAACGTGCTATTCGTCCATTTTTCATTCTCGTGTTATCAAGCTTTCAATTAATTTTACCACTCTGAAACAACGACTCTAATTGCGGGCAAGCAAAAGAAATCAGTTGAGAACAATACTTTTCCCAGTCAACCGTTTAATCGGAAGAAATGAAATTTTAAAAAAATTTCAAACCCTACGATTCCTCGTACAAAGTAATCTAGAAATGTGTCGAGAATTTTTCCTCCAATCTTCTCAACACCAAAAATTACGACTTCGACATCAATTTATTTTTTCCCCCCACCAAAAGGCGAACGAAGAATTCTTTCTCCACTCATTTTCAGCATGTAACGCAATAAAATGGAGCTGCATTCCTCATTCACATTATTATGTCTGTGAAATTGTGTGCTCCAACCGATAGAGACAGCAAAGAAGGAGTAAGAGAGAGCGAGAGAGTCAGAGACAGAGCAAGTGAGTATAAGAAGCACGCAGAGCTGGCTTATCGCCAACTCATCTAGACATTCATAACCGTGAGCTCAAAACCCGTGAGTAAAGAGAAAAAGAGAGGGTCTGTGCATCGCGGAACATTGACTCGATAAGACACGGACGACAGAGGATGTAAGTACCTGCCTGGTTACCTAGTTCGGAACGTTACAAAGCCAGGCTACACTTGTTCCCGAAGCTTATATTGTAGTATTGGCTAAACATGCGATATATTTATTTTGAAGCTGTTCCCATGGCTTTGCGGCTGAACGAATTAATACCGTTCAACTGGTTCTTACTTCCCGAATGTATTTCCCAGGATCACGAGTTTCTGTCGTTCGCACTTCGGGCTCGTCGAGTTTTTCTTCATCAATCTCAATTTGAGTATCGACGAGGATCCTGTTTTCGTGAAAATGAATAATTTTGAGGGAGTGTCCTCGCAGAACGAGCGAGTCAAAAGAGGCGCGAGTCCTATTCGTTGTTTTGAGTTATTCCGAGGCGAATGGCGGGGTTGCCAATCCTAAATAAACTCGCCGAAAATAACCTGGTAAAATAACTAACGAAGAGAATAACCGTGATGGATACAATCGATGTACAAAATAGCTCTGATATCCCACAACAAATAATCAATCAAACAAAGACAAATACGAAGGAAAAAAATTGCAGGGTGGGCGTTCCCGAGACATCTCGAGATGTCAAACATGTTAAAAACGATAAACAATAAATTTATAATCAAGCATTTCGAGTCTAGCAATGAAAATCCTGCATAGGGTTTCATATTTATCCGCAATCCATATTACAAATGAATATTTCAATTATTTTTCATATTCCAGTAATTACAAACATAAAATTCATTTTAAATGACGATTATTATCCTCGTGGCTATTTCCGCGAGGTTATTTAGGCCGGACACCGAATGGCAAAGAGCTTAAACGTCGACTCGAAGCGGAGTAACTTTTTTCGTTGTAAATGTAACAGAAGAAAAACGAGAATAAGAAGTTGAAAGCATTTTGTTAAATTGAGAGAAATCGAAGTGATTAAAATTAGTGAGATCCCTTTCACCCTGAAACGATATCGTTCGTTGAAAGGCTTTCATCGAATCAGCTGACTCTCTCGTTCGGAATATTTTTCAGTGGGAAAGCGACGGGTTGGAAATAATCGAAGGGAGGAAAAGTCGGAGTTGCAGACTGCATACCGGCTCATTATTCATCGCTCGCATATAAACGGGGTTCCGGACGTCGGGCTTACGATTGTTCAGCTCGGCCACCTTAGAAAATTCCCGTGAGGCGTAAGCTCGTTCAATGGGGTATAAAGAGGTTTTCGCAACGGATCCGCTCGCTCGCACGGCGTCTAATTCCGCGCGGCGGTTCTTCGAGCTTGCAGCCTTTGTTCTCCCCGGCTCATCAGCCGAGAGCCTCCTATCGATATATCAACAGCCATTCATTCGGTTTCCCTTCTTTTGACGCGAAATTCTAATTGTCGTAGAAGCGAATTTTCAACGACTTTTTAAACCATTAATTAAATGAAAAAATACTCCTTCGTTTTTTAAATTTGCAAGAAAATAAACGGATCCCGGAGTTTGGTACTAAAAAAACAGTCCGGGAAGGCGGCTGGAGGGTCCTCGGCTCGAATTTTCGCCACGTTTTCATTTCGGAAACGTTGCTTGAAAGTGCGCGAGTTCGACGTAACTTCGTACCGCACCGTTGAATGAGAGCGCACGAATAAAAAGCCCCATAAAGGAGTCCTCGAGTCGACTGCGCCCGGACGTTTTCATGCTTTAAAAAATACGCTTGAAATCTACAGCGAGTTGGACGCGTTACTTCATTACAGCTCGAACGAATGCGCTCGAAGAAAAAAAAGTAGCACGAACAACCCGCGGGATCAATGCCGAAGAGCTCTTTTCACGGACACAAGTTGATGCGATTCCGGAAGGCTATCTCGGAACTCGTGTTTCCGGAGTTACAAAAAGAACGAATGGGCCTGCTCCAGCGGCAAAAGTTAGATATAATAGTGCCACTCGACGCTTGCCAGAGGAACTGTCAGGCCTATCGGAGCAAAGAGTTGAGAAAAATGGTCTCGCGAGCCCGAACTTCGACGCGTTTTTCAGCCCACGATTTATCATTCGTTTTGGCAAACTCGCTCGAATATTTCTACACGTGCTGCTGGTTTGTTCGCTCCTGTCATCGCATCCGACGCATTGAAAGTGACGGGAGCACTCGATATTACGCGGGTGTACGGTGTAAATAAATATGCAGCTCTTTCAGCCTGCGCGCCTGTCAACGATTTATCTTCGAATCGCGTTCTTTTTTTCGCTTGTTCAATTTTACATTCTTCGCCGTGGCGAATACGGCGTCAACGGACGTTCGGGGTCTGATGCACGTCGACACGTTTCCGCGTCGATTCTAATCGAGGTGAACACATTTAAAATTAGGGTCGTCGATTAAGGAGTTTATACGTGCGTATATCTAGAAATTCGACGCAATGCGATTCGGAATAATGGGACTGAAAATGTTTGCAACAACAGCGGAAGAATCTGAGCGGTTTAATGGACGAATAAAGCGGCAGCGGACACCGGTCAGGTGCATAAATGAGCTGGGAACGTTATTTTCATTGGTCGTAACACGAGACTCGCGACCGCTGAAAATCTTGCAACTTTTTATGGCCTTTTTCTAACAAACTGTTCTTTCGGTACTCGAAATCAAGTCGAATGCTCGTTCCTGGAGGTTTCGCCGGTAATTCGTAAAGGAATAATCCTACGGAGGGATCCTCTGATCAGCCCGAAATAATCGTGCTCTAATAAATTTATTAGGTCGTGCGAAAGAACGGCAATACGGAGGAAAAAAGGAAATTAATGGGAGAAGAAAGCAGAGAGGCGATGTAGAAAAGGGACGCTTCGTCGCCGTTGATTTCTCTCGACTTTTTCATTCCCCAGGCAGTTGGAGATCCCCTCTGGGATTTCGGGTCACTCGAGCAACCACCCCACTGTCCGAATAAATCCTTTTCCACTCGATGCCCAACGATATATACCGGGTGCACATCGAGTCGGGATTAAACTATGGCCCGAGTCATTTACAACCGGAAGAACCGCGCGTGTGCTCATTCGATTTTTCATGCCTCCGGAACGGTTTGTTTTCATTTTCGTTCCATTTTCGCTGCAGAAATCGTTCGAGCGTTCATCTCGAAGAATTATTCAAAAGTAATCTCAACGCGGTGAACAAAATATTTGAAAAAGCATTTTTGGGGTTTCCTTTTCGTCGCCGAAACTCATTTTCGAGTGTGAAACCCACCGGAAAAAAACACGGTAAAGCATTTCTGATGATCGGACAGCTTGAGGAAAAAACACAATTTTTTCCACGTAGACGCTTCGCTTGCGGTACTGAAATCGATTTGAGATTAAAAGTCCTCGTAAAACGACCGTGAGACTTTTGCATCACACTGAGAATGAGGACGACTCTTCCTGTTGCAAAGTCAAAAGATCTTAATTTCAAGCGACTAATGCAGGAAGCCAACAGTTCGCCATTTTTTCTAAATGCCTCTCGTTACTCATTGGGCCACAGCATTGCTTGATTTCCCACGCGACGTGTACCGACACCGCCCGCTGCGAAGCCACAGGGTCACCCCACGCCGGGGAATATCGTGTAAAGTAACACAAAAAAGTTTAATATGTGTCAGAAAGGAAAGAAAATAGCTCGAATTCGTAGGCGAAGGAGCCCACTTTGCAAAATAATATTTCTATTTTTACGAGGTGTTAATTAGAAAATCAAACTCCGCCTCGCACACTCGCTTCATAAATATACCACGTCGCCTTAACGGACGTGCGAAACTTCTTGATTTCCCAGATGAGCGATATCTCCGCGTCGAAATGAAACGCGAGACGCTGTAGTTAGTCTCGTGTTCAAGCAATCGCGAATAATTTAAAAAACTGTAATCTTGCCTTTTTATTTGACTGCTTAGGATATTTAAAGAGCCCCCTTTTTACGCCGGAACTGAACAGTTCCCACGTGTCCTATTTGCGTTTCCGCAGGGACATAGGAGCAAATAAAAATGCAGGAAAATGAGAAATCTCTTTTCGAACTCACCATCGATCGTGCCGACGTAGGAATGTGACATGTCGAATGGAATTGGACCCTCGGTTCCCTCAAAAGTGGCATCTTTCGCGAATAGATTATTATCGCGAACGAGACGCATCGTCCAGTGCCTGAAAGCAAAGAAAAAACTATGGAAATGTGTGTCAACGTGTCATTTGATCTTCGATTCTTCCTCTTTGCACACGAGCTTTTTCTCCATTGCACATAGCAAAAATGTATTCGAGGAGAACTTCAAAAAACTTGCTCAAATGAACGTGCTGGGCTCTTGAAAAAAACGTTGGAAAAACTCCGGCACAGACAGAATATTAACCGTGAGATAAAACTCAAATTTTACGATCAAAGCATTTCGTGGGATATCGTGAAAGTCAAACGTTCCACTGAATTCCATCACCTCGTGCCATGACGTGCCAAAACGGAGCCAACGTCGTCGCCATGTTTTAAAAGCGCCTCTGAACTTGACCCTAATTCTTTCCTCGACGGCTTTCCGGAGCAATAGAAAAATCGAGATTTTGCTATAATTGAAATTTCTACAGTCACTAGTCCGAAGGCCACGAGAAGCCGTATCGAGTTACTGGCTCCGAGTATCGAGAATGGCTTCATCCGCCACGCGTATGTTTTGCACAACCGCTATATGTTTTCACGTTCACGTATACAAAGCTGTACACACCGAGTGCGTGTCATTTAATGAAGAATTGGACTTTTTCGAGCCAACGGTACCCAAATAGGACCTTCGTGCGTGTCAAATTTGTGTGGAGGAAAGTTTATGCGTTAACTTGTTACTGAATATATCTCTTAATAAAAAAACCTTCGATTTTAGGAGTCTAACCTAAGTAGAATTTGCGACTAAAATCGATTTTTTTTATTGCATTTTTCGAAAAATACATACTTAAAAGTATCATACTAAAATCTTATAAAGATGTGGGCAGTCTAAGTGCACTTTTGAGCGACGTTTAAACGCGTTTTTCTCAAAATTACGTTTTTCGACGGCTCGTTGATAAAATCTCCGAAACTACTCAATCGAACCTTACCAAAATTTTACCACGTGTTCTTTATGACTATAGTTGCAGCGCGTATCATACGAATTTTGAAATTTTGAGCGGAACTATTTTTTTTTCTGCAAAAAACGATGAAATAAAACGTGCTTTATCACAGTTTTTGGAAAAATGGTCGCCATTTTGGCATTATTGAAAAAATAAAAAATCTATGTTATGCGCTATGGCCATTTACCTATTGAGTCTAAAACCATTTTTATTTTTTTTCTCCGATCATCCATTCCAGAGATTTTGAAAGAGAAATGAAGAAAAAACTGGGTGACAAGATGCCAGAAATGAAATAGTTACAAGATTTTTATCGCACTTGTACTTTTTGTCAAGCACTGCCAGCCCTTCACAGAATCGGGTTGAACTTTTGGTCGTCATCAGAGGCTCCCTTCGGTTGACTCGTGCACATTTATACACGAATGCGAATGCTAGGATAGTCGTATTACGGATACAAAATTTAATGGTCCGCCGAGCGTCGAATCTTTTGTGTCAGCAAGTACACGAGAATAATATGCTCTCTGACGTAGCTCGAGGATGAAGCTGCGACGAGGTTCCATTTCGAGTGGCCTGTGAAATTGGGGAGAGTCTCATTCTACGTAGATATCTGACATTTTCAGTTTGAGTGTCCTCTTGCCAATCTATTTACATGGGGTGGTTCATTTCACCATTGAATAAGACAACGCCAGTATTATACTTTCGAAAATAGCAAATATCCTGTTTTCAGACTCCAGGGGAAGATGAGGCTTCCAAGTTCGCAAGATAAAGTAAACGAATAATTGTTTCCCAAGAGGTATCGCAGAGGGACCCAACCGAGTTATTATCTTTCGCATTTTCCCCTTGACGATCTCGGTGCGAACGATGTCACAACGTGTAATGATTTTTCGACTGCAGTAAACCCAGTTTCGTAATCCCTGTACACAGGAGCTCAGAGAGAAAAAGAGGGAAAGAGAGAGGATAAAGGGGGGGGGGGGGGGGGGGAATGAAAATCCGACCCAGCGTTGGTCGGTGGTGCCCTCTGTACTTTATTACCTTATCAGTTATTCTGATTACTTTACGAGGCTCTCCGGACTACTTGAGGCACGAGGAGCTGAAAGCGAAGGGAATAATGCGTAAGGTATATATACTTATCCATCCACCTTTTAATATTCTCTTTTCTCGCTTCTCATCCAGATGACGCAGACAAGAGAGATCCGCATCATAGGATCGTGGCGATATTACATATACGTGCGGATTACCGAGCCAATATTCTTCGAACAGGGTGTCCTGCGAGCGATGTTAAATAATGCGATTCCATAAGCACCAGGAAGTGTTGAAAGTCTAAAACTTCTTTTTAATCAGAATCTCCGAGACATTTTTCCTTTGATATTAATCGATCATTCGAGTGTCGTTCTCGTCTCAGCTTCCATAAAGTACGAAATGCAACTTCTGTAAAACTGAGGCTATCAGCGTTCCAAACCGGTTGCTGTGGCAAGTTTATTGGCGCGGAACAGTTCGATATTCCGGTAGAAAATCCAAGTTCTAACCAGAATATAGAACAACGAAACGTTTTACGGAGAATCTGATCAAGGTCTGCGCTCGGCTCGAAATCCAGATGCAAAGGTGAGTTTGCGACGCGCACGATCGAAGGACGCGACACCCCGTATAGAAAAGGTAGATACTCCGAAAAAAAGAGAGATGGAGATATTTGCCGGCAAGTTTTATCGAGGTTGGACCTTGGAGCCGCAATTCCGGGGTGATTCCGGCGCTCGCTTCTCCCCCTCAACGTTTATTTCTTTTTCGTTTATTCTTTCTCCCTCGCTCGTTCGTAGCCAAGGTAGAGGAAGGAGATTAACGACGCGTCCAGCAGTCGGTGCACGGTGCGAGAAACGGAACGAGCTAGAAAACGAGATCGCGAGTGCTGCGATTCGAGCGTTTTAGCTAGCTTCCCTCCGCCCCGCCGAACTCTTGCTTTCTTTCTTTCTCCGGCTCTTCCACATTCGCAATACCTGCTGTTCCACGCCTGACGCACACACACGTGCGCCGTACACGTATTGTTATGTGCGGCCCCAGAAGAAATGAATCGGTCTTGAGGGCGCGAAAGGGGCGAGTCCGCGGGAAGAAACTATAAAAAAAGAGAGGGGCGCACACAGATATATGGGGATTTGGTGCGAGAACAATTCGGAGTTGGTTCTCGTTCTCGTTGCAAACTACCACCACCCTCTGCCCCCGTCCTCATTCTCCGCGCTTTCACATCGCTGTTTTAACTCCTTGGAAATACTAAGAGCCAAGAATAAAACGTACAGGTAGAGCTGCTGGCCGATCTTGATGCGAAAAAGAGAGCACCGCGCTCCGGATCAAAATGAGAGTAAGAAGAAGAAAAGAGCGGAAAAAATTAGGAAAGGTATGAAAGGAAGAGAAAGAATGGGAAGGAGAGGCACCCTCAGAGGCGTATTCCCCGCATAGCTGTTCTTCTCGTTGAACCAAGAGAATGAGAGGAGCCCAGAAAGTGCCCTCAACTTTTATTACACCCACGTTGCCCTGATATATACACTCTTTATACACCTATACGTATATATAAGTGGTTTTTACCTTCGCCCGTGATTTACATAAAGGAGACTAACGACGAGAGTAGAAAAGATCTCGCTCCCTCTGCGTCGCGGTCCCCGTTCTTCCCTCTTCTCTCTCCTTTTTCCTTAGCTCGACACGTCTTTAGGCCTGCTCTTGGGGCTTCGTCGAACATTCGCGAAGACGGAAAGACGGAGAGGAAGGACTATTTCCAGGCCCTAATAGCTCTTTTTTTCGTTAAAAGTGGATGCTCCCCGTGCATGCTCTCGGGCCACTTTTCCGAGTCCCTGCACTTTTGCCCATTAATTTTGCACCCGGGGAAACATCCATTTGTCGGCTGCGGAGATCCTCTTTCGAGGATTCCGAATATTCGCAACTTTATCCACCGACAGTGATGGTTCGTGTGTCTCTCTGCCGACACTTGAGCAGCTTTCGGGCAAACCGGTACTTGAACGGTGAAAAACTCGCTGGCGTATCGATAGCCGAGGGTGCTCCGGTCTTTCTGGTTCTCCACCGGTCTGGAGTCGCACAAATCCCGTCGAAATGTGGGCCAATATATTGACTGAGGCTTTTCGCGGTTCTCGGGAGCCCTCGTGCAAATGTGCGCGACGACAGTTACGCAGCGGAAGTCAACGAGGCTGATTCGACGAAGCTTCTTTCATAAATTCATTTTTATAGTTCACAAAACGCTAGCTGAATGTGACAGGATCAAAACGGCGAATCGCGTACTCGAAGAGCCCGCGAACATAAAGTTCACAAATCCCTAACAGATCGCCGTATTTAGGAAAGTTACTCGAAGCACGTGTACGAGGCTCGAGAGCAGGAGAAAAATTCGATAGTTTTGCTCTCGTGTCTCCTCCGCAAAAAATGTGACGTCAAGTGTCCCGTAAGTCAGAGATTCGTGTGAGAGTTTGCTCGAAATGGTGACGACAGAGAGATTCAGCGAGGACTAATCCCCGGTGTTCCGTCGTTTTCGACTTTGCCATTCCATCGGGTTTTCACTCTCTCACCCTCTCGAAGCACTCTCGGGATAGGAGAGAGCGCGACCAAGAGTGGTTCACCGCAATCTCGTTCAGACTCGCTAAAGTGCTCGGTTAAGAAGTTGAATCGTTCGCCCAAGTAACCTTACCCTTCTTGCCCCTTTCTCTCCCTCTTAACGTCTCTTTCTCACATATGTACCATTTTATCCTGCCCTTTCTTCGCCCCTGGATATATCAGTGACTGTGATAGCGGTCACAAGTAGCTATTTCACTATATAGACGTATTATAGTATCGAGACTGAAGTGTCGAGTGGTGTTGAAGGGAAATTGATCGATTCTGGTGAAAAGGAGCTCGAGGAAAGTGCTCTCCTCTCCTCCACTATTTTCCTGGCCTCACATACGCTCGGCGTTATTCAAAATTATCGATCTCATTCGGGCAGAACGAAAGGAAAACTCTTCACAAATTACGGTCAAGATTCTCCCCTGATTCCTCGGAGGAAACGCGTACTTTTAATCACCATCTTCGTTCGCGATATTCAGTCGCTGTCATTTCCATTCACAACTGTCATCCAATCGATTTCTCATAAAAACTCGACATTTCATCCTCTTATTGCGAAGGGAAACGAATTTCTTTCACAAAATGCTATATCACGTTTTCCCACTCCCAGGCTCGGTCGTACACACGTAGATAAAAAGGTACATCTAATACACATGCGGAAGATAACAGAGACGAGAAAAAGTGGCAAGGCCTTCTCTATTCTCTTCTCCTTTCTCTCGATTTTTGCCTCGTCTTATGCTCGTTTTCTTAGCAGCACATACTCACGCCACGTCTCGATTCACAAACTCCCGATCTTACAGCCTCCTCCTCTCTCCCTTTTTCCTCTTTTGTCTTCTATATACCAACGACTATATATATATTTTTTTTTCTCATTCCGTGTGCTCGACTCCGGAGCTAATGGATACGCGCGAGAATTACCAGGTGAATTTCTTTTCTCAACGACCCTTCGTGGAATCGCGAGAGCGATGTGGAAGGCTCTCCTCCACCCTGCAAGAGCTAAGAGAATTAAGACGCTAGTTCTTTTCCTCGTGACTGCCCCAGAGCTTTCTATAAGCCCCATGTGTATACATCATCAGGAACGTTAGGGTGGAGAAGAGCCAACACTCGTTTCGACGAAGCATGTTAACTGTAACGAAAGACTTTGAGATAAAGGTAACGAGTGTGGTAGTGCGCGATGAGCTTCGGAACGAGCAAGCCCAAATTTGGGGTAGCTCGCTCCGAATTGGCTCCGAATTAATGTTTTCCATTCTCCATGTAACGGCGGCTCATACTTTTGGCTATTTTGTCGAACAGAAAGGCTAAGTTTCCACGTGGAGTAGCTCTTACGCGTGGGAAGATGGTTGAACGTTCGAGTCCGATGGCTCTGGCGCGTTGCGCCCTCGCGGAATGGCTACAAAACGCGAACAGCGAAGATAAAGAGCTTTGTTTTTGAGAGGACTTTTTCAATTCCAGAGCGTTATTAATCTCAAGAGTGTTGACTCGGAGTGAAAAATGATGGCGAAATGATTAAAAACCAATCCATTTGTCGTGGCATTTTACACTAAACCGACGAGAATTGGATTGTTCGCGTGACAGGATCCGCGATTTATCTTCGTATTGTCATTTCAGGGATAGCGCTCCACGAAACGATCCATATTCCTATTGAAATCGAAATATATGGATCATCCTGAAAACCAAACAGCGGAGCTAGCAGCCACAGTAGATACGGGCCATTGAGTGCGGACTCGGAGAGACGAGAGAGACGAAGCTCCGAGCAGCCTCTCGTACAGCATGCAGTCATCAATAAAGAGAATCACCGAGCTTTGTAGGTCGAGCGATATCTGCCACCCCAGCTTCGTAGTCCTTCGTTCGGTCAATATCCTCATAGAGCTATGAAATTCGTGCTGCAAATATTATAATGGGGAGTTCTCTGTGTGGATTCAACATGGTGGAACCATGTGCGATAACTTGGACGGGACTCGAGCTCATTGCAAGACTCAAAATCTCATGTATATAAATCCATTCGATCTTGTTATATCGAGCATTAATTATAGTCTACTCGAAACGGGAGTCATGTCGATTAATCCGTGCTTCAAGAGCAATCAGAGCTCGCTGAAGTTTTGCGAGTGTGCGGAGTGCCACTGTACCGAGAAGGAGCAGCGTTTGCAGCGAAACTGGGAAGTCGCATTCTGACGTGAGACGAAGACTTTGTGGGAGGTGACTCGAGATCTTTTCCCCGAGTTCAAATACACTTGACAAGAACATCCGCAGAGGCTGGAAGCATCGAAAACTTTGATCGTCGTTGACAAACGAAAATATTTTGTCACACGCGATACGCGAATGCCAGCAGGTGAGTTTGATTACACAATAATGGAATCAAACATACTCTGGTCGACTGAGTGATGGAATAGCAAACATTGTACGCGGTGGTGGGTACACATGCTCGAGACTTTCCACATCGATTGATAGATTATGCTGCGGCTCTAGCGGCGTTGCTTATGTTTGTTCGTGGATATAAACTAGAGACGAGAGTTCCAAAGCATTGCTGTATTTCGTTCCATAACTTATGAAAATGTGCTCAACGCTAATGATTCGCGAGGGAAGCTCCTTTGATGAAAAATTTACGAGTCGATTATTCCGTCGAGTATGGAAATAAATCTCAAGTCGTTGACGCAGCAGAGCACAACTTTGGGCGGTCGAGAATGGAGAAACGATTGCGGTAATCGTTCAACAGTTGTAATTCTAGTGCTTAATCCGTTTATAGAGAATAACTTAGAAAATAGCATCGGGAATGATAACAGTGAGTTGGACTTGAGGTTTCATCAAATCCGAGAAAATCCTCCCTTCCGAGCAGCCGAGATCCGAGGAGGGAGGAGAAGCGACCGAGAATACGATGAATATGCTTGTATCAATATTGACCGCTAACCAGAGGAGAGCAAACACGCGAAGGACTTGATCCCACACATCGCAGCAAATAAATTCTCGGCTCTTACGCCCTTTTATTCCCCATTGAATGAGGAGACAGGGAAATGTGCGTGGGAAGAGAGCATCGGACACGCGCGTGTTCGCTGCGAAAGGAGAAAGTGCAGGACACGCATATCTATATCGAGGTGCATAACGAGATTGGAAAAAGCAAGGGGGGAGAGCACAGACGTATACCGGTAGCTAATTATGCCCGAGAGAGATTTGCCAACGCGATTCACAGCTGACCAGCATCACCAGACGTACCTAATAACGCTAGAAGCCAAAGGGGGCGCTCTGTGCTTCGCAGGATCGACGGAGCTTTCTCTCTCGCTCCCTCTCCCCCCTCCCCGACGCCCCTTTCATACTATTTCTCGTGCTGTTCGTTGCCTCGTTAACGGAACATTATATCCGCTCTCTCTGGCTTCCATCCATTCCTCTTTTTCCCATAGCCCCTTCCCGCCCCCGCAGCACCATTTTCCCTACGTATATCAACTGTGCCCAACATCCGAATGAACAGATATTCGATAATGTGGTAAATGTTCGATTCGCTCTCGTACAGGGTGTCCACAGATTGGGAGCGTTCCTTTTCCTTTGTAATGTGCCGATACCGGCACCTTTTAGCAATCGCTGCGGCAATTGAGAGAAGACTTTACAAATATCTCTGCTGGCAGAAACCAGCGACGAAAGCTCCGTCTTATGGTGCTGGTAAAAGGAAGAGGGAGGAAACGATAGAAACTCTTGTTTTCGTAACGAGAAAAAATATAAGAGTTCAGTCAGCATTGAGATTAGGGCGTTTTCTATTGCAAACAGGGTTAAAAGTTTCTTTTTGGTGTAAAAAGACTCCAGTTGAAATTTGAACCCTTAATATTTATATTTAGATAGCCCGCATCGCACTTTTCTATTTTCCATAAGAATAACATTGAAAATTTCTTTTTTGCACATACTGATATTTACTGTAAGCCCGTCGTGCGTCATATAAAAAATGTCTTCACTTATTTTTGTAGAAAATCGCACGCTCTACAAAAAAGGTTCTTATTAATGTTCGTTCGAAATATTATCAATTTCGTACACCCTAATTCTAATATTACTGCAAATAAAATAAGAATTTTAATCGAATATAGAAACCCGGCAGCGACCGGTCTGGCCAACCGATCCGGAGGTCTGACCCTCGACAAAAAAGACTTCGAAGCCCATGAGAGTCGAGAAACGTCTCCTCTTCATTGTCAATAGAGGAGTCGATAAGAACTTCCTCCCAATTAACATCAACTACTAATCACATAATTATTCACATTTGTTCTTTTCAATTTGTTCATTCTTGTTGTATTTAAACTGGTTTTAAATAAATTGGGGTTTTTTATACCTTTTAAAGGCTTCTTCCTAAACATTGACTTTATATTCATTTAATTTCATTCACAAAATTTAACTTTATTAAACAAACACTCCGTGTGCCAGCATCTTCGGATTGAAACTGTGCTTTGGGCTAGCAGGACACTGTAACGTTTTCATTGTAGGGAATAATTAAATATGACTAATTCAATTTTCAGAAAAAAATCAGAGATTTTCCGAGAAAGAAACGAGAACAATTATTCAAAAGAAAAGAATATAATTGATCGAGTTCAGTCGCACAAGAGAGCCTGCAAGACCAGTCTCGTTAATCCGCAAAAACATAAATAAGGAGAAAGAAACACGTTGCTATTTTCGAATATAAAAACAAGTCAGCAAAGTATATAGATAGATATATAGATATTCGCTCGCTCACTCACATACAAACAGATTCACACGCGCACACATACCTCGTCAGCCTCGGCACCGAGACACAAGATCGTCGCAAAAATTTCGTTGTCATTTGGTCATGAACATTCTAGATTTTTTTTGAATTATTATAAGAAATTCACTCGATAACCCACGTGGCGAAAACAAGCACACGGGGAGTGAAAAATGACTTAGTGAGTTATCTCGGGATCGTTGAATTGTAGAAAATCCCTCGTTGGCTGTAGTACTCCGGGCACCTCGGGAAGAATCCGTGCACGTCCTTCAAATGTATTTATTTTGCGGAAAGTTGTCTTTGATCCGTAGTATATAATTGGGGCGGCCAAGCCCAGTAACACCCAGATTAATGCGAAGAGCGATGATCTAGTGATCGCTCGTTACGTGGTTGTCCCTTTGACGGTCCCGGAGCAAGAGAGCGAGAATTTTAGCAGGTGCGAGCTCGCGAAAATCGAGAGTGCGTGAGGAGGGAGAAACGCGCTCCCAAAATCGAAGCTCCTCGATCATTGGATCGATGGAAGGGAACTCGCGCGAGATACAAATTGAAAAGTTCATCTCACAACACTGAGCTCGATAGCGAAACGATATTCGTTTCAACATTTTCATTTACAATCTCGTTAACGAAATTGTGAGGGTCGCACTCGATGAATTTTCGATCGGACGAAATGAATTTCATTGAAATATTCCATTTCACAAACACAATATACATTATTCGGTACACCAAATTCGAAGTTAAGTCAAAGCATTTTGTTTGAATACGTTCAACGGTTGATTTCCTGACGAGTTCGTGCATTTTTTCAACACCGTACAGAACAAGATTTAATTACTCGAAGTGTACAGTGACTCGTAATTTTCATTGTGCAGATTCCTTCGTTCAGAAATAATTGGACTTTTAAAAGAATATTTTTTTTCATAGACCGAAGAGAGAAGGTGAGGCGGCGTGGAAAAGCGGTTTACATCGACACAAATCGATAACTTATTTCGCGTTCAAATCCCTTTAACTCTTCTCCTTCCACTCCCCTCCCCGCCCCTCCCTTTCGCTTTCGCAGTGCTGTGCTCTCATTATTGCAGGGATGGTGTAAACTCCCTGGCATCCGGAGTTTGATAATCCTTTCGGAAGATATTTTCTCATGCAGAGTGTACAAATTGCGATATGGCAAGACGCTTCGAAACGTATTTACTACAGCATACACACAAGACAGTTTCCTTGTACATAACTCAGTCTGTAACTGCTTGTATATAGTTTAGCACTAAGTATATTCTCGAGAAATACTCGGCGGTTCCTTGTCTCCGGTGTTTCTATGTTTTCATGAGCGTATTTATCAGTACTGTACCAATTGCCCTCGAGTATATCTTTGTCCCCGTCCCTTTCTCTTTCGCCTCTTTTCGCATCGCTGTTTCTACAACTTTCCGTTATTACGAGAGGAGCTGAGATGCTCGTTGCAAATCGCGTTGCATAACAATGCGCGATATTCCCGGGGCGCGTTGAATTTTTATCAACCGATTACGCTATCCGCTCAGCTCCTTTTGTTTTCCCTGTAAAACTCGACGAATTTATTTATAAATGGAAACTTTCGTCATTCAAGCAAAGACGGAGAATAACGAGCGATGTGACGATGCTACAAACACGTCGATACAGCGCTTCCTCGCAGCCTCCTCCTCCTTTTATCTCTCTTATTATTCTCGCCCTCTCGCTCTCACCCTCTCGCTTCAAAACTACCTACAAATTCACCGCCACGTCTTTGACGCTATATCTATTAAGTACGTTAGTCTGCTACGAGAGAGGCTATACAAGAGACGAGAAACACAATAATAGAGCGGGCAATGAAATACCGACAAGGATCGTTGTTTCGGGGGATGGAATGAAGCGGGCAAGAGAGAAAGAGAGAAGGAGAGAGACCACAAAACAGTTACGAACTTTTCGGCCACTCTATCCCGCGGAATTTCGTTTGCTCGAGATATCGAGTTACCGCGGTTCAGTTTGTGCGAGAGCCTCTCTTGTTATAATGAACAACGCTCGAGAAGGCCAGCCACAGAGAGAAAGGGAGAAAGAGAAAGAGGGAGGAAGCATGCGACAAAAACCGGAGAGGTTGGACATCACGGGGAAAACCATAACGTTTTGCCCGGCGGAATAGAAGAGGTTTATTCAAACGCTCGTCCTTCAGACGGCACTTGACCTTTTCCCTCGTATCTACACTACTCGCGCAATTGAAACCTCAGCTATGAGCACAAGAGGATTTCCCTCGATTGATGCAATCCAACTTTATAGATCGGTTCCCGTACGCAGAGCCTCTTTATGGTTCCTGCTTATTTGCATTTCGAAGATTGTTCCGCATCCTCACTCAATAGTGCCAAAACCGAGGTGTAAATTCCCATTCGCGTGGACCAAAAAAACTTAGAATATTGCCGAAATGTGCTCGTATATAGCGCTCATAAAATAAAGAGTATAGAAATTAAGGGCTCTCAGCGTAAATGCATCGATGGCGAAATATCGATCGAACGGGCACATCGATCCTCGATGTCAAGGTCGAAGCTTCTAGCAGAAAATTTAGGCTATATTGACATGAGCGAGGGGAACCCCCGAATCTATAAAATTATCGATTAACTGAAAATCGCCAGTCTTTGACGAGAATTTTTAACGATTCGTCTCGAGGCAACAAAACCTCGGATTTGTAACTTCTTAAATAAACTTATTGTTAACTTGTTGTAAAAGTATCGAGCTGGAGTTCAACTCTTTTTGGCCTTAATCCCTTAAATACTCGTCCTCGATAACTCGTCCCTTCGTGACGAAGAATATTTTTTCATTCACTTCCGTAATCACGTAGCATTTTTCTCGTATTTTCATTGAAGCTCATCGATTCTGTTATTACGAAAGCAATCGAGATCCCAACGATCGGATCGTCCTTCTGTCCCGAGTATACACATTTTGATAGAGATTTATGTTTCAATGGTGTTGAAATTGAATTCACAAAAACGAATATTTGTGTAAGGAACTTTGAGAAGCCACTGGAAAGGAGATTCGGAGGCTGAGAATATAATCTTCCTGCGACATGATTGAACGTACTTGTCAAGAGCGTGAAGACGGAGCACCAATGGCTGATCTTTCACAGCCTCCGATGTATCTCGACGTACTCGGTTTCGGTGCGATCGCAAGGCGGTTGCATCGTACCACGCGATTCCATAATGCCCGATGTAAGAGCCTCGCGTGATTCCTGAAAAAATAAAACACATAAGAAAGTGCTTTACAAATTGATTTAGAAAAAAAATGTATCGCGAAATAGTGAGCAAGAAAATGATAATGTCGGTGAAAACGTACGGGATCTCGTAATAGAAATGTTTTTTCCACCTTTCAAATACGAAATTTCTCCAAGTTCGTGCACAGTTATGAGCGCTCATGTAATTCTAATTACACCAGCATTATTAGAGACAACCGCGTTTAAATTCTGCTCGTTTCGTCGCGGCCTGACGCGGCTGCTGGCTACGAAGAAAGTTTTTGGTCAAAATACTGAAACATTTCAAACCGAATTCGACCACGAATCGACCCGTTTTTCATCCAGCGAAAATTATTCCGACACGAATCGAACCGATGGGATTGCATCTGCCCATTAATTTATCGGAATTTTCGAACAACGGTGCATCCAGAGGGATGTTACCGCGCGACATGTCGGATTATTAAAAGATTCACGTACGTTTTTTCGTCTATTTCGATTGGAATGAATGACGTAATGAGATAAATCAGAAATTCGATGAAAATTCTGGCGTAATAATTAAATGATGAATTCGAGTTGTAATTGGAGATTGGAAAACGCGAATGGAATAACGATAAAAGGTTGTCTGGATGATTTTTTTTTTTTTCCCATAAATCGAAGCGAAACCGACGAATCTGAAAAGCGCGGTAGGAATAATTGGCATTACAGCGGAGGTAACAGATTGTAACGTTAACTTCGGTAAACGTGCGCTCACGGTCTGACGGTGCGGAAATTATCCGCGTTGTTAATTCGGAGTCATTAAGCAGTAGTGGTGCGGGGCATCGACGATGCAATCCAGACCGTACATTCTGGCGCCAATTTCATACATTTATATATAGACATATGTATATATATATATTATTCGAAAAGACCGGAAATTTTAGCCAACTCCGAACTTCCCACGAGAAGATATATCTCGGGGTCGATGCCAACAGCAGGCACGCCACAAAGTCTGCAGTCCTCGCGCTATATACTCGGCTGTCCGGGACCAATGACTTTCTCCGGTGTGCCCAATTCGAGGGCTTTTCAAATTTCGATGCCTCGCCGCCTTTCTTTTCTTCCCGCGGAATCATCTTTTTATTTTCATCGGGCGTTTCATCCACTCGATTCTAATTGGATTTGTACTCTAGATTTTTTTATTCCCGTTTGGTAAAATAGAGCGGGAGTAACTCTTTGAACTTTGATCCAATCGGTGGGGATTGAATGGAATCATCGACTTGAGAGTTTTTTTATTCGATTTCAGTTTATCGAAGAGATTCGATCGATTATGCAGTGGGTCGCGATGACTTTTATTCGATTTTTTAAAAAAGTGAATGGAACGTTGCAAATTGCTTTCCTCCGCTCGGGGTTTCATGGGTTTTCAGTCACTTTTATTCATCTGTGACAACCGAGGAAGGCAAAACAAAAGCACACGAAACACTGGACTCGCCAGGCCGTCGCCTCATTCCTCTGCACGTTTTTCTTGAGGCCTCCATTCCACAAAATTTCTTTTTCTCCTCATGTTTTTACGGAAAATAGTTGGAAAAAAATTGTAGTTAAAAGACACGGGACTCCCGAGAGGAAAATTCGACGAGTGTCTTGAGGAATTTTTGTGTAAATTTATATTCGAAACGAGGTCAATCTACAATGGAGTCGAGGAGGCTCTTCGCGTCTGTAAACTTTACAGTTGGGAGAGAGAAGCAAAGGAAACATTTCGTCGCGGGGGGGTTAGGTGTGCGAGTTGTATAGGGGTACAGAGGAACGTACAGCACAGGAGTATGTATGGCTAGGAGCGTTTGGTCGTAGCAGACAATAAAATCTCTTGTGTTTACTCGTCCATCTCGCGAACGTCGTCATGACAACCAGCGAGAGACGAGAACTCACCCTCTACTCGTACCAACTGGTTATTCCTGTCGTCCATTTGAAATTCTAGCTCAAACTGTATACTTCAACAACCACCCTCTCTACAGCGAACAAAGTGAACCTCGTTCATTTTTAAATTCCATTAATACTCCTGACTATCCACTCGACCTGTTGAACAAGAGTTTTCTAAACATTTGTCGATACCCTCAAAAAGGGTGGCTCATTAAGGGCTGTGAGCAGTGCAAATTTTGGAATTAAAACTTTGAACACATCTTTTACATACTGCTCGAAGCACTGGAATTTTTTTTTTTTAAATCATTTTCGTGGTATTTTTTGTACAATGGTGTGGTGAAAATGGCGCCCCTCGAATCGGCGTTGAAAGCAAATCTCAAAACTGGAACATCTCGGGACAAAAAACCAAAAATATTCTTAAAATATGTGATATTAGCTGTCGCATGACGTAGGGGATTTTCAAAGTATTGTTTAGAAAAAAATTGGCGACCATTTGAAGAAAATAATCACAATTTTTGTGGATTTCTCAATAGAAAATTGTTTATAAAAGACGAAAAAAAACGACTACATCGCGCTGAAAACGTATACGTTTCCCTACAAAATGGAATTTGAATCAAGTCGCTGGGATAAAAGGTCTTTCCGTTTTGCTGTCAACTCCGATTCAAGGAGTGCTATTTTCAACACAATATTGTTCAAAAATATACCATTGAAAAAATTTTTTTTTAATTTTTTTCCAGTACTTCTGAGTATGTAAAAGATGTGTACAATGTTTTATGTAAATCCATCCAACCAATTTTTATTTGTAAAATAAACAAAAAACACCTAAAACTTTTCAAACACATGTCATTGGTGGAGATATTTTTTGTACGTTTCGTCGAAACGTCAAAACAAACTGACTCATTTCTTCAGCAACGATTTTCTTCTTTTTTATCTCATGGATTACTGAATTTTTCACTTTGTTTCTCTTTTCTTTCGATGACTGTCCTCTCGTCCCTACATTGATTCGATTGGATTATTTTTTAAAGCGAATGCAAACTTAAGGGAAAAACGAAACCAACAAATGAGCCATTCATGGTTGAAAATTGAGAATGAAATGAAACTCGATATGGCCTGAGGCTGAAGAGCGCTCTTCGTGATTACTGGCTAATGGATAACAACTCAAGTTGTATATTTTACGTAAGGGACGGAGGGCAAAAAAGTGTGAAAGTGTTTATCCCTGACGACGAAAAAAAAGAGGAAAACTGGAGAAAAGAAAGGGGAAAAATTTAGCAGGCTAGAGGGTTCCTCCCCCTCGGAAACGATCGATATGGAAAAAGAGCTCTCGCCACGGTTTAAGGTGATAAATTCGAGGCCGATGTGACAAGGCTCCGACAAACCGTATTAGATCCCAAGGGAATCTCCGGACGACAAGAATTTTCACGAGCGAGGGAGACGCGCGGTCTCGTCGAATGAGAATTTTGCGTTCGCTACTGTTTTTTTCCACGTCAATCTCGCGCTCTATTTTCATTTTAACGAGCTATGAAATTGTGTTTGTATTATGTGGTTCTGTGCTGCATCGCTCGTGCGCGAGCTCCATCGCTCAGGAACGTTAACGAGCGTGTAAATTCAGGGATGATTGTGCCACGTTTTGAATGCCAAATATATACGAAGCTTTCAGTATGCTTCGATTCCGAAATGAGATTCGAATTTCATTTCTATTTTAATGGTTTTCACGCAGACATACTCGGATATAAAGATACCGGGGAAAGTGGGGGCGCAGTGAGAGAACATTGCGTGGAATTCATTTGTAAATATCAAAATGTACGTTGTTTCCATGAATTCTAACTGTACAGAGAATAATTCTGATAAAATTCTCCCCCTGAATTCGATTAATTTCGAGTTTCGAATTTCTATAGTCGTGGATGAATTTCTCCACTCACTCGTGTATATTTCATAATAAAATTGACTTTAAAATAAATTGAATAAACTCTAATCTCCGGCATGAGTATAATTTTCATGATATTCGTATCGATCTCCCTCAGACTCGATAAACTTTTTTTTCCACACAATGCGTTTGCCTTTATGGATATCGTTCAATCAATGGTGATAAATGTTTATTCTCGTTCCCCCGCACAGTCCCGACGGCTACGACCGAGCGGAATTCAAAAAGTTCGACGAATGACGATCGATTGAGAGAGGAAGAAAAATCAAATATAAAGAGAAAAAAGTATTGAGAAATATTGAAGTTGTTCTGCCGTCGCTCGTCGTCTCTGGATCTGCGGTGAGCCCGGAGTGGAGTCACCCCCGGGCTAAAAACTCAGACGACGACGGGCATTAAATTCTCGTCGTAACGCGCTCGCATTACGAATGACAAATCGGATAGAAATTTCTAGCAACTTTTCTCCCTGAGCTTTCATCCATTTAACAAGATCGTACTCCTATTGAAATAGTGATAATGTTATTTTTTCCTTGCTTTTATCGATATTCAAAGTGGAATAATAACCACTAAACTTTGGAGGCAAACATGCCGTCGTGTTTACCCAAAAATCAATTACGAATTCGTTTGCGCGTCGCGACAACTTGATGATTCAACGGACTTTTTGTCGGATGTATATTAAGGTAGTTCATGCACGAAACGATTTTCTTAAGAAAATCTTGAAATTTGCACAGAGTTTAAATGGGCAATCGGTTGACACGCATATGAAATTCTAAAGGGTTCGTCTTATTGGTTATTTAGATAAACGTGTTTAAATATGAAGAAAAATGCACAGGGACTGTGCGTAAAAAATCGTTTATCCTTTCACATAACGAATGAACGCTTCTTACGAAGCTTATGGAAAAGCACATAATAACAAATATATAATGAAGGTTTGGGAAAAAATTCGAGACGATCGTCTTACTAACAATAAAGATAGGGTAATATGGGGCAAAACGAAGACAGTGTCCATTTTGCCCCATAAAGTTGAATTCCGGGGCAAAATGGACTTTCCCGAAACTGAAATTTCATAAAATGCATAAAATTTTTTGTTCAGTTCCAAATCATGTCCTGACCATAAATCATGGCTTCTCACTATCTATTCGCTTTTTTGACTTATTTTTAAAAACCACAATAATAATCAAAGTACGAATAAGGAAAAAAGGTTTTTATTCATTTTTTACAAAAATCGCACTCATAGCTGACATCTTCGTCTTCAACTCTTGTACACAAGGTGTGTGCCCATTTTTTGCATGTTACACAGTAAATCCAAACTTCAGAGGGCAACGAATGTAACCCTTCGCAAAAAATGCAACTAACGTCTTCAAAAGACGAGAATTTAGCTGTCTTGGTGAGCTTTTTTCTGTCTGCTAAACTGCTACATTTCGAAAAATGTCGATATTTCGATTTTTATGCCTCTTGGAGGCTGTGTCCGTTGTGCCTCGGAACATTTTTTTGAAGAAATTCCGGAAACTAGGGCCATGAATCAATGGTGGGACTCTGATATAGTGCGAATACGAAATATACCCCAGCACGATGGACCCAAAGTTGATGTTTTGCATTCCTCAAAAACATGACAGAAATGGGATATAAGATTTGACTCATTTTTTTCATTTACATCCAAGGAATGGAGCCTGAGTGGTCCCATTTCTTTTCCCATATTACCGAGTTGACATTCTATTCGGGAACAGTCGCTTAGAACGGCTGTATTTCGAAAAATGTCGATTTTTCGATTTTTATGCCTCTAAGGGGCCGTGTCCATTTTGCCCCATATTACCCTATATTACGTTAAAGATTGAACGAAATTGGTAATAAGCACACGTATAACCTGGCATTTGCTTATTTCGGCATTTTGTTTCTTCTTGGCTTGGCCCATTCCTGACATAGCCTTCTGTCTTTTTATTAACACTTTTTTCTTGATCGATTTCCCTTTGCGCTCCCGAAAGCGATTTTTAACATAAAAAACTGAAGTATTTTAGCCAGGGACGAATGAAATTTCGGGTACAGTCAGTGATGTATCCCCGATGAATTAATAGCTTGTGATTTCATTCGCAAAAAGATAAGTTGAAAAAATTCATCTACAATTTCGAATTAATAACTCTGACATTAATTTAAAGTGATTATATCTTTAATTGGGTAATAAAAACCGATCGAATTTAAGCACCCATAAAATACGATCCTTCGGGCATGATCTACCTTAATGCAAGTAACAATGAATGTGAGAAGTCCATAAAGCGATGATTCGAATGAGCAGCAATGCCGCATGCACCGAAAAAAGGGCCAAGTATTGGTAACAGACGATAAACCTAAGCACGAGCAAATGAAGCTGAAAGGAAAATGCGAAAAAAATGTAATTAGAATAAAAACGAGGGAACCGGTCGTGGAATATCTGGTGGAAAAATAATCTGGGAATAAAGTCATGCATGATTATTCCTCCGGTCTGAATGTCAGAACAAAGCGTCGGAAGGATTGTGGTTGAACTCTGATTGTGATCCGAGCCACCCTCTCTCGGTACACAATACGGAATAGTGAAGGAGGATGATGGAAGGGCAGGAGAGGAGAGAAGAGGAGTCGCAGTGGCGACCGAGTTGGCAACAATAGAGCAGGCCAAGTCTTTCGGAAGCCGAAGTGAGAGAACTTGACACCCACCCCAGCACTTTCCGAGTTTACTCTTCTGCCCTGCTCCCTCTCCTTCTTATTCTCTCGTACGAGAGAGAAAGGGATGGAGAAAGTGAGGGCAGGGGGGCACTAGTAGCAGTGTCGCAGCCCAACCCCGAGCTTAGATGCAACCAGGCGTGTAAGCGCACTTACCGGCTAGGATTACTCTTCCACTGGAGGGAGAAGAAAGTAAGGGTTGGAGAGCTCGAGATTGTGGGAGGGGGGATGCCCACGGAGGGTCATGAGCAAAACGGGGCCGAGTATTCTCTCATACGCTCCTAGTTCCTCGCCGAGGATGCACAATTTTCATCCTGGAAGCTCCGCTAAGTACGCTGGAATAAGAAAAGCAGGAGGAATAATGCAGTGCAAAACGTGCCAAGCCTTGGCTAGCACCGATTCGACGTTATACTACCCGAAGAAGCGGATTTTATCGAGACACATGTACTTTACATCTTGACAAATCCCATACACGATTGAGCTGCAGATAACAATCAGCCTCGAACTTTACAAGTTGATTGCCAACTCGATGACAAAGGAAATCCATGCAAAGCCTCCATGCATCAACTCTCGTGCTCCTTGTAATCGAGTTACTCAATTCGAGCTCGTGCTCCCTTTCTCTCTTTTATCTATTGTCAGTCATAACAATGGCCACGATGAAAAATCGTAATGGCACGTTTAGTGTAGTGTGCGTCCTCGCGCGAAGACCAACTTTCATCGTGTTCTTTGGCTACCTGCTGAGCTCCGGTCTTCCTCCTTCGTGTTTTTAAAAGGCGAGCTTCTATTTTTCTCAATCTTTTCGTTAGAACGAAGCTCCCTTTTATGTTCTGCCAAACGATCCGTCTAACTTCGCTTTTTACATCTCGTGCAAACGAAATGAATTTTTTTTTCCACCTCAAAAGGAAATGCTAATAAAAGTTCTCCCAGCTCGTTTTCATCTTGTGCAAATAGCATTGATTGGAAAAGTTGAAAGCTCCGTAGCTCGATTCTTTATTGCTAGAGTATTCAGTTAAACTCCAACGAAATTTCATCCGGTTTCGATGCTTTTCCAAAATTTCACATTAACATCGATCGAACCAACGAACTCAGCAGGCTTGATGAATATTTCAGTGTTTTTCTCGCCGAATGCCTCTGAATAATGCTTCAACAACTTTTAATGGCCGCGTCCTGTTAGAGGAACAAAAGAGTCATCGCTCTTTCAATTCTCGCTCTTGACTCTTCTATACTATTCGAGAAAATTGTCGCGTCTAAGATTCTGTCCTCCCATCTACGAATCGCCCACTCGCCTCGTGTCGATCGAACACAGCCCACGCTCCGACTTCGACTCTCATTTATCCTCTTCCATCTCCATTTACTATTTCTCTTCCTCGCGTTCCCCTTCTCGTTTCCCCCATCACTGAGACTGTCAACTTTGTTCTCCTAATAACTGTCTTATCTGTAGATTTCATTGTCTTCATCCAGATTATCAAATAACGGCATCAATCCGAGGAGGCGAGTGTCGCATGACGCGCTGTTTCGAGTCGATCACAAAAAATCAGGAATTGGAAACGAAGCAAACGAAAGACTTTCCACCCACGTCGCGAACTCATCGAACGACTTTTCATCTCCGATGGAATAATCGATCGATGATTGCGACCTGAACAATGGGGATTTAGAGACCCTCGAACCAAAAATATCCGCTCGATTCTCTCAAAACATTTTTCTTCATTTTCATCTCCCGCTCAGGTTATCTGGCGAGCGAAAACATCCGCGACCACGAGTTGAGCGCTACAGGCACGAGGAGAGCGGCGCAAAGGCTCTTTCAGTGTTCTCGGCTCCGTTCATACTCTCGATCTCTATAAATTCGTTCGATTTTTTGTGACTTTGAGTTTTCGAAGAACCATTCGCTCGTTGGAGCATCGACGATGTTTTTACTGCATCGAAACATCTTTTGTTCGCTTCACTGCGTCGAAGCAAACCCACTTCTCACGATCAACTCCACTTCGAATTTTCCTTAAACACAGCCCAACATTGTTAAGATTCATCTCTATTACGTGCATCGAAGACTATTTAGCTGGAGTGGATTTCGAGATGGTTTCTCGCTCGACGAATCGATTACCGGTGAACTTTCTCGAGACGCCGCTTACGCGTTTCTCTCTCGACGTAATGAATATTATCGGAGCACGATGGCTGCAAGACACGCGGCTTTGCACGAGGAAATGCTCTCGGCACGGGGAGTTTACACTCGTTAAATAAAAGATTTTCTCGAGAGTTTCCTTGAGATGTCTCGAGTGTTTAGCTGAAGCAGCGGGATTCTGGGATGTTTCTTTGATTTCTGAAAATCGCGTTGATTATCAACGACTTCAGATTCGCTCGAGACGCGAAAATTCAAGGACAGTTTCAGCAAAAATGGCATTTGCCGTTGCGGCTCCAGTTTCAATTTCGTCCAATTTTTTTCAACCTCACCGTGGTGGCACGATGTGGAGGGAGCTTCGGATTACGAACTCGCTTGACAACGGGACGAGCATCGTTTCGGCTGTCCTGGCAAAATGTCGCGGAAGGAGGAGGATAAAACAAGCAGATTGAGGAAAATGTAATTAGGATTTTGAAGAGCTGCTCAGATTCCTCTGAGACGTGTAAACGTGCTCGTTAAATTGAATTTCTTACGAGCTTATGAATTCCACAGAATCGTATTTCCCCGAAATGCATTGTTGATCTATCATCGTTACTTCATTCGGAGGAAAATCAACGAAGTATGGTCTAAAGGGGTGTGAGAATCGACGCTTTTCGATGAATTTTCGTTGAAAATCCTACACGTCAATCACTGCTTCTCCCTTCCCGCCAAAGACAGCGCCACAAACGAGAACTATTTCGAGGCACGTACACCAAAAGTAAGGAAAAAGCTTAACTCACGCAGAAAAATAGCAACGGGCCGTCCGAGGGGGAAAACGGCGCGAAAATAATAAATTTTCGAACCCCACATTCCGACGAGCGCAATCACAGCTTCCTTGGCCCAAGGTCCCTGCATTGAAACAAATACGCGAGATGGGGGGGGATCGACTTGATACGCGTAAATTACTCTTTTTCTTCGAGCGTTATGCTTCGAACAAATTTCCGAAGTGGACGAAAGTTCTTCGCGTTGTACGACGAATTTGTATTAATTCTATAGAAAAACCCTCGAAAATAATGACTTCGAAAGGAATTACGCGAGCTACCAAAGTAGCCAAAATTTAATGGAATGAAAAAAACAGTTTTTCGTATTGAAAGGCAGAAGAAATTTTCTATTTTTTTACGGACGATTGGAAGAAACTTTTTTATGGGAAAAAAGTTTTTTCGAAGAGTTAGGGGCTACGAACGGTGCAAACATTTGAATTTTAGGTATTTTTGAAATTTATTTTATAAATAAAAATTGGTTGGGTGTATTTAAATAAAATTTTGTACACTTTTACATACTCGGAAGCACTGGACATTTTTTTTTATCATTTTCATGGTATTTTTTGTACAATGGTGTGTTGAAAATGGCACCCCTTGAATCGGCGTTGACAGCAAATCTCAAAAATGGAACATCTCAGGGGAAAAAACCAAAAAGATTCTTAAAATATGTGTTATATTTGACGAGACAACTGAAATAAAATTTTTGTTAGGAAGAAAGTTAGGAAACTGTCGCATGACGTAAGGGATTTTCAAAATATTGTTTTGAAAAAAAAATGGCGACCATTTGAAGAAAAAATCCCAATTTTTGTGGATTACTCAGTAGAAAATTGTTTATAAAAGAAGAAAAATAAAGTTATGAAAAAACGGTTACGTCGTGCTGGAAGCATAGACGTTTCCCTATAAAATACAATTTGGATCAAGTCGCTGGGATAAAAACTCTTCCCGTTTTGCTGTCAACGCCGATTTACGAGGTGTCATTTTCCACACACCATTGTACAAAAATACACCATTCAAAACATTTTTTTTCCAGAATTTCTGAGTACATATGTAAAAATTGTGTACAATGTTTTATGTAAATCCATCCAACCAATTTTTATTAATATTATTATTTTTTTTTATTAATTTCTTCCACTCGTATACCTTCTCGGTTTTTACGTTCTCCTTCCCCCCTTGTCCCCATTCCACATTTTCCCCCCAATTTTTATTAATAAAATAACGAAAAAGCAAATTCCAACGTTTACACTGTTCACAGCTCTTAGAGAAAACTTCCCATCATAAAAAACTTATCATTATTATACTTTTGATGAAAAAAAAACTTTTCATTGCAACATTTTTTTATGACAAAAAAAAATGTCAGTAAATAAATTGTCCCGCTGTTTCTATTGACTGCGAGATATTAAGGATGGAAATAAAAGTGCATTCGGAAAATGAAAGGTTTTTGATGTGCGGGTGCGAACGGAAATGACGTACCCGTGTGCGGTGGTACAGGCTGCGGCAAAGGTGAAGTATCGGCAACAGCGATGAGCCAAACGAGGGTGATTAGGGCTAGATCGAGCAGTCGCAGACTCGTCGTTTGTTGGGAGTGTTTGATGCATGGATAAGATGGCCATAATATCGGAAGGACGATTGGCATGCTCGACGTCGTCCTCGTGATTATCGTTGAATAACCAAGACGAGCCGAAAAATGTCGCCGTCCGTGGGCCTCATGCGGAAGCGTAGAAGCACGCATCGGTAGCCGCGCGCGCGACCACTAACGCTATCTGTTGCCCGGTGTATCGAGCACCCAACTTGGCACACTGCACTCCAGTCGCATCACTGATGCATCAATAAAACACCTTTTTCCAGTCGGTTATTAGATCTGCCCTTGTCTACCTCGCTTTTCTGCGACTCCGTAATTTGCAGACCTTCTCCTCCGCCTCTTTCCTCTTCTCAATCTCCCGGCAATATCGATCCCTTCTTTCCTCTCGATATTTTTCCTCCTTTTCTCTTCTCTTTGCCCTTTTATTCTTCAGCAAGCCTCTCTACTTCGTTTTTCCTCTCGATATTTTCCTTCCTGATGAAAATCTTCGGCGTATTCCCACGGGATCGAGGAAAAAAAGGTTTCGCAACCCTTCGGGGTTTATTCTTCGGAATCCAATCGGATGCTCGTCATCGGTCAACAGCTCCGAGACGATAAACATCTGAAAAAGACAGCAGATTCGTCCTCGTCAGCCTCCGTCTATCGTCGAAATATCGATTCTATAAATACATTTTTTAACAACGATGAAAAAACGAATTCAAGGAATGGGACATTGGCTCGGGGAGGGGGAGGAAAAAAACGAAAAGCTCTTTCGCGTTCATCGTATACCACACCGCTCCTCCCGACGCCTTGTAAACGTCGGAAAATTGAAACAAAACGTGCCGAATCACTCTACATTCCAGCCCACGAAAAAACTCCAATTATTTCATGAAGAAACTTCACGGTTTTTTCACTCGATTCCTCATATATTTGCTATTCTTTTTATCCTCCCCTCGAATGTTCTTCGGTCTGTCTCATTTTGCTGAATACACTTTTTTTCATAGCAGCGTCAAAACCGTGACGATAGCATACGAGCCGCAGTTATGGTTGGCTCGCTCTACCATTATGCGAACTCGTCCCTCGACACAACTTTACAATCCATAAATATACGAAGGCGCACATGTACGAGTGATTATACACCGGAGACAGCTCCGTGAGGAGCCTCGGGGGTCCGAATAACACGAAGAAATTTCCTGAAACCTCTTCGACGAAGCATGATCAAGTCGTCATTTCGAGGAATCCATACTATTAAGATCGCCGAGTCAACAGCAGGCATATTCAGGTAATCGTTCAATAATAACTGTTTTTCGAATAAAAACGCTTTATCACAGGCCCACTCAGGGTTTTCGGCGCCACTGATCCCTCCAGGATCTCAAACGCCCCGTGAGTCGAGGACCGCGATCCATGGATCGAGATCTGTCGAGATTGAGATCGCTCCAAAGAGACAAAGGCGCTCCATTGAGAGGAGGCCTGGATGAAAGATCGACCGAGAAAAGGGACCAGAGAATCGAACGAGAGTGGGAGCAGTGATTATTCTTATGGACACGTTGAACGGATTCGACCTGGAAAATCGAGTGGAATGAAGCTCTTTCTGCGAGGCTTTTTACGATCAAATAATAACGACACAAAGAGGTCGTGGATAACTCACGAAAGGAATCGACCTGAAGAGTTTGTATTTTTATAAATGGATGAAAATCTTTAGTCAAGTGGGCAATTAGAAAACGATCAACGCGGAAATAACGGGCGAGTTTTATCTCCGCGAGAGTCAAAACCTGCGTAAAAGGCATTTATTCCCTTTTTTTACTGCTTTTTTGTACCGCCTCATCGAGAGGCGAATGAAAACGCAACATTTTTTCCTGCATCGTAGATTTTTCACGCGTTCGAGGTCATATCCGTTAGAACGGTACAAAGCAATGACGGATTCGCTTCTTCGTGTGAATCATTACGGAGTCTGAGAAAGAAAACGCTGTGAAATGACCGTGGGAAGGAACGTGCAATTATCCTTACGTCGAATCCCGAGGTCGTTCGGTTGTGTCTCGAAAGAAAACGTATCTTAAAACTCTAATGATTCGCAATTGTTCGCGAGAAATCACCAGCCCGTTGGTTCCAAGCCACTAACATCCAAGTTGATAATTTCTCGAGGTTTTATCTACTGGAATCTCGAAATCCTCCAACCTTGAATATCATACGTAATACGAAATTGAACGCAGCTCATCCACCTTACGTAACAACGAAAATAATCGCTTCTTTCGAAACAAACTAATAACCAGATTCCAATCGCTGCTCACCAAAGTGTCCTACGAATCCTCAGAAAACTCTTCGTCCATCGTAATTTGTCATTCTCACAACGGTCTTACCGGGACTTTCCTTATGGCGCATCTTCTCGTCAGTCAACGAGCCCTCCTCTGTGACTAACTCTGCAAAAATGTGAGACTTCGCAACAAAGACGAACCGTTTCATGACCAAAGTCGACATCGAAAATCGATCTCTGAACCAGGTGAAAAGAAAAAACTGCTGATTCATTGGCGTCTCGAAAGGTTTACGAAATGACGACGCTGAAGTTTGCAACGTTGGAGAATCCAACGAAATGGACGAAAAAAGATTTGTAATTCACCAATTATTTACTTCACAAAGTATTGGCGGAGGTTGAAAAACTACGAATTGCGAATTTGGCAGGGAACACAATTGGAGATTAACTGGAATCATTAGAGTGTTTTTAGATCACTTCGTTGGACTCCAACGTTGCAAACTTCAGCGTCATTACAAATTGATGAATTTCTATTTATAAATATCACAAACTTCGGATCGCGAGAGGCTCCATTGAGACGAAATGAGATTGAAACGAGAAGCAAACCATCAGAAACGTCCTCAAAATTGAGTTAAACTTCGTACACATCGACTGGCGCATTGAAACAAGTGCTTGCTACTGGAGAAATTAATATCGAAGAATATATAGGAACGTCGACATAATTAATCGCGACATGAATAATATTCGAGTCGAGTTCAATTAGAGCGACTAATTGACGAGGTCATTAACTTCATTTTCGCCAAACCAGGCAGTGCGAAGTGAAACAAGCTCTCGAGTGTCGTCTGATTCATCGGGGAACCTGTTTCCTTAATGTTTTAACAGTTTTTCGAACTCATCCGCGCTCCGCGTATTCGCACCGGAGATCACAACTTTGAGAAAACCGCGAAGAAAACTTGGAGTAACAACAATGAAGAAATTCTGAAGTTGCTAATACATTTGACTTGAAAATTCGCTTCGAGAGTTTTGTTATCTCAACGTGGCTCCTAATGCCGTCAACTGCTCGGAATTCGAAACTCGAAAAAGTAGCTCTCCGGAGACCGCATTCAGCCCCGAGCTCAAAAATCTTTTGTTCTTCGAACTCGAAACAATTTCATCTCCTTCCTACAACAATCGATGATGAGACTTTTGGAGTATGCAACTCGAAAATACTCCAACCGACGACAGAGTCGTTGAAACTAAGTTGGAAAAGCTTCGGTGACGATTTTGAAAAAGTCATTGGATACCAGCGGAAAAGGGACTGGAAAGAATGAAAAAATGAATATTAATAGGAAGACAAAGTTGATATACGTGGACACGATTCACCGGTAGACATAAGCCTCGAGATCTGGCATCGCTGTCGAGAAACAACTTACATTCTTTTCTCTCTCTCTGGTGCGGTGGATTGGCCGGTGTGCGAGGTGAGCAAGGGAGAACAGAGAGGAAAAGCAGCGCGGCAGGCCGAGGAGCCAAGAGACTCGGAGGTAAGATACTCGTCGATGGGGTTCCCCACCGACGAGCGTACTGACACTGACACAAGGCGCACAAACAAATCGCGTTATGCACACGGCGTACGAACACAGGAGAGAACTCGCTTGCACAAACACACGGGCGCGCGGTGGCGGTGGCGGCGGCGGCAACCTCGTGATAAAAAACGCTCGCGTGGATGAACTTTGAGGAGAGCGAGGAAACCGTTGAGCGATGGAAAGTATCGAAGGACCTGTACAAAGACGCGGAAAGATAAAAATAGCGTTGTTTTGCTCTGTCGAGCAGTATCAAAATGGCCAAGAGCACCTGGTCGACTCGACTGCGAAGTTAGGAAGCAGCGAGGTAGAGAAAGAGAGGAGAGTGCACGAAAAAGGACGAGAGAGAGAAACGGAAATGGTCAAAAAGTGGAGAAAGGAGGGAGAGCGGGTTCGAGGTCCACGGTTTTTAGTATCAAGTTCTTTTGTAATGAAAATCCTCTCGAGTGGCGAGTTCACTGGACTGGCATAACAGAGAGAAATGAAGGACAGAAAGTTCGTCCCGTTGCGAAGCGAATCCATTAGTCAGCGAGATTGATCATTTCCCGAAGAGAGATTTATCGGTAGGATGTCGAGTGCTTAGTTCGTTGGATCGACGAGGTAATTAGTGACAGGCATGAAAATCAGTGATTTTATCCGATGGGTAAGAGGCAGCCAAACATCCATAAGCACAGCAACGCGTTCCCGTTGAACTTGGCGTTTAATCACGTGGCGTTTCCATAGCGAAGGATCGAGCCTCTCAACAGCGAAGGTTTCGTGTCTCCTCGCCACCTGGGTTCACAGTGAACGTACAAAAATCAGGAGTAACCGAGAGGGAAGGAGATTAACAGAGAGTGAGAAAAGGAGGGTGATCGAGAACGAAATGAAAGTACATAATAAAAATAACAACGCACCCACACGTCGAAAAACTCGCGAGCTCGGGGGGACGAAACGTCGATGGGAACCGAACGAGACCGCGTTTCACGGAGAACTGATGACTCGTCGGTATAACCAGTCGCGACCGGTGAACGAGGACTCCCGAGGACAACGACTCCCTCCACCATCATCCAGCAACAGCAGCAACTTTACCGGAGCCCACATTCGACCGAGTTGTCTCTCTATATCCCTCCTTCAATCCCTTTCTCTCTCCGTCCCTCGCGCCTTCTCTCTCTCTCTCTCCCTTTCTCTCTTTTCAACTCGTTAACACATCGTACCGCTGTCTCCCTCGACTCGCTTCGCCTATCTTCATCCCACTCCCACCTTTGGGCGCCTCCGATTCTCCCGTCATTGTCTGACCCTAGTTCACTTTCAACGCACCTCTCTCGAGCGCGCGCATGAGCCGCAGGCTCCTCGGAGGGTGGCCTTTTCCACCCCAACCGTATCTCTCCCCTGCCCCATCCCCGAGCATCATCTCTTCGCCGAGTCTTTCTTTCTCGCTCTCTCTGCTCGAATCCTCGGGCTCCAACGTCCCTGCTTCGCGTTACCTCAACTCTCACCCTCTTATTGCTTTTTTTTAGCCTTCTGCTCTTTCATATCCCCCACCGCTTCATACGTGTACAACAACTTTGCGTTTTCTTCATTAAGGGAGTGGGTTATGTGCAGCCGAGCGAGGATGTATGGAGCTGCAGATTTCCAAGCCACCTGACCTCTTAGGCTCATTTACCAAACGCTTGAATATTAAAGACTCGAATACTCAAACGCTTTGCTCCACTGTCTCGTGTGTCGGCTTCAGCCTGCCGTACCACCCCCTCGCTTCCGGCTGGTCACACTTACTTTCGTCTCTCCTCAAGCCACGAGGATTCAACGGCTCCATGGCCAACCGCGATTTTTTAAGTCTCCCCGGATTCGTTCATCAACCAAAAATGACCCTTGGCGCGGGATTCATCTCGTCGCAGGGAGGATCAAAGTTGACGGGACGCTGTTACAGCGACGGAGGGGAAAACGGCTTCGAGTGTTTCGAGCTCGCAGTGAGTGCGAACTTTTCGTCGGTTTTCAAAGAAAATCCCCAATTCGCTGACACTCCAAATTCCAAAAGTTCGAGTCTGCCTCCCACTTTTTCTATGTGCTTCTAACGAGATTCTCAACGTTGCACAAAGTTCGAGCACTTCGGCTGGTCGTCATTCGGTTGGAATTTGTTCGATTAGCGATCTGACATCACAATCTTTCTAATCGTACGGCAAGCCGACGAAATTCCGCTCCCAAACGATGTCACGAGATAACCATTTCCGTAAGGGCGTTAAGTGCTTCTGCTAATTCTTCTAAAAGGGTCACCGCGCCTCGGGTCGTGCCGAAGGTGTCACCCACGTCGACAGGTTCGAAGAAAAGTTGTTGGAGGAGTCGGACGGCGATTCTTTGATAAATTGAATGACGCTCCTTGTATCGAGGCCCCTTTTTCAAAGGAATTCACCAACCAGTACTTTTTTTCAATAACATATCGAACAAGAATGAATTTGCGGTTAACGTTTGAATGGGGAAGAAGAAGAAAACGGTGCAGCCTCGATCTATTCGTGTCCAGAATATCCGTTTCTTTGGCTTTTCCGCTCCTGTCAGACCCGCGAACATAACTCAGCCTGATATTCCTTGCCAGAAACTCACTTTCTCACCAAGTACCAACATCCAACCCTTTCGCTCCTCTTGGAAAATATACAGCGATAGAGTACGAACAGACTCGTTCGCCTGCTCGCTCTCCGCCTCCCCTTTTTCATTTCCTCGCTCTCTCCCGCCGCTGCCGCTTCTTCTCACAATTCCTTCGCTCCTTGCAAGAAATTTGCCGTGTTATAGCCTCCGCCTATCTTTCATACGGCCTTTGACCTTTTTCCATCGTCTCACAAGCCCCTTGACTTCCCATGTATGACAACCCTTGTTCCTTCGAGTACGTCACGACCTCATGTCGTCTGCTTTCAAACAGAGTTTCCCCTACGACGCCTTCACCGCACCGTAATGGATTCTCTTCGCTCTCCTATATTTGCACCGTGATCAACAACGATGAATCGAGCTACGGGGGCCTCCGATGGCGAGATCCAAGTGACAGAGGATTTTTCGAATTTTCATCCAATGAGGCTGCTCGGTTTTTTTATTCGTGATACTGAAACTTAAATGAGAATGCAAACGCGGTTGTATTCTGCTGCTGTTTTACTTTGATGGCTTTTTTAAATATTTTGTAAAAAGTCGTCTGAAATGTTCGAAAAACTTCGTTTGATTGACAATGAATTGTAAATGACAGTCAGCGTGACAGTAATTTTTAATGAGGTATTTTTCTGGAACATCGCTGACATCATACATTTTTTCAACGATCAGTGGCGAGAAATAATAGAAAAATCGATCTGTTTCACCTGAAAACGAAGCAGGCTCGGTTAAAGTTGTTTCACTGTTTTGAATCGGTCGGTAATTTAAAACCGTTTGTCACATCGACGCCAAGGCAATAAAATTGAAAAAAATAAAATCTTACGTTCAATCGGTACGAACAATTTCCCCTTTGACGGTAGTGAAAAACCAGATGAACGATCGCAGCGCCTCGGATTCCGTGCAACTATTTGGAGAAATCGTCCATCGCTCCTCCAACAGCTCCAACTTCCATTTACTTGCGAACTCATCAGCTGATCCTTTGTGGATTTCGTCTTTTGTTTGTGCCAACGGTAAATCTGTAAATAGTTTCGGAATTATCGATCTTGTGCAATAACGGATAGTGCTAAAGTGAAAGTGGGTCAAAAAGGAAGAAACAATCTGATTGTGCCATGGTGCGCGTTTGATGCTTTATTCAATATGGTGGACTCAATGAATGTCGTCGATTCAGTTTGACGTAGCAAGTTTTTCAATAAGGGAAATCAATAAGGAAAATAATACGAGTTTTCGACCACCAAGATGAATCACCATTGTTGGCGAAATGCAAAAACAAGAGTGAACGAGGACGATGAAATCGAATGGCCTAAGCTGTCATCTTCTGTGCTGCAGGACAGATCAGATCGAAAAAAAATGCTGCGACATCACATTTCTTCGATTCACAGCGATTTACCAAGTTCTTCGAACAACCACGATCCTCAGGAGAGTTTGGACGATCTCGATTACCCGAAACTGGGTGAAGCTTTCATCAAGAGGAAACAGACTTTTCCGGAATGCAATCAGCTGGCCATCGTCAAACATTTTCACGATCGGTCCGAACGGAAATTTCGAATACCCAGCAGTACGGATTTGATTGAAGTCGATTTCAGAAGAACCTTGGAAGTACGTTGTTCAATCGATAGACACGTTGAAACTTTAAGTAGTCGTTGAAATTCAACACTCTTGGGTTTAAGGGATCTGACAAAAACTGGAATCTTATAAACCTCCTTTCAAAGCATTCTTTTCCAGGATATTGTTCGTTAGTCGCAAATTTGTCAGTTCTGTCAGATCCAGCGGGTTCAATCATTCAGTAAAAGAGAATCTGTACACTTTCTGGTTTTATATTATTATTCACATTTAAATGACACACTTGCCAATGAGCCATGAGATCAAAAATTATAATTTTTTAAAACTGGGAATAAATTTTTAGAATCTGACAAATTCAACTTAAGCTGAGCAATAATCATCTTTGTTTTATCTTTTCACAGCGACAAAACTGGCAGGGCTGTCAACTTGTGAATCAGGGAGCGAAGATCACAGTGGATATATGCAAATTGAATGTGAATATGAGTTTGGAGAAGCCGCTGGCAAAGTGGTTGTTTGCCAAGTCCAAGAGGAAAATAACATACATAGCAAGAAAGAAAAAACCATCCAAACTCAAAGGATTAATTTTGTATGATAGAATGATTAAAAAGCAGGCCAGAGCTGGCGGACAAAAGATTTGTGAAGTTATGGTCAACCCAATCTTGAGAAACGACTTATCGAGTATAGATTTTGGTGGTCTACGCATCAATGTTGTTCCCCATGACGACAGAGAGCTGCTGGATAAAATGTCAGCTTTGACTTGTATGAGCTCAGATTATAGAAACCCTCAGGAGATTAATATCGTCGAAGATAATGTCATCTTTAGACCAGATTTACATGAACAAATGGAAAACATGACGATCCATGTAAAAAACGAGTCAAGTCCAACGGATGAAGAAGATAATGGGACCATTGTTTGCAATTCCGGATTCATCGATCTCGATACCTTGGAAGCAACGAGAAATCTCAAAATCTCTGACGAACCAGGAAATAGTATCGTCAATGTTCCCAACAAACCATGTAGGATCCAATTTAGCAAAAAGTTTCGAGAGTGAGTTTGCGCCGTAACTAAAATTCGTGCTTGAAATCACTGATTTTATTCTTAATACTAGAGCCAAAAGAAAGTAACAATCGTTCTTGTTGGAATTAAAAAATTACTGAATTGCAGATACTGCACAAACACAGTCACTCCAAGCTTGAAGTCTTGCTTGGATGATTTTTTGAGCGAAATGTTGAGGTTACAAAAAAAAATATACGAAAGAGACAGAGTCAAGGGAAAAAGCAAACGACGCTATCACGCGGGCATCAAAGAAGTGTGTAAACACATTGATCTCAAAAAAATCAAATTCGTCATCATTGCTACGGATCTTGAAAAAGTGCAAATGGAAGGTAGTGATTAAAGAATTATATAAAGTAAAATTATATTCGCAGATGATTATAAGTATTTAAGCATTTGTCCAAAGAATAATATCGAAAATTCAATAATAAAAGAAATAGCAAAAAATATGGAAAACATAAAAGTAATCGTAACAATTGAATAGTTACAATTTTGAAGATATCAAATTTTAGGAGGTTTGGACGATACTCTCAACAAACTTTTGGAAATATGCAAAAAGCATGAAGTGCCTTACTGCTTCGGCCTTGGAAGACGAAAGCTTGGTTATTACACTTATGGCAAAGGTTTTACCAGCTGCATTGGAATCGTAAATTACAGTGGTGCTGAAGTACGTTGATCGATCGTTTGAACCGAGTTATTCATTATCAGACTTCGTAATTTACTTGAAAAAAAATAAAATCAAAATTTCTCCATTCTATTTTCACATTTGCACTTTTTCTTTTTTCTCTAAGGAAAAGCTCAAAAACGTGCTGTGCGCTGTAATAAAGGCTAAAGACGAATTTTTGAGCTTGATGTTCAACGATGGAAAAACAATTGATGTAGAAAAACTCTTACCCAGAGAAGAACTGCTTCTGTCCGAAAAAATAAACGCTTATTTGAAGATAATAGCAGTAGCGTCTACGAGCTGAATTTCTCAACACCGAAAATATCCAATTTGTACATACTAATGATTATTAAAAAAATTTAACAAATAAATCAGTGCAAACGATTCTTTATTACCTGAAGTCCTTTCTTCGTGACTTTTCTTTTCCGAATAAATGTTTGTATTACGAGAGCTTTCCAGCATTCCAGCAAGCAACATAGGGCGACACTGCAACAAACACTGTGTCGTATAGCGCCCGTGTTTTGCGCGTCTTGTTGTTTAACGCAGTGTGGCGCTGTGTCGCTTGCTAGAAACTTAAAATGTCGGCGATCCGCAAAATGGAAATAAAATCCATCGAAAAATTTGAAATCACATAAAAATCCAATGATCGAAAATTCGTGAAATCAATTCGAAATGGATTGTAAAAAGTTGAAAAGGAATTATTTTTCGTTTTTTTTCGTCCTTTTATTGTGATTTTTTTTTTTAATTCGGTTTCGCGCCTGCTGCCTTTGTGCCCGTTTCGTCAGCGTGCAAGATGAGTCGTCAGCATAAGGCGCTATTTTCTGCAGACGGTAAGTAAATAGGCGAGGACGGAGAGTGTTGAAAAAAAACTTTTTGTCACGGGTATACAATCGGTGGCTGTTCCGCGAGGCATCCACCTCATATTTCCATATTTGACGACGACTGCCAAGGCTTGGTACAGTTTCGCACACACCTTTGCCGAGTAAGGCAACTGACTACGCTTTATGTCAGTGCTGTCTCGATATGATGTAGGAAAAATACCGAAATGTGAAATATCTTCGAAGCGAGCACTCGTGACAGGAGCGCAGGTGCTGTATGCATAAAAGATCGACGATTCGTTTGTCACAAAGTGATCGAAATAGTTCAAAGTAAGCTAAACAAATAAATACACGAGTTGACCCATTTTCACCGAAATAAAAACTTTCGATAAAACAAACATTCAAACAGTTTCGCTTTAGTTCGTTGCCAGTATGCGAAGGAATAACTGTTTTATACGGTTTACAAACAAAACAGTTTCCCGAATCATTTTGTTTCACAAAACGACGTTTCGTCAAATTTATCACGATATTTGCGTCTATTTCCCAAAAATTGAATAACATTGAGAATTATGTTTATCAGATAAACCATCGGACGTCAAAAATCACAAAGCGAATTATATATAATTGAAGATTTTCGTTTACACTTTTTTTGTCTACAAAGATAAGGACATCATAAACTGTTGAATTCAAACATGATAAGGAATCAAAATAGTTGAAGGAGAACGCCTCATAAAAATTCGGAAATCGTTTTCAGCAGAATTCTTAATACGAATTCAGAAATGGAATCCCGTTAACGAAAAAAGCAAATACAAAAATCCGAGTGACGACGAAAACACAAGCACGACACGAGCTACAATAAAATAAGATCCGAAAAACCGGTTTCGCAGATTCGGAGAAAAAAGTGAGAGGGTAAAAAAATGTTTGTTCAACTCCAAGTAGCATAGATCGATTCCAAGTACCGAGTACAATTTCTCGGCATATGTTAAGTGCGTTGGGCGATTGTCGAGATCTGCACGGCCCGAATGCGTACGTTAGAAAAACGTTGAAAAGAGCCTGCAACGGAGTGGCGTAAGGAGAATGAAAAAACTTCGAAACGAAATAACTTCCCACGTCAAACTTGCACTTCTCCGCATTTGCTTATTTCACGAACACAGAGACGTCCCGAAGAAGTTGAACTTGACGGAGAAAAAATCGGCAGTTCGGGGCTTAACTTTCTGCGAGGAATGTACGCACCTGGGTCTCGGAACTTGAAGTGTAGAGCACGAGGAATGTGGTGGTGGCAAAAGCCACGAGTAACCGACCCAGTGTGCACAGTAGAGATGGAAAAAAGGAATGAGTGAGTGAGCGAGAAGAAACGAAAAGAGGAAGGGGCAAGAGAAGAAGGCGTGGGGGGGTGGAGGGGGGGGGGGGGGACAAGAGCAGAGTGGCAGAGAATGGAGCTGGAAAGAGAGGCTGAGTAGAAGTGGTCGTTAGGTTGGTTGATTCGAGGGAGCTCAGTGAATACTGACTGCCGAGTCAGTGAGCCAATCATAGATTCAGTCGGCTCGGCACCGGCTCCGATGCTCGATCGGATAAGCGCGCGAGTTCGTGCCTCAGACCGTTTATTTACGAATCGTTTTCATAGTTTTTTTTTTTGTTTTTTTATTGTTTTATTACGAACTCTAAAATTTTTACCTAGTTATTTATTGCGGGGGTGAAAAAACTCGTTAACTTCATCAATAGTGGGAGAAAAATAGCGCGAATCAGCGTCGTGTTTACGATCGATAACGCTTCGCCGTTCAACGCGCGTTGTTCTTGTGATTGTGACGATTTTGGTCTGGATTACCCGTCGTAATACACAGATTCATCGGTACCTCACGATTCTCTGGTGAGCCAGGTGAGTTTCTTTTTATATAATCCTTTGTTCCCGTCGCGCGCGTGGAAACTTCCGAAAATAAAGGTTAATTATTGTCGATTCGTCCATGGGGCCGAGACTTTTTATTTGGCGGAATAAACGGCGCTGATTCTCACGATCAGTAGGTCGAAGAATTCTCGATCCCGGTTGTCCAAGAGTGAAAGGCTCGCGGTCGATACGACGTATACGTATATCGATACCTTGGCTCACACATATATACATATTATGTGCATACGAATAGGGAGACGGGTCACGATCGGGCATCGGGGCCGAGAGTCTCGTGTTCGATTCTTCTCGCAGTGTTGAAGCACCGCGTCGACCCTCGCACCGATATCCATCTCTGGAAATCGTCATTCTCTTCTCTATTACACCAAATCGCAACGTTTCGATCGATTTATTCGTTTTTTTTCGTTCGTACCTCGTACTTTGCCGCGGACGTGAGCTTCGTGTGTCGAGAGTCGAACCGTGAAAATTTTCTAACCTCGTAATGAACATTTATTTAGAAATGGTAAGAAAAAATCTTAATTTTGCGAGCGATCGATCAGTCTTCGCTACTCCCGCTGCTTTGCTCGAGTGAGCTACTTCTCAGCTCCATTGCTCGGCTTTTCTTTATTCGATTTAGTTCCAAGTGAAAACTTTCGTTTGGCTGAAGGTAAAATCAAAGAGTTCGCAATAAGTAGCCTCCGCGGGAATCTGACATCGAGGTGATTTTTCGTCATGTCCCGTTTCCTCCGGCGTCTTGTTTCCATTTCACGGGCGCGAATAAGGAACGAAACCGGAGCACAAAACCAGCGAGAGAACAAAGAAAAAAAACGACAAACAAAATAAGCGCGAGCTCGCGCCACCTTTCCAGTTTCGATAAGGAATCAGCCGGGAATTAAGTGGCGTAAAAGCCGCTTTTCGACTACGTTTAAGGCACTGGACGATTCCACGGAAATTCGGACGAGCCGCTCGAGAAAATTGCTTCCAATTTCTACTGACGCTTTTTATCAGGATCGAAAGGCTCGAGAACCAACCGCGCGAACAATCCTGCCCCGGCATTTTGAAACTTTCGAACTCAACGTCGAATCTCGATCTTTCGACAGCTCATTTTCCTTCGTCTCTTCCCTCCCGTTTCGTTCTCTACTCGCTGAGAGTCCCGCTCCTCGCTTCCTTGCCGAAGGAATGCACACGTTTTTTCGGGGGGGCAACAACTTACAGGGCTCGGTTCGAGGATAGTCATAAATAAAGGCGTGCCGAGATACGAGCGAGCGAGCGAGGCTTGATGCGCGCGATACACACATAACGTAATACACAACATACAAATAATACAGAGGATCGCGCAGACGCCGGTACACTCATTTCTCGGCGCTTGTGTACGCGTAAAGAAAACAAAAACTGTAAGCTTTTCGACGAACATGTGACTCACGGAGACCGAGATGCTCGAAAGTAGCGAAGCCTCGGTGGTAAACATGAAATCTCGATAAACTCAAAACATCCGAATTACTTTTGAAACGTCAACGAGCGAGCGAGTAATATTAAAAACTGAAGGAAGTTCTGACAGCCGGTGTTCCGCTTGCTTAACCTCAAATCGAGGATTACGTTCGGAAGACTCGGGCGGTACGTTCGATGGAAAGAAAAATATTTACAAAAATTCGAAGACCCCCAGCGGTGCCCCAGACAACGATCTTTTCTTTGCGCACGCCTTTGTTCCGACTGTAACTTCGTTGGGTACGGATTTAACTGGAATTAATGCGGAACTCGCTGCGAGTTCCGGTTTGAAACGTTAACAAATTGAAATAACAACTGAGCGCAAATATTTCGCTTCGTATTTGAGCTTTCGGTGGGGAAAAATGGGGCGGGTGCACGGGAGAACGTAATGAGCAGCTCCCGAGGAGGCTTTCGCGCGTTGTAAACACCAAAGATTTGATACGGAGAGGGGCGAGGCCCGCGGATTCCTCGGGAAGCTCGCGCGAAAATGAGTGGAAGCGCGTTCTCGGGAGAGCGTGACGAAGAAAGTAGCGCTCGCCCATGTAAATAGGAGCGCGGTCGAGTGCGAGCCGAATTGAGCCTCGGATTAAATTCATCACAGCCCCGGGTTCGACGTCGCTGCAAGAGACTTTGCGATTCCACGAATTTCCGGTTTCGAGCTTCGAAATATAAAAATGAGAGGAGTCGCTCCGGCAATGTTTCCGTAACTAATGAATTCAGGAGAAAAACATATTTTCCGTGATACCAATGGAGAAAAAAGTGAAGGTGCGATTAGGCAAGAGTCCCTCGGCGCGTAATAAGCGATCAACGAAAGTAGCTCCATGCTCGCTGCTCTCCACTTCCGGCTTCCTTTAGTCCCCCGAGTCCACGGAACTTCGAGCCCGCGCACACTTCGCGCCCTCGGTTTACAAGCCGGAAGAGAGTCACGTGCCTCTCGCGGTAGTTTCGAGTCAAACTTCCCTACGTTCGACCTCCTCTTTTTCTCCAGAATTTGAGCCCCTTCGGCGCCGCGCAGACCGGAGTTCTCGCCCCAAGATTCTCAGAGTTCTCGTCACGTGTGGTCTCGGATCTTCCGTGTGAGGGGCCCGCTCAAATTTCTCTCTTTGTCTGATCCATTCGCACGAACAACTTGCGGAAATTTTATACGGAGACGCTCGGTCACCGGAGGCTTGCGGACACCGAGCTTCGCTGTGCATTTCTCACGTGCGTTCGAGTTTCTCTTTCGCTGTGATTAAGCGAACCTTGCGTCGATGCTCTGACCTTCGCCATCTGCCTTTTTCATTCTTCGTTTCGCGTCCTTCGTTTTTTTACGACGTTCAACGCGAAGGACGGAAAAGCTCGCGATTCATTGGCCAATTCGGTTCGACGATATCGCCGGACAAAGTAACGCGTTAAATCTCAGCACTTTTCATTCATCATAATTATAAATAAGGACGATAATTAATGCTTTTCGTTGTCGGAAACCGCTGTACTTTTTTTACTTCGGGGAAAAAAGGCTCGCAGAGAATTCTCGACGCAACCGAGTACCTGTGCTCGAGTGTCTGTGCGGCGTTCCAAGGCCCTGCGAATACGACACTCGAGACGCTCGTCCATGATATTCTTAGTGGATGCGGGAGCGAGCATAAATATACGTGTGCGTATGCATTTTTTCACGTTCCTTCCCCATGACAAATGGTAGCTGCGCTCTCGCGCATCGATGTCCGGTCTGTGCTTCGCCGGCCTTTTTTTAAGTCATTTTTATTACAGAGTAATAATTCGAGCTCGAAATGCTGCCGGTGACGATGGAATTGAATGTTACGGAGATGACAGTGAAAAAAAAACAGTTTTTATTTTATTTTTTTTATTTTTTATTTTTTTTTCTTTGAATCGACTGTAACGTCGTCACACAAAAATATTTCCTCGAAAACAGACGAAAATCTTATAAACTTTTTAGACATATTATTATTGTGTTTTTTTCTCCTGGCATCGAAATTACGCTCGTGTACAGTTTGACAGGATTTCAATAATAGAGGGTGTTACACCTTTTTTTGAAAACTGTTTCAAAATGATCCTGAAATCGTAATAAAGCAGTAGAATTTTTATTTCAATTTTATAAGACCGAAAACTGTCTCGAAAACTATTTTTTATTTATGATTTTCAATTTTCGGGCGGAAACGCTAGCCGCCGTGTCGTTTCGGTTTGTGACGTCACTCCGTTAGTAAACAATGCGATTGCGAAAGACCAAGTAACAAGATTTGTGAAATGACGCTGAAGTTTCCAACGTTGAATTGAAGTCCAACGAAATGATCGAAAAAACTCTCCAATAATTCCAGTAATTCTCCTATTTTGTTCCCTGCCAAATTTGCGATTCGTAGTTTTTCAAGCTGCACCAACGATTCGTGAAATAAAAAAATTGGCCCTTACAAACGTTTTTTTCGTTCATTTCGTTGGACTCCAACGTTGGAAACTTCAGCGTCGTATTTGTGAATATAATGAGAAATAATAGTAGATCATTGGTGTCTCGTGCCCGAATGCGATAATACAAGTGTAAAAATGCCACAAAAATTGTGGATTCGTCGCCACCATCAACATATTTATCATTGGTAGATTTGTACTTTTTCCTTTCACAAAAGCGTCTTCCACGATGCGATTTTAATAAAATTAACGATAAAAGTCCACAAACTTACATAATAACTTGTTGAATTTCAAAATAACAGAGAACGCACGATAAGAATCTGGATTGTTTACTATCGGAGTGACGTCACGTTAAAATCCAATATGGCGGATGGAGTTTTCGACGTTTGAAAAACAGATGAAAAAGGACGATTTTAAAAATTGAATTATAAACATTTGCATTGAATTTTAATGAATAAATATTGACCTTTCTCGTTTACTTTTTATGAAATCTATCATAACGATGCATTTTTATATATTTTTTGACATGGTCTAAAGTACCCTATTTCTTATCACTTTTCTCTCACAACGTGTGTTATTTGACGTTTCGTTGCCTGAAAACACGACGAGGGGCATCGAACCTACATTTTTTGTGGCACATCCTGAGACCTGCGGAAATGCAAAATGGTAAGTTTAGCGAATTGTCTTAGCGGATAGTGCAAAAAAATCTATTAGTATCGTTAGTACATAAGATAAAGTAATTTTCCCAAAATTTCAGACTTGAAAAATTGTTCGCTCAGTGCTCGAGCTACTTTTCGATATTTTCCTGTTTTTCTCATGACGCTGAAGTTTCCAACGTTGGAGTCCGACGAAATGATCGAAAAAAACTCTCCAATAATTCCGGTAATTCTCCTATTTTGTTCCTTGCCAAATTTGCGATTCGTAGTTTTTCAAGCTGCACCAACGATTCGTGAAATAAAAAATTGGTGAATTACAAACGTTTTTTTCGTTCATTTCGTTGGACTCCAACGTTGGAAACTTCAGCGTTGTTTTTTCTCTCACAAATCGCGGAGCAAAAATTGTCCTTTTTGCTCTCATAGCAGAAAGTGTTGGTGCCCCATGGAGTCATAAACCTAATAAAATTTTGGCACTCTCAAAATAATGTAAAGGCTTCCTCGCATAATTTTTATTCTCCATATTCAACCATAAATTATGAGATTAAAAAACGTCTGGCTCAACTATTCTTATTGTCCCCCCAAAAGAAGGGGTGAAAGTATTTTGCAAAAAGAGTTTTTCAAAATCTCGTCGAATCCGGTTGCACAGCAAGTTTGATATTTCGATCCAGCGCAACCACGGCTCGGGAGAGGCGCGCCTTTTTCCCGATCGAAACCCAAGAGCGGGAGGTTAATCGCGCGAGGTCCTGGGAAGCTGAAGCTCCCAGGACGCGCGCAATTCGACGAGCCGGTGTCGACTGTCTCGGGCATCGAGGCTACTGAATATTACCTGGCCGAGCGTAGTGCAGCCTGAATGTTTCGCGAGTTGCTAATTAGCCGGAGAGATACGTGTGCGCTGCTTCGACGGGGCCAGAGAACACGCCGTTCGCTTCTTCGTGGAAGAAACATGAAAAAAAACAAATTGGAAAATGGCTCGCTACCGCGGAATTGCTGGGAGGTCAATTTCAAATTTTCTGTTGCAACTTTTCTTCCCCCTCCCCGAACTTGTGCAGGGGATGATAAGCGCGCGCGTGCGCGCGCGAAAAACGCTCTTTCGGGAAAGAACATTCGTTAAGGAGTTCTGCGACCCTCCTCAAGCGTCGGGATAAAATCGTTTCCAGGTAATTCTCATGCCTCACATTCTTACGCAGAGCCGTAATCCCCGCGACCCCGTTACCTTTTTTACCAACGTTGAGGCTCCGGCGTGCATCCGCATGCTGAAAAATCCCCGGCTATTTTATCGCACGCAATTAGACCGAGAGAGCCTCCGATGGGCTCTCGAGTTGTGGGAAGCGCATTTCCATATTCGCGAAACTCTCCGCGGCAGCGAGATCTACGACGCTCCCCGCAGTCGCTGCTGCTTCGAACCCGGCCGCCTCTCCTCGTACATCCCGGTTTTAATTATATACTCAACTTTATTGCGGAGCGCACGTGTCGTGTGAATCCATTAATTGACGGAAGTTTGACCCACATCGACGCAGGCTCGCGCATCTCAAATATTACAACGGAATTTTGTTTCGTATCACGAAATTTTGGAACAATGAACTTTTTGGCTGTTGAACAATCGTAAAATCAAAAATTGCTGAATTAAATGTGTTTTTTTCCTTCGTTTCGTTGGACTCGCTCGTCGAAAACGTCCAACGAAATGCTACGACGATCCAAACAAACTTGTTTCGAGTCGAGCCACGAGACCCTTCGCTTCGTGATCTTTCGCTGACTTTTCGAAGACAATAATCGACCCCCGAGGTTCCAATAATTGCGTGAGAATTGATGTTTCTTTCGCGAATTTCTGCAAGAGAAAAATTTGAAAAAAGACGATTAGAGGGGCTCGAATCCGAGGATTTATTTTGTAATGAAAAAAACTTTGGAAAACAACAACGACGAAGGTACGTTCGTCTTACAATTCGATCTCTAATTGCGGCGTTTTAATTACTGTCAAATCGCAGACGAGTCCGGAGAAGCGGGATTCGATTAATTCATGGAGGAATTTCAGTGGGTTACGAAAGTTTATTCGCACGTGGACTGCATCGCTGTTTAATTTATTCGGAATGCTCCAGTTGCTTCATTAATTTGACAAGCTCCAGCAATTTGATAAACCGCGAATGATCAAACGGTTCCTGTTTCGCGGCCGCAGCAAAATATCGTATTAGCTCGCTTTTAATCGCGATGATTTTCCAGCCCTCGATGAGCGATGAGCCTCGTAATCGCGGACGGAATCTCCCGGGCATTCTTCGTGTCTAATAGTTGAGAAAAACTTAGCAGACGCGTGAAAGGCGCGAGCCTTCACTTTCGCTGCTTCTGCGTACGAGATTGTTCTCAGATCGTATTTTACCTACGCCAGTCTTAAGGTGGATCCCTAAACACATTTTTCCTGTGTACCCACCGCATTTTATCGACGCGCACATGCGCCTGCTGGTTCTAAGGGGAAAAATGATCGACGCCGAACATCGAGAGCGATGGATTTGCCAGTGGTTCGATGTTCGGATTGGCCCTGGCGATCAGCGCATCATCAGAAACAAATCCAGTCCCCTTCGGACAGTCATTGGATTTGCTCCCAAATGGAATTGGCTGCTTGGGAAAGTCGATAAGAAATTCCGCACGCGGGAGCCGAGAATAGAAACTGCAGTTCTAATATCGGTGCTCTATTCACGTGAATTCTCGTTCACAGGCGCGTCGAAAAATGAAATTGATGAGGGAAAAGTGCGCGAAGCGGTTGTTCTATCGGCAAGAATATCCTGAACGCTCTCTCTCTCTATTCTTCACCATAATCGTCGTTACTATCGTCATTATAATATCCTCGTTCTCATCTTCCCGGTAAAGTATTTTCTCAGGATGTAGTTACGTGCGCGAGTCCAAGTGTGAAGAAAAAAGGACAGTTTTCTCTTGGAAACCGGAAATTTCGAGTCGACTGTTGTGAAAGAAGCTGTGAAAATGAAGGCTTCTCTCAACCAGAATATTTGGTTGGACGCAAATTCATTCGTCAAATCTGAAACTATGAGCGTTGGTCGAGCTAAGCAAATTCTTTGAAAAGTTCATCGAAATGAACTAATTCATCCTCGTTCATCCTAACAATTTCCGTTCAGTCAATCTGACTGGTGCAAATTTGCACCGACGAAAATTCAAACTTCCTTTCTATAATGAAACTTGATTTTTAAATTTTTTTAATGATTGTACTCGATTTCTTGGGAATTGCTACCCCTAAAAAGTCTCGTTGTAAGATTACTTTCATAAATTCGTGGATGAAATAAAAAGTTTTGAAAAGTCTAGTGTTGAAAGTGGTGTCTAAAGATTTGAGCACATGTTTATTGTTGAGTCTCTAAATGATATCGATCAACATGCAGCTCGAACAAAATCATTTGGCCCGAGCGATTCTGTCGATGAAAATACGAAAAATTCCTACGATTTAATTGAATAAACGAATTTATTTGTCGTGCAACAAATAAATGGTTGAACCCACCGAAATTTCATGCAGCAAAACGATGAAACGAGCAAATGTTTTCTCAGTTGGTGATACCGCGACGATAAAAAGTCGAACTTGTAACGGAGCGAGAGGTTCGGTTGAGTCGAATAAAAATAAAGTGTTCAATGAAATTGATACAAAAGTGGCAGGATGTGGGGGAGGCGAGCGAGGCTACTTCGGGACGATTCGTAGATCCGCAATTGTCTCCGATGACCTTCTGCCATGGAAGGCCATTCCCCTGCTTCATCGTTATAATGGTTTTTCCTCGATGTGTGCACTCCCGAAACACGTTGCAAAATATCGTTTCCATTGTTGTACACCATATGCGGCGTCGGTGGGCACGCAAAAAGGTACGAATGCATGGGCCGTTTCATCAACGAATTCCGAGAAACTGAAAAAAAAACGAGAAAAATGAAGAGCAAGTAAAAATGCATTCGGAACGTGAGCTCACAAAGAGCCTTGAAAAAATTAAAAAATCTTCGAAAATTTTTGGATGAATTCGAACCGCACACAGGAATGAGTGAAGCAAACAAAATTGAGCTCCAGAAAAGGCTTTGCTTTCCCAGGAAAACAAGATCACAACTTTCCATGAAAAGAGATTGCAAATGAGAAAAAAACGCATCGGTGAAAGTGTCTGGTGATCGGTAATTCAAAAAAGTGAGACCAAGCAAGAGAAATGGCGAGTTTGGCTATCGGTCGATTGGGAGTAAAGCGACTCGTGTATTTTCGGTCACTGTGCGGGATCCCCCGCCTCTCGCATTACGACTAATGCACAATGAGGCTCCGTACAGTCATACATCGATGGTTATGTACCGTTTGAATGCGAAGTTTTCCTTCGCGTGCGTTGAAAACGTCAGCGGCGGTAAAGTGCGCGATGGATTTAACCGCGGCACGGCGCAATGCGAATCGTCGGTGCATCCGCACTCGGCGCAAAGCGATCGGCGTCTGCGACGTTGTATATTTATACTTGTATATACTGAAACGTTGAAACGCATATGAACGGGAGTCCGGTAAAGTTAGCGCGGCCTCCGGTCGGCCGATGAATTTGATAGCTGGAAACGAGACACTTTTCACGTGTTCGCTTTCGATTCTTCGCCTTCTACCACCGCGAGTTATAATCCCAAATAATAACTGTATCGCGTTTCCATTGCGTCGACAAATTAGCGATAAAAACTCTGTCGAGACAATGATTGTAAAAAATGTGATGAAATTTCCTCAATTAAAGGAAAGTTGGAGCTCCGACGGCGGCGCGTGGCGTTACTTTTTCGTAATTAATCGATCCTCCGACGAGCTGCCACGTTCGATGCGTGTGCAGCCCTCGAATCGGCCGCAAAAAATCTGAAATCTCCTTCGGACCGCGTCCCTTCGCCAGCGGCCTCTCGAGCAGCCCACAGAGGCTCGAGAGGATCGAAGCAATTATTTTTTCACACCTTTTTCTACCACAGCTTTATTTACCAAAGAGAGTATTGAATACAAAACATCATAAAAGTACGCAGAAAATGCAAAAATAATTGTTTATTTACGAACACCGTCATTTGGCAAGACGCATCATGTAATTATAGAAGCAAAAAAAATAAAACGCTACGGAATAAGTTCGATAAGGTTGTTTATTACTTAAAAATGTATTATAACGAAGCAACAAGATAAGCCACCTTTATAAAACCAAAAAAAAACGGTCTCTATCATAGCTTGATTTACCACGACGCTGAAGTTTCCAACGTTGGAGTTCAACGAAATGAACGAAAAAAACGTTTGTAATTCACCAATTTTTTATTTCACGAATCGTTGGTGCAGCTTGCAAAACTACGAATCGCAAATTTGGCAGGGAACAAAATAGGAGAATTACTGGAATTATTGGAGAGTTTTTTTCGATCATTTCGTTGGACTCCAACGTTGGAAACTTCAGCGTCATTGATTTACCAAAGAGAGTATTGAATACAAAACATCATAAAAGTACGCAGAAAATGCAAAAATAATTGTTTATTTGTGAACACTGTCATTTGGCAAGACGCATCATGTAGTTACGAGCCAAAAAAAAACAAAATGCTACGGTTTAAGTTCGATAAGGTTGTTTATTACTTAAAAATGTATTTTGACGAAGCAACGAGATAAAGCCACCTTTACAGAACCAAAAAGGGGCCTCTCGAGCTTGTTTTCTCTTTAGAAAATACGTTAAAATAGCGAAAGCCAATGTTTTCACAAGCTCGAAGTACCTTCGGATATAAATTTCGTTTCACAGTGGTAAGGGCTCGTGTGTATACACGTGTATATTGAAAATACGGCAAGTTGGCTATTCCTGGACGCACCCAACGAACGCTGCATCTCGAGTGCATCTCTCCCGCTCGCGATGACGACGATGACGAGAATGGGCCAGGCTCTCGCTGCGCCCGGACGTTCCTTACGTCGTCATTCTCGTCGGAAATAGCGCCTCTTCCTCCAGCCGGTTGCTCGTCGCTATAGTCACGCCGCGGGATAACGCTCTTCGAGACTCGAGCTTCGTTTTATGCAAACGAGCCATTTTTTTCGAAGGAATTGCGAATCGATTATTTGGGGTGTACATTAATCGACGCGATACAATTTCGAATTAGTTTGGCTTCGTTTAGGCAAAATTTCGAGTGAAACGAAGCTCGAATCGCTCGCGTTTATTTCCATTCGACTATAACTTTCAAAGTGAATTTCAGTAGATCGAAGCCGATCTGAACCAACGATTCGACGGAGCAACGGTTTTTATTTTCTATCTCGATAAAGCTCGGATCATTAATCAGCGGCGGGATTGCGTAAGCGGTTAAATGGATCGAAGCCTCATGGACTTGTTCGCAAGTTAATGAGCAAGGATCGAGCGCTATCGATATAGTTAACTGTGAAAATGGAATTGAATAAATGGCACGAGGAAATGGGCGCGGATTACGTCGCTGCTTTCCACTATTTCGCCCATGCAGCAGGGCTCCCACAAGTCGTGTATGAAACGAAAAAAATAGTGAAAGAAAATACTGGCGGAAGCTGCACTTCGGACTCTCTCAGAGTTTATTGACCGCTCAAGAGACAAGACGCGGCGATTCTGTCCTCGGATCTTTATTCCATTGCTTCTTTCTCTCGCTCGCCTCTATCTCCCTCGCTTCGCTGCTTTATTATCAGGCGGTACAATGCTCTTTAATATACCGAAGAGAGTCTCGGCCGCGAGCCTGAGGCTGCGGGCTCTCGGATCTTTGGATCAAGGGAATTAATCAAATTAATTTTGCCCTTTGATTGGCCTGAAAGTAACGCCGCGTTCATTAATAAATTTATCAATTTTTAGCCCTCTCACAAAGGCCTTGGACCGCGGGGACAAAGAAACGCGGGAGAGTGAAAAACTATAAATTATTCTTAATTATCATCCGACCATGAAAGTGAAGCGGTCGACGAGGAGAGCGTTGAAGCAGAGCAGACTCATTTTACGATCTTTTCGGAGTAATCTATACGCGCACGGAGGCATTTTCAGAGCTACATAAGCGGGACGCAATATCTGAACAAAGTTGCGACGCAGCCCAGTTAAAGTCACGGACTTACGTGCGCTCAATTTATGAGTTTACTTTGCCCAATGATAAAATGTAAACGTTACGAAGGTGTGGAATGCAACGGTGTTTCGAATTGGCGACGATGACGAGACGGGAAAGTGGGTGAAAGTCGATTTTCCAAAGGCGATTCAAAGACGCCTCCGATTTTGCGCAATCTCCGCGTTCCTCGCACCTCAATTATTAATTTCCTCATGAAATCGTCGAGCCGCCTTTACAATACTTCACCACTGAAGAAAATCTTGCCGCAGAACTCGACATCGAAAGCCCCAAAATGTAACGCTTCTCGAAACGACGCTCCACCGCAATAATTTGTCCTCAATTTTTTTGCCGCCATCGACGCCCTTCGAGCCTCCCGAGGGCGCCTTAAAACTCTATCGGATTCTATTTCAAGCCAGACATTAATTATCGCCTTAACGCGGAGGCGATTAGGCCGTCGTGGCGCGACGAGTCGAAGCGCCGGCAGAAGGAAGCACTTACGGACACGAAGGATTTAACACGAAACTTTCATTCCGGAAGAGAAACACGTCATCGAAAGAATCGGGGAAACGATCATTTTTTTAAGTTTTACCGAATGAGCCGCCGTCCGACGTTTCTCGAGAGCCGTTTTTCTCCATTCTCCCAAGTGATTTATAAATCGCGCAGACTTTCATAGAGTTCGACGAATTCCAATCACGAATTTCGAAGCGACGATTTTTGCACAATGGATTTTCGGTACAAAGACAATTCCTCCGCAGAGTCCGCAACGCGTGCGTTGACAGCGAAGAGACATGAAAAAGTAGACGCGCGCAATTTTATGAGAATTCAACGGCAGATGTGTGCCGCGAACGTTGAACGAGGACATTCTTCGTTGCACCTGAAAGAGAGCGCGCGGAGACTTTTTCTCGGACGAATTGCGGTGACAAAAGAGCAGTGACGAGAAAGGCGAGGCCTGCGGTTTCAGTTTTATGTATATTTGAAGAAGAAAAAATGAAGGAAGAAAATTGATCATTTTGCAATAATGAGAAGCCGAATGCCGCGAAGATCACGAGCTTGCGGTTAACTGACAGTCGTGGATTGGCCATAAAGCGAATTTGAGCGAACCACAAATTCGCGGGGTCATCGAAAGATTGCTGTCGTGATTAACATTCGATTTTTTCGCCCCTCCCCGAGCTCGCGTGGCCTCTCAATCTTCTCCGAGGATACGAGAGAAACAATAATCACGAGCGGTAAATAAACCCGCGTTCGCCCCTCGCCGCTCTTCCTTGCTCCGTATTAATATTTATTTTCCGGAGAATGCAGCGGCACTCCGCTGGAAAACAGTTAGATCAGCCGCTTCGCACGAGAAGGGTTCAAGAAACCAGGAAGGGAGTCCATCTCGACGAACGGAACGTTCGCCGAACGGGGGATTACTCGTCGGAGATGCTCGTTCCTCGTCGTCGCGTGTCTTTCCACCATCATCGTTCAATCTCTTCCTCTCATCCTTCCATACTTCTTTTCTTCCTCTTTTTCTCCTCATTCGGTTCCCTCTTTTCCGCCTTTTTTCTCTCCTCCCCTTTCGACCCCTTGTCCGTACAAGTTTTGATGCGCAGCTCGCAATATTTCTCGCTAAAAAACTACGTGCCTCGCGACCAGTTTTTTCGTTTCCCCGATCCGAATGGAACAGCTAATTCAACGTCTATTCTATACACTGCTGACTATTTTCTGGTGCAGAAATACGTGTGACGTGATCTCACGAATAACAAAAGTATCGTAAGTAGCGCTGCCAGAGTTTTGACCTATCAATTTTAAATGTCAACCGGCCGATTGCTCTATTGAGGAATGTGTCCTCGCACAACGCTCTATATGTGGTCGGATATAAATCTGTAGTGAGAGGCGTTGGTCCGCGACATTCGAGTTTCAATATAGTTCCTCGGTGGAAGGAGGATTTGATGAAAATCATTTGAAAAAACGCACTTTCGAAAGTCGTCTGAAAGAGTTTTCAGATCGCCCGGTCGAAGATGATTTCGATATGCGAATTCAGGAGAGACATTGCTCGGCGGCGGCTCCGGATTGAATCGGAAGAGACTCGTTGTTATTGAGCAACGAAACTGGATCTATTTTCACACGTGGACTCGAAAGGAGGCTAGAGCGAGGAGACGCTCGCGAATATGGCAATGGCACACATTTTTTTTCGTCCCTCGACCTTCTTCGGCTAGAATCGTTCGTTCGATGTACCAGCACGATGGATGAGGCGAGAGGAAAAAATGGAGAGATCTCACTGTCTCGGAGCCGTCTGTATGAATGACTGAACTCGTTCGAGCTTTCGTAGGAAGTTACAATCGTATTTTCCCCGGCTCTGTTACCGTAAACGTCATTTTATGTTTTGCTCATTTTAATCTCGCATATAATCGCGCGGAACCCGTGCACGTAATTCAAGTGGCGCAGCGGCGCTCGACATTCGCGTCTACGACTTTCTGAGCTCGTTGACAGAGTGGGAATCCCGCAACGATCTCATCTCCGCAAAGCTCTCGTTAGGCTGTCCTAGAACGAGACGAGTCGCGATGTCACCTTCTTAACCGTGCTGGAGAAAGATGCGCCGAGACCAGTCTGCCGCGAGAGAGTCTCCTCGGATATTAACTTCGAAAAAGCGGGCAAGCTGAGAGGAAAAAATAAACGCGGACGGCGAACTAGCGGAGCTACCATTATCGTGGAAACGGAACTTCTGTGCATCGTTCGGAAGAAACTTCTTCTGTCGACACGAGCAGTCCTCGACTCTGCGATAGCGCGCTCTTGCGATCCTCCGCGACCTTTTTTTACTCGGTACTTACTTTTATTTCTCTCTCTCGATGCTTCCGGTTCGTTCTCCTGGGACAAGACCCTCGTCGAGTCGCCTGTGATATCATTTCTAAATCGCGGAACCCGCGCGAATCTCAGAAGTATCACAGGTTTTGAGAGCTCAAACAGGATCCTTTCGAACGCTTGTCAAATTGCGTTCGAATGAGCTCCTTAACACAGTTGATTTCTTTCAATTATTTCATATTTTAAAAATAATTTCATCAAAATCTGCATGGATTCGAAAAACAGTAAGAAAACTCATCCGAAAATATCTTATCTCGATGAAACGGCAGCGTGTACTTCTTTTCACATTCATCTAAAAATGATATTGCCGGAGCAAAGTCGTGTAAGGGTCCCAAATTTATGCACGCCACTGAAATTGGAGTCTTCCGCGCGCCGCTTGAATAATATAAGAAGTCGAGACAAAGTCACAAATGTATGGGACTTTTTGTGTAGAGTCGATTAAATTCAATTCCGAGTGTTAAATACAAGTAAGAATATTGTCTGTCAGTATGTTGGTGAAAAATAGAAATTGAATGAACGATTGTGAACGATCGTGGAGAGCAAAAATTATTCACCAAATCTCGGACCACGTTAAAAAGCACACACACGAATTCTGCGCGTTTGTGTCAATGAATAAGACTCGAGGGTATTTAAGAAGCACGTGGAAGAAGGCAGGCGCGTAATAAATTTTAATAAACGAAAGAAGTTGCATTGAGACTACAAATTCTCAAGGCTCTTACCAGATTTCATGGATAGATCTACTTTTACAAAGTCTGAGCGTTGTTGTGTCGGCACATCTTTAGATTCTTCCACCAAAGAAAACCTACAGACTCCACAACCAAAAAAACGCCTGACTCGAATCAATTTTCGAGCAGAGAGCGTCGCGCGCTTCACCCAAACTGCTAAAAAATCGTTCCGAAACGAGCCTCCATTAAAAATATTTCAACGCTCCCGAATATGGATCCACGGAGAAGATACATCGCTTCAAAAACCCCTCAACTTGTACAAACGATTCGAAACACTTTCCGTCCATTCCCAATTCACCAGTTTCGACTCTTCCCCCCCCCCCCCCCCCCCCATTAAAAATAAAAATGATCATCATTCAACGATCAAGCCCCGACTGCGACCGCTGACTTCAGATCTTTTCGCACCAACTAAAAAATCCGCAGCTCATCAAACTCAGCTTTCCGACCGACACAAAATTCCTCGGCGTTTCTTCGTTTGAAAAAAATCATCATTCAACAGAGCAAACGATCTTGCGAACTCCGAGACTCCTCACTCAACTGCAATTTTTCTGGTTGTCAAAGAAATTTAAAAAATTGCGATAAATGGGCCACCAATATTGACGGTGGAAATGCCCATATGTTTGCACAGTGTGTTTTGTGCGCGATGTCAGTTTCTATAGTCGACTCGACAGACACGGAAACTCTCGTGTCTTTTGTGAATTAGAAACTCTCCGCGTCTCGACGATGCTTGGCGCGTCCGATATAGCCGTATATGTGGAATGGATAACGAGTTGGTTGTGCGAGGGGCTCGAACTCGGTGTGTGGATAGCGCCTGAGAGAAATGTGTGCGCGCGCGTGTACGTAGAAAAATATATTGTTGGGTAGCCAGTGCGGAGAAGGCGATGCACACCGTTCTGGTTTTCTTTAACGTGAAAACGCGGAGCCGCATATAGTCGCGAAGAATCGTGAACGGTAAGACATCGAGGACGTCGCGAGCTAATCCACTCTCTTCCATCGTCTCCGGCACCGGCCGGTCCGCCCGCCCGCGCCCCTTTTTATTCCTTTTCTGCTCGACGAACAATTAGAAATCGGGGCCCGGCAACTACGAGGAGTTTCGCGGAAGCGAATTCACCGACTCTTCTCACGCGAGATAAAAAGCCATGTGCGCGTATGCGGAAACGAAGATACGAATGATCAAACAAAGGCGAAATGGATCAGGGAAAACAAACCTTTTCGACTCGTACGATTTTTTGACGCTGCTAAATCGTCCTGAGTCACCGACATTTTTGTTTTTTTTAAGGAACACGATGAGGGAATGAAACTCGTTGTAAAAATGGGCACGAATTTCAATAGTTCATTTTCACGACTCACTTCTTGCGGCTGTTTTTCAATCTCGAAGGGAAGAAACGCGTCGAACCACGAAACCCTCATCGAATTTCGAATCCGATGAATCAACGGGAAAACAATGGAAATTCACCTCCTCCCGAGACTCACGGTCTCATCGCGATGAGTCAAAAGCTTCATGCCGCGTATAGCTTATGAATGGAATAACTCGCGATCGCAAAAAACCAGTTTTCACGCCAAAAATAAGTGTTTCGTCACGCGTCAGGGCGGATCTTATCGCGTAGGAGGATTAGCCTAGGACACCTCGAGCGACGCGTGGGCTTTTGAAATTTTCAGTGGGAATCGTCGATTGATCGCAATTGAGAAATAAGCCATCGCCTCCAAACCTTGGATCCGATATTTTTCACTATTTGAAATAAACAAAAATCGGTCTGCACGAAAATTCAATGCTTGTAGAATATTCTGCGTGGGATTATCTGACCACTGATTTGCATATACATTTTTTTCACATTTCTCGAATAGCAGTGACGGCGATGCGAACAAAAAATGGTGTTTTTATATTGAATTGCACACGTTCTTGTGCGAGCTATTAATTTTATAGTTTTTTTGTTTACTGGGAGTGAATAAAATCGACAGAAATTTTATGAACGCAGAAAATAGGTCGTCAATCGTCGTTTATCGCGAATAATTTCTGCACAATTGAAGAAAAATCTAGTAATTCAGAGACTGAAACGAATTTTCAGATTCGTCAATAATTCGTTCGGAAAATGACAGTTGTTTTGTCTCTCGAACGCATCGCGGCGAGTTTGAACTCGATATGCATGATACTTGAACGAAGCCTCTGTATTTTCCGTCGCTCCGAATAGAAACGTTCGCTTTCCATGCGCATAGAAAATGTCGCAAGGGCATTGAAAAGATCGAAAAAGGAGATTTTTTTTTAGCGAAACAATAAAGAAAGCACGCGGTACTCGAGAGAGCGCCTCTGCCGCTTAAAGGTTTTAGCCAGAAATAGAAAACGCGCGAGACCCTAACGCACCGAATTTATGGACGCACGTTCCACCTGACACGTCGAATTAATGTTCTCGATATTCGTTCGCTCAAAACCACACTGAGAAAAAAAGCGTAGGATCCAATATGTCAAATAATCGAATTGTAGAGCGGTCGATATTTCGAAATTTTAAAAGTTTTGATATCAGATTGGAAGTTTTCATTTCGAATGCAATTTTAACCATACGAATGTCAAAAGCTCATATTTTCGAATTCAAAATGGAAAGTATTTGGTTTACAGATGGACCAGAATATCGAGTAGCAAAAAATCGACAGTGAATTTTTCGAACCTATAAAGCTTAGATATGTAGAATAGCGGTGGCACGAAAAGGCGAAAGTCGATACGCCGATTCTAACGTTTTGGCCGTTCGACTTTTTGGTGTTTCAGTATTTCAGCCTCAGTAATATTTCGTTTGCTTATTATATTTTCAAAATTGTGAATATCCACAGTATTGCTGACTAGTAATTTATGAATCGCAAGAGCGATAGTCGAATTTTCGGAGAAACGATATTTTAGCTTCTACTTCATTTATTTTCGACATTCAAAGCTCTAATCGAATTCACCTTGTATTATCATTCAAAGTTTATAAACTCGAGATTTTAGCTGTCCTCGAAATTTCAGTATTTCCAACATTTTATCCCCACCTGGAAGAATCTGCAGTTTGATCCAAAACTATTTTATTCGACGACGCTGAAGTTTCCAACGTTGGAGTTCAACGAAATGAACGAAAAAAACGTTTTTAATTCACCAATTTTTTATTTCACGAATCGTTGGTGCAGCTTGCAAAGCTACGAATCGCAAATTTGGCAGGGAACAAAATAGGAGAATTACTGGAATTATTGGGGAGTTTTTTTCGTTCATTTCGTTGGACTCCAACGTTGGAAACTTCAGCGTCATTTTTATTCGTTTAATCATGTTTAACCTTGTAATGTTCGTATATTTCATTGGCACCCCGTAGAGTGTCACATTTCGTTGTTCCAAATACTTTTTTATCTCTGTGCACGCACGCATATGAGCTCAACCTCTAATTTTCCTTGATAACCCTGATGGAGACCGCGTTAGGAAGAGCATGAATCAGTTCACTGTCTCACAATCGATAATTAGTTCTAATTTAGAGAATATTTAAGTGCGCGAACAAGCGGTGTGACTCGTGTGTGGACAGAAAGCTGTAATTAAGTGAAAGCTTCTGTTTCGCCTGGAACGAATCTTTTGGAGAGTTTGTGCTCGAGAATGGAGATGATAATCGTGAGGTAAATGTAATTTCACCTGTATAATTTGATCCTTATGATATTAGAAGCTCCGAATGGCCGTTTTTCGAAAGGATTTTCCATTCGAATTGTTCCTTCCGATGCAATTGAAAAATGAACTGTGGACGCGAATCCTCGTTCGCGTTAGATTCGAGCTCTGCTCTCATCACTTTAAATGTATTACCGTGATTCTAAGTTCGCGACAGAGGAAGGTTAACGACGGAGAAAGTTTCCTCGGATATGAAGAGAATAATAATAAAAGTGCATGCACTCACGCATCGCCTACGCGAATGCGTTTCTTCGTGCATTCTGACGCTCAAAGTGAAAGACATTTGTTGCATTCGTATGGCGATAATGACCAAAGCACCGACTCTCGAGCGCTCCGTAAGTCATATCGGTAATTTACACAACTCTTAATCATTTTCGGTCTCGAGTACGGAGGTTTCCATGTTTTTTTCTTACCGCGTAATTACTCATTTTTCACTATGTTAAAAGTATAGGAGTTGATATTATTTCTTCAAATGGGATAATCCGCGATTCGGATTTCTCGAGGCAGACCGAAATATCCTCGTCGTAATTGAATCGAGTGAGCGCCTCCAAAAATTGCACCTTCCAATTGTTTAATCCGGAGAGCTATAAATTCACTGAAGATTGCAAATCATCCTGCTTTCATGTACTTACCGAAGCGGATTTAGAGCTCGGGCTTCGTCACGAATTTAGATAATACGAGTTTCACTAATCCGAGTCGTAAAAACGTGATTGTTCCGGAGTGTATATCATTTTCAATGAGTTTAATCAGCAACTCGAACGCGTTGCGCGCCCGTTGGTCTCACCGATCATGATTCATACGGTTTGAGTTACAAATAGCCACGAAACCGTGACTTTTGTCTGTCGTTTGCTTCGTATCCGCGTCGATAACCAGTCGATAAATCCGTTTAGCGTCGTTTCGCTCTTCGAGTATTATTTTTTCGAAGGTTGAGTCCGCGTTCGAAGCATGAAAAATAGAAGGTGGAGTGGGGAAACTTGGCATTTTCTCGGGGAAGAATTAATGCACAGCTCGTGCGATTTTGTCGCACCCACGTCACGTGTTCCCGCGACGTTCTGTACATTTATTTCCTCTGGCGCGCCATCTTCTTCACTTGGAAACTTTCTCAACTTTGTGTCCACCGGACAGTCCTCATTTTTCCTGGCGATAGGCTCTCTCAACTAAAAGATTAACAGCACAAAGATCCCCTGCTCGGACCGCTCGAGAGCCTCGTCAAAAGTGCACACCATTTTCTCCGAGTCGCTCGACCACGAACTTGTTGTGCTCTTCCATCGCACGATTCCATTATTCTAGTTAAATCTTCGTCGATTTATGCGTATATACGCAACATGACTCACGCGCTTCAATTTCACTGGAGTGAGAGTTGTGGGTGCTCGTGAATTTCCTGTGCGCACTCCGCGTGCTGGCTCTGCTTCGATCGTTTTCTTCGCTCCCTTTTTATCGACGTTCCAACGTTTTTCACTCTCTTCTACTCATTTATCTTGGGCAATGCTTCTCTGTGCACGCTTCCCATCCAAATGGAAGAACAAAAAGAAACGACGTGCGGTATCAACGAACCAAAATCTTCTCGAGCTCGTTAAATTTTAATTGAAGAAAAATCCCTTCCCAAAGTCCCATCATTTTTTCTAATTATCGCGACATTCGTCATGAGAGCGCACAAAGTTCGAGATACGCGAAGAGCAAGTTCGTGAGGCTCCATCCCAGCCTGGTCCACGATCGGAGAAAGTTGGCGAGCCTCACAGGCGAAAAAAGAAGAAATAGCCGATCGAGTTACTTCTGCACACGTTTCTCGGTCCCTTTGTTTCTACTGGTGTGACGCAACGATAACAGCTCGAACAAGTGATAAAGGATCTTTCCTTCACTAGGTTCCCTGTCGCTCTGCTCAGTCAACTGGTTATACTCGAGTCTGCACGTTTCTGAACTCGAGGAAGGTGAAAAAACCGAGAAACACACTGTTACCAATGAAACAAACGGGAGTGATTTTAATATACAAACGTTGGAAGGTAAGAACGAGAAAATCAAGAGATACTGATACGTCACAGTGAGATTTAAGAGTATCGAAAACGTTACGTCTGCGGAACGCTCGAATATAATACCCATAATGTTGCGTTCAGCGATCGAGCAGGTAGTTACGCAACGCTTTCCACTCGGGCCCGCAAGATCGAACGATCGGCTCGAGAATCACGATCTCCACTGGGCTTTCCAATCTGCATGGACGCTCGCCCGGAGATCTTTTATCGAAAAGAGTATTTCTCTGTGTGCGTTATACCGGGGAGAAAAACTTTAAATTCGAGTGGTTGCGCGTCATCGGCACGATAGAATCGAACCTGCTCGTAATCACGGCCTTTCGCCATCGGGAGAGAAAGAATTTGAACCGAGAATTAAGACACCCCGAACGGTCGACTTTTCCTAGTTTTGAGCTCGATCGAGTTGATTCATTGTTCTCACGACCGCAGGGCCGATCGATTCTCGAGCCTCGTAAAATTCCAATGAATCGATAATTCAGTACTCGAAATAACGGAAAACGATAAATTTCCGGTCTATTAAATGCAGAAAATCGAAGTAAATGGAATTTCGAGGACGAAAAGTCATTTTTTAATCTTATCACCGAGCTGCAAAGCGCGCACGCCGTAAAGTTGAATCGTGCTAAAAGACCGATCGGCTATCGGACATCAACCGACGATTTATGTATGATTCACCGTACACAGGAACCGGTTCTGATACAACAAAATGACTTATGTTAATAGGTCGGCCTAGTTTCCCCACCGAGAGGGGGCCCCCTGTTGTGCGAGAAGGCACCGGCCTTTCTTCGTTCTGACAAGGCTTTCGAAAACTTCGAGTTACCGAAAAGGTCTCGATTCTTCTGCCGCCGCAGCATTTGCTAAAAGAACTGAAGAGTCGAAGTTAAAACGAGAGCGAATATTGAAAAAAAATTTACTTTCTCCGACAACAATCGAATAATCGACAAAATCTCGAGGCCGAAGGATTATTCCTGCTTCAGATTTTCGTGCGTCGAAATAGAAATGAGATTTCGAGCCGGCCGTCGTTGCTGCCTCGATCAACTTGTTCGGCTGCGACGCCCATGAGTGGAACGCCCTGTGTACGATTCTTGCATGGAGCTCTCCCGGTAAAAGGTGTGAGCGGCGTGGTGTGGCAGCGCGCGGACGAGACGAAGCCTGCGACCTCGTTTAGGACCGGTAGAGACCGACTCCGCCACAAAGTTGTGGGCGAGAGGAGCGACGGTCCGAGCCTCTCGTAATACATCGCGTACTATTTTCTCCCGAACAATTGCACCTTTTTTGAGCGCTCACACTTTTGACTTTTTATTTCGCGAGCCTCGGTTGCAAAAACGCTCAACATTTCTCGCTGAAAATAAAAGGTTCGAGACTTTTTCTCTCGGAAGATTGTTCGGGAGAACGGCAGATGAAAGAGAATGTTATCGACGAGGAGTAACGTAATATTCATCCGCGAGCGATGGTTTTGTGACTCCTTCGTCAATTCGAGGAAAAATATTCAGAATTTGCCCTTTTCCCGACGATGGTTCGACTCCGTTTGATCGTTTTGAGTTTCTGCGTTCGTCGGTGCATTCGTCCGATCTGCAGAGAAATTGAAAATGTTTATAAAAGGGTTGTTCATTATAAATCAGATAAAAACGTAGACTTTGCGATCCGCGAATGTAGCGCAGTCCCGATCTCGTTACTGCCGTCCTTTCTCCCTGGACACTCGAGCTATTTCGCGATAAATGGTTGATGCAGCGATGCTCAGATTGCGCCACGCTTTCAATAAATCCTTATAGCAATCCAGAAACGATATTGCCCGCGACTCCGAAGGGGGGAGAGACTGCAAAGGATTTCCGCAGCGGCAGATCGCGGCTAGAAATAGTCCTGGCGTGTAACGCGCCAGGTGGAAGAGAAGCCACGAGAAATCCTCGAGGTTTAACTCGAAACGATAATACGGTCTCGGGGAGCGTTCGGTCCGTGCGATTAAACCGACAGAATTCCAGACGTTCCTTCCACAAAGACCTCACAGCATCCAATTAACTAGTTACGAGGAGAGCAGGCGACACAGAGAGCGCACTCGAAAAAGAGGACCATTCTCTCGTTCTTCTCCTTCCTCTTTCTCCCCATTTGTCTTTCCATCTGCTCGGGAGTCTGGGAAAATATGCTGTCGAGTTCTCTCGAGCTCTCTTGTCACGAATCGCCGCCTCCTTTTGGTGCTTCGAGGGCCAGATCGCATCGAGCAGAGTTATTCAGAAAAGCCGGTGGAAATGAAGCGATGAAAAAGAAATGAAACGTTATAAACTCTTCAGAAACGAGAGGCGCGAAGCGGGCTTGTGGACGAACGGAATTCTCGGTTGTCGCTGTCCACGCACATTTCAATTTACACCTCCTCATTCAAATGGCTCGCTATGCGTATGAAAGTCCCGGCAAGTACGCGGTGCATCGCGCAACCGCGAGTCATCGTACACGACGAACGAAGGTGCTCGAGGATTCGGAGGCAATGCCCCGAATAACTCGGCGAGTAATCGCATTTTCAGTTATTTTTTTTCAGAACGATTGGAAACACGGCGAACGTGCGAAGATTCTTAAAAATAAAAATTGAATGTTCGAGAGCGTCAAATTATTTCGAAAATTCTTTCAGAAGGAATTAGCAAATGCCAGAAGCACGCAGATTTTTGTGTTCCGGTTTGGAAATATGCGGCCGACCGGTTGGCTAGTTCGCGCATAGATTTTCGCGGAGCATGCTGAAACCTGATGCAAAAACGGCGGGGCTTGTGAAACCGCGAAAATATTTGCTCCGTTCTTGCGATCCTTCACGCCGCAATGATTTTTCGTATAAACGCGAAGTTGTTATTATCTCCATCGGCGGAGACGGCGAACTCCGCGATTCTGTTCCTTTACTCTCCCCCATGAATCGTCGAGGCTAACGCGTTTCTCCGGCGATTCGCGATCAAAAAAGGTAAAGAGTGAGAGGAATGAAGGAGAATCGGGACCGCGTCCTTCCAGATCGAGAGCTCTTTCCTTGTCCTCCGACTCCAAACCGATTGAGACTCTTTCAAAGCGTTTGAGCTTCGCACGAGTTTCGCACATGTGTGCTTTGGCCTTGGGGCTCGTTTGTCCGGCTCCTTTCCACCGAGCCTGCTGCAATGACCAGAAAATTATATTCTCGTTCGAAACTTCGAGATCGACGATTGTAATCTGAGGGAACCTTGAAGGCAACTTTGCCCAACGAAATGCGTTTCCTTTTTATTTTCATCTCCAGCCTAGTAATGACTGACAACGAGTGTTTTGAACGAATTCCCTCGAGCCTTGAGACGGAAAGGAAAAAACGACGGTGAAATTGATCATCAAAAGAATCGAATTGGTAGTTTTTATACCTGCTCTCAAATCTGAGTGAAGAATCGAGTCCAATTTCACGCATTCGCATTATCTTTGACTTCGTTGCTTCAACTGATCGCTACACAACAATTGCAGTCGCTGTCGCGGTTTTCCCGTACACTCGCAGCCATCCGATCTTCGTCATTCCACGATCAATCGTTGCTGCAAGAGCGTCGGACGACGAAAACGGGTTGTGCGCAAGCGCTTGTTCAACTTACCAGGAGTGTTGCTCGAGATTGAGTGGTTTGAAGAGACACGAGAGATGTCAACGGGGCGAACGGGCTGAGAGGACTGCAATGCAAAATTTTGGCCAAGTTCCTACGCGAGCGTCGCGGATAGCGGAGGCGCCGCGTGGCTTTTTTGTGCGCCGGCTCTTCACCGACCCCTTGACGAGGGTCTCGAGCGTCTGCAGGAATTTCCAAGAAATGGGATTTCTCTCTTGATCCTCGCATCAAAATTCAATCGATTCTGAGTTTGAGTTTGCTGTTCGTAATACGAACGGGAAGCTCCGGCGAGGCTTCTGCGAGAGTAAAGGAATTATGACGCTGAAGTTTGCAACGTTGGAGTCCAACGAAATGATCGAAAAAAACTCTCCAATAATTCCAGTAATTCTCCTATTTTGTTCCCTGCCAAATTTGCGATTCGTAGTTTTTCAAGCTGAAATAAAAAATTGGTGAATTACAAACGTTTTTTTCGTTCATTTCGTTGGACTCCAACGTTGGAAACTTCAGCGTCGTAAGGAATTGTGTTTATTCGCATACGAGGTTCGAAGCCTCGGTGGTCCATTGAATCAGAGGAATCAGACGCGAGTCTCGTGTGAGCTCTTCTGATACATGGCGAATTGAAAGATTCCTGGAGCTCCTCGCGTGCAGCAGTCGCACTGGCAAACGTTGTTTATATATTTTGTCGGGAAGCTTAATCGCCTCAATTATTTCATTCGCAACGGAGAGAAACGAACTCGCTGCCGCCGGTTGCTTCTCGCGATGACGCTGCTCCATGCGCGCAGCGTCTTCCAGCATATTTCCATTCTTCGTGCACACGAAGCGCGTGGAATCGTTCTGACGGTCGCGAGTTCTTAGAACTTGACACTCGTCACTTTGCACCCGTGACGATGCGTTTCGCTCTGAGGACATCGAACTGCGGTTCGATTGAGCAATTTCAGCTCGAGAGCTTCCACTCGTGAACGACGAGACTGCTCGACATTGGATTTTCGAGGGAACATTAGAAAAATAGTTTTTCTGGGTCGTTCGTGTGGTGTGAAGCACTCGAAAGAATCACCGAGGCCGAAATATCGATCGATTTTCGCAGCGTTCGAATCCCACGACGAAATGGGAATTTCGATAAAGTGGAAATCAATGGGAAGCGATAAGAATTTCCATGATCTAATCACCTTGACCGTTTACTTGGAAGATCGAGATCACGACGAAGATTTACGGGAACACGTACGCTGAGGTGACCGAGAGCGAGAGCAAAAAATTGAAGCTCGTAGCGAGAGAGTGGCCTCGAACGAAACGAGCGATTCGAGAACTCGATGCGAGCTAAGGAACGTACGTACCGTTGCAGCGCATCGAGAATTTCGATCTCGCATCGCGGTCGCCCAAGGTCGACGAACTTCTTTTCCACACGCTGTTTTGACTTCGTAATTTCTTCAAATTTCTGCCATCGATGACCCTCGCGGAAAAACTTTATCCGCGTCTCCGAGGCTCTCATTTTGATTACGGGACGGATCCTTCCGATCGAGCGCAAAGCCAAGCGTTTTATACGCCAAACTTGTAAATAGAAATATACTTTTACTCCAAAGTCTTCACATCAAACTCCGGAATGTAAAAAAAGTCTGAGTATAATTTTTATTTCTCACTTCAAGCGTTTTTACTTTTTCCGTAGCCAAAACTCGGAAATTCAAAGCTTTTGCAATTCGAAAAAATGACGGACGAGGCAACTGGTATGAACTTTTCGAAAAAATTGATTGAACCTGCAGCAATAATTGCAGTTTGCCAATAACAAGTCGATGCTCAATGCTTCTTTGATAAAATTAACATTTTCATGATATCATTCAATGCTAAGAGAAGCGTGAGAAAAAGATTTTTGGAGCACTTTCGAGCTGCAGTCAGATTTTAACGATTCTATCACTATTTTTCACATCAAATTGATAAAAAAAAGAAAAAATTTAATTGCATCGGCCGGGAATCGAACCCGGGCCGCCCGCGTGGCAGGCGAGCATTCTACCACTGAACCACCGATGCTCTCGTGACAAAATTGCCGGCCAGTAGTTATATAAATCAGAAATTTTTTATTGAAAATGATCCTCATCATTTTTTTAACATTTGAGAATTCTTTTTTAAAACATATCCAATCGGGAAAATTAGTTATTCATGGCTCAAGTCTCTGTTGGAGCACGGTCTTCATAAGCTGTGCGTTAAATTTCGAAATTTTATCGATTATTTATTGTTATAACTAGTCGATCATGCGCTCAAAAATTTTGCAGGCATTTTCCTGTGCACTTTAACTATGAAATAAAAAAATATCACGTTTGCACCTAATAATGAAGCTTGCAATAGGTCAACCTTAAGAGTATGGATCAGTCGACTAACGACACTTGGAATTTTCGAAATCGAAATTCTTTGATACAGTTTGATCGATTTAAAAAAGGCTCTGTCAGCCTGCGCAGGACGATGGAAAAAATCGGCTGACAGAGCCTTTCTTTAATCAGTCAAACCGTGTCAAAGAATGTCGATTTCTCTTGCGATGTACCGACTGATCCATCCTCCTAATTACAAAAGAGGAGACATATTCTATTTTATTGATTTTGCAAATTTGAGAATAAGGCTGTTCGGAGCAGCGTTGTTTTTCAATAGAGCCTTAAAGAAGTTGTTATTCCGATCATAAGATTCGATCGCGCTCGAAGCTCTGTGCAGGAATAAAACTCGTTCATGTCAAGCCCAAAGAGTGATGCAAGTTCGAGGCGAGACATCCGTAATAAACGAGACTCTACAATTGTATCTTCGTCGACTGCGGGTCACAATGAGAGGAGACGACGGGTAATTAATGGCGATCGATATGTCTGTGGAGAGACGTGAAAGAATGAAGAGGGAAAACTTCTCCTAGCGATCATCCGCTCGCCCTCTTTCTCTCTTTCTTCTTTCTTCTTTCTTTTCTCATTCTCTCAGTACGGGACAAATAACGGAGCTAACCTCAAGTACCGAGATCGAAAACGGTATATTCCGAGGCGTGCGGGATCCCTCTCGCTTCGCACTTATTCCTTACACGCACGATCTGTTCTGATGACGATGCGCGCGAGGGTCCCAATGAGCACCCCGGGAGTGAGGAGTGAGGGGTCACGATTCGTTCGCGTATTATCCCAGCCGGCCAGGATCACTTGATTGCACCAACATCATTCCAGATTCGCATAACCTTCGTAATAATACGAGCCTGCAAATTGTCTGCAAACATATACGTTATAAGCGGAAATATCGCGTTTATGGGCAAAAGGCAGGCGCGATTGCTCGATGAAAGCTAAGGAATTTTTCGTTCTTTCCTGTTTTTTTTTTTTTTTTTTTTTTTTTTCCAATAGAATGTAGAATCGGGAGATTAACGATAAATTAGTTGGCTGGAACGTCACCGAAGTTTGCAACGTTCGAGCCCGACGAAACGAACAAAAATAACGTTTGTTCACCAATTTTTTATTTCTCGAAGTATCGGTGCAGCTTGAAAAACAACGAATTTCAAATTCGGTAGGAAACGAAATTGGAGAATTACTGGAATTATTGGAGGCTTTTTTTACATCGTTTCGTTGGACTCCAACGCTACAAACTTCAGTGTCACTTGGCTGGATTCTAATCTAAAAATTCTAGTCAGGGCTCCGATGATCGTGAGCAACGACAGCTATGGCAAAATCGTATCTTCGAACTTGAATAGTAGAAAAATGGTTGTACAATCGAGAGCCAGACCCTCCGTCGTCGATCTGTGGCTGTGTCTCGTAACGAGAATGTTGGAAGCACGTGTAACTTGTGAAAAGCATATGTCAGTAGAACCGGAATTACATCAGACGATAAAAGTCTGACTGGGTCAGTTAATCACAGTCGGAGCGATGAATATTCAACTCGTTCTCGGAGTTCTCGATCTTGACTCTCTTTCGCGTTAATCAACCAGTTTAAACGATATCTTTTGGAAGCCGGAGAAACTCGACGGAAATATTAGTCCCGAGTGTCACGTATGCGGAGCGCGATTTTCCGATTCGACTAATCGCGCGATGAATAGTAGACTCACGCTTCACAGTGATTTTAGTTTTAGAGACATTCTGACGTTTCCTACGAGTCGAGATTGCTGAGACGTTTCCCTCGCGCCCCTCCTTTCTCAAAGAATTCGTCATGCTTCTCGGTTCAGCGATAAAACGAATGCTGCTTATTCGATACGGAGAACAATGTGCGTCAGAGTAGATGTGTAAGGCGAGAGGGGCTCGTCATTCGATCTTCGAAATGTACGTCGGAGCCGAAGGAACACACATCTCCGTATTCGCGTGATTGACCTTTGGCCTCGCAGCGTTTTCGTCGATAATCGAGTTTCCGTATCACGACCTTTCGCGACCAAGTTCCCAACGTTCAATTCTAAACGCGAGATGAGAGAGAGAGAACAATCCGCGATTCTCGGACGCCCGGGACCGGAAGTCGAAGCAATTATCCAGTTGAGCGGTCAATCGTCTCTCGATTGCACCTTCGCGATAGTTGGAGTGACGACAGGAGATAACCAGGCGTCAAGAAATCGTTCTATTTTGATGCCGAAGTTATCCAAGTGTGCAGAGCAAGTTTCTCGTCGTTAGAACTCCATTCACCAAGTTCAACGAGCGCTTTATCAATGAACTCGCTCGAGTCGAAGTCACAGACAAAAATGTTGCGTGGCAGGCTTCGTCTTTTTCAAAAACTCTCTCACCAAACAAGAGTAAGTTTTTTCAGCTGAATATCGCGAAAACTGATGAAATTTTCGCGTTCAATTTCCAAAATTCGCGATTGTGATTCAGTTTTTTATTTTTATTTTTATTTTTTTATTTATTTTTTTCTATCAAACAATAAAAACGTGCGTCAATAAAATGTAAATCGAAACCCCCAATTCGTTATCCTCCATTCGTCGCATCAATAGTTCGAAGACCTTGACCATTGGGCGGTTACGTGCTAATGCATCGACAGGCTCATACTCCGTAACGATTTATTGGTATAGAAAAAAGTAGCGATAATTCATGGGTTACGTGTCCGGAGGTAGTTGTCATTCGAGGAACAATGCTCGGGAGTCGTTACGTTAATGGCAACTCGTCACGCCCATCCGGTATTCCGAGTGATTCTCGGCCAAGCTCACTCGACGTGCATGACGCTTTATTATTATCATTTGCCCACCGACGGGCTCGACGATTTTCGCTGAGTTTCATTAACCACACGTGCCGTTTTTATCTCGACTTGCAGCAGCATGAATACGTGACGGCTCGACGAAAGGCAGAAGAAATCAAGGGAGAGGAGAGGACGCAAATTGCGGAAGGTTCGCTCGATGCTCGGAGGAGATAACCGCCCCACGATGGCCGGTCAGTGCAGATATTTCGAGCAACACGCCTGGAAGAGAGAAATTTGTACGAACTGCTTCAAAACTCGGGAAGAGCACCTCGGCAGCTCCGAAACTTCGAGACCCAGCGTCGCTAGAGCATCGGCCAACTTGAAGACCGACGCCCAGAAGCTGCAGGTGAGATTTTCGTTTTACCAAGCAAATTTACGTTGAAAATGGGGGAAAAGTTGTCTCGAATCCTTATCAGGCGTCCATGGCACATCGTTGTTTTTTTTATTTTCGTCACATAACCGAGAATTCATTGCGAATCCAGTATGCTAAATCAGTATCATCGTTCTATCGATTTGATGCAAAAACGTGTAAACGTGGTTAATCATTTGCGAGATTATTCATTGCCGAGCGCAGGAGTGCAAGCGCTTACGTAAAAGTCATATTTTCTCGATCCTCCAACGAGCAATTTTCCAGTCATTTTCCTATTTTACGTAATGACATTGATGAAATAGTTACAAACTGAACAGTAAGAATGAACATTTATGGTGGGAGCTCGAAACATATTTCCTTTCTCGAAACAATGCTTGTCAAAAGTGGCAGACAATTCGAAAAAATTTTCGCAAGTGACCGACTGCTCGGAGCAAACTCACTGTTTATCTGAGTGTATTGTTCTGTTCGGTTTACGCGTTGTGCCACGGCAGATATGCGGAGGAGCGCAAGCCATAAACTCCCGGGTGAACGAGCCGCGAAGTCCGTTCATTGTCAAGCTTCGCGTGTGCGGTAGGCCAAAGGATTGCAAAATCGATGCATAAGGACCGCGAATCGCGACGGTGTACGCCGCCGCCGCAGCAGTCCGCGAGTATTTTTCGATAGCGCATTAACCGAACGCTCAATTCTTGACCCTCTAATCGGACGTTAATCCTCGATCTATTCGAATCTTTCTCTGATAAGTGAAGAATGACGATAAGTCGACTCAAGAGATACTGCTAACTCTCACGGTGACGGTTGGCCGAACAAAGATACTTCGATGGAAAAGTGTAACCTCATTGTGAGTCTATCAATACAAAAGAGCATTGTTGAGTAATGAAATCCAAGCTTTCCTGTTCGCTTTTTTGTCGATCGAAGATTCAGGAAATCTCGAAGAACAAACTTTTTTAAAACGACGCTGAGGGTTGACAGTTGTTTATAGAAAAATGTGGAATTTTTTGGAATTATCAATGAAAAAGTTTCTTCAACAATCCGATAATTGTGGGCTCTTCGGTTTTTAATGTTTTTTATTCTTTTGCAATTGATCATTCAAACGTGACCTCAGTGTGATACAAACGCATTCGGAGTATTCAAACAGAGATGTGACGAGTCTGCGCATTGTCTTCTCCAAGTCGCATTGTCCATGAGCAAACGAGTTTCGTCACAAGTTTGTTTGGGCTTCAATGCCCACAGAGGCTGCACATTTAACAATGAGACCGACAAATCGTTTGCACGATTTTCAAGATATTGATCTCTGATGTTTTGTGTTCTCTTTGAATCGACTCTTCTCCGGTCTCATATCGACGAGGGAACTTGGGAAATTCGCGTTGGTTTCAAGGGCACTTGGCAATTGTTTACTTCCCATCAACAAACATCGTGTTTCCTGCGGACAGACGAAAAGTTCAACAAATAAGTGGTGCACGGTACGAAGTTGGTCAGCTCGGGGAGAAATGGTCGATTTGATTACTCACTTGATTCGCTGATTCAAGTAAACACCGAAGCACTCCGCTCTACGAAGGAAACATCGTCGAGTCAACAATTTCATTTTGTTCGTCACGATTCGATGATTCAACAAAACGTTTGCTGATTCTTTTCTCAGGGAGTTTTCACGACTCAGTCCCCGATGATTGAACGTGCCCGCGAGTCGCTTTCACGGACCTCTAAAATGCTTCTAATTTGAAGTGGAAATCCTCAAATTTTGAGAAAAAAACTCTCAAAGAGCGAGAAACATTGAGAGACGAAGTGAAAAATGGCGCGCAAGGAATGCAGGGATTTCCGAAGTGACGCTCGCGAGCGTGATCCGCTGGCAAGTTAATTACGATCTCGATTACTGGTTCGATCAAGGTCGGCGACCCTGAGGCCTCGCGACGTGCCGGGGAAGTGGGTTAGCTGGCTCGGCGAAGAGCCGCCGATTGGGGAGGCTCGCGCTCGCGAGACGAAGATTGTTGCCAGCGAGTCTTGTTTACCGATCCGTCCACCTGGTCGCTCCTCACTTTTGCAGCTCGTTTTATGCGGAACGTTGCACCTGCTCAAACTCGCTTATGCGCGGTATTACAAACGAAGAAGAAAAAGAGGAAGAAGAAACGACGAGATTCGAGCTCTCGCTACGAAGATCCGCGATGCTCAATGACGCTGCGGTTTGCTACGTTGGACTCCAGCGAAATAATATGCTCAGTGATCGCACGCGTCGCAGCGGCAACGTTCGTGTAATAAACGCCAGCTTATCGGCATTTCGATTCTGATTAAATCATTAGCCTTGCTAAACAGACCCGAAGGATTAATGAGGAAGATAATGGCTGATGCAACTCGCCGAGGCAGCCAGTGATGCACGCCAATCGAAACATTCGTGAACAAACTCCTCGAATCGCGTATCAAAGTTTTATCCAGAGCTCCGACTGCGCTGGGCCCATTGAGCCCTCTAATGCAACGTTTAACGCAAGCTCCGAAGCCTCGAGCACACTCCATCAACCTACCACAACCCAAATAGCAATGCCAATAATTGCCATCGGCTGATTACTGGTTCGAGATCAATTTTCCAGATTGTAACACAACGCAGAGTAGTCGACGTGCAATTAAAGTAGATCATGCACGAAAGAATTTTAAGGAAGATCGTGCGTTACTTGGGATTCGAAAAAGCAACTGAAATTTTTTGCTCTTTTCATCATCGAAGAAACGATTAAAATTTATTCTCGCAATTATTCAAATTATGTGTAACTTACTTGTTGAGACTGATCAATTTTTAATATTATTGGTAGCGGTTTAAATACTTTCGTAAGCAAAATGTGACAACAGCCATTTTCTATTTATGGGCGTGTGCATATATCTGTATTTTAAACCAGCTGGCTCATGGTGTTGTCAAACCTTGCGCCGTTTATGTCGTCATTACTCGTTAACCTCAAACGAGAGTTTTTCTTTTTCCATTTCCAAGTGATTTTCACCGGTAACAAAGCTTTCTCAAGACATGATCGATATCTAAAAACATTATGTTTTCTTATTCTCGTCTTTGGCTCTCTAAAGTTGGGAGGATTCAATTTCATTAAATCCAAATCGTCGCCTTAAGAGCCTACGGATAAGCCTTCAAAAAATATGATTTTTGTTAATTGTTTTCTCGACAACTAGACGGTAGATTCTATAATAATTCCGGGAACAAATGCGCGCTGTATATTTCTAGCGTATTTCCAAATTTCAACTTTTAAAGTTGGAATTTTCGAAATCCATTAGATTCGCGTGAACTTCCTTAAGAAAGTCTTGAAATTTGGACAGAGCTTAAATAGCTAGTCGACTGACACTTGTGTCAAATTTTAAAGGGTTCCTTTTATTGGTTATTGAGATAAACGTGTTTAAAAAAGTACACAGGGTTATAGGGACTGTGCGTAAAAAATCGTTTATTTTCTCATATAACGAACTTCTCACGAAATTCATGATTAAGGAGTTTCGGTACAGAAGTCAAAATATTAAGAAATTGATCAAATTTGGTGATAATGTTCTTCAACATCAAGTGCGAAAACTCAAATTTTTTCAAAATTTTCTTCTACTTAGTTATCGAGTAATTACGCATTAAAGCAGATTTCTCATGCCCGGAATGTATACCTATATATATGGAAATGCTATGCTTATACACGTAAACTTCAGTGATCAATTACTTGATAACTGTGTAGAAGAAAAATCTTAAAAAATTTGTGTCGTCAAAATTGGCACTAAAGAATATGTTCACCAAATTTTATAAAATTCTGAACTTTTTGAATTTTTTAATTTTTTTAGCATGGATTAGCATGGCAACATTGTATCGCCTGTACCGAAACTCCTTAAGGGTGAATGATACAAAAGTCGAAATAATTAGAAATTGATCAAATTTGGTGATAATGTTCTTCAACATCAAATGCGAAAACACAAATTTTTTCAAAATTTTCTTCTGTTTAGTTATCAAGTAATTACGCATTAAAGCAGATTTCTTATGCCCGGAATGTATACCTATATATATGGAAACGCTATGCTTATACACGTGAACTTTAGTGATCAATTGCTCGATAACTGTACAGAAGAAAAATCTTAAAAAATTTGTATTGTCAAATTTGGCACTAAAGAATATGTTCACCAAATTTTATAAAATTCTGATCATTTTGAATTTTTTTATGTTTTTAGCATGGTTTAGCATGGCAACATTGTATCGCCTGTGCAATATATCCTTAAGTACGGAATAACAATGAAGTATGTAATGAAAGTTTTGGAAAAAATTCGAGACGATTGTTTTACTGCTAGTCATAAAGATATATTGCGGTAAAGATTTTGAATGAACGAAATTGGTAAAATGAACATTCGTAACCTGACATTTGCTTATTTCAGCATTTTGTTTCTTCTTGGCTTGGCCCATTCCTGTCATAGCCTTTTGTCTTTTTATTGACACTTTTTTCTTTATCCATTTCTCGTTGTGTTTTCCCTTTGCGCTCTCTAATGCGATTTTTTACATAAAAACCTATAATATTTTCGCCAGGGACGAATGAAATTTCGAGTTCAATCAGTGATGGATCCTCGATTAATAAATGGCTTGTAATTTCACTCGCCATGAGATAAGTTGAACAAATTTATTTACAATTTCGAATTGATAACTCTGACATTAATTTTAAAGTGATTGTATCTTTAATTAGGGATAAAAAATCGATCGAATTTGAGCACCCACAAAATACGATCCTTCGGACATAATCTGGCTTAAGTTCTTTCTCTCAATTGTTTCTCCACGTCGCACGAATGACGATCGAAACAACAGAAATGGCGAGTAATGAATAATTCAGCAGATTCCTCAGACTTTATTTGCCATTAAAAAATCAGGAATTTCGAGATTTTTCTTGCGATCGTTCTGTCTCTTATGAGGATACCTTTTTTGAATGAAAATTTTTTTTCAGTACACAAAGGTTCTTACGCTGCGCTCGATAATCCATGAATTGCCGAGTTTCTCTTTTTTTGACAGTAGAATTAAAAATCGGTTTTTATTTCATCGTCGACGCGATTTCTCTTTGCACGAGTTCGTGAGCCGACTTTTGTTCACTTTCAGGCAAATCCTTGTGGGCAACAATCCACATGGAAATCTGTTGATGTTAATATTCTCTACCAATTATCGGGGTTGTAGAAAAAAAAAAGTTAATCTCGCGATATTCGAAGAGAAAAAACATGGTGGCAACAAAGAAAGTGTGAGAATAGTCGAAAGGTTAAGAAATAATTCATTTGTTTTCAACTGTCGTTTTCTCCGGCACTCTGATGTAGTTTATTATGATTTTTACACGTGATTCTCGATAGCATTAATCAATGCCCTGTTTCTCTCGCGATCTCAGCCTCGCTGGAAGCGTCGTTCCTCCTCGGGTTCGCAACTCCGCGGTAACGAGCCAAAGTTCAGTGCGATCTCGTGGTCGCGCGGCATTATACTTTTATTTACATTGTCACTGCGTGAGAATGTTTCCATTTATTTTTCCAAGAAACCAGCTACGTCGCGGAACGTAGAGATTCTGGTACACAAAGACTCCGAACGTCGAGGACGACCTGGAAGATTTAATACCGATAATGAGCTCGGCATTCGCCTTGGAAGGAAACAACCGTTGAAGAAGTCGTTCTTCGACATTCTCGCTTTCCAACTCTCCACACGATATTCCTCATTTTCTCTTTTTATTTATTCCCGCACTCCGATAAGAATCACAATGTCAACACTCGTGCGTTAGCTTGACAAACCGAGGCTCAGTTTGCTCCCATATCCCGAGGCTTTTCCAACCTTTTCTTTTGTCTATCGCAACTCCTTTTGTGCGATAATGCAATTTCCTTTGTGACCTCGAAACACCGTTGTCCAGATGACTGGCCGCTCGCGCACGGAGACTCAAAACTCTTTAAAAATCCCTAACACGCTTTATGGTTGTGCGCAAAGACTTTTATTCGCTTGCCCTCCATTCGGTGAACGTCTCAGCAGAGCTGCCGTGGATTCTCCGCAGTCCTCGTCTTCTAGTCGATCAATTAATCTTGTAAGATAAGATGCTTCGGAACGTTTTCATGAAAAATATTGAAAGAGTCATTCCGCGCTTTTGTTACAGAGCATTCTTCGCGCAAATGCAAACTGCCAGCCACCGAGAAGGAAAAACGTCGCTTTCCAGGAGTCTCTGACGGAGGTAATCGGCTACGGAGGCAACGATTTTTCCGATAGCGAGGACAACACCGAAACGGACGAGGCCGGCAGCTTCGAGTTATCGGAATCTGGCAATCTCCCCGAGGAAGACGTGCCTGACAGCGAGGAGGATCGCGCGTTGGGAAATCTCACTCGCGCGAATACGAATTTTAATACGGTCACTGCGAATCTCACAGACGCAGGCAGCTCTGAGGCGAAAGCTGCCAAATCTTTCGCTTCGTTGATGTTGGGCAAGGTGCAGAAGGACTCCGAGGGCAAGAAAAAGACTTTGTTGGTGTCGGTTACGCCTTTCGGGGCTGACGACACACTGCCAACTGCCAAAAGACCCTCCGACAAAAAAGCCACGAGCTCTTCTGTGAGCAGCGGAAAAACGAAGCAAGATGAAGCGCTCGGTGGCGCGTCGAGCAAGCAGGAAGTCGAAAAGGCCGAGCCGACGCTGAAGAACTTGATGAAATCGAGTCACAAAAGCTGCGTCGTTGATTCGAAGCAGGATAACGAGAGTTCCGGGCTGGAAAAAATCGTCGACATGCCCCTCATCACCTCGAGCAACCTCATATCAGTGATTCAAAAGAGCGATGCACTTACAGCCAACGCGGAACTCGTCAGTCAAAAAGTACCGACGGAAAAACGTGGCACGTCGATAGCTCGATGTCCGGCGATAAAGAAGCCTGACAGCGAGAAGCCTAAAATAGTCCTGCAGACTTGTGGCTACTCCGGGAAGTCGGATTACACTGTAACGAGGATAAGCAAAGTGACAGGCCTCGAGAACTCGACTCTGGAGCCTTACGATTCCCAGGCTTTTGATTCGGGCGTCGACCTCAACGAGAATCTCGGCAAATCGGAGGAAAAGGCAGAGAGAGCGTCGTCCAACTTGCAAGGAAAGGATATCAACAAAATCCAAGTGCCAGCAGCAGCGCTGCGATCCAGCGATCTCGATAATCTCGAGGAACGAACCGTCGAGGGCGAGGCTGGTCCAGAACCAATCTTGCTCGCAAACCGTCCATTCTCGTACGAGGAGAGTCGGGAAAAGGCCGGTGAACCGGACGGGAAGGCCGACGAGGAAGAGTTGTCCGAGCCACCGGCCTTACCGCGGACTTCTCCACCGACGGACTCTAGCAGCTGCCGAAATATGCAGCCAACCGGTCAAAGGTCAATGCTCGTCGGGTCCGAGCCCAGAACATCGTTTCTTCACGGAGAAATAAAAGCGAAACCGGCGCTGCCATACAAGCCGATTTCCCTGCCGGCAAAACCCCCGACGACCACGAAAAATGCCGTTTCCGGCAGCAGCTCGATAATGGCGAAGAACGGCGGCTACGTCATCGTTCCACCTCCGGTGAAAAACGCCTCGAACCCGATGCAAAGTCCCGGAAGACTCGGAATCAACGATAAATCTTACGGCAACGATGTCGGCAAGAGAACGATCCCGAAATACTCGCTACTCCAGACAACCGCGAGCTTGAAAGATGATGAGTTGAAGACATTTCAGGCTCCCAAGGAGTCCAAGCTCGAGGAATCTCCCGTGGAAAATTGCCTCAATTCCTTCAACGGTTCCCACGCTGCTGCGACCTTCAAAGCGAACGGACAAAGCATCGAGTCTCGAATCAATGGAATTGTCAAACAGAAAGCACAATTGGCAGTGGCCGAAGAACCGGAGTCTCCGAAGCTCGAGAGAACGAGCTCATACGCATACGAGGATGAGCTCGGGAGCGGAGAGCCGGACACGCGAGGCGACATCTCCGCCGATTCAGCTGCCGAATTGATCCGTTCTCCGAACAAGAGGCGAATGGCACCGAAGCCCCCGGCAACGATGGCGGACGAGCTTCCGGCCTCGATATTCGCGAGGAATCCAGCCGCGGCAAACCTCAAGTCGGATTCCCCGGTTGTCCGCGAGAAGGAGAAGCGGGAACGGGCTTCCTCGTGCAGTCCAAAATTTCGTAAAGCCATTTCCGAAGCCCCCGACCCCTGCGGAGCGTCGAACGCGCCGGAGGCTGCGCCACGCAGGACGATATCTCTCTCCCAAGGGAGCTTGGCCAACGTCGATAAAACGGAAGAGAAGAAGAAGAGCCGACCGAGATTCTCGTTGAAGAGACTCCTCAGAATGGGCACGAGGAAAGACGTCGACATGACTTGTGGAAACGGTGCTGGATCGAATTCGAGAACCGACGAAATTCCGACTACTCCGCAGCCAAAACCACGCTTGGAAATAATTCATCCCCTCGAGCTCGACGGCGCCGCTGTTGAAGTCTTGCGACACGATAGAATCGTCCACGGTGGCGGCGAGGACGTGCCGGATTCCAAATCCGAAAACGCTCCCCAATCACCGGGCAATCATCATCACGTCGCAGGTAGGTTCCCATCGAACTTTTTGCAAGTGAAAGACCCTTGAAGACTAAATTTCAAACGAAAACCATTTTCTCAAGATTTATTTACATTTTGTTTGAATTTCGCTGCAGCCACAAGACCAGGAAAGCCTCCGCCACCACCTCGAAACGTCCAATCGCCGAACGACTATTTGAGACTGACAGAAACGTCGAACAAACCGATACGACCACCGCCGCCACGAAACGAGGCGAAAATTCCATCTAGATCGGAAAAGCCAATATTTTCAAAGACTTGGCAACCGTCCTCGAGTCCATCGACGACGGACTCGATTTATGCGAATCTTGGTAAGTTTCGGCCCATCCAGTGTAACTAATTACAGAATTGTCAAACAATTATAACAATTCACATCTCTGTTTTTATTGAAAGTGGCCATTTATCAACACAAAAATAAAATAAACAATAAATTTATATCTAAGCATAAATCGTACGATACAATAATGATGTTAACAGCCATGCTCACACGATACTCGCGCCTGCTTGAAGCTTGCAAATCAGGATGAACTGACTATTTAAAAACGGTTAATATTTTCCATTCACAGCCTCATTTTCCTTCTCACGTGTTTTTTTACCACGACATTATTTTGTTCTGTTACATCTTTTATCAAAGTACTTGTACCACGTCCTGTCAACTAATAACAACGGGAGCATAGGACTCGGGTTTGAGCGAACGATTCGCAGAGCTTTTCTCTCGCTCTTTTAACAACGATTCATTTCTAACGTCGAAAGCGATCGATCGATTCGAATCCTTCGTGCTCTTGCGTCGGGGAATCGTTTTCATGACAGTTATATATTTTTAAAGAAACTTCTTAACTCTATGAAACAACTATCTCTCTGTTTTTATTATAATTATCGTAATTATACTACAACTACTGTCTTTTTATTGTGTATTTACTTATATACGAGCGTCGAGACTTGGCAACGTGCCTCTCACCTTATCCTGTGATACGCCATGCTATTTCTTACTGTTTCGAACTCGTTGTTTCATTTATTCAATTAAGTACGTGTTCTCGGAGCATATTAATCAACGACGCAGCGACGTAGCATTAGGCATATAGTAGCGTAATTACCGGCGAGGCAATCCGAGCGAGTGGTCGAAGTATATCGGTAAATCCGAATCCACCTGCGTCTCACTATTTACAGCTAAGAAAATATATTGTCCTGTTGTAAATAGAACACGAAGCGAATGAATAACGAGGGAAGATAAACACGTTGAAACATTCTGTAATACAGACATACTGAATTATTGTTTTTCTTTTTTTGTTTGAAATAAAAGAAATTATTGTCTGAAAAACAATATCGTTTGAATACGTTCCTCTTTTTTTGGCACTTTCCACTATTTTTCGCTTGTTTTTTTCGTCTTCACACGATTTTATTATCGAACTTTTTTCACCCCGTAATCTCGGACGACACGTTGGCTTAGCCACGAAATCTGTCGTTTCGTTGGACCTTGTTTCGCTCGCTCCTTTGGATATCCGGGCAATCTTGCTGCAGCTACGAGTCAGCGCGCGACTAACACGCTGCATGCGCAGGAATATAAACGGAATGCGAATTCAATCTGAATCATAAAACTTTTTACGTTTATGCGGGCCTCGTGAGATTGACGTCCGATTGACTTTGTAAGATCGTTCCAGTCGATTCGAACCCAATGTTGAAAGACCTCGAAAATTTTCTTTTTATTTATTTCACTTAATCTCACGTGGCTACTCGCGCTCCGAAATGACGAAAAAAGATTGAGTTCTCGTATTTCGGACCGTTAAACAATTGCGGAATTTTTACATTCTGTCCAAAATTTCTAATGTACGTAAATAACGAATGTTGTGACGGAGGATAAGGAAGCAAAAATTAATCTCCGCGTGTGCTTTTGTTGAATGAGAGCGGCTTATGTATGCACCGCAATGTCCCCGCGACCCCCCGGTCACAGCGTACGTACGCTTAGGTACGTACACTCAATCAGAGGCAGTTTGTTCTTGTCTTTTTTGTTCTTTTTCATATATATATTTTTTTTTTTCATTTTTTTTTTTTCATGAGCACGTTCAATTAATCGAAATGAAATAAAAATGTTTGTTCTCTACCTTGAATCAGTACGAAAAAAGAAAAAAAAACGGAGCTGTGTAAAGTAATGTAACTCGCCTGAAAAATGCCTTGTGTCTTGTGGTACTAACACTGGCGCTTGACGAATGGCGTATGGGCCTGCAGCAGCGGAGGATGTTACAGGTGAGGTGAGGAGCGGACTGGCACCCTCGAAGCCACAAAGGACCGCCAGCATGAGGGATCAAGCCGTCGTCCAACCTCCGATGAAAAAGAGAAACGTTCCGTGCGACATTCTCAATGGAGCTTATGAAAAGGAGGATGCTGTGAGACCGCCGACTTCGGAATCACCGGTAAATGGAATAACGAATATTTTTACTTGGTAAAATGGAAATATAAAATTTGTAAAATGGAGAATATTTGTACTAAAAGATCTCTCACATTTACCGTGGACAAAAAGTTTTCCGAAAATTGTGACACTTATAATTTGACGTTTATTGATTTTTTAATTGGATAAAGAGCTCGAACGACAGCAACGGTTACGAATGCCTCTCGAGCTCCCCGGAGTGCGACTCGAACCTGGAACTCCGTCATCCCCTTGGTGGAAGCAATCGCTCGAATTTCAAGAGAAAATCTGACAGCAGTGCTATGGATCCTTGCCACGAAGAGTTCAAATACCATCAACCAATGTTCGCGAGATCCACTTCACTGCCTTACTGCGGCAGCGAGACTGAGAGCGAGTTGTACGCGCCGTACAGTTTCTACACCGGAGATGAGGCAAGTTTCAATCGGTATTTTCACGTCGCAATGCACGGAGACGAAGAGGCTTATTTTTTTTTATTTTTTATTTCGTTACGAATAGGGCCCCGAAGAGGATCAGGACTGGAAAGCGAAGGAAGAAGATTTCGGAATGAATCGAGTACGACAGCGCCGGGGACGGAGCATCGTTCATCGGAGTCTGGAAGACAATTACGGGGCTGTTATCGTCGCAAATCACGAAGCTCTTGCTCAACTTTTAGAAAGGGTACGGTTTATGCAAAAAATGAAAAGTTCCTCTTGAATGTTTAGTGAAACGTTTCACGACGTTCGATTAAAACGAATTTCGAAGCAGGAGAAAACTCACTCTGCTGTCAGATTAAAAAAGTATTAACAAAAAATATGGTCGTTATAAAACTCGTGGTTTTTCACAGTTGAATCAACCTTCCCCGGTTCCGGCTAATCTACGAAGTCTCAAGACGTCGAATCCTCGTCTTAACGACTTTGATGTCGACACTGACAGTCTCCTCGTAACAGGAAAAAAAGTTTTCTGTTCCGCCGTATGGAACGAACACGCGGTCACTCTCTGTCTTGCACTCGACACTGCGGTGCCACTCTCCGGGAAAGAATTCTGCTTAACACCAGTCACCGAATTCGTTGATGTTGTCCCAGAGAAAATATCATTGAAATGCTTTGCAGGCAGAAAGAACGTCGACGGTGAGTTATACCTTTCGTTACGTAAAAACGATCATTATGAAAATTCAATTTCGTTGTAATCTCATTTTCATTCGCTCGAATATAATCATTGCACTTTCCGCCTCAACTGTTTTTCACCGGAAACAATTTAGTTACAAACATAAATTGCTTCTCGATGTTTTCCAATAAAATTTTATTCAATTTCTGTTCGCACAGCATTCGTATCGGTTTTCGCACGCATGCAAGTCAATACAGTGCAGTCGTTTGCCGTTGAAATTTCAAGGGACGAAAAAACCGACGTTTGGCTACGAGCATCCTGTTTCGTTCTCCTGCAATTAGTGAATGCTTTGAAAAATCTCCAGGCCAGAGGGATCGAAGAAGCATCGAAAAATCTTGGAAATCTTGTGCTGTGTCGCGAGGACAAAGACACGTGTTACAGACTTTACATGCTGCGAGGGTAAGAATCATTTGCAAATAGACTAAAAGTCGAGTTTGCCAAACGTTGTCAAACGAAACACGTTTTCGATTTATATCTTTCAGACTTAACCTCGATATTGGGGAGGACCGAGACGAAGAACGAGTGTCCTTGTGCCGATGTGCTCTCGTCGCTCTACAGGAGCTAGGACTCGAAGAAAAACTGCCAGTCATTCGAGATTTGTTGATGCGTGAACGTGCCGTAACCCTCTCACAGGTGCAGTGTCAATAATTGTCTTCGAAGTAATTTCGGAGTACCAAAATTTAATTGCACAATTGGCTAGGAATAAATCTGTGAAAGTTTCTCAATTTTTTTCTGTTCGCTCAGCTCCAAAAGTATTGAATAAAGAAAATATCGAATGGCTCATTCATCAAAATCATTGAGAAAGGCTTTAGCGTATTTTTGTCCACCAATGAATTGATTGCGCGGACAATAATTTGAGAAAAATGGAGTTTTTACTGGCACAAAAATCACCGAAGAAAATTGGCTACGCATCAGTCTTTTTCTATATTTTACATGGAGAAAGTTTCGATTAAAAATATTAACGAACGTTTGTTTTTTGTCAAACAGGTCAAATCAGTTCTAGAGTTTTCTCTTTGGGGACCTTCGGACGCGATGCTCGGTGTTGTAAAAGAGAGAGAAATGGTTCTACAGAGATGGCTTGATCTCGAGAGAGCGAACGTGCTCCATGCTTTGGTCAGAACGAGCAGGCTGCCTCTCACCGTCACCGACGAGTATCAACTCATTTTTCTAGTCCGCACGAGCGCAAGAGCAATGTGCGAGGCTTCCGTACTACTGGACGAGCAACAACGCGTTGACTCCATTCGTTCTAATTGATTTCTCACCCATTTACATATCCAAGTCTTTTTAATAATCTTGACCTTTGGCTAAATGCCAAGAACGTACTGCGCCTCAGCTCGCCGGGGAATCAAACGAATTTTTTCAATTACGTGCTCAAGTTATTGGCAGATTCTATTTCGTTTCTCCGTTAGAACGCGATAAAATTATATCGATAAATTCATCTTTTTTCCTTTTACTACATTTTTTTTATCTACATCGGTCATTCGTTATAAAAATCAGATTTGCATGGATTCTATTCTGAGCTATTATTCTTAATCGTCCAAAGGTGGCTGGAAACGAGTGTTGGAGACACGAAATTTCGGATCATAAGGCAAAAATCAGAAAGCGATGCTACGTTAGAAACTTACGTTAGCTAATACATTTGCTCAATTATTTTAGTACGCACGATGCTTTCTATCTCCAGAGCACAGAATTTTGTTCCCCATGCTGGAAGGAACGAAAAATCGGAGATCAAAAAATTCTAGAATCGAAATAATGCGAGACGAAATGAGAACTGTAAGTGAAGAATAATTTCATCAAATTTATTACGCTGCCTTGTTTCATTAGCATGAAAAATGCAAGAGCTTCTAGTTTTTCTTGAACCGCCATGCATTCATCGAATGAGGAGCATTGTTATTTTAATCGTATAAAAGGGAACGAATGCGAGTTCGAAATATTTCCAGTGTGCTCTCTATTTTTAAGGTAGTTTGGCCGGTAGTTTGATACTACGACTAAAAATGAACAGCTGACAGAGTCGAGCGTTGTGACATTCCTCATGGGAACGTATTATGAACATGACCGCTTTAAATTATTAATGCCTTATTGTTACAAAAATATTTGTAAAAATACTTCTTTTTTTTATTATTGAGAATAAATATTCCATGTTATCGATTGTAAAAAGTGTCGTTTTTGTTTTCATTGGAACTTTGAAGAATTCTAAAACTCAACGCGTGTATTACCCTCAATGATATCACTCTTACGTCGTGAGGGAGAAATTTCACGAATTCCAAATCCATGCTAAATTTCACAAAACAAAACGATCCAAATTAAAATGTTCACATCTTTAATTACAAATATTCTTTCTAATCTTGACATACTCCGTGTCAACGCTCGTTGTACTTTTACACGAAACATTAAAAAAATACTTTGACCGAGATTATAATCGCAATCCTCACAATCCTTTGTTGTAATAGAGAACAGTTGGGTCGGAAGTCGTGACTTTTTTCTGGTATTCTTCGTATTCGTCTTTTTTCAGTTTCAACAACTCCGAGGTCATGGAACTTGATAATTGCACATTTTCGACACTTTATTTCATTGTCATAACACCGAAACTGAGTGTTTTTTCTACTCTACTAAAACACGACAGAAAATTGTTTGATTTTTTTTTTTTTATTTACTCACTTTCTCTGCGGGTATATCGCCAGAGCGGTTGGGATCATGAAGAGGAGACTGTGAATGTATAATTATTAGTAGAGATTTAACTCGAAATTAAACAGTCGAAGGCTTTTAAAAAATTTTGATTTATATCGACAATAAGCTAAATCCAGATTGTTTGAAATTCGATTTATCGAAGATTTTTCAACGCTATTGCAACGAGAATTTCGAACTATCACGGGTATTTATTTCGTTTAATTAGAGCTCTGCGGTTAATGGAAACGAATTAAAACTCACACGAGTCCAACCATGCCGATTTCTATCGTTGGACCGAGCCAAGGTCTCATCTGATAGAAACAGTACGGTTCGAACCGAGCCATAATGACAGGTATAATTAACATTCCTGGGGCAGCCATTGCGATTCTACTTATAACACATTCGCTAATAGCCTTGACAGCGGCGACCCTCGAATTTAAAATTGGCTTCGTATCGTTGTCCAATGAGAACAGTGGGATTCCACGTTTTATTTCGATTTGTCGCATTATCGGTAAATTCGTCATATTTCCGGCAGCGACAGCGAAAAATGGGGCCCATCTCTGCGATGGAAAAGTTAAAAGAGAGAAGAGAAAATAAAATAAATGCATATTCAGGCTCAAAAAATAGGGAAAAGCGTTTCATCGAGACTGAAAACGAATTTTTGAAATTTTTTGTCAATCAATATTTTTGGAAAACTCAAATAGGTCTTTTGAACTGATGAGACTTGATTAAAATTAGTAATAAAATTATTGTGCGCAACCGCTGCGAGGTTTCCCCTCGAAGACAAGAACTTTCTGAAGCTCAAAGCAGCCACGCAGCTGGCTAAGGTCGCAGCCAAAAATGCCTGCTTTATTTTCTCGGTGTCTTCGACCTCGTTTGACCCGGCAGCATTCCTGTTCGTATAATTAACGGTAGCGTTAAATGCTTGATTCAAAATTTGCCAGGCGACCGTTGCTTTTGCAGTCCTGACCAAAATTCACAATAAGGATTCATCATTAATTCATTATATTTTCGATCGGTGATACAGCGAAGGAAAACGAAACATAAAAATAATCGTTTTTACTTCCTGTTTATGCAAATCTTTGCACAAAATGTTTACTTGTAAAATGTCAACATTCCAGCGGTGAGAAACACGTTGCCTGGTAATTGAAATGACATTCTTCCCATCACGTTCATCAACTCACCATTATCGGGATGAAAAGCACTATCTTTGAGCTTTTTTGCCCACAAAATGTCAGACCGTGTCGTCCCAGCAGGTTCATTTTTTGATCTATCCAATTATGACATTAATTTGTATACACAGCAAAAGATTTTCACTGCTTTCAAAACTTTTAAATGTGAAGTTTCATTTTTGGAGGTAATTTGCCATATTTTTAGTCTTCGGTCGATTAATTCAACGTGTGTGAGATCGAATTTTATTATACTAAACGTAGTATAATGTCATGGGATTCAACTGACTTGTATAATTCACAGAGTTTTCTGGCTTCTTGTAACTCTTCGTCTTTCGTGAATATCGTTCTAACATCCGTGACAAAAGCAAAGTGTTTCCATCGTCCGAAATACGTATTTTGATTCCACAAAGGTTTATCCACGTCCACGCGTTTTTGTGTATTCTGACTTTTGTCCTCTTCTGTCTCTTCACCGACTCGTTGCAATTTCAAAGTTGCCAAATTTTTAACACTTTCGTTATAATTTTTGATGTAATTATCGTTGGACAATAATCCCGTAAAATAATCCCAAAAACCCATTGAAATTTATAGGAGGAAACAGAAACTGATAAGGATTCCGAAGTGACAGAGGGTTTGGGGAATTCAAAGGAGGTTAAATCATGTTCAATGTCGTAAGATCTGTCAATTCATCCAAAATAGAACAGCAAAATGGAAATGCCAAAATTCAGCGAATAAGCCTCATAGAAGCATCACTTGAAATGCAAAAATGTTAAAAAACAACAAAAATCAGCTCTCTGTAGAATAATAAAATTCGAGAAAACACTAATTTTTTAAACTTTAACATTACAACGATTTTTTGTTAAAAACTATTATATTCAATTTCACTTTTTACTTGTTAAAATTCCTGATCAATGATTCAGCATGTGAATTTGAGTTGAGACCCAAAATTGAACTAAAAGTCTCCTACTCTGGAGGTGATATTACCAAAAAACCATTGGCGTAATCTTGTGAAGGATGAAATTCCCTGCACAAAAGTCCTTTGTCAGAACTTTCGATTTTTATTGTATTTTCTTTAGAATGAAAAAAATCTTCGAAACCATTGCAAACTACGAGGGCCGTAAAATTTTATTATTTTCTCCTTGAATTCTCGTACAAATCGATAAACATGAAAATTTTAATGAGTGCCAGGCACGGTACCGATGTCCAACACTGCTCGAACCGGCCAGCCAGTTCCCATGTGACGTTGCTCGGTGTAATAATTAGGATTGTCGATGGCTTTCCAGGCAGGCGGATAATTAACGTCTCCCTCTCGGGCCATTAAGTTCGTAGGAACGAAATCGTAAGCAGCCTTATAAGTGCTCGTTGTCCCAAAGAATGGAACGCTCGGGGTGAATTTGATTTTATAATTCTTCTCTCGAGCATCTCGATGGAAATATGGGCCGTAAGGTCCCAATTTCTGTGAACCGAGGTCACGACGTTTCAGCAAATCTGACGTGTCCTGAAAACGAGACTGTTTAATAATTTGAAAATTATTATAATGATTACGTCTCGTCTAAGGGCGTTTCTGCGCTGCTCAGGAGTGAAGTCACAGTGGGTCCCCTGCGTAGTTGTTAAATATATGTCCAAATGTTTCGTGTAGCCCGATGTAATCGGTGGGAAAATTTTGTAACATTCTTTAGAGTGATTAGGAATGTGGAGGGTAAATTCTTCGGCGGGACTCAGTCGTGGCCATTGTGTTTCTTCTCTCGGTTTTTGCGGTAAAACATACGACGAACCTTTGATAATTGATACAAATTTCAATGAATTTTATTTCCTGGTGAGGAGTATTAAAATATTTAGTTCATTACTCCAAATTTTTTCACATTTAAGAGACTCGTAAAGACATTCTTCGTAACGAAATGTGAATATTTAATAAGCAAATAATTTTCTGTGCAGAAAAAACGATTTTTTTTCTCGTTTCAACAAGGTTTGAGAACGAGCAGCGAACAAATGTAAAAAGCCAATACCATAAGCGGAGGGACCGGTTTTCAGCGGTCTCGGTGGATCTGCAACGTATTTATCGTGCAAATCCTTGAGAGTGTCTTTAGAGATGAATCCGATTCTTCGATAATAGTCGGTGGAAGTAGAATTCTGTAAATATTTAGGTACAAAGGTTCGTTGACTGTTACTCCGGAGTGGTTCGAGATCGGAAAATTTTTGGAATTTCTCATCGTCTTGAGGGCGCGTCTTGGTACGTATGTTCACGAGCGGATGATAGACCGCGTTGTCAGCAAAGTATGAACGTTGGTAGGTCGTTTTCCAAGGTGCTGAATGTACGTCGATGGCCTGCGGGACGTAAGGTTTGCACGAACACTCGATCATTTTGAACTAATGGCTGCCCCTCCGGATAGTTTGGTAAATAAAAACTGTCGAACGATTCGGTTCTGTGACGGAACGCGAGCGAGACATTTTCGTGGTCGGAAAAACGCGTGGAGCAGAAAACCAGCTGCTGGAATGGCGAGATCTCAAAATAATAACCCTGAAAAACAAAATATTGGCGAAACAAGTTAATCGCGTGAGCAGCTTCTCGGAGTCGAATCTGTTGATTCGTACTTCAGACTTGAATGCACCGTCGGTGCAACAACGGCATTGGTAGTTCGTTAGTAATACAGTATTTCATCAACTTTATTATACAACATTGACGTGTGAGTACATTTGTTTGTTCCATGATTTCTGGAAAGTATCTACTCGTGGGCTCTCACTATTTGCTCATTCAGAAAAGCTTGAGTGACGTTGAGAAGCTTTTCAAAACGTCCCTTTCGATTGCCACGAATGGATACATTTTTGGATTTTTCTTCAAGACTTTGATCAAGGAAAAATTTATAAAGAATGGAGCGATAGAAAAAACCAGAGATTGACCAGTTTTGTTTTTTGTTTTTTCCAAATGAAGTGATTTCACGAAAAATTGCAATAAATTTCACAATTCCCCCATAGGAATGTTTATTAATCTTTTTTTTTGTCAATTGGACCGGTCACTCCTCAGAGCGTGCCAAAGTTCAATACAGCGAGTCGATTTGAATGGTAAAGAAATTTAGCTTTCCGGAATATTTTCGCAATGAGAGCAATGGAAGAATGACATACTGAGCCAAAATGTAAATCGTGGCAACGTATCAAAACCTCTGGTCAAAAAAAATTACAATTATTTTTTGGAAAATGAACAAACGCTCAACTCGAGAGTAAATTAAAAATGTTTGTACACAAGGGAAACGAGAGCAATGTCAGAACCACTGTGATTGGAAATTTATAAACACAATTCAAAATGCATATAAAATGAGAACGTTTTTTCTTGTTATTCTTCGTTTGCGATGGCTTAACTACAAGTCGACACTCATTCAATGGACAGTTTGCTAAGAGGACGTTTGCTCGCAGACCTCCTACGGCGTACCTCGTTTCAATACAGTTTCGATTTGTGGCTTAATCGAATCAGTTCTTTCGCCCTCCTCGCCTCTTCATAGAAGATGTACATTGAGGACAGTACCATTTGCCTTTCGGCGGAGCCGTTATTCCCACGCATGGATAGTGGAACCACTCGAACGGACACTATTCAAAAAAATCACAGGTCATTAAACAAAACTTCAAGTAATTACACCGCTGTTTCTTCTCGGTTTCTCAAACTAATTTCTATGTTGAAGCCCAATTGTAATCGCCTAACTTTTGGCACAGCGTCCAGCAGCCTTTCTGGTAGAACCGAGAAAGAAAATGTGAAAAAATATAACCAAGTAAAAAAGGAACTTACATCAGAATTGTCACAGGCGACCATATCACCGTAAGATACTTGATTGCATATGCAATATCTAGGTTCGTTAGGATCGTAAGTCCAATCGGGATTGTCGGGATCGGTGATAGCGGTTGTAGCTGTAGCGACAGGTGGCGAAGCCGGTTGTTGTATCGTCGTACTAACGACACTCGAGCTCGGAGCGGCAGTAGTGACTTTTCTACAAAATACAAGAGAATGAGCATTCCATCCAAGGTTAGTTTTCAAATGGAAGAACGAGTTCGCAGTAGCAAAATCTTTGAGGTTCTGACTTTTTGTGCTTCTTTGTCGTTTCCTGAATCGCCGCGATCGCTGTTTGCGCCGCACCAGCCAATTCTCTACTGAACTCCGAAGCGTGGACTCCTATATTGATCGCTTCGTAACTGGCCTTGAGACTCGCTGTTCGACGACCCTGTTGCATGTGCTGCGTAGCCGCTATCGCCTGAGACGCGGCCGCTGCTATCGCGTTACCACCCGAAACTCCGATATGACCTAAATTGTAACTGACCGAACCAACCGAATTCGCAATCGCCGTTGGTGTCGGGGGTAAATTCGCGGGAGGTATTATCGGCCCTGAATTTGCCGACGCCGGTCGAGATTCTGGAAGATTCGATGGTACTTTTTCTACTGCTAATCGCTTCTCAACCGAAGCCGATGACGCGTTCGAGTCTCTTCGCTTTTCCCCTCGTGCTGCAATCATTATTATCTTTTTATTTCAGAATCGAAACTTTTAATCGATGATCGAAGGTGTCAATTGTCGTTACTGAAATTTTCATTCAATTATGAAAACTACTCCAAAGTTACAGGGAAATTGACCAAGTTGAGCGTATTTCCACCAAAACAGTATTTTTAGAACAGTAAGCATCATTGGAGCGAATCAGTGTGAGAAATAGAATATTGGAGCTAATGAATGTTGACGGAACTTACAATGACTATGATTGTCCCGAGATCTACTCGAAGTAAAACTATAGCGATTTTCTTTTTGACTGCTATTTGTAGGCGGTTGATCTAATTCCAAAGATCTTTTTTCTAAAATTTCGGTAATTCCCTTGTTGTCGGCCTCCAGTTCCATTTTGAATTTATGCAGCTCTTGATCTAATCTCCTCAAATACCTATCGACTAGATCGTACATCTGATTTGCAAGATGTACTTTTTCATCCGCATCCTCCAGCGTTTTATAATACTCTTTCCTAATCGCTTCGTATTCCGCCTCTTTTTCACTGGATTTCATTTTTTTTGCATTACAGAAGAAAGTCTTGACTTTTTTCTCCAAGCTATCCACCGAATCTGTAATTGAGACATGTAGTGAAACTTTAACATTTTAATTCATTAATATTCAGAAGAATTATGATCTCTTCAACTTACTCTGTACACCCAAGTCCATTTCTCTCATTTCTGTGAAACGGTCCCTCAATTCTTGCGGGAGGTGTTCGATCACTGGAAAAACGCATTGGGTGAAAATATACAAATGGCAAAACGCATCGAGGAGAACCCTCATTTAGAAAACTAGAAATAAAATTTACCTTCTTAAAGCTTATCATTCAATTTCAAGAGAAATAATCTTGCAAAATGTGATAAAAGAAAAGTACTTTGATTATTTTAAATTAAGTACACATTCAACGAGTTAGCTCAATTTTTTTGCTAGAATCTCAACTTTGTTTCATAGATCACATGATTTGTTTCATTCGTTTTATCTCTCGCTCGGTATACTTGTTAAAGAATTTTATTTAAGTGATGAAAACCATCTATTCGATTTTATCAAGTTAAAAGATGCTTCATCATTGTTTATTGATAGGTTTCAATGTTTGACAAGGAATTGAAGAAAAAATGTTCACAATGAATTGTCGTATACGTGTAAGAGCACGAAGAAGCATTGAGCTAACCTCGAAATCATATTTGCATAAAAATTTTGTTCTAATCGGTGTAATTAACGTGTACTTTGAATGGCATAGAAATTAACATTGCTGAATGGCATATCAGGAAGGATAAACATTCGATAGAACGAATGGCATAATATAGGAGAGTGAGTTTGTAAGACTCGTGTCAAAGAGTGAAAGTGAGGTTAGGGTAGTGTCCCCAAGGGTATATAAGCCTAATGGAGCGTAGATTCGTTGCTCCTGAAGAATTGTATATTTTACGTACTTTCGACATAATCTTCCAAGTAAAGCATCCTTTCCCTTGGTCTCGTACTTAGCGGCTATCTTAGTAATCCTAATATATACAATAAAACGAAGGTGGGTTGGCGTTTTAGTGTGAAATATAATGAAAAAATACAGACGATGCGATCGAATGCGTGTTTACAGCGACTTAAAATGCTCACTTGGACCGCAACATTTTTTTGGTTCCTAATATCGATTTTATACTGCTGTGGCATCCGTTCAACTATTCTATCGTCTTAATAATAAAATTTATTCTTATTAAATAGAGGCTAAAATATCAACAGATTTTCATTGATTATTTAATTCATAATTCGTCAGATATTGCACGCATTTGTCTATTTGACTGACGTCCTCCATGTTGGTGTCGGCTCAGGAGCGTATTTTACGGGTTCCCTTTTGAAACCGCATTCAAGAAAAATTTTAGAATTTTTACTTCAGAAAATTAAATTAACCGGGAATGTACTTGAACGAATATTTGGCATCATTTTGAAGTTCAACAACAATTAACCGTGATGCGTTTAAATATCAAAAACATTCTATTCGAATATTCCTCGACTACGGTAGTTGATAAAACGGTTCAACATTATTATGATTGAAAATAAGTAAAAATAATAATTATTTACCAGAAATTCGTTTTTTTTTCAATTTTTCATTGCATTCTGAATAATTCTGACGGGTTTTCCTACGAAATTTTATTCGTGTCAAAATTGAACCTACAAATCGTGCAGTTAAATTGTTTAAATAAAAATCGATCGAAGCGGGATAACGAATTATTGATTTTCAGAAACAAACGTGCATTTATTTCGTTGTCCAGTTGTCAATTTTCATTTCTTACAAATCTCTAACATTTTTTAACGAAGCAGCTGCAACCCTGTAACTTCCCTCGGTGATAAATACTCTTAACGTTATTGTCATTCGATTTACTTATTTTTGGATGCACAAATGCACCGTTTTCCAAGTAGTTTAACAAGAAAACACTGCAAATTGAGGGTGGCCGATATTTATGGTCTGCAAATTCGTATTGAGCAGCTCAGAAGCGTCCGAAACTGCAGTTCTCGAACGTCACACTTGAATTAATAAATGCAATGTATTTTTCAGAAACAATGATAAGGCGTAGTCCGACGAGGATCGATCTGCGTTTGGACGATTTGCAGGAGTACGAAGCAGTTCGAAAAGAGCGTGATGCGAAAAAAGCAGCGGAAAAGTCAGCCTTCAATGTTTCAACGTCCTGGGGTGGCAAATTGTTGCAGAGCGAGATTCAAGAACGAATTGGTTACGTGCCACAAACCTCGCAATCAAATCAGCCAAAGCCAAGCAATATTTAAGACTGTGTATTTGAAAAAAAATAGGCTTTGAAGCAACATCATTTTTTTTCTCTACTTATTGTATTTCCTGATTCCAATGATTCGCTAATAAAAAATACACTGCAGCAGTAACCTGGACAGATTACACTTGACTCTTGTTATTGTACCCTAAAATGTAGATTCTTCTCGGATTTCCGGAACTCAATCAACGGATTATCATCAAAGTTCCTCGATTCTAAGCTTGCACGATTAGAATTGAACTTAAAACTAAAATTCTTCCTTTATTTATCTCTTCAATTGCTCATGATTTCCGGTGATTAGTTTGAGGAAAAAAGAATATTTATTGCTAAGCAGTCTCAATGGTTAGGAACGAAAAAAGCTTCGCGTTTCTATCTAAAAACCCTCTTGATATATTGTCATCGATTATCCCTTCGATATGAGATTATTCATCAGGAAGTATAATACACATCAAAACGTCACAGCGCACGATTACGAACTTCATACGACACCGAAACTTCCGTTTTCGTTTAACCCATTTTAATTGAAAGTTATTTTGTAGTCGAAAACATTTTGCACAATTTTTTTTAGCCGGGAGATTCATTGATCATGGTAAATGATGTTCATTGTTTTCCGCATGTAAAAAACGCGCAAAAACCGATGAAAATACCACGAGAATTGGGAGTTGTCAGTTTACATGAATTTACCAAATTTAGCGTTCACGAATTTTCGATAAAAATAGCAGATTGCTCAGTTATGAATTTTAACGAAAAATACGAGTTTTGAACTCCGAATAAATTAGCAAAGCTTGCTCAAGTTCGTTCTATCGTATCTTCGTTTTGTGTTTTTCCTGGTTTTTTTTTCTTTTCCCATATATTCAAAATGCACGAAAAGTCCATTCGATTTGAAGAATTTTATAATTATACGCTATCCCTGAGATAACTATGAGCTTCGTGCCACTTTACAAGCCCTTGTTGAAGTAAAGGTACTCCGGTACTTTTCCATTTGGACTATTTTTAACGAGAATCTCGTAATTTTCGGGTTCCCAACGTTTCAGAGTGCTGGAAGCGATTGAGCTGAAAGTAGAATGGACGAAGATCGATGAGAAAATATTCGTTTCTTGTTGGCTCAAGATGTCTTGAGATTTACGTACCAGTTTTGTGGAAACAGAGCGCAGGCAGTGGGCACCATGAAGGAAAGGCTGGAAATTGACGTTTTCACACTCAGCTTTATCGTTGCCAATCAATCGTGCTTTTATATCTCATTTCATAAAAATATACTTACAAACAACCGACCAACATGACTTGGAAAGGAGCGTGGAGAACAGTGATCCTCTGCATCCAAGGAAACCTTTCAAGTCTCTCCATTATGGGAGGAAGTATCACTTGAAACAAGATTTTTTTGTCAAAAAGTTTGGCACAACGATTTTATACTTCAGAATCGAATGCATGGATCGATTCGTTGCTATTGATACGAATTACGACGATAAAAATCGTTGGATTCTTCAATATGATGAACGAATAATTGAGAAAAAAATGTCGATAGAGAAAAATTGCCAAAATTCGTTGAAATTTTTTTTAAATGACCCATAAAATCTTCGCTTTACAATATTTATGTGCATACTCACACATGCCAGGTGCGCACATTATTATTCGCGATACAACAACTTGGCTAATACCCTTCGCAGCTGCGACCTGGAAAAACAAGGAAGGACGTTTTATTGTAGCAATAAATCTATGTGAATTATGGAACACGAGTTTGGATATCGTTGAATGAAATGGAGTAAATGCTGACGCTGCCCGATGCGCAATAAAACAAACTCCTTGTTTTATTTGCAAATTCATTCCTCGATATGATTTGAATAATCGTAAAATAAAAATGAAAAATTTGTCGTCATTCTACACGAATTAATTTAATCGTCCAATGAAAATCGAAGCCAAACCAGAGGAACATTGAAACTGAAGAGAATTAAAAAACACGAAGCCGCGATTCTCTACCACCTTTGACGACTCTTTTTCTCTCTTATCACAATTCTCGAGCCTGATAAGAGTATTTTAAATTGCCAAATGAAAAGAATGATTCATATTCAGCCTGTTTTAAGAAAGAATTTTGAGGCATTACCCTCGATTTTGTTAGTTTGTTTCCATTCTCGTCGATCACTTCAATTCCATGCTCAATTTCATTTTTTCGCATGAGAGGTATGTTGACGCAATTGGCTGCAGCGACCGCAGCGAACGGCACGTATCTCTGAAACGAATAGAATTGAAAAAAACGACCAAAAGTATTCGCCGGAACGTGATTTCTTGATTAAAGCTTGGGGTAAAAAATGAACGCGCCCATAGAAACTCACAGCCATCAAAGGGTTGGCTCGCTTTTGCCAAAATGTTTTACATCCTATCGCGGTGAGCATCGCTGCAGTCGTCGCGCTCACGTAAGCGGTGCCCAGCTGTGCCGTTGTCACCGGACTGTTCGCATTCCTATTAGTGTAATTAACCAATGCGTTGAAGGACTGATTGACCCATTGCCAAAAAACGACCGCTGTTGTAGTCCTGAAAAACATTTTTTGCATGATTCAGATTTTTTTCCATCCGCTCCTTTTGAGATTCAACGAAACGAGAAATTTCTGTATCGAAGTTCTCCAGACTTTCGACTTTTTTTTTAAGCAAAATCAAATTGACGACAATTTTTCAAGCTCGGACATGTCGAAGTAATTTTAAATCGTAAATGGATGAGAAGAGCCAGAAATTCTAATGAAAAATAATTCTACAAAATTCTGAAATCATTTTCCTTTGTCCTCGAGCGTAAGATTAGAAAAAAATTTGGAGAAAATGAAAGACGAAACTGCTGAAAAATAATTTGAGTTTGACTCATCCGGAGATTTTTTTTCTCCTCTCTGTCGAGGAATTTTCGATGTTGATAAAATTACCGATAAAACTGTAACATGGCACCGGTGATAGCCATACCACCGGGAACCTGAAACGACATCCGACCGAAAACATTTTGCAGTTCACCGGTGTCCGGATGAAAAGCTGACTCGTAAAGTTTCTTCGCGTGTTTTAGTTGCTCCCAGGTCGTTCCGGCTGGCTCCTTACCAAGCCTGCAAAAAGAAAATCGAGACGTTCTCGTGAGTCATGTGCAAGGTCAATGAAACGGAAGTTGCGTGGGCCGAGAGGCTCGAGATAAAGCGCCGATTTCTTTCTTTGCCTTTTTCCACTCTCTAGAAGAATTCAGCCAAATAAAAGTAAAAAAAAATATATATATATCGAATAGGAAACGAGTTCGACTCGCGGGCGAAAAATTTCGAATCTCTTTTATCGTTCGACGTTTTTTTTGTATATTTTTGCCTTGACCAATAAACCCACTTTTTCTGGGTGTCGTCTCCCGTAGACTCTGTCACTGAGCGCTCGAGTATTTTTGTCAAAACGAACGATTGCGAAATGCCTCGTTACGTCAGTTACTGCTGGGATTGAGTTTATAAAAAAAATGGACAATACCAATGCCACCGTTATCTCGAGTATGAAATTTCCTCGTCTCATGTTCCGCGATGTTATTTCTGACATTCGTAGTCTTTTAGTAACCGTTAAGATTAGACACAACGACCTTCGAACGCTTCTTAGTCTTAATTTTTATGAAATTCTCTACTCATCTCAATATTGTTCGTTTTGCTTGTGACAGTGAAAAAAAACTTCGCGAAGTATTGATAAATATTCACGCACAGATGTTCGTGCCCACGAGTTTCGAGCCGTCAATAAAAATGGATCGGATCAGCGTGCAAAATGGAGGGCTCAGATAAACGCGGAATCTCACCTATAATCTTCGCACAATTTTTTCGCTGCTAACAACTCTCGCTCGGAAGCGATGCACGATCTCGAATCGGTCACCCACGCAAAGTGCTTCCATCTTCCAATAAAAGTGCTCTGATCCCAGAGGGGTTTCGACAAATCGATTCTCTCGGTGGCCATAACGACTTTCTTTGTTCTCTTACCGGCTGATTTTTCCCCCTCCGCGCCGGACAGCGAGCTGGAGAAGAGTGTATGTAAACAAAGAAGCCTTTTAGCAGGTTACTGTTTTGATGCTCAAGGCACAATAACGCTTCGGAACGACAATTCGTCAAGTTCTTTCGTTTGCTCTCATAGAACGAGAGACGGAATCGATTGATTGATTTTCTTTCCAATTACAAAGAAGTAAAACAACAGTAAAACGTTTGAAAAAAAGTCGAAAGAAAAAAATAATGCGAGAATACGGTGAAACAGAAACACAAAATATTTGAAAAATACTGTTGAAGCATCGAAACAATGAATTCGATCGCGAACGTCTTTCGAAAAAAACATGTGAAATCGAGAGTGCGAAAGTGGAAGGGAATACGAGAGGGAAAGGAAAGAGAAAAAAAATAAACGCAGTGCATTTGTCCCGTCGAGAAAAGCAGAAAAAACGTCGACCACCAACAGCGACTTCGTTGGTCAACAGAATCACCACTGAAGCGAGTTATCCCTCCCCAGATATCGGTCAATCAATCAGAGAATCCGTCGTCCAGATTGCACGTGGTGTGTGGTGAAAAAGTATGCGGGTGAGACACGAAAGAGAGATAACGAAAACAAAAGTAGTAGAAAAAATTGGAAGCTGAAAACTCGAGAGATAAAAATTCCGCAGCTACAACGTCCTTCGGGCACATACACGCGAGTTTCCATCATCGATTCAACACGATTGCTGCGACATTCGAAGAGCGTAATCCCCGTTCGTGGGTCCCCGAGGTCGTGGAAGATTGCATGTCGTTTTTATTAACACTTTTATATTTTAATCATTTTTTTCGAAAGTGTAGTTCACATTTTTGCCACATTATGACGCGTCTTCGATGACTTGAAAAAAAATACAATGTAACTGCTTTTCTCGGCCGTTTGCTGTCGTCTCTCGGGGTCGCAGTTATATCGATCATCCCAGTGTTTGAAACCTGCTCATCCCCGGGCTACTCCTAGACGACCCAGTTCGCGCCATAAACCGGCTGACAACTCCCTTCCACCCCCTTCCTTAATATTTCCCGTTTTTTTGACAATACACAATAAAAGTCGAAAGAAAGCATCGATAGAAAAATTGGCTTTATTTTCCATCGAAAAGGGATGGCGGGATACGCTGTCGCTTATTACGTAGGCATAATCCTATTCACCTTCCAGCGGGTAATGCCCTCTTACATCCGACTTCCGATACGATTAAAGTGACACAATATACGCGCGATTATGTAAAAGAATGTGAAAGATGGTTGCCAGCTTCTTACTCTCTCCTCATTATTATTACGGATGTTAAAGAATACGAGGGCTTACCCGAGATCTGTGAAATCCCCGCGACAATGCTAATACGGTGCCGACGAGAGCGCACAACCCGACAGATACGAAAAACGTAACTGTGAAGCATAAGACGGGACGCCGAACGCGCATAGTTTCTAGTGGGGAGAAGGGGCCCTTGCGCGAATCCAACGCTACGCTCCTGCAACCACGTTTTTCGAACGCAAATATATAGATAGATTCGTACTATCTGGATATAATACTTACAGGGTGTCCCACAATCGATATTTCAGAATTCAAACTCCACTTCGGAACAGCATTCCGAGTCGAAATCGGGAAATTGTGATATTTGATGATCGCCCCCCCCCCCCCCCGCGCATGAGCTCGTGCTCTTCTGCCATGTTGAATTACTCGAGCGGTTCGAACAAATGAAGCAAAAAATTACAGGACCAATTTTGTCGAGTGCAAAATTTTTTACAAAAAAAAAAATTCCGCGCGCAGTTTTCTGTCTTCGTTACGAGGCGAGGGAGGGGATGGAGACTAGTTCAAAAAGTTTCCGCGTGTTTGACCTTTTTCGGAGCGCTCTTGAGACTAAATTTTATCGAAGATGAGCAACGTGGTCAATAAAAATAAAAATTTATTTTCAGAATCAAAACTTTTCGATTCGGCGTTCGCTCCTCTGAATTTGTCGGTTTCCACATTGAATCATAATCATCGCGGTCGTGGCGCACCCTGTACATCGATGTGGCATACATCTGTAATTTTTTTGCCATTATTGTTGTTGCCGTTGAGACTGCCCTCTTGGGATTATCGTCCAAGAGCTTTCATATATATAAACCGTCCGTCGATGGCGATCGTTCTTGAGGAAGTTGACACGCGGCCGGTGAGTGGGGATGTAGACGACACAACGAACAAAATTCGTGGGGGGACAAAGGAACGCACGATCGCCGGAGGATGTTCAAGCCGCTCTCGGACTAGCGAAGAAAAAAATGATTTTTTTTTGTCCTCAATATAAAAAGCTTCATTAAGGCGAGCAATTTCTCGGCACATTTGGACGATTTTCATGCCCGTACTTCATATCTCTTAAATCACTTGTCCTAACGACTTCGCTAGATTGACGAACGACGCGAATAGTGTGAATTTTTCCGAGCCTACATTTGGAACTCTCTTACCAAGTGTTTTTAGACAATCATCAATCACAAAAACATGCGACGAACTTTGTTGGAATAAAACGACGATTCGAACGACTCAGTTTAGAAAATAAGGTTATAGAAAGTAAAAGTACCGCGGAATATATGAGGAACATTATTATTTCTGACGCTGCTAACTTTGTTATCGTGCATTTTTTTCCATGACGTTATAATAACTAACATTATACGAGAATTCTACAATTTATTCGAGATTTTCTCCATCAATCGGAAAGTTACCGTTACTGGCTAGACAACTGCTGCTTAATATGTTTCGGTTTAGTAAATGGAAGAGAATCTGCTAGGTTAATTGGAGCGTATATCGGAACTACGGTTCCTCACATATTTTAGATATTAGTCGGGTTAAGACGCTAATTAGTTTCAGGGCCTTTACAGCTCAAGGCTTTGCTCGTATGGCAATAAAGAAAGAGACGGGGAGTTTCGACACACGTCGTATTTGCTGTGGAAGAGCACTTTTGCGATTGTTTAGTCACGTAGAGATATTGACTAAGGAATTTTTGGGGCTCCCGTAACTGCTGTCTCGATTGATCGAGAGTATTGATTTTGTGCAGTAAATATTGTCAGAAAAGAAGGAAAAATGTGACGGAGGCTCGTCAAAATTAGTCACCATACTCGTCGAGAAAACCGAATATGAAAATTTTCGAAATTATCGATTCGTCATCGTTACGCACTTAGTCATCATTCGACGAAACTGTCGGACACAATCGTCGATTTTATCGGTAACATGAAAAATAAAAAAATATTGGAATAAAAGTACTGAAATTGACGGTAACCGACGGTATCCATCTGTTGCGCCAGGTCAGTTTCCACATTGGAGAATTGGGTTCATTCGTTAATACCGACTCGAGTCGTCCTACCCCTAGGAGGGCCAATTCTGAGGCTGCTTTCCCCACCATTCTCGGACAATTCAGGGACGTCGCCACCGCTCGTATCTCCCAAAAAAACTAGGCGTGAATTATTATTTTTATCGTTCAAAAGCGACGTACCGTCGAAGGAAATATTTTCAATTTATATGAACAATTTTTCCATTCTTTTAAACGATAAAAAAAATATTCGTTTCGTGACGGGTTGAATTTCAAAAAGACGTGGAACAACCGAGAAATCGTTCGAGGAGCGATGAAAAATGATTGTTTGCAGTTTTGTTGACGACTTGAAATATTCATGAGCAAACTTGCAGCGAAAAATCCGAAATGTGCCTGCCTTCCTGCTGCTCGCGTTAACACTCTCGGTTTTGTGATAAAATTTCATTCGTATTTTTTTTCAATTTCAAAAACTCCAGCAACATGAAACTGTGCTTAGGGATTTAGAAACTCTGTAGGTAAAATAGACGAGATAGAGTTCTTTTTGTCGAAAATGAGAAAAGTCTGCAAACTCCAGGAAAATGGACGGCAAAGATCATTTTCGCGACCAATCAGATTCGAGGACGGGCACAATTATCCCTCTCCAATCCATCGCAACGTTCTTTTACTGACGACACATCTCAGCGGTATGTTTCAAAGGGCAAAATAGCTTCAAGAGAAGGGAGAAAAATTCTCATTACGGTAGAAACAAAGCACGAAAAATTTTACGAAATTCAGTCATTCCGAGGCCACAATCGTTAAAATTTCAAATACTCGATGACTGTGCCGAAAAAATGCTTTAAATGAAAACCGAACTGTTTTTTCTGCAACGTTATTGATGACAAATACACTAAGAAACACGAGTGAGTCGTTTCGTGTTTCTATTAAAGGATATTCGAAAAAAAAATCTCGTCACGTTCCGTGGCTCGCGGAAGCCCATGGCACTTCGGTTGCTAGATACTTGTATGAATTGTCGCAAGTCTGACGCTTGCGCTCTAGCCGAGACAGTGCCAGCTGTGCGTGCGGCAACGACGGAGGCCCGTTCGCCCTGCGCCCCGCGCCTCGTCGTGCCACAACTTACGGACAGCCGCTGTGCTGCTGCTCTTCACGTCATCCGGACGTACCGGAGGCCGCACATAGGCCAGTGTGTCTGAGAGGAGCAATAATTTTCCTAAACTAAAACCAATATGGCGGACACTGAGGATAAAACCGAGTTGGCTAATATATCGAGGGGCGACAAAATAATCGTAACCGTACTCGAGTCCGCCCTGCCCGACATCATCGTAGTTGTTTTCGCCCATGGAACCAAGTCCTTTCAAGGCGCCCTGCTCGATGCCACTAAAAGGTAAGAGAGATAACAAAACTGTATAATCCAATCCTCATTCTTTACCGTAACGGGAGCTCGACTTTTTCATTTCTCACTGTTTCTTACCAAAGTTGGAAAAAATACTGATCGAAGAATATCGAGATTATGCATGAAGTAACTTCGGGAAAAAAAACGATCCAGTGACCCAGGGGTCGATCGTACTTTTTCAATCGCAATGATTCAAGACTTCGGTGGTTTTTATGCTCTCTAAATGTTCTCAGGATATTAAGAAACTCGAGACGTTGCGCTCCCGAGTTAATAAAGCCATTAATTTCGTAAGAAGTACGGATTTTAGCAGGTTATATTCTTTCACGTGTTTACAAGATAATCAATTAATCGTTGTTCGCACCCGACTGATTTTTGCGCTGATGAGCGACGCTCGATGATCGCCGAGTGTGCAAAAAAAATCCGGAAAGCCTAATTTTCGTTTTTCAAACTCGGTACACGTTTCATTGGGCGCTCCCATGCGTCCGGAAATATTATTTCGAAGTGCACAGCACGTGGTGGCTCTTTCGCAATTGCAATCCGACCTGCTAATTATTTCGGAACGATGCGCAACAGCTGCTAATCTCACGATTTTTAATCGAACTTTATACTTTGGATCAAAATGTGTTTCGATGTTCGCTACATTGTTGGCCTTTTCATCGATCGGTAAACATAATTGTGTGAATTTCTTGCTCAAAGAACCTCTAACTTTTATCGTCTATTTCGAAAGTATTCGCGTTCATAGCAGTTTTTTTCTCCACCAATGAATTTTGCTGCATTCGAAAAAATCCTTGTTTCTGTAGTCTTGTGTTCGAGGAATGTCCGCACTAAAATTTCGCATCTGTCATCGAGGGGATGAGCGCGAATCATCCACTTCGATAACGCGAACTTCCGTCGCCGCAAAACCGTTGATTCAGCTAAAATCATAAGAATTCTGCACAGGACCGTGCAAGAGAATGACTCAAACGCCCTTTTCTTCGTACTCGGCGCCAAGATTTCTCCGTTTATTCATATTTTCTCAGGAAAAAGTGACAGAACGATTAAGGTCGTGTATTTATACGCGCTGTTGAAAACTAACCTTGATTGTGGAAAGCGAGTTACGCTCGCTGTCCAATCGCACCATATTTTTCCTTGATCGATCAATTCGAATGGTGGAATTTGTTGGATTAGTGAACTCGTGTTCCATTCAACGAGCAGATTCAACAGCTGCGAAGACAATTTCTTATGCATGGACGAGCGATTACGTGTTTTCGAGTGACGCAGTCGTTGCGCTTCCTCCTTTAGAAAGATTTGTTTGCGAGTTCCGTTCGCTTTATTTTTCTCGTAAAGGAATATCACGGATGGTGTGTTTATCGTGGAAAAAGGCTTGGTTTTGCGTCGAAAATTCGAGCGAAGGTGAAAACGTTTCGACAGGATTTCTCAAATTCCTGCCAACTCGAGAGTTTTCTCGATATTTCGTGGCTACTGAAATTTCGCTCTGTTCCAACTCGAAATAATCACCGTTTCAAACACTCGCTTTTAAAACGAAAAATCTAAATGGCCCCGAAGATTCGGTGCTTCGATATTCCCCCGAAATCTTGAAATGTGTGAGCCGATATTTCCGAAACAACAAAGTTAAATCGAGACCTATGCGAAGCGCCTTAACCTCTACGGACTCGTGTCTCGACGCTCGTGGAGCGCTGTGTCCTCTTAACCTTAAAAAAAACAATGTCCGACGGTTGAGAGACTGTAGTTTATTAAGGGACTCGAACGAGCAAGTTTCATTATCAAAGAATGGCACAAAAGCTGTGACGACAATGAAAAAAAAAATTTACTTCCAATAGTACTAAAAAATGACGATTATCTTGTTTTTTGTCGCGTATATACGAGTCGGGGCAGAAATTGAAACCGCCGTCGCTCCAGCCGCAATTCTCAATATTCGCCGCAAATGGATGTGCGGCGAGTTGTTTTTTTCTTATTTCTAATCACCGAAATCTCGTGTCAATATTTTGAGCTCTACGCTTATTTATTTTAGGCTGGAACTTACTGCCGACGCGTAATTCGACGGCGAAATTATTTAAGCTATTTCCCCGAACATTCGAGCCGTTAAAACAGAGCCGGAAATGACGAAACTCGTCGAATTCACAGCAAAAGTGCCGGAGAATGAAGCCTCTTCGTTTGAGTTCGCACTTTTGTCGAACGCTACTTATTGGAAACCCTCGAAATATTCGTTCGAGGAAAAACCCAGCAGAATTCTCGCACTCTCAATCGTGGCCGGGAAAAAATGTCGGGCATGAAAACAATTGCGTTTCGCCGAGGATTTTAATCGCTCTATTCGGCCTCCTGTCAAAGTTCGAGCTCTTCGTGCGATCGAGTACGAAGCGTCAGCGGGAGGGACTGGAAAGTGCTTTTCTCTACTTTTTTGTTCGCGGCGTCAGTGTCCCTCGAGTGTCATGACCGGATGTGCGAGTGTGCGAGAGCCTTTTGCATAGTTTCTTCCCTTCGCCCCTCGGTGTTGCTCTCGAAAGTGAAGACTCGCGCGGGCGAGGCGCAGCGGTCAAGCGGAGTTCGGCTCGCGCGTGAGTTCTACGAATTAGCTAACTCGGGTGGGTTCGAGCGTGAGAAAAATATTGAAAAAAATCGAGATTAAAAGTAGGAACGTCGGGGAGCGTGATTCGCGCAGGAAAATGTGTCCCAGAAAGCAGAAAATAAACGCGGACTGGTGGAAGCACCGAGAAAAAAGTCGCCTTCGAATTTTTCGGCCACGATCTTCGTCCACGTTTTATCCGCGCCCCCGCCCCTTCCGCAACTCGACTCCCCGCGAAAGAAGCTACAAAAAGGGGAGGGGCCCAGCGGGAGGAAGAAAAAAACGCTCGCCAAGACCAGAGCCAGGCCCAGCGGAATAAAATCCCTTCAACGTCGTCGCCAGCCACTTCTTTGTCTTAAGGTATCGAGTGTCATCACCGGATGTCGGCTCTTTACCTGGAGAGATCTCTTCCCTCGGTCCCCATCTTGTTCGCAACCTCCTCAGACTCCGTATTCACCTGAACAAAAAGTCCAAGACACGTGCTACGCGTCGACGTCTCGCTCTCTGTCACTCTTTTTCTCAAAAACGCATCTTTTCTCACTTTTTTTTTTATCTTTGAGCACTGCAAAAATATTTCTAATAATTATCATCGATTTTGAAAATTCTTCTTTTTCTCAGAAATTAAATTATTCTCGCGGTGGTCGCACTCGCGTACGTCCAGCAGTGCCAAAAACGCGCTAAAAGAAAAACTGTTTTTAAAAGAGGCAGCGATATAAATTATTAATAATAATTTGAATAATAAATTATTAAAATTTAATAATAATAATAATTTAATAAATTATTGAAAATAATTTTTTTCATAATTTCTACGCATTGTTTATTAGTATTTAAACTTTGTAAAAAAATTCCATTTGTTTTTTCACAAATTACAACACAAACAATCACGATTCTCGAAGCACTGAAAAAAAACGTTGCTCCACGCTCCGCATCGTTGCTTCTAGAAATGTTGATAGATCTGCAAAACGTTAAAAAATTCCTGTAAAATAGAGTTTTGTAGCCTGTCGAGCCGGATTTTTGAAATTCGAAAAACTAACCAATTTACCCAAGTTTAAAAAAAGTGTGCATTTTCTGTCAAATGTCACACTTTAATTACGTTTGTAAAACTTTTCAATCACATCGAAAATCCGACTCAACAGACCGGAGAAAACAATTTTGAATATTTAAAAAAAAGCATCATAAAATATTAAAAACTGTGTCGTGCAGACCGTGCCAGAAAAAGTGCTTTGAGATGAACGCATTTAAAGCTTGAACTGCGCATCAGGCCCTCTCGTCGAAAAGCCACGTTTTCTGAAACAATCTACTTTCACCGAAATACGCCTAAAACTATCGAGAATAACAAATTCTCTAAAAACATCGATTTTTTGAAAATTCTGGACGTATGTAAGGCCTTAAAGAAGTTGAGGCTGTACAGTCATTTTTTTTACCCAAAAGTTATGACCTGTACCTTTCAAAAGTTAGGCCAGTTTACAGGTTGGCAATGTTGCATACACTTTAAAGAAAAGTTGGGGAAAAAAGACGAAAAACTGGTGAAAGCTCAATCGAAAACACGAACGGTGACGACGACGCTGAAGTTTCCAACGTTGGAGTCCAACGAAATGAATGAAAATAAAATGATTTATCCATCAGTTTTTTATTTCACGAATCATAATTGTGTAGATTGAAAAAATACAAAGTACAAATTCGACTGGAGATAAATTGGAGAATTACTGAAATTATTGGACAGTTTTTTAGATCATTTCGTTGGACTCCAACGTTGGAAACTTCAGCATCGTACAGTGACGATCCTAGCCTCAAAAAACTGCACGGGAAACAGATTATTATCAATATAATCTCAGCAAATCTCCTAATAAATCTGAAAAAAATTGACATTGTTCGGCAAGCCTTGCTCATGCTGCCCAAAAAATTTCATATTTTTAGCATCATTTTTAACGGAGATATCACTGAATGTGTCTTGACTTCCATAAGATTACATGTTATTTGGCCCAAATTGTTATTGATTTTTCTCAGCAACAACGCTTTTTTTTTACACTTCACTTTATAAGATGCAACCGGTTTAAAAGCGATGACATCATTTTCATTCTAATGCCTCAACTTCCTTAAAGCGAATATACTCGCGCTGCCCCCGGCCGCCGACGGGCAGCAGTTCCGTGAGGCTCCTCAATCTCGATTTTTTTCGTCTACTTTCCCTCTGAGAGAAGGGATTCGAAAAAACATTTTGGAGAATGGATTTTTCGGAATTTCGAACCCCGTCGCCAGCTCGTTCTCTCGGTCGAGGTGGAAAAGTTCCAGCCCGCTTTAGTCATCCACCTGCGTGGGCTGCGACGTTTTTTTGTCACGGGTCCAGCCGCGTCTGCGAGGTTCGCGACTCCAAGCCTCGATCCCGGCGCGGGTTGGTCGGTTTCGTACGAATCTTTTCCATGAAAAATTGAGGCGAGATCGTTCGCTCGGCGTTTGCGACGATTAAGAGCTTCGGTGCGATGAAATTGTGTAATTTTTCGACTTTCGTGCGGGACTTTTCCCGTGTTCTTTGAGAACGTCTCGTGAGGCCATCGAGGCGAATTTTTCTTCGGTTTTCCTCCTTTCTACGAGCTCCGAAAGTCGCAACACTCGGCGCTCGCTTTCCATATTTTGTCTGTCAAACGCGGGAAGAAAAAACCGCTGAAAGCTCGCTCGTTGCTGCCCCTGCGCCGAGTACTTTCGAAGCGGTTTTTGAAGACGAAAAATGCCGTTGAGGGCTTTTTTCCACGAGGCTCAAAGTTCGATTTTTTTTCGGCTCGAAAAAAGTCGATTAGACATTCGAATTGGCTCGTTTCGTCAACTTTTGTCTGTTGAAATAATGCAAATGGAAAGCTGGGACTCGACGACTCGGAAAACGGTTGAAACTACTCCGCAGTTTCGAGTCTTATCGCTATTATCAGTTGATCAAACCTTTTTATCTTTTGCGGTGAAACGCCAACGCTTCGGCCCCTGAAAAGTGTTACTCAACGCTCTGACGCAAAGACAGTTTGCTCGCGAGGCCAAAAAACTGTAGAAACGAGATCGTCGCGACGAAACTGAGCGGTCGAGAGCTCCGGAACCGAATTTCCATACAGCAACGTCCTTTCGATCTCTCCGGAACGAGAAGCCCCAAAAAGCCCAGCAAAAGTAGACTCGCCGTTCAGCGAGGCAGGAATGACGCGGAATGACAGCGACCCCGGCCGTCGGAACGCTCTCCCGAGTCTCCCGCGAACGAGTTTGAACGGGAGCGAAGAAAAAAGCGGCTCGAAGGAGCCTGATTCGAGTTTTCCCCGGACGGATACTGCACTCGGTCGGTGGCACGTTTCTCTGCTGCGAGCAAAGTTACGATGCGGGAATATTAACCGCTTGACGAACAGAGGCATAATTGATTTGAGTGGCGCATCGCACCATCCTGGCTCGGCGAGCGACGCTTCGATCTTGATCGACGCGATGGCTCTCCCGTGGAATTATGCGGGCTTGAGATAATCCTCGAGCGTAGTCGCATTTTCCCGTGCTGGTGACGATTCTTCGAGGGTGGGGATCAAATGCTGGAGTGACTAAAATTTCGAACAGCTGAAATCTCGAGTTTATAAACTTCGAATGATAATATGGAGACGGATAGATTCGACTAGAGCTTTGAATGCCGAAAGTAAGTAAAGCAGAAACTGCAAGGCTCGAAGCACGTTTACATCGAAAATAGAATGTAACAATCGCCCATAGGACGATGACTGAAATATCGATTTTTCGTAAATTCGACTATCGCTCTTTCGATTCGTAAATTACCACGGTCAGCGATACTGTGAAAATTGACAATTTTGAAAATATAATAACGAAAGACCAAATATAACTGAGGTTGAAATACTGAAAGACCAAAAAGTCGAACAGTCAAAATAGCGAAACGTTAGAAAGTCGATAGACCAAAATAAAGAAATGCAGCGGAGCTCCAAATACACGCGTCGCACTCACTCACTCACTTACTCGGACCGGTGATCTCCAATTTAAAACATCACCATTTTGGGTGGGGCTCAATGCGTCGAATAACTGAATTGTAGAACGGTCGATATTTCGAAATTTTTAAAGTTCTGATATCAGTTTGGAGAAAAATAAGTAATTCGAAATTCTTATTCCCGATCGACTATTCAGCAGATTGCGTGTTTAATCAAAAATTTCTTCTTTGAATTCGTATTTACTCGAAAATATATATTTCGAATGTTTTCATTTCGAATGCAATTTAAACAGACCATCCGAATATCAAAAGTTCATATTTTCGAATTCAAAATGGAGAGTAATTGTTTTACAAACAGACCAGAATATAAAGTAGGAAAAAATCGAAAGTGAATTTTTCGAGCCTATAAAACTTAGATATGCGGAATAGCGATGGCTCGAAAAGGCGAAATTTAAAATGACGATGTTTAAAATTGGAGATCACCGGTCTGAGTAAGCGAGTGAGTGAGACGCGTGTATTTGGAGCTCCGCTGCATTTCTTGATTTTGATCGATCGACTTTCTAACATTTCGCTATTTTGACTGTTCGACTTTTTGGTCTTTCAGTATTTCAACCTCAGTAATATTTGACCTTTCGTTATTATATTTTCAAAATTGTAAATTTTCACAGTATCACTGACTGTAGTAATTTATGAATCGAAAGAGTGATAGTCGAATTTTCGAAAAATCGATATTTTAGTCACCGTCCTATGGGCGATTGTTACATTCTATTTTCGATGTAAACGTGCTTCGAACCTTGCAGTTTCTGCTTTATTTATTTTCGACATTCAAACTTCTGGTCGAATCTACCGGTCTCCATATTATCATTCGAAGTTTATAAACTCGAGATTTTAGCTGTTCGAAATTTTAGTCATTCCAACATTTGATCCCCACCGGCCATTTTAACTTTCGCCTTTTCGAGCCATCGCTATTCTGCATATCCAAGTTTTATAGGCTCGAAAAATTCACTTTCGATTTTTTCCTACTCTATATTCTGGTCTATCTGTAAAACAATTACTCTCCATTTTGAATTCGAAAATATGAACTTTTGACATTCGGATGGTCTGTTAAAATAGCATTCGAAATGAAAACTATTAAAATACATATTTTCGGGTAAGTACGAATTCAAAGAAGGAATTTTTGATTAAACACGCAATCTGCTGAACAGTCGATCGGGAATAACAATTTCGAATCACTTGTTTTTCTCCAAACTTGCAAAGTAATAGGTTATTTTGGGTCAAAGAACAAGACAATGCCAATGTTTTCATTCACGTGTGTTATTATTTCATATTTTGAGCTGATCAGTTTGCGAGCACGGTAACCACTCAATATCATCGGAAAACTTCTTGCCTCGTTCGGCCGTCGTCATGTCCTGAATCTTTACGAATTTCCGAATTCGTAGGTACATAGTGGGAGAATCATAATAATAATACTTCAACATAAAAGTGCCACCTTGCAAACTGACATCACAACTTAAAAAATTTCGAAATATCGACCGTTCTACAATTAAGTTATTCGACATACCGAGCCCCACCCTTCTTCGCGCATCGTCACAGATTTCGTGTCCGCGTAGTATTTTTGCGTCACCGGGACCTCATTCGAGGACTCTGACGTCAGAACGGCGGAGGCAGGAATCGCCCGCTCCTGCGGGGATCATTTCGATCGCATGTGAAAATAGATTCGAATCGAAATAAATATGAAACCCGGACGAGAAGATTCTTGGCGACTGTCGATCCGTCGAAGCTCTGCGATCCGTTGTCGCTGCTGGACCAACGAGGGGCCGCCTCAGTCTCCTATTTCACCGGGCACAATTTAACGACGCGGCCATTTTGATAGCGCGTCGATCGAGCCACCGGGTGTCGCGTGTCCAGTGCCTTTCTTTCCTCCTTTTCTAGTACGCCGCGATAGAGCCGGGCGCGGGGACTGTCCAATCGACGAAAACTCGATCGTGACGCGTCCGCACGGCGCTGCTCGTACGAAGTCGTTTGATTTTTATCACGAGTCGGGCCACTCGAGGAAACGGACGGCTCGTCAATCCCAAACCGGCAATCGGATTCTCCAAAAGTCCCCTCGCACTCGTCCTGCTTCCTCCCCCCCCCCCAAATGGCCAATTCCATTAACGATTCTCGTCTTTCGGAAGTTAATCAACTCGGATCGAAGTCCGAGCGGATTAGCAGTCGGAATAATCCATTATTTTATCGCTCGAATCATTTTATCAATATTTCTATGAAATCCGACCGGAAATGGGGCTCGGAGGAATGAAAGCACGAGGGAAAAGGCTGCGGACTCGTTGCTGGGGAAACTTGATAAAAAATCCGACGAACCGGCCCCGAAATGGCTCGGCTCCAACGAGCTCCTCAGTGGCCTGTAAAAAAATGGAAAAAACACATTTTCGAGGTGGTTGAATATTTTCTTTGCCTCGCATCCGCGAATGATTCGTAATTCCTGTTCATTGCGGTCCGAATGAATGACTCGACGCGCTCCAACCTTCAGGCATTGTTTCACTGACGAATATACACTTTTCAGACTCTTTGTTTCCTGCTAAAAGTGAAATCCAAACTTTACAAACGATCGTTACGCTGCCGGCTGAGTCCGCGCCATTGTTCCTGCGAGCGAGACCCGCAAACGGGGAACAAAAATCGTGGTTAGATTTCCCCTTGTCGCTGCGATGGTCCGTCATAGATTCCTCGCTGTGCTCCTCAACACAGCAAATTATCTTAGTCCGAATCGTGTGTTCTCGGAGGTTCACAACGCCGTAGATTATTCTCGACATCGGCGAACGCCTTATCGTCTCAATTAATCAGTTTCGTCGTGACTCGCATCAATACGGAAGTCTCGTTATTGCTGGGCTCGCACACCCAGCACGTCCCGAAACTATTTTGAAACGAAAAAACTCGAAGGGCGACGATTCGAGCCCCACCAGGATCGATGTGCGCTCACTTTTTCGCAGTTTCCTTCAAAACTCTTCATATTCGCCTTTGCTTCCAAATGTATTCGATCGAGTTTCGACTCTGGTCACGATTGGTCAGGAAATGGCTGATCGGCGGAAGATTAGCCTCGAGTCAAGTACAGCTAGCATTGTAACTGTCAAAAATGAGCGATCGTCGCGGCACGGTCGTGACGCGACAGCCCACAAAGTTCGTCCATCGAATGTTTCACGAATTATAGAGCTCCCTGGAGAATATCGTGAACTCGCGATTTTTTATAGTCTCCTCGAACACGATTTTTCCTCTCCTGTGACGAAGCTCGTCACGAGCTCGTGATTCGATGGTTTGTTCAATGAATCTCAGCACATTGTTTCGATCCCCTCCCAATGGCTATTTTACACTGTGTAAGAAAAAATATAAAAACGTACGTTTATGCGATAGAATTCATAAAAATGCAATGTAAATTTAATAACTCAATTTAAAAAAAAAATTTAATTTTACAAGTTATTATCACGCTTGTGGACATTCATCATTTATTTTAGTAAAATCGCATCATGGAAGAGGGTTTTGTGAAAGCAGAAAGTACTAATCTACCAATGATGAATAAGGTTGATGGTGCTGGCGATGGATCCGCAATTTTTGTGCATTCAGGCACGAGACACCAATGATATTCGTTATATGACTCATTATTTTCACAAATCTTGTTGCTTGCTCTTTCGTCGTCGTATTTTTTACTAAGGACTGACGTAAATTCAGAATCATTCAATTAAAAAATAGGTTTTGAGGCACTTTTCGGTCTTATGAAACAAAAATAAAAATTCTACTGGTTCATTGCGATCTCAGGATTAATTTAAAACAGTTTTCAAAAGAAGGTGCAATACCTTATTGGGAAATTCAGGTCCTCGGCTCATGCGGCTTCATAGTGCGTCCGAGATGACGCTGAAGTTCGCAACGTCCAACGAAATGATGTCAGAAAATTGAATAATTCGCCAGCGAATCTCGAATTTTGTTCCCTGTCGAATGCGCAATTCGTAGTTTTTCAACGTCTGCACAAATTATTCGTGAAGTAAAGAATTGATGAATTACAGATCTCTTTTTCGCTCATTTCGTTGGACTCGAACGTTGCAAACTTCAGCGTCGTCGTCCGAGCCCGCTAGTCTGATCGGGAGTGCCTCGGAGAATTGCTCCCTCGGAGTGAATAGTTTTTCGTGCGGATTCTCGCGCCCGGAGTCCGGGCTCCCGGTCGCTCATCACCGGAAATAACGAAATTTTTTCCTCCCTAATATTGTCACTCACGATCCTCGACCCGGTGTCAATCGCCACTAAAATTCGTGGTTCCCCGGTGTTCCGATCGCTCCGTGGACCGCTTCCAGGGCGGTGCGCAGTGAAAAAACGTTCCAAATACGTGGCCATTGATTTTTCCCATAACTCGGACAAACGACGAGCGAGCCACGTTGGCGTTGACTGGCAGGGTTTATCCCCGGTACCGCGAACGCTCGGTTTGATCTGAAATTTTTAAATCTTTCATCGAGCCCTCATCAGAGTGGATCTTGTCGATTTCGAAGCTCGCTGCTGCTGGCAACTACTCCGTTTTCATTCCGGAACTTCCGGTGACATTCGGAGGCTCGGACAACTTGAAATGGACGTACGAATGGACGGGAATCGATACGAAATGACGAGAATTTATAGGAGGCTCCGAAGTGCCCTCGAAAACCATTAGGATTTAATGCTTGCGGCGAATTCTGTAGTCGAGATCGTCTACGGAGGCCTCTCTCGTAAATTCGAGGCGGTCGATACGCCGGGATGTGCGGATTGGTGTGCTCCCTCGCTCCGTCGTTTCTCTCGGTCTCTCACTTTTGTAACACGAGGTTATAGCGTCGGAGATCCATTCTCGATGGAGCAGTGAACTCGGCTCGCTGTGGACGCGTGTCTCCGCAGAGGGAGAGGTCAAGACTTCTTCATCCTTGCGGGCCATCCGCGCGCACCGTTTCGATAACGCCAATTCGTCTCGGCGTCGAAATTTCTCGATATTCGTCGCGGGGCAGCTCCGAGCTCTGCGTCACTCCTTATCGCTCGGTCACAGCTGCTTCTCCGTCCACGGATTTATCAAATCTCCTAGGCAAACTGTGACGCTTCACAGAGCGAAGCGCAGAGGTTTCGACCGGGAGAGAAAACTCCAGTGACACTGCGAATGCCGCTCGTCTGCGCCTGGAAAAGTACGCCTTTTTCATCCACGTTGCTCCACTTTTTTCAGCTCCTCGTTAAGACGTCACTTGCCACTTGTCCGGGGAAGCAATCGTGGAGAAAAGTCTGCGAGTTCGAATTTGCTGACTCGAAACGTCACGATTTTGAGGCGGAGGAAAGAAAAAATTCGCTTCCTCGTTATTGTTAGGCGGCTCGAAGCGAATCCGGGACTTTATTTGCCACCGAAATTTTCCGCCTGTCGATGACCAGGAACGAAGATCGATAAAAATATTTCGAAACACGAGCAGCTAGGCGAACATTACGTAAATGCTTGTCCAAGCAGTTTCAGTCCTTGAAACAAACCACAAAGACGCTTTCACGAGTCTTCCCTCTTCTTGGCGTTTCAGAGCGGAGGATCGGGCGAGAGAGAATCGCAGAACGAAAAATCGTCCGGACACTTTGAGGTAACTCCTGTACTGCTAGTCAAATGAGGGCTAAATTTTCAAAACGCTTTTATATACCAAGTTTAATGTATTGATTGAATGTATTGTTAGTGGATTTGTATTACAGCTTATCTTATTAACATGTAAAAATATTGAAAACGCTAGTTTTGCAAAACCATCAACCGATAAATGCAAATTTCCACGCTGACACATTTTTACTGGTATTTTTCGAAGAATTATCTGCGTTTTCTCATCGATTTTATTGCAACAAGTCTCATTTTGTTCGTCAATCGGTCCTCTATGAATCCACCATGTGGTTGTTTTTTTAACTTGATCGTTTCACTGTTGCAGCTGATTGATCATCGGGTGAAAAAACTTTTTCGTTCATTATTTCTCTCAGGAATGAGTTTAAAGGAAAATCTACGTGGTGAATTCGTAGAGGATCAGTTGAGGAACAAAATGAGACTTTGTGCAATAAAATCGGTTAAAAAATACAGACGATTCTTTGAAAAATACCTGTGAAAATGTGTCATCGTGGAAATTTGCATCTACCAGTTGATAGTTTTGCAAAACTGTCATTTTTAATATTTTTTCACGTTAATAAAATATGCTTGAATACGTATCTATTAAGAATGAGTTTAATCGGTACGTTGAACTTGGTCTAAAAGCGTTTTGAAAATTTAGCACTCATTTGACTAGCGTGCAGTACAGGAATTACCGTAAAGCGCTTGATTTTTTGTCGTATATTACAACTCAGATGACGCTGAAGTTTCCAACGTTGAAGTCCAACGAAGTGATCGAAAAAAACTCTCCAATAATTCCAGTAATTCTCCTATTTTGTTCCCTGCCAAATTTGCGATTCGTAGTTTTTCAAGCTGCACCAACGATTCGTGAAATAAAAAATTGGTCAATTACAAACGTTTTTTTCCTTCATTTCGTTGGATTCCAACGTTGGAAACTTCAGCGTCGTCAACTCAGGAGAAAACGCTCGTTTGGCATTCAACGCCGTCGCCATCTTGAGCTCGTACTATCTCAGGCTTGACCCGCACTGACAGCTCAGTCCCGCCGAAGTCGTTTATCCCACTTCTCTCGTTCAAAGAGAACGAAAAATGACATAAAGCTTGGCTCCTGGTGAAACAATGCCGCGCTCACCGTCCCTCCCTTTCGTTTCCTCTCTTCGCTCATTTTATTCTCCACTTTTTGGGCTTCATCAAGAAGCAATTTGGCAGAAAAATTAACTGAATTACCAGCACGTTTGTAGAGGCAACGTCGACCCCCCTCGCTCCATTTCGTCGTGCAAAAATTCAGATCCGTAGAATCAGGATGAAAACATCCTGTCACTTTCTGCCTCAAATTCTCGTTTTCTTCCACTCGTTACAATCGCGTGGATGAATATATTAAGTGTGCTGGCAGTTACTTCGGCGGTACGTAAACGGCTCCATTTTTATCCGCTGTTTTTTCGATGATTTTGTGATTAAAAGTGCGAGTGGCTAGCTCGATGCGAGAGCTCGAAAAAAGAAGCCTGGAGGGACGAAGTTACTCGGCGTCGTCCTTCGAGCACGCGGTGACTAATGATCTTCCTTCTTATCGAGAGACTGCAATGAGCAATCGCTACTTACGGCGGTGAAAAGAATTCTCTTGCCAGCATCACTTGGAAGATCGTCGAAAACGATTGCTCCGCCAGGGGAGTTTTAACGAAGTCAGAAAAAAATTGGCATCTTTCGAGAACAAATGTCGGGAACATCTGTACAAATGGCTTTCTTTTAATTTTTTCTAGAGAGAGAGAGAGAGAGAAAAAAGCGAATTTGTAGCCGGTAGATTCGGTATTGCGATGGCTCACGATCCCCGCTAGGTTGGACAACCACGACGGAGCTCGCCTCGAATGGGCGTCGCCTACTTTTCCATTGTCCGAAATCCTATCGAAGGCTCCAACTCGGCCTTAACGCAAAATCCTTTTTTAGCGCGCGGGATTAATGATCTTTTGGTACTTTGAGCGCGATGGAAACTTGGCCCAACCCGAAAAACATTCGTCGCTCTTTCGCTCTCTTTCTCTCGCGCTCCCTTTCTTCTGTGCATCTTTCTTGCTCGCCAAACTGGAGCACAATATAATAGAGGTCTGGGGAACTCGGCTCGAGCACGCTACCTACTCTGCCCACACACATTAGTACACGCCGAGAATTCTTTCCTCGCGATTAAAGGTCGACCAGCTCTGGAATTTCATAAGCTTATATCGAAAGAATTCTTCTAATCGTGTCTCGAGTACGAACAAACTTTTTCATCGAGAAGCAGCGACCGTTTCGTCACGGAATTTTCGTTTCGCGATCTCACACTGACACGGATCCGTCGCGCTCGAAGAAACAATGGAAAGATACAAATGTCGTAGTGACATTTGTTCAAAAGACCTTCACTTTCATTCCTTAAAACCCTCTCATAAAATACATTCAACGAAATATATTTCATCCGCTAGTGTCTTTTCAGCCATATAATCTCTCGCGATTGTCTGCCTGCCGCGTTTGATCATTCTTCAAGGTCGCCAAAATACCGCGTCATTTCTATCTTCCGTTCGACAAAGGATGAACTAATTCGTTCTCCAAAAACGCTGTACACTGAGACTAGAATTTCTTGATCGAACGCAACCTCGTTTAGTTGGATGAAAATGTGGTCGATTCGACCAATTTTTCGCTGAAAAATCCAATCATTTGTATTCTCAAATATTTAGAGTTTAATAGAGTGTATTTTTTTTTCAATATCGTCTATCGAATAAAATTCCATCGAGTTTGACTGTTTTTTGTTGTTGAACGAACTCAATAATTTTCTACTAAAAAAAACTTTTTCTTTCTCGATAAAGAAAATGTTATCTTTCAATATAAAAATTGTAGGAACAACGAATCCGTGCAATTGCGAAAAAGTTTTCGAGCAAATATTTTTTCTAACGAAATTTCGATATGAAATCCTACAATTTGTGTCCGCTGATAAATAATACGATTAAAGTTGAATGATGATTCATTATACTGGATTTGCGATATTCTGAAGAATCTTGTCGTTTGCAACAATCGAAATTACGTAGCCGACAACAGCTCGCGTTGTTTATCGCATGCATTGCGTGTGATCCTCGAGTTTATACGCCCGTACTTTACAGACGAGAATATAGCCAAGTTCTTCGTGTACTGTATTTCGAGTTTTGCACCAACCGCCAGAAACCCATGCGGTCGGTAATCGAGCGAGAGATGTAGGGACGTGAATAAATAATACTCCCACGATCCGTGGGTGCGGTTCTGTTATAACGTTGAAGATCTCTCGTCACGCACATGCCGATGTTGGTAATACGCTTTACAATCGTGCAGGAATCGGCAGGAATGGTGCACGCTCGTTGAATCCGTTTCCAGATACGAGCAAAGTTGCATAGAATTTATCAATTTTTTTCCCGGTCCTTTGAGTCTAATATGTTTGTTTGGAGTCGATAGGATAAAAATATTTTCGAGTAAAAATAATATTTTTATTTACATTGGAATGATTTATTGTTGCAGAGGTCTTCCCTGCGGTATCCAACCGCCGGAGCCAGTGCCAGGACCGGACGGGGACAAGCTTTCGACGATCGCCACGCGGTTCAGTTACTTTCAAGAGAAAAAATTGTCCCCCGTTGCCTCGAACAAGATTGACCTTCGGAGAAACATCAATCCACCGGCGAGGTACAAAAATGCGCGTTCAACGGTCAGACTTCGACCGCGTCAGGTGTTGTGCAGCAAATGCAGGTCGATTTGCAACGAGAACAGCGAAAACGTCGATTCCAGCAACAACGGAAAAAAGCGAAAGCTCGAAGCTCCGGCGGAAAGCGCTCCCCCGCCAGCGAGACGGAGCGATCGACGGTGCAATCAACCCCCGCAAAAAAATCAACGAGTTTTGTTCATGGAGAATGAAAGCGTCGCGAGGACCAGAAAAAATCCTTTGTGCTCGGACGGCGTCGACTCTTCCACCAAATCCTCAGAGCCTCTCGTTGCACCCAAAGTTTCTGCTCGTTTGCAACCAAACGAAATCGACGATGCGATGCAGAGCACCGGTAATAATTCCATCACTTTTCGAACTCTGGTATTGTGAATGAAAATGCTGCTAGACAACCCAAGCCCAGTTTTTATCGTATTCGTTTTGTTTTACTCTCGTACAAAATTAGTGACTAAAATACTTGGAAAGAATAAAAATTGAAATCCGTAGGAAAAATTTTTAATAAAATCGATTTCAGAAGATTTTTTAACGTTACGAAGAATCATAATAAGGGAAAAAGAATTGTTAAAATGATGGGAAATTTTACAGGCACTGCCCAGCTCGCATCGGATGTTCATCAAGCTTCTTACTGGCCGTGTTCAACGGAAGATTCGACGTGGAACCCAGCGGACGCGTCGACGGAAATTCGAGCCGAGCGAACGGAACTAGACAGTAGGAATCCATCGACGGCGTATTGCGCAACACCAAGACGCTTGAGTAGTTCGTCGGTGGAGAGTGCCAAAGTGCCGGACGAGGATGAGAAAAAGACATTAGCCGCGGCAGACTCGACGGTAATAAGACCGAAGGTATCGCGAGTGCCAAGAAAAAAGAGATCAGTCGGTTCGATGGAGGATCTGTGGGACGAGACTGTGTTCGAGGATGCGACGAGGACGGCGAGAGCAACGCCGGTTATAAAAATATCGTTCGGAGCCCAGGGCGAGGGGACGGTCTTAAAAATACCGTCAAAAATTCAGGATCCTTACGTTCACGATGTCGATACCGACGTGGAAGAGCCGCAAACGGAACTCGAGAGAGATCCGTTAGAACTGCCAGTCGGTTTCGAGGCGGAAAAAGCTCCAAAATTGCCCGGCGATGAAAACGCGCTTCAGGAACAATTGGACCCGCAAAAACAAAATGGCAAAGACGCCAGTGCTAAAGCCGCCAAGAGAGCTTTGAAAAAAGCCAAAAAAGAAGCCAGAAGAAAAATGCTCGGCGGTCTTTCACCAGCCAGATCACCTTGCAACGGATCTCCGAGGTATGAAGATGGATGAGAAAATATGACAACTTTTTTTACCTCGGATTAATGCTCCATTCGTCTCTGTCATTTCTCTTTTGTAATGCCGTCTCGAGCTCTTCCACTCAATCAGAGATTATCTTGACTGTTTTTACGGATAAATATATGAAATATAAATTCGCACGGTGCCTTTGATATATCGAGAGTTTTCGAGAAATAAGTTGAGCCGAGAGAGCGAATTGAATGCTACTTTAATTTATCTACGGGATAACACCGAGAGAAATGGTTTTTGTTTGTTTTTTTTTTTTTTGGCGGATCGATTAATCACTCCAATGTCTTATTTTATTAAAAAGACGAACCCAACCAGCGAAATACTTTTTGAACGCGTTTTCGTGAAAACTTCGATTCAAATGCTACATAAATTCGCTATGAATTTCAAGGGTACTTTTTCTATTAGGGGGGATATTCGCAATCTCTCTTGAGACGAAAAAAATAAAATGTTTGAAAATCCCCTAGCGAAATGGCATCGAGAAAAAAAATTCTATAGCGTTTTGTATCTGCCTTAATCTTCAGATATAGCACGACGTTCGATCCGATCTCGTATCATCGTAGAAAGCACAAAGTCAAGCACAAGAAGAAGCACAAAGAGGAACGTAAGCACAAGAGCCTCGTTCAAACCCTGCAGACCGAGGAGGCCGAGAACAAAGGTGGACGAAAGGGAGACTCGACGGAGTCAAATATCATAGCTTCTAACGTTGAGGAAGAAAATCCTGACTGGAACGTTAATCCTGATGGAGAAACGTACACGGCTATAAAGGAACAGTGCCTCAAGCAGAAGTTATCTATTTCATTGAAGAGATTGAACACGAACGCTTACGCAGCAAGATGCGATTATCCGGTGAGCAACGCCTCTTCAGGATGCAAAAGTCCTGGCGCAAGCAGCGACGAGCTTAGCGAACCTGAACCCGAAGTTGATGCGGTTGAAACCGCGCCCGATTTTCCACCGCCATCGCATCCTTTGACCATTCGTTTGGCTGCTACACCCGTGGCTCATTGTCTTACGGCGAGCGGAAGGCGAATGGACGTTGGCGACGTCGTGTGGGGAAAAATTCACGGGTTTCCTTGGTGGCCTGGGAAGGTCAGTATTTCCTTCGAAATATATTTCAAAATATTTCAATAGTCCAGGGTCCTGATAATCAGTGAGTTCGATGATTTCGAAGTGAACTATTTTTTCAGGTTCTCAGTATATCGGTATCTTGCAGCGAGAATGGCAACTCGTCGGATGCTCAGGCTCATGTCGCCTGGTACGGTTCGTCGACGTGTTCATTGATGTCGTGCGATCGACTGAGTCCTTTCCTCGAGACGTTCAAGGTGAAAATTCGAAAAAAGAAAATGTTTTATTCAATTAATTCTTAAAGCGCGTTTGAGTGAGGCAGCAAAACCGCGGCTTCTTACAATTCCGTGAGAATTTCTTTACATACTTTTGAATCGCTTTGCAGGCACGTTACAACAAGAAAAAACGTGGCCCTTACAAAGAGGCGATAAGACAGGCCCAGTCCGAAGCGAGAAGTCAAATAGCTCCGAACTCGACGACGAGTGGAGTATTGAACGTTTGTGGCTCACCTCGTGAGGTGAACGTACTTTCCTGAGGTCAAAAAACACGACGTAGTAGTCGCAGAAGAAAAATCATTTATTCCACACTGCCCTGATTGACAAAGATTCTTTGTCAGCATGAAAAATGAAGGAGAAGACGAAGGAGGAGATGAAGAATGAAAAGCGGAGGAAAACAACGTTTAACGAAGAAAGCTGATAGAGCGAGAGGAGACGAACGTGCCGGTTTGGAATTGCTAAATGTAACATAAAACCTGTACAGAATGCATTTACAGTTAACGCAGAAATCGTAGCTGAGACTCGAGGGTGTAATATGGGTCGGAATGGCTAATTAGTCGACGCATTTTTGAGGGACGAATCGTCTAAGCGCGTTGGCAGCATTTTAAGCTTGTTAATTTATGTTTTTATCATATTTTTGTTCTCGCTTTTTTCGTTCTCTGTTTTTGAAAGCGTTTTTTCTTTTTTTTCTCGTTTATCGCACGAACTCGTGCGGAAATTTTTGTCCTCCTTTCAACTATCCGTCTCGCCTCGTTGAAATGCCAAGTCTCGTGTGCCAGTTCAATTCCAGAGACTTCTTCGATTCGTTTATCGCTTTTACAGCGGTTCCAACCACTGCCGAGTAACTTGATGAGGCATCCACGCGCATTTATGGTGTTCGATTTCAGACGATTATCGAATGAGGAAAAATTCACGTTGAGTCATTGATTCATACACAATTCCACCCACGAAACAGGGATCAGGAAAGTTTCGGCGTTCTTTACATTACCTTCTGAAGCATCACCTTTTTGGTAGACGAATAGATAAATAAATTCATCAGACTGCTGGCAAAATAAAATTTTCTCGACTCACTTGACTGACGCAAACGATCTATGACTTCGAATTTAGAAACGTACACTTGGCCAAAGCTTGTGCAGCCATTCGAGAAATATTTATCGGAATAGACACACAGAAGGGGGAAAATATTTTATCCTCGCTCTTCGTACGAGGAGGGGGGATCCCTCGATAACCCGTTGTGTATATTCAAGAATATCTGTGAATTCTCGACGATCCAAAGACCGGAGTTTCAAAAGTTTTCCTCGTTCGAAAAAAATACCGATAATTACAGAATTTTATTGAACCTCGATATTTCATTTCGGGTTAACCTTGATTTCGTGAATATTCTTCGTCGCATTGAACAGCCGTTGATCTAACTGCACAAAGCCACACACAGGAGCACGGTTATGAAAATAAAGTACATTTTTCCATAGCGTCGTTCTTCGAGCTCGTGCAAAAGAAAGATTTTTTTCCTCAATTTCGACGTCCGGGTTTTTGTCAGATCTTGAAATTCCAGAAAACAACCTGTACCATCAGTTCTGATGAATTTCAGAAATTCGTCGAAATTATCAACATTTCTTTTTTATTTAAAAAAAAACTCATCAGTAACTAAAGAAAATGAAAAAAACATTCTTCCTTATACATACTAAAGAGCAAAATAACGATTCTCATCAGAGGGCGCAAACTTCCTTGATTCAATCGAATGAAAGTTTTTGCCATTTATTTGCTTTTAACAATAACAAAAATTGTTTTGAGTAACTGTGATTTTTTCAACTGTTTTTTATTATGTATAAATATATATTATATATATATATCTGCATAGATTTATTATTATTATTATTGTTACTGATACATTAATTATTGAATAATTCTTGTGTGTAGTAAATGAAGATTCTTCTGGAGGTGCAAGGACAAGACACACGTGTAATCGCGAAGATTTCATTTAAAGGCTTAAAAGTTGTACGCTTTTTTCAAACGACACTGATGTGCTCGTGGAAGCTTGGGAAATGTGCGGCTTTTCTTAAGCGCAGTCAAATATAACGAAGTTGTGTGGCTGCCTATTCGTTTTTTTTTTTTTTTTTTTTTCATATTTCTTTAGTTGTAGTCTCAATTAGCAGCACTATAGAGTGTGATTTTGGACAGGCGTCAAAAGTCACACGTTAGGAAATGAAAAAAGCATCGAAAAATGTGTTTTTCTACAGACTCCAAAGCCAAGAAAATGATGGTGGATTATAACGATATAAACGAAAATGCGTTTCTCGTGATAATGACATTCGAGAATACACGATCTTGTAAAATAAGACGAAATAAAAATGTAAACGAATATACAAATGATAGAAGAACAGAAACTACAAGCACGTAATTATATTTATACGATAAATGAACACTTAGGCATGTACGAAGCCATGATATCGTCGTAAAACTACTTTTTCTCCAAATCGGAGAGAAGAAGAGAGAAAATAATAGAAATTCATCGGAACATGCCAAGTGCCACTTGAGTAACGAGAAGCGGAGACTCGAAGAGTGAGCCTGCACGGGAATGAAATAAAAAATGATGTGTATAATTTTTTTACCGACACTCTCGATGTTCGTGTATTTGAAAAAGTAACAGAAATCGATTATAACTTGCGATTTAACGACAGTGACAATATTTTTTTTTTTCAGTCACTTGGCAAATCGAATTCATTCGTGAATGACTTGTTGTACGATGACGACGACGATGATGAAATGATGTTCGAATAAAACGACGGATATCGCCGATCGCTATACCGTCTTCCATTTAGAAACAATAGTCCGTTATTATATGGTTTTTTTCCTCGTCAAACGTGGTACGAAGTAATAAGTAGATAAATATGTGACATTTGGCGACTTCGATGAACGCACGTTGTACGTGCGTCGCACATCGAATAATTGTACTTGTATGTGACTGCCTGTGTGTCTGCGCGTGTGTGTACGCGTGCGAGTGCGACTTACTCTGGAGCACGCAACGAAAATGAATTGAAAAACTTGGGATAATTGGCTTCTCGCATCACTAACGAGCCTTTTCGAATATCAGACGATTCGAAGGCTCTCTTTTTTTACATTTTAAAGTCCGTCGCGTATTTCATACACTGGGTAAAGAAATGTAAGTTCAAAGGAAGAGCCTATATATGCGACGTTTCGATTTGTATAAACAACAAAATATACTTTTCTTCATAATTTCGTTTTTGTATGTTTTTCTTTGCTCTACTTGACCAAACGTCTCTTTACACGTTTTTAAGCCCGCTCCTCTCTTGAGATTATCTTTGGGAACTTTCTCAAAATCCAACCAAGTGACGGAGCGAATCGGAAGAATTTTGGTTTTTCGTACCAGGCTCAGAGTTTCGATGGATTCTACAACTTTGCTGCGCAAAGAGTCCAAAGTCTGCCGATTTTTTTCGCTCGGGATGCTCTCACTCTTTAAGAGGAATAAATTCCACGAGAAATCTCACGAATACGAAGCTTCGGTTGTCATTTCTACGCTGGTCGAAAGCTCGCGCCCTCGGAAGATGCAAATTTACTTCTTTGGCTGGCGCTAGCTTAGCCCACTGCGGACCAAAATCACTCGACCTTGAGCCTCGCTAATCAGTTCCCTATTCGCGCATTTATCGATCAGAATATTTATTTATCAAGTAAAATAAATGTCGAAATTCACTGAATTTTTATACGGCATGAGATTCTTCGAAAATTCTTCAAAGGCTCCGTCCAATAAAAAATTTCGGTCCGTTGTTCCGAATTTTCGATTCATACGAACCAGTCAAAATTCGCGAACTGTACTCGAAATTCGGAAAGCCTGATGCCGCATTTGAATCCGGTGATTTCAATAAAATTTCTCGATACGAAACTCAATGGGAATCGTTAAAAAAAGAGTTTTACGTTTTTCCCGAAGTGCGCGTACCGTGGAACATCCAAAGATGGCAATTGCCTCACACGGAGCGCCAGTCTTCAAGACATTTGAAATTATACAAATTTCTTATCATCCCACACCTGTCATCTGAATGATCTGTCACGCGGAAACAGTTTGGTAAGCACATCAGCTTACGCGACGTGAAAAGGCAAACAAAAAGTATTTCGGGTATATAAGCCAGCTTGACGAAAAGCGGCTAGTACAGAAGAAGAAATCATCAACGGATTCCAATAGCTGAAGCAGCATGTGTAAGATTATTTTAATTTTTTATTCGTCATAAAACCCATTGAATCACAAAGTAGATTCCAAATGAATGAAATCACTTTCATTGAATAACTTTTAACAATTTTTTATTAACAGTTTTTGCCAAGTTCTCGTGGATCATTTTATTGGCGGTTTTCGTCGTTGCTGTTCAGTCGAATTCAAACGAAAAAGCGACAGTGGTACGTAGAATTATCATGAAAGCGAAATCGTGAAAAACTTTTGATTTACCAACGTGAAAATTGATTAGGATTCCATTAAACGATTGTGCGACGAGGGATCACGATCGTATTATCCATACAGAAACGCTGCTAAAGCTTGCGTGGTAAGTTCCAATGATTCAAACATTTTCACTCCAAAAATAAAAGAAGTTCGATTATTGTCTAAAAATAAGATGAAAAGGAAATAGCGTTTTTCGAGTAAAGATAATTATTCGGAAAAACAGGATTTCAGCACATGCGAAAGCTCATGCATTAACAACGCCGTCAGTACGTATAATATCAGGGGCTGAAGTTTTCTACCGAAAAAATGGGGAAAAAAACAATCGGAAGTGCGCTGCAAGTGAGCGTATGAAATTCAAATTTTCTTCTACGCTAGTGGCACGATTCTATATGGCACGGAAATAATTGAGCATCGATTGTATTAGGATAAAAAATAAAGACTGCTACGATGAATTCCGAATATGACAATTCAACTTTTTTCCTTCTCAGCGAGCTTATTTACTTGAGATATGAATTCCCATGCGTCGACAGTCGAGTTTCATCAAAAAAAGCCTCCCCCTCGTGAAAGATATCTTTGGGAGTGTGACATTTTCTATGAATTTTTTGCTCATTGTGTCCATTAATCAAAAAGTATGAATGTCAAGTATTCTTAAAGTTGAAGAGCACGCGAAAGTGGGCGAATTTCGTTCGAAATGTTGAAGCACACAGGCTCAGCGTGGTTCGTCCATTTAAGGAGGGTGGATAGCGACGATACAATGTTGCTAAACCATGTTAAATACATTTAAAATTTCAAAATGATAAGGAGTTTAATAAAAATTGGTCAACATATTCTTTAGCGCCAAATTAGACGATACTAATTTTTAAAGATTTTTCTTCTGTACAGTTATCGAGTAATTGATCACTAAAGTTCACGTGTACGAGCATAGCGTTTCCACATATATAAATATATACATTCCGAGCATAATAAGAAATCTGCTTTAATGCGTAATTACTCGCTAACTAAGCAGAAGAAAATTTTGAAAAAATGGTGTTTTCGCACTTGACGTTGAAGAACGTTATCACGAAATTTGATAAATTTCAAATTATTTAGACTTTTGTATACCCAACCTCCTTGAAAAGCTTATAAAAAGAAAGGAATTGAAAGCGAGATGCAGAACGCAAGGAGAACGCGATCGATTAACAGTCTCGAAAAAGCTGAGCCAAGTCCTGGAGGAGTGCGCCGATTCGTGGTAATTTGTTTCTTGCGTCGGAATAAAAGACGAAGGAAGAAAGTTTGAATGAAAATTAGTGAGTAGCGGATGAGTCGGGGCGAAGGGGGAATATTCTGATGAGAACGTGAGGCTCTCGCGAACGCGAGGTTCGTATTGAAAATGATAAGAGCTCGAGGTGGGATTGAGGTGGGTGGTAATCGTCGCGAAGATGAGGAAAAAGGAGAAAGAATGGCGAGACGGTGGGGGAGAGTGCAGGAGAGAAGAAGGGTCGACGTCATCGCGGAGCGGCGACGAGCCGAAGCTGTCCTATCACGTTGTTGGGAGGTTTTCGTGCGTCCGTGGATCGATGAGGAAGCGCGGCTGGTGCCGTCGCGCCGTTATACCACGAGCAGGAACAGGGTGGTGGTAACCGCCCTCCCTTCGTCGTCCCTCGAGAGCCTGTTTTTTTGAGCCCTCAGGTTCACGGGATATGGAACGTGCTCCGGCGGGGTGGCGCGGCGCATACGCACGCGAAAACCAACCGGGTGCGCACATCTCTTGTTATTCTTTAATTCCGGCTTGTCCTTAACGAACCCTCAGAGAGTAGGCACATAGAGAAGCACTTGCCCTCTTTTCGAGCCCTTCTACGTCCTTTTTTCTCATTCACCAAGCATGCAAGTTCTGTGATAGTGATAGCAAAAGCTTTTCTATTTCTTTATCTCCTTTCATTCCGGCCTGGGTCGCACACGGGCCGCCTTCCCAATACACGAGATCAGCACACACAGCCGGAGGTGTCGGAACGCTGCGGCTCTGCTTCAACGGAGAATCGAGGCGGTTGGTGCGCGATTAAAAAGCTCGCGGTCGCTCCACGACACAAGTGCGGTCACCCTGCGAGGGTGCGAGTCACATTCGACCGGAAGAATCTCCCTCCGCATCGTCAAGCCCCGAAGAGCCGAGGATATTACTCCCAAAATCAACGAATGGGATCGTGCTACGGTTATACTCGCGACCAATGTAGGTCAGAGGGTGAATCCAACAGCAGCAACTGCAACGTTGTACCAGCGACACATCGGAGAGTCGAACTACCCGGATTTTATCACGGAAGTGGTCGTCCACCACGAGGAAGCGACGCGTGGCTTCGCCTCCCTCGTGAGCGTCGCAGCTGCGCATAGTCCGCACACTCCAACGAGGTGACACTCGCCGAGGATAGCCCAACGCACGCTCCGGTCAGCGGTGTAGTACGTGCAAAATAGCCAGAGCGAGAAGCACCGCGCTGCGGGACGGCCTCAACTACGGGGGACCACCTTCGAAACACCCTTAAATGTTGCAGTCCAGTTTCGAGCCTCCGTCGTACCGCGCCTCACGAGCTTACGCCGATTCATAAACCCCGCGCATCCTTACGACACCCTTCCGAAAAGGGAACTAATTTTCAAGGCACTAATTCGAAAGGATCCGCCAGGATAAATCTCAAAGGCCCGTCGATGCTAGTGACTAACAAGTGGCGGTTTTTTGACAGCAGTCGTCGCTGAGCTAACCACTCGAAACGCTCGTCAGTGGAGACGATTCCTTTCGGAATGTCCGAGCCTGGATGAAGGAGCACTCTCGTTCTGGACCTTCCTCCGCGCCATGCCCGGCAAGCCAGGAATAATGATATTCCATATGGAATCCACTCTCGTTTCATTCCCTCTCTGAAACGAAGGAGACCCCGCCGGACAGTTTGCACGGGAAAACAACTCACTTTTTTTCCTTCTCTTTCACACAACTCTTTCGTTGCTTGTTTGAATTATGATACACGTTTCCTCGGAAAACTCGCAGAGATACGATCGTGTCAAGCGGAAGGGTGTCGCTTTTCTCGCTAGTTTATTCAGGACCAAGAGATTCGTCGTTGGAATGAAAATGGAAGAGGACGACGATATGGAGCGCGGAGCCAGGGTCGAAACTCCCGGTAAGTCTCTGACTCTTCTTCCTTCAGGATTTCTCATACATCGCATTTTCTTACTGCATTTTTATCCAATTTAATCCGAGTCCCCGGTCCGTTTTGTCGACACTATAAAAATGCAATTTTCGTCGAGACTGACCTCCTCCATTATTCAAGTTGATCTACCAATTATCCGCTCCGTATCGAGCCCCGCATCTCAACCAGTCCGTTAACTCGCGAATGCCCGTCGGCTGCCTAATCGAAGGGAGATTTCATTTTCACGACAGGGCTGCGCACGGCGCTCGGCTATTTTCCTCAGGGGTGCGGAGAGACCTTAATTTACGAGGGACCAGAAGTACGCGAATTCACTCGTGCCAATCGCAACTCTCGATACTCTTCCATCCAAATCTGCAAACCAATGAAAACTTTCCCTATGAAAAATACGAATCGCTGCGAATTCCGGCTCCGAAACTTGCCCCTGTTATCGCTCATTGGATCATCGAACGCGGAAGTTTTGAAAAACTTTTAATCCAGTGAACCGAATCTACCGATACTTTCAGTCCGTATTTACGATCCTTTCGATTTAATCTCCAAAAGTTTTTAATCTTTAATCCATTCTTGATCGGATTTCACTCTTGGGTCGAAAACAATTGAGTTTTTTCAAATTCTTTCACCGTCGAACAAATTGATCGGAAGTTTTGTAAACAATTCGTTTACAAATCCTTGTCACCATTCCTGAGTCGAAGTTTCTGCTTGTCACTGCACCAAAAAACGTTCAAACGACATTCGGGAAGTAACTGCTGGGCCCGAAATACCGCACAGCTCAAAAGTCTGAGTGAATTTTTCCCAAAATATTTACCAGAAGTTTCGGACGATATTGATTTCAAACATTCGTGTAGAAGAAATCTGACTAGGTCTGCGAGCAAGAAAAGGATTCATTGACCTGAAAAAGCCAAAGATTTTCACTGAGAAAGTGATAACTCGACAGGCAAATAATAAAAAAGCATAAAATGGATCGAACTTTATAATTGTAGTTAATAGAAAATGAATTCATTTAATTTGGTTTGTTGTTTTGTAGATTTTTATTCAATTGCTTTCGTTATTTATAAGCTTGAGCTTTTCGTTTTTTATGTGAATCATTCAACTGAATTTGCTTTTTCACGTTCCAAGCTTCTGTGCTCAGACTCATCGGACTTTTCATTTTTTAATGATTTTACATCAGCAAAAACGAAAACGTTCAGGTTCCCAGTTGAGTGTTATTTATTAGCCAAAAGAACAGTTTCGCCCAATTAATTGCTGCGAATAAAATGCAACGAGAGATTACGAATTTCATTCATTTGTTGCGGTGCAATACGACAAAAATGACCAAATTTCCGTAACGATGTTGAGCCCCACGAGCATCATTGAGGTTCGATCGAATGACGAAAACTATAATTTCCTGAATATACTCAGCTCTGGTGACGAATATCTGTCGTCGAAGTGGTCACGAGATAGAGAATTCGGTATCGAGGATTCCCTCAACTCTGAGTGTGACAGCGGTCGATGTTGTAGTGGCTTCGGCGCCCTGTCATCCGTCACCCTCGCACTCGATCCTCACACTCACTCCGGGAAGGACTCGAAACATTGATCAGGATATGGAGGCGCTCAGACTGAGTCGTCAGGACAACCCTTTTTTGCAGGTGACGATTCCGAGACGACGATTATTTCATTGCAAAACTGTTCAATATTATTCGGTTGATGAACTCCCGACAAAAATCTTACTTCCCTAGGTTTTGGCCAGTCGAGAGAGTCTCGTCGAATCCATCGAGGAATCCGAATCTGACGACGCTATTTTGATGTCCCAGGTAAGCCTTCATCGTCAGGACGGTTCGATAAAAATTGGATTTTCGTTCAATTCTCTCTAAAAAAAAAAATCAACATGGCGATGAGCCCCACGAATGACATTTCTTCAACTTTTTTTCCATTAACAATTTTTCTAATCGGAGTAACGACGACGAGCATGAGACTTGGAAAAGCGACAAGGAACTATACTCAAAATTGCTGTTTGCTACAAAATAATTCAGGAACTGGGCGACGCTGATCCCTTGACCCTGGCTCAGGTTCACGAGCACCTGGTCCGCAGTCCACCTCCGGCTTCGTGGCCGCATACGCCGGTCTTTCATTTCCCTCATCGAAACCCAGCGTCGGGGAAGGTCGAGAGCATCGTTGGTGGTGGTTCGCACTACAAAAGTCCCTCGAAGAGCCCCGTGCATCGTGGCCCAGCGGATAACGAGTTGTCCAGGAGTGAGCCCTCGACCGACATCAGAGGTACGTGGGGGGAGTTACACTCACCGAGATGAGACCTCGGCCAGAGAGCGAGAGCCTCGCTCTCCGGACGAGGAGCGCCGGAAAGGGGAGGAAAAAGCTTCCTAAAAGCTTTTTCTTTCTCGATGCACACAGACACAGAGGAGGGAGGCCCGGTGGCATGCAGAGGCTGAACTTTCGTATAGGATTGCGGATTAAAATTTCCTCCGACTCGGTATTTTCTCGCTTTTTTCATTCTTTCGTATACGTGCAGGTTAAACTCTTGTCTCCGTCGTGTTGGATGCCCTCGACCTTGCCGCAGCGCAGACGTCCGATCGATCAACGTATTTTTACCTCGAATAAATTAATCCCGGGCCATAGCCCGCTTTTATACACGTACATTTATGGATATACGCGAGTGTAACCGTTACGCCAATCCGGGAGTGCCCACTCCAGGCTTTCTATTACCGGTCGACGGATCTTCGATTTTCCCTCACACCAAGCCCCAATTCTCTTTCGCTTAATGCCTCGCTCTTCTTTATACCACTTCGCTACATATGTATTCGTAGAGATACTCATCGCGGACGTCTACTCAATTACGTACAGGCCCTCCCAGTAGTGCAAATTGAACTGAAATTAACGACTTTTTTCACTTTTGTATGGAATTAATCTCACGAGACTTTTTAGGGGTAACGATTCCTCAGTAATCGATTACGATCATTTGAAACATTGAAAAATCAAGTTTTATTATAGAAAAGTGGCCAAAATGAGGAGAGGGATTTGGAAGTTCTGGGTACTTGACATTTTCGTTTGGATTGGGACAAATTTATCGAGGTTTTATCTCACGGGGATTCAGTAGGATTGTGGAATTTAGTTCATTCGATTATCACCCGAAATGCTTCGCATCGAGAATAGAAATTCGATGGTTCCGTCAAACTTTCCGAACCAACGAATCTTGGGGATAAAATTAATCAAATTTACTAACCCGGGCCAACAAAGTTTATTTCATTCGCAAATTTGTTGCCTGAAATAAAGGTTTCTCACTGCAACGAATTTCGTTTACCATAATTCCTTGGTTCAGCACAAAATTTCGTTGAACTAGCGAATTTTATTTTCTCAGCACATAATTTAGGAGTTGGAAAAAATGGATTTTTCAAACGAACCGAAAATCATCGGCTCTTACAATCTTTTATGGTTTCGTTTATCTAATCATCGAAATTGGTACGTTTAAAAAATTAGAGATTACGATTTTTCGGTTGTTTTTCAAATAATTCACTCCTCGGAATTCTAGCGCAAAATGAGAGCGCGTGCACTCGCTTTGTTGGCTCGAACGATCGGACACGAAACGTCGTGTACATGGGAATATACATCGCGTAAAATCGTACACGTGCTTTTGTTTGCTGGTAGAGCACGTTAGGTTGACTTATCGATGCGCTCCTAAGCACTGTCGTTCTTCAACCGCGATGATATGTTTTTGCTGCACACACTCGTAACCCCGGAGTCGGTGAAACACGCGAGATCGATGTATCGATTTTTGCCTATCGAAACTGGGCTAGAAGAAGAAGGAGAAGAAAAAAAGTAGCGACATGTGCATTTCAGGCTGTTGGAGGCCGACCTTGAGCACGAATGTCATTGGCGTATGGATCGTTGAGTGACAGTCAAATGGGAGCGGAATTTTAATTTCCACTTTCAATAATATCCGAGAAAATAACGAGGGGAATCGAATCGAAATGAATTTTTTCGCTATCGACGAACGTTCGTAACGAATCGGAAATGGAACTCCTCCAGCGACTGCGCTCGAGCCAATTCTTCATTTCTCTTTTCTCATTTCAGACAGACACACCCACACATTCTCGCTGCTGAATCCGACGCCGATCCGAACGCTATCGGAGGTTCGACGGCTCCACAGATCGGCGGACGACAGCGTCCAGCTCATGTCATCCGAGTAAGTTATCCGTTTCCTCGAAGGAACGAACGACCAATCCCGCTCGGGGATTTCAGGAATAACGATGAATTTTTTGAAAATGGGAAAACGGGAGCGTCCGCCGCCCCTTTCAAGCTCACTCGTTTTTTCCACTCGCACTTTTCCGCGATCGTAGCAATCGGGGACGCGGAGTCGGAAATCGAGCAATTTTCCTTTTCTCTTGAAGCGATAAGCAGAGTCGAGAAAGCCCCGTTGGGCCCTCCGATTTTGAAAATCGGTGCCGAAAAAACAGCCTCGTTTCTTGAAACGATCGACTCGAGAGATTCCGGGGGATACCGCGAAGCTAAGAAACGATCAGTTCCTCGACGACAGGACGTCACGGATTGGGGATCATGACAGACGAAGATAAATATTTATCGAATTTTGGTGAGCAGATCAAAGAAAAAATGAACTTGGACGAACTTTACTGAACGACCGGAAGTGTAGCTCGGATGCAAATTACGGTTGCAACTGTTGCAAAAGAGTCTCGTAGGTAAACCAGATTCGAGTAGTTTTTAAGCACGAGAACAACCAAAAAAGCTATGCACCATGAATAACGATAAAAAACTCTCGTAGTTATCGAATTGTGATTTTGCAATAACTCAGGCAATTTACAACAATTATCCATTAAAACCTCATGACGTTTGGCATACGCACACTTTTTATTCATATTTTATCTTCAATTTTGCAATAACCTCTCCGTATAGACAAGCCTTAAACTTTTACACGTCACACTGATGCAGAAAAACAAACTAAACGCACTTCAGAACGAACGATATTTTTCTACAATTAGCCCAACGAGACGTGGAGTCGAATGAACGAACGTCAATAAATAATCGCGCAAATCCTTTTCAGTCGTCATTTTTCTCTGCGTGATTCACTCGACTCTTGAGATCTTTCCCGAAAATCTCAAATATTTATCCTCAGAAAGCTTCCCCGGATAATATTTCGGTTCGGAATATTCCGAAAAATAATTTTCGATTTTTCGGGGACGAGTTTTACGAGTCAGATTTTTCGTTACCGTTTGCGAATAACTACTGCGATCTGTGCGTCCTCGATCTCTGCAATTTTCCACCTTTGTGAGCAAAGTTCTTCGCAATTATTTGTCGACACTACTGTGATCGAAGATGGAAGAATAAAATTTCAAATGAATAAAATCAGACCGTAAAATTGCTTTTTGTGGTTGTTTTCGAGATCAAAATTCTTCAAATTTCATTAAAAATTCACCGCCATTGCCAGGCTAAACGGAATCGCAATGGTTATCCAAACGCTCTACCTTGTGGGCAGCTGAAAAAGTATATTAACGCAAAGAAAATAATTTGAAAAACAGGAAACTCTTTTTCCACAGGCCTTAGAAATGACCCATTCTTAACGGTTACAAATGAAGCATTTCACGTAAAAGTTGGCTTCTAGAATACAGATTTTTTCAGTTATTTTAACAACAAGTTTTCAATATTTTTCTTCAACGTAGAAAATACGTGCGCGTTCCTAACCTTGTCAATTCGTTTTCCAACAATGACAGAGTATCATTTCGTGACGGATGCAAAGATCGCCTTTTTTGACGCGATTTTGATATTTTTTGTGAAGGAAAAAGAAGAAAATATTTTTTCCCATTCGAGCTCCATAAAAATCGAAGAAAAACAGAAAACGACTAATTTGGGGACTTGTGCGCCCAAATTTTGATGGACGAAACACATTACCGGATTCCGGGAGGGTAACTTGAACGTGAAATGCAGCAGACGGAGCCTAATCAATAAATCGTACTAATTAGCGACTGACAGTCAATAGCTACAGATATTAATTGACGACGTGCTGACTGAAAGAACAATTTTGCATTTCGTTAGATTAAAATAAGCCAAAAAACGTGAGGTAGACCGGCCTTAATGCAGTTCGCATGGACGGGCGTGTTCGAACGAAACGGTGGAAATAAATTATTCGAGGGAATTAAAATCCCAATGAAAACTCGTTGATTAACAATCAATCGATTCAACTGTTGAAAAATTGTGTATTTTATTCAGTTTTAAATCATTAAAAAAGAGTATTAATATTTAAAAAAAATAAAATAAAAACGAAAATGGCCTTTCTCAGAAAAAAATACTCCAAATTAAATGCCACGCTAAACGATGCAAATTTTCGACTTTTTTTTTAACGTAGTTCCAAAAAATTATCTGACGAATAAATAAAAAAGAGTGACGAATTCGAGTTTATCTTGGGAAAACGTGAAAACAAGGCTTTTTCGAAATCCTCCATGATGCCTGCAGAATTCGTTGCACCAATCACTCGCCTCTTGGCATTTATCCTACTGTATAATACATTAATATATCTCTGTAATTAAAGTACGTGGCTGAAATAGCCGAAGCTTGTTTTTCCGAAGGTTTTGAAGCGATGCTTCGAAAAGTGAAAATTTGAATAAGCCAAGGGTCGGGAGGGGGGATGGCAGTTGCTCGAGTGTGTTTAATTAATTCAAAGATTCAAATGGCTTCGTGCAAGAAATGATGGTATCATGAGTTCTCTGTGTACACGATGAGCGTCCTCGTCAAAGTATATTTTAGCATATTAAATTAATTTTATTCAATGCATAAAGTATTATATTTTCGGTGTAAAAGTATGTAAAACTACTTTTTCAGATAGGAAAAAGTTTGAACAACATTAATCAATTAGTTTTGTAGGGCAGTGCGAAAGAAATCAATAGAATTTGTCGAAGAATAATGGCTATTGAATTTCTGAGTAAACGAAAAAAAAGTGATTGTTAATCCCCCCCCGTCACGCTGTAATGTCATAGAAAAAAACTTCTTCGAAGCACAAACAACTTTGCCTGAATATTCGCATGATAAAAACGAGGTTAAATACTCCCTGGAACTGAAATCCGGAGGATTAAAATCCTGCGACGTTTTCGTAATGGAACTCTTTACCAGTTGGCAGTGCCTGCAATTTGTGTGCAGTAAATATGGAAATATCCTGGATTCGGAAGAGTTATGTTAACGAGTGAGATAAAAGAACGAGAAGAATGAAATTTTCGTTGTATCGTAACGGTGCAAACCTCAATATCGAAGAGCATTTCGGTTCCTCGCATTAAAATGTTCGCTATCGCTTCAATTCATTAGTCATAAACTATAAAGGAAATTGGCTCCTTTGAAAAAAGGAGTGAAAGCAAGATAAGATGCTGGTCTATTGAGGAGCAACCCTTCGAATTGCCCAGTCAAGAAAATTCATGATACTCAGTAATATCAGATTTAGAATCGTGTACATGTCATCTCACAACATCAATGTTATTCGTTTTGTTTTATTAGAAGAAAATGAAGAAATTGTACTTATGCATTTACCACCTGCGTGCGTGTATGTATATAATTGTGTGTTTGAGAGAGAAATTTACCGATTATATACTCGAGCTCGGGTGCACCAATTAGCAGGGTTTATACAAGAAAACAAAATCACGTAGGAAATAAGCGATAAAAGAATATAAACGTTGTAAAGGCGTAGAGGAAAATACAATCGGAGAAAGAACGATGAAAAATTGTAGAAAATTTTTAGAGTCCATTGACTTGCCATTGAGAATTGAGATTGATTATATTACATGATATATGAATGATCTTTTATGTATACATCGCCGTACCTATATTGCACCCGTGGACACCGCACTGGTGCAAATTTGCACTGACGAAAATTCCAAGTGTCTAGAACTTCAAAATGCCTTTCTTCAATTTGCCCATTTTTCTATAATAAAACATGATTTATCAATTTTTTAAATGCTTGCAGTCGATTACCGAGGAATTTTTACCCCTAAAAAGTCTCGTTGTAAGATCAATTCCATACATTGATGGATGAAATAAAAACGTTTTGAAAAGTCCAAGTGCAAATTTGCAGCAGTGAGGTGAGTGGTGAGTGTGTAACCTCAGGTGGTGTCTACGGGTTAACGTTGAAACGAATTTTATTAGGAAATTTCATTTTGAAAAAACAACAATAACAACAACAACAAAAGGGTTCGTGGAGATAAAATTGTACGAGAGTTCATTTAGATTAGACAAGAATTTGGCTGTATTGAGTATTGTACAGAAATCGTGTTACAATCAATTCTTAAGCTCTGAAACGCTATATTTGTTTCAGGGCTCGAAGATGAATGAAAATATTGGAAAAATTGTATGCTTTGTTGAGATCTTTCCAACGAGAGAAAGAAAAATCTTGATTTCTTTTCACGTTTAAGATAAAACCGCATCAACGATCAATGGCATCCTCGGTTTCTGGTTTCTGCTGGATCTATTGAGGTAGTTAAAAAAAATATTCGTTTTCGTCTGCGAATTATTAATATATTTTAGGATTTTTTGCACGTCAATTTTAATGATTAAAAAAGTGCTTTCAAATTTTCGCGACCCTCAAATTATCCATTCAGAAAATCACGAACTTTCGAGGTCATCCGAGTCGACGATTCCTCCTTCCTCCCAATACATTTTGCTGGAGATACGAAACTCTTTTCTTTTTGCCACCTCAATAGATAACGAACGTAATTTGTCTCACTGTTGGGGTCGAGTACTAACGAATAATCGGCCTATATATACAAATATTTCGACACAGAATAGCGCCTAATGTAATCGTACTGAGACGAGTGCATAATAACTACGAAACTCTCGATATACACTGAGAATAAAAATGACATTGTAGACCAGTCGAAGAAAGTGTAAAACCGATGCAAAGTTTCGTCGTTTCTCACCGAATAATCGGCCACTCGTTAGCACTTTGTCAATTCCTTGCTATTTCTCTTGCCATTTCAGTTTTATTTCTCAGTGTATACTAACAGAGTGCAATAGTTGCGGAAATAAAGAAAAAGCTCTAACAGTATTCTGTGCATAGTTATCGTCACTAAGGATCGATGTTACATCGACGTTATAAATACGAATTGCAAACTGCTTCCGTACCGTCTCAACGAGATTTTGGATCGATCTTCAACAGCACTTAATGTATTTACCTGTTTTTTGTTTCGTTATTTTATAATTAATTGAGAAAAGAACTATGATTGTTACTTATTTAAATTGTTTTTGAATTTGAAACAATGAGAAGAACGAAATAAAGTCTATTTGTGTTACTGTGGATAGTTTGTTGACTGTGTTGATTGTGAATTGTTCTTTCGATCGTTCTTTCGAATAAATGAATTCGTGAAATTTTTCAACCATTTATTTCGTGGATTCGTTCACAGAGTGATGGACATTCTAACGAAGATTTACGAAATTGTTCATTCTTTGAGAAATAATAGGCACTGGTTCGTTGGTCTCGACGGTGGAACAATCGGATCTGGCATTTGGTGACAGAGCAGAAAAATATGTCGACAATCGTGCAGGAAATGACGAAGGACTCGAGGAGTCGAAGATTCCAATGGAAAAATTTGAATTTTGTCTCTGCCAGAAGCCAAAATTCGGACGAAAATTCATCGATCGGTTTGTCTCTCGTACAATTTCTTATTTTCCGAATTAAGAGATTTTTTGACGCTTTTGTATTTTCGATTATTTCGAGCAGATTGATTTCCAAATGCCAAATAATTCGGTCGGCGGCTCGCAAAGCATTCAAGAAAAATCCCAAAGCTGGCACCGTCACTCAGGGAAGGTTGGCAACTTAAATAAAATCATTGAGATCGTTGAGTCGAGAATAAATCCGGGAAAAAATACATGAAAACGAAAACGACGCATTTTAGTAGCGAGTCCAAGGAGTCGCCGAAATCCCCGAACGACGATCGATCCTCGGGTGATCACGAAGAGGCGGGGGACACTTCGGAGCGCACTTTGGTCTCACAAGGTCCGAACAAAATCAAAGTATTGAGAAAAAAGTGGAATGAAAACATTGTCAAAAACGTTAGAATGAATTTTTTCAATGAATCATCACTTTTTTTAAGTTTCGAGCACGGAGGATCCGATTTTAATCCAGACCACGAATCCGATCGAAACAATTCCGACTGAGCCTAAAAGGATTGAGAGTGAAAGAACTACTCCAATTATCGAGGCTGAACGAACTCGTGAAAATTTGGAAAACTCGATGCACGGAGAGAACAACGAAGGAGAAAAGTCGTCAGAAATTTTTTCACAAAGTTTCAAGGAAAAATCAAAAGATCCGACCAACGATTTTCTCGAAATCCCGAAAAATGTGCCTATTCCAATGGAGATTCGTTGGAAAACTGATCTTCGAGTTTCCATTCGATTTGTGCTAATATTTGTTTTCTTCTCCTTAAGGCAAATTTCAAAATGGAACGGTACACGAAACGAAAACGTGCTCACAAGTGTCCGCAAGCTTGCCCCTGTGAGTTTAGCCAGGAATTGAAAGAAATGTTTCACAATGTGGAAAAGCTTTCGAAAGATGCTGTCAAAATGAGTAAGCGCGGGAAGCACTGTAAATTTCGGCTGACCAAAAGCGAAATAGACTTTTTCAAGCGAGACGTGAAAATGTGTAACGTCATGATCGGAGAGATGCGAAACCGTCGACCAGAGATGCGGGAACGAATGGACATGTGGCAAGAGATCAATGAGAAACTGGCCTTTCAAGAACAAGAATTTAGATCCATTCTCGACGGCGTAGGGGAAAATTATTCGTCCTCATATTTGTCAATATATTTTTTGAAATATTGAGTGAAATTTTGAAAATATTTACCAATATCACGAGCAAACGAAACTTCAATTTTTCTTAGATCGAATCGTTAATGATAAAAACGAGTGAAGCCGAAAATTTGCTGATCGATTGGTTGCCCGAAGGGAAAATGGAGCATTTGAGAATCGTCCAAAGAGCCTGGGAAAAGAGCGAAGAAGCAAGATTAGAAGAGTTAGAAGATCATGAGAGAGCACGAGCCGAGGTTTATAGAAGATTAGGCATTTAACCTGGCAGTTGTCTCGTTACTCGTCCGTTGAAAAGTTCACTTCTCAGGTTCTCAGGCTGAATGTATGAAAAGAGGCGAGACAGCTACTCTGAGAATTTTTCTCCACGATTTTTCGATAAGAACGAACAAATAATATCTCAAAAAATGTCTGCTCAATCAATTAGAAAAAAGTCGAAGAGATTTTGCGGAAGAAAGAGAAATGGTTCCACGAGGAAACAGTACGTGAAGAAAAACGGAAAATTCGGAGAATTCGAGGTTTGTCGAACCTTAAAAACGCTACCGATGTCCTGCAGAAGTACATCGATGAACGGAAATCTCAGATGAGTTGCCAGGGCACGAAGAATCGTCCAAACATTTTTTGACAATTTCTAGGCAAAATTGTGAGAAGAAACATCCATAAATATTCCTTATCTCAATTTCTTTTGTAAGTTTCCGGACATCGTTTTTTATTTAGATGTGATATTGACATACGACTCTTGAACTGCTTGCTGAGTGAATAAAATTTTTTTATAAAAAAAACCTATTGACTATAACCTTGAGATTCAAAGATCGCTATCATTCATGAGATCTTCAAAGCCGAGAGTCATTTTTCGAGATACTCTTTTCTTATCTGGGTCGATTTCTTTGGATAATTTGACTCGCTCGCTCAGTGGAACGTACACAATATTAAATTCGTCGAAGGAATCGTCAGCCTTGAAAATGCCAGCATTGTTTGGTTGACTTTGGCAAGATGTGTTTTCGTCATTCGTTGGAAGGTTTGGTTCCTCGTTATCCTCGATACGGAGAGCGCTGATACTCCTCAAATCGAATTCAACGTCGTTACCTTGTTTGCCGCAAACTCTGTCGACTATTTCGGAAATATCGTAGACCTCGTTTTCCATATCACTTGGAAAATCGTCCGGCGTCAATTCATCGAACATTCTGCCGAGGGTGTCGTTGTGACGGGAGGCGCAACCCTCGGTGGCCAAAACTTTGTCGAACTGGGGTCCTTTTTTGGGAGTTCCTGATGCGATTGGTTTCTCAGGATGTAACGAGTCAGTGGGTTTGCTCCGTTTCGTCGCGATGGAGATAGCTTCGAACGATTCCTCGAGATCCTTGACTCGTTGAATAAAATCGTCGATTTTACGATTCCCTTTCTCAGCTGCTATTTTCCTGGGTCTCCTAACTGCTGTTTTTTTCTTTGTCGTCGTTTCGTCCTCGTTCTCTGCCAGAGCTTTTTTCTTTCGTGCTTTCGCTGGTTTTTTTTTCTTCGCTAACCTCGCGCTTTCGAACTCTTCAGTCAATTCGGGATAACATTTGGTGAAAGCGTCCTGTGGTTCGATCGACACAAGTTCGTTGCTTTCGTTCTCGATCGTAACGCTATTCTCCTCGTCTGATGTTTGGCCCAGCGTCAAACCTTCCAATATTCCGTCCTTGTCCGACCAGACGACTTCGTAACTCGCAATGCTCTTCAGGTTACGGATTTTCTTTATTCTTTCCGGTATCATTATACCCTTCATCAAAAGACGATCCGCTTTTGGAATTACTGCTAAATGTCTCAATTGCCATCGTGTTGTCAACGGAAAAATCTTTGCGAAAGCGTACTCTGGCTCCCAACATACGTGGCGCTCCATGAATTCCTAATTTTAAAAGAAAGAACTATTATTTCTAATCAAATTATCGTTTGCTTCGCATCGCCCTTTTAACCCGTTGAAACTTACAACAAATTCGAGAATTTTGGGCTGCCTCCACTGTAGATCCAAACGCGATGGCATCGGATCCCTCCTCACGAGAAATTCATCGATGAGTTCCTGGTTTGGGAAGCCCTCAACGGCGAGAGCTTTCTTACGAAGGGCTATCTCGTTCGATATGAGAGCTCTCGTTTCTCTGGCCAAAAATATGAATTTCATTTTAAGATGATGCTCACTCAATTTTATCGAATTTCTATTATATTTTCATAATTACTTGTAAGAATCGTTGCATTTTGAAACAGTCCCACAATCGGCGCAGCCCGATTTTGCATGAGTTCTAACTTTTCCTTCGTGTCCGCAAGACGTACAAATATTCGGATCTTTTAATTTGGATTCCATTTGCTTGAACTTCGGATCCGTTGGCCAACTTGTAATTCTGATAAAAAGTATTCATCTAACGCTTGCTATCAGACCAAGAAATTTCATTTTATTACCTGTCAAAAATGTCCTTGTCGTCAACGAGTTTGAAGAGTTTCAGCACAGCTTCTTTTCCTACTCCACTTACACCGTCGTCGTAATCACAACCACACAACAATGCCATCACCACCATTTTGTTTCTTCCGATTTGATAAAGTCTCTCGATCTTCTCGATGGAATACTCATCGACCGAACCACCTGAACAACTGCTCTTCCCAGCGCTTATGCAAAAGTTTCGATACACCGTTTTCGCTCCGTAGAGAAAACAGTCGCTGTCCTGACTTATGCAAGCATCTACTAGCTAGAAAGAGATAAAAAATGTTAACCTCTGATCAAGATCTCACTCACATTAACTTTCTGCTATTAATTTAATTTGATTGAACTACTCATAAAAATTATCTAAAGTATTAGAGATTGTTTTTGGTCCATAAACTTGAGCTTCTCAAACATTGGGAAATATTTATTCATTTTTAATGTCACTTTTCGAATTTAATTTAATCTCATTTTAAAAACTTTGTAAGTAAACATCATTTGTATACTTACCCCATCAGCATTCAAGTACGCACACATTGCTTCAGCCTCTCCAGACCCTTTGACGCATTTCAGTCCCATGAATTCCAACATAGTTTGACATTCTTTGAGAATCCTATTGAATCTTGTGCGCCCAACTTTTTTGGTTGTCTTTCTTTCTCCTTCATTCCTGAGCTCGTTTCTTCTAGCAATTTCTTTGTGTTTGAGTTCAGGAGCTTTACCCTCGAGCACAAAAATCGGAGATATTTCTTGCATCAACAAGTATGCAGTGCGAAAATAAAGATTCCTTAATAGAAAAGAAGGATTATATATAATCTAGACGACACTTTGAACTTATTGTACAATGCAAGAGAATAAAGAGATAATAATCCATCACAAGAAAGTTGGAATAGATAGAAATTTACCGAAGATACATTTTTGGCTGTGCACAATTATCAGTAACAGTTTGGCTGTCAACGACCCAACAACTCAGATCTATCGCGATGGTTTTACCCTGAAGTTCGAAGAGTGGTTTTCGCTCGCACGAAGGCGAAACAATGTTCCAAAAGTCTTTTACTCCCATTTTTGCAAAAGAAGTAATCAGGAGTGATAAAGAATAACGAATAAAACATTCAGAAGGAGCGTTTGTTGAGACGCTTCTCAAAACATATAATTCTCCCGCCTTTTTAGGTTAGTTGATTCTCGGAAACACTGGACTAGACTAAACGTTCTCTTTTCTCACGATTTCCAATGTTGAACATTCGGCGGCGGAAGAGGTTAGAAGGAAAGATGAGAAAAGGGAGTAGTTTGCCCATTATTGAGTTGGCGAATGAGAGCGTCGAGATTGAAAATATCTCAGAAGAAAAATCTTGCAGCTGTTTTAGCGACCGACCTCGCGTTATCTTCGAACCAGTTTGAATACTCCGAGAGTGTATGCGTTTACGTTTTGTGTGCGTAGTACAACACAAAATGGTACACGTGCTTACGTGGAGTTAAACCTGCTAAACTGATGCAACGCAAGCCATTCGGCATGAATGAGGCGTATGCTTGCTGACGTATGGTAGAAACTTTTCGTTCTCGCACCTTATCACTGCTCCGACAGCAAAGTTCTCACCGAATCTACAAACATACACGTACACATACACGCGTGTGAACAAAATATACAGGAGATTAGTAATAAAATGGCCGTGTCGTCGTGTCAAGTCGGACGACGAGTGATTTGGTGACCAAGTTATACATGAAAATACGATTGTGTTGAAAAGTCAAAAAATACAAAGGTGAAAATGAGTGATCCATCGCGTAAAGTGAAAAATCCACTTCTGACAGCTGCCGGTCAGGGATTTCCATTTGAGGGTTATTCCACGAATGCCCTTCTAATGCCAATAACACCTGCCACACCTGCTATACTTCAAGATGGTAAGTGAATCACTATCATTATTTTTTCAATGAGGTTATGATTTCAGGTCTTCCGATGGGGCTTGTAATCGGACTTTTTACTTTATATCTCGACTACGTTTATTCGTTAATCCTCGTACTTTTTTCATCTTAAACAAGATACGTTCCTAAACATTTATTGTTTTTATGTAATACGTAACGATATTCTCGTTTTCCCTCATCGCATTAATCGTTTTTCTCTCTTTCTCTTCGTCACACTTATTTTCGTAAACATTTTGGCAAACGCGTACTCTCGTTCGAGTTCATCCGAGCGTCGAGTCTGCATAAATTATAAATTGTGGGTTTACGTGTAATACAACGTCTTTTCCATGGAGAACGTGAACAGCTGTTGATGTATCGAGAATATCGAGTACTGTGCAAGAACGTGCGCGCTCTTGCATGCGCAGACAAGCACTCGCGTTTGACACCTACGTCGCTATCCGCTATACTTTCTCGATTAATTCACGTTTCAATGGTAAATGAAAGGAACTTGATTACGCCTCGTCGTACATTCGCAGTCAATGACTTTATTTGGACATAATTTTAGCATTCCAATTTATTATTAGCACCGTATATCTTGACATAATTCCATCAGTATTCAGGCGCTTCGAATATATATTTTTTTTTAATTATAGAACAATGGCATCAGGTAAAATCGCTCGTTTTAAGGTCGTTTTCTGACTTTTCGTGTGTTTTTAACTCGTTTAACGAGTAATTTTCGAGTGAAAAATACAATTTTTTTTTTCATTAAAAGGCTTCATTAAAATCTACAAAATTAATGAATTACTTGCTATTAAAATTTGTTTTATAAATATTATTTTTGTTTTGTAATAAATTTCATGGAGAAATTGGGCTCAGAAATTGGATCTTTACGCATTGGCTGGTGATCTCGAACCGTATCTCTGCGAGTATGACAAATCGTGGCTTTTTCTTCTTCGGATGCAGCAGATTATGAGAGCAATTAAGCAAATCAGGAGCAACAGGATCAGGAGACATCCCAAGACGATTGCTGCTATTTCGCCTGGACTGAGATTATCCCAAGCTGCAAAAGGAGCATTCAAGATTCGTTTACGTTTCGTTAGAACGCAGCTCGATCGAATTAAGCATAATTTAAGGGCATAAACTTGAAAAACATTGCTCCTGACACTCCAGTGAATGGAAACGTCACAAAAATTACGATTTCTGCCAAATTTTTTATCAACGAAGAAGCAACATCGTGTTTTCGCATTCTTTTGTCGATTCTTCGCAATACCTGTGACGTCTATTCTTCGCGTGTATGAATTTCCTTGCAAATCAATCGCGCTGATATCGACGGTGGTATAGCAGCAAGTCGAGCTGTAATAGAAAATCGTCTGTTGTTTCGTTCCGCTGATGAATTCGTTCAGAGGTTCAACACCACTCGGCACAGACGTGACTCGTTTTAGGCCTGTTGTCGAACCAAAAAAAGTTACCATTCAATCAGGAAACGTTAGTTTCCTCGAATTTCTTTCCAGTACTGAAGAAATTTCAATTTCTTAGCAAAAATTTCAATAGCGTATTAACACCTTTTTTTGAAAACTGTTTCAAAATAATCCTCAGCTCGTAATAAACCAGTGGAATTTTTATTTAAGTACGACGATGAAGTTTGCAACGTTGCAGTTCAACGGAATGAACGATAAGAAGATTTATAATTCATTATTTTTTTATTTCACGAATTATTGATGTGGCTTGAAAAATTACGAATTGGAAATTCGGCAGGGAACAAGATTGGAGATTTACTGGAATTATTTGAGAGTTTTTTTAGATCATTTCGTTGGACTCCAACGTTGGAAACTTCAGCGTCGTATTTAAATTTTATAAGACCGAAAAGTGTCTTGAAAACTATTTTTTATTTGTAATTTTCAATTTTCCCGCGGAAACGCTAGCCGCCGTGTCGTTTCGGTTTGTGACGTCACTCCGTTAGTAAACAATGCGATTGCGAAAGACCAAGCAACAAGATTTGTGAATATAACGAGATATAATAGTAGATCATTGGTGTCTCGTGCCCGAATGCGATAATACAGGTGTAAAAATGCCACAAAAATTGTGGATTCGTCGCCACCATCGACATATTTATCATTGGTAGATTTGTACTTTTTCCTTTCACAAAAGCGTCTTCCACGATGCGATTTTAATAAAATTAACGATAAAAGTCCACAAACTTACATAATAACTTGTTAAATTTCAAAATAACAGAGAACGCACGATAAGAATCAGGATTGTTTACTATCGGAGTGACGTCACGTTGGAATCGAATATGGCGGATGGCGTTTTAGACATTTGAAAAACAGATGAAAAGGGACGATTTTAAAAATTGAATTATAAACATTTGCATTGCATTTTTATGAATAAATATTGACGTTTCTCCTTTACTTTTTACGAAATCTATCATAAACATGCATTTTTATATATTTTTTGACACGGTGTAAAATATTGGAGCACGCGGTTTCAGTGACGTTTTGTTCGTTTGGGTTGAAAAATTTCAATCGAACTTGTCGATAAAAAATCGGGGAAAATGAATGAAGTGGAGGAAAAATTAAGGGGGAACGTTGCTGTTACCGGAACCAGTGTCGCTGACCGTGATCTCGGTGCTCCATCGACTCCGGGCGCATCGATCCCGGTGAAGTTTGCCGGCGCAATTGTCATTGAACGACCAATCGATCTTCGGCTTTTCAGTGTCCGTTGGCTTGAAAAAAAAGCATTGAATCGATATTTTTCGTTGCTTCAAAGCACGGTACGTTGAGGCGAGTTCGAGGCCTTGGACGACAATAGACTCACCGTTCTCCCATCGGAACTTTGAACGTAGACGTAAGTCGACTTTTCACTGGTCTCGTCGTTTCCACGCGCGTAAAGCGTCACCGTGTTTGGCTCGGTTTGCTCCGAGTTTGGAACTGCGATCCGAACCGCAACGTTTATCGTTTCCTCGGGTCTTATCCAGGCCCTGAAAAATGTTCTTGTCGTTCTGTCGTTCTCTAGCTTAGGACGAATCTATTGGAGTGAACAGGAGAAATTTCGTTCCTAAGGCTTCTGTCTTCCATCGCTCGTGCCGCCGGAACGGTCGGAGATAGAGCCAAAACTCACAGGACCAATCTTGTAGGAGAGAAAATTTCCTACAAAAAAGTCCCCAACGCCGATGTTCCATCTCCCATAGTTTGGTCCTGGGAGCCGTTCGAAAAACACCTCGACGTTTCGAAGGCTTTTCGTTTCGTTCCGTTCTGTAGACCGAACGACCGAAGATAGAAATGCGCCTCCGGGGACTTTTTTTTAGAGAATTTCATCCCCCACAAAATTGGTCTCGTGCAATTTTCCTCTATTTTCAACGCTCCGAGCACAATTCTCGACACAACAAACGAATGCCGTTCCTCGCCTCAAAAATCCTTTTTGACAGAACCACGAAACATTTCTAACGCAATCATCCCTAAATACTGACTCGTTGGGGATCACTGTGACGAATGGAAATTGGCTGCTGCTCCCTCGGAAAAGGTGCCTTATTTCCAGAGGCTGATTGTTCGTAACCGTGAACACGACGTCATGAACAACCCCCGGACTAACGATGAGTTTCGCATCCGGATGGACATCAACGACCAGTCTCTTCTTGAACTGCTGCACTTCGTCGATGCCCCTCGAGTAATCGCTCAGCTCCAATTCGGCGGCGAGTCCCCTGTCCGTTTTTGTTATGAGTTTTCTAGCTAGCACGCCGGGGAACGAAGAGTTAGCAGTCCTCGAATCATTCCTCGGCCTCATTCGGCTCCTCATCTTGCAAAATAATGGTCTCGTGTCAATGAATATAATGACAAGAGTTATCGACGTTTTTTAACGATACAAAGCTCACCGGCACATCGTACCTCTTGGCGCTCAACCAACTTGATTGTTTCCACAGAATCATTATCGTCGGTGACTTTCGGGTACGCCATTCGTTGAGGTCTCATCAGATTCTCGCTCAGTTCCATGTCCGATTGGCCAGCCTCGTCTTCCCCCGAGATTTCTGAGAGCGAAAATAAATACTCGGAGAATATTTTTCTTCGTTTTTTCCTCTCCGCGCCAATTCCAGCAATCTCGGAAAACGATCACGCTAACGAAAGACACGCGAGTTTTCAAAACTCGCACAAAAACGGAGCCTCGTTGGAGCAAGCGAAACTGACGTGGCTCGGCTAACACGAGCCTCGGGCAAAGGCCAATTCAAAGATTATTGCACAATCCAATGTGCATAAGCGCAAACGAACAACAAACGTAAGACCAGCGCGCTCGCGGGCAAACGGCCAACGCTCAGCCAGTTTTCAAGCGATCTTCGGACCACGAGGAAGCTCGCGATCGCGAATCGCCCCGAATATTTTCACTTTCACTGAACAAGTCTATTTTCCAAATATTTCAAGCCGCCCATCGCGCATTTAGAAAAAAGTTGGAAAATTCTTCTCTTCCAAGGCTGGCTCAGTACTTTTTCTTCATTTTCACCGAGCTTCTCAACTCCAAAACCAAACTTTGTGTCATCGCGCGCGAAGAGTTGACAAAAATTCGAACATTTTAGTGAATCAGTGTGCTGAACTTTCCGGAAACATGAGGTAAATATGATTGAAAAACGAAAATTGTAAATCCCTCAAGTTTCAGTTATTTCGATGCATTTCTCACCCACGTGGGCGAAACGAATCTTCCGAGTATTTTTTGCCGCTTCCTGGCGCCAGTGGCACCTCGACAACTCCATTTCAAATTCTAACCCTCGAATCTGCGTGATTCGATGGGGCAATTACAAACGAATTATAATCGACAAACGAACTCACTGCTCATCGGCATTGCGATCGGCGGATGTTTCTCGTTCGAAAGTCCCGCAAGTTTTTCCGAGGCCGCAGAGGTGACGGTGAAGCTGTAATTCAAATTCGCCATCCCCAAGAGACCGAGCCGCCATTCGCCCGGCGGAGGGTTGCGCGCGTCGACGAATAAGCCCTCTGCGTCACTGGTGCGCGACAACGAAAACACTGGTCTCGCTCCCCTCGTCGTTGTCGAGTTATTTGCTGGTTGTGCTTCATAAAACAAGGCAAAAAACAAATAATTTTGGTGCGAAAGCGATTTGGGTTTCGGTGGAAAAAAGGAACGTTCGCAAGGCTCCTCGACGAGCAGTTTTTCACGCTCGCTTTCCTGCGACGAAACTGCTGCTCTGCTTGACCTATATAACGAGTGAATCCGATCGAACTGAAGCCGTTGACGGTGCACAGACTCTCCTTTCGAGCACACAAAAGGCTCCTCCGGTCCGGCGAGACCCGCGAAGATTTCATGAGAACTCAAGAAAAAAAGCGAGTCTCTGAAAAGTTGCGAGTCAAATTCAGACTCACTGCGCGCTTTTTACTTCGCGATCCGAGGGACAGTCGGCGTTGGGCCGTTCACCAAAGCCCTGGAAGCGACTCAGAAATTTTGTGGTACATTTCGTTCTCGTTGAAAGTTTGAAAAAACGCGTGGAAAGTGAGAAAAATCTTGTTATTTGGCTCTTAAAATCGTTGGGTCTTTTCGAGCTGCTAAAATCGTCGATTCTCATTCGGTTAGAAAAATGAAATAAAGTTTCGTAGAGCATAGCACTTCCGATGGAAAAGCCTCGACACATTCGAGGCGAAAATAGAGTCGTCACGCGAGCTGACTCCTCTCACGAATAAACGTGACAGTAAATGGCAATAAAGGCGAAAAAATAGCCTCGCTGTCGTAGATCTTCTGGGACCATCGAACAAGTGCATGTGTCTTGGCATTTACTTTTGCATCTTTGTTCTCAAACTCGAGCGTATTAATATTGTCTCATCGACGAAACAAAATAGAAATACGCTCCAACGTATAATAATATACAACATCGATGTGCTTCCACGAGCCGCACGGTTATTTCCGAACTCGTTGTGGGGCCAAACGAATCTATTAAAATAACACGCCGATTAGTGTTTATCGCACGTGGCTCGATCATGTACGACCTTGTAAACGGCGAATCCTCGATGATCGCGAGTTCATTTATAATCGAATAGCAAACAATTATTTAATCGATTCTCAATTCTATTCTATTCTTAGCTGACGACAGTTCGATCTGACAAAACCTCTGGTTTTATCATTTTTTTTCATACTCATATTTTCATATTTCCTATTGAACTGGATCGAATTCGAGTGAAATTCAAATCGAAAATGTTTGAAATTGCCTGGGAAAATCTCTCGATGGAACGTGACTCGATTCGGGTGAACGAGAATCGAAAATTCTGCAGAGTCGGATGAAAAAATTCTACGGTTTTTGCAGGCAGATAAATCGCAATATTTCTGGGACTCGGGAGAAAGATTTTTGACGAGATAATGGTTGGTTCGTTTAATGGATCGAGTGTGACGACGCTCAAGTTTGCAACGTTGGACTCGAACGTTGCAAACTTCAGTGCCACCAGCGTCAGACGTTCGAAGGTTTATATTCAATCGATAAATCAATAATTCGTTCGAGATTTCTTGGGATTTGTTGAATGTTTTTGGTTGCGCAGAAAACGAAGTTTTTATATTCTCGAACGCGGAGAGTGTTATCGCAGAGAGGCGATATTTATAGACTCTTTTCTTGGAGACACTCGAATGCAGCGTTGTGCAAACACGCTTCTACCAGCTGATACGAAAAGTGAGTAATCCCACTTCCAAATCTTCGGGAATTAGTCACTTTTGTATCGTTTCGGTGTGCGGAGAGGGAGCAAAGTCCTCAAATATTCTCTCCTGCGTACTCACCGATCGGGACTTCCAATACGAGCTGCAATAACACTCCGAACGCGAGAATTCTCAGCTCTTCGATATCCTCGCCGACCCTGATCGGCGTCGAGGTTGAGCCGGTTACGTAACTTTTCGAAATCAGCTCGTTCTAGAACAATTGAAGAAACTCTTGAAAACAGGCTTTAGAAACGACGCAAGTTTCGAGCGTCGGAAAGGCGAAGGTTTTTTGTCGCGAATGCTTTTGAGTTTGGAGGAAAATTGTAGTCACTGACGATTTTTCGGTATGGCACTGAATCGAGGGACCGAATTTTGCTGGGCAAATGAAATAGTTGGAATCCATCGAAAAAATGGTTTTCAGTAAATTCTCAAGTCGATCTCGGCGCTTTACCTCTTTTGCGTTCGTAAACTCGTCGAGGATCGTCGGAAAACTCGATTCGGATTGGTCCAAAGATGCGCAGCCGATTTCGAGGAACAATTCACACTTCGTGTCGGTGCTGTGAAAACTGTTCAATTTTTCGGACGCCATGGGCGAGGATTCCCATCGGAGGTCGTTGTCCCGATCGGTAAATATTCCTGAAAAAAAGTTATTTTGAGTTGGATCGTGCGAGGAACAACATTTCGCTGCTTTCGCATCTTTCCTCTTTTCGGGTCATTAGAATTACGATTTATTTAGGATTCTATCGCAGCCGGAAATCCCGCTCGCTTTTTAGATAAGGAGCAGAATGTTTGCATAGAAAAAATGGTGAAAAATAAAGCAGAAAGGTGACCAGCGTCATCGATCGCCTCATGATTTTTTATCGCTCTTGCTAAATGTTGTCATTCGTTATCTGCGTACGTATTTTATTGACAGCAACTACGTCAATGCAACACAGAACCATTCTCTCGAGCTCTCATAAACAAAACTTTAATCAAATTGACCTCGAGCTCTCGGCGATTGTTTTTATCCGGTCGAAGCAATCGATTTCCGGTATTCTTAGATCGATTATTAAAAATCCACTGCGGAATGTAAACATCCAGCAGGCCTCATGAGACGAGTCAACGTTTCGAACGATCGCGAATGGAACAAATGCTTATTCTCGTCATTTCTTTTTCAACGGACCCCAACTGCTCGCTCTTTTTTCAGCGATTGCCACTTCTGCGTCGTCGACGACGTTCCAAACGATGTTGACACGTTTCGTCGATTCCCCGTTCCGTGCACCACCTTCGGAGGCTTTTTTCTCCACGCAATATCTCCAGCATCCAAACTCGTCGGGATCTGTGGCATCTGCAGGCCTCCCACCGGTCTCTCCGCTCGGTTCGTCGTTTCGGGAATCTTTCTTTTCCGCTGTTTTCAACTCCTGCTCGTCTAGCAATTCTATGTACTGTTTTAAAACGTCGAGGGGAACGTCACTTTTCGAGGGGAGCGTGCACAACACTAGAAACGATCCGAGCAAGCAGAAAGTCCGTTGCCACATGGTTTCTTAGGAAAAAAGTCTTTTTTTGGGATTTAAAAAATATTTGAAACCGTCGCGTCTTATTTTTTTCCTCTGCAGTTATTCGGGGGTGGGATTTTCTCAAAAAGCGAGTCGCGGGTCAACGTTAGGTCGAACTGGAATGAAAATTCGTCGTTGTACTCGGACAAGTTGTCGGTAGAACTGATGCTCGCTCGCGCCGGTTCGCTCTTACTTATAAGAGACGATTTCCGGTTTACAGAACGCGTCATTCGACAAAAGATCCACAAGATGACGAACGAGCGCGAAACAAATCTCTTTTGGGCGTCGTCTTACCGTTGAAGAAAGAGAGTAAAAAAAATCGAGGAAAAAATACGTCATTGGAGAAGTCGAGCGTTAAAATCGTTTGTTGCTGCGATGTTTTGGTGCGGCGCGAGGCGGCTCGTGGGAGAATCGAATTCGAGGGCACGCGTACCGCCGAGCATAACACTGGGAATATTCGACTCGAAAATACGACGAAGAGAAATAGGAAAAGAACGAATCCCATGAATGCGCAATACGAAAGTGAAAATGGGACGATTATCGACGGTTTATCTTTACGAACGTGACATTCGTAGTATCCTGTCAAACATTTGTCATGGCTTCATAGAGTATGCAGACCGCGTGTGTATCCACAAAACGATATCGCTCGAGACACAATTATGGGTGGATTTCTTGGGAGGGAATTTATCTGGAAAAGGGAGCCTTGAAGGAAATTGGGTTTTTTCTATCGATACGAAGTTCCGGTTAGAAAGCTACGTTGGTTTAAGAATGGAGCAGCAAATTTCGGACTGCAGAAGCACAAGTTTTTTCGTTGGATGCCAAAAGATGTTTTTTCAGAATATTTTTATCCAAAATGTCATTAAAATTGATGTAAAAATGAATTCTCCTTTAGTGAATGTTCGAAATATTTTTCAGTCGCTCCGGAAGAGAGCTCGGCGGTGAAAGAGCCGCTCCCCGGAGCCCCGTCGCAGCCCAGTGCGAGTAAAGAAGTCGAATTTCCGGTTGCACAAGATCAGTCAACGATTTCCCATCAGTCTGAGCCAGCGCGAAGGGATCCGAGCGATCAAGCACCGAAACAAAGTTACTTCGGATCGATTCTGTCCTCCTTTCCTAATCTCTCGCTTTCCTCGATAACCGGCGACACCGCCGGGTCCCAAACGATATATTCTCAACAAGCCGGAAGCACGAATCCTGACGGAGCACGCGAAGCTTATGGATTCTCACAGAATCCCTACGCCCCGTCAACTGCTCCCGGAGCTTTCGTAGCGAAGGATCCAACACGCGATACTTTCGGTCAACATCCTCAAGGATTTTCGGATATTGGATTCGCACCGCCACCGATTGCCTCGGAAGCCTCGCAGCCGCGACCCGCTGTCCCGACTCTTCCCCCTTCCGGTGGTAAGTTCATTAAGAATCACTGGAAAAGTACCTGAAAAATCAACCTTTCAAATCGATACATTTTTCTGCACGGAGACAACGAGGCCGAAAATTCTAGAGGAAAGTACTAAGAATAGTGATGCAATAAAAATCTGAAAAAATTCGACAACATTTGGAAAGCTATGAACAACGATTATCAATAATAATATTGCCTAAATAACAATTAATTATTCAATAGTTTTGCGGTGACCTATTGTTTTTTTTTTTTTTTTTTTACTAATCAAATGTGTGTATTTTTCCGAATGCTCGTGAATTTTTTCAGAATTTTCGTCGATTATTGAAATTTGTTGAAAAATTTTTGAAAAAAATTTTTTAAAATTTGAATTTTGGATATGTTTTAGAAGACATATTTACCATCAGTTTTGAAAAGTCTCAAGGTTACTGGATCAAAAATTTACAAATAGAGCCACTTAAAAAATTTAAAAAAGGGAATTTCAAAAATCCACGAAAATTCTGAAAAAAAAACATGAGCATTCAGAAAAATGCGCACATTCGATTCGTAAAAAAAAAAAAAAAAACAAGAGTTTACTGTAAAATTGCTAAAAAAAAGTATTTATTTAAACAATTTATTAATAACTTTTGGGCAATATTATTGTTGATAATTGTAGTTCATAACTTTCCAAATGTTACTGAATTTTTTCAGATCTTTATTGCATCACGAAGTACGGAAATTCCGATCAGGTACAATTTATCGGTAATACCTTAATTCGAAGAGCAGTAATGAGAACTGTTCTATTCACCATAGTAAAGACCAATCCTCATACCTTTTATTCAAAAGACTCAAGAGTGTTTTTCTCTATAAGCATAGTGAAAAATGTTTATTCAGTCACTTCAAATGTTCATATCGTAAAGTATGCTCGGGCAACCCTAAAAAAAAACTATATGCATGGTAAAATGTCACACGTATTCGGTGTATATTCGTGTATTTATCATAGAATTTACTATGCTGACAATCAAAATTTGTGATTTACAAAACGGCTCTACTTATCAGAAGTGCTAGTCCGACATGATGAATATCACTCGAAAACAAAACAAAATATAGCTCTCGCACGTGCATCACTTTTTGCAATCCACATAAAGCTGTTTACAATTCGATGAACGAAAAATTGCAAAATTCAAAAAATACTATGCTGTTTGCAATCGGTGCCTAAATACTTTTAAAATTGTTGAAAAATAATATATTTCTCGCTATACAAAACGAATCCGTTTTCTCCGTGTGTATAATTTTTATTGGGAAACGATTAATGGAAAAATGCATTTGAATATTTCAGGTCCAGGCTCATCATATCGCTTGGGAAATCAGCGACGTCTGAAATACGCGCCGCCTCCTGATTTGACATCGAGCGCTCCGAAGCAGCTTCCGATATCGGAAAATTTCTTCGTTCCGTCGCAGCAGCCTACCGCGGCGTCGGCTGCCGCGGAGTACTTCACGCCGAGTCCGGTGGTTCCGTCACTTCCGAGCAGTAGAAGCTCGCCAGGTTCGGGATCGAATCCGCAGTCCGGAGCCGGCAGTCTTCATGGTTCGCAGTCTTTTCCCTCGGGATTTCCGCCTTCGTCGAGTGCGACAGTTCAGCAGACGCCGTTCTATAATCCACCGAGAGATCCTGCAAGCTCGGTGCCGTTCCGACCAGCTCCGAATCCATACGATCCTGGAATCGTCAACTCTTCGAGCTCCAGTCAAATTCTGATCTCCTCACCTCGCGAAATACCCTCGAGATTCCCCGAGACAGCGACGCCTCAAAACACCCCGGCGAATGCTTCGTACGCTGGTTTCGCAGCGTCTTATGCAGCAAACAACCCGGAAAGTTTGATACCCAAAGATCATGTCGAGCCACGAGTTTATACGAGCTCTTCAGGCCCAACCAAGTTTCCCGAAGGCTTGACCTTCGACGTTCCATCCTCAGCGTACTCGAGAAACAATGTTTTACCGACCGACGGTTGCATCATCGAGCCCAACGTAAGCGCTGCGACGAATGACGCCCAAACTTGTGCATCCGCAGCGACCGAGAACAGCAGTTTTACTCTAAAATCCGCGGCCAAGGTCACCGCTAAGTTAGAGCACCTTCTGGCCGAGAGAGAGGAAGATTCCGTTGTACCGAGCTCAGGAGCACAAGGCGCCTTTGGCGAAGACAATAAGCAAGCAACCAAGTCCGAAGGGAGCGAGGATTTGGCGGAAATTGATTTGACGTCGAGCGATTCGTTGCCACAAGAATCGTCGACCCAGGGACCAACTTCGGCTCCCCTGGTACCGAGCCCTTTGGATTTTTCACCTACGTTGGTCAGTGAAAGTTCTCCCAGAAGCGGGATCCACCCGAACGCACCTGCGGAAGTCCCGTCGCAGTCGAGCTCGGTCATTGATTCGTTTTCGCTAAATCCGCTCCAGGAAACGCTACCGCCTGTCGCTAATTTCTTCAGCACTGCCGGGAACAAACGGGAAGCCCCTGGAGCTTTTTACAATCCGCAGATCCCAGCCCAAACGCAGTACGCTCAGAGTCAGTTCTTCACTCCAAAGCCACAGAGCATTGGGTCGAACGCGCCATCACAGTTCTCGAGCGCACCTACTCAGCCAAATTCTACAACGAGCACAGCACAATTCATTCCAGCGTTGTACAATCCCAACAATTTTTCAGCCCCTACACAGAACTCACCGTTTCCCACTTATTCACCTCACTTCCCTCCGGATAGTGGAATCCCTACGCAAAACTCATTCACAAACGTCCTCAGTTCGAGTCCCCCGAACTTCCCGAGCAGTGGCTCTTTCCTGGGCACTGCTATGCCAGAACCCACGGGATCGGCGACTCTTAATCCCGTGCAGATGTCCGTTAGCCCTGGAATTGGACGCTCAAACACAGATACCGTACCTCCCAGTCTTCAGAGTCTCGTGAGTAATAATTCAACGAATGAATTACTTTGGGCGATGTTTTTTTTTCTTTGGACAGCGTTTGAGATTTTTCATAAAAAAACAAAGTTGTTGCTCGTATGGCAAAGCCTCCGTTACGTTTTTATCGTTTCGACTTAATTTTCCAGGCTGCTGGTCCAACAGATCGTAGAATGGTGTACAGACCGGTTTATCACCATTGGTTCTACCGAAAAGAAGTGGAGACCAAGGTGCTCTGGCTGCCATTTTCTATGCAAGACAGTCTGAGTCTCGAGGAAGTTCACAATTCTTCTGAAATCACGCCAGAGACGACCGTCGCTACGGACGGTGGCCGTTACGACGTTGATATCCTCAGGCGTACTAGAACTCCAGTTTACTGGACCGGCAACGCGACAGAAGTAAGACGTTCGTCATGGTTTTACAAAGGCTCGACTGAGTCGCGTTACATCCCATACGAGGAAAGTATCTCAGCTCGTCTCGAAGAGGAATACAAGCAGGCTTGTTTAACGGACAATTGGAATCGTCGCGTTGAATTGAACAATGGCGAGTACATCGTTTTTCACAGTACGACCGTCCAGGTCCATCACATGCCAGCAACTTCCCCCGAACCCGCAACGTCTTGGGGCAACAGTGCCGTAAGTTTGGAAAAATCTTGGCATCTCCCTGTCACGATTTACCGACTCTCGGGAATGATTATTTATTGCCAAAAGTATTTCGGGAAAATTAAAACGAGTTTAGAAAAATCTCGGGACTGAGATCGAAGTTTCGAAATCCCGTGATAATTCAATTTTTGAGTGTTACGATAATGTCGCATGCACGAACATTCTCGACCGACTTTCTTAATTTTTTTTTCATGATATGAAGATTTGCATCGTTCGATTGTAACGATCTTCATTTTCAAATAATTCCAAAGTTCATTCGTACTTGATAGATTTGGACTTTTGACTTGAAGAAGTCGCTGACAAGAAAGTAAACTTCGATCGTTATATTTTTCTTCACAATTTTTTTTTCTGTCACGTTTTCGTATGAATCCTGACATTTTCAGGATTCAGAGACCGGTACATATTTGCAGGGTGCCACGAGCAGACCAAAAGTGGTCAAACGCGGGGTCGATGAGTTCAACATTGACGAGGGTGAACCCGAGAAAGTTGATCATCTTCTCTTCCTTGTACACGGTATCGGGAGTGTATGCGACTTGAAATTTAGAACCGTCGAAGAAGTTGGTGAGTCCTAAAAGTTAATTTTTTCAATGTCGTGACGTTTCCTTCTTCTATTTTCCATCGGATGTATTACATTGATTCGAGCACATCCTCAGGATTTCTAATATTTCTTCTTGTTGGCAAAAAAAAAAAAAAATGAAAATTTATTCCCAACAGAGTGAATTTTATCGTTTATTGTAAAATGACATTTTTTTCGCCGGTTCATTAAATTTGGTAACAACTTATTCAATATGCTCATTTTCTTTCTCTTTTTAGTCGATGAATTTCGAAGCATATCTCTACAATTGGTTCAATCCCATTACCGTACTGCGAGTATGCACGGAGTCGTGAATCGTATCGAAGTACTTCCAATATCGTGGCACACGACTCTGCATTCAGAGGACACCGGTATCGATAAGAAACTTCGTGCGATAACTCTGGAAAGCATACCAAAACTTCGACACTTTACGAACGACACGTTGCTCGACATTCTCTTCTACACGAGCCCGATATACTGCCAAACGATAATGCAAACCGTTGGTAATGAGATGAACAGACTTTACTCGTTATTCAGAGACCGAAATCCCGACTTCGAAGGTTCCGTCTATCTCGGTGGCCATTCGCTCGGAAGTTTGATACTCTTTGACTTACTCTGCCACCAAAAACCGCCCGCAGAAGAGGCTAAAGATGAAACGGATCCTGTACCTTCGAGTGTTGATAGCAGAGGCGTAAGAAATTTTTCGGATAAACTTTTGAACCGGATTTCAGCATTGTCCGTTTATACAGCAACTTTGAATGAACTTCACAAGTTTTTGTGTCTATTACGGATTTGTATCAATTCTTCCATTAGAAAGGAAGCATTTTTTTTCGACGGTTACGAATAAAAAACAATTTCAGTAGTTTTTTCAAAACGATTTATAACACGGTTCAAATTTCATGATTTCAGGACGATGATGCAGAAGATTCCTTGAAACCTATGCCTGTGCCGATACTAAAACGTCGACTGAGCAAAAAAGTCAGTTACGTCATGGGGGCTGCTGGCACCGGCCAACCGTTTATAAATTATCCGCAACTCAGTTTTCTTCCTCAAGCCTTTTTTGCACTCGGTAGTCCAATTGGAATGTTCGTTACTGTACGAGGGATCGATACACTGGGCGAAGACTTTGTTCTTCCGACGTGTCCGGCCTTTTTCAATGTTTTCCATCCCTTTGATCCTGTCGCTTATCGGGTTGAATCTCTCATCAATTCCGATGCTCAAAAATATCGACCGATGCTTATTCCCCATCACAAGGGACGAAAGAGAATGCATTTGGGTAAGCTTTTTTATGGACTGTAAGACTGTAAAAAACAAAACACTTTTTTTATTGTCCATTGTTCTTCGCTTGTTCGAGAAATAGGAAAGAAAAGAAATCGCTTTCCGGTCAAATAAGATTTTACCGGTCAAATAAGAGGATTGGTTTCGTATTGGATTTCTGTAAAGACTAAAAAAGTTTTTTATATACTTGGATTTTTTGAGGCCGAACCTCCTAACAAATTTCAATGATTACACGTTCAAAATCGGTTTTTTGATCTTTCTCAAACGTTCTATTCTGGACTAATGGATTAATCTTCAAAATACAGAATTGAAAGAAACAATGGCTCGAGTGGGTGCTGATCTCAAACAAAAGCTATTGGACTCGGTGCGAAGTACCTGGAACTCGGTTTACCAATTGGCGATGTTCCACCGTCCGGAGAATCAATCATTTGAGCAGGAGATTGAAAAAGTTGTAGAGGAACAACTGCAAAAATCGCCGAGCGTTCATGAGCAACAAAACGACGATGACGGTGGGGCTGATTTTCGAGTTGGCCAATTGAACGGTGGACGAAGAATAGATTACGTGTTACAAGAAGCACCTTTCGAGTATATCAACGAATACATTTTCGCATTGACCAGCCACGTTTGTTATTGGTAATGATTTTTTTTTGTTCTGTTGCTAATTGAAGAAAAAAAGACGAAATTTCATTATAAATTTTTTAGTAGGAATGGAAATCTGTTTTATTCCATCGACATTGTGTTTTTAATGAAATTTTGTTTCTTTTTTTAGGGAATCCGAGGATACGATGTTGATGATATTGAAGGAGGTGTACGGTGGCAACGGGATTCAGGCTGACGCTCAATTGCCACCGCAGACGATGACGATCGAGCGAGCATCGCCGTCGCCCTCGATCGCAACGATGTCCGGTGTCTCGACGCCGCGTCAAGCGCCATCTGAAGCAACGAGTCCGATAGGATTCGATCCGACAGCGCCGATAGCCAACAAGCCAGTCGGACCACCTCCCATGTCCGGTTTCGTAAGGAAATCGTGATGCAACGTGAAACCTCAATCAAAGACGACAGTCCTTAGAGAAACAAAAATGAACAAAAATTTGTAAATGGAGAATGATGCTGGGATCGCGGAGGCTTGATGAAGACGTATTTTCAAACTTCAAGAACTCGAGGAGTGATGCGAATAAAAGAAAAGAAGAAAAATGCTTTAATTCGTCCTGACGAATTGTTGAATTTATATTTGACGGACTGACAAATACCGCACGATGCTTCGGCAGTGCGATCATATCGAGCAACCAAGTGCCCGCGCGTGCGTTTTCAATTAAGGAAAAAGCGGATGAGATAAAAATAGAAAAAGAGACTAAACAATGACAAGAAAATTGTGAATTGTTGTGCAAAAAAACAAAGTGAAAAAAGCTGTGGAGAATCGTGATGTACAGAAGAATTTTAAAGCATACATCGAATTTGTCAATTGTCAAATCATCGAGAGAAACTACGGATATTATGGGAATGTTTATTAATTTCGAAGGGTTGTTTATCAGACGAAAATGATTGTTATTACGATATCTGGAAATCGGGTTCAATTGATTTTCCACTAAAATTGATATCAGTGATTGACGTTTATCATATACTGATGAAAAATAACAAACAAACAAACTGAGATGAATCAACAATTGTTTCTATACGCCCATATTTATATTCTTACAAAGAATAAATTAAATTCTCTAATTTTTTGTGCTAGCATTACTTATCCAACGAGTATTCTTGCTTCGCGTTATAAAAAAATGTTCTGTCTCCAATACGAAACGAGAACTCGAAACAAATTTTGTCAATTCGTACGTCCATTTTCTCAGACTACTTTCGACACCTTTTTATTCCACTCAAATTTAAATCCATCGAAAATGAAAGTCCGTTGAAACGATGAAATTTCCTGTCATTAGACTTTTATTGCAAAGAAAAATTCTTGCACGAAAAATAGTGTGCAGCGAAGTGCGATTACGAGGAGTGAGTTACTTTCCGAGGTTTCTGAGCGATAAAAATGGTAAATATGCGATTGTCACGAGTTTTCATGCCACGACGATAGCAAAGCGAAGACTCTTTCCATGTTGAAAGCCGTATCAGAATCTCCATTGCCACGATTTCTAATTGAAAATTTTCCTCTTTCGTGTCATCGGACATCCGTTTATTCGCGATGGTTTTTCGTGCCCTCGGAACTTCGGTAAGCAACGAGGAAGCGAGTGTTCGGAACGTTTCAAATTTGCATAGATTCGTCAGCGTCTATCAACGAATAGAGTCAGAAATAAACACAGTAAACGCAACAAGAGAGAAAAAAGGCAGTAACAAATTTGCAAAAGAGCGTGCAGTAGGCTCTCATTTATTTTGCATCGTTTCGGAGTCGCATTACGTGTCCGTGGGGGATCGTCGAATCGCGTCAGCTTATCGCTCGAGGGTTGTTTAGTAACTCTCTCTCTCTTTCTCCCGGTAAATTTCAGTCGGTTCGGTCGGTCGAACGAGACTGGAGCTTATTCCTCATGTTTTTATACGAGTAGAGACGAAAAAAAGCATGAATATAAAAATAAAAATGAAAATAAAAAAGAAAAATGAAAGGAAGAAAATATCTAGAAAAAGAAAAAATGGCTCGGTGCATGCACTGCTATATCACGAAACGCTAATTAATTGCAGTGCACCAAGCGGCACCCCGTTCGCTCAACCCTCCCCCCGCGTCTCCTCAGTGGTCGCTCTTTCGCACCCCCTGCTCGGGGTTTCTTCAATGCATTTGCATTTTGCGTGCCAGCCCTCGTAAAACTACCGAGGCTGTCAGCCACCGCGAATTTCAAGATGATTTATCACCCTGAGAAAAGTTACTTTTTCGCCGATACACCGGAGAAACGGAGAACGAAAGGACTCCCGAAGAGAAAAATACTCGGGGACGAGGACCTTGCGAAAGTCTTGACGTCCGCGTCCCCGTGCTTCGCTTCTTTCGTATTTATTTTCCTATGAAACATGCGATCGGGTGAACACGAAATGAATTTTACTCAACTCGTCGCCGGGAAACTCGAACGAACCTTTTCACTTTCTTCTCCGCGTAGTCATCGAATTTCTTCGGTCCCTCTCGTGCTCTTATGATCGAGTGCTCGCGCGACCATTTTCCGGGCTTTTGTAAAAAAAAAATTCGCACGAATTTTCATTCACGATTTTATCGATTTTTAACGATTTCAGTGATTTTTAAAAAAACAGAGCTAAGGGCTCGGGGCTAAGTCGGGAGTTGGCGAGAGAGGAAAAAGGAAAACTAAGAGTTAAGGGATGATCTCGAAGATGCTGGTCGTTTCCTTACAGTCACGAACTTTAACAGCGCGGCCAGTCCTCCAAGTGATTTATACGGAGAAAAAACTCAGGACGTTTACGATTTTTTCGAATTATTTACAGTGTCTGGCAGACTTTCACAGAGAGCTTTAAACCACTCGGGCGCACGGAGAGAAAAAAGGAAATAAAAATCGCGCGAGATCTCGGGATGTGCGCTCTTCCACAAAAATCTGCTCACGGATCTCCCGCGAATAACCGCACATTACGATTGTTCACCGTCTCTTCGTGCAACCTTTACGAGTATTTTTTCTCAGAAGCAGTTTACGTACGTGGCTAAATTATTGTCCATTGGATGCTTCGTTCTCGCCTTTTTTTCTTTTCACTCGCGTCGTTCCCTCCCTAGCCAATAAACTAATTTCTCATAAAAGTCCTTTTAAGCGCGGTACACTCATTTTTTTCGCCGAACAACTCAACACTTTTCTCGCGAAAAGTAATAGCCGCGTTTGAAAAAGCACGCTGCACGAAAATCCCGAGATTTTAAACATGCAAGGCAACACTTTGTTTCACTTGGCCTCCCCGGACATGAGAATCGCCTCAGAAAATTGTTACATTTCCATGAATCAAACACTCTCGACAGCCGTTTGAGATTTTAAACGCTCTAATTTATCACTTTTCTCGAAGATTCAGCAAAAAATAACAATAAACGAGGCGATAGACAAACTCCAAGGCACATTTAAAATCTCGAGATTACATGGACGATTAACGAGCTACCGTCAACGAACGCCTTCGCCCCGAGGAATTTCGAGCAGCCTGCTTCCCGCGAACGTTGCAAAGAAAAGCGTATTTTTTCACTCACCCGAAGCAAATAAAAAGAATTCCGTAACGCTAATACGAGAGCAAACAAATTCAGTTATATTCAGTTGAATTATCAATCCGATTAATAATCTTTTTATCGTTAATGAATTTCGACGCTGAAGTTGCTACTCCGCATGTTTTCCCATCGGGAGCATCGTATGTTCAATAATGCCCCACGTGACCTGCGACCTGCTTCCTCTAAGCTGCTTACCAAAACTACAATTAACGAGGCAAAAAAGGGATTTAATCTGATGACGCCCACATTCAGATTTCGCGCGCCGGGTTTCTCATCGCATAATTTCCGTTTGGCTGCTCGTTTGTCCGTAAATCGCGGTATAAAAGATGAAAGAGGCGAGCACGAGCCTCGGCGAGAGAGAAGGCGAGGAGAACGCGGTCCGAAAGATCGCTGTTATTCGCACTCGGAGTGCATCGGAGAGTTGCATTCTGGCGAGCGCAGCGACGCGAAGCAGCGGCATATGAGCTCTGTTAAACGTACGCTTTAGAGAAGGAACGTGCATGAAGAACTTTATATAGACGAGGGGGCTGACAAAGGTGGTATTTAAATAAAATTACTTTATGTAACAGAGAGGGCGAGAGAGCTTGACGAAAGTTGAGCTGACGCGGTGAGCGTAAGGTTTTTGTCGTGAGCACGAGGCCCGTGTGTTCGAGGGAGCAGTGTGCATCGCGGCTTTAAACCGTGTGCCAGTGCTTTGCCCGGGTTCTTCGGTTGTCGCGGTGTTTCTAGAGCTGCGATCGTGCCTATGATGTCCGCTGGCGCGGATGAGCTCGCGGCTCATCCGAAGACTCTGTAAGTATGAGAGAATTCTGTCGAGGAGCGAAACAAGCGGAAATTAAAGGCAAACAAATGGAAACGGAAGGGAAGAATGGGCCGTTTGCCGATATCGTTGAAACTCTTATTTCCCGTAGCATTTGATATCCTCGCGTAAAAGACGTAACGAGGCTTCTTCTGCCGTTTATTCATCGGCCAATCGCGTCGCGTCTGCCTTCGAAAAAGGTGGGGCAACGATAGGACGAGCCGCGCACGGCACCGTCGTCAACGAAATCGGCTCTTTAAACGTTCTGCAATAAATTTCGCGTATCTGCCAGTTAACGCGCGGTCCATAAATATTTTACGGAGAGAAGAGCGAGCTTCCTCCGGGCCCGATTAACTTCCTGGAGGGAATTCTTCCACGATTTTCTTGAGTGGTCCGACGATAATGGCGCTCGAGAAATTTTCTGCGAGCCATTCGTCACCTGATGCAACTCCGGGATTAGTTTGGGTGTGCAAATGTACGAGAACTGTGACTGAAAAATGAATCGCGCGAGGTCGATACGATCCGGGGCTTTCCCGATTCCGATCTTTCCCGCAGCCGCGAGTTTTTTCCTTGAACTTTTTCTCCTGCCTCGTCGCGCATCCATCTCTGAAGCAACGATCTTCTTCCGCCACGTGCTCCGTAAACACGCGACCTACGAGAATTATATTGCGGAGTAATGCAAATTTAATCGCACTGAATAATCTGCGGCGAAACAACTCACGACACACCGTGGCCAATGGAAAATTTGAATAAACAGTATCGATTCTTTTCTTCAGTACGAACCTCGTGATCATCGCTTCAATTCCTGTGGAAAAAATTCTCTCGAAATGTTGCTCATTCTCGTACAGCCCGTTTACAGGAAATCCCAATTCGTAATGAAGGATCGTATTTTACGGGTGCTTAAGATGATGGATCAGTCGGTAATCACAACCGTGAGTGCGAGAGAGATAGCTGCAAATTTTGAAAAGGAAATTTTTCCACATCGTTCGTCTGATCGAAAAAATAAAAATGTCATCGGATTTTTGCGATCGTGCTGCGTACGATGACATTTTTATTATTTTAATCGGACGAACGATGTCAAAGAGTTTCAATTTCAAAAATTCGAGGTGTGATTACCGACTGATCCATCATCTTAAATTCCATCGATTTTTATTCCCTAACTAAAGATATAATCACTTCAAATTAATGACAGCGTTATTAATTCAAAATTGTATATAAATTTTTTCAACTTATCTTTTCGGAATGAAATCACAAGCCAATTAATCAATCGGTGATCCATCACTGACTGGACCCAAAATTTCATTCGTCTCTGGCCAAAATACTATAGATTTTATCTCAAAAATCGCATTAGAGAGCGCAAAGGGAAATGGATCAAGAGAAAAGTGTTAATAAAAAGACAGAAGGCTACGACAGGAATGGACCGAGCCAAGAAGAAAGAAAATGCCGAAATAAGCAAATGTGAGGTTACGAGTGCTCGTTGCGAATTTCGCTAAATCTTTATCGTAATATACTTTATTATTAGTAAGACAATCGTCTCGATTTTTTTGCCAGACCTTCATTAAATACTTCATTGTTATTGTGTACTTTTTCATAAATTTCGTGAGAGGCGTTCATTCGTTATATGGAAAGATAATCGATTTTTTACGCATAGTCCTGTCTATTTTTCTTCACATTTAAGCAGCACGTTTATCTCAATAACAAATAAGACGAACGCTTTAAAATGTGATATGAGTGTCAGTCGACTAGCCGTTGCAACTCTGTGTAGATTTCAAGGCTTTCTTAAGAAAATCGTTCGTGCACTACCTTAACTGTCAAAATGGCCACGTGGCTCCATTTGCAGGCTCCCGCAATGTCGGATGACAAATTGCGATCTCTGAATTGTATCAAGCCCTCGACATCGAACTGGTTTCAATTCTGCATTAATCCAAAAGCTAATTTTTTTTAGAGCATTCTCATGAGGAATTCCGAGACACTGATTGAAAGAAGATTATAAAAAAGTTACGTTTTTCGTGACAGGAGTTGAAGAAACGATCGTAGATTCGTCGCGCCATTCATACAAGTTGGTAATTTGGCATGTTGAATTGGTGCGTGTCCGGTTGTCTGTATTACAACGTGAAAATATAAGTTACGAGTACAACGAGCTAAAGCGTGGCTCTTGGAGAACGTAGCAATACGGGTCAGACCAGTTTGACGAATTTAGTCCGAGGAGAAGAGACACGAGAGCGTGGTCGACGAGACGATATTCGTCTTTGCCCTGGTATCTCATGCAGCTACATTTATACTCGGCGTTTTCGCTCGCCACGCGCGATCCCGGCCTTGACATTGATGAACGAGACTTTCCCGTCCTCCCTCTCATGTTCTACCGAATGTTTTCGTGCAGGTGCATCGTACCGATGTGTCGAATATTTCGGGAGTGACGTTATATAAGTTAACACACCGTTAGGACGGCTTTTTATTCCTTTTGTCTGAAATTTTTAAATCTCAAATTTTATTGCGGTGTTGAACAGCCTTAAGGGGAAGAACAGAGTCGACGAGACTCGATCGATCGTTCTAATAAGAGGGATCCATAGAATCACATTTTAGTCGAACATTTTTTTATTTTTTCGTACGTGCACTTGTGATGGGGGGAAAAATCGACAATTTTTTTATTAGATATTCTTCAAGTACAATGTCTGAAGAATGGTTTCATGAAATTTTATGAAGATCGGAGCATTAGATTCGTAGCATTGGTATTTCAACCAACCGCCCGGTGCGCGCGGTCGTCTAATACTTAAATCTTTAAAAGCGATTATCTCGGAACCGTCTCTCTTTAAAAATACCTTCGTAAAAATACCTAATATTATAATAAATAAACGTTATACGTTTATAGCTAAGGTCTGGACGAAGGATTTCGTATTTTGTTGGAAAAAAATGTAACAAAAAACTGAAAATTGAGCACCTCGAAAAATGAATTTTTTGTTAAAACTGTCGCCAAAATTTTTACAAATCCTTCGTCCAGGCCCAAGCTATTATTATAATAAATAAGTGGTATAAATTTGATATCGATCGGATTAATAGTTTTTTAGTTATCATGTCCACCGCAACTGATGCTCAAAAAAGGTGCTACTGGAATACAGCTGGAGTTGCGCCATTTTGAGCAATTTTTTGATGAAAAAAATTCTACAAGTACATGAACATATGTACTAATAAATGTCGTTCACAGTTTTTCCATAAACATTTATTTTCTCGTCGAAAAAAATCTAGAAATTCGCCTTTTTTCGTCCGCTGCAAGGCCTTAAAAATCTTTCGTTAATTGGGCTCTTGTTTCGTGAGCTTTGAGAGGAAATCATCACCCTGAGCGAGGTCATTCGAGTGACGATTCGATAGTGAATTCCCACTGCAGTTCAGAAGCTCGTTTCTATTTGCATGAGCTTTCGAATGCGATCAAATAAATAATTGAGATATTTAATTCGCTGCAAAACTAAACCGGATCAAAACTCATAAATTAATAACTCGATCAGTTTATCTCTCTCGTTGCTAAGAGAACAAGAAACGAAATTTTGTCTCCATATTCGTGATGTTGCCTCCACATACTTTCTCATATTTCTTCGTTCCATGATAGCGAAGCTGTCTATAAATATTCAGCAAAAATTTGTATCTGCCCTTCATTTTTCGCATGCCTCGTGGACTCCGCCTCGTGCGCGAGTACACAAAACGTACTCGAGCGAGTTTCAGTACCGTGAGGGAACGGATGCGTGTGAATTTTTGGCCGCTATCCATGTGTGCTTCTCGCATGCAATGTCCTGTTGTATTGCGACCGATTTTTCGATACTCCCGCGCGTGCCTTCGGCTCTGATAATTCGTGGGGCACCCTTTTTCGTTTTTTCACCGAAGAGTATCGTCGATCGACGTAGAGGGTGCTCAATTCCACGAAACGAAATAAAATTCGTGCAATTTTCAGTCTAATCGATCCAAAGGAATATTTCCGTATTCGAATAACCTTTAATTAGAAAATAAAACATTAAAAATACTGAAAAAAACATGGATTTTCGGCGTGACGATTGGTAAATATGTCATTTTCATTCTCGACGAATTTGGATGGAAAGTTTAAAGACTTAATCTCGCTGGAACAGAGAGCACCCTGTAGATACAAATATTTATATCTATTTCATTTATTAGCGGAAGTAACTTCCGCTCTTGGTAGAAACGATCCTGGTCGGATTTCAAGTATCCTGGGGGCTTTTGGCAGACCATCGCCACTGCGAGTTCTATTAGCCAAATATTCTATTTTCGGTTTTCTTGACTCGATCAACCGGAGCTAATTTCTCCATGCATCAATTCTATACTCGCGGATGCAGCCTCCGGTCGTAATGTTCGTCGAAATTGAGTTACGTTTTACGTTAAATCGTGAGAAATGTCCTTTTGATTATAATAGATGTAAAATGTGTTTAAAATATCTAGGAATTTTTTTAAGTAACGAGAATTTCAGATCAATTTATAACCTCGTTTTATTAATTTTTTACAGATACGTCGGTAATTTGGACGCGAGTGTTTCAGAGGATCTTTTGTGCACGCTCTTCTCCCAGATCGGGAATGTCAAGGGCTGCAAGATCATCAGAGAGGTAAGGAAGCAAGAATGAATGGGCATGGTTTAGCGCGCGTGTCTGTTAAATTTGGAGTGGAATATCGTGCGCTGGATCTCGAGAGCGAAAAGTCGAAAAGGTGGCTTTCTCGTTTATCTTGAAAATTTGGGCAAGTCTCGTCTTCTCAAAACAGTCAAAAAGTGGCCGGAGAGATGGTAGCGAGGGAAAAGTGGCTAGACGTACGGACGTCACACGTCGCAATGCGCGGGGCTCGAGTGATAAGAGATAAAATGTCTCAAAGGTTCTTGAAACTTTTCGCTCTTCTATGTACTCGGGCGGCGCATTTAACGGAGCGATCGCGAATCCTGGAGGATTCATACACTTTTCCTTTCGACGTTAACCCGAGCGCAAACTTTTGACTCCTTTAATCTATGTTTCTTTTCGTTTCTCGGAACGTTTCCTCGAGATTTGTCTGTCTCGCGAAGACATTTCATCTTTTCACTCGCGTCTCAACAGTGAAACACGCGTCGCTCTCCTCCTTCGTGCCGTAACGGGGAATTGCTTTTCTTTTCATTTCGCCGGATCGCACGCCACCGAGCAGCATCCGCGATCGCGTTTCTCACACGTATACGTGTCACTGAATACACGTGAGTATCCATCACGCAAAACGCTGTCAAAATACGCTCCTGCTTTGATTCTCACCTGCGCAGCCTCTCCGTTCGATTTTCTCTTACGAACACACACGACTCGCTGCTTCCTTCGCCTTGAGCCTCTTCGGGCTCGGTCGGCTTCGATCGTTAAAATGCAAAGTCTGCTTTTTTATTCATGTCCAATTTCACGCTACTTGATTTCTCGCATTCGTAGTGCGATTAGGAGCTCACGAAATTACTCAAAAATGAGAGATCGTGAGTGCCGGTTAAAAAATGGTGCTTCGCTTCCTACGGCCAGCCGGCGGTGCGTGGATCGAGACCTAAAACGCAGCAAACTCAAACGGCACTTAGTGAGCGATTAAATTTTAAATTGTATCTCGATGTAAAAAATTATTGGAAACTTTCCTGAATCCTTGAACCCAACGATTCGATGTGATGAGCATTCTTAGTGAGAAACTGTGCCCTGATCCGTGTCTTCAAGTTCATTTTAAATTTCATATTCAAGCAATAAGCCTTCGAGATAAGCGTCGTAATCAAGATTGCTGCGTTTCCTAACAGAAACGCTTAAAAGTCTCTAGAAAGCGGAGTTTTTCGAGTGCATTATTCATTCGATTGTCTTCCGACGATGAAGTTAATTTTTCCATTAGTTCCGAGGCCTTCCGTTGAGCTGAGATATCCGAGAGACTTTAATTCGAGATTTCGAAAATAATTTTATCCACTCGGAGATGCGCTCTAATTGTCGGAGCCACGGAGCCTCCGACCGCCCGTTTTCACCTTTGGCGATGAAGCATCGGATCGAGTATTCGCTCACTTCGCGCCTCGATTTCTCAGCCTCATTTCCGATCTTTCCGAAGATGATTTTGATCGGTGGGTTTTCTCTGAGCTAACCGCGATTGGGATGAAAGCGAGGTTGGAATTGCGCGTAAATTGTTCGAACGCGAAGAATAATTCGATTGAAAAATCATTAAAATGTTCACCTCGTCAAGCCCCAGTCCTCTGCTCGCGTTTATTGAAAGCTTTTTCTTCTACGAAGCGAGTATACCGGGGCCATAAACGCTTTTTTTGCCACGGAGATGCAGCTCGGATTTCGTATATCGTTTGCAAAGTACCGTGCCGCGGTTACGAACGCAGGTTAAATCGTTTCTGTAGGGATTTTCTCGAGAGGGACGCCCCCGCACACAGGCACACGCTCGCCTACCAACTTCGATATTCGCGGGTGCGCGCCAGTGTCTGAGTGCCTCGACACAATGCGAGTTTTCCATCGATATACGATACACAGGCTCGTTTGATTTGCCTGAGTGTTTTATTTCCTGGGGGTCGTATCTCGGTGCAGTTGGTGCCCAGAGGAAGGTCGTTATATCGAGGGCGCCTCTCTTTCCCTCTTTACGACAAGCCCATCGCCGCGCGGTCGCTTCTAAACCGCTGCGACGAGGTGGCCTGTGCCCGGACTCGATCCCATCTTTTCTTACCTTCGCTCATCCCTTTTATTTATATTTATATATTTGCGAGCGTGTACATATATACGGCGGAAAAAAGCGGGCCCGAAATCCTGGTACCGATCAGGCATGCCGAGGGCGTTTGTGTGCGGCTGCTTCCACAAACGCGCGCGAGCGCCACGTTTCGCGCAATAAAACGATAAATCAGGCGAACGGAAAAATAAGGGGGTGAAATAGAAAAAGCTTGTAGAGTAGATTTGGAGCTGGGCCAGAAGAAGAGAGACCGGCGTCTGCGGAGTGAAACACGAAGACGCTGCCTCTCCCTCTTCCCTTCTTTTCTCTCTTACTCTTTTGTCCTCTTTCTCTCTTCCTCTTTCCTCTGGGGATAAGAGGAAGCACCAGTGGTTGCCGAGCGGCCTCTGCGGCTCTGTTTCTCCTACACTACTAATGGGCTTTGAGATATATACGCGAGAAAAACTGCCGACAAACGGATGGGCGTAATCGGCGTTCCCTGGGGCCTCGGAGTCCGACTTTCTGCTGGCTGTAGGTGTCGATGCGAGCTGAAAAGAGGGTCAGAGCAGACAAATATTTTCATATGTATATGAGGCGTTCCATGTGAAAGTTACGTTCCAAAATACCCACTATTTTTCACTTATACTAATCTTCGATTGATAGTTTTTTGTGAGAAATCATTGAAATGTATTTATGCATTTTATTCTCACTAAATTCTTCAGTGTTTTCCCACCATTCATCGCGTTTTTTCATTCTTTTTTTTTGCTCACGCTCTTATTTTTTGTTTCAATAACCGTACAGAATGATGACGAGAAACAGAGTTCCATGCGGGACGGGGAGGCAAAACAATATCCGGAAGATCGAAAATTATTTTTTATAATAAAAACAAATTTTGTTGGAACGTTCGGCTACTGAGTTTCACCATTTTCTCAAATTTATAAAAATTAAGGGAGAGAGCGACTTTTTGGTATTCTGATGGATCCAAAGTTCTGGAGCAATTAAGCTAGTTCATGCACGAAACGATTTTCTTAAGAAAGTCTTGAAATTTATACAGAGTTTCAGTGGGCAGTCGACTGTCACGCATCTCAAATTTTAAAGGTTTCGTCTTATCGGTTATTTAGATAAACGTGTTCAAATATGAAGAAAAATACACAGGACTGTGCGTAAAAAATCGTTTATCTTTCCATATAACGAATGAACGCCTCTCACGAAATTTATGAAAAAGTACACAATAATAATGAAGTATTTAATGAAGGTCTGGCAAAAAAATCGAGACGATTGTCTTACTAATAATAAAGTATATTACGATAAAGATTTAGCGAAATTCGTAATGAGCACTCGTAACCTCACATTTGCTTATTTCGGCATTTTCTTTCTTCTTGGCTCGGTCCATTTCTGTCCTAGCCTTCTGTCTTTTTATTAACACTTTTCTCTTGATCCATTTCCCTTTGCGCTCTCTAATGCGATTTTTGAGATAAAATCTATAGTATTTTGGCCAGGGACGAATGAAATTTTGGGTCCAGTCAGTGATGGATCGCCGATTGATTAATTGGCTTGTGATTTCATTCCGAAAAGATAAGTTGAAAAAATTTATATACAATTTCGAATTAATAACGCTGTCATTAATTTGAAGTGATTATATCTTTAGTTAGGGAATAAAAATCGATGGAATTTAAGCACCCATGAAATACGATTCTACGGGCATGATCTACCTTAATCGAAAAACAATGAGGAAAATGAAAAAAAATCTTCCACTCATGTACATTGAATAGAAGATTGGATAAAAAAACGTATCGATTACTTTTCAACTCCGGATAATGAGGTTAATAATTCTTACGAATTGAGGGTATAGCGAAGGTTCGAGGACAGAAAGATGCACGTGAAACGCCTCGTACATATTTGCATCGCTCGTGTTGTTTTATTTTCGAATTTCCATCCTTCTTTGGTTCTTTATCCATTTGGGTTCTTTTGTTCTTTCTATCGGTTTCTCTCTCGCGGTGCTCGTTATCATCTCGCTCTTGGGTATATCTGGAGAATCGAAGGAGAGAGAGAAAGAGAGCGAGGATCGAGCAGCCGTTGCATCGCGCCTCTATAGTTTTCCGATTCACTTCATAAATCGTTCGCGACCGCAAATAGTTCATAAATAAATGCCGAGTTTTCTCCTCCCCCGTGGCATTGTCAAGGGCCCTTGACTCTCGTCGCACTCTCGAAGCGACTGAAAGGGCTTCTTCCACGGACTTGTCACTTTTCTCCCTCCTCCTCCCTGCCCTCCAGCTATATTTTATACCCTTTCACTTTTTTATTGCTCTCACGATGAAATTCTTTTGTGAGATGTGCCCACGCGAAGCAGCAGCGTCGAGAGAATTCCGAGTATTTTGATATGTAGATTGCTGGATAACACGCGCTCTAATCCTAACTCCTCTTGATTTATGATTTAACATTTCTTTTTTTTTACACTTCTCGCTAATCGTTTTCTCCTCTAATTAAGCACCAGAACGAACGTTCGTTCGTACTTCGGACCTTCGGAAGGCCAACTAAAACGATACGGAACTCCTCGATGCTTTACGAACTGCTGCATTTTCATTTAAAGTAGTTCGACCATTCTATGACTAGTCAAACAAGCAACTAATTTGTGTCGATTTAATTGAAGTCTAAATTATTAATAAAATTAATAAATACTTACATTCATAATGTTTTTATCACAAGAATGTAATAAAATGCTTTTAAAATATCATAAAAGATAAAACTTGTACTTCAACTTGAGTAGTTAATGATTGAGTCCCGTACTTTAAATACACCTAACTTAGGGAACATTTTTATCTTGCGAAAGAAAGTTTTTATCGGTGTAATTGCATCAAGAAAAACAAATGGTCAATTCGTTACAAAAAGCGAAGCTACCAGACGAATGAAAGCACGTGAGTCAGTCTCAAAATTTGATGAAATTCCTGCGATTCCTGACTTTGCCCAAAGTTTAATCAGCTGTTACCAGCAGTCCAACAATGACTGATATGCGCTTTCGACACGTCAAAAACTAAAGTTTTTTCATGTTTTCTTTCTTTAAAGCCCCTCAAGGCAATGTTTTATTTTAAAGAAATGGAATCTGTGATGAATTTTCTTCACGATATAAACTTTTCCAAAGCTCAAACACAATTTTTTCACAATTAATATTATTGTGAGTTCTCCCATAGGCCACCGTGTTAAAAACTCAAAATTGTAAATGAAATAATTCAAAATTTTGCCCCGTAAGAGACCCCGGAACTGTGCTTATCGTTATCAGGGCACCTTAAACTTTCATTGATCGCAAAAAAAGTGGACCTTCACCGTATTTTATCGAACGGCTGAAGTACTTTAACCATTTCTTTCCAACGGCAGTACGGAAGTGAATTTTAGATATCGACGCTATTATCAAATTGCTGTTTTCACCGCACCGAATCTCCTGATTTCTAATGCCATTTGCGGCGATTTTGTCTCTCGATTGCTCTGTGCGTTTACAAAGATTTCAATCTTCCAATCTTGGATGAATTCCGAGAGGAAATGTACCTTCACGCTTATCCATTTACTTCGAGCAATTGTTTTCACCGTTATTTCTCATTCGTGTATCTTAGAAACGTTGAAAAACAATCGTTTTATTGTATACGTTCTTTAAAATATCGTTGCCGAATCTCGGAAAGTGTCCTCATAAAAATAATACTCTCGAATTAAAATTCCCTTCTCCCCTCGTAAGCCAAATTCCGGGCATTTCTACGCCAAGATTTTCTACGACTGAAAAAGTTTTTCATAACGAGTTTCGTATCAATGAGGATCAGGAATCTCAATGCTTGGTTTCATTAAGGTCCTGCGGAGAAAGAGAAAGACTTTTTTAAGGATTAATGTACCGAGTCGCAGGCAGGTTCGAAAGCCTCGCAAAAACTAACGCTGTCCAAACAAAATAGTGTGTATACACACATACTAAGCATATGTTTATTCGATCGGCCAGAAGTTCGGTAGGTTTCGTCGAAACTTTCCTCTCCGTTACAAGCGCGAGTCAACAATCGTGAGAGGGACCCACATTTTTTTACCTTGCGGCGCGGTTATTCCAGTTTATTCGACGGCCTTGAATGCCGCTAGGACTCACGATCACGGTTACGACCCACGCCTTCGTCGGCTTCTCGATCGTTTGCTTTTCTTTTTGGTTAATTAAAAACGATGAAACTGGTCATTTTTTCATCTCGTCTTGACACGACGCCAAAAACTTTCTACGGAATAATAACGAACGCGCGGCAAGTTCGGTGAGAAGTGCCAAAAGGCTCAAATTTGGACGAAAGTTTGATTTATTCGAAGACTCAAAAGGCTGGCCAGTAGATATTGTTCTACGACGAAAACTTCGATTTTCTCAACAAATGTCGTTGCGTTTACCACGATTTGTTGGTCCAACAACAAATTTGCGGTTTAACTAACGAGTTTCGTTCCTCAGTGCCTTTCGTAGTTTTTTACAGTTTTTTTTTTTAATCAGTAATTAAAAAAAGTGAAATTATCCTTTCCATATCGCGTGTCTCAGTTCCCATTGATGTCTTCCTTGTTTTTTCGTCGTTGGGACACGGAAACACGATTTTTACTCTCGTATAATTATAGTCTTGAAATGAGATGCAGTTTCGAGTGAATTAATCGTAATCATTATGTCAGATACGATTGATCGAAAAGATGCTCATTTGATCTAACGAGCGATCAATGCCCGGGTAATTTTCACTCTCACTCGGGAATATCCGGCGACGTTGATTCACTAATTAAACGAATATGAAATTTTCCTTTCCGTAGATCTGTATCTTCCGAAATTCTTTCTTCGCCTTCTCTCGCCGTCCAGCTTCTCCTCGACGACTCTTCTACTCTTTTGTCGATTGACACACTTTTGACGAGGGCACCGGGACGTGAGAACCCCCGGGGCTCTCTCATATTTTCACTGAAATATTTTCGGCGCTGGAGATGTTCCTCTTCCGGGGTGCATGAACGTGATTGACCTCACTCTCGTCTCCACACATTCGAGAAAGAATTTCCTTACAAAATTACACTCGTGTGAATCTTTAGCTTCATTTCGATCGTGCAATTGATTCATTGGAATGCGAGTTGAATCGAAGCAGTTTATTTCTTTTTCAATATTTCATTTGCACTTTGGAAGGTGACATTTTTTGAATGGATTTTATGAGATTTTGGAAAATGCAGCAATTTGAGGGCTTAGTACACTTGCGATGGGCGGAAAAATCGATTTTTCATTAAATATTCTCTGCTTGAATCTTTAAACGCGATTATCTCAGAATCGTCTTTTTTAAAAAATACTTTCGCGATGGCACGATTATTAAAAAACTTTTAATCCGATCCATACGAAATTTATACCACTTATTTATTATAATAGTAGCTAAGGCCTGGACGAAGGATTTCGTATTTTGTTGGAAAAAAATGTAACAAAAAGCCGAAAATTAAGCACCTCGAAAAATGAATTTTTTGTTAAAACTGTCGCCATTTTTTTTTAAATCAAAATTTTTACAAATCCTTCGTCCAGGCCCGAGCTATTATTATAATAAATAAGTGGTATAAATTTGGTATGGATCGGATTAATAGTTTTTTAGTTATCATGTCCACCGCAACTGATGCTCAAAAAAAGGTGCTACTCGAATACAGCTGGAATTGCGCCATTTTGAGAAATTTTTTTATGAAAAAAATTGTACACGTACATGAACATATGTACTAATAAATGTCGTTCACAGTTTTTCAATAAACATTTATTTTCTCGTCGAAAAAAATCAAGAAAATCGCGTTTTTTTGTTGTCTGCTGCAAGTGTATCCTTAATGCGATCGATACGATCGCAAAAACTTAATTTTCCGAAAAAATGTTGATCGTTTGGAGTTTTTGAGCGTTTATGGATTTGAGGAACAATTTTTATTTCGCGTCGACTATCGGGGTGGTAGATACTCGCTCACGGAGCGACAGACGTTTCTCGGTCCGGAACGCCTCGTGACGGGAGCTTGAAGCTCGTGCCACGCTTTTTAGGTTATTTCGTTTTTCTCGGTTTCTCGTTTTTTTTGACGCTCAAGTTGCGCTCTCCTTTCTTCTGGCATCGCTGTGGAATTTCATCCGCGTACGTACATCTCTGGCGTGATGCTTTTTACACGAATTCGGAGATTTACATCAAGATTGTTCGCGAAAAATGTTTGCAGTTCTTCCTTGGAAAAGTGTAATTCCTCTCTGAGTTTTATAAATTTGTAAATTTTGCTGATTTTTTTTGGAATTCAGTGAATGCATTGACCAAAAGAGCCACGGGAAGTGTGCCAGTGTCAGAACTTCATTTTGAAAATCTTCGAGCTTCTCGTTTTCAAAGAATTTTTCATTCAAGAGTCTACGACTTTTTCATCCCTCCCTCAAATTTTTCTCCTCATTTAATTCTCATATTCTTTGACCAACACTCACGCATTTAATGACTCCCAAAGGTGCTCTCAGTCCAAGATCAGGCTTTATGCTCCACGTGGAAGAGCCAATACGTTTCCACACGCAATGGCAAGTCGAAGGTTTAAGGCGAGTTTTGTTGAGGGCGGTGGGAAGATAAGACAGGACGAAGTTCGTCCGTCACTGCAGCGAAATTTCGTTCGCAATCTCCGGAGGAATCTTTGGTATCTCGTACCTCAGTATAGCCTGCTCCGAAGCTTTCGCGTTCTCGTTCACTTCTTCTCCAGGTTGCCTCGTCTCTCCTCAAAGTCGCACTAGCCTTTGCAGTATCTTCGAATTCTATACCGTCTGCCTTTCTCTCGTATCCGCTTTTTTCGTACTCCCGCGCGTTCTTGCCTCGAATAGACATCGTATAAAATAAAAAATCTCTATATACACAAATACATCGGCGCTTCGGATTTCTCCGAGGATCGAGAGCGTCTCGAGGTGCCCTTAGAACTTTCAAAAAGCGAGGATTTCAACCTCCATCCCGTTCCTGTGGACGGACGTGTGTTTGTGGATTTTTGTGCGAGCGTGTTCGAGAAAGGGCTAAAAGGTTAACCGACCCTCGAGCGAGGAAGCTCGGGGAGAAAAGGACAAAGAAGGAATAATTCGAGACGAGATTTCAGCTCGAAAAATAAAATTGCTCCCGAGACCTCGAGGGAGGAAACAAAAGTTAGAAAAAAGGAGTTTACGCTCGCGCAGAAAGGCTGCCGTTGATCGCTTTTCAATTCGCTTCGAGTCCCAAAAATTTCGAATCAAAAGTCAAAATATCGCATTTCAATGGCAACTAAAACTTTAATGACGAGCAATAAAAATGTTTGAACGTAGATTTGATCCTGAAAATACAAACTCGCTTCGACATTCCGAGTAAAATATTCCTCGTGGAATGCGAACTCGTTACATTAAGACAAATTACGTCACTGGAATAAGATCCGGAAAAAGATTTTTGTGGCGACGTTCTCGGCTGGTTCATCGTACACAGTTCCTGTTTCCACTTTCCTCGATGTGTCATCTCTCGAGCAGTGTACGTGTGAGAGGGGACTGCGTGTCGGAGAAATCTTCAGAAGCCGGATCAACCGGAGCGGCTGATCCGCCTCTGCGTCGAGGGCGACTGGGGTAACGACGGAAAGGCTATGAGAGAGGATGAATAAATTTTTCACTTTTATCTATCATCCATGTTTCCCCACGAATCGATATTTATTGGGAACGTTATTTCCAAAATATTTCTACAAATATTTCGATTTATGCTGAAACGAAAATAATAAAATAATCGATAAAAAGAATTTAGAAAATCAGTTCATTCGCTTTTCGCTGAATTTCGGATCCTCCTTGCTGTTATTTTGCTTCATTCTTTTTTTTCCTGTTATCTCGTCGCGTGATTCTCGAATCGGAATTTAGCGAGTCCGACGAAGTGCCTCCTGTAACTTTCACTTTTCGACGGACGCACACAGCGCGAGCAGGAGGAGCAAACGCCAGCTTATTTTTTTTTTTCAATATGATTTTTGAAAACAGGCTTTTGTCAGAAAAAATCGGACTTTCGGGGTCAAAGCACTTTGAACAACTCGAGTTGTTACCGGGCGAGGGAAATCACCGCGAAATTTGTTGTGGCTTTGCTCGTTGCGGTTTTCAATGAATTATTAGGTGAACCCACGAATTCGTACCGAGGATCGAAGCCACGTGAGCAGCCTCACGTACCCGTACGATCCGCCTATTAAAATACGCCTATTTAACATCTCGTTTCAAGCAGTTTACCACAAACATAATGCACAGGCGAGCACACGAAAAACGAGATATTTAGGGAGAGAGCGTGCCACTAAACCGCGTTTTTCTCTCACTAGAAATGCTTTTAAATCTCACTGCACATACTCAAAACAATTTCTCGTAAGCGAAAAGCCGGGCTCCGCGTAAACGAGCACTCAGAAGTTTGTTAAAATGTACTTTTTCTCGGCGACATGACATTTTTTGATTATTTTTTTGATTTTCGATCCGAAAGTTACGAAATGAGTAAAAACCCGGAATAGATTTTTCGTACTTTTGAAATATCGTTATAGAAAAATGTTGATTCTTAGTAGCCTTTGATGTTTTTGGCTTTTGGGTGCTCCCAAAAATCTGAAATTGTTGACCGGGTCGCTTCGAATAATCTTCGCTCGTTTTGAAATAAATATTCGGTCATTGGGTTTCCCATTTTGTTACAATCTTTCCAATGGGACGGAACGGAGCTCGGAAATGGAATTGTGCAACAGAAAAAAAGTCGCCTGCAAATTGCCGGAACAAATAAATACTCATGGGGTCGGTCAGCACGAGAAGGTGAAACGGCGCGGAGTTTTGGTCAGACCGAAAGGAACAAACACTTTGGGTAATTAGATCCAATACGCGGATCATTTAGCGGCCTACCGCTGAAAGAAAAAGTGCATATAATCGAGAGAGAAATCACGGTTTGTGTGCTAAGATTATGTCTTCATGTTACCAGGAGGCCTGATCGTGACTGCGGTCATTTTGGAGGCAAACTTTGGGTTCGTGTTTGCCAGACTTTTGGTCCGTTTCCGGATCGTTGCAACATTTTTTCCCGTCGTTTGATGTTCCTTTTCGAATTGGTGGGTGGAAAAATCGCTCGAATTTTAACGCAGCGACTGGTTGGATAAAAAATATAAAATATTTTTGTTTCTCCCATAAATAATTGTCCGTCTGAGTGAAAATTTGAGTTTTCGATTGAATTTTCATAAAAAGTATCATATTTTTCCTGAGTTCCGTCACCTTATATAAATGCAATAGGAGCTAATTGCTTCGATGCATTTCGATGACTTAAATTATTGTAATAACAAGGATACGCTTGCAGTAGATTTCGTCGATTGCGTCTCGTGGCACGCGGTTGTATTTCCTGCTGGATTCCCACACCGAGCGAAGTAAAACCCTTCGATTTAACGCTTCAAATCCTCCGCGATCGTGCCGGTGGGAGAGCGACGTCAAAAACAAAGCGAAGGAGTTGATCACGAGACGTGTAACGAGAGCTTAGCGAGGGAGAGAGATGAGCGCAGCGTGGAGATAGTTTTGTTGCTATTCTTCGTGGTTTTTAAGCGAGAGCCAGCCAAACGTAGCACCATCGACGACCACCGAACCAGTCGCTTTTGCTGATCACGACCTCGAATCACGCGCTTCGAAGTTTCAATCTTTCTCTCCATTTCTGGCCACTATTTGTTTTTCTTTTTAGAGCCATTATAGTATTTGGGTCATCCCATGTCAGTTTAGCAGCTCAAATAAGTCGGTGCAACTGAAAAATCTTAAGAAACTTTGCCGGGATTGGATTTCTGAAATTTTTGCGTCAACCGGAACATCATTTTGGAGTTATGTGGAGCTAATAAAGTTATTCTTTCGGAGCCGAGGCGATCGTGAAAGCGGAAGCAATGAATAGAAGTAATTAGCAAAACGATCGACTCATGACTTCGCGCAGTTTCTCGATTTCTCATCGTTTCATTGTTGCACTCGAAGATAATGAAAATCGTTTTTTCTCCTGAGTCTAAAAGGCGATTTAATTAGTTGCGAGAACAAGCGAGTGCCCGATCAACGGGACCTTGACATTCGTTTTCAAGAGGAAGAGATTTTTGTCTCGACCTGCTGGCCGCGATCAGCGAAAGTGAAAAAGTTTCGTCCGCTCGAGGCCGCGGTCGAGGACGCACATACTTTGTTTTACTTTTTTATGGAGTATCCTCGCGTTTGGCATGCATTGAATTTCTTTTTAACAGTGGAATTCACAAGTGAATACCACAAAATTCGATGAATGCAGCAGCGTCAGGAGTGATCGTTGATTTAGATCAAAGAATCCGATGTCAAAGCTTGAGGAAAAGTTTTCACGACAGTGCAGCTCGCTCCAATAGCTCAAAATGCAGATACCTCAAAGTCCTTCACAAGTACTTCAAAACTAGAGACCAGTGCCTTTTTATGCCCTTTGGGCAGTAATGTGTAAAATCGTGGAAATTAATGGTCGTGAGACATTCGATTCAAGAAACGTTGCCAAATAAATGCAGAAGTTGCCAAGCACATTTTGCATAACGAAAAAAAAAACTACAAAAGGAGAAAAATTGGATGCAAAAAATTACAACCACGAAAAATACAAAGACCATGACAAAAACAAAATACTACTAAAAAATTAAGATCACAAAAATTGAAAAAAAAATTATAAACCAAAAAATTGAATAAAAAAACACTTGGCCCATGTATTTGGCGTTTTTTTTCAGTTAATATTATCTAATTTATCTGTATACTTCAAAATTCTTTGAGTACTTCAAATTGGCTTGACGATTTGATGAAAAAAAAGAGTTCGTGGCTTCTGCTGATGATAAAACCTCGAACTTTTTTCGTAGTTAATACCTGAATTAAAATTTATGGGCACGATTATGTGAATAATCATTAGTAACCATGAAAACAAGTATTTTTATGGTATGGAAACCGACAGATGTGTTCGAGACAACAGAACTTTGAGAAATATCAGTAATTAAGAAATATAGTAGCTTAATGACTATTCCAATTAGCTCCTTAAACGAGCATACTTTCGACAATTTGAAAAACATTTCAGCCCATCTAAAATCGTTGAGCGAGTGGGAAGTAAGTAGGACATCGGTGTACAGAAATGAAGATCGAAAAAAGAAGAGATCCGCAAGATGGAGGAGTCGATATTTGGGCCGTTCGGGCGGTTTCGCATGTGGGCCGTTTCAGGGCCGCCGGCAGTGTGTCACGGGTCTGCATGTTATCGGAGCCTGTGGCTTTCGGCACAAGACACCTCGAGGAGAGACGCGAACCCTCCGAGTTCCGGCTCGACCACTCAATCGGCGAGAAAGTGGTCCACGTGCGCGAGAGCCACTGGCGAAACGATTCGGAAAGTCTGGCACGTGCGTGTGCGTACTCGGAGGAGTCTCGAGGGGCCTCGCGGACGGTCATTTTAGTCTCGATTCGGAGTAACTCGGTAGGGAGAGATTTGCGGGGTAACGGGGGTCATTCGTGGCCGAAATCTCGAGTTTTTATCAAGAGACAAAGTCGCCGGGCAGAATTCAATTTCTCTCCACAAATTGGAGTTTTTTTGCGCCTGGCGGCCGCGTACCGATAAGACCAAATTGAATTCTCCTCACTACACTTGCACCTTGAGCAATTTCGATTTGCAACACACGTGAGATGATTCTGCCGAGGAAAATATTTCATCCCGCTCCGCTACGAAAAATACCGACGGAGATTCGATTACGTTTGCGCTCCACGGTATCACTCTGCGGATGCATTAAAACCGAGGAGGAAAAACGGAGCGCCACACGCGAAGGAGTGCTTTCTTTGCATAACGCGGTAAAAGATCACTGCGCAACTATCCGCTCATTTGCGCAATAATACACGAAAGAGCGGGATGATGATTACGAAAAATGGCAGAAAAGCGTGAGCTAACTAAAAATGGAGAGAGAAGAATTCCGGCTCGATTCTACGAAAGACTGAAACGCCGCGGGATTATTTGGACTGACGGAGCCTTTGAAACTCATCATCTCAACTTATAAGGCAACACTTGATCGATTCTCGTGATCACGCTTTTCATGCTGCCCGATGCATCATACGGATTTGACTATCCTTCCAATCCAAACGCTATTTTATTCTCAAATCAATTGCTCCCCAATAAAACTCCCATTCGGAGCTTCGGTTTCAGGGGCTCGTCGTTCATCGATCGATCCCGAACAGCTGTGATGCGAATCCCGAAAGCAATTCTCAGAGGACCGAAAAAAACTCGCCAATTCAAAGGTCTGATTGAAAGAGAATGATCTGGCGAAATTGTAGAATCAAATTATCATCAAGAACATCAAATTATTGAAGCTTCATCTCCGCTCGATGAAAGTTCATCGCTCGTCAGCAAATTATCCACGGGGTACAGAGCAGTGGGAAAAATTTGACGAATGCAACCGGATATTGAATACGAAATTGCATTTTTTAGCATACTAACTCAGGCGCGCGTTTTAGCCGATTTTTCCAGACAAATCTGTCATGTTTGACAAATTCTTCAAGAATTCAAATTTAACCGAACTTACCAGGTCATTTTCATAAGAATACTCATGTCATTTCAGTCAGTAAATGCTGCTTTATAATGTCTTTCGATTCTCCTTTGATGAAGTTTCTGACAAAGCAATTTAAATAAATTAAGTCATTGAATGCATCCAACTGCTTGTACATTAAATGAGCTCTGGAATGGAATGTGAGATTATGATTGTATGAGGGAGCCATTAAAAACAATTTTATAGTGAATACAAACCATGGAAATTAGAATTCATATGCGGTTGTTTTAATATTGAAAAACCATTTTATTCCTTTTAGCTGTACTTTTCAGGCACTGTAAAAGACGAAAAATAATTTCGTTGTGGTGACCAAATGTTGGTTTTTTCTTACGTGCCTGTCATTTCCGAATAAGCGTATGGAATTTCACAGGTTACTAAAGATCACACATTTTCCAATATGTCCAAGTTTATCCAGAATTTTCGAATCACCAATTATTAAAATTCCAATCGAATCCAGTCAAAAATAGTGAACAAAGATTTTATGTTTGAAGTACTTTTAAAGCAACTTATCTATTTGTAAGTGTGTGAGAATCAAATGAAATAAATGATTGCAAATCATGCTGGCTTCAATCCCAGTGAACTGTCACTTGTGACATTCAGTGTAGTATTGATATGTTATTCAAATATTCTGTAGGCATGACCACATTGTCTAAAAATTGAATTCCATGTCAAAAAAATAATAAAAATAATTTTAATAAGAATATTATTGACAAGTTTGCTTTTGGGATAACATAAAGGCTTGCATCTGGAATAATATTTTCATCGAGAATAATGAAAAAAAAGATTCCGTAATTGTCCTTCGACTACGAGGATTCTATGCCATGAATTTCTTATAAAATTTAATGTGATATCGGCTAGCCAAATTCAATTTGCAAAATTCCTTCCTTTGAGTCGTATTTTAAGTTAATGGAAACAGGCCAATCAGAATACGAATAAAATGACAACAACGGAACTCGCAAAATTCGATATTGCGCACACGTATTTTTTTAGTTGGGACTCAAATTTCAATATTTTTATCTGAAACGTCCAGAATTGGTTCTCACTGTAAAAAACGAAATTAAGTCACTCGCGTCAGGAATAGAATCGATTTCGTAATTTGCAAAATAAGTCGCAATATCGGTAACAAGTAGAAAAAACGGTATTGGATTACAGTGAGTAAAGCATGGAAAATGTTTTTTTAGAGACATGATGGAATCATGAATAATACTTCCTCGTTATAAATTACAAGTATTACAAAGCTTTCGCGAGTTCCACGACCTCCAACTTCCTTTTTGTTCAAATCCCGGACACCGAGTATATACAAGGTGTCTAATGGATCATGAAACAGACGAATTAGAACGAGGGGCAAGGTCATTTTGGCATCAAAATGAACGTCCGATTTGTTCGTGGGTCACTCGAAAGAATATTTATCTAAAATCAAATTTTTCCATTGAAATTTTTCTTTTTTCGTAAAACACGAAACTCAGCACTCAAAAATTCGAGCAGATGCGAGTGTAGAAAAAAAAATTCAGCAGAATTTCCGAACCACCGAAAAGTCGACTGTGCTGTTTAGCGACTGTCAAATTCGAAAAATCTTAGAAACAAACAAAAGTAACGACAGCTCCCAATTTTGGTTGGATCGACACTTCGCGTTGTGGCACTTTACTCCGAATACGATTTTGCGGACACTCTGTATAAGAACACTAATCGTGTTACGAGAGTGCACCGATGAGAGGCGGAGCTTTGTCGGAAGAAATTGGCAATTCCTTCGGGCTGCGGAAACGAAAGTCCGCAAGGCGGTTCGAGAATGCGCAAACACACATGTATACGATAATTTTTTCACATGCGCATGAGCGTGTGAGTATAAATACTCGCGTGACTTTGCGTTGACCATGTTAGCGATTACGAGACATCTTTGCGTACACGAAATTCCGGGACACCTTTGCCGTTGATTTTTCTCTTTTAACGTGCTCATTAAAAACGGAGATGCAAAAAGGATTCAACTTTCCGAGTGCATTCGAGTCCGGAGAGCCGTTGGATGCACTTTTTCTGACCAATTTTTCGATGATTTCGTGCCAACCAACCAAGAGATGAATCGAGTCATTCTGCCACAGCCCGAGACAAGGATTTTCATTTCTTTTTTACAATGAAATTGTTACAGTTACTTATTACCATACCTGAAAGTTTCTCGTTTTCTGAGTGCCTTGAGTGCTGAGCAGAGTTTTTTTCTTTTACGTATTCCACAGTAATCTCTCTTGAAATTTCTGCCCATTTATTTTTCAATTTCTGTAACAATCTCAGTAACGTTTGTTCCAGCGTGAGATTCGGCGAATTCAGACTCGAAAGTTCGGCTCAGACGCATTTGAGTCGTCATCGATTATCGTCGCCTTAGCTGTCGAGGGTCCGAAGAAGTTGGAATCGTAAATGAGAAATTAGTCGAATAATTTGAAGAAAAAACGAACGCTGATCGCCTCCGGGCTCGAGGAAAAGAATTTCTCACAAATTTGAGCTTCCGCTCGAAGAATTTTCATCTACGTAAAAAAACGTCTGCTTCCTTACGAAAAATGAGTTTACGATACGCGTTCGCGGTTGACTCTGCGACGGCTCAGCTTTCGGAGAGATATGGAGAGAAAGTGAGGATCGAGCGGAAGAGGAACCGAGGTGAAGGGAACGAAACTGACCCGCAACGTCGTCCGTCCCAATGGAGAAGAACCTCGCGAAAAATAGCTGGCGGCGATCCGCGAGGAACTCGCGACCTCGAGAGTTCAGGCACACACACTCAAGTTCAAACAACAAGGACGTTGCTTTCACGCAAGTGCATGTTCGATGACCGATGACGATACGCTTCGTTCTACGAAGAATGCCATTGTTCGTTATTTCCAAAGGCTTCGATCCTTCGAAGAATAATGGTTGAGATTAACCTCTCAAATTATTCATTACTTCTGATAGAATCCGAGGAGACTTTATAATTAGAGAAATCGTTGCTGCGAACCATCCTCATTTTCCTGTTTCATAATTCATTAAAGTGGATCATAAAAAAACGTTCACTGATCAACGTGAAAAGCATTATTCCGAAGTGCTTTTTATGAGCTCGAAGAATCATTGAAAATCTGTGAGAAATTCTCTTATGGGCTCAGAATAATTTCGTTTTAATTTATCGAGTGTATCATGCGCCTTCGTACCGTCGGCTCTCAATGCCGAACAACTTTATTCAGTTTTATTATGACGCCACTGTGACGTTTATGGTCGCAAGAATTGTCGGACTTCTTCTCTTCATTCGTCATCGTCTCTTGTTTGGGAGTGACATCCGATGACAAGGAGAGGAAAAAAATCTTTCCATCTCATACGATTGTAAGCAAACAAAGAAATATCGTTGCGAGATACGTCTAGACACGAGGATTACGAGATCAAATGGTGTTGAAGTGCACGTCGACAACGAACAACTGTTGTGTTATACCTGCAATTAATTATGCTTTTCTCACGATCGAGGAAAGCGTCTTGTTCATGATTTTTCGGGCAATTCTGATGAAAGTATCTTAAAACAATCTAGAAGTAAAAATTCCAAAGAATGTTGAGACAATAAAATAATTTTTTCTAGTAATTTTGAGCAGTTTTGGCTCCGATCGATTTGATTTGAATGCTCGAAAAAAACTCGGGAATTAAAATTTTTGCAGAAATCTGACTCATTTTTTTCTACGGTTTTCATGAAGCGTTATTCACTTTTGTAAAACGCCGGTTGTCAAAATCTCATCCTGGCAGAACATGCGGTTTCACCTTAAAACACTTTTTTCAGCTCGGATTCCCCAGTCACACATTTTATTTCACAGTGTGTGAAATTTTAGTTCACAGCTGTGTTTCAATGGAATTACACGAGAACAGTCACAAAAGTACAAAACGCACGTGGAAAATTCTGAAGACGCTTGCCTTACACCAACACATATTTATGCACATACTTAATACCTTAATAGTGTATTATACTTGTCACATGTCGAGCTCTATGAACGAAGGGAGCCGAAGCAATTGAGTTCCCACGATCTAACATCCACTCGAACCACCTTAAACATGGATCCGCTGATACAGGCAGGCCATGAAAAGCACTAACATTAGCAGCAAATTAAGCAGAATTGAAGCCAAAGTTGGTACAAAATTTCGTCAACATTTCATTGATATTCTGTCAACTCGATTCGTATTCAAAACATGGAAATTTCCGTACAAAATTCCATCGTAAATGTAAAATGTTTGCGTTCCAATGAGTTCAGTTTTTTCAGTCCAGTTTATGCTCAGGTAACGCTCGTCAAATACGAAAAAAACGGTTTCTCTACGAGCGGTCAATAAACGAAAGTGTTGAATCTCCAAACGAGAGAATCTTGAAAATAATATGTATTTTTCAAAGCCAAATCATCGCTCGTTGGTTCGTGTTTTTTAATCAACACTGGACTCGAGTTACAACATTTGCAAGCCAGATAAGCTTTACATTCGTTTTTTTAGTACTCTCATCCACACAGGTGTGTCGAGGGAGAAAGTGCTGTGAAAGACGATACACGCGCGATGCTCGATGGCCCTGGAGATGCCAAGCCCGCAAGAATGTATGTTAATGACCCATCCTCAGATACATGTATAAACATAGCCCGAGGGAGTTTTCTTCCTGTTCGTGGCCGAGAGAGTTCTGCGGTATGGGAAATTCCATCGCAGCTTCCGTCTCCTTTTCTTTGCCAAAGACACGCGACCAGAATCTTCGGTCTTCTCGTATTCGGAATAATCGTCAAGTTTTTTCGGCATGCTCGATGCGAAAGCCGCGCATTTTTCTGCTTCGTGGAACTTTCGAGTTGGCGTACGACGAGGATTGGTGGATCTTTGGGGCAATTTCCTGGGACGAAAAGACCTTTTGACCAGAATTATTCATTCGAATGTGAAATTATGAAAAGTTCTAACCAGAGAAAAAATAAACTGTGTGAAAGAGTTGCTAACGATGATCAAAAACCTCGAAAGCTCGATCTCTTTTCCTGGGCTCTGATTCGTTTTCCTCGATGTTATAGAAATATTGAGGATCAAAGAAATCGAGGAAACATCACGACGCGATGGAAAGGCGCGAACAAACACGAGGCTCTCCAAGATCCTGTTTTCGGTACGCAAGGCCTTATCCGGCTGGGAATTCCAGCGGAAATTGTTCGATATCCGACAGCTCATCGAGATTGTTGCAAAAATGGCATTCGCCACGAGGCGAGCGACAAGATCGCGTTGTCGGTTCGGCCGTCATTCGAGAGAGTTTCACTCCCTCTAGGAGCGTTTGACGGCGTGAATCATCCTGACCGAGGCAACGTCAACCCTGGTTACGCTGCGGGGATTGTCGCAAAGTCACGAGAGAGTCACGCGCTTCGAGTGAAAATTTCACCCGAAGGAGTCGCTCCGTAGCGAGGCAACGCTTCGTCTCGCGATGGCAAATTTCAAAACAAATCCTCGTCGACTATCTCGAGCTCGAACTTCCGCATTTCGGTTATCGTCATTGTCGACTCGTTACACACTCTCCGCTCTCTTTTGTAATCTAAGCACATGAAATAAACGGCTTTCTTGATACGTCGGGGAAAATTGAAGCTCAGGCAAAAAGAAGAATCGCGATTCGAGAGGCGTTCGATGCTGCTCCTTTTTCCAGCGCCATAGGCAAAGGCGTCTTTCTTCGCTCACGTGATATTTATCGAGTCAGGTACACTCAGCCATTTCCTGGTAGCCTACTTGACTGTTTTATTTTTTACTATTTCCGCACAGGGGAACGCACTTTCGACTCGGACGCGTCTGACGAACGCGCGGTGACATTTCGCACACGCTTCCTTCGCGTACGGTGCGATTTATCAACGTACACGAGTCGAGAATTCGGGATGCAAATTCGAAAGGTTGCCGCTTTTTCCATCTCGAAAAAACACAGGCGAAAGTCCGTTTTCTGATGAGTGGACAAAATTAAATGCGGACAATCGTGAACCTTACTGGGAAGGAAGAATCGATTCCAAAGAATTGACGGCGATCCTTCTCTAGTTTCCAATAAAAAAAACCATCTTTTATAAGTCTTGAAGAATCCTCCAATGTCATGGCCTTTTGGGGAGTATTTACCGACGTATTTGTCAAATTGAGGAGTCCGAGTGAACAGTATGAATCATCAATCTCTGAAGAAGTCGGATCATTAATGGAGCTGAATCGTGGAGAGAGTGAGGAGCAAAAAAAACGTACGAGGAAAGCGAATGGAAGAGAGAAAGGAGTTGGATGCGGCCTTTCGTGGATGCAGACGAGACCCGCTGTGTATTTTCAGTCCAGTGCATCCTCGTCCGAGAGAGATCCTGGTCCAAATGGAGAAATTAATTAACGTCTTTTATTTCTAATCAACGTTTAATTATTTTTGGAGAATAATCGATCGCTTTCTTCAATTGTTTTCATCCCAAAACGTGTTTTTTTAACGATCATTGGTAAGTAATCATTACGGGGGATCTTAACGAAAGTAAAGTGAAAAAATCAGTGTATGGAGATATATTCGAACAGTCATTTATCTTGATTAACGAGACTATTTATGGTTCTTTCATTTATGAAATATTTAAATTCAAGTTAATTGTAGAGTAAAACCAGAACTCACAATAAATAGTTGTTTATTTCAAAGAAATCATAGATTCATGACAACGAGTATGTTAGAATTAAAATCCAAAAAGGTCTCGCAAAATCGACGAATAAACTCCAACTAGAATTTAGTGAGACGACTAACACGAGCAAAAAACGTAATAATCGTGGCTCGATCTTTTTGCATGGGTATGTGTTATACGTGATCAAACTTAACCTGTAGACAACACACTTCCTTTGAAGTCACACACTCACGACACTGGTGCAAAATAGCACTTGGACTTTTCCAAACTTTTCGTTTCATCCATGAATGTACGGAATTAATTTTACAACGAGACTTTTCAGGGGTGAAAATTCCTTAGTAATCGATTACGATCGTTAAAAAAATTGAAAAATCATGTTTTATTATAGAAAAGTGGGGAAATTGAAGAATTTGGAAGTTCTGGATATTTGAAATTTTCGTGGGTGCAAATTGGCACCAGTGTCTCGTCTACGGGTTAACAAGTGGAATTATTTCACCGTGAAGTATCCATTTACACTAAAATCAATGATGACAAATTCATCTTAAAACCAACGGTTGAGTAGGTTGAGATCTTGTTTCGTCAAGATTTCTTGACAGAATAAAAATTGAGCAACAAACGAAAACTGTCAAGCTATTTTTTCACTTATTTTTAGTTTCCTATGTTTTAGTACATCGTCAATTATAAACCGACTATATTCACACTAAATAATAAACGTCGACCACAAATCGAACGTTTAAACATTCTGAACAACCAGACTTCACCGAGGTTGAAAATGGTCTCATTTGACCGGCTGCGAATGGGCGCTCGATCGGTTTTCGATCACTGTACATTACCGAAGAAGCTGTACGGGCCCAGAAGAAAAATGACGGAAGAGGAAGGGAAGAAAGTGAACGATAGAGATCCGGTATAACTCTATTTCAGTAAATACACGTTCGCGAGATTCTCTTCGACGCAATACCGTTAGTACTATTGTATGGGAAGGAAAAGAGATGGAAAAAAACGTCGAGGTTACCGAGGCGTGGCGGACTGTTGCACGGAGCTTTTCCGATGCTCCATGAGACGGTTTCTACGTTGAATACGCTTGAGGAGCGAAAGAGAGAGGTGCGTGCGGTGTAAATCGAGCAAATAATCATCGGCTCGTTACGTCGTTACTGTTTCTCGTTACCGCAGACAAGTTATGCGTTTCCGTCTGTGTGTTTGTGCATGCATTTAGTATTACTTTCAACCGACACGCTCTAGTAACTGAATATGCAGATATGAATATGTTCTCGATCTTTTTTCTCGCAGCAGTTTGGCCCTCGGGATGCGGCGCGAGAGAAAACTTTTTTCTCATTTTTCTCGGCACTCGAATAAAAATCGAAATAAACAAATATTTTAGCTCGATAAATTTCTATTTACAGGAGCAATGAACTTTGCGAGTGGGACGTGATGAGCCTAGGCCCAGGGGAGGGAAAATTGTCGTGAGACTGCTTGTGGACTCGAATTGACGAATAAAAATTTTTCTTCTAAAGATCGTAAAATAAAAATCTGTCAAATCGAGGACAGTTTTGATTTTCCCCAAGCTTTATGGATCCCCAAGTTTATATGAGTGGAGAAAAATCGAGAGACCGAACACCCCAGCTCGGAAAAAAACGATTACGTAAATTCGAACGATCTTTTATGTTGTTTATGGAGAAATACGTGCTCCTTGTTTCCCAATAACATTATAACGATCGTTGGCCAATCGATGTAATTATAAAGATTCATTGCCCAATGTGCGACGAAAAACTTATTAGCACGAGATCGTTTATTCTTTTTATGCAGACTTCCAATGTTTTGAGTATTTCTGATAATTATTAATTTTTTTCTCCGATAAAGAAACGCAACCCATGAGTGTTCGAAAAGTTTTTCGACAGGAATTTCGACAGATTTTCGTTTTACGACTCGGCAAGAGAAGTATTTGAGCAGCGACAAAGAAGAAGGATCATTAATTTTCGACCAAGTTAAGAATTCCCTGAAAAAACAAGTGCTCCAAGTTTTTTCATCGGAATCATCGGTTATCGGGAGTTGCGAAGAAACCTCGTTCAATTTCACGTCTAAACGAGTATTCGCTGCCAGAATTCTTGATTCGTTTATCACCGGTGGTAAAACAAGTAAACGCGTCCCGGGATTACCTACGTGACAAAATGTATGAACGTCGCCGGTAATACGCGGCGTTAACCGCGATTTTCCCCGTAATATAGACTGTACTGAGGCAGCCAGAACGAGGTATTCCGAGCGGATGATGAACTTCGTTCAAACACGAAAGTGAGCTTGGAGAAAACTTTCTCCGATAATGGCTCGACATCTACCAATTTCGCGCGATGTATTTGTTGACAGGCTTCTCTTTTCGAGGCAGACACTACTTTTATGACCAACTGCGGCTATCGCTAAATCATTTTCATTCATAATATTTGACGTTTACAACAAAGTGATCCTCGTTTCATATGAGAATGGGAACGACGAATTTTTCAATCTTTCGTAATTTTATTTAAAAAACTTTGTAAATAAGATTTTGGTTGACGTCTAGAATTGCTGGGAAGCAATGACCCGATCGATTTGTTATTCTCGAGAAAAGTTTTGCTGTGGAAAGAAAATTTGGTCGTCTCGCAATCTCGCTGCATCGAGGCCTCTTTTGGGACTCGATGATGACTTTTGAAATGATGACCTTTGGTTTTTAAGGAAAAAGAATTTTCATCTGGCGAAGGCGTCCAGCAAGAGGTGATTCAACAGCGCAGTTACGGCACTCGGAATTATTTTTGTCTGAGGAAAAAAAGAAATTGTCGAAATGTCTTCTAACAGTGACGGTGAGTTATGGGGACAGTGGGATCTAATGAGCAGTAGAATTTCACGTGGATAGAAACTTTTGAACTTTAGGTAATGATTGCTGAAACAAGTTGTATAAAAAGCCTGATTTTAATAGTCATTATCTGGGATTCTAAGCGTTGAATAATCGGCAATTTGACTATCGAAATGCCACCACCCGCTGGGATAACGTGGAAAAAGTCCGCTCATTTTTTCACTCGAAATTTCACCGCTCGCTTGACATTTATAACCTTGGAAGACCGAAATTTGTTACACGATCGGTCAAACTGCTAAGTACCGGATACCAATTTCTAGGAGCATCAAAAATGTACGTTCACCGGTTCTGTTGAAATTAATTATTCGACGAGTGTTTGTTACAGTTGTAAAAAATAGAAAATCAATGAAAATTTTGTTTCTAAGGGCGACGAAATATGGAGTTAAACACGAAGAATGATTCACTCGAAATGCGTAAATAAAAATCGACCAAAACGTTGGATTGATAAATCTTTCATCGAGCAAACGATGCCTTCGGAAGATCTTCCTCTTGGCGGAGTGCGTTGGTTTTCCGTCGACGAGTATCCACTCGTTAGGAAAGATCGATACAGAAGTGAAGTTTCTAGTGGTCAGAGGCAAGTGGAGAACGGTTCTGGGAGAGTTATTAAGTCTTCACGGGGTGAAGCCCTTTATTTTTCGAATCTGACGTGGGATCTTACAGACTCATGAGAGGCTAATTTTCAGATGAAACAGTCTAAGACCAGGGGCCCAGTTTTCTCAGGATGCAGTTGCTTCCTTTCGGTCTGAGGTTGGGTTCAGTGACCGTTGCAAGTAGCCGTAACTTCCCATTTTGTTTCCCCCGCACTTTTTTACACTCCCATTCGTTTTTTCTTAAACTCGGTTCATCGCGGAGCTGGTATTACGGCATGGCTCGACTGTTCTCTCGGAATAGAGTTTCCTCCGGCTCGTTCGACCTTTTTTTGCTACGATTTTTCGTCGAACGGAATCAACGAACTCGCTGCATGTAATTCTTGCGGCCACATCATCCGCGGGTGCTCAATAAGTGGATAAAAAACTCGTTTCATGACGTTCGTCAAACGTTCATCGGCACCGAATAAAAGTTTGTTTTTCTTCTGCAGTTTTTTTCCTCCCGTTCGTGTCTCTTTAAAAGCGGGGCGTTTATTCATCGATAAACATTATGGAAATGTGCTGGGCACAACAAATGTGAATTTGTTTTTACGAGCGATTTATCGTGTACACAAAACTCGTGAAATGTACACGCGTTTCGTTAGGGGAACGCGAAAGATTCATGTTCTTGCATACCGACGTACATAATCGACGGACGATTTTTTTATCCGCGTTTTATGGCTGAACCGTTCACGTGTCTTTCACCACACGCCGCTTCGCGTAGCACCAAACTGTGAATATTTTTATCCACCGGCTGCGTTTTACCGACAAGTTTTTCTAGGTCGAATGGACAGAGGCTTTTTTCATTCGATATTGGCAAAGATTTGCCACTCGAAATTAACATGGATCGAGAGAATTTAGTGTTTCTCTTTTATCGAATGAATAATGGGATGAGTTTCGGTCTCGGGTACGAAACCATTTGAAGTTTCATTCGATGAAACGTGTTTAGTGAAATCGTCAGGACTTTTTGGACTTTTTGAAATTTCCAAATGCTTTTTACACACGGAGCATAAATACTCAAGGGTTTATTAAAATGTTTGCAAGGCAAAAAAGTTAATGCGTGTGTTACCGAAATATCGAGAGAGTGACAAACTGGTCCCTGCGAAGAGGCAAAGATTATGCTAAATCGAGCGAAAGCGGACTGGTCCCGCAGCATCTTTCACTCTCGCAAATTCATACGAGCGTGGGTCACGTAACAGAATTAGCCCGAGCAGTAATTCGATTCCGTTTTATTCGAAAGTGAGAAGATTTGCTCCGGACACGTGACACCAAATCGTTGGATTCTCCTACTTTCTTAGGCACTGTTAAACCCTTGCAACACGCATTTCCAAAGGTTTACGTCCCCACATAATTGCCGGCTGGTTTGTGGCGATCTGAAAAAATCTTTGGACCTGGAAGACGAGAAGAAAGAGGCAAAGCACTCGTCCCACGTGAATTCTTAGGACATCAATCGTGCGTTCATTATGCCCGTGTGCACTCGACGCCCGGTGAGTGGGTTGACATCTCGCGAGAATCATCGTGAAATTTAAGCTTCGGAGACGAGAGTCCTACGACGTGAGGTGGCAATAACGATCACGTACGCGCACGCATGAATAAGAGAGAAGAAAGTTTCGCTCGATTGTGAGAGTGAAGAGTGAGATCAGCCGGCGGATCTCGTCGAAAATCTTGTTCTCTTTCGGCGCACCTGTGCCCTCGAGCATTCCGATCTACACAGTCTCCTTGACCTTAAAACTACTTTTGAAAATTTTTTCGTCATGGCTCCTTACCAGCTGCGATGATCAGCAGTGCGTTGAGCTTAAAACGCTTTTTTTTACTGCTGCAATGTGATAAGCGCATGGGCACGCACTACGGATTCAAATCTTTCTGGGTATCTTTATCACCCGAAATATTCCAGTTTTCTCATTAATATTTCCTTTCAGTTTATATCGCGATCGTTGTTTTAGGCGGAAATATAAAAAATGATGCTCAAGATTCAAACGTAATCTACATCGATCTACTGCGAGGATCGTTACTAATTGCCGTCCGAAGTCACCCCACTGTTACATTTCGACAGGCTCATTAAAACTGAAATTTTTTCGGAGCTTTTCGTTTATTGGCCTCGCGAGAGTCTGAATTTCTCCGGACACGAGGAACTGTAATTGGAGTGTCCGAAACACCCGTTTCGTAACGCGGTCTTGCAAGTGGCGTTGAGATTTTTTTTCTACGAATCACTCCCACAGATAACCGCGGATGGAATTCATCTTTGTGGTGGACGAAAGAGTATCGAGACCTTACGATCGTTACAGAACGCCCATCGGTGATTCACCTTTTCGGGTATTCAACTCGTCACTCTTTTCAGTGAAGTTCACTCCCGAGGAAATTTCCTTGCTCTTGATCCATCGGTCATCACAAGAGAAAGTGAGTGGGAGGGAGCCACGAGAACGGACTTCTCGGCGATGCGCAGTGGGCGAAGATGGGCAATTATAACCGTTCGAGTCTTCGTGACAACGAACCTCTCGACAGTGCCCTTCAACTGGAAGATATTCATCCTGGAATTCTTCTCTGTGATGCTATCGAGTGTTGGACGAGAATAATGCATCACCTGCTTACGTAATCTGACAGAGTCTCCTGACCGTTGACACTGTTTGTACAAACATGCGATCCGAGAAGCAGCAATTGGTTCGGAGTCTGGTTATTCGATCAAAAAAATGGTAGAAACGTGGATTTTACCGTTGAGGGATCGATGGAATAGAAAAATGGCGAACAACACGATCGTCGGTGGGGTTTTCGGTTTTTGTCGATGGATTTTCGAGTAAATATTTCTGTGAAAGTGTAACACAGCGTCAAAAATGACGGTTGAGCTTCGTTCATAGCTAAGAATTGAGAGCGCATCCGAGCATTTATTGTTTCTGAATATTTGATGAGTTTTAAGCTCACCGAGGAATGTCGATTGGCATCGAGTTCGAACCGCGAGGCCTGTTCACCGATTCCATTTGGCCTTGATATTTCGCGGCCCTGCGAACCGGAAATACCTTTTGCAGCGACGCTCGCCGGCCGAGCGGCGAATGTATTTGTAAATTGAAAGTGCGCGAGGGTGCATCGAGCACTGTAATGAATTTTATTGAGCCCTGCATTATTGAACTCTTAATACGAAGCCATCATAGGATCGTTATTATTTATGGAGTATTAAACTGTTGTGTGCAAGCAGCGCTGATCGAAAGAAGCGCATTTTCATTTATTCAGCGAATTATTGATGGGGTGTTCTGCTGGTTTCAGGAGTTTGGGAATTCGAATGAGGGAACTGTTTCGTTCGGGAGAAAAAAAAAACTGGCCGGGACTTCGGTCTGCTTCGATTGAAAGTCGGGAATTTGCGAGCCATTGAATGGGGCGATCTCTTCAATAAAATTCAAAATTGTTCGGAAACGATTCTCAGGAATTTAACGCCCCGATATTTTCCGAACGAAGAGCGTATCACGCTCGATTTTATAGAGGGAATTTTCATTTGGTCCATGCTTTGATTCACTGTTTCGAGTTTAATGAAATATGGAATGATCATCGAAATGATATCGGTCGAAAAAATCTCCGTCGAGTCGCGATGAGCCCTCGTTTAATTATCGAAAATCCCGATCGGCCCTTTCAGCTTCCAGCACATGCTTTTGTTGTGAATTTTCGGAGGGGTCAGAGGCGGCGAAGCTTGCACGAAAAGCTCGTTGTTGTTACCGTTATTAATCACCGGATGCAGTTCCATGCTGCGGGAGGCTAAGAGAGCGAAAGACACGACAGAGGTAACGCGAGAAGATGGAAAAGGGAGAATGGAGCGAGGTCCGAACTCCCGGTGCTGGCGCCAGGGAGCAAAATCCCTTTGTAACAACGTTGCTTGTGCTTTTTTTTCTGTCCCTTCGAACGAGGGAATAATTAAGCCGTTTCTACAGGAATACAGGAATTTCAAGATCAAATGACTCCCAAATATTTACACCGCATGCTTAAAACATTTACATTAAGAAAAACCCGAGATAATACGCACACGTATTATCATCTCGTCTCCGATTTCGCGTCCAGTGAAACTCGTTATTGCGATTCTCGTAAACCCGCGTCGCTTTTTCATTTGATCTCTCGCACTCCGTGTTCCTTAATAAACAAACTCGTTGCAACGATCTCCACGAGTCCCTAAAAAGAACTAAAAAATATTGTGATCAGCGAGAGCATCCGAATAGTTCTTCCCTCAAAGTTTCTATCGAAATCCTCTGAATTTTCGTTTCCCACGTTTAAATTGGAGCAGAATATGCGCTATGAAGAATGGGAGAGATTTTGCTCAGGCTTTTGGCAGCTCGCGGAGCTTACAGCAGTTTGGTAACAGACGAAAAACTGTAATCCAAAAAACCGTGTATAAATCCGCATCGAATCTTCATATGGCATATAAAAATCATGAAAGGAAGATTAGGTTCGCAGGGCCCGGTCTGTCTGTGTGCTTGGGGATGCTCCACATTATTTATAAGCTTGGCAGGCCAAGCCAAACCTTCACGGACAGCGATTAAACGCTGAATTATTGATGCCGCTTTAATGGATCTCTGAACTTGCTTACATATACATACACACTCGCAGGAGCGTGCGCACACACCCACACCACAGAGCCGTGTTTAGAGCCACGTTCTCAGGATGCTCCCCGAATGCGACTGCATCGTGTATGCACGGACGCGAAGTGCACCCTGGCCGTTTAGCTGCTCTCCTCCTGTTCCTCGTACGTGGACATATACACACCGAGCATATATCCCCGTTGGCATAGTTTGTGGTTGGCCATGTATAACGGCTGCAGCACCGTTTGACCACTCTCAATGGCCAACGTGTCGAAGCGCTTTCATCCGGTTTTACTCGCATATACTGTATATCGCTTATTATTGTTATTTCATACAAGACACGAGCTTTATTACGAATGGCTATTTTTTCGCGTCCTAATTCGCCGTTTTTCACACTCAATGTCCTTCCGAACGCGTCTGGATATAAAAGATCAGAAAACAATGCAATGCGCGTTATATGCGTCGAAGTGCATTTTTGGCGTGGCTTCCCTGATGCGGATCAATGATTCGGAATTTGGGGGTCACAATTTTACGGTGGATTTTCCTCCCTCGGTATTCAACGCTTTAAAAAAAAACTTTTCACCACTGACTGACTTTTCATCGAATTTTCTGGTTGAACTTCAATTGAACTTCAGTCCACGTTTATCTACGTATTTCATCATCCACGGAGGACAATTCCTCCATTTCAAACTTTTCTGTCTATATTTCCTTCTTCGTTTTCAACAGTGCTAAGTTATTTTGATGCATCGAAGGACCAATCACTGCGGACCGTTTTCAATGCTATTACAGGATCGATGAGCTCGCAGCAGATCACGCAAATCGGGATCAAGTGGATAGTTATGTCATATGGATAACTGATCCGATCACTGTGCAAGCTCTGTCGCGCGGGACGACATCCATTTAATCCCAAACGCGAACCGTGCTGCGAAGCAGCATCTTAAAGACAGAGAGCGAGCAATGGGGGGGAGGGAGGGGGTAATCATGCTCGTGTTAATCTCTCCGGAGACCAACACCTGTGAGGATTGTCTCTATCATCGAGCAAGCCATATACCATCAATATCTGATACAGACGAAAATGGAAATAATGAGAATTCGCTCGAATATAGACGGCGATAAAAGGTCGAACAAATGTGTTGTTTTTAGGGAAGATCGATGGTCTTTGTCAGACGAGAAATAATGAGAAAGTTCGTTGAATTTTTCGATCTAGTAATCGAGAGCTTCTGCAAGAATTATGCTCGTTATTACGGCTCAAATTCACGACGATATTACTCAGTGCTGAAAGTAGGTGTCAGACACGATGCACTACATAAAATCGAGTGGAAATTGAGACGAGAATCGTTAATTTGCCGACTTATTTTCGATCGTAAAGTTGGAGCAATAAACCCGTTACTTTCATCGAGTAGTTAGAGGCTGAAAGCAGGTGAGTTTAATTATTTTGGGGAAAAGATGTTTCCGAATTTACGGTATTTCTTTAGTTATTGACAGGGAAGAGCGGAGACTCGTAAAACCGCAGGTGTTGTCCGATTCCGTGTAATGTTTTCATCTCTCCGGCAGAGTCAAAAATGCAGAGGAAAAATGGCGAGACTCTCAATGAGCAACAGGAAACGATGAAAATTCTTCTCGAGCGTCGCACAAAAATGGAGAAAAATATCATCGGACTAATGGACCCGGGAGATCGGGGAGAAAAATGTGGTTTCAGTCTCTGCCACAAGCAGGCGCAGATGGCCCTTGCCACAATGTCCAGATATCGGTGAGCATAAAAAGCAGCGTAAACGTAAGCAAGCCAGGCGTTTGGGTCTCGTGGTATTTGACCAAGCGGAAAGAGCCGCATCTTCGGAGCTTCTTCCCGGAGATGATCGTCGCAACAGCCTACTTTCACCGGTAAAGAGAATATTCAACTGATGTGTGAGCGCACAGGAGCTCGATCCCCTCTCCGAAGAGGCCCCTCCGATTGTCCGCTTTTGGGAGGCTCCGCGGAGGCGCTCTTTTAATCTGCTCACGGGTCTTACGCGTATATGAACTTAAAGGAGTTCCTCGTGCTCTCTCTTTCTCGCTCTTTCCCGCGCTCCCGCGATATGCTGAGGAATCTCACGTGCTTTCGACTCTTTCTCTTTCTCCTCGCGGCGCAGCGGTACGTACTACCTCCCGACAGAGCTGGCCTTCTCGGCGATGTGACCGGCACCAGGCGAACTATAAGAGAGAGAGAAAGAGAGAGCGAGAGAGAAAGAGAGCGAAGGTGTCTGGGCGGGAGAGAAAGAGAGAGTGAGCGAGACTGGGACGAGTGTGTGGCATTATACACGCGGAGGACCCCACGCCGACGAGTCTATATATAAGCCAGAGCGATCACGAGGCTGAGCATTTTTTGAGTGACTCTTCGCGAGTAGTAACTGAGCCGCGCAGGCTCGCCGAGCGGGAGTTAAGCACGGGTGAAGTTCGTAATCGTGAAAAAAGTGTTGAATCGTGGTGGTGATTGGCGTATTATTTTATGAGACAATATTTATTCCGCGGAGATCACATCGGTTGGAGGATTCGGCGCACGTCGGGATTACATCACGCATCGAGGCACAAATGCAGTGACTTTATTGCCCGTTTTTCCTCGTTTTTAAGCAGCAATTATCCGTCGGATTGTGCAGTGGGAGCTCGAGAGAGACGCGAGCTTCGAGTGCCATGGCTAATTTTAAGGTAGGTGGTGAAATCGATAAATGCTGTGAAACCCAAAGGTCAAAACTCTCGAAAAATAGTCGCGATTGCTCGTTAATGATGCTGGTTAGCCAACGAGAAAGGGCCGGAGTGAGTGATCATCGAGCCTTCCTTTTAAATAGATTCATCGAAAGGGAAAAACTCTTCGTGATTCCCGCGTCTCAAAATAAGCCTCGTATTCCCAGTTACTCTTGTCGTCGAGAAGGAAACCTCGTCAAAAAGGTATACCGTTCGATGTAACAGGGTGTAATCAACGGTGCTAATTTGAAATAGCTCTACATCGCGTTCCGGAATATCGTGTCGCATATACAGAGCGAGGAATAAATCTCGAGGTTAATATGGGAGTCGGAGCGTCGTGGAAACGAGGACGTAGCATGCATTACCGATAATTTCGGTACGACGACGACGACGACGACGACGACGACGACGACGACGATTCCGGGCAAGAGATTAAGTAATTGCCGGGTTCCACTATCAGGACTCTGGTCTCGACATTGGCCTGGCCCATTCTCCTCCATAATACTAATCCCTGTGTGCGCATGGAGTTCTCATTCGCCTTGCCAAAGCACTGTCTGCTTTCCTCTTTCGCTCCCTCGCTCTCTGTATCTCAGCCTTCTCTCGAGCTTTCGTTTCGCGCGGGTCAACGCCAATCTCTACTTTTGTGGATGGGCTCCTCCCATGCTCCTTCACTGTAGTCTCGCGTGTTGCACTCTCCAAGGGATGTTTCACGTTGAATCGACACGAGCGTGGCTGTTGCTATTCATTTATTATTTGGACGTTGTCGTCGCACCGGAGCGAGCTAATTTCTTGTGTTTCTTCGTGGATTAAGACTCGCGTTCGGTGGAATCCGAAATTTCAAAGTTTCAGCTCGCTTCCAGGGACGGGTTGAAAAAGTCAGACCCGGAGGAAAATTTATAATCGCACCTGCTTAAGAGTCAAATTACTTTCAAAATTGACAATGTTCGCGTGAGAAATTAGAGAGGGATTCCGGAGAAATGGAACATTCTAATTTTCAATTACTTTTTCTTTTATTTATCCAACCGAGCGAATCAATTAAGGGGTCGCGCGTCACCTTCTTCAATTAAAGACGAAGGAAAAATATACTATATAAACTTTTCCAACTTGCGGAACTCCTCGTTTTGCGCCGATCCGACCTGGAATCCCCACGTGCACGTAATATACACGAGACTCTCTGCAAGTTCTCTTTTCAACGATATCCGAAACTCTTCAGGTTATCTCGAATCTGTATCTCGTCGTGCGCTTTCGGGCATTTTAACTTTAAAGAATTCACGAACGAAATAAACGAGCATCGGATTTCTTTCTTCATTTCGTTCACTTTCGACGAAAGTATTTTCAAGAAATCGGTAATTGTCGTTTCTCCTTGTGGAGAAAATTGAGAGGACCCTCCGTTTCGTACCGTCGCTCGGATCTCTTCGAAAGTACTTTTTTTAGTCTAAATAACATTAAGAATTAAGAAAGATTGATTTTTTCAATCTGACGTTATTCCACAAAAGGAGATCTCCTGCTACAAAAACAAAAATTACTGTGGCACCGGACCTGGAAACATTGGAAGTTTCTAAGCCTGAAAAAGGAATCTTCGCCCTGAAATCTATTAAGGCGAAGAGACAAAGAATTCTTAATGTTTCTATTACGACCGTTTAATAACGACAATTACACGATAACTTTCACGTCGAAACTCTCATCCCGCTAAAAATAGTCGATAATTGAGCGAGTGCTCGTCAGCGGGGATCCCAGTCCTGAAAACGAGAGTCGAGAGAGTCCCGAAGGCGCGCGCGAGTTTTTTATTTCCCGATTCATCGCGATGCGGTTGTATGAAATCGCGTCGAGGCCCGCGTAATTCGAACGGGAAAGCGCGAGCGCGTCGACCCCGGTGAAGAGCGAGGATCGCCAAGGCGGAAATGGGCATCGACGGTGGAACAACTCGCCGGGCCGACGCGGAAGGAAATGCTGTTAATAATATCGAGTCACATTTCTACAAAATGTAACACAACTTCGTTTATCTCTATGATTTATCGTACTTTCTCAGGGTTTTAAATATGCACCGAGAGGAGAATGAATTATAGATGATTGAAGAGCAGCACAAAGATGCCGTTCGCAGAGGCGAGCATTTATGAGAAAATGCTTCTTCAGCAGAAGACCGTAAACATCGAATTATTCGCAATAAAAGAAAATTTATTTTCCTCGTAATTGAGTAATCGTGGCGAATGACCAATTTTTCGATTATTTTCTAAACAACGAGATTACTTTTCTTCTCTCGTTCTTAGAACCATCGAATCACGTGATGACTTACAATACAAAACAGTCGTACAAGGAGGAAGTACGTTTCCCTCCTCGATTTAGTTCCTCCAAACGTTGTTTTATTATCGAGCATGGTAATAAAACTATCGTTGAAGAATTAGCGACAAAGCGGAAGTGCACACGGTAAAATATTTCGTTCAACGAGGCCAAAGGAAATTCCACAGAATTGTAGCGCCGGGCATTTCGTGTCAGGAAGGAAATAAAATTGATGACGACCGTCATTGCCCCCAAACGCCCACGCGATCTCCAATAACCCACCGACCCACTATTACACTCCGTATATGCGTACGACACTACGAGCGCGAGAAGAGTCTCGCCACAACGACGAGAGCATAATGGCCACGTTGCACACCCCGGTGGCCTTCCCGCTTCTAACTACGGTCTGCGCGCGAACGGTTATAACTACTGAACACGCGAAAGTACCGATACAAGAATCACCACGTGGTTGTTGCGAAAATCGGCGATGCGGAGAGGCGCGAACTCGCGTTCGAGGGGATTCGACTTCTCGTAAACGCAAATGCGTCGATCCTCCCACGTGAAATTCAAACTCGCTGGATCTTCGCTCGAGTGAAAATTTAGCATACGATGTTGTCCGCGTTTCGCGAGTCGATGACGCTTTTGCGTTGTTCTCGTGCACCGTTTCAAGGGAATTCTAGGGAGCGGCTTGGAAACGTGAAAATTCTTCATTCTGCTCAATTATTTTCGCATTTGGATGTTCAGAAATGCTTGCAAATATGTTTAGTCGTTACTGTTTTATTTACTGTGAGTATTTCTCACTCAGCAGTATAGTTCTATGGCAGTAAAGTTAATGCCATTTGTGGAATTTATAGCTCCGTTAAAAAGGACAAAAAATGTTGTGCACTTTTGCAGAGTAACTCGCGAGAATCAAAAGCTTTTTAAGGCTCGAGATCGTAAACGCATTTACGGGAAAAGGGACTGTTTATTGTTAAGATAAAAGGTACAAAAAGCCTGAAATAGTCGCGACGCGGAGGGAGGAAGGGAGCCGGTCGGGGTTGCAGGGCAACTAATAAGATCTCTCGTCGACCTAACAACTGAGTATCCTTGGATTACGTTTGTACGTGACCTTCCTCCGGTTCCCTTTTCGAAGAGGCCGGAGTCCGCGCACCCCAATCGTTTCGATCGGACTCTCGTGCTCGAGTTGTCTGTCTCATCGTGCCTGTCTTTTTTACGATTCGACAATATGCAACGCTGAGAACAAAAAATTGTGAATTTTCCTCGGAGAGGCCAAAGCCTCGGTAAATTCATAATCATTGCTTTTCGCACTTTGCGATCACCGTCAAAATAAATCGATCGATAAAAAAAACAAAATCGAACCCCTGAAACTAGTTTGCGAACGTGACCAACTTTCGGATGAGAATTTTAATCTTCATCAAAGTCGAAAGTCCGCGGTTGTTGCTGACGCGAGTACTCGAGTCAAGAAAACCATTTTTTTCTCGTTAATCACCCATCCTGAGACAGATTGATTACGAAAAAATGGTTCCGGTCACGAAGCTAAACACAAATTCGATCGTGATTGCTCCTCACGAAAGATCAATCTTCAATAAACTTTAAAACCCCGGGAGATCTCGTTTGCGGTATCTTTCACAGTTGGAGCTCCCTCCGTTGTAAATAATCATTTTCTCCATACGGAATCAAGCGGAACATCTTGATCGGATAATTAGATCGGTATTAAGAAGAAAAAAGCCGTGTCGATTCCCCTCCGTATTCTCAGTTGTAATGTGACTAAGCAGAAATGAATCTGCCAAGAAAGTGAGATCGCTGCGGCCGATGATCCGATCCTCAGTCTCAGGATCCTAATAACGTCGATCGTTAATGAAATTGTTTCGTGAAGCACTAGCAAGAGTCACGTCAACGTTCTCTCCCCTTATTTTCTCATTCCTCTTTCGATCTACCTTCTGCTATACACATTATTTATATACAAATAAATAGTCTCGAAGTAATGTATTTATGTGTGCGTACTCTGAGACGACTAACACCAGCTTTTTCCCACTGCTGAAGAACACCTTCTTAACCTGGGCTTCGACGTTTCTCGCAAATACGCTATTGGACTTAAACTCGTCGTCTCGTCGGAGAAAGTACCTTGCGGGCCTTATTATGTCGACCTTGCATCTCGGCCGTCGTGCTACTTTGCCCTCGTACCGTACGAAACATATACCAGCGCGAGGTACTCGAGTTGGGTCACTGAATCTTCTTGTACCTGCAGCACTGAGAGTGCATCGAGAGTACGATGATAATTCTTATAATTGTTGGTGGGAGAAAAAACCGTGTAAACAGTTCAAAATTATAAAAAACCGTGTAAATAAGTATTTTGTAAGACCCGAATTTTTAAATTGAGGATAGAAAACCTGTGATTTTGAAGCTGATAAACGAGTTATTTTTGTTTGCGCCGGAAACTCGAGTTCCTCCACTGAGTAGACGAAGGAAAGGAGGAAATAAATTTCTTGAGATTTCTCTCTCTCTTTCTCTCTCTCTTATTTCGTGACCCGCACGAAAGACCTCTTCTTATTCTCGATTTCGCCAGCATTCTTGACTCGAGCACGCGACTAACACGCTCTTCTGACGTTCAATAACCTGCGTGCTTTGGATAACTATTTCTCCTAATTGGCTCGGCTAAATAACGAAGAATAATTGTATTTATTTCAACGCAATTGTAGACAATGGTCTTTCGAAATTGTTTAGGATTTCGAAAAAATCGTATTATACTCGAGCACTGTTTTCTCGACATTTAACTATCGCTATTTTGTAGTCGAATGATTCGTAGGATATTGGACTGTTCATATTAAGGTGGTTCATGCACGAAACAATTTTCTTAAGAAAGTCTTGAAATTTACACAGAGTTTCAATTGGGCAATCGACTGACACGCATATCAAATTTTAAAGGGTTCGTCTTATTGGTTATTTATATTAAACGTGTTTAAATATGAAGAAAAATACACGGGGTTATAGGGACTGTGCGCAAAAAATCGTTTATTTTTCCATATAACGAACGAACGCTTCTTACGAAGCTTATGGAAAAGCACGTAATAACAAATATTTAATGAAGGTCTGGGAAAAAATTCGAGACGATCGTCTTACTAACAATAAAGATATATTACGTTAAAGATTGAACGAAATTGGTAATAAGCACTCGTACAACCTGACATTTGCTTATTTCGGCATTTTGTTTCTTCTTGGCTTGGCCCATTCCTGTCATAGCCTTCTGTCTTTTTATTAACACTTTTTTCTTGATCCATTTCTCTTTGCGGTTTTCCCTTTGCGCTCTCGAACGCGATTTTTCACATAAAAAATATTTTAGCCAGGGACGAATGAAATTTCGGTTCAGTCAGTGTTGGATCCCCGTTCAATTAATGACCTGTAAATTCATTCACGAAAAAATAAATTGAAAAAATTTATTTAGAATTTTAAATTATTAACTCTGCCATTAATTTGGGAAGTAAAAATCGACCCAATTTAGACACCCATAAAATACGATCCATCGGGTATGATCTACCTTAAAAATGCTTACTCAAGCAGTTTCTTCTTTTTTAATTTGCCTTTCAACAGTCTTAAGAAATGATATTTAAATGTCGAAATTCTCAAGACTGTTTTCTCGGTTTACAACAAAATTCTCGGGAACATAACAAAAGTTTAACAAGTTGTAGAAAGTTCGTTTATTTTATGCCGAGTGTTCGTGAGCGTGTTTTGTTGAATCCCATAAAAACGACGATTTTGTACAATTCACTCTCATCCTCTCGCATCTCGTTACGTCGCGTCTCCTCCTCGCAAATTGAAGCGACGATTTGAGTAGATGCGAGTGTGCATACCGGTACATTGCACCGCGAAAACCTGTATTACGCCACTCTGGTCGAGTGGCGTGTCGGACGCAACGATACGCATGTTCGCGATATGCCCACATTAACCACGGATCTTTCTCATCTTTCGTGCGTGTTAGAGGCGAGCACGATTTTACATAATTCTCACATCCATTTGGAGAGAGCTCTTGAAATGATTTTACGCGAATTCGCTCATCCCTCGATGTCGAATCGCAACTGTTGTACACACGCTCGCATTATGCGAGCACGAACATTGCGAGAGTGATGTACGAACGCGTGTAACATCTTGGTCCCACGGCCTCCGCCGATCCGTCAAACAATGCTCGCTATATATCCGCAAAGTGTGTCTACGATTGAGCTAATCCCGTGTGCAGAGCTGCGCGGATAAGATCTCTACTTTCGCGATGATTAAGGCGTGTAAACGAGCTTCAGTCTCACTCATCATCACGTGGATGGGTGCTCTCATTCCCGAGATTATGGCGCGTTGAAAAATGTGTAGAGAGAATGAATTTTTAGCTCGGTAAAATCATTGCTTATCATTTTTTATACGAAAAAAATCGACCGGAATCGAATGGCAGTGAGAGCGGTGATTGTTGAATGACTGAGAAAATACAGGCGTCAATTTTAAGACGAGTTTACATACATTTTCAGACTTTCATATTTCGCTACGTTCCGTAAGCAATCGAAGCTCGGTATCGGGGCATATCGCGTGTTGCAATTGCAGCAATGGAACGCAACCTTCGGCCGACGGCTATAAATAATGAAACAGTTACCAAAAAGAGTGTCTAAGATTGGCTCGATGTTTGTTGAGCTACAAAAGCTCACATTATTTTTGATTGTACACTTGATAAATTCTCACCAATAAGTACAAGCAGAATGTTCCGGAGGAGTCTTTGGCTTGAGTCATCGATACGAACCTCGATCGGAGAGCGACTCAGCAGGTGGCTTGATAGCAAGACGCATTTGATGGGATTCGATGCGTACGGGAGCGCTCAATGCGGCTCATCGTTCATTAAAAATTCTTGCGTCATGATCACTCGTACTTGTTCACAGTGTGTACAAAAACGCTCAGGCACTCGTTAATGAGCAGCGTATTAGTAGCTAGGAAAAATAGTGAAAGGGTTTTGCAGCGAATCCGTGTTTTGTCGAGGGTCGTCCAGTTTGCACATGGTTTCACAGATGTGTTAATATTGATTTCAGATTGCCTCCACGCTCCTCTGCGTTCTTCTGATCGGCCAAAATGCCTCTGCCGTCATCAACAAATCGGCTGCTCCATCGACGAGTGACAAAGATACGACGGAAACAAAAGATGAAATCGTTGCTGAAGACAGAATAATAAGCGAGGTTTACGGTGCGCCTCCACAATTATCGAACGAGTATGGTCCGCCGCCAGGTGAAGGAAGTTTCAGTGGGCCAGCACCGGTCTACGGGCCCCCAGAACTTACCGGGCAACATGGCCCCGTGCAAGTTCACCCGCCGCCGCCTCCAGAGCTGCCGCCACCTCCGCCGCATTCGTTCGGACCACCCAGAAAACCGAAGCCTCATTTTGGGCCTCCGAAACAACCGTTCGGTCCTCCCCCGCCGAATTTCGGACCTAAGCCAAGTTTCGGTCCACCCAAACTCCACTTCGGTCCACCACCTCCGTCATTCGGCCCGCCAAGGCCTCATGGACCACCACCGAAGTTTTCTGGACCGCCGAATCATCAGTTCGGACCTCCTCGATTCGGAGGCCACAAACCCGGAGGACATGGTCCTCCCATTCCAACTTCTCTGGAGCATTATGGTCCTCCGAATCGAGAACCTTCTGTGCCCTTCGATGCCGCACCCTCGAACGACTTTTCAGCTCCATCAGCGCCTCAATCTTCACCTCCCCATGGACAACACGGACCCAACGTAGACTTGTACGGTCCGCCTCCTCAATCGCCACCTCCGGGAGTTCCAGCACCTCCAACTCCACCGGACATAAAGTACGACGGATGGCAACCGATCGCTGGCCTTGTTGGAAGCCCCAATAACCACGAGGCGGTTGACAACACGTACGGGCCGCCACCGGCGAGTTCCAGTATCTCGAGTTCTCACAGCTCATCTTCCCAGTCGTCGTTCAATCATTTGTCGGATAGCCATTCGTCGAGCCTCGTCATCGAAACGCCGAAGCAAAATGTACCAAGCAACTCTTACGGCGAACCGATACACAACCAGGAAGCCCAAAATTTCCAATCATCGGTTGTTCAATCTACGAACTCTCAAGGACTACCTCCACCACCTTTGCCACAGTCGGAGCCACTTCATAACAATCAAGGACCTGCTCAAAGCATTCCTGGACATCAAGAGCACAATCAACACCACGCATCCAACGATCACAGTAACCTGTTCGGTAGCTCCGACCTGTTCAACGGACAATTTGATCACGCCCTTAGTGGCGAACTGAAGGTACCGAATCTTGAGATTTTGCCCGATGCCGGTCCGCTTTCCGGCAGTTTGCACGGATTCTCCCAAGACGGCGGCGGATCCTTCGGAGGCTTCAGCTCGTCTTCGTTCTCCGGTGCTTCTTCAAATTCTTTCCACTCCGACGTTACTTCGACTGTCGCGCTACCCGTTTTGCCTCAGGACACTTACGGAGCTCCGCCAAATGTGAACAACCATCAACAGGATTCGCACGCTCTCCTTGCCGGCAGTGGCGATCTTAGCGTCCAACAATTGCCTTACGACGGACCATCACCCAACTTCGGTGGCAACTCTTTCGGGGGTTTTGGAAAACCTGGACCTTCTCCTCCTATTGACTCCTACGGTGCACCACCTCCCACGTCTTATTCGCCCAGTGGCCGTTATCCCGCTGCTCAAAGCCCTCGTGGTGGATCTTGGCACTCCAGTTTGAGTTCTTTCGGTTCATCAAGTTTCAACAAGCATTCCAGCGGCGGAAGTCACCATCATCACAGAAGCCACGGACCACCGAGATTCGGTCCTCTTCCTCCGCCACCTCCACACATGAGTGCCAGCTTCATTCCACCTAGAAACCGGGCTCCCATTAAATTCCGCGAACGAATCCCTCCTGCTTTTATGGCCAACATCAATCGTTACCTTCCACCCATCTCCAAGCCCTCGATAAATTACGGCGTACCGATTGAGCAGCAATTACCATCCCTCAGTGGAGCACACTCTTTCAAATCGTCATTCTCCAACTCCCTAGGACATTCGTTCAATTCTGGCAACTCGTTCGCCAAAGACAATCCATTTTCGTTGAACACTCGAGTCGTTGCTCCACACGTTCAATACGGCACTCCGTTCCCCCTTAACGATTTCAACACACCAGCACCGGTCCTCACTTACGGCGCACCGAACTTCGGACCAGCCTACTCTTTCATATCAACGAGCTTTGGAAATTTCGGATCCGGTGGAAACCTCTACAAGAACATGGGCAGCACGGGGCTGACTGCGACCTACGGAACTCCGGTCCACGGCGGTGCGGCACCGATTCACGGGGGAAGTGGTATTCCCGCTGGTCATGACTGTGGCTTCCAGAACTCGGGATCTCAAATATCCAGCCAACTTAACAGTTTCGAAGACGTCGGACATCCGGCTAGCAGCGGAGCTAGCGCTCAGCATCATCAAACTTTCACAAATTCCTTGCAGTCTTCTGCTCTCGTTGGAAACATTAATTCGGAACATAGTAATAGCCAGCATCAATTCACGAATTTCCCTACGCCGTCGGTCCACGAGCTGGACTTGGAGAGTCACGAACAGCAGCAAGGGGAGCTGAAGGATAGTTATGGCAATCCAATCCCATTGAGTATTGAGAACGTTGATCAGGCAGGGGCCGCTCTGACCACCAACGCCGTCCACGCAAATTCCGAATCCTCCTCATCCGGCTACTCTTCTCACGAGGACGTGAGTCAACATTCCCACGGGCAGCACCAAAACTCTTACGCCTCTGGTGGAACTTTCACCAGTGGAAACGGTCTCTCGGCCGAGGCGCTGACTGCCGCTCTCACCGCTCAGGGTTACGGCCAAGCGAAAAATTATGCCTCGAACGAGCTCGCTCAAGATACGAGCAATCATTACACCAGCATCCACGATAGTGCTAACGAAGCCCTGCAAGTCGCGCTCCAGGCGGAAGGCGCTGACGGCTTCCAAATCCAAGGCTCCAAGGGAACTTACACGTTGCAAATCCAATCGGCCGATGGCAGTCTCGGTACAGAAAACTCAGACGGAAGCATAAGACACGACCAGGTGCTTTCGAACGGTCTCTTGCAAGACATTCTCGCTGCGATTGAGCAGCCGAACGGTGCTCCGGTGCAAATTCAAGGTGCACCGCAACCTCAACAATTGCAACAAGTCTACGAAGATGCCGTGGCGAATGGTGCTCAACAGCACCAAGTGAGCACACACCAGAACCAGCAGCATCAGCAAAGCAGCCACAACGAGATAGTTCAGCAGGTTCTTTCGGTTCAAGGGCTCGAGGGGGCTCCGAATGATCTCGAAAAGCCATTGGCCGGAGATGAGCAAGTTGCATTATTTTTCAACAGTCACGGTGGCTACGAAGAGTCGAGAAAGGACATAAGATCGACGTCGAAGAGCGATGCCCAGGCCGTGTTGGCGAGCAACGAAGTCAGTCGAGCCCAAGCGACGAAGAAGTCGTCGTAAATCGAGTTCCCCTTTGCCTTAGTATTTTAGTGGAGAAATCATTACACATTAAGGAAGAGTATCGTCGAGGGAACTTCATCATTATTCATGAGTACAGAAAGAACTTTATTTATATTGAAATGAGCGATCACTTGAATGCTGATAAGAGGTTATTCCCACGACGATGTTCCACGACAGGAATGCTGCTTGGAAGGTTACCCACATTCCAAGGGCTGGCTCAACTTAATAAGGAAGACTAACATAAACCGCGCGAGCCGGGAGCGTTCTTTAAGCTAATGCGGAGTGACTGCGCGCGAAAGTGACACGTGGAGGTGGCACGATAGGATCAACGGGAAACCATTAGATAGACAAAATCATGTGTTCACCTACGCGTAAACGTTGAGAACTCGCGATCGGGCATCCCTCGACTGATTAGTGGTCGTGTTTCACGTCGTGTCTTGCGTCAGCGGAAGTACCGAGAGAACGAGAGCGCTTCGAGTGTGCCTCGGAGCCGCGCGCGGGTTCATTCAGTTTGCGATATCATCCACTTTCACCGTCGCGCACCGCTCTTGCCGGCTCGCACATCGAATATCCTGCTTTTCAACCACAATATAACCTCAGCGCCTGTATGCGTGTGTACTTGTATGCGTGCCTTACTTTCGACCCGCGACTCTCTTCATAAAATACCGTAATCGAGCGTGCGAACTCCGATGGACCTGCGCTTCCCCGCTGCTATATTTATTCGTACACATGCATCTGTGCACGCCTTCTGTCAAATAATACAGACTCAAAAGATCTTGCTGTGAACTCGTTCACATGTGCTCTTCTTGGGAAGGTTCGATTTTTCATGAAAATATAACAATTAAAAAGTGCTGCAGCATTCAACGAAACTACGCCACGGCGGTGCTACGCTTCCATTTTCTCATTCTGGATCAAGTGGATCGAAAGAAATGATTCTCCGGAAAATTTGCATCGATTGGTTGTTCGTAACGAACGCAAATTTCATCTGACAAAAATCTGTCGAATGGCTTCTCGAGATATTGCGAAGGAGACTCGGCAATAATGAACCGCGCTGATGGAAAGTTTGCGCTTTCTTATTCTCCCGGAAGAACGAAAGTTCCGAAGATTCGACTGGCAAGGATCCGGATCCTTTGGTGAGATCCGAGGGATACATTTCGAGCGCGCCAAACGGGGACACGGGAGAAACGATGATCTTCCGATCGAGACCGAATCCTTTCTTTACATATATAGACACGTGTATATGCTTACTTTTTCGAGAGGTAACACCGGAGTTTCGAGAGATTAATTTATCTGGTAAAACGCCCGGGGCACGCTCGATGTTTGTACGCGAAGGCGACGAGAGCAAGTAGGAAAAATATGGCTAGAAATCGAAGCTGGAGAAAAAAGCCTCCGGCAGTTTCATCGATAATGTATATACATGCAAATGGTTTTCGAGTTTTGAGTGTAGCAATTTCCGCAGAATACACACTCGGTCTCGTTTCAAACCGAAAATAAATCATAATTGACACGCTCCCCGTTTATCGGTTTCCAATCGCAGCAGTTTTTTCCTACCGTATAATAGGGTAGGAATTGATTTAATTTGGAAGGTGAACTCGGTCGTTCGACGTGTCATATCACCGGAATAGGATCATCTTCGTTCGAGAGGTGTTATAAGATAATAGATCCACGCGCAATTTTTCGCCATTTGGAGAGAGTCATGCGTCGATGCAAATGCTCATTTAGGTCAATAGGTCGTCTCGGAAAAAACTTGCTTCTTGCAGGCAAGTGGAAAGGAAATGAATGTGCGGGTATGTGTGTGTGTGCGTGTGTGCGTTATGAATATGTACGAATCTGTGTTGTTTCGCGTTCGCCTGTGTACGGCTGTTCTATCGCGAGTGTGTGGCCTGAAGAAACTCCGCGACAAAGCTGCAGTTCAACGAGGATTCTCCTTTCTTGAGGTCGCCGAAGTCGACCGTGTATTCGGGAGAGAGAGAATTACGGAGAGAAAGGAAGAGACGGAAGACAACGAGAGTCCGAGAGAAAACGCTGTGCGGTCGCTGGTGCAGAGGGACAGAGACGCCGGTTTTCACGAGGTGAAAGTTCAGGGCGCAGCTCAAGCGTTTTAAGAGTCTCGATCCGTCACGAAGTTTGACTCCCTAAAACGGTTTGTTTTTTTGTACTTGAGAGAGTTTGTGCGTTTCGATGCACCGATTAAAAAATGATAAAACCATTTCTTTGTGGTTTTCGGCTCACAATGCGCGAGCTCCTGAGGTAGGCACTTCGGAAAAATCCATCGTAGCTTGTCAGATGTACAGAGTTCAACGTGACGTTGAACGAATAGTTGTGCATTTAAGAAAGTAGGACGGAGAACGATTCCGTTTTGTTGGTACTGGCACAAGTTTCCCTGCGAGGAAAACGGCCCGTATTTTTGTAAGAATTGACGTGGCAACTGTAAGTGCGAAAATTCCTGGTATCGTGCAGTGAAAAAACTAACTATTCGATAAGCAACATGATAAAAAAACGAAGAAAGAACAGCGACTTTCCGGCCACTGCCGAGCCATGTAAACCAGCCTCGAATTTTTCTGATCACCTCATTTCTCCTCATTATCTCCCCTCCACTAAAGTTTCACAGCTCTCCGGGTTCACCGCTTATCGCGACTTTTTTATACGAGAATTTAATTTATTACCGTTTTTTGTACTCAAAAGCGTGAACCAAGAGATTTCCCAACGTTTTTCACGAATTTTCCGTAAGCTCCTGCTACCTCTTCCCCGTAAAAGCTACTCCACAGCAGGACTCACGCACCGCACAGAGTTATTATTCGCACGAGCGGTGTACACCCAATCTCGCGCCGGATATAACCATCCGCCGTACGCTAAATCCACTCGCGTATGTTTCTGTGCGTGTGTGTACAAACGTATACCCATTAATTTTTGATACGACTTAAAAACGTGCAGAGATTGTACCATTTTATAAGTCTACGTGTATTTATAACTTAATGTGCTACTGCTGTAAATATACTAAAATACCGAGTATTAAGGTATATACTTAATTTGTAAATACAACGTGTTGTTTTTATTCTACACTTTCCATCATTATTCCTGCTCTTGTATTCATAACTATTGAGTTTTTCTACTTCTGTAATTCCGAGTTTTTTTTATCGAACGTGAATATTTGTAATTTTGATGTAAAAATGACGTTAAGATGATGGATCAGTCGGTAATCACAACCGTGAGTGCGAGAGAGATAGCTGCAAATTTTGAAAAGAAAATTTTTCCACATCGTTCGTCTGATCGAAAAAATAAAAATGTCATCGGGTTTTTGCGATCGTGCTGCGTACGATGACATTTTTATTATTTTAATCGGACGAACGATGTCAAAGAGTTTCAATTTCAAAAATTCGAGGTGTGATTACCGACTGATCCATCATCTTAAGCACAGAAAAATAGCATCGAGAGGTACTAAAAAAAAAAATACTGAAATTCGTAGATGACCGCAATTTTAGACATTCATAAAGTCTTACTCCTTGACGACTGACAGTTTTTATCGACGATCTGGGACTGGGCATACTCACGTCACATAATGAATTAAAAGTTATTTTGTCTGCTGTAAAATAAACTACAAATGGCCCTCCAAAAGTTCCATGACCAAATTCTTAATCCACTTAAAAAAAGTAAGTAAATATTGAATAACAGCCAATTATATAAGCGGACAAAATATTGAACGTACGAAATGAAGATTGTCCCAAGGCAGCATCGGTTTGAGAGGTTTCGTGTCCACTAGATTAAAAAATGAGGCTGCAATTAGCGGAATCGAAGGAAGGACAGGGCGACAGAAATGTTTGACGGAGAAGCATTTTTAACGACAAGTGTTCACGGTTGTCGAGAAGGATCAGCGTGCTACTGAAACTGACAACCTGTCAACTATTTTATCCCGGAGACCTCCTCACTACGGCAGCGCGTTTTCGTCTTTGATCGATGACCACAGCGACTCGGAGGTTATTGAAAAATGGTGACAAGAAAAAACACTCGGCTCGACGAGACACGTAATACACGATTGAGAAAAACCTCTTCGTCTCGGACTTTGTTCAGTTTTCAATGTGTTTGTTGCCCGTAGGCGTTTCTCCTACGCTACAAAAGTTGTAATACATAATCCAGGATGTCTATGATGTATGCTATGAATTATTTATGCAACGACCCACGTTCTCTTAGCCCAAATCGTTTTTTACTATCTTTGCACAAAGTTGATGCGATCGTTGGGTATCGTTGCCAATGAAAAATAGCATTTGTATACGCGTTGATTTATTCATTTCGGAATATTTGATTTGACGTTTATTACCACTTGATATATTTGGTGTTTTCGTAAACCCAACAAATGGATAGTTTTTATGCATTCAGGGAAAAGGGATCCTCAGTTTTGATAAAAAGCGAGGCCTACATTTTTATTTCTTTTGAAAGGACCCACTTAGTTTTTTCGTGGTGCTGGCAGTCATAACTTTTTGTTGTTGAAAAACCGACACTTTCCATTCGCAGCAAAATCATGAAGCGCTAAGATCGGTCGATATTCTATGGAGTTCGCATAACATTCAGCTTGTCTGGAATAACGTTGATTCAGGTATGAAAACGAGGGAGAATAAAATGAAAACTTACGATGGAGGCGAACGAGACGATATTAGCCTGCTGTACGACTCTAATAAGTAGGATTATACGGTTATGTAAATGAAACGCCTTTCGAGAACCAGAGTATACAGCCATTGCTTTTAATCTTCTATAAAGAATATTTATTGAGTGATTCGAAATTCGATGAAGAAATGAAAACCTCACAATTATAAATTCTCGAGTGCACGGAAAAATGTAACCAGAAATAAGCCAGAATTATTTGATTTTCGAAAACCATCCATTTACACAGAGATTACAAAAAATCCTGTCGATTATCCCTGGAGGCTGATGACGTTTGGGTAAGCTAGTGCAAATGGAAAAACTCGAATTTTGGGAATCGATTCTTCCTCGCGCGATCCATAGTCGTTCAGGATGGGTTTGAATTTTGAATTTTCATAGCAACTCGATCGAACGTAGCATTCAGTTTGCTGTCTTTTTCTTCTCATTTTTTCCTTCCCGCGATAATATCTTCGTTCTGCAAAGACGTCGATCAGAGACTGCAGTTTTGAGTAACTTTTTTCTTGAACGATTGTGGCTCGATGTTTCTCAGGCTTCCAATAAACGTTCTTCCTGATTGAAACTGATGTCGAAGTTTTGAAATCGAACTTCGAGGGGCCCAAAATCCTGACGCCATTTTTCGAGTAAAGCTTTTTGAAGTTAGTAGTTCTCTGGTGAGCATTACATCCTGTAAATAATTTCTTTAGGGATTTGCATCGAGTGTAAAAAATAGAATAGTTACAGAACTATTAGAACGATGCAGCTCCATCATAACTTATTGTAAAGGGAGCTAAGAGCTAAAAATATTAAGCCTTTTATAAGTCGCCGGGCGTACTTAGATTTAACGGGTATTTTGGTGCCGAGTATATGTCCAAACTCTGAGAACATATGGCATATGTAATTTAAGGGTAAACTTTAATGAATACCGTGTGTTGTTCGAAGTGCTTAGAACCGGAGCACATAGCAAGCGTGTAGCTTTAACGCTATGAGTCTTTTAAACTTTGTTCATTTTCGGGGCAGCTTACGAATCAGGATTATGCTTTGAGATTCTAAGCAAACAGAATAACGCAAGTCGTACTTTTTCAGGACTTTTTCCTGCAGAAGCTGCCGAGAGTTCTGCCCTTCCAGTTGCCCGGCATCAATATACCCAGCTCACTACAGAAAATTGAATTTCGCGTAAGCGTTATTTACTTGAATATTAATCAAGTTTCCCCCTAACTCGTTGTTCGGAGGTTGCTAAATTTGAGTTCCCTTTCCCCTGAAAGGAGATTCGAAGCCTGAAAAAGCGGTTGATTCAATCGATTGATTATTTCCCGTCGGATCTCTTCCTGCCCAAAAAACTACGCACACCTTTGTGAGACCGGACTTGTTGGTAATTTCGGGGGCAACGTAAACTCAGAAGGGGGAACGAGTGTGTTGGAGACAGAGAGAAAGGGGGTAGAAAAGCTCAACCGTATATGAGAGTAAATTACAGAGGCTTCCAGCGAGAGGAGTGCAGAGTAGCAACATTCGAAGAAGGAAGAAAATAACGAGAGGAGCAGAAGAGGGAAGAGAAAGCGAACAGCACGCGGAAAGGGGTTGCCGGGGCGGAGGGGGTGGCTTCGTACACAGCCGGATTCAACCCTCATAATTAAGCCGGCGCTGGTTTTTGATAGCCACTAAAAATGTCGCAAAGGGTCGGACCCGAGTGGTTAAGGAGTCTCGGCACAGGAGCGCGTCTCTCGCGAGCGCCATGAAACGGCGTGGCGTCGACGTCATTGCGGCGTCCTGGGACAATGGGGCATAGAAATAGGATTTGGAGCTACTGAGCGTAAGAGCGAGAGGAACAGAGATAGACGCGCGTACAGACACACGCGTGCACACGAAGGGGGCAAAAAGAAGGAGGAAAATTGGTGCACGAGGCCGAGAAACCCGACTGTGCTCTCTCCGGCGACGAGCGAGGCTTTTGCCTCGTACCAAGACAGAGGGGGACTGAGATAGAGACTCGGTAAGAAGATTGCGAAAGTAAGGGGGGAAGGCAAAAATAGGGAAAAGGGCCTCTCTTCTCGTGCTTCGGATATTAGCAATACTTCGTCTCGTAAAGTAGACTGTGCGGCAATTTCACTCACTTTTAGAACTCTTTATACACTACTACCTTCGCGATCCCGGTCCTTTTAGTCTCGAAGGGCGTTATATGGCCGGAGCTATAGCTGTCAACTGCGTATCGACCATTCGGCAACGTTAAGACGTAAAGTCATTACTTTCCTTCAAACCTGTATGGGTTAAGCGATTTGGTTTGCAGTTCTCCATTTTTTCATTGCGTTACGACCAGCCAGAATGTAGGGAAGTTCGTACTCCGTGTAATGCAACAATTGCTGATTATTTAAAGAGCGTCATTCACGTAACTCGGCGAGCCTCGCTCCCTTTGGATTGAGCCATTTCGTTCGCCAGTCATCCATCCCTCCTGTGAGCTTCTCAACAGCACACATTCTTTCTCGCTTCTTGTCCTCAACGACTCGAAACAACCCTTCTAAAGTTTCATGGGGCTGAGCCCTTTCGTTTTCTCGAAAATTCCAGGTGCACACTTTATGTGGCTTATACTATTACGAAAATGGCAACGAGCAAACGCTCCGGAATTCAACACCGTCAGCAGTGATTTTAACGTTACTGCTCAAGTTCAACGTTTTATGTTCTTCACGCTCTTAACCGGAACTGAGCGAGCTCTCGACGGCTAAACACATGAGAAGAGATGGGAAGGCCAAAAGTTTTGTTTACGTTTATATTTGCAATTGGAGGCCCTGAATTCGTAGCTTGGCAGAAGCCATTTGGAAGTGGAAGGAAGCGATGAGTGACGATCGGTGACTGGACTGCGGTTTAACGCTCGAGTCAGGTTTGTTTTTATAAAGTTACACCTTCGATGTTACGCAACGCTTATCTCCGGCTTCGAAACCTTTTTTAGCAGTCGCAACCTTAACATCGTCCCACTGGTTTTACCACTTCCAGTATTTTGAATATATTTTGAATATCTCAATGAATGCGGATCTGACTTTCTATCTTTGAGGCATCAGCGCCAATCATTTCTGTGTGTGTTTGCAGATGTTTTCCGTGTCCATTGCCCATTCGCTGTTTCAAATTATCCGAAATTCTCGCTCTTTTCTATCCGCTTCTTCGTCCATTCGGATTCCGGATTCGGATTCATTAAAGCAGAATTCCTGGTCACGAGTTCGAACTTCCGGAAACGCGAGTATGAAAATTTCGCTGAACGGAAACGCCAGCCCTGGCGGGCTCGATGATACACCCAATTAATTGTACGACATTAGCCTGCAATAGCGTTATCTGTTATTGTCTCCAATTAAAGTTAACGCTCTCCGGCGGTTACCATGACGTAGCAGGTCCGGGTGGAAACGAGGATCTCGCTCGATACGAAAGTTTTTTGGTTTTTTTTCTGGACTTTGCAGGAGTACACTGAACCTTTATTCCCTCTCGTTGTTACACGAATTACACACTGCACACAATGTTTTAGCAAACAAATGTGTAAGTTATAATATCGCGTAAAGTATCCGGAAGCTCGCTATCCTATTCACCCACTCTGCTTCGTACTCTTGCTCTGATTTAATAAGTTCATTACTTAATGAACAGATGAACGAGCCCGCATTAGCGCAACTCCGCTCTCCGCTGTTTCTCATCCTCTGCTCTCTCTCTCTCTCTCTCCCTCTTTTTCTCCCTCCCTCTCTCCGGGTCTCTATCTATTTTCATTTCTCTCGCGTGCTCTCTACACACGAGACTTCGCTATCCACGGCTGGCGTTTAACACCCGATAATCAATACTTTTAATTACCGTAATTCTTTTTCCATTTTTTTCCATCCCGTTCTACCCGGCCGCTACCGTGAATTCGATGATAGTTTAATTTTAATTGAATAACGAGATGCGACGTGACATCGCGGTGTGGCCCCTCTCTGTAGTGGAGCGTTGATGTACACGGCGTCGGTTCTTTTTTACCTCATGCGCCATACAAAAATTCATTAGAGGCCTCGGTGAGTTTTCGTGTCACGTGTCATTCTCGTCGAGTCGTTATTCAGACTACTGAATTTAACCGCTTTTTCTCTCTTGCCTACAACGTCGAACCTGTTTCGACTATAGGAAAACATCTTTCGTTTGAATTTTTATTTTGTTTCAAATTTTTTTCCACATTGTCTCGTTCGCGATTCGCCGTTGTCGGTAAACCCAGAAAGGGGAGTAAAAATTGTACATATTTTTTTCATTCGAACGCCAACGATTTTGGCCTGCGCTCTGGAGACACCGAGCCTGAAAGACCGCGCGAGAAGAAACGGTGAAAATTATCGACAATCTTGGGCTCTTTACTCCCAGCGAAGATTCTCGAATATTCAACCCTTAGGTCCCTTCGACCCTCGTCATTAACCGGGGCATAGTCAGATAACAAAACTCAATGGTGAAAAAGAGAGCGAAAAAGGGAGCCGGAGAGAATTAAGAAACCTCGAAATCTTTGCCACGTCGACTAATGTATGCATCTCGGAACGAGAGTGAGTTTTAAATTGTCGTCTTAGCTCGCACTCCCCTCCTTTGCTAATGGGAGTTCCGCCTTAATGTACAGAGATATCGTCCAGCTGTCCAAAACGTAACGGAGACTCCTGATCTTTCAGTGATTTACTAAAAACTGATAATCACTATTTCTCGCGTGGGAATATCCAGAAGTTTAGATAATTACAGCGTAGAACTTTGCTTGCGCGAAGAAAATATATTTTTCCGATCAATGCGAATTTTATTGCAATGAATCCTCGAGGAGTTCCCCTTTCACCGACTCGTCCAAGTTAAATTGCGAAAATCTGAACGAGGATCGTCGAGCAGATATTTTCTGATACGAATTTTGAGTGTGAAACATCAAATTGACACAATATTTTTCTTGTAATTATAACGATAAGAAATGGAACTTGATTATTTTCAAAATCCATTTCTAGCCCACAGAAAATTTGATCGCAGTTGTAATTTTCATTTGGCTGAACAAATTGTTATTTAAATGAAATAAATCGACTTTTCTTTGGGGATGTTGAATAGTATACGAGGCTCACGAGATCATTTTCAACCTGTCGGGCTCGCGTTAATCATCTCTCAGTACACAAGCATTTGATTACTTTCTCGTGGGCTCTCTCATCCTCGTTTCTCTTAACCAAGCCACGCCGTACTCTGTTCCAGAGAGAGAACCAAGAGAGAAAGAGTGGGCGAGGCGACGGGAAGAAGAGAGGAAGCGAGAGACAGAGGGAGAAATAGCAAGAGCAACATGAACGAGTCTGTGGCCCTGGTCTGGCCGTGGTGGTTGTTCCTCTCGTTGGAGACCTCGAGCATCAACCACCACGGGCGGGCGCGCGTTAATTAACCCGCGGGGCGTCAAATAAATTTCGGTTAGAACGTGAGAAGCAACAAATCTGAGTCAGGTGGTGTCAACCGAGTACGAAAGTACACCAAGCGGCCGAGACCGGAAGAAACCAAGAGAAAGAGAAACAGAGAAAGGGAGATAAAAGAAAAGGTAGAAAGCACATAGTTTCGCCGTAGTAGGTGTATTTAGGTGGATTTACGATGAGCCTGATACTCTTTCTCGAATTATTTCGATAGTATTTATTCCCGTGCTGGTTTTCTATGGCAAAGGTAACACGAAGGTACGACGGAATAGTCATTTGGTTGAGCAATCACAAAGTTATTGCGTGGACAAAGCATTAGAAAATAAGCGATTAGAATACCGCTATTCAAATGGTGAGAAAACATTGTTGAAGAACACGACGAAGGTGGAAAAAATATTTGAGGTAGATCATGCCCGAGGGATCGTATTTTATGGGTGTCTAAACTGGATCGATTTTTACTCCCTAATTAAAGGTATAATTACTCTAAATTGAGATCAGAATTATTAATTCGTAATTGTAAATATATTTTTTCAACTTATCATCATCACTGACTGAACCCGAAATTTCGTTCGTCCCTGGCGAAAATACTACACCTTTTTACGTTAAAAATTGCGTTAGAGAACGCAAAGGGGAAACCACGAAGAGAAATGGATCAAGAGAAAAGTGTTGATAAAAAGACAGAAGGCTATAACAGGAATGGGTCAAGCCAAGAAGAAAGAAAATACCGAAATAAGCAAATGTGAGATTACGAGTGCTCATTACCAATTTCGTTCAATTTTTAACGTAATATATTTTTATTACAAGTAAGACAATCGTCTCGATTTTTTTCTCAGACCTTTGTTATATACTTCATTGTTATTGTGTACTTTTTTATAAACTTCGTAAGAAGCGTACATTCGTGATATGAAAAGGTGAACGTTTTTTTACGTATAGTCTTTATAACCTTGTGTATTTTTCTTTATATTTAAACACGTTTATCTAAATAACCAATAAGACGAATCCTTTAAAACTTGATATGCGTCTCAGTCGACTGCCCATTCAAACTCTGTGTGAATTTCAAGATTTTCTTAAGGAAATCGTTTCGTGCATGAACTACTTTAAGAAAATCAGTAGAGAACGAAGATCGATGGATAAAAATCGGCTGACGTGCAGAGAGCACAGGCAGATAGAAAAAAAACAATGAATAAATTCACACTGTCGCTGTAAAATGGCCCTAACGCCCTTTTTCTTGTTGCACGCGTATCATTTAGAAAATATAGTTGAGAAAGTTAACGATGCAAAGGGCATAGCGCCACCATCGGTACAGAAGTGGTGAAATCAGCGAGGCTGGTCCGAAGAGCATCCTCACTCACTGTCAGAAAGAGATAGAAAAAGAAAGAGAGCAAGGGCACGGGGTAGAGATCACCGTACCATCACCGCCGCCACCGAATATCCCGCGCGCTCGCTTTCGCGTCCTAATTAGAGAAATTTAAATTCATAGCCACCCTACGGTGCTGAACCTTCCTCCCTCTTCTTTCTCGTGTCGACTGGTACCACTAGTTCTGCTGTTTCTGGCGCTGCCTTCATCTCTTTCGTCTCTTTATTCCACCCCTCATCTCGCCCTTTTCTTCTTCTCTTTTATCACTCCTTTTCCCCTTTCCTTTCCTGACTCGCACACCGATGCTCATTTTCCAACAATCTTTCTCCCTCCGCTACGCGCCTCTCTTTACCGATCTGCCACGATCTATAGCCATAAATATATGTATACATTGCCCAGAACACAGACACAACTAAACGAGAAACTGGCATCCCTTAACTAAAGCAATTACGAATCGCACCCCTCAGCCATTTTTGATGACGTATATCGTAGTGGCTGAATATGTAATGGGTATAGATGTTAGTGGTTCAAAACAGACACTCTTTCGGGCTGCCTTCGTCAAGTATCAGTTTGCCTGTTGAAATATATTTTTCTAAAAGCTGATGATATATTTAAAAAAAGGTCGTATATTGCCGCTTTTTTTTGAATATACTTGGCATCAAGTTGCCACGTTTTTTGAAGTCTTTAGGTTTTTTCAGTGCACACCTGAATGACGAATGATCCAGTATCATTCTATACATAATGATTCGTGTATCCGGAATTGAAGATTTGCGCCAGCGAATCAAAAGGACTACATCCTCGAAATTGGAAACTTAATGACAGATGAGCTTCTTTCAAAGGAAAAACAAAGTGGATCGTGCTCGCGTGACCAAGTGAAAATCGACGGTGGCGCCTCCCGTATAAAAGTAAATACGGTTGCTGTTATATATCAGACTGGATTTCTCCATGAATTTCTACTGAAATCGCGACAAATAAATTTCGTAATGAGCAGCGAAGTAACAAATGCGTGTGCAATTTGTGATAAAATAATCTTTGTGACGAGCGTTGGTGAAAAAAATCTGCTGTCCGAAAACGAAGCACAGCCAGAATCGGTTAATTGAATCACATTTTTAAATATTTTTATACTCGCGTAATCGTTATATTCACGACGAAATCTGGTAGAAACGGGTTTTACTTTGACTTTTGGACACTTGGCGCTGCGTATACCATCATCCGTTGACTCTTAAGCTCGAAAAAACCAACGTTTGAACCACAGATTCAGGTCTAATTCCTAATTTGATTGGCTTCAGATTGGATGACATTTTCAACGTGCACCTAAATTTCTCCATCAAATGGAAATGATTTTAAAGCTTTCTAGCCACGAATAAGTTTGATGATCAATGGCATCACTCGGAATGCCTTTGGGTACATGAGAATGTTTAGCAGTTGCGTACACAGGCATAAAGAGCTGCGAATATAAGTTTTAGAGGAAGCGAAATTCTCGGAGGAGTTCGATTCTAGGAGGGTTAAGGATTCGGTCTAGGTACGGTTGATCCTCTAAGTGGTCGCTAATGCCACCTAAGAACCCCTCAGTGTGTGGAACCCGTGGAACGCCGCACCCCACCAAGGTCGTATCTTGCGTTAATACCGCATACATTCCTTCCTGATTGGGCGGCAGTGGTAGTTACAGAAGCAATTCGCCGACCTTGGTCTCCCTTTGCCCCTTAGCCCTCTCTCGCTCTCTCACCCGTTCACTCAATCTTCAATTTCATCTCTGTCTAGTATTCTGACGCTTGAGAATCGTGTAACCCTTGTCGGATTGCGCGATTCTCCTCCGAATAACTAAATTAGTTCGCCCTCTCGTAGTGAAGCACCACCACCACCACCACCGCCGAGAGCAAGCTTCGTTGTTCTCTCGTCGTCGAGCACTCGTCACGAATTTGTAACTAACTGACCGGATATCTTCCCTATTAACGTCAATTCTATCCCAATTAGCACAGATGCGATCTTCGCTCGTGTAACCCGGATAATTAACTGGTTGATACACATGTCTTGCAAATTAACGATCATCGATGAGAGCTGCCAACCTCGTTTTCTTTTGCAAACATTTTTTTTTCAAACGACAAAATTATCAACATTTTCGGAATTTGCTTAATGCTGCATTTACTGTCGAACAATAAATATTGCAAACGAACATGCTTTTGCATGAGCGTATTTTTTCGTGGCGCAAATTGGGGCACTCGAAATTTCGACTGATTCCTAACCCCTGAGAAGTCGCGGGGCACTTTTCCAAGTGCTATCGTTAACGTCACTTTCGAGCATTCGGTCAAACTTTATCTTTATCATCGCTATGGATTCCTTACATTGTTTTCTAACTGTGAGACAGTTTGTATAAGGAATTCAGAATTATTTAGTATATGAATTATTGAATGGAAATTTCGTGATGATGCAATCCCCGTAAGCTCCCATATAAATTTTACGATTTTTCAAGTTTTTATTCTTCATTAAATGAGTTCGATAACTTGACCTGAAATTTCGCCAATTTATTCGCATGCACTTTTACTTCGCTGTAATTTAAAATCAGTTACATGTAGAATATTCGAGTTCGTGAAAGAAATACCTTAAGCAGTTTTACTCAAAATGCTCAACTTTGATGAGTCACCAAGAGAGGTTGAGAGATCGCAGTTCGACGAGTAGTGAATCCGAGGTCAATTCATCTGGGAGCATAAAAATGTCATAGAGCTTGAACAGGGTTTAAAAAAATTTGGAAAAATCTGTAAGATAAAATGTAGAAAAAAGTAGGGTATGATTTAGGAGATGTTCGTGCGTACTTATCCATATTCTGTCATTCGGTTGGTCTCCTTTTTATTTCTTGGCTCAGAGCTTCATCTGCTGACTTTATATCTCTTTATCTTTCTTATTCACTCTGTGGTCTTTTTTTCCTCAGTGAGTTTTCTCCCTCGTTTCACTCGCACGTCAACGGCACGATATTTCGCCGTCAACGGCGACCACGACGACGAGGACGCGGAGAAAAGTGCGCGTGGGAGAGGAGCGAGCGTTGTGCTTCCTCTTTTCTGCTCGTCTGCGCTTCAAAAAGGATAGAGAGGGGAGAGACTTGCGTTTTTTTCTTCTTCCTTTTTATGCCTCGTGTACGCTGAGTCCTATAGCTAAGCTAGCTAAAAGCCTTTATAAATCAGAAGAAGGCCGGACGGCGGTAGTTTGTAAGGGAAGCTTTCAAACTTCAAGCGAGAGACCTTTATGCGCCGGAGTCCCGAATTGACCGAAGCAGGAAAAAAGCAAGCGGGGATATAGTTGTGCTTCTCTAAGAGACTGGCAGCTCGTGTTTTCCTGCGTTACTTCGTCCCCTTTTGCACGAGTGAGAAAATGATGAACCTGAAGAGTCAGAGCGGGAGGGTCAGAACGAGAGACGGAGAGCGAGGTAGAAAAAGAGGAATGAAATTAAGAGGACAGGAAAGGATACTGTTGGTGCAGCCTAAAAGAACGATTTCAGAAATCTCAGCGAGCCATGAACGAGTCTTGATGGCAAGTTTTAGCGCGTAATTAAATGGTTTTACTACAGCGAGTCGAGGCTCCCTGTTGTACACGTGTCAGGATTCGGATGTTCCGGGCTAAAATAAATTACGTGTCGTTTTCTCGCTTCCTACAGCAGTCATAACAAAAACGAGACGTACATTTTATTCGAGACGAAAATACTTGATGGGTAGGCTTTGATTAATTGAAACTCATTATTTCATTTAGTTTAAGGGATAAATACGATTTTTGGTACAAATTAAATCTTCTGCTTTCGTCGGATCATGATATAAGTTTTCTTTTAAAATGTTTTTATTGTTTAAGAGGTATCCTAATTGGAATTTTCAAAAAATCGATTTTTTTATTGCATCTTTCGAAAGTATACACATCTAAAAGTATCACACTTAAATTTGATAAGGATTTGAGCAATCTAAGTGTACCTTTGAGCGACGTTTACTTGGCTATGTGAACGCGCTAATATGCCCAGTGCCGCACCGCGTACCTGCCTTTGTTTAAACGCGTTTTTCTCAAAATTACGTTTTTGGACGGCTCTTTGATAAAATATCGGAAACTATTCAACCGATCTTTACCAAAATTTTACCACGTGTTCTTTATGACTATAGCTGTAATGGATATCACACGAATTTTGAAATTTTGAGCGAAACTATTTTTTTTTTTGCAAAAAACGATGGAAAAACGTGCTTTTTCGTAGTCTTTGGAAGAATGGTCGCCATTTAACGATTTTCGAAAAAATTGAAAATCTTATGATATGCGCTATAGCCATTTATCCATTGAACCTAAAACCTTTTCCATTTTTTCCCTCCGATCGTTCATTCCAGAGATTTTATCAATAGTGCACACCCATCTTTTTTTTGGACTTGTCTCTTCCTCCATTTTTCTGTACGAAAAGTGAGTAAAATAAATATAAAAAAATTTGTTGTGTATTTTAATAGTGTATATTTTAGGCCTAACATTTTTTATATCCATATTTATAATTCATACCGGTGAAAAAAATTCGTGAAAATAGTATTTTTTGGCCCGTCTTTACAGTAGACCCCTTAAACAGTGGATAAAATTGTTGAATTAACAAAAATCGAAGGTTGAAACGATTTTCTTTTGGTAAAACTTCAACATGATATTTTCCGAGTCGCGCGAACTATGTCGTTTCGCTCTCCATGTTTCTCGTCCTTCCTTTCGTCCCTTTCCGAGTTCCAACACAGTAGCCCGTGCACATACTCCCTGTCGAGATCCCTCTCGACCAGGCCAACAATTCCCTCCTTCCCTTCGTCCCTTTTCCTCGATCTCTTTTCCTCCATATTTGATTCGCAGCGTCGGTCTCTCTCGCCCTCGTCGCCGTTTATTCTTGGTCGGATGGGTCGGAAAACGGGCGACGCGCATCTGTTGCCAAATTATTTTGCCCATGGGGCCGTGAAAAATTTCCCTCCCCCCAGTTCCATTATTGTTCCGTTGCGCGAAAAATCTAGTTATTTGCTCATTGCCCCACCCCTCAGGCGCCCCGGGAAAGTACTCGCGGCAGCCCGATCCCTCTTTGCACCCGATTTTCCCTCTCAATCCCTCGCTTCTCTCCCTTTTTTCTATCATTTTTCCCTTCTTTAACCCCCTCTCTTTCGGTCTCTCGCTCTTTGAGTATTTCAACACGCGCATTACTTCACGCACGTTCTAAGTTGAGAATTTCATCACCGCTGTCGGCATTTGGGCTTCTGGTTTCGGGGATCGGAATGCTTTGTTGGCGTCCCTCATACTATCGCGCTCCATTATATCTATTAGACACAGCGCAGCTTTTCACGCAATTTTCACGAAAGCTCCGTTTCGTTCGGGCTAGCAACGGCACTCATAAATTCACTGCAAATCATTGTCTCTCATGCGTTTGCCGTGTGAAGATCTCCGAGACGCGAGAGCGTCGAATCATTTCGAAGTAATAGCAAAAAAATTTATTCCGTAAAAAATTTAGCTCTCCGCGTAAACGCGATCAACTCCGCGCAAAGTTTCAATGAACAGTTTCAGCGAAGGTGCTCCGAAGTTCTAGTGAGACGCATGAATAATTTATTAACGTCGATTAGTATTCGACATTAAGGAAATGATGAACAATTAAAATTTGATGTGAAGAGATATACAACCGCGTCGAAAGAACGGTTGCAGAACGATGCGAAACAGCGTAAAACAAGGAACCCCACGAATAATTATCGAGCCAATAGAACAAACAATAAAACGACGTTACGCGTCGGAATTGGATAGAACTTCGAGTGCGAGACAAAGTTCGCCCGAAGGCTGGTGGCGTTAGCAGAGCAGTGATGCTGTAACGATCTTATAGCACATGGCATCGAGCATCAGAGAGGCCATATATGCAAATGTAGAAATGCCAAGAGCTCTCAGGTGTTCGAGATTGGCTCGGTAGGTATGTGAGCGCCCTCGCAAAACTTGCAACCCTCCGTCCCTCCTCGCTCTCTGTTTCTCTCTCATGCCCCCTCCGTCCCTCCCAGCGCGCCATCCTCTTCCGATATGGCTCGAGTTAAGCGTTTGCAGGTTCTCGTTCTGTGCACCAGAGGGCTCGGTTTCTGTACAAACATTCGCACGTACGTACGTATGTGTACCGTGAACGAGACACGCTCTAGAGATGCTCCGGTCGGAGTCTGTGTGTAGGCGAAGCGGACGGCGAAGCTGTTGTCCGATTATCGGGAATTGATGTAAATAGGGGTAGCAGCCAGCTCGCTAAGCTCGACTAAGCGGCTACAGAAAGGGCATGCATGTGCCAGGCGCAACTGGAAAAGCTTTTGGTATGAGAGAACCCCCTTGCACATTCGGATGTACGTGTGTACAGAGGGCGCTCCCAAAATCTCTTGCAAGGCGCGTCTCTCTTTGCGCCAAGCATCCCGAGACATCTTCCCTCGTCTCCGTATCGTCTTTCGGCAAACAAAAAGACCCACCCCTGCATCGATGCAACGGTTAAATAGTCTCCGTTCGCGCCTCTCTCCTCCCTCAGCTTCCCTGTGTATGTGTTCCCGGTTGTAGAGCTACAGCAAGTGTGTTTAGCCCCAACACACTTCAACATCTCCCTCGAAAACTTCTCCCCGCATCTCCCAACCTCTATAAATGCGACTCCCATCTTCGCGTGCTTGTACTCAAAATATGGCGCGTTCCGAAACACAATGATCATCTAGACGCTCCCCCCTGCGTATTGCAACGACTAATATGTACTGCGAACTCAAATTATGAAACTTCACACTGAACAATGTTAATTACGTTTCTCAGATAATTCGATGGCTGTTGCGTCAATGGAATTTCACATAAATTCTTTCGATTTCGTCTGAAAAATTTCATTAAGGGGTCTACTTTGATAAGACAGGTTTTAAGAAAGACTTTACGATTTTTTTCGACCGGTATGAATTATAAATATGGATATAAAAAATGGTAGGCTTAAAGAGTACATTCTTGAAATAAACAAACATTTTTTTTTTATATTTATTTTACTTAGTTTTCGGACAGAAAAATGGGGGAGAAGACAGATCCAAAAAAAAGATGGGTGTGCGCTGTTGATAAAATCTCTGGAATGGATGATGGGAGAAAAAAAAATTTAGATTCAATGGGTTAATGGCTATAGCGCATGTTTGATTTTTGATTTTTCCTAAAATGACAAAATCGCGGCAATTTTTCCAAAAACTATAAAAAAACTATGCTATAGCTATTATAAAGAACACGCGGTAAAATTTTGGTAAGGATCGGTTGAATAGTTTCGAAGATTTCATATCAAGGAGCCGTCCAAAAATGTAATTTTGAGAAAAACGCGTTTCAGTGAAGGCAGGTACGCGGTACTGTACTGGGCGGTGTGTATTAGCGCGCTCGCAGACAGCCAAGTGAACGTCCCTCAAAAGTACACTCAAACTGTTCAGATCTTTATAAAATTATAGTATGATACTTTGAAATATTAGTATAGTTTCGAAAAGTACAATAAAAAAAATCGATTTTTAGGAAATTCTAATTAGAACAGACCCCTTAAAGATCGAATTTTTCTTTCCCAATTCCTCGATAAGCTCGCATACGTTGACAGCAGCCTGAAAACGTCAGAACAGCCGGTGTCGTTCTCACAATAAATTTTGTGAGGAAAGTAACAATGGCGGTTTCGAAAACGTCAATCTAAACGAGGAAAAGCATCGATCAAAGAGAAATTAATGAGATTTGGCAAGTAATACATCTGCGATAGAACTGCGTGCTCACGCTAAAATATTTATGTACGAATAAATGGATAAATACTTTCGTCTTCCGACTTGCACATTAGTTGAGCCGATCGCGTTCGTTGAGCGCAATATCCATTAAGCCACCTGCATCTCTGCAGTGTCGGACGGTTAACCATCACGACAATAGCTAATCGACAAGATTATACACGGCTCGTTGAAAAATTATATTACCTACTGCGGTAAGAGCGATATTAAATATCATCCAGAGTGTAAAATCCTCTCAGCCTGATCTCGCTCTAGAGTAGTTAAACTTAGAAGCTCGGGGGTGCGAGTCAAGCTACGATACAGAAGTCGTGCACGCTCTTTCGAGCTTCGATCGTTTCAGCCGCGGATCCTTTCAGTAGTAATCGTTGAATTTCGGTCGACATTATGCTCGCGTCGGATTAAAATTGTTTGCTCCACTCGCAGCCGCACCTCGAATATCCGAGTATATCGCGCGCAATATCTATGTTTATCCGTTAATTATTATAGTGCTGGATAGTTTGGCTCAGAACGCATTAATCGGGAGCTTAAGAAGCTGTTGTGGATTACGGCGAGAGATATCTCTCTTCGGCTGTCTCCCTCTCTCTCTCTCTCTCTTGTTCTTTCTCACTCTGGATTCTCGAAAACGGAGTTTAAGGAGCAGTTTTCCCGTGCAATGTGTATTTAACGATATAACACGTTGGCGCGTTAAAATATATGCTCAAAGACCACCTGAAAGGCTGCTGGCTTGGGGAGTGTGAATAGTCGTTTTATCGAGTGGCAAAACTAACCGAAGAAATGATGCTAACGGTAGTAGACTAAACTGCATGTTAGAGAGTTTTCTTTCACCTGGTTTGGCAAAACAAACAGAATTAGTGATGCAATTTAGATCACGAACGAATAAAAAATCAACACAAGATTGGCTGGGTGTGTTTTGACTCAAGAATCGTTTACACAAGCGAATAAAATCTCTTAACAGGCTCGTGTAAAGCAATATGGATACTATTCATTAGTATCGCCATTTCAACACGATTTTCAGACACTTCGAGTAGCGGGCTCACAAGTGAAAGCAGTCTGAGCGTAATTTAACCAAACTACTTGAGTATTGAAAGAATTAGTCCAGTAGCGAGGCCACCTCCGCATAGGCTTTGCACGAAAGTAATCAATTATAAATCCAAGAAATCAGGAACAAGAATGTTGTTTTATTTCCATTCATTACCGTTAATACAGAAAGCTCTTTTTCACTACACTAAAATAAATTTGATAAAATAAACATACAAACACTAAAATTTGACTGAAACTGCAATATTTGGCAGAAACTGTTACCGAATAACAATTGCACGTGTTGCTGATTCTGCTATGAAAACAATCAATGAAACTTCGACAGATGAGTAATTATACTAATCGATAATTTTTAGCTCCAAACTAACTGTGCCCTTGATAGAATGAGCACATGAGCAACCCTTAGACTATAACCAAGAAAGGGAAAGAGAGTCTCGAGGGAGAATAAGTGCCAGTGCATACCTGACTACGTGTGAATTTCTACGGTTGCTCCGGTGGAGAAACTGCTGGAGGAGCGAAGTCATTCAAAGGGAGAAAGACAGAGAAGCCAAAAACTCTCGGTGGTGTGCGGTTGGCACTTTGTTCATCAGGCAAATGAGTACGAATCTGCTAAGACGCCGCCTCCGTGACGATGCCTGTATAGGAGAGTCTCGCACCTCTTTTAGCCAGGTGAATGTGAACGGATGAGGGTTAGCAATAGTTCCGAGACAAAGCCAAGTCTGGGGGAGAGAGAAAGAGAGCTGCAACGAAACTCTGCTGACTCAAATCACATCCGCGTACTCAAGTGTGTGCCTTTATACGTGAAGCTGAGCCGCTCACGCGCGCGTATGTATTTTGTCATTGTGGCAGATCCAGCATAACCAGCCGAGACTAATTCGTCTTCCTTTTCTCACAGCATCTTCCGCCAACTCAAATCAATCTCGCGTTAGTTTCGCACGGAATGCATTAGCAAATAAACGAGGAACGTACACAGCCCCGCGTCGTTGGCTTCCCGGTTTTGTTATTATTTATGTCGTATATCTGTATATATCAGCATGAATTTCAAACGAAATTCATTTCATTTGGATTATATTTATTTGTGAAAGTTGCTAGTTGTGAATGATGCTAATGAAAACGCAGCGCATATTAGGCTCGGGAAATGGTATAAATCTTGTTGCTTCGGGATGAAACTTTTGAAAATTCACTCACTTTCTCCTCCCCCCAATAATTGGATTACAGCGTATTACCACGGTTTTCATGATTCAGGAAAAGCGCTGGGACTTGTCCTTATAGGCATGCAGCCGATTTTACATTTGTTGTACAATTTCGTTTGTTGTACAGTTTTGTTGTTCGTTGTACAATTAATTAGTTAATACTTGTAATATTTATCGATCTAAGCTAATCTTTCCACCAATCCATGAAAAGAACCCTTTTCTAAATTTAAGGCGTTTTCTGGGAGAGCATTCCAGAGATAGGCTCCGGTTACGCTGAAGGAATGCCTCTTATATTCTGTTGGAAAGTGAGGAGCTTCCAAAAATTCTCTTTGTCCCGTTTTCCTGTTAGCCTGTTAGTTACTTTAGAGTACACTGTGCCGTGCTTCTTTGTAAAGGAAAAAATATTGCCAGAGGTTCTCACATGCGAATTTAAATTTGCTCACAATTCGTTCAGGGCTCATCGTTTGTGATTTAACAAAATCATTTTTGTTCCAAAGCAAATTTAGCGGTATGAATTTGCTCCGATATTACAATTTCTATTGTCCCCCTCGACGTACCGCACTGACATGTACGCGTAGATAAAGATACGTGTAAATGGTTAACGCGCATACGATTTCGAGGCGAGAAAAAGCGCTGACCGGAAGTGGTGATATTGTAATTCCGAGATCGTGAACGAATATTTCGTTGGGGGAAGAAAAGAGGGAGGGAGCGATACGAGTATCGTGGCTATATCTCTGTTCTTCGATTTCCGTGAGCGCGGTACATCAGGAGGACGGATTGGGTGTAAGTAGAAAAATCCGCATTTGGTCAGACGCGCGCAAATGTGTGGAAAAGCGCGTTCGCGTTTCCCGTACGTTCTGCTGCTTCGGGTGCGCATGGGATTGGAGAAGGTGAGAAAGACAGAAATTTTGGTACGGTTGGGAGAAAGAGATGAGAAAATGTGGGATTGAGAAGCAAAAAGTGAGAGAGAGGAAAATGGAGGCAGATGATATCCGAAGGAGCAAGAAGCACGTACTCTTTTCTCTTGAGGTCACAGCCGGAAGCCCACGTCGACACGTGGAACACGTGCGATAGACGTCTGAGCCGAGGAGACGACGTCTTACCCTTAGGATCGAGAGACGACCATCGCTTTATCAAAACCCTATTTTATATCGGTCCCGGTAACGGAAAAAAGCGTATCTAAAGCTCTTCCTCTGTCTCTACGAGCGTGACTATGGTCGAATCGTGGTTTTGCTTAAGGTCTGACCGAGGAACGCAGCTTGCTAGCCGGAGCTTCTGGTTATGTGTGACACTCCTCTATTTCCCGCATTGGTCAGCCAATATCGCGCATATTGGCGCTTGCACGTGTCTCCTTTCCAAGCGATATAAAGCAGGGATATTTATTCTTGATCTTTCGACTCTTCTATTTTCGTCGCTTCGATCTTATCCAACGAATTTCAACTCTTTGAAAAAATTTTAGCCTTTATAATTTGTGATAATTATTTACCAATGGGATTTTGTTGAGACACGCCTGCAGTGTTAGTGGAGCGAAAATAATTCATTTGTACGCTAACAAACATTTGGCTGCTTCACAATTTGAAATCTCAGAACCGGCTACGACGAATCTTTCGTTCAAAATCATGACCTTTCATCTCGTTTATCTTTTGAGAGAATGTGAAAAAAGTGGGGAAAAATGTTTCTTATAGAATGAGTATAACGGCAACTCAAATGGAATGATGGAAAGTAACAAAAATTAGAATCTTCGTTTCAAGTATTTCATAGAAGTGTAACGAGAAATTGGACCCTCAGTTCCATCTCAAAATTTCAACATACATCATTCGAGCAAAATATTTCTTCGCTACTCGATTCCCCCTCTCCAATTTTTCACGAGTCGAACTAGATCGTTGAATTTACTAAGTATTGATCGAACGATCGAACTAATATGTCCGATGAAACGAACAGGCCTTGAAAGCGACTATTCGAAACAAAAATAAAATAAAAAAAAAAAAATAAAAAAGATCAGTTTCATTCCTTATGTTGTGAATAATATCAATAAATAAATCAAAGAATAAATTTTCTTCGATCTTAAAAAACAAAATAGAGTCGTTACGTTTGGAAATAAAACAAAATATAAGAAAGAAAATATGTTTGACGTTGATCGATGAAAAATGTATATTGAAAAAATGAAGATTGAATGAAACAAAAAATGAAGTTACCCAGAAAATCGTGGTGAAAATCCAAGGACTAAGACACCGAGTTGACACGAAGATGCCTCAAAAGGTATCGCTGTTATCCGAATCCTGCTTATACTGGGACGGATGAAAAGAAGGATGGGAAAGTCGGCTATCGAGGCTTCGGCAGTTTTATACTCGGCCCCGATGGGACGAAAGTACAGATCAAGAGAATAAAAGAGTGTGGAAGGGTGGGGGTTGTTTGGGGAGGGAGTAGAACGCGAGTGTGAAAGCTTGGCGAGACTGTTAGAGTCACGATACTCTATTTTGTTAGCCGATAAAGAGCAACAGTTGTTGGCTGATCGTTAGGTGGCGTTGACGGTGCGGTATGGTGGTTGTGGTCGTTCATGCTCTTCTTGTTGTTTCGTCGGGGTGCTGTTGTTGTTGTTGTTGTTGTTTTTGTTGTTGTTGGATTGTTTTGTTTCAGCCTGGGCTGGGGAGAGGCTCCAGAACGTACGCTCTTTCGGAACGCGCCCGGATAGAGATGTCGATAAGCCGTCGTTGAACGAGAGCCATTAGAAAGTTTCCGCTTTCCAACGGATCGCTCTGGGCTCTCCTCTCCCTTTCGTGTTCGTATTCCCTCTCCACCGATTGTCTCATATAACATTGCTACTGCTCGTTACTCCCTCGCATCCGATTGTAATCTCGGTTCCCGTACTCCGGGCACGATGGACCTTGAATTTTCTCCGATATTGATCAACGGATCGGGCAATGACGAGAAAAAAAAAACAGGCTGATGCAACGTCAATTCTTCCCGTCGATTGTTCTCCGGCTTCGAATTTGGAGCTTACGCACGCAGCGCACGACTGATTTTTCAAAATTCACGATCCGAGTGATTGACGCACGTAGCCTTTCATGTCGAACACTCGTTATAAATATTTTTTTATTAATCAAGCATTTCCCATATCCTGGGCGGAGAAGTGCTGTCAAATTCGTTCGGTTATTCGACACGAAACGTACTGAGAACATTTTCCTATTAATTAAACATGTTGGGTATTCTGAAAGCGTATTGGGAAAGTGCAGTAGAAGGTACTCGGTTACTCGGCATAAAATAAATATTTCGCCCTCGAGTTGAAATTCGTATTGGAAGTCAAAGTGTTTGGCAGGCTTGCGGTGAGTCCGATTTCATTTTATATTTCCCATTTTATTTTATTTTTTTTTCATTCGAACGAATGCACGCGAATCGGTAAGAAATTTATCATTGATGTGCTTATAAGCGCGGTCTCCGCGTGTTCGAAACAGAAGACATATAACTCCATGGAGGAACAAATTGCTTTCCTCCCCTTTCGGCTCCGGAGCCCTCTCCTCGTATCTTACCGTATCTCTTTTAGCCTCTCCTCTCGTTTTCCATCTCTTCTCTTTTTTTGCTACGACGAAATGAGAAAGAGCAAGGAAGGTCGAGAGAAAGAGCGAGAACTCTTTCTCCTCCCCTCTCTCTCTCTCTCTGCCTTTTCCCAGGCGATTAACGACCAGAACTACTTCGAAAATAATAAAAGCCCATATTTCAAGGCAACGTGAAGCCCAGCCAGATCGTTCGCTCACTCGCACCATCGCCCAGCCAGGTATGCAAATTTCGAGTGTCTATACGAGTACGGAGTATTCCGCGTCAAATCGCCCACTCTTTCACCTTTGCATTTTTTCATTCTCTTGACTTTGGTTTCCTTTTAGTGATAAACTTTCATTCGGTACGTGAAAACGCACTTTTTCACTCCCGAACGAAGAAACACTTTTTCTGGACTCTTATTCTCTTCGGATTGGTGGACACGACTTTGGGTTTGAAATCGAATTCTTCTATGAAAATTCAACTGCTAGAGAGACGATAAACAAAAGTAAAACTCTGGCCGATTCGGCGTAGGATGCCGCATATAAACGCACTCAACTATATTTATATATACCGCCTCGACACTTGGGAAAGAGCTGTGTTCGGAGAAAACGCAATGTCCAAGGGAGGTTCCATTCTCCCTGCGGGTGACGTTTTTAATTATCGCAAAGGAGAACCCGATTGCAGTTATTCTGTTTTGTTTTTCGTCGCATATATTTATGTGCAAAACTCCATATGTATGCGTACAGATATGTACTACAAACAGACTGTGAACAATGATCGCGGTCGGTGGAACAATCCGATTGAAGCCTCATGATCAAATGAGCGCGACCTTCAATACGAAATTCTAGGTTAAGGGGGGTCTTGCTTTAAAGAGTCAAAAACCGATTTTTTCAGGAGTGTTTTTGGATCGGCGGAAATAACTCAACATAGCGAACTTTTCGGATAGTTTCAAGGATATTTCAAGAGTACAAAAACATTGTTTCGATGTGAGAAATAATAGTTTGTACAAGGTTTAAGTTCAAAGTCTGATTATCGAAATTTCTCAGCTTTGTACAATGTGGAGATCGTAATTACCGTCTGCAACGAAAACTCAAAATTTGTTTTCCATTTTCATATATTTTCTTTGGATATAAATCTATAAAAATCTGAGAAAATTACGAAACTCTATATTTTTAGTGAGTTTGGAGAAAAAAACGCTTCTAAAGAAGAAAAATATCACTTCAGCCTACAAAATATTTCTTATATTAAAACAATGTTTTTGTACTCTTGAAATATCCTTGAAACGATACTGAAAAGTTCGTTATGATGAGTTATTTACGTCTATCCTAAAAACATTCCCGAAAACAATCGATTTTTTTGACTTTCTAAAGCAGGAGCCCCCTTGAGGTTTCCTCAACTCTTGACGCCAATCCTTATTTACTTTTTTGTCTCGAACACTACAGTCCAATAGTTTTTCCCTTAAAAAACGAAAATGTATTAAATTGCTAGCTCTTGGGGCAGTTTCTACGACTTATGGGGACGTTTTGAAAATCATTTGTCATTTGAGAATTCAATGTGATCATGTAATTTCATTAGTCTCTCTTTCTCTCTTCTCCCAATTCATTCCTTTTTCGTTACATCATCCATGAAAACAGTTAAGCGTATTTAAGCTCGTTTGAAACGTCGGTAAGTTCATGTTTTGTTCAAAGAGACTCGCTGCTGCTTCTCGGCATAACTGGAGCCTTGAGATGTTATCGGCAGCATATCGTATTCTTAATCATATTAATGGATCTCTTTGATGTAGCAACCAACAGACGAGTCCTCAGGGCAACTGTGGGTTAAGAAGCGAGTAAGGAAGTGGAAGAAGGAGAGAAGAATTTCAACAGAGCTTGCTCTGCGATTCAACAAATAAGGTAGACTTGTCAGCTTTTCTGAGGGATTTTGTATCACGTTGAGGACCTTTTTTGATTTAACTGAAACTGGATGTCGTTTTAAATACACATTTTGATGGTAAATTATCGTTCTTCAAAACAGACGAATAATTTACGAACGGTTTCCGCAGCATCAGTATTTTTATTTCCTCCAAATCGGTCGTTTGAAAACTAAAAAACTGTTAATCCGATCGATACTAAATTTATACCTACCACTTATTAATTATAATAACAGCTAAGGCCTAGACGAAGGATTTCGTATTCCGTTGAAAAAAAATTGTATCAAAAAACCGAAATTTAGCACCTCAAAAAATGATTTTTTTATTAAAACTGTCGCCATTTTTTTTAAATCAAAATTTTTACAAATCTTTCGTCCAGGCCAGAGCTGTTATTATAATTAAAAAGTGGTATAAATTTGGTATACATCAAATTAATAGTTTTTTACTTGTCATGTCCACCACAACTGACGCTCAAAAAAGGTGCTACTGTAATACAGCTGGAGTTGCGTCATTTTGAGAAATTTTTTGATGAAAAAAATTGTACAAATGTACTATTTAATGTCGTTCACAGTTTTTCCATAAACACTTATTTTCTTGTCAAAAAAAATCACGAAATTCACGTTTTTTTTGCACCCTGCAAGGGTATAAAGGCCTTAATAAAATTTGACGACCTTTGTAGTTATTCTCTGACATGTAAAAAGATCGAACGACCAATTAACAAAAAATGGATCTAAACCTTAAATTACATCGTTTGATGTCCGTGAGCGCGACAGAGTCTATCCCTTCGGCATTGTGTTTCACGAGAACAACGTTACACTTCTCAGTATCACACTCGAATTTCCAGTGTCCGACTTTTTCCCTATTCTTTTCCTTACGGAAGCTTCCTGGCACACCTTTTCCGTTCAGTTCTTATTTCTCTTCCACTCATCTCTCTTCGCTCTCCACCATTTCTAGTTTGCTTTCTTACCCCTCGTTAAGCATACATGGAAAGCAAAAAGAGAAACGAGCACGTGGGGAGCGGAGAACCCGGGGCCATATTTTCGAGGGATACAACTCGGTTCGTTCTGTCTTTTTCCTCCTTCTTTCGTCCTCTTCCTCTTCGTAACTGCAGTCGTCGTGCATCATGAGCTCTTCATAAATATCTGATGACCACCGGGAGGACGCTGCACAGTTCTGCGGTGAGAAACTTTTCCAGCACTCTTCCCGACGACCCCATAGATATAAAAGTGTATCAGCGCGTCCGCACACAACCTTAAACCCTTTCAAGCTTATCACTATCTTCGTGTTCGTTACTCTCCTCGTCCATGGTCCTTCCTACGTTCAGTTTCGTCGCTTTTTCTGGGGCTTCACGCCTTCTCATTACCCACGAATCATTTGTCACGTTCGCTTTTATGTACACTGCAATGTTCACCGTCTTCCATGAATTTGTTTATTCTATTTTTCTTCTCCATTTTATTTCTCCGACTCGGAAACCCGTTCGTAGCTTATCGAGCTTGTTACACATACGTTTCTGTAATTTAAGCTCGAACCCTCGGGAACTCCCGGTTTATTTTCAATTGCCCCAAGCCCCGAGGCGCAGTTTATTTTCGCAGATGCACCGGCTTGGCTACCATCATGGATTGTGTGCTTTTCCTTTATCCGAGCTTGCATATATGAAGTTCAGGGAAGCGGAATGAACAAAGTCGGTCCTTATTTCGAAGAGTCAATAAAACTCGAAAACTGACATCGAATCGATCGACCGAAGACGGTGACGTCTCGGACTGAATCTCGGAATTTCCGGTCTCTTAAGAAAGCAATCTGGAATCCATTTATTTCTGTTTCCGACTCTATTCCGTCATATTTTCTTGTCGAATTCATCGCATTTTGTCATCTCGAAGTTTGTTGTACGAGAAGCTTCCTCCAGTGTTTCTGATCACGCCAGCGATTAATTTTTCATCAGCCTGTTTCTTCTTTTCTTTCTCTCTCTCTCTCTCTCTCTCTCTCTCTGTCTTTCAATCTTCGCTTAATTAGCCAATGAAACTGTTGCCACGTGCACTCTCCCTGTCTCCCTTTCTCTCTTTATTCAGAGACCGAAAGCTCGAGTTGAACTTTACTCTGAAAGTTCTCGCCCCCTTCCTTCCTTTACTGTTGTCGAATCGTTTGCTGATTTCTATCGGAACGTTTCCGGAAGCATTTTCGAGCTATGCCGAAGCCACTCGAGCGCCGTTTCGCGTTGCTGATAAGTCGTTCGATTTTAATCTACATCTTTTAACGTGTCGATAAACCTTTTATCTGAGAGACGATCGACGGTCACGTCAGTCTGGAAATTCCACAAATAATTAATCATTTAAATTGTCGAAACGTAATTAGCAGCAGACTCTCTCGCTTTTTTTTCAGTTCCCCAAAATAATTCAGCAAAATAAAGGGTTAAATATACGAGGAGAATTGTATTGTTTCGATTGCAATTCTATGCATGCTCACATGCTAATCAAATTTAGTCCTTTGTAATTTAGACCGACTCAATAATCGAATTGGCACGTTTGTTGATCTGTCACATACATGACGCCCCAAGGCAGCAATCTTGCTTCTGCTATTCCCCGATTCGATAACATATGTTAAGGAGAACGCATATACGCAGTTCTCCACTGAACTATGGTAATGGAGCTCCCTAAAATACATGCAACGTATACATACCGAAGCACCCAACATCGGCTATAATCGTAACGTAGAATAGACTGTCTTACGACGGTTTGCGCCTGAGAATTGCGAATTCCAGTTACCGAATGAGTCATCTAATTGAGCTGTTTCTATCGTCTTGTGTATCGACTTTAGCAAACGCATCAGTAGCTATTTGGAAAGTGATAATTATTGTTCATCCCTTGAGGATTGGAAATCTAGAGTTTTCGAACGATTCTTGTTAATTTCAGTGGCTCCAAAAATTTCGTAGAATCTCAAATGATCGATTCCCACGATTTTTCACTCCCCTAGTTTTTGGGCTGAATTTCCCGTTCCCGAAATGTCTTGAAGGATCTAACCCCAAGAAACATTTTCAAAATTTCACAGGCTAAAGTCGATCGCATTCAAAATTGTTCTACTCCAAAAATCATCCCTGAAGCCCCCAATCTCGACCATCATTTCGCCTTGAATATTCCTTGCGAGCCTTCCCCGCGAAGCCACACTGAAAAAAACCTTGAAAAGTTAGTTTTCGAATGCAGCATCAATCCCAGGAATCTCCTCGTCCCCGGATTGGCAACGGGCACTTTGAGAAGAGGCAGCGTCTCGTGCGAGCATGCACCCTTATCGCTTCGATTAACCACTGCCCACAGCATCAGAGTAATAGCATTTCGCTTCTCTCTCCGTCTCGCCGTCGTCCTTTGTCCTTCTCCCTGTCTCTGTATCCACCCGCTTCTCTCTCTCTCTCTCTTATTCCATGTGAATTAACCACCAATCGGGTGACGTACATGCGTGGCAGATACCTCGTTCCGTTTCGCGAGACTGTATCCTTCCGGTCTCTCGGTCTGTCTTCTCGTCTCCAGCCTCGTGTATTTATATATCTGTATACATGCGATTGGACCGTTGTGTTCATCTTCGACCCTTATTCCCCAGTTGCTCGCGCTGTCTGTCGACATTATACGCGTTCTGGGCAAGCACGTCGTCCGAGATAAATCGTGTTCCGGTTAACCGTACTCGCACATACACATGACGCACATACATCGTACCTGGTCATCCATCTTACCGCGATGCAGGAAGAACGTCGTGCATCATGCGCGTACGTTCATACGTATATGGACACGAATTGATAGCTATAATCATACTTGTATCTGGATCTGTTCGACAGAATCATTTTGCTGATCGATGGGAGTTATCGAAAGTTTTATCTGACAAAATGTGCGGGGATAACGATCGTTTTTCTCGGGAGATGAAATTTATATGTTCAATTATCACTGGGCGATGTTTCGTTCTGGGAATGATCGGGAACCGCGATGAAAAAAAGGGTGGAATTCGGTCGGGGATTTTGTAGGTACGTTCGTTGGGGAATCATGAACTCTGAATTGCGTAGGGCATCAGAGTTTTGATGGATCGATAGAGAAGCGCTCTTTTTTGGCTTTCGGGAAAGCAAACGTCTCTGTTTGGGGAGACGAGTGGTGCGTCAGTGCGGGAAAAGGAGTCAGACGTTTCAAGACGCTTTCGTGTAATAACAGCATCTTTTGGGATGAAGAATAGAGCAGGTTATTCCGTGAGAGCTGAACGAATCGTACGGCTGTAGGGAAAAAGGAATGCGAGACAGAGAAGGCCGAAAACGAATCGAAAAGCTGCTCCCCTCGCCTCCTGCGCTACCTCCTGCTTCGATTCGAAGCTTCCCACACGAGACAATATGCAAAATTGCTGAATACGGGCCGTAAAATCCAGGCGGCGTGGGTGCCAATATGAGCAAGCCCGTGGCGCGTGCGAGCTCGTATTCCAATTTCTCGACAACCCTATTTTTCTCACTGCCAAGCATCCCTAACGCTTAATGCCGAAATCTCGTGTTTTCTCGCTTCTCACTCTCACGCATGATCGCAGAGATTCTGAGAAACGATCGAGACGTCAAAGCCAATGTCTAACTTCTCTGCAACATGTTTATCTCGTTTTCGACAAATTTTCGATGTTTTCACGTGATTCCAATGACAGTGTCGAGGATTCATTTCGGTTTGACAAAGTGACATTTACCGCTACCAAATAATGTTCCATAAATTTCTGTACATAAAATATTGATGGAGCAACTTTATATCTCCAATGGATGAAATTATCGAGTGCCTTTAGAGCTGGTGCATTAATACAGTCATGGGATTGATCGTCGTTTCTGCATCGTTTAAATGAAAATTAGAAATTCATTGCGCCGAGGCAAAATGATTTCGAAGCTTTTCATTGGTGTTGGACTAATCGAAGGGATGAACGAGCATTTTCGGTACATTTTAAACCTGTGAAAAAATTATTCATAAGGCTTATCATTTGATCGAGGTTCTTTACGGTTTTTTCAAGATCTCCAAAAGTTTGTATGCGCGCGCGAACGGGGAGAAAAAACAGTGGAACGATTACTGCGGGGTTGGTTCGTAAACTCGGGAGCGTATCCGAAGGGCCCTCTAAAAGATATTTACGAAGAGGAATAACGGAAGAAAGAGCGAGCGAGATAGAGGCCGGGAAAAAATTTGCGCACCCTTCGCTAAGATTCTTCGTATACTTTCTCCTCTTAATTTCGCGAAAAACTCTCTCGCTTACAAAACTTTTTCCGTAATATCCGAAATTTGAATTTAACCGCTAATTATACGACCCCTAGCGTGTTGGCTCATGGACGCTCGGAACGCGCGCGCCACGTTAAAATATTCATCGCCGTGGTAACTCGAAACTTTTGCCGGGCCTCTCGGCGCTACCCGAGCGAATTTATTATTCCTCCAGTCGCAGCTTCTCGGTACTCACTGCGAAGCTTACTCATAGAGACCCAACGAGAGAGAGAGAGAAAGAGAGAGAGAGAGATGGAAGGACGTGGAGAGTGAAAAAAGACGAAACGTCATTTAGTTTAAACATTATTATTATTTCGCAACTTTCCTTCGTCCCCGGAGGCTTTGGATAAAATAAGTGGTAATTTATAGCCCATCAACAGCGATAGTTGAAAATCATTTGATTGATGAAAAGTAAAAATTCTCGAAGCCCAATTATTTTAATGGAATTTCCATTCGATTTTACACTAAATCGAGGGTTGGAAGAGAATTAAATTATACCGCGACCAGAATTCCTGCTCAGCAATAATCGGAGTAATTGATCGTATCGATAAAAGCTATTTTTTGTTCTGGTACATTCTCGTGAAAGATCAGAATAATTGGATAATATCTACCTCGCTATTATCTCTCGAATACAACCAGTTTTCGCGAAAAATCTAGCGATTCTGCATTTGGCTACACGGAGAAAACCCATTCGTTTTGTATACTGTGGAATATAGTATTTTTCAAAAATTTCAAAAGTATTTATGCACTGATTACAAACAGCACAGTATTTTTTGAATTTTTCAATTTTTATTCGTCCCTTGAATTCCAAACAGCTTTATGTGGATAGCAAATAGTGATGCACGTGAGATAACATATTTCGTTTTGTTTTCGAGTGTTATTCGAGCACTTACTGATGAGTGGAAAGTAAATCACAAATTTTGACTGTCAGCATAGAAAATTCTATGATAAATACACGAATATACACCGTATACGTGTGACATTTTATCTTTTTTCCGAGTTGCCCGAGCATACTTTACAAAATAAACATTTGAAGCGAATGAAAAAATTTTCGACTATGCTTATAGAGAAAAATACTCTTGAGCCTTTTGAATAAAAGGTATGGGTATTGGTATTTTTATTACGGTGGATAGAACAATTCATATTAATGCTTTTTGAATTAATGCTGCAACCCAGTATTCCAAGTACATTCCTCTAGAATTTTCGGCCTCGTTATCTCCGTGTAGAGGAAATAAACGACAATATTTTGCGAACCTTAATGAAATGTGAACGAAGCATTACTATCATCGGTTTACAGTGCAACGACTAAAAACGTCAGCATAATTCCTGCGTACTAGGCTGCTGCGATTGCAATTTTTTATGAAATTTTCTCTCAATACGAAATATTGAGTACTCGAATGCGAAGATTCCATCAAGCGAAGATAAGTGCGTTTTGATGCGTGTTGACTATAATCTGTAGCGTAGCCATTATTCGAGCAGCTGGTTCAATTTCTCCCAGGAAAGCGTTGAAGATAGTGCCCCATATATAGGCATAGGTACATCGTCATCGCGTGAAATATACGTGCTCATATAGCACGATAGTTCAAGGGTTTGGTCGGAAATCGCTAAAGGGTGAGAACCAAGAGCGAGAAGGGGAGAGATGTGTGGAGCAGAGAAGAGGACACAGGCCGGAGAGGAAAAGGGGCGAATAGGACGAAGGAGGAAGAGGAGGAGGGAGAGGAGGCCAACAATAGGCATTGTGCACCCGCCATAACCAGGAACCGAACGCGACAGCAGCCTCGCATTGTCCGAGTGTCAGGGCAAGTCTTCTCTTATTGCCGAATTGTCGTTGTCATCATACACTCTTCGAGGACACGAGGACCAGCGCGCTAGCTCGGAGGGTGTTCTCAAAATCAACAGAGTTAACGACGATCGTTCCCCGGTTTCGGGTCCTCTGGTTGGTCAGTGCAAGAGCAATCAGGGTTGGAAAAAAAGTCATGAGTGCTTGGAAAAATCGAACCAAAGCAGGTCGAATTTGGCTGGAGTTGTTGGCTGAATTTCTGGCGCTTCAACCACTCGTCGAATTCGGCATCGCCAAACGGAAACGTGCTTGAAGCTACTTTCATTTTTTTACGCAATCGCCGTTTCACGCTTTGCTCGCTGATCGGATTCGCGATACTCGTTGCAAGTGACGACGACGAACGTTCGCTCGGCTATCGGGCAAACCGCTCTGCGACCTTCGTGCGACTGACTGACTCGCTACGATCTTTCTGCTGAACTGATAATAGAAATAAAATTCGTGATTGCACTGATAATTGGAATAAAAGTCAGACGACACGGAGAAAATTCGTTAGCTCGATAAGAAGTTTCTAGCGCACGAACCGTCCCGTATATAAAGACTCGCGGCTTCAGAGCTTTCACAAATACCTCAAAAGTACACCGGGAAAAGTGACTTCGCTGATTTACTTATCTCTGCCGAACTGAATAAATATCTCCCAATCAATATGAAAGGTAAGAGTTTTTGTACGGTTCTTATTCAACCATTATATTGATGGGTGTGTTAATTCCGAGGATTCAATTACTGATTTCTTGCCATAAGTTGGATCCGAAAATGAGATGAAATCAAATTATTTTCATCGGTTTATCAGTTTAAGTGAAAATTCATCGGCTTTCGTGAACAAAAAAGTTTTGAATTTTCGTCAAATTTTTTCAGTCGTACTGAAACTTTTCATTCTTCATGAACGTTGAAGTTTCTTTCAAAGCGAATGAAATTTTTTTGTGGATTTTGCAGTGCACCGGATGCATTTTTCAAGTGATCCGATCAATGCGGTTTTATTATGTTCAATCGTCTGATTAAGGAGGAATATCAGCATCATAAAAATAGTGATAGTTTAATGCAACTTTTAGAACACATTTTTAAATATATTCTCTATAGTCCATGCAATTTTAAATTCATTTAATCCAGCCACTTTTTAGTAAATAATTTGCAAATTCGGAATATTTACCATCTACGCATAGGAAATAATTCCACAGGCCTCAACTTTCCATATTCAAAAACAACTAAAAAATGGTGATAGGTTAGAAAAATAAGTAATATTCCACAGTTTGAGCTCTAAAGAAGACATGTGAAAAATTGGAGGTCGTTTAATTCTGCCATTTTTTTATATTTCACATAAATTCCACCCAAAAGTGGCGTCCCTATTTTGGGGGGCAAATCCCATGCAAACAAAGTAAATTACTTTGATAACTATAAAAACAATCAGATTCGTATTTACATGACCTCACACAAGCTGATGTTCCTCCTTAAAAAAAATGAAGTTCACGATTCCGAGACTGTCCCAAAGAGATTTCGAAAATGAAAGTAAAAATGTTACAATTTCTTCAGCTTTTTTTGCCATCGCTTGTATCTTCGGGGTCGTCGTAGTGGAAATAGTTGGTTCCCCAATCGCTGATAATCCAGTAGTCAACTGTGACGCAGCCCCTCCTCCAGCCGAAGGCGAAGAAGACTGGGCAGTTCTGGTCCCCAATCCGTTGGATTGTGGAAGTTATTACGTTTGCAATGTGGGCGCGCCGATTTACATGCCGTGTCCGGAGGGGCTCCACTTCAATCCTAAGCTTTCCGTGTGCGACTGGCCCTGGGCAGCTAATTGCTCTGTGGCAGGATTGCTCAATAAAAAATGAGGCGAAAACATCAGTTTGAAGATTCAACGAAAGAAATGGCGTGTGAATTATTCGTGGACGAACTCAATTCAACGATCTCCTATGAAGTATTTGTCGCTGCTTTACCAAACCAATTTTCCGTATGATTATTGAAATAAAATATTAGTGCAAGACTTTTGTTGCTTTGACACTCTGCCTCACCAAATTTCATTTTATTATTAGAAAAAAAAGGAGAAATATAAAATGGCAGCGATGTATAAGCTTTTTCCATTATCCTTTCACAGCGCATACATCTCATAAGTAGTTTCATACCATGTGGAGTCATACATACAACTAATAAAAGTATATAAATAGGAAGAAGAGGGAAAAACCTCTGGGACTGTACAGGAGTGAAAAAGAATCTTTTATCGTGGATGTCGCTTTCGCCAGGAAACCTTCATTCTACTCGATCCTATTGCTACTTCCTCCCCTCTTTCTTCTCTTCGTCACTCTCCTTCTTTCACTTTCCGTCTGACACGACGACGTTCATTCACTTCGTCGACATTCGTTCTCACTTCTTATTTCCTCTATTTCACTCTCTTTTAGCCCTCCTCTCGTTTTTTCCCCATCCGCCCACAGACTTTTTAAAGAAAAATCTTTTTCGCAATCCTCTCGGGAAAATCGAACTGCACTTCAATTCTACGCACGATTATCGTTACCAATTTCATTTTTTAATTCCTTTAATTTCATCTCTCTTATTCCCCAAAGTTCAGTCATTTACTGGATTAAATTTTTCAAAATGTCCATTACAAAGCGTATTTTGCAAAGTCACTAAAACTTACGATTCATTGCTAGAATAACTTGAATTTACCCCTTTTTTTGAAATGTTCATATTCAGTTGAGCCGACAAATTTTTGGTTTACTTCTCGAAAGAGTTGCCAGAATGGGACCTTCGAAGTCCAGGGAGGGTAGTCAGCCTTTTAAAAATGGTCCCATTAACGACCGCCTGACAAACGTCGTAGCACAGTGCAGCTTTTCAGCCACGAGATCTCGAAATATCAGCTCCTCTGAAATTGTTAATTTGGCTCGATATTTTTAAGGCTTTTTGCTCGTGTTCGTGTACTTTTGTGCTTTATGCTTTTAGAGAAACAGTGTTGTACCTTAATCCGTATATGTTACTCGTAAGTTAGTCGTACGTTAACTCATCTTTACGAGTGGAATACGTGGGGAAATAGGTCCCTCGAACTCTCTGTGGACGTGGAGGCGATATGTGTGTGTTCTGAGAACGAGCACGTACGTCTTCTCCTGCTTTTAGGGCGTGTACCTTCGTCCCTGTGTCTTATGATGTGGCTGTGTATAAGAATATCATGTGTGTATTTGTAAACATATACAAGGTGTGTCTGGAACGAAAACCCGCAAATCTTGATGATGAGATAAAAGAGCAGACGGAGGCTAACTAAACTGAGGCACAATCGTCGAAGTACATTCGAAGGGAGTTCGATGCTCTGACTGAACTGTAATGGAAAATGATTTCTACTTCGGCGTCATTAAAAGCGTGACCGGATTTATGAATTAATTTATTAGGTTGAAACTCAAATTTAGTAAGAGTAAAATCGAAATTTGTCCATCCAATCGTGCGTTTAAAAATTTATGCCAATTCGTTAATTTGAGAATCGATGGAAATTTGAATGAATCAGAATCAAATTTCTTGAGAATTTTTGTCGTTTTTTCACTTAAATCTTGAATTCATATCCAAAATTCTCACTTCTCGTCGTCAGCGTTTCTTTTATCAATTTTGAGCAATCAGCTGTGAGCAACCACAATCATTTTTCGGATGCAGGAGCACACGCATTCTGCTTTTGGAAGATTTTGTAAAACATACGATAATTGGAGTAGTATTTCGAGTATCTTTTCTTACTTTTCGAGGTTTTGAAAATTTATCAACTGACGGTACGCTCGAGTGGATCACCCCGTATATGGAAATGCATTGGAACGTGTATCTATATAGAATGGTGAGGGTCTACGACCATCTACGTATCTAACTCCTCGCTGCAATTTAACCGTAACAGAGCTTAAGAGGACGAAGCCTCTTGGAGCAGTATCGTCGTGCTCGGTTAAGTCTTATTTGGTGTGTCGTTTCCTCGGAACGTGACGTGTTATATACATATTTCCGTGATATGATTTTGCGAAAGGAATCGAATGGATTTAACGTGTTCGAAGGCGAACCCGCGAGGACGGGTCGGTGTTTGGGAACGATGATTAAAAATCTGTAAAAGTTTAGGGATTTTCCGATATTTCGATGAAAGTATTCCGTCGAGGTACTCGGACCGAGAAATTTCTCATTATCGTGATCAGGACAAAAAGTTGAAGGAATAAAATTCGCGTAATCTGAGCTCCCCTTGAAATTGAACGATTTTTCGTTCGTTTCATCTCCAACAGTAAAAGTAACGTCCAAAATGTCCTAATGCGATTGGATGTTTCTCCGTTTTCCGTTTTCTGATGCATCCACTATCCAAACGACTCATTTGGAATTAGTGTTACACCAACGGGAGGGATTTATCGTCGGAGTAATTGTAGATTCGCGGAGCCTTGAATAAAATGACATCATCTTCGGCTGGAGCGTTTGAAACTCGGTCATCTCATGTATCGGTCAACATTTACTCCAATCGTGTGATCCAACTTCGGAGTGAATGCACGTGTGTGCATCGGACTTTGGCGTAGTGGTCGAAACACTCGACATGATCGGTACTTGAGACGAGTGCTCCGCATATACGTACTGTTTGTATCGATACACCGTGTATACGTATATTTATAGCTATATATTATCTGAAGTAGATACTGTAGGAAATCAATTGACCGTACGTTGACTTGCTGAATATCAGCTTGGCTCTCGATCCCACACGAGAGAGGTTGGTCCACTTCTTACACGTACTCCACACGCGTTATCGGATTCGATCGATCGAACAGAAGGATTAACTTGTCCGGACGGCATATAATATGGTCTTGGATGTAATCTTATCAGGGTCTGTCCATTGGGGTGAAAATAATTGAGGATTATATATGATAAGGTCGAGTTTGTTTGTTTGAAAACTATTTATAAGTGGTAAGACTTTGATGTACTCAATTTTGATGGGGGTGGGGCGAGTGGGGGTCCGACCTGGATATCCCGTGCAATGATAAACAAGGAATAATATCCTCGTTGTTTATTCTATGTAAAAATATCCTGGATACAAAATATCGTGATGTTAAGATAGCCCAATACAAAATGCGTATAAGAAATGTGTAAATAGTTTGGGGATATGTTGTTATGGGGGTATTTCTGCGAATGATTATTATGGATTGTTATCTCACAAAAATAAAAGTGGGGTGAATTCTTCGTGGAGATGATGGTAGCACAATAAAAAAGTGTCGGGATGAAAACAAGAGAATTGTAAATATTGCTGCGACGTGTGGAGAGCCTTCTATTGACGATTACACGACTCTACAAAAAACATTTTGTTGTTTATCCTAAAGTTCATTTCATGATTTTCTGGTTAATTATACTCAAAAACAAAGAAAAAAAAATACTTTTGTTTCATATAAAGTTTGCTTTTGTGATAATTACACTAATAATATTAATTTTCATGTTTTCATTAGAATTTTCATTAATTTTGATACATTAAAAAATACGCCGCGATAAAAGTGGGGTTCTTACACAGACACAGTGTCTCGCCAGATGGCACTTGAGTGGTAAAGAACAATAAGGTGTTTTGTACAAGCAGAGAACACAGATTTACATGAAACAGGGCCCGTGTTCATTTTTGAATAATTTTCTACCTTTTTGCAAGGTAGTTTGATAGTTAAAGTGAATCAAATTAATATACATTCATATTTGTATGGTTTTATGATAAAATACAAATTGAAATCAGTGATTTTCAAAAATGTCGTTCAAACGTTTTCCTCGATACAAAAGCAAACTTCCCATGCCATGAAATTATCCTCCGTTCCAATATGATCAAATCTACCAAAATTTCATACTCAAATGTCAATGTCAAATTTTGTGTTGACTCGTGTTATTTGTGTGGACTTGCGCACAGCCCAAGAATTTAATCATTTTTTAAATTTCCGATCGAAAAACAATATTTTGGGGCATAACGTCACATGTGCTTGTGTTGAAATATACAATATTATCGGCATCACACATAGAATACATGATGATACGTTTGCTCGTGTTGTGATTTGTATTTGCGTAAGATATTAATAGACTGATTATTTATGCGAGGGTTACTCTAGATACATGGGATAATATTTACCAGGTTATTTGTTGTCAGGACATTTTGACCTTGCGTCGGACAAGTGTCATCAACTGGGTCCAATTGGCAGGTGAACTCCATTTGGATTCTGTTGATCAGCCATGGAGACAGGGTCGTTGAACTGAGTTACTGAGCACGTATGAAAAGAAGCTCCGAAGTCAACTGGTTTATCGTACGTAGGAACGTTCCTAGTGCAATTTTAGTTCATTTTGAGAAAGGAGATTCGTCAAGGCCAAAGATAGAGTTCCCCGTAAAAAGGAAGGACTGGACTGAATTCTCGTGGGTTGGTTTGTATCCTGGAAGAAGGAGGGCCGAAAAGAATGAGAAAGGAGATGCAGATCGAGAGAAAGAAGCGAAATGCGTAAAGCTCGAGGCCGATCTCGAGACGAAAGCGGAGATCTCATCAGAAGAGCGTCACTTAAAATCCCTATTTCGTTCGAGGCTCCGATGCTTCTCACTCTTCCGCCTCAGTCCGTGCTTCTCGTCTATAAGGCTGTCGAGCCTCATTCTCTTACCTTTTCATCCTTTTTTCTCTTTCTCTTTTTCCCTTTTGCTTCGCGGAAGCTTTACTAGCAATTTTGCCAACTGTATACTGCGGCGCAAGGCGTGCAACGGTGGGAGCGAGCTGTGCCTGCGTACCACAGCACCTTGCTTCGACGCCGGTTAATGTCGCGTTCTCGCCGTAAATGGAGGAAGAGAGAGAAAGAGAAGAACGAAAAAAAGAGCGAATTCAGGAGCACAGGAATCCTGTGGAGAGGAGGATGGAACGAGGGAGAGAATGGGACAGAGAATAATGTATCGAGAAACTCGGAGGAGGGAAGGAGAACGAGGGTGGAAGACGAGACGAAAACGTAGAATGGAAAGAGAAAGTGCACATAAAGGAGGAAACGGATTGAGACTTTCTTATCGTTACGAGTCAGTCACTCGTTCTTCTGCCTTGTCGCTTTTTCGTCCAAAGGAGGCTGCTTCTTCTCCCTCAGGCTTTCGAGAATTCCTTATCTCTCTGCTTTTATCTATCGACACGTTTATTTATTTATTTATTTATTTCGCTCCTTGGCTTCATCTTCCTCGGCCATTCTCGCCTCTCGCTCTCCCTGCGACGTCTCTTTTTCTCTGTTCTTCGTCTCTGGCATGTTTGTTCTTTTCATATATTTGCACGTGTATACGAACTTGAGCCGAAGCAAATGCACGGGAGTTGCGGGTGAAGAGCATTCAGCACGGGAGCGAAAAAATTTTAAATGGAAGAGCATTCTGTTAGGAAATTGGAAACCGATTGGCGGAGGGCTGCTTCCACCCTCGTTTTCACAAGTTTCTGTACACACCAGCCAGCAAATAGATTATAAATGGAAAAAAACGTCTCTCTCTCTCTTGCTCTTTCTCTCCCGTACGTCAAAGTCTTTTTCTGCCGAAGACGAAATGCTCCGTGCCACGTAGACAGGCGTACAAACATCCACGATTACGAAAACATGCGCGATCTCCTGTCTGTGTATGCATATGAGGCTTTTCAGGATTTTATATTTCGTAGGAAAGAGGAAAGTAACAGTGAAAAGGAGGAAACGACACGCACAAATGATGGCAAGGAAAATTTTGCTATCGTTGGCAATTTTCAATTCGCAGAAAAAAAGGAACGATGGGATCGAGTCACGAAAGCGTTTAGTGCTTTCTCGTTTGGTCTACACTCAGAAATTTCTTTCTTCAATTTAAAAGCTCCGTTGATTGTTTCGAATGAAGAATTACCAAGTAGCTCCATTGTTTCAAATTCAGTTTGCGTAGCAGGCTCGCGAAAAACTGCAGCATGCTCTCACTCCGTTTCTCCTCTCTATTGAAATAACGATAAAAATGATAAAATGACTTATAGAAAGCAAAGTATTAGAAGCAGTATATAAACTTTATTTGATTTAGTGTTCGCGGCTCAGGGTTCCTCGTCGTTCGCGGGCATTCTCAGAGGCCGGTAGTTGGCTGAGAAGAAAATTAATAGCTGGACATTTTTCCGTGAGGATTAAATCGGCTGATAGAGAACGAGAAGGAGTGAGAGAGGAAGAAAGTGCATGAGAAAACAAGCTCGCCACGACGATTATAAAACGCTCCGATAGCGTGCAAAGAACTCGAGCAGGGTGGTCCCTCTCGCTTTCTCTCCCTCGTTATTTCAGTTTTATTCCTTACTACGAGCTCGCAATGGAAGTTTCACTCACTGCTATGAGCGCCGATCGAACAAAGAGGCGCAACTCGCAAGTGTGAAATTTCGCAGTTCGAGCCCTTCTCTGCCCTCGTAATCCATAACAAAATATCCTCAGAGCTCGGGAAAACATCACTCGGGAAGGAAAAATGGAGTCACAAAAAGAAAACTCAGCCCCAAGCAGGGAGAAGTGCTCGATAAACTCATGCTCAGCACGTATGTGTGCCTATTCCAGTTTTGTTGCATGTCTCCTTAAAGGCACGCCCATTTATTACCCGCTCGGTAATTTTTTATACACGCCTGTGCTATTATCGGTTTTAATCACTCTCTCGTGCGATCTTATATGCACAAACTTTCAGTAGGAGTATGTGTGGGGGACCAAGAGAGAGGAGATAAGGGGAGGGAGAGCTTTTGAGCACATGACACGGTGATGATTACAGGGTGACTGTACATTTTTGCAGAGCCTTGCGCCTTGGGGGGGGAGCCTCGGAGTTTGACCGTGCGGATGGTTTTTTTGCCCTTTTCAAAGAGATACAGAAGTTTTTGAAAAAATGTAGATGTAAAAAATGTAAATGTTAAAATAATTTTTGTCAGTAAAAAACATTGATTATTTTTAATTTACAATGGGCGAGTTCGATCGGGCTGATCATAATATTGTCGTCTGGAGTTCAAAGGGATTGATGGAGATCAAAGTGAGGTTTGCAGTGTCGGAACATTCGAATGGTCTATGATACGACGCTGAAGTTTGCAGCGTTCGGGTCCAACGAAATGAACGAAAAAACATTTGTGATTCACCAATTTTTCAATTTACGAAGCATCGGTGAAAAACTACGAACTGAAATTTCGGCAGGGAACCAAGTTGGAGAATTACTGGAATTATTCGAGGCTTTTTTACATCATTTCGTTCGCGACCCCAACGTTGCGAACTTCAGCATAATTCTATATTGACTTCCTTTAAAATTCTGGATTTGAATGAACGAAAGAAAATTTATTTGTGCTATACGACTTGCATGAGTTTATGTGATTTAATTATGAAAACGATAAGAAATGATTCGACTGGGAATGTACATATTGATGTCGATTTCTTCGAATGGAAATTTAACGAAGCCCTTTGGGTGCAGGCTCGTTATACGTAACTAATATCCTTGTGGTGTTCTCTCGCTGTATCGTTTAGAGTGAAATCGAATTATCGATGGGGTGCCGAGGTCGGGAGCGTTTTGTCCCGGCTGTGGTTGGATTTATGCTTTACAGAAGAGCCGTTACAAAAGGGAGAGAGATAGAGAAGCTCGGCCAGAGACGAGGCTTCCTCTACACTCTGTGGGGAGAGTTAGAATCTAGAGAGGAGAGCGAAAGAGCCTCTGGAATGAATATACATGCACATAGTAATGTCCATGTGTATCTATCCGCCAAGGGGAAAGTCCCAATGTAGTACGGCCGGAGAGCACAGGTGGCTTCGCTCGATATTGGCTTTGCATTCGGATTTCGCGTGCACGCCTTCGTCCCATACACAGAGGAAGCTGTGCCTCCCCGATAGCCAGGCACAGAACTGGCGGTGGTTGCCCTGGACCGCTCGCGTTCAGCCGGTGGTGGGCAATTACCCCACTAAATATTCACAAGTTCATTACGCGCTCACGGAAAGTTGGATGGTTCAGTCTCGCTTACTCTTTGTCTTTCTCCCTCTTTCTCTCTCTCTCTCTCTCTCTCTCTCTCTTCGTGACGATGAGGAAGTAGCGGGTCTGTTACCACAACGGCGAAATACAGAAGCCCTCGTGCACGAGGCTTCGTAGCTTTCGGAGCAGCGGAAAATACGGTAGGGTTGAGAAAGCAAGATCCACGCTAAGAATAAAAAGGGAGGGGACCGGCGGAGCCGGGAAAAAGGGAAATTGGAAGAAGAAGGAGAAGAAGAAGAAAAATGGGAGGAAAGTGAAAGCGACGAGACCGTTAGGCTTTGTCGTGAATTATTTTATGTGCGACCTCGCTCTATTTCTACCGAAGCCAAGATCGATTGCTACACTTTTTCAAAATCCCTTTCAACGCTATCTTTTATTACATTGAAAAATGTGAAGCTCGATCTTCCAAGATTAAAAATTTATCAATTCTTAATTACTTCGAGCTCGAACTACTTCTTTCCAGATAAGCTTCTCCATGGTCCCAGCACACGTGCTCGATTATAGTAACAGCAATATTCATCCTTCTCGAGTACGAAGGATCTTTCTAATCTTTGTCTCGCAACTAGTTTCCTGATTTTTATTATCCCATTCGAACAAAGTGTCAACAATCACTCGAGTCTCTGAAAAGTCCTCGGATTGTTATCGTTCCGTTTAACGAAGATTGAAAAACCTAAACGAGCACACACTATCGCTGAAGATTAGAAAGTCATTTTACCTCATCACTGTCGAATTCGATCGATTTATTCGTCGAGATTTGTAAAATATGCTATTCAGCAATCCTGATGGAGAAAAACCTGTTGACGTTCGGCTCCATTCTCATTCGTCTTTCATTTCTTTGTTATCGTGAGCAGCATCGGGACTGCGTCCAAATGGAAAAACATCGAGAGCATCTCAACTTTTCGAGTGATATAACTATATCGACGGTATCCGCTCAACTGGCAAATTGAACTGGAATATCATTCGATCGAGTCGATTATTCGACTTGACTTTTATTCATCTACTTATTCATTATTATTGTCATCGTACATTCGCATCGATTCAATCCCCCCCACTCATCGGTAGATCGTATCAGGCGACATCGTGTTCTAAACGATTCTCACGTATATAAAGACCGGTACTTTGCATCGTTCAATTATTTCCTTCCAGTCGTATAACCTTCGAATATACTTATTACGAGTTCTTTACCGTTGTGATGAGATAGTGGCCAAAATTTTTATGGATTATAAAATCAACTTTGAAAACGAAAATATTCAACGAACTTGTCTCTTTCGCAAAGTGCATAATTTCAATGCTAAATTTTATTCGCTGTTTCTCCATTTTCATTTATCCATAAAACGGTTTGTTTAAAAAAAAACCCAATGTAATTCAATGGAAAGTAATTGAAAATAAATCATTTTTATTCATTGAGTGAACTTGGCGAAACCGCTCGCGCTCGAGTGTTTTCTTTTTCTTTCTCTTGTGGTCCGTTGTCATGAACTCGAAACGACTCGAAAAAAAAAAAACAGTCAGTCAACACATCGAGTTGATTGAGGATGGATGTGCGTATTGAGAGAAAAAAAAACCCAAAATCAAATACGAAATCAGGATCTAAGGTATTGGCTTTCATATCATTATTATTATTCTTGATGATCGCAATTCATTACGTGGTTCAATTATTTTTGGCTGGTGATGGCCGCGGATTGATTAATTCATTACATGGTTCAACATTTTTGGCTGGTTATGGCCGCGGATTGAAAAATTCATTAGATGGTTTCAATTAATTTTGGCTGGTGATGGCCGCGGATTGCTTAACGGTCTCACGATACTCTGTTCGTATAACTTGATATCCCAATTTTAGCTGGTGATGGCTGGGGATTCATTACACCCAATGATGACAATATAATTGTTTTTGGTTTCTGCGGATTGAATTGGTTTTTTTGTAGGTATTTTAATTATAGGATAATAAATAATTTTTGTGATTCATCTTTATCAGGTGAAAAGACAGTTATATCCAGCTCTGGAATTGATCCGGAAATTATCACGCAACGTCACACGAAAAATTGAGATTTCCTGTTGACGAACCACCAGAAGAGAAATTAAAAGACTTTGTATACACAAAACACGGTTATTTATTGATTTTTTAACACTTTTCGAATCACAACAGTTTCATAGCATGAAAATTTACCGATTTCGTATTTTATTATCGTTTGTTTCGTTACTATTTTAACTGTTTCCAGGAAACAAGGTGAAACTTGATTAATACGTGTTTAATGTACCACTAAAATCCGGATTAAATCTTTGTGTTCTTCAATTCGTTGTTATGTTTGCAGTTGCACCGGAGCGAGCTGGTTACTATTCTACAATTGATTAATCCGCAGGAAATAATTGGAAAGATTTCTCCCTAGACCGGTAGTTGAATCTCTCCAGGGTTTCATTCAGCTCGAGGGGACATAAAAAATGAATTAGAGCAGAGTAATAAAATACGTAAGATGAATATGTTAGTGAGTTGGAAGGTGCACTGAGAAAAGAAAATCATTGTAACAACTAAATGTCTTTAGTTGATATTTGCTTGCGATGAATAAGTTCATTTATCCGAATCACTAAATTTTTGTTTATGTGAATTAACTAAACTAGTGAAATCAAATCTTTTGTTCGAAGAACTCGAAACATTCACTTTTACACTTTTATGACACATTTATTTGGATATCAAGTTCTGAAGTGTCTGGTTTTGTTGAGAATGATAAATATTTTGTAAATCGAATCATACTGGTCGATTCTATATAACCCAAAATTTGTTGAAATCTATTATTATATTAGTCAACACGATTTGTCAAAAATAAATTATATTGATAGTCGGATTTTTTCTTCATGTAGCTTAATTAAATCTTATCGATGACGAACCAAATCAATTGTTTATACAAATGTCTGCCTCGAAAGAAAGCTCAGCAGATTTGATATATAATTTAGTTAAATGGATTTGCATATTTCTTAACTAACCAACTAAATTTCTGCCTGCGTGATCAAATAGTTGATTTTCTTTATTTCAGTCATTGGTATACGAACAGCTTTTTTGTATGTATTCTTAGTTTTCGGATGACTAATATTTTCTTAGCAAGAGAATATGCTGACGTTAGAGTAACCCAAATATCGTGACACAACCCTAAATTTCGTTAATCCAATTCGCTATCTTAATAATTATTTAAATTTAAATAGTTTGTGAAATTTAATAAATATTTTATCGTGCATATGAGACTAAATATTTAAGTTAAATTGAACATTTTTCAAGTGTTTCAACCAATTTTTTTTCAGTGTGGGAGAAACAATAATCCAGAGTGAAAATTTCTAACGCAGTATGAATAAGGTCAAACGCGACGATTCGCGAAGAGTTGGTGGATGGAGAATAGACAAAATATAAATGTATGAATAGTGCGATGGGGGTTTTGGTGAGGGTTGGATCAACGGAGGAAAAGCTGCACTACTATCGACAACAGCGCCATCGGAATGGCTCTTGTACCAGGGTGCACAAGTGCTGCGTACATTTGTGTATATATATTCGTATATGTATACGTATCAGGGTCGGTTAAAGCTTTTCGAGGGAAGCCTCGTAAAAGTTTAATAGATCGTTCGGTGCCCGAACGCGATGCCGGTCTTTTACGGCTTATAAATGCTCCGTTTGACCGAAAACAATTTCCCAGCCAGAGAGCGAGCTCGCATCTTCTCTTCCCCTGGCGCGCTTCCCCGTCTTCCTCCCCTCCGCCAACCTCAAGACTTTTTTCCTCTCATTCTTCTCGTTTTATTTAACCCATTTTCTTCCGTTCCCAATCATCGGGTTTCTTTCACTCACGCTTTTTCAAGGCGAAATCCCCCCGCTAGGGTGCCTCCGGGCACACTTGAGGGTGGGACTTCGAATACAGTTGTCCGAGGGCTCGAAAGGGTAAAGACAGTTGCGAAAGATTTGGACACGAATCTCTCTCCAATGTTGGAGGTCATCCGAGCACAGCTTCCTCCCTCCCTCTCCCTTTTTTTCACGAACCTTCCCATACGCATGGACTACGTGCACACACATCTGGCGAAGCTTCCTCCAGCCCGGATGAAAGTGGAACAACAGCCGGAGTGTAAGACTTCCCAGGGACGTCGTTTTCTTGCGAAATAAAATCTTCTCTTCTCGCTCTACTCATCCAGCTTCCTTTTCCTCTCTCTCTCGTACTTCGTGCTCTATGGATACGTTATATCGATGCGATATTCGGCCATCTTCATCCCGTAACCACGCGTTATTTGTCCCAAAAACGGATGAAAGGATTGAAAAGCTTTCATTTAACGTGAACTCGTAAGAGGAGCTTCGTCGTTTCGTAGGATACACGCGGAGGCAAGCCGAAAGTTATGATTTGATTTTTCAGATTTTGCTTCCCCATAACTTAATAGAATTTTTTACTAGCGACTAGCCAAAGTTATTATCTATCGTATAAACCGAAACTATTTACGATAGAAGCGAAATTCATTTCCGAGATTTTGTGAAGAATGTTCAAATTGAAGGGTGATTGTCGATCCTATTTGTTGACGGTAGTGTCGGCAAGTTTGAAGAAAAAATACCAAAATCCTCTCATCAGGTGCATCGTTCCCTGACATATTAGTTTTTCTGTAAAATCTCGTCTTGTGAGCAAGTTCAACTCGTTGAACGTTGAATTGGGCTGTTGTTGAAAAAACAGGCGAGACACGTGAAAGCCTGCGGTGGAATTTCGGGTTTTTCATTTCATTGTTCACCCTGCCAGTTCTTTTTTCCGGCTTTGTCTCGTCATTTTTATAGTTTTCGCTTTTTTTTCTTCATCCTTCTCTCCTCTCCTGTCGCTGTTCCTGTTCACTCTTTTCTCCTCTCGTTCGGAAGCTCCGTAGGCGTGAGTGTCTCGTTTCGAAGTCGAGAGTTATGGCTTCGAAGGTTTGGATGCGAACGCATTTTTTTTACGAACTGTATATTTTTTCGGAGGAAGGAGAGAAGCAAATTCTGAGAGGAGTGGATGACAAAGGAGACAAAAATTTGGAAGTACATGTGTGTATTTTTTGGTGAGTGGGTGCACACGTGTTCGTTATATCTTGCGCAGACATTTTTTGACGACTCTCACGTTTCGCTAAAGTTGGCAGTTTCGAATGGAGAAGCCATCAAGGACTCCATTCTTTTATTGATCTCTATTTTTTCCACTTACCTTCTAACCCTCATAAAAAGGACGATATTTTTATTTGATTCTCTGATACATGATGTTTCGATGTAACGCATTTCCAATGCGAACAACGACACATTATGGGGAGGATAAAAATCGAAAAAAAGGGAACTACTTCAGCCAAATTTTTATGCTGCTTCCCATCGCGCACTGTAACTCAATTTAAAAAAAATTGATAGCAATCTCACCGGAACGAAGTTCGGTTCGGGGGATCGTTGAATCAATGGAAAAGCAATTCAATCAAAATTCTTTTCCGAATCATAAAAAATAACGAACGAATGATTATAATTGGCTGAAAAACAAGCTCAATTAACACGAAAGTTATGAGAAACGGAATTAGCCATCGGGCTATCATCCCGATGCATTAATCGGCATTGACATTCGAACATTTATCCGGAAAACAAGACGCACCCGTAAAATTAATTCTCTGTTCAATTAGTTGTAAACTAGCTACCGAGCTTTTTGGCACCGACATGCAATATCGATCAAAGCTTCACTCGCAATGTACGAGTTCAAATATCGAATACGTATATACATAGACTCGATGATCACAACGTGTCGAGGACAATGGAAAAGTTTGCAGGGCAATGTGCAGCTAAAGCGTACATGTACATCGCCGTAAATGTGTACCCGAAAAGCTATATCTTGCGTTCTCCCTCCTAGAAAACCATCCAATTTGGAGAGCACTGGTGTCGATTAAATTTCGATCCGTTATCAGCTTGCCACTTACTCTCTCTCTCTCTCTCTCTCTCTCTCTCTCTCTCTCTCTCTCTCTCTCTCTCTCCATCTTTCTCTCTTCGGCTCTTTCGATTTCCATGAATTTCTAGTTGTTACATGTATATCATCGTATAGACTAAATGGGAAATAAAAACTAGCGAATTGCTGGAGACAGTTTGTAGGATAAAATGGAAATATAAGCATTCGTGACGTCATTACTCATTCAGCCAGAGCTCGCGTCGTTCACTCGAGCTTTTAATTCTTCGAATATTATGGGCATTCGTTTACCCCCAGGAAAAAAGTCGCTGCTGCCATGTTTGATCGACAAAAAGCACTAAAACGCCGGTTATAAATTGATGCAATGCTTGCTGCTTATAAACAAAACGACCGGTCGTTCTTCGGCCTCGTAGTAATGAATTATTCTTCGGATAAATTGAACACAAATACGCTTCGCTGGGTACTGATTGAATCCAATCAATTTTATTACGAACGAATATCTCTAACAAATGCAGCGACATAGCAAGTGTATTTGCTCCGTAATTTGTCTCTTTTAATTGTTGACTCTACCGGAAAAAGCTAGTTTTTATAAATTCGGCTGGCATCACGTTTTTTTTTAAATGAAAAAAAAAAAAAAAAAAAAAAAACGTTTCAAGGAGATTGCGGAATTTGGAATCGCTTTCCAACAAAATGTTGTATTTTTATAACGAGCTCATCGCTATTCAAACACGAAGAACGACGATGAGGCGAAATATTCAAACAGCGAATTGAACATTTTTGAGGCAGTGTTTTTATACAAAAACGTTGAAAAAATCACAGCTTCACCGGATCATATGAAAATGGGGGCTTAATTCGATTCGAACAACAAACATGAACGCGAGCACGCGTTAGAGAACCAGGAGAGTTTACACAAGCCGCGTTTCCGAAAAAACATATCGAAAAATGAGCGATTTCGTCTCTCGTTTTTTTTCCATTTAAAATGAAAAGCTTGAATAAATATTCCGTTTGTTTATTCCGGCGTTTCGAAAAGCGTGAGTTTTTATCAACGATAAAATAATCACGTGATCTCTCGAGGCCATCGAAGCCTTGACGAAATGTTGGAACATTCGTCAAACCCAAAAAGCACATTGGCTGTATCACGAAATACACTCGTTTATACCGAGTTACATAACCGAATATGCACGAGTTTTCGATGGCGTACCCGCACCGCTTCGATCCTTGTTTTTTCGCTACCCCTTTTCCTCGTAACGTGTAATTGCGTAACGCTCTGCCGTTTGGCATTGTCGCAAGGCCAGCCGGGTTAAAAAAGAGTCCCCCAGGATATTTTGCCGCAAGCCACGTTCGATACGGACACGCGATAAATACAAACAGTAGAACGCATGTGAGGAAAAAAACGAACGGAGTATCGGGCAAACGAATTGAAAAATAACTATCCTGTTCCCAAACGACGCACAACCCGATTATATTGTCGGTTACATTTTCCTCCGAACGAGTATTTATGCGAATAAAACTTGTATCAAAGTCCATTTTCGTCGAGCCGTTAGATTTATTCGGCGGTTATGAAATTTTGGTTTTTTCATACTTCGTTCATCGAGAGCTCGCGAACGGTGCAACGAACTTGTCACTATTTTACGGGTTAATCAATTTTATCGACGTTCGAGAGTCGAATTTTGTTTGCTGTATCGATAAGAATGAACGTTTTTCGTTACTCGTTAGACACAAGTGAAAGATCAAAAAACTCGAAACTTTTTTGCAGCCTTTTGGTATCGTACAGAGGACAAAGCAGCATGCAAACACTGGAAATAGACTTCCAGGCTCGCTTCCAGGCCGTTGTACGTTTGCTCACGGTTGACGCTCGAATGCCTGCAGATATAGAAAAAGCGATAAAGAGATAAGAAAAAAAAGGAAATACAAAGGCAAATGAAAGGAAAAAAGGGAGACGCCAAGTGCTTTCGCTTTGATCGTTTTTCCACCTATCCATAAACCTGTAAACTCGCGGAATCGCGAGATAAAAATATACATATATTGCGGCTCGTGATCCGCTCGGGTTTGATTTTCTCGCGCGAAGGAGGTCCAAGATATTGCTTCGCGCGTATATGCGATGGAGTCTGCAGGTCCTTTAGCATCGGATCGTTCGGCGGTGTGCATCCGAGAGACCGAGGAAATCGGCTAGCGGTACATAAAATGAATAAAATAAATAAGAAAAAAGAAAGTGAGAGTAAAATGCGTATTTTCGCGAAACTCTTGGTGAAAGAGTGCGACCGATAAACGGAAAGAAGTACCGTCGTAAGAAGAGAGAAGATGTTCTTTCCACCTCGAATTCGATCTGGATTTACGATATTGGTTGAAACGCCACCTGAACCCAGACGTCGAGAGATCTTTTTCAACCCCCTCCCCCCTCGTCGTCAGCCCACTCTTTCACACCGTAGGACACTGGAGTGCAGGATTCTCTCTTATTTCACCTTATACATTTAAATTTCCATGGGATATTTCATGGCGAAACTACATTGATGTTGGAAAGGAAAAAACATTGTTTTTTTTTTTTTCGACAAGATAGGATCGTTTTTGTTTGAGAAAGTGCAAAGGAAAATAATGTTTAAATAAATCAGTTGCTCAAATGAGAAGGGAATTAATTTCAATGAGAATTCTGTACGAAATTAGCTCTCCGATGATAAATTCTGCTCGACACGATCGATATGAAAGAAATGTACGTGCATTCCAGTGGGAATTTATAGGGCCGGGGAAAAGAAACCCTTTTGCTCAACTTCTGTGGAAGCACACGTGTGAAAATGCTGTACGAGGCAGTCCCAGTTGAAATTTATGTTCACGCAGATAGCGGGCCAATATAAATGAGATTTTAAGTACTCCGAGCTGTCGAGGAGAAGTCGAAAAGCAACACTTACGATGACTCGTGGTGGCATACTTCTTCCCTTTTGAGCGAGCACGTCGAGAATCGCGTTTTCTATTTCCCGAAACAGCCAATGTACTCGCTTAATATAGCCCAGTCGAAGCATTCACCAGTACCGAAAACCTCGATAAATTCGTGGCCGATATAAATTACGTCGCTCCTCGCGGATGCTGCCCTCCCATACAGGGTGTCTTGAAAATCAATTGAAAACGAAGAACGGGATTTGCCGAATGAAAAAATACGGTAAACTAAAATTGCGGATTGGAACAAAAATTCACGCGAATTCCCATCGTTGGAATATGTCCTTCGAAGGAAACTTTTTGATCGAATTTTTCTCATTCTTCGAAGAATGGAATAACATTATTTTTCCACTGAAAAATGTAAGACGAATTTGAAAAATCCTCGGTGAATTCGTAAATACGATTGGCCGGGTAGTTCACGTGGAAGGAGCAGTCTAAAAAAACGGCATTAGACTTTTTCACTTGGGATTGGGGCCTGCACGAAAGTTTACGGTATTGTCCGTGAGGAGCTAAAAGAGAGAATAGGAATGAAATAAAAACGGTGATACAAGAAGTAAAAAGTTTTGTGAATCTCGCGAGAGTTTAAAGGGGTTGACGGCAAAATCGTGAGTGTGGGGGAGTCTCGGAGGAAGGGGTGAGCCTCCCTTCGGGTTTGAGGATACGAGAGACGAGGCGATTCTTTTGGGGTGTGTGAGAAAGCAGCCGTAGCATGAAGAGTCAGTGGGAATTTCATTAGAAGTAGCGAACGCCTGTAAAAGAAGCTCGCGAGAGCGGGGCTCGAGGAGAGAAAAAGGAATAAAGGCGAGACTGGAAAAAACAATGTAACAAAAAGTACAACGCGAGAGTGAACAGAAGAGGGAAAGCCCGCTAGGAAAATGAATGAATTTATGGTTTTTAATATTTGTCCATTGTGTCGCTCGGCGCGAAACGAGATGGAAGGAGAGAGAAGGAAAGATGTTGGGGCCAAAGGAAAAAGGCTTGAAAAGACAGTACATGTGCGAGAGAGTCGGTGAACACAACAAAACCATTCAATGCATCTGACCTCGCTTATTTTTTTTCTCGTTCGAGCTTTTTCGCGAAAGTGCCCGGAAGGTTTTACCCTTTTCCTAAGATCCACTTCCTCTGCACCCTTCGTGGCCCTTGTCGACGATCGCGCCGGATTATTACCGCGTGCTTCTCGTCCTCCGTCCTCATCCAGCTCGATGTGACTATAAAACGAGAAAATCGCATTCCGCGTATAGCGCTCGTCGGCTAATAGAAAAAAGGCAAACCAAATGAAAAGATGATCCGTCCTGATTGCTTTTCCTTGTCCCAGATATACAGTTGAGGTCTTTAGCCAAAATAGCTCGTCAAAAATATGATGGAAAATAGAAATAAAAGTGAGATAGAACGGAGCTGTTTAATCTCGTAGCCCGAAAGACCTTCCATTACGAGAATTCTACAACCAAAGTACTTTCAAAAAAATAAAAGCCTCACCGATTACCTAATTTGTAGTCACTTTTCATCGATCAGTTTCCATGCCACAGGCTCAAAATTATGTATTCGTCGCGAGGCAGATCCCATTCCAATTCCTGAGGATCCTCGAAGACGAGGAAGTATGCGTCCCTGCATGTGTGTGTGTGTGTGTGTGAAGCTGAAAGATATTTGACCGGAGACAATTTACCTGAGGCAATACGCTTCTATTTAGAGAGGGGCGAGAAAAGGGGTGATTTTAGTGGAGAGAAACGGCAGCGCTGTTCTTCCAGCTTCCTCTCTACCTCCCCCATGCTCCCTGGCTCTCTCTCTCTCTCTCTCTCTCTCTCTCCGTTTCTCTATCTCGCTCACGAGCTCTGATAAAGACTGTGCGCTCTTCCCAGCAACGTTGGTAACGTCGATGAATAGAGAGGTAATGAATCGCAGTGGACACCGACACGAAAGAGGCGAGGCAATTGGATGCGTTGGCTGTGGTCATCCTAGCCGAAAAATATATATCCCGTACACGCGGCCACTTTGCTGCATATATATTATCATATACAGAGCTTCTCTCTCGCCCTTCAAGCCCCTGGGCTTTGTCCAGCGATTCTATACCCTTTGGGTTCCAACAGAAGCAGGCACGTCGCGTTGTTGAGCTATATTCAGGCGCACTGTATTAAAAATACACGAGGCATTCCTACGGAGTTTGGTCTCCGGTCGTGGTGGAGGGGCGAGGCTTCTCGTGAGATAAGAATCGTGGCCGAAGCAAATCGTTGAGGAATCCGATAACGCGAGAAATGTCTGCAACGTCTCGAGGCCAGAAAAATGATTTCCAGGTCATCGAAGGAAAATATGCTGATCCGCTCGAGACCGTACGCTTCGGTAACGTGCGTAGGGCTTTCATGAGTGATTGCCCCGATGCGTTTATGCCTGGCAACACTTTCGAAGGCTTAAAGCAACCGAGGGATAGAGAATGAGATTATTGCTGGATCCAGAAGCGTTTCGTTAGAACAAAACGTATTCACGCTACGAGCAGATATACAAGAGGAAGCAAAAGCATGGAAACAACGATTGGCTGTATTCGAGCTCCACCGGACACTCTCTCTCTCTTTCTCTCGATGTTCATGGGTTCGAGCAAGCTTCAGCTGCTGCGTTCTCGGACGTCGTTCTGCCTATTTGTCTCCTGGGCTCTCTCGTACATCCTTATCCACGATGCTCTACTCACTATCTCCATGAATATAGCCACGTATATAGATAAATAGACATACGTGTTCGTACACTCGGTTTTAAGGACCAAAGCATGCACGAGAGGCCAGTGTATAGCCGAACAAACTCGTACGTAGATCGAGTAGATCGATCCAGAGTATGGTGAGAATCTCGAGTATCCCTGCAACGAGGAAAATCACTTTGGCTGAGCTTAATACCAAAGCTCTTCTCTCTTGCATATACACATCACCGAACCCCTGTACGAAGTGTGTTACGCACTCGAGAAGAGACAGGAGGATTTGTTCCGCCGTGACAAGAAGCTCCCCCAAACTCGACGTAACGCCTCTCTTCCGGCTACATTCTGAGCTCGCCATATACTGGGAATAATAATTAAATTTCGCTCCTGCCTTCGATATCGAGGCTTCGTAAGCTTTGGCATTCCGCGAGCGTGTATTCGATAAAAAGATTGAACTTTTCGCCATCTATTTCTTCGATCTCTGCTGTTAATGTGCCGCGGTTATATCGAACTTTCAACATATTTCATGACGTTTTCGCTGTAAACCTGACCGTAAAAAATGACGCGTCGTAAGTTTCGGCTTTTACGTTTATCGTTGTCTATTTTATTTCCGGGTCAAAAGCGAATCTGCAAACTGTGGAGGAGAAAATCACGAGATCACGGGAATGGAGTATACAAAATTCTCGTGGAACATTTTTGCCGTTTGTTGTTGTTTTTTTTTCGCTCCTTTTTATATTTTTTATTTATGGTACAAAGGTATAAACGTGACTGTATCTTTGGGTCAAAGCATCACGTCTCGGACGTGTAAAAAAAAAACCGTAAATGGCTCGTTTTTCCTGTGCCTTTAGTGAAATAGGGAGACACGAAGAGAGAGAGAGAGTGAGACCGAGCCGAGTTTCAGAATCGGTGGCTCTATGATGGCCACGCTATCCGGCTTCCCTCGTAGCCGGCTTAACCACCGTCAAACATTATGTATTTTCATAATATTTTACGCTTCCTCGGCGTATCGTTCTTTCGCCAATATCGTGATACATCGCTCTCACGAGCAGCATCGTTTCCTGTCTCATGGGTATAAGTTTGATACAACCATTCATACGTGTGTATACCTATGGAGAAAACACATAACGACGACAACCCTATTTATGTATTTATTTATTAACTTCCATATCGGATCGAGCAGAAAACTCGCTGCTCGTATATGCGCGCCGTAACGATCGATTTTCTTGGTCAAAACCGATCTCCGTTCCACATTTTCCAACTGTGTACGTATCGCTGTACGTAGAAGACCCCTGTGCAGACCGGTGGACATATCATTTCCTGTTTCATCGCTTAGGCTTTTTTAAAACCGTTCTTCAATACGAAATATCGGTTCCTAAAAGATTGATCGGTGTCGTAATAGTTCGATGGACTCGTCTCGTGTAGCTGCGAGAAAAAAAATCATTAGAAACTGGCCAACGTTGCCGGATTTGTAGCATGAACTGTCAAAAATCAACGAAAATATACGACCCGATAAAAAGTCGGAAAAATCATAGATTCACGGTTTTTTCAGTGTCCGAACGAGCTTTTTCGAAAAGCTCTTCAGCCTTAATGACACATTTGATCGTTCTCACATCGATCTACCGAGTTGTTTGCAGGTATTTCCCACTCCGTAGACCCGAAGCGGCTCATGAACATCTTTGGTAGTTCGAACGCTTTAATGGACAATAATTAAATGGAAGGCATTGTGCGACTGAGTTGACGTGGAATGGCCGATATGTGTAGATTGGATGCGATGCAGTAGACGAAGATCAAGGAAGATTCATTATCGTCGCACGAGATTATCACAGCTCGCAGATACGATCGAAGGCTCGAGCACATTTCCAGCGTACAAGTGCAGAAATAGAGAGCCTGCGAGAGGATCGAGCGAGAGGGAGAGAGACGGAGGGCGATGTGGGGAGAGCGAGAGAGGAGAATCGCGGGGCAATGTTCTCATACCGAATCGGCAATCGGCATGCCTCACGGCGTTGCAGTTACTATAACACCGGCAGCATCGTTCGGCATTGTAATATCTGTGCATATTCGGATCGTGGCTAGCGATACGAATCGACGGACGCGCGAGAAGATTTACTTTATCGCCCAGTACACGTCCAAGCGGATTTATGCGACTGGCCGAACACCAATGCCCCGTGTCTCTCCCTCTTTCCCTCTCTCATTGTAATACGCTCCATATATATTTACAATAGATCACGATTCTGCGTTTCATTCTACTAGATATGTAACTGACGACGTTCCGTTATGATTGGATTAATCCCGTAACGTACTGCTAGAAAAGATAATGCAGCGGGGAGGATAAAAAATTTACGTGCCGGGTGATGTGTTATCGGATTCTTAGGATTGCCGTCAGAATCAATGTGTGAAAATGGGGCTTCGTTGTTGTATTTGAAAAAAAGAGCTGTTGACTCTATCCAAAGTCAATATGTTGTTAAAGTGCTGTGAATCATACGCGTTCGTGGATCGATCTCCATTAGTCGGTAAAATATATGTGGAGGATCATTCGATAGGCGATAAGCACAATCTTTCTAAGTTTAGATCGGATGGCGTGGATCGTCGGTCATAAATGGCGTTTGTTTTATCATTTTCGAATAATCTGTTCGTGGAACTGGCACAATTTCGACGATGAATAGAAATAACGAAGGGGTCATTCGATCATCTTTCTGAGAGAGCGAAAATCCCTTGACGGTCGTGAACGTGATTGAAACGTCTGCAAATTCAGTAGCAGATGTTTCATCATTTTTCAAACGTGCTTGCGCCCAGAAAGCTTCTATTGTGAGTAGCAAGAAGGTTTTTGGACGTCAGAATAGTAGTGATTTTTGTCCTGTTCGAGAAGCGATTGGGCGAGAGTAATCTATGGTTTCGAGTCTAATAGAATCTCGCTAAGATCCGAAGAAGCGTAGAAAAGGGAGTGAAATATTGCGTGGGAGCGGAGGCCGGCGAGGATCCGAACGAATACGCCGAGTAACCGGGGCGGAACCTGACGGCAGTCATAATCGATGTCGAATCTGAAGAAAAACTGCTAAACGAAAATGCCCCGAATAAAAAGGACGGCGGCGTATAAGATACACACAGAAACGTAGCGAGCAAAGGATCTGAGCGGTGCGATCTAATGGAGAAAATAATGGAATTTCGGCAATAAAGATCGTACGGTCAGATCGGACTGTCCAGAGACGTCCTTCTTTGCTCTTTCCCTGCTGGACCATAGTGTCGCTCCTTTCAGTCTACTAGTTTGCTACGAGAGTAACCGACCTATCGGGAGAATCAGAGTATAAGAGCAGAAGACAGAAATAGAGGAGAAATTGTCGGACTTCCTGTCACTAGGGAGCGTTCCATCCTTTTCTTGATCGTTCAAAGCAGGCGAATGAGAGAGTAAAAAGAGAAGAAGTGTATATAGCCAACGACATCGTGCCTGGCCGTTCGATACATCAACAGTGGCGGTTAAAGTGCCTCGCGAACTCCAGAAGTGCGGCTTTACAGTCAGTTCGAGCCTGTGAGAGCCTACGCACACCCTCTCAAACTCGACTTCCACCTCCAGGAAGCGACCTTCCTGGCCTCTCGATCGTGCAAGGGTTATATATAACCAGCTGCTTCCGCTGGATCATCCTTGAGACTTCCCTGAACTAATTGATTTTTCGACGAATTTTATCCAAGCAATTCCGGCAACACTCTCCTTACGCTCCCTTACACACGAATCTATTCTCCTTATTTCCTCTCTTCTCCTTTTCTCACGCGGGAAGAGCATAAGCTGCTGGCTTTAACGAGCTCCGTACACGCTAACCAACCTTCTCGGAGCCTCGTGTCCAAGAAAATTCAAAGTCCGTTCTTATCTCGGCGTTCACTTTTTACTTATTGACCTGGAAATTTTATATTCCATCGGACACAGTTCGTTATTAAAACCCATCAAAATCTTGTTCGCAGCACTCAATCTCTTCCGTATCGCTTATCTCAGAAATGGTTATTGACATTTTCAATTGCCTCGGTGCCATAAATAACCTCGCGTCTTCACGTGGGTTCACCGTTCGAATAGTTCATACTTCGCAAATCTTTCTAAATCGCAATCGATGATAAATTTGCTTCATATTTATCATTAAGGGGTCTACCTTAATTAGAATTTTCAAAAAATCCATTTTTTTATTGCATTTTTCGAAAGTATACATATTTCAAAATATCATACTCAAATTTTATAAAGATTTGAGCAGTCTAAGTGCACTTTTGAGCGACGCTAATCTGAGCCGAAACTATTCAACCGATCCTTACCAAAATGTTACCACGTGTTATTTTTTACGACTATGTGGCCATTAAGTCATTTTTGAAAAAATCGAAAATCATATGACATGTGTTATAGCCATCAGTTCCAGAGATTTTGTCAGCAGTGCACACCCATCTTTTTTTTGAACTTGTCTTCTCCCCCATTTTTCTGTACGAAAACTAAGTGAACTAAAAATAAAATTTTTTCTGCATATTTTAAGAATTTATTTTTAAGCCCCAACACTTTATATCCATATGTTTATAATTTATACCGGTTAAAAAAACTCGTGAAAATAGTCTTTTTTTGCACGTCCAATTAGGGTGGACCCCTTAACAGACACGCTCGATGATCGAATGCATTAGAACCGCCACCACGCGATCATATAAACAGTTTCTCTCTTATTCCAGTCACGAGTGTCTTGATTGCTCAATAATCATGCATCTCGTTTCGTCGGCAGAACTCTCTTGAGTTCATAGCTTTAGATTTAGGCCGGTGGCTTCCGGATATTCAACCTAACCGTAGATAGTCCGTACCCCATTGGGGTAGCATGCATCGTTTGCTCCCGTGGCGGAAGGGTAAAGGGCTCCTCTATCGCTTTTGCGGAAATGAAAAATGCACGAGAGACCTCGCGAACGTACCTCATCTATATCTGCGTTTATTCACGTACTATACATATATATTTGCACGGTAGAGTGCAGCTGCGTATCGAATTAATACGTTACGGTGAATTTACGATCCCATCGTGAGCATTGCTCTATCCGCCGGGCCAAATCGGGCACTTCGATCGTTAAGCGGTGTGCATGCTATACGCGCTATTAATATATTATTCAAATTGCGAGAGCGAGCGATGTTGAGAGAATTCCCGTAATCCTGTGCATGCATGTTTTATACTAACGTATAAGGGTACTTTTTTATTTCCGTATATATTTGTACCCGGCAACATCAGATTCGGTCCAGAGTAGGCATGTAGCCGTTTGTTCCGTTCGTTAAATTGATCTATGCGCATCTCATTGGCAATAGTTATAGCGGGCTATGAAATCGGCTTAAAACATTGGATTATTTTGTTATTTAATAGGATTGCGACTTTTCATACGTTTTCAAGGAATGAAGCAAGTTAAAAGAGTTATTGATTGACGGGATAGTGGAATAAATGTCTGATGAGAATGGACCTTGAGCTGGTGGCAGTGACAACGTTTCGGTGACCTCAGGAAGAGGAAGAATTATTTTCGGATTCGTTATTGACGGACCGAAAATGCAGGTGGTCGTATTAAAACAGTCTGGAAATCCAGTCGCTCTTCTTCTCCTTGCGTTTCATGAATTAATGGAAAGTACAAAGGTTCTTTGAGGGTTCCCATAAGGTGGTAGGTACCTAAGGCAAGATGCGTGTGGATCTGTGGTGTTTTGGTAGCAATAGAGAATGAAGTTAAATTGGAAGAAAGCGATATACGGAGTCATTTAAGCACGAGGAAATGGGGATCGGTAGGTCGACGCAGAAAGGGGGATTCTGCAAAGTGGTGGGTTTCGGATGTCATCCTGATGCAGAATTCATTGACCGCGATGCCATCGGTAAAGGCTAACTCTGAATGTGAACATAGCAAAAATGTTAGTGAATTGGTTTGGGGTCGTGGAGATAAATGGCGATAGAGAATAAGAGTTGGCGAGGGAGAAAAGTTGAAGAGAGACCGAGAGCGCGTTGTGTGGAGGAAGAGGATGAGACTCTGGTGAGGTTCGAGAGCGATGGGATGGCACGAGCAAGCAGTCTATCAGAGATTAGCGGGTCGATCCATTAGGGAGTGATTTAGTTGAACCAGGTCCCCGAGCACTTTCGACGGTGCATCGAGGTCCCAGCACGCTTGCCGGACGGCGCTCCAACCACTGTGTGCATTTCACGCTGCGTTGTAGTGATAAAACGAAGGCAGGCGAGGGCATGTGATACGAAAGTATACACGTGTGTATGTACGTATGGGTTTACTCAGATGTAGGGTAAACCAGGTTGGTAAACGTATAGGATAGCAAATCGTTGGTCCCTGCTCGGATGGTGCTCTACCCGTGGAGAGCGAGAAGAGCGAGAAGCCGTGGCTGGCAGCAGGGTGGTTCGCGGGCATAATCAGCCCAAATGAAGTATGTGCGCACCGGGGGCATATTGGGCACCGGGCGAGGGATCGGTGCGTGTGCGTGGCACAGGGGATTCTACAACGCTTGGCTATTTCGAGGAATGGGGTGACCTCGCAGGATTCGACGGACGACAAGCAGGAGAGCCGAGAGGATGTATAACGATCTACCGGTCGCCTGTGCCCTTGCTCTCTCACTTGCTCGAGGCCTCCCTTTCTATTTCTCATTCTCTTTGTCTCTCTCGACCTCTGGCGTACCGCAGCAAAACCATATATACCAGGACAACCCGCGGGGGTCATCTCTCTCTCCGCTCTTCCTCTATTTCTCTATCCATCCGCAATTTGCATATGTATACGTACGAATCGTCCTGTTGAACACGCCAACCGTTATAACACCACTACTGTACCAACTACCAACGAATCATCGCGCCACCATCACTAATACTAATACAGGACTTGACGCTCCTGATGGGGACGCTGCTCTCATGGTGGGGATAATGCTGCTGGGGAAACTACGGGAATACCAAAGCAGAGTGAATGAGCCCGCGAGAGGGCGTTACGCTACAAACTTCTACCGAGCATCCTCTCGCCTCCCCTGGCCCCGCGAACCCCTTCCCTCGAACGCCTTGTCCCAGGGGCACGATGTGTCCTGCCTAATTACAATGTCCAGCGTTTCCCACTGTCCAAATACAAACACCGTCGTTAATGCGCTCTCTCCGCTCTCATCCTTCTCTCAACATGCCTCACCGTAGGCCTTCTCTCTATTTCTCTTTCCCTCTTGCATTCCTCTCTCCCCCCGATCTCAAGTCATCCACCCTTCTCTCTCGTTCACTCTGAGAATTCGAACGCATCCATACCCACTGTTGGCCTTGCTCAAACCACCTCTCTCTGAGAGAGTGTGTTAAAGGTCCACCTACGTACACACTACCCTAGCATCCATTCGTCAATATCTATCGATATTGCTGCGCGACTCGATCGGAACGTTTGTTTGCCGAGCGATGGATATACACAAATACATCTACCGGGTATCCGAGTCTTCCTCTTCCACTCCTGTTTTTCGATGTTTCAAAAAGTATTTGCATCGATAGTACGGCGCAGCGAATATTTTATCGGGGGAGCGTCACTGGCGATGACACTCAGACAATCGGAGACAGTTTCGTTATTCACTTGTTGGCTCTCAAAATTCGATTCATGTTACTTCGAGGCCTTCTCATGCCACGTGACTCGTCGTTATGGACTTGGTTCAATGTTGCATGTTTTTGAGCTACTCTGGAATGACGGATCGGTCTGGAAAATCTTGCATCGGCTAGGAAATAAAGTGCAAGTGTAAACTTGGAACAGATTTTTTTTTCGACTGATCGCACGTATTCGGACACCCTGTATACCCAAGCTTTCCAACTACCAGCCCACGTTTCCGACCTTCCCTGGGTGTGCGTTACTCAGCACCTGTCTCATCCACACAAATCTAAGCCTCTCTTGAAATCTCGGATCTCAATCGTTCTGGTCCTCTTGCCACAATCACAACTGCAGTTTACTAATCAGCGTTCGATCCTGAAATTTTGATTTCTTGCGTTAGTGCGCACGCGATATTCCAATCCACTTGATCGTTCGACTATTACGAATTATTGAGAATGCGACGAACAGTCAGCAGATGGAGCATCAATTTTATTATGGGAGAAAACGAGGCCGGAAATTCTAGAGGAAAGTACTAGGACTCTAGTATCTCGGGGACAGTATATTCGTACTGGATTGCAGCATTAATTCGAAGAGCAATAAAAACACCAATACCCATACCTTTTAGTCAAAAGACTCAAGAGTCTTTTTATTTATAAGCATACTAAAAAATGTTTTCAGTCGCTTGAAATGTTCATATTTAAGTATGTTCGGGCAACCCTGAAAAAACTATATTTGTGGTAAAATGTCACGCGTGTTCGATGTATATTCGTGTATTTATCATAGAATTTACTATACTGACAGTCGAAATTTGTGATTTAGAAAACATTTCCACTCATCGGTAAGTGCTAGTCTGGCACGATGAACAACACTCGAAAACAAAACGGAATATGTTCTCACGTGCATCACTATTTACTATTCACATAAAGATGTTTGGAATTAAATGAACGAAAAATGGGAAAATTCAAAAAATACTATGCTCTTTGTAATAAGTGGCTAAATACTTTGAAAATTCCTGAAATATATTCCTCACTTACCAAAACGAATGCGTTTCCTCCGTGTGCGGTTTTGAGAACAAAATAACCAGTTGGCCCACGATTTTTTCAAGAGTTCCCGGAATAACTGGAGTCAGAGGGAATCGTATAATTAAAAAAATCTGTACAATTGCATAACCTTCAAGAGTCGTGGGTCCTGTCATTTCCAAGTGTTTTAACTCACACGTTTAACACAGATCGTCTCGTTTGTCGGCGTGACGATAGTTTTCAGTCGCATTGGTCCGTTTCCACGTCACATACGACATGACGCACATGCGTATTTCAGGGATTGCAAGCTTCTCGCGAGAGATTTTCAAATGCAAACCAATTTTCGACGGACGAGATTAATGGTTGGGGCGTATACGAAACAACGATCGAGCTCGCGTGGTCGTTTTACCCTGCGCCATCGACTAACAACATCGACCCCCGTTCAGTCTGCTCTCTTTCTCTCTCATCCGTTCTCTCCGGGGTTGCTTCAAGCTCGGGGCGGCACGGTATCACATATTTTCGGGATAATGCGTCGACGCTCATAAATAATAACCGTGAGTGCGCGCTCGCGGGCGACGAGCGTTGTGTGATGTAGTATCCGCGTTGAAAAAAGAGAGCTTGCCCGAGAGAGCGGGCGAATGGAGGGCACGTGGAGTGCCAGAAGGGAGATATACTATAGCGAGGCAAAATGAGAGGCGCGGATGGCGGGGAGGGAAGGGTATGAGAGGCAAAGCGAAGCTTTTGCTGTTAAATAGATTTCATTAAAAATTCCCGGTACAATCCGGCGCTGGATGCGCGAGGATATGCTCTCGTTGCTGGCGTCGCTGGTGCTGCTGTTGTGTTCGATAAAAGCTCTGGGTGCGAGTTTACGCCCTGTAATTTTCTCTCGTGTGCGAAGTGGCTTTATAATTTAGCGATAAAATATGAATTTTCGTCAGGAGGAGAACCGATCCTCGGTGTTGTGGCTCGCTTTTCTTACCTCGGCGAAAACAAGCGCGCAGCAAGAGCATGCACTCCGAACGCAGAGGAAGCCCCTCCCGATGGATGACTATTTTTATGTTTCACTACTCAGCTCCAAATATATGTACAATATCGGCGGAACGAGTTGGACCATGCGGCAGCGTGTAGCGAAAAGAAGGGGATGTTTCCAAGCGGTAAACCGGAAGGATAAAGTTCTACGACCTTTGGCTAATACTCTCTTCGCTTCGGTAAATCTAATTAATTTTATTTGCTCACCGAAAGGATATTCCGCGACCAGGCCCATCAGCAGCGGCAGCTTCCTTCTCGCCGCGTATACACCGGCAAATTCGTTTCGAGTCATTACGTTCCATTACGGTCTCTTGCTCTTTTCCTTCCGCTTTTTCTCTCGTCTCATACACTTTTCTTCTTATACACCGTTCATGTCGTGCCTCTCGCTCGCTCGACCTCCCCATCCGCGATGTTCCGTTCTCGCTGTTATTGCGAGAGGGAAATGGCACAAGAGGCACTATAAATGTGTCGGTAACTTAAAGAGTTTCTTCTGATCAATTATCCATAACGATATAGACGAACGCTGTGGCGAGGTGAACGCAGAAAAGTTTATTTTTGTGTTTGCGTTATTCATCAATCTCGAGCTTTTGTATCGCCTAATGAAATTCCAATCACGAAATCTCGTTGGAAACACACGACCCTCGGACGCGGAAGAATTGTTGGAGATTTTCCAGGCCTGCACTCTGGAACTGTGGCCTCGTGTTGAGAGCGCCAAGTTCCCGCGCTCACGGGGAGCAAAAAAGCCACCCACAACGAAGAAAGAACCGAAAGGGAACGGAGCCAGAGCTAAACAGAGAGGAAAACTGATGTCGAATTACCGAGAGCAATTAACGCCCATGCTAATTGCTAATAAAAGTTACAAGTAATTAGCGTTTGCTCGTAGTTGCCCGTGCAATTAGCTTATGTGAGCACAGCTGCTGACGTTTTTCTTTTCTACCATCCTGCAATTGTTCTCAATTTTTCCACCGGATAGCGACAGTTCGTGAATTTTAAAATATACATATTCAACGATCAAATATTCTTTGCGTTCAGGCGTTCTCCCAAAAACATATCTTTTCGACTTTTCTCTTTCTGTCAAGCTTTTTTTTCCTCTTGTCCGGGACCACAATTTTCTCTAGCCCAACATTTTTATTTCGTTTATATTTTTTTTTCAATAATTGCATTTTCACGTTTTAAATTTCCATTGTAATTGATTCAAAATTTAAGAACCCTCGACGCCAAAGAACTTTCTTGCTTTTTGCCTCGTTTTAAAATGCGAGCGAGCGCATCAATTTTCCTTCGTGTCTAAAGTACCGTGGCGATATTGCGTGCCTCACGTTCGTCAGGACATAACGCTCCTTAAACACATACATGTAATATCAGAGGAAGAAAGAAGAGTGCCTCGTGACAATATGGGAAGACATTTCGAGGCTTACCCATTTTTTTACGTCTTACTTCTATACGTCGGCTCTTCCCTCTACACTTTTCCTTTATTCACATGAAACCCTCGCTAGCTACATCACGTATTCAACACAAACAGAATATGCTTTTGTGGTAGGCCACGTACGCGTCCCGGAAACGTCATAACTCAGGTTTATTGTGCGAACGTTCTCCTTCAATATTTTCAACGACTTTTTCCTAGAAATATGAATATCTCTTTGTTTCAGGGTGGAAGCGATCACTATGCGTTCGTCGAATTCGCCGATCACGTGAGTGCTTCAGCGTCGCTGTCAGCCCTCAATCAGAGAAACTTCTTGGGCAAGGTAAAGTCAGATTTTGATTATTCGTTCATTGCGGTTTGCTTCTTCACAAATTTTTCGATTCGTGAGCAAAGCGAGACAATTGCCTGTTAGTGCTTTGGATGTTTATCAAATTACTGGATTCTGTCGATCACCGAAGAGATCTGGGAGCAACACTGGAGAAATTGAGAGCCACGCACAGAACGTCAGTGGAAGGTCGTGACACATCAAAGCTCGTCTATGCTTTGCGTTTGCCAATGACTCTCATGAATACAAGGTTAAATGTGCGAGGTGTACGAAAAATCGAGTAAACTCGTTCCCGTCCTTATCCCGTCAATTGAAGTGAGAGTGACTGATCCAAGTTCGGTTGCTCGCTGCATTGTAACCATACTTTCTGTCTTTTTGGAGTATCGTCAAAGCTTGCTCTTTGACGACGCGTTTTTCGAAGCTTTACATTTTGCTGTACATTTTTGTCGACGAGTTCATTTGGTTGAAGATGCTCGGGATGGACATCTTCCTGGGGAAGGACAAGTTCACGAGGGAAAAAACGAGGGAGGGATTTCGGAGTATCCAATTTCGAATGAATCACGATGATAACACCGGAAAATATCGCTAGAAAGCATTGACGATCGGCTCAACACCGACCAACTCTGAGCCTCACTTGGCCGATGTTGAGCCAACTGAGAACGTTTTCTAGGGATTGAAATAAACTAAAATATTTTACCCTCAAAGTGTTCTTCAAGGCTAAAATATTTTTACCCTCAAAGAATGTTTAACACAACGAAGCTTGGAAAATTTATATAAATTATGATATTCATGGAATCGTTTTTATTTCGTGTTCGTGCGGGGTCGTTGAAAAATTTTTTGCGCTCTTGCATCCTCCGTCGCTTCCAGAATTCTCCGTACGTACTGAGCCCCATCTTGACTGTTATCCCGAGGTCTCGAACAGGTCTAATCATAGTTTGTTCTGACACTTGTACTCCCCATCTATATGAGGAATATATGCCAGAATAACTGCGAAAAGAGAGGGAGAGAGGAGTTACTCGGTTAGTTTAGATTCGTTGAAGCAAGTTTTGATGTCGTGCAAGGCCTCTCGCTACCCCAAATTCGTCTGGTGACTCTGGTACAGCGAAAAGCTTCGTCTGTTCCATCCCCCGTTTCGGTTACTTCTCTTCAGGCTCCGTCGACATCCTGCATATTCCTTGGCTCTCCCATACCCGTTAAATTCCTCACGACGGTGTGATTCTACAACCAACAACGGCCTAACACTATCGTCTCTCTAACTAACCTTCTCCCATGCGAATCTGCATGGAATCTCGCGTGGAGCTCGTAACACCGACATGCAACACTAACCTGCTCTCCAGATCCCTGGGACAACCTTTCTCCTCAATTGTATTGGTATATGCTGATCGTGGTAATGTATTCTCTAGACGCATTCAAAATTGGGGCAACATGAGACACCAGGTAAACACAGGGAGCTTCAAGTGCAGGCTGCGATTCAATTGGGGACTCAGAATCTCTTGGATTTTCTCGGGACTTACAGTGGGAGTTCATTTTAATGGATACTTCGTTACTATTCCCTGGGAACTTGAAGATTGAGGGAGCCGACTCAATCAAATTTTCATCTGTGTACTAACTCACTCAGGTCTCTGACGGTACTTCAGCGAAGACGATCCGAGGTTTTTATACTTTTGGGACTAGTCAGTTTATACTAGTCAATGGATTCTAAATTTTACGTTGTTTTGGATTGAATGAAAGACTGACATTTTTCAGTGTGTTTGGGAGAGTTTCGATCAAAGAATCACTTCATTGGATCCGTCTTTCGTTATTGTTTTCTGGGAATAACGACGAAATATTTCCCCGTCCCGAGTGCTTGTCCACCGGATATACAATGATATTATTTTTGTTAAATAATGTTAACGCACGTAAATTGAAATCTGTAAGTTGGTGGCTCATTTTGCCTCTGCCTTGGATCAATTCATACACGCGTGTGCACTACGACAAGGCCAATACGAACACATAGGCGCCATCGCTCCGACACATTACTAATGCCGAACTGGTCGTAATAGATTGGATGCCTTGAAACTTGGGAGATCCCGTGAGCGCTAATGCACCTCGGCACAACGTCACCGCACTCTCTTCTCCCGCAAGACTCGAGTCCTGGCTCTATACGTTTCTGTTGAGTTTCCTTCTCGAATACAGTTCCCCACCCACCTCTCGTGCATCGTATAACACGTATTCGTCCTTATTCCACCGACTGTGAGTACGTGTGGGAGCTAAGCTCGATCGTTCAAAGTCGTATACGTGCAATACTTGCCCATGACTTCTCTGAATGATTTGAAGCATACAGAGCTCGTCGTTTACTTCGATCTTCGTCGTCCTTTGCTTTGCCTAGTCTAACATTCTCTCCCTCGCCTTCTGCGGAAGGGCTGTTTCAACGAAAGCTCAACACACTCGGGACAGTTAGACTGATTTTGTCAAATGTATATGCAGCTTAGTAGCGTATGGAAAGGAGCTTTCAGAAGCCTGAGACATTTTCTCAATCCCATTGGGGCATCGAGGCGACTCCACTAATGACTTTGAAGCTCGAGTTACGTTGCTACCTGCTTTCTATCTGCAGAGCTGTACGATTCGAACCCCTGCACTTCGTGTCTCGATAGTGCCTTCGCTAATTCCCCACTTCTGATAACCAACTGGTTTGTAGTATTAATATTATTCAATGGTTATTCCATATTGAGTAAAATATGATGCATTAGGCAGTGATTTAATTGCTGTTAATTTACAATCTGAGATTCGTGCCAAGTTCTTCGGTAGCCACAGGCTTGTGGTTCATCACCGTCTGTGAGGATCTCACGATAACTTGTGGACAACGCAGAGCATCGGGTCTAGGCTGCTATCAATGAGATCTGATGAACTCGTTTCGAAGACCGAGCTCATGGAGAGTTTGCTTCGCCACTTCGCCGAGGAAAATCTTTCGAGTTTCCCTCCTGAACTACTTCATCGTCGATTGACTGCACTTATTTGTTGAGTCGTAGATTTCGTACTTGGAGGGAGACACTAACTTATTTCATGCTGAAGGCGGAGGCGGTGCGCCTCATTGTGCTGAGCTCAAATCCTCGACCACCCTCTCCTGATCCCCCTCGAGTTTTTGCCAATGGCACGCGAGAGTGAACCGCGACTGGCACGACTCGTTACTTTACTCGAGTCTTCATAGTGGCAAGAGTTCCGGGCACGAGCGGAGCGAACTAATTCATGCGATAATTATTCTTTATGTACGCGAGGCACCGGAGCTCCGCGTTTTCGTTATTTCTTTTCTCATTTGCCAAAGTTTATAAGGCAATGTGATACACGTGTCCTTTACCCGTGTATATAAACGCACACCAGAATGTACGCTTTTCGCCTGCCCTCGAGTCTCGCCCTCCCTTCGCCAGATCCGAGGGTTTCTTCCGTACGTACTGTACTCAGTGTTGGTCCTCGTCGACACGAACTCAGCGAACCTTCCAGCCTGACTCCAGGCCCAACATCTGTCACGTAGAATATAATTATAGGATAAAAATAATAATAGCATTAAGAATATACTTGATATTCGTAGCTGGGCTCGTTCTGCAAGCTTTCACAATCGAGGCGAAAAAAAACGCACGTTCCGCAATGCGGTCCCGCGTGTGGCTGACTGCATCGCTTTGCACGACAAAGATCACGAGACTCTTGCAGAAAGCCCCAGCAAGTATAACAACGGAGAATGCTGAAGACGGAGAGAAACCTCGCCAACTCGCACTCTCTCTCCCTCTCCCTTGCTCTGTTAATCTAACGAGGGGAATTAACCTGAACAAGGGGAATTGGAGCGAATGGCACGCGCGTTGTACTTGCATCCCCCTTCCAACCACAAGCGTTCGCCGCCCTAAGGGTTCCACAATCTGAGCGAGAGAGAAAACCTTCTTTATACTTTCGCACCAGTAAAAGAGCCTCGTTGTAGGCAGATTCCGAGACATACATTGCGTTGCAGTTTCGCCGCACTCGTACCTCGTTAGCCCCGTATTACATGCTTCATTCTCGTGCTGTATAAAGACTGACTTATTATCATATTTCCACGCGAGTCTTCCCTCGAGTAGCTTTTGTAGTCAGCGGCATTTTTACGATACGATAACACGACGATGGGAGGATGAAAAAACCGACCGTTCTTGCTATATTTCGTGTTTTCACTGCGAGCTCCATGCTTTTAAAGAGGTCGAACTTATTTTTTATTCTGACGCAATATCAAGGGACGAGTGGTTAAATATACAGTGTGATTGAGATCGAGTGGTTTAAACCGATTGACGTTCAATTAGCGTTCAAGTTTTTTTGTCTCCTTACATTTGATGTCGAAGCCTTGTCGCAGTGGCAGGAATCTCGTGCCATTAAATAATTCCATCTCGCCGGTTAATGGGTCGTTGACATTGCGAATTCATGGTGGGAGCTACCGTAGAATAGTTCAATTTGTGAATAAATAATTGCATCGTTACATGCTGAATTGCGTCTAGAAACATGAATTTTTTAGGTTCTGTCTAAGCAGGTGGAAATAAAACACGTTTCTAAAAGTAGCGAACGGTCATTTAGTATTTATCAAACGGGCGACGTCGGGAATGAGAAGAATGGGAGTATCCTAAATTCGTGACTGAAGCAGACCTGAGAAAGAGAGATGAAGAGACTTTGAATTAATTTTTTACACGGTCACACAGACATATAGCGAAATCCATGAACTTTGACTGCGCTTTGTCTCCGCTCACGTCGTCGTCATCGATCCTACCGATGGCTTGAACTCAAATCTGGAAATCTTCAGTACAATAATGAGAGCAGCAACACCCTCAAATTGTTTGATTCACGAATGATCGACTTCCTTCCACCACGATCTTCATTCAGCTTCCCATTATGATTTCTAGTATCGAGAAAACACTAAAGTTTGTTGCATCAGGGTGGCGACGCAGTCCTGATGAAAATAACTGTCAAAACATCGAGTGATGCGTCATCGGAAGATTGAGCGAAAAAATGAGTCTCAAAAATGGAATTCTCTCCTCGTTTTTTTCGCTTCCACGTGAAGCTCATTCTCTTTACGCCGATGCCTCGATATCCACACGAAATCGCAATATTTTTTCTCGACTTGCCAAAGCAAAGCTGAGCAAAGATCACACTCACCTTTGACGTCTTGAGAAGCTATCTGAGTACAGAGAAAAGGTGAAATTGCAGAAAGTTCGAGTGGCGCCACCTCGCGGAATAGTACACCGAAAATACCTGCACGTGGTAGGATATAGCGAAGGCAAATACAGCCGGAAGTGAAGGATAAAAACGAGGTCGAACGTTTCGAGAGAATAAGGCGAGGGACGTTGAAACGGAAATCAGTTGGGAACACCAAGTTACGATTGAGATTTAAGTTATTGACAAGCTACTTTGGCGGAACCTCCGTCGAGATCTTCCTTCAGAACTATGGAGGTACTTTTCGTTTATGTAGACGTCTATGTACGTCGGTATGTCTCTGTGTATGGCACCAGCGCTTTATCCCGGAGAGGCCCACTGCCTTTTGATTTCCCACCGGACATACGTAACCATACGGAGAGCGTGTGTGCCACAGGCTTCGGGAACCCCATCTCCGGAAATCATTCTTCCGGCCACAGCGGTTCCCTGCTCGCTCACTCTCCTCGCAAGCAACTCTTCATCTCTATTTACATCGTGCATATATAAAATTACGTGTGCATTTGTACGCTCGGTACGTAAGCTTTTCTTACTTGATGTCAAACGATTCAACGCGTATCTTGCCAAAGGAAAATTGACGCACGACAAGTACGCGCACTCAACTTCCCGTTGTGTTTATTGAAATATCATATTTCACACTTGAAAAAAGCACGATCGATCGTTTCGTGGGACGTAAAAATCGCTGTTTTCCCGTCGGCAATGGCTCCGGTAAATTTGTTTTGACATCGTCCATTTTTCATTTGACGTTTTTCCTTTCTATTCGTTATTGAAAGAAAGGGAAATAATTGCAGAAATCGTGTCATCAAAAAGATTTCTTTTCTCCAGTTATTTTTCTGGTAACATTAGCAGGTGTGGTTTCATTTAATGGGAGTCTTCGTTCGAAATCAGATGATTGTAGTTACAACGAATCATAACAAGATTCATTGTGATTTTTCGACGTTCCGGGTCCCGATATCATTGTAACACTGCAGGAAAATCTATCGTTACATGTCTGATGTGTCCGATGAGCAACATAAAATGTAACAGCTCTTAATCGACTCCGGGAGACATGAAATAAAGCGAGATTAACTCGTTTCATTCGTGAAAATGAGTCTTCATGAATAGAGGGTGTTGCCGTAAGGACATAAAATAACTTGAGCCGCATTAATGTCGATTGACGACGAAAAGACACATCGAGTACATGATGATATCTAAAAATAGCAACTCGTTCTGCACGTGAGCGTAATAACGTGCCTATAGCAATAATAATGACAGTAATAATGTCACGAAGTACAATGGAAGTAATAACGACGGTGCACACGCGTTGTCGGATTGTCCTACAGCGTGTACATGCATAAGAGTTTTTGCTTGGAAGTCTCATTCACGGGAGCTCGGGGATGGTTGTGGCGGTCGGGCGATCCTGGTGGCCATGTCGGTTGGCTCTGCCTCTCTAATAAAACAGAAGTTGTTGCGATTCCGTTGGTTATGGCCATGCGGCACGCGAGTAACTCGATTCGCCTCGTAAATACTGAATACTGCTTACCCCCGAGTGCGGATCGTGAAAAAGAATGAAGGGAACGCGAGGAAAAACGAAGAGGAGCGTGTTACTGTTGCAACCATGAAGAAAACGAGACGGAGACAAGGACGAGTGGAAAAAACTTGAGAGAAAGAGGGAATAATGAATCGAGTACGGTATGCTTATCCCCTCGGAGAGGTTTGCGCCTCTCCAGACATTATACTCACTTTCTTTATTTCCCTCGCTTTTTCCCCTCGTCCTCGTTCCCACTTTTCAATGAAATGACGAATAGCGAGGTTTCGAGGTCACGATTTATCGCCCGTCGATAATTTGGAAAAAACGGAGACTCTTTCTCCAACGACGACTATTTGCTCCAATTTGAAATATGGTGAAAAAACTTAAAATGTTGTAGTTGCATTAAGGAGGTGAAAAATTGAGCTGGGGAAAATAGGGAGTTTGAATTGTGCGGAGATAAAGACAATGGAGATTTAGGGAATTTATATTTGAGTACAAAAAACTATGGAATCGAGTCGTCGATTGAATTGATAGGTTTTCGCACGAGCTTTATGTCAGGTTAAATGAGAAAGAACGTATTAATAAGTGAAATCTAGAAATTTGCAGACTTTCGTTTCTGCGGAATTGCAGAGCCTCGACTCTCCCTTCTCCTCAACGATTCTCCTCGAAAAATACGATTTCAGTGTTGACTATAATAAATCGATGGTACGAAGTGTCGCTGATGAAAGCACAGAACGCATTCCAATAAAATATTAGCGGAAGAGTGTAGAAAATGAACGTGTACTCCATTCGGTTTGCCAATTTAAAATCCCAAACTGGTCGCACATTCATCCGGGCATTTGTGAACGGTTGGAAAATGAAAAAGGCAAGCGTGGATTCTGCTGCGGTCAGCTGAGCAGGATGATTCCCCATTCGCTCGTAAAATATTTATCATAATAAGTCTATTCGACGTTGGTACAATGATTCAGTGAATAAAAAGGAAACAACGTTTTGAAAGTTTTCCAACAATTGGATTCGTTTATGCTTTTCATACAGAAATTCGCCGTTATTTCGCTTTTTGTTTTCAATCGGAGGCTCCTGGATTCGGTCGAGCGATTACACGTCCCGAGAGCTCGGTTGTCTGACCGGAACGTACTTTTTAACTGGTACGAACAATTTTCAGCGAATATACAAAATCTCCGTAGTACGCACACGCGGTGCCTACGTCCTCGGTATACCAGCAGCAGGGCTTGTCCACATCGACGAGAGGTGGACCGAAAGGGGGCAAGAGAACGGACGAGAACGATGCTGGTCAGCAGCATCAGACGCTCGACATTTCGGGGCCGTCCCTCTTCCCCTAATTCTCGCCGTCTCTCTTGCTCCCTCCGTCTTTTTCTCTCTGCCATCCATTTTCCGATTTTCTGTCTCCCCCATTTTCAAGCTCATATGTAGCCCTCCCCGCTCCTTTCTCATCTGTCTCCGTCTTTCGTTCGAACGAAATCTGCCCCTTTCCATCGAGACAGAGCATACGTAGTATATTTTATCGCATTACCGGCATTGTTGCAGCCACCATGCCTGCTGCTCGTCTCTTTCTCTCTCTCTCTCTCTCTCTCTCTCTCTCTCTCTGCCGACGTTGGCTATGGAAACGCTCTGTGTTCTCTGTGCGCTTTTTCACCCTCCTACGGCCACCACGATTCTCTCGTTTCTCATCCTTGCCGCACCTCCTCCCGCTGCTCATTCCCTCCGCCACACACTCGGAGGTCGCTCATCCTCCTGTCCCAACGTCGAACACCATTCCACGAGGATTAAATATTGACTGCGATTCTGATTTATAGTAATTGCCAGGGGGTGGAAATGTAGAAAGATCGCTCCGAAATAACGGGAGAAAGGGAGATGGAAAGTGTCGAGAATGGGCCAGCGAGGGAACGAAGAAAGAATAAGACGAAATGGAAAATCCACCAAGTCGGAGATGGGAGATTGCTTGAGAAAGAGAAAAAAACGAATGTGGCATGAGAACGAGAGTTTGAAGAGTGCTGCGTTGGTTTGCGGCAGTGCAAAGGGCAATTGAACGGGTTGCGAGCTCGGGGAAAAAACGTGGGAATACAAAAGGGATGAAGGAACTTCAGAAGTGGGGAGGAAGGCAAGTCATTCGAGCAACCGTTTTTCCTTCTGTGACAGATGCATATTTGTTTCCAAGAAGACTCGTTTCTGGTACGGTTTAAGCACGATAAAGAAAAGACATCCGACAGGACCCGTAGCAGCTCGATCCATTCAACCGAATAACCGTTTTTTCACCCGAATAAAAACGTTGCCTGAACTCCGATCGAATTTCAAGCAACGCTGATACAGCTTCTTCCACATAACTTTACTTTCTTTATACGAACTTTAAGAAAGCTAGTAAAAAAAAAATGCGAATTATTCGGGCCACTCAAAAATACCGAACTTCATTGAAAGATTGAAGTTCGAGTTTCGTTGGGAAACTTCGATCCACACTCGTTTAAGCGCCTCGAAAAAAAAGTTGGTGTAACCAATTAAAAAGTAACTCTCACGTGACGCTCGGCATTTCGTCTCGGCAATTTTCGCGCAGCCGGGCCAATTAAAAAAATATGTGTGACCCGGTGTTTCGTCATGGAAAAAACAACAAAACAAAAGAAAAACACGAAAAGCGCACTCGCAAAAATAGACTCGGCTCAAGAGTTTATACGCCGATGTATCATTGCTCGCAGAGCCATTCTTTTTACAAGAGTTTTGTGTTATTTTTTGTAATTGTCAATTACTCAATAAAGTAGGTCGATCGTCGTGTGACTCGACGGCATTAAACAAGCGTGTTATCGATTCCATGCGCTTCGACAAAACCCGAGGATCCCTTCCAAAAGATAAATATATAGATACGAAGGCTTGGGACACTCGTGCAGTCGCGTGTTCGTCGGTATCTGTAGCTGTTCACTAAATCCGGGCCACCGAATAAATGTTCAACACTTTCGAGATCCGAGAGTGTGTGGGCTCGTGTTGAACGTCCAGGATGCTGACCCGCGGAGAGGGTCGCGGAGGGATGTTGGTTAACATGATTTCTCCCTCACGTTTGCCCGCGAATTTTCAAATAATTATTTCGGCCTGCATTCTGGCTGTTCCGCTTCGTAATTAATTATTTGTTAATTGCTCCTAATTAAGGGTAAATAATGAGAGTAGAGAGCGCATTCTCGATCTATCTCGCCGAACGAAACGCTCCTTCGTATAACTATAACTGCATAAATGGTGGCTGCGTTATAACCAACGAGCGAGAGGGAAAACGCGAAACCAACAGATAGAAATCCTGCCGCTGGTGGACGAGAATTAGCGAGAAATCTACTTGGTTGAGGAGCCATTGGTCACTCGGATGTCGAGCATATTTTTGCTCTTCCGCGCTCTCCAAAACAGACGTCCCGATGCGCCAGTTATTTTGATTGACGAATTAATGCTAAAAAATCTCTTTCAAGTACCGAGGTTTTTGGTATAAACTAGAATTTTTAGTCAGTTTGTTTTTCGACTTTTTTTGTGAGAATATTTTATTCAACCTCAATTTACGACCCGATTCGCCTTGGTAAGATTTTGCCTGAGATTTGAAGGAATTTTGAATGGAATTGTCGATGCTCGAGGTCAACGTGATATATAATCTTACTCGTGTACAACTTTCGGAGGAATTCTTTATCCGTGATTTAAAACGGCAGGAGCAGGCGGCGCCCGATTATATTTGGTTTAAGTCTCGGTCTCGGTGCCATTATTTTTGTTCGATCCATAGTGGAAAGAGCGAGGTACAAAGAAGTGTCCACCTCCTCCATTGGAAATCTAGCGTGCATCGCGTTTCTCAGGCTCGATACGATATTTCCATCGTTCTTGTACAGCGATTGGTTTCGACCACGAGAAAAATGTTTTTATGCCCTCGGGGACGAGGGATGAAAACGACGTGTAGCATTCGCCAGCCAGGGGATACGGATCGCCGTGCTGGATCATCCAGCATGTTTGCCAATTTTTCGTGGCACGACTGCCTTCCTCATCCGTTGACGAGAAATAAGAACCCCTTTCCGTGGACCGATCCTTCAGCCAGTTACGAGGAAGGAAGGACATCGAAAGAGGAGTGCGGAACGTTGCTAAAGCCAGAATGTCGAATTGGACGATTGAATTTTGAAGTAGACGCTACAAAAGTTGGCTCTGATTCTCTTCGCAAGAGAAACTAAACAATATGCCGTTTTTGGAGTCCGCGCTTTGGGGCGCTCCGCCGCCACGAAAAGCTTGCCCGAGACACTTCGATCTTCGCTTCATCCTCGCGTCTCACAAAAATCCGTTGCTAGTCAGGAAGACTGAGCTGGTACTGATGACCATCGATAACACCTTGGGAAGGTAAGCAGAAGCTTCGTTCCATGAGGGTGATTAAAATATCGAATAAACGAAAACTTAGCGCTTTTATTTTGTTGGAAAACAATAAACAGATGAAGAAAACGAAACAAAAACGTTGTTCGTTAATCTCTTCATCAAGCCTCGGGTTTTTCTACCTTTTTTCCAACTTTCTCCATTTTTTCACCTGGGCTCTCGTCTTCCTTCGTTTTTTTTCTTTCCCCTCGACTCTTGAGCGAACTGTTAGACATTTTTATTAATTTCTCTCATATACAATTAGTTGGTCTATTCGTCAGACGCGTTTCATTAAGTTCTCCTTCGCGCTTGCCACCTACAGGTATACACGCTCCCCTCAGCGATCCACCATTTCTGGCAAAACTTAATCTCACCTCTCTTCCACGATGCAACCCTTTTTCATACCTCTTTCGGTGCTGTAGCCCGCGAGTTTGCCCTCGTGGTTCGGGCGAACGAATCGAGTCCAAACTCTCCCACCAGCCTCTTGCCACTTTCCTCTCTTCTCCCTTACTATCTCTTATATATTTCAGTTCTCCTCGCTCCCGTTATTTTCCGTTAAAACGAAACGATGAATCTTCCCCATCGCTTCTCCGCGAATGAAATTTTATGTTGCTCCAACGGTCCGCGTGTCTCGAATGACCGATCGGATTATTTTGTGGAAACTTTTGTACCAAAAACAAAATCACTCGAGGGCTTTGTGCATTCGCGAACAATTCTTTGAAATGGAGACAATTCTCATTTTCATATTTCGAAATGGAATGGATCGGTGGAAATTATTTTCGCTCGGATATCAAATTCGATTAGATTTCGCTTGGAAAATGATCGAAATCGTTTTCCTTTTGAACTTATTTTTCGAGATTTTACTTTCGATTATATAGTATTGGGAATTTATTTTATCAAGCATTTAGCTTTCTTGTTCTTTGGATTTTCAGCCACGTTCCGTCGACTTTGTTCTATTTTTGACTTGCACGTTTTCGAATTTCTTTCTCGTTTGTAAATCTTCGATATTTGTTCTGATCGTTCTATTATCCGCTCATCTTTCATTTCTATTCCTCTTTCCGTGCTCTGATCGACGGAATGTTGAAAAAAAGGATTTCTTTTTTGTTTGTTTCTGAGCCCTTGGCTTTGAAGAAAAACGTTGGTGAAAATCCATTACACGAGCCCGTGAGAAGCTCGCCAAAGGGCCCAACGAGAACTCGGATTGATCGATGCCTGGGCAGAGACTCTCGTGATTGCTTTCTGGATTACTCCAGCAAATCGCGAAACAGGCGTTTTTTACTCTTTTCTCTCTTTCTCTCTCTCGCTCCGCTCTTCTTTTTATCTTGATTTTTACCAAGGATTTCCTCGAGGAATACGCGCGGCACTAATTTTTGATCGTTTTCAAGTGGCTCCAAAGTGAACCAGCAGAACGAAACAGCTCCGATATCTCAAAATCCACGTTGCACGTTTTATTCATCCTCCGATCGTGTTTTCGAGAATGTCGACGTCACCGTGTAGAAGCGACTGTAAAATTCTCCATCGAAAAAGTTCCGGACCCTCTTTTTGTTCTGCGACACGAACAATTCTAGATCTTCAGTCCATAATATTCGATGAAAAATTGATCGATATGTTGGAAACGAAAATCTGTTACGACTGCTGAAAAGGAGAGAAGAATTGAGAGCGGAAAAATGATGTTAATACGAAATTATCCTTCACTGATTCCAATCGGTTCTTCGAGTTGTGATTGAGTAGCCAATAAAGGCCGGTTCGTTTCTATGAGCCATTGAGACTCCGCGTGTTCGGTGACAGGGAAAAAAGTTGCTCGAAAAATGCTGCCCGTTGGAGTTGAAGGAATAACGAGGAAAGAGGGTCTCCGAAAGAACACTGTGAACCCACAAAGGGAACAACGCAAACTGTTGCTCGAATCGGAATAAAAGGCACACGTGTATGAGCTCAACAAATATTCGAGAAGTTGACGAAAAATCGACGCTCCCTCTTTTTCCAGGTCTCTCGATCTAAATGGAAATTAAATACAGAGGCGCGAATCGAATGAACTCGGCAACGAAAATTTAGTGTTCGACAGATGGAAAACAAAAGAGGCTTGGAAAGACTGAAAAAAGGGATGTCGCGGGGGGGCGAGGAGTGAATGAGTAAAAGAGCGCGAGAGCGAGGACATACGAGTGAAAACGTCGAGAGGTGCACGGAGTGCGAGTTCGAATGTTCGATTTACGATTCGTGTGTTGCGAGTTGAGCACGAAAACGCCGAGAGAGTGAGACGAGGAGTAACTGGAGTAGAAAGGAAAGGGACAAGGAGTGAGAGTGAGAGAAAAACGAGGAGAAAGTGAACAATCGCGTGGGAGGCGAGAGAAATACGTATCGAGTTGGTTTTACACTGCGGTTCCCAGTTGATTCGAAATGAATTGTCGTTCGAGCGATTTTCAATTGTTCGATTACGCGGAGGGTTCGCGGCGGAAGGCCGTGTGAGACCTACGCGAAAGGGGGATGAGAGTCTACGGAATGAGATAGAAAACTATCGAGGAAATACAGAGAAAAGCGGTCGCGTGAAAGAGAAGAGTCGATAGCGTCGACGCGGGAGGAAAGCGCGAGAGTGACAAAGACCAATTGGCAGCAATTTTCTCGAAAAAAAACCACGAGAGATTAAAAATCACTCTGTATTTTCTACCTTCGAATACGATCCTGCGATCCAGCGATAAAAATAAAGTATTTTTATTGTTCGATTATGAGCGACGCTTTAACGCTTGTTCAGGAATCTTTCGACCCCATCGAGTCGACTTTTTTTCGAACTTTCAGCGCATCGAATGCCCCAATTAAAACAACAATTCTGCCTTCGATACTCGTTGCAAAAATTCAAATGAAAATAATAAAAACAGCTGAAACACAGTCGCAAAAAAAGAGTCGACAGCCGAATAATTTTATCATTTAATTCGAACGCAGCACTTGTAGCGATGGATGTTTACCGACGAATTCAATAGTCTCACTTTCCTTTGTCTGGAATTAACGAGCTCCGGGTGTTTAACAGTTGATACGTTTGACGAGTGCTCGCGTCCGGTTCATAGCTCGGAAATCGAACACCAGTGGCAATGAAACAACGATCTACGAGGATTACGTCGATGTGTGGGAGGACGACTGAGAGTGGAAACCGAGGAAGGGGTATCCTGGTGAGCGTATTCGAGGGCTGTTTATTACGGGCAGTGCAACAGGAAATGCGAGTTGCCTCGTGTCCTCATATTCCGTTGTCATCATTAAACGTGTGTCGAGAAAACGAGGACCGATCCCATTGTTACATACACCGAGTGTCCAACGCCTCGTAACTTTGACATTAAATGCTCGTGCTCTTGCGAGAGACCGAATATTCAGAGTACCTTTATTTCGTCCAGGTTTTTCAAGCGTCCCGGGTTTATGTGGCTTTTTGAATTTTTAGTACGATGCAGGGGTGCGGGTCTAATGAGAAATTTCCTGCTCGAGCAAAATCGCCCAGACGAAAGCGTGTCGTCGCGAAAAAAATTGAGACCCAAATCAGGCTCTTTGGAGGCATGGAAAGTGTAATGCAAATATCGAGACATTGTTATTGTCTCGCGCGTTCACAAGAATCTTGAATTCCGTAAAATAGACTGACCGCCGAGTTGACTAGTGAAACAAGAACGATCATTGCTGGTTTGTTTGGATTCGATATGTTGGTTTGTTTAGGTTGAGGGACGAGGGTGCGCAGCACTCTGCTGGTTGTGCGAATTCTGCCAATCCCCGTACGAACAAGTGCTCGTGGATATAAGTACGATGAAGATGTGTCGGTGGATTTGTGCGATTGTATAGATGCAAGTACAAATATACATGTATTTCGTATATTGTTGGAACGTTCTGCTTCCAACTGACTGAGTAACACGAGAGACCCAGAATTTCCGTTATTCCGGTGCATTGATTATTCGTTGCTCGACGATGCGTGCCAACCTCGCCTGCTCTGCTCTCGTCTATTATTCGCTTGTTGCACGACGGATAAACTCGTCACGAGACGCGGCGGTGGAGTTGTACCGCGTTCTCCTATATACACAGCTATTCGTAAAATACTCCGAGACAAATACGTCGCACACAAATTCGCCGGGGGCGATATATGTTATTGGCAATTCGATAAAATCAGCTTTTCTCTAGACGCGGTCTACCGACTCGCACGTGTTGCATTTTTAGTCTCCGAGGCTCCGCCTTTGTGCGCGCCTTTTCACTCGGGTAAGTCACTAGTTTAAATCGCCAGACGAACCTCAAGGAAGATAGACGAGTAGCTAACGCGCCCAGCGATTGCTCAGTCTGGAGGTCGCTTTCGCCACGGAGGCTGAGAAGATGAGTTGCTCGCCGGGGCAAGGGGACGACGGGGGACGAAGAAAAGCATCGATCCTCGATGGCGCACGTTCAAATGCGGTCTCTGTGCGGTGATGAATGCTCCAGTTAGGCCGGAAATAATGAAAGGGTGTTTATCCAGAATTAGGTCCGAGTACGCGCTCCCTCTGTGCATCCCCCTCCTCTGCCCCCCTTTTACTTTCTTTCTATTTTATTTGTTTTTCTTTTTTACTTTTTTCTCTCTTTCTTTCTCTGCTCTTTCTCTGTCTTCGTCACTCGCTTTCCATATCAAGTAAGGGCCTCGAGCGAGAGAAAGTCCTACCCACACCTGCTCAACAACCCCCATAGTCTATCGTTCGTCGCTCATTCAGACAAATTAGCCCGACGGCAATGGCGGCGCACCGAGACCCTTTGTAGTTTTGCGATTCAAAGCGCGTTTTACTTTCAGCACGGGCAATTCGTGTTGGCAGAGCTCTTCAACACTTCATTTGGATGAGCCTCCTCTCTCTCTCTCTCTCTCTTTTCGTTCCTTATTCGGGCTTTTTCTCTTACTGTTTTGCCATAGTGCGTTTGACGAAGAATAAAGAGATTTTTTCAACCCTCCTAGCAAACTGTCTCATCCTACATAATCGAGGATTCGTGCCTCTCGTTTTCCCGTAGAACAGGCGCCACGCATACCCAAAGTCGGGGATTTTTCAAGTTATATACATTTTGAAGACCGATGCCATTGTGCTTATAAAAAATGGATACAAACCGGTCCTTTCTAAATGCGACAATTCTGGGTTGATACGAACCAGGAAATTCATTCAACGTGTTTATGAAAGAAAAATAAAAATTCGAAAATATACTGAGTCTTCCTGCTTCAATATTCTTCATATCTTCGAATCACTTGCAGCTGACTTTTCAAATATTTTTTTCAATTATTCTTCAGCTCTGTCATTGGGACTCAAAGGATAATGAAGATTGTCGAACCACTTGGTACTGTTTTGGGGATCAGCTGCGTTGTCTGCTGACTCGAGGCTCGCCGAGTCTGTCGATTTTCCTAATAAAGCGATTCGCAGCGGTTTTTCTTATCAGTTACTTCGAAGCATTTCGAGTCCTTGAACAAACACCACGAGAAAATTTGGAGCACTAAAATTTCACCCTCGCGCGCTGATCCTCCATTTCGCTTCCGGTAAAACCTGCTCCTTGATTCTTCGCGTTCTGGGACAGAAGTGAGGCACCGTAACATCAGCCCTTCCGGCATTCATTCCGAGCTCTCGTTTGCACGAAGAACGTGATAAAACCTTCGTACATTTCGTTCGTCGAGTGCCGAAAGACTGGCTTGAGGATATGCAAAATTTAGGGCTGAGGAAAGGAGTGACAGAATGAAAGAAGCGAGGAGCTCGAGAAATTTATTATTCGTGGCTCGTACGCTTGTTTACACGTGCGACCAAGCTCTCTTTAATCAAGTGATTCTCCTGAAAACTCCACCTTCCTGGTAACCTACGGAAAACTCAACGGGGAAAGTCATCCCGTCATGGGAATCACGAGAGCACTATTTATGGCGTAAATTTTGTTGGTGGAATGGAATCTCACTTGCTGGAAAAATGGCATGTGAGTTTTTGCACATTCTTTTTGTCTTAGCAATTGCAGCATGATGAAGAGGAAAAACTATTTTAGGAAAATCTTTACCAAAATGCTTACTGAAGGTAATTCCGAGGCAAAAGGTCGTCACAATTTAAAAATGAATCGTTCGAACTCTCCCATTGTAAATTCATCTCATGATTTAATTAATTTCTTTAAATCGAGATTGAAAAATTTTCAATAAAAAGTGATGCATTAACCATCACTGTCTGGACTTTCAATGTGATTCATTGCTTTTGACTATTTAAAAATATTTTCAAAAATGTTTTCATTTACCATTTAATCTGGTCACTCAACCAAAGTTATTTTCGATAAGCATTACAAGTTGTTGATCATTAATGTAGTGTCGAATTTCACCGAGGCTATACTGTCCACGAAAGCGTTCTACGGTGTACGCGGCGTTTCTGTTTACGAGATCGTATCTTAGTCGAGCGAGCGAAATATAAACAAACGGTGGGGAAAGAGGGGGGACTTTTGTCGAAATGTGAGGCACAAGCGTCCAAGCGGCAAGAGGACAGAGTAGTGGCCGTTTACGCTTTGCACAAGAAAGAGCTATATTTGAGACGTTTTTCTATGTTCAAAAAGTATCTATGTAACAATAAATCTGGGCTTATTTATCTACGTTGTGTCAACGGATCATTTCCCTCTGTCAAAAAATCCCTTCTACATTAATGGGAGTGCAAATGCATTAAAGCACCAATGCATTATTAGTAATGCTGTTTTTAAGCGTACTTTCTGTCTCGTTGTCAAGTGATTAAGAGTATTGATAAATGCGGTGAATAATAACAATAGTTTGAGAGTTTCAACAAATATTACGAGTGTAGGGAGAGTCGATGAAACTCTCAACGATCGAAGAGCCTCGGGTGGAGTGTGCGGAGTTGGAGTGGTCGACTCGAAGTTCTGGTTAGACCTGGCTACGAGTGCCGCTGGATGACGTCTCGAAACCGATCCATTAATCTCGGGAATTAAAAGAAAATTAATTATTGTTGCACCGTGGCGTACTCGTGAGCGAGGGCTTGCGAAACGAGAGAGAGAGAGAGAGAGAGAGAGGGAGGAAAAGAGAGAACGGGAGGTGGGCTCAGCGCGGGGGTTGATGGACGAGGGAGGAAACCGTCAGAAACTGCCCGCCGGGTCAGTATAAGGAAGAAGTAGAATAAGGAGAGAAAGAAGAAGCGGAGAAAGAAGAAATCGAGGGAAAGAGAGAAAAGACGGGGGAAAAAGGCTTGGGGAAATAAAAGAAAAATAATAGATATAGAAAATTCCTTGGGAAACAGACCGACCCTTCAACTCTCTTGGCCTCCATCGCTCTTCGCCACGACGAAGCGATCCAGTCACGCACGTTGCTCTATATACATACGTATATATATTTTTCTTTCTTTCCCTTCAACAGTAACAGAAAAGCATCAACGCGAAGGCGCCGCAGCCCCGACCAGTCAAGCTATTGCAATTAGGGTGCTCTTTCATTTTTTCTTCGCCATCTTTTTCGTATTCTTTCGTTTATTTTTCTCAAACAAAAGTAATAACTCACCTGTTCAATCCTTTAATAACCCCGGGGGCGTTTATGCTCGGTGAACGAGCCACCTGGCACTCTGTTTTCCGCGAGCGCGTCGCTCAGCTCACTTCGTGCCGAAGTTACTTTTAATTTGGCAACAAATAAAAAAGTAATCGAAATTGGTACAAGAATTTGAAAAAAATTAAGAATTTTCACAAAATCTCAAATATTTTCATCCCTCACTGCGGGGTCGTGGCGCGGATGGTGAAATTCCTCGTTACATCGATCCAACCACGAGCTAATGAACAAAACTTCACTCATATTTTCTCCCTCACGGAGATCGACAAGTGTTTGACAATTGACGAGTTCATTAATTAAACGACGGTAGAATCCGTCCCGCATTGGTGCCAACGATAGACGGCCATAGGATTTGTCGCGAGAACGCCCGATTTTGGAAAGGGGTGTCGAGATAATTACCGGCTCCCTGTTATATTGCAATGCCAGTGCGTACACCGGCGCTCCATCCTGAACTAAGAGCGAATTATCCAGGTCGCTGCAACTCTCCCGTTCATGTTCCCTCGCTGAGAATCTTACTTTCGCGAAGGGAGTTTCCGGTCGACCGGGCACTTGGGGGACAGATTTTTTAAAGTTGTCAAATAACAGCAGTTTGGATTCTGAGGAAAAAGCATTAGAAGTTGAGTTTCGAGTTAAGGTGGTTCATGCACGAAACGATTTTCTTAAGAAAAAGTCTTGAAATTTATACAGAGTTTAAATGGATAGTCGACTCACACGCATATCAAATTTTAAGGGGTTCGTCTTATTCGTTATTTAGATAAACGTGTTTAAAATGCTTAAAAAATCGTTTACTTATCCATACAAGGAATGAACGCTTTTTACGAAGTTTATGAAAAAGTACACAATAACAATGAAGTATACAACGAAGATCTGGGAAAAAATTCGAGACGATTGTCTTACTAGTAATAAAGATGTATTACGTTAAAGATTGAACGAATTTAGTAAAATGAGCATCGTAGTCTCACATTTGCTCATTTGGACATTTCATTTCTTCTTGGCTGGGCCTGCGGTCTTTATATTAACACTTTTTTCTCCATTCATTTCCCTTTGGGCTTTTTAAAGCAATTTTTTACATAAAAAACTGTAGTATTTTAGTCAGGGACGAATAAAATTTGGGGTTCAGTCTGTGATGGATCCTCGGTCAGTTAATGGCTTATAATTTCATTCGACAAAAAAGGTTGAAAAAATTTATTTACAATTGTGAATTAATAACGACTCTGACATTAATTTAGAGTGATGATATCTTTAATTAGGAAGTAAAAATGGAGCCAATTTAGACACCCATAAAATACGATCCTGCAGACACCCTGAACACATTTTCATCATCAAGTTCATCAGAATACATTCGAAGGCTCAAAGGTTGCATCACATTAATCGATCGGAGACTGGAGTCGTACGCGAACCAAAACTTTCGATTAAGCGAATCTCACGGGACATGCGAACTGCCACGAAGATGTGCAAGTAAAATCAGTACGAAACTCCACTCAGATTGGCGAGCACTCGGAATACTATATTTGAAATGAGAAACGTACGACTTGTCTTTCGATCCTCGCCTCGTGTTCCTTGGAAAGGATTTTACGTGATTCGCATTGACGTGCGAGCTTTGCCTTCCACCCAAAAAAGTAAATGCCATCGTCTGAGAATTTTGGTCGCACGTCTCGCGAGATCCCAGGATATTCATGGAAGCTCAGACTTTGCGTAATTGTTGCGATCTTTGTCTCGCTACATCCGTGTTCGAGTCAAGCGGACTTAAAAATTTTTCAAACTTCGAAAAATCGAAAGAAACGATGATCCAACTCGAATCGAAATTTTCTGACTTTTCTCTCTTTCCATCTGTTACTGCCTCCATTTAATCTCATTTCCTGTACTTACTCAATGGCGACCAGCCAGTAGTTTAACGCTTAAGGGTTAAATATTCAGTGTCACGGGAGGTTAAGGACTCGAATCCAGAGGGAAAAAGCGCGTCTCCCGCGTTCTGCTCTCGCAGTGCTAGTTAGTTTAATGTGGATTGTGCGATTTCGTACTGGGAGAAGCGCGAGCACCGAATCTGCAAGGTTTAGAATCCACCGATCATCCGCTTCCACAGCGAACCCCCTGATTTGGCCCCCAGCATTTCGTCCATAGCTTTTCTTCCCCACGAGAGCGTTTCAGTCCCGTTCCGGCCACCCCTACATCGTTACGGGAACACGAAAATCCGTTCGGCGTGAATTACAGCGACGGGCCGTCCCATCCGTTATCCCCACCGACGAGCGCCGCCAACGCTACGACCGGGAGCCCTGATTCCCGGTAATTAACTATCAATTCGCTCGATCGGGACGGCGGACGCCCGTTTATATTTCGCCGAGCACGAGGTCTGCTTTACCGCCTCTATAGGACACTATATACAGCTAAAGGAAGTCACTATCGCGTTGTGTGGAGAACGAGAGAAAACCAGGAACCAACCAACCAACCACCCTTCAATCAGGTCGTCGATCTTCTTCGTCTCTTTCTCTTCCTCCCACGTTTTCTTCTTCGTGCGCATTTGATAAATTCGGGAAAAATCAACTTTGTCGGGTTTCTGCCTCAGCTACCAGTATTTCGTGGCCTCGACGATTCCGGGGAGTGAAAATCACTTCTTTTATTCCACGGACCTTATGATTGTTGCAAATACGATGAATTAACCCGTAGACACTACACTTCTTTTGAGGTCACACACTCAGGACACTGGTGCAAAATTGCACTGAGAGTTTTCAAAACTTATTGTTTCATCCATGAAAGTATGGAATTGATCATACAACGAGACTTTTCAGGGGTAAAAACTCCTTGGTAATCGATTAAAATGATTTAAAAAATTGAATAATCAAGTTTTATTGTGGAAAAATGGGGAAATTGAAGGAAGGAATTTTGACGTTCTAGACACTTGAAATTTTCGTGGGTGCAAATTTGCACCAGTGCGGTGTCTACGGGTTAGAAATTTTGCTCGAAAATGTTCGTCGTTGTCGTTCGTATAATCGATTTTTTGCGATACCAGAGTTTGAGGCTGCTATTTTCTAACATCGCTACGCTCTTTTTCCAGCGAACGGCGTTCACTACTTCCGGTGAATGACGGAGAAATTCACTCCAATCACGCGTCTAGGAAGCAGCTATACGCGGGGGTCTCAATCTTTTGTCCTCATTAATAATTCACCGAAGCAGACGATTATAGGGAAGCTCGGCGAAGTCGCGAGAAGATCGAGATTTTCTTCTGGTCTCGAATCCGGGCTACAAAGTATACGACAACGGTCTATCTCGAATCCAAGAAAGAGCGTCTTAAAAAAGCGGGGAGAGAAAAATAGAAGGGGGAGTGGATCGCTTCTCGTTTCGGGACTCTTTCGCTCCGGGGGCTGGAACATACTGCGTGCATAGTTGAGTAAAATGGGATACCGTGGGGTAGAGTCTTGGTATTTCTAAAACGACGAGAGTGAGACCGCTCGAGCGCAGGAGCGGGAGAGAAAACGCAGTCTTCCGACGTTACGTACTACTGTCTGCTAGACGTGGTTAAATATTCTGTCTTTTCCTTCATTTCTTATTCAAAGTATATTTCATTCCATCGTTCGTTCGTCCTCCCAGTTGAATACGTATATACATGCTCATCCTGCTATATGCAGGATGAGCATGTACTACAACGAGAAAAGAGAACGAGTCACTCTTGTCTCTCGACTTTTCCTCCTGCCATGCAAAATATATAGACCTCACTCCCATATCAAAAAGTCTTTTTTCCTTTGCTCTCTTGCCACAGGAAACAGTTCGAAGAAGCGAAGAGAGATGCTCCTCCTCCTGCTTCGGCGAGCACACTGAAAAATCTCTCAATGATTTGTACTCCTTATCTGCATTTTAATTACACCGTATAATTCCCTGAATAATCGGTTCGAGGTTATATTCTTTCCAGCGAAGCGTTTTTCCTTCCCCAGTTCTTTGTCTACTCCATCACTCCAAAGCCCTCTTCTTTTGTCTTCCAGTGTGCTTCCTACTTTTCGTTCATTTTTATTTCCAACCCCCGTTACTTTTCTTCTTATTATTGATCTTCATCCATGATTTTCAATGGGTCTTCGATAACTCTCCCGACCTTCGAGTGTCCGACGATTTTTTCGAGCAGACCAGTGCTTCCGTCGACTGCCCACTTTCCTTTTATTTTCATGTCGAACAAATCGCTCTCCCTTGACCATTGGCTTACGAAAGAAATACAACGTGTGTGAGACCCTTGATGCTCTTTGTCAAAATGTCGGTGGCGCAAACCACCCCGAGGACGGACCATCGGAGGGTTTCCCGCGAGGACAAGGAACAATCATCGCGCCATACAGCTCTCTAACGATCGTCGATTGTTTTCGCTGAGTGCTCGAAATTTTCTCGCCTGCGAAAAGGCCTAGAAAAACAGCAAGAAAAGTTGCTGGGAAAAAAAAGAGAGAAGAACACGGAGCGAGAGGAAGAGAGTGTGGGGACGAAATTTTAAGTTAAAGTTGGTAAAAATGATCGTGAAACGATATCGAGATCGACATAACATTGAATAACTTCATGGATAAAACCTGCAATTATGGAGGGCAGATAAACGTTCTTGAAAATAAAGAAAATTTACTCGTGATACTCTGACTCGGCCCTTTTGATCTCGCTCATTACATTTATCTTCAGCAAGATCGATGTCGCACGCGAGAAATTGAGAAGTGAATATAAAGAAAATAAATAAGGGCGAACGAGTTCAGCTGAGCTTTTTTGCCTGGAGGGTGTAAATCATAGCTCCTTATTCGAAAGTCTGAGACCTCAGCAGCATCAAGATATGAGGAAAGCTGAACAAATGAAAGAGAAAGGAAAAGGGAAAAAAGGACGGGGACGGAGGGAGCAGGGAGTTTTCGTTCTTCTCGTCACTCCACCCGCATTTTCACTTTCTCCATAGCCTCGTTCCATCTTTTGCACTGCTGCGACAATGCGCAATCATGGAGATTTCCCAGTTGAAAAGTTTTTCTTACACGAGCAATACAGCGACGAGAAACGGTACTCGTTCCTCTCATCTAACTTCTCATTTACGAATCAAACATAACGATATTCGATTATAAATAAATATGAGTGAATTTCAGAATATTATTTGACGAGTTGATCAAAATTTCGTACGTGTCAATGTAATTTATGCTGCTCCATCGTTCACAAACTTCAATAAGAAGACGAAAATTAGTCTCGAAGTTTGATTATTCCTGAGAAGGAGGCTAACCACCTGGAGAATTTCGTTCCCAAAGACTCGACTCTACACCCAAATGTAGATATCGAAGTTATCAACCAGTTCCGAATAACGAACCGTATTGTTCCGAATTGAAATTCAATCACCAACAAGATTCTAAACCCCCGTCTCGAATGTTGACAGCTTCATTGCTCTAAAAAGAAAGCACACAAGTTCAATTTTCCTAACTCAATCGATGGTACGAACAAGCCTCTTATGAAGGAATGCCATCAACCTGAGTACTTCCTGCCGAGAGTGAAGTCGTTCGAATTGCTTCGAAAGGCGGTGTATTTAATGTAATGTACTTAATGTCGCGCTGGAAGTAGCAACGACGCAACAACGATAGCGTTGAACCCTTGACAGTTTCGCGCTACTTTGTCCGGTCTTCGTTGCAGGTTTTCCACAAGCCCGAGGGTCTTGGAACGTTCTAAGTCGCGTTCTTGGTGCATGTTTCGAGAAGAGGCGAGTGTTCGTTCCTCGGCATGTTCTCCGTGCATTGTTGCACCTCGTGTGTCTCTCCTTAGTCTGGAGTGTGTATATCTACAGACACTAATCGAGACTCTTAGGACCCGGGTGACCTCCTGCGAGGTGGCTTCTTACTTCAACTCCTCGGCATCTCTTTGGCAACGTGGGTAGCGAGAGAGATGTTCTCCGTGGCTTAATCCTCGGCAAGACTTTGTCACGTGGTTATACAGACTACGTGGGATGGTGGCAGAGAGCAAAGAACGAGATCCGCAGCAGCGGATGGCAAGACTTTCAAGATATTAGCGGAGTGTGGGGAAATAAGACGAGTTAGCGTGAGCTCGCTCTTCATCGGGAGCGAGTGTATCGGGGAGAAAGCACACGAGGCTCTAGTGGAAAGAGAAGGAAACGAAGAGGGGGGGAAGAACGAGAGGTTTGTCCCGTTCTCGAAATAGGTATCCTGCACGGTATAGCGCTGTGGAAGGCGAATGTTGCTCTATTCCCCCGGCTAAAACTTGTACTACACTACACATCGGCGGAGCCCGTGTACGTATCATTATACACAATGTACAGTGCCGCATATACCGTACGTAGAAGGAGGTCTCGCGCGAGAACTTTGCGTGAAATGCCGCCTCAAGCATATCCTCTCCTTCCAATGCTAACGTTCTCATCTTCCACCTTCCATATTAACTGTACTGTTCTCAAACTCTTCTTCACTCCCCGCATCAATTCGTCCCTTGTCGCTAGTCTTCTAAAGATGAAATGAGACTATATCACTCGTGGCATATTATCATTGAGAACTCGGGGAGCGATGAACCCTCGACTTCCAACGGCAACCAGCGTCACGGGCTTCCTCGACGCTTTGAATCTTCGTGCCTCTCATCCAACGGATCCTCTTATCTTAGACTCGTCACGCTTCGTGCATCACGATTCCTTGGCCCCTGAACTGCACCTTGCTTCTGGGAACCTTGGATCGAGGGAAACGAGATCGAAAACGTTGTCGATTTGGGATTGTAAACTCACCTACAACTGTCCGACTGCTCGTCATTTTCATGGTGGTTCATATCCTCGAATACGGTTTTGATTAGTTCATGTTGTGAGTGTGATAAATATTGACTGGAAGAGGAAGTTGGTGGAGCGGAAAGTGCCAAGGGTGAACTAAGATTCGCACGCAACGTCACGTCGATTAGTATCAATTCAGGTGAATAATCGGTTTTCCGCTTGAAACGAGCACAGCCGCGTAATGTCATCTCCCGCGCCGAGAACTCCCTCGCCCCATCCCCCTCCTCAGACCTTTCTCCAGTTCTCGATTCCTCTCCTGCTCTCTTTCCTTCTATTTTTCATCTCACTCCTCATCCTCGTCTCACCGCTGGGGCTTGCCGACAACCAATGGAAATAAGCTCACCCAAATTACCGAGTCGTTCGATCAACCGAGACGCCCTACCGATCAGAAAAATGAAAAAAAAATATATCTATATCTGTGTGTCTGCGTGTATTTCTATAGATCTCATATGCCAGTTGAATAAAGAGCTAAAAATCGAAAGAGCAGCCAGACCAGATCATTTGTTTCCACATTTTTCAATGAATTGATCGCTTCCTCAATCTTCCCTGGATCAAGAGCTTCCGCAGGTGTCAGGGTGGCTTAACTTCAGCGACCCGTCTCAACGTCGTATTTATCCTGGAAGTGAAATCTCGTAAAAATTGCGTTCTTTTGAATTCAGCGACTAAAAATCAATGGAAATCCAGTTGCTGACTTCGAGCTGAAATCCTATCTTTGACCTGACATTTCCCGACGAGCCGAACTCGTCCGTCCACCAATCCTAGGTAGTCGCCGTTTCCAGAGGCTACTGTGCGACGTGAGCGAAAGAACAAAACAAACATTGTTTCATCCGTACAATGAGATTAGAGAGGTACTCGGTGATTTTTTTTTTGGCTGTGTTCGTCTAAACGTTGGAAATGTGTTCAAGTCTACGAAGATTGGAAAGCTACTGAGTTGTCTCGAGGATCTAGATAGCGAAAGTCTCCGCCGTCTTAGATTCTCATCCCACCGGTGGACCGTGGCAACAGAAACTCACACATGCAGCCCTGTCTAAACATAGAGCATCCCAACTGCAAGAACTCTTCTTCTAGTATTTACTATTCCGCTGGTCTGTATGTACACAAAGCCAAGTCCATATACATCGCGCATGTGGCTTGGTACCAGAAGTCATGCGACTCCGACCAAGACGCACTCACTTTTCGTACTCGAGCCACATACGTATACATAAATGAAGGTGGGGAGAGTGAGGAATGAAGAACCTCCGGTGTGGGATAGACCACGAGTCCACGAGTGGTCGTCGTGTGGCTTTAATACGATTAAGAAGCGACGAGCGTGTTCTCTGGCGTACTGCAATCGGAGACATGTATACACAGATACAGAGGAAGTTGGAGAGAGAGAAAGGGAGAGGAAGAGGGGGACCAGGAACGAGGGCCAAAATTGGTATGCTGTCGAAGCAGAGAGGACAAGGACGCGGAAGACGGTTGGGGCAAGCGCGACGTACGAGCTGGACGGACCGGTTGGACTGCAGCCTAATTCGCGGAGGTTCGCCTGCTGGAGTCTGCTACAGCGGTTGGTGAGTTTGGTGAGGAATAAAGGGCGGGAGATGAAGGAAGAGAAGAAGAAGAAGAAGGTTAGAGAGGAGCAAGTGGACGCGGATGGAGAGAGGATTGGTGTGCACCGCTAGTTGTGGTCGGCGTTGGTCCTAACTGGCCGTCGTCTTGACCATGGTCGAGGTATTGGTTCACCGTGGAAGAGTTCCTCGCGTGGACGTGGTACATACAAAGTATAGATATGAACGAGGAAATGGCTAAGCGTCCGCGCGAGGTTGAGGGAGAAGGACGGAAATGTTTGTCGAAATCAAGCAATCAAGCCTAGCCGGTAGAGAAAACGGCTTCCGCGTCCGGTGCGGGTGTTCTCTGAGGCTGTGCGAAAAGAGGGAGCTGCGGGAGCTGGCCTCGCGAGGGTCCGAGCGAGATGACCTGACCGCGGCGACCGAGAGGCAGGAGAGGGAAAGGTGGGAGAGAACACGTGGAGAAAGAGAGGAAACGGAAGATAGAGTTAGGAAGAGCGGGCCAAAACGCACCGGGGGTTTGGGGTCGTGAATGATGGAAGAAAAAACGAGGAGGGAGCAGCCCCGTCGGTGATACAAAAAGTCATATACACACAGCGTGAAGGACGAAAAGGGGCAGCAAAGCAAATGATTTCTGGCAAACGGAGCCACAGCGCACAAAAATTAAACTATATCGAATCTTTTTGGCAACTAGGGGACCTGTCTCCACTAAGGAACTGCCCTTATTGTTTGTGTCCGCAAATAACTGTATACACGTTTGTTTTATCGCTTCCTCGTAGATTTAGCTCACCAGCGTCCGAACGAAGAAACGGTGGAGGCGCAATATCTTCGTATATACATTTCAAGTGTTCGTGTATGTGTGCACAGGACTCGGAGCGCCATCACGCAACACACCCATGGCAGGACAATCTCTTGCTCTCGGCTCTTCGACCGAGTTGCCCAACAGTTTGCGTCACTGATGGAATAATGGTCCATTTGGGATGCACGTGCTGTCGCAGAATTTCTCTCTACTTCACCCTCGGCCCTATTCGCTACTTCCTCTTCTATCTTCTCCTCTCCCCCCCCCCCCCTTCGCCCCCCGCTCCACAGCCTCTTCCCATTTCCTCCCTTCATCTCTCTATACATTTATACGTTATGGCTCTGCTTTCTACGCCGTACTGCTCCGCTTCATCCAACCGTATTTACATGTAATTTTAGCCAATTAATATTTATACCTGCTCCCGTCGAGCTTTCGAACGTGTGGCAGCCAGACGAGGAGAGTGAGAGGGAAAAGGACGCTTTTCGAAGGAGGGACAGAAACGGAGAGGTAAAAATCTCTCGATCCGCGTACCGTCGGTGTCCCCCCTTTGCCACGATTCCCCAATAGGTTTAACCCGTATCAAGCATCAAACCATTCGTGCCATAATTCGTGACATCTCAAATAAAAACATGAGCGACGTTTATCCAATGGAATTAAGGCGAAAAGAAACTTTGAAGTGTTATCAAAGCATGGAGACGAGAAAATGCAAATGAGGGAGCAGCGTCTAGGCAGGCCTCTTTTCGTTTCTCGTTTTTCGACGCAAATTTGATAACTTTATCGCACCAGGTAATATAACCGGCTGAAATGCACTGGTACGCGAGGATAAAGTACGAAGGGGGAGCAGCCTTTCAGTCTGGACCATTCTCAAGAAAAGGATATCTTTTTAACGTCACGTCGCGTGGCGGCAACGACATCGTCGACGTTCCCGTATCGTATACGCCGTTGGGAAAGAGAAAGATCGGGCGCCGTGGACGTCTCGGTACCGAGAAGAAACGAGACGAGGTGGAGGCTGCGAGAGTTTTCGTGCCGCCCGAACCGTAAATACTTCAGACTTGACACGGGCAATATTAAAAGTGCGAGGTGTACCAACTAGGACCACCGTCCCGTTGCGCCCTCTATGTGCGTTGCTCTGCCCCGCGACCATCGTCACAACGAGCGTGGAGCTAAATTTATGTTGCTTATCTCTGACGATGGGGCAAAGAAACGGTGCGGCAACGTTTACCAGCTATTTTCCCACATAATAGTCTACATTGTCTGCCCGGAATTTATATTCGAGACGCAAACAACTGGGAATAATAATCGTTCGATAATAAAAACTATTGAATTCGTACTTTATATTCAAATGAAAAATGTTTCGCGATTGGAAATCGCGATCAGGGAGTAAATCATTTGGAAAAGCTCACAGCTTGGTAACCGACAACTGGGAAATTATCCACTTGTGAATACATTCATTGATCATCTTATTCGATCTTTCGACACGTGCCTCGATTGGAGCATTTCAATGTACAGTTTTGTCGATGAGAAATCCACGAGAAGTATTTCACGCAGCTCGCTCATGTTTGGCATGAAATCCGGATAATAATGACGATGCAATGACTTGCGGATGAGGAAGAAATCGTTTAAGCAAATGAAGTCGTTGAAGCCCCTCGAGGAATCAACAAATATATGCATGCGAAACACGCGCCATTCGCAAAGCCACGTGAAAGCAAACAGGGCAACCGGTACTAATTCTTCTGCTCCAACTATGGAGGAACGAGAGAGACAGAAAAATAATGAAAAAAGTCTGGTTCTCGTCAACCCAGCGACGTCATCTTCTAACGTGGAAAGAAAAGAAGAATGGAGAGAGAGAGAGAGAGAGAGAGAGAGCGGATGAGAGAGGGAGAGAAAAAATTGGAGTGGCGGGTAGTTAGCTTGATTAATCGCATATTTATGTATCGGGCCACTTGGCGTGCTGCTCAGAGCTTTAGCCGCCTCTTGCTGGTGGACAACGAGACAGGGCAGAGGGAGGGAGGCGAGGAGCTAGCTTTATTCCAAGCCTCGCAGCTTCACCGGCTCCGGAGAGCGACGGAGACCGAGACCCAGAGAGGCAAATCTCTTTTTCTCCCTTATTTTTCCCCTGCTTCGACCCATTCACTTTTTGTCCCACTCCAGTCACCGCAGTCAACCCTCATCCTTCGTTTCTCATTGCCCTGCTCCTATTCTCTTTCAACCTTTCCTCCCTTTTTATGCTTCATTTTTTTTCTATTCTTATTTACCTCGTGCTTATTTTACCCGCGTATATATATCTGCTTATGATAAAAATGTAGAGAGTTCTTCCTCCGTAAATTTTGAATTTCATGGAGTTTTTTAACACGGCTTCTGTGCAAACGAAGGGAAGTGTATTAATTGCTTTTTATTGCAAATCCCTCTTCGTCATTGCGTTGGATTGATTATAATCGAAAAACCACCCGACAGCTGCACAAAAAAGTTTGAAATTTTTTTTTTTTTCATTGAGCCATGAATACGAATGCAAATATACTCAAAATTTGTTTTTATTAACTAAACTTGATATTGCGTCGGTACTCATGTCAGTGTCATCGTCCTATCCTCAACTATGTTGCTACGAAATTCAATATACGTCTGTTTTATTGTATGTGGCTAATGAAATTTCAACAAAATTCTATAGATTGTTGGTCCATAGTGTTGTTGTATTAGTATTATTTCTTTAATCAAACGCGAGCGAAGCCAAAGACACCGGAGCCTGGGACTAAGTCATTCTTTTGTTTGGTTCTGAAAGGGACTAAGCTCTGAGACTTGATCCGTGCTTTGGTCTCTTTTAGTACCAAACAACAGAAGGTATCTATGGGTATATGTTTGTACTCTTGATTTCTTTTGGTTTCTCTATTACGCGTCCTTTCGCCGGCTCTTTATACGTGGCAAAGAAAAAAGTAAACTTTTGGAACTTCAAGAAGTAAGAAAAGAACGCCGAGTATTCAGGGGTCTACCCTAATTAGAATTTTCAAAAAATCGATTTTTGTTTTTATTGCATTTTTCGAAAGTATAGATAATTAAAAGTATCATACTAAAATTTTGGAAAGATCTGAGCAGTCTAAGTGTACTTTTGAGCGACGTTTACTTATATAGCTGTCTGAGCACGCGAGTACGCACCGCCCAGTGCGGTACCGCGAAGCTGCCTGTGTTTAAACGCGTTTTTTCTCAAAATTACGGTTTTGGACGGCTCGTTGATAAAATTTTCGAATCTATTCAACCGATCCTTACCAAAAATTTACCATGTGTTCTTTGCGATTATAGCTATAGCGCGTATCATACGAATTTTGAAATTTTGAGCGGAATTATTTTTTTTTTTGCGAAAAACGATGAAAAAATGTGCTTTTTGATAGTTTTTGAACAAATGGCCGCCATTTTTGCATTTTTGAAAAAATAAAAAATCAAGTGATCTGGCCTATAACCATTTACCAATTGAATTCAAAACTTCTTTTATTTTTTTTCTCCGATCATCCGTTCCAGAGATTTTATCAACAGTGCACACCCATCTCTTTTTTGGACTTGTCTTCTCTCCCATTTTTCCTTACGAAATCAGAGTAAAATAAAAATAAAGAAAATTTTTCTGTCTATTTTAAGAGTGTATTTTTAAGGCATAACACTTTTTATATCCATATTTACTATTTATACCGGTCAAAAAAATTCGCGAAAATAGTATTTTTTTGCCCTTTCAATTAGAGCAGACCCCTTAAAAAATCGTGACCGCATTCGAGCATTCAACGTTTTTGTTCTTGATAAAAACATAATGAGGAAGACCAACAGAGTTGAGTAAATGGTTGTTAAAAAATTATACGTCTAATGTAAACAATAGAAATGTTTGTTAAATAAAAACAAAGATGTTTGACTTTTTTTTTTACTCAAACCGATCTGAGAGCAATTTTCAAAGGAAGAAAAAACTCAAAAACCGTCACATATTCGCGTATACAAGAGAGAGCGTTGGAGCTCTCGCAGGCTTTTTTTACTGCTCTGTGTCGAGCCGCTACCGTGCTTCTTGATGCAGGTGGAACGAGGTCGACTAAAATGTTTAGAGAACTAAGCGCGATGGCAGGCGGACCTTTAAATCACCGCGCGTACACTTGCCCCTTTCCACCTCTAACCTTCCTCCTTCTCCCTGAAGCTACGTTGCGGTTATATTAACACAGGGCTTTTCCGTGTCGTATACCAAAAGCCACAACGCCGAGACTAACATCTTTTGTACATTTATCAGCATTTTGTTCTCGCCATAAAGAGCGTGAATAAAAAGGAGGCCAGCGGCAATTTATGGGGGACGATCCATCACGGGGAAACGAAGATCGATTGATCGAATAATTTTCGAATGAAAAAGCTGACTTTTCTTGCGAAATTTCCTATGCGGCTGCGAAAGCGCCTGGGAGTGAGCAAACATTTTAATGTTTTCTTGGCAGAAGAACCATTCGGATGAGAACGATGTGGAAGTGGAATGAAAATTAGACATTTCGTTGCCGAGACGAATGCATCTTTCATCGGAATCTGTTAAGGAGTTTGTTGCAACCGATAATAAGGCTGTTCGAAGGAAATGGGGAGTTTGGTGAGATCGTTGGCTCGGAAGTGGCGACGAGTAAGGGGAGGAGCGGACTCTCCGTAACTTTTACTCGAGATAATAAAGCGCGTTGGGCAAGTTTGTGAGCCGTGAAATTACCGAGCGAACATGCGCGTAAGAAAAACAATGAAGGACCCTCAGGAACCGAGGGAGCATCGCACGGATCGGGAGCTCCGCGAAATGGCAGATTCACCACGCGAATGTGTAGGAGCTTCTCTGTCACGTGGCTGTATGCGTTGAACGAGCCAGCCGAAAGACAGCAGAGGACACAGAGTAACGCTCCGTCTCGAGAAAAAGGCATCGAGGGAAGAAGGCGCGGACGAACGCCGAAAGGGAGAAGAGACGACACTGGAGAACGATTTACAAGGAAAATGTTCGAGCGAGAGGAAACACACACTTCTTTTTTCCCTTTTTCCAATGGCTTCTAGCGTACTTTTAAGTGTACGTTTTCGTGTAGGTGGCCTCGACAAACGATATAAATCTACTCGGGTATATCCATCTCCTCGAGTAACAGCAGTCGGGGGATGCACGAGGCTGTAAGAGAGAAAGAGCGAGGAGGGAAGCGGAAGAGGGTTGCTTCTGAGGATTCGAGCCACCACGACACTACACCTTTAAAATCCTGAGACACAATGAAGAACGTTTCCCCGAATTGAATGTTCCTTAGATGCTACGCGACTATTTCTTTATCTTCTTATTCTTTTACTCTTTGTTCCTCTGCACGAGTGAGCTGAGATAATCGAGAGATCCATCCTCGTCTTGGAATAATCGACGACGATTCCTTGGGCTTGGAAAAACTTTGCCTCTTGTCTCTGTCTCCACTTCCTTCATTCCTTGCCTCTCTCGCTCTGTTTACCTTCTTATTTCGGTGATCGAGGCTTCTATCATGGACTGATGTCTCGAAAAGCAACATAGTTTTCTTCACTTATTCGAAGAGTAAGTTTCCATTTCACGAAAAAATATCGTTCCGTTTGAATTGTGGAAATGTCGAAGAAGAAATTTGGGATCGAGGCCCGATTAGGTCTCAAAAGCGTTTCACTTTGACTGTTATTTTATTATTTCCAAAAAAAAAAGTGTTTTTGTGGATTTCCATCAAATTATGGTGGATTTTCTGGAGCCGATGTGCGTCGAATACCCATTTTCAAAGGGTAAGGGCTCTTTTGAACGCCTGGTTTTTTGAGTAAAAATTCATAAATCGAAAAAACCGAAAAGTTGGTACGAAAGAAATCGAGAAAATGAGGAGAAAAGGACTCGCTGGCTCCTCGAGTGCCATTGCAAACGTACATTTACATATTTTTATTCTATTTACGTATGGAATATTTCGTTACATCGGAAGGGTGCTTCATTCAAGAGCATCTACCCAAAAAACTGACTTCACACACTTACTATTATCCTTTGAGGCTCCTGAGCGTCTTGACGTTCGAAAGTCCTCGAGGGAACGTTTTCGTTGCGGTGGCGAACGTCATTCCTCCACGTCTTCACTCGAGTCTGGTTACACCTTCACGGACACCCTGTATACGGAGAAATTATACGCGAGCCGAAAATCCGTCACTTCAGTCGCAGGAAATATCTGAATTTACAGACACTCTTTTCTGACGTCGGTTATATTACTTTCGACTGCACGAAAAAATCTATCGAAGTAAACCGTCAGTCAAGCGTCTCGACGTTCGGTTTTTTCCCCAGAAAAATATCATTCGTAAGATATTTATTTCCGGGTTAGAATTCGCGACGGTTTTCGTCAGCGCTCGTTGCACAAAACGCTCTGGTACCCTCATTCGGCCTATGATTTAAAATAGAATATTAGAAACGCTGAAACGAATAATCGGCAAGGACCGACACGAAAACACGTTCCGCGACGGTGTTCTAATTAAAAATAAATCCCTGTACGTTCACAGGAGGATGTGGCAGAATAAAGGGAGGGAAAGGAACTATAACCGTTAGCTGCCGGTTAGCCTCGCGATCACATTAAAATAAATTATTTAAGTCGTAGCAATTTCGTGGCTCCCCGTTGGCTAATATCCCTATAACGATAGCAAAACGCACGTGTGTGTTTGTGTGCCCGAGAAAGAGAGATAAAGATTGGAGGTTTCGGTCTCCCTGAAATGGGAGAGCAGCAACGAAACTTGAGAGCGAGATGAGTGTGGCAGAAATTGGGGAACGAGGGGGTGGTTTTCTCGAGAATTGAAGTTGCCTCACGGCGATGGGTGGAAGAGGACGAAGACGATGACGACAAGAGCATTCTTAGGGGCAAAGAGGGAGAGGAGAGCTTCTGGGACGGAAACTGGGCGTGAAGCTTCTCGAATCTTTCGACAAGCAACCGAGAGAACATCTCTCCTGAGCACAACGCGTTCGAGGTAGGCTAATTGATGAGGACGAATAAAATAATTGAAAGATAAATTCACTCTTCGCCAAATTGGGACAACGATGCCTACCCACCGGTTCTATTGATAATACCACTCAATTTACCTCTTCGCGAATATGCTTCTTCATGTCTATTGAATTTTGACAGATTTGTTATTTTACTTGGCATGCAGTACGATTTTTAGCAGTGCTTTTTTATGCAGAGTTCATGAATTCCTTTTTAATGGGTTCGATGTGACGCTACACGTTCGACAACTGGCCCTTTAACGTGTTCACGTCGACTTGAAAAATGCAAATTTTAATAAGGCTTGAAATGAGCGATGATATTTAAGGTAGTGCACGAAACGATTTTCTTAAAAAAAGTCTTGAAATTTACACAGAGTTTAAATAGGTGGTCGATTTTTAAAGGGTTCGTCTTATTGGTTATTTAGATAAACGTGTTTAAATGTGAAGAAAAATACACAGGAGTATGGGGATTATGCGTAAAAAATCATGTTACGAATGAAAGCTTCTTACAAAATTTATGAAAAAGTACACAATAAATGAAGGTTTGGGAAAAGGTTCGAGACAATTGTCTTACTAATAATAAGGATGTATTACGTTAAAGATTGAACGAATTTGGCAAAATGAGGACTCGTAACCTCACATTGGCTTATTTCCGCATTTTGTTTCTTCTTGGCTTGGCCCATTCCTGTAATAGCCTTCTGCCTTTTTAATAATAGTTTTTTCTTGATTCATTTCCCCTTGCGTTTTCTAAAGCGATTTTTAGTAACATAAGAAACTGCAGTATTTTAGCCAGGGACGAATAAAATTTGGGGTTCAGTCAGTGATGGATCCCCGTTCAATTAATAGCTTGTAATTTCATTCGATAAAAAATAAGTTGGAAAAATTTATTTACAATTTTGAATTAATAACTCTGACATTAATTTAGAGTGATATTATCTTCAATTAGGAAGTAAAAATTCTACCCAATTCAGACACCCATGAAATACGATCCTACCTTATCGAATATTTTCGTTTGTTTGTCTTTCCAAACATCCTTCGAAGTAGGTTTCCTTAAATGTTTGAATCTGCTTCGAGTTGAAAATTTCTTGTATTCGTAAACGAAAGCCAAGCAACGAGCGGAGCATCAACGAACCCTTGCAATTTCGCATTTTTTTTTCCTCTACGCGTTTAACTCAATTGTGTCTAAAATGCATGTTGACTTTTAGACATTCATTCGAATAGTGCAAAGCGAAAATATGACGATAATTGAGTGCACAATATTGTTGAAAGTTTGAATAATCTTTATTTGGCAAGTGCATTACGATGATCGGAGTGAAATCTCAGTTAAGTTTCATATCAACACAATGGGGAAGAGAGTTCTAACGGAAATGAAATTGGCCACGGGTGTTGTATAGATGTCGTCTATAGGCGTGGGGAAAAGCATTTTAGGAGGTGAAGCGCACACAGAATGTTCGCGATTTTCGGTGTACGTGTATTACAATGCAGCCTATAACGCCGTACACTCTCGACTTAATTCTCATTCAGAACATTCCACGACCAGTGCAGGAATTTCGAGCCATTAAGCACTCGCTATCTTTCGGCTCTCTGACTTCGGAGAGTGTGTATAAGCTTCATTTATAACACACAATTCCTCCGTCTCTCTTTCTCCCCGTCCTTTAAACCTCTAATTCTCTCTTTTCCTTTCTTCCTTCCTGGCAACTCGTGGAATATATCTTCGAGTCTCTCCCCCTTCCCTGGAGCTCTTGAAAGCAGCGGAGAGTTTGTCTGGAGAACACGCCAGGGAGAGGTAGCCGGAGAAGGACGCACCCCGCGTCAGAATTATTCCGTATAATTATATTCGTTTTACAACGACACCCCGGGGGCTCGAAATTGAAATTGAGCTGCCCTAGACGAATATCTCTGGTCGTGCTTCGCGCCAACCGCCCCTTCCTCACGTGCACTTCCGAGGTAGCTACGAGCCAGAACTCTTCCTCTGGAGACCTTGATACGGAGCGGGAAGGTACGTCGACGTTTTCAAATTTTGCTTAGTAATTTTTTCCTAAGGATCATTCCCCCGAAACTGAATTTACCTCAGCTACATTTTCAAATTTCATTTTATCGATGTGTTCCCCTCCGGCTGCACGGATTTTAATCAAATCATTTTGACGCTGTTCAATTTAAAATTTGAAAGAAAAAAAAACACACACACACACACACACAGCTGCCTAATTAACAGAAATTTCATCAAAATAGAATCTCTTTCTCCTCAATCATTCCGCCAATTTTCCCTTTCGACTGATGCCCGCGTATTCGTGGTATACCGTGCCCGACTAAATAGGCATGCCCGTTTCCATATTCTGATATCATGTGAGCCTATTAGTGTCGAAAGAGAAAGAGACGAACGAGTAAAAAATGGAACAAGGGAGAGAGCGAGCGAGCATGAATTTTCTGCTTTTATTTTCTCTCTCGCCTCTCTCTCTCTCTCTCTCTCGTTGGCATCGACATAAGCTATATAGCACGTGCTCGCATAGCGGCACGCACGATGACCGGAGGCACTCGCAATTTCGTTCGTCCCATACAAGCTTTACGGTCCGCGTCGAAACAACGCGCCGAGAATAATAGCTCGTTCGTATTTTACCCCCGCAGTACGTTTTACCATACACAAGCACACGTATAGACGTAACAGAGCGAAATTTCGGTTCAGGGGAGCACGGAATTTTGGCTCTATTGCAGTGACGACCTCGGGGGAACGAGGATGGCGTACCGAACTACGAAACGGTATAAAAATCTGGACAAAAAGTAGGAAACGAATACATAAGCACGAGAGCGCGAACGCTCCCCTCAACACTCGCATGAATTTTAGCGTTTCTGTGTTCTCCCTCCTTCCATTTAGCATTCTCTGTCCCTCGCCCCTTCTCGATTTTGTCCTCTTGATTCAGCCGAATATCCCGAGAAGCCTGCGCGTGGTTTCGAGGTTGATCAGCACAAATTAGCATAGCCAATTCATGTCTCGCGCCCCTATAAATAACATGTTTATCGTTCTAATTTATGCGCGAAAGGCTCGCTTTCCTGTCCCCCTTGCTATCGAAAGCCGGACAATCGGATGACGCGAGCTAGTCGTGACCAAAGAGAATCATGAACAGCATTCACATCTCATCATCGAATCCTGTCGCTTCGTTTTTACTCCCTCCCCCACCGCACTCTGCCCATCGGGCGTTGTCCTTCTCTCGTTATCCGTCGGATTGAACTCTTCTGCTGAAGTTTCGTTGCGGAATAAGCTGCTCTGTGATTGAAAAATTAACGTCATTCGAGGAGGGGAGGCTCGATGATGATGTGGAGTTGTATAATCATCGACGCAATCCAGATCACGGCTCATTCCCCATTAAATGAATTCACTTTCAAACTGTTCGAATAAAGGGAATACTACACGAGTACTTAATCTTCTCATTATTTTATTATTTCATTTAATCGTTTGATTTTAATTATTTGATTTAACCATCAAACAGTTTCCGCTCGAAATGATCGTCATTCCGGTCGCTTTTTTCTGAATAAATATTTCTTTCCTCAGATCTCTTCGTCTCCTCTGCGAAATGGAGCTCCTCCAAAGCAGCCGTAACGTCCTGATCCCATCAATACCTAGGATCAATTCCAAGCCCGACATCACACTATTCGTGATCCACGAGCATCGTCGTTCACGTATTTTTCCCTCAGACAATAGAGACTTGACAAATCGGGTTTGAATCCTTCTGCACCGTGCACGTTCGCTGCTGTACAACGTTGGTTCGCAGCGCCTCAGTAATCTATGCGTTTTCACTCTGTTTCGTGTTCACAGTTGGCGGTTTAGACAATGCGTGTGACGTTTGCGAAGGCGAGTTTCGCATTTACACGCACCTAATTATATATATGTAGCACGGGGGTGAGCGGGAGGCAGCGTTGATCGTGGCACACAGGCCAACGGATCGAGCCCTCTGTCACGTACGAGTGGAATAGGTCCGTACGATATGCAGCCATTTGCATACATATAGGCTCATTATAAATATACCGTTCAGAGAGTTTCTACAGCGGTTGTACAGGAGGGATGAAGAGGCGGAGACGGGGAGGAAGAGCAGGAGGGAAAATACGGTGCCACATAGTTTCTCGAGCGTCCCGGGCCCATCATTCGAGCAAAGAGAGAGGCAGGCAGATGTAGGCGCAGCGAGGAAGCAAGCTTCGTGCCGATTCCTCTCTACTCAATGGTGCGTCCAGCTCGCTGGATCCGGGAGGAGTTGTTTCTCACGCCCGGTTTGTGGAGAACTGTGCGATCAACCCAAACGCTTATCCGCTATTGCGGCTCGAGCATTTTCGGAACTCATCTCCTTTACCGCACACAACTCCGCAATACCGCTTTTCCGGAGTTAAACGATCGCGCTCATTTCCGGGCTCGTAACTCGCACGAAAATGACCGCGAGAGCGAGGAAAAAAGGGGATCGTTGCACCGATAATTCTACGAATTTTCGGACAGGATTTCAACCCCCGATTAACGGATTCCTTTTTCTCGGGGGACGTCGCACATGCACTCGATTCAGCGAGGATCAGCACTGCTGATGCGAAAGTTCATTTTTTCAATGGACGATCGTCGTTTTCAGCCTGGAGCCTTCCTCGAAACTTTTCGTTTGATCCATTCAGACACTCTCTCGAGTCTAATCCATAAGCTTTTTTTAGAGACTCATTTGCGTCGAGGAGTTGAAAAAATTAGCAAATATTTCAGTGATTTCGTTAACGACACTTCAAATTCGGTAGGAAACTTCGACTCAACGGGAAATGAATTGCGGAACGTTTTTCTCCAGAAACCAGTCAACGTCCACTTCGCATCCTCCATTTTATTCACCGTTTTTGTTGACTAATTTTGTTCACAGACTTGTTTTTATTATTGGACCATGAGCCACAGGCGAATCAATGATAATGGCTCCCTGTAATAAACGTTGAAACAACGAAACAGCGACAGTTGCAATTCCTCTCTCCCTCTCCCTCTCTCTCTTTCCCTCAGCTGTTATATGGGAAGGTTAGCGAGGGCAGACGAGCATTACAAATGCTAATGAGAGAGCATTCGTGGCAGGCGTACAGCATAGAATACATTAACGTCTCGTTCGTCAGTCATTAGTTGGTAAAACAGAATATTTCCGAGTGTTATAGAGAAAAATTGCGTCCCCCTGCAATTTTCATTAATAATATACATTCGATGCTTCAAAGAATATTTATTTTTATCGGGAATACCTGCGAGCATCAACATTCATGGCACAAAAAAACGCGTAAACTTCGTTTGCTAAACTGTCAGAGTTATAGCCTGTTGAGAGCGATGGAGGGGGATGTTTTGGCTTGGGCTCGGTGTATGGAAGCCCATTGGTGATTTAATTATCGGGAAGACTAGCAAGCTATTACCGATCGTCGTGTCCAACCCCATTGTTCTAACCACAGATCCCGCCTCTCCGTTCCTCTCCCTCTTTTTTCTCCCTCGTATGCACCAAGACCGCCAGCAATTTTTAATTAACACGTTCTTCCTCCGGTGCGAGGCGCACACAAAAGAGCACCGGGGTGATCGACGAGGATGTGAGAGGTCAAAAGGGTTATTGGAAGAGCAACACTCGACAGTTCATAAACTCCATTTGAATAACCGATGTTAACGACGCGAATAAAATTTTCTCGCTGCATGAACGAGGATGCCTCGCATTCGGGAAGAAAAGAAAATTTGATAATTTCATACGGGAAAGGACATTTTGGTGAGAGGCTTCCAAAGGAGTATCAAAATTGACGATATTTGAAAGTAATTCACTAACAAAACGAGTACGAATTAACGAGGTGAGAGATTTTTATGACTCCGAATTAGACGAGGAGCGATCACTGATCAGAGCTGAGGAACTGGACGAAAAAATAGTCAAGTTGGAACAAAAAACCAGCTTCCATTTAAATATATTTCTGTGGAGCCACCTTTCGGTCTTGCCCGAGTCTAGAATCTTCTAGAAAGTTGAGAGTACACGTGAGTCCTCGTGTGTCTCGCGGTCCTTCGGAGGGAGGCTGAAAACCTGACGGACGGGAACGCTTGAGCGTGACGTTCACCTTTTCTCTTGGATCTTCGAAGCGAGATGGAGGAGGGTTGAGGTGCAGTTTCTCTTGTGATGGTGGACGGAAAAGTGTGAGAGCGAGCTTCAACCTACACCGGTACAGGGCTCGTTTAAGCTTTCGTGATGTGCTGGTCCGTATAAGAGAAAGATAAACAGCCGGAGGGAGGAAGGGAGAGAGATAAAATATTCTCCCTACCCTCGTTGAAAGTTTCCCCTCCGGATCTCCCTCCATATTGCCCCGACGGCGGCGACGAGGTTCTGAGCCGCCGACGCGGAGGCCGACGCCGACTCCGTTGCTTCGTGTTGCTGCTCTGGGGCTCTCTCCAGCCGTTTTGGGTGCTGCTGCGCTCCCGCGATACATTGCGATACACACGCCGTGGTTCCTCGTCTCCGCGTTTATCCATAACCCGCGCCCGGCTTCCGCGACACTAAAACCGCTCGGTTCGAACCTCCCAAAAATCGCCGTGCCGATTTTCGTAGATTTTTCAATTAATTGGATCTTCGTCTTGAATTTCTGATATCCATTGCATAATCGTATATTTCCTTCCTACTGTAGGTAATCATTGGTTCCCATTGAGTAAAAATTGAGCGTAGGGTTCATGAGTATTCAAGGTATCACTGTACAGTGATCGGGAGCGCCACGTGTGGTGTTTGCGCACGGCGAAGCTTCATTTTTTTACGTACTTTTATACCCTCGTATCCGATCCGTCGGCGATCGCGTACCGCGGGAAAGGCCAGTGTTCAGGGAGCAAATTGGAAAACGTCGGCTGGTCAAAATCAACGACAAGACTGCGAACACCTCAGGTTTGGAGAAGGGGGCTCTCTCCCTGAGAGCGAGAGAGAACGAGGTGGGAGAGAGAGAGAGAGAGAAACGAGGAGAGAGGGTTCGAAAACAGAGACAACGAGATACAGACAACAACGTGATAACACGCAAGCGCGCTGACGGCCAAGTAAACGCGCAAACCACCTTCACCCTCCTCACCCTCGTCGCCTCTCATCCCACATAACGTTTGCCCAGACCGATACAGCGATACAACACGTTTTCGCCGGTACACGTATACGAGCTTCTTTTCTCCTTCTCTCTCGCGCTCTCTTGCTCTCTTTCTCTCCCTCCCAGCTGGAGCTCTCACACCGTTGTTGTTTGTCAAACTTTCTCCATCACCCGCGCTCAGACAACTACGCATTTATTACTGAGCTGCTCTCACACGCACCCAGGAAGCGATGTAGATGTTGCAAAGGGAGACAGAGAAAGGGAGCAAACAACGTGTCCGCAGACGAGTGCGTACGCAACCTCGTTTCGTGACCTACCCTCGTTTCGTGCTCCCCCTCCGCCCTCGTCTTTTCTTTTCATCTCTCGCAAGTCTCGTTATACCCCTTGTTTCTCTATTTACCAAGCTTTCTTCGAGCCCTACTTCGTTATTATTTTATCCTCCTCGTCCGAGCGATGATCTCGCATCCCCGACTTTTCGTTCATCCTTCGCGTCACCGGTATATCAGCCTTGTTCCCAGCACGCAGATAACGTTCGAGTTCGCAACGAATGATCCCATAACCTTTCATAAGAAAGAATTCGAAAACTTGGAAAAGGAAAATTAGAGAATCACGAAATTTTCTTACCCCCTTAAACTTCGATCGAATTTTCTTGTTTTCCCATTTCAATGATACGCTCGAAGTTGCGAATAATCAGGGATATTTTGATGACAGAGGAATTCCATCGTTGCTGTAAGCCAAAGAGAATCGAAAGCGGCTGTTACGTGTGCATTTTGTGACTGTTGAAGTGATATTTACGTGCTAGCTTCTGCAAACGGACTAACTTTCTCGGGTGATTCAACGATAAAACGAAAAAGTAATCAAGGGTTCTATGATACACGAAAGTATAGCGAGTCTGTGAAAAAAAACGTCGAGAAATAGACGAGAAGCGGTAAAAGAAAGAGAGCAAGTGTGAAGGTCTCGCCCCGGCGAGCGATGAAATCTCCGAGAGTTTGACTGTCCCGATCGACGCTCAGTCTGACCAAACAAGCACTGTTTTCACTCGGAGCTCCGGTTCGCAACGTTGTTACAACGGGGAGCGCGAGAGGTCGTAAAAGAGTTGAAAAGTCATAAGAAAGATCACACGCTCAATTAATGGAACACAGTGTCTGGCCTCGCAGGAAAGATTTTTTTCGATTATCGTTACGCAAAGGAAAGAAAGCAATCGAAAGTAACGTACTCGGGTCCGATTGAATAGGACGAAAAGAGCGGAATATTTCATTGAGAGTTTAGCCTCAGAGCGGTGAATGGAGCGAGGAAAAAAGTGAAAGCTTCGTGCTGACCGGTCGTCAAAGAAACCGAGCGGGAAAGTGTCGCAGCATATTTGTGAATATCGAGGTTTCTACTTACGTTTGAAACTCTCGGGCCTCCGAGACACCAGCAGGAAAAGCGAAGAGCGTAGGAAACTACCGAAGGCTGATACTCGAAACAGTCACGACAGGGAGCCTCGCATTTTCCCGCGTGTAACCCGTTCCCCGAACAGGAGGAAAAAGAGTGTGAGAGAGGGAGAGAGAGTGAGAGAGAAAGAGAGAGGGACAAAGACAACACGACATTCCCCCATCCGCCGTTTGCCGCTACCGTTGCCACCACCGACGCCAGCGTCGCGAGCAACCTCTCTTATACACACAACAACCCAACGAGGCATCCCTCCCCACTCTCTCTCTCTCTTTCAATCGCACAACAGCAAGAGCGGAAGTGCTAGTCAGTCGGCGAGCGACCTTCCGACATCACGGGTTAGCTTCATCCCCGATCTCGTTCATCGTGGCTTCTCACCGCTCGGCATTGACGGTTGTCGCGCGCGTGAGACACACCTCGGAGGGTGTGGGGAGGAAAATTGAGGAATAAAAACGTATGAGCGATACACGCAACGACAGTACAGTAGAATATTTAAGGGGAAGATAAATCGTAAGGAAGTTGACTGAGCGACTGAGGATCGTTGATTCGATGAAGTATGCCGGATCTCATGTGATGCCGGAATCGATCGTTCCGCGAAAATCGTGATTGGCAGAGCCAATAAGAGTACATTTAGAGCATTTCTTTGTTACGAGCTTCCCTCGCACCGACCGCGTGTCCCGACCTCGCTTCAGGAGCATATCGTACCTCGTGCTCGAATGTCAACAAACGCACAGGCGCATCGGTCAATGAATGTTAATAATCTTCGTAACGTTGTACACGAGAATAATATTGCGATAAATATTAACGTTCGAATAACCGATTGAATTTTGTGATACATTTATTCGAAACAAATGCCGAGTTACCGAACGTGCTGAGATCCCGTTCTCGCGTTATTGTTAACTGTTGTCGTGGCCATTAACGAACTGATAAACGGTTCATTGGCAGCCCCGAGATTCAGTGTGTAAACGAAATTCCTGTTGTAGTCTCCTCGCGTCGAGAGTGTCATTTTTTCGTCCATCGTCCTGTGTCATTAATAGTTCTGTGACAATCCAATCGGTGGTATAGTTAACAGGTTTTTATAACCAAGCTTAAGTCTCGCAGGGAGACTAAAGAATGTGCGTGGCGTGATAATTGTTGATAAGTGAGCATCGTTCGAAGATTTTTCGAGAAGATAAAAGGGAAAAGGAAAGAAATCGTGTTCATCGATAAGTCCTATGAACGGAGTTTCACGTGGGTGTATTTGTTACCGATTGATCTGGATAAGGATACCGATTCGTTGATGTTGATACAGTGCGTTTGAATGTTTTCGAAGGTTAAAAGAGCGTGGTAAACATAGAGATAAAAATATTAGAGAGCTCTCTCGAAGCGAATAAAAATCTAAAAGGACACCGAAGAGAGATTTACGGAATCGCGTGTACGTTGCGCTTTCGTTTGTCATAACGGATACATAACGGGTGCACAACACGTGCTGAGATCGTGTTGTACGTGTGTAGACTATTGGACGACAGTTGAGGTGAAAGCTTGTACCGTTTGTGCGATCCTCGTGTCCTTGTATACCGGCTACGTACGTTCGGTTGCTCTCCTCTTTGGTATTTCTTCGCAACGGTTTATCCGCGAGCGGTAGGTAAAAGGATCACGATCGAAAAGAGACGAAAGCTCGGATACAGTGAGACCGAAGAGTACACAAAGCTCGAAAGGAAAGCAAGCGTTGGGGAGGCTCGTGTTGCAAGGGAACACAAACTCGGGGTCGAAGCAACTGTAACCTTCCGCAAATTTCTGGCCGTCCTCTTGCGTACTTGTTGAGCTTGAACGAGCATCGATCTTACTCACTCTATTCTTCGGAGGAAGAGAGAAAGAGAGCGAAACGAAGGAGAAAGAAAAATATAAATAAAGCTCTTGGAGACCGTTGGAAGGAACTTCCATTGAAAGTCTATAGAACTCGGCAATATACAAGCCGTAGATGTCCTTTCGTTCGGAAGAATTCAACGTTCACCTTATCGCCCGACGGGATATCGGCGATCTTTGCCTCTCGTAAATCGTCGAGCAAGGCGATCGTCTCGTGTCACAAAGAGCCTGTGCCACGTGGGGTGGTCGGAACGAGAGCCGGTCGAGTAAACACTAAAGCTAGCTGATGCTTGCCTAACCGTAAAACGAGAATACACAGCGTCACGAGTCTACCTTCCCTTCCGGAACTTCGTATATACGACTAACCGGCAGAAAGTGCTTTCAATCTGCTCCCTCTTGTTCCCCCCCTCCGTAAATTTTCTCCGTCTCTCTTTCGCTCTCTCGCAATTCGCCTGGCCTTCCTCGAGCATCGTGCAACAGGATCGTTCTGAATAGACTCGAGCATCTTCCAAGGTACTTTCTCCATTATATACGCGCCTCACAAGAGCTCGCCGACTTTGTCGTCGGCATCGAATTCAACCGGCTATCGCTACCGTCCTTGTGCATCCCGGAGAATTTCATGCTAAGTTTGTCCTCGTGAGATCAGCCGCGTGAGCCCCCTGCTTTTATTCCGGAGGAATAGATAGTGCTCGAAGATTCAGTGAAAAAGGAATTCCGGCGTTTAACGTTCCGTCGGGGAAACGCGATTCTCGATAATCCACAAGAACTCGTAATACCGGCGACATCGAGGTGGTAAAAAAAGTATACGGAACGCAAACGCATAAGCGAGTGAAGGTACATAAAGAGTGTTGCGGAACGCGAAGAAAAAAAAGTTGAACTCGTTCGTATAATCCCTGAATAATAAATCCAAGTACGCCGAAGCAGGGCGAGTGTGACAAGTGCAGGAAAGAGGCGGACTCGTTCTCGGCCTCTCGTGAAGTAAGTAGTTACGGTAAAAGTTGAGATAGAGTGTGTAACGTGAGAATAAAAGCAAGGTCAGGTCAGTGACGTGTTTGAAAATAAGTAATAAAGAAACCAGGCAAAATCACCCCCGTAGGAAATTTATCTACAGGCAACGAGGCTCCGGGTGCTTTGCAGACAATCGTACACCATCTGGTAAGCCGCGACAACTGTTTGACGGATAATTCGCGCGGTGAATCTTACGCAACGTGCGCAAATCATCGGCCAGTTAATTTGTCAGTGATTGAGAACGATAACAATATAATCAACAACAACAATAACAACAACAACGCCGCCGCCAGGAACCACAACAATAGCGCCGGAAATAATCGCGGGTGGTTAAATTGGTGCGGCGGTTGCGCGAGGAATCAGGAGTTTGGGGTGGCCTCTTCAGGCACCTTGGCTCGTAGCGCACCGGGCCCCGGCGCTGCGGTAGTCGGTTGCCTTGTTGGGGTGTACCCGTGCTCCTCAACGGGGCCCAGGGGCCCCACATCCCACATTCTACAGTCGCCAATATCGAATCAACATCAGCATCAAGGCTGTCGAGCCTGTTGCTGTGTGCATAGCAACCATCATCAGCCGGCTGCATCGGTTCAGCTCACGAGCCAGCGGGCCGGTCTATCGCTGAGGGTAGCGAGGGTGGCGTCCACCACCTCCGTCCGAGCCGCCCCCTACGCCCATCCCCAGCACCAGGGGCTGGGGCAGGAGTGCAGGTAATAAAAAAAAAGAAACAAAAACAAAAAACAAATCAACCAGCTGAAATAATAACACACTCTACCACAGTTTATAAATATTTACTAAACATGAAGTTTACATGATAACCATGATAATCGTATAACAAAGTTAAGATACTTATAAAATAGTCTCTCTTAAACTTCGTGTAATTATGTGATTTTAATTACTCCTTTTAAAAGAATCCAGATAATAAACTAATCGTTGTTCTCATCTCCAAGTGCTCGAAATATCTGTCTCGAGTTGCTTTTTGTTTCCTCCCCCGCCGATAAGTTGAGAGCTTGCTTGAGCAATTATAACGAAGGCGAGTGCGCAGCAGAGTCATATCACATCCACCAATCCAGTTGTTTATCGAGTTTATAATTGTACACAAAAGAGCAATACGTCCAAATACATACTTGACCGAGATTTTAATGAATATATCGTTACAATAATAAGAGTACCAACAACATCAGCCATAATAATATAGACAAAAACAGCGATACTGAAAATAAGTTGTAAAAGGTTAAAAACAAGAAAAAAAAAATCCACGAAAGGTGTAGGGAGGAGACGGGCGCAGTGGGTGGAGGTGGTGCGCACATCCTCGGCAGCCCGATGCTGTTCGTCCCGTTCCCGGTGCCCACCTTCCCCGCGACTCATCAGACATCCCATCCTGCTCAACATCAGACGCACCATCAGCAGCTGGCCAACACAGTGCAGAATCCCGTACAACAGCCGCCCCAGTTGACTCAGTTGAGCCAGATCAATCAGCTGAATCATCTTAACCATCAGGACATTGTTACGGCTACGTCGAATCCTGTTCACAGTACTAGTTGCTCGCCGCAGCAGCAGCAGCAACAGCAGCAGCAGCAACAACAGCAGCAGCAGCAGCAGCAGCAGCAACAGGCGACTACACCAAACAAGGTAATGTGATCAACACTATTTACCAGTTTCTGGCATCCTTCTGCAATCTAATCTTCGAATAATTGTGTACAATTCGAAGCGTCGTGTTCGTCATGAACGAAACGAGTGAACCATCGCCCGGAGCTTTCAGCCGTCCGAGTGATAAAAATGGTAAAAGTAAGGAAAAGCTGAAACATCCGGCGATGAGCGATGTTCAGTGGCTCCGATCCAATCGCGCCAGTGTCCGAGGCTTGACACTGATTTAATTACGATCCGAACTTTCCCGAGATCCCTTTAACTCGTGGGGGATTGGAGTGTACACAAATTGTATCAATATTTTCAGGAGAATGAAGGAATAAAATGATGGCAGCATTGTCTCTTCGATCTCGTGGACGCGACGAAACGAGAATCCGAGGAAAAACTTTTGTTCGGATAAGAAAAGCCTCCGCGGACTAGCAAGAACGAAACAAGACAGGGACGAACGATTTTCCCCAACTCCGAATAGTATCGCGGCAATGTTCTCGCCTTCCCATTTTCAGTAGATATCCTTGCACGTGGTTTGGCCCCGACGAACCAACCCTCTTTTTTCGTCTCGCCTCATCCCTCTTTCACCAACTAAGGCACTATCTTCTACAGAGTGAACACGCGTCGATGTGTACATGAAAGCATACAAACGCATAGTTCTATGTGAACGTGCACATTCGTTGTCTCTTTTTCGCGGAGGGAATAACACCGCGAACGGGTTGACGTTACCCTCCAATCCCACCGAAAGCTCCTTCACCGTTCTTTTTCCGGCGAGCGGCATTCACCATTCCATTTTTCTCGCCTCGACTCGACGCGCGAGCCCCTGCTTGCACGATGACCGAGAGCGTGAGAAGGAGAGAGACCGAGCTGGCAAAGAGATTCGCGAGGGGAGACTACGGTGTGTGGCTTTTATTATCCTGGCGTGGATTCAAGTCAATTTTCTTCAGCAAGCCATAACTGAAGCAGAGCGTACGAAAGACGCGAACCGAGGGAGATAGAGAGGGCGAGTACACACGTTATAACAGAAGACTCTCGTCGCGTTCCGCGATCGCGAGTCCTCCTATTCTCCTCGCTCTGGCTCGCTCCGAGAAAGAGATGACTTTCGGGGCAGAACCGAGCGAAATAGAAAGAGGAACGTCACGAGAGATGCTGGTCTTAATTCCGGGCTAGTCTGCCGGGAGGGACCGAGGGTCCGAGAAACGAGACAAGCTTCTGCCTCTCGCTTTCTCTCCTCTTTCCGCGCTCTCTCTATTTCGCTTCGTTTCTTATTTCCTCTTGTATCTATATGTACCTCGCATCGTATACAAACCTCTTTCCACGGATTCCCTTTTCTAGTCGCGTCCACCCTGGCTCGTGGCCTCTGGCGCCGAGTCGTCCAAGCCAAAACTTCCCTTCCAACGTTGAGAAACATCATCGAGAGTCTCGCTCTTCTATTCCTTTCTTCTCTGTGTTTATGCACAAGAAAAAATCTCGTCGCCCACCAAGACGTATCAATCAGGTGGAAATAACTTGTTCTCGAATAAACTGCTCCTTAAATTCAACCATGTATACGAACCGCTACGACTGCTACCACGCTACTCTATTGCCGTTTTGGCTTCGGTCACACCCAGAGAATTCACCCAGAATCGGCTCTCAAATTGCTCGAATAACAAATCAAATAAGTACGACGACAAAGATCGATGAATAATCGGGAATAAAAATGCAAGATTTTCGATTGTTTTTTTGGTTTCTTTTATTTTTCAATTACGACGATAAAAAAGGTACAAGTGAAAAAGAAATGTAGACGAAGAGAAATATGCAAGCGCGAATTACAATCGACTTCGCTTTCCCTGCGCCTGTGACGAGAGGCGGAGCAAACCAAAAAAGGTTCTCGTTCGTGTGTGCGTGAATTTCTTGGATGGAGGACCCTAGGCGAGAGAGATAGCGCACGTTAGCTACGTACAACCACGTCTCTGAGTCTCATAATTAGGAAATTGCACCTCAGGCTTGTGCCGCCGAAAGCCACAGAGCTAGTATAAAACCTGGCAGCGCCAAAGTATGCCGTGATTCCAGAGACGTGCGAGAGAGAGAGAGAGAGAGGGGAGATGAGAAAGGAAGGCAAGAGAAACGCACGTGATCCCTGTGTGGATTTTACACTGCACATCTTTTTGTTGCTGTTCCACAATGCCTATATGCATACATTTAAAGGCCACATACATACACAGACTTTGGGGAGGACTCGGTACAAGCTGCCAAAGAGCCGCGGCGCGTATATTGGCCGTGTGGGGGGTAGAGGAAGACAGAGAATTCAAATGTGCTCGCTGCACACTGAGGCTCGACCAGGAAAAGGAAGTTTGGCGAGGGAGGGAGCGAGAGAGTGAGTAAGGAAGATCAAAGCGCGGGGGATGATTTCATTACGACACGCCACTCGTCTGTTCCGTTGAAATATCAAAAGAGTGTAGGGACCCCTTACAAGTATGGCAGTCGTCGTCGTCGTCGTCATCATCCGCGTCGTCGGGGCACGAAAAGTCGTCATAGTTTAGTCTGTATGCAGTACTACATCTTCTTATCATATCAGCCGTGATACGAGATATTCCAGAACGAATGGAACTGTTTTCCAAATTTTTTACTTTCCGCTATTGTTTTATTTGTTTATTTTTTTTTTATTTCTTGCACTGCGTCACTAGCAGCTTCGATGCGAAGTCAGTCCAAGTGGGGAAGGAAAATCCACTGGGAAAGATCGATTGTGCATTTTCGGATCAATACGAGACTGGGCGTCGATTAAACAACGATTCGAATAATCGAATTTTTCATTATTTTTATAATCGTAACCTTCGGTCTCCGTCGCCGGAATACTGGGGCTGAAAAAATGAATAATTGCGTGAGCCACGATTAATGAAATTCGTAAATTTAGTCTGAAACGTCCCATAAACTTCACTAGCCCAGTAAAGGCTGTTGGAAGTGGTTCTTTCGCACAATACTGTTGCGAATCTCTCTTTATCTCGCAGGAGAGACGAGGACGTTGAGAAAAATAAGAAGACATTTAAAGGCGAGAGCGAGAGAACGCAGGCTGAAAAAAGCGTGTGTTGAGAACAGACATTGGTGCTTTCCACCCCGCTCATCCCTTTGACGCTTTACTTCTTATATCATCGTCTTCCTTTCACGTTCACTTTTATTTTTCATTTTTTTTCCATTCTCTCGTTCTCCCTCTGCTCTTTTTCAATCGGTTCCCAAGATCTTGTTGCAACTATATATACTCGTTTTGTGCCTGGAGGAAGAATATTATTAGCTCAAGCTGCTGCGTATCGTTGGGTTCGAAGAGTGAAAGGAGGCAAAATAAAGGAGAGACAAAACGAATCGTCACGTCGTAGAAAGTAATCATGATCGAGACATCACTGTTTTTGTTGATACGATTTCTTTTTTACGAATCTACTGCTGAAACGCACGTTTGGTGCTGCATGGTGTCGGGAAATACTAATTCTTGTCTCGACTCACCCACAATATTGAGACTTTCCTATCTCGTTAGCCACTCGTCCATAGAGTAGTTGTGCACTGACGAAACAAAAATGTACAAAGCTTCGTATAGTTTTGCAAGGATGACAGAATTTGGTTTTTCATCCACGAGCACACGGGAACGACTCGTTCGTTTTCTATGAGTTCTTCGCGACGCTTTCACCCTCTGTCTGCATGCGGGTTTGTTTATGGATGCATACGCAACTGCTTAATACATTTTTTTTCATTCACCATCCCTTGCTTCTCTTAGCTCTATCGTTTTGCTTTCGTTTATAATGCGGAGCTCCAGAGAGCGCCTGTGCGAATCCACACGAACAATGATGCATGTGCACATCGCGATATATTTTCTACGCATGTATACTCGCACGAGATTCTCTCTCGTTGGATTTTTCTGCCGCGGCTCTGATCGCCTCCGGGGCTAAGCGTCGACCTCGGATAGAGAGGGGAGGCCGGGAGCGGAGATCGCACAAGAGAAAGAGGGAAACGAGAAGACCGTAATTAAAATGAGATTCGCAAAAAACAGTGACGGGTCGAGGCGTAATGGATAGAACGCGAGGCGTACTCGCAAAGCCATCATAAAATTTTACAAATGAGTATCCTCTTCCCTTCCTCCCTCCCTTCTCCCGCTTCCCATTCGCTCGTTCTTGCTCGCTTCTAAGTGTATCTTGTGCACTGTTGCGAGGGGTGCTCTTGAACCGTTGCACAGAAGTGAGAGACGAAGAGAGGCAGGGAGGGGGCGAGAGCGAGGAGAAAAAGCGACAGCAAAGAAGAAACAAAATAGAACAACATGAAAAAATAAATAAAAATAAACGTGCGAACGAGATGGCACGATGAGTAGGGATGCCGGAGTACAAAACGAGAAACTATATGAAAAATAGAAATAAAAAATATCAACGGGGCTAGGGAATACTGCCCCGAGGGTGGCAGGTGAGGTCGAGAGCCTCGTTTCACCCCATCATTCCGACTCTGCCTCCATCCCCCGCCTCTTCGTTCTCTCTCTCTCTCTCTCTCGATGGAAATCCCTCCACAGTGCTTGCGAATACAAACAAACAGAGGGTGGGTCATACACGTGAAGTAACAAATGTTGGACATTTACATTTAGCAGCGAGAGTAACGAGGGTTATGCTACACAGAGGTACATAGGTATGCACGTATACAAGGATACATACATGTATAATTCTGTATGTAATTTTAACACCCTTAGTCTCCGGTTGGTTCGCCCTTCTACCTTCCAGCACTCTTGATGCTTTCCTCGCATCTGCTTATCCTCAAGATCACTATATTTATCCGACTCACCAGGGTGACACGAGCAGCATTCGAACTAATTTTTCCCCGAAATTATACGGCGCATTGAATAACTCGGGTCTGACAGTTGCCTTGATTTTTTCATTCACGAATTAAGTTACCACACCGAAGTAAGTTAACACGATAAAATAACGATGCCAAAGTTGCGCACGTTGATGAATGGAACTCCCTGAGAAGTTGCACCGTTACAATAAATCAAGCGAGCTGATACGGCGTTACAGAAACAACAACATTTTCCAACCGATTCAAAAGCTCGCTGGAGAAGTTCTTGTTTCGTCTAAATCGCGAGGATCGAAACACTTGTAAGTACGAGCAACGATGTGATTAATCACACGAAACGTTACCGACGTTTCTTATTCCCGAATAGTATCTCCGAACGCGTTGATAAATGTTTACCGAGTCCGGTGAGTGCGGCAAACGCCGATCTTCGATATAGCGAGCCGAGGCGTAAGCTCCACTGTCATTTTAATACGCAAGCCAGCTCATGGGCGTTGGGTACTCCTTGCAAAGTTTTGGCCTTTTTCATACGGATCGACTCTCTCGAAAACTGTTTTACAGAAACGTGAGATATATAATATGGCCTTCTGGCGTCGGTGGCTGACCAAACTCGGACCGTCACCACTTGCTCGCTCGAGTTCAGCCACGCCGAACTCGTCACCACTGGCTCGCGGCCGACCACGTTCAACCGTCACTCTTACGGCTTCGGCGCGCATCGTTCCGCGTATATCTATGCACTGCACTAACACACGAATACACGTATCTTTGGCCGCTTGCTACGCTCTTGACTCGTGCTAAGCTAGTTCTATGTCGCAAAACCGCCGGCAACGCAGTTCAACCGAACAAAACGCTTGGACTTTGACAAATTGTTCACTTAAAATTGGCTTCTGTGTATCCTCCGAGTATATTGGGTTCGGTACGTATACACATGCGCCGTTTCCGTGTGTATAAACTCGCTCGTATATCCTTTTCGTCCGGTTTTGGAGGAATGAATGCGGCAAATTCGTTTCCTCGAGTTAGTCTCGTTCCCTCGAAAGCTTTCGAGACAAATATCACCGCTGATAATACGTATATATTACCCGTAAATCTGTTCTTTTTTATATTCGAAAAATAATATTAGATTTGCTGTACATTTGCTATGCAGAGTTGCACCATTCCGCTGTGTCGAGCGAGAGGAAGAAAGCTTCTTATATTTTTCACTGGCCTCGTACTCCGCTTGCTTTGTCTCCCTTTCTCCCTCAGCCCTTGATGCCTCTTTTCTGGGCAGCCTTTTCTTATATATTCTTATTCTTATCCGGTAACGAAATTTTTTGGCAAGATATCTCGGAAAAAATCCGAGGTCCCTTCACAACTATTAACTTCCGGCTTCGGGGGATTCGGGTCTCGACGAAATATTGATGATATTTATATGCACGCGGCGTATTAAAATAAGAAGACGACGATTTTGTAGTAATAATAATATTGCGTATAATGTGTAGAAGGAATTGTAATAAAAATATATATTTATGTATGGAGCAGCGAGTGGTAGCCAATGCTGCGACGATTTATTTCTTGCCACGCGCTTCATCCAGCCGCAGAAAAAAGATGGAAGAGAATTGAATGATTCGGTGGTCCGAGACGCACCGAGAATTCTCTTTCGCTTGGCATCCTGTCTGCCGTTCGGTGTGCCGGATGGTCGTGGTAATTTCGGAATTTCATCGAGCATCCATCCGTGGACTGGATGGGTCTTGGGGCTCGATAAAAAATAGTGAAAAAAGTGGGCTAGTCACGGAGGGCCTGTGGAAGAGAAAGAAAGATAAGAAGAGTGGAGAGGGCGGCAGCGAGAGAGGAACGCCGGGGACGATGAAAGGAGAGCCAACACGTGGCAGACACCGCAAACGTGTACGAGGGGAGGGAAAAGGGAAGAGGGAACACAGAGGAGAGAAGGAGAGTGAAAAAAGGGCGTTAGAGCAGAGGAAAAAAGCGGAGGGTTTAGTGGCCCGAGCACCGGGTCAGAGGGTTGCGGACCCCGTGGCTCGTTATGCACGGAACGCATTACTTTTATCTCGCGGCCTCTGGCGCTGTACAGAGCCGAGAGTGGTGCCGAATTGCAATCAATTTTTTTCTCCCCCCGTGGCATCCAATCCTCGGTGCGGCGATGCTCGCTGTGCACAGTGAAAAAGAAAATGAGAGAAAGAGCAGCAAAAGAGAAAGGGTGGAATGAGAGATCGAGATGTGGAATATACTCTTTGCTGTGTGGAGGTGATTTTCTCTCCCTCGTTCTCGTAAATACGCATACATGCACACTTACATATATTTTCTCGATGCTTATACGTACGCGTTACGTATATACACAATTTGTGTATATATGCCGTGTGTATGTATCACGAAACGCGTGGCTTGCTTCATCCATGCAGTCGGGCAATCCACTCTGGCGTTCCGCTCCGTTCCGTTCCTTTTTGGTTCCGTTCTATCTCGAAATGATCCAGGCGTACGTACTACATGCTACCTATACACCCTCCGCCGCCCCCCCCCCCTCTTTCCTTTTCCCCGCGCGTACATGTGGATGGATAGTAAAGAGAGGGCCAGTGGGCAGGGATAAAACGACAGGGTAGAGCAAGAGAGCCTAGCCTCATCCTCTCCGATCACAGCAGCACTGGAGAACAGCAGCAACAGCAGCAGCAGCTCCAAAGCCTCTCTCTCGTTCTCTCTCGCACACCGACACACGCGCGAAGGCACACACACACACACTCCTGCTCCCCTCTCTTTCGTTGGTTGCTCATTCGTTCGACCTGGCTGGTTGGCGTTACCCCGTGCAACGAGATTTGCATCCCGGATCCGCGATTTGCATTTCAATTCCACGAGACTTCGCCACCGCTCGCTCTACCACTGTACACTAGATGTGGTCCTCCGTCGGTGCTTTTCTCTATTCCTGCATCCCTCCTTTTCTCTCTTTCTCTCTCCCGTTATCTTTCTTCCTCTTTTGCAAGGGCTCCCACGTTCAGGATACGTCTCTCGTGCCGACGATGTAGCTGGCTTCCTCACCAACGATGTGAAAGTCGTCATCGTTGCCAAATGCCGGATACAAACATAAATACGATTTTCAAGGGTCCGAAGAAAGACACTATCCAGCCTCGCGTATAAGCATTTACAACTACCATCACGAAAACATCTCCTCGCTGAGATGATTCTCTTTTCTCCACCCTCATCCAGCCTCCCCCCCCACTCCCGCCCCTCGGCACACCAACCTTCTCTCTTCCTCTTGACAATGAAGACGACAACGACGACGACGACTACCACTCTTGGAACAAAATCATCTCGTAGAACGAAGCTGAGAAAAAACACCAGACCAATACTGCACCGAGATACAACGTTTTCATGAAACCTTTATTGTGCCCGGCCACTTTATTCGCTTATTCTCTCTCCTTCGCAAACTCCCCTTTTTTGCATTATCTTTCGTCTACTTTGCTTATACATGGATTATACAGCTCCGCTACTCGATCTATACTCATATACCTGACCTTCCGAATCCTCTGTATAGACGCGCTTTACAAAATTGCATTGCATTTTATTGCCAGGAGTTTGCCAAAAAATATTAATATACGAAAATCCGAGGATTTTTGAAAAACAAATCGTCGTAAAAAAGCTGCGAGACGAGGTCGTAAAAATACGCATCGAATGTTGAACAGTCCAAGTAGTTTTTCACTACGGATTTTGCGTATTTGTACGTGCAACATGCAAACAGCGAGTTGGAATTTCCATAAATAGAAAACTGACACGAGCTTCGGCCTACGAATGGAGAGATTCTCACTCCGTATTGAACGCTGAGCTCGAATCGCTGACGATATCAACTCAGTGTGTCACTCTTTTTTACTTTTCAATATTGCAAATCGAGAATGAACGAGCTTCAGAAGTAATTGGAATAGCTCATCACACTGGAAGAAATAAACACCATGAAGAATCACGTTTTCGGGAGGGTGCTGCACAGTGCTTGCCACAAATTGAACTCGTCCCTGCAAGGTCGCTGTTATACACATACCTAGGAGAGAGGAGAGAGCATAAAGACAGATGAAAGAGGGTGGCTGAGAGCATCAACAGCTACTACACTACAGCAATGCATATACGTGTGTTGTATACGGTGCTCGTTCTCCTCGTGACGTTGGGATCGATAGATGCGGAGGCCCTACGGCGTCAGGTCGGCTCGATCGTGATCGTCAAAGGGGCTCTCGTAATCGGTCATGAGCTGCGGCCTCACGCACGTCCCGTTAATTATATTCAGGGTCGTTAACCCTTTCGTCGGCAGTTGGTGCCTCCCTCTCGCTCACTCTTGCTCACTTTCTATCCAGTAAAATTGCGGATGTAAAAAAAATGTCTGCCGACATGAATATGCAAATTTATTGAGCAGGAATGTCAGTACACGGGGAGGTTAGTCCATCTTGGGTCACTTTCATTGACACCAAATCGGTAATCCTAGGAGAAAATTTTTAACAATTACGCCAGTTTTAGTTGTTCGGTTTTTCTAGAAATCTGTCTTATCAAGTCGAGAGATTTCTTCACGATTAACCACGACGTCATAATTTTCAACTTTTTCCCCTCAACAATTTTCCTTCCCACACTGTCAGCGTCAATTTTACGAGAGAAAAAGAACAACAAAAACGATATAATGGGGGTAAGGACTCGGGAGGAAAGGCATCGTGACCACCGTGAGAAATAATGAGAGATACGCCGAGTAAAAAAAAAAAAAAAAAAAAAAAAAAAAAATTTCACCACGTTTAAAGGGAGGAAGGTAAAGAAAGGGAGTCCGAGAGAATAAGGAGAGCGAGAACGGGCATATATTTACATATATAGTCTGGGAATACCCACATACGAATGAACAAATTTATATATGTGTCGCATAAAAAAATAAAAAAAATAAAAAAACCTACAGGGGAGGGGTCAGACTCCGCATGTGGAGAGAGGAAGCTTGCAAATGAGAGCTTTCGCAGTGGCAGTATTTCTTGCCGAGGTTTTTAATCTCACGGGTAACGCGATACCACCCGAGGATCCAGAGGCTGCGAGAGACCCCCGCGCGTCTCTCTCCCTCTCTCTGACTCACTTTCTGTACCCATAAGCTCGCCACCCTCCGTGGTACACGCGTACAGACTCAACTCTGTGCACACATACGCTATAGCACTATTTCTATCTTTATGTCGATATGTATACACATGAGTGTAGGTATCCGTGTGTGTGTGTGTGTGTGCGTGTGTGTGCGTGTGTGTGCGTGTGTGTGCGTGTGTGTTTACGTGTGATGTAGATGCGCATATACGCCGAGGTATTATCCTCAGAGGGCACAACTATAAAATGCGCTTATTAGGCGAGTTCACCGATGCGTTTGTTCTACCGTTCGTTGCTTAAAGCTGAGGATTTTAAAATGAGCATAAACTAATCAGCATATACATAGCAGGATATAATTATATAGGAATTAGGATTTGGAAAAAATAAACGATGTCGGAGCAAGCAACTTTCAATATCGAACTCGCGATGGGATAGTGCATTGAGAAGAAAAAGTCATTAGCAGATATTTTTGTTAGGGTTTGTTTGAGTGCTTGCTTGCTTAAGGAAGTTGAGGCTGTACAGTCATTTTTTTTACCCAAAAGTGATGACCTGTACCTTTCAAAAGTTAGGCCAGTTTACAGTTTGGCAATGTTGCATACACTTTAAAGAAAAGTTGGGGAAAAAAAGACGAAAAAATGGTGAAAGCTCAGTCGAAAACACGAACAGTGACGATCCTAGCCTCAAAAAACTGCACGGAAAACAGATTATTATTAATATAATCTCAGCAAATCTCCCAATAAATCTGAAAAAAATTGACATTATTCGGCAAGCCTTGCTCATGTTGCCCAAAAAATTTCATATTTTTAGCATCATTTTTAACGGAGATATCACTGAATGTGTCTTGACTTCCATAAGATTACATGTTATTTGGCCCAAATTGTTATTGATTTTTCTCAGCAACGACGCTCCTAAACTGTCTGAAAATTTAACTGATTTTTTTTTACACTTCACTTTATAAGATGCAATCGGTTTAAAAGCGGTGACATCATTTTCATTCTAATGCCTCAACTTCCTTAATCTAATATTCGCTTGTGATAAATAAGGAATAGTTCATTTATACGAATCACTAAATTTTTGTTTACGTGAATTAACTAAATGATTGAAACCAAATCTTTTGTTCGAAGAACTCGAAACATTTGTTTATTCTCACTTAATTCACATACACTTTTATGATTTATTTATTTGAATATCAAGTACGGAAGTATCTAAACGGTTTTGTTGAAAATGATAAATATTTTGTAAATCGAATCATACTGGTCGGTTCAATATAACCCGAAATTTGTTGGAATGTATTATTATATTAGCCAACACGTTTTGTAAGAAATAAAAAATAATTTTGATAGTCGGATTTTTTCTTCGTGTAGTTTAGCCCAAGTTTATCGATGACTTTGATCATGATCAAATTTATTTTCAACGAACTTTATGAAAGGATCTTTGTGGAGATGATTCTGATGAATCATCGATTGTTAGAGTGCGTTACAATGAAAGTACAATTATTCGGTTCATCCCATTCAAACAGCGTCAATACAATTTTTTAGAGCAATTTTCAGGCTTCGAGAGCGAAAAGTTGGTGTAGAAAACACCATGCATGAATCCTGAAAATGTATCGAAAATCTGGTGATTCCAATTCTGCTTCTCTCTATCGCGAGGTGTAACTTCACGGAATCCAGAGTCAGGTTACCACTGAAAGCCCGCAATGTGGTTTCATCAGATTTTTTCATAACGTCGAGACCGTCACTCCGAATGACCTCGAATTAATCTCGGCGGTCTCTGAACGCTTCGTCCACAGTTAACGTGCATCAAAGATTCGCGTTGAAGTTCACGATTGCAAGAATCTTCTGGTATTTTTCGTCTTTGGCACGGTCATCGAGACACGCCCAGTGGCGCTAAGCGTCACCGTGCTTGTGTGTATTTCACAAGAGAAAGTGTGGAAGGTCGGAGAAAAAGAGCGATGAGCAAGGGAGGAAGGAAAAGAGAGAGAGAGAGAGAAAGAGACGAAAAAAAACAAGCGCGAGAGAAAATTGAAGCCACACAAAGTACGTTGATGGGACTCTCCGACATATGTGTGTGTATGTGTGTGTGTGTGTGTGTGTGTGCTCGAGCTTGCAAAGTTCGCGGATACGAGTGGAGGAGAGAATGGCAGGAGGAGAGGAAGAGCGATAAACGAATCAACGATCGTCAACCACAGAGGCCAACCACGCATTTCCGTCTCGTCGCAGAGTTTTTTCTCTGCTTCTCTGTCGTCGAACGTTTACCTGATGTACATACACGTAGACGTGTATTGACCTTGCGTCGCAAATGGATATGCATGGGTATTCGCGTGTTGGTGTGAATTTGTTGCCTCTCAATGCTCAGCATCGTGTTATTGCCAGGGAGAAATTGAAAATGGAAATGTTTAATTGCCCGAAAATGCAACCGGAGGCGAAACGCTTTCCACGCCTCCGTACATGTCTACGCCCGTTCGTGTACCACGTATAGTTCGTAGTGTCAGAAATTTCATTTTGAAAGCCTCTTGTATCTCGTGAAACTATCGGAACAAAAATAAAAGTGATTCTCTCACGTTGATGGATTGATGGATCGAGCGATCTTTGCTTTCCACGTATATCTGTATCCTGAATTTCGATCAATCGTTACTGTGTTACGCGATCGAGTATGTACCAACAAGCAAACGTATATGTATACATTTGTATATAAGCAACGAGAGATTCTCCATCCGAAATTCCCACGAGATCGTCTCGCGACTGTTTGTCGGGTATAAATAATCCAAGTGAGCACGATCGAGGCTGGGCTGAACGGAGCGAGCGAGGAAAGGGACGGAAGAGGCGAGAGAGGGATGCATGTCCCAAGTTGCGCACACTTCTACACGGCGTGTTAAAACGACGGGGGCCCTCCGCGTGTGGAATCGATCAGGTTGCGAGGATTGAAAACGAGAAAGCCGAGACAGGCTCTCGGCTTTCTCGTTTTCTTAGTCCTCGTCTCAAGGTCTTGAACCTCTTGTTGCAGACGACACGGATCTAATCGCTTCGAATACGTTGGAAGCTGGGGGAACGAAGGGGAACAAGGTCTTGGGGTTAACGAGAATTTGGGCGGAAGAAGAAGGAAAAAAGGCTAATTTCGAGGTAATTGACGTTTGATCTTCACTGATTTTGATTACGAACTGATGACCGAAGAGCAGGACAAGATTGTTGGAAACTGCGGTAGAATAGAAAAGAGTGAATTCTTTAAAGGGGGCTACTCGAGTTGTTTGGCTTTAAGGGATCGCCCTTCCTACCGTTTCGAAAAAATATATGCGCAGTGTGTTTACGTACCCAGATGCAGAAATATACAGAAGACTGATACCAGGAGACTTGGAACCTCCCTGCTTCATGGGGGTGCTCGAGTTTCTGGAAGCTTTTAGGCTTTCTCGAGAAAAGGACCGAGCGAGCTCAGGAGAAATATGTAAATCTTGTTGAACCTTCAATTTTTTTTCTCTTCTTCTCGCCGATTCTCAGTTAAAGTATTCTTGCCGCTGGCATGGCTCTGGAATTCTGCGGTTCGTTTCAAACCCTTTTGCATTGAAATATTGATGATCCTCTTTTTTATACAGAATAGTTGGGATTTAATGAGTCGAATGTACACAGTTTGTGAATACAGTCGTTATAAAATCTTCCGATGACGATGACCCTCTACAATTACAGACACAACAAAAGCATTGCGAAGAGCTGGCGGCCGATCATTAGAGTAGTTTGGCTGTTCGATAAAGTACGGCGAGGCTCCACTTTTTTTGCCCAAATGAAAGTTTAAGATCCCCGATATCAAAATTTTGAATTATTTTATTTACAATTTTGAGTTTTTAACGCAGAATCAAAATAAAGTAGTTGCAAACTGGACTAGCCATAGAACGGTCGAACTGCTTTAATTCAAATTTCGAACATGAACTGAACAAAAATTTGTTGTAACCATTGTCGGCACACGTTCCTCCCTGATAAGCTTTGCTTCATTTATGAAGAAAGTTATTTTGTGTAAGAGTTTTTTTATGGCTCGTGCAAATTCACTGTTTCTACTCCGCTTGCAGTGAATATTTTAAAAGTTGTAACAAGTCTATTTTCTGCAGTAACATTTCTGAAGTAACGACCAACGTGGATTCAGCTTCTTTGAGTTTCATTATTACTTTTACTTCTCATTCAATTTTATGTGCGATTAAAACGAAAAAAGTGCTGGCATAAAGCACAAATGCTTATCTGAACACATAATCGCACTCGAGTACTACTGCAGGGCTCACTAATGTACGAGAGCGCAATGCTTTTTTAGTGACGCGCTTGCTTTTCGTTCTTTGCCTTCGGTCTCGTTCCCTTTTGAGACCTGCTCGTATACCTAGCCGACCGAAACAATAGTACTACGCTTGTTTTCTGTTCGAGGCAGAGAAATAACACGTGGCGTAACAATGTGTGCGGATAATGGAACGATTGGTTGAGGCTGAGAGAACGAGAAAAGCGCAGAAATCAGAAAATATCATGATTTTAATCCGGAATGTGTTGGCACGTCCCATCAACTATTTATACCAGGATTCTTATGGCTCGTCTGGATATTTCGAGCGACGTTGACGTTCGTCCTTTTTAAGGTTTAAACAGACTCCGAATCTCGCTGATTTCGCTAGTGGCAATCTTGGGAAATGAGAAATCTGTCGAGAGCAACGTTATATTTAGAGGGAAATTATTCGAAAATAGAAACTAACGACGAAATCAACGTTGTCAGATCGATAATAAATGATTTCTGCTTATTTTTGGTTAAATCATTGATTTCTTTGGAAATTTCTGAGAATAGAGGAACAAAGGGATCGACGCTTTCTTATTTTGTCACAAACGTATCATTATTTCGTAATTACGGCATAAAATCGAAAGAAAAAAAAACAAATCATTGTCTCCCATTCCGGAGGATATACAGTATACCCGCATCCCTTAATGGCCACGAGAAAGGTAAAGATGAAGGGCGCAGCGTCTTCTTCAATCTTGTCTAATAAAATGGGAGAACCCTCTGTAACGCCTTGTTAAGGCCAACCCTTTGGCACTTTCTAGTAAATTAATGAGCTCACCAGCAACACTACACCTTCCAAGCCCTCCTGCCCCTCGTACGTTTCGCTGGTCCTTATATTTGAAAGAGAGAGAGAGAGAGAAAGTATATGCTGTAACGTACCCCCTTCATTCCTTGCCTACGTTGTCTTCCCTGTCCGCTTTCTCTGGTTCGTATTATGTACTGGTACAAACTGACACTAAAACCACCATTATCATCCTTTGACGAAAGCATTTTCCAAAATGTATTTTTCTCGGGTGCTCTCAGAACTGTTCTCATTGAACTCGGATATTTTGAAAATCGTCATTCGCCACGAGATTCCATAAAATAATAACCTTCGCAGCAGTATTCTGACGAATACCTCATTTCCGAGGAACTTGAGAGCGCGAAACTACCAATTTTTCTGTTCACAATGACCCGTTGGGGGGCTTCGTGTTTCCAAAAAATGGTGAGGCGTCTGAAATGAAATTTGAAGATGAAGCGCGCCGTATAGATCGGTGGTGAAAGCGAACAGGGCGAATTCTAGGAGTGAAAATACCCGGGAGAAGGTAATACCATTGTGTACTCTGTACCGCTGATTTCTGCGAGAGGGCGAGAGGATGAATGGGAGGTCCCAAAGGGTGTCGCGTATCCTAGTAACCAACGGTTCAAGGAACGTCTTCGTTGTGAAACGAGAGAGAAAGCGAGCAGAGCGAGAGAGCCGACGTCATTGTAACGAGAGAAGTGGATGGAGGGAGTAGTATTTGTCGTTGTCTAATTATCACGTAACCCCCTGGTTTTAGAGTTGCAGGCAACAATACGAAATTTGTCTCAATTAGATCGCTGGCTAACAATTAATCAGGAGCACGTCGATCCTTGGAAATCGGACAATTAGAAGTGACACTAGTCGGGATTGAATTCTTAATTCCCTTCAATATAATCTCCAGTCCCTTTTTTATTAGACTTGTGGCAGTTAACATTGTCAGGCTGCAAGTTATTTTTTATTGTGAAAAATGTGATTTCATAACGGATATTTCAATGGAGAAAATAAGTATGAAATCTAATGGGAGAGTTGGGCTTTTTGATATGAAATTTTCGTTGAATTCAGTGCTTTCAGGTATAACAAGATTTCGTACATTGAATTTAGCCTTAATTTTTCGCCTCTCTATTACTAAAATCCGGAAAGTTCGCGTGGCGTACGCCCGGGCAAGCGTTATTATAGAGACGAGAAGTGACCGCACGACCTTTCTTGAGAGGGGTCAAAGTGGTCGAGGGCATACCAGCGAAAAGAGAACGAGGCATAACCGGGAAATATACTATACGAAAGAGACACGAAGAGGGATGAAACAGTTTTCTGAGAGTAAAACCGGCAAGCCTCTCTTATGAAATGCGCCATATATACGGAGCGAGGGAGAAAGAGAGAATGAATGGGAGATGGAGAGAAATAGGGAGGAAGACAGGCATACACGAGCTGAAAGATCCCCGGTGCGAGTTGCCCGGAGAAAGGACCACTACCGAGTAATCCCAGAGAAAACGAGAATTAACTTTGGCAAGTCGCAAATTCGCACCACATTTCGCGGCTCTTATGAATTTAAGCAAGAGCATGGCGACTGAGAGTGGAGAATCTGCTGGCTGTTATACCCTGTATGAGTCTCCTAACAGTTTTATATGCGGTAACGTAGTATGTCCCCTCGCCTCTCGGAAGCACCGAATAGAGGATTAAGTTATTCAGCGTCTGACGTCGTTGTAGCGAAAAAATTGTTCTTTTCACTCAAATTTATCAAATTAATCATTTTTTATTCCACCCGTGATGTTTTCAAGACGTGTACGACAAGTGCAGCGATATTCCGTTGATAAACTGCGGTAATCTTCGAAATGATTGACAATCATGCTTCGTTTGCTGAGAGTCTGAAACGTGCACCACTTTCATTTGCATATTCGTACATTTCGTTGCATATTATTTGTCTCGCTTTAATTATATTTCTCAACTGGATCGAAATAATCAAGCAAATAGATTCCCGTGTTGCGACGATTGTTGAAGCCACCGCGAGCAAAAGATGCGTGCAGCAGCGTTCCGACGCCAAGTGCACAGCAGTTTTCAAGTGCCGATGACGAGACCTGCACTGCGTGAACGTTCCCGAAATTTCTCGAATTCGTTTGACCCAACGTTCGACTGATGAAAAAAACGAAACTTCCCCACGAACTGCATCAAAACCTGCTACGTCATTGTTGTTAATTCACCATTAAGGTACTACTATAATTCGAGCTGATAACACGAAAGAGACCAGCCAGCAATCCATCGGATGACTCCGAGGAGCGTTTACGTGAAATCGAATTGATTCCCAAATGACGGCCGATAACGAACGGAATGATTTCCGTGCGTGTCAGACTGTATGATTTTGTCGTTCTCGAATGTTTGCCGGTCGCGTGTCCGGAACACGAGAGCGCCGGTGTTCACGTAGATTTGCTAAATCTCGCTCTTCCACTTGACTGCGACGGAGTAACCTGCCTTGATTCCACCGCTGACGCATCAATTGCCCGAGTATTCCCCGTATGCGCCCACCAAATGCGCTTGTACCTGCCTATCTCGGTTGACAATCTATCAATTAATTAACGAAAATTACGTCGCTGCTAAATTAATACCGGCGTTTCGAGGCTGAGAGCGTACTCCGCGGCGCACATAAGGCTGCAACGTTCCGCAGTTCATGGATGTACATGCATGCACAGAGATTCTATGTTACCAGAGTGCAGCGTTGCCGAGTGCATCGCTGATAGCGGGTCAACCGTCTCTCTCTCTCTCTCTCTTGCTTTCTCTCGCTCTACGACACGAAGAGAACGGGTACGTTTGCCCATGCCACGAATTACCGGATATCTTAATGAGTACCGTAATTAATACGGACGCAGATTGGAGGGACGTTCGAATCCGGAGATACCAGGAGGTTCGCGCGTGTGAGCGAGACGGAACGAAACCCCACGTTTAATCGGGACGTACTAGCATTGTCATGGAAAGAGACGGAGAGTCAGTTGTACCCGTGGCGTAGACGTACCTGCGGTTGGCTCGTGTGCGCTCCACATATCTCGCTCTATCTCATGCCTGTCGTGAACGCGGGGCGCGGGAGGTAAAAGCACGGAGGGTGGTTTGGTTGTTGTACTACAAGATAACCGGCATTATAACTGGCTCCTCATCTAGTTTCCTGTATTATAATATATGGCGAATGTATCCGTGCCATATCTATTCTACGGTGGAATCTACGGCTACACACCAACGAATTAGATCCAGTTATGTTCTGGTTCTACAATAAATTATATAGATCATAATTCAAGTTATACTTCGTTATATTATACGTCGGTCTATTTCAGATTTGCTTCTCTCGGTGACGACGTCACTCAGGAATTTATGGAGAGTTTCGTACGCTCGTATGGCCGTGCAGTTTCTATGTGCTGTTAATATCAGATCTTGGGTTTGGTTTTTCCTGAAAGCACTTTCGGAGGATGCTGCGTTTCGATTAATTGGGAGCAGTAGATCAGGTTTTTGGGAATGCAGAGAAAAGACGGGCTCAGATCGGGAGGAAATCGAGTCGTTAAGGCTTTGACGCGTGCCGTTGAAAGTTGAGCGAATAACGGAACGGTCGAGGTCAAGAACGAGAGAGATTCGTGGAGGATGACAGAAAATTTTCACGAGACGAAGATGCTCGGGAGAATGACGGAGCAGGAAGCTGGATGAGGAGCGGCTTTTTGAGCTACAGCGAGAATCTTTGCTCCAACGCTTCGTTTTTCCTTCCCCATTGCTCTTTTTATTTGATCTTGTAGTTGTATTTTTATTTCTCACCGGAGCGTAGAAAACCCGGCAGCGGGGAGCATCGTGATGCTGCGAAAGTCCGTGAGAGGCAGCGCACAAAATTAGAGGCTTGAAGTTTCTTCTCTATGGTCTTTGTAGAGGAGAGCGAACGAATGAACGAACGAGAAAGAAATAAAGAGAATGACTAAAACAGAGCCGCGATGGGGAGGAGGAGAGTTAAAAGAGAAGGAGACTCTGCTAATAAATATTAACGAGAACCGTGCGGTGAGATGGTAATCCGCGGAAGTTCTCACAACGAGAGCTCGAGCGAGAGAGTGCGAGAGCCGGAGTCCCCTCCACTCTCCCTCGCTCTCTTTTTCTGCCTCGTTTCCTCCTCCATCTCTCGCTCTCCGTTCTCGAGTGTATGGATGCCGAGAAAACGAGCGGCTGACGACATATTATTCTACAAAAGCGAGATAAAAAACGAGAAGGAGCGGAGACGAGACGAGGGCGGAGGAAGCGGGACGGCAGGCAAGGAAGGAGCGGAGAGGAAAAGAGTGAGAAAATGTACGGGAGGGTGTATGTATGAGAAGCTATGCAAAGATATACCTGGCCACATCCCTCACGCTCCTGTGGCTCTCGGGGGCGAAGAGCCGTAGAATAAAAACTTGCCGGTGTAAATTATTTTTTAATCCTCTTTCTTCGGCTTGCGGAGGCCAGCGAGCGTCGACGAGGGCCTCTCGTCCCGTCAACTATAGAAAAAGCAAGCGCGACCGAAACTCTTCGCGAGCGACACTCGGGGCAAGCTGATGAGAGTACCGCTTCCGGGGATTTTATCGCGTGATCCCCCGACCCCATAAATACGTGGCCAATTTCGGCCCGGAGCGCTACCAAATTTTTCTCCGCATTTTCTTCTTCATTCCTCTCTCGTCTTCTTTTATTTGTTGTTCGTTTTCCCGTCGAGACGAGCTTCGAATCTTCCTGGAATCCCTGCTTTTTTCCTATCAAAACTTTCTTTACGAAGATTATCGGATTTGGGAATTTCTTAATTCATTCATTAGGGGGAAAACGGGGGACGAAATACGGCTTTTTCATCAGAAATAACGAATCATCTACTTTCACTATTTCTCAAATTTAATCAGAACGGAATTACTGACTTTTTCGTTGAACTGGCCCGTTCGGAACACACTGAAAATTCAGTATGAAACTACAGTTCGGATAAATGCAGGATGGAAATATGAAATCGCAATGGGAATCAATAGGTTGAGTGTTTGTTTCAAACTTGATTGAATTTACGATCAGAAACTCAACAATTTGTAGGTTTCTTAAATATTTATCGAACAAGGTTATTCGGAGTAGTAATCTGTTGAAAATTCATAGACGATTCCATTCAAAAGTGTTATTCGATGGTTTTAAAGCGGAATCTTCTCGTCCCCATAGTCATTTAATGTATTTTTCTTCGTCGCTCTTTCCCCATCCCACGTTTATCAATTCATCCTTACGAGCGATTTCCTCTCGAGTAAATACCACGATGGAGGAGCTCGTAGCGTTCGTCGGCGTCGATATGATTTCTGCTCGATTCCACCCTCCCGTCTCGGGTAACCGTCGCTCACGGGAAATGGAATTTCCGAGTAGAATCATCGCTTGCAAGCAAAAATTGATTCGTTTAACTCGCTCATTGTGCGACTTCGCGTGGGTGGGATGCGACAAGACTCGAGCCGGAAATGGCTCAGGCCTAAAAGGTGGGCGTGCTCGGTTATAGAATTTCTCTCCGCTTGCACCGAAGCGCGTTCATCCTTCTCTTGAGTAGCGAGAGAGGCCGAGAGATCCACGAGAGCGAAGGAGCCAAAGGTCCGAGCGGACAAGGCCAAAAGGGCTGTGCTATCCGACACCGACGTCGGGATCCGCGATGTTCTGCACTAAACGCAAACCGTAACAACGCGTGGAGGGTTTCAGGAATATACAGAACCGCCAGCTCTACTACCATCGCAACCGTTGTTCCAAGGGCTTGAGATTACAAGCTCCATTGTTCGCTGTCGGCGCCCTTTGTCTCGGTTCTAGACGCCCCTGGGTCCTCTCGCTGGACCCACGAGAACCGTTCCCTTCTTCCTCGCTCCTTTGCCTCCTGATCGCTATTGCTCTCTGGCTTCTCTCTCGAGCGCCTTCTTCCTACATCATGCTTTTTCGAATCCGGACTTCGCTCCGAAAATCCGTATCTCCTTCCTCTCGTTGCAAAGAAAAGCGAGCGTTACCAGCGCCCTCCCCCTCCCCCCCCCCCCCCTTGCGTTCTCTCATCGCGAACGCTTCTTTGTATTTTTAATTTGCGCTCCCTGTAACCCACCGAGCCCTTACTCCGTGCGCGTTCGTACAGACTACCGAAAATCTCGCACCCTCTTCATTCTGCTTCGCTTCTCCAACGCTTTTTTCACCCTTCCGTAGATCTGGCTCGCTCGCCTTTCCCTACAACGACGAGGGGTTGTTCGTGCAATCGTGAACGCTTTCTTTGTCTTATCCTTCCCCCCTCGCTTCTCTGTTTCATCAAACTTTCGTGAATGTATTTGCCTTTCTCGTCCGTTGTGACTACATACTCGATTAGCAATTTCAAGATTTTCTTTCTCGTGTCTTTATTGTCCTGCTTCTCAATAACGCTTCTCTCTCGTTGCTCTTCACTCGTCCTTGCTCCGAAGATGGAGATTGAAAACACGGAGTACATTTGATAGCATCGTAAATTCTGATTAAACGCAGATGATTCTATGCTAGAATTCTAAATGACACGACAGAGTGTTGACCGAAATTTGGCGTTTTTAGAGAACCAGGAAAATCGGAGTTAATAGAGACGTGCAAATGAGATAAGATTTTTCTCCGTATGGAATCGTAATTCTGGCGACGTCGAGATACTAAAATGGTTTCCCCTCGGAAAGTAGAGTGGATTCTATCTCGCCGCGACCCGTTCTTTTTATTCCGAATCGGAGAGCTTCATTCGCATACTCTCATGTATTGCAATTGGAAACTGTCGCTAAATGCAAATCGTCATTTCTTGCTCGAGTGGATGCGATTCCCGAATGGGATGCCATCTTGAGAATTCCACGTATAAGATGAGCCGGCGAGAGGAGGATGAAGAATAAAGGGGCGTGGAAAAGGATTTGGATTCTTCTAAACGTACATCTCGTCGGGCACTGGCTCCTTCTAACGCTTGTTTTTCGTATGTGAGTTTCGCCGCTGCCCGGCGCGTTGGTCGAGGCTTTAAGCCCGTGAGAATTTAGACGTTACACGAAGGACAAAGCCGTATAAGGTTACAGCCTTGGAGGTCTTCGAGGAAAAGGAGTAAATGACAGGGGCGCCGAGGAGAGAAATTCGAAAATGCGTATTACCTGTGTCGAGGCGTGAGGAGCGCAATTCACTCAGCCACGTTTGGCTCTCGGTCCATACGCTTTCTCGTCTCCAGTACCGTACCCAATAGCTCGATTAAAACCGACTCTAAAATGTCCTCTGACCCTCGCAGAATCCCGTTGCGTCTCTTCGTCTGGCTTTTCGACTGTAACCGTATAGCCCTCGCTTCGATATATATCCACTCCTTAAACCGCGCACCGTGGCTATTCCGTTTTATTGTTCGGGGTGTGCACCATATGCATGGCAATAACTATGCTACCCTTCGCGCTCTCAGCTAACCGCACCCTCTCCTATAACCCGTATACAGAGAGGGAGAGGGACAGAGGGAAAGAGCCCATGCCCCATTTCTGGTAGCCCAGCTATACTTCTCTATTCTCCTTCGTACTTGATTCCCCCCCTCCGAGGAGGGAGGTGAAACGAGCCGGAGGTAGACTGAGTCGTGTGGATTCCTCGAACTCTATTCGCCCACTGTGCAACTCCATCGACCGTCACCAAGTTATACGGCTGCACGATATTCCCTGCGAAAATCCGCAGCACCACACATCGCTGTACTGTAGCTTTTCCATCTTTCTCTCTCCTTGTCTTTCACTTCAACTCGCCATGCATAGCAATTCTGGTGGAGAGTAGTTTCCAGATGATTCTCGCAGTTGGCTTATCGGGCTTCGAATGCTCTGATTATTCACTATCGCACTCACTCCGTATTCTCCAAGTGGCAAATGTGTGGCTCGTTGGAATGACTACAATTTCGAAAATGCCGTCGAAAGTGCGTTGAATAAGCGATAGATCAATATTTCATCAACGGATAGAACGCATATGGAGTTCCCCTCAAAACAGCCACTCGGGATGAAGTAATATTTGTTGTCGCAGGAGCAGGCGATCGCACTTTCATTGATTAAGGTCTTATGTACACTTGGAGCGGGCGAAAAAACGTGATATTCTTGATTTTTTTTCGACTAGAAAATAAATGTTTGTTGAAAAACTGTTTACGAGATTCATTGGTACATATGCTCGTGTACTTGTACAATTTTTATCATCAAAAAATTTCTCAAAATGGCGCAACTCCAGCTGTATTCCAGTAGCACATTTTTTTGAGCATCAGTTGCGGTGGACATGATAACTCAAAAATTATTAATCCGATCCGTACCAAATTTATACCACTTATTTATTATAATAATAGCTCGGGCCTGGACGAAGAGTCTGTAAAAAATTTTATTTAAAAAAAATGGCGACAGTTTTAACAAAAAATTCATTTTTTGAGGTGCTAAATTTTCGGTTTTTTGTTACAATTTGTTTTTTCCAACAAAATACGAAATCCTTCGTCCAGGCCTTAGCTATCATTATAATAAATAAGTGGTACAAATTTTGTACGGATCGGATTAATAGTTTTTCAGTAATCGTGTCCACCCCAGAGGTATTTTTCAAAAACGACGATTCTGAGATAGTCGCGTTTAAAGATTTAAGTGCTAGACGACCGCGCGCCCCGGGCGGTCGGTTAAAATACCCATAGCTACGAATCCAATTCTTCAGACATTGTGCTTACAGAATATCTAATGAAAAAAATTTCGATTTTTCCGTCCATCACAAGTGTATAATAAGACCTCAAAATCTTTTTAATTTCATGAATTTCCGTTCGATCTGATGCATTTGACATCGAAAGACGATACCAAGAAAACAGGAGGACTAACGGAAAGCCAAATCCATAAGCAGCGATAAGTATCTTGGGAACTACAATACTCACCACAGTCACAGATTACTATACAAGAGCACAAGGAAAAGAGCCTTGGCGTCGTAGACAGGCCGATGGTACCTCGCTGTACCGAGGACGAAGAAGCAAGACGGCGATTAAGACAGGAGCTGGTTAACTCTTGCTTGTTCTCTTGCTCGTTAATGTTATATAGAGTTTGTTCGCTTGCCGACTGGCTGCCTCGATAGATGGGGCTTCTGGCCGAGTAACTGTTGTAAGGCGATCGTGGGTGGCGTGCGTGCGTGCAAACGCAGCCCAGTAGGTCACAGTGACGTTAAAGGGTTATCAGATAGATTAACCACCGTAAGGGGGTTAAATGTAAGGGCCAGAAAGCTGGAGAGGAGGGAGAGAAAGAGAAAGCTAGATGAGACAGGAACTTATTGGCAAGCCAATAGCGTTACAATCCCCCCGTCCCTTCCTCTTGCTCGCAGAACATGTGTAGCTTTGAGCAGTAGCAGCCTGCTAGCTGTCTGACAGTTTGGCATGTTGCCTTCCACCACCCGTTAGCCGCTATCCGACTCAATATACATCTCCGTATTGCATTCCCTTCGTTCCTCTTGTTCGCTGTGCGTCATCATTCGCCCTCCCTTTCCCTCGTCCTCTCGCCCCTTCCCCGTCGCTGTCTCTTTCCCTCGTTTCTCATCATCCGAGCAAATCTCTCTCGGGCTTCGCTTCTCTTTGTTCCAACGGATTAGCCGTATGCCGGCTAACGCAGCAGAAACAACGAGCCGCATTCGCTCGATCTCGTAAATGACGCTGGGCCATGTGAACTTACAGTTAACCGGTTAGCGCCTACGTAAACTATATAGGTGCGTGAGCTTAATGTCTCAGCAATCACGAGGATCATCCTTCCATACCAGTCCATCCAGCTCGCTCCCCCTTCGCTCCCTCGCTCTATCCAACTGCTGGCATAACTAATATACCGACATTGGCGATTTCCTTCCTTACGGTCTCGAGCTACTCCCACCTATTGAAAACCCGATGCGTCGGGACCCAGCACAAATGGATCAGGTCACGGAAATGGCCCGTGGGCATGTTTTCCAATTTCGAGCCAACGGCACCATTGACGCGTTCATTGTCGTATAGTGAACACCGAAGGTGCTAGTACTTTCAGTCATCCTAGCATATATATATTGATAACGTTCAATGCAAATCCGACGTACCCATGTCGCGGCGAACATAACTTGCAGGGCATGATGGGAGATCGACGACGTTGAAGATTCGATCATCGCGTGACACGTTATCCGGACTGAGCGTGAGTACCTCGACGGGTTGGGGTTCAAACATTTTTCAGATAAACTCGAATGTCATTAATTCAGTTTATTTCTTCCGATGTCAAATGGCAACCAAGGTTTCGTCGAGTAAACGACAAATTTTTGCTGGCGAGGAGACCGTGAAAGATCCAGGTTTGGCTGCTGTGCGTACGAAGTAGATAAATTTGATGCCGGCAAGGAGTGAAAACTCGTCGAGTTTAGGGACGAGAGAACCTTTCGTATAGCCAGAGTACATAGATAAGCCAGAACTTAGCGTTCTTGGTCCGGCGGGGAGGGGGTGAGAGAGGAAGTACGAGGGCAGAGAGAAAGGATCTTCATCATGGAAAGCGGGAGGGTTGGTCTCGGGCGCTAGGTAACGTGTGCAACCCTCAAGATTTACGGACCGAGTTGCACACCCTCGTTGGCTGACTCCGACGTTCCTAGACGACCGTTGCACAATCCCCGACCCCGAAAAGCCTTGTGTGTTGTCCATGCGATCGTTAGGGACAGGTATTTCGTTCTCTCGATGCGAACTGCTTGCCTCATCCAGGAAGAAGCTCCACTATAAACCCTGCTGGGAAGTGGGTCGTCTCTGTTGTACCTGTTCTAGTAGCTCAGCAGGATCTCGAGTGGTCGAACCTTTGGAATTTTAATGTGTACCCCGTCAAATTCATGCGCTGATTTTTCATTCAGGTACACATCGCTTTAAGCTCACTTTTACGGAAGTTTGAGTGCTCATCACCAGGTCAAAATGGCGCTAACATATTTTAGGGAAGTACACGAAGACGGATCATTCGTCGTTAGAGGAAATATCGCTTCGATTTTATGCGCGGAGAAAAAAAATCGGTTGAAACACTTGAAAAATGTTTAATTTAACTAAAATATTTAGTCCCATATGCACGACAAAATATTTATTAAATTTCACAAAATGTTTAGATAATCATTAAAATAGATAGCGATTTGGATTAACGAAATTGAGGGTTATGTGACGATATTTGAGTCATTCTAACGTCATATTTTGTTGCTACAAAAATAATTGTATATTGAATCTCCGTGGATTGTGTACTGGTAAGAAAATCTTCAGCTTAATTGACAAAATGATATAAAATATACTGAATTTTTCTTTCGAGGTAGACATTTCTATGGACAATCGATTTGGTTCGTCATCGATAAGCTTTGATTGAGCCACAAGAAGGAAAAATCCGACTATCAAAATTATTTGTTATTTTTTACAAAACGTGTTGACTAATATAATAATGCATTGCTATCAATTTTGGGTTTTATTGAACCGACCAGCATGATTCGATTTACAAAATATTCTGCATTCTCACCAAAACCGTTTAGACACTTCAGTACTTGATATTTAAATAAATGTGTCATAAAAGTGTATGTGAATTAAGTAGGAATGAACAAATGTTTCGAGTTCTTCGAACAAAAGATTTGGTTCCACTCGTCTAGTTAATTCACATAAACGAAAATTTAGTGATTCGTATTAATGAACAATTCCTTGTTTATCGCAAGAGAATGTTAGTTAGATTAAACAAAAATATCAACTAAAGAGATTCAGTTGTTACAACGATTTTTGTTTCTTAGTGAGGCTTTAAACTCACAAAAAGAAAAGCAACTTTAATTCAGGTGTGGCTCGATGCTTCGTTCATATCGTGAAAGCTCAAAACTTCTCTCTCTCTCTCCCTTCACTGAAAAAGCTTTCAAAAGGAAATACTCCATTCGCCAAGAGGGCAAATTATTTCCGTCACAGATAAACGTGCCCATCAGACTTGTTCTCAGGATCGGTCAACCGTACAGTGGAAGAGGCCACGTTTGCCTGACCTTCTGGAAGGAATACACTGTCCACTATGAGTGTTCTGCTTTTTTGCTTACGATCCCTCCGACTCTATCCCCGAAGGGTTGGACGATGACGATTCGGTTGCTCTCGCTTTCTTAACTTCAGAGGCTTGACATCGCCGCGAGGGATGAGGATAACACTGAACAAAAAGAGGGAGTGAGAGGGAGAAGAAGTGCCCGAGTATTGGGGGAACGGAGTAGGGACGGCCTCGCGACGAAGACTTATTGACCAAGCTGCTGTAAAAACACGACCCTTCCCGCGACGGTCGAGTTGTTTCAGTCTGTTTTGTCAGGCACCCTCCGTCCTCTCGTACGTCTCAAACGACTTATACGCGAACTTATCTACGCGTTTCTCATCAGGCTCGGGCCATTCTCTCTCGTGACTTGAATACTAAATCACGTTTTTTCCCTCATTTTCAAATAAAATTCAATGAGTTCATTAAACCGTTCTGATCCAATGATCAGGAACGTCTGAGCTTAGGTCAATAATGCTTCGCGAGCCGAAGCACGACGAAAATCAGGTTCGATTGGATATTGTTTCCAAAACGTGTCTTAGCTATCACTACAGTTGCCCTCTGAGCCATAGTCATCCGATTTGATTGTCACACACGAATTATGAGCAACCGTAGCATCCAAACATCGTGCCCAAGCCAGAAGACGTTACTTTCAGCCAGAAGCTGTTTGTTCGCACTGTGGACAAGCATACAAATGACGATTCTTAGCAGCAGTAAAAATCAGAAAGTCTCTAAAGTACGTGAGATTGTAAGCTTCCAGACGAGACCATTGAAACTGTACGGAGGATTCGAAAGTTGAGTTTCGTCGAAGGAGGTTGCGATATCCTATAGGAAAATTATCCCCAACGGGTAGTGCTTGCCCAGGCTTGGCAACATTGCTAACCACATGATATCTCCATATTCGAGAGATAGAAAGGCTAACAGTGTCACGAGGGTTTCACCTACTCGCAATAACACGTTCCCTCGCGATGTCTCTTTCCTTTGGTAAAGCCCCCTGGAGATGGTGCTAAGGAAATTGAGAAGGAACAAAAGTATCTCGTGCGAAGGCGAGAAATAATCAAAGTGGCGCATTGTGCTATCCACTGAATGTGGGGAACGAGCATAATCTCAGTTCTCAAATGCGTTTGGTGCTGTGGAAAACCTTTATTTCAATGCCACCCATCATGGGAATGTGAATTACTTCCACCTGGCTAAAGGGCCATGGAAAATAATCGAACCAGCAGTCTTCTGGTTTCAACAACGTGCAGAAGGCATTATAAGACGAAAAATATTGCGTCTTGAAGAAACAATAACGATTCGAGGAAGAGAAAAGCTGAAACAGATGGTTTTTTGTGTTCTGAAATGTTAACAGAGTCGAAGCGTGCCTCTAATTTAAATAAAATGGGAGAAAAGTAGCATTTCGAAAATAACTCGAAAACGGTAAAGCGCGCCACTAAGTTGGAAAGTTTATTGACACATTCTAATCTACTAATTCTCAGTCGTATAACCCTAAGCAATAAAGTTAGTATCTTATCCTCGAGGCGATAACTTAGCCGAAGCCAAAAAAAGTTTAGTTGCGTCTGCGGCGAGGAAGGAATAGGCCAGGCCAAGGGTGGAAAGCAAGAGATACGGTAATGGCCGTGGTTTTGGCCAGTACAAGGGAGAGAGATAGAAAAAAGGGAAGCAAAGTGAAATTCGTGGCGGCAGAGTTGAGGCAAGGGCGAGTAGTAAATTCACCGTAGCGTGGAGTACTGCAGAGACTGGGTCTCCGCTACGCCACAAACGTTTCTCCGCGTAGCACATTGGAGAATATAGAAAATATCACAGAGGAGGTGGACGTGCAAGCACATGGTCCGTGGCGGTCAACGTACCATAACATTACATCCATCTCATATCCTGTGCGCCCTCGCTATTTCTTTTTGGACATGGGAGAGAGCACCGAGCCAGACCGATTCGAGTCCTCGCTTGCTTTTTTTCCGTTGGTAGATAGACCGGAGGCCACAGTGAAAGAGGCGAATTTTGAGGGAAAAGTTGGTGGCAACTCACGAGAGAACTGCCTTGACCTCCTTCCCACAAAAGGCCCTTCTTTCCTCCCGATTCTTTTGCCTATGTGCTCACTCGTCCTCGCACTAACGGGAGGCGGGCACGAGTTCAATCTTTAGCCAAGCAAATCTTTTCCACTGAATTTATCATGGTGCATAGGATTATTCAAAATGGAGCGAGTTGATCCACTCATCTTGATACACTGTAATCGGCTCTTGTCGAAGAATTGATCTGGAAAAAAGCCTCAAGGTCTGCTCGAAGGTCTGGCTACTTTTCCTTCCTTTTTATCGTTTTGATATACAAGTGCACTGGAGATAAATCGGCCTTTTTTCACACTGCGTCTCATTCCGAGTGTAAATTCCGTTGAAACTGTGCAGCAGATATTTAATACGTTTAATACCATTTCTTACTCGTAGCGTTTGAATATCTTGGTTTACCAGAGTGAAGTTTGTTTTTTCTCCCCATTGTGGCCCCAACAGCCTTAGAGCTTATGAGAAACTCGTCCGATATATAGACGCGGCTGTAGCCCACATCTCAAGGGTGGCGTCGCAAGCGAAGCAAGTGAACAGGCTAAAGGCGAAAGAGGCATGAGAGCTTATCAAGAGCTTTAAGTTTCTCGCTCGTTCCGTGTTCTGCGAAGAGAGGGGGAAGGGAGGAAGGGCTGTTTGAGAGGAACTGGGCGTTATGCGAACAGTCGCTACTGTGTCGCGTCCCCGCGGCTTAATCCTGTATTGTAAACTAGGCGGCATACAACGACAGCCAAGTTTTCCACCTCGCAGGCCGATTTCCTTGTGCCATTTTCCATTCTCTCGGGTGCTGAAGCGGCTGCTTCTGCTCTCTATATTTCTCTTTCCTTCTCGTTCTTTCGAACGCCGCGTGGGCTAATCTGTCCCCGGAGAATAACTTGAAACATGAAACAAAAGCCTGCCTTTCTCTCTGTTCTTTCTTTTCACCACTCATCCTCTTCCTCGCCGAGACTCTCCTTTACTTTCTCTAGGCGTTAGGTATGTTCGCTGTGTTGTATGCCAAAGAGCAACCAGTGCTCGGTAACCACTACAGAATAAAGCGCATCGCTCGTTCCCCGTGCTTTTTTCTCTCCCCCGCTCTCCAGCATCACTCCTCCCTGGGCTCTTCCTCCTGGAACTCGCCATTTTTTTTCCTATCTATTTCTGTCTGCTCCGAAGACACTCGAATCGTAGTACTTCACATTTCCCTCACTCTCGCTCTCATTCAAATCTCCATTCCTTCCTCCTCCCATTCTCTTCTCGCTTCACTCAACCTTACCTCGTTCTCTTATACCCGTCGAGAAAACACATCGCGCGGAGCTTCCTCCTCGAGATTTTCATCCACGAAATTCCATCCCCCAGCCCCTTCGGCCTTTCTTCCATTCCGTTTTATCTCTTGCACTTGGGCTTTCACCATTATCCTCGTCTCTCACCTGGGGCGCATACGATCTTCCAGTTATTCTTCGATCGTCGGGAGCTCCCTTAACAGCGTGCTAACGCCACCGGGAAGCTTCTCAGTCGCGATACAATTCATTCGTGTTTCATTCCACCTCCGTGCAGCGAAACGTCCCTCAATATTGCCAGCTTGGAAACTACTTTTTTGACAATCCCCTTTGAATCATTTTTCAATGATTCTCGACTTAAAACCTCTTTTCTTCAGGTCAATTCTCACATTGTAGAAAGCACCCAACGAGCCCTCGTAGAAGATTCGAGGAACACGTTGATCACAATATGGAAAGAAACAGCGAGTATCGTGGGAGCCACTGATCAAAGTAAACTCTCTATCCCACCAGCCGCTTTATTTCTCGTGAGCGAATAACGTACTCGGTTTTTATCTCGAGCCTCTGTTCCACCAGTACTGTATAATCACCAATAAACATATCCATACACCGTATAAAGTGGCAAACTCGGTGAACGCTGCCGCGGTATTCCCCAGGGAGGTGCTTTCGTTTTTTGTACACCGGATGTTGGGCTGCTGGAGCTTTTGAGACAAGGGAGAGATATAAAGCCAAGAGAAGAGTTTTGAGGTGTAAGGGCTGGAAGCCACTGGAAAGGAGGGTCGGGTGCGTGCACAGGGAGGCGGAGACCGCTGTAGAAGGAAGCACGAGTTCTGCTCTCGTGGTCGCGATGTTCTCGCGCCACAGAGAACACCTATCATGAATTTATTTATGAACCGCTATGAATAAATGGATGCTAGAGCCTTTCAAGTCCAGAAGCGTGTTCGGGGGGGCGGCGGCTGAGACGAGATAAAGGTGTGCAGGGTGGGGGGACCTGGGAGATATCGAATTGTTACCACGTTCGAGAATATAATGGCCTATTTGGGCTTCGCTATCTCACTTCTATGCGAGCCAGGCGCTTCATTCTTTTCCTTTTTCAGCGTGGCCATATCAGGTCGAATTGTTGTGGCATTATATTTCTGGTGCCTCTTGATTCTGTGGTAGCTTTTTTGTTCGGGCAAGCTCAATTATAGCGAAGCACCGAGCATCGAATCCTATCGTAGATTTTCACTTATCCCAAAATCCTTTAGTATCGGGAGGACATAAAAATTCGGTCAATCATTCAACATCACTTGGCAATGAAATTATTATTTAGTTGACTGGGAAACACGACTCGAGTTCCGACCTTTGGACATTTTTCGAAGACCAAGAATTTTTAAATTTCCTCTTTTCATTTTTTGATATTCTAGCTCAAGATTTATCTACTCGTCTGCTTATTATTTTGAGCCTGGCGGCGCCGCGGCTCCATCGGGTGGCGTGCACTTGGACAAAAGCTCCAAACCCATGTAGAAGTTAATGAAAAGCGAGAAGAATCGCTCCTCCCCCTTCATGGAGATCATTTTCTCTTTCGCTTCTCTCTGCTTTGGCGAAAAGTTTTGAGGATTTGGAAAAAAGAGTGAGGAAAATGAAGAGGCTAACGGCTGTATGTAATTAACGAGTAATCTCAATAAGATGAGAAATTGCGAGCGGGAAAAGAGTGAGACGAAGTTGAAAAAAAAAACGGTTAAAGAGGATTGATTCAAGCCCGCTCTGAAATAACACAGCTATGCAGCCCGCATGGAAGCGGTGCCAGACACAGAGAGCTCTATAGGAATACGGTTGAAATATACCCGGCAAAAATATTTGCAGCGGAGTCATTTACTGTTTAATAAAATAAGTGTAAGCGCTGATGATGCTGCTCAAGACTCTCTTGAATCTTCGATTCGGAAGGATCTCGATTTCATGTTATCTAAAACCAAAGGAACTCGAACTTTCAGAAGACAAATACAACCTAAAAAGACTAGAAGCGAACGAAATTGCTTAATAAACTCATCCCGTCGTTTCATTCATTCGTTCGTACTTTAAGTCGCTCGCAGTAATGTTCGCGTACTTGACGTTTAATTCAATTCCTTATGTATATTCGTGAACTCGTTACGTCACGTTGCTCGAGTCTTGGGAAAGAATGAAAATCTCTCAAAGTAACATTATTTACGAGTACTTATTTTCTCCCTTAGATTTCCCTGGAGATTCACCAGGCGCGCCATTGTTCGTGGTTGAATTACGAACGAGGATATAGTCGTAAGATAAAGAAAAATAAGTAAAACGCACAACTCGAATATACTGCGGTACCCGCGTCTCTTGACGGTCTTAACACACACCACACATTTCCGCAACTCTTACGTGACAACCCCTTAAAAGCGCAGATTTTTCAGAGAACGTGAGAGAACGCGTGAACGTTTCGTCCCACTTGGTGCGCACCTTTTTCCTCGTGCTCGAGGCTTTTATCCACTTATTTTCCTCACGCTCGCTTCTTTCTCTGTCCTTCCATCATTTTTTATCTTTTTTTTTTATTCACGTACCGAAGAACGGGAGTTTTGGTCTCCTCATTCAACTAACAAAATCGTCATGTGTTTTCCTATTAATTGAAACAGCGCGACACATTAAAATCATTCGGATACAATCAACGTATTGCAAGCATAAAATAATCTTGGTAAATCGTCAGCGTTACGATCACTTTGATTGCATCTGGAAAAAATTCCATTTGAAATCCTCGAAAATTAAATACACACTTTTTCTATGACCTAATATGAGAAATTCTGACGATTTCGTTTTTTGGCTATAGTCGTTCGGCCGTTCAATAAAGTACAGTGAAGGTCCACTTTTTTTTTGCGGTAAATGATAGTTTAAGGCCCCTGATAACGTGAAGCATAGTTCCGGGGCCTCTTACGGGACAAAATTTTGAATTATTTCATTTACAATTTTGAGTTTTTAACACGGCATCCTATGAGAGAACTCACAATAATATCAATTGTGAAAAAATTGTATGGTGTTCGAGCTTCGTAAAAGTTTATATCGTGAAGAAAATTTATCAGATTCCCTTTCTTTTTTTAAAAAAAAAAAACATCACCTTACGGGGCTTTTAAGAAAGAAAATATGAAAAAACTTTAGTTTTTGACGTGTTGAGAACGGATGTTATGTTGGACTGCTGGTAACAGCTGATTAAACTTCGGGCAAATTCGGGAATCGCGGAAACTTCATCAAAATTATTTTTGAGAATTTCATTCCTCTAGTAGCTTCGCTTTTTTCAATGAATCGACCATTCCTTTTTCTCGGTGGGGTTACACCGATATAAACTTTCTTTCGCACAATAAAAATGTTCCCCAGGTTATGTGCATTTGAAGTGTCACCGGTACCGACTCAATCATTAACTAGTCAAGTTAAAGTATAAATTTTATTTTTTATGATATTTTTGAAGCATTTTATTACATTCTTATGATATGATAAAAATATTCTCAATGTAAATATTTATTAATTTTATTAATAATTTAAACTAAAAATGAATCAACACAAAGTTGACTAGTCATAGAACAGTCGAATAACTTGATTCAAATTTGTGTAATTCAAATTTCCTCTTTTGTCAATTGACTTTCCACCTGCGCGTGCTCCATCGATTAAGACATCCGGAAACGTTTGATAATGAGCAAGAGCAATTATACGAGGCGTTTGGGCTTGTGTTCTGAGCTCGAAAATATGATATTGACCATGCCCGGTGGTGCATCAGCTCCTACAAGGACGTGGGCGGAGGGAAGATCTTGAAAGTTGAAGAGCCTCGACGACAAGAGCGAAAACGACGACATCGTTTATCTCCTCGTTCCCTTTCTCCTTGTATACTTAAACTTTACTCTTGCGCGCTCACCCCCTTGACGAAAGGGACGCGTTGTCTTTCCTTCCTGCTGTACGCCCTATATAAAAGTCAGAATCGCGAAGAACAAGGGGACGCGCGGAGTCAGGCTTGGCCAACTTTTCCTACTCCAACTCCGATAAAGAGTCTACGACAGAGGCGAAGGTTGATTCAGCGAGGGAGAAAAGAAATACGTACGCACGAACGTGTTTTCAGCCACTTTCATTTTCACGCTTCCGCTCATTTGGCGTTGCACCTACATCCAACAAAATTTTAGTTTCTGTTGCCATTTTATTCCTCACGCCTGATTCCGAGAGAACTATCGACAGATTTACAATCTTCTTTTCCCTTAAAAAATCGTCGAAGCCCTTGCGTTCAGAAAACTGTTTGTGTTCAATAACTCGAGTCAACTCGCAGGACGAAAAATACACATAACTGTACGAGGCATATCCACGCTCCCATTTTTCCGAGTCCCTTGAGCTGGTTTCCATAAAATAATGTATACAGATGGAGATAAACCTATCGGGAAAATTCGGAGGACGGAAACGTGATGTGTCGCTCCCCGTCTATTGTGTGCAAGAGTTATCGTTACCGAAGCGAAATGTATAGACTCGATGCAAACATATCTCAGCGGCAAACATCGATGCAAAGTAAACCATTCTCCCATTCAACGGTTTTTTATTATTCGATCCTCCTCCTCGCGACGTCGCTGTAGAAAATTTTCCAAAGTATTCGAAACAATATTTCCGTCGATGCTGCTGTACCTCCGGGAAGAACGGCAAACTAAGAACGCAACTCGCGGAGTATGCGCTTCGCATATGTTACTTCGTACACAGTGCGCCACAACTTTGGCTGGGATATCGTCATTGTCCAACGTTGAAACGAGTGTCTCCAAGAGAACTGGGCTCCGAGTCTCCGATTTTTAATGACAGTTGAGATCGACTGTTGAATTATTTTTTGGATTGTACAATATTCGGGGAACGGGAGGTTCGTTTTTCGTGCGGATTCTGATTACTTGAAGTCATTTTTTCATTGTGGGATATACGAAAAAAAAATTGAAATGAAAAATAGCGAGTGAATGTCGAAGAAACAGGAAAAAAGGACGGAAACATTAGAAAATTTTGATTCGTTTCGGAGCGTGCATTAAATAACGTTTTTTTTTAATGGCATATTGGCTTTGGTACGATGTCCTGAAAGGAATATACCGAGATAGCAGCAAAACCGTACAGGGGTGGTTTGGTGGGCTCGAGCCCCGAGTTGAGTCTGGAAGCAACCGAGAGAGTTATAGATTCCCTGGATAACTCCGAAGGGAGTTTCGCCTCCCAGCAGGCTCGTCAGTTTCCAAACTCAAAGATATCTCTCGCCCCGTCTCTCTCCGACTCTCCCTCTATTGCAAGAAGCGTATTATGCTTGAGGATGGGTTTTCCAGAGCTATATTTCCGTTGGCTGGTCTCCATGCCCCGCGGGCAAACCAGATTGAGCGACAAAGACGAGGAAGCGAGTGTGAGCGAGAGAGAAAGAGTGAGATCGGAGGGAGGGAGAAAGACGGCCGGGCAAGCTGACAACCCTTTACATTTTAATTACGCCCGTCTTAAAAGCCAATAAAGTCCTTGGGTAGAGGGCGTAGCCTGTGCTCTTCTAGCAGTGACGCTCAAGCTGCTCTGACCTGTTGGATGAGGAGTAAGACCGGGCCAAGTTGGAGCACTCCTCTGGCCCGCTATACGCAGACTTTGAAAACGTGTTTGAGGCACTTTTTGGAGAACGGAATCTCGAGGAGGCTGTGGCCGAATCGGCCGTGTCAATGGGATGAAGCTTTTCTCTCTTTTTCTGCTACGTTCCGCTGCTCTGTGTTGCCTGCGTGCATCAGAACGAAGAGCATCGGAGAGCAGATAGACGCACGGCGGGGAGCACCGCCTGTGCCTCTGAGAAGTTCGAGCTTATCCGTCCATTTAGCTTCTCCCATATGTACGCACACGAACATCAGCGATACTCGCGTGCACGTACACTCACACAGGAGCCGAACAATATCCCTTTATCACGGTACTCTTACTTGGAAGCCTCTTTTCCACCGTGCACTATCTCGCCCCCCCCCCCCTCCCGGCTCAGCCGTCTCAATTTTCCTCGCTTTTTTATTGTTATTTCATTCCACTCTTTTATTCCTTTCTTCTTAACGTGTGCACCTGTAAGCGCCTGCGCGCTGGAGTCCGTCGTATACGAAGATCGCTTTTACAAGACAGACGAAAATCTCGAATCGTTCTTACGTTTTCCCTTTTTTCTCTCAAATCATGTTTTTTAGGGACTTTGAAGTATTTCTTTATTTTGTAATTATTATTTTCTATAAAAGTATTAATTTCGATAAAAATCAGCTCCGTCGACTCGCTCTTGTCACGGGGAGGGAATTAAACGGTAATATTTAGCGTGAAACTCAATGTAAAATTTACCGTTTTATATTTGACTGCAGGAACAAGTTAAAGAAAAGTATTCGTTCCTGTAACGCGCTGCAAAATTTTAAAGATTTTTCGGAATTTTCAGTTTTGTTAAAGTAAATATTGCAGATAGGGCGTCAAAATTTACTGAATTCTCCGGTAAAAATTTCTACCTGGAACAATAAGTGTTATTTGATTTATAGAAATATTCAATTTTTCTCCCATAATAATATCACGCATTGCAGCTCGTCACCGCGCTATCGTTACTCACGATAATTTTTCAAATTTAATTCTCTCCGTGCACTACTCGCCACGTTCGTAGGAAACTCTCCATCGATGAGATCAGTCGTTCGAAACCGTTTTTTAGTCACATTTAACGCCATCCACTTCCCTGATTCGTTTCACCGAAGACTTTTCGGACACTCTGTATATTCAGAATATACAAGAATCGTGCTGCTGGGGGAATTGGGGAAGAGATGAGAATGCGATTGAATGCGTACGATATTTGTTATTGAATGGATATGTGCATATTTTTTTTGGCGTAACTACCCTCAGTATATAAGAATTTGCGCGTATATATTTATATACAGGAGGGAATATAACGTACGATATTTCCAGGATTCGAGTAGTTTTCGAGAGGGCGTTCCCTCTCCTCTGTACTTTACGTCGGTACTTTTTTCCCTCCCTTTTTCTCTTCCTCTTTCGTTTTGTATCTCATTCTGGCCTTTCTGCCCCTCCCCCATCGCTCCTCGGTTCACTCTCCTTACACTGGTGACAGTCCGCACGGCTCCCTTAAATAAACTGAAATTACTTCACCGATTGCATTCGGGCGACTTTCTTCCCTTGCCCTCTTTCCATTTTTCTTATCCCACTGTTGAAACCGTTCGCTCTCGACGTTGCTGGTGGCTTCGCAATGGTTTTTGTTATTCCTTCTGGGCTCTCTTTCTCCGTCGGTCATTTCACTGAGTGTTACGGCTCGGGAAAAATGCTAACCGCGCACTCATTCCCTTTGTTCTTGTCTGCATCATATTCCCGAAGTGAGCACACTTTTTCATCTACGGTGGACATCAAGTTTCGTAGTTATGAAAAATTGGATTTCATCGAAAATTTCTGGTTGCGAACGCCACATTTTTCCCGGTGAAAACCCATCGCATTTACGGGAAGATTCGGGGCGGGATTGAAATTCCGAACTGCGAGAAATCAGAAGGCTCAAAATTCCGAAAATCTAACTGGGGCTCGAAATATATAGATATATCGCACTAGCGAGATTTTCGGACTTTTGAGCCTTCTGACTTCTCACAGTTCGGAATTTCAATCCCCCCCCGAAGATTCTATGGCGCTGGGTCGGAAATTTTCACTTTACTCGAAGGGAAAAACCCCCGAAAATACGAGAATTCAATTGACTCAGATCCAAAGTTTTTTTCATCACCCACAAAACACGATTTTGTCCGCTCGTCGATGATTTCATTTCGTTATTATACTCGGGGATTACAAAGCTCTTGAATTCGTCGTCGATTTATCAGTTATTTATACTAGGGTAGAGCCAAGATGAGTAGTTACATTCGCTGTCAAAGTCAGAGGCACTTACTCGATCACTTTGAAGTGAAGGGTTGAACAATCTTGAACCGGTTTCTCCCTCCTACAGTGCATTTAGGCCCTCTCTCATCGCACAACTCGACCGTATCGATCGAATCACTTAAGAGGCAAATAGTCAATTCCCACTTGTCGGGGAGACCCTTTGTGTTAATATCGAAAGAGTCATTAAAGGTTAATCGTTTGCTGCGCTTCCACCCCTCCTGCCTTATATCAATTTCAACGGCATTTTCTTTAGCCTCAGGCTCAAGAAAATCAGCACCAGTTCACCGATGACCTTATTCGATCTTTGAAATATAAATAATTTTTTTTTATTACCCCAAACTTTAAATATTCGTGAAAAACATATTCTTTCGTTAAGATAAAAAAAAACTCTTTAGTCCTTTGACAACCCCATTAGGATTGCCCTCATTTTGAGTGTACACGTTTTAAAGTGTTTATGCATCGTCTCAAACTGTCCGAAAAAGCCCGCCTGAGCAATCGGAAGTGAAAATTTTCGAACTTTAAAATTTCATAAATAAATAATGAAGCACAATCGATTGTAACGGATCAACTAAAAAACGACACGGTGTTTGTCGAGCAGAGAAACAGAATGTGATATCGCATCCTTCATTTTGTGGCAGCAATGTCTCGAAGCCCTTGAAATCGAGGAAATTTGTTTGCTCAAATTCGTCATTATTCGGGAGGTTCTCCGTATCTGGTGATTTTCAAGTGAGCTATCGACTCCGGTGTCTCTTGAGCCAAATACAGTTAAAGTTGGGAATTCTCGTGGTGAGAGAAAAGAGCGAGAGCGAGAGAGAGAAAGATGGGCAAAGAAGAGGGACAGTAAGTCCTCCTCTCCACTGGGCAATAGGGAAAGGGAATGGAAGTGGCTTTTAGAGTATCGACACGCCGGGGTTTCTCATCGAACTAAGTTTCATTGTCGTTGACGTATGCCTGCCGTTTCGGGCGGCCATAGCGTCCCCGTGATGTCCCGGGCTTTCGAGCGAGAGCCAGAGGCCCCGAGGACAAGTTTCGTGGGTAGCTTTCTACCGCTTCACCGAGCGCGACCGAATGACCCGGGTGTTTGGCTACAGGCAGCTTCCACGTCGACTTAAACCGAGGAGGAGAGGGGGCGGGAGTGAGAAAGGAGAAAGAGATATCAAGTCGAGCGAACATACTCTTCGGTGCCCGCAGAGCTACACCGGTGGTCCCAAAAACCCCTGCGGCCGGAAAGTCTGCCCAGAGTTAGATTAAGCCGGTACGTCATCGGGACTGATCAGCCGCACCTTAGAAATCGCTCGTTTCCCTTCGGATTTCATTAGCGTCCCGGACGTTTGGGGCAAGGAGAAGAGAGAGGGAGAGAGCAAGAAAAGCTCCCAAAAGCTACCAGAGTGTGTCCGGAGTCTACCGGTTCATCGATTAGACGAAGCTACGATTATTGGTAACTGTAACGAAAATTCATCGCGTGGCAAGCGATGGAGAGTTTCTTGGCAACGTGAACTTGAGCCAAAGTCAGCTCTCTATCTACCGAGCACTCGACTGCGATAGTTTATCTCTATTTCAGTTACATTCGGTTCCGTAGCACTGTTGCTAATTAGTCTCAAAGCATTTCCAATCCAATTCCTCGCTAAGTTGACAACCTTCGATAATATCTCAACTTACTGATTTCACGATGTTTTGGAAACTATAAAAACGTGACCAAAGCAGTCCTCTAAATACCTTGTCTGTGAAAGAACTTTCAAAGAGCATGATCGCCTGTGAGATTTACTTTTGAAACATTTTCAAAGCCAATGTTATTCCTGAGATTTTTCATCGTTTTATAAATTTTACAATTGACGTTGATACTGAATTTTCACTCAAACATCATACCATTATACTTCGTCTCTCATTATCATTCTCAAAAATACACTCACGTGTTAAAAAATTTGCAAAATATCTCGCTTTAAAAAAATTTCTAATGACTTATCTAGTGCGACTAAATCGATCTCCCATTTGGATGAAGTCACTCGAAGATTAAGGAAGTTGAAGCGATATATATAGGACATCATACGAAAAATACATTAGATTTTATTATTCCAAAATAATGAATTGAAAATTTACGTGAATCTTCTTGAATAGCGCTTAATTATGTGTGAAAAATTTGAGGAGGTTTCACCGCCTGGTAATCGAGATATTCATTGTCGAAAATGACAAGGTTAAACATGGGCTCTTATGGAAGCTTTCAAAAAATTGCAAACTTCAACAACAAATATCTCAATTTCACGACGGTGAACCATCGGCATATCCCGCCAGAAGTTTAATACTGTCTTAAGCTTTCTATTTAAAAAATTTTAATGTGCAAAGTTGGAAAATAGTTTTAACATAAGATACGCTTCAACCTCCTTAAATGTAAAGTACAGGATCCCGTAAAGAACGACCGGCCAGTCGATTTAACAATTTCTCCAAAGAATTTTTTTAATGGTCTGTTTGACGATTCACCTCGATGACGTCCCCAGGCGAAGAGAGCGAGATTTTCGGAGCGAATTTCTCCTTCAGTTTTCGCGAGGATAACAAAGAAGCGATATCATGCGCGAGACGTGATTCGCAAGAACTACGAATTCGTTAGCTTGCACGTCTCATGGAATCGGTGTTCCCAAAACAACGCATTGATGCTGTGCGATAGAAAAGCATTTGAAAAATCGCTTTACATTCAATTGTGAAAGCAATTAAATGTTCCTCAGTCTCCCCTTTCAATATATTTTTTTCTTAGTAAAAAAAACGAGCAGTTTCGAGCGCCTGAAACGCGTACATTTTATAGCGTCAGACCTAAGCCGAGGGCTTTGACGCGTTCGAGTGAATCTCCAGGATTCTCTCGATCGAAAACAACCCCGTAGCTTAGCCGGAGCGAGGGAACGCTTGTACAAAGCAGCAGAGAGATTCGACTGGTGTGTGAGGCAAGGCAAAGGGTATAAATTCTTTCGATACCCACGCGTCTGGAAGGAACAGGATATCCTACTATGGCGCATATGTACGTGTGTGCGTGTCGGTGTATGGCATGACGTTTAGAGAGGAAACGAGTGTAACGAGGGCGTCCGGTACACTTCGAAGCTATCGGATATCGAGCTTCGATATTTCTGCTCTCTCGCTCTCCCTTTCCGCCTCGTTTTCTCTTGCTAGACAGACTTATGAAGCCCTCTGCTGCCCTGTGTATACGGGAATAGGAAACAACTTTTCCTGAGTTATACAAAAGGTTAAGTTCCTCTGTGAGAAGAGAGTCCTGATCGCGCTCTGTCACCTCCGATTCCATCGTCTCTTGCCTCGCATGTCCATCCATCGCTCTCGACATCCACTCGCGATGAACGCGTCAGACTGCGTAGCTCGTAAAAGCGCGATAGTCGAAAATCCGGTTATCGAGAAACGCGAGGTCTGCTGAGTCTTGAGAGCACGAATATAACACTGGAATTTCCTGTTTATCTCAACACCTTTTGACTCCTCGATTTCTGCAGCATCTTATCGGTTTTAGTTTCAATCATATGACTGCAGGGGGTGCGGAAAATGAGCTCGGTACTCCGCGTTCTTTCATGCGTCGATCCAACGTCGAATTTCCTCGTTAAGTATGACATCGCTTTAATTAGGAACAAGATTATCCGACTCATTCCATTCGTTTGATTAAATGAAATGCTTCTTAACAGCTCGTGGGAACGAATATTTATTTGGGCTACGAAGTAAAGTCAATTATCAAGCACACCATTTTACTGAATTTTTTGAGAAGATTGTGACGAAATAAATTGAATAATTCATTCTGTTAGTGAATTTGATTGATTCGGCAATGGATGCTAATAATATTGGAATTGCAATAACTCGAGTGATTGTTTACTATTTTTGCAAGAATATTTCACAGTGGAACTGCCCGTATGTAAATATACCTTAATGAGAAATTATTTCGTTGTGATATTCGCAAGCGTGTATTGAATTACGAAATATAATATTTTAATTCACTTAATGAAAATGGTCACGCCGCTCCATAATTACGACAATGTTCTGCTACCAATTTTATGGAATATCCTGTCGCAAGGTTGCATGTGTTGCTGATGCATAACGCACAGAATTAAAAGGGATTTAGATGTGGATCATGTTTGTGGACATTATTGTTAATTCCGTGTGAAATTTGGCCTTGTGTGGGTTGCAATTCTCCCTCGTCCTCGATCGAAGAGCTTTTGTTTTCTTGTTCTTGCTATACTGCTATCCATGGTCCCGCGATAATATCATTTATCCAAAATGCATATTCCCCTCTATATATGCGCAGCCTTCCTCGTGGGAGTTAACTCACGACTAATGCATGTGACCCATGAGAATCTCTCGGCTTCGTGATAACCGAAGGAAGCGAGAGAATTATTGTTGTCACTTCAATAAATATAATGCTTTGACTCTCGCATAAATAACGCGCGTTGATTCTTTGAGGAGGAGGCCATTTTGTTAATTATTCATGTACGTTGATGCTTTTCATTTGTTGTATTCTTTCCTATGGAATTGCATTTTGCAGAGCGTTGTGGCTCTCAAATTTAGGAACGATGAGAAGCTCCAATCATTTGAGAATTCATCTCTGGATTTGGTTGCTCAGTATTGAATGGAAAAAAATTACTGTTCGTTCCAGCAGCCAATTTTACATCTTCCCATACAAGTAATTTATTCGTGGTTATGAAAAACTTGGTCTAATGAAATTTCGAGTTTTTCTTGTGCAGCTCTGTGATTCAGTTCGAACCCTTTCGCCGATACACGATCCCCTTGGTGATTCCCTGCAGATAGAATCTCGTGTTTCATCAGCCGTGGGTTTTCTGCGTGGTGGAATTATTTGCTCCAACGAAGCATGAATCCCAGGCCCGTAATTACGTTTGAGCTCGATATTCAATTAGAATTATCGGTGAGACAAGTAAAATCATGAAAAAGCTCCATCGAGAATTCACTTAAAAAGTTATAAAAACGGTGCATTTCTTCATTTCGTTTTATCTGATTGTGTATGTGTCAAGCTTTGTGTGGGCGAGGGAGAAAGGAGAGAGAGAGAGAAGAATTGTTGAAGTGCACGGCGAGAGCTGCTTCGTTTACTTATTTTTTAATTTTTACTTTCTTCTTTTACGCTCCTTTTTCTTCTTTCACTCTTTTGAGAATTGCCGCGTCGCTTGAATATAAAAACTGCAATGAGTTGAGGCAAGTCATGCCTCGTTAGGTCTCGAAAGCAGCGTACGCGAGAGAAACGCAACGGGACACGAAGGGCGGGGGTGAGGGGGGGATGGTCCTGCGCGATAAAATCTCGTTCCACTTGCAGTCCATGGTATTCTCGATGTTCCCGTTCTCTTATTGCTGAGGAGAAGCTTTTTTTGTTCACTTCTCGAGAAAAGTACAGTTGAGTCTGCGACACCGGTAGTCGGTGTCCTCCACCCCTTTTCTTTTCGTCGTAACATTCTCTCCGAAACGCTCGGTCGAGTCGAAAAAAACGGAACGAATAACAAAAGAAAAAGGTGACTCTTGGAAGAGTTTTTGCCGATTTCTCCTTTCGTTTCGGAGAACGTAACGATTTACGCTAAAAGTCGAAAGCACGCGTCCTCTCTTCGTCGCGCTCCCCGCTCGGCCCCCGAATCACATCCACGGAGCGCCTAACTGAGTTTAATTTGCAGTAATGTGAAAAAGCAAGCGAGCTTTTAATCTTTCTTTCCTCTGCAAACGTTTTCTTCTATTCCCCTTCTGGCGGGAGGCTCTCTTGCTCCCTCGGGCACCTACGTTCCTCTTCGTCACGTGTATATAAATCGTAACTGAGAGAATTGCATTGGACGAGAGAGCTTCGCAACCCCTTCGTTCCAGAAATCAACGTAAAAAAGTAAAACGTCGCCTCGCACGTACAGTGTGATTCAGAATTTACGGAAATTCTCTCGCGATTAAACCAATTCGCTTTATTTAGAAGCGCGCATATTTCACGAGGAAAGAAATTCCTTTCATGCCGGCAGCATCCACAGCAGGGCATGCATGTACAGCTGTACCGCTTTTCTACGTATTTCGGCTGTTCCTGTTTTCGCTTTATTCAGCGCCGAGAGCACCTCGGGAAAAAAATGGGTTAACAAGAGAGACACTCTTTCCTTTTATCCAATGGTCTCAGCTTCGTTTCCCACCTAATTAAATACGAAATTCCGCTCAGTTCTTTTCGTGTCTCATGCAATCGAGGAACCTGCTCCTTCCCTGCAGGATTCCTCTCCTCGCACTCTCTTTTCGTCTGTCCTGAACCCAGTGGCGTGTTGCTTGTATTGCTTCCCGTAGCCGCTGTCTTCTCTCTCGCTCGCGCGTGTGATTCTTCCGTACAAAATTGTACTTTTGACGATGTTTTTTGTCTCGTTTCCCCACCTCTATTTCCCTAAATCCGTTATCTCTTGCAGGCTTCTCGTTCGATTGAAAAGAAGAGAGGGCGTCGAAGGAGGCTTTCCCGTTGGAGCCTCCTTCGATCGCCATATTGCTTTATCGGCTCGATCTCCGCTTTTTTCTTCTCCTCCCTTATTTTATCTGCCCGTATTGGTGCCCTTTTTTTCTTCGATTCTCTGGGCTGCCGTCAGTCTCGCCAGGATGCTACGCTTTTGTGCTCTCTTGCAACGGAACAGTCTCTCCCAGCCCTTTCTCTTGAATCTACACCGGATTCCCATACGCCAACACGGATATTGCCTCTCGTTTATGGAGAACGGAGATCGAGGGTGGGACCAAAGAGCGCCCTGTTCTATATCCTCCTCGCTATTCGTTTCCTCTTCCCTCCCATAGATATTTGTTTAACGCTAATTGGAAAATTCTTCCGCCTTTCACTTCGCTGCTATTGGCGGCGGGAGGGAGGGAGGGAGGGAGGGTGAAAGAGAAATAAGCTAAAAAAACCATCACTCGTTCACTTCCGGTAGCAGGATCCACTGCGAATTTGAGTATTAGTTACAGTCCCTTTGATATTTTCGTTTTCAAAGTCTCTCCTTCGTCAGACGTTCCCCCAATGAGCCTTTTCGAATCTTTCTAATTCGTTTAAATATCTTTTTCGTTTGTCTTCATTCTCATCTCGCACAACTGATCTCACTTTTCAAAGCTTTTATTTGCCCGCGGGCTGACTCCGCAGATACGAAAGAGGCTTCGCTGTATATCGCAGAAGCTAAATATTGCATAGCTTACCGATGCCCTACCAGCCTGGTTCACCTCGCTAGGGCTCAACGTGTTTACGTATTCCCTCCACTCGCCTTTCCTGGCAGCTCGTTTTATTTTCTTTTCCCCTCTAGGCTACTGCATACCAACGACGCCATAATAGTTCTCTGTTTTAACGTTTTTGCAGTTAAATTTTTAACAACTTTTTCCTGTGTACAGGGCCACACTGTTTTATGCAGAGTACACACTCGCCGGACTTCTAAATATCCTCAAGTTACATTGCGACAACAAACGTCGATGCTTCTGCACTTTTTTCTTCTCGGACACGCAAAACCCTACACGTTACAGTGAGAAAAAAAACTGTTGATTCAATAGTAACTGATGTTATTAGGAGTTCATTCAACTGCAATGTTTTTGGAGAGAATGAATTTGCAGTTTGATCTAAAATTATTTTATTCGTTTAATCACGTTTAACCTTTTGTGATGGTCACATATTTCATTGGCACATCGCAATGCCTCGTTTCGTTGTTCCAATCACTTTTTTTTTCGGGAAACTTTTCAAAGTTTTTTTTTTATCCATAAACGAGCTTGAAAACAGGACTTAAAACTGTGAACAGTGTAATCGTGGATTTCGTTATCACGTTGCAAAAATTTTCTGATACACTGATAGTGGAATCTCCTTAAGCAAAAAACTGGACAGAAAAAATGATCTGATTCGATCGTTCGAGGAAAGTCTCTTCCAGACTTGTGTCTCTGCCAAATATTGTTTCACGGAATGTATCGTTTGATCCACTGAATATAAAAAGCATACATCACCGTCACAACTTTCCCTTTTATCTTCTATCTTACGATAAAACATCAGTGACGATGATAATTGACAGGTTTCACTGTTTGAATTCGAGAAACGAAATTGTTACTGTTTCGACACCTCGGGCCCGGGACTATTCAATAATGCCTTTCAGCTCGGGACAAAGTTTCTTTTGGTTTCTCTCCCCGAGACAGACCCGCCGGAGTTGTCAAAGTATGCTGGACGCTGTTCGTATATATAAGAGCTCTTCGTCGTAGGATCGTGTGGAGTGAGGTGAAACGGAGAAAGCTTTCGAATGGAGGCGCACGTCGCGTTGGTGTGCTGGCTTTTCCGACGATAAAAAGGCGTATCTCGAAGAAATCTCACGGCTCGAACGCTCGCCCTGCGGCCCTCTGTGTATGTTTACTTTTATATGCACATCTATAGACATCGGTATTTTCTGGGTTTGACGTACGATGATTCATCGCTCCGGTGTGCCATTTGTCTCAATGCAGCCTCGCTCCACGCGTCGTCCTCGCAGTTTCAAATCTCTCGGGCCTCTATAACTCTGTACAATTCGCGTGTGTATACGCTGCATGAGAGGAAGCGGAAATTTCAATCGCGGAGAGACGTATCGCTACTCGCGGGACTGCGCGTAGACCGAACGGACGTAAACTCGTACGTTCGCTCTTCATTGTTCAAAGTTTAAGTATGAGCGAGTGAGTGAGAAAAAAGTCGGCTGGAAGATCCAGCGTGGAAGGGCGAAAAAATGTAAATTTCAGGCTTTCTTTGTTACGGTGCAATAAATATTCTGGGAATGAAAGCTTCGAGTTTGCAGAGACCGGCACAGGAAATCAGAAGATCATTTTCTCAGTTACGTTCCATCGAAACGTTTCGGATTTTGTTTCAGGAGGATTTCGAACCCTCATGCATTTGATTCCGTAGATTAGTTTTTCCTTGTAGAGCAAAGCGTCGAGAAATGCCAAAGTTTTTCTTCGAGCTTAGAGGCCGAGCCGACATAAAACGACTTTTATTAATGGGAGAATGCCAAACCTTCTGGAGCAAATCGCGGTCCTCGTTTCAGTGCCTGGCTCCAAGTGGATAAGGGTAGTCGTAATGCGGACGGACGTTTAATCGGCGACGAGTGGATCCAGTCGTGAGAGAACACTCGAGTAAAGTAGTCGTCGACAAACCTCTACCAAAGAGCTGGCTTGCCTGCTATCTATAATAACGACAAATATACTTTCGTAAATAAGACACATGCGCGTATATCGAAAATGGAAGTATATACATGGAACGTGGAGTATAAATCTTGTCACGTGGAATCTTCCAACTACGTGCGTCTTCTCTTTGTCACGAGAAAGCTCCCAAATCCTATCTTAGAGTCGAGACTCGTTCGCAAAAAGAATAGAATCCGTACACAGATTCGAGCTTGTTCGCCGGTGGGTCCGACCGTGCCAATTTGTTGAATAGGCAGGCTGCAAAAGCAGTTTTCGAAGGACATTTTGTTGGAGGAAATCTAACAAGCGAAACAAAAAACGAAGGGGCAAAAATGTGTCGAGGAGTATAATCATATTTTGGGTTATTCCGTCATTATTTTATCACGTGTAACGTTGGTAGACAACAGCACCGAAGAGAATAGCGGCGCGAAGGCTGCAGCGGTACCAGCCGTGAGGTTCGTTTTATCGAATGATTTATTCCGGACGTGATCATTAATGGAAGAACATTACTCTCTCGTCGGGAATCAATGGGCGCGCATACAAACATCGAAAAGGGGGAGGAAAGGGCTCCGGTACATGTGATGACGCGGACAGAGAAGACAGAGCAGATGAGAAAGAGAGAGAGAGAGAGAGAGAGAGACTGGAATGGAGCCAGGAGGATCGACGGCATTACTTTGCTGGTGGGGAGTGTAAATGTTCTGGAATATATACGTTTTGCCGTTGCCCATCGAGCATTCGAGTAGCAGTATATATATTTATAATGCAGAGTGTACTGTGAGCAATTCGCTTACTGAAAACTAACGATCGATCGTGCAAGACGGAGAGAGGTGAAGGGAGAAAGTGAAGGACGAAACAAGAGATCTCTCACTAAATCATGGAAACAAAACCGTAACAAACCAAAATAAATTGCACGGGTAATGTATTCGGTGCTGCGAATGATTATTCTTGATCCCCAGCCGTTCAGCTACGTCCATCTCTCTTCGCACTGCTCTCAGCCTCCTCCCTCTTTTCGGTATTCCCTGTGCTCGGTCCGCCACAAACCGCACCTATACCCTGCACTCTCTGGTCTAGCTGGGTCCTGTACTTCTCTCTCTCTCTTCGGCTCTGCACATTTTACCAGGGTTTCGCCAATTTCGATCGTACAACAGATCGCCGCAGAGGGTACAAACCCGATCGACCGATAGCGCTCGTGTGAGTTCTCCCGTTCGGACGATGTACACCGATCCTCCTCCCCCCCCCCCCCCCCCCCCACCCATTTTTTTTACTCTCCTGCCGAGCCTTCGGCTCGGCTCTCGGGAGAACAGACAAATTCGATCTGGTTATAGGCCCTCGGCTGTAGTCGAGATACCAGTTATCCGTTCGGTACTACATTAATTAAGGATAAATTATTGAATATTGGAATATAATTCTTCTGGTTTCGATGATGAATGCAGGTTTGCACTCGAATAACTTTTCTCTATGACCGCTTCTATTTATGGGCGCATATTACTTGTTTGTGAATCGGGAATTTTAATTTATAATTTAAAATTCATTTGAAACACGCTGCACATTCTTCTAGCATCCGAAAAAGATTCGAATTGCCAATAACGATTGGGAAATGGACTTCGTAACTAACTCAGTAATTAAACTATTGGATGCAACGATATTTTCATTAAATATTTAAACGCTTTTGTTGAATGTCAGCAGGTACTAGGGTCCGACTCTGAGCCCTCAGATTTTTAATGGAACCGGAATTCAGTGCTCGCTATTCCTCGAAAATTATTTCAGGTATTTCAAATAAATTTCTCATCAAACTTACAAGAGTCGTTGGGCGGACATTTCCGATAAAAAAATTGCTGGGACGATGAGACACTGTTTGTTTAGCAAAGAAGAAAAAGTGGTAAAATTCATTACGCTTGAAAAAAAGGAGAAGAGTCGAAGGGCGATATTACACGTTATTCCGCCCGGACTTGGCTGGGCGACTAATAACGTAAGCCGTAGATAAATGACCGTCCGCGAGTCTGTGGAGTAGGAAGGGCAAAGGGAGAAAAAACTGGTGAAAGAGTCACGAGATCTTTCTCATCTGGGTGTCGTCGTAGAAACCATTGGTGCACTTCGAAAGAGGTGGGCGACTTGCTCTGCGAGATATAAGAGGGAAATAAGAAGGAAGATATTTTTCCCCTTCCTCTCGTTCCCTCTTGCCCAATGTAGACATACAGGGTGTATCCAAAATACGATAAAGCGAGAGAAGAAAAGTGCTGGGAAGTTGGTGCAGAGGCTCTGTGATGGTGGGTTGGGCCCAGCATCGAGTCAGAGTTGAAACTGGCTGGCTGACTCGTGATGGAAAAGAGTCGACTGAGGGTGGCAAAGAAGAGAAACGTGGAATAAGAGGATGGTCCTTAAAAGTTTGAGAAGTGCCCTCTCTTCTCTTTCTCTTCACAGCGGACTCCCCTTCTTTCCATCTCCTCTATCTTTTAGCCGGCAGTGCGCATCGTTTTACCCTCTTGCAGCGGACCGAATGTATATCCCTATATATATTTATATGCTTGAAGAATGAAAGGGAAGAGGTGAGATCGCTCAAGCAACCCCTGTTAGTATGGAGGAGCCAACGGGAGTTGTTATCTAATTTTACTCTCAACGCTTCTTCGATTTATCTACCAACTTTTCAACGCATTACAATATGCTCACGCGAACAAAAAGAAAGACAAAGATCGAACGAGGAAGGGCCAGGAGGGTGAAGTTGAAGGATCAAGAACGTCCTGCTACACCCGTTGCACCCTCAACCGAGACTTCGACGAGAGCGAACAACTTGAGGGAGTTAAACGTTTTCTATTTTCCATCCCTTTATCTATCTTCCTACTTATTTATTTTCTCTTTTTTCTTCATCCTCGTTTTCACTGAGAATGTTTGTGTTTTACTGAACAACCATTCGTATAATATTCATTGATTTATATTGTCCGTTCTGTAATTCAGGGATGCTGGGATTCAACATTTCAACGTAAATTGTCCAAAGATGTGAACTGCAGTTTCGTTGAAAAGCGCGGACGAGCGGTAAATTAATACATTTAGGATCGTCCTCGAGTCATCAACAGCGGAATAACCCGTTTAATAATGTTGAGTAGAAACTCGTCGTTGAATTCTGTCGTCGAGTTAAACTGGAAAGGGAATTGAGGAAATACCGTGATATAATACTGATCTCGAATGGCAAGGACAAATATTTTCCGAGGTGCCGCCTATATCGAAATTTCTACAGAGGATATATTTGATGTGTTTACGCGACGAGCATGTAATACAGCGATAGTAACGACCGCGAGCAGTAAAGTAAACGGGAATATGTTATCCATGACAATATCCGTTTGCACCCTTTGTCGTCCCACCTTTCGATTGCACTAGTCCCTTTTGTACTTCTCGTTTTCCTCCCTCTCGTCTCTTGTATCTCGGGTTACGGTTAAGGTATTCTCGGGCGCGTTCGCTCTCGGGCTTTCCCATTGTGTTACAGGACAGGATAGGGAATACGAAGAGAAGGAGGAAAAAGAGGGAGCGAACGAGGTGGAAAGAGAGAGGACGACGGATGAAAACCAAGAGCTGAGAACGCTTGTAAACTATTTTAATTACGGCATCGTCGAGTCGCGGCTACTGCAGTCTCGTTTCACCACTTTACTTTACCTCCGCATATACCTGTATACCATTTATACGTATATACATGTGTACTTTATGTATACTTTGGTCTGGCGTACACGTACGCGTAACACGACGCCTGTTTTTTTGGAATATGCCCATTTTTTCCCAACCGACGCACATCCGTGCTTTCCTTCTGCACGGGATGCTCCTTGTGTTAGAAACGACGATGAAAAGCGGAGCTGAAAAAGAAAATAAAATTACAGCGCACCGAGCGTTGTTTTGAACCACGATTTTTGTTGTATTCCCTGAGGAAATCGGGGGCCAGCTCGACCATGATTTTATTAACGACATTGCTTCTTTGTCCTTCGACGTTCTCGTTAACGCGTTTAAAGTGATTTTTGTGGTCGATCGAAGCCTCGAAGTTTGTTGGCTGTTTGCTGGATGTGGGTCAATCCTTGCGGCAATTTCAGAGAATCATTGCGTTAAAATGTTGAATTTAGAACGATACTCGACGAATAGATTTCTCCGGGAGCTTCACCGAAGCCCTCGTTCGAACCTGGTGTTTTGATGACAATTTTTTTACTTTTTTTTACAACCGCGCTCGCCAAGGATCCCACGTTCGTCACGCACGGTTATTGCGAATCGCGATTTTTTCACGGGATGAAAAATAAAAAAATCCATTCCAGGAAACTGCTGGACTCGCGATGAAGTTTTTTGAAGCTCCCTGCACCCGGTGGATCAGCTGCAACGTGCAGGTCATTCCGCAATTTGTAGAAGGGATGGACGAGAAATATGGGAAAAGAGATGACGCTTTGCACAGGGGAAGAGAATTTGAGCGAAAGAGCTCGAGTGATTGCATATGGAATCAACAGTAATCGTGAAATACGGCGCTAGACACAAAGCGTTTTCTCCCTCTCTTCATCTCTTTTTTCCCTGTCTCCGCCGCTCGATACGTCTATCTATGCGTCTGTATCACAGCTGACTCATTAATTAATCGAGGTTACCGTCGATATATATGTGCCTGGCTCGTCGGACGAGAGAAATGGAGAGAGGAAGGGTTTCAACACCGGGGCGCCCGTTATATGATCAAAGCCGATACTGCCAACATACAAGAAAACCGAGAGAACTCGCTCTATGCATACAGATATAAACGGCAAACGTGTATAGAACTTTTAATGAAAAGGATATCGCGTTTCGTTAAAAATTCATTTACACTGTTCCTTAATCCCGTCTCTGTGTTGACTGTAGCTTTCTACCTTTCAATAATCATCAGCGAAGTATTTGTGACGGTGGACATTCGGATGGGTGGACTTCGAATAGAAATGTGGTTGAACAATGTTTGGGAAAATAAAGTTCATAGTTCGATTCCCCAATGAGTTATGAGAGAAAAAAAAATCACGAATGACTTTTCGATTTTTACAGTTTTTTAGAGTTTTCGTACTTAACATATTTTTTGTATCGAAGATTTCAGGACTCTGAGGCAAATATTTGGTTGAAAGACTTAAAAACTTTTCAATTAAACTAAAATATCTAGTCCCATACGCACGACAGAATATTTATTAAATTTCACAAAATATTTAGATAATCATTTAAATAGATAGTGATTTGGATTGTTAACGAAATTTAGGGTTATGTGACGATATTCGGGTCATCCTAACGTCATATTTCGTTGCTACGAAAATAATTGTATATCGAATCTCCGTGGATTGTGTACTGGTAAGAAAATCTTCAGCTTAATTAACAAAATGATATAAAATATACTGAATTTTTCTTTCGAGGTAGACATTTCTATGGACAATCGATTTAGTTCGTCATCGATAAGCTTTGATTGATCTACACGAAGGAAAAATCCGACTATCAAAATTATTTGTTATTTTTTACAAAACGTGTTGGCTAATATAATAATACATTTCAACAAATTTTGGGTTTTATTGAACCGACCAGCATGATTCGATTTACAAAATATTCTGCATTCTCACCAAAACCGTTTAGACACAACAGTACTTGATATTTAAATAAATGTGTCATAAAAGTGTATGTGAATTAAGTAGGAATGAACAAATGTTTCGAATTCTTCGAACAAAAGATTTGGTTCCACTCGTCTAGTTAATTCACATAAACAAAAATTTAGCGATTCGGATAAATGAACCTTGTTCAAAATATCAACTAAAGACATTTAGTTGGTACAACGATTTTTTTTCTCAGTACAGTAAACGAACATGCGTTGCAACCAATAACTCTTACTTATAATTGATGAGAACGTACGATTGAAAGGGAAAAAGAAATAATGGTCTTGTATCCCGAGGGGAGAAATGTTCAAGCCAACGCGAAGTGGCCTACGCGTTGAGTGATCAAAATAGCCGGAGCATTGGAGTGTCTGACCAAGCGAGCATTCATCTACTTGAACATGTGTGCACTCCAGTCGGCTAGTCGCGTTTCAGCACTTTCCATCTCGTTTACTCTTGACTTGGATTTTCCTCTATATCTGTGCTACACTTTCCGGCATTCCCTGATGTCCCGGAATGGCTTAGTTTTAGATGCAAACCGATATGTGGGATTACAGCAACGGACCTATTTGCATATTACTTAGCGTGTGACCTAACTCTTTGGCTCGTTCGCTTTTGGGAAAAGGGATATTAGAGCGCAACAAAATGGAGCCTTGCTACAAACACACGCCGCGGAGGCAACCTTATTTTAAGCTTTTTCCATTTTGCTCCCGTTGGAGTGACGAAACAAAAGAATGAGAATAACATCAAAATTTTTTAAAATTTTCAAAGTAACACCAAAATAAAAACTCTACAATTAACTTAAATTTTCACACTAATAATTGAAGAATTCCCCGAAAAACAAACGTCACTCGAAGTGGTATCATTCAACATAGAAATAAAACGTACGAATGCAAACAACCTGAAGAAATTCACTGCCACAAATTCCTCCGGGCGAAATACTTTTTTCTCCCGTCAAAGGGAGAGGAACGCGTTTCTCGTATTTCCTCTGGCAAAAATTTCAATACCACTTTGCTGTGGCGGTATACACGTTGCATCCGGCTCAACGATTCCCTGCATTCTTGAGGTTTTATTTTTGATCCATACTCTTGCACATACGTTTACCTCTGTAGTATGAATGGATCGTTATATTTTTCTGTTACGACTAAAATATTCGAGAATATTCGTGTCGCATAAGCAGGCAAAGAAAATTCCGTAGACGTTTCTTATCGCATCGAGCCACCACTCAAGTAATTAATCGAGTGTTTCCCGGCTTGGTTTTTAAATTAAACTTCGCCTTTACAATACTTTTTTAGTTTCCTATTTCGAGAAAAAAGCGGATGAAATGGAAGTGGGTAGATTTTTATTTGAAACCACCTCGTGCACAAGTCCTTCTTCCTCTTTTCAGTTTCTCTTTCACGTGCGTATGTTGAAAAGCGAAACGGAGAAAAAGCAGCCCGACTTTTTCGTATCGACTTAAAAGTTGAACTATTCTTATAATTGCATATTGCGAAGTTAGGCGGATGACGAGCATTGCGGCGAGCTCACATCCCTTTTTTATCCAAGCATCCCCGGGTGAATTGCTTCGAGATGGCCAGTGGGAAAGCCGAGTTCCCCTGGGGGAGACTGCTGTGGTCGTGAAACTCTATCCTAGTTTCCCTCCTATGTATTATGGAGTTGAACCTTTGCCGGGAGGTGTTCTCTATAGGCGAGTTAAGGTCCCACCAACCGCGAGTTACTTTCCAAGTTAAAAATTGTTTAAATTGTCGACTAACTGCTAGCCGTCGGCGCTAATAAAACGTACACCATGGTCCGCTCTCTTTTCTCTGTGTTACTTTTTCGTCCTACGATACACCTTTGCTTCCACCTTGTACTCCATTCATTGTGACGTTTAAAAAAACTTCTTTCAGACCCTCTTTTCTACCCCTTAATTTTTTTCCAACTTAGAAGCTTTCGCCTCTGCTCTTCCTGGTACCTTATTCGGTGAGACGTTTGCGAAAAAAACCTTCTTTCAAGCCACCCTTTCCCAACCCCTCGTTTTTTTTTCAACTCTTTCGTACTGATGATTCTTCCCTCAATTTGTTCGTTTCCAAGTTTTTCGAAGTCGTTATATTTGGTTCTGACAGATACTGCCAACGTTGAGGTTGCTGGTACTTCACGTCTGTATGAAATGTTTATTGCATTTTATACGTAAATATTAAGTACGCATCAACAACTGTTGAAAATACTTTTACTTTGAACACCGAAAATTGCATCGTTGTTTATGGACGTCGAAAAAATTCGACGACCTTACACATCGCCCCCAGCTCCGTGGCTGCAGCAATTGTTTTGCGAGGATCCAAATGTTGGAGCAATAGAAATGCAATGAGTTGTAAAAACATGTTTCGAGTCGATTGACGAAGCGAATCGATGGAAATATTGCCTCAGCTACGTGGCTGAGAAGGCTGCTCAACGCTGATCCAACCGGAGGAAGGAATAGGAAAGCAATGAGTTGTAAAAACGTGTTGCGGGTCGATCGACGTAGAGAATTGATGAAAATATTAAAAAGATTAATGCGGAGGAGGAGCGGGCCGACACGAGGAGAGCGCGAGCGAGAGATTCGTTTTGAAGGCGTTCAACGGGCAACGACGGAGCGCCCTGGGGACACGCGGCACAGAAAATCCCTCTGGCCTTCCTCCATTTTCTCCTCCCTCCGTTGACTGCGACACCAACGAGAGTAACTTAAACTCGGTGGAAAATTATAATTAAGCTCATTCGAGCAAGCGCGCTCCAGGTCTCACTCCGCTGGCACGAGAAAACTTGTTCTCCGTTGTGGAGTAACGAGCAACAGACAGAATGTCCCGAGGCTATAGAAAGCAACAAGATACAGCTCGACGAGGAAAGAAAGTTGGGGACAGAAGGAGAGGAAAAATTGCGAGAAGCAAGGCAAGATATTCAAGTAACAATCAGCGACGTTTTCATACGCGAATTTCCTTTTAGATATCCACAGCTGCACCGCTGCGTTTCACTTCTTTCAACGTTTCGTCTACTCCCCCTCTTGCACGCGTGACAAAATTCGCTCGGAGATGTAAATGAACCGCCGTTACCCCAGCTAATGGCAAACAGTATTTTCAGCCAACTGGATCTGTCGCGTGTTCCAACGAGATTTAAACGCCTTTCAAACAAGGCGATCGGATTTTCCGGTTGCTATCGTCTCATTCTCAGCTTAACGAGATCGCGATAAACTCTCGTCATAATTATTATAAACAAGGTAAAATTCGAGGGATCAAACTTTGTTGAGGTACTCGGGTCTCTACATCGATGCGGGTCACTCGAGTGCAATAATACACGCGAGAGTGGACGGAATGGCAAATTAGATAAATTGATTCGGGAGGAAAAGGTTAAGGAGAGTTAACGCACAGGAAAAGCTAAACGGTGAATTCGTTCGTGCATTTAGGAAGGTGCAGAGGTGGCGTGTTGCCGCTTAAACTTTATTGCGGAAATCACTCCGGGGTAGTCTCTCGTCGTCTGGTCCCGTCCAGAGGACAAAACGAGCCAGTGGCCGGGGTCAACCTCACTCGACCTCCGGAAATTCGAAATTACCGGTGCTGGTGATTAATCAGAGTCTCTCTCGCAGTGGAGCACGCCGGGCACGACGCTAGGCCAAGAAACGGGGAGGGAGCGAAAGAGAGAAGCGGTGAGAAATTTAAATACGTAGCACATGTTCGATTTACCCCTCGGGACATAAATCATTGACAACGCGGGAAGAGGCGAGAAAGGGAGAAGATTTAAAAGTCGCGATTCCACCTAACTTTCAATTTTTTTGCCACTCGGTTATTCTCACTCCCGGTCGTGAATGCGCCCTGGCCCACGCAACTTTCTCTCTCCCTCTTCCCTTTTCTCACAGCTAAAGGCCGGCATGAATTTCCGGTAGCCATTCGAGGCGAAAGGGTTATAACGAGAGGGAAAGAGAGAAAATGCGCGCACCCGATGTCGGTGAAGGAGGGTGGGCATCGTAAAATATGACCCTAAAATTAACCGATTCCTTAATTACTCGGCCCGTTTTTCGTGCACGACTGGCCTCTCATTTGCCTCCCTCTCTTTTGCACCCTCTCGACACGCAGCTCGGTGTGAGACGCGCCCCTCGTTTCACGCTCTTCATCTCGGCCTCACCGACCCCCTCACTCCGTCCCCCATCCTCCGAAAGCAATCTGCTCCTCATTAACCGTTTTCAAGCAGGACGCGCGCACCCCGCGTTCGCGGCAGCAACTTCTCTCGCCTATAATCTCGCCAATTTCTCGATGCGCTCTCCTCTGTTTCGATATTCTTGTGGTTTTGCTGGCGAAAAGTAGTCAAAGGGACGAGACCGATTCACGTGGCTCCAACCAGCGGATTCGCTGGTAACGATTTTTGTTGTTTTTCCTCTTCAGCTGGCGACTGCAATATGCAATAACAACTGGAGTCGAAATTTTTCACGAAAAATCGATGTTCCGGTAAAAAGAGTTGCGGAAATAACGAAACGAAAGGGAGGAAAAAATATTGTGATTATACATAGCTCCGAACGATTGTTGGGAAAGCCTTGTTTTCGTGGTCTTTTCCGGCCTCATCCTTCGCCTGATCGTCGGTCACGATCGTTTCAATGTTTAGTCTACCGTTTCGTTTGCTTGTTGTGACAATCCATCCATCCGCGCGTACTGTCGGGATAGAAATTCGAGAGGGGACGGGGACTGAAGCACAAAGAATAGAGGCTTTTCATCGCCGGCTACACAAGCAGCAGCGTACATACTCGCCGTCCTCCTCCCTCTCGTTGTACAACTTCTCTGTCTTTTATCCCTCTGTCATCGGATTTCAAGCCTCGGATAAACTGGAGGAAGCGAGACAGTGGACCGTCGGGGTGTTCTCCAGTTCGTGCGATTCATCAAAGACAGGGGAGAGCTTTACGGAGAATGAGAAAATGGAGGAGAGGGAGAAAGAGTAAACGGGAGAGATGGAGTCGTGTCTGGTGGAAATGATGGACCAAATAGAACGGGAGGACCCAAGGATGACAGAGCTCGAGAACGTGTGGATCTACGTGTTTGGGATTACGACGATCAGTGGGGGCTAAGCCTTATTTGTTTTAGGCCAATGCCGCCCACTTTTTCTTCACCTTTTATTCGTCTCGCCCGTCCAGCGCCAAGCGAGCTCATCCCTTTTCTCCTGATTCTCCAACAAGTGATCCTGGTTTACCAGTGCCAATCCCTCGCGGTTCTCTTCCTCATTTTCTTCAATCAACCCTCCTTTTTTCTCTATTCACTACCCGACTCCATTGCTCTCTATTTTTCACTCACTTATTCGTGTACTTCCCAGACTTTTCTATACTCATGCATTTCTTAAATCCGGTTTTGAGATAAACGCCCGGCATTTTTATGCCACTGATTTTATCGCTGATTTATGAAACTTTGAGAAATTTGAGGGCCCAGAAAGTTGTGAGAACGATCGTAAAATGATGGAATGAGCAAATGATTTTTTTAACAACTTTACGAACCGATCAACTCACTACGCACCATTTCGACTTTTCGGTTTTATGTTCGCGATTTTTTTTATACTGAGAAAAAAAAATCGTTGTGACAACTAAATGTCTTTAGTTGATATTTCTGTTGCTTGATTTAACTAACAATCCCTTATTGCGATACATAAGGAATTGTTCATTTATCTGAATCACTAAACTTTTGTTTATGTGAATTAACTGAACGAGTGAAACCAAATCTTTTGTTCGAAGAACTTGAAACATTTGTTAGTTTATATTTAATCCACATACACTTTTATGATATATTTATTTGAGTATCAAGTATAAAGTGTCTAAACGGTTTTGTTGAAAATGATAAATATTTTGTAAATCGAATCATACTGATCGGTTCAATCTAACCCAAAATTGGGTGAAATGTATTGTTATATTGGCCAACACGTTTTGTGGAAAATAACAAATAATTGTGATAGTCGGATTTTTTCTTCGTGTTCTAAATCTTATCGATGACGAACCAAATCATTTGATTATGCAAATGTCTACCTCGAAAGGAAATTCAGTATAGTTTATTTATAATTTAGTTAAGGCGATTTGCTGATTTCTTAACTATAACCAACTAAATTTCTGCCTGATCAAATAGTCGGTTTTCTTTATTTCAGTTGTTCGTACGAAAACCTTTTTTGTATGCATACCTTCACATGGCTCTAAATTTCGTTAATCCAAATTGCTATCTATTTGAATGATTATTTAAAAATTTCATGAAATTTAATAAATATTTTGTCACGAGTGTGGAACTAAATATTTTAGTTAAATTTAACATTTTTCAAGTGTTTCAGCCAAATATTTTTCTCAGTATATGCATCGATTTTCTGAAGAATTGGACATTTGACTTCTTATTTTGAGCGAGCGCAGACTGCTCCTTTTCCCGTTCTCTGTGCCTCGCAACTTTTTTAACGAGCCATATGAAAACGTATGTAGCGTATATCGCATTATTGTATCATTGTAGAGGCGCGCGCGCGTGGTCGTTACAACACGCTACTTTTATTCCCGGCATCGTTGACTTTTATCGATAAAGTTCGGCGTCGCTGTGGGACTTTTCGTTATAGCATAACGGGATAAACCGGGATATATTCTTACCGCTGGTATACCGAAGTAAAAAAGCTGCAACGAACATGTTGCAACTCTCCTGAGTCCAAAGAAACGCAGACCCTTTGCGCTCCCTGCGGTGAAAAAAAAGAGCCAACAAGAATTCCCGTTTGTACGTGGTACTGCGAGGGATCGGCAGCATCCGCGCGACATTTACGGGAAATTGCACTTTCCAAAGAAGAGCCAGAAGGAAAAAAGCTTCGTGCGTGCTCCGTATACCCCAAGCGTCGTTTGCTTTGTTTCTGTATTTCTCTTCCGGCTTCTACGGCGACCGTCCTCACCCAAGGGCCTCGTCGCTCGTTCTCAAGCTCAGAGATTCATTTTTTAAATAATTCTAATACCGAGTAACGATGCCGAAAGAAAAAAATTGTAAAATATTTGAGAGCCGAGAGAATTTTCACTTTGTAGAAGCAACGTTCAGTGTGCGGGCGTCTGTGATTTTTGATTTCTTCAAACGCGAATGAAATAACCGCGCGATGTTCCTGCCCGAGCGCATCCTCACTGAAAATATTTTCTCATAAACTTGGAATTCCCACGAGCCGCTCCATATTTATGGACTTTCGTATCGGTCGTCCAGATGCCACACGTTTTTTTGCGAGCCTGCTTATTCCGAAAGGCCATTTCCTTCCTTCAACTTTTCCGGAATTTGCCTGCCTCAGCTTTTCTTACAATCATATTCAGAAGGAGAAAAAAATGAGACGAAAGAGAGTGTGAAAAGAGGGAAAGCGCGAGGGCGAGAGGGAGGAAGACAGAAAACGAAGGAGGCATTAGCAGGCGATATGCAAGCTGAAAAATTTTCAAACCCTGCTTCTGAAGTATTTATGAAGGTCGAGGGTGTTTCCGCACTATTTCCTCGGAGCAGCCTGCAGCTTTGCATTAGACTTCCCTACATCCGAATGCTTCTCGCGGAGCGTTTCTTCCACGAGTTCCGCGGAGAAGCTAGTGCGTCACCTGTATTTTTGTCTTTTTCGCTGTCCAGTGTTTTTGCACTCAAAGCCTGAAGGTACGTGACTGTGCCAGGAGTCAATAGTCCAAGAAGAAGTGATCGCTGCAGTACCGGCGTCGAGTTTGTTCGATGAGGATCGAATCCGTGAATCTTTCGCCCGGACATCGCTGTCTATTCGGTCATCGTTCCCCAATAGCTCGAGATCCAAGGGACCAAGAAATTCCGAAGAGTATTCGAAGGCTCGCAAGAAATAAAGCGATGAATAACGATCGAGCGTTGCTTCGTGCCTCTCGTTTTCATAACGTGAATAAAAGCTTTCGCTTGTTCGCCAACTGGTGGTGTGCAGATTGGATAGGAGCAAGAAAAAAACAAGTTTAGCGTTGCAAGAGACCGGGCTTTGGATATGCACGCCATGCCAGTTGTACACCGACGCGTCGGCACGCACGTACACCCACGTGAGTGGCTACATGATAATAGATGTGTATATACATTCGCAGCCACAATTATGGTTGAGTTAGAGTGGCCCAGAGTTAGCCGAGTGCGGCACGAACCGATATTACTATCGGCGACCACGATACACGAACTTTTTAATCGGAAAATAAATTGTTGCCCCTTTCCATTTGTTCGTCTCTTCCCTCTTGCTCTCGAGAGGTTTCTGCGGCTCGTGTAAAACGAGCACACGTGAGAAACAAGTATAGCTTGCATCATAGAAACGAGCTGCGTTTAGGGCATATCCGTGTGTGCATTGAAGGGGGTAGTTGAACACGAGCGGGGTGAGGGGCTTACCATTTTTGGTGTCGCGTGTGAAAACGATATGTGTGTATAGAGCTCACCTCGACAGTTGGTTTGAAAATCGAGAACGCGATGTTATACGATGCCTTCCATTGCGTACTATACACGTATATTTACACACGTAACATGCCGCGGTTTAACGAGGAAAAACGTCGAGTGGACAAAATTGCTTTTATTCTCGTCGTTTCTCCTTCTCTTTACCTTTTTTATGCTTGACTTCATACATTTTTTCATCGTCGAGATTCCGCTTTAGATAAATGATGGTCTTATGGTGTAGGAAGAGAGGATGGGGGGGGGGGGGGGGCACGAAAAGTAAAGATGGAGGGATGCTGCAAATAGAGAAATAGTGGATAATCTTCTTGTCCTCCTCTCTTCCCCAGTGGCCTTTTTATTTACTCCCCCGCGTTGTTACCATTTTGTTTCCTCTCCTCTTCTCTTCCTTCTTCTTCCCTCTCCTTCCACCTTTCATTTTCTCCTTTCCATTCGCATTTTTTTCGCGGCACCGAAAACAAGGTGATGCTCTCTGCGCGGTGTGTGAGAGCCAAGCTCGTCTTTCAAACTTACGAGGCTGAAGATCCGGTGGATATATTTTGCTCGATGTTTTCATATACACGAGAGATTGATGCCAGTGTGGTGTGTGGTTAAAGGAAGCTTGCTCGGGTTTTGGTCTGCAAGAGCCATGCTGCTTGGAGAGGAAGAAGCGCAAGGTCTCTCAGCTCCGTAGTTGGCTGTGTGTCTGTGTATCTGTGTGTGTGTGTGTGTGGGGGGGGGGGGGCTGTGTGTATAGACTGTGTGCACGCTGGTTATATATCTTGTATACCTCCTCGGTGGCTGTAAAACAGAGCATTATTATCCTTCTACTCCATTACCCGAGACAGTATGGAGGCTGAGGGATGAGCAAGGATAGGATGCCCCGCGTAGCGTAGCTCCGTGCGATACTTTGCTCCGCACGGGAGGGAAGAAAAGAGAGAAACGGAGGCGGATCGAGCAGAAGAGGAAGCGGGAACGAGGATGGGTAAAAAAGGACGAACGCTACGGGAGATGTAAAAAGAGGGAAATAGGAATGAGAGTGTTCCACCTTTCTTCCTCCATGGCAAAAACCAAAAAGCCGGGCAACTACGACCAAGGGTCATTGACTCCAACACTATAATACCCGTGAGCATACGCGTTTGCTGTTTTTCTTTTTATTTATTTTCCTCCTTTTTCAGCTCCCCCTCCCCCCACCCTCCCGCGCTACTCTCTCTTTCTCTCTCGTGCTCTTTTCCTATTTTACCTATCGTTCAAATCTCCCTTTCTTTCTTTATTTCTTTCTCTCTTCAAGCACTATACCAACTAGTCTGCGTCGTGATTTATCTACGGGTTACTCGTTTTCGACTTCAATCTCTTGTGCGATCGCAGATTGAACAACCCTCTCGCCCCATCTGCCTCACTCTACTTCTCTACTTTTATTCATTCGCTCGCTTTAATTCGAAACCCTTTGGCCCTTTTCTATTCCACCAAGCAACTTTCTATGCTCTCTTATACTCTCCTCCAATCCGCATACTGTACTTTTGTAGAATAGCACGTAGTTATGCTATGAACACCCCTTTATCTCGATGCTCACTCTTTCCCATTTTCCGACCACCATACTTGTTTCAAGCTCCAAACTCCGCGCCGTGCAACAGCCGGGATTACCAATAGCTCTCTTCTCCTTCTCTCTCTCTCTCTCTCTCTCTCTCTCTCTGCCCCTCTGTTCGTTCCGATCAACACATACTGCATACCACCTTCATGCACCAGCCATCGAGCACTAAGCCGCATTTATTCAACCAGCAAGTGGTGCAACCCCGTATGTACTCGGGCCATCGTTTATATACATGGCGAGCCAATAATTCATGCCACCTTTGAAATCTCTCAATTCACAAGGTTTGCGGAAACAATGTTTCTCATGAGCGTAGTTTTTCGGGGCGCAAATTGGAGCACTCGAAATTTGGGCTGATTCTTAAATTATGTGAGGAGTCGCGGTTATGTAGACAAAACTTCTGATTTTGCCATTTTTCCAACTTTTAGGGTTAATGTCTCTTTTGGGGATTCGGCAACCCTTTATTTTGATCGTCGCTATGGATTCCTCAAATTTTTTTCTATCTGTGAGACAGTTTGTATCAGGAATTTATAGTTATTTAGTATGTGAATTATTGAATAGAAATTTGGCGATGATGGAATTTCCTTAAGCTTTCGTATAAATTTTACGATTTTTGAAGTTTTAATTCTTTATTAAATGTTTGATAACTTGACCTGAAATTTTACCAATCTATTCGTATAAACTTTTACTTTACTGTCGTTTAAAATTAGTTGTTTGTAGAATATTCGGGTTCGTGAAAGGAATACCTTAACAAAGGTCCAACGTTCAAACAGCTTCACCTAGATAAGAGGATTGTACAGATTCCACGAATTGGATGAAAAATATCGTAAGCATTGTATAACAGAAAATGTGGGATCATCATTCCAAAAGGGAAATCTTTCGCATCACCAAACAAATTTTGTTCGTGGAAGAATTATGTTCCTCATCGAATTTTGTATGTCAGCAATCCAAAACTGAAATGAGTTAATTAATTTTTAAAAAAGGATGCAATTGTCACATTTTCTTCTAATCAGAAGATCAATAGTGAACAGAGTACACTCTTGGTAATGACGTTTTATCGGCTGTCAGTTTCACTTATATTTTTATAATTTCATAAAAATACTGATATGCTCGAAATTTCTTGATCTCGACGAACTCATTCGTTCCGACGATATGAATATGAGAAAAAATGTATATTTTTGTTCACTCTTGGTAAAGACGTTTTATCGGCTGTCAGTTTCACTTATATTTTTATAATTTCATAAAAATACTGATATGCTCGAAATTTCTTGATCTCGACGAACTCATTCGTTCCGACGATATGAATATGAGAAAAAATGTATATTTTTGTTCATCCAGAACTATACGATTATAGGGAATTGAATGAATTATAACTTTTTTTGGATAGCTGTGCCTTCGCCCTTAACGTCTCTCATGAAAAACTTAGTGGGTAAACGTATTATCGGATAATACATTATTCCGGCGAAAGTTTTGTCGGAAGTTTCAATATGCACCGACAATAATAGATTTATCCTCAGTAAAAAAGTTCATTCAACGATAAATCTTGAGAGTATCAAAGTTGGCAAAATAAACTTTCGTACGATACAGCTCAGAGCCGTTCGGTCCAAGTTAAAAACCTTCCGGCATATATATATTTTTTTTTATAGGGTGTTTCAACTTTTTCTAGTGATAGAGTTTGCAAATGGAACAAAACCGAATTTGAATCAAACAAGATTCGCTCGCCTCGAAATTCTCAGACTCCTTAAGTCATTCGATACGCGAACGAGTCAGAAAATCATTTTTCCTCGCTCATATAAACAGATCGGAAAAATACTTTCACAAAAAGTTGTGAAAAAATTTAAAAAACTACGAAAAACAAGATTTTCGAAAAAAGTCGTTTTGCTTTAGGATTTCAATGAAAATGATGGGCCTATCATCGTGGGACAACAAAGTGTGAAATCGTCTAGTCCAACGACACGATATCACGGCTAAAAAATCATAATGCATTGTTTACGAGTGCAATAAATCGTAAGAAAAATAAATAATTTCATGAATCTGGAGCTCGAAGCGATGAGAAAGATAAAACGTGCCACATATCTCGAGAAGGAGAAGGGGGCTGTTCTCGTCGAGAGATCCAGATAGTGACGTAGAGGAGGAGTTAGCTATGTTGGTGATTGGCAAGCGTCTAATGTCTCGCGGAAGTGTCTCGTCGGTCATAAAACGAAACGAGGAAGCCGTTCTTGGGATGAACAAGAGAGGGTTACCGAGAGTAAAAGAGAGTGGGAGAAGGAGGACGAGAGAGTGAAAGAGAGGGGAATAAAGTAGACACGGTAAGTGGATGAGATGGTCGATCTTTCGTCTCTTTTTTCCGTCTCGTCCGTTTTCTCCGTCGTCAAGCAACGCTTAATATAATTAAATTAAAACCAGACTGATTAAGAAGTCCTCAACTACACGCTCAAACGAGGGACAGCCTCGGGATGTGGTGCCAAGAGAATCGTTTGCTTGTGTTGAAAAAAAAGAAACAAAATAACGTTCACGCATCAACCCCAACGGACTTGTCACTAAAAACATCTTCGGCACCATCGCACCTCCGGATACGAGCATCCACGTACCTGGCAATGACTTTTTAAGGGGGGGTGCTGCTTTAGAAAGTCTAAAAAGTTGATTGTTTTTGGGAACGTTTTTAAGATGGACGGAAATAATTCGAATAGCGAACTTTTCGGTGTAGTTTCGAGGATCTTTCAAAAGTACAAAAACATTTTTTTAATGTGAGAAATACTAATCTGTACGTGGTTTATGCGCCAAGCCCGATTGTCGAAGTTTCTCAGCTGCGTACAATGTGGAGATCGTATAATTATTGTCTGCAACGAAAATTCCAATTTTTTTCCATTTTCACATATTTTTCGTCCATATGAACCTATAAAAACTTATAAAAAATTGCGTAATTCTACATTTACAGCACGTTGAAATTCTTCTTCTCCAGAACCTTCTTTTCAAACTCGCTAAAAACGTTTGTTCCTTTTTCCTTCTTCCTCCGTCTGTTACATCGCTGTCGAGAATGAAAAAGCCGCATGGAATATGTCGTAGGAGCGAAAATATCAGAAAATATAAAGAGAAAGTCTACCCCAGGAATATAATAACTGTTGGCCCCTGACCCAGACTGTGATACCGAGAGAGAGAGAGAGAGAGAGAGGCGAATCTAAACATATTTAAGCCAGAAAGGAAGAAATCTACGAGGCTTTCGGAAGGCATAGGCAGTGAAGGGTGGTGCGGGAGTATAACAGCGAAAACGAGGCTGCAAAGGCCAAGAAAAGAGCAAGGAAGGGCATGATGTAATATATAATGCATGGATATAGATATAGATTTGGATATATACAAGGGTGAGTTTCACTCTGGCAGTCTGCTGGAAGCTACTGCTACTCGGATCCGCGGGGGTCGCTCCTGGGATCCGTACACCCTGCTTTTTATATACTCACCAGGAGGTTATGAACATAGCCGAGGCGTATGAATAAAGTGGCCAACTTTTTGCCAGCGTAAATCATCGGGTAATGTTCGCGCCGGCTTAAAAATACATATGCATAGATATACGCGCCAGCAGATAGGAGGTATATGAATATCGTGTATATGTGTTTGAACTTTCTCTTTCTGAGTCTGCCTCTCTCTCTCTCTCTCTCTCTCTCTCTCTCTCTCTCTCTCTCTCTCGCATATTCGTTTTTCGCCTTGCCACATCGTCACTCTTACTCCGTCTCTCTCTACGATGCTGGAGACTCTCCCTTTCATGTCAAATGCATCACTCAAAAAAGACAAAAAAGGGAGCAGGGAGTTCGCAGCGCCACAAGAAAAATTGTCCTCGTCGAGGCACTCAACAATTTATCGGTAAAATGATCAGAGCACTTTGTATGCTTTACAAGCTTCTATGGCTTAACGTCGGGAAAGTTTTATTTAACGTTTGGAAAATTGCTCCATTTTTTTCGACCCCGCATTCCCTCGAAGCCTGTTAGGCTCGGAGAGAAATGGTGTATGAATGGGATAGATGCTGTGAAAGAAAAAATAGCTTTTGGTTGCTGCTACTGAAAAAAAAAAACTAGGATGGGCTGCTTTCCAAAAGGAGAAAAAAAAACGTCTTCGGCCAGCAGCCTGCTATTTCTGAAAGCGATGCAAACTTTTTTTCATTTCTCTTTTACAGAGCGAGATGCACGGAGAAACTTTTTCTTTTTTGCTAATCTCTGTGTTTAGCGGATGGCTCAATTCCTCGTACAAACCCTCTGAACAAGATTGAATTGAACTCGAAGCTAAGCGGAGAATGAGTAAAGTAGTGGAGCGTGGTTGTTACACACGCGGCCGCCATGTATCTACTCCGCGAGATTAATCAGACCGCGTGGATTCGTGAGCAGATCGCTCCTCTCACAAACGTGTGTTCACAGTCGTGCTCACTCTGTGTGCGTTGTTTCTCCCTCGACGCTTCAAACCCCTACTTCTCGGCGTTCAACGAATTTCTTTGCCCACCCCTCCGCGAGCCTCGCCTTTTCTACATTGCTCTGTGCTTTGCGTTTTTCATCGGAAGAGAGAGAGAGAGAGAGAGCGAGAGAACGAAGAGCTGGAGAGATCGAGCGCAGTCAAAACCCCCCATGGGCGTTCCAAGCCTGCAAAGCTTTTTTTTTATTTCTGAGGCCTAATCAAGAAGAGTAAACCTGAAGTGACGAGCGAACGAGCGCAATAGTGAGGGGCTGCGGATAGAGCCGGAGGGTGGTTTTGTAGGACTCCCTCGCTCTCTCCGCCTCTTTCTTTCTCGGTACCGAAGCTCATTTTCTATTCCTTATTCGCATGGTAGTTAAGAGGTCGGCAACTTCGGCAAGCGAATCAATGCATTATCCGGAGGAAAATCTCTCCTCTCTCCGTTTCACAGACCAATAATTAGGGAGGAAGATTGTGCTGAGGGAAAATTGGAAATTACAAAAAGAATGACATCGAGCTCTGCGGGCCCGAACATATGCACAAAGCAATCGGGAATGAGCACGTGGAAAAATAAAAACATGGGAAATAGGAGGAAGAGGTAACGAACGTGGGGCAGCCTTCGAAATATATTTTCATACCTGCGAATCTGAATGAGAAGGAGAAAAAAAACATTCGCGTCTGCATAGTAATTGATTTAACTTTTTTTCTAATCAACACAAATCTCATTTTTCACTTTGGATTTCCATTGTGTTTTTATTTTTTTTTCTTTTTTTTAATATGTTTATGAAGCAGAGAATTGAAACACGAGAAAAGCGAATTTTCAAATTCTACGTCACCAATGTTTGGCCAATCAGGCACAACATGGTTGGAATGTCAATCCCTGCTGATTCTCACCCCAATTTTCTTCCAAAATTGTATCATATGCTCCAGTGCGGGGAAACTGGATCGTTTTATTTTTCATCGGTTTCTGCCAAACTGGAAATTGACAATACAGCATGATTTAACAGAATCGATGGGATGAGTGATAGCATGGCTCAGAGTTGGGAATAAAAGATCGAGCTTTCGCAGGGGATCGTTTGTTTATGCAAAGACTTGATTGAAAATACACGCCCTGGCGTTTTATGATTCTAGTTGGAGAGCCGAACGACAGCGTGGGGACCAGATAATTTGACGTACTTTTCCTCAGTCGGCTATTTCAGGGGTCTCCGAATCAGCTGAACGTTCGGTTCATGAGTAGGGGTTGAAAAAATCATGTGACTGCATGAGGATGAGAGATGAAGACGGTGAAAACGAACAGTCTTACCAGATTGCTTCGTCCACCGTCTTGGAAGATTGATCGAATTATTACTGCATGCAAAGCACGATTGTACTCAATACAAGCAGAATTTTTTTTTTTTTTGGTGTTCCATTTATTTAAGGTGGTTCAAGGATTTTCGAATCGGGTAACATACAAAAAAACAGAGTCGTGAAGTAATGATGTGAATTGTGATCCGTTGAAATCAGAGTCGCGATAGTTGACGTTAGGCGCCCGAAGAACTACTCGCAGCCACTGCAAGATGAGGATAAAAAATTCATTAAAAATCAAGCGGCATGTCGCAGGAATTTTCGAGCTTCCCTTTTTTCCTCTCTCGGTTCGAGATCATCCAAGCGCGATTAGAAGGGAGCATTGAACGAGGAAGAGGACGACAGCGGGAGTGCCGAAGCGTTGAGTCGGAGAAAAAAAACTCATAACAGCTGGGAACCAGTGGAAGACACCAACGGAGAAGAACCTCTGGAAGACGAAAGCGGGCAGCCAGCGATACACGAAAAGAGATCAAAAAGAGGAGTAGAAACAACGGGAAAGACACACGCTAAAAGATAATCAATACAAGCACTCGACCGAACTTCTGTCAATCGATCCCTGCGTTTTTTTTTAATCCTCTTCCTCTCTTCCTCTTTGGAATTCCAGAGCTTTGTTTCCACCATGCTCCTCAGCACTTCCTCCTGAAAATCATGAAACTCCAGTCTCGTTACAAGTCCTTACTTCCGGTTGTGACACTGCATTCGTTCACAAGGAAAAGCCTCTTGAAACTTCCTTTCTCCTACTCTCATTTTCGTAGGTTCCATCACATCACTGGAATACTCAACGGATACCACCTTTCATCCGTTTTTTCGAGCCTCAGTTCCGTTCTCCGATTTCACCGACATTGAGATATGAAAGATTCCAAAGTTCCCAGCAAAGCCACCATCACCGCGAAGCGCTCCACGAGTCAGAGCGGTTTCTGACCTCCGATTATTCCACTAATGTCTCCAGAGAAGTTTCGAAGAACTCGCAGCCTTCGGTGAATTCGGTGAATTTAAACTTCCACGCAGACTCGATCAAATCTCGCGCGTTCAAGTATGGAAATTGTATTTGCGCGCGTAGCGAATCGGGAAGAGTCTCGAGTTACGTGAAACGAGGTGCGAAGTGGCCCAGGACCTTTTCCATTTTCTTATCGTACGCCGTGAACCGGTCCGCGGACACAAAGAAAAAGCAGACGAGAAGAACCCCCACGCTTGCGAGAGCATACACGAACGCGAGTGTCGTATCGAATTCAAGATAGCGAAGCAAATACCGTGGCAAGCACAAGCGAGAGCAGTATCACCGCCATAGCAAAGTGAGAATCGAATTCTCCAAGATCTCTCCCGAGAGAGCGCGCTTTGGGTACACCCCAAAGTCCGAGCGAAGCTCCCGCTCCAGTGAGAACTCGGAGAAAATTGAGGAAACAAAGGCGAGACCCTCGAGGTCAGCCTGGAATCTAATTCGAGCAAGATCGGACGGAGGATCCAAAGACGACGTGGTTTCAGACAAAGAATGAGACGAAGGATCGTGCTAAGGATTTGGATATGCGCTACACCAGATCCACGGAATTTCACTCTATATTGGGCGTGTGGCAATTTCAACGAGATTTGCATTTTTTAGTACTCAAGATTCTGGTGATGCAGCGAATACAGGTGTTATTGATCAGATTCGAAGAGCAGCGAGTACTCTCTATCAACGAAACATCGACCACGTCGCTGCGGACAAACGATTTAAAAATGCCCGTCCGTGAAGGCTTTTTATTCTTTGTGAACTATTTGGATTGGTCACCTGTAACAGACTTGTTAATGCATTCAGGCATTCCGAGCCTAAACTCCTTATGAGTGAACCGTTCAAGTCTGGCCACGTGATAAATTTGACAGTTCTTCGACCCCCACTAAGAATGTGTATGGAATTTAGAAAAAGAAAATTGATTGTCGGATCCGAACGCCAGGAATAAGGGCTTTTTAAGATTTGATTGATTGCTCAAAAGTAGAACAGGAATGGGGCATTATAAGGACGTCGGATATTTCAATTCTACTGGGAAATAAATAATTATATTCGCAAAGTAAGTGAATCCAAAATAGAATCACACCAACCGAATTATTAAAGGTCGACAATTCCTTTTTGAATGTCACAAAACGAGATTGCTTTAATCGCTTAACCTTAATCCAGTTGGCGGGAGTGCTGGAGAGGTCATAAATGTTGGTGACTCTGGTATACAATCGCAAAGAGAAAATTACACTTATAAGTCGTCTGCAAAGACGAGGAGTTCTGGAAAGCGCGAGAAAACGTAGGAAAGAAGGTTTGGAAAAGCCTCAACAATGTGAAGGATTCCTTTTAGCATGGTATATGAAGAGGAGTGTCGAGAAAGCAAGATATAACTATAATCGAGTAAGAGACAGAACTAGAGAGAGAGGATTCGCGTGTGAGAGAAAGAGGGAGAGAAAGAAAGGGGGACTGCACACATATGGGTTCCTCTCATCTACAGAGTTGGCTGACAATAGCTTTTGCAAAAGTCTTCCCCAGCGTCGTGTTCGCCGGAAGTCAACGGTCGGCCATCTTGCCAACCGGAAGTGCATCCTAAATGTCTCGCGAGATTTGTATATGACTTTCTCTCGGTCTCGTGCACAGTCTGTCGCCACTTCACTCACTGTTCTCTTGTCTTTTCTGTACATTGTACGATCGCGTATACAGAGAGACACAAGCGACGAACTGAATTCCTGGCTTCTTCGTTCATGCGCTTTTGACTTGGTAGCAACTCGGCGACCTTTTTTTCCCCGACGTGATAACCGACCTTGTTTCTGCGGGGTGTGTTCTCCAGTGAGCCTCCCTTTTTTGTCTTCCTCACGCCCCACAATATTCGACAATATATTCAACGCCCCCCACCGACGAGGGATACGAGACAGCGACGTTTTGCTTTATTGTGTGAGTGTGAAAGACTTTAAACTCGTCCAGTGTGTTGTTAAAGAGAAATCTTGGTGGATACGTATCTCATGTGCGTCCCAAGAGATATAAACCGTGCACGCAGGGCGAGAAGGAAAAAGACTTTATGCGCGGCCACCTATGCAGCATCACGCTATACTGGATGCGCTACTTTTCTCAGCTGTGAACGAGCGGGAGAGTGTCGTAGTCATGAAATGACAAACGACACGAGGTTGGCAGAAGCATCCAGAAGTACTATTTATGTACACTGTATGATTTATATTCTCGCCTGGTTGTGCTATATACCCATGACGTATAACTGCTCCGAGGAGCCGGAAGGAGTTCAAAGTTGAGTCAGATCTCTCGTGTACAAGGCGAAGGTTTTCCGAGAATGAAAAAACACGAGACACCAGTCCCCTGTAAATCTGTATATATGCTATTACGCTAGTGAACGTATACACGTCTATACGGCAGAATGAGAGTGAGAAGAAATGTGTAGCGTAGGTCACAGAGCGTGAAGCATAAAGCTTTGTGTTTCTTAGCCCACATAAGAACACGGTCGGTGCTGGCCTCCTCGCTCTTCTTATTCTCCTTTCTTTAGCTGCCAGCCCTGGTACGTTTTAACCTTTCCTTATTCGCGAGCGCCCTCCTCGAGCCTTTTTGTGGAGCGACTTTTTTTGGAAAAAGGGTTTGAAGAACGAGAAAAGAGAGTAGAAAAAAATGGATGCAGCCCCTCACGACGTCTTATTTCTTCATCAGAAGAGACAAGGTGGCGAAGAACGAGGCGGGGAAGAAGGAAAGTGTGGTAGGAGCAGCACCGTCTTCGTCATCGCTCGTCGTCTTCCCGGCATAACTTTACAAAATTTCATTATCACCCGCTTCTCCTATAACTTCCTACTTTTCCGCTGGCAACAGACGCTGCAATGAGATCGTATCCTGTATAGAAAGGAGCTTTGAAGCCTCTCGCCGCTCGTATATGTTCGTGGTATCATTCTGCCACGTCGAAGCTCCGGATACCCCCTGATACCGATGATCAAATTACCCTCCGTGGAAAGCGTCGGTAACGACACTCTCGGATCCCCATCCTCCTGCCCCCCCCCCCCCCTCCTCTTCTATGGGGGCAATGTACGCCTCAGAAGACTCGATACTCGTCGAGACAATCGAGACAAATTAATGCAAAAGGACGACCGACCGTCTAGGACGAGATAGTTGGATTAATCGTATCGAATTTCGGCTTTTCTCTGGAGTTGCCCAGTCAGCGTGTTCGGATACGCCTGAATATCTTGATACACGTATAAACATACTGAAAACATCGGTAATGCAGCTTTCGACTTTCAAAAGCACTAGCATTCTCTTCCTGTTATTTACTTAATACGTTTACAGTGAGGAAGCTTTTTTGTTACGTCCCGGTCGCTGTTCACGCTTCCACCGATCAATTTGTCGAGTGGTCATAACTCACGCGTTATTTCTCCGGTCTCTTACTCATTCCCAAAGTTTTTAGCCGCATGTTTTTAACTTGTGAGGGCGAGGTCTTTTTTGCCAATCGTAATATTAAGGATTTTGTGAACGGTAACGATATCTCTTTTTCGAGAAAGGTTTCGCTTCGCTTTCCGAGATTACGAAAGGTCGAAATTTTCTTCATCTCCATCCAGTTTCTTAGTCACTCGAGCTGGTATTTCAACACCCATCATTGCTGCAGCCTGCGATCAACTTTTTTGCTCACGGTAAAGTTGGCGTTTTTCCCCCGTTGAAGATATTCCAGTCGGGTTTGGCTACGAGACTTTGGGGTTTGGTTAGAGAACGACGACGGAGGGACGAGGCTACTCTCTTCTGATATCCCTTGGGATGAGACGAGCTCTGTTATGCTTCTCTCACTTTTCCGCTTTCTCATTCCTTGTCTCCATAGCGTAGCAGCTCCCCGTACACCCTTATCTTCGGATAACCATTCCCCAAAGCCCGCACCAGCAGACTTTGTCCTCACCCTACTACCAGAACGGTATCGTGACCATTCACATGGTTCTCGTGACGACGGGGGACCATCAAGGCCTCTTTCCATATCGTAGCTACTCTTTGTCTTCTCCACCAGCAAATCCCTGACAAGTACACGAGCCTCGACCTCCCCGCATATCCCATTATGTGATTACCAATGTCACCCCGACTCCTCTAAACCGAGCGCCTATGATCTTCGGCAAAGCCTGGCCCACTGCTTCCATTAAATTTCAACGGACTGGAACCGAGCTTTCATGCATGTTTGTGGTCTTAATTGTCCTTGCGGAAACACTTAATCGAATTGCACTGTACTTTACTCCGACCTCGGAGTCTACCGGTAACATAAACTTTGGCCAGGAGACTCTCTCTCAATGAGACATGTTTTGTTTCCGCAAATTTATCAAGTTTCTAAAACCCCCAAAACAAGCATTGCTGATTATTACCGAATACACGAATATTCAGACGACAAATATTTATAAAAAAGTTTAAATTATGATCTGCTCAACAATGAAATTTGCATTTTCACAAAATAACCCACAAAATATGGTTAGACCATCCGAAATGTAATACTTTCCAGTTTTATGGGTGTCTACCGCAAGCAGAGAATCATAAAGCAACAGACAACATGTTCCACCTATTTGTCGAAAGCCTAGTGAGGGAGGGTAGCACGAAGACCATTACCACCTTCGCCAGCAGAGTTTACCCTCCATGGTGGACGCTTTGCCATTCCCGGCGTTCACAGACCCCTAGACGACACCACTACTGCGGCGTATCTCGAAGTTCAATGTTTGCTCAGCTTGATTCATATCCCCTTCTCCGAGGGTGCCGCCGGCGAGCTGCGCCGGGGCTGCTGGTGCTCTCAAGCCTCTTTTATACCTACACAGGCTCCGTTGTAACCATCGTAACATCCGCTAGCCATGTGTAGTCGGTGTGCAGTATGTCTCGCATGAATTCTATCCCTTTTTTCTCTGGACTCTGTGTGATCTTGGCGGAGCTAAGGGCTATGCGCTTAGAACCACATATGAGCAGACGCTTCCGATGGGAAGATGTTTTGAAAGTTGTATCCAAGCCTTGCGAGGTGGATGGCGATGATAAAATTCGTGCTCCTTTTTCTCGTTTTCTGGTAGAGACCGCTTCTCGGGTATGAATAAATGAGTAGCCGCCATTGGGGGGCCTCGGTACAGCGGTATCATTTGAGCAGCGCAGAGAATGAGTGGGATTGTGAAATCATTTTTGAACGTTTTTTTCCCACGGTAGCACGTCTAAATATCACAGGGTCGCAGAGAATATTTCACCAAGGCATAACATCACACATCAAAAAATCAATATATGAAGAGCAGGCATTTATCACCGATTCATCGAAGCTTGCGTGTTAATGTCCATGAGAGAATGAATAGTCAACGGTTAGCAGTAACTTCAGGGTGGGGGTTAATGCTTGATATACTAGATAATCATGATTGCAGTTCGAGACCAATCGTTACTAAGTCCTTACCTTAACCTTCATCAAAATAATCTAATGGTGATGTATTGTCTGTGTGATATTTTGTCGTGTGATTTACAGTCCCACGGATCTGCAGTTGTTAGAAGTCCATCCGCTGTTTAGTATTCAATATTATACAATCTACTTATCTTCTTCAGCTTTCGTTACAAAGTTATTCGGCAGCTTAGTAAGCTTGTTGTCCAAAATTGATGGCAGTCTGTGTTTACTCGTTGTCCAGTTTGCAGGTATTGCTATAATGATCCGCCGTAAAAGACGAGCTTGATGTATGTTGATCCGCATATGCAGCCCAACGGTGTATAAGTGTATAGACCAAGTACCTTTCTACCATTCCTACTGTTGGCTCTCGTACGGAGTTTGTACAGGCGAGAGCAGGGATACACAGAGAGCTGTAGACGTCAGGGACGGAGAGTCTCTCCCGTGGGTTTGCCAAGAACAATATTCGCATAACGCACGTCCGATATAGCTCGGGCTCGTAGCCATTCATCCCTTAAGTCATGGAAGCTTGGGAAAGGAGCAGATTCAGACACGCCGAGAGGGGGATTCGAGTCGAGAATTACCTGAAGGCGAAAAATAAAGAGAGTGGGAATGAAAGTTCGGTCCACAAGGGACTTGGTTAATCGGAATCCTCGAAAATATCAACCGTTCTAATCGATCTGAGATGGAATATCCACTTTAAAAGAATATCGTAAAGTGCTAATAAGACGGGGAGCCTTAGTTGCCATGGAACGAGAAGGGTTCCGTCATGAGGTCGACGTTAAAAAGTCAAACAATATTCTTGATTGTTACAAGGGAGATGGCTCGTTGTTCCACAAAGTGCGCACAGCACAGCGACCTGCGAGAGCGTTATAAAAAAGCAGAGAACAACCTGTTTCTCCGTCAGTTCTCGCTGCTTTTTGCTACACTGGATGAAAAAGAGTGGAGTCAGACAAAGAGCAGATGGTCGGTCGCGTTGCGGAGCTCCGAGAGAAACCTGCTGGCTTAATTTGATATAATTAAGGAGTGCCAATTATAAGTTGACATTCTGTCGGAGATGCTGGAAAGAGATGGAAAAAAAATGAGGGGCTGGGCTGCTGGAAGGGTATGAAGGCTAACGCAGCGAGGAGGCGACACCGAGCGAACAGTTTTCATCGCAATGATTTCTCCCGCGTGGAAAATCCTGTCGCGTTCCACTCTAACTATTTCTACTCTCGCGATATCTCTGAATATTCTACGCTCTCGTCTTTAGACCCAGGGAGAGTCGACTATTTACACGATTTGCGGGAATCGTTGCTGTTCAAACACTCGTTACTGGCATCATAATGGGGCGATTCTTCGTACGATCAAACTGCAATTAATGTTTTCAACGGATTCCATAAGCTCTTACGATACGCGAGGCACAATCCTGTGTCACCGACACGGATTTCACTCAGCGATACAGTGTCGATTCAAAACCACAGTTTCAGTGTTGTCTCCGACGCGGATTAGTCACAAGCACATTGAACGTCGATCAGTGCACTCGTGTCAATTCACCTGCGCCTCAATCCGATAAGCCAACAACAACATAAATATCCTCGATAAATCAATCATGGGGATGCATCCCACGTGATTAATGTTAAGGGCTCCGGATGAAGCGGGGCGATTAATCTTACGGGTGAAGTTGGGAAGCTTGTTCCGTTAACGAAATTTTTACTTTTTCTCGCAAATCAACATCCTTCGCGCAAGTAGTAAAGTACAAATTTTAAATAAAAAAATAAGAACATGTTTATGTAAATGTTTAACCAAGTACCGACGCAAAGTAATAGCAGGTACTCCGAAATTTGATTTTATCGTTGAATTAGAAATGTCAGGAAGTTCACGGAAAGTTTAGTAACGAATTACGAAGAGTAAGCGAAAGCTGCTCGCCTTCCTCGCGCCTCCTCCAGTGCGTATGTACACCAAGAGCTTCGTTCCTCTAGAAGCTCTAGCGAAAATAAGCGCGACTTGAGCTCGTGGCTGCCTTTTCGTCCTCGTACCCGTGTGCAAAGTAATAATAAAATTTGCGGAAGAAAGTCCACGCCATTCGTCATTGTCAGTGGTTAAAGCTCCGGACTCCGCGCGCTGTACCACGGCGTGTATGGTGTTCGTCTAGACTGCTCCACACTTGGACCAACGCGTCCCTCTTTTTGTATGCTTTTAACAATATTGTACCGCACGCTCTCGCTATATAACTGCTCTTCGGGATTCACCACCTAAACGTTATCCTTTATCCTCTTAGCTTTCGTCTGCTCCTTTTCTCCTGTCGTCCATGCACGATTTCTCGTTGTCGTTCACTGGGCTTCCCGATCCTCTGCCACCACAAATGTCACTCCTCATCCATAGACGACGCTCTCTTTCCGGGCCAGCAATAACATCCCTTCCAGCCATTATGCTGAATAAAAGCATCACTTTTGTTTTATCGGCCACCCACCCGCAATTCGACGGTACGCGGTAACCCGGATATCAGACGTGGAGATTTCGGAAAATTGCTTTTTTAATTTACGATAACCGTTGAAAATCTAAGGTCTGTAATAATCGTAGAGGGGTACAGGCTAATATGAAACGAACATTATTATCTTTGTGGAACATTTCCAAGAAATGGAAACATCTAAAAACACTTTTTTACTCCTTTCTGTTGCAGGTGAGTGACGATGAACGAAGCCCCGAGCTCTCGGCCGTGGAGCCGGTGAGTGAAATGATTACTTATAAAATGACGGAGCTTAAAAGCTGGCGTTACTCGGAAAAAATATTCTCAACTACTTTACTGATTTCCAGATTTTTCCATTCAAAAAATAAGAAACTCAATATTGGAAAAATTATATATTTGGTATGAGCACGTTAACTTTGAGAATAAAATAGAAAAAGTGAGTGAATGTCGTTGCTGAAGTATTATGATCAGAAGAAGAACGTGATTTTAGGACTTGAAATAAGAATAACGAAATGTATTGAAATTGAATTATTCAATTTCTATATCGTAAATTTTCGAATACGAATATTACATATTTTTAAATATATTCAAACATTCTTCAAGCAGAAAACGTCGGACGTCTTTTTTAAACGATGAAAAAGTGGTCACAAGGATGGACGTTTTATTTTTTATATGGATTGAGTTTTTGTGCACTGAAGATACGGAATTTCTCGTGTTCGCGTTAAAGGGGCCCTCAACGAATGAATTCCTCTCGTTTCGTGTCGAACATTTTATCTTCATCCGTCTCTCACTATTCCCTCGGTGTGTGGCACGATGCTATAGGTGCAGAAATAACGATAAAAAATCGGACTTTTCGCGCGCGTGTCTCCCGCTCGATGCTTATTGTGTATACACGTGTGTATATAAAGCATATTTCCATCTTCGTACACATTCTATGAATGCGCCGCGACCATAAAGCCAGAGAATAGAGTGCCTTCTCTATAAAACAGAGGGCGTCCCCTGCAATCCACGGTTCCTAGTGCTTCCAAGCTTATTTCTTCTTTCACCGTACATTTTTACGTTTCCGCGATCGTCGCTCGCCATCCACCTTTGGTGCATGAGACAGCGAGACATCCCCGAACGATGTTTTTCGTTGTACTTTCCCCTCCGGGACGCTTCGATCACACATAAGGTTCGCTTGTATCTCGCCCAGCCCCGCTGCTCATTGTCAGGACAATTTTGAATGCGGAATGTCTCACAGCCATGGGCATGTGCTGTTTCGGGTGTTCAATGAAAAGTAATTTCGAAAATGTATTGAAATTTTGGGGATTTCATTTTCGTCGGGTTCATAGTGACGAAGAAAAAATCCAATGGCACAAATTTTGAACTAATTTTTTAATAGAATCCATCATTTAACCCATAAACACGACATTGGTGCAAATTTACACTCACAAAAATTTCCAGTGTCTAGAACTTCAAAATTATTTTTTTCAGTTTCGCCATTTTGCTATAATAAAACTTGATTTTTCAGTTTTTTTAATGACCGTAATCGATTACTAAGGAATTTTTACCCCTAAAAAGTCTTGTTGTTAGATTAATTCCATATATTGATAGATGAAATAAAAAGGTTTTGAAAAGTCCAAGTGCAAATTTGCACCAGTCTGGTGAGTGTGTGACCTCAGAGTGTGGTGTCGGCGGGTTAATGTGTCATCGAATTGTAGAAAGTAAGAGAAACACGAAAATTGACGTTGTGAAGATGACCGTGGCGCATCAAAAATTTCTTCATGGAAGAAAAATTTTTTTTTTTTCTGGGGCTCGTAATTATTGTCTCACCCAGTATATAATTCTGCTTACGTATTCGTGTGTGTGTATATAAATCGCCGTGTATGCTCAGCGTGTACTATTTCGATCGTTGAACCCCCTCGGGTCACGTTCGCAAAACTGATCTCCAATCTCGACTCGACAGCATTTGAAAGTGAGTGAAGCAAAAATGCGAAAGCTCGGGTTCAACATTGGACAGAATAAAATCCGTCATCAATCGTCGATCGTGTACCGTTCCCCACTCGTGTTGGAAAATATGACGCAAGCCTTTTTGCCAAGCGGAGAGAGGCCGAAAAAATAATTTTTGTCCTTCCGCCTCCTTGCACTCGCGTCTCTCTGTTCGTCGATTGCGTTACATCCGGAGTGCCGTACGAATCATGAAGAACCGGGCGAAAATCAATCTCGATTTTCCACGTGCTCCATATTACGGGGACGAAAAAAAAATAGTAGAAAGGAGAAAAAAAATTGGAATAACGTGGAGACAAGAAAGAAGAGGTGGACTGAAGAATGTTGTTTTTTTTTTTCACAAGCACATGACACCAGATATTTGTCTCAAGATTTCCTCAGATCGAAGCAAATATCATAAACGTACAAAAGAAGCAGCCTCCATTCGACAAAAAGCATGCACCCATTCGGAAGGAATGTGCCAACGATCATAAAGAGATAATTGTGGAAGATTCCCCGAATGCAGGCTCGCTCGGTGGATTATCAAATAAGTATCCAAAGCCATGAGTATCCACTTAAAGTGAAAATGAAAAAAGAGCTCCGTATCTCGGTGGATAGCAGAGGCGAAATAATCGAGAAATGAGAAAAGCCCGAAGACAGAAGTACCACCATAAAAGGGGAAGTAACCCGGATGTTTCTCGTAATATAGTTTAAGCGATCGCGGATACGGTCAAGAATCATGAGTTCGCATGCTTCGCCGGATTAGCTCGAGAGTGTGGCAAGTACATTTGATACGCTGGACTGTTTTCGGTGGGAGTCGGTTGTGTATAGATATCTGCTTAGGTGTTACGTACCCAAGACGGGGCCACGTAATTCATACGCGTATGTGCTGGCGACGAGTCGAGAGTCGCCTCGTCGGGAAGCAGCGTCGTGCGATAAACGTAAATTGAGATAGTAGCTATGCGAAAGGAGCGACCACGACGTGATGTGGATATTATCCCCCGATGCTGGTTACGGTCAGCCGTCGTTTATAACCCGACAGCAACGGTACTAGAACCAAAAAGCCAGCGGCAATATTACGGCTCAACTGCGCATCCATCGCAGTTAGCTTTTACTCGCGATCTTCAACCTCGCTCTGCGCCCCCCTCCCGGTGTCTTTAAACTTGTATAGCCGCAACGACGCTCCGTAGAATATCTTTATCTTTACGAGGCTCTAATGTTTTTAATTTCATGGCAGATTATCCTACAGGATGGAATAACGCGAATTTCAAGCTCGTACATAACTATACCTTAAGTCATGAACTATCGTCGTGATACCCTTAGCGCTGCTCCCGGCGTATATTAACTGCTACTGTTGTTGCAAGACATTTTGTCGACGCGAAGCCGCGAGTCGTTGAGTCCTGCCGCTTTTCCATCGGGTTATGAAAGCTTTTGCTTCCTCCTATCTCCCTTGCTCTCAGTGCCCCGTTAAAATATTTACCGTACAAGACAGTGGAGCAGCGTATGCTTTCGCATCGGCGCTTCTTACGCGCTCCACCATCTTCGTTTCGCTTATCTCGCTCAACACGATTTTCTCCATTTTCCAAACTCTTCCGGTGTGTCATGAAGACTTTTATTGGCTTGCCGAGTTACGTGAGCGATGTACGCTAATACATTTACCGATAGAAGAACAGACTCGGTCTCCTTGCGTACCTTTACGAAGTCGTAGAGAATATGGACTCGTGTTGGATCGTTATTTAAAGAAAATTACAATATTTATCATCCCACCTACGAGAAGACATCTTCGGTACAAATTTCCCTAAAGGTAGAAATCGTCATGGAGAACAGATCGCACACTTGACTGCTTTATACATGAATAATAAATTTATCCATCCAGTCGATCTTGCACCTGAATTTCCTCTCGGTTCGCTGATTAAATGGGATTACAACCTTACCTCGATTATGCATATGGCCTTGATAGTGAGCAAAAGCTACCACAGGAAGCTCGTGGTACAGAAATTCCGAGAAACCAAGCTTGGATTGTCGGAATACTGAAACACGCGTGCGAATCTGTGATGATGCCAGTATTTCGCGACTCTCTGAAGATTTTCCATAAACAACAACGTTAGAATTGTATGATGCATCCCTGAATCCGCGTCACTGATAACAAAGTCCATGTCACCAAGAGTTATGGCTGCTCGTCCCGATCCGTAGGTCGCTCAGATTGCATATGAAATTTCATCGAATTCAGTTCCGGGTCCTAATCTTCTTCAGGACTGCGGAAGATTCTTCTATGCATGAAATTCGCAGTCAATGTCTTACGGCGTTACGAATGTGTTTGGTTGAGTCCGGAATTGGATTGTAAATGTCCAAAAAGAGGCAGGCCGTTCAGAGGGTTTGAGAAGAGTGCATGAGCCAGGCACACAGTGAGCTTGATTATTTTTTCATGTCTAGCCGACACCGTTCAACCTTGAAAGTTCGGGTGAAAACCCGTGATAGTATCGACCCTGGTAGACCGTGAACGCCAACGGAATCTAGGGGGAGTAGGACGGAGGAAAAGAAGGGTTCAAGGATTAGGTAGGGAGGGCGGCGAAAGGTTTAAAATAATATAGAACATGAGAAAAAGAGAGGGGGAGGGAGAGAGGAGCCAGAAACTCTCGAGATCCCTCCGGCCTTCTGGGAAAGAGAGGGCAGCTTTCGGGGTCGAAGATCTACAGAAGAGAGGAGAAAGTCGTGAATAAAAGCGAAGAGCAAGAGAGGACATCTGGCGAAAGCGGCGACGAGACGAGTTAAAAGTGAGAACGAACAAGAGAGGATAGAAGAGAAAGAGAGAAAGAGAATAGGCAATGAGGATCGTAAGAGAGGGTGCTCCGCCCCGCAAAATATGGCGAGCTTCGCTAGGACGTGATTGGGTGACGGGAGGACCCCGCAGCTCCCGAGCCAAGACATTGGTGTGCCCCGCTACTGTGCACCCCCTTTCAACCTTCTATAGTAAAGCTACTCCTGCTCACACACGCTCGTCTCTTCCTTCGGTTTCCTCTTCCTCTCTCTCTCTCTTTCTCACTGGTGCTTCTTTATCTTTTCTATTCTTCCTCCAAATGTAGATACAGCGATCTCTCGGTTCGTCCTTCTGTAAAGTTACCGGCGTCGGGTGTACGGTCAACTCGTGTCAAACTCTCTCTTTAGCGAGTCTCGAGCGAGCGAAATATCCCAACTTGAAGGGTTGCTTCTCGTCCCCATAGTCACTTTCGATCTTGTTCATGGGCAACCAGGATTTCCTTTTGCATGCAAGAAAAGAAGTACTGAGACGGTGCCTCTATGAGCGTCGCCAAAGTGGGGATGATCGATGAGCTTTCCGGGAGGCTTCGAACGCAATCCACCGGCTACGAAAAGAGCTAAATCGTGTCTCGGCTGAGAACACTTCGAACGAGTTGAAATGGCACTAACACGAGAACCCTGCCGAAGCAACGCTGGGGGTAGAAAGGGACGAGAAGATTAAAACCGTGAACACGGCACAACGGTGATACTCCCTCGTGCGTGCGTGCTCAGAAATGCGGCCAACTCGACCACACCATGTACGTTCACCGCAGGACCTCAAAGTAACCTGATGCTCGTGCCACTCTCTTGAGGTCCCATCAACTGGAAGGCGACTGAGTAGCGGCTTTGAATTTGTGTGCCGTGAGTGTGCCATCACGGTTTTGCGATGTGACGCTCCGTCACGAAATCACCTCGAAGGAAGATGAAATGAGAAGATCTTGGCAGACTTGGAAGCAGCTTGAAGCCAACTGAGCAAGGAAGAACCTAGTGAACGATGTTCTGACACTCTCCTGGTTTCTCCAATGCAAATTGCGATTTCGACGCCTCTTAGAGGATTATCAGCAACCACATTTTTTTCCTAGTCCAAATCAGTCACTGCAAAACTCACAATGATTTAAAACCACGTGAAATGACTTGGTGAAACATTAGAAGTGGAGTCTGCTCTCAGAGAGATCAAGCACATTCCCGGAGGTCGATCAATGCAGAACAACCCGAAATTCGAGCTTCATGTTCCAGGCAGACTTTCCCAAATATGCAGTGTTTCGATCCCCGCATAGTTTCATACCTCAACAGTCGACGTTTGTACGAAATCGTAGCACAGGTCGATCCACATTACCTGATTATGTATTACCCGCTAATGGCCGTAATTCCGACAAGGTGCATATAAATTAATCAGGAATTAAGCCTAGAGCGAGACGAGGAGGGTTGAGGGTCCATTGTAAATGTAGCTGTTGGTTGTGCGTGTGTGTGGTTGAACGCGCTGCTAGGATCCCTCCGTTGCGTGGGTCCCTCGTGGGCTAGGGAGCTCTCCCAGCTCGCGTTCCCTTATCAACTTGAAGCTCTCAGTCTATTTAGAATATGCCTACGCACACTGGCCTAGAAATTACGTGTGCAGAGGCAGGATCACAATGAGCAAGAATGGATGGGTGTGCTTCGGCTAGAGCCCTCGCAGGAGTCCGCTTACCATGTAGACCAGGAAGGAGGAAAAGCGAGGGAAGAGAAACGAATTCCTTCCTTGGTTCAACCGAGTTAAGTATACTGGAAAACAGCGAGGGGAGCTTTGCCACCAGGACACAACGCGACAGAAAGCTGCTAGCGCCAGGTGAGAGCTCCGAATGGTCTATCTCGCTTGTAGCTGTAACTCGAGCTCGATGTGCTCAGATAGAAGTCGAGAAGTTGGAGTAAGATCATATCGTATGATGTACGTACACGAGCTATATTGACTCTTACTCCTTATGACGCGAACCCCTTCATCTTGGTTCAGGACTAATGGATGTGGCAGCATCACAAGCCTACGCGAGGCATTGACGCAAGAATTAAGCACCCATCAAAGTTGAGACTTCCAGGAGAAAAGTCATCGCTGTACATGTCTATATCTCTCGTTCTATGATATAGTTTCGGATGCATAGTATAGCTCCGACGGCGTTCACTGTACCGAATGATCTTGCTCCTACACGCTCTGCCTCTTATCTCATCCTACTACGTTTGTATCGTTCATCCATGTATGCTCAACTAAGAAGAGGCATGTTCGTTCAAGCACACACTATCGTTTTACAAAATATGTTGAGCATCAGAGCAGGAGGAGTTACCTGTTCATACCTCGGCACTACCCTGAAGGACTTTGAGACTCTAGTGCGGACCAGGCTCAGCAAAGACGCGCATAACTCCTCGACAACGCCCGAGGTCCTCCCGTTAATGGAGAGTTGAGGGTATTTGAAAATCCGATCCATTGTCCTCGGGTAATATTCGCCTTTGGAGTTTAGGAGCCTGAACCCTTCGAGCTAAAATTCTGTCATCGAGCAAAGACTCGATCTCAACGCCAGGACGGCCACGCTACGATTTCATCGGTTAGGCAGAGGAAATGATGGAGGGAAAAATGAAAAATTCTCGAATTCGAAGGTTTTTGGAGGAAATATGATAAGGAGTTGGGAAAACAGGCGAATTATGGAATAGCGGATTACACAAGGAAGTGCCTTTCAGCAGAATGAGTGAGAATTACTGAGGACACGATGAGAGGCAGTTGAACGACGTTACTTATGCGAACTCTAAAATGGCAACATATCAGTTTTACATGGGTGGATATGAAATGCGAAAGTTGGCGACGACGTTCGAAGAGGCGGGCCTGCGGAGCGACCCGCTCCAAGGTATAGACGAGAAGACGTGAACTCCGTTATCCATTCGTAGAGGGAAGAAATTTCATATTCCAAGCCACTTGGTTAGCTGATCTGAACGAGTAAAAAAGAAAGGATGGCACAGAAAGAATAAGAGCAAAAGGGAGAGAAAGAAGGCTGAAGCGGATGTAGGGAACGCTAGAGCGCATGCGCGCTGCTCAGGCTTTTACGTACGCCCGACAGAGACACTCCGAATCGTGGAAAAAAATTGTACATATATCTAATGTCGCGGTGGAATCTCGTACACTCCTGTATTCAAAGTATCACAGAATTTACATCGCATATTTATCACGGCCTTACTCGTGCCATATACCGTTAGTTTTTTTTTCTGTATAACCAAGAATTCGAAATTTCGTAATCAACTTCGTCTACTCTGACTGCTGTCAAACGGCATCGTGTCCTGCTCTTCACGGAGAACACAGATTCGTTTTGTATAGTGAAGAATATACTATTTTTCAAGAATTTTCAAAGTATCTAGGCACCGATTACAAACAGCACGATATTTTTTTAAATTGTGTCATTTTTCGTCCCTTCAATTCCAAACAGCTTTATTTGGATAGCAAAAACGTGATGCACGTGAGAACTATATTTCGTTTTGTTTTCGAGTGTTATTCATCGTGTCAGACTAGCACTTACTGATAAGTGGAAATGATTTTAAATCACAAATTTTCACTGTCAGCATAGTAAATTCTATGATAAATACACGAATATACACCGAATAAATGTGACATTTTACCATAAATATAGTTTTTTTTAGGGTTGCCCGAGTATACTTAACAATATAAACAATTGAAATATCTGAAAACGTCTTTTAGTATGCTTATAGAGGAAAAAAACTCTTGAGTCTTTTGAATAAAAGATATCCAATGGCCTATCAGTACGATGAATTTTGGCTGGGAATTCTCTTGTGTCGGGCATTCGACATACTCCACTTGCAAGTGCACATTCAGAAAAAATGTCACTCGAGAAGAGTTTAGGAAGCTTGTATAAAAAAAGAGCTTCGGTCCGTTTGTGGCACGGTCGAGACGTATAGATAAAATAAAGAGATACTCTCGGTGAGAAAAAAACTGTGTGTGCCGTTAAAAGAGATCCATGAAAAAAGAGATTGGAGGGAATATAGCTGGAGAAAAGGTAGGCGAGGAGCTGGGTGGAGCAACGAGAGTAAAAGAGACGAAAAGATAAAAAGTCGACACCCAGCATGCGGCCTCCTGGGTGGCACGAAGACGACTTTTTCACTGGCTTTGTGACACGAATAGTATTTTTTACGTCTCTGCTTCTCATTAAAATAAAAGTACACCAAATAATACGAGGCTCTGTGCAATTTCCATAATTTGCACTTTAACGCAATCACACGTGTTTCATTTCCACGCTAATGTATAAAAAGCCTTGGTCGAAATCCTCTAAAAACATCAATTTAGCAGCGGGAGTGCGTACGGGAAATAACGACATCGTTGCCAGTCTCGTTTTATCGAATGTGTTTTCCCGTATCCGATGCACTCTCCGTAAATTCGTATAAAAGGGAAATATCGACGATTTTAGGATAATTCTGTTGCCCGGGAGGCACCAGGTACGAGAGAGTTGAAGAGACATATGAAAATTGAAAAGAGAGTGGGAGCGAGGGAGATTCGGAGCGATCGCGTCCAATTCATCATTGAATAATTATTTGTCATTGGAGGAAAAGGAGGTTTGTAGCATTCCACCAAAGTCAGTAGCATTAGCGAGTTTTCCATGTAAAACCGTACTGGCGATGGAGGAACGAATGGTGGACAAAATGCACGATATTCAGGCTGAACAAACCATCGAGGTTCCTCCGGCTATATTTTTTTTCCATTTACCAATTTGATGCTGCTGCCGTTAATGCGTGACGGTGGGATGCACAACCCGTCAATCTATCCCGAGTTCAACTCGATCGGGGCTTTCACACGGAGGTTAATCACTGCTTTCCGACCCCCTGCCGCCGCCGCCGCCGCCGCCGTCGCCGCTGCCACGTTTTGCCCTTGTCTCATGTACGTTTTCACGTCCACGAAAATCTCGTTCAGTACAATCGTGTCAACAGCAAATCGATGGTGAAAAAAATCAAGCCGTAGTGTTCATTCTGGTTACACTGGCCTCACACCTATCACATGTGTGAACGCCGAGGGTGGCCGACCCATACATTGTGCAAGTGGTTCTCCCTAGCCGCCACTCTTGTTCGGTGTGATGCACACTGATGTTGATGTTGGCGGTTACGTATATAGCCCCGTCGATCTGCTGGTACCGGCTCAACATACGGTACAAAAAGCTTCCACCCCCGGGCCCCTCTCCCGGCCTCGCCGTTCCTCTTGACTCTCACGCACGATCCTCCCTCCGTTATTTCGCTCTGTTGTGTGATGTTGCTGTATCAGGGAACGCGGTGAATTCCACTCCCTTTGCCTCTATCCACTACACATCGCAGGATCGTCGAGTCTCTATGATGATCCAGAGAGCAGTATCGACAGCCAGGGTCCATTAAAAATCGCGTGGGAGCGCACAAGGACCATGCGGGAGGCGCTGATAAAATGCTTCGTATTTTTTCACCGAGACACTTTCGTTTGTGCGTCCTTGTAATGCATGTTTTAGCACGCATGCCCGAGGGCCAATTGACTGAAGCTTCAACATTCCTCATCCGTTGCTCGGAGGGAGCACGCAATCGAATAATCTCATTTACTGTACTGGAAGATGAATGAAAACCGTTGCGGGAGGAAGCCAATCGATCGGCAATAGATTCGTTTTTGAATAAACATTTCGCTGGATCATCGATGCTAAATCTGTGGCACGAAATTGCTCGAGCGTTGAGACTACGATCGAGAAAGTACTGGGAATCAAAATAAAAAGATAAAATTCGCTGTGGGTGGATGCGTGTACGAGATAAAATCTCTCAACTCATCCGCTAACGAGGTTTATCTGGGTCGCGAGAAGGTTAATCTCGAAATGCAATCAGAAGTCATAGTCGATTCTCTCGGTGGGAAATCAAGGGGGTAACATTGGGAATAATACCTCGCGGTTATTCCCACGTGGCACTTCCAAGTGGCATGCTCAATGGTTCAATTTAACGCTGGAATACGAAATAGAGATTGAACGTTCCGAGAAAAAAATCATAAAGGAATCGCAGTGAAAAAACATATTGATTGAGGTTCGATGTTTCTTTTTTTATTTCATTGCATTTCGTTTGATCGCGCATAGGGAATTCATCTGACGTTTTCGTTCCTTCGTTTTGCATTTCCTGTCTATAATGCGTTAATTTTTGATCCCCCATAGGAAAAAGCAGTACTGACATCCCCATTACAAATTGTCTGCTGCACCGTGGCACACAATCGATAAGCATGAATATTAACGGAAATACCTTTTCATCACTTGTTACACATTCCTCGTACACTAACAAAACTCGCTGGTACACTAATTTCAAAATGTCAATATATTAATTCAGTTTTGTAGGTAACTTCGCGTGTTCGCAAGGAGCGTGTTTAGGTATGTCGCTTCCCAGGTAAAAGTTTTTCATCTATATCCATAGAGTAGTCCGTGCAAAGCCTCAGCGCACTTTATCCAGACGCGTTGTACACACTTCGCCCTCCCGATGTGGGTGAAGCTGCGAAAACTTTTAACTGGAAACATTACCTGCCTGACTCTATAGTGGCCTTCAGCCCTCCGCGTCTCCTCGCTTTCTTCAATAACGTTTTTTTAATAGCCGTTCCACCGCCGCTTCTTTTACTTCCTATTAGAGCTTTCTTGAAATCTCATTGCGTGATTGGACAGTGTTGATTCAGCGGGGGTTATGCTTAAGGGCAGGAAATAAAAACTTTCGCTTGTGGCATACTTTGGCTTTTGAATTCGTCAATATTTTTTTGACATTACATAGTGTTCCGGAGAGTAAAATTCGAACGAGATTACAAAAAAAAAACGATAAAAATGGAAGATCTTAAGGCATCAAACTGCTTTTTAATCCGGGATTTTTTTTTCATGGAAAGAGAGCGAGGTCGGATCTTGGATAACGGACATCGTTAAAACTTGTAGATCCAATACGTCGGTGTAGGATTACGGGGAAGATATAACTGTAGGTAATAAAGTAGGTTTTTTCTCGGTGTGACGACAGCTGAACCGGGAATCTTGAGACATTTATAAAGTTCGATGAAATTATTCATCGAGTACGTACTTCGATAAAAATCGGGGAAAAAAGTTTCTTCGTTTCGCGTAAACTCAACACTTTCTGCTGCGAGGTGTACATTTACGATTGAATTTCAGGCGAGCGTCCACTTGTGTCGGAGCAAAAGTTTGTCTCGATCACCTGTGGGGAATATGGCGAAGTTCCGTCGAGGATTTTATCGATTCAATGAATTTCGTTATTTAAGAAACACGAAAAAATTTATTGTGGAATCAAACAATTCTCATCATTCATTTTTAGAGGATTCTTACCTTTTCCATCAACTGGCATTCCCACCAAGTAAATAAGAATTGGTTATTAAGCACAAGCAAGCGACTTTCATTTTGGCATCTCTCTTCGTAAATGCTAAACATTTGCAGACGACGCGGATAAAACGCTGTGCAAGTTTTGTCTGATGAAATTAAAAAGGATGAAAAGCCACTTGTGCTCATCTTTTCGGCTACGCAGCCCCCCTCTTCCAGTTCCTTACAGCAATAACGATAGGAGAATATTTATTTTGGAAGAGAGACGAAAGCACTCGTGGAAAAAGAGATACTTTGCGTCTTCGGCTAGCTCTCGGGGTAGATTGATGGTGAGAAGAGACTGCGTGCGTTTGTGACAAGAGCGATTTGCTCCGGGTTCGAAGGAGCTCAGCAACGATGCGAGGGTCCTGGGGATTACATTTTTATTTACCGAGGCAAATGAATCTCCTTGATTATGAATGTCGCAGAATCCTACCGCTTTTCTGCCTCTTTCATGCAATCTCGACCTTCTTCGACTCCCCGACCTTCGCCCCTCGTTTCCCTATACTCTTCGTTATGCACATCCTTCTATTTAAGAACTTTGGTAAATATTGGTTTTGTCTAGTGGCCCGGATGCGATTTGTATAATTAAATGTCGGCACGTTTAGCCGACTTAAAAATGTAGGTAGAAAGCGGAGGGTGGAAAAGACTATACATCGCGACCCCATTTTGCGTGTGGAAGTTATGCATGCCTCTCCTCTCTTTTTCTCTCTCCCTTTCCATGACTTCACGTGAGTTTCGGACTACCGAAACCTCTGAATCTTTCCCTGAGTACGGAAATTGCGATAATTAAAACTTGAAAATATAGCACCGAAAAATTATTTACCGGAGTACTTGGGAAAATGGAGAAACCGTGGAAAGAGGGGTGGGGATATGGGAGACAGTCAAGGCGAAAAAGTATGCAGCTTCGTCGGAGATTTATCTCAGGAAGGATGGAAATAAAACGAAACGAAAAGCATCCTCGTGTGCAAGTTTCCAGGGCATTTCTCTTTTCTCTCTTTCCTCCCACTTTCTTTCTCTCTGTCTGTCTGTCTCTCTCTCTCTCTCTCTCTCTCTCTCTCTCTCTCTCTCTCTCTCTCTCTCTCTCTCTCTTTCCTTCTCCCTCCCATGCTCTTTTTTATATTTTTAAGAGGTCATAGCTCGCAGGGGCCTTAAAAACACTTCCGTCAAAATTGTGCCTTATTATTTTCTTGAAAATCCAAGCAGTGAAACTGTTACAGCTAACGAAGCAATCAGACTTGAGTGTCCAACAAAATTTTACTGCTTCAATTTCCAAACAATTGACCAATTGAATAATAATTCAACAAAATTACATAATTTTCATGTTTCTCAATACTCACTTCCGAGCAGTAGACAAGTGATCCAAACATAATTTCCGCTGTACGATCCTGATTAATTATTGTTTCCGGTATGTTTACGTTGACGTCTATGATGACATTTCTAGAACCTGTCTACAAATTGATGGGACAAAATGACTGGAGCGTTTCCGATTGACGTGAACTGAATCTTAACAGTTGTTTTGTAATCGATTGTCATACTGAGAGATGAATAGGATGGAGATCAAAGTCGAGGGAATGACGAACGACAAGTGAAGTTCGAACTTCATGGTAAGCAACAACTCACCGAGCACCTGTCTCGCCCGGATTGAGGATCGTCATTGTAAATGCTTCGCTTTAATGTTGCACAGGGATAGAAGATGAATGAGCTTTGCTGGTAGACTCCCTATTTCTCGAGGTGGAAGTTTCAGCACAATGGAGTCAAATATTTTACAATTTCCGTTCACATTCAGCTGAGATTGACAGGTTCGAACGTTGCTTCAATGACTGTCATCGTGGGTGAGACGAAGCTTGGCATCAGGAGAGTTAAGAGCGAACTTCCAACTGGAATTCGCACTCATTTTTGCACCGCCAATACGAAGAGGAGTCGACAAATCAGACTTGAGTCCTGAAACTCCGCGTCGGGAAACGATTTTGGAGAAATCGACACATGAGACGATGCAGAATTTGTATTTCCGATCGAAAGAGTGTTGCTACGTGTTTAATCTCATAAAAATTCTCTGCTAGCCCTACAAAAATATTTAAGAATGAATTTGAACATTCAGAACATCGCACGAAGGGACGTCTCATTCCATCTTCTCACGTAGATTCAGTGCAATGGATATTGCACAAAATACAGAAAGGGCAATAACGCGAATAATATAAATAGTTGAGTTGTGGATATGGCAAGGAGAGCTGCAAAAGCCCCAGAAAGTGGTAATTGTAGTATCGCATGTCGAGACCCTGAAAACCACAGCGTGTAAGTTCTCAGTCTCTCTCATTCTCTTCCATTCTCTCACTCTCTCCGTTTGCGAAGAAGCGGGTCATGAGTCATGTACGCGTACACAGAGATGGGTAGTTGCTTCGAGATTGATTTATCGTTCTTGGCACGATTTGCGCGCTGGACGCACCTATTCTTGGCCGATCTGCACCGTTTATAGAGAACCCAATAAATAAAGTAGTACGAGCAGCCTTTTGTCAGTTTCGATGTGGAAAACAACGTACTTTCGAAGAGACCTTGTTTTATTGATGTTTCTTTCAAATAATCGAAAACAATCGATCAAACTTGGGCCAAAATGGCGGAAGGGTCATCCACTAAATTATTTCGTATTCGGTATTAAACATTTTTTGTTTGATTGATACTCAAATGTAAAAGTCTCTTTAAATTAGTTTCTTTTTTTATCCAACAAAATTTCCGGTGTCTGGACCCAATAACCTTGCTCAAAATAACCTAGTAAAATAACCAACGAACAAAATAACTGAACAAAAAATGAACAATAGAACTCATGACAGAATAACCACGAGAATAATAATCGTCATTTAAAATGAACTTTAAGTTTGTAATTACTGGAATATGAAAAATAATTGAAATATTCATTTGAAATATTGATTGCCGATAAACATGAAACCCTGTGCGGGATTTTCATGACTAGATTCGAATTGCTTGATTACGAATTTATTGTTCATTGTTGTTAACATGTTGAACATCTCGAGATGTCTCGAGAAAACCCACCCTGCAACTTTGGTTTCTTCGTATTGATAGGTTTGTCTGTGTTTTTATTTGTTTTGGAATATTAGAGTTATTTTGTTCGTTGTTTGTTTTACCAGGTTATTTTGATCGAGGTTATTAAGGCCAGGAACCAAAATTTTCATCGAACAGAAAATAATCTGTATTGGGTTTGACCCCAAATCTAACGAGGATCTTGCAAAATATTTCCAACATTTTTTCTATGGCAAGTTCTTGAATAATGATTGACCTTTGGGCTTACCGCTGCAAACACGACGATCGTGGGGGTTCCGAGTCTCTAGACAGACGGATTTAGAGGATTCGGAGAAGCGTTCCGAAGCGGGGGGAGACTCGTGAGAGTGTGGAGAGAGATAAGAAAGGGACCGGATGGCAGAGGGCTCGAGTATAATTTGTATTGACAAGGGTGAGGTTGCGGGTTGATTTTCCAAGAGAATTAAAAGCATCGTATTTGGAATTGGCAGAAGTGAAGGAGCGTATGGAGAAACCAACAGATATGTAAAGGGTGTTCGCGAGCCTACGCGATCCTGATCGTAGTGCATCGCATCCGCCGCGGTAGTTAGCGATAATTGGGCACTTCCCTTGCGCATCGCATCGATTCCGACCTCTTGATTGAGGAAATGGGCGTTGGGCGGTGTCGGGGCAAAAGGGATGGCGTGTGAAGCATACTAAGCCGAGCACCGCGAGTGTTATGGCAAATGCGTGGGAACCCGAACGGTAGAGGGGAACAGGGAGCGAGGCGAGGTATATTTTCCAAATGGAAATACTCGTTCGAATGTCGCAGTCTACTTTCAATCACGTTGCTGCTTAAAAATAGGCAATAAAAAAAAGTTCTGTGGATTTTGAAACCTAGAAATTTGTGCACTCGACGATTCCATTGAATATTCGCCCGCGTGCAAGCTTTCAATTACGTTTAATCCGAACAAATTAGAACCGAGTATTCGATTTTCCTGTACATATTATAACACGGTAGAGAAATACGAAAATAAAGGAAGCTCAATATTGTTGCTAATAGTGAGAGAACCGGGGCATGAATTCATACGACGAAGTAGAAACAACGCAGAGGTATCTCATGCCTCACGTATTAAACCTCGAAAGTGTGTATAGCAGGATTATGAAGGTTTTGCATCCGGGGACGAGGACGAGCACAGTTGATACGAACTGCAGGATATTTTGGGTCGTCACGCGTGACCCAGGGACATCCCGAACGAGGCAATGAAACACTCACTGAGTGCAGACGTAATGGAGTTGAAAGAGTGAACCGGGCGAATAAACGAGAGTCTGTTTGGTGTTTGTCTTTGCGTGCTGTGCATAGATATCGTAACGACACTGTTACCGAGAGCTTGCGAATATACATGTAGATTTGTAAATTCGAGAGAAATTCAAAATAAACGCTACCAAAAGGTACAATCAGGCGAGCGATAGAGGGGAAAGAGTAAATGAACGAAGAAGTGAAAGAAGAAAGAAAAAGAGAAAATTCGAGTGGGGGAGAGTGAAGGATGGAAAGTTGTGATCCAATCGTTAGCTGGTTCCTACTAGCCAAATGCTAATTTGAGCTAATACGCTTCTCAATTGTTATCCCCGTAGGGACGGTAATTCTTCGTTTAGTTTCGTGCTATATCTATGTTCGAGGATACAGTGAAGACAAAACTGTGGTGGAACTGAAGAAGGGCAGGGGTTGGAAGTGTTCACAACGAGAAGGGTGGAGAGTTGGTTGCGGGCTTGCGAGCTTATACCAGAGCCCTCGAGTGTAGGCTTTACAAAAGAAAGAGAAAAAGCTCGAAGAGCGAAAGAGGTGAGCGAGGGCGAGCGAGAGAGAAAGATAGAAATAGGTCTAGTGCGTAGTACGTCCTCGCCATCGTCGTTACGGAAACGTCGCACACCGTCGATGTGACCAATCGTTATTGGAACTTCGTTTTCCCCATTGAGTTCCGTTGAGAGACTTTTTTATACTGGAAAAATCTGTTGAACGGAAACTTGAGAATTTGTGGGAAGAGCGAGGAGGAAGAGAACGAGAGAGGGGTCGAAAGAGAGCGCAGCACATGGGGTAGTTAAAAATTTTGCAAGAGCTTAACGAGCTTCTAGCACCTTTTTCGCTTTTTCGTCTCCTTATCCCCACCCTCTCTGATACTTGTCGAACTGGTAAGCAAGGATGGATTAAAGTTGAATCTGTGAACGCGAGCGTGAGGCTCAACCAACCGACCATTCTGGAACGACTTCAACCGAAAGTGTTGCATTTCCTCTCCCGTCTCTCATTCCACCAGCGCACTTTTCTCTCTCTCTCTCTCTCTCTCTCTCTCTCCTTCTTCTTCTCAAACCCTTCCTCCGAATTGACGTTTCGGGGTGTGCTGCGAAGCGATTTCGTATTCGCTCAAACCTCTTTCCAACAAACGCTGATTTTGTTGCAACACATTTACCCCGACTATACGCAGGAGCTAACGATGTATGCGAGGAGAGGAAACAAATCGCGGTCTTATCGCTGTTACCTGGGTATAAACTGGATAACAACTTTTCTCTCATCCCTATCCTCCATCAAACACATGTTACACACGGACTTTTTACCTCTCTCGCTCTTTCTCTCTTCGGCCTTACTCTACCAAAAACCCTCTCGAAATACCCATCGCGCTAACACGCCTCTTTATCTCTATATTTTATTTCCCTACTCCCGAGTTCATTCTGACTCTCAATCTCAATGTGCTCTCTTTTACACTCGCTTGCACACCAATTCTCTTCGATACTCACACCTTCGTATCCTCCTCGTCGGACCCCACACCCGCTTTAACCACTTACCATACATTTGCTACTCGCCAGACCACCCGCGGTCGACGAATGTGTCGATTAAACTTTCGAAAACTGTTTGCATGAACAAACCTAGCCTGACAGCATGGTTATGTGCATGAGTACCTACGTGTACGGACTAATTCGTATGTATTACGCTAGCTCAAGAGCGCTGCTCTCCTCTCTTTCTCTCTGTCGCTGTCCGCGTCGCTGGTGATAAGAACGAGCAATTAACACACGCTGCGACCAGATGAACTTGCGTGAACTACGTTCAATGAGTTCCATCGGATCGTACAAGAATCCAGCCTTTCTTTTTCGAATTAAAAGAAGTCCTGGATCAGAAACAATTTGAGTCAAAGTGAAACTTCGAATTACAAAAACAACAACAACTAAAAAGACTCGAGAATAGAAAATGGGAAACGCTATTGGCTCGGTGCTGAATGAAATGTCGTGAAAAACCCTGGACTGGACGAAACTGTCGAATCAAATGGCTCGGCGTGTACGTGCGGAGCGAACGAGAGAGAGACCGAGAGAAACGTAGGGAGAGGGATAGAGCTAACGAGACTCGTAGGCAACAGGGACTCGGAGCAAGCCCGGAATGTCAATATTGCCTCGTTAAACAAATTAAGTTTTGAGTGCTTTCCACAAAGCGAAGGAGAGAGAGCGAAAGAGAGAAAGTTGCTAAACGATTTAAATGTATTGGCGTCTGCATGCCGTTCGCCTTTTCAGACTACAGAAACGACATAATATATAAGATGATCGGAATCGTTGATCATGGAAAGTAAACATAATAAATTAATAATGAAAATGAAATATTTAATGCGCAGTGTTTGACAAATTGGTATTGCTAATTCAATTATTTCCAGTATTTCCTGTTTCGAATTAAACGATCAATTACAATCATATATCCGATCGATATTCTTCCCAATCACAATTAAACTTGCGATTGGGACTACTCGATGGGTACTAGCAACTACTCCATGCTAGAGTGCTAAGTTTTTAAAACGCTTTTTGACCAAGTTTAAAGTACCGATTAAATGTATTGTTAGTGGATTTGCATTACAGCATATTTTATTACCATGTAAAAATATTAAAAAAGAAAGTTTTGCAAAAACCATCAACTGATAAATGGAAATTTCCACGATGACACATTTTCACTGGTATTTTTCAAAGAATTATCTGCGTTTTTTCATCGATCTTATTGCAACAAGTCTTGTTTTGATCCTTAACTGGTCCTCTACGGATCCACCATGTAGTTGCTTTTTCAACTCGATAATTTCACTGTTGCAGCTAATTGTTCACGAAGTGAAAGAACTTTTTCATTCATTATTTCTGAAGACATGAATTTTAAGAAAAATCTACGTGGTGAATTCGTTTCTACGTTCAGTTGAGAAACAAAATGAGACTCGATGTAATAAAATCGGTTAAAAAATACAAATGATTATCTGAAAAATACCTGTGAAAATGTGTCATCGTAGAAATTTGCATTTATCTGTTAATGGCTTTATAAAACTATCATTTTTCATATTTTTTCACGTTATTAAAATATGCTTCAATGCATATCTACTGACAATAAATTTAATCGGTACATTGCGAGCTTGGTCTAAAAGCGTTTCGAAAATTTAGCACTCATTTGACTAGCATGCAGTACAGGAGTTACCTTAATAGTTAAGTTCTGCTGTAGATTAATTCTTCAGATTCAGATGTAACTAGCAACCCGGTCGATTTCATTAAATCCTCCAATTGTAAGATTTCAGTTCGGAATTATTGTACATAAATGTTAAAAAATTCAAATAAACAATCGTGTCAATTTTTCGGCATCGAAACGAGCCGTTACAGTGGTTTTCATTCATATCGATTTTGCCATTGATTCGACTTCGATAGCATCTTCAGATGTCTTGTTCGGAATTTTGTCCAAAATGCTTGACAACAGGATGATCGATAGTTTGTCAACGAGGATCATCAGTTTCGACGCATTTACCCGAGATTTCATTGTTCGAGGAGAGCATCCATGGATGGCTGGAAAAGAACGAGCGTCTGGTGCACATAAATAGTCGAGATCGTAGCTGGTGTGATAAAATAAGAAAAGACAAAGGCAAAGAGATCGTCGAGTAAGTTCGTACCTCAGCCAGAAGTTTACAATCTTACCAATATGAAGCAACGAAACTCTTCATAATCCCTCCTCGTTTGGATGAAAAGACAGTCGCACTTTTGTGTAAATGAACTAGCACACACATCGAAACGAAGCGCGAAGGACGGACCTATAAGTTTATAGAGTCGACTGTGCTTTCACTATGTGGATTAGCTAATACGTCGGAGCCGGAAGAGAGCGGGGCGGGGGAGGGAGAAGGGGGAAATTCATTAACCTACAACGATAAATAACGGGGTAGCCACGGTGGTGCTATGAGCGAGGGAAAAGAGACAATAGTTGCAGTATATTTATGCAAAGTTTTCAAGTTCCACTAGCCGTGTGCAATGCCTGGATTTTCCTAGGTGAAAAGAGGCAGCGAGGAAGAGGAGCGCGGTGCATGAGAGAGCTTACAAACTGCTGGCTTGTTGGTAGACGATTTTCGCAAGAGTGAGAGAGAGAGAGAGAAAAGGGGAGATGAAGGATACAAAAGCTTTCTATAGACCTGGTCCGCGAGCTTTTCAAGCCTTGGCTGTTCACCGGGTTTCTCGGTAACACGAAAGTTCGGAGAGAAATGCCAGGTAAAACGAGAAAGATACAGAACAAAAGTGGAGCTGCGATGGGCAAAGAGAAACGAAGGAGGTGAAGAGCGCTCGGTATCCACCATTGTGTTTCAACCGTGCTATTATAAAGCTTTAGTAAAAAGCTCGATCTACGGGAGCACCGAGACGGCCCCGGTGCTGTTCGTTTCTTCGTGTTATTGCCGCCTTTCTCAGGCCAACACCGCTTTGGCCGAACGTTCTCCACTTCTCGTTGCTTCGGGTGTCGAAGGATCGATCAATCGAGGATCGCGCGTCCCATGCAACCTGGAGCGAACGCATCGTTTTATCGAACTGACAGTTTGAAAAAAATCTGGAAAGCCGGAGCTCGGAATTCGTCCAAACTCTCCGGACACTCGGTACATTCATCCGGACATCGATAGAGGAAAGTTTGGCGAACGTGAGCGACGCAATAAGAGACGCACTGGTGGAAGGGGGAAAGAGTTTGGAAGAGGGCGCGGAAAACGAAGTGGCGAGGTACAAGCAGAGGAATAAATACAAAAGGTGAAAGGGCAATGTGGCACCGTGCGCGAATGTAGCGAATGGAAAAAGACGAAGTAACGGTATAGATATCCAGAATCTATGAATAGGAATAAAGACGAGGGCACAACTTGAGGCTAAGATGGTACGGATTGGCGCGCGAATTAATGCTTGAATGGCGAATCGTGAGAATCTCCATCTGCTCGCACTCTTGTTCTGTTTTTTTCGATATGAGACAGTTGAATATCGACCACTTTTCTTTTAATTATTTCTTCACTGTCTCCATTCTCCTCGGGGCATATCTTTCTCACAAGTGATTCCAGGTAATTCTCAGTAAAAGCTACTTTCTTATTCAGGTGAATTCGAGCGTTGTCAACGTGCCTCATTGGGTTGGACAAACTGCGTCATGATTATTTGCGTTTCACTTTGGCGCTCCGCGTTTCGAGCTACAGTTGAAACCGCTGAGCTGCACCGAATCATCGCGTCGTTATAAAAATTTTCCGGAAAAAAACAATATTTAACGAAAAAATGGGGGAAAGAATTCAAAGAAACGTCAGACAAAGGTAAACGTACGTTTAACGAAACGACGAAGCTGCACAGTTCACGCAATCGCGATGGAGTTTTTTTACGTATTATTCTCATCACTTGACGAACTCCGCGTAGCACAGAGCCAGTGAGCTCTCTATATATGCTCACGTTAGGAGTTGTTGAAAAATTAAACTCCAGCCACTCTCCTTCCTCCTTCCCTCTCCTTCTCCGTTGCTGGCCCTCGTAGTTTTCCTGTTCATACATACCTCGCGCATATGAAGCTCTCGCTCAAGCCAAGTTTCTATATGTTCTGCTTTATACCATGAACTTCTGCACTTGTACTCATTTCTCTCTACCTTGTCCTCCGCTTCCCCTCGCTCCAGAAGTGCTTCGGCTAGAGACAAATGAAAAGCAGAAAAAGAAGAGGAAATATTTCAACAGAAAAAGATTGAAGACATGCGTGTGAGTGCGCGTGTGTGTCGGTGGCACGACGGTGCGTGCAGTTGAGCAAGCATTACGCCCGTGGGATCTTCTTAACATTAGTTTAAAAATAAAATAATACACAGATTCGATATCGTAGTGGAATTATCTTCTAAAAACAGTTATAAAGTTGGTCCGTTGGAACAGCAAAATTTGCGGATCACATTAAAGCCGATAATGTAATTTGGAATGTGCAAATCGATGTCGTTATTCTGGTTTTTACTCGTGTATATTTTATGACTGTGCGGGTAAATTTTTTAGAAGAGTGGGATAATTGACCCATTTCTCAGTCAATTTCTCTAACAACGTTTGATAATTTCATTATCGTAACTCAATTTACGTAACATCTTGGGGACTGCTGTTTTTTGAGAAATTCTTAGAAATTCTTCGATACCGTTAATCACTGAAATTCTTACGTGATATCTGAGTGATCCATCTCTAATGTCATAATACAGAATCGTTGAACGAGTAACGATGCCAGAAAGTTGAAGGGGCACATAGTGACACAAATATCATATAAATACGTAGCGAGTTTCGTAAACCATCAAAAAATAGCGAGCTAGTTCTCAACCAATGGCATGAATAGTTGATAGAAATTTTTTCACGGTAGACTGACTCGCTGAGAAGAGTGAACCTCACGTAAGTGGAATGAGCTCGATTAAAAATACAAAATCAGTGCTATGAAGCTTCCAAAAGTGGAAAAAAGACGAATGGGAATGCATTTACAATCAGGCTATATCAGCTCAAGTGAAAATAAATTGTAGAGTTTAACCGGCCAAAATTTCAAAACTGATGAGGGTCGAAAATGTATTTCCATCGAGACTTCGATGCGAAACTTCGTCCGTCTCAAAGTCGATGACGCGATTGGGATGGTGAGAAGTGACTTGGATAGAGTTTCGCCAAAGCAGAAAAGCGATTTCGTCGGCCTGAGCCAACGATTTTTTCCGATAGGCTCGATAATAATTTGGATTCGAGAATGTTCAGGCGAAGAAAGAGAACGCGAAAGAGGGAAGCTGCGTGTAATATAAAAAAAAAAAAGAAAGAAAAACGCGAGCGTCGAGAGCAGACGCTCGGCGACAGCGTCGGCTATGGGAATCGATTCGAAAAGCTCCGTTGCTTCGTGCTCCCTTGCAGGTCGTATACTTCGCGAGCACACGCTCTTTACCTCTCAATATTTCCGTATGCTCGGATGTACATGAATATCCGTGAAAATATCGGTAAAATTCAGGGATAATGCACGGATTTATATATGAAATGTAGTTTTGTGTAGGTTCGATGGTACTCTGGTATCGTGCAATGAAAATCGGAATGTCGGGCACGCTGAGCACCTATCGCGTCGACGCAACTATCACTACGATCAAGAAAGGAGTTCTCCGCCGAGTTTGCCGCCTCACTCCCTCGCAGTCTCTTCTTGTTCGTCGTGCTCGTCGACTCGAATTGTTCGCTAAACTTCCCTCCTAATTAGTGCCACGTCGATGAGCCCGACGTCAGCGAGGGGGCGAGGGGGCACGAGGCGAGGTGGAGAGAGGGATGAAGGAAGAAACGAGAGATGTACACGTAGAGCAAGTTTTCCTCTCCCTTTCTCTCTGTCGCTGTCTCTTTGCATTCCCGATCCCCGTGCATAGTCTCGGTAAAAGAGAGCCTACTATGTCGGGCTAATTCTCCAGCGATGATGAAGTCAAGCGAATTTAATTGCCTTCGGCCTTCTATTATGATTATCATTCTGTTTTTATCGCACTACTTATTGGTGGCGTTCGTTACGGGGCTGTAATACCTCGTAAAACTCAACAAGGAAAGAAAAAGCAAATTTCGTTGAAACAAAAATTGAAGATGGAAAAGAAAAACAACTTATTTTGTAAACATTGGAAATGTAATGCGAAGGATGAAAATTCAGGGACATATTGTTAGCTTCATTCGTCTATAGCCAGCCGGACGAAACGAAGAAAATTTGATTTCACAGTGTCAAAGTTGGACCGGTGAAATTCATCGTTTGCATTTTGATTCTATCATTAAATTTTTGTGCTGGCTTCATTTGCGTTTTATATGCAGATCCGAGGGAAAGAGCATAATAGAAACTGATAGCGTTGTTAGTCCAGTTTACCTTGGATGTCTGGAGCATGCAAGAGTCTCCGTACAGATATAGCAACGTACCTGTATTACATAGAATATACAGTAATCGTTGAACACGAAGTGCGTTTCGTCCCTTGCTATCAGTCGACCTTTTTGCAGCGGCGTCCAGGTGTTGGTCATTCCTGGGGTTTCGGGGAACACAAGGGACGCGAAGGGGGAGTGGCAGAGCGACGTAATGAATATATTTGCATATCTGGCCCGTTACCGAAGTGTTACCCGGACAAGGTACCCTGAGCTTGCTCGCCATCAAGGGTACATAGCCACACGGCCGCTGACTTCCAAATATGCATGCATCTAGCCCGAGGGGGTGATGCTCTATGCGCCAAACCAACCAACACGTCAGAGGTACAAGGTGAGAGGGGAAGAGCCAGGGAGCAAGAGAAAGCGGGGGTAGAATTGCCACGACTAACTACCCTTATGCTTATAACATTCAGAAGAGGGAATCGTCGATTAGTTTGGCAACTTCGGTCTCGAGGATGAGCCTCCCCGACCATCCTTGTTCAAACCTCACGTGCATTTCCGAGGGGAAGTACTTGCCAGCATACATGCGAATGGCAACCTGAATATTGTTGGGCTTAATACAACTCGCTGGGTTACAACTGGCAACAAATAATTCTTTTCGAATCTATGTTTGCCCGAAGAGTTATCATCGTTCAAAAAGTAATGAGTCGTCGTTGTAACGGGCAGATGAATTCTCAGAAGAGCCATCAATGAGGAACGATGTTGCTGGAAACGAACAGTGCAGACGGAGAGACTTTTATATGTATATAGAAATATTTGCTATGCAGCAGCGCTGGTCTATATCGCCATTCTATTACGTTTCACCAAAGTACATAGTAATTTTGATGCGAAGAGCAGTTCTCTCAAATTTTACTATGATGAGATCTGTAACATTCTTACATTGAACGATGTATCGATATCTGAATGCCACTCGTGTATTTGGTGAAATGTTTAAAATTGGTTAATTGGCCTGGACAAATCAGCGAAATGTCTAAAATTTTTGTGTTGTGTCGCACCGTCCGAAAAGTAAATTTTCTTTTCGACGAAGATTCAATTGACAAAGTCCGCTCATGAGCGAAGCGACTGCTTGAAATTTACCATGTGCCACTAGTTAATCTTCCTGTTTACACTCGCAACACCTTTGCTATGTTATTGATCAGTGAGGTAAAAAGGGAAATACGAAACTGTGCAATTTTTCGTACAGCACAAAGAAACAATGGCTATGTTATCTCCTAAATTTTCATCAAATCATTTCATTGTTTACTATATGTTTTAATCAAAATTCGCTCGGTATCCATTTTCGATATAGCGCAGCGCGTTATTTACTACGGACCACGGTAATGGTTCCCCAAACTTTTGCATTATTTGACACACTCTGTACAGATTATTACTGTAATATCGATATGGTCCGACGATACCATAAAAACATAGTAATTCTTCGTATAAAAGTCTCCCCGTACACTTCCGCATGGGAGGTCCCATAGGTCAGAGGGTGCTGCTGAGCTCCCAAGTTGATACTTTCGCTCTTAGGAACCGTAGGCATCGGAGTTCATCGATACGGTTTTTTATGTCACTTTCTCTCGGACCGAATGTGTTATCGTTCCGGGATGCTTGTGAATGCTGAAGACACGGAGCTTCGTACGTATACTCGTGCATAATGTCACAGCCGTTGGCATTGTGTGAGGTGAACGGGGTTTTGAGTGAGTTCCGGGGTGTGAGGTAAGGGGCGGAAGGGGGTCGAGGTGCGGGGGATGAGGCGATGGCTTTGGGACTTTAAAAGTTCGGTAATTGTCGAGGACACGTCTGCTCGGTAAAATTGAGCCTCGACCGCATCAGCCTTTGTGGTTTCGGGTCCTCCTGAGTAGCGGAGCTGTGCTGCTGCTCCCCCCTCTCCCCGCACCCCCGCCCGCGGTCCGTTATTCCTCCATTCTCCGTTGACTGTACCCCAGCGGCTGGCAACATAGCGCACAGCGTCGTTTAGCTCACGGGAGAGCGGGAGGACGATGTTACACAAAACCCCGGGTGTCTGTCTCGCGCCTTCTGCTGCCACGGAAGAGATGGAGTCTGGTCTGGAAAAGTCAGCAAGTATTTGAGCGAGCGACGGGCGAGTCTTTCAGGGCACACATCGATACGAGTGCGCGTATTGGTGTGTCGGTGCTTAACCTTTTTCCTCTGAATTCGTGAGTGTTAAGGGCGCGAGGATCTCCATGTTTTAGTGGAGCACGCTCGGACCTGGGCAAGCCGCGGTCCAGTGATGCTGGCGGGGCTTCGGTGACGTTCCAACGAACGCTTTATCGCCTTCGTGTCGTATTTTTCATGGAAATTTGGAGCTGCCCTCTGGCCTCAGCCGCACCAACAAATTCATTCGGACATGGATCCGGGTGTACGGCTATACTCGTGTGTCAGCTACGCGAAGCAACGAGTTTTCAAATGACACGAGAATCGGATTGCGAGAGGGTTGATGTCGCCGTTCCCCCTCCGCCCCTTCGCTCCAGCCCCTCACTTTTTTCACCGCCCTCTCGGCGGACGTGGGTCTAGCCCTGCACCCTCGACCGTCCGATTGTACGCTTCAAGCTCAATAGGATCCAGAGCACGAGGGAGACCGACTGATGAAACGCGAGATGCCACCGATTCTCCTCTATTGATGCTCCACCGGAAAAGCAGACCTTCCACGAGCCTACCAACCGTTCCAACGCTTGGCCCATGCCCTTCGCTCCACCGAAATTAAAACTCTAATTCGACCGGACAATATCCAATTACGAGACGCAAGCGAATATCAATTCCTAGCTTTTATTTTCGGTGTTGTCCTCCTCTATCTTTCTCTCTCTCTCTCTCTCTCACTCTCTATCTTCTCCACCTGCCTCTCTTTCGTTTAAGCTCGTTGAATTTAACACTGCGTTCATACACATCTCGCCATAGGGCGATTCAATCGCTCAATACATCAAACTGTATGCCCTGAAGCGCGCACCTATGTTTTTTTCTTCTTTTTTTTTGTTTTTCATTTTACCATCCCTTCTTTTTCTTCGTCAATGTACACTCTCTGTCATACATGTATATATGCTCCAATAAATTCCTCGGATGTTTTTCAAGCGTTTCCATTATCCGGCTCCGTGTTTTAATTATTGAAAATAGGGAAACGTTTAGTCGAAGTATTTGATTTAATAACTCGTGGGTGTTGTTTTTTCTTTCCGTTGTTTTTTTTAAATATTATTTTGATATAAAATAATTCAATGTGCAGTGATCGATTTTCAATTGACGCGAAGCAACTTTTTGCCCACGATCGAACACTCCTTTCTAGGAAAGGCACTGTGAAACAGTGACAAAACGAATCATGTGCCACGTGAGAATGCGCATTGCATTATTCACTGCGACACTCCGAAACGGCTGGGAACGAGCGTCGCTGTGTTGCCACTCGCACCATATCGCATTGTAGTCATTCGCACACGTACACATTCAGGTCATCGTCAATTTAATTGGTCAGGACGCGCAACACCGAAGCACGACGGCGGAGCAACCACCGCAGAATGCAAGCCCACCGAGGACGAGGGCGAAGAATCCAGAACAACAGCCGGAACGAGAGAGAAAGGGGAGATAAAAAAGAGCGAAAAGTGATCGTAGATACGGCGAACTCTACAACGGGAGCGTAAACGCGCATATTCGACTATGGAGGATTCCTCGTTGACTGAGAATTCTTTGTACGTGTATGCCGGTGCACAGCCCGATCCATTGTTCGCTCCGAATCGAGCGTTGATTCCATCACGCACGGTCTCGGATCAGCGGTTCCTCGAGCTATTTATACCGGCTTACGTAGGTCCGATGTGTATCAACGCACTCAAATTTCATGGGGAGTTAAGTTTATGAGGGAAAAATGGATTGATGTGAAAAAATGATTTTTTTCCATGTTTGTATGAAATCAATGGTGCGCAGGGGGCGAGAAAAAAAAGAATATCTTCGACCCCTCTTTGTGAGCATAATGCCTCGTAGCGAATCAACGTAGTCTCTCAACTCCTGGAGAATCTTGTCAGAACGTAGAAGTAGTTCTGGATCGTACCCCTGCAGACAATGTTTATTTGGGAGAAAAAAATGTGGGAAAAATATACAACGACTTCGAGGTGAAGGGCAAGAAGAATGGCAGAGATGAGTTTGCGAATTTTTCGACTTGATATCGTTCGATGTGGACACCTCGAAAAGGTGGAGGTGGCAATAGAAAAATGGCCCGAAATATAGAGACCTCGAATTAAGTTTTGTCGAAAGTTTCAATTTCGTTGGTGAGTCCTGAAACATGCTACACGAAAAACGTCACTGAGTTTTCTCATATATTGAGCAAACCCGGCTCGTTGAGACACCATGATGGGACAACAATTTACCGTCTTGGTATTTTGGCTCGCCGGTCACGTGCGCGACTCCACCGACCGGGCCGTAACTTGCGAGCTCTCCACGAGAGGGCGCCTCGACGGCTCGTCGCGTGTTGCCCTCCATCTATAAAAGACTTCTCGTTGCTTTTTGGCTTCAGCAATGTGCCGGTTTGACTCTCGTCCCTTTTCCTCGTGGCTTATACTCCTTAAGGTAGAGAGAGAAGGGGAAACAACACGGCAGTATCCCGTCCACTGATCCGAACAAATTCTTGAGCTCATCCGCGATTGGCTATCGTCGATTCTCCTAAATTTTTCTTCCTTTTCTTCCTCCGAATTTTCCTGTTCATCGAGCCTTTCGTTTCTCTCCAATTTTATACAGACTACGAGCGCAGAATCTAAAGGAACAGTTGTTTCTACTGCAAATTGAAAATACCATGAAAATTTGCGATTTTATCGCTCGCACGAAGTTCCTCGCAAAGTTCGAGCTTAATTTCCCCAATATTTACTGCTTTACGCCGCAGATATTTATTCTTCCGATGTAAAGCGACCCTACGTGAGGTGGTTTGTTGAAATTCCCCGACAATTCCCCGATCCTCGATATTCCACGTTCACCTTTTTCTTAATTGGACCGAGCTGTTAAGTTTGACTAATTTTATGTATCAGCCAATCAGAGCTAGCACGCGACCTCATTTCACCTCACAACATTCTCATAAGAACCTGAAGGAAACTGATCAAGTCGCATCGAAGGTCCCGAACACGAGCCAGCCCAAAAGTGGTATTCCTGGCAGAGCAATAAGGTTTTAAGGCCTAGGACGATCAAAGGGTTTGCCCAGCGTGGACATCGGTCGTCAGAGAAGTGGCTGTGCACAAAAAGGACACTCGCCTGGGTGTCAAAGTAGATTTAAAGGGCGGAGGGAAAGATTGGGCCAGAGGAAGCCAGGGCAGGGGTGTATCAGACATCTCTCGTCCTTCGCCCACTATTTCTGTGTGTAGCACACATATACGAGAGAGAAAGGAGACTGCAGACTTCTCCCTTCACTTTGTAAGCGATGAGGAAGGAATGAAATGTGCTCGAGGGTTTCCTGTGTAGTGGCACACTGGGTTTAACGTGTCTCTTTGCTTCCAACGTCGAGACACGATCAATTTTGTAAAAGGGAGATGTACCAGCGAGACTAGAGGAGGTTACATATATTTAGAGATAGAGAAAGAGCGAAAGATCCGAGCGACGTGAACGATGAGAGAGAAAGAGCGAGAGGTTCGTTTCACGAGGCAGGAAGTAGGAGAGGAACCTTATAGTCAAGGGGTATAAAGTATCCTGGACCAGAGGCACTCGAGATACGCTTGTTTTGGAATAAACAGATAGCACCAATCGTGTCTCGAATACTAAAGCAGCCAAGTGACAGCAAGAGCACCTCTCTTCGCTTTCTCACTTATTCGCCCTTCCTATTATCCGCATACAGGGTGTCTCTCGATCGATGCTTATCTCCGGAGCTTCGGGTTCGGAAAGAAACTCAAAGTTCAAGGGGCTAATTTGATTTTTCAAATGGAAGTCTTTTATAATCCGTTATGAATCATCAATCTTGGGGAAAATTGTCTACTTTTATCGTGCGTAATACAAAAAGGGTCAGAGATAAAGCGGAAGTGCATGCCACTAATCATGGAAAGGATCAAATTTTCTACAAACAAGTCGTAAACCGTGACTTTTTATCTTCAGTCGTTTGCTTCTGGAAGCACCATTAAAAGTAGCCTGGCGCCCGAGGGAACAGCGAAAACTGAGCAATTCCACGATCGTTTTATTTTTTAATCTACAATCGAGAATAAACAATTGAACGTACAAGAAAGTTATCAATTGCTTCTGCCAGAGACACTCGTGCTCGTTGGAATTCGACCTGCGCAGCTCATATCAGATAAGAAAATCACTTCGTCAGTGTCTGTTTTTCAGTTCAATAATCATTTTACTCGTTTCGATCAGATTAATTCATCAAAAGTGGGTCCGCCTGAACAACGCAATTACAGTTACATTCATCGAATCGGAACTTCACCTCGAATTCAGATTTATGGGGATTACTATTCCTGTAAGTCACCCTGTATCTAGTGCACGAAGGCGAACGAAAATATCATTCGTCTGGCATATCCGTAGCTACCGTTTTATGCAAACACGAGTAGCTATGAACTCCTGAATTTGAGCCCATTCCTATGATACGTTGGCTTCCGAATTCCAAAAAGTGTGACATCGATTTAAGTGGACGTGACACTGATCGATGAGGGGATGAATAATTATTCAATTAGCGAGCACGAGATTCAATTCCCAAATGTCTGCGAACCGATAAAAGTGAACTTAGAATTCGCAAATTCTTGAAAATAATTGAAGCTGATGAACTAAGGAGAATAGCTGCGTTACATCGAGAGAATAGCACTAAAACATTTGTTTCCGTGCTATTGTTTTGAGGAACGACTTCGAGAACTTCTCTGAAGGCGTTCTGGAGACTGTCCCACGAGACTGAATTTATTATATGCCAAACGAGCTTGGATTTTCATCCCTAATTTGCAATAATTCTGTATTATCTCATTTCGTTGGATGACTACAGGATGCATGCGAGGTTTGAGGGCGTAAAGAAAAGGCAATATATAAAAGGCACAAAGAGACAGAGAATAGAGCTGTTATGAAGAGGAAAGGAGAGAAAGTGAGAAGGACCGAGACGAGAGACTTTTTATTACCCTATTAATCCCAACTAGTGCCTTATTTTTAAATTAACATTTTTATCTGGCTGGAAAACAAGCTTAGGCCAGAACTGCTATTACACTTCGTGTCACCCCTCATATTCTTGAAAATGCTTCTCTGGCTTCTCTCTCGTTCGTCAGCAACCCTAGGGTAGCGAAGGCAACCCTCATCACGCTTGTGCTTCACGTATAAAAAGTTGACGTGCGTAAGTGTGCGTCGGGCTCCTTATACGTATATATTTATTCTTATCTTTCTCTTAAATATTTTTTCCCTCCGCTCACTCTTTCAGTTTATTTCTCTCTTTCCACCGTGCAGCCTTCTCTCCGCGGTGCTTCGGCCCCCGTCAATTCTCGTAAAGCACGGGATTATGGAGCTGAATTCTATTACCGCGGTACGTCGAGCGAACCGGAACCGGTAAACGGAAGCTTTCAAGGTATCATTAAATGCGCAACGAAAGCGCGAGCGAGAAGAGGCTTGCAATGCTTTTCAAAAGTTCGACATTGGCTCTCCTGCAGGCAGATGAAATTCTCACTATCCCATTGATCATTCTACCGAACTATTATAACAGAGATGAAACGAGATTTCATCCTGCTACATCCCCGATTCCATTTCCCATCATCTCATTAAAACTCCGCCCTTTTTTTCAACAACTCGATTAAGAATCCTTTTATCCCCTCTTTTCAGCGACCACGCTGAAGCCCTGCAAATCGTTGCTTCGCAAACTTAACGCTTAGAAGGTGCCCGCACTCGCGGTCCACGTTCATTCAATCGCCTGACAACTCGAAACACGAGCTCCTTCGTCAACCCCAGCGAGTATGAGTTTTAACAAGTGGATGACGAAAATACTGATCAAAAATGACGAGTTCATTGAACGGTGCGAACAGTAGTGAGAGGTGTGTTCGTAAAAAAATATTTTACAATCAAATTAAAATACAAAAATTTGCTAATTGACGAAAATAATAGAACATTCGATATTTTTTCGATTCTCATTATTTTATAGATTCCTCGGGGCTCTATTACGTCCCAATGGAAGGTAGTCAAATGAGAACTGTACTCGTATGGGTGTCGTTTATACATATGGAATAAAATCAATTCGATAAAACTGCACATTACGTTACTTCCGCTCGAATGAGTGTGTTGTAACTCGCTGTTAATTCGTGTCCGTTAACTTCACTTGATATGCTTGTGGAAAATCGATCCGTGCGAGTATTATGAACAGTCGAACGATCTAAATAATAAACGTAAAATGAGCTTTCACAATGAGTCACTGACTGGAAAAACATTCGATTGGAGGTAGTCGGTGATCGAAAAAAGATACTCGATATAAATGAGGCTCGACGAACGTCAGAAAATAATGTTCTCGGTCGGTTCGTTCGCTCACTGAATTTGTTCCTCTTCAAAATCGCAACCAAAGCGATTTCCAACGCATTCTCGTGTTTCATTGCATTGTCAATTATTTAATTACTCATTACGTGGTAGTGTTACACGGACAAAATATCTGTTACTACTGTCGTCGTAATCAGGTTTTGACCTCATTGAGGTAGGGAACGATGTTCCATTAGGACAAAAATGGCACAATGGGGAGTGATTCACTGCAATGTGAATTCACGTCATGAAAGTTATTTCTACTTACAACAATGTGATGGGCAATGGAAACTGTCTCTATTGCTCATTCCAATGTAACGATCAGTGGAAATGGATTCAGTTTTTTTTTTTCATTGTTCGTTATTTTAATGTCATTAAACCATTACTTTCTCATTATAAATTTGACAAGCCTCTCGTCTGGTTGTTCCACCCTCGCCTGGACCCCTTTTCCCCGCCTTCAATTTCCTCTCACTGTCGCATTCCCTTTCTCTTTATTAACGCTCACCGAACGTCCAAATTACCAACGTGTAAAACCGCGGTATGTCGTTTGTACCCGCATGCGATGAGCACGAATAGCGACGAGAGAGAAGCAAATGAAAAACGAGGAGAACGCAGCCCCCGTGGTGACATTTCCCATGTCGCTCGACAATCAATTCGCAAACTGATTGGACGTAGCGTCGATTTCGCATGGCGGGAGCCTCGAGAACGCTGCTCTTCTGTTTTTTTCTTTCATTCATACGTTCCTGAGAAATATTTTTTTCTTTACACCTCGGTCGAAAGTACGCAGTTTTTGCACCAATTTTAGTACCGAAAGCACAACATTTCTGCACTGTCAAAACTGCACGCGCGTCATTTGTCTCAGCGGGAGCAAACAATTTTGTCTGCATTCCGAAAGGTTTGACATAGTTTTATTGACGTCATTTTTTTGACGTTTGACGTTTAAATCGATATTGCCTACACAGTTTTCGAGAAAGACCGTGTCTAGTCGTCTGGAAACCGTATGAATAAGGCGATGTTACCAAAACAGCGCTAAACTGCTACACGTCCGGACGAATAACATGCATTTATTCTTCCGGATGAAATCGATACGATGACAAAAAATAATGTGATCGAATTGATGAAATGTCCGAAACAATGGTCTACTTTCAGGTGCATAGGAAAGCAAATATTCATATAAATTATCTAGTATAGTAGCGGGAAACATTCATAGAGAAATTGTTAACTGCATGTAGCGGAAAATGAAAATGCGTGGAATAAACTTAACAAAAGCAGTGTGACACATTACGAAAGTACACACTTTTCTTTAAACGCATTGTCTGGTCGTCCGGTTACCGTATATTTAGCATTAGCCTATTCGTCCGGATTATATATTGCTGCTGAGAACTTTTGTCGTATGTACTTTCGTAATCCGTAGTCCGGACCATCCGGACTTGTAGCAGTTTAGCGCTGTTTTGATAACATAACCTTATTCATAGGGTTTCCAGACGACTAGACATAGCCTTTTTTAAACTATAATAATTGTATCGTTCCATTATTTATACTTGTTCCCCGTTATTTATAAACTAAAATAAAAAAATGGCGTAAGTTTGAACTCATTATTGTTGTTTTTTCACTCTAATTATAGGGGAACATGGGGCAAATTGAACTTTTAAGAAACTAAGACAAATTCATTAATGAGCACACGGTCTTTCACTTGTATTTGAGTCCCAAAACTGACTACCATCGCTAATTTTTCAAATTTCGAAAAGAAAAAATTTCGGGGCAAAACGAACTCGGCTTCTGCGAAGCAAAAAAAATTATAAAAATATATTTCTCGCAATACAGCCGTTGGAAATGACTGCTCCCGGATGTAATGCAAGCTCTGGCATACGAGAAAAGAAATAGGACCCCCTCGAGCCCATTTATTGGATGCACGAGAGGAAAAAATGGGGTTAAGTCGCAGATCGCTTCTAAACCCATTTTTTGGTGACATGTGAAACATGAACTTGGAGTTCACTGCGCCAGGGTATAAACGATATTTCAACTATCTTTAGGTTTTGAAACAGATTCCCGTTCCCTGTAGGTCGGATTTCGTGAAAAACGATTTGTGGGGCAAAACGAGCTCAGCCTCAGAGAGGCATAAAAAATCCGAAAATTGCATTTTTCACAATCAACGCGTTGGAAGCGACGGCGTCCGCGCGTAAGACGAGTTCTGCTATGTGAGAAAAGAAATGGGACCTCCTCGGGCCCATTTATTTCATGTCCGAGACGAATAAATGGGTTAAAGTCGCGGATTTTTTCACCAATTTCTTATAACATGAAAAAAATTAACTCCAAATTCACTGCACCAATATATAAATCATGATTCAACTATGTTTATGTTCTAAATCAGTTTTCCCGTTCCCTCTTTCTCGAATCGCGTAAAAAAAAATGTGGGGCAAAACGAACTCAGCCTCTGGGAAGCATGAAAAATCAAAAAATTAGTTTTTTCGCAATAAAGACGTTGGGATGAATTCAATTTTTTTCACCGTGGATTATATTTCATCCGGAGACGGATGAATTGTATCATTGCGATTTCTGTAGAAAACAATTCCAATCAATTCAATTTTCTTTGTTTCTTACATTGTTCATCATTTCATTTAAAAAATAAGGGAATTCAAGAATTAAAGAATTTTTCGTAGTTCAGAAAATTTTGCCTCTGCCCTGTGCCCATTGTGGTTTCGAAAAGAAAAAAAAAAACAGGAAATTTTAATATTAAACTTTTCGCTTCGAGTCGTGTTCGTTTTGCCCCGGATTTCGCGATCACGGGGCAAAACGAACACGGTGTTCGTTTTGCCCCGTGTGTTCAATTTGCCCCATGTTCCCCTACTTGCTGTTTTTTGTATTGATACCTGCCCCGACATTTGCGGCACGAGCGGAGCGAGCCAAAACATCTTCTATCGATAGATGAACATTTCGGAAGAAACGTACTTTCGACCGGCTGTAAAGAAAAATAGTGTACACCACACGGGCAGACGTTTGAAAGCCCTGAACTGCGCGTCACAATGCCCGAGGCGATTCAAACTTTCTGCCCTTGTAGTGTAACTATTTAATTTATCTTTTGCCATAGATCAAAATCATGAATGAGCTTAAATGCTATTGTGATTCTCTGATCATGAGAGCAGGATTCAATATGTCAAATAACGAAATTATGGAACGGTCGATATTTCGAAATTTTAAAAGTTGTGATGTCAGATTGGAGAAAAAAAAGTAACTCAAAATTCTTATTTTTGATCGACTATTAAGCAGCTTACGTGTTTAACCGAATATTTCTTCTTTGAATTCGTATTTACTCGGAAATGTATATTTTGATAGTTTTCATTTCGAATGCAATTTTAACAGACTATACGAATGTCAAAAGCTCATATTTTCGAATTCAAAATAGTGAGTAGTTGTTTTATAAAGACAAACCAGAATATAGAGTAGCAAAAAATCGAAATTGAGTTTTTCGAGCCTATAAAATTTAGATAGGCAGAATAGGGGTGGCACGAAAAGGCGAAAGCGAAAATGGCGATGTTTGAAATTGGAGATCACCAGCCTCAGTACGTGAATGAGTAAAACGCCTATATTTTGAGCTCCTCTGCATTTATTTATTTCGTTATTATAGTTTCGAAATTGTGAATATTCACAGTATTGCTGACTGTAGTAATTTATTAATCGAAATAGTGGTAGTCGAATTTTCGGAAAAACGATATTTTAGTCATCGTCTTATGGGGTGATTGTGCCATTCCATTTTCGATGTAAACGTGCTTCGAACCTTGTCTTTTCTACTTTATTTATTTCCGCCATTCAAAGCTCTACTCGAATTGATCTCCCTCCATATTATCATTCGAAGTTCTATAAACTCAAGATTTTAGCTCTCCAAAATTCTGGTAATTCCAACATTTTATCCCCACCCCATGAAATAAGTGTTTTTGTATCCCACCGTCAATCACCGTTCCTCTACGATTTTCCATCGGTAGAAATCTACGTTTTTGCTTCAAAACCTCGAACATCGAATCCCAAGTTTTTTTACACTGCAGCAACATCCGAGCACACAAGTCCCAACAGTACGAGTAACCTTACGTGCTACACGCTACGTGCACAAACCATCATCTTTCCTCATCTCCCATCCTCCTTCTCCTACACCTTGGCATACACCAATACACATACGCGTGCATATTGGCATTGGATGCTCTAGGGAGTTTTAGTGGCTGGCAGCATTCAATATTCCGTAACTTTGCCAATTTATCGATGGATGTAGCCTCCGTTGGCCTCCTCCATTTCGCTCTGGCAACTTCTATCTGTGTGAGATCTCGCTTCGTAACCCAACGTATGAAAATACTCGTAACATTGTAGACTGTCGCACACATAAACTTCCCGCTCTTCGCTTTCGACTATCGAGAGGCCTGTTACCTCTTTCAAACCGCACCAATGTACTTGGTGTTACATCGTCGGCTTCAGGCCACGTAACCTATTCTCAATTCCGCAAAGAATCTGTCGGTTGCAGAGCATGTTCACGTTACAAAGCTCCCCTGATGGCTGCCCAGCAGAATCGTATGAATATATACGTCGCTATATTTATGTTGATGCATTCTGTATTAACCAAGTGCACGTAGACGTCGATGCTTTACGTACAAACGTTAGCAGCTCTATCGAGCTTGTTCTGCTCAACTTCCAGTGGCTTCTTCCCTCGACAAATCGTTACAAACGTGAGCAAAGATTGAATTCTCAGATGAATTGTGTGCTGATGTTCCATCAACCTTTCTTACAATTGGCTCATTTTTCAAGCGCTGGGAATAGAATAAAGAAATACCTAGAAACGTGCACTCGTAATGTTAAATCAATTCAAAGAAAAGTTATGACTAGGAATTTCTTGTAGAATATTTATATACAACTCACAAAGGAGAGGCAAACTTGCAGTTTATCGGACTTGACTGGACACTTGGTAATGTGTCACTGAATATTGTTTTTTTTTTTCAGTGCTTATGTCTCTTTTTCAGAATATCTTTCATAGTTATTGAAAAATAATCGTCAGGACAATTGGAAAAATGAGTTATGGGAGCGATATAAATAGAAATCGAAAGAGCATTGCAGGCAGAACGAATTTCGTGGGATATATGGCGAACATAAGCCAAATATTCAATTTCCAGTAGTGAGGTCGTCGGCGAAACTTGATTTCCTTAAGGACGAACGCGAGCCGAATTTCCGCAAACCGCAGGCGCGTGATCCATTGGAAAGTTGCAAATATACACTTATGAATACGGTGACCGCAGAGGCCGGGGGGAGAAAAATTTAATACGAAGGAATTGTCGATCCGAGCAGCCTGAATGATGGGGGAGAGGGAAAATTGTTTGGTGATTTGTTACACGTAATACACGTTATAGAAAAATGAAGATCGTCGAAAATCGGCGGTAATAAAATCGTACGGGCTTATAGATTGTGCCAGATGATCCCGATTTATTCGAGCAGCCACGATCCTGTGAAAATGGGGGCTTGCGGGCTGGTGAAGTATACACTATCAGCTATTGACACAGCAAATGGCCACGGGACTCTTTCACGTTCACCGGAAAGTCGAGACGGGGTTGAGGCTTTTCACGAGTGGCCTGGGCACGAGAACGAAAAAGGGGGAGAAAGGGAGAGAGCGAGAGAGAAAAGAGGAAAGAGTACGATATGAGTGAAGAAAGTGTGTCGAGATCGGCGGTGCGAAAAACCGTGGCCACAACCCCTCTCGGCTCAACGATGTGTGGGTGTGTGATTCTCTGCAGTTTCTCCAGCGACCAAGATCCCGAGGGTTATAAATGTTATTACTGGATTGATTCCAGATAAGTCACGAACAAATTCTCCTCCTCTTCTTCTCCGTCGGCGATTCCTTCAGCCGTGTCCGGCCAAATGTTATTCCAGAACAGGAGCGCGGTTCGACGTTTTTACGCTTTCTCTGCATATTTTTTTTTCCGTACCTTCTAACCTTAGGCTGTTTACTATCGATTTCTTTTTCATTTTACGTATTTTACTTTGCGAATTTTCGACCCCACGCTCGAGTAGGACAAATACTTTTTTCACTTGCTTTTGTTTTCTTTTACAAAAGTTATAATATTCATGCCTCGAAGCAACTGCTTCAAACGCCATTCCAGGGTCAAATATCCCCGCATATTATTATTCCGCAACTCTGAAAGCGGCTGAATATATTGACAGAAAAATAAGGTTCTAAATGAAAACTGCGAAATTCGTCGAACGGATTAAAAAAATATGGATGAAGTAGAAGCTCGAGTGTGGCTGGGTTCGTCGAAAAAAGAATCCTTTTTTTAGTACATAAAAAATCTCATTTTTTGACCCATGATTCAGCGAACATTACGGGGTTCACTTAGGCCAACTTTCCTCATGGAATTGCGTAGGATCTCCCCGCCTTCCAGGATCCCTTGTTCCTTTGATTGGAAAACGAGAGTCCGAGCAGACTTGTCTGAAGAAAATTGCGAGTGAACGATTCGACGAGAAAGGCCGAAAAAAGGCCGAAGCAAATCCGATAAAACAAGATATTAAAGAGGAGAACATTCGACGATATTGGTTTAGTTATTCGAGCTTAACTATCGCTCGCGTCATCGATGATACAGCTTTATCGTTTATTTTCACAAGATAAGTAATCTGAGCAAAAAAGAAAAGCTTTGAATGGCAACGAACGATCGGTAGCTCATACCGAAAGAGTTCGAGCGTACAAAGAATAATGGAAAAACGAGAAGAGCGTTTCTCGAGTTGTTTTTTCAGTGGAACAGAGACTGTAATAATTATGATTTCCTTGGACAATTTCTCCACTTTGTCAGCGATTAACTCCGTTTTTTCACGGTCGCTCGTGCCCGAAGGGAGAAGAATTTCGTTGACGAGAGGAGAAAACCGCGCGAGTCTAGACGTTGTAATCGAATTTCAAGGATATGTTGCGGCTATGAATATATTTCGACTGTTTAAATCTTGGCCCTCAGGTGTCGAAGGCTTACCCCAGCCGACAATCATGCAGAGTCGAACGACGGGGCATGCTCTCACGTGAGAGAGAAAGATTCCTGTGAGATACGGGCGGGAAGAAAAAGGAGAGAAAGAGAGGAGGAAAGGCGGAAAGTGGAAAGAGCGCGAGTTCTCGGTTGGATTAAATTTGCGCAAGTGTGCGCAGCTTCGGAGTTCCATGAATATGGAGCTTCTCGTTATTATATGCTTCCAACCTCCCCCTCTCTTGTAACTCCTCCGAAAGTACATACACACTTCGGCTCGGACGGAGCTCAGGACAAATGTATTTGCGTGCTTCGCCTTCGTGTGAGTGCGCCACGAGTTTTGTATGTAAATATATATGTGGAAATGCAAGTACATGCGGATGGCAATGTATGAAGCCAGATTCGGATATGCAAGCGTCGAGAGACTCGTACGTATTCTGCTCCGGTCTTTCATGCCCACATTCGTAGTCTGCTATCTCTCTGTTTCCTTCTCTCTCTCCTCTCTCTTGCTCGACGTCTGCTCTGTACAACATCAGGTTTTCCCCAACGCCCCCAAGCGTGTCCCACTGTTGGTTTTATCGTTTAACACAAAGTTACCATGAATTCCATGGAGAATACGTTGGCGTAGCATCTCGAGCAGTTACTCGCTACCGAAAGCCTCGGAATGCATGACGTATTATGCTCCCCAACACTGACGTTCAATCAAATATTTATTGCATACTCGTGCAGCTATAGCCTGCCAAGTAATTTGGCCCTAAGCATAATTACGAGTGAATTTGCCTTCTGATGGTCCTTCCATGCTTTAATTAAAGATGTAACATGTCGGCACAATGCTGCTGGCTGATACGACATGTTGTTCCACGAAGAAGGCGAGCTGCTGGAATTGAAGCTTCGTCCATTTAGGAGTTTCGACGACGCCACGAAGTCCCTGAAAAGCTGCTGGAATGCAAAGTTCATCCTTGATGAAAACAATGGATAATATATTGATGTTTCAGAGACAAGCTGACGATCGTGACTGATGCAATAACACACGAGCCGTCGCTATCAACGTGTACGTTGACATCGATTTGTACATGGATACACGCGAAAGTAAGAGGTCCCGAGTGTCGAGTAAACTTCACAGTGAAAGCCGCGAACGCGATAGCCGGTGACGTTATTAATGATGAGTTATTGTCGTGGTCCCTCTTGTTCATCCTAAACTCCCCCAACAGTTGCGCGTGTCCCTCCAATTTAGGAAATACCCCCGTCGTTGCTGTGGTTGCTTCCATTGCTCGACTACCCTATCAGGCACAATGCACTTTCAGCTTCGGGTTATCGCAGCGCCATAGTTACAGTTTCGTCCATGTTATTGTATCAGCGCAAGTAAATATAGCGCCGCGCAGGTAAGCATTGAAATAAAGCGATGGGGAGGCGCGTTGCTCGTCGAACAAAGGCGAGCCAATAAAAATCCTGGTAAGCTATGCTCTTTTGTTTATCGTTGTGCGGTGTGGTGACGAGATATTGGAGAGGGCGAAATGTCTTCCGGTCTCTCGAATACGACGAACCAACCAAGAGTTGTCTCACTGATGTTATGCAGCGCTGGACAATATCGACTTGAATGGAACAACGAGAACGTACAAGACTCGAGGAACTCTCTCCGCTGAGACGCTAAAGGAGAGACGAAGAAGCTTGAGAATCTTGAGATAGAATTCACGCGAGTGTAAAACGAGCCAGCGCCCTCATTGCTCCGAATCTCATTGAGGAAACGCTATCGAAGGAAGGTGAAAGGCAAGCAGGAAACGAGTATGTAGTTAGTAACAATTTGCCCGTTATAAGCGCATCTACGCCAACCAAAAGTTCTCCATAGTGTTGGCCCAATAATCACCAACAATTACTATACCTCTCGGGTTATTTTGCTTTCGCTTCAAAGCACCCTCTCTTCGTAGATCATGTGCTTAACATTGAAATTTCAAAGTTCTAACGAGAAAAATGTAACAGCCTGAAGTTACGATGTTTTTGTTCAATTAATATGAAAGTTACTGATCGACGAGTCTTAAGAACGCGCACACATCCAGTTGATGACGTTCTTGCTCATCACAAAATGAATTTTAATGAATTTCGGTACACGGAGGAAACGGATTCGTTTTGTACAGAGAGGAATGTATTATTTTTCAAGAATTTTCAAAGTATTTAGCCGCACCGATTACAAAGAGTATTCTTTGAATTTTGCAATTTTTCGTCCCTTGAATTCCAAACAGCTTCGTGTGGATAGCAAAAAGTGATGCACGTGAGAACTATATTTCGTTTCGTTTTTTACATATAATTTTTACAAAATAAACATTGGCAATCTTCGTTATTATTCATGTAATTAATTTTGAATTTAATTACAGAGGGTGCGTTCGACGTACGTTAGAGCGTTGTAAGTACTGCGAGAGCGCTCACAACGTGCGCTCGACTTACGTTTGAGCGCTGTAAGCGCCGAGATCGCTTTGAACGCTTATAGCGGTAAGTCGGAAGCACTCGGTTACGGGTGCAAAATGCACCCAAGGTGCATTGAATAAAAATCATAGTAAAAAATATTTCATGAGTTTTTGAGGGGTACCCCGTTTTGCCTCGGAATTTTTTTTCTTCTGAAAATTGAAAAGAATCCCAGTACATTTCTTAGTTCTTGGAAGTAAAAAATATACAGAGTTTCCCCAAACTTTTGAAAAGCTCAATATATTTCCTTAGGTATCCCGTTTTGACCCGGTCTCCCCTATATTCCTAGTACTTTCCCCTAGAATTTTCAGCCTCGTTTTCTCCGTGTAATAAAAACACTTTATTAAAATATTTTTTCGTCTACGCACTTACACGTGTCTGACGTACACATAATGGCCCGACTCAGTGTTCGAAAACTGTATATGGCAAAATGCAAAGTTTACATAAATGATGGTGCATGTCACAGAAATTGAATGCTGCAATTTTTCGAAAGATTCGTCTTCCTAGCGAACCGTAATACCATCGAGGGCGCGTATACCTTTCTCTTTACCGTTTTCTCACTCCTTTTCCTCCATTTCTCTATCGTCATTTCTCTCCCTTCTCGTCCTTTTTCGCTCTGGTCGATCTCTCCGTCACACCGGAAGCTCGGCGATACTTATTCCACGTTCTTCAACGTATCTGTATCTATTCATACTATACGTACGTCCGTATATATAGTCGAGGCCTTTGGCAGAGCGACGACGTGACTGTGGGGGATGTGAGTAAATGATTTCGCGAAGTAAATTGGAAGACTCTCGGGAGATAAAATATATACCCAACAGTCTGGCGCATACGATCCACCGAGATTGCTTGAGCTTCCTTCGCCTCGGCACAGCAAACTGTACACTTGAACCTTCTTTTCTTCGAGGTTATTCCGAAATAAATATATTATCGTGAAGAATTAACTTGACTCATCAGATATTAATGCGTGTTGTGAATCTAAATTCATTTCAGTTCCATCAATGTTGAGTGGTCTTTTATATGACCAAATTTTCGAACGTTCCACTCGAAGTATTCCATATCATATAACTGAGTGATAAAATTTCAATGAGAATTTTATTCCATAATGAATGCTTTGCTGGCATTGAATATGATTAAAGCTTTTTGTCGAAAAAAGATTATTTTGTGCAAGGGGAAAAAGGAGATTCGTTAGCTCTGAAGCATCGAAGCTACGAGCTGTCTCATGCGTGTATGTTTACATAGAATTTACAGAAAATCCTGGTGCGCCCGGAACGCGAGAGTTTGGTCAAATATTGTTTTATTTTTATGTCGCAAGCCTTTGGTCGGATTATCATCGTGTTTCTATGGCAGACCGGTTGAGAGAGTCCTCGACCCCCATACTTATATGATTTTAAATCGTTTCAGTAGAGTACGGGCATATTTCGTACATTCGCTCGAGGGAATGAGAAGCTTGCATGACAATGGCGTTCAAAGTGCAAATTTTACCTCGGCCGAGGATTTCGAGAGGATTAGAACGGATTTGGGAATAAAGTTTATCACGCCCCCTTGTTAAGGTTCGAACGTTCGCCAGCAGGAAAATTTAATCCCTCGAACGAAAGAGAGAGTTAAGCTCTCGCGTCGACATGTATAAGTACTTTTTGTCACGATTATGATTACGAGGATGAGATCAGCGGGTAATGAAAAATCGCATACAATTATAGGCGCTTTCCGAGCCGCGGCGCAGCTCCTGCGCGTTCCTCTTAGAATGACCATTCTGAGAAACAATTTTTGGGAAGGTAACAGCGTTTCGTTTCAAAATTCATCTCAAGAAAACGCTGCTACGAACGGGTGGAAGAGAGCGAGCCATGAAAAGACGGACGATCGAAGAAAAAAAGAGGAAGAAAGAGCGAGAGAGACGTTGAATATTTCTCGGGTCACCACGAGAGAGCGACGACCGATAAATTTTAAGCTTTTTCCTCCTCTCCGATCGGCAGAATGGCAGGGAATGAGAGTCTATCGTGCGAGTGTCCGGCGCTGATACGAGGACGTTGTCCTCCCCCGTCTCCCAGCCCTGAGGCGCTCCAGCTTCAACCCCTTAACGCACGCCTCCTGCTCTCCCCTCTCTTTTTCCTTCTCTCTCTCCTTTTCCCTCAATCTTCCCCTGCTGCTCGTGAGGACACTGCTCCACCGTGATCACTGACAAGCGAAACGTACGAGAACATCCTCCAACGAACCACTAACAACGGATATAACCAGTGATTGATTCTACAAAAAAGAGGAGCTCTCGTTTTTCTCTAACATACCAACGATGACTCCGAGCTCGGCTAACATTACCGGTATAAATTGAAAAATAACTTGCACGGGTTCGGCCCCATTCACTCTACGAGACGCGAGCGACTGAAAAAATCATCGCCGGCATGGATATCCGCCAGCTCTACTGCCTCAACCTTTTTTCTGCCATTATGAATTTTTTACAGTTACGAAATTTTTTACGGTTCAATTACTAGGCTCACGTAGCAGCAAAGAAATGCGCCGAGGCATTGTGAGGATAATCGAGGTTGGAAATACCGAAAAATGATATGATCCAGACAGTTTTTATAAAACCCACTGCATTTATCCGATGCGCGTTACACTGATTATCCTCGTAACAGCGATGCAGTGTATAAAATTCTCTCGGTCTATGAAATCCGAGACTCCATAAATATTTTTGCTCTCACATCGTGCCTGGTGAACGAACTTTCTGTGTGTCGACTTTTTTACATTGGAATAATTTGAAATAAGAATAGCTGGGGATCAGGGAAAAAGAAAGACGATAAAGTCGAGTGGCATCAATTATTGGCGTGAACGATTCCGAAGAGCAAGCCAACAATTCTTAATCAAACAAATGTTCGTTACTTCGTCGACCAATTGCCCACTAATAGCAATCGGAAACTCGATAATTATTCGGAAACTATTAATTATTTTTTTTAGTGAGAAAGAAAACTTCGTGGCTGGAGCTCATGAATTTTTCGCGGACATTGAAATCTCTTCAATATGCAATCGATCACTAAAAAAAAATATTCGACGTTAATATTTTCATGCAGATTTCAATCGGACTGAAAAGCTTTCAACTTTAATTTTTGATATCCACATTTTTTCAGATGTCTGAAAAATGGTAACTTGATGTAGAAATGCCCGTGTGCACTTTGAACGTTCGAGTATATCCAAACCTCATACTCTTTGACGTTTTTTTGCTCACGCCTCCTTCAGCTCCATCTTTCCATCTTTGCTACGTCTATTTCTGCCCCTTTCTACCACTTATACGTTCAGTATTTACTTTGTATTCATGTTATGCATCGAGGAAAAATATTTGTAGTGTTTCCACACGATATGTTATCTGAAACTCTCTTTATTTGATCTGATCTCCAGGCGTGCCTTTTTCTCGGCTGTTTCGTGTGCCGCTTTTTTATTTCCGTTTGTTTGAGCCATTTCTGCCTCACGAAATCGATAAACGAGCGGGTCGACGTTTCTCTTTCCTTCCTGTGCCGCTTACCATGTTCTCGATACTTATTTCGTCTCCAATTATCGAGAAAGAGCTTTTTCTCTGTCGCTCCCCTCCAATTTCCAGTCGCACCTGAGCTCTCGACTGTGCAATAACTTGCAAAAGTTTCGACCTCTTCAGCAGCGGAGAATCTGTGAAAGTTTTGAAAATTCTTTCTCATTTTTTTTTTTTTCATCTCAATTTGTGCATCGAACAGCTTGCGCATTATTGCGACAGTATTTTAGCATAATAATAAAAATCTTGCCAACTAATAGCCGCAAACTAGGGGCTCATTAATTATGATACAAAATTAATGAAAGTTCGTCGTAGACAAGCGACACCCTGCATCAAGCTGGGACACGGAACGACTTTTTCAGCCGGAAATATCGCCATCTTGTGGCTGAGATCGTTTCAAGAGAATACGGCCAATTTTCAAGGATGACGAGCGTCTTTTCTTGCCAATTAATGTATGATTAATTACCGACGAAGGATGCCACTTAAAATATTGTCTCGAGAGAGATGAGGAAGATACTCCGACACGATGAGTATCAGAACTCGCGCTGTTCGGTGAACACCTTTTGCGGAAAAGGGAGAGGACGCCATGGCGGTTTTGTTCGCGAGAAAACTTCTTCCTCTCCCTCTTTAACTGCCTTTTCTCTCTCTCGCTCTCTTTCGTCCTCTTCCTCCCCAGTGTTCTCAGCAATGTGTTGACTTTGATTAGAATATTATTGGATCATCCCTGTCAGTCAAAACGTTGCTTCGATCACTCTCATGGGAAGCGACTAATGACTGGAAAAGTGAGACAAGGCAGACACTTTCCCCCAGGGACAATGTTGCTTTTCAACCTGATCGCGACGTTTGTTGCGAATTCTAACTTTTTTAACCCTCTCAAACCAAGGCCTATTTCACGTTGAAGGAAAATTGGTCCCATCATAATTTTATCTCAAAATACTTTCTAGTTCACGAATCCATTGTGACGTTTCAGTTTTTTTTTTTTATTGGGAGATACAAATTTTTGAATGTTGGGCGCGCGCAGCACCAGGTACCGAAATCAGGAAAATTTACGAATGAATTTCGCACCTAACACCTCAAATACATCATATTAGCTTCCATTTGAAAAGATATGACGTTTGGAGTATGAAAAAAAATGTGCGCTCACTTTTCTTTTGCGATAACTAAAGCACGTTTTCACACAGCGCCAACTCAACACGAAATGCCGGCTTTATATTGATATTCCGATCGATTAAGGCAGTTTCTCTTGGTTTAGGAGTATTTAAAGTGCAATCTAACCTTACTTGATGGAATTAGGCACTTAGAACGTCGATTTTACTGACCGATGCAGTTTTATGGGGCCTGGAAGCACGTGTTGCGTGGAAGCAACATACGGCCCGAGAGGGTTAAGTACAGCAACGATGAAGTTTGACATTCCTGGATCATTTTTCGTGTCGTGATTCACAGAACGGAATACGCTAAGAAATGGCACGAATAAATGTGTCATGAATTTTGCTATGCCGGTATGCAACTACTTAAAATGATTAGTGGGCTCGGAAAACCTGCTTGTTTTACTAACGTCGCATCAACGTAATTCGAAACACACAGTCCATCAGCTGGCAAACCGTTCAGTAGTACCGTCGTGCTCCGATCGTTTTCGGTGATTGTACGGTGATTGCCACGTCACTCACAAAATCAGCCCTTACCGTTCGGCAAATTAACGCAATTTCGAAAACAAACGCCCGGAAGTGGGCAAGAGCCTGCGTGCGTCGACCGCAACGAACCTCCTGCCGCGTAGTAAAACAAAACATGGACAGTAACGTATTCGGTAACTGGCGAAGAGTACAACGTTTAATTGCCAGCGACCGCGGCAACGGGCGATTCGTTTATTAAGCCCGCTGTGAGGGGGGAAAACTAAAGTACATGTAGAATGTTAAATTCAGCACAAAAAATCTGGATAAATGATTCATTTAGCAACAACAGCTTCTGCTTGAATTTGCCAATAGTGTCAACCAATCGGTGCAATAAACAAGAACACGAAAAGCCTATTTTTCTCGCTACTGAACGACTTTTCAGCATTGAAAATTTCCGAGGCTTCAATTGCAATATTCTGGCGGGAACGGTGCTGGGCATTATTTCTAACGTCATATTCGTCACGCGGGAAAGCTTTGTTTTAACAACCATCAGACGGTTTACGTTGAGCTAGCAAAGGGACTTTGGCAAGAAAAACAGAACGAGGAAAAGTGAAAGTAAGTTATTAACCTTCCGTTACGGTGTTAGTGTTCTCGTCAGGGTCGAAGGCCCACTGTTTTCGATTATAAAGAGCGGCGGTTGGCTTGTCACAATTTCGATAGTGAATAATTCAAGGATCGCCTAAAGGGTGCTGCGCCCTGATTTGAATCGTCTGTCTCGCTTCGCTCACAATGAAAGAGGCAAAGAGAGGGAGAAACGGAGAGAGAAAGTTGGCGAAGAAGGAAGGGAGAAGTAGGGTGAGAGGGACAGAGATTGAGATGGAAAGTCCTCGTTGAGCACGCGAGCCTGAGGCTTTTCCGCCCTATATTTCAATTAGTGCTTCCGACAGAACCACTACGACGCGAAAAAGCTCTTTCCCTCTGCGTCGTGCCACTATTACACACTTTACTGTCTCTCCCTCACTCTTCTCCTGGCTAAATTAATTGACGTTTAAGAACGAAAAGTTCGTTCTCTCTTTCTCTCTCGAGCCTCTATAAACCCGCCGTCAATCCTCCAGGACCGAGGCTTCGTAACCGGTTATTTTTCGCTCTGTTCCGCCGACACGTACCATCGACAAGCCAGAGCGTTTGCTTTTTTCTACACGAACAAATACACAACTCACTTAGACACGCTCGCCAGATTTTTTGTCTGCAGAAAAAAATGTTATAGATATCCAAACAAAGATCGGAACGATGGCTGTCGCTTGTGAGCGATCTTTTTTGTTTATTCTTGTGCAAATAAATGCTAGTCGATCTGCGAATATTTGCCTCGCGACGTTTTCAACCTTGAAGAAATTCGGTATTTATCAAGATTCAAAAAAAAATTGCGCAAGTATGAACGAAAAATAACTGCTTCGCGAATTAATGAAAAAAATCATAAATAAACGGGGATACGGAAGCCGGTGATTCAGCTATTCGTTACTAAATGTACACCGAACGATTTTTATACTGCTCGTTGAACCGATTAAAAGGTGTGTCAGAGCTGTTCGACTAGAGGGGCCAGAAAGAATGAGGCGAAATACCCCCACGAAAGATACAAAAGAAATGTCGAGCCGGCAATAAAAGCTCCATCGTAAAGTGAGCTTTTATTTCGCAAAGTCTCAGACTAGTGGCCCGCGGGGGCCTTACCATCGGAGCTTCCGCTTTGGAGTCCCCAACTTTTTTCTTCCTGCTCGCGCACGCTCTTTCTCTCCCACTTTCTTTCTTTCTTATTCTCGCTTCTCTATACGCGCGGCTCTTTTTCACGGGTATCTGTCTTTCCAACCGGGCTCCCAGCATCCCCGTCTTAAACCGGGAGGCTCTGGTCTGACAACTCTTTCGTTTACTTGGGGAAGAAGGAAAAAGGAAAAAGTCGAACCGAAATAGAGGGAAAAACGCAGAGGCCGAGGGAGATAAAAAAAAGAACGATCTGGGGATGCTGTACAACCTGATCGCAGAGCGTGTATACCTCGAGCAGTGAATCGGTGAATTTTATTTGTTCGCTTCACGGACGCCTCCCGCTTTTCTCTCTATGCTCACAAGCCTTGCACGGAGTCACACTCCGAAAAATTGAACAAACCGTCTTCACTTTGAGATTTAACTGGATCTTTTACGCAGCTCATGCTCGTCCTAGAACGAGATTTCAGTGTGTTTGAAAAATGGAGATATCCTGATAGATCTTTTGGAGTCAACGGTCCAGCAGAAGCAACATGAAAAAATTCGACAGTTTGATGACACGGGTCAACACAAAATTTGACATTGACATTCAAGTATGAAATTTTAGTAGTTTGGATCATATTCGGACGGAGGAAAGTTTCATGGCATGGAAAAGTTTTTTATCCAGGAGAACGTTTGAACGATATTTTTGAAAATCAGTGATTTCAATTTTTATTTTATAATAATACTATACAAATATATAAATGTATATTATATTGATTCATTTTAACTCTCAAAATAGTTTACAAAAAAGTGGAAAATCATTCAGAAGTGAACACGGGCTCTGTTGTTCCATGTAAATCTATGTTCTCTGCTTCTAGAAAACATCTGATTGTCATTTATCACTGGCGAGTGCCATCTGGCGAGACACTGTATCAATGTAAAAGCCTCACTTTTATCGCGGGGTATTTTTTAACCGATTAGAATTAATTAAACTTTTTATAAAACCATGAAAATGAGTATTATTAGTATATCATTACCAAAAAAGCAAACTTAATACAAAATAAAGGTATTTTTTCTTCGTTTTTGTGCATAATTAGCCAGAAAATCATGAAACGAACTTTAGGACAAAGGACAACATTTTTTTTGTAGTTATGTAATCATCAAAGACTGTTGACTTAGCACAATCTTTTAACTGCTTTAAAAAAAAGTGCCGATTAATCATATTCATGTACATTTTGAAAAAAAATGTTTAAAAATTGATTTCGAAATATCGATAAAATTTCAATAAATTATTCGATTCATTAGTAATAAATATCAGAGTCATCACAATTAAGATGGTCCCAAGCATTATAGTCTGGCCGACCAGTGACTGGCCATTACTACTCGGAGCCTCCAGTAAGAAATCGTAATACATGGGTTCCCACCTCGCAACCCAGAATCGTTTGACAGAACACAATCCGCGTTTCCAAGCTCCAGATTGTCAGTTTTAAGTTAAATCTCTGAAATCCTTTGACAATGGTACGAGTTCACGAGGTTTTGAGAGCGGTGAATAGAAAAAGGGCAGGAAGGCGAGACTGTTGGGGCGAGTTTTCCAAGGCGAGCACTTCTGTCACCGTATATCCGAATAATTTTAGTAAATTGGTCCCATATGTATGAACGACCCCAGTGAATCCATAACTAGATGTCGAGCACAGTTTTTCAGTCGATCGTTCTTCTTAGGAGCCTTGTCCTCCAGAATCCCTGGTTCTCATATTCTCCCTTCCTGGCTATTGACTGTCTGCTCTCATGCCCCTAAGATTTTTCCCGAGACCTCTCCATTTTCGTTCAATTTTTTTTATCCTTCACGTTTCTCTGCCCGAGGATCCTCGCTTTACGAATGTTTCCTTCTATCGTTCTCCCTTATTTCCGAAGCGTCCTTTTACATATCATGGCCATTCTACTTCAGGAGCGGAATTTTAAAGCATGCTTACATCTGAAATACGCTCGTTCTCTCTTCTCGTGCCTTTCGGTCTGTCTCACAGACAAAATAAAAAGTACTTTATGGCCGTTTTCAAGATACCCGCGCTCCGGCTCGCCCCTTGCAGCCTCTCCTTCGAAAAAATAATGTATCGCACCCTCGTGCGGTATTCGACGACGCACGACAATGCAGAATAGAGAGAACAAAGCACGCGTGTGAAACGTTTCCGAATTGGGAGTGGTAAAACACGAAATATATGCACTTAAGGCATGTGTACACGAGATCTTGATAGTGGTGGAGAGGGCACGAGTGATATTGTGGCACGTATACGGCGTGGCACTGCGAGACGTTGCCTCTTCTTACTTAACCTTGTATTATTTCTTAAAGGCAGTGGAACTAATGCTTCGTGAGATTGTTGGGCTATTTACGAACTGTCAGTCAAGAGGACAGAGAACTTCCAGCTACGAGCATTTCTCCTCGAGACTCGTTCACTCCGCTGGAACACGGAGAGAATTAAACGGTAATATTTAGGGTAAAATTCCCTGGAAAATTGACGGGATATATTTGACGGCGGAGACAAGTTAACGAAAAATATTTATTCCAGTAACGCACCGTTAAATTTTCAATATTTTCCGGAATTTTCAGTTTTATAATAGTAAATATTGCAGATAGCGAAACTTACGGTTCGTATACTGAAATTAACAAAACGTTTAGTGAATTTTACGGTGCATCACGGTAAAATGCCTTTGCCTTGGGTATCGATCACTCGTTTCCTAATTTCGTGGCACACTGAAACGGTGATTTAAACACTTCAACAAAGGGTTGAGCATACAAAAACAGTGGGGAAATTAGCCAATAGAGCGACAAGATACCCCTGGCATGTCCCTAGTATAGCGGCATCCTAGCATAAACATTCGTACAGAAATTTTGACAGTGCAGCACGGTAAAATTCATCGTCACGTCAAAATCTACTAAATGCTCCGGTAAAAGTGCCTACTGTGAACAATGAATATTATTTTTTTTATAGAAAAATTCCATTTCTTTCCCATAATAATGTCATGACTTGTTGCTCTTCACCGCACTATCGTTACTGGACGGTAATTTTTCAGATTTAATTCTCTCCGTGAAAATTCGCTTCTTCGTTCTATCGCTTTTTTTTCTATAATCTCCGGCTTAACGCCAGTAGATTCCTGCAGCATCGCAGCGCTCTGTCTGCGTATCATCCAAAGCTAGACACCGGGGTTGTAAAACATGGAAAAAAGTTAAGGGTTGTCTCTCTTCCGGTGGCGTTGTAACCATAGGGATTCATGAGTGCTCATAAGTTATTCACCCCGCAGCTTCCACAGCCAGAAAGCTCTGGAGTTGATGCTTAAAGAAACACTCGGAACCATACGATACCGTGTGTGAAAGCGTTACCTATCACGTTGAACGTACGCCCTCCAACCCCATCTTCACTGTATTCCTCCACTTGAATGTCATCCTGTGGCCTGAAGATCCACTACCAGCTTTCCACTGTAACTACAAAAATGGAATTCTCGTATAAGGGCGCATATACGTGTTGACTTTTACAATGGAATGCTACCATCGATCCAACACTGTAAGAGCTTTGAATATTTATTAGATTCAGTGTTTGATCGAATTATTATATTGACTATTATTCGAAAGCCTGAAATGCAACAATTGAAATGCGTCACTTTTTGTCGTGAGATGATCCTCGGTCGGATCTTTCCGGTCATATGACCTTGAGAACTGCGGCAATTGATTCGTATTTCTTCGGAATATTTTGACGCGAAAACTAGACCGATGGGAGAAAATATTGTGCCAAAATGATGAAATAACTGGACCGAAATGATTGCCCTGGATCAGTTTACTCTCTGGCTGGATCGTTGTGTTTTTAACACTATCAATATTCCAACCTCACCTCGTCCAAGTCGGTATCTCGTTTGTCCCTTTTATTTTCTGTAACCTGTCTCGTTTTTGAGTCCTGGCCTGGTTTGTTCCCGAAGTCATTTGGAGAGAGCGGCGAGGCCGGAAAACGATTTTCGAAATACCACATCAGAAGCGATTGGAACGTTCTCAGCATCGTAAAAATATCGGTTTCCTTTGTTGGTGGTCAATGCCTCGGAGGTTACGCTTGGTTTGAGGCGTTTGCAGCAAGTCCGCCACCGAAAAAAGTGCTGGTTCGAGGGTCATCGAAGGAAAGAATGCAGGACACGAAACTGGCAAGCTTAATGGATACCTCCCGCTGCAACTAGCGATTTATTGGTCCTTCTTGCTATATCTGTGTGCACTGTACAATGCAACTATTTTCCTTTGGTCACAGATGGTTTTGCTCGGACGAGAGATAGGATATCCGCTGTAAACGCAAAGTTGTAAGAGGGAGATAACGCGGATGCTTCCTTCACGATGTCGTGTTACAGTACCCGACGCGAACTGGAACGATTTAAAGTCTTTTCGTACAGGAAAAAACGATTTTGGGTGATACTTTTTTGTCCATCCGTCACAGCAGCTGGTGGAGAATTCCATGTGAGGATCGAACTGCGACAATTCCAGACCCACTTCGGTTCAACCATCGATCGTTCCTCCGGACAATTCAAAGTGAGGCTGTCCTTGATGTCTTCCATTCGCAGAATATGAACATGAAACCGGATGGAGTAATGGTGTTTGGATGGCACGAATATTGTTTCGATGTTAAATTGCGTGTCATACGTGATAGCCGAGACTCGAGGGTCCGTTTGACTGCAGATAAAACAGACAAACTGGACACGAGTAAGAACAACTTCTGGGATGGATTCAGAGTCGATCAGACAACAGCGTCGTCCTCGGATACGTTTTTCAATGGCCACCACGATACGGTCCTAACCAACCAACGGTGGGCACTTTATGACCAGATTTGAAACAAAATACGAAACTCGTAAACCCGAGGTCGTTAAACACGCAGCCGTGGTTCACTGACATGCATGTATTCACTCGCCTATACAAGCGCACAAATTTATACGCCGGAGAAAATCGTGAACTGGGGATCAGACGGAGGAGCGAGGGAAAAAGTTTACCCACACAATCGAAAAGAGTGAGCAAGAGTGAATGTCCTTTTCTGTTAAGCCTCCGACCGGTGTAGCCGTACCGACCGGCCCTTGAGAGCCCTCTCCATCAAAAGGATAGCTTTTATACATTCTATATTTACGAGAGATGTTTCTACCGGCACCGACCCTTCGAGATAAGAGCAGGGCGAGCGATCGGTTCGGTTAGCCAACAACCCAACATTCTTTACCGTTTGCTCCTTTTTCCTCCATCCCTTTAACATCATGCAGTAGAAATACATATTCGCGAAACAATATTAAAGATTTTCGAGTTTTTCTCAACTCGATATCGAAACTTGGAAATCAGGCTGGGCCAAGGTCCGATTCAGGATGTAGAAAGTGTAGGCCTGGATAATTTAGAGCCCATTCAATGATGTTTTTCTATCAGAGTCAGTCCAATAAGTTGTCATTAATAGTGAAACTTCGAGTTACTTTTTGGCACGACGGAGAACGGCAAAGGGTGTTGATACGACAGGTAAACTCACAAAATAAAATGGACGATACTCGGATACAGGGATGGGAAGGACGCTTTCAACTTGTATGGGAGAGAATTCAGTACAGGAAATTGGATTTCCACTTTAGCTCTTAGCAGAGAGAGAGAGCAAGAGCTTTCTACTTATGGAACCCTTGAAGAGATATCAACGTTTATTTATTTTATTTCATTTTTTCTCGACAACAAAATCGGACAAGGGAGTAGGTCATAGTGGTAACCGGTGTGATGTCCGATCTATGGGCGCTCGTTTTAGGACTCGAGAGTCAACGGAGAAAGGAGTTGAAAGGCCACAAGTGGGATACAAGAAAACGATGCCGTCCGAGCGGTGGGTAGTGTGCTCGATTCTTCACGTCGAAAAGTTTATTCCCACGGGTATGAGTGTGAGAATTGTCGGTTAAGGGACGAAAGCAAGCCGGGCGAGTGGAGAGAAAACGTTGAGGGAGAACGGGAGGAAAACGGGATTGAAAAAAGAGCGAATAGAGATATAGGCGAGTCCGTGGGGTTCTGTGTGCGCTAGACGGTTTTGTCCGTGGCGCAAGAGGCAAGTTTGCTCAACGTTGACATCGTGGTTATCGGCGTTCGATGGTGCAATGAACGATCAGTATAGAAGCAGTTGGTTCGATCTCTGCGTCCGACAGGGTTGGACTACGGTCAAATCTCGTATAGATATAGATACCCAAAACCCATCGCACACCTCTATTATATGAAGGTGCAATGAAGAGAGGTTAAAGCTTTCTGGAGTTTGGTGCTGAAACTTGATGTTGGACCATCCTGAATGCGCTTATCAGGGGCGGTCTCTTCTCGCTTTTGGATCACCGCTGGTTATATACTAGCCGCGAACGTGGACAATGCTATAGTTTAGTTGGGAGAGCTCTGGCAAGGGAACCCCGTAGGCAGCGGAACCCCCGTCAGTGCAATATAATGACTGGAGGGAGGGAGCGAGAGAGCGAGAAAGAAAGAAAGATAGGCTGGTCTGGGCCGAGGAAAACGTAGGCTGTAATGGCACACAAAGGTACCAGAGCTAGGTGGAGGATGGCAAACGACGGGCGAGTGCAGGGGGAGTGAGATAAAGAGATTGACGGTATGGATTGGTGCATGAATTCTGAAATGCTGTCCAAGAGAAAGCATTCCATAACCCTGCAAAACTCAGCCCTCACTCAATATCTCACTTGCGCTTCAACACTCCTGCAGTCTTCCAATTTTCCCACCTCTCGAACGCAACTAGCACTTCGTTAACAATGGCACCCTTCCGCGCATGTATATGCGTACGTCCGCGAGGGATTCTATTTCAAATGTGGACAGCAACCAAGTGGTGTTGAATAAAGGGCGGGAGGAATCGAAAGCGCAAAGTACACGCGTCGCGTCCACTACAATGCTGGATGATGCTGTGGACAATGGGGTTCTCCGCACTGCTACATCACGGACCTCAAAAGCCGAAACCAACTAAACCTCAACCCCTCTGAATCGCTCTCACTCTCACTCCCTTTCCCTCCTCTCTCATATCCACCACTCAGTCAACGACTGGACTGTGCTGCGCCCATCATACCACACATGGAGCACGCAGGAAAGCAACCGACCCTAAAACCCAACGACCAGACTCGTGATCGTCGCGGAGGTAAAATACAGTCCGGTCACCGCTGTATCCACCGTCACTGTTAAGCCCAAAGTGATCTTGGTACTCGGCGGTACTCTTCTGGCGTTTGCTGCTCAATTCTGAGCTCTTAAGGTTGTTGCTTGATCTTTTTAGATGGTGGGGGCAAGGGACGAAGCTCCCCTATGCTAATGCTTTGAGTGAAGTCAGCAATGCCACTTTATAGGTACTCGATGATTACTATTCAGTCGGATGAAGAATGCGACAATTTTCAAGTGTATGAATGATGATATTAATCATTATTCAGTAATACGTTTATTTTAATCACTTAATGTTGATGGACAATTTATTCTCGGTAATTGACAATTGCTTTGAAATAAAGACAAAGTTTAGCAACGCTACCGCGTTTCTACGCCGCAGTCTCAATAATCCGATATGATCGTGATGCAGTCACATATTTTCGGTGATTTCTTGTCATTCAAGTCGGTAAACAATCTGTTATTTTCAGTAAAATCATTCTATGTATCGTTCTGATCCGAGTGATGTAAGCGTCATGTAAGAGTGATGTAAGCAAGAAAGTGTGAAGGTAACGACTTTGTCTCATTCAACCGATGCAATGGAGTGACGTTTTTACTCAACTTCGACTCAATTTCTCCAATATTAGTTCGGTAACCTCAGTTTTTCTTGAAACAGTAAATTCAGGAGATATTCATCAACAAATAGAAACATTTTTATAGACATCTATACATCTGAAAAATTTTAAGCAACAACCTCAAATTCAGATAGAGTTCAACATTTTTCAGGGAAAATCTAACGCGCTTATCCACGTCTTAGGTTAATCGGATCCAATACAGGGACGTCGATTTTTCTTACGCTTGCTCGAGAGCACATACCATTGAAATGCTTGCAGTCTCGTCCCTTCCCAATTTCTTTCTGGATAACATTTTTGATTATGGAAAGGGAAGCGTAGACTAAGGGACGTCGGTACTGCAACTGTTTCCCATGAGAAAGAGTTGAAAGGCAAGATCGTTAGGATGATGGCAAAGTCGGCCGTTTGCTTTTCCACTTTGAGTGTCGGCTGGAAAAAACTATATCCGTGGATTCACGTACAAACGTACACATACGTTTGTATCGTGAACGTTGGTGACCCCCGTGGGGCAGCCTCCGGATCTGAGGACAGTGTCCTCCAGCTTTTCTCTCGGTGGCTTCGCCTCTTTTCTGTGCTTCTCCATAACGGAACTCATTTTCGCATTTCTCTTCTTTTCCTCGTGTCTCTCGAGACTTTTTTCTTCTACCGATCTTTGCCGTAATGCCTCTAACACTCCCTATCTCGATTTACCTCTCTTCTTTCCAATTTTTTGTTTCTTTTTTCACCATCTCGTTGCATATAAATGTTGATACAGTTGCGAGCTTCAACATTCTCAGCTAATGCATCGCTCGGGACGTGGGCCAGATTTATCGCTCGCCAAGATTATTCTCTGAAGATTTATAAATAAATATAAGTCCTAAGGACAAAGAACATTTCACGCTCGTTGGCTTCGTTAATGCTGGCTCGATGGATACGGCCTCGAGTTACTCCGCAGGGACAACATAATTAACTGCGTCGTTGCCTGTTTCGCAAAACGTGCCTCATCGATGAACGTCCAATGGAAAAAAAAAAAGAAAAAAACAACATCGCATCGAAACATATTTATCGGTGGTCACAAGAGGCTCGTTTGCTTTAGTAGAATAAACATTTTTTTCTCTTCTTTTTTCCAACCGATAAAGTTCGATGATCTTGCGGAGCATGAGTCGCACTGTCTGGGACGATAACGATCTTGCCATCGTTTTTCTCTCTCAAGTATTTCGCGTGAATTATCGAACATCAAATACTGAGGCATCATGCTGAGACCAGCCTGGCTGAAATGCTTCGAACTTTTTCCAGTAAAAGAAATCCACATTTTCGTGTAGTATCGATCTAACAACTTCACATCTCTCGGTTCGCTGTGATTTTTCATCACCTTTTTACACACTTATTGACACGAAGTAGGCCTCACTTGTATTGTTTCATGCATTATTATATCACAGTACCCCGTTTTCTCGCACGGTTAGCTCTTCTGGGCTCATCGACTGTGTGATTATGCACGGCGAGAACTCGAGTTCCAGGAGGGTATATCTGCATCACGCTTCGTGCACTCTCTGGGGTTCGAGGGCTGCAACAGTGGAGAGGTCACTGAGCTGGGCAAGCGTTTCTTCTTTCTTTTGAGTCTTGAGCCTTGAAAGAAAGAGGTAGAAAACGAGTCATAAAACTTTATCTTTGTTGAGCATATTTTTATCGCACTTCGTGGAATGCGGTTCAATATTGGAGGCTCGAGAGTGGTGGAGCTCGCCGATGACGATACTTCGCCCGAACAAGAAGAAGCTCAACGTGGTTTGTGCCGTCGAAATTGACTGAAATCAGTGAAATAATCGCGAAAACTATTTGGCTCGTGGGTTAGTTAGTATGTCAGGAACTGATTCGATTTGGAGCTTTTCACTTTCATCTCCGTTTTGGCGAGTCAGGCCTCCATCTCCATAAAGAAATGAAGCAACCGCTAAACATACAAAGTGTATAACCACGTACAGCGCTTGACCGTTTTTATTTTGAAACGCTTACGCTGGATTTTCACAGAAAGGATGTAGAGCCGGCGGGGTTTTTCGACGCAGCCGCTGGCTGAACGAGCCCCGCTCATCGTTTTTAGGTGCACCGAGTTTTCTCATTCATGCTGGATTCGCAAAGGGCATTTGGGTATTGAGCCGGGATACTATACAGCTACTGAACCAGGGACACAGACAGTCGATTCTCGTTACCAGTGGCGTTTCGGCGAAAGCTGGCTGGGATGTGCCGCTTCTCCCCCCCCCCCCTCCCCCCTCTCTAGCTTTCTCCCCTTTGCAACGAGAATCGATTGCGCCAGGGAAATATGCAACACAAATTGCATTCCACTGTGGGCTTTGATCATTGTGAACTCGTCGCTCTAATGGCATAGCCTCAACCTGCCTTCACTCCTTGGCAAACACGTTCCAACATTGAAACAATTCTCTATCTCTCCTTTCTCTATATTGCTCACGCTTCACCTCGAGCTCGATCTCCAAATTTTTCGTACATTCCAGTTAGAACTCACGAGGGACGGAGAAACCGAGGGAAAAGAAATGGCCGCGTGCGTATAGCGTTCGGACAGGAGATCGACGCGGTTCAACCGCAACTGTACAGTTCGAGGGGCCTCCTTCGCTCCTCGATTTATTTGCATATGTGTAAAAACCTGATAAATTTCCTTGTGCATCTTCGTTTACGAAGACCACCGCTTGCTCCGTAACTAACGACACATTGTGGCATCGCCCCATCCGACAAACTTTCGCTCCGATTAACCTTTCAGAGAAAACTATAAATTTTGAATCTCGAAAAGAAAAATGAAGCTACAGACTCTTCGATAAAACTAAAAAAGACGAATGTCCCGTGGTTCAAACAGAAGCACACACATTCGTAGAAAAATGCTAAAAATTCTGCTCGTTATCCGTTTTTGTGGATGGCGCGATTCCCCCTGAAATGGACTCGTATTTTCTTGAGATTCATGCTCATTTCTGAAACTCCTCATTATTTGTTGGCACAGGATCTTTTTGGTTGAAAAAAAAATTTTGAAACCAGGTTTTTTGAGATTAAAAATAGTTTCTCGACTCTCCATGGTAACTCACGTGTCTGAAATGACGTCGTTACATTAAAAATAAGCTTGAATAGATTGCGAAGTTGGTTTCAGGAATGTGTTAAAACATGATCGACCGTACCTTGAAGTCCTGGAATGGGAAGAGCTTGAAAATGACCTCATGCGAAAAGTCATCGGAAGAATAGTATCGAGAATCAAGCCGTTAATTGCGAGCGTTAATTGCTTAACTCGTCTGCTCCATCCTTGGGCTTCGTTTCTCATTCAAGCACAGAGTGACACGTCATAAATTTCGAGAGAAAGCTGTACGGCACTTTGGGCCAGAACTGGAGGAGGTCTAATTAATCATCGTGAAAATCTCGTGTACGAGCTACTTCTCCTATGAAGGATATAACAATACAGTAATACCCTTCAAAATGATAAGTCAAAAGCACATTTGTATAAAAGACAGAATTAATCATCTCTTCGTGTACGTTTCATTAATACGGAACGCTAAGGATTGAATCGACACTGAGAGCTTGACTGTGAAGAAAAATTTCAAGACCGGTAGCAATTGCGATGAAGATGTAGGTCAAGAAATGTTGGCCTCATGGTGCTAATTCGTCAGACACTTTGATGGAAAATTTAGTGAAGTTTTTCCCACCAGTTCTCCCTCGTTTTTTATTCACATTGCAAAGTTTAATTTGAGTTTCGCGTGTTATTTGGCTACTACGAGAGTCAAAGGTGCACCATTCTGGGATGTAACATCGCTTAATTTCCACCGAAGCTACTGTACCGTAACCATTCGGGGCTTTAAATCCTGGCGTGGCAATATGGAAGGTAAAAAGAAAGGAAAAATCCACTCCCTCGTAAATAATGTCTGAAAGTCAAAAATTGAAAGCTTAAGAGCACGCTGTAAATAACGTCGATGGCTAATGTTGCATGAATGCGATAAGCTGGCGAAAGTTTGGCGCTTACAACAGCCAACACCCCACAGCTTGGCGGAGAATCATGCTCTCGGTGTTTATCCGCTATGTGGCGTTTTTGCAGTTATATATACGCGCGGCTCTGTAGGCAATATAACATAAAACAGCAGACGGAACTTTCCCTTTTTGTTAAATATGCCAAGCGGTAGAGCGTACAAAAATTGGGCACGGTGTAGCGATCACGAGGCTCGGAATCCTCGAGGGGATGAGAGTGCCAGAAAAAATGCTCTATCCTCGAAGAATATTGAACTTGAGTAATTCAAACACGCCTTTCTCCTTGGGAGGAGGATACGACAAATCACTTTTAAGGATCTATTATGAATTCGGAACTCGATGATGGCCTCGCGTCGAATCGGGTGCATGGGTGCTTAATTTATAGTGTGTCGGGCTACTGCGACTCCCTGTTTTTCTATATTTATCTCCGAAAGTTTATCGCGAAATGGTTTTCCAGCGTTTTTTAATGAGGAGGTACGACACGAGTTGTCTTGAAATGATTTACGATGGACGGGAGAATGGAATTTTTCGTTTTCGAAATGTATAATAGCGGAAAAGAAATGTTGGATCTCTGCGTCACTCCGGATAGCGATTGTCTTTTTGTCAGCTTTCATTGCCTTTGCCTATAATTGATAGGAGAAAAAATTCAACTGCGACGGCTCTGTATGTCGCACAACGGTATTTACTCCATCGAGATACTCATTTTTTTCGTTCTTTTCGTTCTCCTTTCATCTCCACATTCGCGTCTGCCAACAAAGACTCACTCTCGATTCTCTTGTTTTTAAACGCGAAATGGTAAAATACCCCGTACGAATTTGCATGATAATGAAACGCTCACGGACCAGGACACCCTTTCCCCAGTTCTGCTCTCCCTTCGCGTCCCAAAATTAATGAATTTTAATAAGCGAGAACCGTACCGTGATCGCTCATCAGTTCGTTCTTTTTTCGTTTCCTTCCCCCTGCCCCTCTCGTTGCAAACATTTGCCTCCAGCCTATTCCCCTCATCGACGGTTTAACCAGGTTTTTTCGCGTTGGCCTCTTGGTCACGTCCATCAAAAGTCTGACGTAACAGCGTCATCTCCAATTCAGTTCAACGTACCCAAATCCCCAATATTTATCATGATAAATATCTAACCCCGCTTTTCTTTTAATTGTGTGATTTCAGGTAAGGAAAATGAGCACACGACGCCTGTCAATCCGATGAATAAACGAGATTTTCGCTGAGGTAAGTTCGTCCGGTGAAGTGAATAAAAAAGAGTGAGAATTAGAGATTCCTCGATGACTCGAGTCCTTGCTGTCGAGCGCCAACGAAAGCGAAAAGTCTCCGGCACGAACGAAGAGAATTCGTCTCCTTCTGGAAACTGCGAGAACCTCTCAGATTTGAACGATTCCATAGAATTAGCTCCAACCCGGACGCGAGGAAAGTCTACCAATCCCGAAATCAAAATAATTTTTTTTCGAGTTTCGGCTTCAAAGATACTGGAAGAAATTCAAAGTCATTGATATCCCTGACACGGTGTTTATAGCACGTCTCGAAGCATGAGGTGTTGGCCGATGCAATGGAACAATAAAATAAATCAAGCAGCTACATCATTCCACGAATATCGTATTTCTTGGATAAAATATATGTTTGTACGACACGAATGAGGAAGAGTGTCGAGGAAGAAGTGTAGGATATTCGTATCGAGGGAGCAACCACGAGGGGGGGCAGGATGCACGTAGAAAGATGCGGGAGTTCAAGTGAAAGAGTGTTAGTAAAGGTATAGGAGAAAGGCTGAGATAAAGAAGGGGGTGAGAATGGAGAGAAGTTTATAAGTCGGTAATTTGAGGCACGGGGCACGTACGCGCGGAGCGAGATCTTTGCGGCGCTGAGATAAATCAAGCACCTACGTCGTGTGGCGGTCGCGACTCAACCCTCTCCTTTTCTGCCCTCTCCGTTTCGTTGCTCTCATACCAAACTCTGAAAATGCCTTAGCGGAGCACGAAAATCTCTCGAAAGAAGCACGAGTGTGGGAATAGGATGAGAAATTCGATGCTGTGTTTCCTCATATATGTATATACTTCTAGTTAGCCACGACGAGAGTAAGATCGACCACGATCTTTGCCCAAGCTCGAAAGAGCCAGGGGAATGAAGGCTCGGTTCCTCGCGCGGTTATTTATTCGGGAATTACCGTCGCTTATAATAAGCCCCTCTTTATTCTCAGGCATCTCACGCGACCCCCTCTACCCTCGAGAATTCGTTCGTACAAACACTCGCCTACACACACACACACACACATACACGTACACATACAGCCTGACGAAGGACTAACGTTGGTAGCGACCGGCGGAACAGATTTCACCGTGATTTAATGGAGTCCCGGTGTCTACAGCTCTGTGCTCCGGAAAATCCGCGACTGCTAAAACTCCTCCTTAGCTATCGCTTTTTCCTCGAAAATTCTCACGATATTCTTTCTCGCGTGCTCACGGTATTTTCCTTTCGAGAAATAAAGCGAGAATATTTATATGGATGGAAAGAGAAGAAGCGCGGCGGAGGCCGGGGAGGGGGAGAGATTGACTATCGCCAACACAGCGTTCTAATCTTGATCCTGCTGCGATTGTTCAAGGCACATCTTGGCAAGTTTCTTTTCGTTTTTTCTCCTCTTCTTGGCCATGTATATTCGAGTGTGCGTTAACCACGAGGATAATCTAATCTTGTTTGGTGTGGTTTCCTCCTCCCTCTTGCTCCTTCTGCTCCTCCTCTTGCCACGTTGCGGAGATTACATTTTCGTAAATTTATCACGCCCTCCTTAACGCCGTAAAAAGTTTTTTGTTGATCGATCTACACACAGCAAATCTTCGTACGATATGCAATGCTTATAGATATATTTACGTAACGTCAAGACGAAAAAAAAGGGACGGAAGCCCGTCCGGGTCGCCAAATAACGAAATGGTAATTCGATTGTTCGTTCCATCCAAACTTTTGCCCGAGAAAACGTGAGATTAACTTTTCCTCGTTCGCTGCCCCCCCGCCCGAACTCCCTCTTTTTATTTATATCAAACCCTCGCCCAGCTGAACGAGATAGTGAATCATCGGATCAAGAAAGTTTCTTCCAACCCAAGATTCGTATCGCGCGGACAATGATTCGCGTTTTAACTGTACAGCGGGACGAACAGGATGGAAAATTTTGAGATCCGTTTGCTTCGACTCGCTTCCCTTGGAATTAGTTCTGATAAGTTGGGAAGAAAAGTGTATCTGCGCTTATGATATGAGCTTGCAGCGAGGGCGAAAATCTCGAGGCTGCGCGCGCACTCGGGTATCCTCCTACGGGGGTGTGGTCACCTCATCTCGTATTATATATCCAATTCACAATGGAATCTCTCGACGAAAAATTGAGTAAAAGAATATCGCTCCTCCCCAGCGATAGTCGATAATGAACTGGTTGAAACACACTGAAAAAAAGAGGTCTCTAAAGCAGGTAAATGCGCGTGATTCTCGTGCTCTCCGGTCCCATTAATTTTCCACTTTTCATCTCGACTCTACGCCGATGCACCGAACTCGCGTCTCGCTCAAGTGGTAACGATCCGTGAAGGTCAGACGTGCAGAACGCTCGTTGTAGTTCAACAACAAAGAGGTGGAAAATGATTTTTCTCTACCTCTGATTCTAATAGCTCGTCGAGACATATAACTGTAGATTCTCGGACTCGCACTACTCGCGAAAAACCCGGCATTTCATTACGAATAATTAACTCATCATAAAGTTTCACAATTCTCTAACTTTCTCGTTCCGGAACATTTTGTTCTCGCTAAATTGAACGCTACGACATCCTGCTAACTTTTTTCATTCATAACGCAACAGATCAAAATAATTAGGAGTATCTTATAACTTTGGTCTTGATATCGCTGATGAAATTATCGCCGAATAATGTTCACCCAAATCTGTAGCGAACCCCGGTGAAAAATAGTACGAGGAAATGGAGATTTCGTCAAGTTTCGAAGGAGTGAGAATATCTGAAAATATATCTGAAAATTTTCTTTGGCTTTTCACGCACCACGCCAGCCCAGAAGTCTCCACCAAATGGGATCTGGTCACCCTCTATGTGAAAGTAATTTTCAAAATATTAATCGACCGTTCGCTATCGCGTACACCGGGCACGAGTGGGGATCGAATTGGCCCAATGATTGCGTCTGAACGTTTGGAGCCTCTTTGACATGGGAGGGCTTCGGTAATGTGGCATAATGTTTCTGTACGAAGAACGAGCTCCAATATCACGGAAATCACCCATGAATATCGAGCGTAGAGCTTTTGACAGTAATTAAAGCGAGCAACTCTTACGTTTGTGGGACGATAACGCTCATTGAAATCGTACGAATATGCTCGATGAGTTTATATTATTATTGAATTTTTGTCCAAATGTTGTAACGACAATGGAGAAACAATTACGACAGTAATAGAGTTAATGATAACTGTGTAAAGTAATGACCAAAACAATATAATATGTGCAACAATAATCTGAGCGATCTGAATAATAATTAAGCATTCTCAGTAATTTCATAATAGGATAAGCTCACCCATGTTGATTGTACATATTGCAAGTTTCACAGTAGGGTTATTTCATTATCTAAAGTTAATTGCAATCTCTTCCTCTCTCTTCCTCTCGATGCAATCCCGATCGGTTGGCCAGAATTTATAAATTGTTAACTCACCGTCGATCACGTCAGCCTGGTGAATGCACATCGCGTGGCCTCGTCCGTCTCTCTCCCTTGTCCGAGCCACGAGATCTGGATTTAAACCAGTCAGGAATTTGGACTATGGTACGAATGCGAATGAGCTGGGGCGAGTGTAAAAAAGGGGGAGGGACGGTGGAAGTGAATGGAGAGAGAAAGAGAACGAGAGGGAGCAGGGAGAAAGTAAAATAGAGAAATTGGCAAAAGTTCGGGGGATGTCAGGACTCGCAGCATAGAGAACTCAAATAGCATCACGCACGAGATATACATGTCATGAGTGTGAGTATTAAGCTTGTTGGGATCCTACAGGATTAACAGTGTTTACGATTTAAGCGTATTTACCTCCCTGCGTTCTCTCGCAGGGGGTGAGGCAAGAGGAGCAAGTACGAGGGTTTGAATAAATCCTGTCGGGGTTAAATCGTCCGAATCATAGAGCAACCTGAACGGGAAGAGGACGGAAGAAGTCATGGGAATAGCAGAACGAAGGAGAGCTGGAGAGGGAGAAAGCGAAGGGACAAAACAGGCCAGAAGATTCGTCCTTTTGTTTAATCCGGACAAGTATAACTATGCGAATTATCGAGAGCTCTGATCAACATTCCTGCGTTACGAGATCAAACAGCATCGACGCTGGATAAATTGAATTGCGATTCGATCGACAGTGCACTCGCACACGTAGATATGATAAGCATTTGTTTATGTTATCACGATGCTGCATACAATGACGTACAATTTTCGATTATATGACGTTTGTATCGCTCACTTTCCCAGTAGGCTTTGATTCATCAGTGAACGCGACAAACGGCATTTACAATTGTTCATCATCTCTTTCACCTCCTCCCTCTTTGGTCCTTGAATCATCTCGTTGCCAATCAGCATTCACTTCTATTACCATGACGACGATTCTATGCTCTTGATTGGACGTAACAAGCAATATCAAGCCATTTTTTGGACTCGAAGCTCAAAAATATTAGCGTACACGGAGGACTCGGTCTCTTCTAATTCCAAACAGAAGAATGACTTTGGCACCTGTTGTTCGGAAGCATCGATGGAGAAAGCACTTTTCGGATGTACACACAAACTGGATGATTCTGGCTGGGGGAGCAGGGAGACGAAGATAAAAACGAGCGCACTGGTATGTTGGCAGGATGACGAGTGGTAGACTCTCGAGTTACATATCGTTTGAAGTGCTCCATGCAGCGGGGTTAGTTACTACCGCGAGGGTGGGAGAAACGGAGAAGTGTCAACGATTAAACAGAGCGAGGGAGAGGAAGTTGGAAAAGAAATTGGAGCGAGAGAGGACGAAATGAGTAGCGAAGGGGGACGGAAGGAAAGAGCGAGAAGAGAGAGAAAGTTGTGGGGTGCGCGCGCATTTCAGTTTCGAGTTTCGAGACATCGCTCGTTTGTATCGCGGCTGTATCGATTCTGTCCTTCCAGCAGCAACCCTCTCCTCTCCACAGTCATCCTCTTTCCATCTCTCTGATTTCCCCTCTCAGGGATAAAGCCTCCGCGCGGCTCATGATACTCTCCCTCGGCATCTCTCGTCGATGCAATTAACGCTGAATTGATCATTAGAAAGTCCGGAAGTTTTTTAACTAATGGTTGGAACGAAATGGGAAGAGAAAAGTCGCAGGAAAGGAGGAGAGCAGAGCAGCGCGTTAAAAATGAAGCAGACGCTTCCCTTCCGCCCCACTCTTTTTCCAGCCCCCTCGCGCGTTCTCCTCCCGATAGGGCCTCGGTAATTTGCTGCCATATTCCACCCCTGAAAACTCCCCCTCGACTCGCTGATTCCCTTGCAAGTTCACCGCTCCTTCGCCAGATGGCATTCGGCGAAAATTTTCCACCAGGAAAATTCGTACCGCCTGCCGACATGCGGTGCGCTTGCTCTCATACGTTGGTAAAGTGGAAAACGCTCCTCGGAAAGCTCCCGCTATCTCTTTCCCTCCCTCGTCCTTCCGCTATCGCTGTCCATCGTCATCGCCCTCTCATTTTACCCTCGTGGAAAGTTCCTCCCTCGAGCTCGCCGAGCTTTCCACAAGCACCAACAGCTGTCACGAGTCGGTAAAGCTGCTCGTCCCCGACCGAGCTCCCTCGAAATTCCAACTCACTCGTAGCCCGCTTTCATCCCCTGGATACATCTCCGAGAGTTCGACGGCGGAAAAGTGAGATCGGATCCCGACCGCTTGATAACCCACGAATTAAATGGATCAAAAGGACTGAAAAACGAAACGCGAAACGTCGGTTTTAGAAGCTCGCGTGCCCCCCAATAAGTCCTTTTTCTTCGACGTCGAGGTTGTACCACTGCAGTATGTTCCCCGAAAAATTCGTATCCGGACGAACTGCGTTCTTCCGAGACTCGTGAGCGTGACTCGTCAAAATCGTATCATGATTCAGCCAATGGATAAGAGCTTAACCCTAACCAATTCGCCCTTCCGTCACACACCCTGCCCCCGACCAACCACCCTATTTCGCTCTTTCCTTTTTCGGTTCTTTTTTTCCCAAAAACGTGAAAATAAGACGATAAATTCGGCCAATTACCAACCAGCTTTCGACACTTTCAGATCAATCTCTCTTATCTGCTCTTTCGTCAATCACTTTCATAATTTGCTTTGGACAGACGTGAAGTTTGTTGGATTTATAGGCATTCTCACTGAACATTCCCCTTCCTGGAAGGTGACCATTTCGATTGTCTCACAAAAAAAAATGAGCAGAAACTCTCGGGAGATAAAAACAAGAAAATATTTGAGGAACTTTTTCTCTCGATCTTTTGCTTCAGAGTCAAATGAAATCGAAAATACAAATGAAAACTGTATCAAATCGTAATTTGTCGTAGTTCATAAATATGCATTAAAAAATCGGACGAATCGATCGATCTGTGCGATATTGGAAGACGAAAATTTCGTCAACTTTTTCTCCTCGATCCCCAAAGGAAAGAAGCTCGTACCACGAGGCGGTTCATCTCCCTGCACCCCTGGAATCTCCCTGACCCGGATAGTACGAGACTCGGGTGCGCAAAACGGAAAGTTTTTTTCACCCGAGCGGCGTGGTCTCATCGGTGACGTTGTGCATATACAAGGTGGTGTGCGCGTCAGCATATTACGAGTGTAATATGCAAACTGCCAAGCGTAACGGTAGAGATAATAATTATTAATGGACGAAATCCCGGGTTATTATTAACAAGGGTGATTTCGTTTGAGTTATTATTATCGTCAGTGTTGCAGTACGATTGCTGTGCTTATGATTTTCATTCCCGCACCGGTTTCACCTCGGAAGCTCAACGCTCGAATCGTGCTTTTCTATCTGCACGCCCGAGTGTAGTGAAACGTTTAGATATTTTGATGCATGAAATTAAATTTAATGCGGGACTGAGGAACTTTCGGAACGCTCTCCCCGTGCTCCTGGATACTGGAAGCATTGCGCGTATACAAATTTCAAATTCCGGATGATCGATACGACGAGCGTGTTTAGTAACCATCCTAAACTGGGGGAAAATGGAGAAAAATACTTTTTCATTGTATGAAAAGCATTATTGGCTCATCACGTTCCATTATATATTCAATTTACGTGGCACAGCAAATGCGTAATACCGATTATTAATAAGCCCCGTGAAAGCTACTGAATTCCATCAATCATTTTTCAACTCATCACTTCATCATCCACAATTCAGTTTATTCGAAATAAAGCTCATGAGGATACGGATATCAAGTATCTTCGTCATCATTTGCTTCGACAGTTATCACCGGAAGTGTACCTTTGTTTTTGATTTCATAGCCTCTATTTCATGAAGTTTATTCTCGAGTTTGATTGGCGCGCGAGGAACAGCAAATGGATAAAATTCCTGTCCGCGAGCGTATGATTCTTTCATGTAACAATTCCGTCGATCGATAGCAGTGGACGAAGAGAAATGCATTGTGAAAATTATAAAAAATATATAACCGCGTACATTTCCCATTCACTTGACAAAAGCAGGGGACAAAGTTCACGAGAATCGATAAAAACAATGCATTTTTACACGCTTCCAGCTTTGCAATGTTCCACGTTCCCATCAATTTAATCGAAACATTTTTGACCAATGATACTGCACAGCAGGTCACAGCAGTTTCAATTAGTTTTATTCGCCAGAAAAAGTCGTCACGCCCTTGTCCTTTCCCCCTTTGGAATTTGCCTCGTCTTATTCCGTTGCGCACAGTAATTTATACAGCGGATAATGATTATTTGCTTAAGCCACTTATACTCAATCCGCTGGTATAACCGGTGGAACGTGACGTACCTAAGGGATCTTCGTACAAGGATAATGGAACGCATGAGTTGCGTGAGTACAGGGCTGCTCGGTTGCTATGGTGGTTTGCGTACCTTCTCGCCGTGTGTGACAACGAGTGACACTTGCAACCCTTCCGCCGTTCGCCATCCCCGCGTCACACGGTACTAACTGTGCTGTCGCATAAACGAATATCGTATCGCGTGTGCGATACTGATCTCTGGTACTACACGGAAATATACACATCATCGTATATCCAGTATGGATGGGGAGAGGAATTTCTCTGGCTCAGTTTCGTCGTCCATGACAGAAAACTTGCTCTGCAAAATGGCGCGGTGAAAGGCTTTCGATATAATTTGTGGGTGTGTCGAGGAGCTTTGTCTGAAAGATGCGATGAGTTCGATGAGCGATCGAAGATCGTGTATTGATTAATCAACAGAAGAAGCTCTTGGAATAACCGACGGAGAATCAACGGTAACGAGAAAGCGGTGAACGGATGAAATACGAAGATCGCTGGGGCTGTAGCGGACGAATTTATATTGGGTATAAAAAAGCGTGCTCATAAAAGCCGCGTTGAAAATCATCCGTACGCCTCGCAGGATGATGGTAAACGCTGCGTTTGAGAATAAATCGAATGAAAAGGCGAGGGAGGCGAATGTGAGACTTCATAAAGGAGGTACAACAGTGCGGTCGTATAACTGTAAAATGCTCGTAAAAAATAGGGTAATAATTTAAAGAGTATTCTTGTTAATAAAACAAGAGTATGGACGATGGTGAAGACTCGGGAGGCTTTTGTTGATCGTTGAAAATGGATCTGGGCGGTGGTGCATCCGTGGAAATTTTATACTAGACATCAAATAATATCCCTGTAAAGAGGGAGTATTGAGAGAAATTCCGAGGCTGTTCTTGGTCACGCCACTCTCTTCTCTTTACTGCGTCTCGAATAACCCCCGAAAAATAGTCCTTTCCGCAGAAGCAAAGCAAAATGCGCCACGTCATGATCCTACGCTACCTCGAACCACTCGTTTTTTCTGTCCCTGCAAGCGTAAGGTGTTAAAGGCGGATTTAATATCAGAGCCATTCGACACTCACGGGGATTTGCTCTCGTCTCGGTCCTCCTCTCGTATCGGTTTGCACACACCGTTGGATTCAAACCCTTTGACAAGATGACATGACACCTTGGCCAGACTACCGGAGCCTTTCCACTTCGCATCGCCTCGCTCGGTACACACCCTCCTCATAACACCGCGAATTCTCCGGGATTCCACCGTGCGGTATCACTCTCGAACGTCTACTCGAGACCGTGGTCAGCCTCTGACATTATTGAATTATTCAACTTAATGAAATATTACCGAACATTGTCAAATTGCTGTGGGCTCATATTTATTGTTATCCAACGTGAGGATTGCGAGATCAATAAGCCAAGTGGATGGCGCACGATCAACAAGGAACGCGCCGCAGTTGCAAGTTACAAAGTACTTTTGTCATGAAAATCGTTCTGCTGTGTTTTGTGCAGCAAAGTGTCTAATTAATCTCTTCGTTTGGTCATCGTAATGAAATTATTCTCAGTACAACTAAAGTAATTGCTTGAGGAAGGAAAGACCAGAGGGCCCTGACAACTATTCATTTTTACTACGAGTCATGATGAATTATGAATAAAAAAAAAGTTAAGCGAGATGAGGGCTTGAAATCATGTCATCCGAGGGCCAATCATCGTCGCTCGAGCGAACTTTTTTTTAGCAAAGAGTAAAGCGAGTGCGTGTTTCACGCGAGGCGAGCTGCGAGCACAACTCAGCGGACACGCCCGAAGCCACCCTACTCACTCTTGGCTCGTACATTTTCCAACCCCCGTAGCGGAAAAGCCCAGCTAAGTCATTACTATTAATAACGAGACAGCGAGAACATCACTCGACAGGGCGTGCTATTATTCATAATGATGTGATTCATTTCCCTGTTGGGCCAGAGAGGTTGCGGTGCGCCTCTTCTCTCGCCACTTTTCTCTATTCTTCTCTCCCGTTCATTCTTTCGACCATCTTCGTCTTCGTTTTCCTACGCTGGTTCGTCATTCGTTTGTGATGCTCTCCTGGCACACGAACCCTCTGCTTTTTCCATTCGCCTCGATCGCGTACGCGACCTCGCTGGTTCATCTTTCACCTTCATCCCCATTCGCCGAGTGCTTTCTTACCGCATTTACGACATCGTACTATCTCCACGGTTTGCCCACCGAAGCATCACGATTAATTGCATTATGATGCTAATATTAAATTTGTTCTTAGTTACCAAAAGGCCTATTTCGTATCTCCGCGTTTCCCCCGCTCTCGGCCCTCTCCCTTTGTTCATCAGTCAAAAGAGCTCGGCATATTTTCAAAATAAGATTAGCCCCCACGAAAAATCCTCGCGATATTCCGATGGCGATAAAAGTGAGAGGATCGCATGCCTTCGAAGCGGAGTTTAACCCCCGTTTTTCACGAGTGTGTAAAAGAGAAAAAAAACGGAGCATAATTAAGCCATCGCTACTTGTGAGCCGCGTACAATTACAAAGGACAAAAGGGAGGAAATGACAGGTGCAAAAAATACGAGCTCATCGGACCGAGCCCCCGGATAATATCAATTTTCCTTTTTCCCTTGTTTCATCCCCTAACGCATCACCTAAATCACAGTAGCTAAATGAGTGTCCGATGCTGTGCCTTTTCTCACCGAATTTTCCGTTCGTTAAGGCGGGTACGTGCATGCAGACGTGGACACACGTACACAGGCTCGAGCGGTCCAGGACCCTCCGGCTCTGGGGTCCAGTGATTATCGCCCAAAGGATAGCGGAGGCGAAATTTTCGGAAATTGTCTCCGGAACACGTGTGCCCTGATGTTTGAGGTTTAATGGGGAAACGCCGAGGAATAGAAAAAGCGACAGAGGGAGAAACAGGGAGGAGAACGGAAGAGAGCAAACAGTGTGGCATAGGCGGAGGTAGTTCGGGGGAACGGTTCCGCAGATATGAGCGAGATAAATCTCGAATGCGGGTGCTTAGCGCCCTCAGGGACGACGCTGGTGTGGGCCGCATCGTCCCGGCCCCTCTCGCTCTCTTTTCTTCCTCCGCAGCTTTTCCTCTTTGCCCGTGTACCAACGACAGTATCTACTGTTAGACCGCGAGATCGAGCAACATGAAACGTGCGTTAAAGTTATTATATCGTTCCACACACTACAACCGTTTTCCCCACCGTGTGCGCACTTATTCATAAATCTATACGTGCGCTACGGCGTTCGTATCCCACACGAACGCTTTCCAGCAGTACCTTATTAAAATTGAACGCCCTTCGCCTATCGCCCGGACATTCGCCCCGCATCGCTCCTATTTATTATCGTGTCGCGTGGCCTCGTACTAGGAGCGCATTTTTATTTCTAAAAATTCTCCTACGTATGCGAACGCAAGAGGGGGGAGGAGGGAATGGGCGAGGGATCGAAATGGGGAGGGGAAAAAAGGATGGGAGAGAGAGAGAGAGAGAGAGGAAAAAAAACAGGTTTATTGTCAACTGTGTACTTCGTATCGTTTTGCATGTACGCTGGGATATATGCACGCTGGCATTGCAGTGTAACGAAGCTTTTCCATTTTGTTTTTACACGTGGCAAGCAATCTTATTAACATGCAAGAGAAATAACGTACAGCACGCGTTGCTTCGAACGTGTGGCCTTTTGTACCGGCCTAAAGAGGCTCGGATTTTGAAAATTCAAATGGCGATTACTTGCATAAACGTAATAATACGATGTTGGACGACGGAGAAATGAATTTAATTAGCATAAGGAAAACTGATGAATTTCGCAATCGCTTCCCCATGGCTGAGCGGTTTTTTTCTCCGCCATGTGCCACGTACAGCTTTACCTCAAAACTCCCCACGGTGCCTCGTCCCTTTGCACCAATAGTGAGAATGCAAACCCGCCAAAATGTTTAACGATGAAAAAATAAATGAAATGATCATTCTGAAAATTCTACCGACACCCCCGATAGAATAAAATTGATAATTGTGATTGACGTCATTCTCTTGATAAATTCTCCGGTAAAATACGAAGGCGCTGCATCGTTCACTCGTTTGACTAGTGATACGAGAAGGCAAGAGATACGGTCGACAATTTTTCCACGTGAAATCGTCGAGAAAAGAAATTCAAGTGGTTCCCGCGACACATACAGTGTACGAATGGATGAGCAAAGACTACATCCAACTTATACCCGGAGTACACTCTGTGTACACGTCGGGGAGATGGTGAGGCAAGCACTATAAAGAGGGATGGAGGACCAAAATACACGACTAGAGTAGGGTTACATGGCTATTTTCCGAGGGCAAGATATGCCGAGAGAAAGCGAAGTAAGGCGCACCGGGGGCCGCGGGGAGGGGACTCAACTTGCCTCCTTATTTCCCAACAGACCTGCTACGCCAACTCCGCTAACCCTCCCGCTCCTTCTCATCGCGCTTTTCTCTCATCCTCAGCCCTCGACCTGCCGCCTCACTGTACGAGAACGCGTTTCTCTTCTTGCTTCTTCAACCTCCAAACCCCACCGAGAGAAACGGCGGTTCTCGTCTCCCTCCTTCTATGATTTACAGCCAGCGGTTCTCATCCTTTAAATATACAATAATGGACAAATCGAATTTCGAGCGTTCCCCGCTCGACCGTCGGCCCTCCATCGCTGCCCTTTTCATTTATTATAAACGGCAAAAGGTGTAAATTGCTTGCCAACTTACCCGCGTCTCGAACAATCCGATTGATGGTTCTTCAATCGCGTGAACTCGGCATCTGAGAATTCGCATCGCGCAATAAAATCTCAAAAATTATACTCCCTCGTATCGAAGCTTCTTACCATTTTTATTTCCCTTTGCAACGTTAAGGCTCGTGAGACAATATCAACTTCTTTCGTTTGTTCAGTTCAAGGCCGGCGGCTCTGAATATGTTTGTTTTAAACTCAAATACACACTTATCCATCATATTAATATCTATTTTCTCCATCTCCAGATCGAGATTGGACGCACAAATATGCAAATACGGCTCGACTCGAGTGTGGTGCTCGGATCCTTAATATTTGTGGAAAAACAGTACGAAAACTTGGACAATTATTATTCCAGCTGGTTGGGAATGTTGAAAAGATAACGTAACTGACATTTCCTTCGTAAATCCATAGTGGCACCAACCCCGTGAGGAGGGTCGTGAAAATAATGTAGAAAAAGTGAAAATATTCGAATGTGTTTCGCTCATTTGCATTGAGCCCCGTTCGAGGACTCGAAAGATCGATGAATTTCGTTGGGAAATAATGATTCATCGTGACTCGGAGGAAAAGAAGAGTTATTTGGTTAACTTTCGAAGCATACGTTTAATGAATCTTTAAATTAGGTGTGGACTTTGAGATTTATCTTAAGGTACGTGGGTCCGGTTGAGAGCACCTTGGCACGTCACGCAACTAGTTGTCGAGTGCAAATAGTCGAGCTAACCTATCCAGCATACCTTCTCTCTTTCTCTCACTCCCTCTTTTTCACTCTCGCCCTCCCTCTCCCTCTCTATATACGTATACATCGCAACACCCTTGAGCAAATGTGCTCCGGGTCTCCCAGACTTATTTCACGCCAGAACGAAGACAAGGTACTTCAGTAGGGCAGAGGTCGCATGGAATTCACGAGGGTATATCCAAAATTCAAAATTCAAGACGGATGAAAAGACGGAGAGAACGAGAGTGAGTGAGTGAAAACACCGAGGGAAGAGGGAGAAGCAGTCGACAGGTTGGGAGGGGTGAGAGGAGATTTTGAACTGCAAATACATTATTGTGAGATCCTCCAATTACCTAGACCGTAATTTCGTCTTCTTTTCTTCAATTTCCGTTGTTTTACCACAAAAACTCTGCCAACACTTGGTCAAAGGAGTCTGTGTGACTGAGCACCTTTACCAACGTGACTTTGAAGCTTGATAGACGTCGATTTACTTTTCGTTCGGTTATTTTGGACCCGCAATTGCCTTCTTAAAAGCATTCCGCGGAGCGGCAATTTTATTGGAGCTGTATATTATCAGGGTAAATTGGAGGATGCTGTACGTGTGACGAGAACGTGAGAGAACGAGCGATATTCAGAGAATACCAGTCTGTCACATTGCATTTGCAAAGGGTAGAGAGCTGGCGTCGCACGTAACTTGACGCTGTTTACTCTGGGATCGAATTTCACGGGAAATATTCCATGGATAGACACAACGATAGCTCTGAATATTTGTGCATATTCTCAGTTACACGTAAACAAATGCGTTTGAAGATGAAACTCATTTGCGAGCTGAAAAACAATCGGATAACCGGACATTTTCGTGGAAAGTGAGTGCGAAGCAACTTTTGTTCGTCAAACCAGAAGGGAAAAGTAGGTTCGACTCTCTTATTTAGTAGCAAGACGCGTGAATAATTGACTAAGAGCGTCTAGACACGTATTTGACTATTTTGAACAATCCTTCGATATCAAGGGGTCTCAATCAATTATTCACTGCTGTTGATGGAAAGATAGTGCAAATGATACATGAGTAGAATGAATAAATCAAACGCTCGTTTACATTCAGGGTAAGGTACATTCATTTGGTCGAATGCATAAGTAAATTTGGTTATCAAAAGTAGAAAAATAAGGTCGTTATACCGAGTAAGTGATCGTACGAGGAGTTTGATCGCAGCCCATACAAATTTCCCTGTCGCAGCCAACAATCTTGATCAATTTTTTCTCACAATCTTTCGTTTCTTGGACCGTTTTATTGCGCCACAGTTATCATCATACGATGGACTTGGAAAATAAAAAAGAACTTTACTGTTGATATCCAAAGTGTTTATGCATTTTTTTTTATCAGCATAAAGCTTCGCCCCGCTCGCTGGTTCTCTGCGAAGAAACACGTCCATTCGTCAGTGTAAATACATTGATATATATTTCACATGTTTTGACGTCATTCGTTATGTGCATGGCAATATATAAAGTGGAAATCAACGAGAAATAGGTAGGACAGAAAGGTTCTTCGTCGATGGGGCCTCTGGCGATCCGAGTACGTGTATATCTGGTAGCAAAGTGTACAGAGCCGAGTACAGGGAACGTTAAACGTAGCTATCACTGTCACCCCAGGTTGTAGCCTTATTGCTCATTTATTGGCGAGCTAACCTGGCACTATGTGCCTGTAAAACTATTGTCTATTAGTATAGCTTTTAGCAAGTTGGCTTGTCTTGTTCCTCGTATTCCGTGTTATCTTTCGTTCTCTGTTTTACCTCTGTACACGAACCGCGTCGACGAGCACGATCGCCCTCAAAGCTGGAAAATCTTGTCTCTTCTCGGGGGGAGGGAGAGCTACTCGAATCTCGTTGTACACATAAATTTATCTCTCCCATGCTGTCTCTCTCTCTCTTTCTCTCGTTAAACCTGATGCACGAAACCGATATGCGTTGGACACGACGCTAACAAATACCTGACCCCATCGAGCTCCCTCTCTTTCTTTTTATCACTCCTTCTCGCTCCCTCCATTCTTCTCTTTTCCTCCCTTTCAGGTTGTTCCCGATTTCAAGGGAATTAACGTGTACGCGAACAGCTCGTGGTTTGATGTATCTGTTTCTGATGTTGGAATAATGGCGCGTCATTGATGTACCAAAACAATAACATTTTTTAACGCACTGCTTTATTTCTCAGGCGGGGCTTTTCTCATTGTATTTTATTCTCCAATGTCAGCGAAGCCGCGAGGATTTTGTCGAGAAAAAATTGACGCGTGTTAAATAAATGATTACCGCAAGTAAATTATCATCTTGTTTCGACATCTTGGCGTATGCCAAGGAAACCTATACAGATATAACACCAAAAAGTAATATCAAAAGTTTTAATACGAAACAGTGTATTTCATATACAACCATAAAGCGAGAGATTCTCGACGGTCTGTTCGCTGTACGCTGCTTGTTTTAGTAGTCCACCTTGTATTATGATTATTATTTGGATGGGCCACGAGAAGAGGGCGCGCTTTCGAAGTTGGAATTCTCGCACTCCATACAAGAGAGAATACGAGTTCCATATAACGCCCGGATTGCGTGTTACTCGCTCGCGAGAATAACCAGCACGGTCTGGGCGATAAACGTCCGAATACGCGTAAAACCGACCCTTATCGTCACCCTTTCTCCTCGTTCAGCCCACCCCCTCCCCCGCTCCCTCGCTTGCTTTCCTCCCCCTCCGACAACGAGCTTACACTCAGGACACAGGACTCGGCGACATCTCAATATCAATTCTTATCCGAAATACGAAGCTGTGTCTTCCATCAATCTTACGGCTAAAAAATAATCGCCCCTGCTCCCGATGATTTTACGAGACTCTTCGTCATCTTGATGAATTCCGTGACACATTAATGTCCAATATCCGCTCGCGTTGTTAATAACGTTCCGGCTACTTTTTTCCCCATCTCTCCCTTCGAGATGTTTAAGGACTCGTGGCGATGTTGATGAAAATCCCGAGATACTCTCGCCGTCCCCATTCGCAGATTAAGAAACTCCCCTTATGCCGGCTCTCGTTTCAGTAGTTATGGTCGCTCAATCGTCAGACGCGTAAATAGAGACGAAAAATCTCAATGGAGTGGAAAGAAAAATACATTTTTCCCAGCCCTCGATCTATAGAATATAAAAAAGTCCGTTTTTATGAAAAAAAAAAAAAAAAAAAAAAAAAAAAACTACTATTATTACTCCGATAAACGTCGTTTTCAGTTCAGGAGACTTAAACATACGTGCATAATGATACAGCCATATTTATGTATGAGGGTAAACGTGTGTGAGGAAAGTTTTACATGAGATTCCATACTCTCAACATAATACTCGAGATACTCCAAGTGGAGGACTCGAATAACGTTGCATGAAGCAGCCGAGTGGAGCAACAGCATGAGAATGACGTTAAATACATATATAGGCTATGGGATAATTAACGAATATGCTAAGCAGAGGAGAGCCGAGGGCAGAAGGGGTTCTATAATTAGTCCGGCGCGATACAACGGTTGCGTTAATTATTCAGGCCTAGTTCTTTACGACGAGCGGCTCCCCGCTTAAGTCGCCCATCATCGACGATACGCATACAAGCAACACAGCCGGCCCCACTGTTTCTCCCCATCAATCGAATCTGTGCACGGACTCACGTGTGTTCTTATTACTCGCTTGTATGGCGCCGAGAGCGCGAGTCAAATTAATTTTCGAATGACGTGACTGCAAAGAGGTTGCATGTATTATCCAACGGCCACAATCCACTCCCGAGGAAGGCTGACTTATGCGTCTGCCAAGAGCCACCAGTACAGCCGAGTACACTGCAACTGTGGAAGGACAGAGTGAGATGTTGATACCGCATTCCGAGCAACCTACATACATTGCCCAGACTTTCTATTCCTTCCTCTAATTCCACCTCATTAGGTGAATCGATTATCAATCCTTTACTCCGGAAGTTGATTATTAAAGGATGAGAAAATGGCGCAGTTAGCGGGTGCGATTTTTATGAAAGATTCTCCTCCAATCTTGAACAGTTTTTTTGTCTAAATTTATCTTTTAATTCGTCAATCATCTACGAAGATATCACAAACGATTCCATATTCCTTTTTAAACAGTCAAGTTATGAAAAACGGACGCCTTCGTTGGCCAACGGAGCAATTTGAATAATAAATAATAACATCCAAATTACTGAATTTAAACATACGTCCGGTTGATATAATTGCTCATTGTAACCTCTTTCTCATTCATGCGTCCCGACGCGTCGGAGCGACACGTCGATTAGAAAGAGCGAAGAATTTTCACAAATCCAAGTACAAAACCAAAATTTTACGTCACTTTTATCTGTCTCTTGTAGCCTCGAATTTTTTTCCAATTACTACAATGATCCTCTACATGAAAGTTCATATATTGAAGTATAATTTTGCACAGTATTTTTTCTCAATTATCGCTATGATTTGCTGATAGAACATTTTGTTGCTAAAAAAAGCAGTGTGGAGTAAGTAGGCCAACACTAGTATGGGATTTCTTGAATATTTTATGTATGCAGTAACTGTAATTCTGATTTTGATGAAGAGGATGAGGATCAAATATTCCTTTTTCTCACGCACTCATGGACTAAAATTATCTGTACATTCACTCGTGTCAACATTTTTTATTCATTGTTCGAAACCATCATATAAATAGCATTGATAACTATCCATTTTTATTAATTTCACTAATACGTAGTTGATTATCAAGTAAAAACAGTACCATAGTCAACTTGCCCCAACCGTGGGGTCGGTCGACACACAAACGGTTCGTCAAAAAAGCGATTCAATAACTCCTTTCATTTTACGTTTAAAAATTCAAATTTTTATCCAAAATAGAGAAACGTTGCTTCTACTCGAAACGAATATTTTGTTTTTGAAATCGTCTTTAGTTCCTTGCCTACAAGCAATAGTTTGAAAAGTTGGCCAACCAGCCTCGGTCTCCCTTGCATTTCTCAAAAATAACTACATCGTCCGACGACTGTCCTCGAATGATGATTCGAAATCGCTGAACATTTGCTGCTCCCCGCTGCAGCCTATGAAAAAATGAACGACGAGCAAACATTTTATTCCGCAATGTTGGCCCACGTACGAAGGACTCGGCACTGTGTGTAATTCATACGTTCCAGGGAACTATTGAATTTCTTGGGTTTGCTAGAGAAACTATGGAGGAGTATGATAAAATAAAGTGTATATTCGATAACTCCGGCATTGTTTGCGATTGATAGAAATCGAATAGGATTCGAAGAGAACTATTAATCAGAATCGGTGAGTCGGAACGTGAAAAGAGGCAAGGTAGGGGCCTTAGGCCCGATTGCACAATGGCGAGTGAAATATGTATACGTAGCGATGGAAGGTGTGCATGTAAGCTGCCGATTTTTCTCTGTCCCCTGGCTCCCTTTCCTCCGAGAAGAAGGCGCGTCTCGCTCTGTTCTTCTCGACGTCGGAACGCGCTCGCGACGTTCAAGAAGAATCGGTGTAACGCGACGAGAGGACGCTTCCTCGTTATTCAAAGACACAGCAAACACATGAAGACACGTGGGCGTATATGTACATGAAGAGAGATAGCATTCGCGTCTGTTTTGTCTGCTTTCCTCAAAGCTCCGCGGATGTTTTGAAAGCACCGATTTTTTCCTCTGCCTGATCTCTCGATCAGTCAAGCCAGAAGCCTGTACATAGCTGTTTCTATCTTCTTTTCGACGTCTTTTTTCTCAGCCTCTCAAACGTTGCTGTGCTTACAAAATAATATGGGAACGTCGAAGGCATACATCACACGAGCGGGGGCAACGAAAACCTTCGTTTTCTCACACACGCTGGATGAAGTCGCGGTCCTCCACCAACGAGAGAGGCACCCGGAGGGAGAAAAAAGTTGGTACCTTCGTCGAACGGTTTTCTCCGATGCTTTTCGATTACCTCCCCGATGCATCGCGTCGAGGAAAGTTAATGGTTTTTTCCCAGCTTCTCTCCCTTCTTCTTCGGCTTCGCTCGTTATTTTTTTCCGCCCTCCCTCCCCCTCCTGTGATTCTCTCTTTTTCTACTTCCTTTTCTTTCGTTCCTCCTTCCTCCCTCTCTCTCTCTCTCTCTGTCTTCTTTATTCGTTCGCAATCTAATGATCGAAGGGGTGGACTAAAAGCTCGAGTCGGAAGCTCTCACCCAACTTTTTTTCTCCACCGCAGACATAATTAAACTCTATTGTACATTTTTTTTCCACGAAATTTTTTTCCACCTCGGGATTGAAGGTATGAAAAAAATGAGAAGGTTGATGAGTTTAGGTCGCTCGGCCAACGGAAGTCGAGATTGGAGCTCGAGATCGATGCGATGCCGAGCTAAACTATCCGGCGAATGAGGAGTCTTAACTCCAATACTCCGTCGAATAACAAATATTATTTGATCTAATCGAATTACGAAAATTCAATTATTTACAAAGTCCAAGAGTTCCAGCAGTACCATCGAATGTGCTGTGATTCGACAAAAATTCATTTCCATCGATAATGAATTTATGTCCAAAATAAAAAAAAAACAAATCTCTCCAAGCTCGAGCATCGTTATTTCATATTCGACATTGAATTATTTTCGAATATAATTCAATCGAGTTCCAACAGCATTAAATCTCGTTGAATGATCTATGACTGCATCGAGTACGAATAAAATCGAGAATGCTTCCATGCCCCTTTCTTTCGGCTGTGACTCGTAGAGGTCACATTGAACAAAGCGTGTTTATACATTGTTCAACCGAATGTGGCTTGTTAGAAAATAATGAACGAACGAGGCTTACTCAAGTGCTTTAACGATTATGCAGAATAAATAGCCACTCGATTCTCCGAGAATAGATGAAAATACGTCGGTGCATGAGCGCATAGAGGCGCGCATCGGCTAATAGAAATGCATGCGAATTTTAACAATAAACCCATTAATGTTAATACCGTTTGAGCAGCGCAAGAGGCCAATTTAGCCAGGTACACGCGAAAGCACAGGAGTAAGAGAGGGCTTAGGGCATCGAGTAGTTTCAATACGAATGGGAGAGCGAGGCAAGAGAAAAGAGCAGGAGAGAACGGGACTCTCTGCACTCATGCGAATGGCATTGCTCTCAGCTTACAATCGTTATATCCAATGTATTTAATTAATTAACTCGCACTGTAGCTCGTGATCTCTCATGACAATAGTGTGTGTCAGAGTGAAAGAGAGCCAGTTGTATATACATGATGACAAAGTATGTACAGTGGTTTCTCCATTCGTGGTATTACGTCAACCAGTAGAATAGCTATGAGAGCTTATCAGGTATTTATTGTGAATGAGCGTTCAATTCGTAAACTGATCGAATAGGAAATCGCTCGATGTGTGAGCGTGTGCAAGGGAAAGAGAGAAAGATATCGGCCTGGGAAAGAGAGAGGAAGAAAGAGGAATAGAGAAACTGGAGAAAGGACAAATGGATGGGCTGTGGGATCGTGGAATAATGGAGAGGGGCAGCTCCACCGCGAAACCAGCACAACTGATAAGAGGTAGGAAAAGCGAGCTGTGGAAAACCGTGCAATTCCAATTTCATGGACTAATCAGCTATGCCGATTAATTGCTTTAATCCTCCCGATAATTTGTACGAATAATATCGAACGGATAACAATATTATACAAGCTTTTCAACGCCCACGAAAACCTGCATCTTCCAAAGAGAATGTTTTATGCTTTTAACTGCCACAATAGTTCGAACCAAATGCCAATTTTTTATTCGTGTCGCTGTTGAACTATCTTCTTTTTGCGAATCCTACAGGTTCACGTTTCATCGACAAAGGGAGATACGATTTGTAACGTAATATTGTGCTATTTACAGATGAACGAAGCAAGTTTCTTCAATATCCAATTTTTATATTTTATTCGTCATTCAAAATGCTGCAGAATCAAATCCATTATTGAGACAATGGCAAACGGATGTGCAGGGTGACCTAATAAATTTATTGTTTCCATACTTTTTACAAAAGTACAATGAAAACCTCTTTGTGCAAGCTCTTTTGTGATGAGATTGACTAGAAAAAAACTTCAAGATGCATAAAAATGTATTCTAGAACAAATGATTTGTACTGGGTAACTTTTGAGTTTATAAACTCAAACGAGCATGAATTCTTTCTCTGTAATATTTGAAAGTTTATTTTATAATTGCATCTTTATACTTTTATGTATAACATGTATAATGGGATATAAAAATGTATACGTCTGTAGTACGTAGCTATAAAACATTGGCTCATTCTTCTTCTCGTTTCATGCTTCTTCGACCTGAATTTTCATGCATTTGTAACGAGCTCCTCTCCTCGGTAGTAAGCGATCCGATACATTGCATCCTGATGCTATAAGCTCAAAGCAGAGGAAAACAAAACGAGATGCCGAAGAATAAGGTAATACATGGAAAAAGGAATAATAGTAAATAAGAAAAGAAATGAGACAAAAGGAAAGGTAAACTTGTAGCAGAGACGTCGTAAGAAGAATCTTGGCAAGAGACGAGCTGACGGATCCTTAATTAAGGTCTCAGACTGGAATGCTAAGAGAAAGAGAAAGAGACGCCAGACGATTCCACAGTGTGGATAGATCCATTACCGCTCCGGTAATTCACATTGTCTTCGTTGCACGGCAATGGGCCCATTCTCTCTTGCGGTGGGTACACCTGATTTCCGACTCTCTTCTGGCATTCTCTTTCTCTCTTTCGCTCGCTCATTCTCTATCTCTCTTTCTCTACTCTTTCCAGCCACTCGACTCCTCTTTCTCTTCTCTTCTCGCTCACTCAACCTCGTTTACGCTCTCCGATTTATATCCAGGTGTACGGAAGCGTGTAACGACTAACATGTATGTTTTTTCTCACCTTTAACTATTTATCCTCAAGATCTCATTGTCTTATTCAACACTTTCGTGCATTCAAATGTCCAAATAAATTGTTACATCGAAACGTCGATTTTCGTGTCTCGCGAGAGGGAATCTCATCGAAGTACTATGGGAAAATATACGTGTTACCGAAAGGACGGTTAGAACTTCCCTGGAAACAATGTCATTTCTGGCTACGATACGAAAAACACTTATTTCCGTTCGTTGAGAAAATAAATTTGTGTTACGATGCATTTATACATCATTTTTATGCAACAGTGAATAAAGTGATTGAATCGAGCGAACTCTCGGTGAATTAACTAATTGTTCGCCCAAAAATTTGAGTGGAACGAACGAATTTCTTTTCTCAGCCTACCACCAATGAAGGATTCTAACACTAAATTCGAATTTTCACCTTAAAATAACTTGCCACGACCACGTATTGCAACTCGAATAGTTAATATTCTTTTATCTACGAATGACTAAAAATAAATTGGGGATCTATATGAATGATTTTAATACCCCAACTCAAAGCCTTTGTGTATTATGCTAATTTAGTATTTTCGTGACTTTTTCAAAAATGACTTTCTTAGTGATTGATCGTTGTGACAGTCGAAAGTTTAAACTATTAAACTAGTTATAAGAGCAGCGATGCGACGAGCCATCTCACTCGACTGACGGCAACGGTGAGTTTTTTCGATTAAAGAATGAGAGTGCAATGAAAGACGTATCTGGCATGAATATTTCGAGAGTTAACTGGAGCATTGGAAGAAAAATTCATACTCAAATTTGTTTAGAGAAGTTTGCTAAAGCTGTAATTTACACTTACAGCGTTGTGAGCCAGTGAGAAAGCGAAATTAGCTTCGAAGAAATAGTTTAGTTTTGCGCCTTTTTTCTTGTTTTTAAGGTACGATTTATACATAAATACATATACAAAGATAAAAAAAGTGAGGTCACGGCGAGTGCCTCGGTTACGTGGCGTGGGTCGAGAGCTTCGTTTCCGCGCGGTGCAAAACAAACCCCACGGCCTGAAGGTGTGCTATACCCGACCATTTGTTTCTACTTATGTCCGGTTCTCAACGAGGTCTCGCTACCACGAAAAAGGGAAGACAGAGAAAGGGCCAGGAGAGGAGGGAGGGAGGGAGGGAGAGAGAAGTGGAAAAAGGAAAAGAAGGAGAAGAAGAAGAAGAGAGAAACAGAGGAAAGGGTGTTATGGGAAAAGGAGTACGTGAGAGGGTAGAATCGCCGAGCATTACGACGACAGCGTATGTGTTGATGCCGGAATTGCTTCGTTAAGATTATATTGTCGTGCTGTTGGGAGTGTGAGGGTGCAGCGGCTCTTCCACACCTGACGTTGCTCTCTCGCTGCTTCCCCTTCCCAACACACACACACACACACACACACACACACACACACACACACACACACACACACACACACACACACACACACACACACACACACGCAGACTCTTATTCATGGAAAACGATGTTTCGCAATGCCACCGAGCGCCACGGCTATACGTTATAACCACACGGATTTCTTGCCAACTGCTAGGGGTGAGAAAACCAGCTCCGTGAGCGAAATCGAAAAGCTCTCTTCGCCGGTATGTGCACTCTTTGTAGGGACAAGCTTTTTAACGAGCTTTTGCGCTGATGTAACCAAACGAGCCTCTAAATAGTCTCTATGAGCGGCGAGCGAGTGAAACTTTCCAAAATGCTTCGAAACGACGAGACTGAAGACAGCTGATTCTCCGGTGTCAAGGATCATTCCATTTTTTGAGATTTTCTGGAACTCTGCGTTCCCACCCTACACAGAAGTTAAACGTTCGATCAAAACGTTTCAGTATTTATTATTTACCCCGATTGTTGGGTGTCGAACGCTGAATATCCTTTCGTGAAACTAAGATTTAAGTTATTAGTTTTCGGGTTTCATCTCCGAATGCGCTGGTTCAGGCCAAGGGATTGACTCTAGTCTGAGTGAGCGACGGATGGGGTTCAAGAGTCATCATGCGGACTGTCCACTGCGTGGCGATCTTATTATTCATTTTAAAAATTTTTTAAAAATTTTACCTTTTTTGTTTATATTTATATTTATTAAATTATTATTATTATTATTATTATTAATTATTAATACAATTCTCCTAAATCTTAAGAAACATGAATTTGCTGCGTACTTCGAAAAATCATTCTTCCAATGACGAAAATCAAATGGCCTCCACTTGGAGGACCATACTTTTTTTACATTTTTTATTAAGAGATGTTTAAAATTTTCATAATTCTTTCTCCTTCGGCTAAAGCAGTTGTTTGCTGGGCAAAAGGGAGTCAGTTAAAAATTGAATTTCAAAAAAGACGGACATCCTCGACAAAAAAATTGAGTCCTGATTCGAGGTTGATTCTACACAAGTTAGGTTGTAACATGCCGTGGATTTCTAACTCACTAATTATTTCCATCAATAACAGTAGCGACGTTTATTAATTGATAAATTCTCGATTCTTCATTTAAGAAACGAAAAAAAAAAACACTATTGTGAGAACCTGTCTCGTGATTGTAGTACGGGTAAAGATCGCCGGTTCGGCTGCGCAAAAATGAAGTATCTCACCGTACACGGATGAGTATTCATTTATTCATAAAAAAAATCTTCTCTTGGAAGTGGCGTCCCCGCCCGGTTCAAGACGGTTGAAGCAAGATTCCCTCAATTCGCAAAACACTTTTGGTACGCACTTCTGGATAACATCCAGCTTGTACAGCGATTTTGTCTGCATGGTCGTAAAACCTTGTCTTTTCGCGGTCGACTTCATCTTGGGAACAGGAAGGATTCGCAAGGGGCCAATTTCGGATAATACGCTGGTTGAACCCAGTGCGTTGTTTCGTAAAAAAAAAACTACGAAAAATTTTTAAGTATAAGCAGATGCATTCTCTTGGTGCAACTCCCGAGCGTTTTTTTTTTCCATGAGCACGTTGGTTGTTCGGGACTCTCGTACATGAACGATAAAGAATTTTAGGCTGCTGTAAAAAATGAAAGGAAAAATTTAATATTCCTAACGGGGGGGGGGGGGGGGGGGGGAACAAAACAAAACAAAAACAACAACTCCGGGAATGAAAGAATAAAATCAAATTTTCGTGTCACGAGTAAAACGCGTATGTGGCTAAAAAATTGAAATGTTTGTAACACACGAGTGCAGCATCACCGAAGCATTTTTTTCCCAGCATTCAACGGCGAAGCTAACAAAAAATGCCAGCAACTTTTTCGTCGAGTATACAAACGAACTATCAAAAGGTAGCATAGAAAGTGGTGTAACGATCACGCGTCACCTACCGCATCAGCTTGACACCAGCTCTGGTTTTCATCCATTGGAAAAAGCTTCATGCGTGCAAGCAAATGAAGGGAACCGTACAAAATACGAGTTACAAAAGATTCGAGAGAATAATAAAGGCGAACGTGAAGAAAGTCGAGGAAAATATGCCGAACAGACGGTTAATCATACCAGAAGGGGCGTTGTTGCGCAAACACGAGTCGCGACACTCATGCATACCGTATGTAAAAGGAAAAGAAGAAAAATTGCCCGAGAGCAAGAAAGAGAGAGCCAAAGGAGGGGGCAGGCTACTGATTATATTTTACTTAAGTAATAAGCAGCTGGCTACGATAAATAAAACTTACTCCAACGTTATGTTGACTCTCTCGTGCTGCAGATTTCATGCACGCATCGTCACTCTATACTGCTGATGCACGTAGCCTCTCTCGTTTGCTTTGTTCCACCATTTCATCCTCGCACTCTTTCAACACCCACAGCGTTACTCGACCACCCCTTTTTTTAATCTCGTTTCTGCACCCCCGGGGCTGGATCCGAGCTCCGTATCACGGTCCTACCGTCGCTATTTACCTATATATTTATATGTTTATACATATACGCGTATATACGGGGACACATAAAGGTAGATCTATACGTGTATTTATATACGTCATGTATGATCGTACATAGCGGGAACACATAGTGCTCTGTAGAGGTGATTTGTCGCGGTGGATATGAGGGCAACGAATGCCCCTCTGGACGCAATATTATTTTAAACGATGATATAGGAGGGGCGCGTGGTGCCGCAGAAACCACGCTATCGCAAACTCTATATACGTCACCAAATATCTCCTTTTCTCTTACTCTTTCACAAGCTTTCCCTCACTTCCTCTCTCTTTCTCTCCTGCTTTACTTCTGGAGCGTCGCCACACTGGAATTTCGCGAAATGAAAATCACGAAAGGTACGGAGTGCACGCCTCGGCGTGGCCAGACGATCCTCTCTTCTATTTTCTTCCCCGCAGACGCCGCCTCTTTCTGTACTAGATGTTTAGAGTATTCCAGCCCAAATTGAAACAGTTCTGATTAACGTTGTTATCGCTTTTTTCTCGAATCGTATTTTGGCTCTTATCATTTTTACTATCATTATTTTCAATCATACTTCCGCTAATGTATACGAATTTTCCGATATATTTCCTCCTGGCTGATGCGCCGGAACTCCACATTCAGCACACTATTTAAACTGTTCAGAATCAAATATTTCTCAATTCAGGCTTCCCCCTCATCGCGCTCAACGGTCATGCTTTATTCAGTGCGGTTGCCTCTCATCGGGCCAAATATCTTCCGATCCCGCCACGCGTATTTATCAGAAACATTCATGACGATCGGTTACAGTTGATCGACTACCCTGAACTCCCTGAAATTCCGTAAGCTTTTCATCCTTCATTCGCAATCCGGTGGGCGATTCGATTTTTAGATCGTTACGCTTGATATCTTCAGCCATCATTCACACCGCTCAATAATCTCAAATTAATTTCTGCCCCCTAATGCGCGATGTGTTTTAATAGAAAGTATTTTCATGATCTAAAAAATGATGAAAATTCAATGTTTAGTTCATTTGGAACGAACTACCGTCGTTTCGGTGCTTTTGTTCCGTGCACTCGAGTTTATTGCGTTCGCTGGCTCGACTAGAGTTTTTTCGGGCCGAAACAGCCGACTGCGGATTCCATTCGCGTTCAACACACTAAACGAAAGAATGGCTGATGCTTTCTGTTTTTTGTTATATGCCTCGGAGGTAGGTATGTATGTGAAGCGCGATTCGGCCTGAAGGTAGCTCTTGAACGTGACTCCTTCGATCTGAATCTTTCGCCTGGATGAAGCTGCATGCGTGTTCGCGGAAAAATTTCACGAGCGAAAAGATACTCGGGTATAGATGTAGTGCGGGACGTAAGGAAATCCTGAATTTTTGAGGAGGTATGGATACCGAGACGCCGAGCGACTGCAAGTAGATACGGAAGATCACGCGGTGGCCCCTTCCACTTTGCCCACTTTTCGACCTTCCGCTTTGGCCTTTTTGCCGCCATATGTGTTTCCCTCTTTCCCTCGCTCGCTCCTCGATTCGACTGCACATACGGAGCGTTCAGTTCGACTCGAAATATCGCGCTACTCTCGAAATGATCGGCCTGGCGCCGATTCAAGAAAGATGCGTTATTAAGGGAGTACCCTCCTCCGCTACCGGGGAAATCCTCTCCCGCGTATCAGCCGAGTGCGCGCGAGTGTGAGAGCAAGGAGTTTTTGGCCCTGTACCAGAAAACCTAACTCTCCAAGGTACGAGCCACTTCCGACACTGACCCACTCCCTCGTCCCCCTGCTCTGCACACAGAAGCCTCTCCCAATCCGTTTGCTTTCACGTTGAACCGCGGCATGCTTTTGTAAAAACTGGACCAGTCGATGTCTCTCGAGAGTATCCCATTTTCAATCCTCACCACACACACACACGAACCATCTTTTTTTCGTCTTGAGCTCTCGCCAATTAGCGATACGATTTATCGCCGATACGTGTCTCATGCTTTCATATTTTTCTTCGCAGTTTAGGAAGTTGTATTTTTCTTCTCCGTCTTTTTTGACCCCGACCCCACTTTTCTGTGCCCCGTCATTTACTTTTTCTACTTATTTTCTACTGATGTAATGATTATGATAATAATGCCACTAACAATAATGGCGAGTGCTCGTAACAGAAGCACCTTAAACGCATCGCAGCGTCGGGTGTATCTATTGAACAGGAAACACGAGAGGAAAGATTTTCCACGATATCGAAAGATATATCAGAGCTTTTCAGACCGTTGTTTTCTTACAGGTGAATAATCCGGCGATTCTTAATCCCCTTCGGTGCTGAGACTCCCATGAATCCACGCTCGAGAACTTTTTTCGATTGTCCGTTTCTCGTTTTATACCACAACGTTACTTTTACTGGATAGAACGGTCCGGTGAAAGCTGCGCCAGATCTTTCATCAGAACTGGGAGCATGAACGAGGAGAGGAGGAGTCGAGGGATGAAGTTGCTCTATCCCCTCCGTTGATCCTTGCCAACCCTTGATAGAAAGTCAATTTGCTCGGTCGTTCGAGGTAAGTCACGCGCGCGCTCCCGCTCATCTGGCGCGCTTCCGGTTGAGACTTCCGGTCGGCGGGAAGCCAGTTCAGACAGTTTGTTACTCCACTTCTTTTTCTCTCACTTTCACTTTCCCTCTCTCTTCCTCTCCTGTGTTTCTACCCGCATGCATGTGTAAATCTGTGTTATGAAAAGGTTACACACGTCGCGGGCGGGAAGCTTTTGCTTTTCCATGGGTCCGACCCGAGAACGGGTCAGTCGTGGGGGGAAAAGTTTTCGAGAATGTCTATAAAAACTTATACGCAAGAGCACATGAGAGTTGGATTAAAGTTGTGTGTAAAATCTCTCCATCGCTCTCCCCGTGACACTCTACTTTTTTCACTTTTCTCCTTCCCTCTCTTTTTCTCGATCCTTTGAATCGGCACACTTTCGAGGATTCACTCCTCCTCAACTTCTACATCTTCGTTTTGATTTTTCAGCTGACTCCCCTTCGTACCTCAACGGCGGATACGATCCCGTGACCACGGAGGCTTATTCTTCACGGGATTTAACCGAGAGCGAAAAAGAATCTAAGTGGAACTTGATCGAAATAACTTTCTATACCGCTTTGTTATTTCTTTTCTCTTCTCCATGGAATTGAATGCTTCCCGAGATCTCCAATCCGCCCGGTTAGTTTTCCGGCAAATCTTTGTATCGTTTCCCACTCGCCCTCTTCCCTCCCTTTTTCTAAAGAGGTGGATCATGGCAAGCGAAAAATTACAATTTCCCTTTAACATGTATATACGACTGCGGATATGCGTAATATTAGAAACGATCAACGGAACTCGTTCGTTGAACGGAAATTGAAAAGAAATCCTTAGCGAGCATTTCGAAAAATACGTTCACGTAAATCTCTGCATTCATCTTGACCGAGCAACTTTTATTTCTATTTTCGACTGTCCTCTCTTTCAATGGATCCCGTGTTCATCCCATGTTCGAACAAAACTCCGATCCAGAGTTTCGCTTTTACAACTTAACTTGGAAAATTCGAAGGCAGTTTTCCCCCCAGGGCTTGTGTGTTATGATAAATTCTGGAAGCGCTGAATCTTTTGGTTCGTGAAAAAAATTCCAATATTATTCGAAGAAATGAGCTTCAATTTCTTTCATTCGAAGTGTGAAAAGCGTGGAGGCCTCTGCGGCTTCAAGAGCTGCCACAGCACTCTTATATACTCGAAAACAAGTTTTCCGGCTGCTCGAGAAGATTTTTAAAGCGTTTCCCCGAGAAGACAATTCGAGAAGCAGAAACCTGGTGGCAGTTCACGTCTTCCGCGTTGATGTTAATAATCAGTCGGCTAACGCTCGATGTTGTTTTGGAAGACGTTTACGTGGGAGGAAAAATGAAAGCCTGGACGTCGTTAGCCTTCTCGGTAAGTTGCCGGCACTTTTTCGGCTCTTTTTAGCAGAGACTCCTCCCCTGTCTCTTTTAACGTCTGCATTTGTGTCTCTTTTTTTGTCGGAGTACGTGCGCGGTATAGTTATACATAGATTTTTTTAATCCTGACCACAGTGTAGGTAGTTCGCCAACGAGCAACTGCGAAGCTTGCCTGCAACCTTTTTAGCTGCATAGTTAGGTTTTTTATATTTTTTTTTTTTTATGATTTTTTTTTCACCATCAGGTCGCCAACGGCATTACGCAAAATTACAAAATTAAACTCGGCGCTGCCGGCCCGTGCCTTGAAAACCCGGTAACGAACACGCCAAACATAGAAGCAGAGAGAGCCTCGCATTGGTTAGGGCTTTCGCTCTGGTGTATTACACGGGAAGCTCTCGCTTTTAAACGCCTGAAACGTTGCCTCTGGCTAGAGTTCACCCTTTCACCGTCTCTCTCACTTCCCCCCTCGCCCCTCAAGCTTTTCCGCACTTTCCGTCTTCCTCCAACGATCCCTCTCATTCCCGGACTTCCGTCGGAGCTTTTCTCCATGCGCGTGATGCAGAAGCTCGCGTGCAGCTTCTCCCTTTTTTCCCTGAAACACAAAATAAAATAGCATCGCGTCTACTTTCACCCCTCGAGCATTTTATGTTTATATATAAGCGAGCTCGAGTGTGAGTATTTTTCGCTCGTACTTTCAAATGAGTAACAAGTGTGTACAACTTTAATTACATCGCGTCCACATTTTCCCCGTGAATTGTAAGAGTCCGCCCAATTGTGTTTCATCAACTAACCAAATGTGAATTCACCCTCATAACTATTTTTGCGTTGAATCGAATTAAAATTAGACGCAATCGAAAACCAGAGCAGCATGGTGTTCCTCTTTCACTTGATATTAAACGTTCACCGTATTAAGGGGGCCACCCCGTGTGGCAGTCGAATTTTTTGTAATTTTTTCCCCATTTTTTGCGGCGGGAAAGAACGTAGACTTTTAAAATTTGAAGGGTTTATTTATTGGTATTTCAACTTCGTGATAGAATCTTGAAACTTTTATATCTTGAATAAATTCGATGTAAAAATACTCCGCAGGAATCCTTATGTTTCTCGATGGTCTCCACGATTCTGAACTAAAATCATACAGAAGTATTAAAAGTTGAAGGACCATCGCACTTTGAAACACAAGATTTGAATTTTCAAGAACGTTTCAAGGCGCAAAAATCCTTAAATAACGAGTCTCGAGAAATGGGAAAAAAAATATAACAATCAGAAGTGCACGTGCCTCCAGGAACGCTGAATCTCGTCACTCCCACCGGGGAATTCGTTCGTCTCGCTTCGTCCCCTTGATTCTATTGGTCATTGTCATAAAAGTAACAAACGATGAACATACCGGGAAAAAGAGTACTTTCCTATCGTTTTGGCGCCTCCACAGTCAATCGGGACACACTCCATCGCAGGTTCGTTCTGATTATTCGAAAACAAGCAAGTGCAATGACAAGGCCGTATGGGGGCAGCAGACACAATGGTTGAAAACGGCTTTTATTCGTTGAGTTTGGATAAACCACGTTCCGCGCTTTCGCACAGGGACGATTGGTCCGGCCGATGGAGGGGGAAGCAGAGAAGGGAAAGGGAGTTTCGCCGCTACATTGTACGTGACCGGAACCGTGCCCTCACAATCCTAAAATCTTTTATATACATGTATACACTTGATCAATATCTTCGCAATAATATACATATACGTAACAACCGAGAGCAGTGTAGTATAAGCGGCGTGTGTATCAGCCCGTGTATTGGCTGTTGCAAAGCTTCCAATATTTGACTAGCCAGAGCTTTTGATTTATACTGGCGTCCAATAAAATACGGGCTTAGCCTCTAATGCTCTGGCAGTAGCCCGAGGGAGTCGAGCCGGGTCTGCTCAACATATCCGCGGTCGTAGCTCAAATAGCGATAACTCCGGAAAGCTCAGAAAAGAGGATTTTTCATTAGAAGAGTTTGGGTCTGCAAACGCGGCAGTCCTTGCGCGTTTTGGGGACTTTGGAGGCCTCGGTGGTTGGCTCAGTATCGAGGAGGCGTCGATGCGTGAGAAACAGAAACGTTTGATTTCCACGAGCCGAAATTTTATTTATTTGCAGAGCGTCAATGATCGGAATACTATCAGAAAAAGTAAGTCGAAATATGTAAGCGAAAAGAACGAGAAATCCGGGCGAAAGAAGCTACGAAAAAATCGATAAAAATGTGGAGATAATAAAAAGCGATGAGCGAGAGTTGGCTGGCGGAAGAAATACAGAATTAAAACTTTGCCATTAGTGTGCTCTGAGTGTTCCGCGAAGATTAGCACTAACGAGAGACTTGAGCCAAAAGTTGATTTAGTGAAAACGTACATAGCATTTCATCGGTTGCTGTACGAATTTCAACACAGATTTATATATCAATAGTATATATGTATAAAAGATGGCGAAACATGGAGAGATTTGGTGGTCGTCCCGTTGCCCATCAACGATCGAGCGCAAGCACGAGAATGTGTGGGTTTCAATTTCCGTGGCTATAAAGATCCGTATGCCTCACAGTCTCGTCTAAATCGTGTTCTATTGGGGATTCAGTGATTCTCATTCCTGGATCCCTCGAACGTGTAGAAAGCCAGCCGATTGATTTCCGGGCTTAGGGGAGGCACGTGAACTAAATGCGTATCAGGTTACCGTTGCTATTATATATTTTGCTTCGAGGAACGGCCAGTGATGTTTCTCTTGATCGTTTTTGCTTTTCCAGTTGTAGATACGACTGTTTCATTCACCGAAATATTGAATCCATTGCAATCAAAAACTTTGTTTAAAGGCTGCGATTCATTTTCTATTAAAATGAAAGAAAAAAATACAATAAAATGTATGAAAATTTGACACGGAGCTGATGCTGCTTCCTAGTTGAAAAAAAATTTCATCGCATCGGTCTGCATTTCGAATATCGTGATGAGAAATCCTGAATAACGAGCGACGTTGATTGAACCCATACCGTCACCAGTTTCTCGAAGCAGCAAAAATCCAAATGCATTTTCATTGAACGATGTTTCAAGAGAATTTTTCTAATGTAACGATACCATCGGGTCGAAAGATCCATAAATTACTATTCATAAGGGTGTATTCGGAGCAACGAAATAGCAGGAAATTTCCCTCGATATGGGGAAAAGAAGGAAAAGCGACGAGGAATGTCAATTTTGTAGTTCGGAGAAAAGACTGAAAGATTGGAAAAATAAGGCGAGCTACCGATCACTTTCTTGCTTCACTCGGGGCGCAGGGTCTTTCCGACCGAAGCGGTGGGACGGTGGCTCTCTTCCTTCACGATTGGCAGGGACTCGGATAGCTGCTGAAAGCCGCGAAACGAGAGGGGCAATTTCATTTTTCTTTGCATAATTATCAACTTGCTTAGCTGCGTCTCGCGTTTTCTCTCGTCGCGTCCTTTCGTCCTTCGACTTATTTCTCCCGACTTGTCAAGCTCCGTGGAATACTCGAATGCCGTCGTGGGGAAATGGATATGCAAAGTCTCTGGAGTACGTGCAGGCGCGAAGCGCTGTCGATGATCGAAGAGCCAAAGATCAGCTGCACAACATTCGTAAGGATGACTGCAAACACACTCCGGAGAAAGTACTTTGTAAAAGCCCCGATATCTTTGCTGCAACGAAAACTGGCTGCTGGGTAAATGGTAAAATGATAAAAATGAGAGTATCGAAAGAGAGTCTGACAGAGATGGAAGCAGATCGGAGCAGCCTCGAATCGGGGGTGACTGTAAAGAGAACGTGAGATAAAGAGGGTAGTTTTGCTGAACAATAGGGCACATTTACGATATACTGGGCAAAACGTAAAAAAAGAGAAGGGAAAGAGAGCGAGTGCGAGGGAGAGAGATGAGCGAGTGCACCGTAGAAAAAGTAGAGGGAGAAATTGATGTCAGTGAAAGATCGCGGGCCGAGGAAGCTGAATGGAAAAGTGATGAAATATAAATATGGTACCCGAGGGAGAAGCTTCCCTATCTCTGTATCTCGTTTCCTTTTTTTTCACCCCCCTCGCACCCTTTTTCTTCCTGCTTCCGTGCAGAGCTACCTCCGCCCTCCCACTCTTAACCACCCTTCGCGGCTTCTTTTTCTTCATACCTTTATACCTCCTCTCCCCGAGCAACTATATACTCTCATTTTTGCCTGCCTCCCCCGGTCCCTCGCGCTTTCCCCCTTTCGCTGTGTTACTTACCCCCCGCCCTGCGCGCGCCCCTTTTCCACGCTGTGACGGCGAGACCTCCATCACATCACCATCCAGCCGCATTAGTCGATATCCCGTTCAATAAAGTTCTCTGTATACCTCTTGTACATGTGCCCCGTGTAACCTCTGCCCCCGCGCCAACAGCTCCGCGTATCCACGTATGCGCGGCTGCTGGGAAGACCGAGGAAAACCCTCGCCCGACTCCGAGCATCCTCGTCGCCTATTTGTGCACTCATTTCCAACCGTCTACTCCCCGCTCCGCGCCTCCCCTCGGTGGCGAAGGGGTTGAAAGCCAGAACACACTTTTTCTCCGCGGTTGATTCGAATCAAAGGAAAAACAAGTTAACTCTTTCTCTCTCACTCTGTTTTTCCCCGTTTTCTATCTTCTTCGCTCACAGCCACCGCGCTTTTTTCTCTCCCCAACGCCGGCCACGCCGCCTCTCCCATCAACTTTCATCCCGGTACTTCCAGCCCACGTCACTGTTACCTTTGTATCGCCATGTCTAGTTTTCTCTATTTCACGAGACCCCCGCTTCCTTTGCATACTCTTTTTTGCCGGACAGTGTGTGAATGGAGAAAAATTAAAATATTCCAACTCCGTTATTATTTTTTGACGATGATAATATTCACTTGAGAAAAAAGGCACCAAACGGGCACGTGCGTTTGATGACGCCTCTCTGCTCATCTCCTCCCGATTTCTTTCCGTCCAATTATGCTATTCCACATCCACTACGTAAAAATAGAGCGTGCCGCTTTGTTCGGCGGTCCGCGATTCACCCGGCGTAGGTCAGTGAGGCGGTAACTTGATGCTCAAGCTTCACGCGTTAACGCATTAACTTTTATCAATTTGAAACTTCAGCGTCCGAGGCAAGCTCCGAACAGGCGAGTCGAGGGACCGGTTTCTTCCTTCGAATGGTGGTGATTGCGAATGGAAAATGCTGCAACGCAAACGCAATTTTTCATCGCTGATAAGGCTGCTGATAAGAAAAATTTATTCGATTCCTGCGCCTCTTGTTCATCTTTTTTTGCCAGTTATTTTCGAAGCTCACTTTCAACAGTTGGAACGAATGAATAAATGGCTACAGAATAATCAACGTAATTGAAAATTATGAATTTCGTGCACGAATCTACACGGGACTGTAACTGGACGCTCGGAAATAATGATCCGCGTTATGGGACATCAGTAATATTTAAGGCGATAACGAAAATGAATGCAACGGTGTTTCCTCGCCGTAATTCACATGTTCGCTGAAGAAACGTTGAGGCAGGTCGGAGCATACGTGAACGAAGAATGCCAGACACGGGAAGGCGAGACTTTTACTACCCTCGCGCAGCTTTTTTCGAGGCAGCAGCGAGCTCCGGGAAGATCTTCATCGGCAAATGGACCAATGTTCCTCGTCATATCAGCCGTTTCTACTTTGTCATTTTTACGGAGAACCAGAGAGCTCCCTCTCTATAACTAACAATAAAAAAGAAAAACGCGGAGGATAAAAACAAGGTAAAAATGGATGAGAAAAACATAAACAATAAGAACGAGCCGGGAAGAGGAAACAAGGTAGAACAAAAATGAAGAGAATGAGGAAAAAAGAGGAAAGGGGTTCCCTGGTACACCGTTGCGAGTGTTCTCCCCCAGGCTATGATCGGTATATACTTTTAGTGAGCTCAAAGCACAAGCCCTCGTTATCAGATACACGCAACGTGCGACGAGAGAGAGCTATACGCTGCCTGATAATACCACGGAGGAAATACCACCTAAACGGGCCTCCAGTCTTCCACGCCCACGGCTGTTTTTCTTATAATATACTTTTAGCGTGTATTGAAGATACTAACTACCAGACCTATATCAGCCGTTACATGTTCGCCGGGATTGTCTCCTCGTCAAACTTTTCATACCAACATTTCTGCTTCCCTCGAAGAATCATTTTGAAGCAGCTCGATGATGAGCCACTGGCTCGTGAGAAAAAGGAGTGGGGCAGCTTACGACTGACGTCGGTGACTCTCGAGCTTTAATGTATGACATGAATTTCCCAGTAGTTGATTCCGTCCTCGAAAAAACGGTAATAAGCGGTGCGGAAACGACGAACAATTCACTGCTTTCGAAGAAACTTCGTTTTTATAGAATTCCATTTTTCTTGGTTTATTCTATTATAAAAACGCTGATCTCTTTTTTGCTGAAATGTAAAATAGCTGCTGGAAAAATGAGGTTTCTGAGGCGCAATTTTTCTTCTCTTATGTTCCTGTTTCGAAAGATCGTGGCGCTGCTATTTTACGACTCGTCGTTAATAGTTCGAGGGAGTGAAAATTATTTGGCGTTTGTTTTGAGCACATAAGAAGATAAGGAGTTCGTATAACTTGCCTGGAGTCGTGATAAAGGTTATATTCATAGATAGCACTCGTGATTCGAAACCACTAGTTTGGAAGATTTTACACTACATTGTAGCAGAATGTATTATTATATTTGGTGAATTTCAGTAACAATTTTAGTGAAATATATAATGGCTCCTTGGTTCCATTATGGTGTCTATGCGGCTTACAGTATTATCTCGTGTACACGCTAATTTCTATTCGCGTTTGTGTAGAAGAGATACTGTTGAATATTTGGACACGTGTAGAGAGAGAGAGAGAGAGAGAGAGTCTCTGCGCATTGTGTCAGTATTACAATGGCGAATTATTTTATGGGCACATAAAACGTATACAGGGGTAGAGAAAATTTACACAAGTGTAAAACGTAAGAGACTTTATTACTTTCATTACAATTCGTACTTATCGTGGCTATAGATTTTGCTGTACCTTTATCGAATCGTTATCGAATGTATTTTGAAAGATTTGTGGGCGTGTGTCGACTGGCAACGAAACCATCAATTTCCTAAATACAATCTTAACTAAAAATCTTCCTCTTCAATGATTAAGAGTCATCGAGCTCACGTGACCAACTCAAAATCGATAGTGTCGCGTAGTAAAGTATTTTGTTTGTAGTAAGCAGGGTCGCTGTCACATGTCAGACGCCTCGCGTCCATTCTACCGGATTTCTCCGTAAATTTTTATTGAAATCGCGACAAATAAATTTCGTAACGAGCAGTCAAGCGGTGTGAGTCCGGCTCTGGTCTCTTCGGTTGTGGCAAATGCGTGTGTAATTCGCGATAAAATAATCTTTGTTACCACCGCAAGAAGTGTCATGGCGTACGCAAACCGCTCCGTATTTTTATTCATTCGTTGAGGTGGTGAAAAAAATCTGCTGTCCAAAAATGGAGCACATCCTTAACAATTGACGACTCGATGACTCTTAACAATTAATTTCGTGAGTTGATAACAAATCCTGAAGAAGGAAGAATCGTGATAAAAAAAATGACTGTATTTTGGAGCGAAGAGCGGATTCAGTCAGAATCAAAATACTTTTTCTGCCCCTTCTCTCTCGTGACAACATCTCGTCTTTCCTACTTTCCCATTCTTCATTTCACCCCTCGAGGACAAAGAGTACGGACGACTTTGCTCAAGACACCGCGTAACTAACGAAGTGCTACGGACCATTTTTTTCGCATACAGCAGTCCGTGAATATTCATGACGAAAAAAATAAATTAATTAAATGCCACCCTCTGCTCGAGGACAGTCAATTTACCAGGGTGGCGTGATATAGTATTCTCAGGAAAATTTCTTCTTTCAGTGTCTACAATGCGACAGCAAAGGTCTCTTCTCATCAGGTCGGTCAACAAATCTGTACGTGACATATATCCACGATTACAAACAACCTCTGCTCGATAAATAACTCAAACTTACTCTTATCTTCTCTTCGGGTATGAATAATAAGCTGAAAATGCTCGATGCCAAGAGATCGATAAACGAAGTTTGCGAAATTGTGTTATAAATATATTGAGTCAGGATCGTTCAACGTGGAAAAAAATCGATGTTTTGCTTCATCGCAATCGTCTTACTCTCCACAATATCTCAAGACTCGTCTCAAAAGTTGTAATGAAAATTCGTTACTTTCATCAATATCATTCTGTCCACGGTGTTAGAAGGAACTTAATGGAGCCTCGAGTCTCGTAGTACGAGCACCAATATTTCAATGGATCGATCATATGCAGCTATCAATCCAAGAAAAAAAAAACTAGTTTGCGAAACTAATTACGTTATGGCTAGAAGTGTACTGGTAAGAATAAATGAACGAAGAAAAAAGCCAGGTTCATTCATTTTCAAGAAGTTTATCGACACGAAGTTAATCCATCCGTTCTGGTGGCTCTCTATTTTTCTTATTCTTCATTTGGCGTCTCTCAGGTCTCGTTATTCTGTGTTGATGATCCGAAGAACGGGACGGAAGCGTAATTTGTGCAAGTCGTCCTTTGGTTTCGCCGAGCGAGCGAGGGATACGGTTATTTTCTTTTGGCCTCTCGCATTTTTATGGTGTCGTTCTTTCTCTTGCTCTCTTTCTTCGCCGGTTTTCGCGTCTCGTGTTTCGCCGAGAAGTCGAACGCTCTTGCTTGGCGTGATCCAGCTTTATTAAAGAGTTAACTCGCACTCTTTATTTTTCAGGCTGGCACTGCCACCTCCTTCTCAACGTTTATACTTCTCGCAGTTAGTCTCTGCGCAGCCTGCCCCCAAACCCTGCTCCTTCGCCGGGGGCCTCTTTCGGAGACGCCATGCGAAACTTGGAAGGTTTTTTAATTTACCGGCCGTCAGAGTAGGCGACTCGGACGAAAACAGTGGCGGAGGGCAGAATATAAAGTATGGGGGTTGGGGGATAGAGGCAAAGACGTTGATGCATTGCGAGAAAATTGTTGAAACTGTAGCGTTCCCATCCACGGTTGATGTTCGTCTAACGTCGTGGCGTTTTCAGCGTCTTCAACGCTTCTCCGTCGGACAAATGCGTTCTTTCCAGTGGCATCGACCCCGCGTTTCTTTTCTGAATAGTAAATTCCTTGGACAAGGAAGATACTCGAATGCGACGTGTCAGTTGGAAGGATCCCCCCGCGCGAATTTATTTCGGCTTCTTCTGATTCGAAACCGAAGAAGGAATAATGTTAAGTTAATGTTGTAAGTATCGGAAGGTATGCGTGGAGTTTTTCGATGCTAAAGAGAAAAAAGGAGGCGGAGAGGCGACTGATAGCCTATTTGAGTCGCTCTCGAAATACACGAGCCGTTTTATCGCCCGTGGATCAAGTCGGGGTGGCTTTCTCGTTCGCTCAACGCTTGGAAATCGCTTTGAAGTCGCCTTGCCGGGAAAACGGCCATGAGTTCTTATCGTTCCATATAACTTTGAGGTAAACGGACGGAGCTCGGAAGCGTGGTGGGAAAGAAGAAAAGAGAACGGAGCAAGAGAGCGGGAGAGCGCCGGAGAGAAAGGAAGAAAAAGGCCCAAGGGTAGTCGACGAGCTAGTGAAAATGGCAGTCGAAGCGCCTGTACACTTTCTAGTCTGCCTCGTTGTACTTTTTTCCTTCGCTATCGAAGAACGCGGACTATCCATCGGTTTTCTTTCTCAACTTGCTTCTCGGTCATCCCTCGCTGGCGGGGTTACGCTACCAAGTGGAGTGGGCTAGATACAGAGAAAAGACGACGAGAATACCGGTACACTTTTGCTCGTTCTCTCCAGTCCGGGTTTTCCTTTAATTACGAGGACCATTTCTAAATTGGCTGTAACTCTCTCACGGTTTTCTTATTCGCACGAGCGAAGAAGAGGAAAAGATACGAATGAAGCACCACCGGAGAGAAAAAGATACAGGAAGAAGAAAAAGAAGGCAAGAAAACGAGACTCCTGGTGAATCTTTGTATTCTGTACACGAGACGCAGGCTCCATGTTCCACTTGTACCGTGTATATAACGAAAGGCAAAGAGCCGACAATTTATATTCGTCGACCTTATTATCCCTGGCGCTTCCCTTCTTTCTCTATTCTTTTTTTCCCCCCTCATACACGTATATATGACGTATACACATTCGTACAAACCTATATCTGTATACGAAGTTTGGCTTTCTCTTTTCCTCATCGTGCTTGCTCTTCTGCATCCTTTCTCCTTTCATTATCTTTGGCGCCTTCTCTTATTTTTCGTTGCTCGCTTATCCGCGTTTCACTCTACCATTCTCCTCCTGGTGTCATCTTCACGGTTTTCCTCTCTTCGTTTTCCAATTGCCCTCTTGAGATTATCGTCTTTGCGCTCTATTTTCTTTTCTTCTCGTTCACTTTGCTTCTTTACAGCCCCTTGAGGTGCAAAAAGTATAGTTGAGTTACGAAGCACTAATTAAGCCATCGCAGATCTTTGATCAGCAATAAAATATCCTTCTCGAAGAGTGAAACGTCTCGGAACGAAGGCGTTTCAAAAAATTTTCAATATCCCGAGTACTTGGATTGAAATCATCGAAAATTATGTTTTCAGAAATAACTAAACGATATTGACAGAGCTTACACGTGCGCAAACTTTTTACTGCTGATCCATTTGGGTATTATTTTTGCGCAGAATATCGAAGTGTTGAAAAAATAAAAATCGTGGAAAAAATATGGAAAAGCTGCACAATTTGTTGGCGAACTACGAGCACCTTGTTTTTTATTTTTATTCGTTTTATTTCATGTGGGGTTTTTTTATAAATAGACCAATATTGCATCGTGGAAGCAAACGATTTACTGGGTCATTGGAACGTCGGGAATATTTTCATTTGATTTGAAGCGATGACTCGTTTATGCCTGCTGCTTTCTCGCTTCCTTTTTCACCAGTCTTCCTCTTTCACTCTCCCTCCTTTGATCGATAGCAGTATACATATATATATATATATTTTTTTTTTACTTTAACATCACCGATACGAGTCGAGTGTGTGGTACGATAGATTAAAAATTTCGTATCTCTTATATTCCCTCGCTCACTATTGTTCATTTTGACAGAAATAATTTCATTTATATAGGAAAAAGGAGGAAGCGAACGGCGAAAAAAGCGTTCCCCATCAGCTGCGATCACTCGACGTCTATCACCGTTGATTCGAAACGCGAATTACTTTTTTACGGTTGAAATGTATTGCAATACGAGTTTTTCAGCGATAGTTATAATTTGCATAGAAATCCGAAGCCGTTCGGAAACTCGGATCGTTCTAATCGCTATCCGCGTTTTCATGTATCAAGTATGCATATAAACATGTTAAAAACGCACACATTCATAGGTGTACTGCGCGGTGTGTTCATTCCGAAAGAACGGAAACCATCAACTTTTTTCTATTTTAGTTTTCATTCGATTGAGAGAAAGCGAGAGAGAAATGGGAGGAATCGTCGGTACGAGAAGAAAAAAGTCTAGCAAAAAGAGAGAGCGAACATGCCCTGGGAGCGGTGCGCAGAGCGACGAGGCGGGGGTGGAAATTCAGTGGCATTAATAAACACTCACTGAGATCACCCCGAGCTCGAGGTCTTTTTTTTGCTTCACAAATATTCCAAAGATACATTCGAACTGCCCCAGATTTTTCACGCTCGTTAATTCGTGCGGCTTCGATTTCAAACTGCTCCTCTTTTTTTCTGCCCCCCTCGTGTCCCTTTCCCGACCGGGTCGCACCTCGTCTCCGCCTCGCAAAACCATCGAACGACCGATTGTTCGTTTAATGGTTAGACGAACGGGGATTCTCCATTTAAACGTGCTTCTCTCGTTCGCCACTCACCCGCCACACCTTTTTTCTTGTAACAAATCGCTTTATTTTGTCGCTCGAATGATCCGAATCCATTTCGTGGCTTTATCTTCGAATCGATGTCGATTAAACTATTCGGAATCAACAAGAATTGGATGCTTTTCAAAAGTCCGACGTATCAGCTCGCATTACCGAATTTTTTTCAACTCTTTTCACTCGATCCTACAATTTCTCGATCAATTTTTCATTTACCATTCATTCCAAATTCAAAATTGGAAATGAAACATGTTCATGGTAATCCGAAAAACGTCCACCAGCCCATTGTTTTCTTCCATTCAATTATGTTAATTTTTAATCCATCCAATATCACTTTGCTCTCATGACGATCACCAAACAATGAATAATCGTATTAAAACTCCATTTTCCTAATGCAGTAATTACAAGCTCACTAAGCTACATCATTTTCACAATTTTTTCTAACCCACAAAATATAAAATATCTTTTCACACATACTTCCTTTATATTTTCTCATATTTTAATTGATTTTCATACCACGAAATAATCTCCACTTTTCGTTAAAAGTGAATATCGAATATTATTGTTGGCTCCTCGCATTCGGATAATATTACGAACTGATGATATAAAATAGCCCATTGTGCATTGGTCCTCCCTGCAGGGATATCGTATTTATTTATACGTGCGCCTGAGGGATTGGCGGAATGGATGATTGAAAACATTCATATATGCTCGGGCGAGCGATCAAAATAATAAACGATTCGCATATGCATTAAACCGTATATAGAGGCGTGTAATTTTTGTACGTGCAAATTCACATATGAATGACAAATTATTTTTTCATTTCCATGCATAGCGTATGCTATTTTTATACGTTCTTTTTTTTCTTTTTTCTTTTTTTATTATTTTTATTTCTCGAGATATATCGCGTTTCCTGTTAAATAATATTGACAACGGTTATCACTGCAATGAATATATTTGTACGGAAACAAATGTCGTTTATTTTAAAATAATGAAAAAATATGTATCTGCAGTCATTTCATGTTAGTTACACACTGCTTTTTCGCAAATACAAATATGAGTTAACGTATTTATCACGTCGCGTAACAACAGTTCTGCGATTTTGTTGTTTTTTCTTTCTGCTACGAATTTACCAAACGCAATTAATCATACCAATTCGGTAATAGACTTTTATCACTGTTCTCGAATTGTTCATCTGTTTTTTATTTTTTATATTTTTTTTTTTTCATTCAATGCCATTTTCATAATTTACATTAGTTGTCGTGTATTTGAGAGTTGAATTATTCATATTTTCCTTACAAAAGCATGCTCCGCTATTTCTTCTCATGTAGGAAATGAAATCGATGGAGAAACGCGAGAGGAAATTGTTCCATAATCAATGAGTGCAATTTTGCACTCACCTGAACTTCACGTGAGCGATGATTCGTAAATAATTTAGTCGATCACTCCCCACCTCTTATTTCAATTCGGAAATCGTTACTCGGCTCAATATTCATTTTTGCCAGGAGAATCATAAACTCTTTCGCCCTTTTTTTGGAATGGGACTTTCATCTTATTCCAAAGAGCTTTAAATTCGATATTTTTCCACGAGACGTGCAAGCATTTTTTGAAACTTCACTTTAACACGATTTCAAAATGCTTTCTTTTCTTTCTTGCTTTGTCGGATCTCCCTCGGGTTTACCTGCCGCAGACACGAGTCGTGAACAATGAAATCAAAATTTCAAATCATAATGTGCCAGTATAGATGTAATATTGTTGATTATACATAAACCTATGTATATACAAGGTAAGTGGAGAATTTACACGAGAAATAGTAGTTCGGGGCTTCCAAGCACTGTTCATTTATACACATAGCATATACAGAGGGTCTCTGATGTTCGACGTTACACGGCCAATTAAATTTCACGATCGTTCAGCCGCACGTGCTCTTCTCGATTTACAGCCTTGAAATACAGCTTTGTGATGCAATTAACGATAATTAATTTCAGCCTGGGGTCTCAACGTGTTACGATCACTAACATCGATGCAGAGTATGAATGAAATCATTTTTTTCCACATGCTCGATTAAGGCATATGATTCTATCGCGTTTATCTTCACCTTTATGTCAAAGTAGCTTTGTCCGTTCGCTTGCAGTGAGCGGCAAAATGAATCGCACAAGAAGATAAAAATATTTTTTCGTTCGTCAGTAAGTCGAATTATAAATATGCTGAATGAGTTTTTTACATCCTTCGCTTCAACGATTCTCTGTATTTAGCTTTGACACCGAGTCGACCTGATCGGTGTGTAAAAAGATTAATGTCCCAAGAAAATATTTTCAGTCTTATATTTGGAGCACCAAGTTAATCGATTTATACGAATTATTTGGATATGTGAGCGAATAAAAGTTCAGGGACTTACACGGTGACGGAGGGGCGAATTTCGATGGCATGATTTCTCTGCTGACGGTCATAATACGGCGAGGATATATTTATTTCTCGTATTTCCAGTGTGTCTATAAGCATCGCATATTTTGCAGGGGAGAAGAAGCACAAACTCTTTCAGTGTTTCTTTTCTCGGAGGTTCGCGTATACACAGTCACCAACATTGAAAAAACAGTCCGCCTTAGGGGTACCTCTCACGAGTTAGTATTTGCGCAACTTTTTAAATTTCCGGTCGTGGATTGCCTTCGTCTTTTCGCTCGCATATTCTCCCCGGAATCGGAAGCGTTCCCCTCGTCCGTGTAGTTATTTCTTCTTCCAATTTTTCTCTCCCCTTTTTAGCCTCTTCCATCCTCCGCTTCCTTGGGTTGAGAACAATAACCGAGTGCAAAAAAAGCTGGCCGAGGATCTCGGCCATGCAATTGTGTACATTAACAAGGGACTGTAGGTAGAGGTGGATGAACACAGTGAGTTCGCTAACCAAACTGGATTTCTTTGAAAACTCTTTCTTTTCCTATACCCCATTAACCTTATGCCATCGATCGTTTAACCGTAGTTCTTTTGCCTCGAACCTTTAAGCACAAAAGCCCCGTGTATTATAAAAGTGGGCATTACCATGGCAGCGAGAAAAAAAAACACAGATTTATTCTCCTTTTTGTTTGCTGCGCCCTGGAAATCCATCAATGAAAATTTATCGCGAGTACTTTGCTTCCACTGTATTTCCGAAACGTCAGCGGACTTAAACACCTCGCCCAAGACCCCAGATAACCAGTATCGCCTTCGTACCAAAGTCAAGAAATTTCAGTCGCCCGTGTTTTGATGAATTACGTATCAGCGAATGAAAAGAGCCCCGGAAATCGTAGAAAAAAGGTCAGCCGATATACACCACAGGAAAGAGAAAGAGCGTGTGTCATGAAAAGCGGGTGGAAAGAAAACGAGGGGTGTCAGTAGCTGGCAACGAGGCTCGCTCACCAGACGGTTGCCGGGTTAAAAAAAGCTGCGGAGCCGTGTACTATGCTAATCCTCGTATATACGTTATGCCGCGCATAAAACATAAAACTCACTTGTTCTCACTCTTCGTCAACCTTCCTTTCTCCCAGTCCGCTTCTCTCTCTTTTCATCTTCTGTTTTCCTCCCACCCTTCCACTCGCTCCGCCGCTTTCTCTTTCTAATGAATTTATTTTTCCCACTGTTACAACCCTTCGTCGACCTCTTTCCCCGCCGCCCAGACCCACTTCTCGCTCTCTTTTTTCTCCTGCTGAATGTTCTCTCGCTCTCTCGCGTTGCCCAACAACATTCCTCCTCACTCGGGGAATGCAAATCTTTAAGTACTCCTCCGCTGGTATGTCTCGTACATGCTACATGTGATAATAAAAACTGCCGCATGTTCTCTATTAATACAGAACTACCCATGAGCCTGGCCAATTAGACCTCGGGTAATGACGAAAAGGAGAGAAAACTGTGGATGTTTCTCGACGTTTTTTCAGTTCCAATTAATCGACAGCTCGAGCGAAGATTGATAGATTCTAAATTTGAAAATCGCACTGCACGTTCAAACATTTTGTTTGAACTGTGCCGGGCGGTGAAGACCTTTTGAAAAAGAAGAAAAGTCCGGAAATCGAATTGCTCGATCAATTGATTTGTGGCAGTTCTGACTGCTCTGGCAAGAGAAAAATGGGAAGCTGAAACAAATTCGTTTCGCGAAGGCAGACATTTTTTTTATTCGAGATCACGAAAATTGATTTGCGAACAATCTACCGGCCGAGTGGGCATCCACCTCTTTGGGGCTCAATGAAAGTTGATGAGACAAAATATCGTACGAATCCCCTAATTCGTTGGATCGTTCTAATCATTACTGCTCAGCCGAACGTTCATTAGGCTCGGGTAATTAAGTTCATTCATCTGCACGAAATTTTCATGATTCGGTTGAATAAACTGTCATTGCTTATTCAGCAAATGAGGAGTTTTCAGTGGTGTGCAGCAAAATTCAATTAAAAAGAACCAATTCTTCTTCTCTTTCATTTCTTACCCCAAATAGATTGACTTCAGGCTCCATCCCTCCGAAGATTTACAAACCAAAGTATCGAGCATCCCCCTCAACAGTTTGGATCAGCGCTGACAATTGTTAGCTTTTTCAACATCGATTCACTCATTTTCGTGTTTCGCGCGGCTTGTCTTCGGGCTAAAAAATGTTGGTCATTGCTTTACGTTCGATAAAAACGGTTTCCCGGGCTCATCGGGAAGCACACAGAGGGGAGAGAAATGATTGTGAAAATGCTAATTGATTCAGGGAGTCCAATAATGAAGTGTGCAGCAGAGGATTGTTATTTTGGATTAAACTGTTGACCACAACGAGCGCTACAGACGAAAAGGTGGAACAGGCGCGTACAGGGAAAATGCATATGAATTGTGTGAGAGCTCTGGTTATTTTCGAAAGTGAATATCAATACCTGAGCCGATTTATTGATAAATAATGAATATATTGTTCGTCAAATCTGGAAATACAAAGTGCAAAAAAGCAAATCGAAAAAAGGAAAGTAAACATTCTATAAACACGTACGCATGCATTGTTGCCGCAGGATTTCCGATCGGTTATTCTGGCTTGTCGCGTTCGCGTTCACCCAGCAAAGCACAAACAAAGAGAGAAAGAAGTGAGAAAGAGTGAGAGTTGCTCGGGTTCAGTGCGAGAGCGGTAGCATGGGCTGCTTATTATAATTTAATTCCGGTAATTGTACCGACGCGCGTGTGCCCGGGCCTTTCGAAATTAATTAAATTAATACCGGTGAATGCTGCGCGTGGGCTGAGAGAAAGAGAAAAGGCGACGGCGGGGGGGGGGGGGGGGGGGAGAGGATTGGGGATTACACAAGGCAAGGCTGACGCTTCTGGGGCTCGGTTTATGCGCGTGTTTCTCTTCCCTCCTGCGAGAGCCCCCTTTTCTCGCGCTTTGGCTCACAACGGATTCAACGCTGCAAGTTTACCTGTGGACTTTTCATCACTGCACCTGTGTTGGCCAAAAGATCGAATTAAGGACGTCGGAAGACGCTTATAAGCCTCGTGTTCTCCGTGGCCATAGAAAATTCTTTCGCAGTCGCACTTACGATCAGCAATGAGCTTGTGAACAGCGAGTTTTATCTCGGAAAAACAATAATTGAGATCGACCGCGTCAAAAATGCGACAAGCTCAGCGCATTCGACGTCTCGAGATACGAGCAGCGGCGAATCAATATTACTCGAAAGCCATAAAGCCCCCTCCGCTCTTTTCGGTTAATCAAAAAACCAGTCAACTCCACGAAAACTAAGTGCGCTAGCCATAGCTGTTAATTATAATGAAAGAAGCTCGTTTCGTTAGCTCCGCAGAAAAGGCAGCCTGCATTTACTCTTTCATATTGTATATTACCCTGCATTATGTATGCCTGTGCCCATGTTTTTTTGCTGCACGAGTATTAGTGTTCCGTGCTATTTAGAAGATGCTATACACACAGTTTGCTAATTGGGTTAAGTGGCCCGTACGGTAAAGCGGACAAGGAGCAACGGAACGAGAAACGTGTATAGAGTTATGGTGCGAAAGGGAAGTCTAAGGCTTACGACACAGCGGAGACTCGTACCGTCGACCATTTTATGATGCTTTCCTTCGGAATGCATCTCGATAACCGTTTACCTTTTTTATCCGCGCTATGGAAACGAGCGAGGGGCGCTTTTCTTGCGCGCAAAAATCATCTTTTCCTCGCGAGCAACCCCCGGAACCATACTCCGGACTATTCTTTACGACCGTACTGATTTCCTCTGCGATTCGCACTACGTTGCTGCAATGATATAGCAAGTTGTCAAGTGTACTCGCTCGGGATTGATCCTCCCACTTGGATTGGGTAAACGAACGTGCCCGAATGCTTAATGCCCTGACGCTTCACTTGCTGCCGTACAAATCAACTGAACATCCCTTCTTTCCGTGGAGACTTTCATCCTATACGTTCTTAGATGCGCTGCGTCGTGGTTGGCTTTGAGAGCGCCGTCGATCTTAGGCATCGGATTACGGAGGGACCTCGGGACCTTGGAGCGGCGGGAACGCGAGGAGGGAAATGGGGTTGAGGGGAGTTGGAAAATAGGAAGAAAATACGAAAATTTGGGAGGAAATGCAACGAGGAAAGGGGGATTTGGTGGGTCGATGGTGGGCGGGAGAAAAAAGTTGATTCGCCTTTTGCTCATTTGGAGGTTAATGATCCAAAGTGTCACGAGGTCGTTCCTGCTTTCATTCTCGCGAAATCGAAACGAGCACGTCATAATATACACAAATTCTCGTACGGTACGTGTATTATATTTCTTATTTCTGTAGCCATGATTTCTGGGCAAGGTAAACTCGAAAACGGAAATGCAAGTAGATCAGCTCTAGCGAAGACGCTAAAGTTTCATCAACTCAATTAAACTGTTCGCGAGTCGCTTGGGCCAAACTCGCATATACACACGCCTCTCCGATTTCATCCCCTTTCCTCTTTGTTAATGTCACGCCGCTTCATCCTTGTCTCGATTATGAATTGGGACACAGCGTGCACGTGCATTTTCTCTTGGTGTCTCTTGTTTCAATCATTTCATTGAAACTTGAATAAGTTAGAAGATGAAAAATAATCTCCCCTGCGTTATTCGGTTTTTAAAACCCACATGCGACAATTCCAATCGTGTTGAGGTTTCTTGTTATTATTGAAAATATTAGGTTCGGCGAGAAATTGTGGCGGCACGAAGCGAGCGATCGAATCGCCTAATAGAAGAATAATGAAGCGAGACGAGCGCGAAACTCGATGTGCTAAAATTCGTTAACGTGTCGATCACGGTGGATCAATGTTAGTTTCAGAAAGATTTTTATCGAAAATCGATCGAATTTGTGGTCCGGTGTTCAAGCGACATGACACCAAGTAATTCGTATGCCGAAGGTGAATGAAAAAAGATTGAGAAAACAGTGGAACTTATCTACTAAATTTTTCAGATGCCCCACTTTGTCTCGGTGTTGCCAATTTGTGGATTAGCTTGTAGCTATTTTTTTATATTTGTACGTTCGAAGCTATTTTTTCTCTGCAGTGTTTGAGCTCTTTCACGTTATTTTTCTCTCTCGCATGAGCTGTTTCGTTTCTCTCTTATCAAGCACTATAATTATATGTTAATTACGTTTTAAGCAATACAACTTCAATCAACTTCTCTCGTTTTATCAAAAAATCGTCGGTTGGGAGATGTTATCGCTACTTCAATTAAGGAGTTGAAAGTCGTCGCTCGAATCCATTTCGTTTCATTTTTTCGGAGGAACTTTTAATTACGAGTTTCCATCGAGTCACAGTGCCTCACTTTTAGCGGGATTTTTTTCCGGATAAAAGATCGTGCTGGGTCGTTTCATAGGTCTGACAATTCGAGGATTTCCCATGAGAAATTATGATGAGTATTGAAAAGAAATATCAACGATCGACGAATTATTAAAATAAATAAAACGAAAATGGAGGGAAAATTTTGTTCTGCGTCTTTCGCTTTATGGTAATTGACGAATCATTTATACCACCATTTTCGACTGAGCTGAGGCCACCTCGGATAGTACAAAAAGTTGAAGGAAGCAGGAAAAAAACGTTAATTTACGAGAGAGCATGAATAATACCGCGCGATCGTAATTTCCACTGATTTTGCATTTTCCGTGAGTTTTTTTATCTCCATAACCGTGAGGGTCGTTCGCGTGTTGACGATTTTCTTTTTTTCTCTAGCTTCGCTCATTTTTCTCTCCTTTTTTTCTTCATTTCTTCATGAGCGCCAGGAAGGTAACGCTGAAAACTCGAGCGAGTTCGCTTTTACGTTGAGACCGCACGTCATCACGACGCAGCTTGAGTATGGAACGACTTCGATTAAAACATTACCGATAAAGCGGTCTTGCGAAGAAAGGAAAAAAATAAAAATTCTCCGCACTCCTCACACTCTGGGCTCGCTTGCTGCCGGAAGGCATAAAAAATTCATCCAAACAGAAGATAAAAAATCAGAATCCAGTAATGAGGAATGAGTGCTATTTACAGCATCTAATGGCATAATGACAAAGGCCCATTCGATGAGACTTGTTATCGAAATTCGATGGAAATGAACTAACCTGGATAATCGGAACGACTAAATTTCAATTTCAATTTTATATTGGGTCATTTTCAAACAATGCCGGTTCGATTATTCCCTCTAATGATTGAAAATTTCCATTTATTTATTAACTGATGCGACGATCGATCATTAAGTCGAGGAGTATAAAACGAAGAATGAGGATGGACATTAAATTCCGATGGATCGCGAGGGGATGAGAGGGCAAAAGTTCGTGAGAGGATGAAAGCTCTGTCAGCTCGCCCTTTGCGAAGGAAAGCTCGAAGCTTGTCAACCTTGAAAGGGATTACGAAACCTTGGCTAGCGAGCATACTTCGCTCCTTGTTACATTGCCCACACCCTGTCATCAACGTTGCTTTCGTTCCGGTCACAGAAAATTCCATCCGGTCAGACGCAGTGGACGCTTTTCGAAAAACGCTTTTTCACGTTCTTTTGACGCTCTCCATTTTGACGTTGCGCTTCATTTTTATCATTCCATGTATTCCCGGGGGCTCAAAAGATTGATGAGATACCTGTGGGTCTGTATCTATAGGCGACAGGGAATATTTCAGTCCGTCGAATGTTCGTTCGCGCGTTCCTGTTCGTACTATCAATTAACCTGGGCCACTGATATTTTCGGGTTTTTCCTCATTTACATAGGCTGATTCGTAGTCACGCGAATGAGGGATTTACCTTCGAAATTTTCAATAAAATCTGCACACACAAATTCTGAACTGGACTTTTCGCTTTTGGCCCGTTTTCCAATATTTTTATTTCTCTTTTGGTGAACCTGATGGTGCAAGGCAGAAGCTCGTTTTACCGTAACGGTTGTGAACTACAGAAGAAGGATGAATAGAAATTTCAAAGTACGAGCGTGAAACGTGAATCAATTAAGCAAGTGACACGCCTCTAGATCCTCCCCAAGTTCCACGCTCGTTTTTCGCAATTTCATTACTTTTATTTCGTCAGCAATAACGAAAAAAATAGTGCTTCAAATGAGCAAGTGAAATTTGTAAAATACCGTTTCATTTATATTTTTCTCGTTAAGATTTTGTTTCGTTGCACAGTTTCCAATCGTTAACCCCGCTAATTATGGCTTTTTATGATTTTCCGTTAGTCCGCTGGTTTACGAGGAGTTTGGACGTCGGTGCTTATTACGGGAATCGATGCACGGTTAATGTCCACAGCAATAAACCTGTATACGCGTACATATGTGTACACAAAACAGTGTAAAAGCCCAGAAGGGCTCAGCATCGACATCGCAAAGCGCACGCTAACGTTGCAACCTACATTTTCAATGTGATAGCTCTCACGAGCAATTGCTACGCATTTAATGCTCATGCTCATCGGAACGACTGTTGTAAACTGAAAAAAAACAACATCCGAGCGTCATCGCGAATTTACCTGAAAAAATCCCCCAAATTCCATCGTCTTTTATGGCCAATTAGGCTCCGAACGATCGTCATTTTTATCATATGCAGTGTTCGGAGTTGCTCTCATTTTTTCGAAACAATCACCATAACTGGGGAACAAGTCCACGGTAATTCGGATAAAACTCGTATAAATTATTGCAATCTTGTTTTCTCACATCGACGATCCCATAACGATACTCGTACAAAAGCGGCTCCGATTCCATGTTGAAAATCCTCGTTGAATTGTTTTTCAATATATTTTTGAAATTAATTAATTTCACAACCCATTTATTCGTCGATTTGTACCATGGCAAAAACATTTCCGTCTCGTTGCTCCGGAATGAATCACACTTTTACAACCTTTTTGTTGCATGGAACTCATGAAATATAATCTCAACGACAAATACGTGAATATTCAACAAATTCAATTGATTATGAAAGCAGGAAAATTGTAATCGAAAAAGCTAATTACATTGCAAATTTTTCCAACGTTTTTTTCACCAATGCGAGTACAATTTCGTCATCATTCATTCTGCTCTGTCGTTCATCTGACGAGCTTTTTTTCAATCGAATTTATTTTTCCAATGGATTGAAAAAGTTTTTTAAAAAATCATATTTTCTTCAAATGTAATTTTAAAAGGAACGCTTCATTGTTTTTGTTAGGCAATTGAGTGCCCTACATTCTGTGTGCCACGATGGATAAATCGCCGCAGGTTCGACTCCGCAATTTACGTGGAGCTTTTTGTTTTCCTTACACGAAGGATCCCATTGAAAAGTGCGAGCAGGTATTTCGGACGATTGTCAGCTCGCCTCTCTCTCTCGCTCTCTTTCACGCCCGCGAATCCGCCGAGGCTGCCCTTTGCTGTTGTACGCAGAATGCGAAAGCGCGGGAAAGGGTGAGCAAGAGAAAAGAGCAGCGGTAAAGTAGCATATGAAGTAAATTCGCGAACGCGCGCGGCGGACCAGAGAGAGATGGAAAGTGGCTGGGAGCTAGTGAAAGCGAAGGCAAACGAGATAAACATATATGAAATGTTCATATGCAAGGAAGAAAGCGAGAGAGCTCGCTCTATATAGAGCAGTTTCAAAGCAAGCTTTTGCGTTAGTTTAGCTAGCTCCGCCCTCCTCGCCAATCGCAGAGCACCGAGCTTTCGTTGTCTTCTGGCCTGCTGGCCAATATCAAACGTTGCTTGGTCGCGCAGCCTCCAAGCTGGACCAATCATGATGCCAATAGAAAAAGACTTTTCTACTCTCTCTCTCTCTCTCCCTCGCTTTCTCTCTTTCATTCCTCTCTCGCTCTCTCGCTCTCTCTCTCTCTCTCTCTCTCTTTCCATGTGGCTTGCTCGACATGACTGTTTCTATAGATATTGAAACACCTGGAAAACAAAAGGCCGCAATCAAAATGATCGAATGCATCAAGTGAAGTGTGTTAGGCCCTTTTGTTTGCTAATAATGATTCATCATACACGAGTAAACGAAATTCCAGTCGTTATGCATCAACACATTGCTCCTGCTCCCGGCTGTGTGAGCTCGCTGCTCTTGTTTTCATCGGCAAATATATACACCCGTCTATAGGAAGAATATATGAACGCGCAGGCATGTTTCCGGAAAAAAGCTCGATGCGTGGCATTGCCTCGGAGTCCAGTGACTGCATGCCGACCAAATGCAGCGATATCTTTCTGCTGTGGAACACAGAGAATCGCAGGTTTTCTTCACTTTGATAAAATGCAACTGGCGAACTTTTCCGCCTTTTCTCTTCCGCTTTTTGCTTTCTAGTTTTTCACAGTCTTTGCTAGCTCATTCCAATCGTAACCTTTACATGCGTGCACGTGGCTACGGATGCGAAAAAAAGAACTCAAACCCTTGTGGATCTTTCCTCGGAATGGAATCGAAACGGTTGGAGCTCCAGGGCTCTGTCGATAACAGAGAAACACGCGTACGCGCGTCAGCACGAATTTGTTGAATCGCACAAAGCGCACTCTTACGGTCCTTTGATCTGCGAATGTTAAAAAAAACAACAACCATGGAAATCTGTAATAAAAAACATTAAACTTTTGTCGTTTCAAACATTCTGTCGAGCATCGAAATACCTTTTTGAAGAAATAAATCTTTGTGACGATTATCCGTCAGGAATTACGGTCATTTTTGTGTCATCAAAATCAAAAAAGCTTTCCCCGGAAAAAAAAAAAAACATTGTTGACTTTGATATCCGGTACATGAAAAAATACTTCAATTATTCCGAAATTTTATTTATTGCCGAAAAATCACGAGCAATAAAATTGGAATGGATATCAAGAGCCGGAATCCGTAAAAATGAAACTAAAAAAAAATCCTTTTACGGAACACGACTGGCAAAAAAAACGAAACGCTGATAACGATCTCGAGAGAGTCAGCATGAATCATTACTCGACGCGTGAACTATGTAAAAAAACAATTGGCAATGGAAAAAAAGTATAAATTTCGTTCGTTTGCGTACAGCCTCGAGTCCTCGAGTGACCTTTGCATCGTAAAGTGCGGGTGAACAATGCTAGAAAAAAGAGCGTATGGAAAAAATGCTTATCAATAATTTTCCGCGACGTTCGCAAATAAGAGCATTCGACCTCAAAGCAGAATAGTTCTCTGAAGTAAAAATATTTCTCGTAAAACTCTCACGTAGCCAGATATTTCCCCTCCCGTGACACCCTCCCCTCTGCCCCTCTCGGTCGACGCTGTGTAATAATGCATGCGAACCTCATAATTCTGTCCCCTCGCGTTTCTCCTCACACACTCGCACTGAGCACACCGATCCACACAAATTTAGCGGAAGCTTGCGGGATCGCTTGTTCGTTCGCGAGTCACTGCCGCGCTTGAGCGTACAAAATTTATGCGCCCTCGAATCTCCCATAAAGTAGCATAAAATTATCGAATGTATAGGCGCGTTCACTTTTCCTCAAAGCGTACACATCCCAGCTCGGCTTCACCGTGTTTGCATTTCGCGGTTGTGTTTGTAACCACAGGGGATGAACCTGCGCTGTGTATACATCGCACTGCATCTCTCATCGTCAATCACTAGATTTTTTAATCCCTTCCTTCCCTCCCTTGCTTTCGTTCCCTCTCAATTTTCCTCCGGGGATGCACCGTTTATTGTAAATTATGTAACATCACCGTGTTATGACTCCCTTTGAACTCCCAGGCGCGAAAACAATATCATTATCCGAGTGATTAAAAATATATATATTTCTTTTAATACCGAGCCTCAAAGCTTTGCTGTTGGAGATTCTGAAAAAAAATACTCGTACCTTTGACATTCCCTGATGTTCCGAATAATCCCATATTTATGAAATTATGTTGATTAAAAGAATCTTCCGGTATCTTCCCATGGGCATCAAAATTATGCTTTTCTGAGTCTTCTGATGGGAAAATTCGTATTTTATTATTATAGAATAAAAATGTATCTCTACCGTGTTTATCGATCGATAATCATTTCGGACTTACGATTCGGAAAAATCTGAATAAATGCCTGTAGCTGCAGAGCTGTGCTGTTTTTGGAAAACTCCGAGTTTTTTGCTCCACGTTGATTCCTGAGGAATAACTTCATCAAACTCAAAAGCTAAGGGAGAAAGTTTACAGCGAATGAGCTGAAGAGATGCAATAAAACTCTCAGACGTTGAGATCGATCGGTTTGCATTGGGCACGTGTGTTTGATCCTTATAACGAGTGCAGTCCCCATATTCGTAGGTCGAGGATTGAAAAAAATATCATAAAATCGTGATCGGCGTAGATGATCTTCAAGAACTGTGAATTTCACATGATGAAACACGTTGGTGAGGTGAATAAAGAGTAACATTCAGTTTTATGATGGCAAGAAAGAATTTATTTCCCGATGCTGTTTTGATTTTTTTCCCCCATTTTTTTCTTCTTTTTTTTTTTTTTTTATCCATCTCGTGCCTCAGCTCGAAGATCCACGAGTTCAGCGTGACGTATCGCGAGCACACAGAACTGAAAAATAAATAAAACGTTCACAACGACACCGAACAATATTGGTGAGAGATGAGACGACGTTTGTTTTATTTTTATTTTTATTTTTTTCCATTATTTTTTTGTTTTTATTTTTATATTCGCACACACACAACGGAGCACGAGTACTTCATGAAAATTCGTAACGTTCTAACGGTAGTTCGAAATCGGAGTACGCGTGTGTTCGCAGCCGATCTTTTGTCAGCTCGACCCGTAAATTGTATATTAGCGAGTGTACACACTCCGGCGTGTTATATCATTTCGAGATATTCGGTCAGATACGGGGTCAGAGGTGGAGAAAATCCATACAGAGAGAACGTACGAACTCGTGGAGATATATCGCACATAGTTCGGGGTCTCTATCTCGCGTACCCCGATGAATAATAATAACGGAACAGGGATAAAAGCGAAGGGGGTTGGCGGGGATGCGGGGGCGGCGGCGGCCGGAGCAGAGAGGTTTGGTTGGACGTGTCGTAAAACGAGATTTGTCAAGCGAGAACGCATAGGAGTGAGATCCCGAGGCCCAGGAAAACGAACGGGAATGATGTACACAGGAAGACAGCGGGGGAGGAAGAGAGAAAGAGAGCGGCTGGGGGACGGGGAAGGAGGGAGGAAAAGAGTTCGGAATACGGTGACAAAAACTCAAAGGCTAGCCCCATCCATCAGAACCCCCTGAGTGAAGAGCGGCTACACTGGAAAAAGAAAGAATTATTATTTTATCGGATTAACGACACGGGGACCGGTCGCGGAACAGCGAGAAAGGGGATTGGGAACAAGGGATGCGTTCGCTCAGCTTCGAATTCTCGTTCTTTCCTCCTCCTCCACCCCCGCCCTGGCTACCTCTTCCTTCCCCTCTTTCCCTATTCCTCTCTGTCATTTTATCTGTCGACCGTGGACCGAATCGTTTACGAGATCGAGCGTGTTCGAGATATCTCGTTAGGTGCAAGCTATAAATTCGTTCCTCCGCGTTTTGACAAACGCTCAAACGAAGAGGCTCCCCGAACAATTCGTGCACTGGGTGTGCATCCTCCGTACCGAGGATAAATAGAAACGCGGGAATGTGTTTTTATATCCATTCCCTTGCTTCCCGTTTCTCAGCAAGCACATACTCACACGCACGCTGCCTGCTCCGCTCGCGAGCACACGCGTGCTATGAAAATTCACTATTTGGCCATCCATCGATAAGTCATCAAATCTCCGGGAAACATGATACCCGTTGTCACGAGTTAAATAAATTTTGTGAGAAAGTCGAAAATTGTGTTATCCAAGTCAATTCTGAACTACCACTTTGCGACACTTCAATCTTGTTGAACTTTATAAAGTTTCCTTCCTCGGCTGCACTTTCATCATAGGAAGGAGAAAAAAAAACGAATGTTTCTATTAAACTTCACTTGCCGGGGTGAGTGAAAACACAATTTAAGAAAAAAATAACATTGAAGCTAGAAATCGTAAATAACTACAGTGAAACTCCCTTAGGGGATATCTTGTTTGCCGAGACCAAAGAGAAAGATGAGGATCTGACGTTTAAAGAATCAAACGAATCCCGCAGGCTCTGTGCCATGCCCTCTACCAGCCGAAGCACGAGAAATGAAAAGTTAAATAAATGCAAAATATCGGAAGGGCGAGTTACTAGGTTACTTCACAAACGGTGAGCAGATACGACGTCACAAAACAGTTGTGAAAGCAATTCACCCCGATACAATTACAATTTATTTTAATATATAGAAAGAGAGAGAGAGAGAGAGAGAGAGAGAGAGACTCCTGATAAAAAGACATCGCGAATTCGGGTATCGAATGGCAGAAGAAAAGAAAAAGCACGGTATCTGGAAGGCAAAGGTTCGCTCCTCGTGGAAATGAAAGCTTCCTCACCTTTCTTATCCCCACGTTTCTCCGCCCTCTTTAACGTTCCCTGTCATCTTATCAAGAAGAAATAAAATGAATGGGATTCTCTGATACGGAAATATCCATGAGGCTTTTGATATTTACAAAGAAACTAGATATTCCTGCCATTATCTCCCCAGGTTGATTCCCCATGAGCGAGAACCGAGAAAAGAGAGGTGTCTTCGACGTGATCCTGAGTGCATGCGAAGGTCTGCCTCGTCGTCCTTATCATCTTGAGGACAAAGAGGGCTCGTGCACTTTTGTCGTTGCTTTTTCATTTTCTAGAGAAAAAAATCATGGTCGAGATTATTTTTCACCGATATCTGAACAACTGGTCTATTCTTCTTGCAGTCGAGCAGCTGATAGAGCTGGTAAAATTAGTGACGGAAATCTTTTCCCCGATGGAAACTGAGCTCTCTGCTGCTCATCTCGTTTTTCCTCTCCCTCCCCGATCTTAATATCCTCTCCTCTGCTCAAAGACGGAATCATCCAAAGAGCGCTCGAAGCAATGAATATACATGATAATATCCGAGCTTCAGGAGCAAGATGAAGCTGGAAGATCAGCAGCTTGCTTCCTCGAATTTGCAGAAAAAGAGAAATAGCTTGGTATCTTTGAATTTTTTCGCTCCCTCAGAATCCTCTTGGTCCATGGAGTAACAGAAGTAAAACTTAACCGGAGAAGAAGCTCGGTTATCACCGATTTTATAATCGACCTACCAAAGATACACAAGTCGAGTTGGCAAACTAATATACGTAGCACAAACGCATATTACATACTTTGTATACTGGTTTATCCCTACGATGCATATCCATACTTAACTCGACGTTTTTGCCCAACAGGAGGATGCCCTCCAGCGGCAACGCTATTTTCGTTTACCAGTCTCAGGTTCCTTCGTTCTACTATAGTTGGAAGATTACGGAGCCGGAAGTCTGGGTGTGTACGCATAGCAGAAAGAGGAGAGAAAGATTGAGGGAGCGAGAGAGGGAGAGCCGAGCTGATCGGAGCTGGCGGAGATTCCATGAATTTTCTTTTAATGCTTCGCTTTTATCCGACGTCTTTTATAGCTCTTGTACATGAGCTTGGCTGTAGCAGGGGGTTAGAAGGGGTTAAGGGGTTGGGCAACAAAAAGGTAGACATGCTTCTGGGCTCTTGGCCTTCATCCTGCCTGTCCGATCTTGCGAGGATGCTGAAGCGTATATATAAACAGAGTGGAAAACGTTTCGGGAGCCCGCACGGCGGCCATTCTTTCGACGCAAAAATTTTCACGCTAAAGTGTATAAAAAAACGCTCACTTCCGAGTTATCCAAACGCGAAGAAGTCTTGGAGACGAAAAAAATGTACGCGATGTCGTATCGCACCGGGATGCGGTCTGCGAGGCTTCGAGAAGGGAAAATTGTCGTGGAAAACAAGCCGAGCGTGAAAAAAAGGAAAAAAATTATAATGGCAAACAAAACAGGAGTATTCGAGGCATCTGGGTAGCCTCTCGTCTTTCTCAATTTCACCCTCTCATCCTGCTCTGCGTTGAAACCCCCTTGGCTTTTGTTCTTCGCATAAAAGTTTGAATTGCTGTTTTACGAGGGCAGCTTTTTGTTTTTCGCGTGTTTTATTGATCAGTCGAAGAGGGCGAAAAAATCGCTGACGATATTTCTGCATCAATCTTACCTTTTCGTTTTTATTCTTGATGGTTTAAAGATTCGCAAAGAAGTTGCCCCTTCGAGCGGGCTCTGCTTGCTCTCAGATTATTTCGCTTCTGGCCGTCTCATATTTCTTGTAAAGATACGCATATTTTTCTTTTACTTCTTTTCATCAGAGTCTCGGAAGGGCCCCGAGGGTGGAACATTCCCAGAGCCCAGTCCCCAGGGTGGTTCTCGAAGTCTCTTGCAATATAATTGTTTCTTTTGTCCTGTCGTGACAACCTCGCTCAAAATACCCTCATCCCTTTGAATGATTGAACACCGGGGCAGTTGAATCTCGATATTTTCAACTTCATACACGTGGAGATCCTGATTTCTTCGGAGCCATACCAAGGGCCACTGCGGGCTGGTTCGCAGAAAAGTTCGTGGAAACAGTGGAAAAGCAGACGTCTCTGAAGGCTTCTAAGAACTCGACGAATCCTTCAACGAGAAAAGATTTTTTTTACAATTTTCGTCCTTTTGGTATATTTTACTTTTCCCCCCGTCGTATTCCTTATCGAAGTTACAAAACTCCTTGGAGACCATAAATAAGTGAGCAGGCTCTCGTCAGGTCGCTACAGAAGTTGAAAGGACAGTCAGAAAGATAAACTCATCGTACTGCTTTTCATTTTTCATTTGATTGTTATGACCAAGATGATTATTTATAACCTGTGCAGAAGTTTCGAGACTGAAAGAGAATTTTTTGAATTGATATAGAAACACCCCTCCACTATTTCTTAGGAATTTCTTCTTTTTTACAACGCGATACATGCCTCAAAAAGTAACCGAATTGGTTTCTACTCTGGGTTGTCAAAAAAACTAAAATAATTATGTGCTAACATCGTGAACTGGTGAGTCAGAAGTCCCCCTTAAATACCGGGGAAGCAACACTTCTACAAGGTGTTAACCATCAAACGTGGGACTCCTTTACTTGCAGAATATTTCTCGGTTCGTTCCTGTCTGACATTGTTTCATGTTTACGTGTTCTAAGAAGCTATCGGTTCAAGTGGAATAAAAGAGCTACCGAAGGGATTTTTGATTTTGTGCTCGTCTTCGTACGTACTGAAAACTCTTAGGTCGGTGCGTGTTTCGACGTTGGTAGAAATTTAGACACGAGAGTCCGGGAGTGAATATCAACCCGGAAGGTACTTACTGCTGGAATGTCAAAGCAGGCCCCCTGGGTATATACACTCTGGGATCTCTTGGCTCGCAGGCTCTTCCCGAGGTGTGGTTCCCTCCCTAGTTCACCTTCAGCAATTTCCATCGCTGTTGCCTGCTCCTAACCCTTAATGCTATGCCAACTCCCGTGCCGAGATGACTCGGTCGCTTTAATTTTCCTTTTCTTTCTTCGAGCCTTTTTTCTTCTCCCTTTTTCCTGTCGTTCGCTTTCTTATACTCTGCTGTTTCGTTTTCTTTTTCTCGCTCTCTTTTCCTCCCTTTCTTTCGCTTCTATTCTCAAATTTCTTGTGTTTCTCTTCGTCCTCGTATCTGGCCCAGAGGCCCCTTTACCACCGTATGGATTATGTATGATTGTGGTAACCGCGTGGAATCCGCAGCGTCTTTTCATCTCGTTCCCTTACCTCTCTCGCCATCCTTGCCTCCATTATTTTCTTGATGCTCCACTTTCACCCCACCTTTGACGTAACTTCCTCCCACCTCTAGTTCCGCCAGACCGGAAGTCTTCCTCTTGGGTGTTGTATTCTTCTTATCAACCGGTGAACACTTTTCTATGCACAGCCCAGTTCTCTCTTCTCAGTGCTCTCGCGGAGTAGACTCGTTTGGCCAAGAACAGAATCCAATAACTTCGATTCGCCAAACAATTCTCACCGGTGGAAAGTGCACGCGATGACGTGATCGAATTTTTGCAAATTGACTAAAACTTCCATTCGATTTCTTCGGCTTTTCAGTGGCGAGGGCATTCCTGAAGTTGGTGTTTCCAGTATTCGGATTGGAACATTGGAAATTCTGGTATTCCGCTCGAAGGTGGAGCTGAGATTTAAGGGCTTCTTGAAAGCTGACATTTTCATGGAACATCGCGAGTCTCAGACGAAGAGAAAAGTCTAACGATAGGAGATGGATTTATGCAGGCAATTGTTGTAGGGAATGTGGACACATCTTATGCAGGGCGTAGTCTGTACGTGTCGTTATGCCGAGGACCAGCCACGCCTCTTTTTCTACGTCAGCCATGTGTGAATTTGAAAGAATTTAATTACCGAGGACAAGGATCAAAGTCGACGAAAACACGGAAGTAGAGAGGGAGGAAAAGGCGGAGTGGAAGGAGCAGGAACGTTATTACGAAGAGCGACCGAAGCATGGAATTTAAATATCGACAGAAGGAATTCGTCGTTTCACGCAGCCTTGAGGATGTAACTCACGTGATGCTCTTGCCAAAGCCTCTTCCGGTGCGACCCTCGCGTTTTACTGCGCCAGACATTGACGCAATTTTTCCCAGGATTCGAAGAACTCCGGGGCCAACTTTTTCTCTCTCTCTGAAAAGTTGAATATGATATTTGTATGGAAGCTCGTAACATTTTGCAAATCAAGATAAAACTGTGGGAGAACAAAGGGAGTCAACTGTTTAGCCAGATCGGATTGACAGAATCCCCGAGGCATCTCATGATAACTCTTTCAAAGGGATTTCAACAGTCGGTAAAAGCCATAGCGGTAACCCGAGGCATCGCATGGATTCCCGGAAAATACAGACCATTCAAAGGAAGCAAAAAAATAAGCACTTTGAAAACACGATTGATTAACGTAGTTCGATAGCTAAGTGCAGCATAAAAAATAGGGTGCAGCCCCCTTTCTACGTCAACATTATTCGTTGTGAAATAAGTCCCAAAAATCCTTCAAATTATCGTTCATTATTAGTAAAAAAAATATATGCTTACGATATTTTATCATAATTGCTCGTGACTTCGGAATTTTTATATTTTTTCTTTTGTGTACGCCCCTGCTAGAATACATCTTCATGCCGTTTGCACATATACGAGCATACAAATGAACGCTCAGAAGCGCGTCAATCGTGACAACATTGTGCACAGGCAACTGCTTGAAACGAGGGCAGCATCCTAAAATATAGTGATAATCATTGCCCGTCTCACTCGACAGCGTTGCCCTGTCGCGAACCTTGAAATTTTCCCACTCAAATTCTCATACGATTTTTATTACAATCATTTTTTTCTCAAAAACTAGACGGTAGATCATGTTTTTTGTTTTTATTTTTTTTATTTTTTTATTTTTTCCTCAGAAGATACTCTAACACTGTGTTTTTTAAAATCAAAATCGTCAGAACGCGCGACATATATTTTTTTAATAATTTACGTCAGAAATCGGGTTTTGGTATTGAACAACCTTAATGTTCTCGAGCTTTATCAATACATCAATGTAACAAATGTTTTCCGTAAAATGCGGTGAGAATGCTTTTTCTTCCACCTTTCGTATTCAGTAGTAAAAATCGGTTTTACCGAATTCGGGAGTTTTAAGAGGGGAAATTAGTAGTTGCATCATCGTGTGTTTACGGAGGTCACGCGTTTCGAATGCTTTACGAGGCAAACAGCCACTTCAAGGCAACATTCCTGATGCGAGTATGCGTCAGCGCAGAATACTCGCGAGACTGTTGAACAAGAGGAGGAAAAATGAGGGGGGGGAGGGGGTAGTGGTGGCGGTGGTTGGATCTACGAACGTCAAGGCTTGTTTATGGAACGAAAAAGCTGAGGTAGAGAGCTTCCACGTGTGAACTCGGCAACGTCAGTTCGTCAAGGTTTACTCTCACGTTCGTACGCACGTGGTATCTCGCTAGGAATTCGACTCTCTTATGCTCGACGCTCCTTCTCTCCGCTCAGTGAAAAGGACTGGACGCGAAGGTCCTTTGAAAACTGTGCGGCTCAACCATTTTGTCCACTTGTATAACCGTACGCTCAGCAAATGCGGCTGCTAGTTCCGTCCGGCAAAAAGTTCCAGAAGCTCGGCCAAAAGGCTGACTGAATTCTCTGTTTATTTTTACTCCTACACGCACTAATATTTACACATATGTGTATACCGCACACAATTGTGGGATAAAAAAGGCCGGCTTCCGAGATCCGTCCTCAGGGATGAGGATTACGGGCGCTAGAAATGGGGAGAAGCAAAGTGACCCAAATGAGGATTGAAAGTTCCTCGGCGGAGAGCTGCGGAACGCTCTAGGGAAAAGAAAAGAAACGAACTCGTGGGCACGACAGACCGCTTTCCCTTATATGCTGTATCTATCCATTATATAAGTTATATAAAATCTCTCTCTCTCTCTCTCTCTCTGTGGCTATGTATGTATTTAAGCACATACCAGCCTCATGGTATGCAGCTTGCTGTACGCCTCTCACGATCTCCTACTTTTACGAGGATCCCGAGCTTTTATTATTTATATAAACGACTTCGTAATCCTACGGTTGCGAACAACCCTCGCTGGATACTCTCCTACACTGACATAAATGTATTCTTGCAGGTGGAGTAACTCGTGCGACTGGAAGATTCGCATGATTTAAAAGATTGGAGGGAAAATTGGTTCAGTATTCAGGGGAACATGATGCTGGAAGTAACTCGGAATAGTTGTCCAAGTACTGAAAAGAGGACATGCCCCGCGTGCTTCAGGCTCAGACGAAACTTGATTTTTCGATTTTTTATAATAGAAAACAGATGGCCCCCAGGCCTGGTGGAAACTGGACTGCTTTTCACGCAGGAAATGCCTCGAATTTCCTCGAGTTAAGGAGGGTGGATCGCGAAATCAAAATAATCAGAATTTGATAAAATTTGGTGATAACATTCTTTGGCATCAAGTATACTAATACAATTTTTTTCAATTTTTTTTTTACCACATGGTTATCGCATAATTGAGCGTTAAATCGAAGTTCTTACGCACGAGATGTATAACTGTATATATGCAAACTCTATGCTTACACACGTGAACTTTAGTGTGTTCAATTACTTGAGAGCTATGTGAGATACGAAATTCGAATAAAGCGCCTTGATCGACAATCCAAAAGTCGTTCGTCGATGGCCCCACTTATTTCGTTTGTCTCACCCCCACCAAAAATTGTCACCTGACGATCCCGATGATCATCTCGTCCTCGCTCTCTTCGCTCGGGGACGTCAACGAGGCCGGATCACCAAAGGATTTCGTCCAAGCACAGAAAAATCACTTGTTACGGGCTGGCCAGCCACATCGTAATATCATCTGACCGATTTCAATACATCGCATCTGAGCCTCCAGTCCTCGGGCAAGAGCCAACGAGGGAATCGTACCAATTCTTTGAGATAAGTCCCATTTTTTTTGTATTCACCGGTTCAATTTTTCACTATACCGAGAGACTAATCTATCGACGTCAAGATTCTCATGTTTGTACGAGCGAGAACGAAATCTCAATGATGGATTTGTATGTGTGTGTATGTGTGAGCGGGTGATGTATGCGCGATTGTATGTTTTCGATAAAAATTGCTGTTCAGGATCACTAGATCCGATATGATTATATTCACAATATTTAAAATTTGGACACCAATAAAATCTCGGTGATCGTTTGATGAAATTGTTATTGTTATCTGAGCATATATTTTCTTTTTTGTAACTTGAAAATTAATGAAAAATATTACAGCTATGGGGTGGAAATATCTAAAAAAAAAAGATATTGTCTTATACATTTAAAAAAATACATTTACCAAGTTTTATGAAATTCTTATCATTTTAAAATTCTTAAGGAGGGTGGATTACGACGATACAATGTTGCCATTCTAATCCATGTTAAAAATATTAAGAATTTCAAAATGATGAAAATTTAATAAAATTTGGTAAATGTATTCTTTACGACAATATAAATTTTTTTAGATTTTTCTACCACATAGCTCTCGAGTAATTGAACATTAAAGTTCCCATGTCATAGAGTTTACATGGATACAATTATTCGATAACCATGTGGTAAAAAATTTGAAAAAAATTGTATTTGTATACTTGATGCTAAAGAATGTTATCACCAAATTTTATAAAATTCTGATTATTTTGATTTGGTGATCCACCCTCCTTAATATTTTTAACATGGTTTAGCATGGCAACATTGTATCGTCGCGATCCACCCTCCTTAACTGAATTCTTCACCGTTTATTAATGAATGGATAAATGTCACGAGGGTTCGAACAGCAGCGAGAAGAGAGTTGGCAAAAATCACAAGAGAAAAAAGCAGGACTATGAAATCAAAGACGATTTACGAACGGGCGGAATGAAAGAGAAACGTTTACGAGTGTTGTGTCACTGGTGCTCTTTGCAGCCGGTTATAAATGTCAAACGCCAGCAATGCTCGTTCGTGTGGCGTGCTTTTAGATAAAAGCGAATACCCGCAGGAGGTAGTTCGAGGGTTGAACGAAATGGTGGTCGAGAGTTAGGGACGCCGGTGGGTAATGCCTAATAATAAAATGGAAGCTCGGATCACGTGGTATAATCATATATCATAGGTCAGCAAGGTGGATACTGCGAGATCAACGACGTTGGCCAGTCAGTTTTCCGCATAAAAAGCTACTGAGGGTAAAAAATGGGAGGGAAACCGTGGATCTGGAACAATTACACTGTATACTCAGGTTTTGTACGACTTGCAAGTTATACGACCATATTCCGGGCGTGCGTCGGGTGTAAATCTGACCTTTGGTGGCTCGAGTTACTCGGCGTTCAGAACCAACTGAAATTTTTATCTAGCTCAGTTTGAGCAAAGATCCAGCGACGGTTTCTTCCTACTTGAACTTGATAAACTCGACTTCCACTGAACCCGAAGTTGCCTGGATTCGGATCCCGCCAATTCCCTTCTCAACTAACCCGAATCGAAAGTCCAACTTAGTTTTCAACTTCTCCGTGGAATCTCTTATGTCGAATTCCGTATTCAATCGAAAGTGAAGCGACGTTACGCTTTCTCGACTTTGTTGGCTAAAATTACTTTTGGGAATAACCCTCATTCGAAGCCCAGTTCCAGCTCGGTATTTAGCGACTCCATGTGCCTTCGGTCACTCTCTCGAACGACCCCTGCATTTTGTGCAGAATATAACGAGTCATCCATGTCCATACACGTGGCGTATCTCTACATACGTTTTTTGTACATCGACCAAGCAGCTGATCATGAATATAACGCGGAGGCTTCATTTACCGGACTACAGAACCGGCTGAAACATTGAACGGGCAAGACGCGCAAAGCATCGCCATCAAGAGCAGAACAGCGCCATTTACCCTCCTTTGCCGTTGAAAACTATCCTATAGCATATGAAAGTCCCGTGCCTCGGTCTCTCGCTTCCAGAGCAATCTTGGCGATCTCCCGGGTGGGTACAACACAAGGGATTTCACGCAGTTTCGCCCAACTTTAAGCGGCTACAAGAGGCCCGTTTTGGTCATGCCACCAAAGAGACAAGAAACCCTCAACAAAGTTTTACTGGCTTTCTCAGGCAAACGGTTTGTTCAATGAATAAACGGAGGCCAAGGGGAGAGTTTCGGGATGCTGGGCCAACAAAAAACTCGTCTCTTCCTCCTCCTCGTGTTTTGTTCCACGTTCGTGAGACCGTTTTAGAAATATGTCGGATTGAAAATTATGGAGTCTCGTCGCTCCAAATTACTGCTCGGGATAAACTCGAAATTACTATCCAGAAGTGAATTATTGTGAGGGCACTGAAGATTTTTTATTCTCGTCAAAATACATTCGACCTCAGTGCTTTTGTCGATTTTGTCATCGACCCTCAATGATTGATTGTATCACGCGAAACTTTCAATTAAGAAGGTCACCCCTCGTGGCAGTCGGATTTTGTGGGATTTTCTCGCAATTTTTTTGCGGCGAGAAATAAAAACTTTTAAAATTCAAAAAGAAATATTAAGTATTGAAAGATTTTCGCTCTTTGAAACACAAAATGTCGATTTTTAAAACTGTCTCAAATGGCTAGAACGATTTATTTAACTGCTTCAGCTGAACTAATAACCAGGATCCTGCGAAAATAAGAAATATTAATTTCTAATAAAAACATATTCCTAATAGCCGATCTGCTCCGCGCGAGATAACGAGGAATCTGGTAATGGAAAGTGAGAAAAGGGAGGAGAGCAGACAACGAGGAGCGGAGAAAGAGAGTTTAGGGTTGAAAGAGCGCGGGAGAGAGGAGGATGGAGAAAAATGATAACGCATGCTGTCCCACGACGTCGTAACGTCCGAGTAGTATAGCGGATCTAATGGCCCAGCCATGTGGTCAAAAAACAGAAAAAAGGGCTCCGCAAACAGAAAGATGGAAAGGGCATAAGGTTTGCTTGTTTCCTGTTCCCTCGTATCGGTACTGACGAAAAAAGCTCCGAGGCAGAAGTCCGCCGTCGCGAGTAGACCTGGGCTCCTCCTTCCCTGTTGTGGAACGTGTTTTCACCGTTATGGCTTCTTCGGATGGTTCATGACTATCTCTCATCGGTCCTCTCTTGTCACGTGAGTTTTTCGCTTCTTTCGCAAAAAGCGTCTTACGCCATTAAGCGTACTTAGATGAGATATTAGCCAGTGGCCATCCTGCACTGGCCTTCTATCCCTCTCCAAGGGTTATCAATCACGATAATAGGACGATAAATATTTTGTCGAACGACTCTGTGGTCGAAAGTGCATCAGCCGCCATTTCTGTCTCGGGTTTTCCGGACTTGCTCCCTCTCCTCCGATCCCACATTTCATGCTTTCGCGTCCTCGAAATCCTGATCGATAAGGCCATCGATATGGAGATGGAAAGGAGTCTGCAGGTTTCCAGAAATTTTGTCGTTTTTGTCACTTCACCAAAATGATGGCGTCGCTTCAATTACCGAGAGGCGAGCTAGCGAGGAAGAACGAGAATTTTCAAGTGATCAACATTTTCGATTACATTTTCTATGCTCTTTTTCATTTTACAATCGCTTCCACTTCGATCAGTGGCGATTAGACGGCTCGTTTTTGTGATGTAAAAACTCATGTGCGAGAGAATTAACGTCACGTCGAACCGAGCGCGAGAGCGTTATCTGCAGCGCATGTTTTTTGTCAGCGTCTCAATTTCGTTAAATGTAGCAATCGCTTTGCTCCGACGTGAAGGGACGTAATCGACGAGAAACAATTTATCGAATGGAAGTGAGAACGGTTCGAAAGATTCGCCTACTTGCCGGCGATAAATGCATCCGATTCACGTGAAAAAAGCCGGGCCCACAAAGCTCTTTCAAACTACATCGAGTAATCTCATCGGTGGTGCGAAATAAACCATTGAAACGAATTCCTTTTGCTGAGGCAGATTTTACGTGAGCCACACACGTGCATGCCTATGATCGGCTGCTGATACTGTCCGCCCTCAATGAAAAGATTTGAATTTACTTTCGATCGAATGATCCGTGTGAATAGAAAATTTTTTACAAAAAGCTGCAAATGCGGTTGGAGCTGAAGAGTTCAAAATGAGAAAAGACTCCTGAGTTGAGAATTCAATCGAAGCTCTCAAAATTCCTTATCAGATAAAAATCGATTTGAAATAAAAGCTTATTTCACATTGGGAATTTCAATTTTTATTGGTATTTTTGTTGTACAGTAGCTTCGCTAAAATTTCAGTTTGACGTTTCAGTTTGAAATTGAGTCCAGAATTAGAGTTGGTTCCACTATAAACTAAAAGCACGGTAACGATGAGCATAGCAGAAAGGGTGATTCCGACTTTGCCCAAAGAGATAGCGAGGTCTCGTACGAAGTCAGAAAAATCTAGTGCGTAAAGAGTGCTCCGGTTCCGTGGCGAAAAGGTGTGAGGGGGAAAGCAAGCGGAGAAAATTCTTGCGGATAGAGGTGAGTGGGTTGGCCCGAGTTGGGTGAAACTTCACTGTTTAATATATAAATATGGCAGGTAACGGGAGGCTCCAAGGGGGGTTAGAGCCGCGCGTGTGCATTAACTGTTAAGAACTACGATATATATAAACTTATTTTCACCACTGCATAAAGTATAAAGCTCCGGGTAGTTGCGGTGGCAAAGGCACAACGTTGACCCGAGAGGGATGGAGGATCGAGAGCTTGGCAAAAAAGGGAGAGCAAGAAAGAAAGAGGAAAGAGAATAGGAAGGCTTCCAGGATCCCCGGCGTTGCCACCAGACAACTAGGGAGGCAAACAGCACGAGCTAACTATTAAAAGTTGCAAATTGCTGCGGACACGCTGCGGGTCCGTCCCCGGTACCGATCGTCGTCGTCGTCGTCGGGGTCGTCGCTGACGATGATGCCGGAGCGGAGACTCGGCTAATTCGGCTTTTCTTCTCTCCCAAAAACCTCACTTTCTTCTTTTTCCGTTTCGAGTTGACAGCTCGTTCGATATCTTTTGGTATGCGTCGTCAAAAACGGGTGTGCGAGAACGTGAAGTTCGGTGAGTTCTCGTGAGGTCACTCACCCGAATGCTTTTGAGACTTTTGTCTCTTTTTCGGGGATTCCTGAATGGAGTTTCGGGTGATTGAGAGTCCAATGCCACGAGGGCGCGGGTTCAGGCATCCATCTATAACCGGTAGGCTTGATCCCACCCTCGAGTACGAGGCTCGACGATTATTCATCGAAATGATTTATCATCAGATATTATATCTCCATACACGAATGTCCGTGTGTATTCGAACGCGCGGGATGATCCTCGCACAGCATATGATTTTTCCGGGCCCAAGGCGAAGGGCAATAAATAATAGGCCCGTCGTCATTGCCATCGCAGTCGTTTTTGACACTTCCCTTATCGTGTAAGTGCTCGCGACGGACAATGACGTAAAAAGGAACGAAACGAACTGAAGATTATTTGTCCCATTCAATTACAAGTGATGGACCCACTGCCGAATTATTAAAGCATCGTTTCACGACCTTGTTTACCGTCCACTAATTACATTTCTACCCTTGAAACCCTCGAGCTTTCATCCCTTTCACAGAAATTGTTTGCCCTGTAATATTACAACGTTGAGATATTTTGAATCGCCATCGAATTTGCCACTCGCATGGCTGTTTGTGGGACTGCCGTACCAGTGCAAACGCAACTCCGGTCTTTTTGATCGTGCTTCCAATTTCAAAGAAGCTTTATTGATTGTTGAAAATCACTCCATGAAATAATTCAAATTTCTTCAATCGTTTCCATCTGCGATACGTGTAAACCGCACGTTTTATAGTAGTAAATATTGCAAATAGGGAAATGCATGGTACGTATACTAAAATTTACAAAACGTTTAGTCAATTTTATGGTGCATCACGGTAAAATGTCTTTGCCCTAACGTAGGTATCGATCATGCATTTCCGAATTTTGTGGCCCACCGAAACGGTGATTTACACACTTCAACAGAGAGCACCGTGTCCCCAGTTTAGCCGCATCCTAGCAGAAACATTCGTACGGAAATTTTGGCAGTGCAGCGCGGTAAAATTCACCGTGATGTCAAAATTTATTAAATACTCCGGTAAAAATTCTTACTGTGAACAATGAATATTATTTTTTTTATAGAAAAATTCAATTTCTTTCCCACAATAATATCATGAATTGCAGCTCGTCACCGCACTATCGTTAGTGGATGGTAATTTTTCAAATTTCATTCTCTCCGTGTGTGATTCTAGTAAAGTTCTTACGATCGCTTCGAGTCTTTGCTCGCAAATATTACTCTCATCTCTCATCGACATCAGAAACAGAATGCTCTATGATTCGAGCTCAAAAACCCTTTGATCTTCATTGACAGAACTCGGTCCGAACTCCATTACGAATGTGAGCTTCGTGTTGAATTCAGTACTTCAATATTTCGATTGAAATGAAAACCCAATAACTCGTTACGTTCTAGCCTAACCTGGTTTGGACCTGCTGCGGATGAAAATCGTGAAATTCATCGGAATTCGAGTTTATATTCACGCATTGAAACTTGAGTGCTTGATATTTTGAAATTGGAGCGAAAAGTAATCGCGATTACGTAAACAGCTCGAACCCACGTGCGACTTTTTGTTAAAAATACTAATTCGAGAGTTACGTGACTTCTGGTAAACGCCATTCATTTTGTCCCTCCCTATCTTCCCGCATTCTCTTCGTCTAGCATTGGAAGGATAGTTTAACTTGCAAATTTGTGCGTGTTCTCGCGTTCGCTGGAGCTCCGTTCGTTAAAACAATGAACGTAACGTTATGTTGTTCGTTTGCGTTTGTACCAACACTATTTTTCGTGGATTCCCATCACAGAGCGTAGTTAGTCGGATGTGATACAATTGAATTTACTATTGAACCATGGAATCGAGAAATCGAGGATGAGAGAAAGAAAGTAAATAAAAAAAAAATAAAAATAACGTTACGATTCCATATCAACGCTCGCTCCTGCTCACCAAATGTCCGTCTATTTTTTCCTTCGCTCGCTTCTCCGACGATCCAACGACCAAATTAATGCTTTTCACATCACCACTTCTCTCTTTCTCCCTCCCTCTCTCTCTCCCCCTTTTTCTTCTTATTACGTGAACCGCCACGCAGCAGTTGTGGTTTTGTGGTTGTGAAAACGCACGGGGTTCGAGGCCAACCAGAAGGAAACGTTGAACTCTTTGGCGTGTGTCATCAGCGTTGCTGACACCTTTGTTCCATTAACTCTCGTCCTCGTGCTCGCGCAAAATCATAGGAGTTTTGCCACTTCTGCAACGCACAGACACATGCGACGCTTCATTTCGATCCTGCCAAAGCTTTTATTACTATACGTGCCAGCCCTTTTCTCACCCTCCCCCATCTTCCTAGCTGCCGATGGGTCAAATTATTTTTCTTATTTTTCTCACCCCGATTCGCAAGCTCTCGATCCTACTTGACTTCCCCTTGCCCACCGTATTTCACTATTTTTTTCGCGGGGGTGAAAAATCACCACAATCAGAAACGAGCTCGTGAATAGAGGCTTCATACTTTTTGTTTTGAAAAAAATTTCATATCTTTTCATGTGTGTTTTAGATGGATGGTTCTAACATGACGACTCACTGGGATCGCTCATCAGTTTTTTATTACCTCAGATAAAGTATAGGGGAAAATTAGCACACAATTATTTACGAACGGATTTGATCGAACGAATGAACTAACTGGTAATGAAGATTTGACGTAATCTTTGAAAAAGTGTCTTAACGAACTAACCGAATTGACGAATATTTCGTGTACCGAAAGGTAAAAAAAATCGATTAACACTACGCCGTTGGTCATCGTAACGACGTTACTGTTGACTGCATCAAAGCTAGTATGGACGGTAAGAAAAATTGATTACCAATTTCATCGTAACTCATCCGCATCTTGCGTAGTTGAAAATTGTAAAAGCGAAATGAAAATCGAATATATTGAGAAGCGATGAAATAAAAAGAGTCGACTCGATATCTCTTTGCCGAAAAACGTAGGGCGTTAGCGATATTGGACCGGAAATTCTATCAAGCTCGCTTTCGAAAAACTATAGTTCGCTTAAAAAATTGAATTCGAGAAGAAAATTCGTGGAATAACGCTACAGAAAGAGTCGTTCAATTCGAAAATGATCCGCACGAGCCCGACGCGAGAGTTCTCCGTGAGAATCTTCAAATTTTTAGCCCCAGCTCTGCTCGTGCAAATTCTGAGCTTATGTACTCGCGCGGCTTCGATCTAGCTCTGCATTTGGAAAATTTCGTGAGCACTTTCAAACACACCCCCGCAGCGCCCCCCGGTGCGCGGTATCCCTCTTTTACGTCTCGAAATTACCAGCTCCTGGTGAAATGACTTTTTACTATCTATCGTGAATATCTTGAGTAGTGAAACGGCGGTGTGTGCAAAACGATGCGAGGACGAGAATCGTTGCCAGTGTATATCCGGACGCGTTTGCCTCGGTATGTGTGCGACGGACTTTCACGGAGGGTTGTGGCAGCCTGGCTGAGGGGCGGAGGGCGAAAATTGAACCGGAATGCATAAAGAGGTTGGTTTACGGAGCCGCTCAAGATATAAAGATGAAAAAGGAGAAGGATCCTGATGGAGAAAGGGAAGAGAGAAAAAAATCTCAATGGAGGCCAAAATATCCGTTGCGTTGATCTTTCGTGTCCCATTTCGGGGACGCCCGAATGTTTTTCGAGGACGAGAAGGCCTGGGGACGAGAGGGTAGAAAAACAGACTCGGTAAGGGTGAGAAATGTTCTGGACTGACGACACGCGTCGATGCTTTCCTACGGCCTTCGCTCTTCGGTACTTTCATTCCTCGCTCTCCCAGCTCATCTCCAAGGACTTTCCAATTGACCATAAATCTTTATACCCGTTTCCTATGAATTTATTCAATCCTCGACTAATTTAATCGAGCTTTTTTGCGCGTGATATAAAAATTTGGAGGCAAGTAGGATCGGGATTTCTGAGGCGAACGGGCAGCCCAGCTGAACCACTCAATCCTTTGCTCCCCTTTGTTTAGGTCAGCCTTCAAGAGCCTGAGCAAACTGAGCCAAATTATTTTAGTCTCCCATCGGATTTGCTTGGGGGAACTGGTTATCTGGTGAATCCTCGAGCCAAAATGGCTAAGATCGATTACGGATACGCAACATTTTTGGCATTACTATGCTTTTCAGCTGTTTCCTGCTGATTAAAGCAGAGCGATCTCAACGGTTGAATAACATCGCCGTGTGTTTCTACAATCAGACTTTCAAACCGACGATGCGAAAAAGAACATAAATAAACAGTTAACTGGAACGATTTTCGATCCGCGTTTCTTTCGCGAATAAAAACCCGTTAAATAATACGAATCACACGCGTTTGCTACGATTACAGAGGAGCGTGTCAAGGTTCAGCGGTCTCAGCTGATTGGCCATAAATTGCCACGTGTCTCCGCGATGCGTGTATGTTTTCAGAGCAAACGGAAAGCTGTCAGGGTGGACAGGACACGTGATGCGTTGAAAAAAAGGATAGCAGGACACGATGGTATATGCGTCTGGAAGATGAAAGAAAAAAGAAGAAGAAGAAGAAGAAGCGAGAGAGAAAAAGTCTTGAGCGCGAGGCTTTACGTACAACCCCAAAGTAAGGGTTTCTTAAGCGCCTTACCGCATCTACGATCGACTCCATCACTTCGAGCTCACGGATCGAAGTCGCATCTTTCCACTTTTCTCTCTCTCTCTCTCTTTCACTTTCTCTGTCCTCCCTGCGAGATCGTCTGTGTACTTTTTTTCTCATCCCCGACTCTCTTCGTCTACTCTATAAAAATGTTCCGTTTCACTCGCTCTCTCAGTGATTTTCTTTCGCACGGTTGCTTTAGTCTGAAAGCGAGAGAGCGACGTCTCGGATAAGATAAGCTCCCTTATTATTTTCTCCGTTGGTCCATCGAAAATCTTTCCGACCCCGTAAACCAGCAGAGCAAAGATCTTTTAGCCAAACGCCTTTCTCCTCCTGTACCTCAATTTGACAGCAGCTGAAGCTGGTGCTCTTTTCACATACATATAAGTCGAAATATATTTATTTATACCTCTGCGTGTAGGTGTTAATACGATCTTTATGTGGACTCTGAAGTACTCGTCTTTTCGTTTGTTTCAGGAGATGAAAGTCAACTGGGCGACGTCACCGGGTAATCAGCCAAAGCAGGACACGAGCAGTGAGTACAAATTCTATACGAAAATATCTTGTTTTTCACAAAACAACGATAGTACATTTCTGTCATTCTAACGTCCGCCGAAAGCACGTTTCATCGGGCAGGAACATACGGAATTTTAGTCCATAAAAATGATAATAAGACTGAAATTCGAGGCATCCGAAGATGTTGGATCATTTTTGCAGTGGTAAGAAAACAAATGGTAAAAGATTGAGTAAAAACATTGGCAGGATTTCGTTGGCCACAAAACCGAGATCATCGCATCACCAACGGTTGTTTTTTTTATTTACTCACGAGAGCTACTTGAAAAAACAACAAAGTCTGTATTGCGCTTGAAGAAAATTCCTTTAAGCGGAATTGATTATCACAAAAAGCGTGGAAGAGTCTCGTATTATTTTTCTATTTAACCACGTGTAATTTGTGCACGAGGGTATAACTGAATCGCGTACTAAGCCCAGCTTTGGAGCTCGCCTCGTTGTCGGATAAAAAAGAAACAATCGGACGAGAAGAAAAAACATAAACAATTGTAGAAGCGGTAAAAGAGGAGCCGGAAAAGAAACACTGACCAATTGAATCGTCCGTGCCTCTCTGTGCTTTTCTGGACCGGTGGATCTCGTTCTGGAACGGCTGTACAAACGATCTACTTTCTATCCAATGCTTTCGTAATTTGTACCCCTCCCTACCTCCCTTCCACCCCACCTGCCCTGGCTAGCCGAGCGTTTGTTGCTTTTGTCGTTGCGGAGAAACAGGGCAGCATTCCCGATTCAGAAGCGGTTAGGCATTGTCTCCGAGCACTGCCTGCTCGAACATAACACGCTCCTTACTAAATTCCCAAGTTACGTAGACGCACTACTTTGTATCTTAATGTTGGACTACTTTTCGCCACGTGGATGAGCCTCGAGAAATGATTCTGATCACTTTCATCGAATGTAGGAAAAAACGATGATTGTCCGAATTCGATTCATTTGCTGGACTCGTCGGATCGAACAAATTTTTGTTGAGTTAGAAATCTGAATAAATTTTTTGCTGCTGGACCAATTCCGTTGAATCTCGATATTTATTTATTAGTAGTTAATCTTGTGGTAGCGGAAAATAATTACAATTGACTTTCGTTCGTTCGACGAATCTTATTCGTTCACGAGCCTTAGTTGAAAAATATTTTTTCTTGCTGAAATTTCTTTCACTCGACACTATTTTTCTGAAGGTTTCGTGGGAAATATATTTCTCTCGACTGCCATGTAAGGCCGGCGGTATTTAAGGTCGTAAGAATTATTGCCTCAGTCAACTATTCATTTTTGAGGCCCATAAATAATTTACCATTCTTTCTCGTTCTTTTCTCTCTGAAACAAATGAGCAAATGTCCGTTCGTGTACCTGCATCACCGGAGAACAGAACTCCAGGCACATACCTTGTCCCGTGAATGTTCTTCACTCTCCCCGGCGTGCCGTTCCTCCAGCTTCCGGTCTCGTCTCTCCCAGAGTTCCGAGACACACTCCAGAGACAATGCACCGCAGTCTTACTCTCAATCCCTGCTTCTCTCTAGGGCTGCATACCACCGTTCTACTTACGTAACTCCTTCCGTATTCCCTTATCCTGTGTTACGAAAAACGTTTGCATGAGAACCACCTGAACGCCTAAAGGCATCTTCGAGATTAAGTAACGGTCGGTCTTAAAAGAGGCACTGAAAATTTCGTTCATCGAGCAATATTCATTCAACCGTTGTTTTGTTCAATTATCTAAATTATTTTTCATTGAAAAAAAAATTTGAGTCTGATGTTTTAGTTCAACAAAATGGACTTTGTTCGATGAAGAAAACTTGGAGTCAATAATTACAATGACTTCTTTTCGTGGAAATTGTTCCATTTTTTTGCGATTGAATATTCATAAAAATGGAATTTTTTCTCAGTTGGTCATCAGTTTGGAAAAGTGGGTTTTTTTTTTAAATTTCACTCTGGAAGTCTTGCGAAATTTTCGGAAACATTTCGAAACGGAACAGTCCGCTTTGCTCTGTAAATGTGCAGAGCTTATCGTTAAAAAGCGGTTTTCATTGGCCATTTTTTTGACAGATAGTAAAACGAGATGAGTTCCCTCGGTATGAGTTAAATGTATTCGCGACCTATTTGAAAAAAAGGAAATGACGAAAGCAGAAAAGCATTGGTGTAGTTGGTGAACTTTCCGTGGGAATAAATCGAATGATTTCAGAGAGGAATATGAAAATGATAACTTGTTGAAGTTAATCCAGCAGAAGATGTGCTGAATTGGTTGATTCTTGATTTTTTTAGAGGACGTTTGGAGATATTATCGGGGAAAAAGGTTGAAAAAAGCTAGCAAACAGAGTGAGAGCTGTTGGGATAGGAAATCTAGAGATCTTTGTCAAATGAGTTTCGTTTTAGTATCGCTAAAGCTTTACGAGAGCGCGCACAATTGCTCCGGCTGCACAATTCGAGCGTAAACTTTTCAATAGTCGTGTTAAAAAATGCCGAGAAAATCAAATATTAACTGCTCTTCGATATTCGGAAGTTGTGGATCGCGAGCGATATGAAAAATGCGATTTGAGCACGCTCCCGTTGAATTTTATTCAAAGCAATGATGAAAAAGAAAGGAAGGAAATAAAAGAGGAGGAAAATAATGCGCACCTGTGCAGCGGAAGGTTAAAAAATTAAATATCGATCTTCCATCACTTGTCCCGTGGCTCGTGTCGTTCCGTTGAAATATAAGGCCGAAATTCGACCCTATAAAGCTCAACGTGCGCGGGGGCGGGTACTTTTCAGAAGGTTTGAGAAGCAAGGTTTTGCGTATATATAGGGTTTCAAAGTCTCGCGCTTGAAATTCAGTACGAGACCGTGGCAATATTTAACTCAGTCTGAAATTTCTCTTTTTATGGACTTGTAAAACCGTGACAGGCACATGGGACCCGATCCTCGAGTTCGCTCCTTCTTCCTCCCCTCTGCCCTCCTCGCTCTTTCTTTCTTTCGGTGTACACGCTGCTCTTTCTCTTCCCACCGAAAGGGGGAAGCTTCCGCTGTTCTCTCCGTTCAACCCTTTCCCCCCGCATCCCTCAGCGCCCGAGCCCGCGGTTAGACGACCTCGCACGATCCCGTATTTCCTCCTGTAGCCAACCTCCCTCTTCCCAACCTCGCGGTCTCCGTACACCGAATGCAAAACTAAAACGTATCTTTCCTATTCTACCGGTAAATATGTTGCGAAACTACAACCAACGAAACTACTGCGCTTGCCGAGCGAACTAAAAAGTATGCGCATATATAGGTATGTGCTTAACCTACACATGACACCCTCCTGTTTTTCCAGGAGTGATTCGCGTATAGACACACGTGTACCAGCAACCATAAAAATGGGAACAAAAAGGCTTTGTTTCTCCAACGTATTCCTGAAAATGGAGTTAAATGAGCTCCATCCTCTTCTTTACCAAACTTTTTTCTTTTCAATGAACATATTTCATGCAAACTTATTTCTAAGTTTTTTTATTTTTTTATTTTTTATTTACCACAATTAATGTTGCAACAAAAATGCACTTTTCGAATGAGCCTCGTCAGAGGTTCGAAGAGACCTCGAGAAAATTCAGCCTGATAAAATCGTCGAAAAGTGGGAAAAACATGTTTGAAAAATAGTGAAAGAAAATATTTTGTAAACGTCAAGCTTCCTGCGGAGTTTCTGTTCATTGATTGGTTTTCTTCTTTTGCAATTTTATAATCTATTCCGAAAAACAGTTAAACGACTAAGGATCGGACGATCTCGTCTCCGAAGGTAATTTTTTCAGTCCATTTCTCATCGGTCACCCTGTACACGTGTATATGGATACGACATAGAAGTTGTTTATCTATCCGGGAGAAGCAGACGTTCAACTTTTTAAAGAGACGCCCACGCTCTCGGAAAAAAAGTTACGTACTGTGGAGTGTGAAGGAAAGAAAGAGTGGAAAAATAAATGTAAAAAGATGAGAAAGAGTCGAAGTAAACTCCAGAAAGATACACCTGGGTGCATAGGCCAAGCTACATAAATTTTTCAATCAAATTAGTGTTAGCTGCAAACGGGCTGGGCCATTTTTTGGAGAATAGCTCTATATAATCCAGTGACATGCCTTTCATTCGGAGCTTCAACCTACAACTTTGTTATTAACAATTTCATGCAAAAAATCGCTGTTTTTTTGGTTTTTTGCATATAAAATGAAAACTATCAGGGTAATTGTGATAGTGTTAATACAAAAGTTGTAGAGAATTAAAATACGAAGAAAATGAACGGTCAAACGACTCAATCGGACCGTTAGTTTATGAGAAAATTGAAAAAAACCAGCAAAAAAACAGTTTTTTTCAAAAATTCATAACTCGGTCGTTTTTTGAGTTGTAGCGTAAACCCTCCGGCCAGTATTACTTATTAATACAAACTTTATTTGTGCGAAGAGCAGGCACTGTCCGATGCATAGTTTCCGATCCGTGGCCATTTCAAATTTTTACTATGCAATTTCCTAGCAGGCATATTACCGACGGATATTATGCGATTTTAATTTATCAAAACGATTTCAAAAGTAGAAGTCTCATACTTCAAAACGTTTATTTTGGTTTTGCGTGAAAGCGCCGAAAAACATGTTAGAAATAGAGCTGAAAATGACGAAAATCGACCGAGCGCGCGAGAGTAGTTGAAGAGTGGGGGAAAGCAGCGGGCAAGGAGCAACGCGTATATATAGTAATACTTTCGCGCCGCGCGTATTTCATAATCTTTTCTTTCGAATATCTCAGCAACAAATAAGAATATCGGAACTCGTTTTTTTTTAATTCCGCGGTATCTCGTTCCGGGAAACACGTTTTTTTTATCAAATCACTAAAAAAACAAACAGGAGAGCATAATTTCCATTTTTTGCATTATATTTTGTTATGTCTTTGTAGAAACATTATGGTGACTTTAGATGAAATTTTTTTGGAGGAAAATTAATATCGATAGGATGTACAAAAAATCGTGATATTTATTACGCATATTTGCGGATGTATAAAATCAAAGAATACAAAAATTTACAATAATTTTCTTTTTTTTGAAGGTATTGAAATAACATCATCAAAATTTTCGTCAACATAAGCCGTTTCAGAAGAATTTTCGCTTTCACTACAAATTTCGCGTTGCATGACAATCTGCTCTTTATAAACATCTTCCTCGCATTCATCGTCTGATATCGCAGAGACTTCGCTTATTTCTAAATTGTAACACGTGTCTTCTTCACAGTGTACACATAGGTTAGTGCATTGCAAACCGTGTTTGCGACAACTGCACGAAGTATTCACGCATCCTTTTTTAGTACAGGAACACGATATTTGTTGAAGCAACTTTTTGGGGATTGGTGGATCGATAGATTTTACAGGCATTAGAAACTTGGATCTCACATACCATCCCCAATCAGTTGCTTTCAGATGCGTTCTACCTAACCAACATTGTAATTGGTAGTAAGCTCGGAATGCGTGTTGTTTCGCTGCTCCTTCTGTCGGCGGTAAAGTCTCCAGAGAGAATTTTTTCTTAACTTTAGCCTTGCTAAAGTGTAAATATCGTAAATCGTGTAGCGAGAAAGACTTCGATTTTTCCATTAATTTTTTTTCTGTTTTTGTGCAGTACATTTTCCGAATTAAATCGAATGCACTTTCGGCTATTTTATCATGACTCGCATTTTCGTGATAGAAAACTGAAGCCAATTCAAGGAGTGTCACAATTTCAGTTTCAGATGAAAACGCTTCTATCAATTTACTTTTACCGAGTTTATAAAAGCACGAAGTTGTATCGCATCCACAAAAAGCATGAATGAACGCCACAATGTTTTGTAATTTATCGTATTTGAAACTGTTACTGCCATAAAATTGGTGTTTTTCGTTTTTACCTTCCTTGCAGAAGTAAATATTCTCCATGTTTGTCGCTAATTGAGAGAAAATCACGAGTAAATCAATATCCTCACCTACGATTATTACAGTTGTTTCAGTATTCATACGAGAGTTCTCAATAGCCGTAACTACAATTAATCTATCCGCATCTTCAGGAGCAATTTTTGTTCTGAACCCAGCTGTATTTAATGTCTTGCTTATCAGATCAATTATTTTCGATTTATTTTTCTCGTTACTGAGAAATTCTTTTTGATTTGTAATTATTGTGTTTTCTTCAAATGCGATTTCGCGACCAATATTTTTCATTTTCCTTCGAGAACGCTCTACGGATTTCGTTGTTAATGTTTCATCATCGGGATAACCGTCGAACACGATGAAGCTGTTCTTCGTGTAATGTTTACTTGCATATGAAACATAATTACTGATAATACTCTTTATTGTTGTATTATTTTGCCAGACCAATTTATGCAAGAAGAAGCCGCCATCGACAACGTATGTTATGCTTCCCGATGTTACAATTTCTTGAGTGGTATTGAAATTTGAATAAAATGCCGATTTGGCTGTTTTACGCATACCTTGTTCATCAAATAATGACATTGGTATCGGAGATAGCTCATAATTGCTACAGTACTCTTTCATCTCCTCCTGGTTTTCAATATTTAAAGCAATCTTCTGGAATAACAGTAGCGGTGAGATATAAACGTCTTCGTTACTTACATTCTTAATTGACGAATTTGTTGTAGCCAAATGAACTAATTTACTGCTTCTTTTGTACTTTACATCTGTAAATTTTTTATTCGAAGTATTTACCATCAGAGCTTTTCCAATTTCAAATGCCATGTGACAATTTACAGTGTCCGAATCGCCGATCATTCCTGAATAAATTCCCACAATCTTGTCTGTATTGGGAAATGGATTGTACATAGTGAAGAAATGCTTTAATTTCAATAAATCTTCCGCGTCTTTTGAAATTCGAGTAACTCGGTTGTCGACATGTTGCTCTGAAGTAGCGAATGTCATGCTGCAAAATAATTCCATTGAATTTATTACTTCTAGAACAGCAGCTCTCGATAATACCCATTTCCCAATTACAGCTTCCGTTAATCCTCTACCATGAGTCAAACCTCCGCTACATTTAATGGAGCGCATCAATACCTGCTCAATTGTTAAATCAGTCCACAGTCCAGACCAGAAACGATTGGATCGTCTTATTGTATAATAGCCTTGTTTGCAAAATTTATCGTATTCAACGAAATCCATAGCTGTTCTCAAACTCGACATTTTTTGAACATATAGTAAGCAAGCTTTCGCGTACAAATGATGTCCGGAAGAAAAAAAGAAAGGTATCATTAATTGAACTGTTTGTATGTGCAGGTCGAAGTTTCCTGATCTCTCTGCATCAATGAATCTTTGGAATAGACAAATCAATTTGAAATACTGCACCCACAGTTTATTAGTTGGGCCTTGCCTTTCCAAGTTCTCCAAAACTGCGACGAATTTCTGTAGTATGTTAGTCATCATACTGTCGGTCAAAAAAATTTGAAAATTTTCCTCTCCTACTCTCTCAAGGCTATCATTCAAGTGTTTTCTCTCACTATCTGTTAATTCGATTTTCTGGTAGATCGTATCGGCAAGCGCAGCTTGTACCAACAAGTGGCCTCTCACAGATCTAGAAAAAGCGTGCCCAGTCAACGCTTTCTCAGCTGATAATTCAGCAAAAATAGTGCAGAAAGCTTGTTTGAGGCCACTGCCGGTCATGATTTCGCCAATAGATCCAAGGAATGACATTGCTGTGTGGAAACCCCCTAAACGAGGAATAACTGACAGTAAATTGTGTATGTCATTCTGTGCATCTATTGACGCTATGATCTCACTCGCTTTCATAAACAAAGGCAAATCGAAAGTAACAAAGCAATGCTTTTGGTTATTAGTATCTGCTCGTTTCCTAGCATCTATTAGTGCGGTTAAAATGGTTGTGTGTTCGCTTGGCGGTGCTTTTATAAAAGGTAATGCAATTATTTTGGAAATTTTGAAATCTGTATTATTGGCATGATAATTGTTCATAAACCCATGCCAGTTTGGCGTTTGTTTTGGTGCAGTATGTTTTCCGTAGAAATATATTAAATCAATTAATCCAATATCAATAGTGAAATTAATATGATCCGCTTTCTCATTCCAATTACGTACTGTAAAGCTATCTAACTTGAATGGCTTGTTATGTTTGTAATCTGTCAACGGTAGAAAACCAAACGTGCCACTAATATCTTTTGAAAATGTCCTCGATAAGCGGGGAACATTGTTATTGAATTGAACTGAAGATGTGGGTGTAACACACATTATACCACCCATGCAGTGGAAAGTATTTTTTCCATCAATTGTAGCAGTTCGATGGTCGGCATTATCATAGACAAATTGCAGATACGTGTCGGAAACGATATTGAAATTTCCTGAATCGTTTACAATTGAACTTTCAAATCGTACAGTTTCACTATAAGACGCGCACAAACCAATATTATGTAAGGAATCGATAAGTCCTTTCGCAGAATATTTCGTATGTATCATGCTTGAAAGGCCCAATAAAATAGGCGATACAAACGATCTTGGTCTTACAGATGACATTAAAATGTGCGCTGCTGTTATTATCTTATTACCCCATTTATTACAAGATTGTTCTTTGGGAGTATTTTTGTGGGTTTTAATGAGAATATCAAGGAAAAGCTGAAGTGTTTTCGGCACATATTCTGTGGCGTTGTTTAGAAAATCAACGGGTGAGTTGTAATTTGTCGTATCGAATTTTATCGCTCGAATATCTTGTAAAATAATATGGCTGGCCAACTCTATGATTCTCAACTTTTCTTCGTTTTCATTACGTTTACGCTCACTATACCAGCTTTCTTCTATGCATTTTCCAATAGTACGTTTAAAGCACACAATGCGATCATTATTACATGCATGAACTACTATTTCATCCTCGAAATGTTGCTTCAATTGATGTTCAATCCGGTCAAATCGAGGAAACTCCATTTCTCCATGGTGGCTCGTATATTCTTGTAATATACTTTTCAAAGAAAACTGACATTCTTCGCTATTTTCTACTATGAAATTAATGATGAAAGTCATTAAATCTGACATTTCATCGCTGATCGGTCGTCCCATGATATTGGTTGGACGATACGTGTAAAAACGAGCCAAGCATTGAGAGTGGTAATAAACACTATTTTTGGTATAAAAATCATCGTTTTCATCTTTTAGAACACGCACGCGCGATGCAATTATCTTATTGACTTCAGTTTTTTCATAAGCATCCAACTGCATTATTATGTTGTTAATCGTCTCTTTTTTTAATATACGCTTTCTAGTTTTTGAATCATGAAACCTTTTGGAACACAAGAAACAATTCATCGAGAAATCAAATTCACGTCCTTCTTTTCGGCGCATTTTGTCCCGTATGTGCTTTTTTTTAGATGCCTTCAAAGCCATTTCTATATTGGCCTGTCTAGGGTACATTTTTTGACACGATTCGTGCACTGTGATTTGTGTCAATTTCCTTAATTTTGAATCTTTTTTATCTTTGCGTTTTATACTAGCACATATAAAAGTCGCGATACCTCTTTCTTTAACGGTGCACGATTTTGAGTCTTCAATCGGCTTGTCACAAAGTAAACAAATGTCATCAACATCTTCCCACTGTTTACTTTCATCATCTTCCGCATCGAGAACGTCTCTAAAGAAATATATTCAAAAGTTTATTAACGAACATGCACAAACAGATATACGGATTCAATCAAAAAAAAATACCTGACGTCTGCAGACGTAGATGCTTGTTCAATATCAAGCTCTTCAGAACATTCCATAGTTTAACGCGATGTTTATATAATCATTATCTAAAAACATTAAGAAATTACTGATATGTTCAAATAAATGCTAACGCTTTCAAATGTCAATTTGTCACACAAGAACTGAAAATGCAATACAAGGTCTGGATTCTGAATGGAGTATAATGAGATTAAGAACTAACCTTCTTTGATAGTTGCTTAACTCGTTCGACGAGCACTTCAAACACTCACGTGTACTTGCAATTGAATAAATGAAAGGTAAAACTTAAAGAAAAAATTGCAGGGTAAAAGCAAAATCACGGATAAAACTGAATTTTTGAAAAGAAAACGTAGGCTCTGCTCAATAGGCTCTATTATTATGTGTACAGCAGTTCTGAAATCTGGCTGGAAACTAAGCCAAGCCAAGCTAGCAAACGCAGGTCATTTCCCCCTCCCGAGGATTCAAGGCCAAACCAAACGACAGTTGTGTCCGTATCCCAGTACGAAATCGGGAGAAAGTGGGGATAAAACGTGCCGGAGTACACAGAGCAGATGTTCCAATTTTTGGCGTCCTGTATATAACTTCAAAAAACTACAAACATTCATTTCACTATTTACCCTACATGTATATGCATTTATGTAACGAAACGGTTTCACCTATTTTTAAAAAATTGTTTACAATACAAACAATTATAATGAAAACAGTGAAAATTATGCTCTCCTGTTTGTTTTTTTAGTGATTTGATAAAAAAAACGTGTTTCCCGGAACGAGATACCGCGGAATTAAAAAAAAACGAGTTCCGATATTCTTATTTGTTGCTGAGATATTCGAAAGAAAAGATTATGAAATACGCGCGGCGCGAAAGTATTACTATATATACGCGTTGCTCCTTGCCCGCTGCTTTCCCCCACTCTTCTACTACTCTCGCGCGCTCGGTCGATTTTCGTCATATTCAGCTCTATTTCTAACATGTTTTTCAGCGCTTTCACGCAAAACCAAAATAAACGTTTTGAAGTATGAGACTTCTACTTTTGAAATCGTTTTGATAAATTAAAATCGCATAATATCCGTCGGTAATATGCCTGCTAGGAAATTGCATAGTAAAAATTTGAAATGGCCACGGATCGGAAACTATGCATCGGACAGTGCCTGCTCTTCGCACAAATAAAGTTTGTATTAATAAGTAATACTGGCCGGAGGGTTTACGCTACAACTCAAAAAACGACCGAGTTATGAATTTTTGAAAAAAACTGTTTTTTTGCTGGTTTTTTTCAATTTTCTCATAAACTAACGGTCCGATTGAGTCGTTTGACCGTTCATTTTCTTCGTATTTTAATTCTCTACAACTTTTGTATTAACACTATCACAATTACCCTGATAGTTTTCATTTTATATGCAAAAAACCAAAAAAACAGCGATTTTTCGCATGAAATTGTTAATAACAAAGTTGTAGGTTGAAGCTCCGAATGAAAGGCATGTCACTGGATTATATAGAGCTATTCTCCAAAGAATGGCCCAGCCCGTTTGCAGCTAACACTAATTTCACAGATAGCCTACTTCAAAATCTATGTAGCTTGGCCTAGCATTGTTTTCCCTTTTCTCTTGCAACCGCCACACTATCTTAATACTCTTTCTTCCAAGCTGGCTACATTCTTGTCCTATCGTCGAAAAAGTAAGTTTTCACCAGCCACCCTCGGTCTTCATTCCTGGATAAGGAACTTGATCAACCTGATCTACATTTTTGTTAACCAAAAAAAAGTTACTATTTTCACGGAGTGAATCCTGGCCACCGCGTTGCAAAAACATGTGCTACAATTTTCTATTAAAAATACCGTAAATGCACAGGGCAACTTGAGAAAATAAAATAACTTGAAAAAAAAAAAAAAAAAACAACATCCGCACGATTACTGACCAACAAACGTAAAACACAAACTTTTAATTGATCCCTAAAAATTGTTTTTCCGTATAAGAATCTTCGATAATGACATTCAATGATTCCTGTGTCTCAATCGATCGTCACAAGTATCCCAGAACTTTTCAATCACAGATTGCTGCGCTCGGAGCAAAGATTCTCGAGGAAGTGGATCCAACTTTTGTATACGGTAACCTGCACGTAGCGAGTGACCAATCGCGCCTCGTTTTTCCTGCATTATTAATCGAACACGTGTGTATAATTCTGGAAGCACTATGAGAAGTATTTACCAGCAGCTTTTCGGACGGACAAAGGACCTTACTTGGCTATTCCGTTTGGGGTATTCCGGCACCAGCGTAGACAGCTCAAACAGCGGATATGGGCCACACGCTCTCACTGTATACTGGTCGTTAGTGTAAGCCAATGTAGGTCTGACACTTTCCTGGCTTTACCGCCACTATTTGCATCACTGCCGTGCATTTTCACGGTCCTTCTCTCGGTTTTCTGATATACTAAACTATGCATGCGCGCTTTTTCATGGCTATTAACGCGATGGAAAACTCCCGCGCTAAAGTGGCGCCGGTTATTATCCGTCTGGTTCCACAGCGAGGTGCAGACATCCCCGAAATGAGTGACGAGCGTTTAAAGTCGTATGAAATCAAGGGAATGGCTACTAAAGAATATCGACTTGCCAATTTCAGTGTCGAACCGTTCGAGAAAGAACGTTTCGAATAATCTCGCTCGAAGGATCACTCGTGTGTTGGAATAATCTGTTGATCCGACGGAAAGGACCACTCGATTACAAATGCTCGGTTGATCTCTTTAACGAGAAGAATCGACGTGGAACCGTCGCTATAATTGACGGTGAACGAATCTAGTGAAAAAACTGAATAACAATGAAAACGAAAGAGAAAAGGGGAACTCGGGATAAAAGAGATATAAGAAAAGAGAATGAGAAAAACCACATATCCGTAGTATTTTTCCGGCTTCGACGTCGGCGTATCTACCTATCCGCGGATCTGGCCCGGCTCTTCGAATTATTATCCCGTATCGAGAGGAGAAAATCGCTTCCGCCGAGAGCCCGAGGTTCGTCCCGGGCTATGTAAGCCATTCGCCAAGCCGCAGCTTCGTTCACCATTCGCCCGAGTGTTCCCAGCCTCCCATATCCAATAGTCGAGGATTCGTTAACCAAAGCAGAGTCTGGCCAAGTAGCGACAAGAGCTACTGGGATTTCGGTTCTCGGGGTCTCTCCCACCCCCGCTGCTCCGCTTTTTCTTCTCCCCGGAGACTAAATTTACGTCGATCGTTTCCAATAACGACACACGCCCGGGCACACTTTAACTCCTCTATCAGCGCCCCCGTAGAGAGCTACAGGACCGTTCACAATGCCACAGTCGATGGAAAAACTCAAATTCACTTCGTAAAATTCGAATTTACGAGCTTTTCATTCGCCCTTTTCAATCACCTTTTTTCGTGCGAAACCTCCAATGGTTTCTCGAAAAAAAAATAATTGTTTTGTCCCTGTTGAATCACAAGGAAAATGAATTTCTGGCACACTCAACGTGAATCAGTGCTTTCAAGAGCCACAATCTGCCCATGAAGAGACGAGAAAGTGATAGGGCTCCGAAAATAGTCAGACACAAGAGAGAGGCAGCTTGTTTGGTTGAATCGTGCGTCGGGGACCAAGTGGATGAAGTAAACAGAATAACCAGCGGTAGGATAATGCAATAGTCGAGTGAATAGTGTGCGTTGAGTGTACGTGAAGAAAAAATGCGATTGTACCATGAGAAGCTGGGGGGAGTAGCATTTTTGATGCAATCGTATTTCTACGCGCATACACGTTTTTGTTGAAATCTGCAAACATACGAATATGAGCTTCATGTAAAAATAGTTGGAAAGAGAAGCTCAAGTAGCGTAAGAAAAACAATTCTGTAAAAATGCGATTCGGAATGAAGTTGTTTGATGAAAGTGAAAGCTGAGCGGGTTCGCGGGTAGGGAGGAAAAAAATCATAAAAACGTGCTTCCAAATGAAGTCGGTTGAAAAAAGCTTGATAAAAAAGCGTAACCACATTCGCAATAATCATGCGAATGCGTCACGAGTCTTTGCTTCATGCGGCAATATCACGTACTTCGTCGTTTTCCGCTCCAGTTACACGAAACAGTATTTATCCATCTGAGATTTTGTTGCAGTACAGGCATTAGTTTTTCATTTACGTTGGATTAAAAAACGTAATTAAAACGAAAATGGTTTTTGGCTGTGGCGTGTTTGAGATGTGACTGTGTAACCTTATAAAAATTAACGAACCTCGTTTCGAACGCTCTGCTTTTATTCAAATTTTTTATATCTTTCCCTTATCAATCGTTGCGTATACGTTTACCGCGGTTTTTAACTGACGAGCGCAGTGAGTTTGTTTCCAACGCCTCAACTCCGTCGAATCATAATTCGAGAAAAAACGAATGAAATGCCAAAGAAAACACGAGTCTGAATTCACTCGTGTCGCAAGCCTCAATTGATTCCGCGATAACAACGATGATTCCAGTAACTCGAACTCGCTTCACGATCTTTTATTTTCTCGTAATCGAATCATAAGTCATCGTTTGGAGCGTGGAGAATCGGGATTCCAGCGCTCTACTAACGGAAACGACGATGACGCCGCCTCCGTACTAACTCCAGTGTACTCTCGACGTTGCATCTAAATCGTGGATTCTCTTTGTCCTGTCCATGGTATGTTCATTCGGGTTCGATGTGTATTGGCCATGTCCGTGTTCAGAGGGTTCCCTCTTGGATCTCTCAAGCGTTCCGGATCCCTCCGCAGAATCCCTCGCGATTCCTGCCCCTCTCCGTCACTCTCGCTCTCTCTCTCTTTGCCCATCTCGTTGTAATGGCGGTGGTCACGGTGTGGTGGAGGCTGCCGATGGCATTTGTGGCAACGCAAGGGAATCGGTAAACCACGTTGGAGATATACACAACCTCTGTGACGAGAGGGGACGCCGGGAGAACGGACCAACGCACCTGCCAACGTCCCGTCACTTCCAAATCGCTTCCCCAGTTTTGGGACCTCCACGCATTTACATCTGCATCGTTATAGCCACGTGGATCATCCGTACACACCTTGATGTGTGTTTCTCTGTGTCTGCACACGTATCCAGATACTCTAGAAATAGTATCAGTATCGGTGACAAAGCAAACGCTTATCCGGTAGGCTTAAGCGGAAAGAGACCTTGTCTCGTCGTGTGCTTGAACGATCGTGACGGATATCGCTTTACGTATCGACTCAGCCACCCCTTTCAGAGCACACCGTGTCAAAGTTGTGTCCAGCACGAATACCGTCGCAATTCAACCCGTTCACCAGGTCCGTTGTCCAGGGATTTTATAGCAACGAACGACTTTGCCACTTTTGATCGTTTTTTTATCGTTAAAATTATCGGAGGTTTATCTGCTGAGAAAATTCACTGGTATAATTACCATTTTCGGGGAGTAATTGGAAATCGGTTGGAAGGTGAGACTCATTATTCGGTGGCGGATTTTCAGTCGCGGATTTTCATTCAAATTCGACTTTGTGCTTCGTTCTGACTCTTCCTATAGATTTCCCTGTAACATCATATTATTCCCGGGACGAGGTCGTTGAATTTTCGTGCAACAATGATGCTTGAAAGGACAAGAACAGAGAGCTTTATTAGCAGCAATCCTCGATCCTCTCACGTCCGTTTACGCCCCGCTCCACATCCAAAATCCGCGTCTTTTGTACGACGCTAAATATCCTGAGAGATGATATAAAACTCGGCTCTTTTCATGAAGAGATCCAGCCGGAAGTAGGTACGCTTCGCTACGAGTCACCTCCAAAGACAATTTCCTGGAAGCTCGTCGAAAAAATAGCTCGTCGGACCCCACTCGAAAGGGCTCTGTCGTTAGACGGAAATTAGTTGGAAATAAAAGCTCACGCGTTCACTGCTTTTGTCCACGCTCCTCCGCAATAAAATATCAGGCCAAGTGACAACGATGAAGGGATTATTGCCCAAAAACTTGAGTATTTCTACGTCCACGTGTGATGAAATACGCGAAAGGAACAAGCGTTCGATTTATTATTCCGAAGGGTATTTTTCAGGTGTCAATCAAGAAGAAATTTCGTATGACTGCAAAAAGTTTTGGCCGAGCATCGAAAGAAGTGAAGTTAAATATCAAAATGGCGATCTCACCCAAGAGTTTCCACTCGATGTAATAATTTTGCTTCCAAAAAGTATTAAACTCCAACTGAATTGTCGATGGAAAATTCACAATCGTCAATCTCGACCTGACGTTCAACTTGCAAGCAAAAACTCCAATTCCTCTGGCTCTTTCCGTTCTTCATTCATCCCGTTGAAGTATTTACACCTTCGCTTCATCATGCCCGCATGCAGGGGATGCGATTTGGAGTTCTATCCTATCACACGTTTCATTTTTCGCCCGCTCATCGATCGAGGATTCAAATTCATTGTAAACGAAATTCTCCTGCGAGCCTGCGGATTTGACTAGGAAAATTGGGAGGCGAAAAACGAGAATGAAAAACACGAAGGCAGAGGGGAAGGGAGGGAGATGCGGGCGCACATATTCGCGGGTGTGGACTCCGTGGCACGCCCTCGTTTTAGCATGTCATGGGCTTAATACCAATCACTTTGTCATACAAAATTCTCGTGTACATCGCGTCTACCTGTATCCCATTATGAGTGGCCAAACCGCCCTCTCGTTTCTGAAGAGAAACAGCCAAATGCCGGGAGTGAAATGGAAAATTATAGGAGATGCGGCAACGTGAATAACGAAAATGGTAGTTGGTTCGTGTAGCCGCAAGCGCGTTATGAGAACAAGAAGCGAAAAGGTGAGCAGGCTGGAAAAACGCGTATATTCTCATCCCCTTGAACGCGCGGAGCCATGGCGTTCAACGATGCGGGAGTTTTTTGTAGCCCGCATCAGCATCGTAAGTGAATCAGAGGCCTCATCGTACTAAATATTATGAAAGCGGTTGATCTCATCCCGGAGCTCATCTACCCATTAAAAAAGGGAATCGAGAAAATTTTATATCAGTCACGCGACGCTTCAAATCTGATAGCACCAGAGAAGCTCTGGACGCAAGCCGGGAGGAGCGATATGTTTGTGAAATACGTGAAAATCCTGAAAAGTGTCTTGCCCATAAAATGAAATCCCTCGGAACGAATGTGTACGAGAAATTAAAAGTTCCATCGTGTGTTTTTACAGCCATTGACACGAGCACAATATTTCAGGACGGTCAATCGTCGCTTGGATCTCGATAGAAACATTAATCCTGCACGCTTTCCCATTGCACAGCAGAGATCTGCGAACAGATTGATTACAAGATTCAATTTGCAATTCGACAATAAAAAAAAGCGCGCAGCAACGGCGCTTAAAAAATCTCTACTCTGTTTGCCTTGCACTTTTTTACTTCTCTTTTGTTTTTATTTTAGCACGTATCTGCAGAGTAAATAAAATTCATTTCACGATGTACGTGAGTTGTGTTGACTCATCTCCCTCTCTCTCGCCCTCCCTCCCCTCCTCTACCTCCGTTCTTCCTCTCTTTGAACAAGTGCAAAAGGTGTAACTCACCCCATAAACGTATACGTGCGAATCCCATCTGTATATATAACTTCATGCATGCACATGTGCGAATGCGAATAGACAGCGTGTCAGTCAGTCAAGCAGAGACACAAACAGTTGTGACAGTTGCAACGAGCAGGGAGAGCTCACCTCTCGATGAGGACAGATATACGAAGGAAATACACTATGAAAAAGTGAGTTTATGACGGCTGTAAAGATTAGGTCGCCAAGTGCTTGCAAGCTCGTGCGAACGAGCGAGACTATTCAAAGAGTTGTGTGAGTGTGTGTGTATGTGTGTGTGTGTGTGTGCGCGCCGTTCTCTCTCGCCCTCTTCTTGTCTCCCGCCCTTTTCCTACTAGCATAGTATCAGTGGGTTCAAACTGACTAACATTTATGTACTATTTCATTCGTAGAAAGCCGGCAACATGAAAACGTTGCTTTACTGGTTGAATTTAACTTGGGAGCCATACACAGCGGTTTAATTTCGTTCTCCCAAGGAAATTTACGTTTTTGTTGGATTTTTGGCTGGAAACGAGGTCAGCTTAGGAACCCTGGGGGAATTTCGAAGAAACGGTGTGTCGGAACTTTTCCATTCGAGGAACGATAAGCGCTTTCAATTTTCAATTTTCATTTTTCATGCTTCATTGTTTTCGAGTTTATTTCATATTTTCTGTGCTCTCTTTCGGTCGATCATTTACTTTCATAAACGATGATGCAGCATCACTCGTCAAATCGCTCGTTGAATTCGACGTATAAGATGCTACTGAAGCTTTTGCTTAAGACTAATAATGATCGCCTCTTTTTGAATCCGGGTGATTTTGCGAGGTGGAAGAAAATTTCTATGCGAACTGCGCCCATAAATCGAGAGGGCCTCGAGATAATTCGCGGAAAATGGAAATATAAATAACATTCTTAAAAATGTTGAATGCACGAATCGGATATCTGTTGAGCCATGCATCACGATGGGGCGCACCGAACAATCCGATATACATCACAGATGATTTGTCGTTGCTATCAATTTCATCGGCTGCTGTTATTTAAACGTAAAATATATTCAGATTACAGAATAATATCCGAAAAGCACATAGCGTTTTTCATGAAAATTTGGAAAAACGTTGCAAGCTTTTTTCCAGGCTCGTTGCCTGGGGCTGAAAAGAAGAGTGTTCCAAATATGTTGAGCGTGAGCACTGACGCAGATGACGTAGGTCTCGACCCGGCTCCGATAATCCATTCCACATATACGTATGAAATAGTTGAATGGCTTCTGGGCAAGCCACTCACAAGGATCATCCGTCATTCTCTCTCGTACGAAGAGGACTGAAAAAAAAATTTGTGCGTCATGATACATTTTATTTTTTCATGCCCAGGGCTCGGCCTGTGGCTCGCTGTCTCAAGTTCTGTCGGCTCCCACTGCTTTTTTTCGAAAACACTCGTTCTTCTGCGTCCCTTATTTTCATCAACTCCCTTTTCGGGTTTTTCGCTATTTTTTTCACTTGCTAAAACGACCCATTGTTTCCTTTGTTTTCGGAGCACGCTCGGAATATACAAACTCCCATCATAGAGCTGTTATACTCGATTTTTCTTGTTTTCCCCATCGACGATCCGTTTGGATTAGGGTTGTTGTTGAAACGTGCGTGTACACGAGGCTCGTGCGACTGAAAAAACGAATGGGTGTATAAAAGTATCACTTTACTCATCGTCCCGTACATTTGCATCGTCCCACCATCCTCCCGAGGGAACCTGAGACTTTAATGTAGATATTCTACGAATAAACATCGAGCGAGGGTGCATTCGGGTGATTCGGCAAACGAAATAGTCTCGCAGACAAACTCGTTCATCGACGCAGTAGAATGGCCCTCTCTCCTGAAGTGATGATACAAAAAGGCTTTCATTTTCCCTCTTTCTTCCTTCGCCTCTTTTTTCTCTCTTTTCTATCGATATGAGCGCATCGCTGGTCTGTCGACTGCACCCAGGAGACTCTTGCTCCATTTCTGCGGTAACTTTCCTTCCGAAAGTGCATTTACATTGAAAAAACTCGTATCTATATGCGATGACGAAAAAAAGGGAGAGCAACGACGTGCTCAGGTTTGTATCCGCGCTGCCTGCGCCGCGAATTATTCGTTACTTCTCGTTAAAACGAACGATCCGGCGCGTGAATGTATAAGAACGTTGCGGATTTTCTTTCCGAGATCACAACTTTTGCTTGCTCTTCCTCCGCCGGGCGTGCCCGCTCCCCGGTTCAACCGGGAGCTCATCGTAAGTGAGAAGATTTTATCGAAATCCGTTTCGTCCAAGAATCTCGTTAAATTCAACGGCTCTTCGAGCTCGATTTCCCCCGGCCTCAAGTACTACTTTACGCACTCTTTTAAACTGAATTCAAGAGACTTTCATACACACAAAACAAAGGCGCACGTAAGGGTTATGCAGCTCTTCGCCTGCTTTTCTTCCTCAATGTAGTATAACGGAATTGCACATTTAGCGAGGATTTGTATCGCGCATTATCCCTTAGTGGGAATCCCCGTTGGGTCTTTCGCCCGGAAAAAAGAGCCGGCAACGGTTTCAGCATCGCGAAGAGATCATTTTGAGATTCGGTCGAGTTGCTATTCGTCTTTTTTTTTTTTAATTTTTAAAAATTTTTTTATTTCCAACAAAAATAAAAGATTACGAGGGGCAAACGGTTATTGGAGCAGCTTTTGAAGGGAGCAAATAAGCTAATTGATTTTCTCTACCGATTCGAATGTGCGCGGAAAGCATGCGGAGAAGCTACCAATGAAAAATGTAGCACCAACTGACCGATGAAATTGGTGATTTTAGTCGTCAAATTTTGGTGGACAAAATTGTCGCGTGAGTGCAGGCTTTCGTTATATTGTGAGTGCAGAAGGGGAGAGGTTCAAGGGAAATTTTTATTGCCACAGGGTGGTCGTCGGATAAGCTCGCGCAGTACAAGCCCCGCATCGCTCGTTCCGCGAACTGGGCTGCTTCGAACCACACGTTACCAAAATCTATCCCGAAGTATACATATAAATAGGGAGGAATAAAAAAATAAAAAAAAAAAACAAACGCGGACGAGCTATCCGACACAAATTTTGCGTTGGTAGTATGAATGCAGCGACGAGTTTGCGGAATGGTCAGCGCGTAACCCCATTAGTGCGTTAGCGTTAGGAGAGACGCGAGAGCAAACGCACGAGCGAACAAATAGACTACGTGTCGTTCTATCTCGTTGACGAAAAAAAAGGGAAAAAACGGTGCGCGCACTCCAGCAGGAACATTGACAAAAAACTAACCGCGGTTTATGTGTGCGATATACGTATGAATAAAAATATAAATAAATATTATGATGTCGGGAAAGAAACGGTTCGGTGGATGCGGAGTCCACTCGCATATGCACGCACTTGTCATCGAGGCAAAAAAGGCTAAAACAAATAAAGGTACACACGCAATCGCTCGACGGGGGATTGTACATATTTATTCATTATTCAAAAATTATTGCGTTTCATAACGCGCCAGGGGCAGAGATTTTGTGGCAAAGTATGCGAGTGAGCGAGGTTGACTGGAACGAGGAAATGTTCCTATTTTGTTTTCATATTTTTTTTATTCTACTCAGAGCAAAGCTGTAGGAGGCATTTCGTGTGGAGTCGAGTTTGCCGACGTGTCAATTATTCGGGCCGTTATTATTTTTCCGGAACTTTGTTCGACCCCGTGGAAGGATCGATTTTAAAATCGTTTTAAAAATCGGCTCGGTAACAACCGCTCGGAAAATAGAACCACGGAGAAATCGATTCTTCCAATCGAATTGGAAAAAGGTCACGAGCGTCCTGGCCCGGTCGTAGGCCAGAAAAGCTCACCTCGAGTCGCGTCCATATATCCGTGGTTTCGTGCGTTTATTTCCGCTCGCAACCGCGCCATCAGTTTTCCCGCGTACAATTTCGTTATCACGCACCGCTCGGTACGTCTCTGTTTTTCGTTTACTTTCCGAATTCCGGGAAACCCGCCTCCGCATCGTTTCTTATTCCGCTACGCTTTTTTCACTCGCGCCTCTCCGCTGGCACGCGCAGCTATCTTTCACTCTTGGATTCTTTTGTCCGTTCCGTTGAGCACTCGTCTCTTTGCCGGGTTCTCGGAAAGTGTATTAATAACCCGAGATGATGACGATGATAATAATAACGAGGGATGGAACGCCCCGCGTGTGTACACGATTATCTATATTTATATACGAATGTATCTAGCGGCGCGGGGGATACGTTTTCCTCGTTTCATACGTACATTTCCGGAAAGGACGCTCTCACGTCGCTTCCACATGACGCCCGCACTCGCTATAACAACCCTTTCCCCCTTCTCTCTTTCGATCTCTCTGTCTTCGTTTAACTTTTCCCTCCGCTTGCCTCTTGCTCCGCTCGCTTTCTGCGTACTAGCTCGGTTTATTAAATTCATTTATCTTCAGTGGAAAATCATGCTTGTAACGTGTGTAGCTGCCTCTAATTGGACGCATTAAAAATAATTTTACGGCAACAAGAGACCGAAAGAGGGAACGAGATAAAGGGAGAGCGAGCGGGCGCCGCTGCGGAGAGGGAGGGACAGAAATGAACGGGGATATCTGGCGACGACGACTTCTACTCGTGTCTCCTTGCATAAGATATCCGCATTTATATACGAAGATATATGTAACGTAACGCGAGACGATTAAAATGCACCCCTTGTGTACCGAGCTCAGTTTCGAACACTCCGCGGTATACGAACCCATACACTCGCTGCATTCCTCACTAACAAATGTCGGCAAATTCTGAGACGGTATAACCTCCGTGGAAATGGCTTTTCCCCTCTGTCCTCGACTCGATCCCTCGGAATCGTCGCGCACCATTCTTCTCGCGGTAGAACGTGCTTGTACAAAATACTCGAAAAATCCCCAAAAAAAGAGCGAAACGCTGAAATAGAGGTGGAGACAAGTCCATTTGTCGGCATCAAATTGTAGTTTGGGACAATAAACCCATCGAATCGAAGCGAGAATTAAAAAAATGAAAAAAAACGTCGAAACAACGTCAATAATTGTCCAAAATTATTATAGATAATTGTAATTATTATGGCGCACGGCAAATCCAATGAACGCATTCGTATGAAAAGATTTTTCCGCAATGAGAAAAGAAAAGCAATTCCCATGACTATTATTTCAGTTATCATCAGAGTTGCTGAAACTTCTTTTTGTTTTTTTTTTTTTTTTTTGGGATGTTTAAATATCCGTATGGATATTTTTGGAAAATGTGATTTTTCGAATCGTTTTTGAGAGAGCTCCGACGCGTAGAAATCGTTAATAAGGTTTGCAGCGTTTGGGATCACGCTTGAGTATATACAGATCTTCCGGCATGCCATATCTTACCTGGTACGTGTGTTTAGGTACGTACGTACTTCCGAAGCATACATATTTATAACGGAAGAAGCTCGAGGCACGTGTATGAGGCGTTCTGTTTAACATAGGACACACGAAGGCCGTCTCGTTAAGGCCTGCGGAGTGCAGGTCTTTCTACCTGGCAAGAGGAGATTCTTCGGGGAGGTTCGAGAGGGTGGAGAATGTGTGCGTTGGTCTAGAAACGCGGGAGGTTATGGGAAAGGGCTGACTCGCTGGTACGATGAGCTACGACGGAGGTGAGGGGGATGCGATGCGAGGATGAAAGTGAAGGGAGAGGGAGACGGATAGGCAGAGAGAGAGAAAGGGGGAAAGTGAGGGTCGGATTATTTGCAAAGCAAATAGAGCTCCGCGTTGCTCCGGACAGTGTTACAGAGGGCAGCAGTAATCTTGTCCTTATGAATCTTTCTCTGCTGCAGAGCGAGAAAGAATATGCAAGAAAGCTGTTTCTGTTTCGGTTCGATTGCGAGATGCTATGAAAGTGGGTGAAAGTTTGCTACAAAAAATAGCATTATAAATATTGTGGTAATTCGTAAACTTTTGCAACGGACGTCGATTTATCGAGTGAATTATTGTAATGGAAAGTCATGAGAAGGGAATGAGATGGACAATTGAAATATCTGAAAGGTAAAAACTCGGAGAAAAATGCTGTATCGATTTATGATATTTCGCAGTAGCTTCAAATTATTACTGCTTACGATATTCCCATACTTTGGGGTCGAAGGAGAAAAAATGCTGACGCAAATGGTGCAAAAGCTCCTGAGAATATATTCACAATTTTGGCTGTCTATATACGGGGCTAGTATTGGAACAGTTGTTGTCTTTCTTTACTATTCGAAAACGTGAAACAAGACGTTCATATAGGCAAATGTGCATAAAATATTGTACACATATATGCATACATCGTGATACCCATTCTCGAAAGAACACGCCTGGGGGAAAAGGTATGCAAAGTAAGTGTTCTTTCCTCGTAAAAACGTGAGAGATACGAGAAAAATCGTTGTATATGCGACTACACATGGCCTTTCTTTTCCTCTTTCTCTTTTCCCCTCGCTCTCTCTCTCTTTCCCTCGTGCGAGTATCTTCCACTTTTTTGTGCCTCCCTCCACCAGCGGCACCACCCGTCTCCTATTTCCGTGAGTCAAGCTATCCGGAAATGGTTGCCTTTTCCCACTCTTTTGCAGATTATCCACACACGTAACTGAGTGAAACTCAAGCTTGAGGTGTTTTCCATGTCCAGTAGTTATACTCTTGCTCCTGCGGATACGATATGCCAGAGAGAAATCCATTTGCTCATTTCGCGAGAATAAAAATTTGAGTAACATCGACGACCTCCCGCTTTTTGTACCGTACATGCATTCTCTCTTTATATGGATAGAGTAATAAAAGGAAATTGAAACGAAAAGGTAATAAAACGTATCTACCCCCCGTACCGGGAGATCGAAGTATAAATACGTGCACGGATATCATATCTGTATTGTAAAACAAAGCAGATGAATGTGAAGAGAGAAAGAGAGGTAGAAAAAGACACGTAAGGCTATTAAAGGAAAACAACGTGAATGTCTTTATTTTGCTATTTTTTAAAGAGACAATCAAAGCAGAGATACGTGCGCAATATGCATATTTAATTGCACGTATATTACTGCAAAATCCATTACAAAAATATAAAATCAAAAGAGCGATGAAGAAAGTACTGAATATTTTATAGAGATGAGAGTAGATTTGTCATAGCAGTCGTTTAAACTTCTCGAAGAGCATTCTGAAAAGTTTAGCCATCGTTTCTTTTCTGATGCAACGACGTGCTAATAATGTTTTTTATTTTTTATTTTTTTTATTTTTTCGTTTTACTTTTTGTACCCCAACCAACAGCGCGCCTCCTCGTGTCCGACGCACACGAGCTGTAGCAGAACAGACCGGAAAAAATATTTCTCGTGTCTTTTCGCGGTTGTATATAAGGTTGGTTTCTCTTTCTATGTTCACGTATACGCGAACTCTTGGTGTAGTCGTTCGGACGTTAAGAGCTATGATAATAGAAGCGTGAAGATATGGAGCGAGACGGGCGGAGTGTCGGGTTCAAGGGGTGTTATTTCATAATTACAGACTGTACTTAGACGCGAGAGGGTGTCTATTATGAGCAAGGGTAGGTCCGAGTACGTTGGCTGGTACGAACATCGTACGAAATACAAACGTACCGTACGAACACGAGAGCTTTCGCGCTGGCTCGAGAGGAGCATGATGCGTTGAAAAGAACAAACAGAGGAGAACTAACCCTTTGCAAAAGCCTTTCGCATTCGAAGCTCCGACGAGGATCTCCCTTCGGGGTGCAAAGAGCTCGGACACACTGACGTATATATTCGTATTACCGAATTAAGGGCCGAGACAACTCTCGCATTTCTCCCGCTCTCTCACTCGCCGGCTCTCTTTGCTCTGTTGCTCCGGGGAAATCCGGGAAAAGCTTTCGTTACTTCACGAGCATTCGGGGCCCCCGGATTCTTTTTTCTTTTCTGTCCCCACCGACGACTCGCCACATTTTCTTCCCACTTCTCTTTTTTCTCTCCGCTCCCGTCTCTTTCTCTCTCTCTCTGTCGCCCTTTTACCATTGCGTTGTTCTCCTCTCATTTCGCCTCCTCCCTTCCCCATATTTTTTCCCTCCGCTTTCTTCCCTCGCCCAGCGTAGCCACACCATTACCGCTATTAGCGGCTTATGGGATTTCGCGTTAATTAAACGTACCCGGCGTTGCATCCCCCTCGGCGCAATACTCTCTCGCACTCTCCAGTATCCATTCTGCAACAAGATCCCGAAATGTGGACGAGCGGAGAGCTCTCACCTGTGTTTCTCTTACATTCCTTTTTCCTTTTCATATGTACGGACGCGTGTCTGATTTTAATGAACAATCACGACGGCGCTAAGCACTCATTCGATTTCCCAGCTTCCTTTGACTCTTTCATACCGTCCGAAAACCTTAACGATCTTCCGCCAAGTCCTGCATAATTACAAAATTGAATATCGCCTTTTTTCTGCGAATTCCGAGCACCAATTGAGCTTTCCTGTCCTTCAATTTTCGGTAACTTGCCCAGAAGACCGATATTTTATTACTTTGCTTAGAGACTTTACCCTCGCAATCTACTTCCCCGAAACTGAGATACAGTTTACATTCATACGCATACACACATTCGTACACGTTTATGCAACGTTTCATCGTTCCATTCCTATCCTACTTCTCATCATCCAACGGTATACAGCGACTTGACGATATTGAAGCTTCCTCTGTGCTCACCGGACGAGATGCCCGACACTTTGCGTACACCATACTCGCAAAACACACCGCACATCGAAACTGTGCAGCCAAACTGACCGACCTCTTTCCTCGTCTCTCCACCTTTCTCTCTATCTCCATCCTTCAAAATCGTTTTCACGATGCTACAGTGTAATCTCACATTCAGTACTCGAGAGTACAAATAATCATGACAAACATGTTGACGAGCTAACTTGCTTCTCGCATCAGTCGGTAGAGAACCCGCGATTTGTTTGTCCCCTTAATTACTCAGGGTCTGTGCATACTCTGGAATCTTTGCAGAGTCGAATAACTCCAGGAATTAAGGAAATTGAATCTTCGACTCATTCTGCGATTTGTGGAACTGGGAATATGCAGTGGGTCGAAAATTTTCGAGATCGTTGATCGACGGATTCGAGGCGCTTGCAACGAGTGGCTTTTTCTTTATTTTATTCATTTCGACGATTTTCATCCCACAAATTTTTCCATCAATGTGTGTAGGCCAGAGGTTTTTTAGATTGATCCTATCAAAGCACAAAAAGTTGAAAGGTTGCGGCAAAAAGGCTTGACAGCGTAACACCTGCCAGCTGAGATACGCATGAATCGGAAAATAGGTGAAGAGCAAAAGGAGAAAGAAGCTCGAAGCACTTGGCAACTTAGTCACGTATCGGTGAGTGTGAGATACGCAGTAAAATGTAACGTCTCTTGCGTTTGCTCGTCGATTTCATATCTCCGAATGCATGACGTGTGGCAATCTATACGAAGCTACGAATCAGAAGATTTTTCAGGATGCAACGCGGCGGGAGGAAAGGAAAAGCGAATATTACGTGTGGTTAGTCGGGAAGCCCTCGAAAAGCGCCCGATGTTGAGTGACACCGTCACGATGTGACAATTATCTTTGACGGAAATTTAATTTCGCGAGTTGCACAGCTTGGAATCCTCGGCGAATCGTTGAAGGCTCGTGTCCTCGCCAACGAAAGTCCTTCCAGTCCAATTTTCCTTGCGATCTTTGTACGTATCGTACAGGCAAGCGAGAATTTGCGAGCGGAATGAGGTTGAATTTAGAGGAGCGGAGTAAAAGGCGAAGAATCGATGATGAGGAAAAAAATTGCGAAAATACTGAACCTTCATTTCTCGCTAATCCACGTCTCCGTCAAATTTCCTCGGGCACAATTTTTCACAATCTTCGTTCAAGGGAGCTGGCTCTCCACGCAAATACACAAATTATTTGGAGAAACAGTTGAAACAAGTTATTGGACTTGTCATCGCGAGCTTATCTTGGATCGAAACATCAGACTCAATTCCCAAAGTTATAAACACATTTGTCATGTTAAAGAAAGCAATAACTTTTCATTCCTGTAAACCTGATCCAAAGCATTTATTCCGAAGTGTAAGCCATGATGGGGATGAATAATTTTGAGGATAACTCGACTCCCTTAAAGCGCACAATTCAGAGGTATAAGATCGAAAGATTCAAGCTTGAGAAACAGAGCTCATATTTCTCGAGCGAATAATAAATCGACGTTGAGTATACATACTTTGTGTCGTATAAAGCAAAGGGTTTTACGAACGTGCCTCCAGAGCTATTTCTAGAGCTTCATAGTGATTCGCGCTCTGGTTAAATTTCACGAAGGTTTAGAAAGCTGCCCGAGTCTTTTTCTCTATTTCTCTCTCTCTCTCTCTCTCTCTCTTTCTTGCTCTCCCTCTGCCCTCCTCTTCCGTCCATTCGTCAGAGGATAATCCTCGGGCACACATCGCATAAAGATGTTGCATCGTAGACTAGGCGTGCTCGGTGTCCTCGGACCTCCACAACTACACGTTCGAGATTGTATCGAGCATGAAGATCCTTGTAAACATATAAATAAATGAATGAGCTGGGGAGATAGTGAGGAGAGAAAAAAGCCTGGATACGAATATTAATCGGCAAGAATTTGAGCTACCGAGCGCAAAGTTTCTTCGTGCGCGGAGTACACGTACCTTATGTATGAATCAACTAAATATAAAAAAGCACATCCATCGAAAAAGAAATCTCGAGAACTCGTGAACTCAGATCAAATATCTCTATACATGTATTTATACTGAGAGCTATGCAACGAGGGGAGCAAAAAATGGAGGGCGAGAACACTTAAACTTTACGACATGATAAAGAGAGAAAAAACTATACAAGGCGTTTAATGTTGAATCAAAGGAAAGAAGGTACTTTTGAAAACTCGCTTGGAAATCCTCGGTCTAATGTGAGTAGAAACATGCACCTGGATATTTAATTTCTACTGAATCCGGTTAGGAAAATGGTCGAAATTTTGAGAAAATCATTTTTCCAGATTTTATGCTAATGAAGCACGTCATTTTTCATTCACGAAACAAAATAAAAGTGAGAAGATGCAGAGCGAGAGCCTCCGGAAATGGGGATGTTGAATAAAAATCTCGAGGCTTTCGGAACTACGAAGATTCCGAATTCGTCGATGTGAGATTCCCCATACACGTACGTTATTAAATATGTACGTCGATCACAGTCGCGAAGTGGAAGCAGCTCCTTATATATGTGTATAAAACATAAAAAGAGGGCAATTCTGAAAATTTAAAAAATGCCTGAATTATCCATGACGGGTCGTACGGGGCTCGCGAAATAAGAAGGGGGCAGCGAGAAGGTTCAAACTTTTTTATTGCACTTTACAGCGGGAGTGAGTTCGCGAACATAACTGCCCCTCTGGCACGGTTACTATTTAAAGGGTTTCAGGAATAAGGAGATGGAAGAGAAAGAAAAAGCTCGCGAAATCTGAGATTCCATAAGCGGCTGCTAACGGGGAGAGGCGAATAGGAAAAGAGAGTCGCCACCCGCGGTGAGGCCGAGGCAGATATTCCTTTTTCGTGAATTCATTTAAAATCAACGCCGCGTGTCGAAACGACGTTACGCATTCAACACCCCCGACCTTTCCGCCGCCTTTCTTCCCGACTTATAACTCTCACGTATGGACGACTCCGAGAGTTACTGTCGTAACTGCTATGAAAAACTAACAGGAAGCGTTTATAAGACGCCGACGATTAAGGCTGCGAAATGGTTCGCATCATTTTCCACGACCTCCGCTCTCTTCGGTCTTCGAGAAAATTTTCCACCAACTTTTCTTCGACGAGTGACTCCTCCGATTTCGGGAAGAGTTCGAGTGAAACTTGTTTTTTCTTACCATTTGTGAATCCTCTAAAATGCTCCAGGATCTCGATGCATTTTTCTTAAATCCCTCACGCGATGACGAGGTTTTCCAAAACCTTCAACTGGAAGATCGAACTTATTGATTTGTTTGGAGAAACAATACGGAATGAAAATCCCAAAGAATTTGAAACGCATTTTCCGAGCCGAGGGATATCGAAAGAACATAAAAATCAACCGTCCCGAAAAAATGCTGAGTGGAAAATGGTGTAAAGACATCGGGACATGCATGATTTTCCATGGGCTAGACTCATGAAAGCTACGCGGTGGAGTCAAATAGGTCTTTTTTAAAGGGAGGAGAACGGGGACCGAAGGGGTGGATGGTGTTGCTTGCATATATGGAGAGGTGAGGGTTGTACGTTTCATATTCATAACATTGGTAGCTATTTGTCACGGCCTCGTATCGCGCTGAAATATACTGGCCGAGATAGGCGAGAGTCTCCCCGCGCGTTGTGCATTGTTAAAACGGTCGTCCGGCGAGTCCCTCTCTCTCTCTCGCTTTCGCCCTCTCTCTCTCTCGCCTCGCGTTGACTGTACCTCACAAACTCTGGTCTATGGTAGCATGCTTCGGAAGTGTATGTGTAGGTGATGGAAAAAGTGCATTGTCGAGAAAAATGGCGCGGTCGTTCGAACCACTCTCGGACTCTTCGGTCCGACGATATAGCGCGCGATACGAAAATATTTATACTATTTGTTCATACATTATTTCCACCTACGTATACGCGGATCCAATCAAATCTGAACACACGCATGGAACTTGATGATGAAAAAAAAGGAGGGAAAAAGAAGAATTAAAACTCCTTCGAATAGACCCGTGAGAGAAAGAATTCCGGCGATGATCGAGAGCAAATGAGATGATTTAAATTCTGCGGCTCTCGGCAAAAATAACTTCAATGAAGAGTGAAAATCTTTTTTAGAGTAGTTTCGAAGAAGCACGAGCGACGAGGCATGCGAGCGTTTTTTAAACGGTTTCCCTTCAATCGCGTGAGCCAATCAAAACGGCTCAGGAAATACGGTGCAAATACTTTGATTCCTTGAATGGATTGTTTATCGGAAAACACAAAAAGTCGTAATTGGATCGAAGTATTTTGAGATTCGTTGAAATTTCGAGTTACCATTAATTCAATGTCTTTTGAAAATTTTCGAAAATTACAAACGTAATGTTGAAAAGCTTCTCTGGAAACTGCACAGAAAAAATCTACTGGTTTAGTGGAAACTTTGATGGAAATTTTATCAGCTTCCAACCCAGTGATTTAGGATATCGATTTTGCTCGATGTATTTATTCAGCGAGTTTTTTTTAATGTACGCAGAAACGTCGGCGTAATAATTTACTGAATGTAAATATAAATAATAAAAATGTTCGTATGCGTGCTTTTTTCTTTTTTAAAAGTATCAAAAGAAAGTTCTAAATAATTTAAACTTAGAGAGGAAAACACTTTGCTTATCGTACTCCAGATACATGCTTTGTGTGGCAGGTTCCATGCGATCCGCGGGTAATGCATTGTACATATACGAACACCACAACCGACGTGGCTTACAGCCGGTAGAGTGGAGAAAGGCATGCCTGCATGGAACTAATTATTTTAGAAATGCGAGGAAGAGACGAGCATTAACACCCGATGGGTGGTAAATACGAGCTTTGCTGGCTGAAAGGCACGCACGTTTTTGCGTAAGCCGTTGTAATTTTTGTGCATACACCATCTGATCCCTCAAAGCATTTTGTACCTAGAAAAAACGAGAGTGAGGTCGGGGAGAGGAAGAGAGAGAGAGAGAGAGAGAGAGAAAGATAGAGCGAGAGGGGGGAGATTGACAAGGAGAAAAAAAGTGGCTGAAACTCTGCGAGACCTGAACGAACCGAAACGCATCATAAATTCAAAATATTAGTTAGCCATGACTGAACCGTGAATACTTGATGTAAAATATCAAATGCATGAAATAAAGGTAGTACGAGTTACGTCAAAATGAAAAGAAGAACTCAATACATAACTGGGAAGTAAATTGAGAAATTTTGAATTTATGTTAAAATGCTTTCAACGATTAGCTTCTACATGGAAAGATCGAAGAAAGGTTCCAAATTTTCGGATATTTCATCATTTTTGACAGAACGAAATCATTGGTTTGTCTAAGCCCTGACTTTGCGTAGAGCTCGATTAAAAAGAAGATTGGGGGCCGGTGATTACCTCCGACTTCGTATCGAAAGACTGAGTGCTCTGAGGGAGGTGAAATAAAAAATTCAAAATTTCGGTTGCACGCGACGAAGAGTTGTTAGGGCGAAAAGCTTTCGTAGATCTCTTCGGAGGAAGGGGACGAGCAGCCGTTATATCCAGCCGTAGATCGCGGAGGGCAAACGTGCCAGGCGAATGAGAATGCCATTGGCTTTGGTATAAAAATACCGAGAGACAAAAAACCACGGTGGGAATAAAAACAGAGGGACTACAAGAGAGAGAGAGAGAGAGGGAGAAAGAAAATCATTTTGAAAACCGCGAACACGCGACACTCCGGTATCTGCAAAGAACCACGCGTACTATGTCACAGTGTTGAGTTAGAGGATGGCGGAGGGGCAGCAGCAGGAGACAGAGAGTATGCTGGATGTAATATATACGTATATTTGTTCGAGGAGAAAGGGGGGTGCTCGTGGAGTGCCAACGGGGGAGGTTAACGGGAGCTCGGCGAATTGTAGCGGTAGAAAAGAGCGAGGGGGGGGGGGGGGGGGGGGGGAGGAAGAAGGCCAGGGGGATGTTAAACACAACATTTTTCAGCAGATAAGTCACGTATGTTTAATTATGTATATTACTGCCTGCCGGGCTCGAAAAGCGGAGTTTTGTGTGGGTGTTTGTACACGGCCAACATGCTCTAATACACATCGATGTCGGCCTCTCACCCGCGGTGGCTCGGTTCTTCGGGAGTTCGTCCTGCAGGGGGTGGACAAAACCGACAGCACGCGCCACGTAGATAGACGAGGAAAAAAGCGGGAAGGAAAAGAGGCAAGAGATAAAAAGTATAAAGGAAAAAAGACAGTGGAAGAGAGAGAGAGAAGGGAGAGGGAAGAACTTCGCTGCTGGGTCGCCGCAATATTTTATTTTAATTATTAATTCCCGGTGTGCGTGGCCCATAGCAATTAGGCTCCGCAGTCCAGGAATGCCGAATTCCATGTGGCCCGGCCACGGTAGCTTGATACGAGAATTGCGACAAAGAGAGGGAAAGAGACAGGGGGGAGGGAGTGAGAGAGAATGCTACACTGGACAGTAGAAATAGCGTTGCGCACGAGTCCCTCTGTTTCTGGCCTCAGTATATTAGTGTTGATGGTGGTTTGGCGGTGGTGTGGTTTAGCAGCTAGCTTCCCTCTGCCGTGAAATTGCCGGAACATTTCCCGCTTCCTCGCAATATAGACCACGCTTGCCTGACTCTCCGACTGAACCGAGCCCCCACGGCGTCCATATATACACCTACCTGTGTATACACATATACTGGACCGACAGCACCGACTCTCCCTTGATGTCCAGTCTGGTTTGCATCACTACTGATTCCATTATACGTAGATAATATTTATTTCGCGTTCACACTCGTGCATGGGGTACGATCACGGTTTTCACCGTAAAGATTTTCGATAACGAGAGGAAAGTAGAGGATCGCATATGAATCTGCCTTAATCGGAGGCATCTTGAGCTCTCATTCGAGTGGATTTTCTGACACTTCAGATGTGTCATCGGTCCTGCCGGATCATCATTTCGATGATTTCGACATTGAGTCTCGAAAGAAAAATCGTAGGAAAGCGAACAGCCCGACTGGAAATGGAGTCTCATCGATTAATTACTTTCCAGTAATCCCAACTCGATCGAGAAGCAAACCACGACCCCGTGGAAGGCTCTCTCTCTCTCTCCACGAGATGCTACGTCTCGCAGAACACCCAAAGAAATAGTGAAGACGCCCCAAAGTTTCTTGATGACCAAGTGTGGCGAGCTGCTGACACGGTAGCATGGGCGAGAAGCAAAGAAAAAGGAGAATTTACGGAGAGATAGTGCGGATGAAAAAATGTACAGCATAAGCGAATATTGCTGGTGAAGGTATTATAATGAGCGTGTGTGCTCGGTGTGCGCTTCGTCGAGGGGTTAGAATTTAAGAAGGGTGCGAATAAATAGTAAGAAGAGAGAGAGAGAGAGAGAGTGAGGAACAAAGGGGACAGTACTCGGTTGTTACGGCTCCGCTTTTAATAATTAATACCATTATACATGCTCAAACGGTCAGAAAAGCAAAGTGCGAGGTACCCCCACGGTATATATAATTATGAGGAAAAAGAGGGAGAAAGAAAGAAAGATCAAAAAGAGTGGAAAAGGAAGAGAGAAGAGAAAGAGAGAGAGAGAAAGAGAGCCGGGAGTGGAGAGTGAAGGGTAGCACGGCTGCACCATGTGTATATGTGTTATCTTGGTTCGCCGCCTGTTTATGACTGTTTAGCCGAGGCCGTCATGAAGCCCAAGGTAGCACAGCTGAAGCTCCAGAGAAGCGAGGGATAAGCTCAGCGCGAGGCTGCAATGTTAAGCGTGTATATATGCATGCACACACACACACACGCGCACCGACACATGCATCTCTTAGCTCCGGGGAGACTCGGTGTTGTTGCCACCTACTATAGACTACGTATAAACCCACCTGCTATACTTATATGCTGCTGACTGGATACGTTGGCCCAGCGCACTATCACCACAGCATCCCTTTCCCGCACACCCCTTTTGGTGGAATCCAGGCTGGTGAGCTTCTCACTCCGCGAGGAGAAAAGAAAGAAAAACACATAAAACACCTCATAAAAAGTAGTTCTTCCCTGGCGAAGCGACGCCTTTTGGTGTGGCAGAATAGAACGGGGGGAAAAAAGAAACGCCGACAATGGTATGAGTCCGACCACATACTACACTACCTTCTAAAGCCATGTGGAAGCGAAACATCCCCGATCCCCCCCCCCCCCCCCCCCGCCCTGCCCGCCTTCCATCTGATGCTCGACACCCCCCTTAAACCACTCTCGCACTTCAGAAACTCTTCTGTATAGCTTATGTGTTTATGTGTATATGGATTGTCTATCATTAATGCCACAAAAGCGTTTTACACAATGAGCTATTTTTTGCTCCAATATTGTTCACCCTCAATTTTTTTTCTCTTTTTTCATTGTACCCGCTGGAAAAACGGAAAATGAAATCGGCTGAGGAAAAAAAGGTTAGGAGTGGGGTAAATTTATGTGGAAGTTTGGCTCTATTGTTCTATGGGGATCCCATGCTTTCGAATTGGGAACGGACATTGGGAAATTGGAAGTTTGAAACTTGTCATAATTTCTTGGAATCTCAAGGGAAACGAACCTCGCCCAATCTTACGGATTTTTGAGCGCACTTCTGTTTATACATTCCGCATGATGCTCGTTACATCAATTCAATTATTCAATTGTAACGTAAACTGTGACATTTTTTCTCCATCTCTGATGCCGAGACGATACCCAGATGCTGAGATTTTTGTAGCCAGTCTATCAAACGATTTTTTAAAGACGATGCAAACTTGTGCCTCGATTCAACGAGAAAAATCGTCGAGATAATACAGCGGTTGTGTTCAGCAGTCACGATGATCGCCCCGGTGAAAATAGGAGCGAGCGAAAACCCTCATTGTATCGAGGCTCTTTAAACATTGAGAGCAATCTTCTTAGATGAGGTCGACGTATAAGTTACTAAACCGGCGTTGCGGACGAGTAAGAGGGCTGAAAACGAGGGTGCGAAAGAGCGAGGGCGACGAATTGTAGAATACGTGGACAATAAGGGACGAGCTGGAAGGAAAGCTCCAAGGGCTGAATAGAATATTGTCCGGAGGAAGGTAAAAGGGCCACGGCGTATCTCATACTCGCGCCCTCTCATTAAACCCCTGATGGATTAAATCTTTGATGCCATTCGCCAAGCAGGTCAAACTCGCCGATCTTTTTGGAGCTTGCGGCGAGAGCAGGGTCGAATAACCGGACCTGTAGAGCGATCGAAAATTGAAAAATTCTGCAGAGAATGAATTTTCTTTTCCCTCCTTCCATCCACCATTATTTCTGTATCTCTCGCTCTTAGAGACCGACTATTTCGTTATCGCAACATTCATCCAATACCGGAATATACACAATGAACGAGAAGCGAAATAAAAAAGGAAGACTCATCGCTTGCTCCGGGCATGAATAAAAGAATAATGGAAAGAGAGGGAGATCGAAGGCCAGCGATGTAATAATCACGAGAATCACCACTGTACAAATTGCCTTCTCAATGTACAACAATTGGGAACGTACTTTATCGAAGTCGGTAGTTTAGTGTTAACTGTAGCACGTGAGCAAGCAGGAGGAAGCAAAAGAGCATTGTTTACCTTGGGGTGGTGAAGTTACTGTTCGGAACGATAAACCTCCGAAATTCGTGATTGCTTCGGAGTTTGTAGTCACACAATTCTCGGATCTATTGATTATTTTTAATTACCTCTCGACGATTGTAATAACGATAATAAATGCGTGACGACCGACTTTTACGTTCAGTGTGCACCGATAAATTAAACACCCCTCTTTTTTGCTGGATTACTATAATTTCGGGCTAGCAATCAGAAGACTTTGAAAGCCTTTGAAAAGAATGAGAACTGGGGGCGTTGTAAATGACCAACTTAAAATTATCATGGAGAACACCATAACAATGCCATCAATCATGCAACGAACATGACCACGTCGCTGGACACCAAAGGCTTTGGTTACATAAACGAGTCCATTATTTCTAACAAATTCTATAGCATCATGTTTAGCCTGGAAGCCCAGTTTTTTTGTGAAAATGAATTATAAATTTTGGAGCCAGTCGACTCTACCTCGAAAGAGAATTCGTGAAGGACGAAACTTTTGCTCTGTATACTTTCATGTTTCATTTGGTAAAAATGTATGACATTAAATATTTAAAAGCAATAATGTATTTGCAATAAAGAAAATATAAAAGATTTAACAGCTACATATCAAAATAGTAGTTTTCCAATTTGATACGATTAAGAATAAAACTGAATTCATGAATATCGTATTGTCTGTTCTGGTTAAATGTGATTCATAATTATTCAAATGAAGAAAATTGATTAAATTCAATTTAGATTCAAATAATCGTTATACTCCTCCATTGTTTGGGCTTTCTTTTTTATTTACAAGACTCTTGTTGGGAATATTTTATTTCGTGATCTCATCTTTTCCGACTAATCTGTTCAATAAATGATGAGATGGTTTCTCTGTGCACGAATACGTATATGAGGACTTACAGAGATGCGTACGAAGACTTACAAGTTTTTTAGACGAATATGTATGTATAAGGAAAGCTGGGAAATGGTTATAGGTACCACTCACGTTGGTGGGTTACGACTAGTGATTTTAACGTTGGGTATTTTCAGTGAAACTCTCGTTTGCTTGGTGCTCTCGTGGCATAAATAGGGAAGAGCCATAAAGGATACGGGATTGAAGCTTCGCAAAGCTCGATGCTTATAGGGAGCTCTTCGCACACGTTCGTGCGTAAAGCACATATAATATATCGTCTGAGCATTGCTTTCGAGAATTATTTAAGGGTCTTTAAGCACCAGCGATGCAGGGAAACTCTTTCTCTTTCCTCTCCTATCACTCTCTGCCTCTCTTACGCTATCTCTTCCTGTGACAACTGAGTTGAGGAAAGGTCATACGAGCTGTAAAGCTCTTACGTGTGGGATAATGCGTTTTGTCATATTATTATTATGGATCGATGAATAATGGATCATAGAAATTGATGTCTTCCACATTATTATCGACGTTGATAAATCTCTGTCTACTTTGTATCAACGAGCTATTTGTAGCCTTCAAATTTTCCAGACATTTTGGCAGATGCCCCTGCGTAGCTTTTTTCTTTAAGTGTCTTTTCCATCCAGATGTTTTTCTAGTACTGAAACTATAGTTTCCGGGAGCGTATCGGCAGCTAATGTGAAGAGATAGGATCGTGCAAATGGTGGCTGGGTGGACGAAGATGAGATATATTTCGTTTACGGATTTCCAATAAAATCAGGATATCGGAAGGCAAGTACGAGTATATCCATTAAATAATGCAGAGGATCGGCGGTGTGTGGTAGCAATAGTTTGGAGAATGAAGAGTCGTGTATTATGGTCGCAGAGATAACACAAAGCGCGAGAAAAAGGTAAAAGGACAGTGAAAGAGAAAGGGAGAGAGTTAGGAGGGTTGAAAGATCGAAGAGAAGGACAAGGCTCGTCCGAGCGTCCGAAGTACCCAGAGATTGAAGGAGATGGAAATGTGTGGCAAGAGAGAAAAAGAGACGGCAAGAGAAACGAAGCTAAATATTTCACAACACATTTCCGGCGCGTTGCGTCAGAGAAACGGGTGTGGCTGGGGGTTCGCTCACTCCGTCCCTTTCTCTTTTCGGTGTGTCAGAAAGTGAAAAAGGGACAGAAACGGATACAATCTATCGTTGAATTCGTTGCGGCAGACTCCCGCGCTCCTCTCGATCCCCATTTCCGAAACTGGATTTTTCGAGGACTCTTCTGGCTGCATAATTGAAGAGGTGACAACGGCAAAACGTGCCACTTCCAAGTCACCGTACGACTCGGGGTGATGAGGTTTTTTTACCCCCACCCAAACTCCTCAAGATTTTACGATACAGAGCTCGGGAAAGAAGGGTCTAAAAAAAGAGAATATCGAAGAGCAAGGCCAAACGAGAATCAAACGCGAGTGTAAAAAAGCTTAGTAATTCTCTTACACGACGTCGAGGATTTATGCAAAGCATTACTACGCTGCGATGACTTTGACATTCTTGTGACCTTGCTATTTATCGCTGACATTAATCAATCGCCCCATAACCTTAAAAACTTATCGTGTCTCTTAGAAACCTCAAATACCAATGATACGAAATGTACGATAGTCTCGATGTACAAACTACCACGTATTATTTTCTGCTCTATTTAATTATGGGTTGATATTCGTCATCGATTTTTAAACATCGTTGCCAATCCCTTCTGGACTGACTGTTTTATTTATTTTTCACCCTCGACGAATGAATATTTCATTGTGTTAATATCAATTCCATTTTTTTCGTTATAAAAGATAAACTCAGCCAACACTCCTGAATTATTTTAGCAACTTTTGTGTAAACTTTACTGACTTTTCCATCAATGTGGCAAAAATGAATTTTCGTTAAACGAGAAAGTGACTTTTAGCCTAATTTAGACTTCTCTTGAACTTTTGTTTTGTTCCAAAAAACGTTAAGTTGAAAATATCAGAAATATTTTCGAATTTTCCATTCGATGTAATTCTTTCGTGGTGTTTTTTTTTTTTTTTTTTTCCACAAACCGTTAAATGTTTTCGTGAAGAAGTGGCGAGATCCATAAAAAAACATGGTGCTCCGCAGATAAACGCACATTTCGACATTCATCTCGCTGTGTGTATGAATTCAAGAGAGGAAGGCAGCTCGTACAGAGGGCTAGATATATAATGGGATAAAGTATGAGAGTACGAAGCCAAACGCAGTGAGGAGAATAGGTCGGGTGAGAATTGTACAACGAGTATACAAAATACACATGCACATAAGCTCGAGATTATTTTTCCACACTGGCAGTGCGTTTCCAGTGTCGAGAGGGTTGGGTTGGTTCAACTGACGCGTGTAAATTGGGAACCCCCGTGGCGTTCACTCCCGGTGAGCAAAGTTTTCGTACGTACTTCCAAATGGAGTCCAGAACAGAGCCATATGCATTTTTCGTTATTTGTTCAACTCGATCAGTCGGTCCGTGCTCGCCCGTAAATTTGTAGTACTTTCCCGACCGGGAAAATACGAAAAAAGGCGTAAAATATACATTTCATTTTCGAGTCGAGAATGATGAGGGGTCGCTGTTGGTCGAGTAATCAGATAAAAAACAGATAAAAGTCGATGAAAGCAATGAGGGCATTAATCGTATCCTCTTTATTTTCTGGTAATGAATTTTTCTGAAACTTTTGAAACGTACGATTTAAATTGCGTTGTCGAAGGGCTCGAAATCATGGTAAATAACGACAGAGAAGGAAATGAATTTGCAAGTTCTCTGAGAAATAGTTCCATCGGGTGCGAAGGTGTAACTCGACGAAAAGCTTTTCTTGGAAAAATCGTTCACAGTGAATTCACAAAACGAATAAAAAAGCGTGAAGGAGGGAGAGAGAGAGTGGAGAATTCGACGGCGACGCATCCGCGTCTGGCAATTTATGGACACGGTGCACTTTGCGGTGCGTCACGCCAGCGGGCCTACTAGCATTGGCAGCTGGTAAATGGGATTTATGGACGCGTCCAGAAGGACACTCGTGCGCATCGGAGCGCTTGAGGTTTTACTTCTCTGCTTTACACGTATATACACGAATGTCAGCGGTGTATAAATATATTCAAATACACGTATTGGTGCACAGTACGTTAGCTTCGATGTGCACGCACATCCGAGCGCTATAGCCGTCGGTACAGCACACTCGATCCGGGACACACACGCGTACAGGGCCACAAGCCGAGAGCAAATAAAGTGACTCGTCGTTTACAGTGTCACTATGTTTTTGGCATGACGACACGAGCTCTAGGTTCGACCGGTGTACGTGTTTGTACGAAAGGGTTGAGCGTCGAAACGCGCTCCTTGAAATCGTTCTGGATGCTGATGGTTATCGTGAGTTATTATAGTCCCGAATGGCTCATTTGTGTTTTGATCTGTACGGTTTTGGTCATACGCGCGTAGACCCAGTGACGGTTCTGAGCTGCTTCTTCAAACTAGAGCTAATCAGCAGCGCTGGGTAGGTTCCAGGAGAGGTTCAAAAGGTGACCCGGAGTTTGGAAGCGCAGGGGAATCTCGATCGTATGTAGATAACACACAATATAAGTTAGTCCGTCCTTGTGTAATGTTATGATTTTGCGATGATTAAAGCAAAGCCTGCAAAGCTCGTAGTGTCTCGTAGCTCGACGAGTAACCTTCTTAGCCGTGGGTGTCTGATTCGACGAAGTGGGGCTCGAAGTTGCTAGATCGGTGGAGCAGCGTCGGCTGCGTGCCACAAGCATCAACGACTCGAGGCATATGGACGTTCGGCGTGGCACAACGGTTATGTTTGATTTAGAGGAGGCTGTAGCCTCTGGTAATATCGTGAGAGAGATTGGTTACGGGGCAACCAGAGAGGATTCTACGCGCTCGCGAGGCCAGAGCCTCCAAACCCCTTCGCATAAATGGCTAACAATTAACGGTACGCTTGCTGGTGGTGTGGCGCCCGGAGGCTCGGCCTGGGCTACATAGTTATCAAGTATACACATGCGTATAAAGATATTCTTGTATATGTATGTATACACGAATAGTAGAGTACAAGTATACACAACACCATTGGGGCGATACACGGAATAGTACAAACAAACCGGGGCTGTATTGCTTCTGGACTGAGGGGAAAGCTCAGCGAGACACACAGGCGTACGGACCGGAGCACGCTCCGGGATACTGTACCGTTTTCGTGTACACCAAACTTGTGTATTGCAAAGTAAAGCGAGCGCAAAAGAGAGACGAAAAGAGAAAGGAATGAGAAAGCTAAAGAGAGAGAGAGAGAGAGAGAGAAAGAGACGCAGAGAGAGGGAGCCACCAAACTTTCGCATGTTGCTTCGCATAGGCCAGCCTGCCGGCTATAGTTCCAAGTAAAAACTCGTTAATTAATTAACCACTCTCCCACGTTGGCGTCCCTCTTGCTCGTTCTCTATCTCCGGCCCTCTCTCATCCTCTGTCTTTCTTTGCTTTTCTCTCTCGTCCAGCTTTGTGAGTAAACATCCGAGCGCCGTGTGGCAAGTCCGTCCACCCTGTGGACTTGTTCCCTGTATACCCAGGCAGTCAGTAGCAAACTGGTAGAGCATGCTAGACCGTATATAAATATATATACTCTTACATATAGCTCAACATCAACGTACATATAAGCTGTACTCTCTCCTACCTTATGAGAACCTTATGAGAAGTGAAACGGGGCCGTACAAAGCGACTCAGAAAATGTATGAACGTCCGAACGCAACTCGCAAGCTTCCCTCAGGCAACTTGTGGGTAACGTAAGCCGAGTGCTGTTGCTTTTACTCTACTTTGAGTACCCATCCTCTCCGTAGACACCTGTTCCTGATACAGATTTTCTCTGTCTCCGCAATGTCCTTCCGAACCGATACTCCTCCTGCCCTGGCGGCGTACACCGGGTTCTTAGATACTACCAAAGGCAAAGCTGCCTCGTGATCCTGCGTCCCTAACAGAAGCCAGGTCAGCTTCACCTTAGACGAAAAAAACTTCAGCTCCCGAAGTGGGATCCCACCAGATGGAAAGATCAGGTACGGAGTCAGGGCAAGATAGAAAGGTCCGAAATAACCCTCGGTCTCTCAGACCCTACGATCTCTGCGTTTATGTATGAACCGGCTCGAAAGCTTTGCTAGGGCAACCTCCCGGGCTGTAATACTCCTCAGCTCCGCGCGCCATCTCGCATGTACATATTATGTTCTGCATAAGCAAAACATAGCCCGGGGTGGCTGCGCTCCGACTTTCCAGTTCTCTCGCGTGCGTGGCAACCTAGCGGACGATGGAAATAGTGGAACTTGCCGGGAGCATTTACAGAACACCGACGACTCTCACCCCTCGTTTTCCATCCCTCCGGGTGCACTGGAGTAACAGGCTAAAGTATACTCGCCTCCTGCTCCACCTTCAATGGTGCATGAATGTGTGCAGTTTTGACTCAACGCTGTTATGCACAATGCGCGCAATGGCTTTCCTCGTACTCTTGAAACTGGGCCCATCGCATTTTACTTATGCTCTCGAGCTTTCTCTGCTCCTCCTTCTCTCTCCCCATCTCCCTCTCGGTCTATTCACCGAGTCTAGCCTCTAACCTATGCCGCTTAGCAGAGTGTATGTTCCGATTGTATCGCCCAGGTGAAAGTAGATCCGAGGACTCTGCACAGGCAACACAAGCCTCCGACGGAACCAACGGAGCAACCACGCCGGCAGGCCTGCTTCGTTGCAAATATAACTTAAATCAGAAAGCGTTCATCTTCCATATGCATGCTGTGTGCGGGGGAGAATAAACGCGCTTCACAGACTACAGATAGAGCCTCCGCGAGGATAGATCGAGTTCACGTTTACTCATGTATAGATGATGCATAACATCGAAACTGTTTGATGAGGCACTCTATCGCTCGCTTCGCGGTTCTCAACACGACTATAGTAGACCATCTTCTCGAGAAAATGGACTTTACATTTGTGTGTACGTATATACACGCTCCACGGGATAGAGTTTAAATTACTATGCCGTCTGAAGAATCATATGGAGCTATGCATACGTTACATCCAGGATCATATTCAATGATGCATGCGTTTCAAGCGCAGCTGATATGAGAAGTGGCTCGAAAAGTAATTTCTCCAGGGTAATACGAGTTTAGTAGGTTTGTTATGAAAAATAGATATGGGTCATGGGAAGAGAGGCTTCCCAGGCTATCTCTCGGTCAATGGCTAACGCACAAAGGGACAAATAAATATGGCATCCGGCGAAATATCAAACGAGGGGACATAAGACAATGGGGTAATCCTGAAGTTACTTAGCCTTACACTCCCATCCAACTCTGAGGAACTACGATTTTCACCGGCACCGGCTACTCTCTGAACGATTACCCTTGGGACGCTTTTCGAGAAACCGAGCGTGTAATTACCACGCCTCGGGTCAAACGCCATTCTCCAGACAACGCTAACTTCCTTATACATGTTTAGGAAACTCTTGTCTTTATCACTGCTCCTCAAGCATGAAGTATGTTTTGTGTTTGATCCAACCTTCCCAGGCTCCGTGCTGCATCCCATTCTCTCAAATTTATTTGACCCCTGACAATCCCAACATCGCAATTGTCAATGTTTCGAATGAACAATTAATGCGAATGTGTTTTCATGCGACCATTCGGAGCGATTAGGACCTCCTTTGCACACTTGCTGCCGCATAACTTCATCCAGTTTCTCAACTTTATGCTGGTAAACAATGTGCGGAACGGAGATGGAGTTTACAGGAATCTCGTACTTTTTTTCTCCTGCCCAGCTCATTCTCATGTTTGCTCGATCGATTATACAGTACCTTCGGTGAAGAGAAAAGCCATAATTATCAAAACCGATAATTTCATTTTTACTTCGAAATACGAATGTCATGACCGAGCTCAACCACTCTTCTGATCGTACAGTCTCGTATACAGTACGGTGGTATTCGCGAATTTTTGACCACGGTACAAGTACCATTAATCAGCCTCGTCCCGAATCCCAAAGCCAAAATATCTGTAGCTTCGTGCACCGGCTCGAGGCATCGAGTGTTTATCCATCGACTGATGAAGTTATTTCACTTTCCACTTTCCCCCATGAATGCGTCGAGTTCTCACCACGTTGCGAAAATACCGGGTTAAAAAGCTTACCTCTCGCTCCGCTCTCGGGCATAAGGGACGTACAGAGAGACATCCGGCGACGAACACAAATATCCTTTCTCCATAGCGTTCTCTCGCCGTTTTCCTCATTTTACTTTTGGTCTCTTCCCTCTTCCTCCCAGCTTCTTTCCCTTCGCGGACAGCATTTTTTTCGTCAACTTGTTATTTCCTGTTCCATACTGTCATCATTTAATTCTCGTCCATCGAAGCTTCTCCGATGGACCGTTACCACGTAGACTTTCCACAATTTTTCACAAACACTTTTCCTCTTTGTGTCTTCTCTTCGCACCCCGCCAGCTGACCATCCCTCCGTTTCCAGGCTCTCTTTGTTTCTCTCTCACATGTGTTTGATACTTGCACACTTCCGTCACCCCTCGATCGTAAAGGGTGTGCAGCACTTTGCAAATTGTCAGCGTGTCTCGTCAAGAGCTTCTGCCTCCGCGACGATATACTTTTTCTACTCAGCTCTGTACACATACACCCTGTCTCTTCGGATGATGTATCGGCTCACCTTCATTCTTCCGGATCATTAAAAATGAAGCGTGCTGTTAAACGCGTTATCCCCAACCTTATATATTGCAGCAACTTTTTAACGACACTTCCATACGTGTTATTTTCTCCGTGAAACACCTTCCGGTTGTGTCGTATTTTTTTCTTCTCTCGGTGCTAACGTTTCTGTCGATTTTATATCTTTTTGTGGTATGAATGTCAAGTCATTCATTCGCGAAATCATGAAACTTTATGCGCATATTTACACGAAGGAATCGATGAATCGTATACGATATTTCGATGCAGGCATAACTTAAATATAAAACGTCATTTTTACCGGGTATTATTTATTATGGTACATTATCTTTCTTTCGTTATTCAACGAAAGAGAAATTCGCGGGCGAATTTGCTACAGGAATTCTACAGCGTTCCGTCATATCCGCGAGGGTACTCAAAATATATATAAGTACGAAGAGCGTAGAATTCCTTGGAAACATTCATACTCGGAGCGAATTTTCGGCTCGGACTTATTTCCAAGCAACAAGAAAGTACAGCCAAATACTCTTCTCGATTCCGCCAGCATTGTTCAGCTTCTTTCGTCGTTTTCCGATTTCTCGTGGTGTGCTCCTCCTCTCGGTATGCCGTGTGCCTTGTACACCGCATACTTTACGTATTTTATGTTGTCTCCAGTCAATCTTGTTCCGCCACAAAGATGCTGTTACGGTTGGATCAGTCGTACACACATGAATAATATAGGTTTGAAAAGAAAAAAGAATTCGTTGGGGCTGTGGGAAGGGAGCGGATGTTGGGGAAGTCTGAACACGAATATTCCGCATAATACGGCGGCTGTTATGAAAGGTAAGCAAGACATCTGATAATCTTATCGTCGATGGAAAGAACGAGGGCGTATGCGCGGTCTCTTCTCACCTGGGACTCGAGACGCAATAGCGTTCCGTGGCACAGCAAGTGTGCTCCTTTCTTACCTGTCCTTCGCAGTCTTTTCCTTCTTACTTCGTATATTTTTACGATCTTTCGGTCTTTCCCTGAGAAAAAGGGGTGGAGAATGAGGAGGGGGCTAAATATAACGCGCAATATAAATAGTGCAGGGAGGGCGGAAAGTAGAAAAATTCACCTGTAAGGGAAGAAGAGCGGGCGATTTCTCTTCCGGGATTAAAAAGCTCCTTAATTTCCCTGGTGAGGTGTGTACCAGAATTCTCCCTTGTACACAGAAACTCCCCGCCACCTCATACCGCCAAGATTCTCCCCGCTATTTTTATATATTCCACACACCGCACATTCTTCGATAATAATAATACTGCGCGCTGAACCTCCTGCGCCCGGGATACATCTCACCGTCCTGTCGCTTCTCGCACTCGTGTACTACACACCGAATATACATTCTCTTGCTCTCTTGTCCCGAAAACCCCTGGAGAACCATCGCCTCGCGGAACCTCCTGTATCGTACATATATACTTAAATGGATTATGCTACTTTCGTGAATGGTACACAATCCTCAGTGCCATTATTACGAAACAGCAGCTTTTTCGGTTGACCACCAAATTGATAAACCCGAAAAGCTCTTTTTCTGCTTGCAGTAGCCTACTTCTTACAATCACTTTCTCCGAACACTCGACTTTTTTTCACTAGAGAAGGAAATTTTATGGAATTTGTCGAACCCTGTGTCTGCTGATTTGAAGGTGTCATGACAGAGAAGCCCGTACGATAAATAAACACATTTACATTGCACAAAACGTGAAAAGGGCAGAAATATAATGATATTCGTTTGTCCACTCACGAAGTGCGAAACAAAATATTCAATTCTCTGCATCGAATGACATTCGTATATGCATTTATGAAGTACGAAACAAAATATCGACTTATTTGTATTACAGTAACTTTTTTATTCGAATATTATGGGCTACCTTTTTTGAAAAATCAACTGACGAACGCCTGAATTTGAATTTATAAAAATCCTAAATATTTAGTTCAATATTTATGCAACAATAACTCGATCTTCATTCGATATCAATTACAGGAACATTTGGCAAACTATAAATTTAATTTTTTATGTATTACAAGTGTTATTAACAAAATGAATTTGTTTGTTCATTTTCTTATTTTTTCGTGTACGTTGTAATTGTAGTAGTGTTTCTGTCGCCAGTTAATCTTTCGTGTTACATTATTATCGAGTTTTTCTTTGAGACGTAACCCGTTTTCAGATACTCATGGTTTTGTAATCTGTGTTAAAATTGAATTTTCACGAGTCTCTATAATGAATAACCTCGCAATTTTTCACGCATATCTTTTCAACTTTTTTTCATCATGCTGACCCGAGTATTTTCAATTTTAATTCAGGTAGTATAAATTTTTTAATTTCACATTGGAGTAGAAGCTGACAAAGTATCACGAAGGCTAAAAAAGAGTGGAGGCAAAGTCGGCAAGGCGTGTCAGACGGCTCATTTCGTTTGACTGAGAAAATCCTTCATAGTGTGCAGCAGTAGCGTTTGAATCCCATTCCCATTACGTCGTCGCTGCATCACCAACGTGATGCTTGATGCTTTTCCGACAATTAAACAGAATTTCAGATCAGTAACGAAGGCAGCGACTGAAGAGCCCTCAAGCCCAGCGGGCTCAACGTCGAGCGTGCAAATCCTCTCTGACATGCTAATCGCCGAAACATTCGTTTCAAACACCCTTGGAGTACCGAACATCCGTTTTTTTTTTTCATTTATCATCATTATTATATTTCAAATCACCCGCTGCCTTCAGCACGATGAAATATTATTGCAAAAGTGTTAAAAAGGCTGACTTTCATTGCTGGTCGTACCAAGAAATCACGAACGATTTCTTGGAGCTCGTTAATCGCACAGGAAACTTTTCCGCTTCAAAGGCTGAGCATAAAAAATAAGACGTTTTCTTGCAAGCAATAGTAAAACGACAGAAATAATTTGGCATCTCAGTATAGATTAATATAGGACAAATGACACTTCAGCTGCTGTTTAACACCGAGAGCCTCGAGGTAATCGTCGCCTCTCGAGGCCATTCCAACACCAATCTATTCACGGCAGGTCGTTTTGGGAATACTCTTAAAAGTTGAAATATGATCAAGCTCCGACGAAAGCCGAGTATTCGCGGGGGGTATTAGAGAACTTGTGCCTTTATGGTGAGAACTCTTGAGGACAGCGTGTTTCCAGAGTGAGTGCAACGAGCCCGATGCTTTTGAGAAACGGAAGAATGGGAATTAAGAGTTGAGAGCGTAGTGGAAGCGAGAGGGAGAGGCAGAGGTGTGTATAGAGAAAAGAAGGGAGAAGACTGGGCGAGGAGAAAGCTCTTGCAGAAGAGTAAGTAACAGGAGGAGGAAAGGTCGTAGAGACGGAGCTCGACCCAGGGCATTCATGACGCCGCTACGGTCGACCTGCTCCCCCTCTTTCCCGCCTCACTTTTCCCCAGCAGTTAATTAATTAAGCACCCTGCGTAAACTAACAGTTTTAGAACAAGGGAGGAAGAGAGACGAAGTGAGAGAAAGTGAGAGAGTACGGAGAGCACAAACTTAATACGCGAGAAAACAGCTTTGGTTTCAACGAGCAGGAGTAACAAAGTCCCTTCCAGCAAGCCAGAGCAAGCTCGGGCCACACGATGCAGATTACCCTCTGCATACTTTAAACTGTGGTGGTGAAACGCGGCCCCTCGGTACACTATTCGAGTTCGTGTTATCCGTACGTAAGCCTCGTCGGATCCACCTTCGGTGTAGCCATGACCCCGCACATGTGTTTCGAATGTTACTTTTTCCTTTACTTTACTTTTTCATATGATCGCTCTCGTGATCCTGGAAGCATTTTTGTTTGCGCTCTACGTCAATTACGCGACGCCGGAATGGCGATTACGAACAAGAAATATATGCAGACAAATAATAAAAAATGTCGCTCTGCTCCGTGCGTCTGTATACGTTCGGTACAATTTCACAGGAACAATTAACTTCACCACGTTAACCGACGTGGATCGCTCCATTGAGGACGCAAACGAGGCGATCTTGGCCAGATTATCTGGCCCAACGCGCGACCAGGGACGGTTGAATTAATTATTTGAGTCAACCTCGTGCTGGCCGAACCTACAACAGCCACACACACACACACACCCACGTTTACGAACAAACACCGAGCTGCCGCACAGAAGCACACACATAAAAATGTCGGAAAACGAAAAAAAGGGATCGATATCGTCGTTTTCTGCGGTAGGCCCGCATACGACACAAAAATAAGACGAGACGCCCACATTCAGCCCCCGTGGAATCATGCCAACTATATTTTCATCGCGTATATCGTTCGAAGCACTTAAGTGCGCATAATAAGTGGAAAGAATGGCCCTGTCGACGCTCCCCCCAGGGCATTCTGAACCGAAGCCAGGTAGAAAAAAAATTAAGTTTTTAATTCGGCCTAACGTTCGGCTTGCAAGAGTAAATTTATGGGGCTAGATGCTAGCAAATATGTGTATATATTTGTACGCCCGTAAGTGTGCAGACTCGAAAACTACGACCAACACTACCACCAGGTCGAGCCCTGGATTCTGCTAGCATTGCCACCCTGTTTACGGTAGTTGGCCGCAAGAATGTACACCGCTCTCTTTCGTTACTGCACTCTGGGCATTCTGGAAGCAACAGCAACAACGCAGAGTAAACTATAGCACAGTACAGCAACAGCAGTAACGGTGGTTTTGGGCTCTGCGGACGTACACGCCGGTTCTCCGCAAGCCCATCCAGTCCTGACCTCATGCTGGCCCTTGTTTTTCGTGGGTACGCATGAGAACGGTCTGGCCAAGCGGCAGCTTTCATTACGCGTGCCGAAGGCGCATTTAACACAATTACACCGCTGAGTTATCTCCGGATCCGCATTTTTGGCGAGTCGGGGTCGTCACTCCTGGGCAGCGGAACCAACATTGCCATATTACATCGGACTCATTTTTTTCGTGGAATCCACTCCGTTTTCTACGAGTAGTAAAATATTCTCAAACGTTACTCACAATGGTGGAATTCCTGCGTGATGTAACGCTCCTCATCGCACGGAGTACTCAAAGAACACCGCGTAGTTATCTCGTGGAATCTCCTCTGCCGTTGAAATCAACCGGGTCACGATTTTTCTATCCGAAATTTAGCAAGAGCTCTCATGTGTGAGGCTTTGCCGGGAGCCAGAAGAGCGAAAATGTTGGAAAGACCGTGCAGTCTTCGTGCTATTTTAAATTATTGAAAAGATCCTTTATCCGGATCAATTATTCCTGGGCAGAGAGATCTCGAAGACACGTAAGCTCGAATCGGCGGGGCAGAAAACGATTGCCCGGAAGGTCTTTCGAACGCGAGCAGAGCAAAACACGTTGGAGAAGCTGCCGTGAGAATGTTTCAACCCCCGAACGAAAAAGGAAGACGCGAGGGCGGTGGTGATGCGATATGATGGGTACGTGGAATACCAATGAAAGTGGCAGCGGTGCAGGTGTGCAACCCCGATAGAAAATGTAAACCCGTTGATGCACCAGCGACCACAAGAGAAACAGAGATATCTACGCTTGCGAAACCCTCGATGTGGTAGAAAAAGGAATGAGGTTGAGACATTGCTTGTATGCGGTATGAGAAAAGAAGAACAAATAAGGCCGAAACGAAAATGGAGCCAAGGGTTACAAGACTACCGATGGAGAATTGGATCGCTGTTTATTATGGTCATGTACATCTCGCAGAGAGGAGGGAGAAGAGGAAGACGTCAGAGAAAGAGAGAGAGAGAGAGAGAGAGACAAGCGAAGAAAAGTTGGGGGCTGAGTGTGTTACGGGGTGAAAGAGAACGGGCATAAGATAGCAGAAAAAAAGAGAAGAAAAGGAAGGAAGCTAGACGCGGGACGTCACGGGAGAATACGATAGGAAAAGAAAATGGTGCAAGTGCAAAGAAAACAAGGAAACCAGCTTATAGAACAAGAACATGAGCATTTATGACTCTGAGAATGATCGTGAGCCTTCGTCGTCCGTTGCCAGTTTACCATCCGTGAAAACCCTCAAGAATTGTGCTACATCGTTGAAATATCATGAAACAGAAATAATAAAAGAAGCTAAAAACGTTAAGGGTTGGGAGAGGCCGGGCGAAGTGCGCCGAAAGAAAAATATGAGAAGGTCACGAATCGTTGTTCATCGACATCGGTATCATTGACAAAAGTGGAGCATGGGTTCTTGGAACACGGAAAATGTGGCAGCGGAGCAGAGAAAAAAGAGACTCGGTGGTTTGGTACAGAAATGGCCACGAGTGACTCGACCAAGCGTATACAATTTTCGTTCGATGTTCTTATTTCCTAAACAAACACGCTGTTCGAAACGACTGTCGACCAGGTCGATGCTGATGGCAAAGCCTCGTCCACGTGCCCACGTATCTGCTTCCTACATGTGTGGGTAACGCACTCAAACCCATAGAGACGTCGATACGTGAAAGTCTCTTTCTCTTCCTCCCTCTTTTTTCACATTTCCTCTTACCTTACTCATTTTATCTTGATTCTCTTTCTCGCATCATTCCGCCCTATCCCGAGACGAAACATTCTCTCTGTTCTCCAAAACCTACGAGGTGCTTCTCTCCCTGCCTCTCTCCCTCGCTCGCTCAGGTACACAAGTAATGCTACAATAATATCGTCAGCCCGGACCTCCACGTTGTATTTATATACGTATGCAACAGTATAGAAAGACCGAGATAGAACGAAGCGAAAAACTTTTCGATATTGGAATTCGAAAGTGTATATCGCAGTCCAATAATGAATTGTCAACAGACAATACGCTGAACACGAGTGACGACAACGACGACGACGGGAACTGCGTTTACCTGCGTTTGTTGTGGCTGCAGACAAAATCGATCTCTCAACGGAATCCGTTTGATACGATTCTCATTCCTCGCGTCAACCCTTTTTTCCCTCGCCGCAACAACTTCGCTTCTTACTTTACAATTGAATATAATGAACACCTTTTCTCGTTCACCTGCGTCTGGACTCAATCAGACACGTTTCAAAGTATAAAACTCCAAATTGGAACGCGACCCGAACCTGGTTCTTCCTATAACAGTAAAAAAAAACACTGTGTTTCACAGCTCGAATATCTGTGCTCGTAAAATGTGCACCTGGGATCAAAACCCTTGAAATTTTTTCATACAAATATATTATTCGTTCGGATAACAAACTTTGGTTTCTGCGATGACTGAAACTCACTGATGCAAGCAAAACATTGTCAGATTCCATCTATTCTGCTCAGTCATTCGCCCTTTTTTTACCAACTTGTAACTTTTATCCAGCTTTCAGTCTGAATTGAAATGTAATCAATAGTCATGAATAAATAAGAATGGGAAAATTATAATTGCGTTGTTTCGTTGAACAAGTGAAGCGAAAAATGTTATTCAAACACAGCAACTGTTGAGTTCGGCCCAGGCCGGGTTTGAATGGAAGCCTCTCGCTTATTCGAAACTCGGCAATTCTGTTTGGCCTTCGTTAAGTACACAACGAAGCTATTTTACTTGAAACAGGGAGTGTGGAGGTAGCGAAACAAGGGCTGGTGTTGTTGAAAAATCGTGAGTTCGAGTATTTCCGCGGTCTGTGCGTAAAGGGCTAAAAACGGGAGCTCTACAGTTCTTGCAACACTCGACTGTGTCGAGAGTAAAAATGGTTAAACTAACCGTATACACCGAACTAAGCACTCGACGCTCACGGGCGTGGGGTACGAGTCAACAACGAGTTAGTCTTTTCTGCCTCGAAATAGCGGCTTACAATCGAGCCCTGGACCGGTAGCCACATTCGCGTACTGTTTTTCAGGTATCTAGGAGAACTCTGTCATTGTATCCCCTCTGTATACAAAATAACAAGAGTTTTTACGTACTCGTAGCTTTTTTCAAATCCAGTATACTATTCAATGACCCCTCGAATGAAACAACTTGTTCAAATTCATCCACAGTACGAGCCAACGGCTTTGCCGAATAAAAAGAGTTTTTTTCCCATTCATTTAGCACTTTTCGCTCGCGAGGCATCCCCATTCTGACTCGGTTCGATCTCCACACTCTTTTTTCGTGGAGCGCCCATCCAAATGGACTTTACAGACCGGTACTGTGATGACGGATTCCAAAACGCAGGAGGAAATCAGACCAGTTCATTTACGATGCTCGCAACACGTAATCGGACAGAATTCGCTTTTTTTTTTCATCATCTTCCGATTCATCCTTCTGCAGAAGACACGACGCTGTGTTTCCTCAATGAGAGACAAGTGTTGCCGATTTCAAGGATAAGTACGAGATGGAAAGTCTCTCGGGTGCGCGCTCCTCTATTTCGGAGGGTGTCCCACGACTCGGGAGAAAGGGAAATGTACGCGTGCTCGAATAGCCGGGGTGTCGCTGCCAGAAAAGAGAATGGCTCGGTGGCTGGATGGCAATAAGAAAGCAGGAGTATGAGAACCCTCCCGTGCATTCGTCATCCTCCGCGAAGAGAAGCGCACCAGGTGTCGTTCCAGAGGCGAAGGAGAGAGGACGAGAGAACGTTGAAAAAGCGCGGAGGAAGCAGGGAAGGGAGAAACTGAGTGCACCTGTGCTCTATCTCTGCGACGAATATTCTCGAACCGGTAGGCCGAAGGACTGGCTCAGGGCATCGGATAACTCAGAGACTGCATACTGGGTACGAGCATCGTACGATGTTGACTGAAAAAATGGGAGAAAAAGTTAAAAAAGCACACGGGCAAAAAGGAGCAAAAGTAACTGAGCATGAGAATAGGAAACTGGGGAAATAAAGGGATGAGCCTAGCGACTCTCGTAACGCGTGGCGCCAGGTGACGAGTAAACACCCTCTCACCTTCCATTGAAAACAGAAAAAATGAGCCAAGAGTCAAGGGATTGGAGAACAAGGAGGTAGAAAAGGCGCAGGAAGAGGAAAAGACAGAACCGAGAGGAAGACAGTGGCTTAACCTACGCAGAGATCAGAAATAAACCCCACTGCAGCGTGCCTGGTGGGCGCATTGCGCAAAAGTTTCCCCATCCACCACCGCTTTTACGGGTCTCCTTCTCTTTCGCTCTCCTCCTCTCTATCTCAAACTAGTCCTCCTCATCTTTCGCAAAACCTCACCCTTGCCCACCCCATTTTTCTCTCATTCGCGTGCATCCCCTACCCCCTGCTGAAGAGCTTCGACGTTCAACGGGGTCTGCTACGAATACCCTGTTTCGAGTATTTCTGACTCTTGTCGGTGTGTACGAGCTCCATTTTTTTCGTGATAACACAAAACACCTCGACGATTCTAGTGCGCTCCTCTTCGCCTGTTTAACTGCCATCGGTTCCCCTCTCTCTCTTGCTCGTTTTTCTCTGTCTCCTCCTCCTCTCTCCTCTGTCATTCGTCAACTTTTGCCTTATCGTTTTTTCACCTTCCTCCGTGTGCCCGTTCATTTTTATATCCGACCAACTTTTTCTCACACTTTTTTCCTCCCTCTTTACTTCTCACCCCCCACCCAACCTTTTCACACCTAATTGGGCATTTTGTGCTGCACTGCCCGAGATATTATCATAGTAATAGCCATACGAGAGACAAGAGCACCACAAACCTTCACCACATGTATAGCACGGCCGGGCTTTCGGAGGTGGAGGATTCCGCCTCTCACACAATAGTGCAATTTCAACGGCTCTTTGCCAGTTCCGTTAGCTCGCTGTTTCTCGCAATTATTTTTTTCTCCTTCTCCTTGCCCCATATATTATACGATGTGAATACCCTTGACAGGTCATTCAGACTTCCAATATTCTCTCTTTCACGCTTCGCTATCTTTCAACACATTACGAAGTGCCAAAATCGAAGTGGATCTGAGAAATAAGTGTTTCCGAAGCGATCAATGATTCCAAGGTCCAACGAAGAGTTTGCATTTGATTTAATGGAATATTCAAACTCATTATCAACCATAAATTCCTCAGTTGCCTATAAGAAAACACATATTTGGAGAGATTATTTTCCCAAATGAAATCGTCCCGACATTTCGAAACATTGCAATCGTGTTTCAACCGAAGGATCAGAAATTTTTTCACCCTCTCGAAGTTGCTACTTCTCTCGAAGCAATATAATATTTCTCTTGCGGTACTACGGATAATCTTGAGCAATACGGAGGAGGAAAATAACACGCGAGTTGGAACTACGATATGCCTTGGAGGAGTAAAAATTTACCACCCAATAAAAGCAGAAGAGAAAGAGAGAGAGAGAAAGAGTTGTGAAGTTTGGCGAGAATGGTCCGAAATTTTCAAGAAACCTGCTACGTTATAGGAGCGTAGTGTGGTTACCAGGTGGTACAATCCCCATACGAATCTCTTGGTTAGACGTTTGACGTTCATCATCCCCGACCATGAGCCACGAGACTTTGCCACTCTCGCTGCTACTGCCGTTAGTTTGCAGAGTTTAGTCCTTGGCTGTTTGTACGTGTATATACGCCGTGTATATAGTCTCATTGTTTCTCTTCATCGTTGGAGGAAGACCGAGCGAGAAGTTGGAGAGGAGAAACGAAGATTTTCTCTCATCTCCGTCTCCGTTTCGTGTTCTCCAGTGGGGTTCACTTGGAAGTGCGAGAACTCATAATTCATCCGGAGTGTGTAAGCACGTGGGGAAGAGTAAGAGGGGGGCAGGTTGGATACCTGGTTTTCCTCAAACACATAAAGCAGCGTTATCCACTAAACTCGTGGCAGTGTAACGAAGCTCCCACCTTGGACCGGCTCGTTGTCCACGAGCAGGTTAAAGTATCTTTGTCGATGGTAGTACGAAAGCCTGCATGTGCGAGTTGGACACGAAAAGCTTGGAGGAACATGGAAATCTTGAGGAAGGAACTAGGCCCTGAAAATTAAGATCTCGTACTTTGTCTCTCTTTCTACTCTCTTTGGCCCATTGTCCCCCCTCGATATGACGCAGTTCCATAATGTATATTAATTTGTTTGTCTCAAGTTTAAACGTCTCTCTTACAAGGGAAAATAGATGAGGACGAAAGCATAACGGAGATATAGAGAGAAAGGCCGACATTTGCTTGACTCGTTTCTCAGTTCTTTTGCACTCTTCGCCTGTAGAATACCTCGGAGTCGTGTTTTTCCAACCCTCCCAACCTCCTCGAGGCCACCTGTTCTGAACAAGGAGAACGACGACGGAGCCTCTAGTTGAAATGGAACAGACGGAGTTGTGGAAGATGGAGAGTGGGAGAAAGAGAAACGTAGGAAACGTCGACGGAGCCGTTGGGAAGGCGACGAGGCACACTTTCGTGGTTTCAAATTCTTCCCCAGGCCGAACTAACTTTCCAGTCTTTAACCATTCTCATTTAACCCCTTGACTTAACGTCTTTGAGCATTATTAGCCATCTCCCTCGTCTCCTCTTCTCGTTCTCTCGCACTATCTCGTTCTACTTGTTCCACAGGCTCGTTCCACTTGCTCATGCCGACGAAGTATGAGTTTTTGCCCTTTTCTTTCTCCGGCCAGCTCGCAGACAACTTCCACTCCTCTCTTCTCTCGGTTATACAATTATCCACGAGCACAAAGAGAAAGCTGGGAAAATGCTCTTACAAACGAGTCCTCCTTCTCGAGGATCCAAGAATGCAGAGCTCTGTCGAGGTAACGCAAACTCTTGGACTCCCCGACTCCTCCTCATCGTCTTCCTCAGTCTTCGATCTACAGCAACATTCATGGGATTACAAATTATTCAATGTTCAGGCTTTGTGGAATTCTTTACTCATCAGCAATCTTTCAGAAGTTGAAGAAAAAAAATTATCACAACCAAAAAAAAGGTTAAAATACACTTCTTATGATTCGGTGGCTGCTAAATCGTTAAACTTTTCTGAAGAATTAGTTAGACATCGTTGTTTTTCAATGCGTAACCTACATAATTAAAACACTCGTTACCTGCTTTAAGTGTCTATATATAAACCTATTGACGATAAAGAGTCAACGACAGCAGATGGAGTGTCTTAAAAATCATTCAATAAATTATTCAGCAATAGATTAATATCCACGTATATAAAGCTAAATCAATTTTTTCGCATACAAATCTCCGGAAAGTATTTTCAAGCCAAATATATGAGTTAGACGTAGTAAAATAATTTAACGAAGTCGTTTGCATAATTTCTTTTATGCAGGATTATCATAAAATTGAGACTCGAATCACTGGCACCTCCGAACGGCCTTATCAGTCAAATCCCTCCAAAGGGGTCTTCCAGACCCCAAAGTGAGTGATCAGGAACCATTTAATATTTGATTGCATATGTAATCGTAATCCTAGTCGCTTCTAAACTTTGCACTTATCGCGAGCACAGTGGCCCAAGGAACTTTCGATTTTCCCGTAACTTCGTAAACTTTGAGCCGCTCAAATTTGCAAAAAACATGTTCCCGCATAGGTCTTAGTCCACAAACTGCGAGAAGCCCTTCGATAGTGAAAAGGTACAGAAAAAGTAAAATCAAGTGTCGTTAAAGGTACATACGTGCATAGAGAGAAACTTAATGACCAGGAGTAAGAGCGAGCGGGAGTGCGAATAGCTCGGTTGAAACTTCTCGAGATATCACTCGGTCGGTTCCTAAACCAAGTGGGGGCCGTATACGCGAGTGACGGTATTCGCGAACCGTTGGGGGCTCTCCGAGTAATATCAGGTAGAGACTGGCGTAGCAATTTCATTACCGTAACCACTGGGTACCCAGCAGGCATTCGTGTGCAACCGACAATGCCTGCACGTTTATGGAGGGACAGCCTATACGCTAGATTGCACTCCTACCCTCCCGTTAATCTATATGTGCATGTATACATACGTATGTACTATTTTATATATATATGTGTGTAATGCCGAGTGTATTTGCGTGCAGGCTCAATGCATCCAGTCGAAATAGACGACCAACATTGGTCGAGAGTAACCCTCGTTCTTTCTCTTCCTCCTCCTCCTCCTCCTTCTATGCTCTGTACTCGAGCGTCCGTTAATTCACTCGCGCTACCCTCCTAAACTCCCCCTATATCCTTTTCTCCCCTTCCTCATTTCAAGCCTTCTCTCTTGTCCCGCCAAATGAATGAAGGAACGAACGAATCATGTCAGGGCTCTCTGACCTGGATAAGGGTTCGGTTAAGTCTTGCGACTATCGCAGTTAAACTGAGGGAGTAATGCATCCTTCGGGCTCGGAATGGTGCTAAAGTTTCTGCACGTTTCTATTTTTCGGGTCTCTCGCTGCGCGTTGAGATCAGTGCAACAAAACTTGGGTGAACCTTTCACTGATATTCCGTCGGCTGTCCAACCGTCATAATTGACAGTGAAGAAGCTCTTTTCGACCGAGTTTGATGCATCACATTGAAACTTTTTTTCCTCGAATTTACTCATCGAGAAGAAATGTCACTTCTGGAAATTGAATTTTATTTTTCGTCGTTCCTCACAGATGCAGACGAGGGACAAAAAGCTGTTCACAAAAACATCCTGATATGTATAATGAGGGTGGGAAAAGGGGCTGGATAAATGAGAAAGAGAGATGCGCCAGGGGAGTTGGTAGAACACGGAACGTACGAACTCGGAGAAATTGTACGAAGCGTGGAAAAAAGAGACGCTGTTCGAGGGAGAATACCGCAAGAGGGAGCATGTACACATCTGAAATACTTGGCGAAACGACCTTGCAAGCATGTGAAACTGTGACGTTAAATAAAGACGAATTGGAGAAAGAGGACGAAGGAGTAACAAAAGTAGGATAACGCTACGACGCAAGGGGCTAATGAATGAAAGAAAAGTGCAGGAGTTTAATTAGGTTGCTTGCTTGCTTCGTGAACTCCGGCCTGCTCCCTTACTGCCTTGACAACTATCACCGTTGATACACACGCTGCCATGCTTCTCTTTCTCTTTTCCTCTATCTCCGATCTTCCGATCCTCGTCCTTCCATGCCTCAAAACGATGTTCCTTATTCATCTTGTCAGTACGCCATCCTTCCCACTCCCTCTAACCCGGAGCAATGTGTTGTGTTGTTTTCCCTTCGAGGGCGCAGAGGAGATAACTGAACGAGGAAGCGAACCCTCCGCTATGAGACTGAGCACTTTGCCCATCATCGACTAATAAGAAGCTCCGGATCCCACTCTGCGATGCCCTTTTGTTCGCGCTGCATTCTCACTGCTCGTACCTTTTCCTCCCTCCCTTTTCGTCCATTCCTTTTCTCCTTTTCGCGTTTCCCCTTCCTCTCCCTCCCCCCGATAGAGCGAAACTTTTTTGTGGTCTTCCATGTGAATATCAGAACATTACGTAACACTGGCGATCGCAATTGGCCGACGCACACCGGCTCCTTTCCCTTGCCACTCTATTTTTCTCCATCCCTTTTACATCCACACTCTTGGACCCTAGATTATACCACATTTGCTGCTACAGCTTTTTCCCTCACTAACGCAACACCATTCGCCTTCTCCACCCTCCTATTTCCCTTTTCCTTTATTTCCGTCAGGAAAATACCAGATGCGAAAAGCCTAAAATGGATATCGCCGAAGAGAAATTCCAGGAAGACTACGGTACCTTCGAAAGCACAAACGAGTGACTCGAGGAACCAATTTTTTCTTGCATAATCGTCATGAAAAAGTATCACCCAGATTTTTGAAGAATTGGCTCCAGGAATTCGTAAAGGTCGACCATTTTTCTGGGAATGAAATTTGAAGATCGAAAAATGTCTAGGAAAGCGTTGCCGAGCTCAAAACTTCGATGTTCAATCCCCTCGGAAAAAGCTATTCGTTTCTGTCTCGCCATTATATCTGCCCTGTTATTCATTTCTTCTCCCTTTCCTCAGGCATTTTGAGTTTGTTATTGTTTCGTGTATTAGGATAATGAAGGCTGCGACATGAACTGTGACAACGATCCAAATGTGAATACACCGTAGGGACGCTTGTGGTTTGAGTTATGCCACAAAGGCATATCTCGACGTAACGAATCACGGGGTACGAGGAGGAAACACGGTGGGCGTACAAGAGGGATGAGATGTTGGTATCAAGCTCGCATCATATCTCGTCCTACCGTGGTTTCATGTTCTTAGCTGCTGCGGTTATGCCGCCTTAAATAGGGGAGAGAGCAGAAAGTGAGGGGTGGACGGGGGGGGGGGGCTATGTTATGGGAGGAAGGTAGAAACGCAAGAGGATTTGGGACGACCTGTCAGGTTGTCCTCCTTTCTGAGGCCATGATCCTTGCTCACGAGGTTTCGCCCCCCGGCCTCAAACTTTCAAAACTCGGGGTGATCTCTCAAGCTTGCAATAATACCAAAGCGCTGTTCTAAACGACAAAAGCACACGCGCGGTCGTTTCTATAGAATCTCGAGGCATAACTTTTGGCCAACTATAACGAAAAATAGTTGTTACTCTTGTTAGTCTTCGTTTCAATCTTCCGTCGGCAAAGTGAAACATCAACTCTCTGCGGTGGTGAGATCCACGAGGAATGTTAACGATATTATTTCTCGTCTCACTCAGTTCAACGATTTCTTTCCCCAGCTTTATTTTCCCGATGAGCGCAAGGAGTAAAATAACGGAAAATAATAAAATTGCGAGTACAAGTTTTAGCGAAATCATGCAGGGGCCTAGGGAAAACGAGAGATGAAGAAAAGAGAGTGAAGTCGACGAAAAAAAGGCAGCGAACTTTAACAGTTTAAATAGAAAATGTCGTTTCTTTGGGGTAAACGAGCCTCGGGCGATTAATAACATTTATAATGAACGGAGCAAGTCTCCTGGAATAATTTGAGAGAATCTTGGTTAGCTACGTGAACAAGAGTGTGGTTAAAGAAGAGCGAGAAAGCGAGACAGGAGCAGGGAAGAGGAGGGTAAAGACACTACTTCATCATGAAGAAAACAGAAGGAAAAGAAAGTGAACTACGAATATATTCTCGTTGCGATAACCGCACTGAAAGCTCATATATATATATATATCCGTTTTTGCCAGGGAGTTGAGGGAGAAGACCAAGCGACAAACCGAGAAGAAGATGAGCATGGAGGAGGAGAGAAAGAGAGGGAGACTGGAGAAACTCAGGCCTTTCTGCACCCTCGTCGTTCTCTCGCGTCATGAGTCCGGAAAATAGGTAGTAAGCTCGTGTAACGTCGAGGCTGTTTATCTTACAAATTCAATTTCGAGACAGCTGCCACAACGTGCGGCTTTCGACCCGCGTTTCGTGTATATAAGTATAAGAGCTGCAACAGGAGCTGCTGAGAGATAGAGAAAGAGATATACGAAGAAAGGCATCTCGCACAAAGACACCATGTATTTTCGTAAGAACGTATCGTATCCGCGTACCAAAAAGCCCGAATTTAACTCGGCCACCCCTGCAACAACCACGTTTCGTACAAATTGACAAGTTTTTCCCTCGAAACCACCTCTTTTCGTCCAAAAAAAATTCAATACCAGAATTCAAGATTGAGAGTAAAACGAGGCGTAATGAGGCGCAGGTACGATAAAATTTTACTTTTATCTCGTCATTGATAATGTTTTTTTTCTATTTAATCATTCTCACATTCATGTTCTTGGATAAATAAAAAAGTCCAATCGCCCTCCAACCACTTTTTCCATTCTCTCTCATGCTCCTCAAATTATATCGCGTTCAAATTTCGAGCACAAAAGTTCGCCCATTCGTGAAAAAAGGAAACGCTCGCCTTCGCAAGTTTCTCGTTTCATTTTATGCCCCCCCGTCACGCCTAGTCTCCAATTTTCAGTGACCCCGTAGGACAATCTTTTTTTTTTTTTATTCAAGAAATAGCGAGTAGAGATTC